>NC_090290.1:5650977-8128477 GCF_037392515.1 Haliotis asinina | reverse complement strand
CTGTAGACTATTCGTGGCACTTTCTGCTGCAGGGACACAGTTTTTTGTGGACATTTCGACAAGTAATTGTCAAGAAAGACAGCCTAAAATCACGAGAAATAAGTTTCTGAAATATGGTTGGTTTCTACAATATTTGTTTTAACATGGGTACCCAGAGATATTCCGTATATATGTCTTCGTTATATCTATTCATACAATCTGTACTCCAGAAATATTTCAACCAAGTCACATCATACATTTATTAGTTCATCAAACTTTCTAGTATCTTATGTTCTGTGACAGTTCTGTGTATCCAGTTGTACCAGTTAATCAGTTTGATTTGATATTTGTTTTATAACCATTAAAACCTTGTCCATCAGAACATGTTGCATGTGTTAGCCCTACAATGCATTGACATTATCATCACACCTCAAGTTTCATATTTCTGAAAGAATCATTGTGTCAGTTATTTGATTTACAGATATGGATTGTGGACCAACAAACTCGGAGAATGACAAGACGCCTTCATTGGTATTTATAATTCACGCTATATTATCTGTTATATGCCCGGTAAGGGAATCTCTTTTATAACAATATTATTCATATAGCTTTATAATGAAGCAGACACTATGTAAGTGCATACAACATACCTTTTTGACCTCACTCAAAGTGTAAAGCGTAATATATACATATATTTTAAATTCCAGGAGAAATACGGCTTTTCTGTCCTCACTGCCAGACGTCTGTTTCAAGAAAAACACGTTATCTCCATCTCCGTAACGACAAGATGTTTGTTAGTTTGTAAAGATTTTTCGGGTGAATGACAAATGTTTCGTCAGGTAAGTCATCAAAGAATTTTTAGATTTCACTAAAAATCGAGTTTGCACTGTCACTTTGCTATCCATGTTTAATATATTTAATGTATGTATCATACATGTAACTGTAATAACTGAAAGTGAGCAAATGGTAATACGTATTTAATATTTGTAATACATGTTATCTGCATTATCATATATATTGCTGTCTTTCATTCATTGGAAATGTTAAGATTTTACAAGCTTTTCTTCAGTGAATTGTCTCTCAGTTGAATTGATGATTCAAACTGAATGTCCTTTTCCTTTCCAGACACTGACAGTGACCAAGATATTAACAGCACATTCAAGGTTTGCGAGCTATTACCACCACAACGTGAGAGCCTGATTGATTCGGATTCAGATGTTTCGCCAGATATTAACCAGGACTCGCATACACCAACAAACATCTACAGAAGAACAAAGCACTTTGTGTAGTGACTAGCTCGTCTTCATTCAGTGTGCCAACTTCCTGAGCAATGCTTGTGTCGAGAGAATTCTGTTACTCTTCTCTGAGCGCGCCAGTTTCTTAATACAGCGAATTGTGTACTACTGTAACTGCCCTGTTGCATTGAAATGTGAGCTTTTCTAAGAAATGAAACAGTTGAATCATAATAACATTTCCAGAGTTTGTTTTTTGTTCAAATAAATATGTAATAAATATAACAAGATAATACAACGTATTTCAGCTTTCTAAACTAAGCGAACTCTCATTGTCATCTTCCTTGTACAGAAACCTAGCGGAAACCTACATTACCCAAGATCCACAAGGTTTCCGCAAGACCAGAAACTTACTCACTCCAGCTATAAAGGTTTCAGTAAACTGAAACTAAATGGAAACTTCCAACTATAGTTTCAGTTGACGGAAACATGACGGAAACTAAGACTTGTTAGTTTCAGTTGTGGAAACTATGCGGAAACTCTCATTGCGCGTTTCCTGAAACTGAAACCCAGCGGAAACCTACATTACCCAGTATCCATCAGGTTTCCGCAAGAACGGAAACCAAGTTATTTTTGCTGTGGATGGAATTTTAAAAAGGCCAACTGGCCATTATATGAAATTCTCTGCACTGACAAACTCAAACCTGAACTTTTTAATGATATTCCTGATGCCATAAAATGCTTTTCAGATAAATAAAATAAAATTGCTGATGAATGTATCCCAAAGTCCTCTCCAGTTCTTCATGTCCGAAAACCATGGTTTACAGATGATTGCAAACAGGCTAGGAAGGCACGGAAGAAAGCTGAACATTATTTCCGTCGCCATCCTATGGTCCACAGTTTAGATAAATTTAAAATTATCAATGCTAAAGCACGGCGTACTTTCCAGCAAAGTAAACGACAATCTTGGCGAAACTATGTATCAAAAATCAATGCGGATTCGCCGATACAAAAGGTGTGGAACATGATCCAGAAAATCAAAGGTAAGGGCTCTAAATCTAGCATTCACCATCTAAAAGATGGGAAACAGTTATTAACCACTAACTCAGATATTGCAAATAAGCTTGGAGAGACGTTAGCCAAACATTCTTCCTCATCTAATTATCTACCGGAATTCCAAAAATATCAAACACAGCAAGAAAAGAAAGCTATTTATTTCAATTCTGATAATGGGGAAGACTACAATGAAACCTCTTCGATACATGAGCTTCATACTGCTCTTGATCAGGCCCACAACTCTGCCTCTGGAGCTGATAACATCCATTATCAACTCCTGAAACACTTACCTGAATCATGTTTGGAGACACTCTTACATATTTTTGATGACATTTGGACAACTGGAACTTTCCCTTCGTCATGGCGCGATGCTATAATTGTTCCGATCCCCAAGCCTGGACGTGATCATTCTGATCCTTCGAATTATAGGCCCATTTCACTAACTAGCTGCGTTTGCAAGACCATGGAACACATGATAAATAATCGACTTGTTTGGTACTTGGAAACCAATAACCTCATAACAGATATACAATGTGGTTTCCGTAAAAACAGAAGTACTATCGATCATCTAGTGCGTTTGGAATCTTCTGTTAAGAATGCCATAATTAATAAGCAACATGCAGTGTCGATCTTTTTTGATTTAGAAAAAGCGTATGACACGACATGGAAACATGGGATTTTGAAAGATTTACATAACTTTGGATTACGAGGCCGTTTGCAGCAATTTATATCCAACTTTTTAAATAACAGGCAATTTCAAGTTAGAGTGGGTTCAACCCTGTCTGATCATTACAATCAGGATCAGGGTGTTCCGCAAGGTAGTATTTTGTCTGTCACATTATCTAGTCTTGAATTAAACAGTTTATCCAAGGTTTTAAATGATTCAATTGATGGATCACTTTTTGTGGATGATTTTAATATTTCTTGTCGTGGGAAAAATATGCATACCATTGAACGCCAACTGCAGTTATGTTTGAACAAAATGGATAAATGGTGTCTTGTAAACGGCTTTAAATTTTCAAAATCCAAAACTAGTTGCATACATTTTTGTCGTAAATACAAACCACATAAAGACCCAGAACTGTTCTCAAATGGCACTCCCATAAAAGTAGTCAAGGAGGCCAGGTTCTTAGGTCTGATTTTCGACTCACATTTAACTTTTCTTCCGCATATCAAATCCCTAAAAACTAAATGCCTGAAGGCACTAGATTTATTGAAAGTTGTGTCTAATTCAAAGTGGGGAGGTGATCAGACTACCCTCCTACACCTATACAGATCACTTGTCCGTTCGAAGCTTGATTATGGCTCTATAGTCTATGGTGGAGCCTGCAAAAGCAACCTAAAACTTTTAGATTCTGTCTACCACCAAGGTCTAAGACTTTGTCTTGGGTCTTTCAGAACTACACCTGTTGACAGTCTATATGTCGAGGCTGATGAGCCATCTCTTGAACAACACCATATAAAATTATCTTTACGGTATATAACCAAATTATATTCCAACAAGTCAAACCCTGCATTTAACTGTGTCTTTAAACCTCTGTGTGAGGATTTGTATAACTCGAAGTCTTCCCTTGTTCCGCCTCTTGGACTAAGAGTGAAACCTTTCCTTTCTGCTGCTGACATAGTGCTAGACAACATAGCTCCCTCCCGTTTGATTTCCTCTCCTCCTTGGCAGTTGGTGAGGCCCAAAGTGGACCTTAAACTGACTAAATTTAAAAAATCAGAAACTAATGAATTACAACATAAACAGGAATATAATCAAATCAAAAATAAATATTGCAATTACAAATCCTTATTTACAGATGGGTCCAAGGATGGTGGCGCAGTAGCATGTGCCACTGTCATTGGATCCAAAACAATATCTTCTAGATTACCCGATAGCAGTTCAATTTTCACGGCTGAAGCAAGTGCCATATTAACGGCTCTTAAATATATTCAGAGACACTCTAACCATCAACAATACATAATCTATTCAGACTCTCTTTCTTGCCTTCAGGCTATTAAAAACGTATCATGTAAACATCCACTTTTAATAGAAATTATTGAACAATATAATAATCTTGCTACTGGCCAGTACGACATCGTCTTTTGTTGGTTACCCAGCCATGTTGGTATTAGTGGGAACACAATGGCGGATCTTGCTGCTAAGGAAGCACTCAACAAATCTGTGACACCACTTCTTATTCCCTACTCTGATTACAAAGATGTTATCAGATCATATATTCGTGATATAATGCAGAAGAAGTGGGACACTCAAGTAGGTATCAATAAATTACATGAAATAAAACCCTATATTGGTTACACCTACTTGGGTTGTCAGTCCAGATTTGAAGAGGTCATCATGCGACGATGCCGTATTGGCCACACCAGGTATACACATCAGCATCTATTGAAAGGTGAAGATCCTCCATTTTGTATCCCTTGTGATGAACGAATCATGTGACTGTGACTGTGACTGTGTAGAATATTCCATCACAACAGATAAATATTTTTCATCACGAACTTTGAAGGATCATTTTATTGATAATAGTTCTCATTTAATTATTGCTTTTTTAAAAGAGTTAGATTTGTTATCTGAGCTGTAAATAGATAAATATTTTACGGATAGAAGTTTCAATTAGTAACTGAGATCGTTGGTGGCAGTATCCTCAAAGGGGGTTAAAGTACTGTAAAATTATTGTCCTCCTGAGAGGGTACGTAAGTCCCATAACATTTGAAGTAAATTAAAGCTTTCCACTGTTTTACTAGTAGCATACGTGTAATTTTAATGTATGGCTAGATATGACGAAATTGCTAACGGTTGAAGGGACGGTGTAAATCCAGCTGGGGACCATGCAGGAAGCAAATGTACTGTAAGTCCCCCGTGGTACCCAGTATGGTGATCTACCTTCAGTTGTTGGCAATCTATAGCCCGTTTTTATTTTGTATTGTTCTCAGTAATTAAACCGTTTTAGATATCATTACTAGTTTTTAAATGAATGTCTGTGATATACTAGTGGTTTTGCTGTTCTTCGTTTACAGTTTTTAGATTGTTTCAAACATTCTTCATATATATCATGTATTTTTCATTGTTCTCGTCACGATATGGCTGCGATATTGCCGTTGTGACGATAACTATTAACTCACTCACTCACTTGTCTTGTAATTAACCTCTGTACGTTTGAAATTATCTGGATATGTTTTATAATAATGTTTATTTTTCTATCTAGTAGTAATGAGCCGAATATTTTTTCATTTGTTCCTTATTTAGTGACACACCGACTGTTTGAAATCACCCACCCTCTTATCAGCGCCTTATGCTGAAATTAATTCAGCAGGCTAAAGGTTAACCCTGAGACGTTTCCAAGAAAGCTTTGTGGTTACAAACCAAGAAACCGCCTCATCCTTTTTTCATTTTCATTGGCAGTAAAATGTAGCTAGGATTGTGTTATTTTAGGCTCCCGCCACCGTGAAACCACCTGTTTCGTCTCATCAAAAGCATGTTTACGAAGAAATAAGAAAATATTGCAATGAATGAACGATGCAACATTGAGTAGAAAGTAATTGTCCCTTCCCCGTCGTTTATCAAGAATCACATTTAAATTGCAAATGCTGTATACAAGCGTTTGCAAATCATGCTATATCAATGTCATTTTCCTTAATCACATAAGCGCGATTTTGTCATATATGCGGTGAACATCGTTAAAGTAAAATCTATCTATCCGTGGTAAGAATTTAGACGGAGGTTTGGGAGCTGACGTTCTGTGCAGAGGACGCAAGTGGGTTTTGTAAGCATACCTTAACAATTACGATCTTGATTCAAAACTGGTTTAGCAACCCCAAAACCATCCATTTGAAAACGTCCATGCGAGTTTTCCAAGCTGTTCATAAAATCCCTAATCTGTACTTACTACTTCTTTTCTCACACAATAATGCTCTGCCAGATATGCACATTAATTGGAAAGTACTATTGCGGGACTCTGTTGTGCCTCGAACTCCCAGTCACACAAACGCAGGGCAATGAAACACTAACATGAACCTATTGTCGCATAACCATAAAGAATTGAGTCAAACTGGAAATAACTCTGACATTCACCAGTTAACAAAAACGAGTCATTTCCCTGCTAGAATCATAAACAACCTTTCATGCATAACAAGCAGAGCATAACATGATACGGACACTTGAGGAAGGTCGAGGTCACCCAGACCCACCGACGAAAGGCACACTTGTCAGCGGCAAGTCAGCAGTGCATTCGAGTCACACTTATCGGGTTTCACTTGAAGTCTTTTCGTAGGGCATGTGTTTTATCCGTAACGTGTATGTATCAATGCTACAAACCATGAACATATGGTACTGAACAGTCAGCAATGCATGTCAAATACATCTAACACAGATAACATGTATTGATTTAATTTTTATTGTGTTCATTAAAAGTCTGGCAGTCTGATTGGTTAAGTGGGAACATTTGTTTTGATTTCATTTCCCAATGAATCTAAAAAATAAGCCACACCCACCGAAGCGGACTACTTTTGAACCTGAGGAATGTCGGGGAATACCTTTACACAGCGGGGGAATCGCCTTGCACTCGGGTACCCTAATGAACTTTGGACAAACATGGAAGTGATACATTGTGGTTAACATAAACAAACAACTCATTTTTTCGTGAAAGTTAATAACGTTGTAACGCCTCGACAAGAGCATGCGCACGTTGGAACATCAGTCCATGGCATCCCAATCCCAGTCACATCACAACCTGTTTCCATTTGCGCAAATACTGCTGTCACTAACAATCTCAGTTTCACTAACTTCATGTCATCGGGGTTCATTTCCAATTCTCACTTTTCAAACTGTGTCTTTCAGTTCGCTAGTAATAATTCAAATGTTTGAACTTTGAACCTTTGCCGATACCGGAGTGCGTCACGTTGTGTTGTTCCGCTCTGATTCGCCACCCGATGTTAGCTTGGTTGATTGACAGCTGTTTGAGGGCGCTGTATGCTGATTGGCTAATGGTTTGGTAGCCGTGTCATTTTATGTAAATGAGTCACCTAAGTCATGTCACGTTATTGCCGAATTCTTACACCGGAAATGTTAATTGGTGGTAACACAGATATCTGTTTCAATGAATTTGATTATGTTTAAATAAAGTATTGCTGACAGCCTATAGCAATTGTTGTTGAATTTAATTATATGAAACTAAAAACCAATGTGCAAACTGCATGGATCCGCGTATCGGATTTTTACAAAAGTTTGCACATTGATTTTCATACCTCAATGCAACGAAAGAAATACACAGTCAATCCTTAATTAGTATCTGCTTAAATAACATTGTTTTAGTTTTACATCCTAGTTTTATTTTCATATCAGTAATACTCTAGTAGTTTTACTATCTGTCGATGGTAGGGTTTACTCTTCGAAATGTTTTCATCTCCGTTGTATAAATTGTTTTCATCACAATGTGGCTTGATTTAAGCGATGTGACCTTAAGTATTATCTCACTCAATCACTGAAATAGAAGACTTCATGCGGAACTCATGAAGAAACATGAATCAGGTCTGATGTGTAGAAAGAGTGTATCATTAGATAAACATTAAGATGAAGTTGTATAAATATTTGGTTAGCAAAACACTACAGAAACGTACAGCGGCTGTGTTCAGGTAACTCCAGTATTAAACTAAGTGATTTCAGCGTATACTGGGAAAGCTAAGAAGAATTACCCAGTATACGTGTATTTTGTCAATATAAGGAAATCTTTCGGAAAAGGTAAAAAAGAAAAAAAAAACAGAAAAAGAAAACAACAGCCATCATAATTTGGTTTAACACATTTAGTTTAAATACAAAACCAGTATCTAAAATATTTTCTTTTTTTAAAACAGGATGTATGCGTTTTAGAAAACATGCATTATGTTTCCTTCCAATCTGAAATTTCTTTAAAGTGGTCACGTGATTGCCATTTCTGACAAGTGAAACCTAAGTTTAATAGTGATGCATGAGCATAATTGGAATGGTTATTTTGCTTTAAAAAGCATATCATATTTTAAGATATTTTCTTAAATTTTGGATACTAAAGATTATGCTCTCCCTGAATCAGTTACCACAGGAACCTTCTCTAAGTCTCTAAATATCGGCTGGTCTTCCCAGATACATGAGCATTAATGAAGTGCCACCCATTTTCATGCTATAGGATTGTGTTTAACACAACACACTGGCCACTCGTGATATGGAAACCAAACACATGGTTATAATTTCGCTATAAGAACCATCTAAAGAGTCGATTAATCAACTACCAACACTGTTGTTACTTTCGGGTGTAATTTATTGACTGTGATATGGGGGCATGAACCCACCCCACCCCCCCACCCCTAAAAGTTCACTGTATTTGCAAACCTTGCGAAATACACAATACACAGTGGAAGCCAAGGGTAATTTAGGTATTCGTTGTTCAAGGTGCTGTGCTTAACAGAACCAAAACAGTCAGTCTAAGTACGCATTTACTTATCTGCAGGAGTAGGTTGTCATGTAAGTGTTTAGTTAGTGAATTAAACCTCACCTTGGAGTGTTCCCTTTACCTAGTACGGATAGTACGTATAGTATGTTTTCGAGAAGGGGTGATTTTGTAGCTTGCCTATTCTTGTTCATCTCTGTAGTTGAAAACGTATCATCAAATAGTGTTGTTGTTTTTTCAATAACTCTCCCTAACGTCCTTAACGTTGAGTGGGCGGGTCACTAGGAATTGGGAGGACTACTGTTCGATGCTCAGGCCCACTCCACAAATAGGTCGGGTGGCATTGTGGTTAATGCGTCCTATCGTCACCTAGAAGACCCGGGTTCGAGTCTAAACATCGGTACAGTGTTTCAAGCCCATTTTGGGGTCTCTTGCCGTGATATTGCTGGAGTATGGAAAAACAATGGCAAAAACACTCAATCAACACACGTGCACTAAGTCTGCGTTTCATAATCCGGTAATCAACGATTGGCGGTCGCTGTCCGGAAGTGCTTTGCGTCAATTTTATGTACATACACGGACATCTTCTGCTCACAAATTTATCCGGAGACAAATATCAGTTGGCACCGAAACAAAACGTTTGTTTATATGTCCACCATTTAATAAAGTCACATATTTCCTCCATCCTGACAACAAAATATGTTCCTATATCAAACTATTACAAGACGTTCTACGTAAATCAAGATGCATGATAATGAATGGTTCGGAATAAATATTTAATTTCAAATTGATAACAGAAATACATACAAATCTAGCACACGCACGCGCGCACACACACGAGTGCTCTATGCATTTCCGTTACACTAAGGATTCAATGAAGTATACTGTGTTGCATTAAAACTGACGTTGAAGCGCAAACGGTCGTTTTCTCATCTTTCTGTTGTTAACTGTAGTTTACTGGAAATTCCTGTTAAGTGTATGTTTTGGGTATCAGATACCTCATGAGGGTATTTCAGATATGAAAAAAGGTATGAGATTTGTAACCCTATGCTTGAGGTGTTTAAATCTTCAACGAGCTCATAGTTTGACATGTTGGGTGCACTTCATTTGTACTGAACACGAACATTTTCAGTTGTCCACACAAATAAATGAATATTTTTTGGGGAAAAGTGTCTCGCCTCATAAAGCATGGGACTGAACAATGAAATGAAAATGAAATATTTATTTTCTGCAATTATTCTGTTAATTGATTTGTATTTGTAATATACCGCCAGTGTCTTGATAACCAGCTGCTGGAGTGTTAATGTGACGCAAATGTTTCTATTTCATATTGCTATGTGTATTTCTTTGCTGCGTAGTCCAACCCTTGTCTTTGGATCTACTAGACGAACTTCATGATTATCTCTCTTTAATTTGGGACTTTGGGTAGCCTAAACACTCGGCCGCCATATTGTCTGAAACAGAGACTCTGTGCAGCACTAGCTGCTCATTCCACCTAAAATTTTCGGAATTTGCAATATATCAGTGGATATTTGCGAAAATATATATCCGCGTTAATCCGGCTCAGTTCAGTATCTAGAAAGATGGCATCCTTTAAGAAAGGACTGAGTAAAAAATTCAAGCCCGTCGCTCTGAACTGGAAACAGTTTCAAGCAAATGAACATCTGGTCAGTGTGTTCATGTGGGGAATTAACTACACGATATGTTTAATTGCCCTTACTTGTTAACCGCCGCAACAAGGAGTAAGGGACTATGTATCCATCAGCGTCCATACGTACATACGTAACTACGTCCCGATTCTTGTTAACGCGATATCTCATGAACTATTGTACCCAATATATTCAACTTTGGTGACAGCCTGATTACGCACACACCAGCCAGTTTTGGTCACATTGAACTTATCATCAAGGTCACCACGATTCAGATTCTTGTTAACGCAGTATCTCATGAAATATTGGACCTAATATCTTTTACTTTTGTGACGGCCCACATTGGGGGATTACGCAGTTTTGGCGACCTTGAGCTTATTTTCAAGGTCACCGCGACACTTTGGCCACTTTCCAGATTCACGTTAATACAATATCTAATGTACTATTGTACCCAGCATCTATAAAATTGGTGACAGCCTACGCTGGGAGACACAAGTCAGTTTTTGTGGGCCGGGCCTTATTTTCAAGTTCACTATGATACTTTGAACACTTTTCACACTCTCTAACATCTCTTGAACTCTTGTATTTGGTGTCTTCAAATTTGGTGACAGTCTACATCAGGGGGTTATGCAAACACTTTTCGAACTTATGTTAACGCAGTATTCCATGCAACATTGCAACCAATGTCCTCAATTTCGTTGACAGCCTACATTGGGTGGTTATCCTGACATCAGTCATTTCACGCATCTTGTGTGTTAGCAAAAAGTAAAGAGTAATGAATATGTTATAAATATTTTCTTCTTAAGCGGCGGGGGACATTGCCATGTTAGTGGCAAACATTTGTTGTGTTTGCATTGTGTACTTTGTTGTTATTTCCAGTCACCCCGAATGTGGTAAAACGTTATGTGTGTTAAGTCTTTGAAGGACATTTAGAAGTGAAATGCATGGGAATGAAGATTTTATGGATATCAACTTCTTTATATGAGAACACAACGTTTCGGAGTTAATGCTTACTCCTTCATCAGGTGATTGAGAATGGGGTACAGAGCTATATTTATATGTACAGGTAAAACAATAACAAATTAACAAGTGGAATGAGTTAACGAAAGCTGGAAGCCAGTATAAACAAGCGCTGATTGGAACCCGACAGTTATGATAACAATGATAAAAAATGATAGAAGCCAATGGTAATACATTACAGATGATGGGATATGTTAACATAACACAGGTAGGGGGTAAGGACGATGTACATGATTGGGGATAAGGAAGGAAGCCAATGGTGGATGATGTTTACATAACACATGATTGGGGATTAAGGATGATGTACATGACTACATGAGGGTATGTTTACATGGGGGTTGATAATGTACAAACACAAGTAGATAAGGATGTACACGGGTAGCTTTGCTATACATGAATTACATAGATAGAATGTACACAGATAGATGAGATTAATTTATCAATAAGTCCCAGGCACTTGGTAGGTACACTCCTTGGTCACGGTTGATTGCTGGTTTCTGTCTCCGGATCTCGATGGCTTCTTGCAGTTTCCTTTGGCGCCAGTTGTTGTTGTTGGTAGATAGTATCCTAGTGTCCTCCCATCGGATTGAATGTCCAGGGTTCTTGAGAATGTGTTCACAGATGGCCGATGTCTGGTCGAGTTTGCTGACAGAGGTCTGGTGTTCCTTCATTCTGGTGTTGATTGGTCTCAGCGTTTCTCCAATGTATAGGTCGCCACAGTTGCAAGGGATCTGGTAGATGCATCCTCTCGGGTTGGGTGTTCACAGCTGGGTCCTTTACCGTTGGCTTTTAGGTAGGTCTTGATGGTCTTGCCACTGGAGAAGGTGACATCGATGCTGGCTTTGGTCTTGATGAGGCGTGATATTTGATGACTGGTGGGGCCAAGGTAGGGTATGGTTACTCTGATGGGTGATGGAGAAGGCTTCAGGCGGGGTTCTCGGTCCTTGAGGGTCTTGTTGATGGTGGCTGTGACGAGCTAGGGAGGGTAACCGTTTAGTGTGGTGAATGTCTTTCTGAGGTGGTCCAGTTCATTGTTTAGGGCATCAGGATGGCAGAGGGCTTTGGCACGTCTGGTAAGGGTGGCGATGATAGCTTGCTTGATCTGAGGATGGTGGCAGGAGTTGTAGTGGATGTACTGGTCGGTGTGCGTCGGCTTGCGGTATACTGAGGTTCTGAGTCCATCGTCTGTGGTGTGGAGGGACACATCAAGGAAGGGCAGGTGTTGGTTGGTCTCAGTCTCCATGGTGAACTTGATTCTTGGATGTTGGTCGTTGAGGTGGTTGAGGAGCTCGCTGGGGTCGTTGTCATAGGCGATGGTGGTGAAGGTGTCGTCGACTTTGCGGTGCCAACAGAGGGGCTGGAACGGAGCTGTGGAGAGGGCTGCTACCTCGAAGGAGGTCATGAAGATTTCTGTAATGAGAGGAGAAAGAGGTGAACCCATGGGCAGACCGTGGATCTGCTTGTATAAGTTACCATTAAATGTGAAGTAGGAGGTGTCAAAGCAGCTGCGTGCGAGGTTGATGATGCTGTCTATGGTGAGGTGGGTGTCCAAGTCATCTATCCTGTTGGCTAACTTGCTGCGAAGGATGTCCAGGGCTTCTTCTAGTGGGATGTTGGTTTAGTTGAAGTGTTCGATGGTAGATTAAATGTTCTGATGTTTTATGTTGTCGGTCTATATTCTGATCCAAATGGTTATTGTCATATGTATTGAGGCCAAACTAATGTTTCATCTGAATATTGTCACATAAGTACAGCATACAGCACTTGTATCTATGACCCTTTCAGTAGGCTTATGTTATCTTGTATGAAGTTACCTTGCTACTTAAACTGAATGGTAGGATAAATAGTATATCTATTGCGTTCTCATGTTTTGACAAACATTATGACTGCATGAAATAACAGTGAGTGGGTGAGTGAGTTTATTTAACGTCACATTGGCAATATTGCAGCCATACCGTGACGAAAAGAAGGAATTTATGTATATGGTAAAAAACCTGTCAACGTAAAACAAAACGTAAAACCAATCAGCTGGTCATACCAAGCCCTGTGCATGGACTATGTATGTGTCATTGCACAAATTTGATTTGGAATTGTTGTGAATTTCGGTCTTGACACTACTGTTGATCTGTAACTTTTTCGAATGTGAATTATCCAAATTATGATCATATGGACTTTCCCTAGAGTCTTGTGCCAGAAGGCGATGGCTCATTGGCCAGTCTGGTAGTTTAATCATTTATAATTCATCTACTGGAGTATATCATCCGGGTATCCTTGGTGCTGCAAGCTGGAAGCCCACTTGCTTTAGCACTGTTCTTGTGATACTCCGTGGTGGGTGGGGAGCTCGGGTGATGAAACATATGACACCAACCATGGCTTATGAAGTACCCAAAAAACCCGAAAAAGGCCCCCTTGAAATTGATCCTGTTAATACCGACCACGTTTTCTTGTTAGTGAGACTCCGGACACGACACCATTAAAGCTGAAGCCTTTTGCAGTATCCAAGGGTGTTCAAGGTATTGCTGGGGATGTTAAGAACATTCGACGCTTACGTTCGGGTTCACTACTAGTTGAGTGTGGTAAGAAACAACAAGCAACCAATCTGATGAGAATTGAATCTTTCGTGGGCATTCCGGTCACGGTCTCTGCTCACAAGACCTTGAAAACTAGTAAAGGTATCATCAGAGATCGTGATCGATTGTTTGATGGTATGTCCGAAATTGACATTGCATCACAAATGAAAGATCAAGGTGTGCCGTATGTAAAGCGCTTTTCAACCCGAAAAACAATGAAATATTCCAAACAAAAACGTATCTGTTTACTTTTTCATGTCCAAATGCTATTAAATCAGTGAAGGCATACCTACATCTCTAATCCGCTCAGGTGTTTTAAATGCCAGAAATATAGACACGGTGTAAATACTTGAACATTTCTTCATTTTCTGAAAACGTCCATTTTCAACTCCTGAAGCACTTACCAGAATCCTGCCTAGAAACTCTCCTAAACATTTTTGATGATATTTGGACATCGGGTAACTTTCCTTCCTCATGGCGTGACGCCATAGTAGTACCAATACCTAAACCTGGACGTGATCATACGGATACGTCCAATTATCGACCTATTTCACTAACTAGCTGTGTTTGCAAGACCATGGAACGCATGATAAATAATCGACTTGTTTGGTACTTGGAAACTAATAACCTTATGACAGACATACAATGTGGTTTCCGTAAAAACAGAAGTACAGTCGCTCACCTCGTGCGACTGGAATCCTTTGTTAAAAACGCACTAATTAACGAACAACACGCTATGTCTATCTTTTTTGATCTTGAGAAAGCATATGACACTACCTGGAAATATGGCATTTTAAGAGATTTACATGATTTCGGTTTGCCAGGTCGTTTGCCTGAATTTGTAGCCAACTTTTTATATAACAGGAAATTTCAAGTCCGCGTGTGTTCTACCCTGTCTGATCATTACAATCAGGATCAGGGTGTTCAACAAGGACGTACTTCGTCAGCCACTCTTCTTAGCATCGAGATCAACAGTCTATCTAAAGTTTCAAATAATTTAATAGATGGATCGTTATTTGTGGATGATTTTAATACTTCCTGTCGTGGTAAAAATATGCATACTATTGAACGCCAACTGCAGCTGTGTTATAGATATATAATTGTGTCTTGAAAATAGCTTCAAATTTTCTAAATCAAAAACCAATTGTATACAATTCTGTCGTAAATACAAACGCCATAAAGACTCAGAACTATTTCTCAGTCAAAGTAGTCAAGGAGGTCAAGTTCTTGGGACCTTTTTTCGACTCACATTTGACCATTTTGCCGCATATTAAATCCCCGAGAGCCAAATGCCTGAAGGCACTCGATTTATTAAAGGTTGTTTCAAATTCAAAATGGGGAGGGGATCAAACTACCCTCCTTCACTTATATAGAGCACTGGTCCGATCTAAACTTGATTACGGCTCCATCGTATATGGTGGAGCTTGTCAAAGCAACCTAAAACTACTTGATCCTATGCACCACCAGGGCCTAAGACTTTGTCTCGGTTCTTTTAGAACCTCTCCTATCGACAGTCTATACGTCGAAGCTGATGAGCCTTCTGTCAACTTACGCCGTATAAAACTATCTTTACAATACATTACAAAATTAGCTTCTAATCAGTCTTATCCCGCATTTAATTGTGTCTTTAATCCTCTGTATGAGAATTTGTATAACAAAAAGTCTTCCCTTGTTCCGCCTCTTGGGTTCAGAATTAAGTCATTTCTTACTGCATCTAGCATTGCGCTTCAAAATATAGCTCCTTCCCCTCTTCTTTCTTTTCCTCCTTGGCAGTTGGTTAGGCCACAAGTTGACCTAACATTAACTACATCTAAAAAAATCAGAAACGAATGAATTACAGTATAAACAAGAATATAATCCATTGAAACACAAATATAGCAATTATAAATCCTTATTTACAGATGGGTCCAAGGACGGTGGCGCAGTGGCTTGTGCCACTGTCATTGGATCCAGAACAATATCTTCTAGATTACCAGATAATAGTTCCATTTTTACAGCTGCAGTTCACGCCATATGAACAGCTCTTAAATATAATCAAAGACACACTAAATGTAAACAATATATAATCTATTCCGATTCTCTTTCTTGCCTTCAGGCTATTAAAAATATTTCTTGCAAACATCCACTTTTAATAGAAATTATTGAATTGTATAATGATCTTGCTACTGGCCAGTACGGCATCGTCTTCTGTTGGTTGCCCAGCCATGTAGGGATCTCTGGTAACACATTGGCTGACCATGCTGCTAAAGCAGCACTCAACAAATCTGTGACACCACTGCTTATTCGTTACAGTGATTACAAAGCCACCATTAGATCTTATATCCGTAATCTGATGCAGAAGACGTGGGACACCCAAGTAGGTATAAATAAATTACATGAGATAAAACCTTACATTGGTTATAGCCACTTGGGTTGTCAGTCCAGATTTGAAGAGGTTATTTTACGACGATGTGGTATTGGTCACACTAGATATACTCATGCATACCTGTTAAAAGGTGAGGATCCTCCATTTTGTATCCCTTGTGATGAGAGAGTTACGGTGAAGCATATTCTGCTTGACTGTGTTGAATTATGTATCACAAGGGATATGTGCTTTACAGTTTAAACAATGAAGGATCTTTTTACCAGTGTTAGTTTTATTCATTTATTGTTTTTTTAAAAGAAATTGATTTTTTTATTGAGTTTTGAGAAATATGTTTCTGTAAAAAGTTGTATTTTAATAATTGGTAGTTTGGATCCGTAACTAGAATTGTTAGTGGCTGTACCCTCAAAGGAGGTTGAAGTATTGTAAAATTATTGTCCTCCTCACAGGGTACGTAAGTCCAAAAGCAGTCATAACCAGTTCAGCAGTTTAAGTCTACCAGGTTTTTAATCGTAGTATTCTTGTTGTTTTGGCTAGCATATTGTACACTCGCCAGCGGTTGAAGGGATGGTGTAAATCCAGCTAGGGTCCATACAGGTAGCAAAGGTACTGTAAGTCCCCATGGTCCCTAGTATGTTGATCTACCTTCTGTTGTTGGTGATCTATAGCCTGTTTTTGTATTGTACTGTCTAAATATTACTGTTAGTTTTAACTTTCCATGCTAGTTTTAATTCAAATTGTGATACTGTAGTTGTTTTACTGTCCTTTGTCGACAGGTTTTTATAACACTCATATATTCCATTTCAGTGTTATGTTCCCGTCACAATATGGCTGAACTATTGCCGACGTGACGTTAAATTTTAACTCACTCACTCACTCACTCAAAGGGGGTTGAAGTATTGTAAAATTATTGTTCTCCCGAGAAGGTACGTAAGTACACAAACATTGAAAGTAAATTCTAAATTTCCAGGTTTTTAATCGTAGAATAAGTGGGGTTTTTTTATTGTATGTCTTGATTTCCCAAATTGCTGACGGCTGAGGGGATGATGTAAATCCAGCTAGGGACTATGCAGGTAGCAAAAGTACTGTAAGTCCATAGTATGGTGTGCTACCTTCAGTTGTTAGCAATCTGTAGCCCATTTTTATATTGTATTGTCCTGTATAGATAAATTGTTTTAAGCATAGCTACTAGTTTTACATTCTTTTCTGTGATGTTCTAGTTGTTTTACTGTCCTTCGTCTACAGGTTTTTATAATACTCATATATTCCATTTTAATGTTATGTTCCCATCATGATATGGCTGAAATATTGAGGATGTGACGTTAAGTATTAACTCACTCACTCCAAATAATTGGTTTTCAAATCTGCAAATGCCTGAATATTTCGCTGCAAAAATAACAAGGTTTCCAGATTTTCGGAGACGTACATGAAACTAGGTAATATACAGTCATAGAAGGTTTCGCTTGGATGATCAATTTCCGGCAATTTCCTCTTGCTAAAACTAACAAAACGGTCATAAACCAGCAATAGTAATTTCAAGAAATGAAACATGACAGTAAAGTATCATTTTTTTCGTTTTCATTGCATACAGCAACTCGAGACCATAACTGATGGTTGCCATTAGTGAGAACTTGAATGAAACGATCGTAGAAAATACTGGTGTATCCAGACACCTACACGTACATTAACCTACGCTGAATTGCCTATGTATTATGTAGTTTTGAGGTTAGTGATCTCAGAGAACGTGTAGTGTTTCAGATAATTCTGAACTTTATCATGGCCAACAACGAGAAAGACGAATCCAGTCTGCCTATGACTGAAGGGGGAAAACATGAGGATCCACATCAAAGGCAAACATGGAGTAGACATCTAGATTACCTGCTGACTGTGGTAGGCTACTGTGTTGGATTAGGAAACCTGCTGAGGTTCCCATACATCTGCAGCAGGAACGGCGGGGGTAAGAATCCTATACTAAAATCTTTCCTTAATTCGACTAAGAGAACCGATGATAATCAGATACTGCCGAGAGCTCACACGAGAACTCACATAACACAATCCGAAAGTTCTAATTAATGCAGTAAGCTTCAACATTTGCAATGTATTATAAGGTCACATTAATGACGGTGCACTGGAAATCAAATGGGAAACTGTGTAGTTTGTGTCAAACTCTGAAGATAAGAATTTGAGTTCTAATGAATAATAACGAGTGAATAGTTTGTCATAAACTGACTTTTGCCGAGTTTTAATAGGTGTTAGTGTAATATCAGGGTCTACACCTTGAAGTTTAAACGCGACTAAAACACTAAGGGCTCAGGTGCAACTTTGGGTGCAACCATTTGATAGATGATATTTGAGGGTGGTTGTTTCTTGAAAATGTACAAGTTCGTTTTCCAAGTTTTAACTGAATAGAAATAACGAACTCTATTCGTGGCCATTTAATATTTACGTGCACGAAATGCGCACATTATTTTAATGTGCCATTATGGAGTAAGTGTAGAGTAATACATTTCAGCACGACTTTAGATAAAGTTACACGTTTGGGGCCATGATTTCAGTGTAATACTGTTTTATACGGTGTCGTGATATCTGGACATCTACCAGCCTCTCTTTTCTGAAACCTTCAAGGTAGGAATGCTTGCTGCAGAGCTAACGGCGTAAGAAAGCGTCGATTACATGGCCAGGACATGTCCTACTATTCACAAAAGAAGCTTTGTGTTATGTACCATATATCTTGTAAAATGTGTATTGTTCCATAAAGTGGTGGGGTTTTTCTGTTTTGGGGGTTGGGGTTAGTGTTTTGTTTTGTTTTGGGTTTGTTTTTTTTTGTCATTTTCAAATAACATTCTCGTTCTATCTTAATATCTATACGCTAGTAACTTCAAGTGTCCATCGTCGACAGGTTTCATTCTTTAAGATATATCTTTGGTTTGTGAAATGTCCTAGTCACGATATGACAGGGATATTGCCGTTGTGACGATGAATATCACCTCACTCTCTCACCTTTGTCTACAAGTTCACCATTTCTCTGAAACATTATATACATGTTTCCAACATTGTGTTAGGAAATGACTGAATGGAACACAGTGGTTTAACTTGCAGGTGCTTTCTTATTGCCTTTCATCTGTTGTCTTCTGATCACTGGGTTCCCAGTCTTCTTCCTGGAGTCAGCGCTCTCTCAATTCTCGGGAAAGGCTTCACAACAAGTATGGAGCTTTTGCCCGCTGTTTAAAGGCCAGTATACATTACTTTACGCGACATAAATATATAAAATGATAAGTAGATATGCTGCCACATATATGTTGTTTCAAACGTGCAATATTTGGTAACCGGTATTGAGAAGATATCTGTGGTTTTTATTGTAGTATAACAGTCAAATACTGTTTGCCATTAATAACATCAATATGCTGATAATTAAATATGTATGTAATGTCTTTTGCGACGAACAGGGGTTGGTATTGGGGCTGTTGTTCTTTCATCCATCTTCACGTCCTACTACAACCTCTATCTGGCCTGGCCCATCTACTACATGGTGAAGTCCTGCTCCAGCGTCCTGCCCTGGACAACATGTGGCAACACATGGAACACCGATCTGTGTGTGGAAACTGTGACTAATGCTCACAACACCAACATGACGGCTCCGTCAAACAATGCATCCGATACAATTACGGAGTTGTGGGAAAATGTGACCTTAGCTCACACACCAGCAGAGGAATTTTGGCAGTAAGATATCAACCATGATACCTTGCACCCAAACATGGAGACATATTCACACATACTATCCATGTGGATACACATATATATAGCAATGATTGGAACAAGAAACTATAATTAATGTCTGCTTCAAGAAAGGGATCACATTGTCATGTCGACAGTTTCAGAAGCAGGAAGATGTACGACATCGTCTTGTAAAGAGACTGTCTGCTTGGGCAAACAGACTGTCTTTTGAAATGTCGGAAGTATGAGGTACATTCGTACATTTTCAATATTCGTTCGATAGGCTAGTCGTGCAATACACTGGTTGTCATAACTATCGATATATGGAACGAGGAGTGTGCACTTTATCGAGAAGAGTACAGTACCCTGCGCCTTACATTGTTGAAAATGTTTCTAAGGGTGCTTCTGTTACGCAGGTTCAACGTTCTCAATATCTCGTCCGGATTAGAGGATGTCGGGTTTGTACAGTGGCATATACTCGGATGTCTGTTTGGGTCAGTTGTTATTATCTTCCTCTGCCTTGTCCGTGGAGTCAAGTCTTCAGGCAAAGTAAGTTGGCCGATGAAGTTACCAAATAAGAAAACCATTTACCAAACACAATAAGAAGTTTGACATCGCACGTACCGTTAATGTATGACATATAACATATTCACGACTTCCAAATTAATTTGTGGCCACAGGTGTTGAAATGAGCACTGGGCGCTGAAATTGTAATTTGTTTGAAAACAACACATTCAGATATGACACTGGAGCTCTTTCACCTTTCTTGAAAAATCGATTCTCCTATAGGTTTCATCAATTGCAATGTGTTTATCTTAAATAACTTCACGAAGTGGGAGGTCATCGTTTGTTATAGATAAACTTTCAAAACATTCTCATTGTTAATTGCATATAATATGATGCGACTTCTTGCAGAAGGGATTGTTTTTCTATGTCGCCAGTGATGTCAAATGAGTCGCTATGAATGCATTAATCACAAAGCCTTTGCGGTTTTTGTAGAAAACTTCGATTAAGAACCTGATGCATGAAACTGTACTTGGGACTTCCGTACATGTACCATTTCGGGAGGACAATAGTGTTACAAAACTGTTTTTTTTTAAAAAACAAAACAAAACAGTCACACAGTCATTACCTTGTTCAGTCCTTTTCTAATACAGAAAGTAACAGAGGCGCAGTAAGGTGATTTTTAGTCTCATTACCTCCTACGTAGGACTTAATGTCTTCTTTGTACTTTGTATCTCCAACGTAGGAGTTAGAACTTAATATCTCCTAAGCAGGATTTAATATTTCGTACTTAGAACTTGATGCACGATTTCTGAGGTTCGGATTAGGAATGGTGGTTATTAATCTGAGAAATGTTTGGTTATGCAGCACGTTAGATAGCAGAAATGCACATCGGTGAATAGTCATGACACTTACGTAGTGTTACTATATATCGTTGTTGTGTGAGTTGCGTTAGGATGACGTGGACCTTGATCTAATTATAGGGTATTCACAGACACACATACACACACACACACACACACACACACACACACACACACACACACACACACACACACACACACACATATATACACAAAACGATGGTCGGGGTAAGGTAACATACTGCTCTGAAATTCTGGTTATAACACGTCTTTTGCAAGTTTTTGCTTGTGTTCAGATGAGCCTCGGTTGGAATGGATACAACGCTCTTTTGTTTCTACGGGATTGTTTAAAACTTGACTTGTCTGAGGCGTCAAACAATACAAAATTCAAAAAGGCCAAACCCTGGCATTATAGTTCTTTGTATACGAATAAGGGAATACGTACTATAGATTGCCAACAATAGTCTTAGACACGTCTATGCATAGAGATTCCTGACCCCTGTGCAACAACCTCTGAAATAGCACATAACAGTAAAGTGCAACGACGTGCAACCTATATCAGTGAACTAATAAGCGCAACAGTAAAACAAATCAACGTGTGGCAGTAAAGTACAACACTCATCCCAAGACATGACAGTAATGGCCAACAGTTAGTTGAACACTTATGTCACATGGGGACGGAAACAGTAGACGCTAATTGTGACGGGTACACCTTATAGTAGACTCTAGTGGTAAATGTAACACATGACTGTAGACTCTAAAAGTGAATGCAACACTATGACTGTAAACTCTAACAGTGACAGACACAGTGAATCATGAGATTATTTGTGTGTCTAGGGATTTAATCAACCATTTCTGATTAATGCTTTCTAACATACATCGATCATCTCCTACAGGAGATATGAAGTCCCACGTGGGACATAGTAAGTTCTACGTAGGAGATTATGAGATAAAAAAATCACCGTTGCCCCTCTACGCTTCCGTGGAAAGTGAATGTTTATATGCCACAGATTTCATAGACTGGAGTCATGAATTATATACGAAACACAATTAGTATATTTGGACAGTTTATTGACATGTGTACGTTCCGCAGTGAAAGTAGAGCTGTTATCTGGTAATCAGGAATTCCCGTAGATGCGGTGGCAGTAGCAACTGCTCCACTGTTGCTTAATCTGCCTGTAAATATATGTATGTGCCCTAAAGCATATTACTGGATTATATCTTCCCACCAACAGGTTGTGTATGTGACCGCACTTCTGCCGTACGTTCTCCTCACCTCCATCTTTATAGTTACGCTGTTTCAACCAGGTGCCCTTGATGGAATAATCTTCTACCTCGTACCTGACTTCGGAAAACTACTTGACTTACAGGTGGGAAAATGATGAAGACATTCTAAAGTCAGTTCAAACATGTACTTCCTTAAATTTACTTCTTACATATGTGACAAGTACAGTATGTTTTAAGCAAATCCGTGAAATATTACCACTATCAAAAACTTTATTAAAACGCAAAAGTATCCACGCAAATCAGTACAAAAGTGTGTAAAGTAATAGCAATGGCGAAACATGGCTAATTGGTAAATGAATGATTGTATAATCATGATGTCAGCATGAAACAGATTCCAACACTACGCTTCCTTCGAGTCATGGTTTGTGTGTAATGAAGATACTAGACGTCATCCAATAGTATGATAAACCAGTTTGATTACGCCAAGACCACACGAACCCTACCAGTTATCAATCACCCGTCTCACGGTTGAATAATAACTTGAGTAAAATAAAGTTCACTACGTATCCATTGCTATAATTTTCACAGCTCCTTTCTCTTACTTCTCTCCCAGGAAGAATCTAATTGGTCATATCTGAGTGATATATAATTCAGGTATGGCTAGAGGCTTGTCTGCAGGTGTTCTACTCGCTTGGGCCTGGTTACGGGGCAGTTGGAACAGCTGCAAGCTACAAAACGTTCCATCAACCATGTCTCAGGTGAATACTTGAATGTATGAGAGAGTACGTCAGTGCTGTTTTTCGGTATGTCAAACATTTGCTACATGTATGAGTCTTTGAATTATGAGTTTTAGTCAGATCGGCAATGTTTCAGCCACATCGTTGATTTGACATAATCCTCCAGCTGTGGACAAATTTACTTTAAGTAATTTGACACTTACGTATCCCTAAGGAGGACAATAAGTTTATAATGCGTCACACCACCGTTTCTTCAAATTTAGAATCGATCCTGATAATGGATTATTGCTATTATAGTATGAGAATACGTTACAGATATCTTCGTACTCATGACAGCTTCTAAAGACATTTTCTCTTGTTTCCTGTTGAAATTTGACACATGCCACATTTTGGATAACACTGTCTCAGTGAATATGAAACAAATAAAGTTTTATTATTTTGAATACTTATTTGTATTTACAGAGACTGTTTGATATTGTCCATAATATCAGAGGGAACCAGCATTTTTTCTGGCTTGGTAACGTTTGCTGTTCTAGGGTCGATGGCACAGAAAATTGGTGTTCCTATTACAAAGGTAGTTTCAACAGGTAGGGGATACCTAATCATGTTAACAAGAAGCTAAAACTTCAGTCTTTTTATCGTGTAGATTATTAGATGCTTCTTAATTCCATTGAAATAGTATTTTCTTGGATGAACATGGAAAGATACTGTTCGCAATTGATCCACAGAATCCACCTTAATGTGAACGTGATTCATAGTCAACAATGAAGAATGTCAACGAGTGAAATAAACATTGCATGCCATTTCAATATTTCTACTTCATAGAGATAATTTACAATTGTTGAATGTTTGAAAGTAAGGTGCATTTTCCAGTTAACGATTTACTAGAAAGTCTCAGTCTATGCCACGCAATGTGAGTGAACAGGCCAACGGAGGAAATGTAGATTCCAAGGAACCAAGCTGTCTTATGCTCTCATGCTCTCAAAGGATAAGACGACAGCTCAGAAACTGCAACTTGTTAACTAGCAATTACCCCTAAGCAAATACAGTGTTCAGTTTTGTGGGACAGATAATTATAATTATGTGCATGAAATGTCATTCTTGTAGGCCCAGGTTTGGGATTTGTAACTTATCCAGAAGCTCTGGCCCACCTTCTACTTCCTCAGCTGTGGTCGTTCTTGTTCTTTCTGATGCTCCTGATGGTTGGTTTGGATTCGCAGGTACAAAGTCAGGTGTTAAACGTTTCACAGGACAGAGATTGATTTACGTGTTACCACTAGTACGGAGATATTGTCCGTTACTCACTATGTCTAGCGCCAATACAGCAACAGAATCCTCGTTTTACAAACACTTGGTGTCTTGATGCATTACTATGCAGTACAGCTATCAATCTGAAAGCAATAGAAGATCTGTTTATCACACTGACCGGTGCAACATATTGAGATTCACCGTTGTGAAAAAAAACAACTATGTAAACATTTTACTGAATTTTAAAGTACACCACATTTCGAAGCGACGTCAACGAGAGGATATAAAGATTTTACTTGCTTCAGTTACTGGGAATGGAAGTAGTCATAACTGCACTGGTTGATGGATATCCACGGCATCTGGGAAGGAGGAGGCTGCTTGTTACAGCAGGATGCTGCCTGACACTCTTTCTCTTTGGAATCATCTTCTGCACACAGGTGACCTTTATACAAAACACTCATGTTTTTTTTTTAAATCACACTAGGCTTGCGTTTTGTACAGGATACATAATGAGTGAGTGAGTTTTGTTTTATGCCACACTCAGCAACATTCCAGCTATATGGTGGCGGTCTGTAAGCACAGGATACATAAAATACAATGAAACGTTACTATAGTGTTATTAATCATAATCAAATATAAACGTCCCAGTGTAAGCAATGCCATCGCTCTGTGTTAGTGTATCGTTGTGGGATGATGACCATTGCATACTACCACCAGCAGTAGCTAACAAAACGAAAGATGCAGCGACCACATTCATTACTAATATACAGTAGTGATAAAACAGGAGGTTTAGGTGGTACATGCAACAGTGGCAACAAGTGTACCGTAGTGTTGTTGTTTTTATCCTAAGAGTGGCATGAGTATTTGTAGTGGTGATTCATCTCTGTACTGCAGGGAGGGCCGTACATATTCCAGCTGGTAGACTGGTATATAGCCTCTCTGGGACCTATGGTGTTCTGCACACTGGAGTGTGTTGCCGTGATGTGGATATACGGTCGGTATATACAACTTCAACCTGCAAAGTCTTTATTTAAAGTCCCTAGTATGGTGATCTATCTTCAGTTGTTAGCAATCTATAGCCCATTTTTATATTGTATTGTCCTCTATAGATAAATTGTTTTAGGTATAGTTACTAGTTTTGCATTCTTTTCTGTGATATTCTAGTTGTTTTACTGTCATTTGTTGACAATTTTTTATAATACACATGTATTCCATTTCAGTGTTTTGTTCCCGTCACGACATGGCTGAAATATTGCCGATGTGACGTTAATTATTAAGTTATTTCAAAATGATATATGAGTGACTTCAAATTAATTACGACTGAGAGACCCATGTAGAGGTAAATATCTTGCATATGGCCACAAAGCGTCCAGAATATGTGTTTGTTTCAGGGGCAAAACGATTCAGTAGTGACGTTGAGATGATGACCGGAAAACATCTTTCACCGGCAGTTAAGGTTCTCTTGGCGTTCGTTACGCCGTCAATCTTGCTGGTAAGAAAGTTAATACAGAGAGTGACAGGTTCTAATCCACACAGATGAGTTTTCTACCATGGACACTCTCATCGATCATGAGCAAGATTGGATATTTTCTCCGACCACATTACATGCTGGCTATAGAGATTACACTTGCGCTCTCCGCACCCGAAATGCCATTATCAATGCTACCTTGATAGCAATTATAACTGGTCAGTTATAAACCTACACATTTCCAAAATAGTGAACAATTGAGTTGCATGATTGATAAAACGCAAAAAACGTGAAGTCAAGCAGGGAAACAGATGATAAATGAAAAGTAAGAGAAAAAAGTTATTTAATTCCTTGGGGAACGTGTCTTGTCTATGTATGACTTTTTCTCCTGTGCATGGATGTTTTCTAGTAGTGGTATACTTACAATATAAACCACTACTCTTTTCAATGACACACACACACATACACACGCACACACACGCACACACACGCACACACACAGATATATATATATATATATATATATACACACACACACACACATATATATACATACATATATATACACATACATATATATACACAAAAGCCGAAAAGTCTAAAGATCCTCAGAACTGACATAATTTCTTCAATTCTTATCCTTAGCACAGATTTAATTTCTTCAAACCCAATTAGTTTCCGCCCGTCAGTGTGATCATCATGCGAGTGAGGTTATAGATTACACTTTGTTTATAACGGCGTTGCTAAGCTCTGACGTCACTAAGCTATGATACAAAGGGCTCGGAGCGCTGCATAGTGTGTGTTTCCAAAGTTCAATTTGAGTTTCAATCTGATATACAAAACAGTGCTATATAATTAATTTCATCGTATATAGATGGATTAAGTCGGGTTCTACTTGAGTTTAGGTCTAAAATGTTTGATGAAGTAATTTTGTTTTAGTTTACCTCTTTACAATCTAAGTAAACTTAGTCTCAGTGTATTTCGTTACACTCCACCACTGAGTCTAAGAAAACCTAGTAGGTAACCTTTGAGCGACCAATGACCGTCCAATCAAACGCGAGATGGTTAAATACATTTAACCAATCACACAACAGCTACTATTTAGGGATCGGAGGGACTTTCAAAATATTCAGGTCACCGACACAAAGCTCTCCACAAACAAAAATCCGCATATAACACAGTTATTTGACCTGTAGTATATACGCTTTGGGGTTTTTGTTGACATGGTTACCATTAGCTAATATTGTCTCAAGATAACATCCTTGAATATTGCCCAAAACACTATTTTCAGCGACTGTTTACTCACCGTTTTCATGGCTGTGCGTACACCGTGTGCATCATCCAGAAGCGAGCGTGCGCTAAACAGCATTCGGAATAGTTCGGGTACGAACCTTTTCGAGATAAAAAGTTCAAAAGGTATGTGCGAATGTGCACTTTCACGATTTGGTAAGCTGCGTTCTGATTGGTCAATCTCAAAGGTTACCTGACGCGACCTCCCATAAGGTTTTGTTAGACTCAGTAGTGCAGTGTAACGAAAAGCACTCAGTATAAGTTTACTTAGACTGGGTTTTATTGTCAAAAACATGTTTGATTTAGAATTATGACGTTTACAACTTTGCCTACAGTTTTTATGGATCTGGTGGATCAATTATTCATCATTCTTCTACTGGAGTATATCATCCTGGTATGCTTGGTGCTGCAAGCTGGAGGCCCGCTTGCTTTAGCATTGTCCTTGTGATACTCCGTGGTGGGTGGGGAGCTCGGGTGATGAACCATATGACACCAACCATGGCTTATGAAATACCCAACAAAAAACAAAACGTCAACTGAAATTGACCACAGACCGTCTCTATCGATTGAGTATTGGCCACGTTTCCTTGTTATCGAAACTCCGGACAAGACACCATTAAAGCTGAACACCTTCGCAGTATCTAAGGGTATTCACGGTATTGCTGGGGATGTTAAGAACTTTCGACGCTTACGTTCGGGTGCACTACTAGTTGAGTGCGGCAAGAAACAACAAGCAACCAATCTGAAGAGTATTGAATCTCTTGTGGGCATTCCGGTCACGGTCTCTGCTCACAAGACCTTGAACACTAGTAAAGGTATCATCAGTGATCGTGATCGACTCTTTGCTGATATGTCCGAACTTGACATAGCATCAGAAATGAAAGATCAAGGTGTGCCGTATGTAAAGCGCTTTTCAGTCCGAAAAAAGCAATCAAACCGTCCACACAAATACGTATCTGTGTAGTTTTTCATGTCCAAATGCTCCTAAATCAGTGAAGGCAGGTTCCTGTAACATCCAAGTTGATACCTACATCCCCAACCCGCTCAGGTGTTTTAAATGACAGAAATATGGACACGGTGTAAATACTTGCAC
This sequence comes from Haliotis asinina, assembly GCF_037392515.1. NCBI lineage: Eukaryota > Metazoa > Mollusca > Gastropoda > Lepetellida > Haliotidae > Haliotis > Haliotis asinina. Next base: position 8,100,043 of record NC_090290.1, on the reverse strand, counting down.
ATTGTCTGTTGTGTGTGCGCACTGTGGTGAGAAGACACACACAACATAAGATTGTGACAGTAGTTATAAGAAATGCACTAACTGTTCATGAGACCATTCCTCTTTTTCAAAAGAGTGTCCAATATGGAAGCAGCAGATGGAGATTCACCCAAAATATCTCTTTTTCTGAAGCAAAACAGCTTGTCCAGAGATCTGAATTAACAGAAACATGTGCTTCAAAAACTAAGACATCATCTGATGCAGCGAATAAAGCAACCAGATCAACTTCAGGCTGTCAAACAGATTGCACGTGGGTGAACACCGATTCCCCACATACCTTTGCACCTGCAATATCTACCCAAACTGCTGAGTCACTCCCTAACACACCTCAAAGTCAACCACAGCCAGATCTTGATTATAGTTTGTCATCTCAGTCTACCACAAGGTCTCAGTTGTTGTATAACGTGCAACAAATTGCTAAAGACAAAGATAACCATAAGCCGGATTCTTCCGTAAAAACAAAGTGGCAGAGCCCGAAAAGGGTCCGAAAATGAGATGAAAGTTTAGAACAAATATGGATTACTCGAAGACATGGACGTATCTGAAAACGTCCGCTCTATGGCACACAGCTTGTCGCCCAGCAAAAGGGTACGGGGTAGATCCCCAATAACTCGTGGCAAAATTATGTGTCAAAAATAAACTCCCAAACGCCGATGTCATGGAGGCCAAGTCCTTAGGTCTGATTTTCCACTCCCATTTAACTTTTCTTCCGCATATCAAATCCCTGAACACTAAATACCTGAAGGCACTTATTTATCAAAAGTCGTTTCTAATTCGAAGTGGGGAGGTGATCAAGTTACCGTTCTACACCTATATAGATCACTTCTCTACTCGAAACTTGATTACGGCTCAATTGAACATGGTGGAGCCCGCAAAAGCAACTTGAAACTATTCCATTTTGTCCAACATCAAGGTCTAAGACTTTGTCTTGGCTCCTTTCGAACTTCACCTATTGACAGCCTGTACGTTGAGGCTGATGAACAATCTCTTGAGGAACAACGTATAAAATTAGCTTTACAGTATGCAACAAAACTATATTCCAATGACTCAAACCCTGCATATAACTGTGTTTTCAATCCTCTCTATCAGGATCTATATATTCAAAAATCTTCTCAAGTTCCGCCTATTGGTTTAAGAATAAAACCACTTATTTTTGCTGCCAGCATTGGGCTAGATAATGTAGCGCCATCCCGGATTCTCCCTTCTCCTCCTTGGCAATTGGTTAGGCCACAAGTTGACCTAACATTAACTACATGTAAAATATCAGAAACTAACGAATTGCAGTATAAACAGGAATATAATCAATTAAAAACATAAATATAGCAATTACAAATCTATCTTTACAGATGGGTCCAAGTACGGTGGCGCAGTGGCTTGTGCCACTGTCATTGCATCCAGAACAATATCCTCTAGACTGCCAATTAACAGCTCTATTTTTACAGCTGAAGCAAACGTCATATTAACGGCTCTATATTCAAGGACACCCTAAACGAAAACAATACATAATCTTTTATGACTGTCTTCGTGCCTTCAGGCGATTAAAAACCTATCATGTAAACATCCGCTTTTAATAGAAATTATTGTATTGTATAATAATCTTGCCACTGGTCAAAACGACATCGTATTCTGTTGGTTACCAAGCCATGTAGGAATCTCTAATAACACATTAGCTGACCTTGCTGCTAAAGCAGCACTCAACAAATCTGTGACACCACTTCTTATTCCATACAATGATTATAAAGATACAATTAGATCTTACATCCGTGATCTGATGTAGAAGAGGTGGGACACTCGAGCAGGTATCAACAAATTACATGAAATAAAACCCTACATTGGTTACACCTACTTGGGTTGTCAGTCCAGATTTGAGGAGGTTATTATGCGACGATGTCGTATTGGCCACACAAGATATACACATGAATATTTGCTTGAAGGTAAAGATCCTCCGTTTTTGTATCCCTTGTGATGAAAGAATCACAGTCAAGCATGTTTTGCTTGACTGTGTTGAATATGCCATCACAAGGAATAACTATTTTAAATCAGGAACTATGAAGGATATTTTAGTAATATTAGTTATCATTTAATGATTGCGTTTTTTGAAAAAAATAGATCTGTTTCATGACTTGTAAATAGATAAATATTTTATGGCTGGAAGTTGAATTAGTAACTAAGATTGTCAGTCGCTGTATCCTCAAAGGGGGTTGAAGTACCGTAAAATTGTTGTCCTCCTGAGAGTATACGTCCCAAAACAGTTGAAGTCAGATTTTATCGTCCACTTTAACCGTAGAATATGCCAGCTGCTGAGGGGATGGTGTAAATCCAGATAGGGACCATGCAGGTAGCAGAGGTACTGTAAGTCCCCATGGTGCATAGTATGGTGATCTACCTTCTGTTGTTGGTGATCTATAGCCTGTTTCTATATTGTGCTGTCCAAATAGTGATACTATTATTTTTATAAGTTTCCATGCTAGTTTTAATAGTAACTGTGCTAATCTAGTGGTTTTACTGTCTTTAGTCGACAGGTTCTTCATAATATGCACATATATTTGGTGTTTAATGTCACGTATGTTCTCGTCACAATATGGCTGCAATACTGCCGATAGGACATTAAATATTAACTCACTCACTCACTCATCCTTTATAATACAGGGCTGCGGAAGTTGGTCATATAGAGCTTGAAGATCAGTTTTTGCAAACGTCGAAGACGGGGAAATATAGAGAGAGCATAGTGTAAACGCTACATGTAAAGTAATTCTCACTGCAACAGCCTGCATATTAGCAATAAGTGAAACAGGAATACCTGCATTGAGATACCTGCATTGCCATGTAAGATGAGATTGATATGTATGTGTATATTATGGATAGTGTTGTTCTATTTAGTAGGAGCTTTAATTTCCGAAATGCACCAATCATTTTAGATGTTTTTGTGTTCAATATGACGATGCTTCCAGCTTCCATTAGAGTAAAAGGTTAAACCCAAATGTTTATGAAAGTGAACTGTTTTTATAATTTATCTATGATCATGAAACTTCAAATTGTTGTCAATTCGGCCATTTTTCCAAGGTAATACTATAGCTTCAGTTTTATCCAGATTGTAAGAAATTAACCAAGCCTTTGCCCAATCACTTAAGAGTTCAAGATTTTCATTCATGTTCCTCTCCATCACCTGTTTGTCCTTTGAAAATGTTCCCAATGAAGTGTCGTCAGCGAAAAAGCCGAGTTATACAATGTAGCTTATCGGCTATCTCGCTTACATACAGAATAAAAAGAAAAGGGCCTAAAAACGATCCCTGGGGAACTGCTGTTTTCAATACCACAAGCTTGGATAGCGATCTGTTTACAAAAACTGACTGATTTCGACCAGTTACATAACTGTTAAACCAATCAAGGAGTTTTCCATGAACTCCATACATCCCTATGTGCCAAACTCTATCAAAAGCCTTTGATACATCAAGAAAGACCATACAATAGTATTCTATTATCAAGTGATGTACAAATTTGATGATAAATTTCTACAAGTTGTTGCAGGGTAGAAGGAAGCCACATTGGTAATTGTATAAAAGATCACTGGACACAAAGAAATTATAAACATGCTTAAACACAACTCTTTCAAACACCTTTCCAGCACAACTGAGTGAATTTGGGCGATAATTCGACACAACCAAATGATCACCTTTCTTGAACAAGGGGATAATATTTGCATGCTTCCATTGACTTGGATACTCGTACAATTTAAGTGACAAGTTAAACAATATAGACAAGACTGGACTAACAGAAGTAACACTTGTGTAAGTGGTGCCTAATCTGGTCTGGCCCAGCAGCTTTCGTAAGAGGAGAATATTTAATGGTATCTGAAACCTCATTAACCTCCATTTTAATGTTTTCTAATTTCGCATCGGTACGCTTGTCAAATTGTGGAGGACATGTGGTATCTGCACCATTTAAACTTGATATAGACTCAAAATATTTATTTAACATATTAGCTTTATCAAAATCTGAAAAAGCTGATTGACCATCTTCGTCAGCATTTCTTTTCAGGGCGGGAATGAAGCTAGCAGAACCTGACGTTTTGATCAAGTTGCGTAACATTTTCCAATATGGTGATTTGTTTTCACCGTAAAGTTCGAATACAAATTCATCAAGGTTTGGATAAAAGAGCTCTTTTGCATAACATTTCATGTTATTGACTTTGTTACGCTGTTTTCTGTATTTCATAACGTCAGTTGTATTCTGTGCCCTCTTGGCTTTTTTTCCTAATTCGATCCCGCTTCCTACTTTCACGCTGAATATTTTAGTCATACCACGGTTTGTCTTTAGGTCTTATCATCACGACTCTAGAAGGAATACATTGTTTGGTATAATCATTAAGACGTTCATAAAATACACAGCAAGCATCTTCAACACTAGAACAGTCAGTAAACAGTGACACTCATTCATTACTGCTAAAAAGTGCGTTCAGTTTTTCATAATCACCATTACTTTAACACCAAACTTTTCTAGGATAGGCAGCTTTAGTTGACACATGTACATCAACGTGGGCAATCGTGCCTTTGTGACCTCTTATACTGCTGTCAAAATTACCAACACCACTTTCAACAACATCAACTTCGTCATTAACAACTATTGGATCAAGTAGGGTTCTGATTGTCTTGGTGACACGTGTGGGCTCCGTTATGATATTGGTAAGTTGTTTCTGAGTAAGATATCTGTTAGGTTCAGTTTGGCTGTGGAAAGTAAATTTTCATTCAGTTCACCGACAAAAGTAACTTTACTTGAAATATCTAAAGCATTTTCAATACTATTGTCAAATCTGCTCCAAACGTTGGCAGTATTACTTTCAGGCCAGTAAACTGTGCATACGATTAATGGTTTTTGACGAAGATATATTTCAACCCATACAGATTCATCGTACATACTTTCAAGATTTGGAAGTCTGTCAACAATCATGGACGAATAGCTGTAATTCATGTAAATTAGTCCTCAATCCTCTGCAGTTCCACTGTACAATATTAGTGGAATAAACTATCTTTTGGGGGGATTTATTGGGGATCTACCCCGCACCCTTTTTGAGGGGGACAAGCTATGTGCCATAAAATGGACGTTTTCAGAAACGTTCATGTCTTCAAGAGACCCATATTTATTAAACAATTGAATTTTATTTGTGTGACCCTTTAGGAGCTCTGCCACTTTGTTGTTTTGAAGCATCAGGCTTAGGTTTCGGTTTACTTTTATCAGTTTGTTGACTATGAGGTGTCGATTGAGATTTGAGTGTGACTGAGATGATGATGATTTGTGATCAGAAGAAGACTTTGATGTACTAGGAAGTGATTCCACAGTCTGAGATGATACAGCAGGGTACAAAAGCTGTGGAGAATAGCAATTTACCCAAGTCAAGGTAGTATGGCAGCCCGCGGATGATTTTGTTATTTAGAGCTAGACTCAGATGATGTTTTTGCTACTGTAGCATAACCTTCCGGAAGATCAGACCGTTATTGTTTTTTGGTTTTTTTTGCCTCAGAAAAAAAAGATATTTTGAGGAAACTTTATTCTGTTTATCTCCATTTGCTCTTTCCAAATAGGACACTGTTTAGAAAATGAGGAAGGAGGAGGAATGAGCAGTTGGTGCATGTTTTAAAATCACTGTCACAATCTTCTGTTGTGTGTGTTTTCTCACTGGGTTGGGAATGTAGGTGTCAACTTAAATGTTACAGGAACCTGCCTTCACTGATGTAGGAGCATTTGGACATGAAAAAGTAAAGAAACGTATTTTCTTTTGATGGTTTCGTTGTTTTTCCGAGTTGAAAAGCGCTTGACATAAATCACACCATGATCTTTCAATTCTGAAACTATATCAAAGTCCGACATATCATAAAAAAAATCTCTCACGATCTCTCACGATGCCTTTAGTTTCGTTCAAGGTTTTGTGTGCAGAGACCGTGACCTGAATGCCTACAAAAGATTTAATGTTCATCAGGTTGGTTGCTTGTTGCTTTTTCCCTCATTAAACTAACAACGCACCCGAACGTCTAATGTTTTTTCACATCCCCAGCAATGCCTTGAATACCACTGGATACAGTAAAGGGGTTAAGCTTTAACGGTGTCTTGTCAGGAGTCTCAATCACAACGAAACATGGTCAATACTCAATCGATGCAGACGGTCTGTGGTCAGTATCAACAGGGTCAATATCAAGTGGACGCTTTGGGTTAGTATCACAAGGATAATGCTAAAGCAAGCGGGCCTCCAGCTTGCAGCACCAAGGATACCCGGATGACATATTCCAGCAGAAGAATTAGAAATAATTAATCCACTAGATTGGCCCAAGGGCCACCGCACAGACACACACACACACACACACACTCACACACACACACACACACACACACACACACACACACACACACACACACACACACACACACATACATACATACATATGTCACGGTTACAGTTCCCTATTGCCCTGAAACACCAGGATCCTCTTTTCCGCCGACACAGGGTCGCAACCCACGGCAAACGGGTTGTGGACTAGATATCCCCTCGGGTCCACAATGGGGGTGAACATTTCTTAGCGTTACCCAGCACCCACTAAGAGGAGGTGGCCGTTCACGGGTGCCTACATGCCTACGGCGTAAATGTGCCACACTATTGTATTGTGGTATTTAGCTTTAACCGAGAGTCTGATAATAATGACACTGATAATAATTTCCCACACAACGAATTCTGTTGGATTATATATAACGTCACACAACACAGCTGTATGGAGACTGATATTGTATTTTTATGTTTCAGATAGTTTGCATCCTTACAATTATCAGCTACCAGCCACCGACTTATGGCAAGTACGTCTTTCCCACCTACGCCAACATAATCGGTTGGTGTTTCGCCGTGATGCCTCTTCTCCCGCTACCAGTCTTCCTTGTCATTGCTGTCAGAAAATATAGGGGGAGGAGTTCTCTAAAGAAGGTATAGTGTGGTTTAATCTAGCAGCAAAAGGATACAAACAAGTGCATTTCATGACGTGTTGCCGGCGTCAGTCTCTGGTTCTGCCACTGAAGTAAAATAGTATCAGTCAGTCCGTGATGAAAAAATAGTTCACAAATCAATACAAGTAAATACCAATGCAGTACAATGCCACGTAAGTACACATGGGCTTAGCATTATTTCAGTTTCTATTGATCAAAAAGCCCATTTGTACATTGTATTGTGAAAACGCAGCGTTCTATTTTTAAAGATACTAGCTACCCTTGTAGAAGGTCGCATTAGCTAGCCTTTGATTGACCTATGACCGTCTTATCAAACGCGAAGAGATTTAACCAGTCAACCAACAGTTATTAATCATGCCTCAGTGGGACTTAGAAAACGGTTATTGAATTTTCTCTTTCCTGGTTGCTGACGCTGATTTTTCAACCAACGAAAATTAGCGTAAAATACAAATTATGACCTGTATTATATACACGTGTGGGTTTCTGTTTACACTTATTACATTTCCACAAGATGACATCCTGGAGTATTGACAAAGCGTTATTTTCAGTGACTGTTTACTCGCTGTAGTGAATAATGCGTCCTCCATGTGCATCACTCGAAGGCCAGTGTGGGGGAAATAGCATTTGGAATTGTTCGATGTTTCACGATCAATGTTCAGACGATATGTGCAAATGTTAGCATGCTAAGCTGTGTCCTGATTGATCATTCTAAATGGTTAGATGACGCGACCTTTTACTGGGGTGTGTTCAGTAAAGCAATCTGACTAATATCATTGAGTCTTAGTTTACTTGGACTGCCATACAATCTTGAGGTGTATCACAAATCGTAAGGCTATACCAGACAAGAGCAATGAACACAGGAATAATAACCTACCAGCTACAATGGCCAAGTTGGGAAACTATTACTGGGAGGACCTGATGAACGTAAAACACGATACTGGCCTTCATAGTGGTCATCACCTGAGATGAAAAGCAAGAGTTAACTCCCTTGGTATACTTAAGCATGGACCTCAGAAGATCCGTCATCAGATGTGGAAGTAGTTATTGTATACATAAACTCAAGGACAAAAGTAGCTTATCAATGCTGGCTATGTCATGTACAACACCAATCATCAAACAGTGAACAACAATGACACATAAAACCTAGCAAATTAGTCAAGACGACATGACATAATGCACCATGATGTTACATAAGAACAAAGAACAAAATATGTCATTTCAAAAGTAAATGGGTTGCAGCATAGTTAGTAAACTGTTCTACTACCAGTTTGATGTTTAAAACAAAGATGCCTCTATATTGATCCACCTCATTACAAACGTGTGTGGTACATTTGCGAACTCATAAATTCTCGCATCTGTTGAATTGATTAATATGTCAGCAAGCTAGTTTGGTTGTGTCTAAAATATTTCAACAAAGTAAAGTGTATACACCCTGATAACCCACATCAGACAGACCCATGCGAATTTCGATTCAACGATAATGCCCAGATGATGATTTGGTCTTTCTTAAACTTTTAATTCTTAATAATATGCGTTATTTACCAGCCAGGCCCAGAAATCTCATACACTCATCCACATTTGTGGTAACTGGGACTTTTCAAAGAGTGTCCACATTTCCATGGACTGACAGTTGTTTAGCTCAGATTACCTAACGTAACATCTGAGTCTGCTGAAAGTTCAAAATTATATACCGTGTTAGGTTTGCATACTATTAGTCCATATACTATTAGGAAAAATATCTCTATATTTCATCCTAAAAGGTATCCTTGCAATACAAGCAAACGTGTTCCATTTTTCAGAGAGTGAAACTGGCCTTGAAACCTGATAAAGATTGGTGTCCTGCAGATGCCAGCTACAAAGAGGCACACATGATAAACCAAAAGACACAAGGACATACGTTGAAGGAGAACATATTTGACGTATTTAAGTAACCCGCTGCGAACGTTCCGACTTTAAAATAAACTAGTCCACTACTCTTTCATTAGACTTCACACCATGTAGATAGTTCACATCTCCCCGATCAAGAATTCATGTGTGAGCGCGCCCTTGTGTGTGGTGGGGGAGGGGGTTGAAGTGGGGTGTGTGTGTCTGTCTGCTTGTTTGTCTGTCAGTCTGTGCGAGCGATGTCCCGGAAGCACAAACCGTTTTTTTAAAATAATTGTTCTATGTACGAGTGTCATTCATCAGAAAAGAGTGATCTCCACTCGTGTTATTGAAATGATTATCAAATATGTAAAGCTAATGGTTAACATACGTGGGACATTGAATTTACTTGAGAGTTTGTAGGTGATATTTGTGTTGAATCCAATATATCCAGATACTATTCAAAGCGTATACAAGAATTTTATAACTAAGATAATATTTTGTGAAATAACTATCGGTCCTGTTCTTTAGAAATCGAAATAGAAAGACTGACAGATACACAGACATTGAACCCCACAGCATGCATTGACTATAGCATAGCACATTATAAAATGTCTCTATGTTTGTTACTAGAGGTGAATAAATCACGTACTCAATCTCATAAAACATTTGGTTTGCTTTTAGTTCTGGTACCAGAGAAAGAAGTCAAGAGTGAATACTTAAACATTGCAAGTTTTTCTTATCAAGCCCGTCCTTGTAGTCTGTCATTACCTTGGAAAATAAAACAGCCACTAGCACACGTTTTAACACATCAGAAAATGTCCAAGTGTCATATTTTTGGTGTCAACTTTGGTCAAGACACATCCCAGAAACTCAATTTTAAGACAAAAGTCAACGAAGATAAATGAACATGAACACGAACGAAGCTCCCTTCTATCATGGTGGGCTGCTGCTGCTGGTGTTCTGTGGATTTATGTCACGGTTGGCGAGACTGCGGTAGTTACCTTTGTTCTGTTCCCTCCTTGCCACGTGACCGAAGACCTATGTCCATTTCCCCAAACAGATAATCTTTGTAAAGCTCATTTCTGGTTTTGCCGGTGTAGGTGTTGCAGGTCTATTGCTGAAAAGCGGTGTTACACCATACTCACTCCTGCACAGTGTACAACATATTAAACAAGATTCCCTATACCCTGTTGTGTTTTTATTCCGGTTGACCATGCAGGCATTACACGTCACAATAACTAAAGTGAATGAGTGTGGGAGTGAGTGAGTGAGTGAAGATTTTAAGTCCCATCGGCAATATTCCAGCCATTTTGTGACTAAAACAAGGTGTAGATTTATAATGATTAAAATTAGATGAACACCTCTCAACGAAGGACAGTAAAACATATATATTATCACAAACAGATATTTAAATTCTTAGTAATTAAATCTAAGATAGTTGAACTATAAGACGACGATACAATATAGAAATGGGCTATAGACCATCAACAACTGAAGGTAGATCACCATGCTAGGGACCATGGTGACATAAGTATCTTTGCTACCCGCGTGGGGCACCCGTGAACGGCCACCTCCTTGTGGTGGGTGCTGGGTAACGCTGAGAGCCGTTCACCCCCGTTGTGGACCCGGGGGATATTTGGTCCACCAACCCGTTTGCCGTGGGTTACGGCCCTGTGTCGGTGGAGGACGGGAGTCTGGGGGTTGAGGGCACTGGGGGCCTGTAATCGTGTTTCCTTTGCTCAACACACCTCTTCGACCCTTACTTCACCTAGACGGGTGGTTGAATAGACCCAGTTCAACCAATCGGTTGGTCATGCCGAGCCCTGAGCACTAAATTTTGTTGCTCAGTAACTATTTGGCTTGGACACAATGTTGACATAATTGGTTTTAAGTATATATTATATCATATATGAATTTTGAAATTTGATAAAATTTGCCTAGATGCTGGTGCCAGAAGGCGATGGTTCATGGCATAATCTGGTAGACTGATTACTTGTTTAATCATTCTGCTGGGGTATATCATCCCAGTATCCTTGGTGCTGCAGGTCGGAGATCCACTTGTAGATAGCATTGTCTTTATGATACCCGGTGGTGGGTGGGGAGCAGGGATGATGAATCTTATATACATTAACATGGAACCTGAAACCCCCTTGAGAAAAAAAGAACGTCAGCTTGATAATGACCAAAGCACAAATGACAGTTATCGACCATTTAAACAGGTAGACTATTGGCCGAGATTTCTAGTGATAGAATCTGTGGATACAAAAACAATTAAACTCAATCTGTTTGCTGTTTCCAAAGCAGTGTATGGTAGTGCAGGAGACGTGAAACATATCAGGAGATTGAGATCTGGGTCGTTACTCATAGAATGTAGTAAACGACAACAAGCAACCAACCTGCTGTCAATTGATACCTTGGCCGGAAGCCCTGTTTTAGTGTCAACCCATCGTACACTGAATTCAAGTAAAGGCATTGTCAGGGATCGAGATCATCTTTTAGAGAACATGACGGAGTTTGACATCATGCTTGAACTGAAAGATCAAGGCGTCAAAATTCTGAAGTAGTTCTCACAAACACATATTTATTGTCCATTGTCTCTCCAACGGCACCAAAGTCAATCAAAGCTGGGTACTGCAATCTTCCAGTTGAAGTGTATATACCAAATCCATGGAGGTGCTTTAAATGCCAGAAATTTGGTCATGGGATAAATTCTTGCTCCAACCGTATTACTTGTGCTCATTGTGAGGAGCAATCTCATGTTAGAGAAGACTGTACAAATAGCTTTTAAAAAAGTGTCAACTGATCACAAAATCATTCCTTCTCATCACAAGATATGGAAGAGGGTATATGGAAGTCAATAAAATAAAACATTCTCAACACATCAGCTATGCTGAAGCTAAGAAGCTTGTTCCCTCTGTTAACCCAAATGACCCTTATGCTTCTGTTAGTAAAAGACCACCCACGACCACACTCTCAGTTGAATGTTAGACAGAGCTGACATGGATAAAATCTACTTCTCCTGAACCCATCACAAATCAAGAATTATTACCACGAAGAGATTCTGCTACTCAGACTGCAGCAATGACGCCATCTCAGCCTCAGCCTATGCCTTTGTCACAGGATTCCGCAAGTCCAAAGACTCAACTAGATAACAGAATGTCCTCTGGTCGAAATGTTCATTCCAAATCCAAATCAGATTCGTGTCAGTCAAAAACTGTAACTGGAAATCAAGTCGCAAAAACTGTGAATGGAAACCAGAAACTTACCAGAATCAACCAAAGCGATAGAGTTGCTAAGGGTTCAAAAGATGAACCGGCACCTACTTTTCTCTGGATTTGTCTCTTGCAGACTCTAATCTTCTTCATGAATTTGATAGGACAGTCCACAATGACCTCTGTGGAAGTGACCACTTTACAATTATTTTATCAGAAATATCCCCATCTGAAGCTCCATCTTACACAAGATGGAATTTCTTATGGGAAATTGGTCCTTATTTAAAACATTGTGCTCGTCTAAACTCCAACCTTCATGTTTCAGTCAAATACGCGATAAAATTCAGCGTTTTTCCGACGTTTGAAATGAGATAGCTGCAGTGTGTATACCACAATCCCCTACAAATCCACATGTACGGAAGCCGTGGTTTAATACAGACTGTAAGCAGGCTAGAAAAGAGAGGAAAAGAGCAGAGAATTACTTTCGAAATCATCCAACTATCCATAACTTAAATAAGTTTAAAGTACTAAATGCAAAGGCGCGTCGAACATTCAAACAAAACAAACGACAGTCCTGGAGGAACTATGTCTCCAGGATTAATTGACGCACACCAGTGTCCAAGGTATGGAACATGGCTCAGAGAATAAAAGGCACAGGTTCAAAATCTGCTGTTCACCATCTTAAAGATGGTGATAGTTTGATTACTGACACATCTCAAATTGCCAATAAACTTGGCGAAACGCTTGCCAAAAATTCTTCATCGGAAAAGTATGTTCCTGACTTTTAGAGATACCAGAAGTTACAGGAAAAGAAAAACCTTAATTTTGAATCAAATAATGGTGAAGATTACAACGAAGTGTTTTCCTTACATGAGCTGCATACAGCTCTTGAGCAAGCTCATAACACAGCATTGCTTTATACATTAAGAAATCTTCCCTTGTTCCGCCTCTTGGATTAAGAATAAAACCACTTATTTCTGCTGCCGGCACTGAGCTGGATCATATTGCTCCCTTCCGTCTTCTTTCTTCTCCTCCTTGGCAATTGGTTAGGCCACAGGTCGACCTGACATTAACTACATTTAAAAATCAGAAACAACTGAATTACAATATAAACAGATCCAGAATAATATCTTCTAGATTACTAGACAACAGTCCTATTTTTACAGCCGAAGCTAACGCCATTCTAACGGCTCTTAAATATATTGAAAGACATCCTAAACATAAACAGTATATAATCTATTCCGACTCTCTTTCTTGCCTTCAGGCTATTATAATATCTCTTGTAAACATCCACTTTTAACTGATCTGTTGAATTGTATAATAATCTTCCTACTGGCCAGTACGACATCGTCTTCTGTTGGTTACCCAGCCACGTGGTCATTTCCGGTAACGCAATGGCCGATCTTGCTGCTAAGGCAGCACTCAACAAATCTCTGACACCACTTCTCATTCCATACACTGATTATAAAACTAGCATTAGATCGTATATCCGTGATTTGATGCAGAAGAAGTGGGACACCCATGTGAGTGTAAATACATTACATGCAATGAAACCATATATTGGGTAAACCCACTTGGGTTGTCAGTCCAGATTTGAAGAGGTCATTTTGCGGCGGTGTCGTATTGGCCATACTAGATATACTCATGAATACCTTTCGAAAGATACCCTCCATTCTGCATCCCTTGTGATTAAAGAATCACAGTCAAGCATATTGTGCTTGACTGTGTTTAGTATTCCATCACAAAGGATTAGTGTTTTAATTCACGAACTATGAAGGATCTTTTTACTAATACCAGCTCTCATTTAATTATTACATTTTTAAAAGAATTAGATTTGTTGTCAGAATTGTAAATAGATAAATATTTTATTATTGGTAGTCTAGTTTAATAACTGAGATTGTTAGTGGCTGTGCCCTCGAGGGGGTTGAAGTATTGTAAAATTATTGTCCTCCTGAGAGGGTACGTAAGTCCAATACATTCTATGTAAATTTAGTACGACGAAACTTTTAATCATTATATATTTGTTGTTTTTAATAATGACTAAATTTCGGTATAATCGCCAATAGCTGAGGGGATGGTGTAAATCCATTTGGGGTCTATGCAGGTAGAAAACGTACCGTAAGTCCCCATAGTCCCTAGTATGGTGATCTACCTTCAGTTGTTGGCGATCTACAGACCCGTATTTTATTTTGTATTGTCGAAATAGTGGTATTTGTTTTTACTCTCCACACTAGTTCTAATTGTAACTGTGATATTCTAGTTGTTTTACTGGTCTTTGACAACAGGTTTTTATAATGTATACATACTGCATTTCAATATCAAAATGGTCTCGTCACGATATGGTTGCATTATTGCCGATGTGACGTTAAATATTAACTCACTCACTCACTCACTCCTGCAGACAAAATACTGATGGTGCCAGGTCTTGAACTAAAAGTGTAACTCATTAAACTTTTTTCTTAAATCCTCTACAGTTTCACTGTACTATATTTCTGGAAGACATTATCGTGTGGGTGGATCGATTGGGTATCTACCCCGCGCTTTCTTTGAGGGCGACAAGCTATGTGCCCTGGAATGGATGAGATCAGATACATCCATTTTCTCAAGCGATCCAAACTTGTTAAATAATTTGATTTTGTTGACCTGATCGCTTTGGTGCTCGATTTGATTTCGAAGTTTCTGACATTGTCTTGAATTTCGATTTTACAGTTTGTTTATCGTTTCTATCAGACTGTGAAGGAGTTGTAGTCGAAGAAGATACGGTCTTTTGCCTAGACTGAGCTGTATCTGTCTGAGTAGACTGTTCTGAGATAGATTGTGGAAGATCAGGTGAGATAGACTGAGGAATATCTGAATTCACCTATGTCAGGTCAGTCTGACATGAGCTTGACGAAGTTAGTACTGGCGTAGTTGTTCCTTTTGATAAGGTTTCAGATGTTTTTGTGACAGAGGCGTAAGTTTCAGTGTGCTCAGTAGATTGTACAATCTTTCTTGCTTCAGCAAAACTGACGCTCCTGGAAAATTTGATTTTGTTAATTTCCATTTGCCTTTTCCAAATGGGACATTCTTTTGAAAAGGATGAATGGTTTCCTGAACAGTTTGCACATTTTTTGTGAATACTGTCACAATCTTCGGTTACATGTGTATTCTCAGCACAGTGAGCACATGTAACAGACAATGTGCAAGTATTAACACCATGTCCGTACTTTTGACACTTAAAGCAGAGCAGAGGATTTGGAATATATAAGTCAACATTGAGATTGCAGTAACCTCCTTTGAATGACTTTGGAGGTGTTGGAGCTGAAAATGAAAAGTGATATGTGTTGGTTTGGACAGTCACATTATTTTTCCGTGTTGTGAAACGTTTGACGAAAGATACTCCTTGATCTTTCATCTCGGACATTATATCGAGCTCAGTCATGTCTGCTAGAAGACGCTCACGGTCTCGAACTATGCCTTTACTTGTATTCAGTGTTCTGTGGGCAGAAACTAATACCGGGACTCCGACAAACATATCAGTTGATAATAGGTTGGTAGCTTGTTGTTTTCTGCTACATTCAATCAGCAGTGAACCTGATCGCAAGCGTTTGATATCTTTTACCTCACCTGCAATGCCAGTGATACCTTTTGAAATTGCAAAGGGATTTAATTTTAAAGGAGCCTTGTCAAGGGTCTCAATAATCAAAAAACGTGGCCAGTGATCAACTGTATAGAGGGCCGATGTTGATCATCATTTTCCAGTTGACGTTTTGTTTTTTTGTTAGGGGTTTGGTAATCCATGATTATTGGTATATTGGTTCGTCATCCGAGCTCCCCACCCACCGCGGAGTATCACAAGGACAATGCTAAAGCAAGCGGGCCTCCAGCTTACAGCACCAAGGATACTCGGATGATATACTCCAGCAGAAACATTAAAATTAACAGTTCCACCAGATTGTCCCATGAGCCACCGCCTTCTGGGCATATGACTCTAGGCAAAGTTCATGTAATAAAAAATCAAGTCAAATAATATTCTATGAACAAAGGGAGCCAAGACTAAAATGTAAACAATTTCAAATCAAATTTTGCGCAATGACATAAAATCCATGTACAGGGCTTGGCATGATCAGCCGATTGGTTGAACCGGGCCCATTCAACCACCCGTCTAGGTGAAGTCAGGGCCGAAGTGGTGTGTTGAGCAATAGGAACACTGGTCCTGCTCCCATTGCCCTCAAACACCAGGATCCCCTCCTCCACCGACACAGGGCCGCAACCCACGGCAAACGGGTTGGTGGACCAAATATCCCCCCGGGTCCACTACGGGGGTGTCGGCGAGCTCTTAGCATTACCCAGCACCCACCACGAGGAGGTGGCTCGCCACGGGTGCCATTATGTACCATAGGATGGCGACGGAAATAATGTTCTGCGTTTTTCCTTGCCTTCCTAGCTTGTTTGAATTCATCGCTGAACCATGGTTTTCGAACATGTGGAACTGCAGAGGACTGTGGTGTACACTCATCAGCTATGGAATTCAGTTCATCAGAAAAACATTTAATAGCATCAGGAACGTCAATACACTGTTCAGGTTTAAGTTACTCAGCACACAGTGTTTCATATAAAGCCCAGTTAGCCTTTTTATAATTCCGCCTTGATGATGGACGAACATCACATTGAGTTACAGCTTTTAATATAGTAGGAAAATGGTCACTTCCACACAGGTCATCGTGGACTGACCATTCGAATTCATTTAATAGTTCTGAATTTGTCAATGACAAGTCAAGAGCAGAATAGGTCCCTGTCCTAGGATGTAAATATGTGTTGGAACCATCATTATAAGTACATAAATCATTGTCAGAACAAAAGTCCTCCGACAACTTACCTTTAGTGTTTGTAGTTACACTACACCAGAGTGGGTTGGGCCCATTTAAATCTCCCATTATAATACAGGGCTTCGGGAGTATGTCATCTAGAGCCTGAAGATCAGTTTTGGCAAATGTGGAAGATGGCGAAATATAAAGAGAGCATAGCGTAAATGCTACATGTAAAGTGAAACAGGTCTTTGAATAACGTTTTGTCTGACTAGAATGGATGATCCGCCTGTGGTCCTATATTAAACTGACGAAGGTCAAATGTATATGTTTGTTTTAAATATGTCTCTTAGAGACATAACGCTGAAGGTGTAAAATCTTGGACTAATAGCTGTAATTCATGTAAATTAGTCTTCAGTCCTCTGCAGTTCCACTGTACAATATTATTGGAATAAACTGTCTTTTGGTGGGATTTATTGGGGATCTACCTCGCACTCTTTTGGAGGGCGACAAGCTATGTGCCCTAGAATGGACGTTTTCCGAAACGTCCATATCTTCAAGAGACCCATTTTTATTGAGCAATTGTATTTTGTTCTGTGACCCTTTAGGAGCTCTGCCACTTTGTTGCTTCGAAGCATCAGGCTTAGGCTTCGGTTTACTTTTAACAGGTGGCTGACTATCAGCTGTCGATTGAGACTTTGAGTGTGACTGAGATGGTGATGATGATGATTTGTGATCGGAAGAAGACTTTGATGAAGGAGATATGGTCTTTTGTGTATTCAGAGCTGTGTCTGTCTGAGTAGACTGTTCTGAGATAGACTGTGGAAGATCAGGAGAGATAGACTGAGGAATATCTGAATTTACCCATGTCAGGTCAGTCTGACATGAGCTTGACGACGTTAGTACTGGCGTAGTTGTTCCTTTTGATAAGGTTCTTCAAGAGACCCGTATTTATTGAACAATTGAATTTTGTTCTGTGGCCCTTTATGAGCTCTGCCATTGTGTTGTTTTGAAGCATCAGGCTTTGGCTTCGGTTTACTTTTCACAGTTTGTTGACTATCAGCTGTTGATTGAGACTGTGAATGTGACTGAGATGATGATTTGTGATCAGAAGAAGACTTCGATGTACTAGGAAGTGATTTCTCAGTCTGTTATGACATAGCAGGGTACAATCACAATTTACCCAAGTCAAGGCAGTTTGGCATCATGTGGCTGATGCTGTTTTAGAGCTAGAACCCGATGTTTTTGCTACTGTAGCATAACTTTGTGGAAGATCAGATCTCTTTACCAGTTTTTTGGCCTCAGAAAAGGGGATATTTTGTGTAAATTTTATTTTATTGATCTCCATGTGTTCTTTCCAAATAGGACACTGTTAAGAAAATGAGAAATGGTCGCCTGAGCAATTGGTGCCTTTTTTATAATCCCTGTCACAATCTTCTGTTGTGTGTGTTTCCTCGCCACAGTGAGCACACACAACAGACAATGTGCAAGTATTTACACCGTGTCCATTTTTGGTTGGGAATGTAGGTGTCAACTTGTATGTTACAGTAGCCTGCCTTTACTGATTTAGTTGCATTTGGAGGTGAGAAAGTAAATAGATATGCGTTTGCTTGGAATGTTTCATTTTTTTTTTTTTTTTTTTGGGGGGGGGGGGGGGGGGGGGGGGGAGTTGAGAAGCGTTTGACGTACAGCACACCTTGATCCTTCATTTCTGATGCAATGTCAATTTCGGACATATCAGCAAATAATCGATCATGATCTATGATGATGCCTAGCGTTTAAGGTCTTGTGAGCAGAGACCGTGACCGGAATGCCCATGACAGGTTACATGTTCATGAAGTTGGTTGCTTGCTGCTTTTTCCCGCACTCAGCTAGCAGGGCACCCGAACGTAAACGTCTTTTGTTCTTCACATCCCTAGCAATACCTTGAATACAGCAAAGGGGTGCAACTTTAACGGTGTCTTGTCAGGAGTCTCAATAACAAGGAAACGCGGCCAATATTCAATCGATGTAGACGGTCTATGGTCAGTATCAACAGGGTCAATATCAAGAGGACGTTTTGTTGTTTTGGTTGGGGTTTCATACGCCATAGTTTCAGATGCCAAAACTCAATTGATCTGGACGGTCGAAGGTCATCAACATCATTTTCAAGAGGACGTTTGTTTTTTTTGTTGGGATTTCATAAGCCATATTTAGGGTTGAGATTTCATCATCCGAGCTCCCCACCCACCACGGAGTATCACAAGGGCAATGCTAAAGCAAGCGGGCCTCCAGCTAGCAACACCAAGGATACCCGGATGATATACTCCAGTACAAGAATTATAAAGAATTAATCCACCAGATTGGCCCATGAGCCACCGCCCTCAGGGCATAACACTCTAGGCGAAATTCTGAACTTCACATACATTCCAAAACCATAAAAGTCGATGAATATTTCAGCCAAGACCGAAAGACAAATAAAATTTGTGCAATGACATATATATAATCCATGCACAGGGATTGGCATGATCAGTCGATTGGTTGAATCGGGCCAATTCAACCACTCGTCTAGGTGAAGTAGGGACCAAAGTGGTGTGTTGGGCAAACGGAAAGCAGTTAAAAGCCCAAATGCCCTTAACCACCAGACTCCCGTCCTCCACCGACATGGGACGCAACCCATGGCAAACAGGTTGCCCAATTTAGTCGTCTCTTATGACAAGCAATGGGGAGCTGTGGACACATTATGTCTCGGGTCCGCCAGGGAGTGTGCATGCTTGAGTGCACATTGCCGCGTGCAAGGTAATACCCCATCAGCATACTAGCATGTGCTCTTTCAACCAATGACAATATAGAGGGATTGCTTGCTCAGAGCAGGACATATCCCAACCTACTTAACAGTATACGACAGTTCATTCATCAGAGAACCCAGCGACAGTTCTCAACAGGACATAGTGTGAAATAGCTGTGGCCAGTGTGTGTACAGTGAACACAGAGCCTTTGACACTGTCTGAAATACAGGTAGGTTAGTCATTGTTAATTGTATCATCTAATAGCAGATGATAACGGAGACACTAAATGGACCTCTTCAATTAGAACATTGGTACTTCAATGTGATTTTACATATACATGGAGGCATCAAACATCAGTCCTTCGTGTTTACACAAGAACGGCATTGAATAACTGGTCATGAAGATATATCGATATGCACACTCTTTCTTCCAATATTGAATGACTGTATTCAGCTGAATATTATCATATATCTATAGCTATCATTCCATAATATTTTATACTTACAACAGAGTAATGGCTTCATGGCATGTACATACCTGAAACCCACAAAATTATAGTGATATGCGAGCTTTCTTTTCATGTCCTTTTCCTTTTTTTCTCAAATGTATGTTGCATGTACTTTCATATTTCATTTGATTAATGCATCAATAATCACAAACTGCTGTACCCGTAAAGGGGGTTGAAACATTGTGAGATTATTGTCCTCCTGAGAGGGTACGTAAGTCCCAAAATTTTCAAGTCTGTGTAAACTCACCAGGTTTTTTAAACGTAGCATTGTTGTTTTTTTAATTTTGGCTAACGCTCCTTACAGTCTTTAGCAGCTGAAGGGGTGGTGTAATGCCAACTCGGGTTCATGCAAGTAGCAAAAGTACTGTAGGTTCCCATGGTCCTTAGCCTGGTGATCAAACTTCACCT
Source organism: Haliotis asinina (assembly GCF_037392515.1). Classification (NCBI taxonomy): domain Eukaryota; kingdom Metazoa; phylum Mollusca; class Gastropoda; order Lepetellida; family Haliotidae; genus Haliotis; species Haliotis asinina. Next base: position 8,079,471 of record NC_090290.1, on the reverse strand, counting down.
CACAGTTTCAGTTGTTGGCGATCTATAGCCTGTTTTCATACTGTATTGTCCAAATAGTGACAGTTTTACCTTTTCACACTAGTTGTAGATCTAAATGTGATATTCTAGTTGTTTTATTGTCCTTTGTCGACAGGTTGTTACATTATACAGATACTCTATTTCAGTGTTAACTGTTCCCGTCACGATATGAAATATTGTAAATGTGACGTTAAATATTAAATCTCTCACTCACACACTCTTATCCTACATAACATGGATCAAATGATCCACCACTGAAATAAATATAAATACTGCTGGCAACACATGACATATGACTTGACTTTTGCAAACAAGCAAATGCATGTTTGACTTTGAATGCAGTCAAGATGAGTTCACAGTTTCGGCCATTCTTGAATGGACAAGAAGGTACCCTAAGCAGTAGGTATGACTCCCAGTTGCTCATTTTTTGCACACTTTCGTGGATCCACACCCCTGTTTGGCCCGAAAGTGGCATTCATCTTCACATAGGCTCGATTTCTTTCTTCCCTGACAGTTTCCATCAACTGTATAAATGCACCGGATATTTCTAACAGTGTTTCAAGCACGATATCACAACGAGTAGGATAAACTGTACCACTGGCATACACATCGTACTTCCTAATGTGGATGTTCAGTACATTATTCCACGATTTGCATTTTATGAACACATCACCTCCTAGGTCCAGATGACACAGAGGATCCTAAACTCGGTCAGTCAGTCTCCAGACCCAACAATGCATTTATCCGAAATTTTGCAGAATTGGGTGTAAGCTTCTGGTCCCCATCTGGGTAAGATGGGCAGTCGTTGTCTTCGAAACGGTTGAAGGAGGTTGTGGTATTTGGATAATTTATGCCATCATGAAAATCGTAAAAAAACTTCAAACTGTACCAGTTTGCCAACCACACCTTCCTCATGATATGTAGCTTTCAATAGACAGGAATGACTTCCCCAATGATATCACAGTGAACTGCTTCCCTTTTCTACCTTCAATGTTAACAGCCAACAGAACCAGTAGAGTCATGAGCATAGAACGCTTTCCATGGAGAGGAGATACTGTCTCTGATGACTGAGATGAGAATGACATGGGACTGTTTAGGGGTCCACATATTGCATAAATTACACAATTGACGTCATGCCTGCGCGAACGTTCTCAGTCACCGTGATAGGATGAACCCAACGTCTGCAAAACTTTGAAATCCAAACATAGACCATGTGCGTAGCAACGGGTAATCACGGTGAGGTGAGCGGTGCTTGAGTATAAAGAAAAACCCAAACAGCGGATTCTCCCCTCAATACCCGTGTCTACAACACCTAATATTGACATTTAATTCAAAGTTTGCTTTTATATTGCATTATTCCCTTTTGTAGTATTGTTTATGATACATGCTAGTCCAAATCTGTACAACTCGTATGTGGTTTTAGTGATCATTGAAGATACATTTTTATGCTCTTAGTGTAATCATCTTGTAATGATTTGGTTGAAACCTTGCCGATGTGACGTTAAATATGAATGAAAATTAGTTTTCCTTCTGAAAATGGTGAGGAATAAAATGAAGCATTTTCATTCAATGACTTGAATTCTGTCTTGGCGCAAGGTCATGGTATTGCAACTGGGGCAGATAGCATCTAATATCAGCTGATTTAACTTCTGTGATAGATTAATGAGTGTCTTTTTATGCATTATGAAAATGGGAATGGTAAATTAACACAAAATGCCCTTTACCTGTCCAGCATGTCATACACATATGTATCATAAAATAATAACACATAAGAATAACACATAAATATACTCTTACGATTATGTATAACCTAACATTTTAGTAAAATGTTGCATGCGTTGAGCTTGTTAGATGTTTTAAAGATTAATGGAAGAGGTAGAAAAGGACACCCCCAACTTGGGAGCAGAGGGACGCCACGGTTCAGTGGTTACAGCTACACTGCCTCCTGTGCTCTCTGCTCAACACATTAAGGATGGTGATGTAGATGAAGGTTACGCAGGAAAAGTAGGTAATGTGGGTATGCTACGTCAACAGGCAGCTGTGCAGTCAACCAGATAGTTTGTTTAGCCTGTCTGAAAATTGTTATGTCTGACCAAGGAGACAACAATGAGCTGATGTTAACACATGTGATCTAACGATAGTTTTGCGTTCTTTAGCATGGTTTGGAAGGGATGGCCGTGGTGTATCATTTATTCTTGCATTCATTCACATATGCACCTCTTTCTTTTATTATTTCATTCATCCACATATACTTCTTTCTCTTCATTCATTCATTCATTCATTGTAAGATTTCGACTGATACAGTAAACTGGCTGAAGTACTGTTAAACGCAGCCGAAGTTGAGATGGAAACGAACCAGGTTACTGTGTGCATTGGAGCATGACGAGGCGCATCCTAATTAGTACAAATGGTAAAGAAAACAAGCGAGTGACCTATCCCAGTTGTAGATTATTTCTGGTCTGACAAATAGGAGAATACCCCAGGAGAATACTAACGGGATCGGGTGGTCAGGCTCGCTGACTTGGTTGACACATGTCATCAGTTCCCAATTGTGCAGGTCGATGCTCATGCTGTTGATCACTGGATTGTCTGGTCCAAACTTGATTATTTACAAACCGCCTCCATATTGCTGGGATATTACTGAGTGCGACATAAAACTAAACTCACTAAATTAAACTGAATTGTCATTAGAATTTTTATCTATTTTTAAACCATATGTTTGCAAAATAAAGAAAACAAGCCAACGAAAATATTTTCGTCCACGACCGAGATTAGTCGAATTAAGACCGGAGTGATTTCATTTTTTTTTGTCATGATACTTATAAACACTTTCATTCATAAATTTACAACCTCCAAGACAATTAAAAAAAAGTAAGAAAATTTAACTGGAAGTCCAAGTTCTTGTACTTGTTACACATTAGCGGAATTCAGTAAAGTGAGTTGAATTTACATCCTCAAAAAAAGCATGTATTTGGAGTGAAAAGGAAATATTCTCGCTCATGGGCCAAATGTTTTTCGCCCCATGGGCGAGATTTTTTTGAAAATCTGTCTCATTTAGCAGAATTAAGTCAAACTGAGATGTATTTTGTGCCATGATACTCATAACTATATCCTCATTCATTTACAACTTCCAAAACACAGGAAAAGATTCATTTTAAGTGAAGGTAATTATTCTGGCATATTTTAAAAAAATCGCCCTTAATTCGCAAAATTAAGTCAAAATCAGTTGAATTTTGTGTCATGATACTCATAATGGCACTTTCATTCATTTACATCCTCCAAAACATTGGAAAAGATGTATTTGGAGTGAAAAGGAAATATTCTTGCCCATGGACCAAATGTTTTTCGCCCATGGGCGAGATTTTTTTAAAAAATCGATCTCAATTAGCAGAATTAAGTCAAAATGAGATGAATTTTGTGCCATGATACTCATAAAAATATCCTCATTCATTTACAACCTTCAAAACACAGGAAAAGATGTAGTTTGAGTGAAGGCAAATATTTTCGCCCAGGGGCCAAAATGTCATTTTCCCAAAGGCGAGAGTTTTAAAAATCGTTCTCATTTAGAGGAATTAACTCAAAATGAGTCGAAATTTCTGTCATGATACTCATAAATGTACTTTCATTCATTTACATCCTCCAAAATATTGGAAAAGATGTATTTGGGGTAAAATGAAATATACTCGTCTATGGGCCAAATGTTTTTCGCCCATGGGTGAGATTTTGTTAAATCGCTCTAAATTAACGGAATTAAGTCAAAATGAGTTGAAATTTGTCTCTTGATACTCACGGACCTACTTTCATCCATTCACAACCCCCAAAGCATGGAAAAAGATGTATTTTGAGTATTCTCAAAGTATTCTTCGCCAAATGTTTTTCGCCCATGGGCGAGACTTTTTGAAAAAGCACTCTAAATTAGCCGAATTAAGTCACAGTAAGTTTAATTTCGTGTCACGACACTAATAAATACACGTTCACCTATTTAAAAACTGCAAAGCATGGAAAAAACATATTTTCAGTGAAAGTAATTATTCTCATCCATGGGCGAATATGTTTTTTACCCAAGGGCGAGATTTTTTAAAATCGCTGTCAGTTAGCAGAGTCAAGCCACAACAAGCTGGAACTTGTGTCATGATACTTACTAACATTTTTTTCATTCATTTAGAACATCCAAAACATTTATTCTGGACGAAAGTAAACACTCTCGCCCATGGGCCTGCCCATTGGCCACTGTTCGCCGATGGGCATGCCCATGGGCGAGCGAGTTTAAATTTTGTGTTTTTGAAAAAGTTTTTTTTAATTTTTTTCATCCTTAGCACATGTACATAACAGCTGCATGTTTAGTTTTGCCAAATCCCTTGTGAGAGAGTCGCCACAGTGCTGAGAGTTTCTGGACTTTATTGAGTCCAGAATCAAATTGTGACGTGTTTATGTATTGTCTAGATCTATTGTTAAGTATATTTACTGGTGAATAATAAAGCGAAGATAGGACAGGTTGTTTGCTGATTATTCATTGCATTCTACCAGCAAATTGCGTCATGATATAGTATACGGGGAAAATTGTGAAATCTATATATCCGTGGTAAGAATATAAATGTTGCAGTCGCCCGCGGTGGCTTGGGAGATGAAGATCTGTGCCAAGGACGCAACTGCGATTTGTAAGTACATGTACAGCCATTACAATCTTGTTTCAAAACAGGCTTAGCAACAACAACAAAATCAATTGAAAACCGTTCATGCGATTTTTCAATCTTTTCATGAGCTCCTTTATTTGTTCTTAATGCTTCTCTTTTCATTCAACATTGCTGTAAAAGACATACACATCAAATGAAAAGTATGTAGCGTGTCTCTGATGTTCATTGAAGACTTAGTCATACAAACATAGGGCAGTGAAGCACTAAAATGAATGTTTTTGCAACTTGACAATGTTGAATTCAGCGATACTGAAAATAATTCTAACATTCACCTGTTAACAAAAACAAACTACTTCACGTCCTGAATGATCAATAACCTGTTATGCATAACGAGCAAAGCATAACATGACACGAACACTTGAAGAAAGACGAGGTCACCCAGACCCACCGACGAAAGGCACACTTGTCAGCGGCAAGTCAACAGTGCACCTGATTCACACTTGTCGGGATTCGCTTGAAGTCTTTTTATAAGGCATGTGTTTTATCCGTGTATGTTATATGCTACAAACCAAGAACATATGGCACTGAACAGTCTGCAATGCATGTCAAATACATCTAACACAGATGATATAAATTATTATCTGCTTTAGTATTTTGTTTTAGTTTTAAATTCATATCAGTGATAGTCTAGTATTTTTAGCGTCTGTCAATGCTAGGGTTTACTCTTCGAAGTGTTTTCATCTATATTGTATAAATTGTTTTCATCACTATATGGCTGGGATTTAGGCGATGTGACCTTAAGTATTATCTCACTCACTCACTCACTCACACTGATCAAGAAGCATGAATCAGGGCCTTAAATCTGATTTGTATAAGGAGTGCACCATTAGATACACGGCGCCCGTGAACGACCACCTCCACGTGGTGGGTGCTTGGTAACGCTGAGAGCCGTTCACCCCCGTTGTGGACCGGGTGTGGACCGTTGGTATTTGGTCCACCAACCCGTTTGCCGTGGGTTGCGACCCTGTGTCGGTGGAGGATGGGATCCTGGTGATTGAGGGCAATAGGGCCCTGAAACTGTGTTCCTGTTGCTCAATACACCACTTTGGCCCTGCCTTCACCAAGACGGGTGGTTGAATGGGCCCGGTTCAACCAGTCGGCTGGTCATGCTATGCCCTGTGCATGGACGACATTCTGGAAAGTATGTACTTTAATTGCTGTGAATCTTTGATAACGAAAGTTAACATTCTAAATTCATGTTATGTATGTCATGTAGTCATGTATGTTTGCCTGGAGTCTGATGCCAGAAGGTGGTGGCTCTTGGGCCAATCTGGAGATATTGACCTCTATATTCTGAGCTTCTTAACTCATTAAGCCCTGGAGCCGTTCCACTGCCCAACACCTGGCCACCCCTCGCTGACTGCCTGATTGCTGCGACGAGGCTAATTAGTGCTAATCATGCCTGATTTCCCTGGCAGGTCTTGGATATGACAGGAAACTGTCTAGTCTCACAAACAAGTACTGACTGAGTGAGTGAGTTAATATTTAACGTCACATCGGCAATATCTCAGCCATATCGTGACGAGAACATTCAACAATGAAAAAGAGCATATATACATCTTGAAAACCCGTCAAACGAAGGACAGTAAAACAACTAAAATATCACAATTTCAATTAAAACTAGCATGGAAAGTTAAAACTAATAGCACTATTTAGACAATACAATATAAAAACAGACTATAGATCGCCAACAACAGAAGGTAGATCACCACACTAGGAACCATGGGGACTTACAGTACCTTTGCTACCTACATAGACCCTAGTTGGATTTACACCATCCCTTCAGCTGCTGGCGATTGTACGAAAAGTTAGTCGAAATTAAAAGAACATGAATACTACGATTAAAATCCTGGTAGACTTAGATTTACTGTGAATGTTTGTGGACTTACGTACCCTCTCAGGAGGACAATAATTTTACAATACTTCAACCCCCTTTGAGGGTACATCCATCAACAATTCAAGTTACTAATCCAAACTACCAATCATTAAAATACATCTATTTACACAACATAACATTCAAATTCCACCAAAAAATCAATCTCTCTTAAAAAACCAATAATTAAATATGAATTAACGCTAGTAAAAAGATCCTTCATTGTTTTAACTGTAAAATACTTATCCCTTGTGATGGAGAATTCAACACAGTCAAGCAGGATATGCTTGACCGTGGTTCTCTCATCACAAGGGATACAAAACGGAGGATCCTCACCTTTCAAAAGGTGCACATGAGTATATCTAGTATGGCCAATACGACATCGTCTTAAAATAACTTCTTCAAATCTGGACTCACAACCCAAGTAAGTGTAACCAATATAGGGTTTTATTTCATGTAATTTATTTATACCTACTTGGGTGTCCCACTTCTTCTGCATCAGATCACGGACGTAAGTTCTAATGCTAGCTTTATAATCAGAGTATGGAACAAGAAGTGGTGTCACAGATTTGTTGAGTGCTGCCTTGGCAGCAAGATCGGCCATTGCGTTACCGGAAATACCTACGTGGCTGGGTAACCAACAAAAGACGAGGTCGTATTGGCCAGTGGCAAGATTATTATACAATTCAATAATTCAATTAAAAGTGGATGTTTACAAGATATATTTTAATAGCCTGAAGGCAAGAAAGAGAGTCTGAATAGATTATATATTGTTTATGTTTAGGATGTCTTGGAATATATTTAAGAGCTGTTAGTATGGCGTTAGCTTCTGCTGTAAAAATAGAACTGTTATCTGGTAATCTAGAAGATATTGTTGTGGATCCAATGACAGTGGCACAAGCCACAGCGCCACCGTCCTTGGACCCATCTGTAAATAAGGATTTATAATTGCTATATTTATGTGTCAGTTGATTATATTCTTGTTTATACTGTAATTCATTCATTCATGATTTTTTAAAAGTCGTTAATGTTAGGTCAACTTGTGGCCTAACCAACTGCCAAGGAGGAGAAGACGGGAAGGAGCTATGTTTTCCAGCTCAATGCTGACAGCAGAAACAAGTGGTTTTATTCTTAATCCAAGAGGTGGAACAAGAGAAGATTTTTTATTGTATAAATCCTCATACAGAGGATTGAAGACACAGTTATATGCAGGGTTTGACTCATTTGAATATAGTTTTGTTACATACTGTAAAGCTAATTTTATACGTCGCTGCTCAAGAGATGGTTCATCAGCCTCGACATACAGGCTGTCAACAGGTGAAGGTCTGAACGAGCCAAGACCTTGATGATGGACTGAATCTAATAGTTTTAAGTTGCTTTTGCAGGTTCCACCATAGACAATGGAGCCATAGTCAAGTTTTGAACGCACGAGAGATCGATATAGATGGAGTAGTATATACAATGACAGTTCTGGACCACTTTCAAGAAATGTCTCTACAAAGCCTTATTTACTAAATAAGGCTTTGGTTGGGCCATTAGCTCTTGCTACTATTACCCCTACTACTTAACGTGTGTTGGAGGTAACACTGTGCCGTACGGTACGATCAATAATTCTTCTCTTACAAAACCCCTACCCGGCCCATCCCTCAAGTAGTATAAGTTAGGTTCGTCGGCTTTCATATCCACTTTATCTATGTTGTAAGTTTTGACTGACCATATAGGATCGGTGACCCGCTTACGGCTATCACCCTCGTGTTCCCCCGGCTGGTATAGATACCTCACTAGGGCCCTATCTGGTATCTGTTTCTCCTTCCCACGCAATGGAGCGGCCGACTCTGCAACTATTGATTTTAGTTTGATAGCGTCTGCCGGTTTCTTACCGGTGAGACGGGTGACTTCATGGTTGATTGCCGACACCACCTTGGGTAACCTCGTGACCCATTCAGTCGATCGTTTTCCAGGGGTGGCCATCTCCCTAGCATACTGATAGCCGAACAAGCGCTCAGCCAAAGTCCTATTAAATCTTTCAACTATGGCTTGGCTGCGATGGGCTCCGGCCGTGCCACGCCTGACCTTTGTATCGTGTTTGGCTAGCAGTTGTGACACGGCACCCATGAACTCCCGTCCGGGGTCAACTTGCAGCTCTGTTGGCCACGTCAGCGGACTGCGTTTGTATATGCGTTCGAATCCTCTGGCTACCTGGGCCGAATCTTTCGTGGTCAAGGGTTCGGCTTCCTTGTAACGACTGGCTACGTCCACTACGGTTAAGGCATACTTGTACCTCTTGTCGTGGGGTAGGAACAGTAGGTCTGCCTGGTGAACGCTATTAGGTATGTTAATACCGAACCTCCTTCTAGGCACGTAGCGTGGTGCCGGCAAATAGATCTGCCACAGGGCTTGTTTTTCAAGCCACGCTTTGGCTTCCTCCGGGGGTACTCGCGCTATTTTAGCTAGCTTATCTACTGCGCTAGCTCCTTTCCAGTACCCACGCGGGCTGTAGTAAATAGCCTCAAATTTTTTCATGTCCATACGCGTATGTGTTTATCCCATCAATAGCTATCCAACGTTTCGTGTCCATAGGCGACAGGGACGTCTTGTTTATAGTCAGTCCGTATATCTTATGTCCATCACTTCTAAGTGTGTTCATTTTATGTCTAAAGGTACGGGTCTTGAACAGGGCTTCCTTGAATCTGGCGTGTTTGATGTGTTGTTTCACCACATACTTCTTAACCCCCTTAGCCTTCCGGATCTCACTATTGTCGGCTTTCAGTATGGAGTACAGCTTAGGTCTCAAACCTATGTACTCGGCTATGGGCGTGCCAGCACACTCGTCCTTCATTTTACCTAGGACCTTTTTATTTACCGTACTGTGTATGGCATGGGTCTTAGGGTAGTCGCTGGTGTCGTATAAATCGAGGTGTTTTTTCATGTCCTCGTACACGTCCTCGGTTCGAATCTCCATCAGCAGGGAATCCGTGTCAGTGTACAGCACTTCACACCTGGCACCGTACTGTTTCTTGAGCTCGTTGTAGTAAAAGTTGTACATCAGGTGTTTGGATAAATCGAGGATGCTCATCCCACGTAAACAGGCCGGTTGAATTTTATGTGGCTTTTCTTCATGTGTAGGGCAACCAGGTTGTCTGTGAATATCTTACTACGGTTGAATGCCGGACTGGCTATCAATCTCCTGAGCTTGTCTTCCTCACTCGACCGAACCAGCTTCACGGTCACGCGTTTCCTCAGGTTCTCCATAGTCCTACCAAACACCGAGTTGTTCATGAGCTTGTAGAGATTTTTCTCAAAATCACTGGTGGCTTTTTTTCGTAGGTCTGTGTTCGTTCTGATGTAGGGCTCCATCCATGGGCTCTGGTCGAACATGAGCACCCTGTGTATTTTGGTCAGCCTCATACCCAACGACAGGTACAGCTGTAGGTTGCGATAGTGAACGATGTACTTGGTCTTATTCATTAAGTTAGGCACGAGTTTTTCAACGTCTGTCACACGCCCACCTAACAAGTTATGTTGGTACTCAGACATCCAGTCTGGGTTAACCCTCATACGTTCGGGGGCCAGGGGGTAGCTGTTGTGTGATGTGTGTAATTCCTTGGTATACTCTAAGTCAACCTCGAGGATATACCCTTTGTTCGAATCTGGTGCAACCCCCATAACATCAACGTGGGGTACCCATTCGAATCCCCCTATAGGTAGATACTGGCTCATGACCCAGCCGTACAGGTTGTTTGCGTCGAGGTAGAGAATGTGATTGGTTGGCTTGTTAGGATCGTAACCTTTCACGTATTGATTATTTGCTTTCGCGTATCGTTTGGATGCCATAGAAATCCCACCTCGCAAGCCTTTCTCAATGAATAGGTGCATGTCGTAATCTGTGAGCAATTCCAAATTAACTCCGGTCTTTTTAAGCAAGGCGTCCCACGACAGACCTGGGCTGGTGTAATACCATGCGGGGTCGAGTTTATACTGCTTGAAACACGTCCGCCTAAACGTTTCAAACACGTCGGCTAACAGCAGTACATCTGTCCTCAAGTACAGGTCGTGATAATCACCCAGGTTCTTACAACCCAGTTTATTCCATACGTTAGTCGCGTGCGAGTAATCATCTCGTGAGACGGACGCCTCATTCAGCTTGCTATAAAAGCAGTCAATAGGGGGTAGTCTGGTCTCGGTGAACTTGACCCAACTATCCATGTACTCATAGGGGTACACACCCTTCCTCATGAGCAGGGGTCTAGTCTCGGCGTCTGTGTATCGATCGGTGATAGGGAAGGTATTGTTGGCCTTGACCAGACTGTCGAGTGACGACAGGAGGAACTGAAACGAGTCAATGAACCTAAGCCTTTGGTTCTTGTGGTTACTGAATTTTAGGATATTATCACCTTCCTTAGGCATGTCGACTCGTATGGCCGTCTGCCCCACACCTTGACAATCATCCCGGTGGGATTCTAATAAATCAGCTCGACTGAAACCGTGTAGGCATCGTACACAAAAGTGTTTTTCCCCATCGTGTTTCGACTGGTCGTGCAACAACCGGCTGAGATGTTTTATCCACGTGTAGTGATACATTTCACCTCGTTGGATCATGAATATATTGATAACTTGGCGATCCTTCACCGGGCTGACCCTGTGTACTATTGTTGTGTTACCTTCGTGCCCAAAGACATTTATAGCCAGATTATTCTGTTTTTCTACTTTAGTGATCTGGGATATGGGGGTGGGTTCATCTATACCATCCCAGTTGAGCCCATCGTCTTGGGGATAGCTAGAAAGCCTATCTGAATGAGTGCCAGCTGGAAATAAGGCTGACCTGATAGCTAACCTCAGGCAATCGTTTCCTCTATTCTTAACGTTTACTATGGCATGTTTGTTCCTATAGTAGGGAGGCAAGGCTAGGTATGACCCGCCTCTGAACGGCACGTAGTTAGCTATGTCTAGATAGACATTATCGATTTTATCTACAGCCCACCCGGACCCCAAGTGTGTGTAGCGTTCTAGGTATTCTCGTATCTGCTGAAAACTGGTATCGATTGATGTATCAATGGTCTCTGTATGTGTGACGACCTCTTGTTGACCTCGGAAGTAAGGCTGAACATATTCAGTGGTACTCCCAACCTGCTTATCGAGCGACATTTTCACTGTGATCTGAAACTTGATACTTCCTAGGTTATTTAGTTCCTGGTTGACCTTATCAGCTACCAGAGGCTTGATATCTGTAATGTCTATGTTTCTATCAACGTCCATGCGCCAACCTCTCAAATAGTTGCCTACAGCGCGCTCAGTGCGCACGAACTGCACATCAATAGCTCTATTCTGTCGTAATAATTCTAAAAGTTGTGGTTTTCTCATACGGGAATACCCACCTAAACCCAAATCGTGTGCCTCGGCTTTCAGTTGTTTTACAGTGGGACGTGCTACGGGGGCATGTGATAACAATGCTGTTAACCCGGCTCTCCCCAGGTTTGAATAACCCGTGTATCCAAGCTGTTTTGCTTGAGCTTTTAATTGTTTTACTGAAGGAGGGGCTTCTAAACCTAGTAATCTCAACAATGCTGACTTCCGCATTCGAGAATACCCGATCACACCTCTCTGTTTTGCGACCCGCTTGAGCTCGCGTACAGTAGTCATTGTGTTTACACCTAAGAGAACCAATGTCTAATTGGTTCACAGTAAAGGGAGGTAACCCTTAAGTGGCTGTTTCACGCATTGGAGTCTATCTTTAGCAGTCGCCTACGTTCTTTTATGTAGCCTTTTTTATTCTCGTAGATGAGTTGATGTCTGACTACGTTCGCTCCGTGAGCTTTACATAGACAGTAATGTCCTTTAACCCCGATACCACACACAGAACACGTGTAGTTAGGACTTCCCATATGGAAACAACAGAACCCCTGATTCCTGCATTTCCTACCACAGGCCTCGGTCTTCCCCATAAGTATGTATTCGCATCGGTATGGAGCGGGTCTCATGTTTACTTATATAGGTATTTTAATTTAATTGCTTCGCAACCAATGCAGTAGCTGCTATACCCAACACTATGAAGCCCAGTTCACGATTCATTTGTCCCTTGGATGGTGTGTAGTACTGAGCGAGTGTGGGTTTATTGAGCGGTTCCAATTGTTTACCAGTTAGTAGGTAGTATTCTTTCATTGCTTCATCGACATCGTTGAATGTTTGAACGGCATGGTTTTCACGCTGGAGTTGTTCATTAATAAAATCGATCCTCTGGAGGCGTTTTTTAGCGTACTCAGCCTGTGCCCTTTGTAATTTCTCAGTAGCGAGATCGTGCCGCTTCCTTTCTTCCTGTATTTCAGCCCCATCTCGTAGTTTCGAGAAGAGGAAATTACTCCCGGAAAATGCCAGGGCATTCACTAACGCCCCACCGACCATCATAGCTATCGTGGCCATCCCTATATTTATTTCATTATATTATCAGGTATTATTCCTTGTTTTACTAGGATGTCTTTTGTGGCCATCGCCATACCAAGGTTCATTATGAGCATACCCATATCCTGCAGGTTGAAATCTAGCTTGATAGTTGGTTGTTTAAGCACCATTTTAGTCAACCTAGCGTACCCTACGGCTAGACTGGCGACCACTGTGGCGTGGTATGCGTCGTTGACGAACGTTTTCCCCTCAGACATTATGTATATGATATAAAATATTAAAATTATAACATGATATGCGGGTCTACCGTGGGGGTGGGGGGCTCACTGTTGGGTGGCGGCTCACTGTGGGAGGGTACCCCCACGTATAACCACGAGATAGCCAAGGCAGCAGTTACACCTACAGCCAACAACAGTCGGGGGTTGGTCACTTTATGTTGGTTACACCACCGCTTTTTACCGGCAGCTACTCTCTTAGGATTCTTCTGTCTGGTTACTGTTTGTGAAGGGGTCACTTCCCTCACTGTGGGGGGTATCACCTCGGGAGGGGTTTCCCTCACTGGTTCCTGTGTCACTTCCGTCACCTCGGGAGCAGCATCCATCTATACTATTATTATTATTCTTTCTCTCAAATTGACAATGTTTTGCCGTGATAATCGCCGCCGTCACTGGAGCCAACAACATACCATATTTGTGGTACAGCCCGCAGCTGATAGAGCTCACGGCGTGTTCGATAAAAGGGTCTTTCTCGAGGTCCTCCCACAGGTAAAGTCGGCGCTCTGGTGGAATGGGAAGGAAGTGTGATACAATACCGGTGTATATCTGAGTCATAGCCGATCCTATTGTCTTTGTCATTTCTGCTCCGAGCCGGGACTCGTATCTAGCGTACAGCTTATCGATTTCTTCGGCTGACATTTTGTGAATTTTTTCCGGGGTGTAGTCTCCAAAGTAATGTTTGGCTTTGCCGCCAACAGCCAACGCCACCAGTTTCTCTCACTTGGGGGAATCCCCCACACCCCCAGTGGGGCCTGCCGGCGGCGTGGGGGAGACCCCCAACTGTTCGAGCAATTCCTCACACTCCATCTTATAATATAACAAGTAAGATTTAGTTTTAACTATATAATACCCGATGCAGACAAAACACAGAGAAATGAAGGTTAAGTTGCACACGACAAATACTTCAAATATCATAGCTATGCTTAGCATTTGCTTAGCTTTAGCTTAGCTTTGCTTAGCTTTGCTTAGCATACTATATATGCTACTGGTTGGTTGGTCTTGAGCACGAGCTTAGCGTGTTTAGTTTCAGCGAGCTGTTTCTTCACCCGTTCCCGTTCTAATTTGCTCATCACATCGTTCTCTCTCAAACACTCCTCGAACGAATCCCTATCCTTGCAGTGAAATAAGGCCACCCATCGCGTCTGCTCCCTGAGGTCTTTCAACACCGAGTTGAACTTCTGCGTTAGCACCCAGACACTGTGATTTGCATGCCGGCCGGAGAAGGCCAGGTACGATAGCATGTCTCTCTTTTTTGTTATCTCGCGATTAGCGCTGCAGTCGTCCAGTATGAACAGCGTCGGTTCCCCTTTAAATTTCTCGTGAAGAGCTTTCAACCAGTCCTGCAGGCGTGTTCCAGGGTCGATTTTGTGTACGTCCGGGTCCGTCATCACCCAAGGTCGCGCGTACGTTTTATTCATACTCAGAGTAGGGCACATGATAACGATGTTATCGAACACATCCTTGTAGTAACCCTCCAACATATCCAACACGAAAACGGTCTTCCCACAGCCAGTCTGCCCGCACACTATGGCGCAGTGTGGGTCAGTGGGTAGTTGTGGGTACCCCCCGGGGGTGTGGGGGTCTTGTTTATTGTTGGGGTGTGTGGGGGGGTACCCCCCATCAGTAGATGGCTTGCACAAATCTCCCATTGTCTATATTAAGTTGCGCGTCCATAATAACGTACAGATATAATTTCAACTTACCAGCGGGTTGAGCCTTCTTAGTAATCTGGATGGTTATCCCTTCGCTGCCGTTATCTATACGGCGCCCGCTACCGTGCAGTTTATCATCATCCGTGGATCGCATATCCAACCATAGGGCGTACTTGGTGGTCAGGTATTCACCGATCTGCACGGAGCCGAGGTCCAGGTCCTTTGTTATATAATCCCCCACTGGTAGCTTTTTTATCTCATCCCACTGCTGGTGGGGTCTCATACCATGACTGAACAGCTGGTTGGGTACGCCCTCGATGGTCACTTCCACCTTTTCAATCTCGGGGTTGAAAAACTTCTCGCTGTCCCTCCGGAATGGATCGTAATACTCCACGGGGACGACCAGGATACCTTTCATCGATCGCGCCGGCACGTTCAGGTTGATATTCCACACAGTGTCGCTCTTATCTCTCACGACTGATCTATGCCTCAGTACGCGATCGTATAGGATAGCCATCTTCCCAGAGTACTGACTTCGAACCTGCCTGGCCAGCTCCGGGCTAGTGACCATGTCGAACTCCAGAGAGATGTTGTCTATGGCATAACTGGCCTCATCACCGTTTGGCGTACGCACTACTTTGCTATAGTCGTTAAACGTGAGCTCGTATTCGAGCCTATCACCCAGCGCGGCCTGGTAAAACGGCGCGTGTCCCGTGAGCAACTCGAAGTCGAGCGGCACGCAGAATCGATTCCCGTATGCTCGAGCGATGGCCTTTTCACCGTCCGATAGCTTGTCTTGCTGGTCTGGCGTGAAGACATACCCTATGCGCGTCCGGGTTGATTTGCTGATACCCTGGTACACATCATTGACTCGTTCTCCACGTTCCGCACTAGCTCGCGTTTGTCGTTGTCGGAGGTCAACGTGATATTGAACGCCAGTCGAACAGTGCCTGGTACAATGAGGTCATTCTCACCAAGGTTTGGAAATCTAACCAGCAGAGTTTGATTCTGGTCTATCTTGCTGGGATTGTTGGTGATAGTAACCGACTGGCGCACGGCTCTGGCTCCTAATGGCTCTCTCAATCTTCTGAAAGGATCTAATTTTCTACCGTACATTGTTATATAAAAGAAATATATTTTTAATACTAATGGATGAAGACATAGATATGACGGAGATGTCGGGCGATAGTGCCCAGGCATTCGATGATGACCAGGAGACCTCATTCAGTACGGGCCTACAGCCGGCTGTCGACGCAGTTGAGACCTCATTATCGAAGCAAAGGGCCGAACTCATTAAGGGCGTAGTCGACGATTATTACAACAAAGTTGAAAAGAAAGACAACATCAAGGCGCCGGGAAGGTACTATTCCGATTTTACCATCATCGATGGCGCGCTGCGTTTGAAGTCTCACCTGGATACTGATCTCATGACAAAAAGCCAGAGAGAACCGCTTGCCTTATCAACACTGAAAAATCGATATGGGATTGACTTTATCCGCGATAAACTAGGCTTCAGAGATTACGGTGGCGCGCGACCTAAGATTCCTCTTGAGTTAGTTCAAAGTCTGGAAGGCATCAGGGACGCCCCATCGGATCAAAACATGACTTATGATATTAAAAAGGTGTTGGCCGACTACGAGAACGAGCCCTTCCCGGGGCTCAAAAGTACCTTTCGGGAACTGCGGGGGTTGAACCTGTTAATGCAAACCATTCGTGGTCATCTCTGGAAAAGCACGGCCAAAATGAGTGAGATAGACGACCACATCGCTTATGAAAGGAAAAAACTCGGTGAAACTGAGGACGAGGCTCGGGAAGCCCCCATCGAGAAACGAATGCGTGATTTGGAAGAGGAAAAGAAGGTCTGGCTGGAGACAGCATCCTCCTTCAAAGAAAAGCTTCGATCCCAGGTCAGCCGTATACGGGAAACCATCAATCAAGTCCTCCACCGAGACACCACGTTAGCAGACAGGATTCGGATATTGTTCCGGGAGCAAGGGATCACCATCGCCAGCATTCTGACTGCATTGGGTTTCATCATATCAACCCTGGTGGTGTCACTGGTGGGAGGAACCCCCACACCTGGCGGCAGCGGAACTCCAAGTGGCGGTGGGGGTGTTAAAGACTGGATAAAAAAACTCGGGGAAGGCCTAGCTAAACTGGCTGGTAAAGCCGCCGAAGCCCTTCCCGGCATCCTGGGTAGCATCGTCTCGTGGTTGTTGGGCGCTCTGGCTAAAACTGCCATGTGGCTCAGTCAAAACATGTGGGCAGCCATCGTCGCCGTGGCGGGTCTGGTGTACGTAGCGGCTAAGAAATCTTTAACCAAATAAGTCCCAAAGTTACTCCACCAACCACCAGGGCCGTTTTATTATCAATATGCTGCTGATAGGAGGCCTGAATATGGGGGGTCACCTCCTGTGGTGCTGGTTGAACTTTAGGCTCCGGGGGCGGCGCAACTATACCCGTTTCACGTGGTGGGATGTGTGGGATATAGGGGGTGTTAATATCGGGGTTGATACCCAACTTTTGATCCGCCGTGGCTATGACTATTTTGTTGTTATAACCCACCACTTTTTTTACTCTCAGTTGCATATCATTCGGAGCCATGTACAGCCCCACGGCGAACACGTAGTCGACTTTCGACCTGGCGTATTCTAACACGTTTTGGTAGCGTTCGATGGCCCGCGGGAGATCAACTGGAGAATTGATAGCATCCTCAACGTTGACAACGAACTGTTTCTGAGCGTCGTAAGCAGTTCCCTTACCGATGATGTTGGAACGCGTTTGCGACTGCGCGCCCAACAGCGCCCACACGTACGTTCGAATCGAGTCGTTCAACCTGACTACCCCGGCATGAGTAAACCCTTTCGACGTGTCCAGCATGAACATTTTCCACCCGTCTGCGGTTGACTGCTCCACTTTCTGGATTTTGAAAGCAACACCACCTTTAAAGTCCATACGATCATCCCTCCATTCATTACTTGACAAAGCATAGCCCTGCTTAAGTATACCTCGTCTCACTAAATCATCACTAGCATCTTTCACTGGTTGTGGCCCATATTTGGCAGGTTTATGAACAAGATCCTGTATTATATGGAAAAAACTATCCGAACTAAACATTTTTCGTTTCATAAAGTGTGATAGTATATATTGGTTAAATGCTTTTGCCGCGAACCCATCACTGTAAGGAATACCCAACCCGTGGTTCGGCCCCGGCAAACGCCAATCCGTCTTCGGGTTTATTTCGAATTCGTTGCAAATACGTTCGTAGGCCTGTCTATCGTACGGGTTGTTTGTTGCGTCCCACGCTTTGTCCTGTGGGAGGGGGGCGCTGATCTCTTTAAGGATACGTCTGACCTGGTAGTACTTGTGGAACTTGAACACAGACTGACTCAGCGGTCCACGCCGAGTGTCGGTCAATACTTATCAGGCATATCTATAAACTTGGCATTGAAATACAACCCAGGAGCAACCACGATCTTCATGGTGGAGAAATCTACGTCCAGTTTAGGGTAAAACACACCAGGGGAATACATTTTAAAACTATTATATAATAAGTATATATGTAATATGTACATAACACTTCCAGGAATAACGAGCGGTGAGGCCGTTCAGCTGACGCACGCGATCGATAACACGTCAGGTCAACTCGAAGTCGCACTCTGCGATATCACCTACCTACCGCAATGGACTAACATCAACATCAGCAACAATAAGCTGTTCGTCAGTGGAACTCGCAGCCAGATAACTGACGGCTACTACAGCGTGTGCTCTCTAAACGACGAGGTCTTCAAACCCCTGGGAGCCGAACTCAAGATGAACGACTCAAACGGTACAGTGGTGTTAATCAACAACGGAAGAAACCCCTTGAGGCTCGGCCGACAGTTAGCGAGGATACTCGGTATGTCTCCTGACGAGATAAAACCAACAACAACCGTCACAGGCACGAAGTTACCCGACCTAGTATCGTACCGAGAGCTGTATATTCATCTCGGTCAGGTGAGCACAACGTACAACATTCAAGGAGGTCACCCTTCCACTATACTGAGAGCAGTGCCGGTGAAAACTGAGAAATACAACGACGGTAGAACCGAGTCGTTTTCACCACGGCAGTATAAGAGATTAACCCAGGGCAACATACCTGAGCTGACAATATCGGTGTTAGATATAAATCATAATCCTGTAAATATAGGATACCTCAGCTTAACGCTTCATGTAAAATGACCAGCGCCCAAGGTCCCGGAGTGAAAAAATGTGTCAATATCGGGCTCTCCGACCTTGGAGACACGCGCGGTTTCGACGCTCCCGGAGTAGATGGTAAATCGTACGCCTTGCAACTAAAAAACAACATTTACAAACGCGTTGAAATCCCCTCCGGTGGAACCCTAAGTGATATAGTAGATACCACAAGAGCAACAGTCAACACTAAGTACACCCTTGTCAACACCGGTAATAATTGGATAATATACCCATCGTTCGGGGGTAAACTGTTCGACTTAGACGATGTTGAGAGCACTACCGTTGCCCGAAACAAGCCATATATGCTCGTCTTCACCGAAGATGACAAGTGGGTGTTGTTACCCGATAACGACTGGTTTCTCAATATTAGACTCGTCTCCCCTTACGTGTTCACGGATAACAAAGACAACCACCTAAACAAAGTCGTGAACAATGGAACCCTGCTCGTGGCTTACGTCCCAACTCAGAGACGTAGCGTAGTCGTCAGCCCAGTCAACACTATAGCAGCCCACATGCTATCGAGTAAACCAGCCATACAAAACGTGAATTTGCAGTTGGTGTCTGAATTCGAAGGTGTGGTCACTATACTAGAGGATCTACCGGCAAACTCAACACTGATCATCAAAGTCTACCTAGGGGAACCATCGGGGAATGATGTCGAGATCGTGAAGGGGATCAAACTCGGGTGGGTGAAACGACACCAGTATCAAGTTTGCAACGTTTACGTGCGGGTGGGTGTCGGCTCCAACACCAGTCTGCAGGGGGTCAACGTGATCGTGGAAAACAAGATATCACTAACCAATATCTTCCTGCCTGACAACATACACTTCATGGGTATGAAGTTCACCCCTGAATTATTATCAGAAAACCAGTTGGAAATTATATCGTAATAGTATAATAATGACCAGTCATCATCCCAACACTACGCTTAACGACTTAGGAGATACGGAGGGATTCGATCAGCCTGGTGAGGAAGATGAATTATACATCCTGCAATTCAAAGACAACGTGTACAGACGAATGTCGTTATCAGATTTAAAAGAGCCCAAATGGCTGATCAACTTAACACTCGCCTCACCTTATATCACATTAACCGAATTGGGGCGTATCTCTAAGATTAGGAACAACGGTATCTGGCCCGGGGATTTCATTCCGGAGAGGGGATTAATAAGAACTTACAAAAATAGGATAACGTCTTCATTCGAAAATAAATTAACATTTAGTAATCCTGAAATAATATTCCCCCCTTTCACACTCATCATAGAAGTCTTCTTTGAGTATTCAGACAATGGAGACCCCCAAATAGTACACCAAATTTTACCCGGGGTGTCAATACACTGGTTTAGCGTACACAAAGGCGAATATTGTCGTATTGTTATACAACGGGATACCACGGGTCCTATAAACCACTTAATAAGCCTCCTTGGAGTTTTTATTACAACAGAAAAGTCTATTAGCCTCTCACCTATTGCCCTGACTAGTAGTCTAGAACTTGGAGACTTCAAATTCATTGATAGATTTTTAACTGAAACCCAATTAAAATATCTTTCAAAATATATATCATAGGATGGGTCTGTACCCAGTCATAGAGGAAGTAGCGAAGACGCTGGAAACCGTAGATGGGTTCCGCTTGAGGCAGTTATGTGATGTGAAACGTCAACTAGAACAAGACCGTGACACGCGGAAAGCTCTATGTAAAAAGTACAATAGAGCTTTCAATATCGTGGACGGGGCTGACACTACCCTTATGGCAACCAGCATGGGACTAGGGGCGGCAGGTGTTGGATTATTAGCTACCATCGTGGCCGCACCTATAGTGCTAGGTATTGAAATAACGGCAGGGGTGGCAGGTTTGGCAGGATTGGCGCTTAAGTTAGTATCACGCAGACTTAATCGTAAGGCATTGAAACACGACGAGATCAGGGTTCTGGCCGAAGCAAAGCTGAACACAGTGAGTGAGCGTATTTCCACGGCACTCTCTGACAGTAAGATCTCAGAAGAGGAGTTTCGTTCAATCCTCTCTGAACTCAAAAAATATAACGGAATGAAACAAGATATTCGATCCAAGTCTCGTAAGTCTGCTATCAGCGAGGATGAGAAAAAAAAGTACATAGAACAGGGGATACAAAAAGCCCAGCAAGCCTTTATTATGAACACCAAAGAGATCGTAGGCGGTTCACGTTAAACTGTTTCATCGATATAAACATGACATAGGCACATACGTTAAGTAGTAGGGGTAATGTATCTATACCAGCCGGGGGAACACGAGGGTGATAGCCGTAAGCGAGCCACCGATCCTATATGGTCAGTCAAAACTTACAACATAGATAAAGTGGATATGAAAGCCGACGAACCTAACTTATACTACTTGAGGGATGGGCCGGGTAGGGGGTTTGTAAGAGAAGAATTATTGATCGTACCGTATGGCACAGTGTTACCTCCAACACACGTTAAGTAGTAGGGGTAATAGTAGCAAGAGCTAATGGCCCAACCAAAGCCTTATTTACTAAATAAGGCTTTGTAGAGACATTTCTTGAAAGTGGTCCAGAACTGTCATTGTATATACTACTGATGGAGAAGGGTAGCTTGATCTCCTCCCCATTTTGAATTTGAAACCACTTTCAACAAGTCAAGTGCTTTCAGGCATTTAGTTTTAAGTGACTTAATATGTGGTCAAAACGTTAAATGTGAATCAAAGATAAGACCCAAGAACTTGGCTTCCTTCACAACTTTAATGGCCGTCCCATCTAGAGATGAGAAGTGGTCGCCTGAGCAGTTAGTGCATTTTTTGACGTTACTGTCACAATCATCTGTTGTGTGTGTCTTTTCACTGCAGTGAGCACACACAACAGACAATGTGCAAGTATTGACACCGTGGCCGAACTTTTGGCATTTGAAACACCGAAGGGGATTCGGAATGTACTTATCCACACTGATATTACAGTATCCAGCTTTAAGTGATGTTGGAGCAGTAGGTGATGAGAAAGAAAACAGATAGGTATTAGTTTGAATAGTTGTGTTGTTTTTACGGGTTGTGAAACGTTTGACATATAATACACCCTGATCTTTCATTTCGGAAGCGATATACAGTTCAGACATGTCTGCCAGTAAGCAATCTCGATCACGTACGATTCCCTTGCTCGTGTTCAGTGTTTTGTGGGCCGTGACAGTAACCGGAGTGCCAACGAAAGTGTCAGTGTTCAAAAGGTTCGTTGACTGTTGCCTTTTGGCGCACTCGATCAACAGTGCACCAGAACGTAATTTTCTAATGTTCTTTACATCACCGGCAATGCCTTGGATACTTTTAGACACTGCAAAAGGGTTTAACTTTAAAGGTGCATTATCTTTGGTCTCAATGACAAAAAAACGTGGCCAGTAGTCAATGTGTTTAGACGGTCTGAGGTCATCAACAGGGTCATTTTCAAGAGGACGTTTGCTCTTTTTAGTGGGGGTTTCGTAAGCCATGGTGAGTTATTTAGGTTTCATCATCCGAGCTCCCCACCCACCACGGAGTATCACAAGGACAATGCTAAAGCAAACGGGCCTCCAGCCTGCAGCACCAAGGATACCCGGATGATATACTCAAGCAGAAGAATTATGAATAATTGATTCCACCAGATTGGCCCATGAGCCATCGCCTTCTGGGCATAAGACTCTAGGCAAAGTTTTGAACGTCAGAATTCAAATCAAACATGTTTATAAAAATAAAGCCAAGACCAAAATTACATCAATTTCAAATTATACTTGTGCAATGATAAATATACATAGATTCCATGCACAGGGCTTGGCAAGACCAGCCGATTGGTCGAACCGGGCCCATTCGACCACCCGTCTAGGCGAAGTCAGGGCCAAAGTGGGGTATTGAGCAACAGGAACACGGTTGCAAGCTCCTATTGCCCTCAAACACCAGGATCCCCTCCTCCGCCGACACGGGCCGCAACCCACGGCAAACGGGTTGGTGGACCAAATATCCCCCCGGGTCCACTACGGGGGTGTTGGCGAGCTCTTAGCGTTACCCAGCACCCACCACGAGGAGGTGGCTCGCCACGGGTGCCAACAAGTACTGATTATTTAATTGTGTCGTAAAGATGGAAAAGAGGCCGATGTGAATACATATACTCATGGAAAAATTTAAGGGAACGTATGTTTCTTTGGGCAATTCAATATTTCTGTTTACTAACTTCAGCGTCGTGTATTGTCGTTTTCGTGAAGAGCAGTTCACTCAAACTCACCATAATGCTTTCCATGCATGTGCACTACATGCTCCTAAAGTTACATGCACTTAGATTTACACGTGACGTGTATGTGCACTGTCAAACACAACGGTTAAAAACATTGTTAACATGGCGAGACAGTACTTAACTTTGGCACAGAAATGGGAGGCAACTGGCATGGTTAATGGTGGAAGCTCATTAGGACAGGTTGCAACAACTTTTCACAAGTCTGTTAGCGTGATATCCAGACTTTGGAATCTCTATAGAGCGACTGGTGACGTCAAAATGAGGCGTGATCGGGGACAGGAAAAGAAAACCACCCCACGGGATGACCGGACCCTACTCCTTATTGCTCTGCGAGACAGGTTCAAATCCTCCTCCAAAATCAGTACGGAATTCAGGCGAAGAACAAACGTCAGAATTTGTTTACGTACAATGCGTAATCGTCTTAAATCGGCTGGTCTAAAAAGTCGTAGTCCATTGGCTAGAATCAACATGACTGAGCAACACAAGCGCTTGAGACTGCAGTGGGCACGCAACCGTGGAGGAAGAACCGTATGTCAATGGAGAAACACCATGTTTAGTGATGAGAGCAGGTACATCCTTGACCATAATGACGGTCGAATTCGAGTTTGGAGACGCGTTGGGGAACGTCACAGTGCCTGCACCATTAAACAGCATGATCATTTTGGAGGGGCTCTGTTATGGTGTGGGGCGGGTTTCCCTTTAACCACAAAACAGATCTTGTGCGTGTTGATGGCAGGATAACAGGTGTACGATATCGTGATGAGATCTTGAACCCGACTGTGATCCCTTTTGCGCGTACAGCAGGTCGAATGTTCGAGTTCCAGCATGACAATGCCCGCCCTCACATCGCTCATGTTTGTCGGGACAGACTGAGGGCTGCGGGTGTCCTGGTGTTGCATTGGCCGGCTAGTAGTCCTGACCTTAACCCCATCGAACATCTTTGGGATGTTCTTGGCCGCAATGTTCGGGACAGACCTGTTCGACCCAACAATTTGGATGAACTTTTCGTGGCTCTCCAAGAAGAATGGCTTAGAATTCCGATTGGTACCATCCGTACACACATTCGCAGCATGCCACGACGATGCCAAGCAGTTCTCCAGAGACATGGGGGACACACCCGATATTGATTTTCATCACTTGATATCAGCCTTTTCATCTGTATGAACTTTTCTCTTACTGTTTCAAAGATTAAAAGTCACGGCTATTTCATGCGTTCCCTTAAATGTTTCCATGAGTATATATTACAGCATTTCATGTAATTTATTACATGTGTCCCTTATACCCCTTTGCCAGTGTGTGCTGTATTTTTATCAACACCTACGCGGTCTTTCTACGTACGAGATGAACACATATAGAAATTCCTCCTGTCTCTCTCATCGTATTGACTGAAATATAATATATTATTTATAATAGAGTGTAAAAAGAGGGGGGGGGGGACTTGCATTATAATCGTCTACATTTTTTGCCAATACATTGCTCGTGCTTCCTGACTATTTCAAGGAAAGTATCAACAGGTGTGCAAGTAACATGGAGCATGTAGAAATTTATAGTTTGTCACTTTGTTCATCTTAACTTAACGCTGTAAACATACATCACCATTCATACACATACATACTGCATGATACATTTATCATTACTCGATGCTAAACAAAGCCTCCCGTCATGTGATGGGATAAAATATCACGAATGTAACGCATTATATCTCACTTACTCATTATATTGGCTGATACTTTTGACCAATTGTATCGTGGAAACCTGTCACATATCAAGGGCAAGGTGATGGGGCGTGGCCTAAGTTTCTGAAGGGCACGTTTGGTCATTCAGATTGGATGCATTGATTTTTTATTGTATTGTTGACCAGTGGATATGTTGTGTTTTGGTTGTATATTCTAACTATCATGTAACAATTTGTGTATTGTCTGATGTCGTATTGCTATCAAAGTTCACCAGACTGCACCCATATGTGCATATACAGTACAGGGAATGAAGCGTACGTAGCACCATCAAGTGGGTTGTCCGACAAAATAACAACACATGTTTATTTTACGCTTGTCCCGGAACAGTCCGTTCAATAAGGGAGTAGGGGCGTGGCTACGTATAAATTCTACCGGAGACTGTTGTTTCAAGACCAATAGCAGCGCTAAATAATCTTATTACTGTAGTCTGAATTATGATACGTAAGGGTATCAATACCATGACTAATATGCTATCCTGCTTTTACTGATGATGGATCAACGGAATTAGTTGCTATATGTGATAATTACAGAGAAGAAACTTTCAATAGCACATAAAGTAAGGGATTATGTAAGTGTGCCTTTCTTCACGCATGTTTGGAATGTTTGGAATCCCACTCATAGCATTGTGTGAGATTAAATTGTTCAAAACATCTATGTCAATGGCAGTAAAGACGCACATGCCTAATAATCTATGAAAGAAGCGTTTTCGCTGATACATTGCTAGTGGTTACTGAATGACAAAGGGTCAAAGGGTGGGCGTCATCAAAGTTCCCGGATAGGTCGTTTTGTATCTTAACTGTTCAATATACTCCCTGATTTGTTATCTATGACCAATCGTATCATGAGATACCTGTCACATTGGAAATGACAGGTGATGGGGCGTGGGCTAAATTTCTGAAGAGTACGTTCGGTCACTAGACAGCTTGGATACAGATTGACTATTGGTTAGATCGTTGACCAATCGATATGCTAGATTTTGGCTTTATCAACTATCAGGAAAAGTTTGTGTATCGTGAACATACATAATCGTAAGGATGCCTGAAATGTACACGTAGAACTAACAAGCACTTTGACGAGTTTATTTTTCTTTGAAGCACTCAGGACGCTACAATCCGATTATTTTTACCCCGGATAACCCAATCCAACTATTGAGTAGAGATGGTATTTATTTGCATATACTTTTTGCGTACACTACTTGTACATCAAACATAATGGTTCGCTGAACATTTCAACTTAATCTGCACATTGTTACGAATAAATACCATACTTCAAGTACATGTATTATAGAATTTAAAAAAGTAACACGATACTGATTTATTGTGATGTATAAACTTGAAGTTGAATCTCCCCAAATATTTATGAAGATGGACATACTTATATTTGTTTTGAAAGCAAACGATGTTCAGAAGATTGACAATGGGCGTGACTCCACAAAACAGGTTGTCCAATGATGTAACAACGCCTTAGTTTGTTTTACATTTGTCACGTGACAAAAGTTTACCTGGACATGCCTTCGGCCAGAGGCTGTTATTTGAATTTGAAACAGGTGTTCACATATCTCATTTAGTGTTGTCTGATTGAATGACTATACGCATCAATTCCGTAACTGATATATTATCCTCCTTTTATTGACGATGGATCTGATACACGTGATCATTACACAGGAGAGGATAATTACAGAGATCGAATACAAACGTTTCTTACACAATGCTTATGTAAATTGCATTGAAAAATCACATTTCAAACAAGCATGAAACAGCTTGAACCAAATACCCCAGTTACCTTTGTATGGTTTATGTGTACTATATATGTATATTATGAGTAGATGCAAGAGTTATCACTTCATATTCGATTATGTATTATTGTCAACTTTAAAACTCAATAGTCGCAAATGAATTAGGTCTAAATTAGTAACTTGGTTTATTTCAAATCAGCACGAACATGAGTGTAATACAGTATTGCTGTTTATGTCTACAATTCATTATATGGACTATTACAACGAATGAATGAATGATTTAATTTAGAAGATGGTTTTGTAATCTTGTCACCGTTAATTCAATCAATGTGCAAACATAGTATCTTAGTATTCACACCCAATGACGAGTAACAAACACGTACCTCCTGTAACAACATCTCATAATCCCTTTTCTCGCAGACATGTGTTCATTTGCCTCTATAAGCCCCCGACATTGCAAGCAATTGTTATCAAAACACATTAATAGTTCTTCGAGATTAACACAGAAAGTAACCTCTCTCGTAAGAAAAGCTAATCTTTCATCATTACTGCTAAACTGATTGAAATTATAGGTACAGTACGAATTTAAAATGCAAAACCCCCAATACGCGGCTCTCGCTGAACGAGAGGTGCTTTTCGTAACCCCCAATATGCAGCTCTCGCTGAATAAGAGGTACTTTTTATTACCCCCAATAAGCGACTCTCGCTGTGAGAAGCTAATTAATTTGCCGCATATACGCGGCTCTAGGCCTTAATGAGTTAAGGGGAATGGTATGGGCCGAACCAGCCTCACATTTCTTCTTTTAGACATCTTAGCTATTTACGTCTGTATCTCTGGAGTATAACATCCCTGTAGCTCTGATCGTGCAGTTTGGTTTCCATTGTAGGTTCGTCCTTGTTGACACTCAATGGCGAGTGGAGAGCAGAGATGTGGAATATTATTAATCTACCATGGCTTTAAACCTACTCTCTGGTTCAATGAAATATAAACGTAGACATCTTTCAACATCATTTGATGATGAAGTGTCATCAGCAGAAGTGGATACTTGCCCAAGATTCTTCGTCATTGAAGCTAAGAACTGGAATTGCATTGAAACTGAATCCCTTTGCCATTTCTAAGGGTGAGGTGACAAACATAACAACGCTTCGTTCTGGTTCACTCCTTACTGAATGTGCCCGTGGGCAACATTCTGTCAACCTGTTAGGATTACAACAGTTCGTTAACACTCCAGTTGTTGTCTCTGCACACAGATCATTGAATACTTGCAAAGGCATTGTCCGTGACAGATCTCGTTGTCTGGCTTATATGTCGGAGGAAGACATTGTTACAGAACTGAAACATCAATGAGTAAAGCGAATTATGAGAAAACAAGATAAAAATATCATTACCACAAATACCTAGTTCTTTACGTTTGGACTCTCAACTATACCAAAAGCCGTTAAAACAGGTTATTCCAACATCCCAGTGGACGTATACATACCTAATCCACTGAGTTGTTGTACACAAAAGATGGTATGCTTCCGTTGCAGTGGGGCTCATGATAACACTGAATGCACAGAGGCCATTAGATGTGCCAACTGGTGAGCACATGGCATCATCCAAATCCTGTCCCAATTTCGAGTATAAAGCAAAACTTCTAAAAACAAAAATCACAAACCTACCAAGAAGCCAAAACGTTTTTATCCTTGCAGCCTCAGAGTCGAACATATTCATCCACTGTTTCCGCCCTTGTTCCTGTTGAAAAAGTTTCCACTTCATGCCAGACAGCTATATCTTGGGTGCAGGATAAACAAATTCACTCTCAATGAACAAAATCGAATTTCTGAAAATCAACCAGGTTTAATAACGTCGGCTTCACAGACAGAAGCATTCCTAGAGATTGAATCAAACAAACAGTCAGGACAAGGAAGAGCCACTTTGATGAATAAAGAAAAAAAAAACAGCAGCGAAGGGTAAAATCTCTACAGCATTTACAGGTACCGTCTACCCCATCTACGTCTGTAACGGATCATAATCCATTTGAACCTCTCGATATGGAGGTTACTCCTTCACAATCAGTACATGGGAGGAGTCGTTCTTCTCATACACGATCCCCTGTTGAACCGCCATGAATAGTACTACCAATTTAATACAATGGAATTGCAGGGGTCTTAGGAACAGTTATTCTACAGTTATTATCTCAAAATTACAAACCATCAGCTTTTAGTCTACAAGAGACATATCGGAAACTTACTGATAGATTTGAATTGCGTCAGTTCAATTCATATCATTCATTCCCACCTCCAGGTGATAAAGCCACTGGTGGTGCTTCTGTTCTGGTGCGGCAAGGTGGTATTCATAGCCCTGTTCCTCTTAAAACCAATCTTCAGGCTGTTGCTGTCCGTCTTACTTTACAGATAACCTTTACACTTTGTTCTTTGTATATTTCTCCTTCTTCGGTTATTCGGCAGTCCGATCTTCAGGATCTATTTGATCAGCTCCCAAAGCCTGTCTCATCATGGGTGATCGTAATGGCCATAACACTCTGTGGGGAAGTTTCACAACTAACAATAAAGGTAAACTCTTTGAGGATTTCATTTCAAATAATAACTTATGTATATGTAATGATGGATCCGCCACATACTTGCATCCTGCTACAGGAACATATGCTGCACTTGATCTGTCACTAACAGAACCAGATATTTATACCGAATTCGAATGGTCAGTCCACCATGACCTGGGTGGAAGTGACCATTTTCCCACAATAATTTCTGCTATAAACCCTAATGATGATCCTCCCCCAACAGGGCAGAGTTTTAAAAAGACCAACTGGACTTCATTTCGGACTCTTTGTTCTGACCAATTGAAATATGATTGTTTTGACAATGTTATAGATCCTATTCAGTTGTTCTCGGACAAGCTAAATGAAATAGCTGATGAAACTATTCCTAAGTCCTCTGCGACACCACACATTTGTAAACCATGGTTTACTGATGATTGCAAACAGACCAGGAAATGTAGGAAGAAGGCAGCGAAACACTTTCGCCGGCATCCTACAGTTCACAACTTCAATAATGTTAAATTAAATAGTGCCAAGGCTCGCCGTGTTTTTAAACAGAACAAGCGTCATTCTTGGCGAAACTATGTTTAACAAATAAATTCTCGTACATCTATTTCAAAGGCGTGGAACATGATTCAAAGAATAAAAGGCAAAGGTTCCAAATCTATTCTCCATCATCTGAAACATGGTGACAGTTTATTGACAGATACAGTTGACATTGCCAATAAGCTTGGGGAAACTCTTGGCAAACATTCGTCTTCGTTAAATTACAGTCCAGAATTTCAAAAATATCAGAAACAAGAGGAGAATAAGAGATTGAATTTTAACTCGGGCAATGGTGAAGACTATAGTGAATTATTTTCATTACATGAACTCCATACTGCACTTGAGCAAGCTCATGATACAGCAACAGGGACTGATGAAATCCACTATTAGCTCCTGAAGCATTTGCCCGAATAATGTTTGGGAACACTGCTACATATTTTTTATTCAATATGGACTTCAGGGAATTTCCCAGCTTCATGGCGTAATGCCATTGTAGTCCCTATTCCAAAACCTGGCCGGGACCATACTGATCCTTCGAATTACAACTCCTATCTCTTTAACGAGTTGTGTCTGTAAAACCATGGAACGAATGATCAACAATAGATTAACTTGGAATCTTGGAACCAAGATTCCAAGATAATAACCTTATAACAAATATTCAATGTGGTTTCAGGAAAAATTGTAGTACCCTTGATCGTTTGGTACGACTAGAATCGTTTGCTAAAAATGCCATAGAAAATAAACAACATGCGGTATCAATATGCTCTGATCTTGAGAAAGCGTATGATACCACCTCTAAGCATGGCATCTGAAAGGATCTACATGATTTTGGTTGAAGGGGTCGTTTACCTCTTTTTATATCACAGTTTTTAACTGACAGGCAATTTCAGGGTGTCCCACAAGGGAGTATTTTGTTTGTTACTTTATTTAGCATTAAAATCAACAGTTTATCAAAAGTTTTAAATGGTTCGATTGACGGATCACTTTTTGTGGATGATTTTAATATTTCTTGTCGTGGGAAAAATATGGATACTATTGAGAGGCAACTGCAGTTGTGTTTAAACAAAAGTAATAAATGGTGTCTTGAAAATGGTTTCACATTTTCTAAATCCAAAACTAAATGCATACATTTCTGCCGTAAATATAAGCAACATAAAGACCCAGAACTGTTTTTAAATGACACTCCCATCAAAGTTGTAAAGGTTCTCAGGTCTGATTTTTGACTGATATTTAACGTTTCTGCCACATATCAAATCCCGCAAAACTAAATGCTTGAAAGCACTTGATTTGTTGAAAGTGGTGTCTAATTCAAAGTGGGGAGGTGATCAAGCTACCCTCCTACATTTATATGGATCACTTGTCCTTTGGAAGCTTGAGTATGGCTGAATTGTATATGGTTGAGCCTGCAAAAGCAGCCCGAAGCTATTACATTCTGTCAATCATCAAGGTCTAAGGTTTTGTCTTGGCTCCTTTAGAACTTCTCCTGTTAACAGCCTTTACGTTGAGGCCGATGATCATTCTCTCAATCAACGCCGTATAAAACTTTATCTTTAAATTCTTTAGAGTACATTACAAAATTATCCTCTAGTGAGTCTAATTCTGCATTTAGTTGTGCCCTTAATCCCCTTTATGAGGATCTGTATAACAAAAGTCTTCTCTTGTTCCGTCCCTTGGAGTCAGAATTGAACCATTCATTGCTGCTGCTGACATTGAGCTGGAAATATAGCTCCTTACCGACTTCTTTCTTCTCCTCCTTGGCAGTTGGTTAGGCAACAAGTAGACCTAATATTAAATACGTTCAAAAAATCAGAAACTAATGAATTACAATATAAACAAGAATATCATCAAGTAAAAGGTAAATATAGCAATTACCAAACCTTATTTACATATGGGTCCAAGGACGGTGGTGCAGTAGCTTGTGCCACTGTCATTGGGTCCAGAACACTATCTTCTAGAATTCCAGATAACAGTCCTATTTTTACTGCAGAAGCAAACGACATCTTAACAGCTCTTAAATACATTCAAAGACACCCTAAACATAAACAATATAAAAACGTTGACTCTGACTCTCTTTCTTGCCTTCAGGCAGTTATAAAGCTGTTATGTAAACATCCACTTGTAATAGAAATAATTGAATTGTATAATAAAATCTTGCTACTGGCCAATACGACATCGTATTTTGTTGGTTACCAAGGCATGTAGGTATTTCTGGTAACGCAATGGCCGATGTTGCGGTCAAGGCAGCACTCAACAAGCCTGTGACTCCACTTCTTATTCCGTACTCAGACTATAAAACTGCTATTAGATCTTATATCCGTGATCTGATGCAAAAGAAGTGGATTTCCCAAGTGGGTATCAATAAATTACATGAGATAAAACCTTACACTGGTTATACACACTTGGGTTGTCAGTGCAGATGTGTAGAGGTCATCATGCGACGATGTCGTATTGGTCATACAAGATTTGTTGAGTGCTGGCTTAGCAGCAAGATCGGCCATTGCGTTACCGGAAATGCCCACGTGGCTGGGTAACCAACAGAGGACGATGTCGTACCAGTAGCAACATTATTATACAATTCAACAATTTCAAGTAAAAGTGAATGTTTACAAGAAAAATAGTGAGTGAGTGAGTGAGTTAATATTTATCGTCGCATCGGCAATATCGCAGCCATATCGTGACGAGAACAATACAAATAATCCATGATATATATCAATAATACTTGGAACAATCTAAAAACAGTTGACAAAGAACAGCAAAATCACTAGTATATCACAGACATTCATTTAAAACTAGTAATGATATCTAAAACAGTTTCATTTCTGAGGACAATACAATATGAAAACGGGCTATAGATTGCCAACAACTGAAGGTAGATCACCATACTAGGGACCATGGGGACTCACAGTACTTTCGCTACCTGCATGGACCCTAGCTGGATTTACATCATCCCTTCAGCCGTTAGCAATTTCGTCACATCTAACCATACATTAAAACTACACGTATGCTACGATTAAAACAATGGAAAGCTTTAATTTACTTAGAATGTTATAGGACTTACGTACCCTCTCGGGAGGACAATGATTTTACTGTACTTTAACCCCCCTTGAGGAAACTGCCACTAACAATCTCAGTTACTAATTGAAACTTCCATTCGTAAAATGTTTTTCTATTTACAACTCAGAGAACAAATCTAAATCTTTTAAAAAAGTAATAATTAAATGAGAACTATTATTTAAAAAAAGATCCTTCAAAGTTCGTGATGTAAAATATTTATCCCTTGTGATGGAATATTCCACACAGTCAAGAAAGACATGCTTGACTGTGATTCGTTCATCACAAGGGATACAAAACGGAGGATCTTCACCTTTCAATGCAACAGATATTGATGTGTATACCTTGTGTGGCCAATACGGCATCGTCTTAAGATGACCTCCTCAAATCTGGACTGACAGTCCAAGTAGGTGTAACCAATATTGGGTGTTATTTCATGTAATTTATTGATACCTACTTGAGTGTCCCACCTCCTCTGCATTATATCCCGGATGTAAGATCTGATAACAGCTTTATAATCGGAATAGGGAATAAGAAGTGGTGTCACAGACTTGTTCAGCGCTGCCTTCGCAGCAAGATCGGCCATTGTGTTCCCAGTAATACCAACGTGGCTGGGTAACCAACAACAGACGATGTCGCATTGGCCAGTAGCAAGATCATTATACAACTCAATAGTTTCTATTAAAAGTGGATGTTTACATGATACGTTTTTAATCGCCTGAAGGCAAGAAAGAGAGTCTGAATAGATTATATATTGTTGATGCTTAAGGTGTTTTTGAATATATTTTAGAGCCGTTAGTATTGCGTTTGCTTCTGCAGTAAAAATAGAACTATTGTCGGGTAATCGGGAAGATAGTATTCTGGATCCAATGACGGTGGCACAAGCCACGGCGCCACCATCCTTGGACCCATCTGTAAATAAGGATTTGTAACTGGAGTATTTACTTTTTAATTGATTATATTCTTGTTTATATTGTAAATCTTTTGTTTCTGACTTCTTAAATGCTGTCAGTGTTAGGTCAACATCTGGTCTCACTAACTGCCAAGGAGGAGACGAAATCAGACGGGAGGGAGATATATTTTCTAGCTCAATTCCAGCAGCTGAGAGGAAAGGTTTCACTCTTATACCAAGCGGCGGAACAAGAGAAGACTTTTTATTGTATAGATCCTCATAAAGAGGATTGAAAACACAGATAAATGCAGGGTTGGACTTATTGGAATATAGTTTAGTGAGATACTGTAAAGATAATTTGATACGTCGTTGGTTAAAAGATTGCTCATCGGCCTCAACGTAGAGACTGTCAACTAGGGAAGTTCTGAAAGTTCCAAGACAAAGTCTTAGACCTTGGTGGTGGACAACATCTAATAGTTTGAGATTGCTCTAACATGCTCCACCATATACAATGAAGCCATAATCAAGTTTCGAGCGGACGAGAGATCTGTATAAGTGCAAAAGGGTAATTTGGTCTCCTCCCCACTTAGAATTCGAAACTACTTTCAGTAAGTCAAGTGCCTTCAGGCATTTATTTTTAAGTACTTAATGTGTGGTAGGAAAGTCAGATGAGAATCAAAAATAAGTCCCAAGAACTTGGCTTCCTTTACAACTTTAATGGGTGTGCCATTTAAACATACTTCTGGGTCTCTATGTGGTTTATATTTACGGCAGAAATGTATACAGTTTGTTTTGGACCGTTTTCAAGACACCATTTATGGATTTTATTTAGGCATAATTGTAACTGCCTCTCTATGGCATGCATATTTCTACCACGACAAGAAACATTAAAATCATCCACAAAAAGTGATCTATTAACTGCATCATTTAAAACTTTAGAAAGACTATTTATTTTAATACTAAATAAAGTAACAGACAAAATACTCCCTTGTGGGACACCCTGATCCTGATCGTAATGTTCAGACAGAGTTGAACCCACTCGGACTTGAAATTGCCTGTCTTTTAAAAATTGTGAGGTAAAATGAGGTAAACGATATCTCAAACCAAAATCATGTAAATCCTTCAAAATGCCATACTTCCAAGTAGTATCATATGCTTTCTCAAGATCGAAGAAAATTGATACAACGTGTTGTTTATTTACAATAGCATTCTTAACATAGGATTCTAATCGTACCAAATGATCAATAGTACTTCGGTTTTTCCGGAAACCACATTGAATATCTGTGATAAGATCATTCGTTTCCAAATACCAGACTAATCTATTGTTCACCATTCGTTCCATGGTTTTACAAACACAACTGGTTAACAATATAGGGCGGTAATTTGATGGATCTGTATGATCCCGGCCAGGTTTTGGTATGGGGATTACAATGGCATTGTGCAACGACTGAGGAAAGTTTCCTGAAATCCAAATATGGTCAAATATTTCCAAAAGTGTCAAAAGACATGTCTCAGGTAAATGTTTCAGTAATTGGTAATGAATGTTGTCATCACCAGCGGCTGTGTCATGAGCTTGCTTGAGAGCAGTATGTAGCTCATGAAATGAAAATACTTCATTATAATCTTCACCGTTATTAGAATCAAAATTAATTCTTTGTTTTTCTTGTCGATTTTTATATTTCTGAAATTCAGGTATATAATTTGATGATGATGAATTTCTGGAAAGAGTTTCACCGATTTTATTAGCAATATCACCCTTACCAGTTATCAGTGTATCACCTTCTTTAAGATGTTTAACAGAGGATTTGGAACCTTTGCCTTTTATTCTTTGGACCATATTCCACACCTTAGACATGGGTGTGCGCGAATTGATGTTGGAAACGTATTGTCTCCAAGGCTGGCGTTTGTTTTGTTTATAAGTTCGTCGTGCCTTGGCACACGTAATTTTGACACTATTTAAGTTATGAACTGT
The DNA here is from genome assembly GCF_037392515.1 of Haliotis asinina. Lineage (NCBI taxonomy): Eukaryota > Metazoa > Mollusca > Gastropoda > Lepetellida > Haliotidae > Haliotis > Haliotis asinina. Next base: position 8,043,614 of record NC_090290.1, on the reverse strand, counting down.
AGGATGTCTGCGAAAGTATTTTTCTGCTTTCTTCCTACACTTTCTTGCTTGTTTACATTCATTGTTGAACCATGGTTTACGAAGGTGAGGAATTGCAGAGGACTTAGGAATTGATTCGTCAGTGATTTCATTCAACACAGCTGAAAACAACTCTATCGGATCTGGTACATTCATAAAGTTTTCCGGTATTATTTTTCCATACACAACATTTCATATAAAGACCAATTGGCCTTATTAAAATTCCACCGTGACAAAGGTGGATCATCGTCAGGTTTGATAGCTTTTAGGACAGTTGGGAAGTGGTCACTTCCACAAAGGTCGTCATGAACAGACCAGTCAAATTCGTTGTAAATATTCGAATCAGCAAGAGACAGATTAAGGATAGAATAGGTTCCAGTTCCAGGATGTAAATAGGTGTATGATTCGTCAGTAAAAACACACAAGCTGTTATCAGATATAAAATCCTCAATAATCTGGCCTTTCTGGTTTGTACTTGTACTTCCCCATAGAGGGTTGTGCCCGTTCAAATCGCCCATGATGATACAGGGCTTTGGTAACTGATCATAGAGATTTTGGAGATCAGTTTGTCGGAGAACAGATGAAGGTGGAATGTACAAAGAGCACAGAGTAAACGCAATGTGCAGGCTGAGGCGAATAGCTACGGCTTGGAGATTGGTATTTAAATGAATATCGCTGTGAATGATGTTACGTCTAACTAATATAGTTGAACCTCCAGTCGCTTTATCCCCTGGAGGAGAAAAAAAGTGATAACAAGTGTACTTCCGTAAATGGAATGTATCAGTATACTTGAGATAAGTCTCTTGAAGACATAGTGCTGACGGTTTAAAGTCTTGAACTAACAACTGTAGTTCATTAAAATTATTCTTGAGGCCTCTGCAGTTCCATTGTACTAGATTAGGTGAATGACTCATAGTGTTTTAATTATCTAAGGAGCGGTAACAGGAGAGACTGCTCTACCTTTCTTTTTTGGAGAGTGACCACTTGTATGGCCACCAGTGCTCACACGGGGGGACTTCTGTATCCATGTCTTCAAGCAGTCCATATTTATTGTGGATCTGCACTGTATTTTTCAATGCTTTTGGCAATCTGTCAGGCTGAATTTGTTTCTTCTTTATATCCACTTTGGTAGCTTTTGACAAATTGATTTGATGTGACTCTGTTTGTGTAGATGTTACACTTGGTTTTACTGGTAACTGATCAGGATCTGTGGCCGATTTGGAACTTTCTGTATTTAGTGCAGTTTCTGAGAGGGATTTTGGATGTAAGGTCTGTCTGACAAAGAATAGATGTAGTTACCTTTTTGACCGTTGATGCATATGATGAACGTGCTGAATCAGGTGTAAGAAGTCTGGCTTGTTTCCTGGCATCAAAGTAACTGAGACGTTTCTCACTTTTAAGTTTCTGTACCGTGGCCTCATATTTCCACACAGGACAGTTTATAGAAGGTGCCATGTGATCACCTTTGCAATGTAAACACTTGATGGTGTTTGTACATATTTTCCCATCATGATCAGGTTCTCCACATCGGAAGCAAGCTAACTTGTTCCTACAGGAATTTTGCCCGTGGCCAAACTTCTGACAGTTAAAACAACGAGTCGGGCGTGGGATAAAGAGATCAACTGTCATGGAAAAACATCCAACTTGAATAGAATGAGGTAAAACCGGGGTGTCAAAAGTCAACAGATATGTGTTTGATGGGAACACACGATCATCTTTACGATATGTAAATCGTTTGGCCTCAATGACACCTTGACTTCGAAGCTGAGATACAATGTCTTCAACAGATTCATCTGCGAGACTTCGGTCTCTATCACGGATTAGTCCTTTGGAAAAGTTAAGGGTCTTGTGTGCTGAACATGTAACTGGAATATCAGCTAATTTGGTTGACGTCATAAGGTTAATGGCTTGGGATTTCCTGAAACATTCAACCAAAAGACCTCCAGACCGTAACTTGGTAACATTTTTCAACTCACCAGCTTTACCCTGCAATCCCTTTTCTAACAAAAATGGTGAGTAAGAAGAAAGGGCTCGTTCACCCTTTGCTTCCAGAACAAGAAAGCGTGGCAAAGTATCCCGTTCAGAATATAACAATTTAGTGACAATCTCATCTTCATCAGAGTCAAGCTCAGAATCAGATTCTGAAAGTTGCCGTTTTGGTTTTTTTGGATTTTGCTTACCCATAGTGAATTGTAGATTGGTTCATCAAATCTGTTCCCTGCCCACCACGGAGCGCCAACAAGGGCGATGTCATATGTAAGCGGTGTTCCAGCAAACTGACACCTAAGGGTTACAGAAATGATATACTCCAGTTAATCCGGAGGATAAACCAGATTGGCCCATGAGCCACCGCCTTCTGGGCATAAGACTCTAGGAAAATTACAAAATTGAAGTTACTCATTCGAAATTCAAATATATAATGATTAGGCCAAGACATCTGATAAACTTTAAAAAGTTTCGGAAATTTATGAAGGAGAATATACATACTCAGGGCTTGGCATGGCCAGCCGATTGGTTGAACCGGGCCCATTCAACCACCCGTCTAGGCGAAGTTAGGGCCAAAGTGGGGTATTGAGCAACAGGAACACAGTTACAGGCCCCTATTGCTCTCAACCACCAGGATCCCTTTCTCCGCTGACACAGGGCCGCAACCCACGGCAAACGGGTTGGTGGACCAAATATCCCCCCGGGTCCACTACGGGGGTGTCGGCGAGCTCTTAGCGTTACCCAGCACCCACAACGAGGAGGTGGCTCGCCTCGGGTGCCAGAAAAATAGCTTGAAGGCAAGAAAGAGAGTCGGAATAGATTATGTACTGTTTATGTTTAGGATGTATTTCAATATGTTTAAGAGCCGTTAGTACGGTGTTAGCTTCAGCTGTAAAAATAGAACTATCTGGTAATCTAGAAGATATTGTTCTGGATCCAATGACAGTAGCACAAGCAACTGCGCCACCGTCCTTGGACCCATCTGTAAATAAGGATTTATAATTGTTATATTTATGTTTCAATTGAGTATATTCTTCTTTATACTTTAATTCATTGGTTTCTGATTTTCTAAATGTAGTTAATGTTAGGTCAACTAACCAACTGCCAAGGTGGAGAAGAAAGATGACGGGAGGGAGCTATATTTTCCAGCTCAATGCTAGTATGGCGTTAGCTTCAGCTGTAAAAATAGGACTGTTGTCTGGTGATCTAGAGGATATTGTTCTGAATCCAATGACAGTGGCACAAACCACCGTCCTTGGACCCATTTGTAAATTAAGGATTTATAATTGCTATATTTTCGTTTTAATTGATTATGTTGTTGTTTGTATTGTAATTCATTAGTTTCTGATGTTGTAGACATGGGCGTGCGTAAGTGAAGTTTGGCAATTGTTTTGCTTTTATCTATGTCGTGCCTTGGCACTAGTAATTTTTACATTGTGAAAGTAATGAACAGTAGGATGTGTGCGAAAATATTTTTTTCGGCTTTCTTCCAACGTTTTCTTGCTTGTTTGCATTCGTCAGTTAACCATGCTTTAGAAATATGAGGTGTTGCAGAGGACTTAGAAATTGTTTGATCAGCAATTTCATTCAGTCGTGTTGAAAAAAAACTGGATGGGATCTGGTACATTACTGAGGTGGGCGGGTGTTAGTTTTTTAACACATAATTGTTTATACAAAGGCCAGTTTGCTTTCATAAAATTCCAACGAGATAAAGGAGGGTTATCATCTGGTGTTATAGCTTTCAGAACAGTAGGGAAGTGATTGCTGCCACAAAGGTCATCATGAACAGACCATTCAAATTCATTGTAAATGTTCGACTCTGTGAGAGCTAGATCAAGTGAAGAATATGAGCCAGTGCATTGATGCGAATACATATGTGAATGATCATTAAAGACACATTAATAAAATCTTCAATATATTTTCCCTTATTGTTCGTATTTGTACTACCCCATAGAGGGTTGTGCCCATTGAGATCTCCCATGATGATGCAGGGCTTTGGCAGTTGATCATACAAACTCTGAAGGTCAGATTGTTGAAGAGCTGGTGAAGGAGGTACATATAAAGAGCACAAAGTAAGAGCAATGTGCAAGGTAAGTGGGACTGCAACATCTTGAAGAGGAGTATTCAGCTGAATAGCACTGTGAAAGATGTCCTGTCTGACCAAGATACTACGTCCTCTAGTTGCTTTGTGCCCTTCAGAGGAAAATGAAACATCGTTATGTTTAAGATATGTCTCCTGGAGACATATTGCTGACGACTTAAAATCCTGTATTAACAAAAGAATATAATTATAATTTTTCTGCAGTTCCATTGGATCAAGTTTGGCGACTGAATCACGGTGGTTCAATAGGCGATCGTTCTCTTAAACGGGAGGAAGAGAGATCCCTCCAGTTATATTTTGTAGAAGGAGTACCCTCCATACCCAAAGGATCGAAAGTGTTACGCACAGGTACCTCAGAAGGAATAGCGGCCTGGCCTTTTGCTGTTTTTTTAAATCTTCCTTTTTTTTCTTGTCTTTCTGTGACATATGAGTAGTGCCTGGTTTCTTACTTGTTAGCTCGGACTAAGTCTGTGTTTCAGTGTTTCTGAAGTGTTTTGTTTTTTTTGGGTTTTTTTGTAGAAACTGCAGTAAGGGTGCTGATGTTGACTGGCTGATCTGACCTAATTCATATCATTTCAGTCTGGCACATGATTGATGCATCTGCGAAAGGACGTGCTGCAGCAGCTGCATATGTGACGCTTGAAGAAGGTGTTGACTGGTCGGCTACTAATTTGTTTGCTTCAGCAAATGAAATATTGTTCTGACTCTTGATTTTCATAATCTGGGCTTGTCTTTGCCAATGAGGACACAGCTTTGAGGAGGACATATGTTTGTCACCACAATTTGAACAGTGAAAATCATATTCACAGTCTGATCCATCATGACTGCCACCGCAACGGTGACCTACCATAGAGTTCGAACAGGAGCGCGAGCTGTGACAAAATTGTTGACAATTATAGCATCGTAGTGGATTTGGGATGTACATCTCCACTCCGATATTAAAATAACCAGCTTTGATAAACTGAGGAAGTGTTGACCGGGAAAAAGTGAACAGATAAGTATTTGTTTTCCTGATGATCCCATCTTTTTTTGTGGAGAAACGTTTAACTGATGCGACACCTTGACTTTCAAGTTCAGCTGCAATTTCCTGTTCAGACATGTCAAGGAGGCAGTGAGCTCTGTCCCGGACATTGCCACGGCAAGAGTTCAATGTCCTGTGCACAGACACAGTAACATCAACAGTGGCAAATTTAGTAACTGACAATAGATTCAAAGACTTCTGTCTCCGTACATTCAACCAGATGGGAACCGCTACCCAGACGAGAAACATTCTTAACTTCACCACAGATTCCTTTAATTGCTTTGGATATGGCAAATGGATTCAATTTAATTCTTTCATGGTCAGGCGCCTCTATAACTAAGAATCGAACCCATGAGTCTGTGTTTTGCGAAACATGTTCATGTGTATGATCAAAATCCAGGCGTCTCTATTTTCATTTCAAATTGAACCAGATGTGTGTTGTGACATGGTTAGTAAATAGTATTCAGGATCCAGCATCCCCTCTCCCCACCCGCCACCGAGTGTCAACAAAGACAGTGTTAAAGTGCACGGGATATCCAGATGCAAACACCTGGGATATGGGGATGCTATACTCCAGTAAATATAACTTGAATAGCCATCTTTGTCCAATAAATTAATTGCTTGGCCCAAAGCAATAATTCATAGACAGACAGTATTCAGCGGTCAACGTTACCACATTGGCCCATGCGCCACCGCCTTCTGGCATAGGACTGTAGGCATTAAATATATCGATAATTTGGAAATGAGAAGTCGAAATGGCCAAGACCGAAATAGTGAGTGAGTGTGCAAACAATAGTACCTATGCAGAGGGCATGGCGTGACCAGTCGATTGATAGAACTCGGCCCGTTCTACCACCCGTCTAGGTGAAGTCAGGGCCAAAGTGAAGTTGAGCAACACAAACACGGTTTCAAGCTCCCATTGTCCTCAGCCACCAGGATCCCTTCCTCCATCGACATAGGGGTGCAACCCACGGCCAACAGGTTGCCCAATTTGGTCGCCTGTTACGACCAGCAATGGGGTGCCGTGGACACATTCTATGCCGGGTCCACACGGGATTAATCACCTGGAGGAGAATAACTGTTGAATTGACGTAAATTTATAGAATCTGTCTGCTTCAAATACGTTTCCTGTAAGCAGATTGCAGATGGTTGAACATCCTGATCTAGGAGATGAAGTTTTTAAGGCAGTTTCACTGTACAATGGACGAAGAAACTATTTCTTCATGGGACTCTATTGGGGATCTACCCCTTGCCTTTCTAGAGGGCGACATGCTATGTGCCCTGTGGGGAATGTTTTCGGACACATCCATGTCCTCCAATAATCCAACCTTCTTAAACAGTTGGATTTTGTTTGTTGAACCTTTCGAGGCTCTGCCACTTTGACATTTGTCGTGAAGGTACATTTCTTGATTTCGCCGGGTGTTTTGCACTATCTTTCACATTTGCTTTAAGATCAGATTTAGATTGTGAGTGAGATTTAGATGCATCCTGAATACGGGTTGACTCTGGAAGTACTTCTGCAGTCTGTCTGGATATTTCAGGTGACAGAATCTGGGGGCAATCCGTCTTTATCCATGTCCTGTTGGTTTGACAGCTTATAGACATTTTGTTGTATTTTGGCTGTATCAGATGGTGGTCAAGATATGGAAGCGTAAGTTTCCGTGAGTTTAGATTTTTGGACTTGTTTTTTGACTTCCGCAAAACTAATGTCTTGTGTAAATTCTATTTTGTTGATTTCCATTTGCTGTTTCCAAATGGGGGACTCCTTTGAGAAATATGAGTGATTTCCTTCACAATTGGTACATTTTTTGAAGGAGCTGTTGCAGTCATCCGTCGTGTGAGTTTTCTCACTACAGTGAGCACATGTAACAGATGATGTACATGTACTGACACCATGGCCGTATCTTTGGCATTTAAAGCATCTTAAAGGACTAGAAATGTAAGTATCCACACGATGGTACAGTAACCAGCCTTTATTGATTATGGACCCGTGAAGTTTCCGAGGTAGAAGGTCCCGGGGTAGATATCGAATTCTGTCATGTCAGCAAACAAATGATCACTGTCTCGCACTATTCCTTTACTGGTGTTCAGGGTTCTGTGTGCTGAGACCGACACAGAGGAATGTTAACAAACGACTCAGTCGCCATCAGGTTTGTGGCTTGCTGCTGTTTACTACATTCAACAAGAAGGGCACCAGAAACGTCTGATGGTTTTGACTTCACCCGCAATTCCTTGTATTCCCTTAGATACCGCAAAAGTGTTTAATTTCAGTGGAAATCTGAAACAACAATCTGAAAATAGTTAAGCCAAGCACAAAAAATCGAATTAACAGTTTTATAAATTTCGAGCATTGCATAGTTGTAGCTCAGGGCTTGGCGTGACCAGCCGATTGATAGAACTGGGCCAGTCTAGGTGAAGTCAGCGTCAAAATGGTGCTTGGAGCAATAGGACCAAAATGGTTCACTCTCCTACTGCCCTCAACCACCAGACTAACGTCCTCCACCGACACGAAAGAACAATGAAACCATAAAAACGAACACGTCCAAATCAGTGACGGCAGGCTACTGTAACATTCAAGCTACCTACCCGCTCAGGTGGTTTAAATGCCAGATATATGCACACGATGTAAGTACTTGCACTGTTGTGTGTGCTCACTGTGGTGAGAAAAAACACACAACAGAAGATTGTAACAGTGATTTTAAAAAGTGCACCAACTGCTCAGGCGACCATTCACCATTTTATAAACAGTGTCCTATTCTGAAAGAGCAAATGGAGATAAACAGAATAAAGTTTACTAAAACTATCTCTATTTCTGGGGCAAAGAAAAACAATGGTAAAGAAATCTGATCTTCCAGAAAGTCATGCTACAGTAGCAAAACCATCATCTGAGTCTAGCTCTAAAATAACAAAATCATCCACAGGCTGCCAAACTACTTTGACTTGGATAAATTGCGACTCTCCACTGCTTTTGCACCCTGCTATATTATCTCAGACTGAGGAATCACTTCCTAGTACATCACAGTCTTCTTCTGATCACAAATCATCATCATCTCAGTCACACTCAAAGTCTCAATCGACAGCTGATAGTCAACAAACCCTTAAACGTAAACCTAAGCCTAAGCCTGATGCTTCAAATCAACAAAGTGGCAGAGCCCCACAAGGATCACAAAATAGAATTCAGTTTTTTCATTATTATGGGTTTCTTGAAGACATGGACGTATCTGAAAACGTCCATTCTAGGGCACATAGCTTGTCGCCCTCCAATAAATCCCCCTAAAAGATAGTTTATTCCAATAATATTGTACAGTGGAACTGCAGAGGATTGAGGACTAATTTACATGAATTACAGTTTGTTGTCCAAGATTTTACACCTTCAGTGATCAGTTTCCAAGTGACATATGTAAAACAAGCAGACACATTTGACCTTCGTCATTTTAATGCATATCATTGTTTTTCCCCTCTGGGTGATAGGACCACTGGCGGATCATCCACTCTAGTCAGACGAAACGTTATCCATAGCCCTGTTTTACTTATTACTAATATGCAGACTGTTGCAGTGAGAATTACTTTACTTGTAGCGTTTACACTATACTATCTCTATATTGTGCCGTCTTCGACGCTTGCCAAAACTGATCTTCAAGCTCTATATGACCAACTCCCAAAGCCCTGTATTATAATGGGAGATTTAAATGGGCACAACCCACTCTGGGATAGTGTAACTGCAAACGCTAAAGGTAACTTGTTGGAGGACTTTTGTTCTGACAATGAATTGTGTACTTATAATGATTGTTCCAGCACATATTTACACCCTGGTACAGGGACATATTCTGCTCTCGACTTGTCACTCACAAATTCACAACTTCTCATTGAATTCGAATGATCAGTCCACGATGACCTCTGTGAAAGTGACCATTTTCCTACTATACTAAAACTGTAAGTCCATCTGATGTTCCTCCATCATCAAGGCGGGATTTTAAAAAGGCTAACTGGGCTTTATATGAAACACTGTGTGTTGCAAATTTTAAACCTGAACGTTGGTTCCTTCACATTTCGGCTAAAGTTTCTACAAGTTTACTTTCTTTTGGCTGTGGGAATGGTGCAAATACAAGCATGGTCCATACAGGTACCCCATGGACACTGGTATGGCGATCTACCTTCAGATGATTTGGTGATGTTTGATTGGTATTTTATAAATGGATGGATAATAGAAGAGTATATTATTTTATGGATAACAGTGAGTGAGTGAGTTTGGTTTTACACCGTTTAAGCAATATTCCATCAATATCACGGCGGGGACACGGGAAAATAGGCCTCACACATTGTACCCATGTGGGGAACGCTTTAACCACTAGGCTACCCCACCGCCCCTTATGGATAACAACTTATTTATGTCTATGAATCGTCGTTTCGGTATAGCTTCATGTACCGGTATCAAGCAAGAGACTTTTCTACTACCTTCAGGTGTTGACGGTCTATAACCCGTTTTTCTATTGTACCGTCCTCTATAGTTAAACTGTTTTAGATTTAATTACAAGTTTTAAGTATATAACTGTGATAATGTAGTTGTTTCACTGTCCTTTGTTGACATTTTTTTTTTACCATTCACTATTATGTATAATAATAATGGTTCTCGTCAAAATATTCCGTAGCGGAAATATGTGACGTTAAACATTAACTCACTCAAATCCTGACTTTCTACATCAGTAATTGACGCAGAGGAATACTTCTTGAGTCAATCAACAAAAGACGATCAGTGTCCAAGATGAACAGGGATGAAAGGGTCTCCGTAGCGCCTGGTGCATCACCAAGAAATCATAGCCTCTCAAACAACTATGCTATGTAAACATAGCCTTGTCCGTTTTATTGCAAAAACATAGCCTAGGATTGTAGTTCTCTCGTTCATCTCACCTCATTGTTGGCACATAATTAACTATATCACATGATTTTCATTGTGCTTGTATATAGTTATTTACATATCTGGCTTCCTGTACATCAACATAAGTAAACTTTGCTGTTCAAAATTTCATTATCTACCTGACGATAGGGTAAGAGCTAACTAAGAAACGAAAAATTAAACAAGAAGTTGTTATCCATAAGACTTGTCTTGTATTACCACACCAACGTCTAAACGCTTTGAAAGAATCTCCATCTCTACTATAGGATTCAAAGAATCCAAAGAAGTGCTTTTGAAATCCACAAAGGCCTGAATATGCCACTGCAAAAATAACAAGGTTTCCACAATTTCGGAAACCTATGTGAAACTGGGTAATGTCAGAATCATGTAAGGTTTTGCTTGGATTATCGGATTCCGGCAAGGGGCTTAAACCAGCAAGAATAGTTTCCAGAAATGAAAATTTACATTATTTTTTTAGTTTCTATTGCATAAGGCACCTCGAAACCATCATTGATGGTTTCCATTATTGGAAACTTGAATGAAACGATCGTAGAAAAATTAGGTATATCCAGACAGTTACATGTACATTAACCTACATATTGTAACGGTTTCTGGTTAGTGATCTCATAGAACGTGTATGGTTTCAGATAATTCTAAACATTATCATGGCCAACAACGAGAAAGACGAATCCAATGTACCCATGACTGAAGGGGCAAAACATGAGGATCCATATCAAAGACAAACATGGAGTAGACATCTAGATTACCTGCTGACTGTGGTAGGCTACTGTGTTGGATTTGGAAACCTGCTGAGGTTCCCATACATCTGCAGCAGGAACGGCGGGGGTAAGAATCCTATACTAAACTCTTTCCTTAATTCGACTAAGAGAACCCATGATGATCAGATACCACCGAAAGCTCACACGAGAACTCACATAACACAATCCGAAAGTTCGAATTAATACAGTAATTTCGACATTTGCAATGTATTATAAGGTCACATTAATGATGGTGCAATGGAAATTGAAACGGGAAACCCTGTAGTCAGTGTCAATAAGACAATACGAATTTGAGTTCTGTTGAATAATAACGAGTGTGTAGTTTGTCATAAACTGACTTTTGCCGTTTTGATAGGTATTACTGTAATATCAGGATCTACACCTGGAAATCTAAATCCGGCCAAAACACTAAGGGCCCTGGTGAAACTTTGGATGCAACCATTTGATATTTGAGGGTGGTTGTTTCTTCAAAATGTACAAGTTCGCTGTCCAATTTTTAACTGAATTGAAATAACGACCTCTGTTCGTGGCCGTTTAATATTAACATGCATGAAATGCGCACATTATTTCAACGTGCTATTATGAGGTAAGTTTGGAGTAATTCATTTCATCACGACTTTAGATAAAATTATACGTTTCGGACAATGATTTCAGTTTAACACTGTTTTAGGCAGGAACGTATGTTGCAGCTGGGATTTGTTGTTGTTTGGGATATGTTTTGTGTTTCGTTTTTATAATTTTGTCTTTTTCCAATAACTTTCTCGTTTTTACCTTAATATCTATACGCTAGCAGCTTCAACTGCCCATTGTCGACAAGTTTTATTCTTCAAGATATATCAGTCTTTGATTTATGAAATGTCCTAGTCATGATATGGCTAGGATACTGCCTTTGTGACGATGAATATCAACTCACTCACTCACCCTCGTCTAAAAGTCCACCATTTCGCTGAAGTATTTATATAGATGTTTCCAACATTGTGCCAGGAAAATGACTGACTGGAACACAGTGGTGTACTTTCAGGTGCTTTCTTGTTGCCTTTCATCTGTTGCCTTCTGATCACTGGGTTCCCTATGTTCTTCCTGGAGTCAGCGCTCTCTCAATTCTCGGGAAAGGCTTCACAACAAGTCTGGAGCTTTTGTCCGCTGTTTAAAGGCCAGTATACATTACTTTACGTCACATACATATATATAATGAGAAGTAGATGTGCTGCCAGCATCTATGTTGTACAATGCTTGCAATATTTGTTAACTAGTATTGAGAAGATATGTGGCTGTTTCGTCAATCATGTTGAATGAACTAATTGAAATTTATTTGATTATCTGGGCACGTGTTGTATGTGTTTTGTGTTTTTGTTGTAATATAGCAGTCAGATACTGTCTGTCATCAATAACGTTAATATGTTGATCCTTAATTCTACCATGACATTTAAGTTTGCTCGTTATTGATTGGCTGTTACTAAAAAATTAGAAGTGAAAAATGTTCAATAACCACTTCGGACAGCCGGTGCACTGCGAGTAAGAATATTTTGCACTCATTAATCTTTACAAAGATAAAAAAACGTGTCGTCTGTCAGCCCTGCAACTATTACGTGCGACGTCGGCGATTTCTTTGATGTGTTTCGGTCGGATAAAGAGGAAAATATTGACCCTTCCAAGATGAACTGAATGAGCAATCACCCAAACTAACTCTAAGTACTGAAGATATGAGTATGTAAACATCGTAATGATACTAATGTCGAAGTTTCTAACAGTTCTAAGCGTCGTAGTCTAGCACTCAGGGTGAAGCTAACATGTCTTTCAATGCACAAAAATGTCTGCTTTTCAATTTTGAAAAGTAACTACGCAAAATTAATTGAACGTAAGCTGATAATTGAGTGAGCGAGTGAGTTAATATTTAACGTCACATCGGCATTATCTCAGCCATATCATGACGAGAACATTTAACATTTAAATGAAATAGATGCATGTTGACAAATCTGAAAACGTTTAAACGTTTCTGAAAACGTCCATTCTAGGGCACATAGCTTGTCGCCCTCCAAAAGAGTGCGGGGTAGATCCCCAATAAATCCCCCTAAAAGATAGTTTATTCCAATAATATTGTACAGTGGAACTGCAGAGGATTGAGGACAAATTTACATGAATTACAGCTTTTTGTCCCAGATTTCACACCTTCAGCGTTATGTCTCCAAGAGACATATTTAAAGCAAACAGATACATTTGACCTTCGTCATTTTAATGCATATCATTGTTTTTCACCTCCGGGTGATAGGGCCACTTGCGGATCATCCATTCTAGTCAAACAAAACGTTATTCAAAGCCCTGTTTCACTTAATACTAATATGCAGGCTGTTGCAGTGAGAATTACTTTACATGTAGCGTTTACGCTATGCTCTCTTTATATTTCACCATCTTCGATGTTTGCCAAAACCGATCTTCAAGCTCTATATGATCAGCTCCCCAAGCCCTGTATTATAATGGGAGATTCAAATGGGCACAACCCACTCTGGGGTAGGGTAACTACAAACACTAAAGGGAAATTGTTGGAGGACGTTTGTTCCGACAATGACTTATGTATCTATAATGATGGTTTCAACACATATTTACACCCTGGTAGAGGGACTTATTCTGCTTTCGACTTGTCATTGACAAATTCAGAACTATTAAATGAATTCGAATGGTCAGTCCACGATGACCTGTGTGGAAGTGACCATTTTCCTACTATATTAAAAGCTGTAACTTCATCTGATGTTCCTACATCATCAAGACGTAATTTTAAAAAGGCTAACTGGGCTTTATATGAAACACTGTGTGCTGAAAAACTTAAACCCGAACGTTTTATTGACGTTCCCGATGCTATTAAATCTTTTTCTGATGAACTGAATTCCATAGCTGATGAGTGTATAAAAAATTCCTCTGTAGTTCCACACATAAGAAAACCATGGTTCAACGTTGAGTGCAAACAAGCTAGGAAGGCAAGGAAAAAGGCAAAACATTATTTCCGTCGCCATCCTATGGTACATAATTTAAATAAATTTAAAATTTTAAATGCTAAAGCACGGCGTACTTTTAAACAGAACAAACGCGAATCTTGGCAAAATTATGTATTCAAAATACATTCTCGGACACCCATGTCCAAGGTATGGAACATGGTCCAGAAAATCAAAGGTAAAGATGCTAAATCTACTTTCCATCATCTCAAACATGGAGATCAATTGCTTACTGATAAATAAGATATTGCTAATAAACTAGGTGAAACCCTTGCTAAACATTCTTCCTCTTCAAATTATGTACCAATATTCCAGCAATATCAAAAACAAGAAGAAAAGAAAACTATTAATTTCAATTCTGATAATGGGGAAGATCACAATGAAACGTTTTCTATTCATGAACTCCATACTGCTCTTGATCAAGCTCATGACACTGCTACTGGAGCTGATAAAATCCATTATCAACTCCTAAAGCACTTACCGGAATCCTGCCTAGAAACTCTTCTCAATATTTTCGATGATATTTGGACATCGGGTAACTTTCCTCCCTCATGGCGTGACGCCATAGTAGTACCCATACCTAAACCTGGACGTGATCATACTGATCCATCCAATTATCGACCTATTTCACTAACTAGCTGTGTTTGCAAGACCATGGAACGCATGATAAATAATCGACTTGTTTGGTACTTGGAATCAAATAATCTTATCACAGATATACAGTGTGGTTTCCGTAAAAACAGAAGTACAGTCGATCACTTAGTGCGACTGGAATCATTTGTTAAAAACGCACTAATTAATAAACAACATGCTGTGTCTATCTTTTTTGATCTCGAAAAAGCATATGACACAACCTGGAAACATGGTATTTTGAGGGATTTACATGACTTTGGTTTGCGAGGTCGTTTGCCTCAATTTATTGCCAACTTTTTAAATGACAGACAATTCCAGGTCCGTGTGGGTTCTACCCTGTCTGATTATTACAATCAGGATCAGGGTGTTCCACAAGGCAGTATTTTATCTGTCACTCTTTTTAGCATCAAGATCAACAGTTTATCAAAAGTTTTAAACGATTCAATTGATGGATCGCTTTTCGTGGATGATTTTAATATTTCTTGCCGAGGTAAAAATATGCATACCATTGAACGGTAACTGCAGTTGTGTTTAAACAAAATAAATAAATGGTGTCTTGAAAACGGCTTTAAATTTTCGAAGTCCAAAACTAATTGTATACATTTTTGCAGAAAATATAAACCACATAAGGACCCTGAACTATCTCTAGATGGCACTCCCATCAAAGTTGTAAAGGAGGCCAAGTTCTTGGGATTAATTTTTGACTCACATTTAACGTTTCTACCAGATATCAAATCCCTCAAAACTAAATGCCTGAAGGCACTTGACTTGTTGAAAGTCGTTTCAAATTCTAAATGGGGAGGGGACCAAGCTACCCTCTTGCAACTTTATCGATCACTGATCCGGTCAAAACTTGATTATGGCTACATTGTATATGGTGGAGCCTGTAAAAGCAACCTGAAAATTTTAGATTCTGTTGACCATCAAGGTCTAAGACTTTGTCTTGGTTCCTTTCGAACTTCTCCTGTTGACAACCTGTACGTTGAGGCCGATGAGCCATCTCTTGAGCAGCGGGCACCCGTGGCGAGCCACCTCCTCGTGGTGGGTGCTGGGTAACGCTAAGAGCTCGCCGACACCCCCGTAGTGGACCCGGGGGGATATTTGGTCCACCAACCCGTTTGCCGTGGGTTGCGGCCCTGTGTCGGCGGAGGAAGGGATCCTGGTGGTTGAGGGCAATAGGAGCTTGCGACCGTGTTCCTGTTGCTCAATACACCACTTTGGCCCTGACTTCGCCTAGACGGGTGGTCGAATGGGCCCGGTTCGACCAATCGGCTGGTCATGCCAAGCCCTGTGCATGGACTTTATGTAATTGTACAAAATGGGATTTGAAATCGTCTGTATTTCGGTCTTGGCGCCTTTGGATTATAGAACGTTATTTAACTTGAATTTTGTATACATGAACTTTGCCTAGAGTCTTATGCCCAGAAGGCGGTGGCTCATGGGCCAATCTGGTGGAAGAATTTATCTTTTGGTTTTTCTGCTGGAGTATATCATCCGGGTATCCTTGGTGCTGCAAGTTGGAGACCCACTTGTGTTTAGCATCGTCTTCATGATACTCCGTGGTGGGTGGGGAGCTCGGATGATGAATCTTAAAACACTAAACATGGATTACGAAACTCCCCTAAAGAAAACAAAACGTCCTCTCGACACTGATCCTGATCACGATGACCACAGACAGCCAAAATCAATTGACTACTGGCCACGTTTTTTAGTAATGGAGACTAAAGATAACACACGATTGAAGTTAAATCCTTTTGCAGTGCAAAAAGGCATACAAGGCATAGCTGGTGATGTGAAAAACATTAGACTTTTACGTTCAGGGTCATTGCTCATTGAGTGCAGCAAAAGGCAACAAGCAACTAATTTGATGTCAACTGAAACGTTCGTCGGCATTCCGGTATCAGTCTCTCCTCACAGAACACTTAACACCAGCAAAGGAGTTGTTAGAGACAGAGATCGATTGTTCGCTGACATGTCCGAACTTGATATTGTTTCGGAAATGAAAGACCAAGGAGTCATTTACGTCAAGCGTTTTGCAACACGCAAAAACCACGAAACCGTTCTGACGAACACTTACCTGTTCACATTTTCGTCTCCCAATGCTCCCAGATCAATAAAGGCAGGATATTGTAACATGACCGTTGACACCTACATACCAAATCTTTTGAGGTGTTTCAAATGCCAGAAATTTGGTCATGGTGTTAGTACTTGTACATTGTCTGTTGTATGTGCTCAGTGTGGTGAGAAGACACATACAACAGAAGATTGCGAGAGTACTTTTAAGAAATGTACCAACTGCTCGGGTGCTCACTCATCTTTTTCCAAAGATTGTCCAGTTTGGAAACAGCATATGGAGATCAACAAGATCAAATTTACTCAAAACATTAGTTTCTCTGATGCAAAAAAGATTGTCTTAGGTTCTGAGATTAAGGAAACGTATGCTTCCATTGCAAAAACACCGTCTGATAAAACCCCTACAGTAACCACGTCATCTGCAAGCTGTCAAACGAACTTGACTTGGCTTAAAACCGAATCTCCTATGATGTTATCGCCTGTAATATCTACACAAACTGTGGAACCACTTCCTGACAAGCCCCAAACTCAATCAGAACCTTCTTCTGCTTGTGATACATCTTCTCAGGCATCTCAAATGACTCAGTCTAACAGGAACGTTCAACCAGTTGTCAAAAGCAAAACCAAACCGAAACCAGATTCTTTCACAAAGCAAAGTGGCAGGGCCCCAAAGGGGTCAGATGATAAAATCAGATTATTTAACAGATACGGATCGCTTGAGGACATGGACGTGTCTGAAAACGTCCATTCTAGGGCACATAGCTTGTCGCCCTCGAAAAAGGTACGGGGTAGATCCCCTATTAATCCACCTAAAAGATAGGTCCATCTCAGCATATCGTGCAATGGAACTGTAGAGGACTACGAACAAATTTTAATGAAATACAGTTGTTAATCCAGGATTTAGCACCATCAGCGTTCTGTCTGCAAGAGACATATCTGAAACAGACAGATAACTTTAGTTTACGTCAGTTTGAAGCGTATCATTATTTTTCCCCTCCAGGTGATAGGGCCACTGGAGGTTCCACTATCCTCATACGACGGGATGTTATTCACAGCCCTGTTACACTTAAAACTAATCTACAAGCTGTTGCTGTGCGACTGACTCTGGGAGTAGCATTTACACTATGCTCTCTGTATATTCCGCCTTCTTCAACACTACAACAGACTGATCTTCAATCACTATATGATCAACTCCCGAAGCCATGTATTATTATGGGGGACCTAAACGGTCACAACCCATTATGGGGCAGTAGTAACACTAATGCTAAGGGCAAACTACTTGAAGATTTCGTTTCAAATAATGATCTGTGCATATTTAATGATGATTCAAGCACCTATCTGCACCCTGCAACTGGCACTTATTCTTCTCTAGATTTATCTCTTGCAGATTCTAACCTCCTCAATGAATTTGATTGGTCTGTTCATAATGACCTTTGTGGAAGTGACCACTTCCCAACTATCCTCTCACAAATTACTCCATCCGATTCTCCATCGTTTACAAGATGGAACTTTTAGAAGGCTAACTGGTCTTTATATCAAACTATGTGTGAATCAAAACTGCGACCTGAGTGTTTCACTAATATCAGTGATCCCATTGAAACTTTTTCTGACATTTTAAATAGAATAGCTGATGAGTGTATACCAAAGTCCTCTACGACTCCACATGTACGAAAACCATGGTTCAATGCAAATTGTAGACAGGCCAGAAAAGCGAGGAAAAAGGCAGAACATTATTTTCGCCGTCATCCAACTGTCCATAACTTGAATAAATTCAAAATACTGAATGCAAAGGCGCGTCGTACGTTTAAACAAAACAAACGACAATCTTGGAGAAATTATGTCTCCAAACTTAATTCACGCACGCCGATGTCCAAGGTCTGGAACATGGTTCAAAGAATTAAAGGCAAAGGTCCCAAATCTGCCGTACACCATCTCAAAGATGGTGATAATTTAATTACTAATAAGTCTAAAATTGCAAATAAAATCGGCGAAACTCTTGCCAAAAATTCTTCATCAACAAATTATGTTCCTGAGTTTCAGAGATATCAGAAACAACAGGAAAAGACAAAACTTAATTTTGAATCAAATAACGGTGAAGATTACAATGAAGTGTTTTCATTACATGAGCTACAAACTGCTCTTGAGCAAGCTCATGACACTGCTACCGGTGAAGATAATATCCATTACCAGCTTCTGAAACACTTACCTGAACCATGCTTGATGACACTTTTAGATATATGTGATAAAATATGGACGTCTGGGGAATTTCCTCCATCATGGCGTAATGCTATTGTAATCCCAATACCAAAGCCTGGCAGGGATCATACAGATCCGTCTAACTACAGACCAATATCTCTTACTAGCTGTGTCTGTAAAACCATGGAACGTATGGTGAATAATAGATTAACTTGGTATCTTGAAACCAATAACCTAATAACCAATATTCAGTGTGGTTTCAGGAAAAATCGTAGTACCATTGACCATTTGGTACGTTTAGAATCCTTCGTTAAAAATGCTATAGTAAATAAACAACATGCTGTATCAATTTTCTTTGATCTTGAGAAAGCTTATGATACATCCTGGAAGCATGGCATTTTGAAAGATTTGCATGATTTTGGTCTGAGGGGCCGTTTACCTCTTTTTATATCAGAATTTTTAAAAGACAGACAATTTCAAGTCCGAGTGGGTTCTACCCTGTCTGATCATTACAATCAGGATCAGGGTGTCCCGCAAGGCAGTATTTTGTCTGTCACACTTTTTAGCATCAAGATCAATAGTTTATCCAAGGTTTTAAATGATTCCATTGATGGATCATTATTTGTGGATGATTTTAATATTTCCTGTCGTGGTAAAAATATGCATACAATTGAACGGCAACTGCAGCTATGTTTAAACAAAATAAATAAATGGTGTCTTGAAAACGGCTTTAAATTTTCTAAATCCAAGACGAATTGTATACATTTTTGTAGACAATATAAGCCTCATAAGGACCCAGAATTATCTTTAAATGGCACCCCTATCAAAGTTGTAAAGGAGGCCAAGTTCTTGGGTTTAATTTTCGACTCTCATTTAACATTCTTACCACACATTAAATCCCTTAAAGCTAAATGCCTGAAGGCACTAGATTTGCTAAAAGTTGTTTCAAATGCAAAGTGGGGAGGGGATCAAGCTACCCTCCTTCACTTATACAGATCATTAGTACGATCTAAACTTGATTATGGCTCCATCGTTTATGGTGGAGCATGTAAAAGCAACCTGAAACTTCTTGATTCTATCCACCACCAAGGTCTCAGACTTTGTCTTGGGTCCTTCAGAACCTCACCTGTTGACAGTCTCTATGTTGAGACTGATGAACCTTCTCTTACACAACGCCGTATAAAAATGTCTTTACAATATATCACAAAACTATGCTCTAACAAATCCAACCCTGCCTATAACTGTGTCTTCAATCCTCTTTATGAGGATTTGTATAGCAAAAAGACTTCACTTGTTCCACCTCTTGGGCTGAGAATAAAGCCGTGTATTGCTGCTGCTGGTATTGAGCTGGACAACGTATCTCCTTTCCGTCTTCTTTCCTCTCCCGCTTGGTAGTTGGTCAGGCCACAGGTTGACCTAACTTTAACATCATTTAAAAAATCAGAAACGAATGAATTACAATATAAACAAGAATATAATCAATTGAAACATAGATATAACAATTACAAATCCTTATTTACAGATGGGTCCAAGGACGGTGGCGCAGTTGCTTGTGCCACTGTCATTGGATCCAGAACAATATCTTCTAGATTACCAGATTGCAGCTCTATTTTTACAGCAGAAGCTAACGCCATATTAACAGCTCTTAAATATATTCAAAGACACCCGAAACGTAAACAGTATATAATATATTCCGACTCTCTTTCTTGCCTTCAGGCTATTAAAAATATTTCTTGTAAACATCCACTTTTAATTGAAATTATTGAATTGTATAATAATCTTGCTACTGGCCAATACGACATCGTCTTCTGTTGGTTACCCAGCCATGTAGGCATTTCTGGGAATGTGATGGCCGATCTTGCTGCCAAGGCAGCACTCAACAAATCTGTGACACCACTTCTTATTCCATACTCAGATTATAAAGCCACAATAAGATCTTTTATCCGTGAACTGATGCAGAAGAAGTGGGATACCCAGGTAGGTATAAATAAATTACATGCAATAAAACCTTATATCGGTTATACTTACTTGGGGTGTCAGTCCAGATTTGAGGAGGTCATTATGCGACGATGTCGCATTGGCCATACGAGGTATACTCACGGTTATCTATTAAAAGGTGAAGATCCTCCCTTTTGTATCCCTTGTGATGAAAGAATCACAGTCAAGCATGTCCTGCTTGACTGTATTGAATATTCCATCACAAGGGATAAATTTTTTAACTCACGAACCTTGAAAGATCTTTTTAATAATGTTTGCTCTCATTTAATTATTGCATTTTTAAAAGATTTAGATTTGCTAAATGAATTGTAAATAGATAAATATTTTATTCTTGGAAGTTTGAATTAGCACTGTAAAATTATTGTCCTCCTGAGAGGGTACGTAAGTCCCAAAACATTTAAAGTACATCAAAGTATTCCACTGTTTCTAATCGTAGAATACGTGTCCTTTTAATTTATGGCTAGATTTTCTGAATTGCTAACGGCTGAAGGGATGATGTAAATCCAGCTAGGGTCCATGCAGGAAGCCAATGTACTGTAAGTCCCCATGGTCCCTAGCATGGTGATCTACCTTCTGTCGTTGGTGATATATAGCCCGTGTTTTATATTGTGTTGTCCTAATAGTGATCTTAGTTTTAACTTTCCAGACTAGTTTTAAATTGTGACTGTGATATTCTAGTTGTTTTACTGTCCTTTGCTGACAGGTTTATTTATGAAATATATATCATCCATTTCAGTGTTACATGTTCTTGTCACGATATGGCTGAAATATTGCCGATGTGACGTTAAATATTAACTCACTCACTCACTCTTGAGCAGCGACGTATCAAATTAGCTTTACAGTATGTAACAAAATTATATTCCAGTGAGTCAAACCCTGCATATAACTGTGTTTTTAGTCCTCTGTGTGAGGACTTATGCAATATGAAATCTTCGCTTGTACCGCCTCTTGCTGCTGCCGGCATTTAGCTGGAAAATATAGCTCCTTCCCGTCTTCCTTCTTCTCCTCCTTGGCAGTTGGTTAGGCCCCAAGCGGACCTAACATTGACCACATTTAAAAAATCAGAAACCAATGAATTACAGTATAAACAAGAATATAATGAATTGAAAGATAAATATAGCAGTTATAAATCCTTATTTACAGATGGGTCCAAGGACGGTGGCGCAGTAGCTTGTGCCACTGTCATTGGATCCAGAACAATATCTTCTAGATTACCAGACAACAGTTCTATTTTTACCGCTGAGGCTTACGCCATATTAACAGCGCTTAAATATATTCAAAGACGCCATAAACATAAACAATATATAATCTATTCCGACTCTCTTTCTTGCATTCACGCTATTAAAACTCTTTCTTGTAAACATCCACTTTTAATTGAAATCATTGAATTATATAATGATCTTGCTACTGGCAAGTACGACATCGTCTTCTGTTGGTTACCCACCCACGTTGGCATTTCCGGTAACGCAATGGCCGATCTTGCTGCTAAGGCAGCACTCAACAAATCTGTGACACTACTTCTTATTCCTTATTCTGACTACAAAGCTAGCATTAGAGCTTACACTCGTGATCTGATGCAGAAGAAGTGGGACACCCAAGTAGGTATAAATAAACTACATGAAATGAAACCCTACATTGGTTATACATACTTGGGTTGTCAGTCCAGATTTGAAGAAGTCATTTTGCGACGATGTCGTATTGGCCATGCAAGATACACTCATGCATACCTTTTAAAAGGTGAGGATCCTCCGTTTTGTATCCCTTGTGATGAGAGAGTCACGGTCAAGCATATCCTGCTTGACTGTGTTGAATTCTCCATCATAAGGGATAAGTATTTTTCTGTAAACACTATTAAGGATCTTTTTAACACAGTCAGCGCTCATTTAATTATTGCTTTTTTAAAGGAAATTGATTTCTTGGTTGAAGTTTGAGTAATATGTTCTGTATATAAATGTATTTTAATGATTGGTAGTTTAGGTTAGGAACTAGAATTGTTAGTGGCTGTACCCTAAAAGGGGATTGAAGTATTGTAAAATTATTGTCCTCCCGAGAGGGTACGTAAGTCCACAAACATTTGATGTAAATTTAAATCTACCAGGTTTTTAATCGTAGTATTTTTGTTGTTTTAATTTTGGCTAGCATATTGTACACTCGCCAGCAGCTGAAGGGATGGTGTAAATCCAACTAGGGTCCATGCAGGTAGCAAAGGTACTGTAAGTCCCCTTGGTCCCTAGTTTGGTGATCTACCTTCAGTTGTTGGCGATCTATAGCCTGATTTTATAGTGTATTGTCCTAATGGTGATGTTGTTTTTAACTTTCCATTCTAGTTTTAGTTCCATTTGTGATATTCTAGTTGTTTTACTGCCCTTCGTTGACAGGTTTTATAGTAGACATATAATTAATTTTGATATTAGATGTTCTTTCCACGATATGGCTGAGATATTGCTGATATGACGTAAAATATTAACTCACTCACTCTTGCATCTTTCTCTCTTTCTACAATCTCCCTTCCAGTCGGTTTCGGGTGCTTTTGAGTCACCTGCGACTAGGAAAATTTCTCTTTCATTCTTGCTTGTTGTTGGTGGGTCTGCTGGCGAATTCACTCATCAGCCGGCGTCCCTCTTGCACGTGCTACACGCGCGTCCTGATTGTGTTTCGGCTCGCGCTTGTATGGCTCTTGCGGTCGAGCCCTTGTCGTACTTCCACGGTCCTCGCTAGCGGATAGGCGGACCTTCCGCCTTGACGGGGAGGCGGAAGACAGGCGACCCCTTCGCCGTGGCGGACCCTTCGTGAGTTCCCTTTATTATCGCACCCCTCCGCCTCTGTGCGGAGTAACAGAGGACAGACGGACCCTCCGCCTTGGTGGACCCTTCATTAGGCGGTTCTTCTGTCGTTCCCTCCGCCCCCTGTGCAGAGTGAGGAGGACAGGCGAACCTTCCGTCTGATCGGACCCTTTGCCTGTGACGGGTCTGTCCTCCTCGGAGCTTAAACGGACGTCTCCCCTAAGTAGCGAACCCTTTCGTCCGTTCCACCATTGTATTGGACTCCTTCTGCACTCAGTGCGGCACTCGGAAGTTGGCTAAGTGGGACCCTCACACTTTGTATAGACCTTGCAAGAGCCCCTGTGTCCCGGATAACACTTGCACAGAGTGTGAGGTTCTATCTGACAGGGATTGCCGTCAGTACCTGGCAGTACTTACAAAGAGTGAGAGGGAGTCTCACCAGAAGAAGGGGGTGCCTTCCACACGTTCTCAAGTTTCTTCGGTGTCGTCCAGACGATAGGTGCCTCCCTCCCACCTCCGTCCTCCTTCTCCCTCTGCCTCTGAGGAGTTAGTTATTCACGAGGAGGCAGAGGAGTTCGACTCTCAGTCTGAACTTGAGTCGGACCCCATTTGGAATATGCCAGAGGGGTGTGTTTCTCGCTCCCATTCCTGCTCTCCTCTTCGGTCTGTCCTGAGGGAGGACGTGGTCATATCACCAGAGGTGAGGAAGGAGAAGAAGAGGAGGAAAGATTAAAAAGTGAAGAAGTCTCGTCACAGGGAGAGACTTCTCCGTTCAGTTAAAGGAATCAGTTGTGGAATCCATCCTCAACCAACGCCTTGGTCCGCCCAAGCTGTCAGGCTCCTCCGAACCCTCTGCTCAACTCCATCCCTGGCCTCCGCGGCGGCTCCCGGCCACAGGCAGACGCCTGTTCCCTCTCCTTCTCCCAGGTCTTTCCCTCCTCGGGAGTTCATTGACATAAGAGCTACTTGGCCACTTTCGCCAAGGAGGCGGGGATGGAGTAGCGCGAGGAGCCTCTGTATAGGGCATTTGAAGCTGTTGCACAAGTCACCCTATCAGCTGCTAGGATTTCGGCCGCCATTATCAACCTCATACGGGAAGGCTTCCTGGGGCATACTATTCTCCTTCCGGAGATTAGGGACTCCCTCCGTCACGCCTCAGTGTCCGCAGATACCTTGTTCGATGGGGGAGATCCTAGAAGCCCTCCGTACGCGCCATCACATCCAGCAGCAGGATCTAACCAATCGGATCATGAAATGTGGCCGACTCTCCACAGACTCCAACCCCTGCAAGCGTCAGGGAGGTCCTCCAGCAGACCAGTCCACTCCTAGGAAGCGGACGGGGAAGGTGGACTTTCGTTTCGGAGATCGTGGCCTAGGACCCACGAACCAGTCTAACCAGCCCAGCCAGGCTAACCAGGGGTTGCAAACCACCTGTAACGGCACTCCCCGGAAACGGAACAAGGGCAAGTGGTACCCCAAGAAGAATTTACTCATCGTGCCCACCCGTCCTTCCACCACCTACCATTCCTTCGCTCGACGGGGCCGCGGGCGGCCGCCTTTGTCCTGAACTGGCTAGGACTAGACGCGTTCGTGTGTCGGATCCTGGAGCGGGGCTTCCGCATCCCAATCTCTTCTCCGCCCCCTCTAATCTGCTCTCCAGTGGAACTTCCGATGGACTCGCTCAGGTTCCACCTCACCTTAGATTGAGTGAGAGAGTTAATATTTAACGTCACATCGGCAATATCTCAGCCATATTGTGACGAGAACAGTTACAAAGAAAAAGGACTATATGTATATTGTAAAACCTGTCAGCAAAGGACAGTAAAACAACTAGAATGTCACAATTTGAATTAAAACCAGCGTGGAAAGTTCAAACTAATATGACTATTATATCTAGCCAAAAATTAAAAATACACATATGCTACGATTAAGAAGAATGGAAAGTTTCAATTTACTGTGAACGTTTTTGGACGTACCCTCTCAGGAGGACAATAATTTTACAATACTTCAACCCCCTTTGAGGGTACACCCATTAACAATTCAAGTTACTAATCTAAACTACCAATAATTGAAATACATCTATCTACAGAACACACCATTCAAAACTCAACCAAAAAATCAATTTGTTTTAAAAAAACAATAATTAAATGAGAACTAACGTTTGTAAAAAGATCCTTCACGGTTTTGACATTGAAATATTGATCCCTTGTGATAGAGATATCAACACAGTCAAGCAGAATAAGCTTGGCGGTGATTCTCACGTCACAAGGGATACAAAATGGAGGATCCTCACCTTTTAACCGGTATTCATGAGTATATCTAGTATGGTCAATTTGACATCGCGCAAAATGACCTCCTCAAATCTGGACTGACAACCCAAGTGGGTATAACCAATATAAGGTGTTAATGCATGTAATTTATTTACACCCACCTGGGTGTCCCACTTCTTTTGCATCAGATCACGGATATACGATCTAATTGTAGCTTTATAATCAGAGTATGGCATAAGAAGTGGAGTCACAGATTTGTTGAGTGCTGCCTTGGCAGCAAGATCGGCCATTCTGTTGCCAGAAATGCCTACATGGCTTGGTAACCAACAAAAGACGATGTCGTATTGGCCATTAACAGGATTATTATACAATTCAATTATTTCTATTTCTATTAAAAGTGGATGCTTACATGACATTTTTTCACCTCCGGGTGATAGGGCCACTGGCGAATCATCCATTCTAGTCAAACAAAACGTTATTCAAAGCCCTGTTTCACTTAATACTAATATGCAGGCTGTTGCAGTGAGAATTACTTTACATGTAGCGTTTACGCTATGCTCTCTTTATATTTCACCATCTTCGATGTTTGCCAAAACCGATCTTCAAGCTCTATATGATCAGCTCCCCAAGCCCTGTATTATAATGGGAGACTTAAATGGGCAGAACCAGCTCTGGGGTAGTGTAAATACAAACACTAAAGGTAAATTGTTGGAGGACTTTTGTTCTGATCATGATTTATGTATTTATAATGATAGTTTCAACACATATTTACACCCTGGTACAGGGACTTATTCTGCTCTCGACTTGTCATTGACAAATTCAGAACTATTAAATGAATTCGAATGGTCAGTCCAGGATGACCTGTGTGGAAGTGACCATTTTCCTACTATATTAAAAGCTGTAACACCATCCGATGTTCCTCCATCATCAAGACTTTATTTTAAAAAGGCTAACTGGGCTTTATATGAAACACTGTGTGCTGCAAAACTTAAACCCGCACGTTTTATTGACGTTCCTGGTACATAATTTAAATAAATTTAAAATTTAAAATGCTAAAGTGCGGCGTACTATTAAACAGAACAAACGTCAATCTTGGCACAATTATGTATCCGAAATAAATTCTCGGACACCCATGTCCAAGGTATGGAATATGGTCCAGAAAATCAAAGGTAAAGGTACTAAATCTACTGTCTATCATCTCAAACATGGAGATCAGATAATTACGGATAAATCAGATATTGCAAATAGACTGGCCGAAACCCACGCTAAACATTCTAATGGGAAAGATTATAATGAAACGTTTTGTATTCATGAGCTCCATACTGCTCTTGGTCAAGCTCATGACACTGCTACTGGAGCTGATAACATACATTATCAACTCCTGAAGCACTTACCAGAATCCTGCCTAGAAACTCTTCTCAAAATTGTGATGATATTTGGACATCGGGTAACTTTCCTCCCTCATGGCGTGACGCCATAGTAGTACCCATACCTAAACCTGGACGTGATCATACCGATCCATCCAATTATCGTCCGATTTCATTAACTAGCTGTGTTTGCAAGACCATGGAACGCATGATAAATAATCGACTAGTTTGGTACTTGGAAACAAATAACCTTATAACTGATATACAATGTAGTTTCCGTAAAAACAGAAGTACTGTCGATCACTTAGTGTGTTTAGAATCATTTGTTAAAAATGCACTAATTAATAAACAACATGCTGTGTCTATCTTTTTTGATCTCGAAAAAGCATATGACACTACCTGGAAATATGGTATTTTAAGAGACCTACATGACTTCGGTTTGCGAGGTCGTTTACCTCAATTTATAGCAAACTTTTTAAATGATAGACAGTTTCAAGTTCGAGTGGGTTCTACCCTGTCTGATCATTATAGGGTGTTCCACAAGGCAGTATTTTGTCTGTCACACTTTTTAGCATAAAGATAAATAGTTTATCAAAAGTTTTAAACGATTCAATTGATGAATCGTTATTCGTGGATGATTTTAATATTTCTTGTCGTGGGAAAAATATGCATACTATTGAACGGCAACTGCAGTTGTGTTTAAACAACATAAATAAATGGTGTCTTGAAAACGGCTTTAAATTTTCTAAATCCAAACCTAAATGTATACATTTTCGTAGAAAATATAAACCACATAAGGACCCTGAACTATCTCTAGATGGCACTCCCATCAAAGTTGTAAAGGACTCCCATTTAACATTTCTGCCTCATATCAAGTCCCTTAAAACTAAATGCCTGAAGGCTCTTGACTTGAAAGTTGTTTCCAACTCAAAGTGGGGAGGGGATCAAGCAACCCTCTTACACCTGTATCGATCATTGGTCCGTTCGATACTCGATTATGGCCCCATCGTATATGGTGGAGCCTGCAAAAGCAACCTTAACCTTCTTGATTCTGTCCACCATCAAGGCTTAAGACTTTGTCTTGGGTCTTTCAGAACTTCACCTATTGATAGTCTCTACGTTGAGGCCGATGAACCATCTCTTACTCAACGTCGTATAGAATTGTCTTTACAATACAATACTCTAATGAATCTAACCCTGCCTGTAACTGTGTGTTCAATCCCCTTTATGAGGATTTGTATAACAAAAAGTCTTCTCTTGTACCACCTCTTGGGCACAGAATTAAACCATTTATTTCTTCTGCCGGTATTGAGCTGGAAAGTATATCGCCTTCCCGTCTTCTTTCGTCTCCTCCTTGGCAGTTGGTTAGACCACTAGTCGACCTAACATTATCTTCATTTAACAAATCAGAAACTAATGAATTACAATATAAACAAGAATATAATCAAATAAAATCTAAATATAATCTATTCAGATTCTCTTTTCTTGCCTTCAAGCGATTAAAAATATTTCTTGTAAACATCCACTTTTAATAGATATTATTGAAGTGTATAAATATCTTGCCACTGGCCAATACGACATCGTCTTCTGTTGGTTACCTAGCCATGTGGGAATCACTGGGAACGCACTGGCTGACCTTGCAACTAAAGCAGCACTCAACAAATCTGTGACACCACTTCTTATTCCTTACAGTGATTACAAAGACACCATTAGATCTTATGTCTGTGATCTGATGCAGAAGAAGTGGGACACCCAAGCGGGTATCAATAAATTATATGAGATAAAACCTTACACTGGTTATACCCACTTGGGTTGTCAGTCCAGATTTGAAAAGGTCATACTACGACGATGTCGTATTGGTCATACAAGGTATACACATGCATAGCTGTTGAAAGGTAGAGATCCTCCGTTTTGTATCCCTTGTGGTGAGAGAACCACGGTCAAGCATATCCTGCTTGACTGTGTTGAATTCTCCATCATAAGGGATAAATATTTTAATGTAAAAACACTTTCGGATCTTTTTAACACAGTAAATACTTTTTGATTATTGGATTCTTAAAGGAAATTGATTTCCTTGTTGAATTATAATTGGTATGTTCTGTAAATAGTTGTATTTTAAGGGATGGTAGTATAGATTAGGAACATTGATCATTAGTGGCTGTACCCTCAACAGGGGTTGAAGTATTGTAAAATTATTGTCCTCCTGAGAGGGTACGTAAGTCCCAAAATTTTCGAAGTAAATTTATACTTTCCAGGATTTTTTTAAAGCATAGTATTCGTGTTCTTTTAATTTTGGCTAAAATTTCTTACACTCGCCAGCATCTGAGGGGATGGTGTAAATCCAGCTACGGTCCATGCAGGTAGCAAAGGTACTGTAAGTCCCCATGGTCCCTAGTATGGTGATCTACCTTCAGTTGCTGGCGATCTACAGTCCGTAAATTTTATTTTGTTATTTCCATTTGCTCTTTCAAAATATGTTTTAGAAAATGGTGAACGATCTCCTGAGCAGTTGGTGCATGTTTTAAAATCTCTAGTACAATCTTCTGTTGTGTGTGTTTTCTCACCATAAGGAGCCCACACAACAGACAATGTGCAAGTACTTACACCGTATCCACATTTCTGGCATTTAAACCACCTTAGCGGGTTGGGAATGTAGGTATCAACTTGAATGTTACAGTAGCCTGCCTTCACCGATTTAGGTGCATTTGCAGATGAAAAGGTAAACAGATATGTATTCGTTTCGATGGTTTCATTGTTTTGTGTCCGAGTTGAAATGCACATGACATAAAGCACACCTTGATGCTTCATTTCTGATACTATGTCAAGGTCCGACATCTAATTTTGAAGATAGAGGGGTATGCAGTATTACATTGAAAATCATTAAATTAAAGTTGTCCACAAAATAAGAATTATAATGCCAATATAGATATTGCTGCTTGTAATGTATTTAAACAAAACTTCGTGTTGGAAATAATTAAAACATTTGACACTTTGTAAATTGTTTTTTGGTTTTTTTTGTATCATGCCGGGTATGGGCGAAACCATTTAGAAGGGGTTTTTTTATTCGCAGTGCGACCTAAGCACTACGCAAGGGTATTGAGAGCATATTGAAAACGCGCTTCTTATATTCATGGTGCATACATCATGGTTCGCTTTTAAATGACATTTAGCAGAGTCAAACCAGCTATAATCACTTCCAACATGTAAACACAATACGATTATCACCTAAATATGTATGTAATGTCTTTTTGCGATGAACAGGGGTTGGTATTGGAGGTGTTGTTCTTTCATCCATCTTCACGTCCTATTACAACCTCTATCTGGCCTGGCCCATCTACTACATGGTGAAGTCCTGCTCCAGCGTCCTGCCCTGGACAACATGTGGCAACACATGGAACACCGACCTGTGTGTGGAAACTGTGACTAATGCTAACAACACCAACATGACGGTTCCGTCAAACAATGCATCCGCCACGATTACGGAGTTGTGGGAAAATGTGACCTTGGCTCACACACCAGCAGAGGAATTCTGGCAGTAAGATATTAACTGTGATGCCTTGCACCCAGGCAAAAGGTCGTATGCACACATACTATCTATGTAAATACACGCATGTATAGCAATGATTGGAACAAGAAAAGATAAATAATCTTTGCTTTAAGAAAGGGATCACAATTTCATGTCCACAGTTTCAGAAACAGGAATATGGACGACCTTGTCTCGTAATGAGACTGTTCTGCTAGGGCAAACAGATTGTCATTTGAAATGTTGAAAGTACAAGGTACATTCGTACACTTTCAATATACCTTCGATAGGCTAGTCGTGCAATACACTGGTTGTCATAACTATCGATATATGGAACGAGGAGTGTGCACTTTATCGAGAAGAGTAGAGTACCCCGTGCCTTACATTGTTGAAAATGTTTCTAAGGGTGCTTCTGTTACGCAGGTACAACGTTCTCAATATCTCGTCCGGATTAGAGGATGTCGGGTTTGTACAGTGGCATATACTCGGATGTCTGTTTGGATCAGTTGTTATTATATTCCTCTGCCTTGTCCGTGGAGTCAAGTCTTCAGGCAAAGTAAGTTGGCCGAAGAAGTTACCAAATAAAAAAATCACTGACCAAACACAATAAGAAGCTTGACATCACACGTATCAATAATATATGAATGCAGAACTGTCCATATTCACGACTTCCAAATTAATTTGTGGTCACAGGTGTTGCAATGTGCACTGGGCGCTGAAATTGTAACTTGTTTAAAATCGACAAAACATTAAGACATTACACTGGAGCCCTTTCTCCTTTCTTGAAAAATCGACTCGCCTTTAGGTTTCATGAGTTGCAATGAGTTCATCTTAAATAGCGTCGAAAATTGGGAGGTCATCGTTCGTTATGCACAAGCAGACTTTCTGAACATTCTCATTGTTAACTGCATAAATGATGCACATTTTTCGGGAACGAACGAATTCTTGTAGACGTTATTGTTTTTCGATGTCACCATTGATGTCAAATGAGTCGCTATTAATGCATTAATCACAAAGCCTTTGCGGTTTTTGTAGAAAACGTCGATTAACAGCCTAATGGATGAAACTGTACTTGGGACTTACGTACATGTACCCTTTCGTGCGGGCAACCGTGTTACAAAACTGTTAAAAAACAGTCACACGGTCATTACATATTTCAGTCTGTTTTCAATACGGGAAGTTACGGAAAGGCA
Organism: Haliotis asinina; assembly: GCF_037392515.1. NCBI lineage: Eukaryota > Metazoa > Mollusca > Gastropoda > Lepetellida > Haliotidae > Haliotis > Haliotis asinina. The sequence continues at coordinate 8,011,792 of NC_090290.1, read as the reverse complement.
GTGAGGTTATTATCTTCTACGTATGGATAATACTTAGTATCTCCAACGTGGGAGTTAGTACTAAATATCCCATATGTAGGACTTACTACCTCCTACGTCACACAGTATCTCGAACATAGGACTTAATATCTCCTACATAGAACTTAATGTATGATTTTTGAGGTTCGGATTAGGAAGGAAGGTTATTGAGCTGAGAAATGTTTGGTTATGCAGGACGATAGATAGCAGAAATGCACGTCAATGAATGGTCGTGACACTTACGCAGTGTTTATATACATCGTTGTTGTGTGAGTTACTTTAGGGTGACGTGGACCTTGATCTAATTGCAGTTATGGGGTTTTGGATATTCACAGACACACACACACACACACACACACACACACACACACACACACACACACACACACACACACACACACTCACAAGATGGTCTGGGTAAGGTAACATACTCCTCTGAAATTCTGGTTATAGTACTTCCTCCGCAAGCTTTTGCTTGTCGTCAGATGAGCCTAGTTTGGAATGGATTCAACGCTCTTTTGTTTCTTCGTCGTGATTGTTAACAAGTTGACTTGTCTGAGGCGTCAAACAATACGAAATTCAAAACGGCAAAACCCTGGCATTATAGTTCATTGTATAAGAATAAGGGAATAAGTAGGTATAGGATGCCACCTATAGTCTTAGACATGTTTGTGCATAGACCCCTGTGCACCACGTCTGTGCATAGGGATCCCTGACCCCTTTCCAACCACCTCTGAAATATCCAACACATAACATTAACAGTAGAACAAAATGAACGTGTGGCAGTAAAGTACAACACTCGGCCCAACAAATGACAGTAATGTCCAACAGTTATTTGAACACTCATGTCATATGGTGACGGAAACAGTAGACACTAATCGTCACGGAAACACACAATAATACACTCTAATAGTAAATGTAACGCATGGCTATACACTCTAAAATTGAATGAAACACTGTGACTGTAAACTCTAACAGTGACAGAAACAGAGAATCAGGAGATTGTTTGCGTGGCTAGGAATTTATTCGACCATTTCAGACTAATGCTTTCTAACATACATCGATCATCTCCTACAAGCCGTAGGACATAGGAAGTACCACATAAGAGATAGTATCCCCCCGCAAGATTTTCTAAGTCCCACGTACGACATAGTAATTTCTGCGTAGGAGATAATGAGAAAAAAATATCACCGTTGCCCTCCTACGCTTCCGTAGAAAGTACATGTTTGCATGCTACAGTTTGACAGCCTGAAGTCAGGGATTATGTACGAAACATGATTAGTATATTTCGACAGTTTATTGACATGTGTAAGTTCCACAATGAAAGTAGAGCTGTTATCTGGTAATCAGAAATTCCCGTAGATGCGGTGACAGTAGCAGTAGGAACTGCTTCACCGTTATTGGATCTGTCTGTAAATATATGTATATGCCCTAAAGCATATTATATCTTCCCACCAACAGGTTGTGTATGTGACTGCACTTCTGCCGTACGTTCTCCTTACCTCCATCTTTATAGTTACGCTGTTTCAACCAGGTGCCCTTGATGGAATACTCTACTACGTCGTACCTGACTTCGCAAAGCTACTTGACTTACAGGTAAGAAAATGATGATGATATTCTTAAGTCAGTTCAAACATGTGCTTACTTCAATTCACTTCTTAAATATGTGACGAGTTGAATACTTTTGATGCGAATCCTTGAAATATTACCATTATCAACAACTTTATTACAAAATAAATTATGCACGCAAATCGATAATTGTAATTGCAGTAATTGCGATGGCGAAACATGGCTAATTGGTTAATAAATGGTTGTATAATCAGTTACCGGTTGAATAATAACTTGAGTAAAGTAAAGTTCACTACGTATCCATTGTTATAATTTTCACAGCTACTTTATCTCACTTCTCCCCCTGGAGGAATCTAGTTGGTCATGTCTGAGTGATATTTAATTTAGGTATGGCTAGAGGCTTGCCTGCAGGTGTTCTACTCGCTTGGACCTGGCTACGGGGCAGTTGGGACAGCTGCAAGCTACAAAACGTTCCATCAACCATGTCTCAGGTGAATATTTGAATGTGTGAAAGAGTGAGTCAGTGTTGTTTCTCGATACTCAAAACATTTGCTACATGTATTAGTCTTTGAATTATGAATTTTAGTCAGATCGGCAATGTTTTAGCCACATCGTTTTTTTACATAAGCCCCCAGCTGTGGACACTTTCCTGTGAATGCTTTGGGACTTACCTACCTCTTAAGAGAAAAAGACGTTTACTTTACCTCACCCCACATTTTTTTTAACAATTTGAATTCAACCCTGATGATGGGTTACTGCTATACAAAGCGAAATGAAAGGGAAATGCTCTATTGTTGTATGAGAATACGTTAAAGATATTTTCGTACCTATGACAACTTCTGAAGACATTTTCTCTTATGTCCTATTGAAATTTGACACATACCATGTTGGACATTACACTGTCTCAATGAATATGACACAAATAAAGTTTTATTATTGTGAATCATTATTTGTATTCACAGAGATTGCTTGATATTGTCCATAATATCAGAAGGAACCAGCATCTTTTCTGGACTGGTAACGTTTACAGTTCTAGGGTCGATGGCACAGAAAACTGGTGTTCCTATTGCAAAGGTAGTTTCAACAGGTAGGGGATACATACTCATTTGAACAATTTAAAATCACTGCAATGAGTGAGTGAGTGAGTTTTGAGTTATCGACACATTGGCAATATTTCAGCCATATCGTGACGAGAACATTTGATATTGAAATGAAGTATATGTCTGCTATAAAACCTGTCAACGAAGGACAGTAAAACAAATAGAATATCACAATTATCATTAAGACTAGCCAGGAAAAATCAAACAAATATTACTATGTTGACAATACCATATAAAAATAGGCTATAGATAAATCGCTACAATGATATGACTGAGAGTATATACTTACTTTACGTATTACGTTCTAAATAGTACAACATGACAACTAAACACCCATAGTAGAGGTTGCATGTCTTGAAGCTTATTCGATAGTTGTTGATTCCATTCTTGCTGCTACATATCTATAACGTATTGTCAAAAATACATTTTCTATGGTGAACATTGAAAGGTACTGTCCGAAATTGATCCACGGAATCAACCCTAATGCCATGGTGCTTGATAGTCAACAACCAAGAATGTCAATAAGCGACATAAATATTTAATGACATTTCAATATTTCAACTTCATAGAGATTGATAAGTTACAATTATTGACTGGCACCCGTGGCGAGCCACCTCCTCGTGGTGGGTGCTAGGTAATGCCAAGAGCTCGCCGACACCTCCGTTGTGGACCCGGGGGGATAGTTGGTCCACCAACCCGTTTGTCGTGGGTTGCGGCCCTGTGTCGGTGGAGGACGGGAGTCTGAGGGTTGAGAGCACTGGGGACCTGTGACCGCATTCCCTTTGCTTAACACACCTCTTCGACCCTTACTTCACCTAGACGGGAGGTTGAATAGGCCCGGTTCAACCAATCGGCTGGTCATGCCAAGCCCTGTGTATGGACTGTTTACATGTCAATGCACAAATCGTATTTGGAATTGTTTGTTTTCAGACTTGAACTTATTATTACAGTGCAATGATTTGGAATTGGAAAAATGTTAATATGTATTTGAACTTTGCCTAGAGTCTTATGCCAGAAGGCGGTGGCTCATGGGCCAATCTGGTGGATTAGTTATTTATAATTCTTCAGCTAGAGTATATCATCTGAGTATCCTTGGTGCTGCAAGTCGGAGGCCCACTTGTTTTTAGCATTGTCCTTGTGATACTCCGTGGTGGGTGGGGAGCTCAGATGATGAACCATACTAAATTACCCATGGCTTACACAATCCCCCTAAAAAGAGACAAACGTCACCTTGACTATGATGATGATGATGAACCTCGACCGTCCAGCTCAATCGAAAATTGGCCACGATTTCTTGTTATGGAAACTCTTGACAAATCGCCTATTAAATTAAATCCTTTTGCAGTATCAAAAGGTATACATGGTATTGCGGGTGAGGTCAGAAATGTAAGGCGACTACGTTTAGGCTCTCTCCTTATCAACAATCCTCCAACCTGATGTCTACCGAGTTGTTCGTTGGAGTTCCGGTTTCAATTTCCCCTCACAGGACGCTGAATACGAGCAAAGGGATTGTCAGAGATCGACTGTTTTCTGATATGTCAGAACTTGATATAGCGGCAGAAATGAAAGAGCAAGGAGTGATTTTTGTCCAAAGATTTACAACACGAATTAACTCTGAAACAAAACCTACTAATACTTATCTTTTCCATTTTTCTTCACCAACCACTCCAAAATCAGTTAGAGCAGGATATTGCAATCTCAGTGTTGATACCTATATTCCCAATCCACTGAGGTGTTTCAAATGTCAAAAGTATGGACACGGTGTCACTACATGTACTAACTCGGTAACATGCGCTCATTGAAGTGTTACTGAGGATTGCAATAACAACATTAAAAAATGTGCAAACTGCTCTGGGACACATTCATCTTTCTCGAAACAATGTCCCATCTGGATTCAACGAATGGAAATAAACAAAATTAAGTTCACGCAAAATGTTAGTTTTGCTGATGCCAAGAAACTTGTTCTTTCCCCAACAGACCAGACCACTTCTTATGCCTCAGTTACGAGAATACCCTCTGCCGCCAGTCACAAAGCAACTGTATCCACTTCGTCAATGGAGTGCCAAACTGATCTGACATGGGTGGATACAGAGAAACCTGAAATATACACACCCAACCAGTCGACCCAGACAGCTAAATCACTCCCAAAAACACTTGCTCCATTTCAATCACGGTCATCTTCTCGAGAACAATCGTCCTCATCATCACAGCCTATGCCTAAGCCTCAATCACAAAATAATGGGAAAGATATTACCAAAAATAAAATCAAAACCAAAAATGACATAGAAAAATGTCAAAGTAGCAGAACCTCCAAAGGTTCAAATGACACCATCAAACTTTTTAATAAGTTTGGATCCTTAGAAGACATGGATGTGTCCGAAAACATCCAAAGTAGGGCACATAGCTTGTCGCCCTCTAGGAAATCAAGGGGTAGATCCCCAATAAATCCCCCAAAGAAATAGTTTCTTCATATATTATTCAGTGGAATTGCAGGGGCCTAACGACTAATCTTAATGAGCTTCACCTATTAGTCCAAGACTTTACACCATCAGCATTTTGCTTGCAAGAAACGTATCTAAAGCAGACAAATGCTTTTAACGTACGTCAATATAATGCATATCATCACTTTTCCCCACCTGGTGATAGAGCCACTGGAGGATCTTCAATCCTTGTAAGACATGGTGTTATTCACAGTCCCATTAAAGTCAAAACTAATCTTCAAGCCGTTGCAGTGCGAATTACGCTTACTTTATGTTCATTGTACATTCCGCCTTCATCAACTCTTCTGCAGGCTGATCTACAAACTCTCTACGATCAATTACCCAAACCGTGTATACTCATGGGTGATTTAAATGGGCACAACCCACTTTGGGGTGGTGTAATCACGAACACTAAAGGTCAGCTTCTGGAGGATTTCATTTCAAATAATAATTTATGTATATATAATGACGGTACCAATACATATTTACATCCTGGCACAGGAACATATACAGCTCTTGATTTGTCATTACCTGACTCCAACTAACTAAATGAATTCGAATGGTCAGTCCACAATGACCTCTGTGGAAGTGATCATTTTCCTACTATACTGAAATCTGCAACACCATCTGATGTTCCTCCATCATCAAGATGGAATTTTAAAAAGGCTGACTGGCCTTTATATGAAACGTGTGCTGCCAGGCTTCAACCTGAATATTTTATTGATGTTCCTGACGATATCAAAATGTTTTCTGATGAACTAAAATCTATAGCTGATGAATGTATACCAAAGTCCTCTGCAGTTCCACACATAAGAACACCATGGTTCAACGATGAGTGCAAACAATCTAGGAAGGCATTATTTCCGTCGCCATCCCATGGTACATAATTTAAATAAATTTAAGATTGTAAATGCTAAAGCACGGCGTACTTTTAAACAGAACAAATTCCAATCTTGGCAAAATTTTGTATCCAAAATAAATTCTCGGACACCCATGTCCAAGGTATGGAACATGATCCAGAAAATCAAAGGTAAAGGTACTAAATCTACTGTCCATCATCTTAAACATGGAGATCAATTGCTTACTGATAAATCAGATATTGCCAATAAACTAGGTGAAGCCCTTTCTAAACATTCTTCCTCTTCAAATTATGTACCAAAATTCCAGCAATATCAAAAACAAGAAGAAAAGAAAACTATTAATTTCAATTCTGATAATGGGGAAGATTATAATGAAACGTTTTCTATTCATGAACTCCATACTGCTCTTGATCAAGCTCATGACACTGCTGCAGGAGCTGATAAAATCCATTATCAACTTCTGAAGCACTTACCAGAATCCTGCCTAGAAACTCTCCTAAATATTTTTGATGATATTTGGACATCGGGTAACTTTCCTCCCCCATGGCGTGACGCCATAGTAGTACCAATACCTAAACCTGGACGTGATCATACCGATCCATCCAATTATCGGCCGATTTCGTTAACTAGCTGTGTTTGCAAGACCATGGAACGCATGATAAATAATCAGCTTGTTTGGTACTTGGAAACAAATAACCTTATAACTGACATACAGTGTGGTTTCCGTAAAAACAGAAGTACTGTCGATCACTTAGTGCGTTTAGAATCATTTTTTTTAAAAATGCACTAAATAATAAACAACATGCTGTGTCTATCTTTTTTGATCTCGAAAAAGCATATGACACAACCTGGAAATATGTTATTTTAAGAGACTTACATGACTTCGGCTTGCAAGGTCGTTTACCTCAATTTATAGCCAACTTTTTAAATGACAGACAGTTTCAAGTTCGAGTGGGTTCTACCCTGTCTGATCATTACAATCAGGATCAGGGTGTTCCACAAGGCAGTAGTTTGTCTGTCACACCTTTTAGCATAAAGATAAATAGTTTATCAAAAGTTTTAAACGATTCAAATGATGGATCGTTATTTGTGGATGATTTTAATATTAATTTTCTTGTCGTGGGAAAAATATGCATACTATTGAACGGCAACTGCAGCTTTGTTTAAACAAAATAAACAAATGGTGTCTTGAAAACGGCTTTAAATTGTCTAAATCCAAAACTAATTGTGTACATTTTAGCACAAAATATAAACCACATAAGGACACTGAACTATCTCTAGATGGCACTCCCATCAAAGTTGTAAAGGAGGCCAAGTTCTTGGGCCTAGTCTTTGACTCCCATTTAACATTTCTGTCTCATATCAAGTCCCTCAAAACTAAATGCCTGAAGGTTCTTGACTTGTTGAAAGTTGTTTCCAACTCCAAGTGGGGAAGGGATCAAGCAACCCTCTTGCAGCTATATCGATCACTCGTCCGTTCGAAACTCGATTATGGTCCCATCGTATATGGTGGAGCATGCAAAAGCAACCTTAAACTTCTTGATTCTGTCCACCATCAAGGCTTAAGACTTTGTCTTGGGTCTTTCAGAACTTCACCTATTGATAGTCTCTACGTTGAGGCCGATGAACCATCTCTTACTCAACGTCGTATAAAATTGTATTTATAATACATTACTAAATTATATTCTAATGAATCTAACCCTGCCTTTAACTGTGTGTTCAAACCCCTTTATGAGGATTTGTATAACAAAAAATCTCCTCTTGTTCCACCTCTTGGGCACAGAATTAAACCATTTATTTCTTCTGCCGGTATTGAGTTGGAAGGTATATCACCTTCCCGTCTCCTTTCGTCTCCTCCTTGGCAATTGGTTAGGCCACATGTTGACCTAACATTGACATCATTTAAAAAATCAGAAACAAATAACTTACAATATAAACAAGAATATCATCAATTGAAACATAAATATAGCAATTACAAACCCTTATTTACAAGCTGTGGCTTGTGCCACTGTCATTGGATCCAGAACAATATCTTCTCGATTACCAGATAATAGTTCTATTGTTACAGCAGAAGCTAACGCCATATTAACAGCGCTTAAATATATTCAAAGACACCCGAAACGTAAACAATATATAATCTATTCTGATTCTCTTTCTTGCCTTCGGGCTATTAAAAATATTTCTTGCAAACATCCACTTTTAATAGAAATTACTGAATTGTATAATGATCTTGCTACTGGCCAATACGACATCGTCTTCTGTTGGTTACCCAGCCATGTAGGGATCTCTGGTAGCACATTGGCTGACCTTGCTGCTAAAGCAGCACTCAACAAATCTGTGACACAACTTCTTATTCCTTATAGTGATTACAAAGCTTGCAATAGATCTTATATCCGTGATCTGATGCAAAAGAAGTGGGACACCCAAGTGGGTATCAATAAATTACATGATATAAAACCTTACATTGGTTATACCCACTTGGGTTGTCAGTCCAGATTTGAAGAGGTTATTTTACGACGATGTCGTATTGGCCACACTAGATATACTCATGCGTACCTGTTAAAAGGTGAGGATCCTCCATTTTGTATCCCTTGTGATGAGAGAGTTACAGTCAAGCATATTCTGCTTGACTGAGTTGAATTCTCCATCACAAGGGATAGATATTTTAATGTCAGAACCATCAAGGATCTTTTTACCACTGTTGCTTCTCATTTCGTTATTGGTTTTTTAAAAGAGATTGATGTTTTGGCTGAATTTTGAGTAATATGTTCTGTAAATAGATGTATCTTAAATCATTGGCAGCTTAAATTAGTAATTTGTATTGTTAGTGGCTGTACCCTGAATGGGGGTTGAAGTATTGTAAAATTATTGTCCTCCTGAGAGGGTACGTAATTCCCAAAACATTTGATGTAAATTTAAGTTTACCAGGTTTTTAATCGTAGTATTCTTGTCATTTTAAATTTGGCTAGCATTTCGTACACTCGCCAGCAGCTGAAGGGATGGTGTAAATCCAGCTAGGGTCCATGCAGGTAGCAAAGGTACTGTAAGTCCCCATGGTCCCTAGTATGGTGATCTACCTTCTGTTGTTGGCGATCTATAGCCCGTGTTTTATAATGTATTGTCTTCTTTAATTACAATGTTTTAGTTTTTCATGCTGGTTCTATATTCATGTCTGTGATATTCTAGTGTTTTTACTGTCCTTTGTTGACAGGTTTTTACATTACGCATATATTCCATTTCAGTGTTAAGTTCCCGTCACGATATGGCTGAAATATTGCCGATGTGACGTTAAATGTTAACTCACTCACTCACTCACTACAATTATTGACTGTTTGAAAACAAAGTACGTTTTGCTATTAACGATGTCATCGAAACCTCAGTCTACGCCATGCAATTTGAGTGAACTGGCCAATTCTTTCGCTAGATAAAATGTAGATTCCAAGGAACCAAGCTGCCATAAGACGGATGCTGGTGTACATAGCATTGAACGGATAGCACGTAAGTTCAAACACTGCAACATGGTAACTAGCAAATACGCCTAAGCAAATACACCCATTTAGGTTTGTGAGGCTTATACTTATGCACATGAATATATGAAATGTTGTTCTTGTAGGTCCAGGTTTCGGATATGTAACATATCCAGAAGCACTGGCCCAACTGCCGCTTCCTCAGCTGTGGTCGTTCTTGTTCTTTCTGATGCTCCTGATGGTTGGTTTGGATTCACAGGTACAAACTCAGGTGTTCAAGGTTTCACAGGACAGATTGCTCTTATGTGTGATCACTAGTATGGATATATTGTCCTTTACTCATAATGTCTAGTACTGACACAGCAACAGTACAATCCTCGTTTTACAAACGCTGCGTGTCTTGATGCATTTCTGTACAGTACAGTGATCAATCTGAAAGCAATGCAAGTTGCAAAACTGTTTATAACACTGACTAGTGCAACATACTGAGAATCTATATAGTTAACAATTTTACTGAATTTCAAAGTCCACGACATTTAGAAGTCACATCATCACGATTATTCAAACGTTTTACTTACTACAGTTCCTGGGAATGGAAGTAATCATAACTGCTCTGGTTGATGGGTATCCACGGCAGCTGGGAAAGAGGAGGCCGCTTGTTACAGGAGGATGCTGCCTGATACTCTTCCTCTTTGGAAGCATCTTCTGCACACAGGTGACCTTTATAGAGAACAGTCATTTTTGAAAATCACACCAGGTACGGGTATACATAAACATAAAATATAGTGAAACGTTATTATAGTGTTATTAATCACAATCGAGTATGAATGTGCAAGTGTAAGCAATATCATGGTCCTGACTGGCACACTTTACATCACTGTGTTGCAGGGAGGGCCGTACATGTTCCAGCTGGTAGATTGGTATGTAGCTTCTCTGGGGCCTATGGTGTTCTGCACACTGGAATGTGTTGCCGTGATGTGGATATACGGTTGGTATATACAGCTTCAACCTGCAAAGTCTTTATTTCAAAGTGTTATATGAGTTACTTCAAGTTAATCTCGTCTGAGAATTCTATGCAAAGGTAAATAACAAGCATGTGGACATACTGTGTCAAGATTATGTGTTTGTTTCAGGGGCACAACGATTCAGTAGTGATGTTGAGATGATGACAGGAAAACATCTTTCACCGGCAGTTAAGGTTCTCTTGGCGTTTGTTACGCCCGCAATCTTGCTGGTAAGAGTGAGTGAGTGAGTTAATATTTAACGTCACATCGGCAATATTGCAGCCATATCGTGACGAGAACCATTAATTATAAAAATACAAATGAATTAATAGCACATACATTGTAAAAACCTGTCAACGAAGGACAGTAAAACTAACTAGAATATCACAGAGTAGAATGTAAAACTAGTGAATAGACCTACAACAATGTATGTATAGAGGACAGTACAATATAAAAATGAGCTATAGGTAGCCAGCAACTGAAGGTAGATGACCCTACTAAGGACCATGGGGACTTTCAGTACATTTGCTTCCTGCAAGGACCCTAGTTGGAAATACGTCATCCCTCCAGCTGTTAGCAATTTAGACAAATCTAGCCATAAAGTAAAAACACACTTATTCTACGATTAAAAGGCTGGAAAACGTAAATTTACTTCAAATGTTTTGGGACTTAAGTACTCTCTCTGGGGGACAATTATTTTTTACTACTTCAACCCCCTTTGGGGGTACAGCCACTAACGATTTGAGTTACTAATTTTCTCTTCCAATTTTAAAATATTTATCTATTTCCAATCCAGTTACCAAATCTAATTCCTTTAAAAATGCAATAATTAAATGAGGGCTAATATTGCTAAAAGGATCCTTCATAGTTTGTGAATTAAAATACTGATCCCTTGTGATGAAATACTCAACACAGTCAAGCAAGATATGCTTGACTGTGATTCATGAGTATATTGCGTATGGCCAATACGACATCGCCTTAAAATGACCTCCTCAAACGTGGACTGACAACCCAAGTGGGTATAACCATCATTAGGTTTTATTTCATGTAATTTATTTCAACCCACTTGAGTGTCCAACTTCTTTCGCATCACTTCACAGATATACGATCTAATTGTAGCTTTATAATCAGAGTATGGAATAAGAAGTGGTGTCAAAGATTTGTTGAGTGCTGCCTTGGCAGCAAGCTCAGACACTGTGTTGCCAGAAATGCCTACATGGTAACCAACAAAAGACGATGTCGTATGGGCCAGTAGCATGATCATTATACAATTCAATTATTTCTATTAAAAGTGGATGTTTACATGACAGGTTTTTAATTGCCTGGAGGCAAGAAAGAGAATCGGAGTAGATAATATACTGCTTATGTCTAGGATGTCTTTCAATATATTTAAGAGCTGTTAATATAGCGTTTGCTTCCGCTGTGAAAATAGAACTGTTATCTTGTAATCTGAAAGATATTGTTCTGGATCCATTGACAGTGCGTCACCGTCCTTGGACCCATCTGTACATAAAGATTTGTATGTTATATTGTAATTCATTTGTTTCTGATTTTTTAAACCTCGTCAGTGTTAGGTCAACTTCGGGTCTAACTAACTGCCAGGGGAGGAGACGAAAGTAGACGGGAAGGAAATATGTTGGCTAGCTCAATGACGCAAGCAGACAGAAAAGGTTTCACTCTAAGTTCCAGAGGTGGAACAAGAGAAGACTGTTTATTGTACAGATCATCATAAAGTGGATTAAAAACACAGTTAAATGCAGGGTTGGCCTTATTAGAATATAGTTTTGTTATATACTGTAAGGAGAGTTTTATACGTCTTTGAGTATGAGATGGCTCATCGGCCTCGACGTAAAGATTGTCCATAGAAGTTCTAAATGACCCAAGACATAGTCTTAGACCTTGATGGTGGATAGAATCAAATATTTTGAGGTTGCTTTTACAGGCTCAATCATAAACGATGGAGCCTTAATCAAATTTCGAACAGACGAGAGATCTGTATAAGTGGAATAGGGTAGTTCGGTCTCCTCCCCACTTTGAATTGGAAACAACTTTTAACAAATCAAGTGCCTTCAGGCATTTAGTTTTAAGGGATTTAATATGGGGCAGAAAAGTTAGATGTGAGTCGAAAATAATACCCAAGAACTTGGCCTCTTTTACAACTTTGATGGGGTGTCATTTAAAAATAATTCTGGATCTTTATGCGGTTTATACTTTCTGCAGAAATGCAAGCACTTTGTTTTAACCCCGTTTTCAAGTGACCATTTTTCAATATTAATGGGACAAATCTGTAATTGCCTCTCTATTGTATGCATATTTCTACCTCTGCAACATTAAAATCATCCACAAATAGTGATTCATCTACTGAATCACTTAAAACCTTGGAAAAACTATTGATTTAATACTAAATAAAGTCACAGACTTGTGGAACTTGAGGGTTGATCCCACACGCACTGGTAACGGTCTGTCATTTAAAAACTTAGATACAAACTGAGGTAGGCGACCTCTCAACCCAAAAGAATGTAAATCTTTTAAAATACCATGCTTCCATGTAGTATCATATGCTTTTTCGAGATCAAAAATGATTGATACTGCATGTTGATTTTTAATGAAAGAATTTTTAACAAATGATTCCAAACGAACCAAGTGGTCAGTTGTGCTTCGATTTTTACGGAAACCACATTGTATATCAGTGATCAGATTGTTGGTTTCCAAAAACCAAACTAAGCGATTATTTACCACTTGGTCCATTGGTTTGCAAACGCAGCTAGTTAAGGAAATAGGTCGGTAATTTGATGGATCTGTATGATCCCTCCCAGGCTTTGCAACAGGATTAACTATGGCTTTACGCCACGAAGGGGGAGAATGTTGTGTTATCCAAATATGGTCAAAAATGCCAAGTAACGTTTCGAGACAGGATTCATGCAAGTGTTTTAAGAGTTGGTAATGGATATCATCAGGTCCTGTTGAAGTATTGTGAGCCTGTGATAGCGCAGTATGAAGTTCATGTAATGAAAATACCTCATTATAATCTTCACCATTATCAGATTTAAAATTCACTGTTTTCTTCTCTTGGTGTGTTTTATAAGTCTGAAATTTTGGATGATAATGTGAGGAGGACGAATGTTTAGCCAAAGTTTCAGCCAGCTTGTTTGCAATATCAGATTTTTCAGTTAGTATGTCATTATCATTTTTGAGATTCTGAATAGTACTGGATTTGGAACCCTTGCCTTTAATTTTTGTTCTGCTTTCTTCCTCTTTTTCCTAGCCTGTTTGCATTCATCATTAAACCATGGTTTACTGATGTGCCGATTTACAGAGGACTCAGGAATAGTTTCATCAGCTATATGTTTTAGTTTGTCAGAGAACATTTTAACTGGATCAGGTACATCCATGAACAGGTCTGATTTAAGTTCCTTAAGGTAGGTGGCCTGAAATAATGGCCAATTGGCTTTTGAAAAATTCCATCTTGTTACAGGCGGATCATCAGAAGAGTTAGTTGCTGTAAGTACTGTTGGAAAATGGTCACTACCTCAAAGATCATTATGGACTGACCATTCAAATTCATTATAAACGTTTGAATCAGTGAGTGACAGGTCTAAGGAAGAATATGTACCTGTTGCAGGATGTAAATATGTGTCAGAGCCATGACTGAATATACATAAACTATTATCAGATATAAACTCTTGAAGAACTTTCCTTTTACTGTTGGTATCAGGACTTCCCCATAATGGGTTATGTCCACTGAGATCACCCATTATGATAAAGGGTTTTGGTAAATGGTCATGCAAATCTTGAAGATCAGTCTGGTGAATGAATGGAAGAAGTTGAGATATACAAGGGACAAAGAGTAAGGTTTATATGTAAAGTAAGACGAACAGCAACAGCCTGAAGATTGGTTTTAAGAGGAACAGGGCTATGAATAATACCATTGCTCACCAATATGGAAGATCCACCAGTGGCTTTGTCACCAGGGGGTGAGAAAGAATGATATGAATAGCATTTACGCAATTAGAACTTATCATTTAGTTCAAGTACGTTTCTTGAAACCTAAATGCTGATGGTTTAAAACCCTGTGCTTGTAATTGTACTTAATTAAGATTGGTCCTAAGTCCTCTGCAAAGGAGTCCATTTTGTAGCAGGTGGTATTACTGGGGACCGACTTTTCCCCTTCCGAGGCGAGCTGCTTCTATTTCGCGCATGGGGATGAGGAGAGACGTCCATGTCTTCTAAACGAAATTTGTTATAGATTTGTACAGGATCACGCGATCCCTTTTGTACTCGATCAGCTTTTTGTCTGTAATCTACTTTTTGGCAAGGAGTTTTCACAACAGGAGATGTTGGTTGTGATTCAGTATGGCAAGCTGATGTTGCATGGTGTTTATCAACAGTAGAATCTGATGTACTTAAAGTGTGTTTGTCAGCTTTAACCCAGGTGATATCTGTCTGACATGCAACTGACAGAACAGATTTAGTATTGGGGCGAGCAACATCTGTAGAATATGGTACACCTGATGACTGAGGGGAGGCTATATTAACTAAACGTTTTGCCTCATGATATGTGACATTCTTTGGGATTTTAATTTTGACAATTTCATATTCACGTTTCCAGACATGACATGACTTTGACGAAGACATATCATCTCCAAGACAATTGACACATTTTGGAGACGACAAACAGTCAGAACCTTCATGATCATCTTTACCTCATCTATAGCATGTTCCACGATTTCTGCAGGATTGTTTTACACTGTATGAGGAGAAACCCTGATCTACCTTTTCTAACAGCTTGGACATCACCAACAAGACCATAAATTGTTTTTGATGTGGGAAACAGATTTAATTTTAGTGGTTCACCATCAGTCGAAGATACAACCAAAAATCTACGCCATGTATCTGGATATCTGTCGATGATATTTTCCTCATCAGAGGACAAACACTCGTTTAGTGCTCGTTTATGGGTTTCTTTGGGATTGAGCCATGGTTAACAATAGAAAGATCACCATCTCAGCTCCCCACCCTCCACCGAGTATAACATGTACAATGCTATACACCAGTGGGTTTCCGACTGGCAGCACCAAGGATACTGAAGTGGTATACTCCAGGAGAAGAGTAATAGAAAATTAATCGATCTAATAGGATTGGCCCATGAGCCACCGCCTTCTGGGCATAAGACTCTGGGCAAAGTTTATAACAACAGTTTTCAAATCTACAAGTGTTATGTAAGTGAAAAGCCAAGACCAAAATTGAAAACAAAAATACAAAATCAAATTTGTGCAATTAAATAATCCACGCACAGGGTTTAGTATGACCAGCCAACTGGTCGAACGGGCCCCATTCGACCACCCGTCCAGGCGAAGTCAGGGCCTAAGTGGTGTATTGAGCAACAGGAACACGTTTGCAGGCCCCTATTGCCCTCAACCACCAGGACCCCCTCCTCTGCCAACACAGGGCTGCAACCCACGGCAAACGGGTCGGTGGACCAAATATACCCCCGGGTTTACAACGAGGGTGAACGGCTCTATGTGTTACCCAGCACCCACCACGAGGAGGTGGCCGTTCACGGGTGCCTTGCTGGTAAGCTTATACAGAGAGGGACAGGTCCTAATCCACACAGTTGAGTTTTCTACCATGGAGAGCAAGATTGGATGTTTTCTCTGACCAAATTACACGCTGGCTATAGAGATTACTCATGCGCTCTCCGCAACCAAAATGCCATGATCATTGCTACCAGTTTTAATCCTACACTTTTCCAAAATATGCAGTGAAAAATGGTAACAAAATGCAAAAAGTGAAGTCAGGGAGGGAAACAGATGACAAATAAAAAGGAAGAGAAAATGAGACAACTTATTTAATTCGTTTGGGAACGTGTGATGTCTATGAAAATATATATGACCTTTTTTCCTATGTATGGACGGAGATTTAATTTCTTCTTGCCACTGATAAGATCCTACAGCCTTGATCTAGTGCAAACATTTAGAAAGTTTCCTATTGAAGTTTGGGTACATTTGTTGACAATCTTCATTTGCTAGAGGACCCGTGGATATCCGGGATAGAATAGGTCTTCAGCAACCCATGTTTGCTATGAAAGACGACTGTGCTTGTGATGACAAACGGGATCGGTTGGTCGGGTTCGCTAACTTGGTTGACACATGTCATCGGTTCCCATTTGTGCAGATCGATGCTCCTGATGATCACTGGATTGTCTGGTCCAGACTCGATTATTTACGGACCGGCGCCATATAACTGGAATATTGAGACTGAAATTGGTATTTATGTTTCAGATAGTTTTCATCCTTACAGTTATCAGCTACCAGCCACCGACCTACGGGAAGTACGTCTTTCCCAGCTACGCCAACATAATCGGTTGGTGTTTCGCCGTGATGCCTCTTCTCCCTCTGCCAGTCTTCATCGTCATTGCTGTCAGAAAACACAGAGGGAAAAGTTCTCTAAAGAAGGTACAGTGTGGTATTGCATAAAACATTGCATACTATGGCGTGTTGCCGGCGTCAGTCGCTGATTCTGCCATTGAAGTAAAACAGTGTCAATCAGTCCGTGATGAATAAATTGTTCACAAATCAATACAAGTAAGTACACCTGGGCTTAGCATTATTTCAGTTTCTAGTGATCGATAGCCCATTTGTACATTGTATTGTCAAAATGCAGCTTTCTACTTTTAAAGATATTTGCTAGCTAGTTTTAAAGATATTTGCTAGCTGCCCTTGTAGAAGGTCGCATTAGCTAACCTTTGACTATCACCGTCCAATCAAACCCGGAGAGATTTTAACCAGTCAGGCAACGGTTACTAATTACGGTTCGGGGGGACTTTGAAAACGGTTATTGGATTTTCTCTCCCCTGGTTCCTGACGCTGATCTCTCAACCAACGAAAATCCGCATAACACAGAACTTATGGCCTGCATTATATACGCGTGTTGGTGTCTGCTTACATTTATTCATCACGATTATTCAAACGTTTTACTTACTACAGTTCCTGGGAATGGAAGAACTCATTACTGCTCTGGTTGATGGGTAAGGTAAATGTTCAGACGGTATGTGCAAATGTTAGCGTTCACAATTTGCAAAGCTGTGTCCTGACTGATCATTTCAAATGTTTAGACGATGTGACCTTTTACTGGGGTGTGTTCAGTAGGGCAATCTGACGAATATAATTGAATCCTGGTTTACTTGGACTGCCATACAATCTTGAGGTGTATCACAAATCCAAAGGCTAAACAATACAAGAGCAATGAGCATAGGAATTAAAACCTACCAGCTACAATGGCCAAGTTAGGAAGCCACAACTGGGAGGACCTGATGAACGTCACACACGATACTGGCCTTCATACTGAACGAGAAACAGGAGTTAAGCCCCTTGGTATACTTAAGCATGGACCTCAGAAGATCCGTCATCAGATGTTTAAGCAGTTCATGTCTGCATAAACTCAAGTACAAAAGTAGCTTATCAATGCCCCTCACTGGCTATGGCATTTCAACGCCACCAATCAGCCTAGTAAATTAGACAAGACGACATTATGCAACATGATGTTACATAAGAACAAGGAACAAAAGTAAATGGGTTGCAGCATAGTTCGTAAAGTGTTCTCGTCATATGTTTGATGTTTAATACAAAGCTGCCAGTATATTGATCGACTTTATTACAAACGTGTAGGCATATATGCGAACTCATAAGTTCTTGCATCTGGTTGTGGAATTGATAAATATGTCAACACGATAGTTGAGTCGTGTGTCAAATTGTTTGAACAACGTAAAGTGTATACACCCGGGTGACCCACGTCAGACGGACCCATGTAAATTTGGAATAGTCCCTGGATGATGATTTGGTCTTTCTTTAACTTTTAATTCTTGACAATATGCGTGATTTACCAGCCATGCCTAGAAGTCTTGTACATTCCGCTTTGTTCGTAGTACCTGGGACTATTCGAAGTGGCCACATTTCTATGGTCAGACAGGTCTTTAGCCCAGATTACCTAACGTAACATCTGAGTCTGCTGAAAGTTCAAAATTATGTACCGTGTTAGGTATGCATACTATTATTAGGAAACAATATTTCTATATTTCATCATAAAAAGTATCTTTGAAATACAAGTAAACGTGTTTCATTTTTCAGAGCGTGAAACTGGCCTTGAAGCCCAATAAAGATTGGTGTCCTGCAGATGCCAGCTACAAGGAGGCACACATGATAAACCAAAAGACACAAAGACATACGTTTAAGGAGAATCTATTTGACGTGTTTAAGTAACCCGCTACGAACGTTCTGACCCTAAAATGAATGAGTCCTCTGTAGTCCACTACTCGTTCATTAGACTTCAGACCATGTACATGTAGATAATTCACATCTCCCCGATCAAGAGCTCTAGCATACCTCCCTATATGTTTATGACTATGTGCTCATGCATGTATGTGTCTGTCTGTCTGTCTGTTTGTCTATAGCATATACAAGAATTTTATAACTAAGATAATATGTTTTGTTATGGAGAAATCGAAATCGAAAGACTGAGAGATACACAGACATTGAACCCCATCTTATTTGGTGACATCATATAATATCTCTGTGTTTGCGTTACTAGAGGTAAATAGGTCAAGTACCCAATCTCATAAAACAGTCGGTCTACCTTTAGTTTTGGTACCAGAGAAAGAAATCAAGAATATATATACTTAAATATTGCAGGTTATTCTATGAAGCACATACATGTAGTCTTTTATTACCATGGAAAACAGCCACTAGCACACTTATGAACACTTCATAAAATTAGAAAGTGTCTTTTGGAACAACTTTGGTCAAGACCTATCACAGGAACTCAATTTTAAGACAGAAGTCAAAGAAAGTAAACGAACATGAACACGAGTGCAGCGCACTACAATCACGATGGTCTGTTGCTGTTCTGAGGATGAATAGCACGGATGGCGAGACCGAGGTAGCTGTCTTTGTTCAGTTCACTCCTTGTCACCAGTCCACGATGTTTCAATCGTGAAGACTCAGGTCCGATTCCCCAAACAGATAAAATCTGAGAAGCCCATTTCTGGTTTTGCCGGTCTAGTTGTTGCAGGCCTATAGCTAAAAGCGATGTTATAACCAACTCACTCACGCACAGTGTACAATGTACTAAATAACATTCCTTATACCCTGTTGTGTTTTTATTCCGGTTGACCATTCCGGCGTTACACGCTCCAAGAACTACAGTGAGTGAGTGAGTGAGTGAGTGAGTGAGTGAGTGAGTGAGTGAGTGAGTGAGTGAGTGAGTGAGTGAGTGAGTGAGTGAGTGAGTGAGTGAGTGAGTGAGTGAGTGAGTGAGTGAGTGAGTGAGTGAGTGAGTGAGTGAGTGAGTGAGTGAGTGAGTATTTTAAGTCAGATCGGCAATATTTCAGCCATATCGTGAGCAAAACAAAGTGTAGATTTATAACGATATAAATTTAAATGCTAAACACCTCTCCACCAAAGACAGTTAAACAACTAGATGATATTTAATTTTTTAGTAATTAAATCTGAAAGAGTTTAACTTTAGACGACGATATAATATATACAAAATGACCATAGACCACCAACAAGTGAAGTTAGATCACCATACTATTAACGTGCATGGACCCTAGCTGGATTTACGCCTGTAGATTAAGGCAACTGATCCGTTATGTTATGTCCTAGATGGGCTGTTAGACCGCACTGACGGGTCAACGATGCATCTACAAAAACACCTGAAGTCTACCTTCAAAATTAGCGGATATATTGCATTTCTCATGATTTTTTTTCTTTTAAAAATACCGGTAGGAATGGAATACATTTAATCTGTACAAGGTAACATGATTTCATTGTCACGACCGCCTGTCGAAAAAACGGCGGTAGTTGATTTTGTCAAACATAAATACAATGGCCTAGTTTTGATAGCGTGTTAGTTACTAAAACGCTGGCACTGCCTCAGTCTTTTCCGTCCGCGAGTCGTGAAAAAATCATTCAAGTTCTTGGGTCGTAGCTGAAATAAGTGAGTTAATATTTAACGACACATCGGCAATATTGCAGCCATATCGTGACGTGAACATACGTGACATAAAAAAGAAATATATGTGCATATTATGAAGAACCTGTCCACGACGGACAGTAAAATCACGAGACTATCAAATTTAGTGTTAAAACTAGCGTGGAAACTTATAAAAATATAATAGTATCACTATTTGGACAGTGCAATGTAAAGAATAACTGTGTTGAAAGAATCACTGTCAAGCATGTGTTGATTGACTGTTGAGTGTTCCATCTAAACGTATACCTATTTCCAAAAACGAACTATGACAGATTTATTTTGATAAAGTCAAATCTGATTGAACTATTGCATTGTTTTGGGGGTTTTTGTTGCTGTTTTTTTTAATGAATAAATACCAGGTTTTGTAGACGTAGTATTTTTGCAGGTCAGTAGTGGCAAACATTCCTACAATCGCCAGCATCTGAAGGGATTGTGTAAATCCAACTATCCTCCATATAGGCAGCAAAGGTACTGTAAGTCCCCATTGTCCCTGGCATTGTGATCTACCTTTTGTTGTTAGCGATCTATAGCCTGTTTTGTTTGTATTGTATTTTTGAATAGTTAATTTAGTTTAAACTTCCCACGCTAGTTTTAAGTCTATTTGTGATATTCTAGTTGTTTTACTGTCCTTTGTCGACACGTATTTGTAATACACATACATTCCATTTCGGTGTTCAATGCTCTCGTCCCGATATGGCTGAAATAGTGCCGATGTGACGTTAAATATCAAATATAAACTCATTAACTCATTCACTCACTGAGAGGGTGCGTAAGTCAAACAAGGTAATTTAAATCTACTATTATTTTTAATCAAGGTGTATATGTTCTTTCGATTTATGACTATATTTGTCTTCAATCACCAATGACTGAAGGGATGGTTTAAATCCATCTAGGGTTCATGTAAGTCCCCGTCGCCCCTAAGTCTCGTCATTTACCTTCATCGTTGATTATCTATAACCCGTTTTATTGTGTAGTGTCTGTAGTGATTTAATTTTATGACAGCGTTCCAGTTTTAAAATTTGTATCTGTGATACTCTAGTAATTTTGTTGTCCTTCGATGACATCTGTATTCATTTTGCAAGTTCTAACTTTATAGATTTTAACATTGACAAAAATTACATCGTTCTCCTCACGATATGGCTGTAATATTGTGATATAACGCTAAATAATAACTCACTCATTTGTCCAAGTATATTGCACGTTGCTGTACCCGCAGTTGGTGTTTGTATATATTCATGTGGCACCGTCTGGCTACTTACCAACGAATTTGTTGGTTCTTTTAAGAGCTCAGGGTTATGTGCTGTACACAAGGGCTTGTGACAACACACTGAAAGAGCCAAACTTAGGTCACTGCAAAAAACGTGAATCCAAGTATTTCACACCTGATCACCGGTGGGCTCGATCCTTAAATTCAAGCTTATTGGCCTCGCGCCGTAGACTACTCGCCCACCACGCATTAAACGATAACGTGTATTATGAATGTGTAGTTACTTCTAAGATGTAGGTTAGCCTAGTGGTTAAAGCGTACCCTCCACAGGTCAATGCTCCTGGTTCGATTCATTTACAATGTGTGAAGCCTATTTCTGATGTACCCCGCTGTGACATTGCTAGATTATTAAGGGGGAAACCAAGTTGTAGAGATAGTCAAATTCTTTATTGCGATGAGAGAAACGTTGGATATGGGTATTAACAATGACTCACGAGATGATATTTCTCCTGTCAAAGTATTTCGAATAGGAAATACACGTTCCCATACATGTTTGATAACGCTGTTATTGCTGTTACGGTTAATACGTATCCGCGGCGAGTAGAATCCCTGGCGAGTCTAACAGGAGTGATGTTGTCTCTTCCAGGGTGACCAACATTATCATGGAAACTCCTCAATGCTGCAATTCTTAGTGTTGAAGGTAGGCCTAATTGTTCCCTTCCACTCCAGTAATATTGGCAACTCTGTTGAGAACACCTCGCTTGAGTTTGAAGTGACTGTAGTTCTTTAGCAGTGAGGTCACTGCAGACTTGTTGAGAAACCTATTTTTTTCTGGTCTTGTTCCATTCCTTTTCTGTACAGTGATCTTTGTTAGAGTTGGCCTTTAGCCTATGATCGTTCCCACTCTCTCGCATTCTATTCATACATGTCCAGTGAAGTCAAGGTCTTCATCTTCAATGACGTCTGCCGGAAGACATAAACTTTCCTCGAGGCTAGTCACATGTAAGGAATGATAGTTAGCTGTGACGTAATTTTTGGCAATCTAATACATTTCATTCGCATCTTCCTTGAGTGGCAACCTTAACAGAACATCAACATCAGCGTTGGTTTTTCCAGGACGAATGGATTTATGTCTGTAACAACAAATTCTTGGCCCCATAAGTAGTTGTGAATCTTCTCTGAGGCCATTTTAGAATCAAAAACTTAAATTTATGTGCAAAGTATATCCACTCAGAACGACTGAGTCCTTGACTTGCATAGTGCACTTGATAGAGTACATCACCCTATTCATGGCCACTGGCATCAGTGTGGAGTCCAAAAGGATTGGTACTGTAAGCACATCCTGGTATTGGTGGTTCAGAGACTCAAAAGCACTTTGTTGCGCTTCCTCACACATCCATTTAACATTCACCAAACTGTCCAGAGACGACATCAGGAACTGAACACTATTGATGAGAGAGTGAGTGAGTTAGTATTTAACGTCACATCGGGAATATTGCAGTCATATCGTGACGAGCAATTTAAATTACATTACACATGAAAATTATCAGAAACTAAAACCCTGTTGACGAAGAACAGTAAAACCACAAATTATATATCACAATTAGACTTAAAACTAGCGTGGAAAGTTAAAGGTCATGTCATTATTTAGACAATACAATGCAAACAATAGGCTATAGATTGCTAACACCTGAAGGTAGATCACCATACTAGGGACGATGGGGACTTACAGTACATTGGCTTCCCTCATGGACCCTTCAGATGTTAGCAATTTAGACACATCTAGTCAACAAGTAAAAATACACATATACTGAAAAGCAGTGGAAAGTTTAAATGTACTTGGAATTCTTCGGGACTTACGTACCCTCAGGGGGACACTAATTACACGGCACTGTACCCCGCCTCGAGGACACAGCCACTAATAAATAGTCTTAGTTACTATTTCAAACTTCCAGTCATCATCATCACCATCATCATCAAAGTCTTTATTACGTATGAAGACCACAGGCCCATATACATAGTAATGTAGATCTTCGAAACAGGCATACAAAACATGAAACAGTTCTTGAAGGAATAAGCATTTATCTATCTGCATGAGTTAATTTTGCCTGTAGTTACATCCCCTCTTAGAAATATCAGAGCACATATGTACACGTGTGTCGGTACTGTATTTCTTAAATATAATTCTAATACTAATTTCTATTTTACTAACCTTTCTCTTATTGTGTATGCACAATAAATAAAACGAGCTAGATTAATTATGTCTTCAGTTTTGTTTTGTTTAAGGATATTTATAAACGGTATCAAATATAATTGCAAGTTGTCAGGCAAAAATCTTTCCCGAAGATCTCTATAAGCTGGACATTTCAACAAAAAGTGATATTCATCTTCTAGGTCTACTTTACAAGCGGGACACAATCTTTGAGATTTTTCAATATTTTGCCACCTACCTACGTTATTCTTTAAACGTAATACACCAGCTCTGAATTTGACCAATACATTACGGAATTTACATTCCAAATTTAAGGATAGATATCCCTCAGGCTCAAGAAGACTCTTATATTGTGCATATAACCTGTAACGTGAGCTTTTGTCAAGTGTAGATGTCCAATTTTGATAAAACATATTGATCAAGCGTTCTCTAAAGATGTGAATAAAAGCACACGGATCACCGACTGCTTGTGAATACCAGACAAAACGAAAGCCGTGCGAGCAAAGTATGTCGTATCTCAGACGCTCACGTGTGGTACCCAGCTTTGTCTAGGTAGTATAACATATCATATGCCTTTTTCGGGATACATCCACCATGCATTGTCATAAACTTAATCCAGTATTTCATCGTTCAAACTTAGGAATTAATATAAACTGGAAAACGCCCACATTCTCCATATACTATCACATTTGGTATCTGTGGACCGACATTTAACAATATTTTACATACTTGTAAGTGAACTTTTCAATGCTGTCGTATCTTTTAAATCCCCATACCTCTGACCCATACAAGTATATTGGCTGAATTTGGCTGTCAAATATTTTAAAAACTACTTCCAAGGGTATTGTTCCTTAAGTTTCCTTGATTTCCTTAAGTTTATAGTTAATTCCATTAAAGCCCCTTTACTACGGGATGCAATTTCTGAGACCGCTTGCCTGAGACTACAATTACATGTGAACACAAAACCTAGGTATTTGTAGCTGTTTACAGTTTCAATGCTTCTTCCATTATAAAGCCAAGTTTCCTTAACCGCTACTTTCCCACCTCTCATAAAAACAAGGACTTTAGATTTATCCAAATTTGCAGTTAATCCCCACAAGAATTACATCGTCTGCAAACATCAACAATAGAATTTCTACTACATCTGGGAACAGTTGGACCCCATGCTTACCGTATTTTGTGATTTCTACGGAAAGTTCGTTTACAAATAAGGAGAATAACATTGGACTCAGCACACAACCATGCCGTAATCCAAATGGACAGTTAAAATGTTCCGTTAGCTCGGATTGTACCCTGACACACGATTTTACTGTTTTATGTATGCTCCTAAGAGCATGTAACATTTTACCGTTTACACCGCATGGTGAGAGTAATTTCCATAGTTTAACTCTATTTACAAAATCAAAAGCTTTTTTTTAAAATCAATGAAAGCCACGTATATCTTTTTTCTTCTTCGACATAGGTTTTTCTCGACGATGGCGTACAATGTGCAGATGTGGTCAACAACTGAATAGCCCTTCCGAAAACCAGCTTGCGTTTAAGAAGGTTTGTCCATAGCATTTGCCCATTTTGTTAGTCTTTCGTTCAGAATACTAGTATATATTTTCCCGATTGAGCTGAGCAGAAATATTAATCGGTAATTATCGGGAATATTTACATCACCTTTTTTATGCAGAGGCACTATGCTTGCTTTAATCCACGCTTGTGGAAAACAACCATTTGAAAATATTTGATTAAACATTGCTAACAGAAAAACGCATCATTTTAGACTCACTTGTTTTAATCATTTCTATGAGGACGTTATCAATTCCTGGAGATTTACAATTTTTCATATGCTGTATAGCCTTCTAGATTTCATCCTTGGTTATGATGGATTCGAGTATCTCCTTATCAGCTTCACCTATTTGTACACATTGGTCTAAATTGAGCAGTGCATCTGGTCCGGCTATACCTGTCCTATTGAAAAGTTCATAAAAATGGTCATACCATCTTTCTTTAGTTACACTATTCGTAGAGCATTTTAGCTTTGAAATCTTTCACAGCTCCCTCCAAAATACTGTGGAATTGTTCCTTGCAAGATATACTTTCCTTGTTTCGTGGTGTTGGTATTTACGTTTCCACTGTCTACATAAACCTTTATACCCATTTCTCAGTCTGCAGTTTTGGATTTTGCACAGTGAATTTCTGTTCCGTCTAAATATGTGTAGACAGTGCTTAGCTTCCTCTTTTGTCTTATGACACTCTGGTCAATAAAATGTGAATACTTTCGGAATGACAGACACTCTCTTTTGCATACAGTTTGCAGCATCAAGTAAATATGAAATTGTCTAAATTTATGAAATTGTCTAAATGCAAACCTACGCTTGATATGTTTTCAATGAAAGTGCTAACAGTATCATTATTCCATCTGTACTTGAATGTACTTGCACGTACGTCTTTAGTTTCAAGTTTTTCACGTGGACCAGTAAATCTAAGAATCAAAGGCATGTGTTTACTCTCTATTCTATTTCCTACATTAAAGTTCGAGAAATACTTAAATAGTTCAGGTGATTATATCACGTAATCAATTAAACTACAACCTTGTTCGGAAATATAAGTAACTTTCCCCTCAATATCTCCTTCCATCTGGCCATTTAAAACATACATGTTAAAAATGTAACATAGATTTAACAAATCTTTCCCAAATCTGTTTACACAAACATCATTTTTAAATGTAGCATTTACAGGGACTGCTTCATCCTCAGGACAATAGTCATTAAAGTTTTCACTTTGCATATCTGGAGGTTGATTTCCAGCCCCGATCCGAGCACTTAAATCTCCACACAGGAGTATGTGGCAATCAGTGAGATAATTTGGACTATCTACTAACCACTGCTCTAACTTCTCGTACAGAGTAGTAGTCCCTGTGACTCTATAGTAAGAAGATCCCTCTGGAGGACCATATACTACTAGAAGTATAACATCAGGATCCGTGTCTATTAGTCGTTCAGCTAGTCGGATACAAACTACATTATAGATATCAATGGGGACCCTCAGACAGAATTTTAGAAATATTTTTCTTATAAATACATAAATACCTCCTGAGAGTCTGCCACATTAGCTAGTCTTACGGCAGTACAAAAGAATGCTTCAAAGTCACACAGTTCAGGTATATCAATAAATCATAAAATATATACCTATTTACAAATCAGTTAAATAATCTAATTATTTTAAGAATGCAATAATTATATGAGGACTTATTAATAAAAACATCCTTTATACTTCTTGATTTAAATTATTAATCCCTTGTGATGGAATATTCAACAAAGTCAAGCAAGACATGCTTGACCGCGATTCTTTCATCAAAAGGTATACAGAATGATGGATCGTCACCCTTCAATATGTATTCATGGGTATATCTGGTATGATGATCCCTTCAAATCAATTTAAGGTTTCACTGCGTGTAATTTCTTCACACCTACGTGGGTGAAACTAAAAGTGCTTTATGGTTCAACTTCTTTATTATACAAGGTCACAACGTTTCGAAACAGATTCTAGTCTCTTCTTCGGGTGAGGTGAGGGATAGGGAATGAACAGTCCTCACCTCACCTGAAGAAGAGACTAGAATCTGTCTCGAAACGTTGTGACCTTGTATAATAAAGAAGTTGAACCATAAAGCACTTTTAGTTTGATTCCTCCAACTTCTAAATGCCTTTGAAACAACTTACGTGGGTGAAATTCTTCAAAGGCATTTAGAAGTTGGTGAGGTAATACAAGACACTATTATGGATGACAACTTCTTTAATTCTTTGAACACGACGTTTCAAGGCTAATTCTTGCCCTTTCGTCAGGTGGGTATCCCACTTCTTTTGCATTAGATGACGGATGTAAGATCTAATAGTAGCTTTAACATCGGCGTAAGGAATAAGAAGTTGTGTCACAGATTTATTGAGTACTTCCTTAGCTGCAGGATCGGCCATCGTATTCCCAGATATGCCAACGTGGCTGGATAACCAAGAAAAGATGATGTCGCATTGGCCAGTGGCAAAAAACATTATATAACTCGATAATTTCTGTTAAACGTGGATGTTTACAAGATATGTCTTTAATAGTCTGAAGGCAAGAAAGAGAGTCAGAAAAGATTATATATATTTTATGTTTAGGATGTCTCTCAATATATTTAAGAGCTGATAGCATTGTGTTTGCTTCAGCTGTAAAATTCGAGTTATTATCTGGAAATCGAGAAGACATTGTTCTGTATCCAATGACCGTCGCACAAACCACCGCGCCTCCATCCTTGGATCCATCTGTAAATAAGGATTTGTAATTGCTATATTTACGTTTTGATTGATTGTATTCTGCTTTGAATTGTAATTCGTTAGTTGTTTTTTTTTTATTATTTTTTAAACTTTGTCAGGTCAAAGTTAGGTCAACTTCTGGCTTCACTAATTGCCAAGGAGGAGAAGAAAGAAGGCGAGAAGGAGCTATACTTACCAGCTCAGTGCCGGCAGCAGCAATAAATCGCTTAATTCTGAACCCACGAGTTGGAACAGGAGACCTTTTGTTATACAAAACTACATAAAGAGGGTTAAAAGCACAGCTACATGCAGGATTATACTTGTTAGAATATAATTTTGTAATATATGTAATATATTATTCGGCGTTGGTTAAAGGGGCACTGGTGCGGAGCAATTTCCGTGAACTGGTGTAGACTTTTGTTATTGTTTTTCTCCCGTGAGTACCCGGATGATATCCCAGAATTCGTGACTGGTTCGTGACCTAAGCTGTCCGTATGTGCAATTGATAAGTCATTTTTACTTCATTACAAATGTATTATGGAAACAAATGAAACACTTTGAAGGTTAATCATCTGCCAGGGGTAGAAATGGTAAAAAAACTATTAGGACGGAAAAATAACGAAGCCAATGTACGCCTCTATATTTTGTCTCATAACCCTAATTAGTTTATTGTCATATTTGTATGATTTTGAAAATTAATAATAGAACACACGGTCTGCTTAAACTTATAGTAAATTTCTAACACGACAGCAACATGTATACATTGTATAGATTGTGGATCCTATTTCACACACATACGCGCTCTAGTGTGTGTTTTCTGTCATATAGATTCTGCTGAATGCTACAACAACTAAATTAAAACAAAACGCAAATAATGAATGTAAAACAGACTAATTTTATAGCAACAATGTCGGGTTACTCCCTTGTTCGGGAATGTATCCATCAATATCCACATAAAAGAAATCGTATTCCATTCATCTGCAGCTAGTAAATAATCCTGCTCTGTGTCGTGTGTCTTACAACAGTCTAATTTGCGAAAAAATAACACATCGTTTCACGTCCTTCACATCGGTTAAAACCTGATAAACCTCTCATTGGTCACCCAAGATAGCACACCTGGCAACGAATTGTATGATGTCCGCCATTCTAAGTAATTTCGTTAACCAATAATGAGCAATCAATCAATCAGTCAACGCAAGGGTGGTTAGTTCTTTGAAGAGAGGATATTGTTTTTACATTCGCACTTTACGACAGGGTGTAGTCAGTATAAATTCGTACATCTGCTACACACAGTGCCTTTTGACAAATCCGCTAGAAGATAAAAGTAATTAATCAATCAGTGTGTTATCGGTTAATCCTTTGATCGATGTTTGTTTTTGTAACTCAGCTGATAAACCCTCTTGCATCACTTACATAACATATTACATAACATGTTTCTACTTGAGTATATCCACCTGGTAACCGTGGTGCCATCTGTTGCAGATCCACAGATGTAAGGCATAGTCCTTGTTGACAGCCCGTGGTGGGTGGGGAGTCAGATGGATGAAACATAACTACTACTAACATGGCACCCCCTTACAAGAAACGTACTCATGAACCAGAAGGATCTGGAAGCACGGAAGATTGTTCTAGCTCAAGAACAGCCAGGATCTACTTATGCCACCACTCTACACGACTTTCAGACCCGAACGTTATTGGTTATGGGTCTATTGTATATGGGGGAGCTTGTAAAAGCCTATTGGACTATTGGACTGTGGGATTTTGTCCACCACCAAGGTCTTAGACTTTGTCTCGGATCCTTCAGAACTTCTCCCGTGGACAGTCTTTACGTCGAGGCAGATGAACAATCTCTTTCACAACGCCATATAAAATTATCCGTACAATATATTACAAAACAAGTCTAACCCTGTTTTTAACTGTCTTTAATTCCCTCTATGAGGATTTACATACTAAGAAATCTTCTCTTCTTCCACCTCTTGTGCATAGAGTTAAACCATTCCTTTCTGGTGCTGGCATTGAGCTGGAGACTATATCTCCATCGCGTTAACCGTTTGCTTTCTTCTCCTCCTTGGCAACTAGTGCGGCCACAAGTTGATGTAACTCCTACACAGTTTAAGAAGTCAGAAACTAATCAATTACACTATAAACAAGAATAGAATCAATTAAAAAATAAATATAGCAATTACAAACCCATATTTACCGATGAGTCCAAGGACGATGGCGCAGTAACTTGCATTTAGTGCCACGGTCATTGGATCCAGAACAATATCTTCCAGATTACCAGATTGCATCTCTATTTTCACAGCTGAAGCCAACGCCATATTAATGGCTCTTAAATATGTTCAAAGACACCCCAAACATAAAGAGTATATAATCTATTCCGACTCTCTTTCTTGCCTTCAGGCGATTAAAATTATTTCTTGCAAACATCCACTTTTAATTGAAATTATTGAATTGCATAATGATCTTGCTACTGGCCAATACGACATCGCCTTCTGTTGGTTACCCAGCCACGTTGACATTTCTGGTAACACAATGGCCGATCTTGCCGCCAAGGCAGCACTCTACAAATCTGTGACACCACTTCTTATTCCATACACTGAATATAAAGCTACCACTAAATCTTATATCCGTGATAAAGTGGGATCTGCAAGTAGGTATTAATAAATTACATGCAATAAAACCTTATATTGGTTATACCTACTTGGGTTGTCAGTCCAGATTTGAAGAGGTCATCATGCGGCGATGACATATTGGCCATACGAGATATACTCATGAATACTTAGTGAAAGGTGAGGATCCTCCATTCTGCATCCCTTGTGGTGATATAATCACGGCCAAGCATGTCTTGCTTGACTGTGTGGAATATTCCATCACAAAGGATAAATATTTCAAATCACGAACTATGAAGGATCTTTTTAGTAACATAAGTTCTCGTTCAATTCTTGCATTTTTAAAAGAATTAGATTTGATATCAGACTTGTAAATAGATAAATATTTTACGATTGGAGGTTTAAATTGATAACTAAGATTGTTAGTGGCTGTATCCTCGAGGGGGTTAAAGTACTGTAAAAATATCGTCCTCCTGAGAGGATACGTAAGCCCACAAACATTCAAAGTAAATTCAAACTCTCCGTATTTTTAATCGTAGCATTTGTGTCCTTTTAACTACATGACTAGATGTGCCTACATTGCTAGCGACTGAGGGGATGGTGTAAATGCAACTAGGGTCCATGCAGGTAGCAAAAGTAGTGTAAGTCCCCATGGTCCCTAGTATGGTGATCTACCTTCAGTTGTTGGCAGTCTATGGCCCATGTTATATTGTATTGTCATCTATAGTTGAACTGTTTTAGATTTAATTACTAATCTTAAATGGATATCTGTGATATTTACTAGTGGTTGCACTGGTCTTCGTCAACAGGGTTTTAATTTCTTACAGTCATTCATGTTACACTGCCGTTATTACTTCTTCTCGTCAAGATATGACTGCAATATTGCCGAATGTGACGATAAATATGAACTCAGTCACTGACTCAAGTTAGTTAGACGAACATGAACATGAATGAACTCCCTACAATCGTCGTGGGCAGGTGCTGATCTGAGGATGGATGTCACGGATGGAGACCGAGACACTGTTACCTTTGTTCTGTTCACACCTTTGCCACGATTCCATCCTTTGTTTAGTTTATCCAAAAGATATTAATTTATAACATTGTTGGCTGGTATGGAAATCTGTGGTGCGAAATAAAAACGAGTTGATCAAAATTGTAATTACTACTAGTAAAATTTCTGGTGTAACCTTTTAAAGTCCCAACTCAATTTTTGAACGCCAAACACTCAAAAAGGTACTCAAAATTATCAAAGATCCCAGTCATTGCCTTCGGGACGACGCGTCCGCCTGCCGCTGCTGAGATCGAACCGGGCTCGGTTCTTGATACCAACGAGCGTTAGACTTTACAACGAACGTGTTAATGATATATTTTAAAATATTTTTCCATCCCCTTAGTGATTGTCAATTTTAAGATTCCCATGGGCAATGTGTGTTAACTGGACATATGTTTGAATGAGTGTTATAATTAACTTATGTTTTAGGTACTGTTATCTGCTATCTTAACCATATATTCTGTTATCTGGTGTTCTGTAAGACAAATTTCCCTTGGGACATTAAAGTGTTATCCTATCTGGTATCACCCAGTAAAAATATGTAGGTAACAGGAAAGGAATTCACAACGAGACAGTATTTCTGGTGATTTAGAAAATTTCACCTGTACTACTGCATTGTGTACTTGAAAAAATAATGTAATGCAAACCGAAGATAACTTCTGTTTATTTTTTCAGATACATACCTCAACAAAGTGTAAACATGTGAGTTCAAGAATATACTCGGTATGCCAAATTTATCAAAAATATATAAAACAACTCATGTATATATATAATCTTTTTATGTACGCGCGCACATGCCTGCTTTGTCCGTTACAGTTTCAGAGTCCCTAGTATGGTGATCTACCTTCAGTTGTCAGCAATCTATGGCCCATTTTTGTGTTGTATTGCCCTCTATAGACAAACTGTTTTAGGTATAATTACTAGTTTTACATACGTTTCTGTGACATTGTAGTTGTTTTACTGTCCTTTGTCGACGTTTTTTTTTTATAATACACATATATTCCATTTCAGCGCTATGTTCCCGTCACGATATGGCTGAAATATGTGACGTTAAATATTAACTCACTTACTACAGAGTCATGAGGGAAAGGTTGGCAAGCCCAATTGTGTTGTTTCGTAACGCAGAAGATCCAGGTTCGATTTCCTCACATAAGTACAATGTGTGAAACCCATTCCGTGTGTTCCGATCCGTAGCAGCTGGAGTATTGCTAAAAGCGGCGTACGACTATACTCGAGATTTCGAGACTAAATTCCGTTTAAACAAAGGACACCAGAGAAGGCCCCAGTTAGGAACCATGTCCTGTTTTACCAGCAGCGGGGGATTACAATAGCACAACACACTGCAGCAATGTATCTGCAGGGGCGTGTGAGCAAACTAGGCAATTAGGTTGACTGGTTGGTTGTTGTTTATCACCCCATTCAGCAATATTTCAGCTGTATGTCAGCGGTCTGAAAATGTAACATGTCATATTTGGGATTACACTCTCCTAGTAAAATACACATTCTAGTACTTTGGGGACATTTGACAACTCTCTAAACAGCATTGTGTTATCATGGTCTGAAAATATTCGAGTCAGATAACCCGGTGATCAACAGCAATCTACACGATTAGGATGCGATGACATATGTGGACCATGTCAGCGACCCTGGACATTCTTTCCCTTTGATAAGAAGGGGTCACTGAAGGCCCATCCAAACCTGAATCTTCACGGGTTAGGCATTTACGTTATGACCTATGTTTGCACAGGAGATGTTAGGCTGACTATGCAAATATATACTTTGTTACAGGTACGTAATTCCCACATTTCAAATGGTCTTAGTTGCAGCGTACATTTGACTGAGTAATTGTATACTTTACATAGGGGCACCATGTACACCTCTGTGTATGTTTGCCCGAGCGTGCGAGTAAACATTTGCATATGCACGGCAATGAACACATGCATCTGTCTCTGTGTAAGTGAATGGGTGTATTTGAGTCTATATGCGCATATGTGTGTGCGCACTTGTGTGTGTGTGTGCGCGCGCTTGTGTGTGTGTGTGTGCGTGCGCGCTCGTGTGTGTGTGTGTGCGCGCGCTTGTGTGTGTGTGTATGTGTGCATGTAAAAGTACACGTTCACTTAGAATACTAACATGGAAGTCAGTGATGCCGTGAACCAAACAATGTAAATGTAATTCCCGATGACCATCTGGGAACTATATACAGGTAACTGTTGTAACCCGAACAGGTATATACAGAATTGAATTCGATTACACACTACCTTGTACAGATTGTCTATTTACAGAGTAGCCTCTCTCTGTGTGATTTTTCTTGTACCAAGAAGCTTCAAACACATTTAAAAAACCAGTATTGTGACCTCATATAAGGCCTTTCTGTTTCATCCGTACTCTTCACCGTACATGAAGTATGCCTGAATGAAATATTATTAACAAACCAAAGAATGGATTGAGACAAGGAGCTCAATAAATGTTGGTAGAAACATAATGTAATTGGACATCTGTTTAGAGAGTGAGTGTGCGGATAATGGTTTGGTCGCCATATCCCCGCATCCTGGTGAAGTGAGATTGTGGTCGATGCCATGGATTGTCGTTGTGGGCAACGCAAATAACTTCCAGGTTTGTTCACGGCGTTATTCTATATCTTTCTTTTTCCTGTTTTGAGCCTGGACAAGATCGTAATATGCTCCTTTCAGAGCTAACAGATATGTGTGTGTTCCAACTTCGATTATCTCCCCTTGTTTTACGACCGCGATCTTGTCCGCGTTCTGGACCGTGGACAGTCTGTGAGCGATGACAATGCAAGTCCGACCTGCTCTGGCCCTATCCAATGCCTCCTGGACAATCTAATTGGAACAAAGGAAATACTGAATGACTCCACAGAAAAGACTAGAGTTTTAGTATAACACGCAAGCCAAGTGTGTTAGACATTACATGCTTTGGGGGTATTAATGATTTCCTCTTCTTGGAGAAATTACCCATCCCTTAAATTCATATTGTGATACATATATGAAAGGAACTTGGAGAACACACGATTATCAATATTTGCAGACAAAACAAGCATCTTAAACATTACGGATGACATGATTCTGACACAACCAACGACAGTATTTCAAAAACGTGGGCTTCCCATCACTGGTTGGGGTGTAGTCCTACAGAGTACAGATAAAACATATCTGGTCTAAGTAGAATATCCGAAAACAAATCATCTTTTACTCTCATGTGTGTCATTAATACTCCATAATTGTGTTTCTTTAAAAAGCATGTCAAAAGTCACCAAACCCACCCACCTTCTCACTCTCGGTGTCCAAGGCAGATGTGGCCTCGTCTAGAAGAAGCACCTTCGGGTTCCGCACGAGAGCCCGAGCTATGGCTATCCTTTGTTTCTGTCCACCAGAGAGTTTCGTCCCTTTGCTTCCAACATTAGTGTCATAAGCCTGGAACAAAGTATGTGTGATATTTTTTAAACATGAAGATTTACAGGTTCCGTAGCTAGACGCTGTGTTTGTTCTCTCAGGAATATCCACATATCGCGGAAAATAAACACGTATCATACATGGAATGCAGAGAGTGTCTCGTGTATGATGATCATAATACATTCTGAATGGATATATTTTACGTAAAAATAACGGAGAACACGTATTTATGAAATTATTATTCAATCCTTTCCGACAACAACGTACCAGAGGTAAAGATGCGATAAAGGAATGTATGTTTGACATTCTCGCTGCTGCTATAATCTCTTCCATAGACACTACACGGGAGTTGTCACCGTAGGCGATGTTCTCTGCTATGCTGCAGTCGAAAAGAATAGGTTCCTGTGATACAAGCGCTAGCTGTGATCGCCACCACTTGAGATCTAGACAGGGGATAGGGGATTTGTCTGCCATCTAAAACAGAAAACAAATAATGTATTAATCTAAATTACCACTTTTAAAGACATTTACTGCTTCCATCACAATACCTCAACCATATTCCTGCCCTTTCGTAACCTCAAATTCTGTACGGTTGGGCGACATATGCTTAACCCCCTTATGATGCAACATTACCCTTAGAACGCCCTGGTTGATTGGAGAATGCTTTCCTCGTCTATATCATGACGCTTCTAATCCTCGCCAAGAAAGAGATACCTTCTCTAATAAGTTTGACACACGTGTTCCTGGCTTCCTTGTGCTACTTCGGCTATTGAAGGATAGATTTAGGTTTAGATCGGACCAATGAAGTATGAGATGGTGTGAAGCCGCGTAGTCAATAAATGCATAACTGAATTCGACACTGAAAAGTGTTAACTTAAAACAGATTAAACAAAACAATATACAGAAAGAAAACACCACTACGAACACGAAAGCAAAGTAAACGAGATAGATAAAGATCCAAGATGCAGGAACAAACAAGGGAGCGTGACGAGAAAATTTGCTGTATCTTAATCCTATTAACATGCTTGCGGCATTGTTGAAAGTTGTGTTAACGATCTTCAAGTTCACTCCCAGATTCTAGATGACCTTGTGTGGGCGTTACAGACAGAATGGCAAAACACTCCATCACTGTATCTTTAAAGGCTCATTCGGCGAATATGAAGACGAGTAGAAACTTTGTTCCAGTGGTGGTCATATTGCTTTACACTGCTCAAAAATGACTTCAACCTTAATGTTAACATATTGTTCCATCAACGCAGCACATTTTGCATGTCGGCTGTAATAATGATGATGATGATTTGTAAACCAATTATTGCTCGATAGAATTTCATTTCATTTTGTTAGTCGTGTGTACATATGTACCCCAATTCTATTGTATCATTTGCTCATTTGTTATTTTAAGTAAATAAAAATGTAATGAGACTAGAAATTTGTGTTGCGTAAGTTTTTGAGAGACATATACAGTCCAGATCAAAACACAAACTTTCCCATTCTGCCCCAACTCACCATCGCTCCTTTTTCTATATTATAGAAGCGCTCGATGAGTTGTATAGTGGTGCTCTTCCCGCAGCCGCTGCTGCCCACCAGGGCTAAAGTCTCTCCGGGCTGGACGTCGAAACTCAGTCCTTTCAGGACAGTCACGTTCGGCCGAGATTTGTAGCGGAAATGTACGTTGGTTAAAGTGATCGATCCACTGTACTGATCCTACAAACATGAAACATGTTGTTGGTATGAAACGGATCATTGATAGTTTGCAAACAAACAGACATGTCACCGATCGTGACCATGCGATCCCATTAGTCGCTTCTTATGACAGGCATGAGTTATTATTTAGGTGGAATATGTTGAAGATGTGTTTATGTCTACCTACACAAAGTCTACTGTGAAATATAGTCTGATACGTTCTCACGACGCAAATTATTCTTTTTGAGTCACTGTTGTTTTTCTGTCTGTTTTTCAGTGTGTACACATCATCTTACAAGTTTCTTTCCTTTCAAAGTCTCTGTGCTTATCTCCGGCTGCCTATCGATGACTGCAAACAGACGCCCAGCCGCCGTCTTGCCTTTTGCATAATCGCTAGAGGAAGAAGTGGCTCTTCCACTTTGCTGGCCCCCAAACACAATTGGTGCGAAGACCCTGCAAAGGTAACATTGGCAAAGAAAACATTGGCGTATCATACTACAAAGTGTCCAGTGTGTACATATTTTCATAACATGGCATGTTGAAGTGGATCCTGTAAATATAGGGCGATATGAAATTTGTGACTTTGTCAAAATTTGGAGCCGATTCAGTATTGATCAAGCCATGTATGGGGACACTCTATTCAAACCCAGACGTCCATACCAGAAGGACACCCTTTGAGGAACTGTCACGATAACGAGTGATATACTGACCCTACATACAAACGTGTTTTTATCACCACTATGTGGATCTGTACAACAAAAAGTCTTCTTTTGTTCAGTCTCTTGGACTAAAATTAAACGTTCCTTTAATGTTGCTAATATTGAGCTATGAAATGTATCTCCTTCCGGTTTTCTTTCGTTTGATCTTTAGCAATTAGTTGACCTAACTCTGCCAATTTCGTTCAAAAAAACTCAGATATGAACAGATTATAATATAAACAAGAAATAATTAATTGAAAAGTAGATATAATACTTTCAGAGACTTATTTATTTCCTTGTGATGAGAAAATCACGGTCACAGTTTACATTTACAAGGGATAACATGTCTTTCGATGTTAAAACTGAAAAGGGTCTTTTTGCGACTGTAAATTATTGAGTTAGTAAGGGAACTGAAATTGATACATAAATTTTGATATGTTCTGAAAATAGACAAATATTCTATAATTCTTCCTTTAGATCAGTTGTAAGTTAGATTTGTTCAGGGCTGTATCCTCAGCGGGGCTTAAAGCACTGTAAAATCACTGTCCTCTTGAGAGGTCAGATTTCAACCTTCCACTTTTTAATCGTAGGAAAGTATATTTTTAATGTATGGCTAGATGTGTCTAAATTGCTAAGGCTATATAAAAATAAATGTTTATCGGACACATCTTTTCAAACGTGACGAGGGCGGTAGGCTTTTCTTAGTTTTTGATAGAAAAGTAAGTGACAAGGGGGGAACACATTTTTACTTTTTTTCTCCCAGAAATACAGCTCTCGAAATTCAGCACGTATTAATGGGCTGTAGATGCAACCACACTCGTTCTTACAGATGCTCATTCTCATAGTGGACAAATGGATGATCTAAACGCGGTCAAGTCAAAATTATTTCTTTTTAATTATAATATCGTTACGCGGACAGAAAAGTGACGCGCCGATGTCAAAGAAACAGTTTTCTTTGTTTGCTTTCAATCTAACAGCTGAAGGGATGATGTAAATCCAGCTAGGCCTTGCAGGAAGCAAATGTACTGCAAGTCCCCATGGTCCTTAGTGGTGATCCATCTTCAGTTGTTGGCAATCTCTAGCCTGATTTTATAATGCATTGCCATTTATGGTTACAATATTTCAGATTTAACTATTAGTGTTAAATACATCCCTGTAATAATCCATCTATTTTACTGCCCTTCGTCGACAGGTGTATATCACATAATTGTACTTATTGTTTAGTTATAGCACACCATACTTGAAATATTTTGACCGTACATTTTAACTCGCTCACTCACCCTGCTAACATGGCCCAAATATCGTTCATTCCTACCTGAATACTTCAAAAAACTGCATTTCTCCAATCTGTACCAGATATGATCCATAGGTAAATGATCCTGCATAAGCGAAAAACAGAATGCACTGGGAAAACCCGTGAGCAAAGCCTCGGATGTGGGACCTCTTCACGCCAGCACTAGCAGAAAAACGAAGCGTACATAAATGGAACGGTCATTCATCCACTATAAACACCCTTCCGCTATAAACACCCTTATTTAAAAAGGGTGGATTGTGACTTGACATACAGCTATATGAACACTGCAAGAAGCAAGGAAACAGAAAAAACAGTTACTGCCCTAACAAAGACCATTGTATTATTTTAACCACTTTTACCTTTAGTGCGTCCATGTAAAAGTCCCCTATCAAAGCACTGTTAAAATCCCAACATGGACAACTTTATTTTCCCAGAGCAAAAGGTTTCTCCCTCCACTCCAAATACTTGTTTTCACTATATGGATCATAAGGTGTTATGAAATAGAACAAATTGGGCCTACTTGCAGATTTTGTTAATAATGTCCTCATATTTGTCTACAAAGACTTTCTCCGTGTTAAGCGATGCTACAGTGCGAATGTTGGCAGTCGTTTCCGAACAGATCTGGAATACAATCATATACAACGATCAACAGTTATTATCTTAAAGTGTGATTTTTTTTAATTGGATTAATGCCAGAGAACTAAGTAGATTTCCGTGACAACGTCGAGGCATACATATGTTTCTCTGGAGATTTTGGTTCACGTTCTTTCTGAATCACCTTCTCATTGTTATGATATAGGGTTAGATTTCTCGAAACAAACTGAGTTTGACAGTTTGAAGCAGCAGTATTGTAACTGCATTAATTAAACCGATCAATAAAAGCCACAAGTGCCAAGTAGCCCATTCTCCAAAGTCAAATTGTCTACTAAGCCTGAGTTTAAATATCATTTTCTGTTTATTCTGGGAAATACATTTTCCACTGTCTTGTCAGATTTGAGTGAAAACTGAAGTCAAAACTGAGACTTAAGTTTGTTTCGAGAAATCGAGACCAGATCAATACTTTAATTCAAATACATGGAATCAAGGCCTGCTGCCGACTACAGGCTTTAAAATCTGTGGGCCTTGAATGAATGTGAAGGCCCATTTGCTTAAAGTCAAACCAATAAGAACAAAATAGATTACACTGTACACAAGTTTCACACTGTTTCTGCAACATCTCATGGCCACGAGAAAAAAATAAATTATATGGTAAAAGCTGGCGTTGACCATTTACCAGTTCCACACAGAGTTTTAATTTTATACACGGAAAATCTGTCCTTACCCTTCCAGCCTGCTCTACATGGACCTTGTCAGCTTTTGCGAATCCCTTAAATACCCGTCCTTGAATGACACCGGCTGCAATCATTATAGGCATGAAACACAGAACAATAAGTGTCAGCTTCCAGCCATATATGAAGGCAATGACCAGGGCAGCACTCACGGTTCCCATAGCTTCTAGGATAGACCCGATCTGAGATACAGTCTGGCGAAGAAACAAAACCATATGAAACGACGTATTTGTACACTAGTGCAACAGGGTTGAACAAAAAGTAATGTCAGAATTGCTTGGGACATGCCTTTAGGTTTCAATATCAATATGATGGATCTGACATACGATAAAAGCACATATGTGGTACATGTATGACTCTACCTCTATGGGTATTAAAGCTGTGAGGAAAAAGTGCACTTGAAGATTGACTTCACAGGAAAAAATCGTAAATATTCGTAAAGGTTCAAACTGGAATGCAGACTGTTATATTTTATATAGCCTCAAATAATGTAAGAACATAAATGATGATAAAAAAACAAACTTCCAATGTTTGAAAAAATGTTACTTTTGAAGTGGTTAAATTCCAAATAATTAGGTGAAAATGTGTAAATCAGATCGCATAGATAATATAGTTCACCTATAGAAGTTTCACTGGCAACATGCGACTTGATATATCGGCAGAACAAATAATTTCAAATTCATATTAGTATTTTTAATAAAAAGAGAAACCTCTCGCCAGCTATGACAGGGTTTACTTTAGAATGTGTAAAGCCCTTAGTTTTGACATATAGTCAGGTTTAGAAACCTGTAAGCAAATAAGTAACCTCAGGGGTTGTGTCGAATACGAAACCAGGTTGGAAACACAAACTGGATGGCTTTGATAATTGTGCCATACACCGTGCAGTCTGTGGTCTGTATGAACTCAAATTCCTACCAACCGGTATTAAAATATAAGATATCAAAGACACAAGAAACGTCTCGAAAACAACACTGATTGTAGTTCCAGTACAGATGGAGATCAGGTACACCAAGGGGGAAAATGGCAGAGTTATCATCAGACAAACGTAGACGCTTGATCATCTTGTTTAGGGTTCGTGACCTTGTTTTTTGAGACCAAGAAATACTGGTGGTGATTACCGCAGAGAAATGAATGTACAGAGGTCGGTTCGAACAT
Source organism: Haliotis asinina (assembly GCF_037392515.1). Taxonomy (NCBI): domain Eukaryota; kingdom Metazoa; phylum Mollusca; class Gastropoda; order Lepetellida; family Haliotidae; genus Haliotis; species Haliotis asinina. Next base: position 7,970,338 of record NC_090290.1, on the reverse strand, counting down.
TAACTTTTCACCGCAGCTGAACGAATCGATCGTTATGATTTTGGATAACGCTAGTTACCATGCCCTGCGTGCCCCTAGCACCATCACTTCAACCATAAGCAATCTGAAGGCTCATTTGCAGGATTTTCCCACTTCAAGAACAAAGCCCCAGTTCATAAAAAACATCCGGAAGCACAAAAAGCCAATACAGTGACGAACTAGCTGCAAAACAAAATAGTTCTGCGTACGCCAGTGAGGCAATATGAACACAATCCCAACGAGCTGATCTGGGGTAACCGTAAGGCTTTTAATAACACCATATTCAAAGTGCAAGAGCTTGTGTATTCTACTTTTGCGAAGGATTGTCCCAGAAGTGTGGCAAAAGTCTGCAGACCGTTTTCACAGAATCGAGGACGTCAGCAGAGGTGCACATGTTGTAATTTTGCTGTGAGTCCTTTACCAGCAGTCATGCTGATACTTGAGAATTTGATACGACCACGGGCATGTACTGCCCGTGCATTACATGAACTCTGTCGGCAAAAGGGCAAAAGATATGGGAAGAAGTTCTAGCTACTCACCGATTGAAGAACCTGGGCGTCTGCTGCGAGTCGAGTCGTTAGATAACCTACTTGATTCTTCTGATCATCGAAAAAGTTCATGTCCTGTTTGGGAACATTCAAACAGATATCAGTAATGATGCTGAACTAGTGTTCACATCAAAAGTCACAGTCCATGTAATACTTGCCGCTGACCTTACCCCTATTGATCACAACACGGGCGTCTGCGTCAAAATCTGCCTCAAGTGGGTGCTTGAGTGAAGTTTGTTTTACGTCGCACGCAGCAATATTCCAACAGTATGGCAGTAAATAATCGATTTGTGGAGCAGACAAACCAGTGATCAACAGCATGCGCATCGAATTAGCAAATGGGATATTATGACATTTGTCAAGCATGTCAAACAGCCTGACCCCCTTATCCCGTTAGTCGCCAGTTACGAATCTTGACGGGTTAGACGATCATTTAATGACCTAAACGTGACGTCGCCCGTCTGGAAGCGTTATGCTGACATCTCATATTCAGTCCTCGAGCATCCGGATCATGATTGGTATCACACCTGACGTAGTTGCGACACAAGCGGATGCATACCACTACACACCGTCCACAATACAATTACACCGTAAAATCTTGGAGTCGTACCTGGTTGACTATGGACGCAAAGGCCACACTTCGAACACGGGCAGTTAGGGCAGCGCCTGACTTGGAGAAGCAGTATGCCTGAAAATAGTGCCGTACATGTTACATCGTTACAGTTACCATCGAGAGGCTGAGCATCCTATAGCCTGGTCATTTCTAAATGGCATTCTGTATTCACCATGCTCATTGCTTAACCAAAACATGTTAATGCCATTCCGCCCGTGACAACAGCCATTAAATTATCTGTTGCTTCCTTAGAGCGTTGTGGTTGAACCTTGTGGTTCAAGCGTCAGGCCAAGACCCTCGCTGGGATATTGATATTGGTTGCAGCATTAACGGGAACTGGCTGTGTGAACGATAATCCAAGAAGAGTGGCATAAGCACATACACACAGGATGTCCAGTGCATGCTGTGGAGCAGCACGCTGCAGTCACGCGACGTTGTTTCTCTTCTATGGCCACGCCATATCACGCCCAAACACACCCACCCAGACAGATACAAGACAGAATGTACCCAGCGATACTGAACGTCCAATAAGTTTGTCAGAACGGCCAGATAATGCACTTGTTTTGTTTTTAGTCGTGTGTCCAACCAACTCAACATAAACAAGAAGACAAAGTCATCAATATACCCCATGCAGAGTAGTTGGTTCCTGATTATCCACGATATGGAAGAAGAGTATTGAAAGGTCAAACTTGTCATGGAAAGGCACAAGGCCGAAACACTTCAGTTTAAACCGAGACCTATCTATACTCAAAAAGGGTAGGGGAACTGTACTTTCAATGAACGATTGTCGAAACTGGGGGAAGTATGGGATTGAATCTACGTTGATGTAATAATAATGGATGTTTTGAAAATGCATCACCACATAGATATCATTAAAGGCAAAGCTGTCCGTACAGTTATTCCCCATGTTATGTGACTGTAGTATGACATCAAAATTTCAGGTTTACAATTTTCAGTCAGTAGTGTTTGATTTGACCCTGAAGACCCTGACCATGTACAGATGCAAGAACATTATCGGAAGAATGGTCTACAGTTATCCCTCTTGCTATGTGCCTGGAGTATGACATGAACATTTAAGGTTTACAATTCTCAGTCAGTAGTGTGTGATGTGACCCTGAAAACCCTGACCATGTACAGATGCAAGAACATTATCGGAAAAAGTGGTCTACAGTGATTTATCGACCTGCCTGAATAAACGTCAAGACTCATAATGACACCCCATGCATGGAGCTCCCACGTTGTGCATGTGCACTGTGTTTGTGTGTGTGTGTGTGTGTTGATAGGGTGAAATAATGCTGCATGCACCAGATAATTATCATTGTAACCAGGCTTCAAATTCCAGGTTCCCTACTTTTGTGAGGAGTATTTGTTATGAGTTAAGGGACGAAACTATAATAGTTCAGGATAGATGAAGAGATACGCACCTGCAACAACTTGGCAGTTGCGTTGATGAATCCTAAAGCACCCATTGCACAACTGATAATAATAGTCTGCCGCATCTGTTCTTCAGGAGAATGTCTAATTCCAAATATCTATGTGAAGAAGAGAACATATTGTGTAGGAGTAGCGAATATCATTGCAGAGCAAAACCGACTCTCAGAATGAAAGGAATTGTTAAGCTCATATCTTACTCGAACAAACTCTGAGATCAAAAAGGCCATCACTGGTATCATCAGTCCAGACACAATGGCACCAAGACTGCCAAACAGCAGGAATATCCATTCCGGGGCGTTGAGATGAAGAATCCTCATGAAACTCACTGTTGGAATGGATTCATCTTCCTGCAAATATGTTTAGTATTTTATCGTTATAAGCATGACAAAATAAAATTCAGTAATGAGTAAACTACTGGACTATGTCTGCCAGTAGCAGGAGTGAAGGGTGATTTTTAATTCAGTACTATGAAAGATCTTTTTACTAATATAAGCGCTCAAAAGCATTAGATTTCTTAACTGATTTGTCAGTCGATAAATATTGTTTTGGAATGGAAGCTTAAATTGTGTGTGGGTAGCTGTACTCTCTAGAGGGTTGAAGTATTGTAAAACTGTTGTCTTATTTTTAATTTCTGCTGACATTTCCTACCACATCAAGCTACAAAAGGGATGGTGTAAATCCACCCAGGGTCCATGCAGGTAGCAAAGGCATTGTACGTCCCCATGGTCCCAAGTATGGAGATCTGCCTTCTGTTGTTGGCGAGTTATAACCTGTTTCTAAAATATATTGTCGGAATAGTACTATTTGTTGTAACTTTCGCCGTTAGTTTTAATTCTAACTGTGCTTTACTAGTGTCCTTCGTTGACAAGTTTTTATAATGTACATAATATTACCGATGTTACGTTAGCTGTTGAATAAATCGCTCTAATTCAACATAATCAGTGTCATCACTGACGACCCAGGACGTTATGTGGTTAATGTGACTGCGTGATCGGGCTTGTGCAGCGCCACACTGCCAAGTAGGGTGGAAATTGTGGAAGTAAGCAATCCAGTGACTGATAGTAAGAACACCGATCCACGCCACCAAGTTACCTCACGCCACCCGAAACGCACACTGGTTTGTAGGAAGATGCACGAGCACACAAGTCACCGTTGTGCTGAATACATTTGTTCAACTGAATATCTGAAGCACCATGACCCTTCCTTTCCTGACCCTGCCACGCCAGTACCGATGGAGTACCGTTGTAGAATGTACATGTACCTCAACTGTCTTTGCATTTTCTTCTCCGTCAGTGTTTCTCCTCTTGTGTCTAGATCCAGATCTCAGTCTAACATGGAGACGGTCTTTCCCATTGGACAACGACCGCTCAAAGGTTGGATCTAGGATGGGATCCTCCTCATCACTCTCATCAGAATCACCGACGATGTCAACACCAAGCACATCTGTAACACAGTTGGAGAACTGTACACTAAGAATACAGCATTCGTACATAGTAAGCTTGCTCAGTTACATTTACAGTGTTCAAAAAGCTCTAAACAAGAGCTTTTTTGTCATCATACAGAATATGAAATACAAAAAGTCAACCCTATCTATCATTTATTATCCATTAGCCTCACTTATCATGTAAGAATAAACAATATAGGGATCAATCACGCGACGTGGTCGTTTCTGTGTATTTCAGCACCATACTTGTTGGTGCCATCAATGTGCCGTTTGGTATCCTTTGTATTGGTTCTTTTTTCATCAGAAGGGATATTAAGTACTTCAATGTAAAACCTTTTAAGGATGTTTTTGGTACTGTTACTTTTATTTTTGATAATTTTATTTTTGATTTGATTTTAAAAAAAAATAAAATAGGATTATTAGATACATTTTGATACATGGGTTGTATACGTCTGCATTTCATTATGGGTAGTTTAGATTAATAACTCATATTGTTGGTGATAGTACACTCAAATGGGGCTGAAATATTGTATAATTATTGTCCTCCTGAGAGGGTGAGTCCCAAAACTTCCAAAGTAGAGTTTAAACTGGCCCATATTATGATGACATGCTATTGTCTTCTGTAATTGAAATATTTTAGATTGATATCCTAGATTTATATGTATATCTGTGAAATTCTAGTTGGTTTTATCGTCCTTCACTGACAGCTTTTTAGAATGTATTTTTCGTGAAATTATAACTTCTATTAGTCATTGTATGGCGACATTATTGCCAGTGGCACTTGAATGTTTAGCTCACACATTCCCTCCATCAAAATGGTGAACGACTTAAAGCTACACCATACTACTTTCATATTTATATCTGTGAAATTCTAGTTGTATTTATCGTGCTTCACTGACAGCTTTTTTTTATAATTTACCTTACAGCTACACCATGTTTCTGACTGACAAACATTGATATTTCTGAAATACATGACAGTATCATCAAGCTCACACTCACTTCACACATTTTACACTACGTACCCACTTCTGCAGACTCTGCTGCCTTCGTCTGTAAACAAAGATATCTTCCGTGAACAATGATGTCCGTGTGATATGATGACTCTGCTCTTCAAAGCGACTCTTTCTGTGAACTACTAAGTCGCATATTTTGTTTATCCAGTATATTTGTATTATATGGCTGTATACATCCTGACCTCATGGACCAGTGAAGATGCTGGTTAGGATTTGTTGTGAGGACCCAGTCGTAACCAATATGAGTAAATACATGCTCAAAACATTGATCGCCACACAGCATGGCCCAGATCGCTCCCATATCGCTGGCCATGGTCCTTAGTATGGTGATCTGCCTTCAGTTGTTGGCAACCTATAGCTCATTTTTATATTGTACTGTCCTCTATAGATACATTGTTTTAGGTTTATTCACTAGTTTTATATTCTACTCTGTGATATTATAGTTAGTTTTACTGTCCTTCGTTGACAGGTTTTTACAATGTGTGTGCTATTAATTCATTTGTATTTTTATAATTAAGCGTTCCCGTCATGATATGGCTGCAATATTGCCGATGTGACGTTAAATATTAACTCACTCACCCATATCGCTGGAATACTGCTGAGAGCGGAGTTAAAGAACAGGCATTTTATAAATAATGGGTCATATTATAAATGTTGTTGTCAAGGAAACGTACTTGCAGTGCCACTAGTCGGGAATACAGTCCGCCATTTGCAATCAGTTGGTCATGAGTTCCTTGTTCTACCACCTGACCATGACTGATGGACGCTATTACGTCTGCATTTTTGACGGTCGACAGACGGTGAGCGATGACAATTGTTGTGCGCCCTCGTTCGGCCTGAAAGGGAAGACACTTTTATTATTGTAACATATTATGAATACATATATAAAATCGCGTTAAGTTTATTAATTTATACTGTGTGTTTGTATACAGCAACACTGAAAAAACACAATGAATGTGATTGCCACTATCCCCAAATCACGATAGCTAAGTATTACAGTTTATTAGTTATCGTTTTCTGCCTAGAGGAACGATCTACTCTTACAACCTCCGTCTTTTAACCATCGTCAAACGGGCAATATATGCTACCAAGACATATTTTAATTCGATTCCATTTACACCTGCATTGGCATGTCAATGATATAATTCAGTTGTCAGTGTAATGACTGAAATCTCCTTATAGACTTTGCAACACCCACTGATGGTTTACGTCGTTAGTGTTCCCACACTACAGAACTCACTATTTAAAAGTTGACATGTCGTCACGATGTGACCTTGTCACTGATATTGAGTTCAGAAACATCGTAGCAGTCTTTGTGCAAGTGTCGATTTCAATGCTGGACAGTACTGTGATGAGTGTGAAAATTCATGTTAATTTCGGGAAACTTAATGCTGAGTAGCACGCTCATGTATAATACCCCCTGACTTGCTGACACTGGTCGAAACACGGACATCTGTGTCATGTCCTGAACAGGAGAAAGTGTTATGTACATCTCTTGAACGTTCAGTGTCTTGACCTATACAGCATGTTTCCCATGAACAATCAGTGTTTTGGCCTAAACTGAATCAGTCACATACTTGAGACATTTAGTAAAGACTAACTCCTCTGAACTGTTATTCATCATGACTAGATGTTGTAAGATCATACCAGCACTGGAGAGTTCCTTCCTTCCTATAATACGTAATATCTTTAAGCTCCCTTCTGATCGTTTGCTTTCGGCGTACATGGAATTGTTTGAAACCGCCATGTGTTTGAATAACCTGCTACGTAGTCTCATTTGCTTTAATGTGCATCACTATCATCCAACATAAGTCACATTTGGGATTTCCCAAACATGACATATGTTGCATTTGACTACTTTCTAAATGGCATTGTGTAATCATAGCTTTCGGCCGTGGGAGCCGTGCCAATTTACACTTATCAGAGGGGTACACAAAGTACACAGTCTAGACTACCAGTTGTCCGACTTTCACGGTGGCTGAGCGGGCTAGGCGGCTGACTTTGTGTGCTGGCGATTAAATGCCTGACTCTGAGGGTGCGGGTTCGATTGGACTCAACCAAAAGAAGAACTAGAATTTGTACTTTACTAAGAAAGTGAAATCCCAAATGTGACATATGTTGCATTTGATTTTTTTTAAATGGCATCGTGTAATCATCACTATAATCCTAGGTAAAAGGTCAACTGAAACACACAGGAGCATCTTCTTCATGATTTGTACAAGACACGCACCTGCTCAAGGGCAGTCTGCACAATGGCTTCACTCTCGTGGTCCAGGGCGGACGTTGCCTCATCCAGCAGCAGAATCTTGGGGTTACGAACCAAAGCACGAGCAATTGCTACCCGTTGTTTCTGTCCACCAGAGAGCTGTCCCCCTTGGTCTCCGACAACAGTGTCGTATCCCTGGAAGCATTTTAAATCTTATTACGCCCATTTGACACTGTCAGTTTTGAAATGTGATTTAGTTTCACAAATTCGTGCTGTAATAGTAATAATAGTAAGGGACTGTTCATAATCTGTTTAATTGAAAGGTTGGTCCCCCTTTCCGTTCTGGGGATACAGGGGTTCAATGACTGTATATGACAAGCAGAGGGGGTGGGGGTCATTTACTTTGTGCATAAATTGGTGAGGAGGGGGCATTAATATTGTGAATACGACTCTATAAAAAACATCCTTCACCCCTCCCCCCACCCCCATCTTTCCCACCACTACTAACACTAGCCGTAAATTACGTAAATTATGAACGGTCCCTGACCTGCTCTGATTGTCTAGTTCTAGAAAACTATGGTCAAGTGACTTCTTGGAAAAGAAATAATATACTCGTGTTAAATTATGACAGAAATGGAGACAAAAAGAGAAATAATGCAAAAATGTAGTTGGTATCGGGATCATGTTTTGTTTTCATATTTATGGTTTCTACAGGTTAAGATAACTGCAGTAGTTCTGCGATTTCAAGAAACACCAACGTCTACCTGCGGTAGCTGTGCGATAAAGTCATGAGCGTTGGCTTCTCTGGCCGCCTTCTCTATGCCAGCTCTGTCAATGCCTACGTTGCCGTAACGGATGTTGTCAGCAATAGTGGTTGCAAACAGGGAAGGCTCTTGACTCACGATGCCGATGTGCTGACGTAGCCAGCCAATATTGACGTTACGGATGTCAACGCCATCGAGCAAAATCTTGGTGCAAGGGGACAGAAATTATAAATTGAATACATTGCACTTTCGTTGTTTAGCGCCACACTCAACAATATTCCAGGTATAAGGCGGTGGTCTGTAAATACTCGAGTCTGTATTTGAGTGAGTGAGTTAAGATTTTTACTCACGTCTGCAGAATTTCAACCTGTTGCTTTTAGAATGATATGAATAGATCAGCATTAATGTGCAGATTAGTATTAATATGCCGTTAGACTTAACACACTGAAACAACTAATAATAGTTATAATCGTATTTGTGTCTTGCCTAAAGTTTGCAGTAAATGTCCTGGGCTCATAGCTAATTAGCTGTATCCGTCATTTAGTTCTACGCGATGTTCACTATACTTGTTATACAATGGATATTGGTAAGAGTATCACCTGTCCATCCTTGGGATTGTAAAAGCGCTGTAGCAGTTGTATGGTCGTGCTCTTACCACACCCACTCGGCCCAACAAGAGCGACTACCTTTCCCTTGGGTACCTTCAGGTTAAATCCATTGAGAATCTGTGTAAGAGTGAACGAAATAAAGTGAGTATTTGGCTACGATTGTCCCTTTGCTGTTTTCTATGAATTCGGCACACATTCTTTCATCTGATTTGATTTTCATGAAATGTCATTTTTATGTTAGCTTCTTTGTGCATTTTGTAACGGTGCATCATCCAGCTGAATGATAAAGTATCAGTAAACATTGGATGTGTGTTGTTTTCTTTACCCCCGTTAACACTATAAAGGCTGGCGTACCACACAGCTTTATGGATAACAACCTGTTGCTTTCAGAATGATTAAGAAATATAACACGGAAAACTGTTATCCATACAGGTGTAGAACACCGATCCAACAAATAAGGACGCTGACATTATCATATGATATCCCTTTGGAATCCAAAGGAGATGATATAGTGAGTGTCTAGTGCTAGATAAATGTTACAGATTTAAGTTCAATTTCAGAAAAGGGATGAAAGCAAAACTTCAACAAAGACTGACCCTGGACGGGATCAAATGAACGCGCATAGCTACAACAGTAAGGTACCTGAGTTTCAGGCCTTGTGGGATATGTGAAACCAACATCCCGGAATTCTATGTCTCCCAGAACTGGTGGTTGAAGACCCTCGTCCGATGAACTATCTATTGTCGGCACATGGTCTATGATGGTGAAGATGTTTCCAGCGGCCCCAGCGGAGGTGGAGAAGATCTCCAAGTAAGGGAAGGCCATGCCCAGAGACGTTGAGCCGATCAGAACGTTCATTAATATCTGCAACGATTGAGGATTTCAAAAATTTCACTGACATAGTCAAGTTCATTGTTATCACATGGACGTGAAGCTTTTATCTGGGTATCTTTGTCTTTGTTTTTAACTTGTATTTGTTTTTCATCTTTGATCCTGAAACAGTCTTGCCTTCAGAAGTAATTAACCATTAACACAATTATGTTTCACAGGGAACTCGTCTTCAGAGTCGGCTGGATATGGTTGTGGCTAAGACACATCACAGTAACCAATATGATGTTTTCAGATAGATCAACTCATGGCCTAGTTAGTTGCCTATAACGTGGGGTTTTGAAGAAAGCGACGCGAAACTGGGTACAGAATGAACTGATTAATTTCAGTCTTCCTTCTATACGTACGGGTAGTATGACGCCGGGGTCCATTTCTTCATTCTGGAGCAGGTACACTCCGTACCAAAACGATACAGCAAAGTCGATGAGAACGGTTATCCAGAAGGCACTCGCCGTCAGTCCAACAGCCAGGCCCTTCTTAGCTGCCATGCTTTTAGCCTCAGCAAGGTTGACATCGTACCTTTGAAAGAGGGAGCCATTTGGATGTGAGGATGAGTGAGTGAGTGATTGAATATGTGAATGGGGTTTATCTCCGATCTGAAGATTCCACGTACAATACAGCGTGTAGCGGATAGGACCAAAATGGAGCTGGAGGAATACAACTTTGGCTAAATCCCCAAGCTCGGGTATGATGCTCACAAACATGAATAGAACACGACAATCTGTGTAGCTCGTAAGACGACTGAACAACCGGTGTCCCTATCTCTGAGAGAGAAACTAAATAACGTGAACGATGCAGTCAAAGATGCATCTCTAAGTTTCTGTTCAATGGTCTATCCGACATTGCATAGTAGCACAGTTTGACACACGTGCAAAAACTCAGCCGAATTTGTGAGTTTTCCCCGCACGCTGTCCTTGTTAATAACGTTTGTCGGAGCCAACAGTACTGACGTGAAGAACCAACAGAACTGACGCGAAGAACCAACGGTGGCCATTGGCGCTGTCATCCCAACCTAACTACGTAAAAAGGGCGCTGTCATCCCAACCTAACTACGTAAAAAGGGCGCTGTCATCCCAACCTAACTACGTATAATGTCAGTCACGTCGTGCATGTTTGTACTTTACGCATTAATTATAATGTCACGTTAACTAATTCGTAGCTGTTATATATCACAGGAGTTTAAAGCACTGAATGTTGATTTGAGTGAGTAATTTTTACGTCGCTGTTAGCAATAGTCCAGCAATATAACGGCTGGTGACACCGGAAATCGACTTTTCATATAGTACCTACGTGGGGCTTGATAACGATGTAAGAATCTACGTCGAAACGTCGCTCAACGTAATAAACAAGAAGTTGTAATCCATAGAGCTGCTTGTTTCATTTTTGATTCGCCAACTTCTAGAATGCCCATTAAACAAGCACCCATCCGGTGTGTTTATTACATCTACTTCCACTGTAAATGCTTCTTGAGAACGTGTTTGATACTTCCTGTGAGACTCTATTCGAAGGAAATGTATGTATTGCATAATGTCGTACCGATTCCATTCCGTGAACAAACAGGCGAATGGTGCTGCGTAACGTACTAATATGGGAAAGACCAAACTGTAATAGAAGGAATGTTTAAAACTTATTAAATTCTATTTTTAAACACAAACAGAAATATGAAGATGAACGCACCTGCTGCACGCTTTCTCCTGTCCCTGGAACGCGTGTACTGTCCGTATTGAACTGAGCACTTCCTGCGCAACTGCACCTGCCTTAGCGTACTTCATCGCTTCCTGCTTCGTTACGTTCCGAGCATACTGAAATATGAACACCACGTGTGAGGTGAGTGAGTGAGTGAATTTACGCCGCAACATTACAACCACATTGCGATGAAAACAAGCTAATCATATTTAAAGTCCAAGGACAAATAAGATTCACTATGTATTATAGTTCATGTATAAAGATACCATTTATCCATAAAAACACTTATTTCCAAGAAGAAGTATAACTTATTTATAAATTAGAACTTATGTATGGACAACTAGCTGAGATGGTAAAGTAGACAAGTTGTTAACTGCCCACTTACTCCTATGAGGGTTCCAGATATGAGCACAATGAAAGGGCTGAATGACAGGGCGACGAGTGCAAGCTTCCAGTACAGAGCAAGGGATATGACAACAGACGCCAGCCAGGTACATATCCACTGCAGGAACACAGCCAATTTGTCCCCCATCCCATCGTGGATCTGCAGCATATCCCTGAAGATAGAAAACACTTGTCATCATAAGATGGACCGTAACATCCATATACCAAAGACGAACACGCGTTATCACACCGTGAACTGTAACATCAATAAACCACAGACTAACATGTGTTATCACACCGTGAACTGTAACATCAATAAACCAAAGCGACACGATTGTCATCATGCAATGAAGTGTAACATCAATAAAACAAAGATTAACAAATGTCACCATACGATGTGTTGTGTTGTCAGTACACCAATGCGCATCATATGTCATCATATGCTGTGTTGTGTTGTCAATACGACGATGCGATAGATAGATAGATAGATAGATAGATAGATAGATAGATAGATAGATAGATCGTTCTATGAGTGTGTGTGGCTGTGTAACACTTCTCATATCATCATACGATGTACACTTGGCCTCAAGTTTCAACGAATAAAGTGATGTCATCATTTACCAACTAATACACCAAATTCAAACACACGTTATCAAAAGATGTATTGCGTTATCAAAAAAAGCTAATGCTATACACGTGTCATCACACGATGTACAAGCAGATACACGTGTCGCCATAAGATGCAATGTGTCTCGTTTTGCGATGACCTTGCTGTTTTAAATTGAATAACGATATCATTTAAGTGGCAGTTCCGGCAGTTCCTCCTGTGCATATGTTGTTGTTTTTTATTTAACTTATTTATTTATTTTTTCAATGCCATACCCATAACGTAATACAAGTGTCGTACGTGAGAAGAACGTTAGAACGTTGAAGAAACTAACACATTTAAAAGAAAAAAACAGTTTGCTAAAATTCTTCTGAAAAGATTGACAAAAGGGTACTCCCATTTACACCAGTTTGATGGATCTCAGTTCTGACCTTCCACACAAAGCTGTGATATAACTTAATAACTAGAACTTAAGTAATGCCAAGCCCAAATCATCTGCATCTACTCAACGGAAAAACACTCACTCTGAGAACCTTGTAGTCAACTCGCCAGTCTTGTGACTGTCAAACCAGGTGATATCTTGTCTCATCACTGATCGATAGAAGAGGATCCTGATTTGTCGAATCTGACGTTCAGAAGTCCAAGACCACATGGTCACTGCTAGGTAACCATTCACCAAAGCCAGCACGCCAAGTATACAGAATGCAATGGCAATTCCCGAGGTCTGTTCATATAAACCTGCATACGGATTTGTCACATTTGTGCCAGTTACGCTGAAAACGAGTCCATGCAAAACATATAGTGATATACATTTTTACATATTGATGACGGCAAACCAACACGATTTTATAGAAGTGAAAATTAAAAGAAATATTATTAACGAACTGAAATTACAACCTCATGACCTCTAAAGGACTTGAAATATTCGTATTATTTAAGAATTATCTTCAACACATTTAAGCAAAATCAGGCGGCGTTTCAAGTTAATCCGCGCTACTCCATAAACCCTAAATATGTACCGAAATACATTCTTCTGAAATACACTACTATAAGTTCTTCTCTTATAACCATAAATACACAGAAAATTGTGAAAATTAGTGGGATAATAGTGGCAAAGTTCAGGCCAGTATTTTATCTCAAGGCCCAATCTTTCTATCATGAGTCAGTCAGAATATGAGATCAGTTATTGTATTAAGAGAGGCCCATTTATATTTTCAGTTTAAAGAGGTATCAAGTGATTGTGCGTTTTGTAAGTTCATGACATAAACTAGACTGACTGGCAATGTATTTATATATATATTATGAATATAGTTATATTGAAACTTACTTGGTTGAACTGCTGCCGCCTACAAAGAGACTTATGACCCTTCCGTAGAAGAGTAGGTTTAATGGGAGCAAGATGCCTGTCGCCATCGCCGTCAACGTTCCCACCAGCATCAGCAAAGCGTCCTTTTTATCAGCGAACCGGAACTGAGACAATGTGAAGACAATATGACCTAAATGGCTTACACTCAACTTATAATTACACAATATCGTTAACATAATGAGTCAGGTTGAGTAAAGATTATTCTGAATGGAAATCTTGACACGCCGACAAAACAAGGTTTTGTATGACAATCACTCTAATAAATCAGTTTGGATTGGAACCGCAAATATTGGACGCTGTCACCTCCAATGGCCGCAGGAGAAATGATATTGGCATGCCGTTGTAGTCATTGGGAAACCGACCCATGAAGGTGCTTGTTAGAATACTGGCCTTCAGTAACCCTTGTAAGTCGTAAGAGGGTACTTAGGGGATCGGTTGGTCAGACTCGCTGGCTTCAGTGACATATCTCATTGTTTCCTATTTGGGCAGATCGATGCTGTTGATCACTGGATTGTCTGGTCCAGAATCGATTATTTACAGTTCGCAGCCATATAGTTGAAATATTGCTGAGTGCGGCTTAAAACAAAAGTCACTGAGAAGTGTAGATTTTTCTGGTCGGCCAATTTCTTTACTTGCTTGAATATTAATTCCATGCAAAAGAGTATAGAATTGGTTGGTTGGTTGGTTTCATGCTATACTCAGAGATATAACACCTATGTGGCGGCTGGCATTTTGTTAATAATCGAGAATCCAGTGGTCAAAAACATGAGCAGATGCGCAATTAGGGTACGGTGACATGTGTAAACCACGTCGCATGAGGTGACTAACAAGATCGTGTGATCACATTCGCTTGTCATTGTTTCCCAATTGATACTCGTGCTGTTAATCACTAGATTGTCTGGTTCAAAGTCGAGTATTTACTGACCGCTGCAACGACCCACCACCACCAAAAACAAGACGAAAATAAATACAGTAATATATTGGAAACAAATATCTACTCACCAGCTGGAGATAAGTGACATTCTTATCCTCATCACTGTCCTTTGACTTATCATCTTTAGAAGTCACTGCGGCATCCTGTAGTTGTAGATTTCCGTTACTAGGTACCGCCTTGTCTGTGTCACTAGGGATGACGTACACTGAAGCAACACCATTAGAGTCGTTGTCCTTGTGTTTGAAAGAGCGTAGTTGTGGTTCTTGGGATTTGGGATTGCACGGCATTGTGTTTATTGTTGATCAGTTTGACAGTAAATGGCAGATATGTAATAACTTTCATCAGAACTAGAGCTGTCAAATATTTTCTTTTGATGGTCACGATAACTGCGTTTCGTGCATTGTTTTGATACCTGTGAACAGAGATGCATAAGCCTACTATTACGACTGACACTGAAGATGGAAAAGATGTCACTAAAGGTTCCCATTAAATATCGTCAGCATAAAACAATATTGCATGATTACATAAATATACATAAATCCTTCAAATTTGCCAAGATATACCATTGCAGTCCACGCTTATCGTAGAAAGCTATTAATGGAATCGGATAGTCAGTCTCGCTGACTTATTTCATACATGTTGCCGTACGCCAGTTGAGTCGATC
Organism: Haliotis asinina; assembly: GCF_037392515.1. Lineage (NCBI taxonomy): Eukaryota > Metazoa > Mollusca > Gastropoda > Lepetellida > Haliotidae > Haliotis > Haliotis asinina. Next base: position 7,955,161 of record NC_090290.1, on the reverse strand, counting down.
GATGATTATGATGCCAATTAAACGATCCAGACTACAATATTTACAGACTATGGTCATATTAATTGGATATTGCTGGTTGTAAACAAGAGATGAACACATAAACAAATGCCCAAAAGATTAATCTGGTTAAGATGCATAAATCCGAGGCCCTCCGAGAGAGCCGCCTTTTAACAGAAATGCGCTCTTCGGAAAACTCCCCGTGTTTATAACCGTGTTGAAATGTTTTAAATACATATTTCAAAACATATCAGTGCTGTCAGAAATGTACTCGTTTTTTCACTTCACCAAGTCCAGTAGCTATATTAAGCGTTCAGTTTTGTAACTGAGGCAATCTTGTTTTCCTTTGTTATCGTCCTGTTTAGCAATGTACTGTCATTAACATTAAGAGTGTCAATGGTGTTAATGTCAAAATCAACATTTCGTGGTCCTTCATTTACCAATTGAGAAAGAAAACACAAAGTTGTTTTTTTCCAGAGGCATTGTCGTGTCATATTTTATGTCTTTTTTTTTGTCAAAAGTTTCCTCAGGCGGGAGGCCTGTGATTGAGAATCGACATCTTTACCACACGTGAAGCCCATTTCTGATTTCCCCGCTATAATATTGCTGGAATGTTACTAAAAGTGACGAAAACTGAGGTCATTCACAAAAATGAAAAGATACAGCAACTGCAGGCACCGAAACATACGTTCGACATATCTGTCAGTTCGTCATATTAGTGTTTTCAGTACAAGTTTACTGTACCATCGTCTTAAGCTTCCATTGAGACTTATAGACAAAACACAGCAGCAATAGGTTTACTCAAGAAAAAAGTCTGTGTTGTGATTTATATGTCCTTTAAAATAAACAACATCACGCTACCCTCCGAAATATCGGTGTAATCACCGTTTGAAAGTTATTGAACTGATGTCAACCTATAATATTACAGTTCATAGAGTTTAGGAAAGTGTGGAAATTAGACATTATGAATGAGAAACAGCTAAACACGCCCTATGTTATTCTTGCCACCAAAAACACACTTTCTAATTCCTAATATAAATCGTCGAATATGCAAGCATACAAAGATAGCCGGAGCTAACGCATTCATGTTTTTTCTACGGTTCTAAGAGAGACTGGTCACGGATCAGATAATAGTGTTTGACCTGAGACTACCCGATCATTTTACATGCTCTAGTCGATTAGAACTCCGAATGCGTGAATTTAGGTTTACGCCGCTTTTAGCGATATTCAAGCAACATCACGGCCAGCGATTCCACAAATGGGCGTCCCACATTGCACCCACGTGAGGAAGCCTATCTGAGCCTTGGGCGTGACGAGCAAGAGAGTTAAGATTTACGCAATATTCCAATTATATGGCCACCAGATGTAAATCACCGAGTCAGGACCAGACAATCCAATCCTCAACAGCTCGCGCAATAACAATAACATGGGTTAAACAGGTCAGCGAGCCTGGCCGCCCGAACCTCCTACAACAAGCATGGGTTTGCTGAAGATCAGTTCTAACCCGGATATTCTTGGGTTCCAGACAAACATTTTGTATAGGATATTGTGTAGAACACACAAATGGTTCGTCTCTTACTTGGTATTGACAGTTATTCCCATACCATTCTGTTTAAACTACATACAATTGGACTGTAGGCTCATTTATTCTAGTTTATCAACTTGTACATGAAATCAACAAATCACAGGGGCATATATTATGAACGTATTTAATTAATATACCGAAAAACAAAAACTCTGTGTTCTTTGTCAGGTTTTTTAACAGACGATATGCACATGGACGCTTACTTTTATGAGATTTTTACTTTTTCGAAACTTGCGTTTCTTTTGCTGTTTGGGATCTGTTTAACAATTTACGTCTGTATATTGTTGAATGCTATAAGCATTTCTTCTTGAGGAAACCCCAAATAAAACATATAGCACGCATACAAGAATTAAACAGGGCATGTGAAAACAATGTACATTGTATCCCTAAGCTCCAGGATGTCATTCACGTGAAGCAGTTCATGAGTGATAACTAGGGCATTTTACTTGTATGTATGACTACTTAATGGTGTATTTATAATGGTATTTATAAAACAATAAAGAAGTTACTATCTAGAAAAGTATACAGAAAGTATATCGTCATGGCTCGCTGTCTGGACCTATTGGAGGTTAAACATAGGCATACTTACAGTGAGTCAGTTGATGATGTTCACAGTTACAGTGCGATGTCTACAAGTGTTCTCCTAAGAGGAACATCTCATTTTATTCTGTTCAAGAATGGGCAGTGGCATGTCCTTAGCTTTGCGCATGGGCAAACGTTGCGTGAAACTTAAAATACAAGCGGAAGACACAACTGATCGTGTTTCTAAATCGGGTGATCGTCCCCCTTTTTGACCCCTACATTGCACCAGCTCGGTTATTGACAAAAGGATACAACCACGTTATATACGCTAATGAATTGAGATGAAGCAGGGCCGTTACATGTACTGAACAGACAGCAGTTATGAAAGATGGCTGCATCAATAAACCCCGACATGATCAATATATGATATATTAATATAGCAAATGCACAAATGATGAAAGAATGCACAAATGAACCCGACATTCTGACGATCCCTTGGTCCACTACACGGCTGTGGACATATGAACATATACTGAATAGTTGTTCTGCAGTAGTACACTTAGGTATTATATAGGCTATCATCTAGGGATAATCACCAGAGTTGGTTAATATGCTGGAGTTGGGGTGAGAGATAATGTGAATGATAGGAAATGGGGAGTGGGGGAAAGAGATAACCTGAGCAATGGGGAGGGGAAGTGGGAAGTGATATAACGTGAGCGACAGAGACGGGGATGAGGGAAGGGAGTTAAGAGTGATGGGATAGGGAAGGTGAGATAACATGACATTAGGGAAGGGGGAGTGGGGAAGAGAGATAACATAAGCGGTAGGGAGAGGGGAAGAGAGACAACATAAGCGGTAGGGAGAGGGGAAGAGAGATAACATAAGCGGTAGGGAGAGGGGAAGAGAGATAACATAAGCGGTAGGGAGAGGGGAAGAGAGATAACATAAGCGGTAGGGAGAGGGGAAGAGAGAGAACATAAGCGGTAGGGAGAGGGGAAGAGAGATAACATAAGCGGTAGGGAGAGGGGAAGAGAGATAGCTTGAGCGACAGAGTTAACATAAGCGATAGTGAGGGGATAGGGAAAAAGAGATAACATGACGTGGGGAGCGGGGAAGTGAGAGGTTGATCAGAGAGGAGGCATAACCTGACGATGGGGAAGGGAGAGAGGGGACGAAAGATAGCATGACGATAGGGAAGGGGGAGAGTGGGAGAGAGATAACGTGAGTGACAGAGAGGGGTGTGGGTGGATGGGTGGGAGAGAGATAATGACAGCGACGGGGAGGTGGGAGGGGGGAAGAGATAATGAGAGCGACACGGAGGTGGGGTGGGAAGAGATAACATAAACGACAGAAAGAAGGAACGAGAGAGAGAGGTGACGACAGAGATGGGGAGTAAGGGACATAGATATTGTGAGTGATAGGGAGATGGAAGTTGGGGAAAGAGATATCTTGAGCGACAGAGAGGGAGAGTGGGGGAGAGAGATAACGTGAACGAGAGAGGGGTGAGTTGGGGAGAGTGATATCGATATTGTTAGTCATTTATAGGTGAGTGAGTGAGTGAGTACTCACTCCGGACGTTGTCAGCAATATGCTGGCTATATGACGGGGGTCTGTAAATAATCAAGTCTGGACCAGACAATCCAGTGATCAACAGCATCGAGCTGCGCAACTGGGAAACCGATGACGTGTCAACCAGGTCAGCGAGCCTGACCACCCGATCCCGTTAGTTGCCTCTTACGACAAGCATAGTCACCTTTTATGGCGAGCATGGGTTGCTGAAGGTCTATTCTACTCCCGATCTTCACGTGTCTAGTCCTTTATAAATACACTGCGATTAAAACTATGATAAAATAGAATATTCTTAAATGAAGTGGCCTGGAATACCATCACCGGTGGACAATAGTATTTGGTCCCCTAGGAGGGTATAGCCACAGAAAATCTGTGTCCATAATCATATCCCGCCTATAGATAAAATGACATTATAATTTATCAATAATGTCCATGTTCTGTTAACAAATACAATCATTATATCAAATCGAAGTACGCTGTATATTCCGTGATAAAGTATGATTTTAATAAAGCATTCCCTGTGAATGAGTGGAGTGAGGAAAGTTAGGTTCCCTCAATAAAATACGGGAAGTCTCGAGTTTTACAAACTAGATGACGTGGACTTGACCTTTGTTTGAACTGATGTCAACCTAATATAATATTACAGTTCATAGAGTTTAGGAAAGTGTGGAAATTAGACATTATGAATGAGAAACAGCTAAACACGGCCTATGTTATTCTTGCCACGAAAAACAGATTTTCTAATTCCTAATATAAATCGTTGAATATACAAGCATACAAAGATAGCCGGAGCTAACGCATTCATGTTTTTCCTACGGTTCAAAGAGAGACTGGTCACGGATCAGATAATAGTGTTTGACCTGAGACTACCCGATCATTTTACATGCTCTAGTCGATTAGAACTCCGAATGCGTGAATTTAGGTTTACGCCGCTTTTAGCGATATTCAAGCAAGATCACGGCCAGCGATTCCACAAATGGGCGTCCCACATTGCACCCACGTGAGGAAGCCTATCTGAGCCTTGGGCGTGACGAGCAAGCGAGTTAAGATTTACGCAATATCCCAGTTATATGGCCACCAGATGTAAATCACCGAGTCAGGACCAGACAATCCAATCCTCAACAGCTCGCGCAATAACAATATCATGGGTTAACCAGGTCAGCGAGCCTGGCCGCCCGAACCTCCTACGACAAGCATGGGTTTGCTGAAGATCAGTTCTAACCCGGATATTCTTGGGTTCCAGACAAACATTTTGTATAGGATATTGTGTAGAACACACAAATGGTTCGTCTCTTACTTGGTATTGACAGTTATTCCCATACCATTCTGTTTAAACTACATACAATTGGACTGTAGGCTCATTTATTCTAGTTTATCAACTTGTACATGAAATCAACAAATCACAGGGGCATATATTATGAACGTATTTAATTAATATACCGAAAAACAAAAACTCTGTGTTCTTTGTCAGGTTTTTTAACAGACGATATGCACATGGACGCTTACTTTTATGAGATTTTTACTTTTTCGAAACTTGCGTTTCTTTTGCTGTTTGGGATCTGTTTAACAATTTACGTCTGTATATTGTTGAATGCTATAAGCATTTCTTCTTGAGGAAACCCCAAATAAAACATATAGCACGCATACAAGAATTAAACAGGGCATGTGAAAACAATGTACATTGTATCCCTAAGCTCCAGGATGTCATTCACGTGAAGCAGTTCATGAGTGATAACTAGGGCATTTTACTTGTATGTATGACTACTTAATGGTGTATTTATAATGGTATTTATAAAACAATAAAGAAGTTACTATCTAGAAAAGTATACAGAAAGTATATCGTCATGGCTCGCTGTCTGGACCTATTGGAGGTTAAACATAGGCATACTTACAGTGAGTCAGTTGATGATGTTCACAGTTACAGTGCGATGTCTACAAGTGTTCTCCTAAGAGGAACATCTCATTTTATTCTGTTCAAGAATGGGCAGTGGCATGTCCTTAGCTTTGCGCATGGGCAAACGTTGCGTGAAACTTAAAATACAAGCGGAAGACACAACTGATCGTGTTTCTAAATCGGGTGATCGTCCCCCTTTTTGACCCCTACATTGCACCAGCTCGGTTATTGACAAAAGGATACAACCACGTTATATACGCTAATGAATTGAGATGAAGCAGGGCCGTTACATGTACTGAACAGACAGCAGTTATGAAAGATGTCTGTATCAATAAACCCCGACATGATCAATATATGATATATTAATATAGCAAATGCACAAATGATGAAAGAATGCACAAATGAACCCGACAGTCTGACGATCCCTTGGTCCACTACACGGCTGTGGACATATGAACATATACTGAATAGTTGTTCTGCAGTAGTACACTTAGGTATTATATAGGCTATCATCTAGGGGTAATCACCAGAGTTGGTTAATATGCTGGTGTTGGGGTGAGAGATAATGTGAATCATTGGAAATGGGGAGTGGGGGAAAGAGATAACCTGAGCGATAGGGAGGGGAAGTGGGAAGTGATATAACGTGAGCGACAGAGACGGGGATGAGGGAAGAGAGTTAAGAGTGATGGGATAGGGAAGGTGAGATAACATGACATTAGGGAAGGGGGAGCGGGGAAAAGAGATAACATAAGCGGTAGGGAGAGGGGAAGAGAGATAACATAAGCGGTAGGGAGAGGGGAAGAGAGATAACATAAGCGGTAGGGAGAGGGGAAGAGAGATAGCTTGAGCGACAGAGTTAACATAAGCGATAGTGAGGGGATAGGGAAAAAGAGATAACATGACGTGGGGAGCGGGGAAGTGAGAGGTTGATCAGAGAGGAGGCATAACCTGACGATGGGGAAGGGAGAGAGGGGACGAAAGATAGCATGACGATAGGGAAGGGGGAGAGTGGGAGAGAGATAACGTGAGTGACAGAGAGGGGTGTGGGTGGATGGGTGGGAGAGAGATAATGACAGCGACGGGGAGGTGGGAGGGGGGAAGAGATAATGAGAGCGACACGGAGGTGGGGTGGGAAGAGATAACATAAACGACAGAAAGAAGGAACGAGAGAGAGAGGTGACGACAGAGATGGGGAGTAAGGGACATAGATATTGTGAGTGATAGGGAGATGGAAGTTGGGGAAAGAGATATCTTGAGCGACAGAGAGGGAGAGTGGGGGAGAGAGATAACGTGAACGAGAGAGGGGTGAGTTGGGGAGAGTGATATCGATATTGTTAGTCATTTATAGGTGAGTGAGTGAGTGAGTACTCACTCCGGACGTTGTCAGCAATATGCTGGCTATATGACGGGGGTCTGTAAATAATCAAGTCTGGACCAGACAATCCAGTGATCAACAGCATCGAGCTGCGCAACTGGGAAACCGATGACGTGTCAACCAGGTCAGCGAGCCTGACCACCCGATCCCGTTAGTTGCCTCTTACGACAAGCATAGTCACCTTTTATGGCGAGCATGGGTTGCTGAAGGTCTATTCTACTCCCGATCTTCACGTGTCTAGTCCTTTATAAATATACTGCGATTAAAACTATGATAAAATAGAATATTCTTAAATGAAGTGGCCTGGAATACCATCACCGGTGGACAATAGTATTTGGTCCCCTAGGAGGGTATAGCCAATCTGTGTCCATAATCATATCCCGCCTATAGATAAAATGACATTATAATTTATCAATAATGTCCATGTTCTGTTAACAAATACAATCATTATATCAAATCGAAGTACGCTGTATATTCCGTGATAAAGTATGATTTTAATAAAGCATTCCCTGTGAATGAGTGGAGTGAGGAAAGTTAGGTTCCCTCAATAAAATACGGGAAGTCTCGAGTTTTACAAACTAGATGACGTGGACTTGACCTTTGTTTGAACTGATGTCAACCTAATATAATATTACAGTTCATAGAGTTTAGGAAAGTGTGGAAATTAGACATTATGAATGAGAAACAGCTAAACACGGCCTATGTTATTCTTGCCACGAAAAACAGATTTTCTAATTCCTAATATAAATCGTTGAATATACAAGCATACAAAGATAGCCGGAGCTAACGCATTCATGTTTTTCCTACGGTTCAAAGAGAGACTGGTCACGGATCAGATAATAGTGCTTGACCTGAGACTACCCGATCATTTTACATGCTCTAGTCGATTAGAACTCCGAATGCGTGAATTTAGGTTTACGCCGCTTTTAGCGATATTCAAGCAAGATCACGGCCAGGGATTCCACAAATGGGCGTCCCACATTGCACCCACGTGAGGAAGCCTATCTGAGCCTTGGGCGTGACGAGCAAGCGAGTTAAGATTTACGCAATATTCCAATTATATGGCCACCAGATGTAAATCACCGAGTCAGGACCAGACAATCCAATCCTCAACAGCTCGCGCAATAACAATATCATGGGTTAACCAGGTCAGCGAGCCTGGTCGCCCGAACCTCCTACAACAAGCATGGGTTTGCTGAAGATCAGTTCTAACCCGGATATTCTTGGGTTCCAGACAAACACTTTGTATAGGATATTGTGTAGAACACAAATGGTTCGTCTCTTACTTGGTATTGACAGTTATTCCCATACCATTCTGTTTAAACTACATACCATCTACTTCCCATCTTCACGGGTCTAGTCCCTTATAAATATACTGCGATTAAAACTATGATAAAACAGAATATTCTTAAATGAAGTGGCCTGGAATACCATCACCGGTGGACAATAGCTTGATAATATTCGGTCCCCTTGGAGGGTATAGCCACAGAAAATCTGTTCATAATCATATCCTTTATAATCATGACTTGACCTTTGTTTGACTGGGTCAGAATGTGTGCCCCAAATCGTCGCTATACCCGACCCTAATCTGGGACACAGTTTAAACGATGTGTGTCACCACAGTGAGGAGCGGGGTAATGGAGAGTTCATGAGTAACAATAGTATGGATTACCTGTGTCTTCATCCTACCACAGCTGCTGTGAGTTCAACCACATCATTTGTTGTGTTCATTCTGCAGCGGTGCATTCTACATCTGCAGACGAGCGGTTAAAGCGATCAATCGTCACGGTGACGATTATTTTCAGACTGCGGACATACAGTATGAATATCGCTAAATAGCTGATGGAAAAGCATTCGTTCGTCAGGACGATTACCTGGATACGATGTTCCACATGGATACGATGTGTGGAGCCCATTTCTGGTGTTCCCCGCTGTGGTATTAGCACTCACTATATCTACATCAGTTAAGTTTAGGATGAGTGAGTGAGTTTAGTTTTACGCCTGTTTGTAGCAATATTCCAGCAATACCGCGGCGGTAGACACCAGAAAATGGACTTCACACATTGTCCCCATGTGGGGAATCGAATCTGGGTCTTCGGCGTGGCGAGCGAACGCTTTAACCACTAGGCTACCCCACCGTCCCTGTTAAGTGTAGGAAAACATCTGTTACTATGAACCGTAACAGTTGAAAGAAATCAATTACCATTTGTAAATGTATCAGTTGCATTTTCTGATTCATCTCCTTTCCTTTTTTATTTTAAAACATACTTTCGGAATATAATTCGTATGGGTAACACGGTGAAATGAAGGTGACACATTTTCTAATGTTCGAGATAATGACTCGTAAGTCTCGGTGTATCCCGTCTATGGAAGAAAGCAGCGCAATACACCAGGCATAGTGACATCAAGATCGTCAGCAATCACGTTGTGTGTCGGTGACGTCGCTGCGCCCGAACGCTTTTATTTATACTAACTGGCTCACTTAGTCCTGGGATTCTAAGCTATGTAGATATGAGAAGTGCATTTGAAGGTAAAAGATTTCAAATATATAGGTTACAGCATGCATTCGTCCGAGAACGCCAATACGTTTCGTCCCAGATTCTGACTCGTGAGATATTTACTATCCAAACAGTTCAGACTTAATACTGCACCGCTTCAATACAGCCCAGGTCATCGCAGTTTCCGCTGGAGGTGTTGTCAGGTGGAGACACCAGGGTAAATAAATGTTCGCAGAGGCGTATAGTCCCAATTAGTTGTGTAGAGTAGCGGTCTGAGTCCGAGATTCACCGCGATGTTGAATCTTGGAAAGTCGTCAAGCGTAGCTCCTCCACCACCGATGTAAGGTTGGAGTGAACGGATCGGTTTGGAAGGAAGAACAATTGATTCCCGTTTGGATACCAACATCTGTCAAAATATCATATTCACATATTTTATAGAACTATTTTCTTTCCAGGTGGAAGGCGATGGCTGTTTTTTAATCACAGGCTTCGCGTTACACCTCAGAGGACAATATTCATAAATAAAGGTTAAAGTATCGTAATCATTATAGTTGCAAACACGCCGGTGTTAGTAAGAGTTAAGTCATAGACTGAAAGTGTAGTGTGTAACATCATCACTAGTAGTAGTAAACGTTATTGAGAACTAACCTAAATTTCAATAAAAATGCAGGCTAACAAAAATGTATAACTATAAAGGAAATGGTCGATCTGTAGACTTGCTATCTACATATTCTTTTTTCATTTTTATTTTTCTTAGTGTCCATGGATACGATGTACGAAACGGAGCTCAAAGTGGTTACTTTTGCTACATACAGATTTGTGTCGTTTTTATTTTTCTGGGTGTCCATTGAAACGTTCAGACGTTCTGAAGCTCAACTCGAAAGCTATTCAATATACATATATTTCTTCAAGGCTTGCAAGTTATAGCAAACATAAGCTAAGGTGGTGCCTTTTGCTATTTGCAGATAATAGTATTTGGCATTGCACAGATAAAATACATCTCTACACACACATAAAGAATCATGTCACATACATAGCATAAAACAGCTCAGTGGTGTAGAGAAAACGCGGGCGGTGTAATATAATATAATAGTAGTTTTTTCCCCCTTTAAACACGAGTAACCCTGAAGCAGTGAAAGGATACAGCTGGACTATTGCGAGTGCGACGCAAGACTAACCTATAGTTTGGCATGAAATGCATGAGGATTGCCGCTGTTACAGGCCATTGGCTCCCTCCCTCTGCAAGCTGTCAGCGTTCTGCTGTTTATTTTGTTGACTGTTACATAGACAGATTATTTCATACGAATGCATAACATCGGTGATTTACAATGTGATTCGGTTGTCTGACAAAACATCCACTTGCATAGTTAGAGATCGATTGGGTCACTGGATGAAGAGTTATTTACAAAACAAAACGGGTCCACATGCATTTCATGCTAAACTATAGGTTATCACATTCCATAATAAAAATGATCTGATGGACAGGGGTCATCAAGCTAAACAGAGGAAGAGAGCGTACCTTTTGCCATAAAACTGACTTTGTATCGGAGTATATATTACATTTTGTTAGCAAATGGACCTCATCTTCACCTACACTATTCTTACGATATTTACAAAGCCGTTGTTCAAGAGGAGTTTGGCCCTGTGAATAAAGGGCAAGCGCATTCTTCAGAGGTTAAACACCACATCGTAGTTTGGTCAGTGTACTTCGTTGCGACTGTTGAAAATAGTGCTGACATATGTTGATACTGATAGAGAGTTCTTAAATAGTCTAAACGTTCGTAGTTTGTTGCTGTTACAATACCCAGTATCATCCCATAACTGTGAATACCATTTAAAATTGTCAATATCAAACAACTTCTCTTTTATGAAAATGTCCTCCATTGGTGAAATATGCAGCATATCAACAAGATGTTAATCCAAGGAAATTAATATCCGTAGAACTTTCTTGTCCCATGACTTACTTAAGGACAATGACAAATTGTGAAATTTGCTTGTAATGCTATCGGGTCTGAAAACTGTAGGCGTTTCCAATAACTAACAAATTCATTACGATGTTTTGTGAGGTTAGAAAGCCAAACCGTCTCAAGTCTTACGGCTAAGTTTAGGGTATTTCGAACGACGCCTAAAGGGAAACGACATGCTCTATTTTGAATAGCAACTGAATTTGAATTTACAACTGGATTGACGTGTTCCCCAAACAGTACGGCAGTATTGAGTGAAGTAGGTTATCATAAAGTTCGTTAAACACACCAGAATGAGTGAGTGAGTGAGTTAATATTTATCGTCACATCGGCAGTATCTCAGCCATATCGTGACGAGAACAATACAAAAAAACATGATATATATCAATAATACGTGAAACAATCTAAAATCTGTTGACAAAGAACAGCAAAATCACTAGTATATCACAGACATTCATTTAAATCTAGTAATGATATCTAAAACAGTTTAATTACTGAGAACACTACAATATAAAAACGGGCTATAGATTGCCAACAACTGAAGGTAGATCACCATACTAGGGACCATGGGGACTTACAGTACTTTTGCTACCTGCATGGACCCTAGCTGGATTTACATCATCCCTTCAGCCGTTAGCAATTTCGTCATATCTAGCCATATATTAAAACTACACGTATGCTACGAGTAAAACAGTGGAGAGCTTTAATTTACTTCGAATGTTATGGGGCTTACGTACCCTCTCGGGAGGACAATAATTTTACTGTACTTTAACCCCCCTTGAGGATACTGCCACTAACAATGTCAGTTACTAATTGAAACTTCCAGTCGTAAAATATTTATCTATTTACAGCTCAGACAACAAATCTAACTCTTTTAAAAAAGCAATAATTAAATGAGAACTATGATTAATAAAAAGATCCTTCAAAGTTCGTGATGTAAAATATTTATCCCTTGTGATGGAATACTCAACACAGTCAAGCAAGAGATGCTTGACTGTGATTCGTTCATCACAAGGGATACAAAACGGAGGATCTTCACCTTTCAATAGGTATTGATGTGTATACCTGGTGTGGCCAATACGGCATCGTCGGATGATGACCTCCTCAAATCTGGACTGACAACCCAAGTAGGTGTAACCAACATAGGGTTTTACCGCATGTAATTTATTGATACCTACTTGAGTGTCCCACCTCTTCTGCATGATATCCCGGATATAAGCTTAACAGCTTTATAATCAGAGTAGGGGATAAGAAGTGGTGTCACAGATTTGTTGAGTGCTACCTTCGCAGCACGATCGGCCATTGTGTTCCCAGTAATACCAACGTGGCTGGGTAACCAACAAAAGACGATGTCGTACTGGCCAGTAGCAAGATCATTATATAATTCAATAATTTCTATTAAAAGTGGATGTTTACATGATACGCTTTTAATCGCCTCAAGGCAAGAAAGAGAGTCTGAATAGATTATATATTGTTGATGTTTAGGGTGTCTTTGAATATATTTAAGAGCCATCAATATGGCGTTTGCTTCAGCCGTGAAAATTGAACTGCTATCGGGTAATCTAGAAGATATTGTTTTAGATCCAATGACAGTAGCACAAGCCACTGCGCCACCGTCCTTGGATCCATCTGTAAATAAGGATTTGTAATTGCAATATTTATTTTTTAGTTGATTATATTCTTGTTTATATTGTAATTCATTAGTTTCTGATTTTTTAAATGTAGTCAGTGTAAGGTCTACTTGTGGCCTAACCAACTGCCAAGGAGGAGAGGAAGTCAGACGGGAGGGAGCTATGTTGTCTAGCGCTATGCCAGCAGCAGAAAGGAAAGGTTTCACTCTTAGTCCAAGAGGCGGAACAAGGGAAGACTTCTTGTTATACAAATCCTCATACAGAGGTTTAAAGACACAGGTAAATGCAGGGTTTGACTCGTTGGTATATAATTTGGTTATATACTGTAAAGATAATTTTATACGGCGTTGTTTAAGAGATGGTTCATCAGCCTCAACGTACAGGCTGTCGACGGGTGAAGTTCGACATGAGCCAAGACAAAGTCTTAGACCTTGATTGTGAACAGAATCTAAAAGTTTTAGGTTGCTTTTGCAGGCTCCGCCATAGACGATGCAGCCGTAATCAAGTTTTGAACGTATCAATGATCGATAAAGTTGCAGGAGGGTAGCTTGATCCCCTCCCCACTTACAATTAGAAATGACTTTCAACAAGTCAAGGGCCTTCAGGCATTTAGTTTTAAGGGACTTAATATGCGGTAAAAAGGTTAAATGCGAGTCAAAAACTATACCTAAGAACTTAGCTTCCTTTACCACTTTGATGGGCGTGCCATTGAGAAATAGTTCAGGGTCCTTATGCAGTTTATATCTTCTACAAAAATGTATACAATTTGTTTTCGATTTAGAAAATTTAAAACCATTTTCAAGACACCACTTGTTAATTTTGTTTAAACACAACTGCAGTTGTCTTTCAATAGTGCGCATATTTTTACCGCGACAAGAAATATTAAAATCATCAACAAAAAGTGATCCATCAATCGAATCATTTAAAACCTTAGATAAACTGTTGATTTTAATGCTAAATAAAGTGACAGATAAAATACTGCCTTGTGGGACACCCTGATCCTGATTATAATGATCAGACAGGGTAGAACCCACTCGGACTTGAAATTGTCTGTCACTCAAAAAGTTGGAAATAAATTGAGGCAATCGGCCTCGCAGTCCAAAGTCATGCAGATCTTTCAAAATGCCATATTTCCATGTAGTGTCATAAGCTTTTTCTAAATCAAAAAATATAGAGACTGCATGTTGTTTATTAATTATAGCGTTTTTGACAAATGATTCTAAACGCACTAAGTGATCAATGGTAGTTCTGTTTTTACGAAAACCACACTGAATATCTGTTATGAGGTTATTGGTCTCTAAGTACCAAACTAGTCTATTGTTTATCATTCGTTCCATGGTTTTGCAAACACAGCTTGTGAGAGAAATTGGTCGATAATTTGAAGGATCCGTATGATCACGTCCAGGTTTAGGGATTGGGACTACAATAGCATCTCGCCACGAAGACGGAAATTTTCCCGAAGTCCAAATGTCATCAAATATATTTAAAAGGGTTTCTAAGCAAGATTCTGGTAAGTGTTTCAGGAGTTGATAATGTATATGATCAGCTCCTGTAGCAGTATCATGAGCTTGTTCAAGAGCAGTATGAAGCTCATGAATAGAGAATATTTCATTATAATCTTCACCATTATTTGAACTGAAATTTATAGCTTTCTTTTCTTGCTGACTTTTATATTTCTGAAATTCAGGCACATAATTTGAAGAAGAGGAGTGTTTGGCGAGGGTTTCACCTAGTTTATTTGCGATATCGGATTTGTTTGTCAGTAGCTGATCACCATCTTGAAGGTGTTGAATGCTGGATTTAGTGCCCTTACCCTTGATTTTCTGAATCATGTTCCATACGTTTGATATCGGCGTACGTGCATTGATCTTTGATACATACGTTCGCCAAGAATGACGTTTACTTTGCTTAAAAGTACGCCGAGCTTTAGCATTAAGAATTTTATATTTGTTCAAATTGTGGACCATAGGATGGCGGCGGAAATAATGTTCAGCTTTTTTCCGTGCCTTCCGGGCCTGTTTGCAATCATTGTTGAACCACGGTTTTCTAATATGTGGAGTTGCGGAGGACTTAGGGATACACTCTATACAAAAAACACTTTATAGCGTCAGCAACATCAGTGAAAAGTTCAGGTTTAAGTTTGTCAGCACAGAGAGCTTCATATAAAGGCCAGTTAGCCTTCTTAAAATTCCATCTGGATGCCGGAGGAACATCAGAAGGGGTTACAGGTGTTAGAACTGTAGGAAAGTGATCACTTCCACAAAGGTCGTCATGGACAGACCATTCAAATTCATTCAGGAGGATTGAGTCAGTGACAGATAAATCAAGACTAGAATAAGTACCATTCCCAGGATGTAGATAAGTGTGAGAGCCATCGTTATAGATGCATAAATCATTATTTGAAATGAACTCTTCAAGTAACCTTCCTTTATTGCTTGTATGCACACTACCCCATAGTGGGTTATGACCATTGAGATCACCCATAATGATGCAGGGCTTTGGAAGTTGGTCGTAAAGTGCTTGAAGATCAGCTAATTGAAGCAACGATGTTGGGGGAATGTAAACAGAGCACAAAGTAAAAACAATGTGCAGCGTTATTCTAACTGCAACAGCCTGAAGATTGGTATGAAGTAAAACAGGGCTATGAATCACACCCTGTCGAACTAAAATTGAAGATCCACCTGTAGCTTTAGTCCCTGGTGGT
The DNA here is from genome assembly GCF_037392515.1 of Haliotis asinina. NCBI lineage: Eukaryota > Metazoa > Mollusca > Gastropoda > Lepetellida > Haliotidae > Haliotis > Haliotis asinina. The sequence continues at coordinate 7,939,422 of NC_090290.1, read as the reverse complement.
GAGAAGGAATTGTAGGTACTGTACTGACGTAAATCAAAGTTATCAGTTTCTTTAAGGTAAGTCTCCTGCAGACATATTGCTGATGGCTTATAATCTTGCATCAATAAATGCAAATCATTGAGATTGGTCCTAAGACCTCTGCAATTCCACTGAATAATTGAACTTGAAACGCTCATGTTAAAGGTGGTTGTACAGGGGATCTGTGTTTCCCTTTTCTAGGTGACTTACTGGTGGTGCGCCGATGAGGGAGAGGAGATACATCCATGTCCTCTAAGGTTTGAAAACGATTCTGTATCCGTACAGGGTCACGCTGACCCTTTGGAATACGATCAGAACAATTAGAATGGTCAGATTTTTTGGTTGTCGTTTTCAAATCAGACGATGGTTTCGGTACCGACTGCAGGTTCACTGTTGAAGTCATCGGCGAGTGTGAGACAACTGTAGATGGATCATCCGTTTGAGATGAAGAACTAGATGACTGTCGAGGAGATGTAGTGAGGATCGGAGCAGAGGATTCCATCCATGTATAATCAGTTTGACAACATACGGACTGATATGAAACCGATCTAGAAGTTGGAATTGAGACTGAAGCAGCAGCTGCATAAGATGGGCCTGGTTTTTCAAGAGCTAGTACAAGTTTCCTTGCTTCTAGGAAAGAGACATTTCGTTCATGTTTTATTTTCGAAATTTTTGACTGGAGTTCCCATGTAGGGCATGTTCTGGACGACGAAGGATGATTTCCAGAGCAGTTTACACACGCTGGAGGTTTATCACAGAGTTTGCCATCTTCACAGGTGCCTCCACATCGATGACAAGCAGCCGGATTACGGCATGATTTAGAACCATGGCCATATTTCTTACATCTGTAGCACCTCAGGGGATTTGGGATGTAAGCATTAACCCTTAAGTGACAATAACCAGCCTTCAATGATTCCGGACGTGTTGGAAGACCAAATGTAAATAAATAGGTATTGGTCTTTACGATGTCATTTTCTCTTTTGTAAGTGAACCGCTTAACAGCAGTTACACCTTGTGAGCGTAATTCTGAAATGATGTCACTCTCATCCATATCTGAAAGGCAACGTCCCACATCACGGACAATGTCTTTACAACTATTGAGTGTTCTGTGAGGGGACACCTCCACAGGAACATTAGCCAGTGATTTGGTTGAAAGAAGTATTTGTGACTGGCTTTTCTTTTTACACTCGATCAGAAGAGATCCAGAACGTAGCTTTCTTGATTTCTTTGACATCGCCAGCTAAACCTTCTATACCTTTAGAAATGGCAAAAGGATTCAATTTTAGTGGACCATCATTTGGTGCTGACATGACCAAAAAGCGTGACCAATGATCAGGATTTGGGAGAACTTCTTGAATTTCATCCTCAGAAGATACTGAATCATCAGATTCATACGAACGTTTTTTCAGTGGGGGTGCCATGGTGGTATTGAATATGATTCACCCTCCTAGCTCCCCACCCACCACGGAGTGTCAACGAGGACAATGCCTACTGTATGCGGGTCTCCAGCACACGACACCAAGGATACTAGGAGGGTATACTCAAGCAGGAAAACATCCCAAAAAGATAAATCCTACCAGATTGGCCCATGAGCCATCGCCTTCTGGGCATGTAAGACTCTAGGCAAATTTATATGTGACATATTTCTACTCAAGTAAAGTTTGACAAATAAAAAGAGTCGAAGTAATGCACAGGGTTCGACATGACCAGCCGATTGGTTGAACCGGGCCCATTCAACCACCCGTCTAGGCGAAGTCAGGGCCAAAGTGGTGTCTTGAGCAACAGGAACACGGTTACAGGTCCCTATTGCCCTCAACCACCAGGATCCCCTCCTCCGCCGACACAGGGCCGCAACCCACGGCAAACGGGTTGGTGGACCAAATATCCCCCCGGGTCCACTACGGGGGTGTCGGCGAGCTCTTAGCGTTACCCAGCACCCACCACGCGGAGGTGGCTCGCCACGGGTGCCCACACCAGAATGCATCCCACCAACAGCTTTAAATTTACTAAATAAAACACCCTGTGCTCTTCCATCAGACATAGCGATTTCCCTTGCAGTGAAATTAAGATTCAGGTGTTCTTGAAACCACAGTCCAACAGTCCACAGTCCAACATATTTATATATTCATACATCGATGTTGTCATTGCCGCAAGAAAATGTGAACTCGGTTCTTGCTATAGACAAAGGAGTATTGTGAACTATTTTGTTCTTCGAAGCATTAATCTGCAAACGCCATCTTCTACACTACTAATTTACAGAGTTTACCATAGACTGTAAAGGGGAATACTAAGCGTAACGTTTGCGTTGATCTCAATACCACAATTCTGTTGATTATTTTCGTCCACCAAAGTATTTATGAACACCAAGAATAACGTTGGCGACAAAACACAGCCCCCTTTAACACCAGTGTTTACAGAGAAACTGTGTAATAAGCACACATTAACACTAACACAGGATTGGGTATTATTATACAACGATTTTATTGCAGAGAAGAATCTGCCACTAATACCATCCTTGACAAGTTTATACCAAAGACAATTTCTGTTCACACTACTGAACGCCTTCATAGCATCAATACAGCAGGCTAAAGCTGCACCTTTCCGCATTTTCCAATTGTTTATAACAGAAAAAAAGTATAAATACTGTCGATCGTACTTCTATGATTATTCCATTACCGTTTTACTCCCCTGTCAAATCCTCATTACGCTCAAGCCAAGCAGTAAACCTAGCATTCAATATGCCTGAATAAATTTTACAAGGAATACTGATTGAGGAAATGTCCGGAAGTAAAAAGGGTCCCTTGGATTACCACCTGGTTTTGGAGTTGGTGTGATTATCCCACTACTGTGTTTGTGATGACTCTTGTTTAGTATATAGAGAACTACAGTATTAATTACTCAGCCGAATGCCTCGTTTGTGGATGATGTTTAAGAATAGTACCATGGTAAATTGTGCTTACCATGCTGCGTCAAGTAAAGGTGACCATCCACCAATAGTTAAAAATTAGGAGATAAACATTATGTGTTCACCAATTACCGGGTGATGTTTTTCGACATTGTCAACACAAAAGTGAACCAAAGAGTTTTACTGTCAGCACTCGTTTACATCGAGTACGAGTACAGCGGTGAAGTGTCATCAGCTGGCCATCTCAGTTGTTTCCCATGGCAGAATCTGGAGCTGCTTATTTGTGACGTCATTTTAACTTTACGTCACAATATGATTTGAATGACGACACCATTGTTGATGACAAAACAACACAATCGTTTGCGATGTTTCTACGTGTCAATACGCAGCGAATAGTCTTGCAGTTTCCCGGAATCAAACACCAGTTGATCATGTTTTTCAACCAATCAGATTACAGAACACAATGTCTTTCGTATAAAATTAAGGCTGTAAAGATGAATGTGTGCATCTGTTTGTGCACAAACTTTTTCTCTTTTTTATGAATTGATGCAACGCACACGGCCGAGGGGAAGAAAACATAGATTATCATACAATAATAGCAAATAATCCCGTTTACTTGGACCTTGAAATTTGACGATGGTATTCTATGCGTTTCAAAAGAGCAGAAGTAATACCTGCATTCCCAAAATGATACGTCCGTATTGATCGATTTGGGTTTACACCGCTTTAGCAAGTTTCCGGCAATACCACGACAGGGAACGCCAGAATTGGGCTTTACATATTGTACCCTACAGGGAATCGGTCTAATCCGTGCATTCAATATATCTGAATACATCCTTTAAAACATCGGATAGTGAAGATTACTCCATCAATATATATTCCATGTGAAGGGATTCACAACTTTCAAATATCAAATGCATGCTCATGTTTCCATTTCTGACGCCAGTGATACTTTAAAACATCGGATTCTTCAATCTTGAAGGATGAAATAGTCTGTTAGCCAGTTTTAGAAATATGCCAAAACTCCAAAGAAAGGAAAGAAATGTCTGGATTATTTTTCTTACCATAAATCATCTCTTCGAAAGACGAGATTACAGTGCAACTAATATGTTTCCATACATATTGAATTCAGTTGCCTGGAAACAATTGAAGTTCTGACACTGATACGACTTCAAGAAATGTACGTCTAAATATTGCACATACGTTGCATTTGGTTTCGACATCATTTTCTATTTCTATCATTTGTGAAACACAATACAGATATTTTGAAACGGTGTTTCTCACTGGTAAGTACTTTGTAACATTGGTCTCACGTGAAAATATGATGAAATAAAGTCTATACTGAATTTGAAAATAGAGTTCACTTATCAAATTGTCAATTGGGTTGCTACTGGCTGAGATTTATGTCTCACAGTGGACATGGGTGTCACGCTGAATAAATGTTACGATGTCTCACCGTGGAACAGTGCGTCAGTGTTATGAGGTACGAGCAGAGGATTCCTGGTTACTGAAGAAGGAAATGATGTTACAAGAAATTACATCAGCAATCAAAACGTGGCAGAAAGGAAAGGAAACCGTTTATTTTCCTGTCATGAAACTGCAACTGATCAGCGCCACTGAAAAGCAGCACAGGTTTCCATGCATATTGAATGCATTTGTCAAGAAACGGTCGAGCTTCTGATACTGATAAAGATTAAATAAATACTCGTTACAGTCACATTCGAAATAAACATTGTCTCCCAGGTGACGTACTTCCCCGCTGCAAAGTATTTAAATCAACCTTAAAAAGCAACGAAGATTAAGTTAAATATTAATAAAAACATGAGCAGTCAGCCGCTCTTCTCAAAAACAAAATATGTTCAACAGGAAAAAACAAAAACAAATAAAAGAAAAACTGCACAAACAAAAACACACAAAAACCAAAAAAACCACCCCACAACATAGAACTCTATGAAGACAATACAGAGAACCGTTCTGGAGATTGCTTCCTGGGTATCTTAATATCCAAGGTAACATGCTTGAATCTTCAAAGTGTCGCAGTGGAATTGCCAGATCAACAAAATCGACTATCTGTCCGTTGTTGAATCTTAGCCTGTTCAATGTATATACGTGTATGCTCACATCTATACTGTTTGTGAGTGCGGAGTCCGGTATTCCGACTGTCTGTGTAGAGACGATCGCGAGCAGGATAGTGTTAAGGTGCGGGAAGCTTTTCAATGCTCTTTGATCTGAGGTGTCTAGCCTACGATGATATGTTTAGTGAAGATGGTAACATGTAATGAAAGAACTTTATATTTCAGTTTCATACCGTCAGGGTATCGTTTGGTCATATTGAGACTTGGGGTTTGGTGTTTGAAACTAATGGCAGTGGTGCGTAAATAACTGAGACTTGACCGATGACGTGCACATGCCAAGAAAGCGAGCTTTCCCTCCAACCCTGTTAGCTGCCTCTGACAGCAAGTAAGACTCGGAAACTGCTGCAAAAGGTCGTCTGAAAGGTATGACGAAATACGATCTTCTGTCTCATGTATTATCTGTATCAATACGAAGACTTGGAGGAAAGACTGAAGATGATCGCAACGTCAAAATCGATTCTAGTATACGTCAGAAGTTGCCAGCTCATCGAAAACAAACTGTGTTTGTGCCATATCTATAACAGTATTTGCTGAGACCGGGATAATCTGGCAGTACCGGTTTCAGTAGGTTTTTGTAATTCCATAGCACCATTGCCTCCAGTCTTCTGTGCACCACCTTGCTGTTAGCTCACGACTATAGCAGCCTTAAGGTCACATTTAAGCGTCTAAGTTGTTTGAAGCTCCAGCTACTAGCTTTAATACACATGTGGACATCTTTTCAGTGACTCGGTTTAGTTCACCAACATTCTACACTCAAGATGATACAAAGATATTCTAGTCAATCTGTGAACTTACTTCTGGAAATAGCAGTTTTCCTCATCTGTGTATTTTTCACATCATGCATGACACAGTGCGAACCTAAGAATATCCCGAACCTTGGTATCAAGTTGTGTCAATTGAAATGTAATGAAAACAATTTGTGTTCGAACTTTGAATACATTATTGAAGATTTACCCTGTCGTTTGTCACGGAATGGCTCAAAGAAGACTAAGAAGCCAGATGGTTCCCGGGGCCCTCTAGGTGTAAGTATACCCAGAAGCTGGCGCTATTGTTACACGATAATATATGTGAAATGTTTTCGTGATTTTTTAGAGTTGTTCCGACTGAATCGTATATTCACAAACGATCTTTGTGATGATATCTGTTGTCTTCAATCACAAACACATGCAAGGTAGTTGAGAACTGTATGATACAAGGCAAGACGTGCCAAATTCCCGAAAAGCTAAATGCTCTGACTATTGATCTAGAGACCTAAGGCGGTTGTTAATATATTCGAGAAAGAGAATGCTCGATTGCATTGATGGAAACACAAAGAAAAATAAGTCTTCTCCTATCCCCACCACACAATACAACAAATAACACAGTACACATTGGATTGTTATGCTGTACATCACAATGTTTACTGCACTAAAGAAAGGTGTATGTATGTACAAGTATGTATAAACCTGACAGAAAGCAGGTAACAACCCTCTCGAACACTGACAACTAGCCTCTCATGCGACACTGCATACGCAAAGCAGACAGCGACAAGCCTCTCAGTCGGCACCAAACAGGGCAGACCGCAACAAGCCTCTTAGTCGACATGAAGCATGACAGACGGTGACAAGTCTCTCAAAATGGCGACGAGCTTCTGCAACAGCAACAAGCCTGACGACAGCGACGGCCTGCTCTCATGGCGACAAGCCATACATTGACCTGAAACATTTATAATAGGTTTCAGTACAATATCAAAACACTTTTTTTCAGAAGTATCCATGACGTCATGTAAACGTGGTGGACAACAAGCGAGAATGCTTCTAACACATTACCCCTCATATACTCTCGTAGGGCACCACTTGCAAGTGAATTACGCTTTATTGTATTCCCCTACACTAGAAGTAATTTCTATCTCATTCGTCCTTCAAACGGTAGAAATATAATTTGGAGTGGATGGTTAATCCATTTTATCATTATAGCATAATTCCAGTTCTCGATATTTCCGGAGCTGAGGTGAAGTTGTGATGTTGGTATTGCGTTTCGGTTATAAGCGCATTGCGTATGAGTGGCATTTATGAGTACAAGTGGTAGTTTTTAGGATTAAAAAAACATTACACAAGGAACAGTGGAAGAGTGACAGAGTGTGTGAATGAGTTAATACTCGTCAACATTCCAGCTATATGGCGGCGGTCTGTAAGTAATGCCTGGACCAGACATTCCAGTGATTAACATCATGGGCATCGATCTACGCAAATGGGATACAATGACACATGTCAGCCTAGGCAAGGAGCCTGATTATTTCCCGTTAGACGCCTCTTACGAGTTCATAATCAATTATAATCAATTCTAACCTTGATCTTCACGGGTACAAATAAAAGAAACCAAAACAATGATAGCTAACGTTCCATCAGATAAACATGACAATTAATTTGTTACTGCGATTTAAGGTCATTCGATTCTGTTTGAAGGTTCCCTCTTACTCATGTCCATCCAAGATTTGCAGTCCCACCCAACGACGCCTGGAACCTCGATCTGGAAAAGCCATCAGCGTACCAGGTAATACATTTGATCTACTGTCTACACACGCCACTGAAATGCATTTTGTGAACATACGGTATTACATGATGCTTCATGATTATCTTGCACCCATGACAGCTGATCAACACATTGTTTTACAAACCTCTGATCATGTTATATCTGACACTAGAGTTAACTTGCACCTCACACCGTTCATACCCACATTGTGTTCAACAGGCAACATCTCAGACCAACGCTAGCTTACACTTCAGACTCATCAACGGGGTACTATAGAAAGACGAAAAGTTCAGATTTCTGCATTAATCATTAGTGCACGTAGGTAGGCGTTATTGGGCAGTCTGAAAAAAGGGTAGTTCAGAAGTACAATAGTATGTCAGCTCCATGCAGGAGAAAAATGTGCGAAGGCGTGCACGGCTCAGATGCAGCTGGTCAGTATTCAGTGCCACAGTCTTTAGTGTCTGGATGCCCAAGGCTCACAACTCCTCGGTATAAGCCAGAACCCATGCGATGACTGGGTCGCCAGTGCCAAGTAAGAGGGTTGACATATCAGTGGATAAATCGGCATCATCATCAGTCAAGTGTACACAATCTTGTCAAGATATCCAACAACTCACCTACACTCTCTCTTTTCATTGCAACAAAATTTAACACTTAGTTGTGAAAGTCTGATTTGACTCAGCCTTGGACTGCTTTGCCAAATAACAAGGGAATGCAACATGATTTTTTTCATTAGGGTTTTTGTGTGATGTTAGCTGAACAGACAAGGGTTCATTGCTAAATTCTGCGTTCAACGTAGAAACAAACACCAATAAGTGGCGTGTTCCTTTGCGGACAGTTGTTGACGACGCATAGCCTGTTTTTTTATATTGTACCGTCTTCTCTTGCAAAAGTATTTTAGATTACGTGACTAGTTTCACAAGGTATATCTATATCTATCTATCTATCTATCTATCTATCTATCTATCTATCAATAGATAGTTAGATACACTATCTAGTGTCCAAATATATATATATATATATATATATATATATATATATATATATATACACACACACACACACACACACACACAGAGAGAGAGAGAGAGATCCTCCAAAAGACCAGAACCTGTTCACCAGAAGATATCACTTGGGTGAGATCAGACGATACCTCCCAGGAGACAGTAGATTTTGTACATTGCCCTGACGTCCTCAACTTGCTGACGTCACAATGCTATGGCATCGTTTGCGCTGCAAATCTAATGCCAGTGCTGTGTTCAGAGATGTACAGTTTTCACTGAAAAATAATGAATCATGATTTGGGATGATAAATAGAATTTCTCCCTCGACTCTGCTGATATGAAGTATATCAACACTCGTTGATAAAGGTAAAGACTTGTTACTTCTGCAACTCGTGTTGAGATATTTGATATCAGTAGGGACTTAGTAGACTCTCTCTCTCTCTCTGTACATTTATTAAATTGCTGTGTGATGTACTCGATACACTGACAGTGCCACAATTAGGTCATTAGGTTACACCGCCGTTCCAACACATGGCTATATAGAATATCAGGTCACAATATGGACGTCGAGAATGGAGATTGGCAGCCCACAACCAATTTCTGTGAGGACAGGCGACCTCTAAACTTCTCAGCCCTGGTTCGTGCAGTCGGCAGAAATCTGCCACGTAGGTGACGTAGGACAATTTGACGGTCTTCTGCTGGTGACGTCACACGTGGACGACTCGACCTTAGGCGATCAGAAGTGGTGCCAGTTTGTTGTAGGCGACCTCGCAAGTCATACACAGTATGACGTCTGCATCCCATTGCTCTTGCGCCGTCAATAACTGATCCAGCTTGCAACATGCCAACAGCACGTTCACGTTGCATATTTGACAATCGTGGCATCATAAGTACCGTTAGAACTGTGGTATAAAAGTGTTGTTTTTTTTTTAATTCTTGAGGCCAATGCAAACACGTGCAAATGAAGGAAACTTTGATACGAAGATCACGTGATCGACTGCACCTGTAATATCTGATTTGGCAGTAACGTCATTTGCACGACGAATGGATGGGTTTGAGGGGTTTTGCTAACGTTTTACTAGAATCGAAAGATAGGGATCTAGTTTCGGATACATAGATGTATCATCAGAGAAAATTAAATTATTCAGTATTTTTAAAAATTACATTTTGTGTGATGTTTCTGTTTTGACTCAGTATATATATAGTTTATATTAGTCTCACACACTCCCAATTTTGCTCACTCACCCCCTTACGGATCTGACGTGAAGCCAGAGTCACGTCCATAGCCACACGAGTCAGTTGAACAGAGTTAATTCAACAAACATGGAAGTGGTTACCAACAAATGTTAAACGTCAGTACAGAGAATAACCATTTTTAAACAAGTTTATGTAAGTATACAGACAATAACTTTTAACTTTAATCTTAATTGTTAAATAATCTGTCATCGAAAAACTGTGAAATATATGGATTATCACAGATGGTGTGACAGTCTAAAACTAACATATAAATGTTAAACAATTTTATTTATGAAGACAGTGCAATATGAAACAAGCTATAGCTCGACAACTACTGAAGGTAGATCTCCATACTAGGGTCATTGGGGACTTACTGTACTTTTGCTACCTGCATAGACTCTAGCTGGATTTACACCTTCCATTTTAGCCGACTGTAAGAAGGTTTACCCGAAATTTAAAATAACAAAAACGTCTACCTTTACACAACTGGTAAGTTTAAATTTTGGGGAAAGTTTGGGGACTTACTTGTGCAAACCTTGAAGAGGCACATCCACTCCAGAAGGGAAGAGACTTCTTTAAAGCGTTTTTGCAAAGATTTATTCCTCGGAACGAAAGCTTGTGTTTATTGCCTTAACACAAAGTGCAAACAGTTGAATCAGTTGATCCTAAGGGCAAGGAAAACTCTATCCAATCATTTCGAAAAGTCCTGTCCGACGTGATCTGGAACACTGGGATTGTCATCTTGATCACGGTAGACTATCTTTCTTAATTACTTTGGAAACTGACAAAATGACAGTGCAGGGTTCTGATTCCTTTAGTACAGGTCTTATTTTACAAACCTAACTCTGTCAAACATCCATCTGTTCCAAGATGAAAGGAAGAGGAACACATTTCGATACGAGCAAAAGCTTCATTTTGTTAGACTGTGATAAAATGCAGACTCTTGTGAACTCAATGAGGCGACGATGCACGGCCTGTGTGCAAGCTGAAGGGGACCCATACCAGCTACTAAAGAGGCTGTTACTTTTCACGTTCACGGATATCTCCAACTGACGGACTGTAATCACTTTGAAATTATTGCAGCTATATGTCATCATCAGTTTTGACTGAGTGAGTTTAGTTTTACGCCACACTCAGCAATATTCCAGCTATATGGCAACGGTCTGTAAATAATCGAGTCTGGACCAGGCAACCCAGTGACCAACAACATGAGCATCTATCTGCGCAATTGGGAACCAATGACATGTCAAGTCAGCGAGCCTTACCACCCGATCCCGTTAGTCGCCTCTTAGGACAAGCATAGTCGCCTTTTATGGCGAACATGGGATGCTGATGGTCAACACTTTTAAGATTTTGGTAGCAGGCTGTCCGGACATTATCTGTCCTTGGCTTTATAATTGTGTACTCCCGGAATACATTATTCTAGATCTCTCCACGGTGTTAGCGATGGTCGTATGTCCCCAAATTTCGGGAAATGACTGAAACTATATATAAAGACTGGTTGCCGTGTTGAGATTTGGACATTCACTGGAGTTTTACTGTCAGGCCAATCGCTGTGTTTACATTCTGCATAACTGTTTTTCTCTCGCACTAAGACTTTGGTGAGTATGTTGGGACCCATTGCCTTAGATTTTGTTTCATTTGTATTGCATTTGAAATCAGTATTGTGACATTGACTTGTGACTTTCTATAACTTGCTCTCTTTGCCAAAGAATAAAAAAAGTGAATGTTTTAGACTTGTCTTTGTTCTGTTTTGCTCGTTCACAGGGGGTTTCTTACATCGTTTGTCAAGGCAAATTCTTAACCGTAACAAAATTGGGGGCTCATCCGGGATAGAATTCATTTGACAAAAGTAATAGTCGATTTAAATGGTTTGGGACTTCAGTACGATTCTCTACAAACTTTGATCGGTAGCGTACCTAGGTGCATTAAAAAGCCTTGTATTGCAGGGCAAGGAGCTCTCCTAAAATACTGGAGAGACGCTTGGACTGTAATACAACCCTCTCCATAGTTTATGCAGAATATTTATGTATATACATAGTTTATAAGATATTTGCCGAAAGAATTTTCTTAGAAACTTCTCGGAATACTATATATTGTGATGTGTGATCCTTAAAAATCTACATTCTCCCAATGAAGGAGCAAACCTTAAAACATTGTTAGCGTTATATTCACTTACCTGACTCCAATGTTACGACACCTTTGCAACACTCTCCATTTGACCCTAATTCACAGAAGGTTACATACAATAATGTACATGTTACGATAATCCATGCATGTTTCATGGTTTCATGCATAATGTCTTTTTTCTAGTAAATACAGAATTTCAGTGTGTGAGGAAACTAGTATTTGCAAGAAAAGCAGACTTTGCAATTTCCAATTGTCAACTGACGTTGCTCACTTGATGACGAACACGAGTAATAATTGAGGCCAAATATCGGAGCATTGGAAAAATCTGTGGAGATATGGAAACGGAAATGTATATTTGTCTTGCTCAAGTAAAGCCTCAATGTACACATAGTTCTATTTCTCACTGAACATTTGATAGAGGCAACGTTACCAAAATTTTTCTGTACTTTAGGTTTACTTGCTTTCACATTATTCATTCTGAGTTGCAACAAATTATCTTTTTGTAATTAAAATATCCACTTAACAGGTGGGAAGCGAAACACCCATGAGGGATGTCCACAAGAATATGAAGGCAAGCTGGGCACTCAAAAGGACAGGCCGCTCCACGATGCCTGTAGGAGGGGGAACTTGGGCAGGGTGAGACGCATCCTGTCCCGAGGTGTGGTTGATATCAACAGTAGAGGCGAGAAGCATAGAAAGACACCACTTATGGTGGTTGCACAGGAGGGACATCAACGATTATTTGCTTTTCTTTTAGGAAAAGGAGCCAATATATCACACGTAGATGAAAACGGAGACAATGTTTTGCACCTGGCCTGCAGAGGGGGGCATACTGGGTTTGTGAAGTATGTAGCTAAACACTGCAGTGTTGATATCAATAGTAAGGGAATATACGGATCAACTCCATTGCTGCAGGCTGCATATTGTGGACACAGAGAGGTGCTGAAGTTCCTCGTGACCATGGGAGCTAATTTGTCACATGCAGATGATAACGGAGAGAATATCCTGCACTGGGCATGCAGAGGGAGACATTTGGGTATAGTGAACTGTGTTCTCAAACAATACAGTGTTGATATCAACAGCAGGGAGAATTACGGAGGGACCCCTCTGATGAAGGCTGCATCAGAAGGACACATGTACGTTTTTCTGTTTCTCGTGAGATTTGGCGCTAATGTGCAACTCGTTGATGATGCCGGAGACAACATACTTCATCATGCGTCAGTTGGGGGTCATGCAAACATAGTTCAGCTTATCATATCACAGTGCCTGGTGGACATTAACAGCAGGGGAAAATACGGGAGGACACCATTGATGAGAGCTGCGCATTATGGCCGTAGAAAAGTGTTTGATCTTCTTGTGAGTGGAGGTGCTCTAGCGTACTTAGTGGATAATCAGGGTCACAACATTCTTCATTTGGCCTCTGCGGGTGGAAGGATTGAGATGGTGAAGAGTATCCTTTCCCTATTCAAGATGGACATTAACAGTAGAACAGACAAGGGAGCAACCCCGCTAATGAAGGCGGCTCTTCAGGGACACAAAGACGTGTTTGAGTTCCTCGTGAATATGACAGCTAATGCGTCACACGTAGATGATAAGGGAGACAACACACTTCATTATGCCTCAATTGGGGGACATGCAGACATGGTTCGGTATATCATATCAGAAAACTTGGTGGATATTAATAGTAGAGGGAATTACGGAAGGACGCCATTGATAAGAGCGGCGTATTATGGACATCGAAATGTCTTCGATCTCCTTATCGGTAAAGGTGGTCTTACTCGTTTAGTGGATGTTTATGGTAACAACATACTTCATCTGGCCGCTTTTTGCGGACATGTTGAGATGGCAAAGCATATCCTTTCCCAAAATATGATCGATATTGATAGTACAACAAAATCGGGACGGACCCCCCTAACGAAAGCAGTGTCAGGTGCAAACAAGGACGTTTTTGAGGTCCTTGCGAGTATGGGGGCTAATGTGACACACGTAGATGAAGAAGGAAACAACATACTTCATCTGGCGGCTTTTTACGGACACTTGGGGATGGCCAGGCATATCCTTTCACTAGATATCTTTGACATTAACTGTAGAAATGACAAAGGAGCAACACCGCTGATGGAGGCGGCCTTTCAGGGACACAAAGACATGTTTGAGTTTCTCGCGAATATTGGGGGTAATGTGTCACACGTAGATGATGACGGAGACAACATACTTCATTATTCCTCTATTATGGGACATGTAGATATGGTTCAGTATATCATATCAGAAGACCTGGTCAGTGTTAATAGTGAAGGGAAGTACAGAAGGACACCATTGATGAGGGCAGCGTATTTTGGACATAGAAAAGTCTTTGGTCTGCTTGTGAGTAAAGGTGGATCGACTAACATAGTTGATGGTCAGGGTCACAACATACTTCATCTGGCATCTTTCGGTGGACATTTGGAGATGGTGAGTTATGTCCTTTCACAGAACCTTGTCGACATTACCGCTAGGGACAAGAATGGGAACACAGCAGCCATGATAGCAAAACACAATGGAAAAACTGGCGTGTATAACCTTCTTGTTGTGAAGGGTTGTCCAGTATCGTAAGTGTAGCATGTTGGTTTAATTCACTTTGTTTGATGTATTGGCCGCTACCAATTGTAGAATGAGACCTGCTTCCTTCTGGTGTGTAGCTAAAAGGCACTGATGACTGGTGTCATTGTGTTATTAGTTATTATGTTGTGAATGATACATTGCAGCGTATGACAGATACTGATACTTGGTTGTCTTCTTGTGCAAGGCTTAACATACCGTGAGTCTAATTACATGTACATTATAAATTTATGATGCAGTGTCCTTCTTCATTTCTGCTAACTGATTGAAAGACGCTACCCTGACAGGCACCATGCTCAGCATCGATCTATTCACTAACACTCTCCGATATGATGCTCATGACAACATCAGCAATTAAGATCCTTCCCCACAGCAGCAGTCTTACCCCGTTGTTTTGTGTTCAGGATATAGACACTGATAGACTTTATTGGTTGTCCTCGCTGTACTGTTTCTGAGTTATACCATGCCTTTGCATGTGCACCATTGACGAGCACCTGATAATTGGTGTTAGTTGTTGTTGTATGCATTGAGTGATTGACATGGGGAAGTACTCAATTCGTATGGAGACGTCTTCTGGGGAACAAAACTCGTACTGTTAGTTGTGCGAGCATGATACACACAGAGAAATGAATAAGGGAACTCTTACTTGTTAAAGTGAAAAAGCGACGATGTTCCAAATGTTTGAGAATACCTTTACCAAAATGCATTGAAAACATTGCCTCCAAACACATGTTTAGGCACGAGGTGTATAAAGGCGTTAACTAAAAATACAAAACAATTCTAACACTACAGAGCCACGACTTCGCCACACTCAAAACCTTAAATCATGCCATGTCGATACCTTTATGAAAATGAGATGGCAAACTATCAGGGACATCAAAGGCTGCACAGGAATTGGTCGGACAGTAGGAGACTTGAACAGGTCACAAAGTGTGATATACAGCGAGGCAGGCGATGTTGATTCGTGGTCGTGTTCATGGGTCCCATAAAGAAGTCAGCACGTCGAGATCGTCATTTACTGTTGATTTCCTTGTGAAACCGGTTCAGATCTGCTACAACAATAAACACTGCTTTCAGAGCAATAACACAGTTACAAACACTCAACCTCATATTACCATGCGCACAGGCGTCGGAGATGGGATTGGGATGGACAGCATCGTGTGTCCATTTGCATTATGCTATGTTCAGAGATGAGTACCGCTTCAATTTGGACTTTGCTGATGGTCGTATCCGTGTATGGCGACGTCTTCACGAACGTCATCACCTATGTACTGTACAACAGCATGGTCGATATGGGAGTTGATCGGTCATTGTGTGGGGTGGGAACAAATATGATAGGAGGACTG
The DNA here is from genome assembly GCF_037392515.1 of Haliotis asinina. Classification (NCBI taxonomy): domain Eukaryota; kingdom Metazoa; phylum Mollusca; class Gastropoda; order Lepetellida; family Haliotidae; genus Haliotis; species Haliotis asinina. The sequence goes on along the minus strand of NC_090290.1, from coordinate 7,923,542 downwards.
ATCCAGCACAATAACGCTCCAAGATCTGGGTTCTACCATGGTCATGGGAAAGTCAAGATCGGAACTCCTTTGAACACAGACAGAAGACGCCATGTTCCGAGTTCTCCAAGAGATGAGACATGCTTTTCACCGAACTGAAATCCGGAGTTTGATCAAATGTGTCCCACATCGATGTAACGAAGTGATCAAAAATATGGGGTGATCACCAGAGACCGACATGTCAATTGTAGTGTACGTGATCTTTTAACATTAGTGTTATAAAGTCCAATGTCTAAAAACATTCTTTTCTATATAACATGCGTTCTCTTCTACATTTCCCTCAGTATAAATGTCTGTGTATATTCAATAAAATATTCTGAAACATTCTAGGTATTTTTAGTGTTTGATTTTAAAGGGCTTTATATGAGTATATGAACACGCGCCAAAGTGTATGTGTGTAAGTTGTTTTTTGTTCGGGTTTTTTTTTCGTTTTCCTTTTCTTTTGGTTTTGAAGTGAATCATATTTCCTTTCTAACCACATTTCGGATTAATGCCCTATATGAAGCAAAGTTTGATACTGCGAAACTTTGCTTTGAATCAAAGAAGATTCTCGTGGTATTCTGGTCAAACAATGAACTATAGAGATTACATCTGTCCTATCGTTTCCCTTGGCCACGGAACAGTAACGGAATGCTCTTGCTGTGATAAATTTGACGGTAGCTTGGCAATGATTCTGTCACGAGTATTATCCCAAGTCTCAGCAATAAATAAGGATGTATATTTTTGTATAATGTGATATGTTTATTGCACGATGTAGTGTGTTTGGTATTGTGCATGTATGTAGTATGGGGTGTGGTGTATGTTATTTCGGTTATTTTTGCGTGTATGGTGTGGTCGTGTGTGAGGACCATGAACTTTATTTACTTGTTCAAGTAATTATCAATCCAAAGATCATTTTTTCACAATACTATCTGGAAATTGCTCACCTGTCTTCATGACATGTGATTGTATATTTGTAGGAGGTTTGTTAGAAATGATTGAAAATACATTTGAAAGTCTGTTTAGATGGATTTGAGAAGGACCTAATATACTGAGCTACGCGTTCAATTCACCAACTTTAAACGGCGGTGGGTAAAGCCGTTCGCTCGTGGCACCAAAGATCCGGGTTCGATTCTCCACATGGATGCAGCGTGTGAAGCCAATTTCTGTGGTACCCTGCCATGATGTTGCTGGAATACATAGCTAGAAAATAAAGTGACATATAAGCAGGTAGTCAGTTGCTGTGTCTCGCTTCAGCCGATGCTCAACATGTAGTTCATGGAGAAAATGTTCTATCGACATATGAGAATACTGTCACTTGACAAACTGTCGACAAAGACAGTAAAATAACTAGACTGTCACAGATATGAAACTAGTAAAAACTAGTAATTAAATTTAAAATATTTAACTATAAATGACAATACAAAAACAGGCTATCGGGTGCCAAATGTAAATCACCATGCTAGGGACCATGGGCACTTACAGAACATTTGACCTTGATCTCCATCCCTCTTTTCTTTATCAAACGTTGTTAAGAGGCAACGTGGAAACACATTTCATTTTAAAGTCATGCTAAAGAAATTCCAGTCAACATGACACGCGAAATATGGTCAACGAACGTATCGATGAATCAGTAAAATCCTCCGTTTGGTGTACGTTAAGGAAACGTTCGTAAAATATATTCAACTCCATTGAAGTTTTTGTGGCAAGGCTTTTTCGTGGATTAATTAATAGCCTTAGCTTTTAAATGAATAAAATAAAATTAAATTGATGATCTCATTGATTTCTGTATGCATCTTCCTTAGTTTTAACATATCATACCTTCTCTCTCTTTCCATACTTACTGATGTTCAAACGGCGTCAGCTGATATGTTTTGTTTCATTATTGAACGGCACACCCGGGCGGTAGCCTGCAGTAGAATCACAAGTATGAGAATCCATTTATTCCATTGGCATCATTCAACCAGGCCTGACTACCCAAAGCCGGAAGTCGCCTGTCGCCTATAACCCAGATCTGTACGGCAGGGGATCCAGGAACACGAATACCGGACAACGTGAATTCTTTGGTTGTCGTTTGGTTTCTTATACATATGTAAAATGCATAGTGAAAACATAATCGACGAAACAATAACTAGACAATTCATCTGACAGCAAAAACATGAAACGAAACTTGAAAAAAACGTACCAAAATCTACCAATGAAAATACATTAAGTCATATGATCATAAACGATCGATAATCAACATGTAACCAAATACGTGTTTTTTCCCACACAAACACTTAAACACATATACCTCTGAAATATTTCTCAGGGGAGACACTGTATTAGAAATGTTGAACAGATGATTACGTATTTCCATTATGCAGATTTTGCATTTAACACGGAAAATGATCTGTTTGTTCACTATGATAAGAAACCTGTCTATATCTTTGGTAAGTGAGAAATTAAATATGTTTTGGCCCATAGAGATGCTGTGTAAGCACGAGAATTTTAAAACCGATTTATCAGAGATGCCGTGTGATAATATTAATAAACCCTCCAACTGATAGTAATTATCATTGAGTAGATTTTCCCGCCATGAGTCAACAACATCATACAATTGCTTCTCTTGAAACCTGGTTGTCAGGGCATATTTGTACATTTTTTTTCTCTCCCTCTCTCATTTTCGCAATCAATTTTCTTTCGTGTACCCGTTGACTGTATTGATCTTCTAAAATGCTAGAATCGTGAAGGTGCGGGGTAGAATAGGACTTAAGCAACCCATGTTTGCCGTAAATGGCGACTACGCTTGTCGTAAGAGGCGACTAATAGGATCGGGTGGTCATCTCGCTGACTAATCGGTTGCTAATTGCGCAGATCGACGCTCATGATGTTGACCACTGGATTGTATGGTTCAGCCTCGATTATTTACAGACCGCCGCCGCCATATAGCTTTATAAAGCTGAGTGCGGCTTAAAATTAAACTCACTCACTCTAAAATACGAGAAACCAAGTAGGGTATGCCAACCCTGATTCCATTCATTTTGTTCACGCTGACATCTGTAGTATGAGCAGTAATTGATATTTTTGGGAATATGTTCATTTGGATTTCTAATATATACAAACCTGACCAGCTAAGAAGTGCTTGGTTTCATTCAAGTTACACCTGGAGTTAAGTTGCTGACCCTGGTGACTTAACTGTTCACCTGTCTTTGAATCTGGAGTTACGTTCGTCTTATATTCACATTTATACGTTAGTAATGAATGAAACTAATACAGTTTTATGATCTGTAAAATTTTAGTAATTTCAGGTCATACTGTATTGATTTTCTACTCATTAAATTGGTGTTAAGTCTGGTAACTCTTAGATGAACTGAGACTGGGTCAAAGAGATTTCGATTTACATATGATGTGTTTGAGGGATCACAACACGTGTGCAATTGTGTGTGTGCGTCTGCATAGACACTCTGACTGTCCAGTCATTAGCCCGTTTATGTATATCGTCCCTTTTCTGGAGGGGTACTTTAAAATGCATTTCTCTCTTATTTTTTGATGATAGAAACACGCAGTATGCATGGTGGTGGAGATCAACCTCTCACACCTTAAGATTGACCCTTTTTTCTTGGAAACTTTCATGGAATAAAACCGAAACTAAGTTTACTAACAAATTGAAACATGAACATTTCACTGGCATTCTTGGTCCTATAAAATGTTTTCTGACGAATTAAACATCATAGCTAATGAATGTATCCGAAGTCCTCTGCCGTTGCTCACATACAGGAGCCATGGTTTAATGGCAATTGCAGACGAGCGAGGAATACAGGAGCCGTGGTTTAATGGCAATTGCAGACGAGCGAGGAATACAGGAGCCATGGTTTAACGGCAATTGCAGACGAGCGAGGAATACAGGAGCCATGGTTTAATGGCAATTGCAGACGAGCGAGGAATACAGGAGCCGTGGTTTAATGGCAATTGCAGACGAGCGAGGAATACAGGAGCCATGGTTTAACGGCGATTGCAAACGAGCGAGGAATACAATAAGTAAATGCCAGCCTTGGCACAATTACAAGTCAAGAACACATCCCGGTTCGCCAGTGTCAAAGATAAGGAATACGGTACAAAGAGTCAAAGGTAAAGGTTCTAAAACTAGTATCGAGCACCTTAAAAATGGGCATACTACTTGATACGTATGGCATTACAAAGACACTATTTGAAACTTTGCCTAAACATTTCTCCTCATCTAACTACGTACAGTAATTATCTAAAGCAGCAAGAAACGCAAACTATTGCTTTTAATACGTCGCAGAAATGTTATATATTCATGAGCAGCAGCTGATAACATTTAGTATCAACTACTGAGGTACTAGCAGAACCCTGTTTAGATATCCATTTTAATGTGTTTGATAGTATCAGAAAGTCAGGGGAATTTACTGCTTATAATTATTCCAATTCCTTCACATTATGGATCAATTGCACAAACGTTTGCATCTCTCTCCCTCAACATGCCCATGGTACAATAGTTGTTACAACACGTTTGTTCTCACGTGGTAAGAAAATCGGAAAGCTATACTTTGACACTGTTTCAAACATTTATTTTTGAGGATACAGATTTCAGAAACGATGCTATTGCTTTAGACAGTATGTCTATTTTGTGAATTAAGCAAATTTACCATTTGTGGTGTCCATACATATTTGCCATCGAGAAATCTTAAATACTTTGTTCTCAAATCATATAATTCTGGACACTGTAGTAAAATATGATTTATGCTGGACTTTTCCTGTATTGCAATGGTTACACAAAGGGTGCTGTCTTTCAGCATCCTTACTTCGTCTGTTTGCATTCACATCATGCAGGCAAATTCGAAATTTACAAAATACCTTCCGTAACGTCATATCATGAATCAGGTATGTAATTTACGCTTCAGGGTACAATCCCAATTTCACAAGGCAATAATTGGTAAAAAATTGTACATTGCCTTGCCAGTTTTGGATATAAATATCCGTTAATCTTTGCTTGGACATATACAGGAACAACTTGTCGTCTTCAACATGTTGGTATATACCCATACATTTAACTAATTTGAATCCAATATTTTACAGCTCTATATCTACTTACAACAAACGTATTGATACGACCAATTTCGCCTAATATTGCCTTATTCACTTCGAATTTCCCAATACTCAGGAACCGTTTCAAATAGGATGTTTGCACCTTTTCAATACAGTCATAATATTGAAGGCCCCGTATTTCCGATGCATACAACAAAATAGGTGCAATTTTACCATAATAAAAGTTACATGTTGTCGAAAAGGGTAAGAACTGTGACACTCTGTGGACCAAATCAACCTGCATGATGCCTAAATATTTATAATAGAGACCATTTTGAATAATACAGTACCATATTTTGTGCAGCCCCCGTTTCTGAATACGGCTATATTTGTCCTGTACAAACTTAACTGAAGTCCCTCGTTTTCAACCGAATATGTACAGAACATTCAACCGCACAACGGTTTGGGAGAATGAAACTACGTCATCAGCAAACACAATCAGCATAATATCAATAACACCCTGAGTGAGTGAGTGAGTGAGTGAGTGAGTGAGTTAATATTTAACGTCACATCGGCAATATTGCAGCCATATCGTGACGAGAACGAATAATTATGAAAATACAAATGAATTAGTAATACATACATTGTAAAACCCTGTCGACGAAGGACAGTAAAACTAACTAGGATATCACAGAGTAGAATGTAAAAGAAGTGAATAGACCTAAAACAATTTATCTATAGAGGACAGTACAATATAAAAATGAGCTATAGGTTGCCAACAACTGAAGGTAGATCACCATACTAAGGGCCATGGGGACTTACATTACATTTGCTTCCTGCATCGACCCTAGCTGTATTTACATCATCCCTGCAGGTGTTAGCAATTTAGACACATCTAGCCATAAAGTAAAAACACTCTTATTCTACGATTAAAAAGCTGGAAAACTGAAATTTACTTCAAATGTTTTTGGACTTACGTACCCTCTCAGGAGGACAATTATTTTACGGTACTTCAACCCCCTTTGAGGGTACAGCCACTAACGATTTGAGTTACTAATTTAATCTTCCAATTTTAAAATATTTATCTATTTACAGTTCAGTTAAAAAAGTTAATTCCTTTAAAAATTCAATAATTAATGTTAAAAAGACACTTGATAGTTTGTGAATTAAAATACTGATCCCTTGTGATGGAATACTCAACAATGTCAAGCAAGATATGCTTGACTGTGATTCGTTCATCACAAGGGATGCAGAACGGAGGATCATTACCTTTCAAAAGGTATTCATGTGTATATCTGATGTGGCCAATACGACATCGCCGCATAATGACCTCTTCAAATCTGGACTGACAACCCAAGTAGGTATAAGCAATGTAGGGTTTTATTGCATGTAATTTATTTATACCTACTTGGGTGTCCCACTTCTTCTGCATCAGATCACGGATATAAGATCTAATAGTACGTTTAAAATCTGAGTATGGAATAATAAGTGGTGTCACAGATTTGTTGAGTGCTGCCTTGGCAGCAAAATTGGCCCTTCTATTCCCAGAAATGCGTACGTGACTGGGTAACCAACAAAAGACGATGTCGTATTGGCCAGTGGCAAGATCATTATACAATTCAATAATTTCAATTAAAAGTGGATGTTTACAAGAAATATTTTTAATAGCCTGAAGGTAAGAAAGAGAGTCGGAATATATTATATACTCTTTATGTTTGGGGTGTCTTTGAACATATTTAAGAGTCATTAATATTGCGTTTGCTTCAGCTGTGAAAATAGAGCTGCAATCTGGTAATCTAGAAGATATTTTTCTGGACCCAATGACAGTAGCACAAGCAACTGCGCCACCGTCCTTGGACCCATCTGTAAATAAGGATTTGTAATTGTTATATTTATGTTTCAATTGATAGTATTCTTGTTTATATTGTAATTCATTCGTTTCTGATTTTTTAAATGATGTTAAAGTTAGGTCAACCTGTGGCCTAACCAACTACCAAGGGGGAGAGGAAAGAAGACGGAAAGGAACTATATTGTCCAGCTCAACACCAGCAGCAGCAATAAACGGCTTTATTCTGAGCCCAAGAGGTGGAACAAGAGTAGGCTTTTTGTTTTACAAATCCTCATAAAGAGGATTGAAGACAAAGTTATATGCAGGGTTAGATTCGCTAGAGTATAACTGTGTGGTATATTGTAAAGATAATTTGATACAGCGTTGTGCAAGAGATGGTTCATCGGCCTCAACGTACAGACTGCCAATAGGTGAAGTTCGGAAAGACCCAAGACAAAGTCTTAAACCTTGCTGGTGGACAGAATCAAGAAGGTTAAGGCTGCTTTTGCAGGCTCCAGCATATACGATGGAACCATAATCAAGTTCAGAACGTACGAGTGATCGATATAGATGGAGAAGGGTATCTTGATCCCCTCCCCATTTAGAATTTGACACCACTCTCAACAAGCCAAGTGCTTTAAGGCATTTAGTTTTAAGTGATTTAATATGCGGTAAAAACGTTAAGTGTGAATCAAAGATTAGACCCAAGGACTTGGCTTCCTTCACAACTTTAATCGGCGTGCCATCTGGAGACAGTTCATGGTCTTTATGTGGCTTATATTTACGACAAAAATATATGCAGTTAGTTTTCAATTTAGAAAATTTAAAGCCGTTTTCAAGACACCATTTATTAATCGTGTTTAAACACAACTGTAGTTGCCGTTCAATGGTATTCATATTTTTACCACGACAACAAATATTAAAATCATTCACAAATAACGATCCATCAATTGAATCGTTTAAAACTTTTGATAAGCTGTTTATCTTTATACTAAAAGGTGTGACAGACAAAATACTGCCTTGTGGAACACCCTGGTCTTGATTGTAATGATCAGACAGGGTAGAACCCACTCGGACTTGAAATTGTCTGTTATTTAAATATTTGCCTATGACTTCTGGCAAATGACCTCGCAAACCGAAATCATGTAAATCTGTCAGAATGCCATACTTCCACGTTGTGTCATATGCCTTCTCAAGATCAAGAAAGATAGACACAGCATGTCGTTTATTAATCAGAGTGTTTTTTACAAATGATTCTAAACGCACTAAGTGATCGACAATACTTCTGTTTTACCGGAAACCACATTGTATATCTGTGATAAGGTTATTTGTTTCCAAGTCCCAAACAAGTCGATTATTTATCATGCGTTCCATGGTCTTGTAAACACAGCTAGTTAATGAAATCGGACGATAATTGGATGGATCCGTATGATCACGTCCAGGTTTAGGTATTGGTACAACTAAAGAAGAAGGAAATTTCCTGGAAGCCCAAATATCATCAAAAATTGATAAGAGCGTCTCTAAACAGGATTCTGGTAAGTGCTTCAGGAGTTGATAACGTGTGTTATCAGCTCCTGTAGCAGTATCATGAGCTTGATCAAGAGCAGTATGGTGTTCATGAATAGAAAACGTTTCATTATAATCTTCCCCATTATATGAGTTGAAATTAATAGTTTTCTTTTCTTGTTGTTCTTGATATTGCTAGAATTTTGGTACATAATTTGAAGAGGAAGAGTGTTTAGCAAGGGTTTCACCTAGTTTATTAGCAATATCTGATTTATCAGTAAGCAATTGATCCCCATGTTTAAGATGATAGACACTAGATTTAGTACCTTTACCCTTAATTTTCTGGACTATGTGCCATACCTTGGACCTGGGTGTCCGAGAATTAATTTTGGATACATAATTTTGCCAAGATTGGCGTTTGTTCTGTTTAAAAGTACGACGTGCTTTTTTAGCATTTAAAATTCTAAATTTATTTAAATTATGCACCATAGTATGGCGACGGAAATAATGTTCTGCTTTTTTCCTTGCCTTCCTAGCTTGTTTGCACTCATCGTTGAACCATGGTTTTCTTATGTGTGGAACTGCAGAGGAATTTGGTATACACTCATCAGCTATGGAATTCAATTCCTCAGCAAAGCATATAATAGCATCGGGAACGTCAATAAAAAGTTCGTTTTTAAGTTTTTCAGCACACAGTGTTTCATATAAAGCCCAGTTAGCCTTTTCAAAATTTCGTCTTGATGATGGAGGAACATCAGTTGGAGTTACAGCTTTTAATACAGTAGGGAAATGGTCACTTCCACAGAGGTCATCGTGGACTGACCATTCAAATTCATTTAGTAGTTCTGAATTTGTCAATGATAAGTCAAGAGCAGAATAGGTCCCTGTACCAGGGTGTAAATATGTGTTGAAACCATCATTATAAATACATAAATCATTATCAGAACAAAGGTCCTCCAACAATTTACCCTTAGTGTTTGTAGTTACACTACCCCAGAGTGGGTTGTGCCCATTTAAATCTCCCATTATAATACAGGGCTTCGGGAGTTGGTCATATAGAGCTTGAAGATCAGTTTTGGCAAACGTCGAAGACGGTGAAATATAAAGAGAGCATAGCGTAAACGCTACATGTAAAGTAATTCTCACAGCAACAGCCTGCATATTAGTATTAAGTGAAACAGGGCTTTGAATAACGTTTTGTCTAGAATGGATCATCCGCCAGTGGCCCTATCACCCAGAGGTGAAAAACAATGATATGCATTAAAAATGACGAAGGTCAAATGTATCTGTTTGTTTTAAATATGTCTCTTGAAGACATTTCACTGAAGGTGTAAAATCTTGGACTAATAGCTGTAATTCATGTAAATTAGTCCTCAATCCTCTGCAGTTCCACTGTACAATATTATTGGAATAAACTATCTTTTGGGGGGATTTATTGGGGATCTACCCCGCACTCTTTTGGAGGGCGACAAGCTATGTGCCCTAGGTTGGACGTTTTCAGAAACGTCCATGTCTTCAAGAGACCCATATTTATTAAACAGCTGAATTTTGTTTTGTGACCCTTTAGGAGCTCTGCCACCTTGTTGTTTTGAAGCATCAGGCTTTGGCTTCGGTTTAGTTTTCACAGTGTGTTGACAATCAGCTGTCGATTGAGACTTTGGGTGTGACTGAGATGATGATGATTTGTGATCAGAAGAAGACTTTGATGTACTAGGAAGTGATTTCAAAGTCTGAGATGATATAGAAGGGTATAAAAGCTGTGGAGAATCGCAATCTACCCAAGTCAAGGCAGTTTGGCATCCTGTGGATGATATTGTTATGTTAGAGGTAGACTCCGATTATGTTTTTGCTACTGTAGCATAAATTTCTGGGAGATCACACCTCTTTACCAGTTTTTTTGCCTCAGAAAAGGAGATATTCTGATATTTGTTCTTTCCAAATAGGACACTGTTTCAAAGAAGATGAATGGTCGCCTGAACAGTTGGTGCATGTTTTGAAATCACTGTCACAATCTTCTGTTGTGTGTGTTTTCTCACCACAATGAGCACACACAAGAGACAATGTGCACGTATTCACGCCATGTCCATATTTCTTGCATTTAAAACACCTGAGCGGGTAGGGGATGTAGGTGTCAACTTGTATGTTACAATAGCCTGCCTTCACTGATTTAGGAGCATTTGGACATGAGAAAGTAAACAGATATGTATTTCATTGTTCTTTCGAGTCGAAAAGATCTTGACGCACAGCACACCTTGATCTTTCATTTCTGATCCCAGTTCGGACATATCAGCAAACAATCGATCACGATCTCTGATGATACCTTTACAAGTGCAGAGACCGTGACCGGAATGCTCACGAAACATTTCATGTTCATCAAGTTGGTTGCCTTTTCCCGCACTCAACTCGCAGGGCACCCGAACGTAAACGTCTTATGTTTTTCACATCCCCTGCAATACCTTAAATACCCTTGGATACAGCAAAGGGGTTCAACTTTAACGGTGTCTTGGAAGGTGTCTCAATAACAACGCAACGTGGCCAACACTCAATCGATGAAGACCGTCTATGGTCAGTATCAACAGGGTCAATATCAAGTGGACGTTTTGTTTTCTTGGTTGGGGTTTCATACGCCATAGTTAGTGTAATATGGTTCATCATCCGAGCTCCCCGAGCTCACAAGGACAATGCTAAAGTAAGTGGGCCTCCAGCTTACAGCACCAAGGATACTCGGATGACATACTCCAGCAGAAGAATTAAAACATTAATTATTCCACCAGATTGGCCCATGAGCCACCGCCTTCTGGGCATACGACTCTAGGCAAAACATGAATTAGTAACATTTGAAATTCAGAATATCCAAAAATCGGCCAAGACCTTATAGCATACATCTTACGATTTTCAACATTTTGTGCAACATTGCATACAGTAATGCTCAGGGCTTGGCGTGACCAGCCGATTGGTTGAACCGGGCCCATTCAACCTCCCGTCTAGGTGAAGTCAGGGCCGAAGTGGTGTGTTGAGCAATAGGAACACTGGTCCTGCTCCCATTGCCCTCAACCACCAGCATCCCCTCCTCCACCGACACAGGGCCGCAACCCACGGCAAACGGGTTGGTACACCAAATATCCCCCCGGGTCCACTACAGGGGTGTGGGCGAGCTCTTGGCGTTACCCAGCACCCACCACGAGGAGGTGGCTCACCACGGGTGCCATAACAACCTGAGATACAATTATACCTTTTCAACATTTGTCATACAATTCATGTACTAATTCATTTGTAAACGATATGGGAAAAAATAGGTCTAAGATCTAAGACATGCTTGACCATGGTTCTTTCATTACAGAGGATTCAGAACTCAGGACCCTCACCATTTAACAGATATTCATGATTATATCTTGTGTGGCCTATACAACATCATCGGATGCAACCGATATAGGGATGTATTTCATGTGCTGTTGTCATACCTACTTGGGTGTCCCACTTCTTATGCATCATATCACGCATGTAGAGTCTAATGCTAGCTTTGTGATCAGAGTAGTGTATAAACAGTGGTGTCATAGACTTGTTGAGTGCGGCCTTGGCAGCAGCATCGACCATTTTATTGCCAGAATTTCCAACCTGGTTGGGTAACGAAGAGAAGATGAAGTCGTATTAGCCAGTAGCAACACCATTTAATAGTTTGGTAATCTCAATTAAAAGGGGATGTTTTCAATAAGATTCTTTATGGCCCGGTGGCAAAATTAGGAATTCAGGGAAAAAATGACAACATATATATTGGTCTGCGTTGGTGTCTGAGTTGTTATACGCTGTCAGAACTAGGTCACCATGTGCCGACCGAGAAGATGCCGGCAGCCGAAAGCTATTTGAATGTTTGATGGTGGTGTATTCCCTGAAACATGGAATCAAGCTATTATACTTCCTTTATACAAAACTGAATCAAGTAGAAACCCATCAATGTATAGATGCACTTTACTCATAAATAGTATTCGAAAACTATTTACATCGATTCTAGAACGGCGTTTCAGGATATAGATAGACATAAATAATTTGCTATCAGAAATACAAGCCGGATTCCGACCAAATTAAGCTGCACTTGTAATATTTTTTAATTTGCAGGCTTTATGTGCCAAATACTTGTCTAAACCGAAATGTTTTCACTGTGCTTTTGTAGATTTCAAGAACGCCTTTGACTATGTGGATAGGGAAAAGTTATTGCACTTGTTATTAAGTAAACATGGTAAATGTGTCCGGACTTTGGAAAATATGTACACGTACACATCCGTTGAAGCTCCTGTCAAGATTGGAACTTGCTAAACACAGTCATTTCAACCTCCAGCGATGTTCGCCAAGGCTGTATCCTCAGACCTATTCTTTTCATTTTCTTTACGTTTGGCCAGTGCGCCATCGTCGCATCAAGACCGACTCAAATCTAGTCTGACAACCCAGGTGAGGCAAGCAACATAGGAATTTATTCATAACTACGTCGGTGGCTCACTTCTCCTGCATGGCATCACGAATATAAGATCTAATTACAACTTTAGCGTATGGAATACTACGTGTGTCACAGATTTGTTGAGCGCTGAGTATCAAGATGAGCCATTGTGTTACGATGGGTATGAGACATGAAGACTGCCAGCGGAATCACTTCTAAAAGACCCAAGACAAACTTATATATTTAATTTCCTGAAGGAAGGTCAAATGGGGGTCAAAAGTCAGACCCAAGATCAGAAACAAGGTGAGAAGAACAGAGTCAATTCTAACTCAGACAATGGCGAAGACAATAATGAAATATTTTCATTATAAGAGCTCCAAACTGCCCTTGATCAAACCATGATACAGCAACAGGGGCTGATAATATTCACTATCAGCTTTTGAAGCATTTATCTGAATCATGTTTGGAAACACTTCTATATATTTTTGACTCCATATGGCACGAGTGAAAAATAACAGATTAACTTGGTAACATGCATCCAATAACCATTATTTAATGTGTTTTCAGATAAAATCGTAGTATCATTGATCATTTGCTACGTTTAGAAACTTTTGTTACAAATGCTATAGTACATAAACAACAACATGTGTTGATATTCTTTGATCTTGGCAAATAATACAGTATCACCTGGATGGGTGATATTTTAAATGATTAACACGACTTTGGTTAGAGGGTTCCCTTACCTGTTTTGGCAATCACCTTTTTAGCCGACAGGCACGTCCGAGAGGGTTCATGTCTGTCTCACCATTACAATCAGAATCACGTTGTCCCGAAAGACGGTATTTTGTCTGTCGCATTGTCTAATATAAAAACTCATCAGTTTGTCAAAGGTTTTAAGTGATTCAATCAGTGAATAAGTTTTCTTAGGATGCTTTTAATATTTCTTGTCATGGTAAATATATACATACTATTGATCGACGACTGCAGGTACGTTTACACAAATTAGTAAATGGTGAAAACGGCTTCACATTTTAGCAAAAAATAGTTGCATCCATTTCTGTATATGAGCCCTGAACTGTCTCCTAATGGCACAACCATCAATGTTGTAAAGGAGGCCAAATTCTTGGGTCTTATCTTCGGCTCACATTTAACCTTCTGACATATACTAAATCCCTTAAAACATAATGCTTTAAGGCACTTGATCTGTTAAAAGATGATTCCTCCTGAAAGTGTAGAGGAGACCCAACTACCCTCCTACACTTACACAGGAACCTCATCCATTCTAAACTATTTTACGGTTCCATCGTATATGGCGAACTTATAAAAGCAACCTAAGATCTATCCCCTCCAGTGTTTGCAAACTGTTTGGTCATGATTTTAACTCATAACGACCCGTGAAGGTAGAACAGGCCTTCAGCAACCCATGCTTGCCATAAAAGGCAACTCAGCTAGTCGTAAGAGGCGACTAGCGGGATTGGGTGGTCAGACTCGCTGACTTGGTTGACACATGTCATCGGTTCCCAATTGCGCAGATCGATGCTCATGTTGTTGATCACTGGATTGTCTGGTCCAGACTCGATTATTTTCAGACCGCCTCCATATAGCTGTAATATTGCTGAGTGCGGCGTACAACTAAACTCACTCACTCACTCACTCATACTGTCATTCTGCAGTGTGCCATCGATCTGTAGATCCCTATGACAGCACAGACCATGGGAATGAACCCAAGTGTTTTAATTGTAACAGACCTCACACTGTTACATCTCGGTCATGCCCCGTGATAGCAAAAGGAATCATGTGTCAAGTCACATACAAACGGTCTTTTCATCAAGAAAACTTACTTGGCCACCCAGTAGAGTTACTACCAGGCCAAGCCACTCTGTCGACGTCTGTTGTCAGACGGAATTTCAGCCCGACTTCGCAACGAGCTTCTTCAAAGTCAAACAACGAGCCATTAAAAAACATAATAACAGAAATCTAACACCTTCTGACTCTTCACCTTCAGACGTTCCTCTCCTGAATTCTTTTGAACTCTGGATATTTAGGTCACCACAGGACAGGCGGAGGAATAGTTCCTACTTACAACTAGATTATCGCCTATTGAGCCACCATGAATCAATTTGCCAATATAATTCAGAGGAATTGACGAGGACTGAAGAATAATTTCAACGAAATATAGTTACTCAAACTAGAACTTCATCCGTCAGCATTATGTTTTCAGGAGGCATATCTAAAAATACTGATACCTTTAACTTAAGATAGTACTGGGTTGGTAAATGACCTTCAGTAACCCATGTTTGTGGTAAGAGGCGACAGACGGGGTCAGGTGCTCAGATACGCTGACTTGGTTGACACGCCATCGGTTCCCAATCATGCACATGATCACTGGATTTTCTTCTCCACACTCGACTATTACAGACTGCTGCCATACAGCTGGAATATTGCTTGGTGCAGCGTAAACATTAACTTACTCACTCACGCACATATCCCACCATAGCCCTGTCTCACACAAATGTTTAGACCGCTAACTATACGTATTCACTCTGTGCAGGTCATATATTCTCTGTCTTGTGAACTCCGACAATCGGATGTTCAAGGCCTATATGATCAGCTTCCAAAGCCATTTATTTTCATTGTCGATTTCAAATGACACAACTAGTTTTATGTAATGAATTTGAATGGATGGTTCATGATGACGTATATGAGAGTGATCACTTTGCAACCATTCCCAAAACAATCAACCCTGTTGATGATTCATCTCGATCAAGAAGGAACTTCCCCAGTGCTGATTGATCATTATATAAAACACTCTGTACCGATCACTTGAAATATCCCATACTGTTGTTTACAATGAGTGACTTTAGTTTTACGCCGCACTCAACACTATTCCAGATATATGGCGGCGGTCTGTAAATAGTCGATCTGGACCAGGCAATTCAGTGGTCAACTGCATGAACTCCGATCTACACAACTGGGAACCGATTACATGTGTCAACCTGGTCAGAGTCAATCTACTGTGCATGATGTGTATAAAGTTACATTTTTAAATGGAAATGCTCTACGTACACTTAAACAGAAGAAGCGTCAGTCATGGTAAAACTGTCGATAAATTCACGCACACCTACCTCAAGGTGTAGAATATGACACAAAGACTAAAGGGCAAAGGTTCTAAATCTGCTTTTATCACATGAAAGATGGTGACGATTTATGTACGGATGAGCCTGACATTGCCAATACCTTCAGTTGTTGACAATCTATAGTCTGTCTTTATGTTACCTTGTCATCTATAAGTCAAATGCTATCGATTATATTACTAGTTTGCATTTACATCGGTGATATTCTAGTTGTGTTTCCTTATTGTGTAGACATGTTTTATAGCATACCCCAAAATATCATAAATCTATAATTTGATTTAATTTGACTCATCCACTCAGTGAAAAGCTACACGTTATCCTCCACTACCTGCAGAAACCAAACAAGACTAAAATAACGTTTCCTATCTCGTTATGGGACATAAACATTAAATCCTCGAACTAGAATGTAGAAATCCTTCAGTCAAAGATCAGTCAAGGAGATGTTGCAACATTTTTTGGGAGGTCAAGAGTGCTTTACATAAATACATAAACCACGAAAGATGTTCAAACAGTAATCAAATTTACATCTAATGCTCAACATCTAATAATTCTTCTTTCAACCTGATAGACTCGTGAAGGTACCGGGGTAGAATAGGCCTTCAGCAACCCATGCTTGCCATAAAAGGTGACTGTGCTTGTCGTAAGAGGCGACTAGCGGGATCGGGTGGTCAGACTCGCTGACTTGGTTGGCATATGTCATCGGTTCCCAATTGCGCAGATCGATGCTCATGTTGTTGATCACTGGATTGTCTGGTCCAGACTCGATTATTTACAGACCGCCGCGATATAGCTGGAATATTGCGGCGTAAAACTAAACTACTCACTCTTTCAACCTAATAGCAATTAGATATCACAATCGGGAATCATTGAAACAAATATTTCAACACATATCACAATTATATCTCAACGTCCTATATGGAAGATATTACATTTGCATAACGATATTCACACACTATATACATGATATTGCCACTTTCCTGTAATAAATAATACATTTCAGTCATGACATTATATAAAGTAATTATCAGAGTTCCGCAAGAGAGCTTACCTTAAAATAGTATGTAGAATGCCTTAAGTAAATGATCAGGCAAAAAGATGTTTCAATATTTATTGTGAGCTGATGAGTGCTGTTAAGAACTCACTGACTTCTGAAAGGTTACTAATCAATTTTGGAATTCTTTGCGATTGGCCAAAACATATAATAGTACTTTTTTAATTACCATTTGGGTTGTGTGACATAAGTCAGATGTTGTAACTAATAGTAACTGACGGGACAAGCAGAAACGAGTCTTTTAGAGGTGTAGTCACGTGGCCGTGGCAGGGCAATTACATCAGCTCATTACGGTTTGTTTTACAACTTTGGTCTGGACGTAACACAATGGTAACTGGTGCCAATGTGATTTTAATTATATATTTTTTAACAGTTGTGGTCTGGATGCCAATGGAGTGGTCACTATGAAACAATAGATTGACCTTAAAGTTGACACTTTCAATGGTATATGGTATGTGGCTCATTTTAATTATCTTCGTTATTCGCTTTACATCAGCTTGAGCCATTACATGAAGGATAGTTAAGGCGACAATTCAATATGAGCAAGTGTTTGGAATGAAAGTGCAATTTGTGTCAAATATACACAGAAAAACAATCTACAAATATAACGAATATAATGATAATTTGTGCACTGTCACAATAACACAACGTCATCAAGGTATGCTATTTGCAAGTCATAAAAGTCGTGTGTCCCTTTGCACTATTCGACACGACTATGATATTGGGATGCTTGAAATAAACGTACACGCTGTACTTATTCCACTTGACAGCCCTTAGAAACAAGAAATTCATACACGCTAAAGTGTTTTTCACGCTTTGCTATCATGGCTGCTGTTTCCCCATTATTGTTCCTAGCGTTGATTTGGGCCATGTCGCGTGAGAAGATATGCTGCACCATCTGCAGACGTCCACCTAATGAAGCCAGATGAAGTATGTTATTACCATTGTAATCAACTAAGCGAGTGACAGCACCTTTCTTCATAAGTTCGTCAAATACATTTAAGTGTCCAAATTTCGCTGCCGTCATCAACGGGGTCCTTCTGAAATGTCCTCTAGTGTTAACGTCAATCATGTCCTTGGAAAGGATATACTGATACATATATTCCTGTATGAACGTCTTGATCCATAATGGAGTATGTTGTCATGGTTATCATCCACGATTGATACGTTAGCTCCCATACACACGAGGAAATCAAAAATGTCTCTTTGACCTGAAGCCGTAGCTATCATCAGCGGGGTTACACCGTTTTTTCCTCTTGCGTTACTATCAACAATGGCTTGCGAGAGTACATACTTTGCTATGCCCAGATGTCCGCCATTGCAGGCCCAATGCAGGACGGTGTAGCCAAATTCATCAACTTGTGACATATTTTCTCCAAAACACACGAGGAACTCAAAAACGTCTAATTGTCCAAAATATGCAGTTCGGAATAAGGGGGGCACATCGGTATTTTCACCATCAATACCAAGTTGTCTGAGTACACACTCTCTCATATCCATATGTCCGCCCTCGTATGCCCAGTGAAGGATGCTCTTGCCAGCATTATCCACTTGCGACGTATTAGCACCGTTTCTAATGAGAAAGGAAAATATCCCGCAATGCCCCTTCTCTGCTGCCACCATGAGTGGTGTCCTCCCGTTTCCCGTCTCTGCTGTTGATGTAGACCAAACCCCTGGACACGATGTGTCTCACTTGGTTGAAGTCGCCCCTCCTACAGGCATTGTGAAGTGGGCTATTCGCAAATGATTCCTCCTTGCCAACTTCATGTGTTTTAGGATAGTTCCACTGATCATCTGTAAATGGACATATGATAATGCTACAATTGGTTAGCACCATTCATTGCAGTAAATATTTCATATAATGATAAAATACCCTGTAATGTTGACTTTGCCAAGAGCTGTCTCTTCTGCAGCGAACCTAAAAGCTTAACAAAGGCATTAATAATTTTGCTTACTTTTGACTAATTTGAATTTGAACGTTCTTTTGTACAGTCTATTTTATTTATTTTTCATATGCATTGTTTGTTTTGTGTCAGTGGTGTTATATCATTCTAAAAAACGTCACTAATGGTGAATGAAAAACAACCTTCTCGTGGATGGTGCTGTGTAACACTAAGAGCTCTTCACCCCGTGTGGGCCCGAGGACATGCAGTTCCACAGCGCCCCATTGCTGGTTGTAACTGCAATGGTGCACACCCTGCTTCTAGTAAATCCTTCCCTGCATGGCAGGGAGAATTTCAAATTATGAAAATGTGACAAAAAAGGTACATAATTGGATGTTCAATCAAATCTTGACTCCTTACAATGTTACCTGTGCTGCTCTCCAGTACTCGTACTGCGAGTCACGCTAACTTGTCTTGGCTTTTGCTACTTTCAGCAACTAAAGCTACTCCACGATCATTCAGTCTACGTCTGGTTCTCAGACTGATGGGACTGAATCAGAGACTCGCTCACAAACGTCTGTTTCACAACCTACAGATAACCTTACTGTAAGACGGTCGTATAATTATCATTCCCTTTCTCCTCCAGGAGGTAAACCAACTGGATTTGCGTCAGCGTATAATACATAGCCCAGTCTCGCTTACTACCAATCTTCAGACTGTAGCTGATTGATTAATCTTTCAAAATGCATTGACTCTGCAGCTTATACGTCCCTTCGTCACAGCGTCGACATTCGAATCTTCAAAATCTAAATGATCAGCTTCCAACGCCATTTATCACCATGGGTGACCTCAACGGACACAACCCGTTTTGGGGAGGAGTGAGTTAATATTCATAGTCACATCGGCCATAATCCAGTCATATAGTGACGAGAACAATTAATAATTGTATAATTTATCAATACAATTAGAAATTCAAAGCTGTTGACAAAGAACACTAAAACTACCGATGCAGTGGTGGTATTCATTTAAAACTGCTAATTAACAAGTAGAAGTAACAAGACAGTGTGAAAGAGGCTATAGGTTGCCAATAACTGAAGGTGGATCAACCAACCCGAGACCATGCATATGGGGACTTAGAGTACACTTACTTCCTGCATGGACCCTAACTGGATTTACACTAAACCTTCAGCTGTTTGCAATTTATACACAATTAGCCATACACTGGAACGGCACATTCTGCGATTAACACCGACAAAAGGTTGAATGAACATGCTTTTGTTACGAGTCTGTATTTTCTGTATATTTTTGTTATTAATTCAGTAATAATTATTATTGGGTCACAACATTTAGTGTTTTGAATATTAATTATGATGGGTCACATCTCGTTTTAATAGCGGGTCAACACTTTTAGCTTTCTGCTTTTCCGGAATTTATCTGCTCCTAGTTTTCGATGTGTCTACTTCCGGGAGACGTATTCTAGGGCATTCTACAATGTTGACGATGTACGTTTGAGTATTGTATAGGAAGTGGTGTCATAACCCGAAGGGAAGAATGAGAATTCAGAAAAAAATGATAATATGTGCGTAGGTGTCTGAGTTGTTAAACGCTGTCAGAAATAGGTCAACATCTAGCAGAAGATGCCAGCAGCCGAAAGGAATGGTTTAATTATTTACCCAAGATGTCGAATTTGGGAAGGCTGTTTTAAAAATCCTTACAAAAGGGATTGAATACACAGTTATATGCGGGTTTCGATGCACCCGAATATAGTTTAGTGAGTTACTGAGAAGATAATTTGATATCTCGTTGGTCAAGAGATGGCTCATCATCCAGCACTTCTGAAAGACCCAACACAAAGTCTTAGACCTTGATGGTGGACGGAATCTAATAGGTTTAGGTTGCTTTTGTAGGCACACCATATACGATGGCGCCATAACATAGTTTAGAATCAATGAAGTACCTGTGCAAGTGTAGGAATGAGTAAGTGAGTTCATATTTAACGTCACATCGGCAATATTGCAGTCATATTGTGACGAGTACATACCAGACCTAAAATAGAAACATAAATGCATATGAAGAAGAACCTATCTACGAAGGACAGTAAAACCACTAGACTATCACAATTAGAATTAAAACTAGTGTCGAAACTTAAAAATAATATTTTGAACAAATGTTGGACAGTAAAATTTGGACAGTGCAATATAAAAAACTGTCCATAGATCGCCAACAACAGAAAGTAGATCACCATACTAGGGACCATGGGGACTTACAGTACCGCTGCTACCTACATGGTCAGTAGCTGGATGGACCACACCCTCAGCTGCCGGCGACTGTATGCAAGATTACCCACAATTTAAAATGACACATATTCTACGGCTTAAAAAGTGGAAGATTAAATCTGACTGTTTTGGGACTTACGTACCCTCTCAGGAGGACAATAATTTTACGGTACTTCAACCCCCTTCGAGGATACAGCCACTAACAATCTTAGTTGCTAATTCAACTTCCAATCATAAAATATTTATCTATTTACAAGTCATGGAACAGATCGAATTTTTTTAAAAACGCAATGATTAAATGGTAATAATACTTAAAAGATCCTTCACACTTCGTGATTTAAAATAGTTATCCCTTGTGATGGAATACTGAACACAGTCAAGCAAAACATGCTTGACTGACTCTTTCATCACAAGGGATACAAAAACGGAGGATCTTCACCTTTACGCAAATATTCATGGGTATACTTGTGTGGCCAATACGGCGTCGTCACATGATGACCTCTTCAACCCTCGACTGACAAGTAGGTGTAACCAATATGAAGGGTTATATTTCATGTAATTCATTGATACCTACTTGGTAGCCTCTGCTGCATCAGATCACGGATGCAAGATCTAATATTAGCTTTATAATCAGTGTAGGGAATAAGAAGTGGTGTCACAGATTTGTTGAGTGCTGCTTTAGAAGCACGGTCACCCAGTGTGTTACCAGAGATTGCTACATGGCTTGGTAACCAACGGACGACGATGTCGTATTGGCCAGTAGCAAGATTACTTTACAATTCAGTAATTTCTATTAAATGCGGAAGATTACAAGAAAAATTTTTATTAGCCTGAGGGCAAGAAAGAGAGTATGAGTAGATTATATATTGCTTAGGGGGTCTTTGAATATATCTAACAGCCATTAATATGGCGTTAGCTTCAGCTGTAAAAATAGAGCTGTTATCTGGCTGTCTAGAAGATATTGTTCTGGATCCAATGACAGTGGCACAAGCAACTGCGCCACCGTCCTTGGACCCATTTGTAAATAAAGACTTGCAATTGCTATATTTAGTTTTTAAATGATTATATTTATGTTTATATTGCAATTCCTTAGCTTCTGATTTTTTAAAAATAGTTTACCTTTTGTGTTAGTAGTTGTACCACCCCAGACTGGGTTGTGGCCATTTAAATCTCCCATAATAATAAACGGTTTCGGGAGTTGATGATATAGGGTTTGAAGGTCAGTCTTCTGAAGAGCTGTAGATGGTGAGACATACAAAGACCATAATGTGAGCGTAACATGTAAAGTGAGTCGGACGGCAAGTGCTTGAAGATTAGAAGTGAGTGTAATTGGGCTATGGGTAACATTCTGTTTGACTAGGATTGAAGATCATCCAGTGGCTCTGTTACCCGGAAGTGAGAAATAATTATAATAATTAGCATTGAAATGACGTAGCTCAAAAGGATCTGTCTGCTTTAAATCAGTCTCCTGCAGACAGAATGCTCACGGCGTAGAATCAAGTGACCCATATTTGCTATAAAACTTAAACTTATTTTCGGACTCTTTTCGGGCTCTGCCACTTTGTTTTTGGGAAGAATCCGGCTTATGTTTACCTTTGTTGCACGTTACACAACAATTGAGACCTTGTGGTAGACTGAGATGACACATTGTGATCACGATCTGGCTCTGGTTGACTTTGAGACGTGCCAGGAAGTGTGGCTCGGCAGTTTGGGTACATATTGCAGGTGCAAAAGTCTGCGGAGAATCGGTGTTCACCCACGTCAAATTTGTTTGACAGCCTGAAGTTGATATGGTTGCTTTATTTGTCGCCTCAAATGATGTCTCAGTTTTTGAAGGATATGTTTCTGTTAATTCAGATCTCTGGACAAGTTGTTTTGCTTCAGAAAACCTGATATTTTGGTTGAATTTTAATTAGTTTATCTCCATCTGCTGCTTCCATATTGGACACACTTTTGAAAAAGAGGAATGGTCGCCTGAACAGTTGGTACATTTTTTATAACTACTGTCACAATCTTCTGTTGTGTGTGTCTTCTCACCACAGTGAGCACACACAACAGACAATGTGCAAGTATTTACGCCATGCCCATACCTTTGACACTTGAAACATCTCGGTGGATTCGGCATATACGTTTCCACTTTGATATGACAGTAACCAGCCTTTATCTATGTAGGAGCAGTCGGAGTAGAGAAAGAAAACAAATGGGTGCTTGTTGGATCTCATTGTGTTGCCGGGTAGTGACACGTTTTACATATAACACACTTTGTTCCTTGATCTCTGAGGCAATATCAATATCCAGTATATCAGCAAAAGGCGGTCTCGGTCTCTCACTATGCCTCTGCTGGTGTGAAGCGTTTGGTGGGGACTGATACGGGAATGCCGACAAAAGATTTAGTTGACAGGGGGTTATTTGCCTTTTGTCTCTTACTACATTCAATAAGAAGAGAACCTGTACGCTAACATTTAACATCTCCTGCTATGCCTTGTATGCCTTTTGAAACAGCAAAAGTGTTCAGCTTCAAAGGGGTCTTGTCAACAGTCTCAAGTCTTATAAAACGTGGTCAATAGATCCGGTTAGTCTTTGTTCATTAACATCAGGATCCGTATCAAGAGGACGGTTTTTCTTGGTAACAGGGGTTTCGTAATCTATAGTTCATCATCCGAGTTACCCTTCCACAAGGACAATGCTAAAAACAAGTGGGTCTCCAACTTGCAGCAACAAGGATACCCGAATGATATACTCCAGCAGAAGTGTTATAAATAGCTATTATACCAGATTGGCCCATGAGCCACCGCCTTCTAGGCATAAGACTCTAGGCAAAGAGCAACACATCATATTGCAAATCATTGACATTTGAATGGAACAAATGCGCCAAGTCCAAAAGTAATTTCAAATTTCAAATTAAATTTGTGTAGTGACGTACATGTCCAAACACAGGGCTTGGTTTGCCCAGCCGATTGATAGAATCGGGCCGATTCTACCACCTGCCTAGGTGAAGTAAGGGCCAAAGTGGTGTGTTGAGCAACAGGAATGTGGTTCAGGCTCCTACTGCCCCCAACCATCAGACTACCGTCCTCCACCGACACGGGGCACAACCCACGGCAAACAGGTGACCCAATTCGGTCGCTCCTTATCCGGGTCCACACGGGGGTTTGAACAGCTCTTAGCATTACCCAGCACCCACCACGAGCAGGTGGCTGTTCACGAGTGCCTGCAAGTGTAGGAGGGTACTTTGATGGGTGTGCCACTTAGAGACAGATCAGGGTTTTTTTAATATTAACAGAAATGGGTGTCATGAGTTTTTGATAAATTGTGAAGCCGTTTCACCCTTTACCCATTTGTGCAGACGCAGTCGTCGATAAATAGTATGTTTATATTTACCACGACAAGAAATATTAAAAGCATCCTAAGAAAACTTATTCACCGATTGAATCACTTAAAAACCTGTGACAAACTGATGATTTTTTTATATTAAACAATGTGACAGACAAAATACCATCTTCCAGGACACCGTGATTCTGATTGTAATGGTGAGACTGACCTGAACCCTCTCGGACGTGCCTGTCGGTTAATAGGTGATTGCAAGAGGATGTAAGGGAACCCCCTAACCAAAGTCGGGTTAATCCTTTCAAATATCACTCGTCCAGGTCATACCGTATCCTTTGCGAAGATCACAGAATATCAACACATGTTGCTTATGTACTGTAGCATTTTTAATGAAAGTTTCTAAACGTAGCAAATGATCAATGATACTACAATTTTATCTGAAAACACATTAAATAATGGTTATTGGTTGCATGATACCAAGTTAATCTGCTATTTTTCACTCGTGCCATACGGCATCAACAATATATAGAAGTCTTTCCAAACATGATTCGGATAAATGCTTCAAAAGCTGATAGTAAATATTATCAGCTCCTGTTGCTGTATCATGGTTTGTTCAAGGGCAGTTTGGAGCTCTTATAATGAAAATATTTCATTATTGTCTTCGCCATTGTCTAAGTTAAAATTGACTCTCTTCTCACCTTGTTTCTGATCTTGGCTCTGACTTTTGACCCCATTTGACCTTCCTTTAGCAGATTAAATATCTAAGAAATAAATGCTTGAAATCCCTGTTTGTTAAAGCTTGTATCCAATTCACGAGAGAGGAGAACAAACTACCTCTCTTACACATGATTATGTTGTACCCTACAAAGGCAACCTATGACTAATTAATTGTGTCCACCACCAGGGAATTAGTATTTGTCTTGGGTCTTTTAGGCAGTCTCCATGCCTCATATCCATCGTAACACAATGCCTTATCCTGATGCTAATTCAGGGCTCAACAAATCTGTGACATACGTCTTATTCCAAAGTTGTCGTTAGATCTTATATTCGTGATGCCATGCAGGAGAGGTGAGACACCGACCTAGTTATAAACAAAACCCACTGTTGGTTGCCTCACTTGGGGTGTCAGACAAGATTTGGGTCGGTCTTGATGCGACGGTGGTGCACTTGCCAAACGCGCTATAGTGGCAAATACGTGTTATAAGGTGACAATCCTAGGTTTTGTGTCCTTTCTGATGAGAGAGTAACGGCCAAGCATGTCTAGCTTGAGTGTTTTGAATAATCGATCATAAGGGCTAAAAATTTCAACGTGAAAATTGTAAAGAATCGTTTTACTACAGTTATTTCTCATTTCATTATTGGATTTTAAAAGCTATATGATTAAATTGATGAATCGTGATTAATATGTTCTGTAGTCAGATGTATTTTAATGATTGGTAGTTTACATTAGTAACACATATTGTTAATGTGTGTACCCTTAAATGGGGTTAAAATATTGCAAAATTATTGTCCACCTGGGAGAGTAATAATTCCGTAACATTCAAAGTAAATTTTAACTTTCCAGATTTCTTTAACGTATAGTTGTTGTGATTTTAATTAATGACTAAATGTGACTTCAGTCGCCAGCGGTTGAAGGGATAATATAAATCCAGCTGGTCCCATGCAGTTAGGCACCCGTGGAGAGCCACCTCCTCGTGGTGGGTGCTGGGTGGGTGCTGGGTAACGCCAAGAGCTCGCCGACACCCCCGTAGTGGACCCGGGGGCATATTTTGTCCACAAACCCGTTTGCCGTGGGTTGCGGCCCTGTGTCGGTGGAGGACGGGAGTCTGGGGGTTGAGGGCACTGAGGACCTGTGACTGCGTTCCCTTTGCTCAACACATCCCTTCGACCCTTACTTCACCTAGACGGGAGGTTGAATGGGCCCGGTTCAACCAATCGGCTGGTCATGCCAAGCCCTGTGCATAGATTATAAATATAGCATTGCACAAATATGATTTGAAATTGAAATTTTGGTCTTGGATTTATTGGCTTCTGAAACATGTTTGATTTTGAATTATGTTGTTTTGTAATTTGCCTAGAGTCGTATGCCCAGAAGGCGGTGGCTCATGGGCCAGTCTGGTAGAGTAATTACGTCATGATTATTCTACTTGAGTATATCATCCGAATATCCTTGGTGTTGCAAGCTGGAGGCCCGCTTGCTTTAGCATTGTCCTTTGTGATACTCCGTGGTTGGTGGGGAGCTCGGATGATGAACCAATTTACATAATCCATGGCTTATGAAATTCCCCCCAAGAAATCAACTTGAAATTGATCCTGTTGATACTGACCATAGACCGTCTTTATCGATTGAGTACTGGCCACGTTTCCTTGTAATTGAAACTCCTGACAAGACACCATTAAAATTGAACCCTTTTGCAGTATCTAAGGGTATTCAAGGTATCGCTGGAGATGTGAAGAATCTTACGTTCGGGTGCCCTGCTCGTTGAGTGTGGGAAAAAGCAGCAAGCAACCAATCTGATGGGTATTGATTCTTTTGTGGGCATTCCGGTCACGGTCTCTGCTCACAAGACCCTGAACACAAGTAAAGGTATTGTCAGAGATCGTGATCGGTTGCTTGCTGATATGTCAGAACTTGACATAGCATCCGAAATGAAAGATCAGGGTGTAAAGCGTTTTTCAACACGGAAAAGTAATGAAACAATCCAAACAAATACCTATCTGTTTTGCTTTTCTTCTCCAAATGCTCCCAAGTCAGTGAAGGCAGGTTACTGTAACATCCAAGTTGAGACATACATCCCCAACCCTCTAAGGTGTTTTAAAAGCCAGAAATATGGACACGGTGTATCTACCTGTACATTGTCTGTTGTGTGTGCTCACTGTGGTGAGAAGACACACACAACAGAAGATTGTGACAGTGATTTTAAAAAATGCACCAACTGCTCAGGCGACCATTCATCTTCATCGAAACAGTGTCCAATCTGGAAAGAGCAAATGGAAATAAACAGCATAAAGTATACACAAAATATCTCTTTTTCTGAAGCAAAAAAACTGGTGAAGAGATCTGACCTTACAGAAAGTTATGCTACAGTAGCAAACGCATCATCTGTGCGTAGCTCTAAAATAATAAAATCATCTACAAGCTGCCAAACTACCTTGACTTGGGTCAACAGCGACTCTCCACAACTTCTATACCCAGCTATGCCATCCCAGACTGAGGAATGACTTCCTAGAACTTCAAAGTCTTCTTCTGATCATAAATCATCTTCGCAGTCACGCACTGAATCTCAATCTTCAGCTGATAGACAACAAACTGCTAACGGTAAATCTAAGCCTAAGCCTGATGATTCAAAACAACAAAGTGGCAGAGCTCATAAAGGGTCACAAAATAAAATTCAATTGCTTAATAAATATGGGTCTCTTGAAGACATGGACGTTTCTGAAAACGTCCATTCTAGGGCACATAGCTTGTCGCCCTCCAAAAGAGTGCGGGGTAGATCCCCAATAAATCCCCCCAAAAGATAGTTTATTCCAATAATATTATATTGTACAGTGGAACTGCAGAGGATTGAGGACTAATTTACATGAATTACAGCTATTAGTCCAAGAGTTTACACCTTCAGCGATATGTCTCCAAGAGACATATTTAACAAACAGATACATTTGACCTTCGTCATTTTAATGCATATCATTGTTTTTCACCTCCGGGTGATAGAGGCACCCGTGGCGAGCCACCTCCTCGTGGTGGGTGCTGGGTAATGCCAAGAGCTCGCCGACACCCCCGTAGTGGACCCGGAGGGATATTTGGTCCACCAACCCGTTTGCCGTGGGTTGCGGCCCTGTGTCGGCGGAGGAGGGGATCCTGGTGGTTGGGGGCAATAGGGACCTGCAATCGTGTTCCTGTTGCTCAATACACCACTTTGGCCCTGACTTCGCCTAGACGGGTGGTCGAATGGGCCCGGTTCGATCAATCGGCTGGTCATGCCAAGCCCTGTGCGGGGATTATTCATGTAATTGCACAAATTTGATTTTGTATTGTTTCAATTTTGGTCTTGGCTTTTCACTAACAAAACATTTTTAGATTTGAAAACTGATGTTATGAACTTTGCCTAGAGTCTTATGCTTATACCCAGAAGGCGGTGGCTCATGGGCCAGTCTGGTGGAATAATTCTTTAATTTTTCTGCTGGAGTATATCATCCGTGTATCCTTGGAGCTTCAAGCTGGAGATCCGCTTGTTTTAGCATTGTCCTTGTGATACTCCGTGGTGGGTGGGGAGCTCGGATGATGAAAAATGACTTATTCACCATGGCTTACGAAACTCCCTAAAAAAAACCTAAACGTCCACTTGACAACGATGATGAACAGCGACCTTCACAATCTATTGATTACTGGCCACGGTTTCTAGTGATTGAAACTATTGATAAAACACCGTTGAAATTAAATCCTTTTGCGTTTTCTAAAGGCATTCAAGGCATTGCAGGAGACGTGAAAAACATTAGACGCTTGCGTTCGGGTGCTTTGTTAATTGAATGTAGCAAACGACAGCAAGCATCCAACCTCCTTTCCATTGAATCATTTGTTGGTACACCTGTGTCCGTTTCTGTACACCGAACTCTTAACACAAGTAAAGGTATTGTAAGAGATCGGGATCGATTGTTCTCTTACATGACTGAACTGGATATAGCCACCGAAATGAAAGACCAAGGCGTCACGTTTGTCAAACGATTTACCACCCGTAAAAACTCAGAAATCCATCAAACAAATACCTATCTCTTTTCATTTTCTTCTCCAACTGCTCCTCAATCCATAAAAGCTGGCTACTGCAATATCAGGGTTGAAACATACATTCCCAACCCTCTCAGGTGTTTCAAATGTCAGAAGTTTGGCCACGGTGTGAACACCTGTACGTTGTCTGTCACGTGTGCTCACTGCAGTGAGAAGATGCATGTGACGGAAGATTGTGAGAGCAGTTTTAGAAAGTGTGCCAACTGCTTTGGAGCACACTCGTCGTCCTCCAGGGAGTGCCCGATGTGGAAAAAGCAGATGGTGATTAACAAAATTAAATTTACTAGAAACATCAGTTTTGCAGAAGCTAAAAAACTTGTACAATCTCCAGAACTAACTGAAACGTATGCATCAGTAACTACACCACTATCAGATTCAACCCTAAAACAATCCAAAGTCAAAACTACATCAATAACCTGTCAAACAGACTTGACATGGGTGAAAACTAATACTCCCGAGAGGTTTTCACCGGAACAATCCACCTAAAAATTAGTTTCAGCCCATATCCAATCTGAGTCTTTGAGTAATCATGACACATCTACACCACAGGAGATAACACCATCTCAGTCAACTGCAAATGTCAAACAGGTTGTTAAAAGTAAAGCCAAACCAAGGCCAGATCTTTCTAAAAAACTTTAGAGTGACAGAGTCTCCAAAGGATCAGAAAATCGTGTTCAACTTTATAATAAATATGGCTCGCTTGAGGACATGGAAGTGTCCGAACACACCCATCAAAGGGCACATAGCTTGTCGCCCACCAAAAAAGTGCGGGGCAGATCCCCAATCAATGCCCCTAAAAGATAGTCCGTTCCAAAACTATAGTACAGTGGAATTGTAGAGGGTTAAGGACCAATTTCAATTACTTACAGCTACTAATCCAGGATTTTGCACCAGCGCCCTCCTGTCTGCAGGAAACCTATTTGAAGCAGACAGATACTTTTGATTTACTCAGTTCGTTTCATATAATTTTTGTCACCTCCGGATAACAGGGCCACCGGAGGGTCTTCAATCCTTGTAAAGCAGGATGTTATCCATAGTCCTGTAGCACTCACAACAAATCTCCAAGCTGTTGCAGTGAGACTAACTCTTCATGTTACCTTTACACTATGCTCTCTGTATATTCCGCCTTCTTCAGCACTCCAGCAGTCCGATCTACAAGGTCTCTATGACGAACTTCCTAAACCTTGCATCATAATGGGTGATCTCAATGGCCATAACCCATTTTGGGGTGGTACAAACACTAACACTAAAGGTAAACTACTGGAAGATTTTATTGCCAAAAATGACTTGTGTATATACAATGATGATTCAACCACCTATCTGCATCCTGCAACTGGCACCTACTCTTGTCTAGATTTGTCTCTCGCAGACTCTACACTACTTAATGAATTTGATTGGTCAGTCCACAATGACCTCTGTGGAAGTGACCACTTTCCATCTATATTATCAGAAAATACTCCATCTGACTCTCCATCATATACCAGATGGAATTTTGCCAAGGCAGACTGGTCGTTATTTCAAACTTTATGTGCATCTAAATTAAGACCCGAATGTTTCAGTCATATAACCGATCCTATTCAATTATTTTCTGATGTTTTAAATATAATTGCTGATGAATGTATACCAAAGTCCTCTACAACTCCACATGTACAGACACCATGGTTTAATACAGATTGTAGACAAGCCAGGAAAGCGAAGAAAAAGGCAGAAAAATATTTCCGTCGTCACCCAACTGTCCATAATTTAAATAAATTTAAGATACTCAATGCGAAGGCGCGTCGTACATTCAAACAAAATTAACGGCAATCTTAGAGGAACTATGTCTCCAAAATTTACTCACGTACGCCAATGTCTAAGGTATGGAACATGGTTCAAAGAATTAAAGGCAAAGGTTCAAAAGTTGCTGTTCACCATCTTAAAGATGGTGACAATTTCATTACTGACACACCTAAAATTGCAAATAAACTTGGAGAAACACTTGCCAAAAATTCATCATCGACAAATTATGTTCCTGAGTTTCAGAGATACCAGAAACAACAGGAAAAGACAAAACTTAATTTCGATTCAAATAATGGTGAAGACTACAATGAAGTGTTTTCATTACATGAGCTACATATTGCACTTGAGCAAGCTCGTGACACTGCAACTGGTGATGATAATATACAATATCAGCTACTGAAACACTTACCTGAACCATGTCTAATGGCACTTTTAGATATATTTGATCAAATATGGACGTCGGGGGAATTTCCCCCTTCATGGCGTAATGCCATTGTAGTCCCAATATCAAAACCTGGCAGGGATCATACAGATCCGTCGAATTACAGACCGATATCTCTAACCAGCTGTGTCTGTAAAACCATGGAACGTATGGTGAATAATAGATTAACTTGGTATCTTGAAACCAATAACCTGATCACAAATATTCAGTGTGGTTTCAGGAAAAATCGTAGTACCATTGATCATTTAGTACGTTTAGAATCCTTCGTTAAAAATGCTATAGTAAATAAACAACACGCTGTATCGATTTTCTTTGATCTCGAGAAAGCTTATGATACGACCTGGAAGCATGGCATTTGGAAGGATTTACATGATTTTGGGTTGAGAGGCCGTTTGCCTCTTTTTATATCAGAGTTTTTTTTAATAAACAACATGCTGTGTCTATCTTTTTTGATCTAGAAAAAGCATATGACACAACCTGGAAATATGGTATTTTAAGAGACCCACATGACTTTGGCTTCCGAGGTCGTTTACCTCAATTTATAGCCAACTTTTTGGATGACAGACAGTTTCAAGTACGAGTGGGTTCAACCCTGTCTGATCATATCATTACAATCAGGATCAGGGTGTCCCTCAAGGCAGTATTTTGTCCGTCACTTTATCTAGTATTAAAATCAACAGTTTATCCAAGGTTTCAAATGATTCAATTGATGGATCACTTTTTGTGGATGATTTTAACATTTCTTGTCGTGGTAAAAATATGCATACTATTGAACGGCAACTACAGCTTTGTTTAAACAAAATAAATAAATGGTGCCTTGAAAACGGCGTTAAATTTTCTAAATCGAAAACTAATTGTATACATTGTGGTAGAAAATATAAGCCACATAAGGATCCGGAACTGTCTTTAAATGGCACTCCAATTAAAGTTGTGAAGGAGGCCAAGTTCTTGGGTTTAATTTTCGATTCCCATCTAACCTTCTTGCCACACATTAAATCCCTTAAAGCTAAATGTCTGAAGGCACTAGATTTGTTAAAGGTTGTTTCACATTCCAAGTGGGGAGGGGATCACGTTACCCTCCTTCACTTATACAGATCATTGGTACGATTTAAACTTGATTATGGCTAGATTGTTTATGGTGGAGTCTGTAAAAGCAACCTTAAACTATTAGATTCTGTCCATCACCAAGGTCTAAGACTTTGTCTTGGATCTTTTAGAACATCACCTGTTGCCAGTCTCTATGTTGAGGCTGATGAACCATCTCTAACAGAGCGCCGTATAAAATTGTCTTTACAATACATTACTAAATTATATTCTAATAAATCTAACCCTGCCTATAACTGTGTGTTCAATTCGCTTTATGAAAATTTATACGACAAGAGGTCTTCTCTTGTTCCACCTCTAGGACACCGAATTAAACCCTTTCTTAATTCGGCCGGCATTGAGCTTGAAAACATAGCTCCCTCCCGTCTTCTTTCTTCTCCTCCTTGGCAGTTGGTTAGGCCACAAGTTGACCTAACATTGACTTCATTTAAAAAATCAGAGACTAATGAACTACAATATAAACAAGAATATAATCACTAGATATAGCAATTATAAATCCTTATTTACAGATGGTTCCAAGGATGGTGGTGCAGTAGCTTGTGCCACTGTCATGGGATCGAGAACAATATCTTCTAGAATTCCAGATAGCAATTCTATTTTTACTGCAGAAGCAAACGCCATATTAACTGCTCTTAAATATATTCAAAGACATCCTAAACATAAACAGTACATAATCTATTCAGACCCTCTTTCTTGCCTTCAGGCTATTAAAAACCTAGCATGTAAACATCCACTTTTAATAGAAATTATTGAACTTTACAACTATCTTGCTACTGGCCAATACGACAACGTCTTCTGTTGGTTACCCAGCCATGTTGGAATCTCTGGTAATACATTGGCTGACCTTACTGCTAAGGCAGCACTCAACAAATCTGTGACACCACTTCATATTCCCTATACTGATTATAAAGCTACCATTACATCTTACATCCGTGATCTGATGCAGAAGAAGTGGGACATCCAAGTAGGTATCAATAAATTACATGAAATAAAACCATTTGTTGGTTACACCTACTTGGATTGTCGGTCCAGATTTGAAGAGGTCATTATACGACGATGTCGTATTGGCCACACTAGGTATACGCATGAATATCTTTTAAAAGGTGAGGATCCTCCGTTCTGCATCCCTTGTGATGAAATCATCACGGTGAAGCATGTCTTGCTTGACTGTGTTGAATATTCCATCACAAGGGACAATTATTTTAAATCAAGAACTATGAAGGACCTTTTTAGTAACGTACGTTCTCATGTAATTATTGCATTTTTAAAAGAATTGAATTTATTGACTGACATGTAAATAAATAAGTATTTTATGATTGGAAGTTGAATTAGCAGCTAAGATTGTTAGTGGCTGTATCCTCGAAGGGGGTTGAAGTACCATAAAATTATTGTCCTCCTGAGAGGATACGTAAGTCCCAAAACATTTGAAGTCAAATTTAGTCTTCCATCTTTTTAGCCGTAGTATATCTGTCATTTTAATTTGTGGCTAATCTTGCATACAATCACCAGCGGCTGAGGGGATGGTGTAAATCCAGCTAGGGAACATGCAGGTAGCAGAAGCACTGTAAGTCCCCATGGCCTCTAGTATGGTGACCTAACTTTAGTTGTTGGTGATCTATAGCCTGTTTTTACATTGTACTGTCCGAATAGTGATATTGGTTTTAACGTTTCACGCTAGTTTTAATTCTTATTGTGGTACTCTAGCTGTTTTACTGTCCTTCGTTGACAGGTTTTTATCATATGCATAATTTTCTATTTTCCAAGAATGTTCTCGTCACGATATGGCTGAAATATTGCCGATGTGACGTTAAATATTAAGTCACTCACTCACTCACTCACTCCGGGTGATAGAGCCACTGGCGGGTCATCCATTCTAGTCAGACAAAACGTTATTCAAAGCCCTGTTTCACTTAATACTAATATCCAGGCTGTTGCTGTGAGAATTACTTTACATGTAGCGTTTACGCTATGCTCTCTCTATATTTCGCCATCTTCGACGTTTGCCAAAACTGATCTTCAAGCCGTGTATGACCAACTCCCGAAGCCCTGTATTATAATGGGAGATTTAAATGGCCACAACCCAATCTGGGGTAGTGTGACTAGAAACACTAAAGGTAAGTTGTTGGAGGACTTTTGTTCTGACAACGATTTATGTATTTATAATGATGGCTCCAATACGTATTTACACCCTGGGACAGGGACCTATTCTGCTCTTGACATGTCACTCACAAATTCAGAACTACTTACTGAATTCGACTGGTCAGTCCACGATGACCTCTGTGGAAGTGACCATTTTCCCACTATATTAAAAGCTGTAACTCCATCTGATGTTCCTCCATCATCAAGACGAAATTTTAAAAAGGCTAACTTGGCTTTATATGAAACACTGTGTACTGAAAAGCTTAAACCTGAACGTTTCATTGACGTTCCTGATGCTATTAAATGTTTTTCTGATGACTTGAACTCCATAGTTGATGAGTGTATACCAAAGTCCTCTGCAGTTCCACACATAAGAAAACCATGGTTCAACGATGACTGCAAACAAGCTAGGAAGGCAAGGAAAAAAGCAGAACATTATTTCCGTCGCCATCCTAAGGTGCATAATTTGAATAAATTTTAAATTTTAAATGCTAAAGCACGGCGTACATTTAAACAGAACAAACGCCAATCTTGGCAACATTATGTATCCAAAATAAATTCACGGACACTCATGTCCAAGGTATGGAATATGGTCTAGAAAATTAAAGGTAAAGGTACTAAATCTACTGTCCATCATCTTAAACATGGACATCAAGTACTTGCCGATAAATCAGATATCGCAAATAAATTGGGTGAAACCTTGCTAAACACTCTTCCTCTTCTAATTATTTGCCTAAATTCCAGCAGTATCAAAAACAACAAGAAAAGAAAACTATTAATTTCAACTCATATAATGGGGAAGATTATAATGAAACTTTTTTTCTATTCATGAGCTCCATACTGCTCTTGATCAAGCTCATGATACTGCTACAGGAGTTGATAACATACATTATCAACTCCTGAAGCATTTACCAGAATCCTGCCTAGAAACTCTCCTAAATATTTTTGATGATATTTGGACATCGGGTAACTTTTTCAATTTATTGCCAACTTTTTAAATAACAGACAGTTTCAAGTGTTCCACAAGGCAGTATTCTGTCTGTCACACTTTTTAGCATCAAGATAAATAGTTTATCAACAGTTTTAAACGATTCAATTGATGGATCGTTATTTGTGGATGATTTTAATATTTCTTGTCGTGGTAAAAGTATGCATACTATTGAACGGCAACTGCAGCTGTGCTTAAATAAAATAAATAAATGGTGTCTTGAAAACGGCTTTAAATTTTCTAAATTCAAAACTAATTGTATACACTTTCGTAGAAAATATAAACCGCATAAAGATCCTGAACTGTTTCTAAATGGATCTCCCATAAAAGTTGTGGAGGAGGCCAAGTTCTTGGGAATAATTTTTGACTCGCATTTAACGTTTCTACCACATATCAAATCCCTCAAAACTAAATGCCTGAAGGCACTTGACTTGTTGAAAGTCGTTTCAAATTCTAAGTGGGGAGGGGGATCAAGCTACCCTCCTGCAGCTCTATCGACCACTGATCCGGTCAAAACTTGATTATGGCTCCATTGCATATGGTGGAGCCTGTAAAAGCAACCTAAAACTTTTAGATTCTGTTCACCACCAAGGTCCAAGACTTTGTCTTGGCTCATTTCGAACTTCACCTGTTGACAGCCTGTATGATGAGGCTGATGAGCCATCTCTTGAGCAGCGACGTGTAAAACTAGCTTTACAGTATGTAACAAGCGTATATTCCAGTGAGTCAAACCCTGCATATAACTGTGTTCTCAGTCCTCTGTTTGAGGACTTATACAATATGAAATCTTCGCTTGTACCGCCTGTTGGTTTAAGAATTAAACCATTTCTTGCTGCTCCTTCATATTGCTCCTTCCCGTCTTCTTTCTTCTCCTCCTTGGCAGTTGGTTAGGCCCCAAGTTGACCTAACATTGACCACATTTAAAAAATCAGAAACTAATGAATTACAGTATAAACAAGAATATAATGAATTGAAACATAAATATAGCAGTTATAAATCCTTATTTACAGATGGGTCCAAGGACGGTGGCGCAGTAGCTTGTGCCACTGTCATTGGATCCAGAACAATATCTTCTAGATTACCAGACAACAGTTCTATTTCTACCGCTGAGGCTAACGCCATATTAACAGCTCTTAAATATATTCAAAGACGCCATAAACATAAACCATATATAATCTATTCCGACTCTCTTTCTTAAAAATCTTTCTTGTAAACATCCACTTTTAATTGAAATTGTTGAGTTATATAATGATCTTGCTACTGGCCAGTACGACATCGTCTTCTGTTGGTTACCCAGCCACGTTGGCATTTCCGGTAACGCAATGGCCGATCTTGCTGCTAAGGCAGCACTCAACAAATCTGTGACACCACTTCTTATTCCATACTCTGATTACAAAGCGAGCATTAGAACCTACATCCGTAATCTGATGCAGAAGAAGTGGGACACCCAAATAGGTACAAATAAATTACATGAAATAAAACCGTATATTGGTTACTTCTACTTGGGCTGTCAGTCCAGATTTGAAGAGGTTGTTTTTCGCCGATTTTTGGCCATACTAGATATACTCATGTGCACCTTTTGAAAGGTGAGGATCCTCCGTTTTGTATCCCTTGTGATGAGAGAGTCACGGTCAAGCATATTCTTCTTGACTGTGTTGAATTCTCCATCACAAGGGATAAAGTTGTGTCAATGTCAAAAATATCAAAGACCTTTTTACCACTGTTAGTTGTCATTTATTTTGTTGTGTAAATAGATGTATTTTAATGATTAGTAGTTCGAATTAGTAACTTGAATTGTTGGTGGCTGTATCCTCAACAGGGGTTGAAGTATTGTATAATTATTGTCCTCATGACAGGGTACGTAAGTCCACAAACATTCACAGTAAATGTAAGTCTACCAGGATTTTAATCGTAGTATTCATGTGATTTTAATTTTGGCTAACTTTTCGTACAATCGCCAGCAGCTGAAGGGATGGTATAAATCCAACTAGGGTCCATGCAGGTTGCAAAGGTACTGTAAGTCCCCTTGGTTCCAAGTGTGGTGATCTACCTTCTGTTGTTGGCGATCTATAGTCTGTTTTTATATTGTATTGTCTAAATAGTGCTATTAGTTTTAACTTTCCATGCTAGTTTTAATTGGCATTGTGATATTCTAGTTGTTTTACTGTCCTTCGTACACGGGTTTTTATAATGTATATATGCTCTTTTTCATTGATGAATGTTCTCGTCACGATATGGCTGAGATATTGCCGATGTGACGTTAAATATTAACTCACTCACTCACTCATATGTGTTTTTGTTATTTTTTGGGGGGATCGCGTGATCAATAGTGGTAACGCCAAATACTAGTAAGTTCTTATCCACCTTGTGCCTGTGAAAACACAGAATGGCCTGCGTTCGACTTTGTGCATTGTCATTTTATTCACATGGCATATGAACCATATTTGAGGTGTGGGAAGTCACGCTGCTTCCATTTCCCTCGCTACTCTGTTGCATCTTTATTGGATAGAAAATTGGATAAAAAACATTTTGAAATTGTTTCTGAACAATCAATTTAGTTTTTAAAATATATTTGTGTGTGTTAAATTTGATCTTGAAATGCCTTAGCGATTTTGAAAAGGATATATCTACATAAAAGTCACTATTCCATCCATATACACGTAATGACGTGTGATATGGGAACCCAATATACGTATATGCATGAATGCTGGGATTAGTTTGTTGTTTGTTTTTTTGTTGTTTTTGATGAAACCTATCTCTTAAAACATAAAACAGAACGTTTTACGTCTGTAAGAATAAGTCCAGAATCAGTCTTATACTAATTATACATTATAATTGAAATTACATGCAACAGGTAATCCTTCCGCTCAACCACAAAAACACAGCTGGTGTTACCTGGGGAATATATTCCACCCCCCATAGCCTGATTAAGTCCCATGAGGGATATTTATGACATGTAATAAACCTTTGATCAGCCAATTAGTCGGGCTGTTGTTCTCATATCGTGATTCAATATAGTAAGCACTTTGTGAATGGCAGGGATACTCTACGACTCTGTGTATTGAACTCCCTGGTAAATGATATGGTAGTCTTGAGTGTAAGATTTCTCAACAACCATGTTGCTGAAGGAACACATGACGTCATCAGGATTGCCTTACTGATTTTGTAAATAATATACTTGCGTCATCTGCAATATACTCACCTGAGCTGAATGTGCCCTCTGGAGAAATATCGCTGACAGACATTCTGAACGGCTTTGTAGATATAAAGTCTCAAATTCACGATAGCAAAACTGTCCGTTTGTTGGTGTGCAATGATCAACTGCATTTTCCCATCGGGTGTTCATATATGTATTTAGATCTCAAAAAGTCATCAAATTACTTTGAGTTACTCTTCCTCTCTGTAACTTCTCCAACCAAGAAATACAATGGACAGTGCACGTGTACACAACGGTTTGTGAACCATGTAAATAAAGGTATGTCACTTTAATATGAATTTTACCTATTGACCATGTTGTTTAAATAGACTATTGTTCATCAAGACTAAGCGTTATCAAAACACTGACTCAAATCAGCCAAATAATCCCACTAGTGGTATCCTCTTTGGACTGAAGGTGTTTATTTTAAGAGTAAGGGGATTATAAGGCATGCTCAACTGGGTTTGGTCGTTTAACTAATCCCACACAGCCATCACCAGCAAAGGGAATGATTTACACATCTCATGCTTAATTATTGTGTTTGTTTTTTACTGATAAAAAATGAAATGGGATTGTGAACAGCTTTACAGTTTATATCGACACCGGTACCATACAACATACAATATAAAATTTAAATGCAGCATGTGTTGTCACATGTGTATATAAATTTGAACTACAGACATGGGTAAAGCTTGAAGACAATCTTATATGGAAATGGTGAATTATCTGATCTTAATAATCTGTCCATCTTAAGATATGCCTACCTCTTCGTCACTGCTTCTTTTAGATTTGATACTAAATATGATTGAAGAATTAACCTCGTGGTCTGTCATATGATAATCTTGTATTAGAATTTTGGTTTATTTACCTTTGTAAAGTGCATTCCACACATACAAACTAATTGTATCAATATAGAGCATTTATGAGAATGTTATCGGTAAGATAATTATTTTTGGTGTCTTGATGGTAAAATTGTGGATGCTCACCGAAGTAACCATAGACTTAAGACAAAAAACATCTTCAAGCAGAAAGGAAGACCATGACAGAGTATGGAAAATTTTTTTCCCATCTTGTTGAGTCAGTTGTGTATGAAGTGAACTATCACTGTTGACACTGATGATGTATGATTGTGTAGCACTTTAAGAATTTCTTATATTTACGAAAGTTACCAAATGCAAAGCAGAGTGTACAGTTATGTAAGTTATGTTTTATGTATGAATGATAAATTAAAAATTTTTGTACGCCGAACATAAACAAACAAATGATAGACGGGCACGCTCCATTTAAATATTCTGTAACATACTTCTCGTACATGATTATATAAATCTTGTTACACAATGATTTTTATTAATTCATTTGAGTATTTGCTCCAATCCACACGCACTGACATCACAACCAATTATATATTGACATGTTTATGAGATTTCTTGAATACGCCAATTGCATAACACCGTTAATGAGCACCAACATAAAAGGTCTAGTGACAGGTATTATTTAGAGAATGCATATAGTTCCCACGGAGTAGAGTGGTAAAATCACCGGAATCAGCTTGGGATGAGGATCTCGAACAAAGGCAAGACATCTGTTTTAACAGGCACAAGTATTTCGCATATAGATCAATGCAGACCGTACACATCAACTTTCATGTTTTCACGCACCAGACGCAGTTGCATTGATATAGAGCACAAATGGACTATACAAAATATGGCTTATTCCTTCAGTTTTCATGAATAAATATGTCACATGCAAGATCCATTATGCGTATCAACAGTAAGACCTCTAAAATAACAAAAGAAATAATAAATTAGTAAGTTTACAGAGTCATGGGAATTCTTGAGAAATGGCAAAATTGAGAGAAGTAGTGGCAAAATCAATCCTAAATTTACAAAATTTTACAAGCCTTGTAAACATCACCTTTACAATCGTTGTAAATGTTTGTAGATATGACATTTAAATTTTGTAAGTTTTTGAAAATCACCATTTTTTTCTTGTGTCAGTCACAGTACAGGCAAACTGTAGCGCAGATAGGGTTGTACAGCATAGAGAATATGACCAGTCTTCTTATATGTGAGCGAAGCGAGCAAAGGTTGGCAACCTACTTCCCTGGTTTCGGATCAAAAATAATTTTTCATATCAAAATAAAATATCGTCACCATAAAAGGCACACTCCCATTTCCTCACTTGGTTATGCTCTCACCTTCCCTACGCCATGTTTAATAATTACTCTCGTTAAATATGTTTTATTCAAGATTGTGAACGCCACTCGTGGTATTCAGATCGTTCTTCGCCTCCTTTACTCATGCCACCTTCCGGTTGAACGGAGTGACGGAACAAGAATAAGCAAACATTAAAAAGAAATACCATATTGCCTAATTTTATAATGAACCTGTTGGAGTTTCCTTGTCTGATCTGTCGTCGGTATTGTTAGAATTTTCGTAACATTTATTCTACATAAAAACACTTCTGGCGTAATGGGCGAATGAAGCAGGGGAGGTAACTGTAAGTATTCCATATGGAATAATACCCTCCTGTTCCTTCACTAGTTCGAAGCGGAAGCTGGCAGGGGTAATGGAGGCGAAGAACGGTCTGATACCACGAACTGTGCTTAAAATGTTGAATAAAGAATATTTCACGTGAGTAATTGTTTAACATGCGGTTGGAAATGTGAGAGCACAACCGAGTGGAGAAATGGGTGTATACCTTTGGTATTTTTTATTTTATTTGGACATGAAAAATATTCTTCGAACCGAAGCGAGGAATGTACGTTGCCAACCTTTGCTCGCATATAAGAAGACTGGTCATTTTCTCCATGCTGCAGAACCCACATGCGCTACAGTCTGCCTGCGGTCACAGGGAACGTAAGTCTATCGATTTACGATGTGAACTTGATAGATAGATTATTTCCTCTACGATTGAAGATTACAGGTTATTGAATAACATTAAGTATGGACACAAATATGATTTATATAGCAGCAAGAGGTATGTAGATGCTATCTATACGACGAAGTGAGGATGCAAAAGATGATATAATGTCTTAAAAAGCGTGCTGTAAGGAACATACAGTCTCTACCGAACCAGCGAACATCACCGCTCAAATCAAGCATGTATGGATTCAAGGACAAGCTATTTTCTGTGTTTAATCATGAATATTTCGTTACTGGCTTCAATAATGAACCATGTTTACAGACTCGGCCTCACTATCATTTGATCAAGCCTTATAACTTGTCATTCCTCAATGACAAAACCATTTTTAATTAAAGGGTAATAGCACTGAAACCTCAAGCGACAGACGTGATGCCGGCTTCAGCTTTCTTACCTTAGATATGTTAGGCTTTGTTGTCACTTGTGATTTAATCTTATTACACGCGAGTACAATTAAGTAGTCGTCAGTAGTGAAGTGACTGATTCAGTGTTGTAAAATATTTATCGAAATGAACACTATTTGTTTCTTTGGGATATTTTTCACCGCCAACACCTATATACTCTGAGTTGTAATTCGTCCTCAGCAAACAAATCTTATCGTTAGAGGCAAGTAACGCAATTACTTTCAGACTCACGGACTTGTGTGACACGTCATTGTATCTGTGAAATAATATATTATAGAACAGCGGTATCACGGCACGCGTTCCACTGAAAACCAATCATGAAGCTTGTTTGGTCAGTTCATACTCTTATGTTTCTCTTTATCACCGTGGACGCTCGAAACTGAGGTGGCCTTCGGTTGTCCAGTATGGCTGAAAATATTGCCGGCGTGTCTATCGAAGCTATCTCACCCTCTTTAAACAAGCTCTTCTGAGTATGAAAGGTGGTAAGGGTCAGTATGAAAAAATCAGTAAAATACACAGTTTGCAGTACATGAAGGAAGCTTTCGTAAAATATGTTTAATTCCACTGGGTGATTCAGTCTCACCTTCATTAATCAATATGTTTCGGGTTTGTGTGTGTGTGTGTGTGTGTGTGTGTGCGTGTCTT
Organism: Haliotis asinina; assembly: GCF_037392515.1. Classification (NCBI taxonomy): domain Eukaryota; kingdom Metazoa; phylum Mollusca; class Gastropoda; order Lepetellida; family Haliotidae; genus Haliotis; species Haliotis asinina. The sequence continues at coordinate 7,880,660 of NC_090290.1, read as the reverse complement.
TTAAGTGATCACACAAAGAACTGTACACATGTGAGTTAGGTCAGGTTTTGAAAACTATTTAATATGAATTAAATTTGAACAAAAAGTAAAATTGCAACGCAGATACATTTTTATCAGGACTTTTTGACACTGATTAAAGAAACCACAACCACGTCAAATTCACACACATGAGTAAAATGCGTGAAGACTATGTCAGGTGTCTCCCGCCGTGATATTGCTGGAATATTGCCGAAAGCAGAGCAAATTTATTCTCAGTCGCTAACAGAGAACGTATGCGTAGTTTCAGTTAGTTTCACTGATGTCTTAATGACGCCCTTGTTTGTTTCGTTTGATCAGTAAAGCCATGACTAGCAACACTCCAGCTCTATGCAGGCAGCCTGCAAATAGCACAGTGTCAGACAATCAGGTGATTGATATCGTAGCATCGATCTATTTAATCCTGATACAATGACATGATTCACCCAAGTCAAGGAATACAACTCTTACTGCAAGTACGGGATGGTGAAGACCACCTACCCTGGACTGGATCTTCACACGAGTCTCTTGGGTCACCCCTGCATAGCAGGTAAGTGGACTAGCAATACAAAACCGAACTTAGTACGGACAAGCACTATCTAATAGAAATGTTCTCAAATGCATAACAAAACTCCATTAAACCTCATCTTTAGAAAGCATGCAGTTGCCATGCCAACTCTGCACTACGTAATTACATAGACACTCAAATGTCAAGTCTGTGAGATAAAGTCTCCATACCGCCTGCGTTCACTTGAGTGTGCATACGTGTGTCTGTTCTGGTGGTACTAGGACTTACGCTTCCAGGAAGAATAACAAACAGCACATTTCTTTTTACTTTGCTCGGTTCCCAAGCCAATAAATATAATTTCCTGTTGCGAAGTTTCCTAACTGAAAAAGTACATTTCTGGTTGTATTTACTACACTTTTCTTTTCCCTTAGCATGTTGCCAGTAATAGAGTCATTAATATGGCATGTGCAGTATGCATGACTGCTAGTGGGCGTCATGATGGTTAAAAAATGTAGCTGCTTATTATTACGTAGATCGACTATTGGCGATGAAATCTTCTGAGCTCAGATGGATGTATACACAGGCGCATCCGTATAATTTTCTTCTGTTGTAGCTGAGTGGTTCCAGCGTTTTGTTATCTGCACGAAATTCCATGTTGGACTGTATTATATGCATCCAACTGTATGAAGCGCGTTTCTTATGTTCCTGCAATTGCATGGATCTTGCGAAAACGATACCCTTTCGACTACTGCTTCAAATTGAACTTATTTGACTTTTGATTATACAGTGACATTTAGAAAGTTGCCAAATGTCACATATTTACTAAGAATGTCTCATCCTAAATGTAACATATCTTACAAGTAGGAATTAGAAACAGTATCTCCGAAACCACAGGTACTACATTCATGGAGTTACGAAGGGATTAAGAAAGGTGGTTTGTTACACCTGGCGCCGTCTAAGCTATCGCCGCACCAACAACCCTTTGACTTTTTTCTGGATCTCCCCTGTCTCATATGTCACACCTCCATCATGAAAGGACGCTTGGCTGCTTGGTGGGTTGGTTTGTTGCCTGGCTGTTTGGCAACGCATTCAGCTATCATCCAGGTAGTGTACAAATAATCGCGTTTCGACCAGCCAATCCACTGATCATAAGCAAAATTAAAATCTATCTAATTATGATGCGGTGACGTATGTCAAACAAGTCAGGGAGTCTGACCACTCACCGCGTTAATCGCCTTTTACGACCAGGATTGGTTGCTGAAGACCAATTCTGACCCGGATCTTCACAGATCTGAAAAGGCAGCCGTTGCATGGAGTCACAAACGCGACCACTACTGCAGCTCAGTAACCTGTTGTACCGATTTTTTCCTTTGCAATAGGTCCTGACGTCAAAGTGGGCGCACTTGCTGTGTACCTTGGAAGCTAATCACATGCTGTAAACACTTTTTTATAAGTCGGGCTATAGTCCGTCCTCTGCAAACAACGTAACTGGCATAAATCTTAACTACACATCGCATGCTCTTGTTCTTACCACCCACCGCAAATCACACTCACTCACTTGCGATACGCCCTTACAGAGGCATCTGCACCTGCTAGCATTCTGCCTAAAGTTTTACTTCAAATTACCCCATCCTGAGATTGCTACCAGTTAGCTTCTGTCATAGCTGACGGATGTGGTTCAGATCCTTAGTCTGGTTTTAAAACCAAAAAAGAATATCCGAGTTACCTCGTCTAGGTGTGTGGGATTCTGTGTATCGTATACCTTCATGTTAAATACTTCACTTTCATTGGACAACTGGAAAAGATTATTATATATATATTATATATATATAAATGACTTCAATTTCAAAGGAAAAGCTATTGCAGCAGTATTGCAATTGCATGGCGTTGTATAAGAACATGGCTATCGCAAAAGTGTTTTGCAATGGGGTATCGCAATAGTCACCCCACGATTTATAGGTAAAGGATCAAAACAGACTCCGCGGGCTGTGTTTCACAGTGTACAATCGCCGACGTTCCGAGGCCAAGGGCTCCCTCTTTCAAACAAAACCGAGGAAGTGTGTGTATGGGTGTGTAGTCAGGAGTATTTCGTTGCTGACCTCAGTAATGAATCATATTTCCACACCGGGCCTCTCAGTCATTGGATCAAGCCTTATAAGAAGTCATTCCTCAATGACAAAAGCATTTTTAATTAGAGGGTTATAGCACAGAAGCCTCAAATGACAGACGTGATGACGGCTTCAGCGTTCTTACCTTATGTCCTTTTAATCTTTGATGTCTCTTGTAATTTAATCTTGTTAAACGCGAATGCGATTATTTAACCTCGAGTACTGAAGTACTTGAATCAGAGTTGTCATAAAATGTTTCTCGCCATGAACATGATTTGTACCTTTGGGGTTTTATTTTCGCCGAAACCAATCAGTGCTATTGTGAAGTATTTTTCTGCGATGAACATTATTCTTTACATAACTTTTGCACACATGACAAGCAAACAAAATATCAATATCCAATTGGTATTTGTGATGAATGACAGTTAACATGTCCTATCATAGTGGTGACTAAAAACCACATGCAAGGTCAAGTCAATTGTTGAGGATACAAAGAGTATAACACAGAAAAGCTGATTCGGATTAAATTCATTAACGTTTTGAGTGGTATCACCCTCAGAAAACTATTTGCCACTTAAATTTGGTATTTGGAATCTGCTTCGAAACGCGGATTGTACCACAAAGGTTGTGAACTTTAGACACCAAAGGCCGGACCTGTTGGAAATTGAACCACCACGATAGATTGTCTTTTTAAGAGGTGATGTCAACCCTGTTGTTAATCTTCTGGAAGGTACGGCGTCACTCTTACCACTCTTGACAGTATACCACCACACTTGTCATTCTTGTGGACAATATTCCATCCATCTTGTCAGTCGTGTGAACTGTATATAATCTCTCTTGTTTACTGTGTGGTAATCCTATGACCAGTCTTGTTGACGGGATATCATCATTCTTTTAAGTCCTGTACGCAGTATATCACCTCCCTTGTGTACAGTATGGTACAACTCTGGCTAGTCAAATGGACAATATGTCATACCTCTGGAACTTGTGTACAGAATGTCATCCTACTTGTGTACAGTATGTCATACTTATTCTCAGTCATGTAGACTACAATCTCTATCCCTGAACATAATTATACGACTCTTCCGAGTTGATTCTATTTCAAGATGATATGTAATGTAATATAGCCAGTTGTTTACTCATTTCCATCCGCTGCTGGCTTGCATATAGCCAACCTCATCATATATGTATTACAGACTGATGTAATAATTGGAATATTTTTTAAGCAACATTAAACAAGAAATATTAAATATTATATTTCAATGACATCACAAAATGTCAAAGCGGTATGGGAAGCCCCTGTTTAAGCATATCTTACTCTGGGTACTGATTTGTTGGTTAACCACTGCGTCTCAATGAAACGGCCCTCTGCGTAGTCTTTTGAAATAGGGGCACCCATTAACGGCTTGCTTGGGTTTTGGTTCCGTGGTCGATTCCTGATTTCGTTTAGTTACAAAGATTGTTTGCCTAAGTTCTAATGTATAACTTGTACATCAAATGTTTACCTTGTACACGTGTTATGATAACATAACCGCTAAATGGCAGCGGGCTGCATACCACATGAGCCACTTATGCCAGAGGTTAATATTATGAGCATCTTCCGATACCGCATGTAATGACGTCACCGAGATTATTCAGTGAGTGTGTTAAAATTTTACATCGCATCGGCAATGCAATAGTCAGGGGTATTTGTAAATTTTGAAATTCTGAATAATGATCTATTTGTTTACTGACACACTGATAAAACATCAATCCTAAAAATATCAATATCCCAAATTTGTTTTGTACAGCATATTTTATATGTTATCCTTCGCGGAATGTGTTTTCAGTTCGAACGCTACTTATGAATCTTTTATGAATGAAGATTTTCAACAGGTTTATTAAGCGTAACTATCATAATTATATTCTGCAAGATAGAGCATTACGTATTTGTTTACATGGATGTTTCAAGGCCATCTACCATGAATGTAGACCATAACACTATGGTTATACTGAAATTCTAAATATGTTACAGAAATCCACAGTTTCGTTGCTAAATTTAACAGGAAGACTAAAAGGTTTAAGAAGCGACGTGTGGAAACTTAAGACATACAACACACAAATAATTGTAATACAATTGGGGTTTGCCTAGCCTCCGCACATTGGTGATATTGTCATATAAAGCACTCATGTTTGGTGTGACGTGATTCGATTGTTTAACAACATATTTGTCACGATTTATTATATATGTATAATGCGCATATATCCATGCTGGAGCTGACACCTCAAAATGCTTGATAGGCTTTAAAAGGTTATAGTCACATGGCTCATCCCACCGGGCACCCATGTTCTACTGGGTGAACAGATCCGTTTTTATAACCAAACTCAGGTGAGACCTAAGGTGAGACCATATGTATCACATGCGCTTCGTTGTTGGGCAGGCCTGGAGTTTTAGAAACGCCTAGGAGTCAACGTCATCCATGGACACAGCCATCCACCCATGGACTCTACGAGCCCGACATTGCTCAACTTTCACTGATTTGTGCCCGGAGCTATATGCACAAGACTACACATCACCATATGTGAGGATTTGTCGGTGAAACCGAAGTGTGTTGTGTCATCAGCATCGAAGACACATAGACTCCATGAATAGAGATTCCCTGTTACCCAGAATTCACATTTACGAAGTTTGACTGAGCGAGTGAGTTTAGTGTTACGCCGCAATCCTGTGATCAACCACAAGAGTATCGATCTGCACAATTGGGAACCGATGACGTGTGTCAACAAAGCCGGCGAACTAGATCACCCGATCCCGTTAGACAGTTAGAATATCAAGCTGACAACACTTCCTTGATTAACACCTTGTGCAATGGGACAGTCATAAGGTCTTTCTCGGTGGCATGATGCAGAAGCTAAAGATCACAAAAACTATGAGAGAATACAGGACAAATTATTATGGACAGCAACTTCTTGAGTATATTTTCAAGACGTCTCGGGGCTTGTCCTAGCCCCCTCATCAGGTTGAGCTGAACTGAACAGTAAGGTTTAACTGTTAACTCTGCCCATGACCTCGCAATACTTATGACGTCACAATGCTATGACAACACGATACCAGTAGCTAACAGAAATACTATATAATAGAATTAGTAGTGAATGGTTACAAGTAACATCACCGATAGAATGAATACATCTTATTTGGATATATAGCAGTGTTCTTGGATTAAATTAGAAATGGCAGATCATTATTATACCAAATTGTAAGTTTAGACGTACAGAGATTTTTGATAAATGTATTACATGTATAGCATGTAAAGTAATTATTGTTTATCCATGGGTGCCCTTGTCGGTCTTTTTACTATGATTTTTTGGTGATGCACCAGGCACTAGGGAGGTAACCCCCTAGATCTCTGTCGCCTCTTCCCACGAACATAGTCGCCTTTTATGGCAAGCATAGGTAGCTGAAGGCGTAGGCTTGTCTGTGTTATATTATCCTGGTTCTGAGGGGATTTCTTATACCTTTTGTCACGGCAAATTATTCACAGTAACTCACGGGTCAATCAAGTTATGTGCTAAATAGACACACCAGGGAAAGTCCATGTCAGCTAACCCAAGAAACACAATGAGAATGGCTTTACACCGCTTTTAGCAATACTCCAGCAATATCACGGCGGGAGACAGCAGACATTTTCTTCACACATTTTACCCATGTGGGGAATCGAACCCGGCGTCGGCGTGACGATCTAACGTTTGCCAACTAGGCTACACTAGTTTAGTTATGTTGTCAGTGATGACAAATTGGTATTTGGGATCATGAACGTTTTCACTCGTCCTCATAACTGGTCATATAAACTATCAAGTCGACCTCCGGTGATCTACCATCTGTTGTTGGCGATCTATAGTCCGTGTTTTATATTGTAATGTCCAAATAGCGATAATAGTTTTAAATTTGCACACTAGTTTCATTTCAAATTTCCATATTCTAATTGTGTTATTGTCCTTCGTAGACACGTTTTTATAATATACATATAACCCTTGTCATTGTTAACTGTTCTCGTCACGATATGGCTGCAATACTGTCGAGGTCACGTGAAATATTACCTCACTCACTTAAGTCGGCCACTATTTCTAAAACTAATCATAACTTCTCTGAGCGGTTAGAAATAATCATGAACGCAATGAACTCATCCATCAAAAAACGCTGACACTGGTAAAATATAGGTGTGCTGTGAGACACGTCAATAGATACTCTTCAGAAAACACTCTAATACAAATGTCTTAGCAGACAACGTAATTGCTACCAACCTTGTATAGGTCCACAAAAACAAAATGTTTCATAAATCCAGCAGGGCCTTTCAAAAGGTCCTTGGTGATATTACATGGCCACAAAGTCTGAAGCACAGTGCCACATCTTCCTCACTGACCGAAAGGTCACGGTATACGAGAAAGCTTTGTATTAACACCCACACCTTGTCGGGGCCAGAACAACAACTATCGGCACACTGCAGATTATTCACACTGTGACATCTGATGGAAAGACCATATCCAGTTAGAAGAAACGTATAGCCACGGGCGTTGCTATAAGCAAATATAACATAAAAGTGGGAATAGTAAGCACGCAAGAGTGCCCTATATGGGTTGTGATACAACTGAAAGAATAGTTAGGACAAAGCCAGTAGTTTTATATGAACGCCCTTCATCATGTTCAGAACGTACTGTTGCGAAATCTGGCTTGAAGCCGTATCCTTGTGGAATGTGCCGTGCGTTATGTGGGCGTCGGACGTGACTTTGCATGTCTTTGCCGGCTAACCTGAGGCAATATGTCTGACGGGATCCATCACAGAGCCTAATAAAACTACAAGGTCACCCCCAACGTCGTTCCGTCAGTAGATGAGAATACACGAAAGGTCATGATTGGTGACTGCAGGTCAGAAAGATACATTGTAAGCGTTTGCATACATGCTGTTCTCAGCATGTTACACCTACATATATCTGATGTTCAGGTAATATTACAGCCAGGTGATTTAAATATGTTTTATCCTTCTCCAGTTTTTTGCATACCCTCCAAACGACCTATTTGTTTCATGAAATAACTGCCTTCAACATGCATATTTTAATCGGATGTTAAACGTGGCTCTTGTGATTCATGTCTCAAACCCAGATTGAGAGTTTATATGAACGTTGTTGTTACGTTGATTTGCCAAATGCTTATGTGAAAATTATAACTTACAGTGTATGCATTATTTTAAAATATTTACAATCAGTTCTACATTAAAACATAAATTATAACTTTCAAATACCTAATTTATATTCAAAATAGTATCTTAAATTTCAGATGCCACAGTGAAGAACCCTGCGGCTGATCCGTAAATGTATGCACAAATTTGTGCTGTGAGGGATTAATCATTGGATGCTCTGCTTGACTAGTACACCTGCTTCTTAATGTGTCGGGTTATACGGATACATATTACCCAGGTAGTACGCATCCGAAATTCAGACTTACCTCAGCATATACAATGTACTGCGGATGTTACCAGCAAGTGAATTTGTATCTCTCTTCAGTCTGAACTCCAAGATTATATAGGCACAGCGGCATGTAAACATCAGCACAACATAGGCCTACATGATCACCTACAGTTTCAGAAAATGGTCAGTGTGATAGGAAAATATCACACATTATAGGCCTTGTGATTATGAGTTACTGGCCCACTTACTAGTTTTACATTGTATACCATAGATGTACCAACGTATGATTACGAAGAATAGACTGGGTGAGTGAGTTGCACACCGCAGTCAGCAATTTTCCAGTTATATTACGGCGGGCTGTAAATGATCAAATCTGGACCAGACAATCCAGTGATCAGCAACATGAGCATCGATCCGCGCAATGGGGAACCGATGACATGTGTCAACCAACTCAGCAAGCCTGACCAGCCAATCTCATCAGTCGCCTTTTACGACAAGCATAGTCGCCTTTTATGGCAAGCATGGGTTGTTGACGGCCTATTCTACCCCGGGACCTTCAGGGGTTTTCGAAGTATGGAGGCATGTAATCATACATATTGGGGCGTAAGATTATTACGAGTTTTCCGTGAACAATCCTCTACATTTTCCTTTGTATATATTCCTTATTGAGTTCGGGCCAACACATATACAAGAGTAATAACTTTCTTGGGGGACAACTGTCTTGGCTAGCATCAAAATATCATTCAACGTTCCCATTTGTGATATTCTAGTTGTTTTATTGTCCTCCATTGACAGGTTTTTACACCATACATATATTTCATTTCAGTATTAAATGTTCTCATCACGATATGGCTGAGACATTGCCGAGGTGACGTTAAATATTAACTCACTCACTCACTCCAGAGGCAAAGGAAATACTAACAGCTCTCAAATACATTCAAAAAGGTCCTACACATAAACAGCATATAATCATTTCTGACTCTCCACGGTCATTGGATCCAGAACAATGTCTTCTCGATTACCGGATAACAGTTCTATTTTCACAGCTGAAGCTAACGCCATATTAATGGCTCTTAAATATATTCAAAGACATCCTAGACATAAACAGTATATAATCTATTCCAACTCTCTTTCTTGCCTTCGGACTATTAAAAGTCTATCATATAAACATCCACTTTTAATAGAAATTATTGAATTGTATAATGATCTTGCTACTGATCACATCGACATCGTCTTTTGTTGGTTACCCAGTCATGTTGGCATTTCTGGTAAAACAATGGCCGATCTTGCTGCCAAGGCAACACTGAACAAATGTGTAACACCACTTCCTATTCCATATTCAGATTATAAAGCTACGATTAGATCTTATATCCGTGATCTGATGCAGAAGAAGCGGGGCACCCAAGTTGGTATCAATAAATGGCATGCTATAGAACCCTATATTGGTTACACCTACTTACACCTTGTCAGTCCAGATTTGAGGAGGCCGTTATGCAACGATGTCGCATTGGCCATAATAGATACACTCACGAATATATGCTTAAAGGTGAAGATCCTTACGTTTTGTATCACTGTGATGAAGGAATCACGGTCAAGCATGTTGTGATTTTGCCATCACAAGGGATAAATATCTTAATGTAAAAAACAATGAAGGATCTTTCTAAAGTTGATTATCATTTAATCATTGATTCTTTAAAGGAAATAGAATTATTAGATAAATTTTGAATAACATGTTTTGCAAATAGAAAGCATATTAAGATATTTTAAACATGGTGGTATGAATTGTCAAATGCCCTGCGATTGTTAGTGGCTGTACCATCAAAGGGGTTAAAGTATCGTAAAACTATTGTCCCCCTGAGAGGCTACGTAAGTCCCCAAACTTTCAAAGTGAACCCTAAACATACCAATATTTTAAACGTAGTATTTTTATCATTTTAAACTTCGACTACATTTTCCTACAATCGCCAGCGGCTGAGGTGATGGTGTACATCCAGCTAGAGTCCAGGTAGCAAAAATAATGTATGTCCCGGTGCTCCCTAATATGCTCATCTACCTTCAGATGTTGGTGATCTTTAGCCTATTTTTATGTCATGTATTGTCCGAATTGTGCTGTTAGTTTTAACTTCATACGCTATTTTTAAATTCGAATTGTGATACTCTTGTTATTTTACCGCACTTTGACGACGGCTTTAGAATATATACATATTCTTTATGACCACTCACTCACTCGTTCAACGTTCACAGTGTACCACTACAGTCTCCAACAGCAACACATGGATACCCTGTAATGAAGACATTGTTGAAGTATCACCGATATGCTTGGGATGAGCATGCTAACGTCTCCGGATGTTTCACTGTGACTATTTTATGAGGACATAAAAAGCTGTATATTGCATAGTTCAGCCTAGTGGTTAATGTATTTGCCCTTCACCTTGTAAATAGGATTCCGGTTCCCACAGGGACCTATGTCCCCAACATGACATTACAACATAGAGACAATACGCAATAAATGTAACTCATTTGTGCGTCTCCAAGAATCCAACTCTCTGAAAAGACTCGAAACAGGTCTGTTTGCAAACCTTTCGGAACAGAAAAGTGTCCACGGTCAAATAAGATCTATTATCGGTACCAAAGTAATTGCATATCCATGCTGCTTGCAAAATCCTCTAAGTCAATATTCGGGATATACTTGCAATTTCCCCTCCAATTACAATAGAAGCGGATCAATGCACGGTAGGGTTGGTTTTCTCTCTCGTTCCAGACTCTGCAAGCGTGTAAATGTAATCCCACAACGATTCCTGTGCAACTGATTGTTATAGGAATACTTAAATTTGATTAACGATATCCAATAATAGAAGCAGTGTGTTATTGTATTCTCCTCGTCAGCCAATCTGATAATTTCTAAATGCATTTATACTTTTTTCTGATACGTTTCTGAACACACATTCCATCCATACATTGAACATTGAAAATATTCCAGTGAAAATATATCGCACTCTACATAATTGAATATGGACATATATCATCATGGGGTGGCTATATCCTTTCCACGATATGATTTCCATTGTCACAGAAACATGTTAAAACTTGTACATTTTGCTTCTATAGCATAATGAAATAAGATTTATTCATTGCTTAGTTGAGATTTACTGGCTGGTGTCATGTTTCTGCTTCTTGTAAAATAAGGAACTGAATGTATATGTAATTACAATCGTAGATCCATAGACTTTTTCTTGAAAAAATAAACCATCAAGAGAGTCAGATATGCAGCAATACATATACACTTTAATACATTTGACGAATAACAAGCGCAGATCACTTTCCTTTTATGAAAATATATTGCATCAAGAGAATCTTCATTGCAGCAAAATATATACACTTTAATACATCAGACGTATTTCAAAGTCTCCTTGAATTTCACCATTTCAGTTTCAACAAAAGCGTTATAGTGTCGAGGGATTGTTTGGTCCATCAAACTGTCTGATTCTCTGATCTATATTGTAGATACCACCAAGGCGTGCCAGGATGCCTTTCAGCTGTTCTTAGTCATCAATGGTTTGAGAGACGACCCATGTTGGTTGTGCCTTGCAAGTTGTGCAGGTTAAATAGTGGGTAGTTGACTTTGTAAACTCAGTTCTTGATTGTTTTCCTGTCCACGTGCTTAAAATGGTTCCAAGGATGGATACACGTATGCTTTGAGGTTATGATTTTGATTAGTGAAACGTGCGTGTGAGGATAAAGACAGCAAAGTATAGTTGAGACATGTTGTAAAGCCTTTAGCCGCATCAGCAAACACAGGTTCCATAACCATCAAACCATCCCAAGTCATCAAACCACCCAGGTCTGCAAACCATCCCAAGTCATCAAACCACCCAGGTCTCCAAACCATCCCAAGTCATCAAACCACCCAGGTCTCCAAACCATCTTGACAATACGGCCATCACTGCCACTCTGATCATGTGATTTAAAAAAACCTGGCAAAACTGAAAGCAAATCATATCATCCCCAATATCCTGAGTTATTCACAAATAATCACTTTATCCCACAGACATGCATATGCATGTATTCATAAAGAAATCAGCATGATGTTCCATTTTTAACAATGGTTTCTGCAGTCATGGCCTGTACACCACATCCAAATTAAACCATTGACGCAAATACTACGGAATAATATAACAATGACATATCTAACCCTTCATATTCCTTAAGTCAGATATATTTCGAGTTATGAATAAATACAATATTGGACAAATATAAAGATCGATAGCAACAGCAATGGACGACCTATACGTGTAAATGTATGACAACATGGCGAGGTTGGGCCATATATGCAAATGCTGGAGTCGTAGGATCTATACCCACACTATCACTTTGACTGAGGCTGTTGATAAGCAAGCATATTCCTTGTTCCTGTTTGCATGTTTGCATCACCGGTTTGTCCACGACAGAAAACGGGGTTGATAATTAATGCATTATGTGACTGTGTTTAGGTTTTCGCCTCTCTCAAGACTATTCCAGCCACACGACGGCAGTTTGTAAATAAATCGAGTTTATTCCAGGCAGTCAAGTGATAAACAGCATGAGCATTGATCTGCTCATTTGGGAACTGATGACCTGGCACCCAAGACATGCTTGGCATGCTTGGGTTACTGAAGGTGAGTAGTCTAACCCCTAATTATACAACATTCACGGGTTAATTCAATTTGTGTATTCATTTGTTCAAATATAGAATTGTTAGTGTCCCTCGTGTCTTTAGCAAAGTGACCACGGTAACCATAACACTAGTTATCTTCCGTACACAGTATTTTCGATCCTCGCATTTTCGCTCCATATTGACACATACAAACATCGCACACAATTGTTTTGTTGCGTCATCAACAGTGGTGACGTCATTCTAATCATATTGTGACGTAACGTTACAATGACGTCACAAATGAGCAACTCCAGATGCTACCATTTGAACCAGCTAATAACACTTCACTGCTGTATTCGTACTCGATGTAAGCGAGTGCAGACAATAAAACTCCGTCGGTTCCAAATGTATTCCGGGCTTCAAATACTCAATAACACTAGACAACAGTTTTGTGTCGATTCGCTCTTATATGTAGGAAGGTTTTCGGAGGAGTGGCCTTTCTGCATGATAGGCAGAGTTGACATGCACACAAAACAAACCGGAGTCGTACTTTGAGAGCGAATAAAATGTCAGATGAATAGAGAAGTTGGATCAAATTCCAAGTCCACAAGGCCGTATTGCATCATACTATTTGACCATACCCTCTGTGTGTCACCTGTAAACCATAATTTAATATTTCCAGCATTGCCACTTAAATAAATCTGGATTTCTCCACAGCATAACATATATCAATGGTATCAATAAGCTGGATCTTCTCTGTCCCGCTGAAGTCTAACATGAGATATTTAACTTCTTCCCTCACACGTTCACATTGGCATTTTGTAACAGCATCAACACGTATGGAAGAATGAAAATGACCCAGTCCGATGCTCCTTGCATGTAAAAATTGCTAGTTGCTGGAACAGAGAAGACTCGTCGGGTAACCATGCAATATAATGTAGTCTTGTATGCGGCTGTGGGCCAGAGAAGACAATTCTACTTTAATCCTTTAAAGGGAAGCTAATAGGAAGTCAATCGACAAGTGAAAAGTCGCCTACGCAATTAACGTGAAATATCTGGTCCTGCTTTTAAGTAATATTAACTCAAATACCCCTTTTCTAAGCAGAGCAAAATTACAATTAACTACAGAAATGGGTCTAAACAATATGTGTTCTGTGGCGAATGCTTTTTGTGTCTTTAATGTGGCGTAATACTTGATCTAACAGTAAACAGACTTTCGACATCTTATTACGATAGTATTTAGTTTGACGACGGATACATCTCGAATCCAAGGTCCAAATAGTCCCCACAAGTGATGATAACGTTTTAGTAAACATGCCGTTTGACAGTATTACCATTATTCTTTTCGGTCTGGGGAGCCTATCTGCACATGTAATAAACTCTAAAATAACAAACCACCTTCAAAAATATTGGAACTGGTCACAGAACAATTCCAACACAATGATGCAGGCATTAGAGGGTTTTTCGAGTTTGGAGCTAGCCGCAAGTATTGTGTTGTCATACCACGAAATATGATTTGGAAGATAGACAAACACAAATATACGATCTATTTTAGTCTTTGCTTATACATGAATTCCCTGTAACTAACACGTTACGACATATTAACAGACAGTTTGGTATAAACAGTAAGCGTGGAAAGACAATCTGACATTTAGTTAAGACGCCACTAGCAATAGGTGCTGATTGATTGGTGTAATACGAAGAAGTCTACAGTGGTTCATTTCAACGCTTACCTCAACCAGCCAACAACACGAATTAAACTGTGACATAAAAGCAGTGAAATCTGGAGCATACAGCCTTATCGCCCAATACACGAACATATGCACGCTTATACAGATAACACCATATGTTTCCATAAGAATTCAGATTTTGTATACTGTATGTCCTGATTCACATTTTATAACCAATTTTCTCACTCATAGCGCAAGATAAACTTCTCCAAGGGTGGAACGACTGCTGGGGAAGGCTGTCATTTAAATCTAGAACGCAAATAAAACCACCTAAACGTAGCTCCATATCTGTCACATATTGTCCATATATTTCTCTGGCAATGTTTTTTTGTTCTACCATCTCTCATAACAAAAGCAATTTGAGAAAGATGATTCCTGTGCCGAAAAGGGAATTTTAGTGGTGTGGTATGCTAAAGGTGACCACCATATCTGCTTGAGGATGTGGTTTAAGTATGACAATATCCCTCGAGGAGATATTTATGTTATTGCCAGTTGTTGTTCTTGCCACTTTCACATGTCCTTGAGACCACGAGAAAAGAAAGTCAACTGGTCCGTGGAAATGACTTTTTCTTCACTTGCAAGAGGTGAAAAGAAGTGTGTGTCTGTTGTCCAAGCATATATCTATTTCTGTCATGTTCGATTCCTTGTGGTCTTTTCGTCCACTTTCTGTAACAGTATGTGGGTGGTCGATATCCGATTGAAAGCGAAATAGTTAATAACAATGTGTTTGTTTTCTCTTTTTTTCTTTTTTCGTCGACAATGAATGACAACGGAATAACTCCTTCTTCTTTGATGTATGACTTCACATAGAATTAGAAAGCCTTCCAAGGTTTCAGAGAGCCTTTTCCATGTCAACAATTCAACGAGACACAAAAGGAGTGGCCGAAAGCGTTGACACTCACTGCTGTCTTCCTGTGATCAGAATGTGTCGGGACAAGTGTCTGTCATTGAAATGCCAGCAACAGACCATAGCTGATGCGACCTTCTTGTTAGGCTCAGTATAGCAATGTCTGGGAAGAAAGCAGAGTCTGAATTTTCTTATACGGGGAAAGGTGGGTCCAACCTGCCCCACCCACGACTACCATCACAAACGTGTTAAGTCAGGCCATTTGATGAGGAAGAACATGCAGAATAAGAAAGAACTGTGACCTGTATCAGAAATATTATAGTACCTGGTTGGTAAAGTTGGATATTTGCTCCATGATTTGACTAGAAAGCCTTGCGTCTACCTTTCACATATCCATAGAAAGAAAAGGTCCAAGTGTACCTAACAACTGAGGAATGATGACACTAACTGATTGAGTTTACAGTGTGTTACAATGAACATGTCATTGGAAAATTCAACGAACCCTTTTCACATTGCAGGTTTCCGTCCTGAAACTAAAGTACAGATCTGATTTAAGAAGGGATTACAGATAATGTAACAAGTATTTTATTTCAACTTTTATCATTTCACCAGTTCTAACATATGGAAAGAATTCAAAATTAGTTGCTTGACTGCCATGCAATTATCATTAACATGAAGCTTGAGCTACACACCATTGACAAATTGTTTTGTTTTGATAATGTTACGTGTGGTCGTTACTAAGTATAGTTAGTGACATGTCAGCAATATTAGGTGACAAACAGGATCACGTGCACGTGATCAGCGTATTCCACATGCAAAGAACTATGTTGATAACGGCAACCAGTTGACTGTGTTTTTAGTCCGTTGTAGAAGATACGTAAGTCCCATATCATTCGCAGTATTTTTCATTGTCCGTGATTGTGATCGCAGTATATGTGTTCTTCTAACGTATGGTTAAATTGTATAGTAATTACCAACCTGATCGGAAAGAACAATGTAAATCCAGCTAGGACACGTGCAGGTAACAAAGGTACTGTAGGTCCCCATGGTCCCTAGTGTGGTGATCTACCTTCAGTTCTTGGTGACCTATAGCCCGGTTTTTACATTGTGTTTTCCTGTACTGTAATCATTGTTTTAATACTTACATGCCAGTCTTAACTTTCACTCTGTGATAATCTAGTAGTCTTACTGTCCCTTTGTAGACAGATTTCACCCAAGAAATCTTTTTATTATTAAAGTATGTATTATTATAGTCACGATATGAGTGCAATATTGCCGATGTTACCTCATACACTCCCTTGATTGTCTGGTTCCAACGTGGTTACATTCTCTTCCCTCAGTAACCTCTGTGGGACGACAATGACGTGGTTACGGACTGCAGAATTTTTGCTTCTTATGATTACTTTAGTCAGCGGCACCCGTGGCAAGCCAACTCCTCGTTCGGCTTTAAATCAAATTTAGAGCTATTATAATTTCGTTATATACTGCTGATTTCCCAACACAGTATGTTTATCTCGTAATTATGTCCTGTCCAAATTCTGCTGCTAGTTTTAACTTCATATGCTAGTTTTAAATTCGAATTGTGATACTCTAGCTGTTTTACCCTACTTTGAAGACAGATGCTATAATATATACATATTCTTTAAAATCATGTTAGTTCTCGTCACGATATGGCTGAAATATGGCTCACTTTAGTCGTCCCAACGACACAAGCAATTTACATCGCACACTTGGATCATACACAAGAATTAACGTATGCGGATTAAGAAATCTGGCTAACAGGAAATACGTAGATATCCCTGACACTGAGCAGGGAGACAGTTGAGACGGATGGTGTACTGAACGTGTCTGTGAAGGTTGTTTATAAATGAAATCAATTACCTCCTTACCGGTGCAAAATTAGAACATTATGACTAGAAATGCATTGAGTTATTACGGCATTGTGAGTGAGCATGGTTTTACGCTTGTATCACCCATATCACGGACGCAAGAAATGGGCGGCACATATTATACCCATGTCAGGAATCAAACCCGGGTCTTGCCGAGAGAACGCTGTAACCACTGGGCCAGGCCAACCGTCCCTCCAGATAGTGAAAACATGAAACATCTCTCTGTTAAAGACTGCATGACTTGAATATATTCAGTATTCACCTCAATACTCTTGCTATTTTCATTTTAGCTTTAAGAAACAGGGTAAGTTTGCTTTAATCAGATAATTACCTCATCCAAACGTCAACATACCGTATGCTTGCAATTATACTTTCTCAATAATTCTTTTTGGGTTGAGTCCACAAATGGATTCAACAGACACTCTTATAGGTGCTCAAAGTCAGCATTCTAACCCACTCAGCCCTTGCGATTGACAACTGTCTTCTCGATCACGTACTTGCCGAAGCTATGAATACACAATGCATATTTAAGTGGTCAAATACACTTTCTGGGTTTCGCTCTTCATTTGTTATATGTAGAAGTACACTGTCTCAGATGCTATCCTCCCTAATTATTGTTTGATATAATTTGTGAATTTTCATCATTGAATAAAATATGACGCAAAGACAAAAAGGCACCTGCTAACATCGATGACTATCAGTTTGACCATCCAGTGACCACAAAGTGATGGTCAGGTAATGTTTTGGGGTGACATTTCACCAACACTTTAGGGTAGGGTTTAACATGAAGAACTGACCTATTTCCAACTACTAGACTGACGGCTCAAAAGCCCTTCCCCGTGTGTCCTTTTGAGTGTCACAGTGAAAAGCCATACGTACTTTTTATTAGGCTACAGTTATCTCACATCTATACATGATTTGGTCTTGCACACTTACCATTTTGCGACAGTCCTCGTCAGATTTCCACGAAAGCTGAGTTGCTCAAAGCAGAAAGTCTTACTTTCGTACACGAATACCATGGATCTAATACTCACTTGAAGCCATTTAACCAATCGCCAGGGGCATTGCATGTGACACCTTGACGGAGAGTTCTTGCTATCGAGGGCTGATTTTCCGAACTGTTAGATAAATTCTGAATGTCATGATCAGAAGGAGAGTAGGGTTTGTCACGACATGGAAAAAGCTTGTTCTGACGCGGCGTGACAGGTTAATGGTGGTGTGAATGTCGCGTCAGACGTCACGATTGTGATTTAACGAACAACGAAGGGCATCCTTCTGAGAGTCAAGGAAACCATGGTGATAGGATTCTGGAACGACCAAGGGAGACAACTCTCCATTCCGACGTTTACAACGCACGTCACAGAATATAGTACTGGGGTGAACCCTGCTTTTTAAAGGTTAAGGTCTGCCCCTCACTGAAACACAAACGACATGCGCTGTCTCCCGTTAGTCGCCTCAAACGGCAAGCATAATCGCCTTTTTATGGCACGCATGGGTTGCTGACGGCCTATTCTACCCCGGGACCTTCACGGTTTAGCAGTGAATTTGGAAGGATCAGTTGGTGACGCCACTGTTCAACTCCATACAGCAAGTATGCTGCACAGCCTCCAGGGAGTTGAGAATATTGTTCGAAAGTATTTAGCCATTCCTCTGCCTACAATGATATACTTAAACATGAAATCCTCCTTGTCGTTGTTCTTCTTCCCTAATAGATCTGATGACTTTGCTGATTCCACAGTCGTAACCTTTCTTAGACGACATCGGCATATTTTCTTCTCGAAAAGCAAAGAAATTAGTCCGGCTTCTTTCTTAGTTCATTACATACATTATATACTAGGAAGCGGGACTTAACAACTAGCTAACACTCTATTAATTCTATGGAGTGAGTGAGTTAATATTTAACGTCACATGGACAATGTTTCAGCCCTATCGACTAATTCTGTGGAAGAATCGGATGTTCTCGAACGTCATTCGAGTGCTATGTACCTTTGAGTGTATAGCAAGACATGCATGCCACATTTTGCATCTATATATTCGCGGGTCAGTTTCTCTCAATAGCGGGGCACCCGTGGCGAGCCACCTCCTCGTGGTGGGTGCTGGGTAACGCTAAGTGCTCGCCAACCCCCCGTGTGGATCCGGGGGCATATTTGGTCCACCAATCCGTTGGCCGTGGTTTGCGTCCCTGTGTCGGTGGAGGAAGGGATCCTAGTGGTTGAGAGTAATAGGGGCTTTGAACCATGTTCCTGTTACTCAACATACCACCTTGGCCCTGACTTTACCTAGACGGGTGGTAGAACTGGCCCGGTTCTATCAATCAGCTGGTCACGCCATGCCCTGTGCATGGACAAACTTCCTCAGCAAATATTGTGCATGTTTGTACATTTGTGACAATGAGCGTTTGTTATTATCATACTCTATACTATGATAATTTGCCTAGAGTCCTATGCCAGAAGGCGGTGGCTCATGGGCCAATCTAGTGATGTTGACCTCCGAATGATGTATGTCTCTAATTTCTTGTCTAGGGCCGAACCAGTCTGGCATTGAATTGGTAGACAAATACAGCTATTCGTGTCATATTCGCTGGAGTATACCACCCCTGTATCCCTAGTGTCAGCATCTTGGATACCCGTTGCTACTAGACACCGCCCTTGTTGACACTCCATGGTGGGGGGGGGAGCAGGGATAGTGAATGATTTTCCTTTCGTCATGACTTTCCAACAAGCTGGTTCAACTCGACATGAAAAAAGCGACGTCTGGACGAACTACATCGTCCATCCGACACTAATTCAACCACTGATTCCTGAGCTAGATTTCTAGTGATCGAGGCAACTGATTTTCTGCCCATCAAACTCAACCCATTTGCCGTGTCAAAAGCTATCTATGGGATCTGTGGGGAGGTGAAAAATGTCACCCGTCTCCGTAATGGTTCACTGCTAGCTGAGTGCGCAAGAGACAGCAATCTCTAAATCTTATGTCTGTTAAAACATTTGCCAATATAGAGGTTGCTGTGTCCGTGCACAAAACTCTTAGTTTTTGCCGTGGTATCATACGTGACAGGGCACGCTGTCTGTATGATATGAGTGAAGAGGATATTGCAACTGAGCTTGAAGATCAGGGGGTTACAGCAGTGAAACGTTTCACCATTAAAAAGGATGGAATTGTAACTAAAACAAATACATATCTCCTAACATTTGCCAAACCATCTTTACCACAGTCCATTAAGGCAGGATGTCTTAACATCGGGGTGGATGTGTATGTCCCCAATCCACTCCGGTGTTATAAATGTCAACAGTTTGGTCATGGGACTTATCGCTGTGGGGATCCTCATGATGGCACAGGTTGCGAGAATGTTCTCAAGTGTGTTAACCGCAAAGAGACACACGCTGCCTCTTCATGGTCATGCCCTATATATCAAAGGGAATCGAAGATAATGAAAATAAAATATGAAAAAAATCTCTTATTTTGAAGCAAAAAAAAACTTTTCACCACTCAATTCTCAACCCCATCAAAAATAACATATTCCGCTGCAGTTACCCGTTCTGTTGCAATGTCTCCAGCTGCATGTCAAACTGACTTGACCAGGGTCAAGTCAGAAAAACCTGTGTTTTCATCTAACAAACCTGCTTCTGAACCTAAAGAATCTACTGCCCCAGTCACTTAAACAACGTCTGATTCTCATAGAAATATTCAGTCTGAGTCATCACAAATGACTGCTTCGCCACTAGCCACATCACAGCCACCCACTATTCCAGTGAAAAAGCAGAAAGGAAAAAAATTAAATAGGAAAGAAACACATGTTCCTCTACAAAATACTTTTGGCCCTCTAGACATGGAGGTACCCCGTACTCACAGGACGAGCGGAGGTGCTTACCCCCGTGACGTTCTCGCGAAAGATCGCCAATTGAGCCACCATGACTCAGCTGGCCAATATAATTCAATGGAACTGCAGAGGGATTAAAATTAACTTTAACGAGTTACAGTTACTCGTACAAGATCATCGACCGTCGGCATTCTGTATCCAAGAGACATATCTTAAAGATACAGATAATTTTAATTTGAGACAATATGATGCTTACCCTTCTTTTTCTCCTCAGGGGACTCGTGCTTCTGGAAGTGCTTATATTTTAGTACATCACAACGTCATCCATAGCCCTGTCGCTCTAAATACACAATTGTAAACTGTACCTGTTCGTATTACTTTGCACATGGCGCTGACATTATGCAGCTTGTACATACCGCCCTCATCAAATATTTAAAAAATCAGATGTTCAAAATCTATATGATCAACACCCGAAGTCATGTTTAATCATGGGCGATCTAAATGGACACAACCCACATTGGGGAAGTGTCAACACAAGTACTGAGGGTAAAATCATCGACGATTGCATATCCGATAATAAATTATGTATTTGCAATGACGATTCAGCCATTTATTTACATCCAGCAACAGGAACATATTCTTCCGTGGATATATCATTTGCTGATTCTAATTGATGTAATGACTTTGAATTGGAGGTCCACGATGACCTATGTGGGAATGATCACTTCCCCACCATTCTCAAAACAATCAGCCCTGGTGACGATCCACCTTTATCAAGAAGGAACTTTGCCAGGGCTGACTGGTCATTATATGAGACAATGTGTACTAGTCGCTTAAAACATGATGTATTTGCGAACAGCGAAGATGCCATACAGTTGTTTTCAAACATACTCAATGACATTGCTGACAAAAATATACCCAAATCCTCTGCAGTTCCACATACTCGTAAGCCATGGTTTGATAATGAATGTAAACTGGCCAGAAAGAGTAGGAAGACATATTTTCGGCGACATCCTACTGTCCATAATTTTAACAAATGTAAAATGTTAGCTGCCAAGCCGCACATTTAAACAGAATAAGCGTCAGTCTTGGAGGAAATATGTTTCTAAAATAAAATCACGCACACCAATTTCAAAGGTGTTGAACATGGTCCAAAGGATTAAGGGCAAAGGTTCCAAACCTACTGTTCACCATCTGAGGGATGCTGGCAATATATTAACTAATAAAACCGATATTGCCAACATTCTTGGCGAAACTCTCGCTCAACATTCATCCTCAACCAATTATGTTAATGCATTTCAGTAACATCAGAAACAACAGGAGAAGAAAAGTATGAACATTAAATCAGATGACGGTGAGGACTATAATGAATTGTTTTCAATACATGAGCTACATACCGCCCTTGAGCAAGCTCATGGTACTGCAACAGGGGCTGATAATAATCACTATCAGCTCCTGAAGCATCTACCTAAATCATGTTTGGAAATGCTTCTTAATATGTTTGACACAATATGGACTTCAGGGACTTTCCCTACTTCATGGTGTAATGCTATTGTTATCCCTATTCCAAAGCCCGGAGAGGATCATAGTGATCCATCAAATTTCAGACCAATATCCCTAACAAGATGCGTCTGAAAAACCATGGAACGAATGGTAAACAACAGACTAACTTGGTATCTTGAAACCAATAACCTTATTACTAATATACAATGTGTTTTCAGGAAAAACCGTAGTACCATTGATTATTTGGTAAGATTAGAATCGTTTGTCAAAAATGCTATTGTAAATAAGCCACATGCTGTATAAATCTTCTTTGATCTTGAGAAAGCTCATGGTAGCATGGTATTCTAAAGGATTTACATGATTTTGGTTTAAGGGGTCGGTTACCTCTTTTTATATCAGAGCTTTTAAAAGACAGGCAATTTCGTCCGAGTGGGTTCAACCCTCTCTGATCATTACAATCAGGATCAGGGTGTGACACAGGGCAGTATTTTGTCTGTTACTTTAATCAGCATCAAGATCAACAGTTTATCCAAGGTTTTAAACGATTCAATTGATGGATCATTATTTGGGGAAGATTTTAATATTTCTTGTCGAGATAAAAATATGCATACTATTGAACGCCAACTGCAGTTGTGTCTAAATAAGATAAATAAATGGTGTCTAGAAAATGGCTTTAAATTTTCTAAGTCAAAAACCAATTGTCTACACTTTTGTAGACAATATGAGCCTAATAAGGAACCAGAACTATTTTTAAATGGCACCCCCATCAAAGTTGTCAAGGAGGCCAAGTTTCTGGGTTTAATTGTTGACTCCCACTTAACTTTTTTACCACATATCAAATACCTAAAAACTATATGCCTATTTACTGAAAGTCGTTTCTAACTCTAAGTGGGGAGGGGATCAAGCTACACTCCTACACCTATACAGATCACTTGTCCGCCCGAAGCTTGATTATGGCTCCATCGTATATGGTGGAGCCTGCAAAAGCAACCTACAAGTACTTGATTCTGTCTAGCACCAAGGCCTAAGACTTTGTGTTTAGGTCCATAGAAGTCTCTATGTTGAGGCAGATGAGCCTTCTCTTACTCAACGCCGTATAAAACTAGCTTTACAGTATATTACGAATTCCGAAACTCTATTCTAACGATTCTAATCCTGCATTCCATTGTGTTTTTAATCCTCTTCATGAAGATTTGTACGCAAAGAAATCTTCTCTTGTTCCTCATTTGGGGTTGAGAATTAAGCCTTTCATTACTGCTGCTGGCATTGAGCAGGATAATATAGCGCCTTCTCGCCTTCTTTCTTCTCCTCCTTGGTAATTGGTTAGGCCACAGGTTGACCTAACACTGACTACATATAAAAATCTATAAAATATATAAAAATACAATATATACAAGAATATAATCAATCAAAAATTAAATATAGCAATTATAAACTCTTATTTACAGATGGTTCCAAGGGCGGTGGTGCTGTAGCTTGTGTCACTGTCATTGGATCCAGAACAATATCTTCTAGATTGTCAGATAACAGTTCTATTTTCACAGCTGAAGCAAACGCCATACTAACGACTCTGAAATATATATAGAGAAATACCCTAAACTCAAACAGTATACAATATATTCCGACTCCCTTTCTTGCCTTCAGGCTATTAAAAATAGTTCATGTAAGCATCCACTTTTTACTGAAATTATGGAAATGTCTAATGATCTTGCTACTGGCCAGTATGACATCGTCTTTTGTTGGTTACCCAGTCACGTCGGCATTTCTGGTAACACAATGGCTGATCTTGCTGCCAAGGCAGCACTCAACAAATCTGTGACCCCACTTCTTATTCCATACTCTGATTACAAATCTAGCATTAGAACTTACATTCGTGATCTGATGCAGAAGAAGTGGGACACCCAAGTAGGTATAAATAAATTACAGGAAATAAAACCGTATATTGGTTAGACCTACTTGGGCTGCCAGTCCAGAGTTGAAGAGATTATTTTACGACGATGTCGTATTGGCCATACAAAATATGCTCATGAATACTTACTGAAAGTTGAGGATACTCCGTTCTGAATCCCTTGTGATGAAAAAAATCACGGTCAACCATGTCTTGCTTCACTGTGTCGAATATTCCATCACAAGGGATAATCATTTCAAATCAAGAACTATCTATGACCTTTTTACTAACGTAAATTCTCATTTAATTATTGCATTACAGTGACTTGTAAATAAATAAGTAGTTTATGATTGGAAGTTAAATTAGTAACTGAGATTGTTAGTGGCTGTATCCTCGAGAGGGGGGGGGGGGGGGGGTGTGAAGTACCGTAAAATTATTGTCCTCCTAAGAGCGTACCTAACTCCCAAAATATTTGAAGTCAAATTTAATCTTCCTTCTTAAGTCCCCATGGCCTCTAGTGTGTTGATCTACCTTCAGTTGTTGGTGATCTATATAGCCTGTTTTTATATTCTGTTGTCCGACCAGTGATATCAGTTTTAACTTTCCACGCTAGTTTTATTTCAGATTGTGATATTCTAGTAGTTTTACTGTCCGTCGTTGACAGGTCTTATAATTTACACATATTCCTTTTCGTTGTTCTCGTCACGATATGGGTGAAATATTGCCGACGTGACGTAAAATATAGACTCGCTCACTCACTTACTCAATAGCGGGGATTTGAAAAATGTGTCAAACTGTATTTGCGGGAAATCATTTCCTTGCAAACCCAACTCACTCAAGTACTGCATAGGACCACACGTTCATCAACACAATGTAGCAAGTTGAAGTAAGTGTGTGCATAAAGCAGATATAACCACAGTTTAAATACAATCCCACAAGCGAAAAATAGCCTACAGAAATCAAATCCAATATACGACGGATTACAGTGTAAGTCAGACATTTGTTGACATGTGATGACTTAGTCACAACAGTAACCTATAAATGCCTCGTTTGTTTCGAAGACGTTACCGTTATCAAGCGACTTTTGAGCATGGATCATGTGACACACCTAGAATTCTTCGTAAACAAAGTATTTCGAATTTACCCCGAAAGTGTTGAAATGTACACACCACACCCTGCAACAATTTGAATATTTCTGGAAATAAAGGGTCCGTTGATTATTGGAAAATGTAAAACATTTCATTCCGCAATACTGCATGTAGAGACATTGGAATATTAATGGACTCTTCAACAGGAAAGTTCTCGAAAGTTAAAGCCCACCCCTGTCACCATCCAACTGTGAGGAGGGTTTAGTTTACAATTTCTATGTATAGACCTAAAGTGGAAGAAAAAAAGGCAATGCCTCATAGATATTACATATATACGCACACGACGGTTCTGTGCAGATGATACTAATTTACCATGATCAGTGCGATGAAGTGACAAGAACACTTTAGAACAAATGGGAAACATGCTTGTCTTCCAAATGATGTTAGAATAGCTCAAAAGCCTGAGGAAACACATGTCATTACCTTATGTTGGTCAGATAATCCGTTGTTCACAATCCAGCCATCGTATTAACATTTGATTTTCGTTTGAATACATATGGCTCATTTAAACACACGTACTTATTGAATGTGAGTTGGGGTCGTTGGTGCGAAGTTGGCAATAATATGTCTCAGCCTCCCGATGCAACGATTACGCGGACATTGGTCTCATGAAGTTCACCTGATATATTGAGCCTTGTCCTTGGGAAATTAACGCATAATGTGCAATGGATAATGCTATCAGTTGTGTATTTGAATATGTCGGATGTTCTCATGAACGAGTGAGTGAGTTTAAAGGAGTAGATCAGTTTGGCTTGAGTTATTTGAGTGAATTATATTGAGGGAATGGGTGCACTGCATGAATTGTCTTCTTCCAAACTGCCAAAAAAGCTACTCATTTCGACCTCTTACAAAACACACATCTCAGAACGTATGCCACACATCATGCTATGTAATTTAATTTAATTTAATTTAATTTAATTTAATTTAATTTAATTTAATTTAATTTAATTTTCAGAATAGTTATAGATAGGTGACATCTCAAGTCACATCAATCATTGGAGTCATGATAATTACTAATTTGAAAAGCACACAGGCGGACCAATCATCTTAGGTGCCAAATGCCAGTGTGAAGTAGTGGCTCCTGACAGAAACCCAATATCCTGGTTCGAATCCCCCAAATAGCCTGTGTTGATACCCACATACCCAACATAGGCTCGAATGTGAGGTTCCCTCTGGAGAACACATTTTTGTGCTCGTTTCTGTTAATCTATTTTTTACACCTATTATAAATTCGTCACTTGAATCTATCCAATATGGGCACCTCTGCCCCTCTACACATGTGATTTCGGAAATTTTGTAAGAGCAGCTGAGATCTAATCCATCCTCTCTATCCCTGGCGTGACGTCTTCATTCGTGAAGAGTTTACCTCATTGGCCAAATATGCATGTACATGTATTCCTAAAACAGCCATTCTGTATTCTACAGACATGACTCATACACCACGTCCAAAATAAACCACTTCCTTAATCATACAAAAAACCAGACAGAAAACACTGACTCCTATATTACGGAATAATATGACAATGACGTATCTAAACCGCCATATTTCCTATTTCAATTTGCCCAAGTTACTAATACAGCAAATATCAGACAAGTCTGAAGATCGATAACAACACAGCTGGACGACCTAAGCGTGTGGATGTATGCCAATATGGTGAGGTTGTAGTATATAGGCAAATGTTGCAACTATTGGATCTACAGACATGCCATTATTTAGTCTGTTAACACAACAAACGTTTAGTCCTGTTCCACAATGACCAAGGTTCTCGTTTATAATACCAGTTTGGTCAAGCATTTCGAGCATCACGGAAATGATGACGGATTCGACGTGTGTTATTCAATAATCATGCAATTGATTCACTTGTTTAATTATGCAGTTGAGTACCTATTGTCTTCAGCATTAAGTAAAGGTAGCCACGGTAACCGCACACACACCTCATCACCTTCCTTACTCATTATTCTCCCTCATCTCCCCTCTACATGTATGTTTATTTGTGCCGCGACGTCACATATAAAAGTATGAAGACCAGGTTTAGAGA
Source organism: Haliotis asinina (assembly GCF_037392515.1). Taxonomy (NCBI): domain Eukaryota; kingdom Metazoa; phylum Mollusca; class Gastropoda; order Lepetellida; family Haliotidae; genus Haliotis; species Haliotis asinina. The sequence goes on along the minus strand of NC_090290.1, from coordinate 7,853,090 downwards.
CTGCTGAAGGTTACACAGTTTCTTGGGCTTTAGGAACTATTTCTGTTGCAACCCATTAATGGACTTCTAACAGGATAAGTAGCAGAATGTATAACAACAATTTGGTATCGATTCGTTCTTATACATGGGAAGGCGTTCTTAGAAATGGCTTGTCAGCTGTATCAATGAGTATTTGAAAATACAGGTTACAGGAAGACTTATAGGAAGTGCGCATTTTTTCTGAAATACACAAGAATAAATAGGGTTCGCATGAAAATGGATTGCTTATATTTATATTTTGTGGTGATCGTTTTCATGTGAACTAGACATATTTTTGGTACGATTTGGTTCAGAAATCAATTGCTTTGATGGGTGTTTCATGTTTGACTTTGCAAATTAGATTTCATTGTAATCCTGTGTTCAAACTATTAACTGCTTCGAACATACATGGTAACATTTGAAACATCGGCCACATATCGATGGCAAAGAGTAGACTATAATTTAATGTTTTCAGTATTACCATCAGAATGACTCTGGATACACGAGGATGTACTAATTATCTTAATAGCCATATCTCCTCATGAGTCATTTCTTTTGAACTCATATTATAAATCTTTCGTCGCACGTTCACGTTTGTAATTGATCACAGTTAAAAACACGTGTTTGGCAGGTTGAGAAGATGTTTATCACACTCATCCACAAAGTAGGTATTTTTGTTCTATATGCGGCTGTAAGAAGGTAAACGCATTTTAAAAGGAATCCTTTCAGAGGAAACCAGGGCAAACTCAATCGACAGATGAAATGTTGCCAGTGTAACTGACGAGAAGAAACAGTGCTTCCCTCTACACTGACTGAATTGATACTTCCACATCATATGATAAAATCCTTTTGGAAAGGTATTTACTACAGGAATGGGCCTAAACAATACATTTTCTGCAACATGTCGATTTTGTGTATTTCATGTGGCATAATACCTGAGGTAACAGTATAATTATATTCGAGACCAATGGTATTATTGTTTCAAGGTAGAGCATCTCGAATCAACTATACATGTATTCCCCACGAGTAGAGATAACATTCGAGGAGAGAAAAAGTTTAAATATATTCCATAAATGCTGTATGTTCAGGCTATATGATATGAACGAATCTACACATCTAATAAACACGAAAATACCACACCACGTCAGGAAATGTTGGTACTGGTTGCAGAAAGATACACAACCTATGAGGTTCACTACTTGCAAGCCCCAAGCACTATGTTGACAGACATATACTCTACGATCACTTCATTTCACCTGTAGTCATCCAACTAACAACATGAAAGAGCAAAAGCTTCAACAACTTTCTCTGCAATACGTACCTGGCAGAAGACGGCATTCTGAACACTCATCGCGGAAGCCGCCGTACATTGTACCTGTATTGGCATGAGGTTTGGCACGATTAGAAACACCAGGTGTTATGTAACATTTTTTTTAATTTAAAAAACAACAACAAATTCTAACATGTTTCCCTGTTAAATGGTAAGCGAGTTGAGAAGGCGTTCACTCCGCCTCAACGATAATGCACTATACAGACATTTTCACTAACTCTCAAGTACCAATCAAATAACGAGTGTAAGATAAACGTCTCCAAGAATGGAACGGCTGTTTGTGAAGGTTGCCATTTAGAAAATAGGACGCATATATAACCACATATAAGTAGGCATATATAGCGGTACGCATTAAGCTACACATTGTCGATATAGTTCGACGACAATGTCTGTTTCATGCACCTTATATCTAATCATATTTGCAATCTGAGAATGATGATTCTCATGGCGATAAAATGATGCCCTAATGGTGTGGTATACTAATGGTGACCCCTATATCAGCTTGAGAGTGTGGTTTAAGTATGGCAATATCCTTCGATGAGATATTTGTGTTATTGCCAATTTGATATTTTCAGAGTCTTGCACAATGCCCATTGTCCTGTCAAACGGTGAAAAAAATATGTGTCTATCATCAAATCGCATTTCTATTTCTGGCATGTACGACTCCTGTGTCTTTTCATCTGCTTTCTGCGGCAGCCTGTGAGCGATTGAGATTCTATTGAAAACGAAACAGTTTATAACAATGTGCTTGGGTATTTTATTGACAATGAATGTTGAAAGGACTATGACGTCACAAAGTATTATAAAGTGTTCCAATGCTTCAGACTGCCGTTGGCACCCGTGGCGATCCACCTACTCGCGGTGGGTGCTGGGTAACGCTAAGAGCTTGCTAACACCCCCTTGTGGACCCGTGGGCATATTTGGTCCACCAACCCGTTTGCCATGGGTTGCGGCCGTGTGTCGGGAGTCGGAGGGTTGAGGGCACTGTCAGCCTGTAACCGCGTCCCCCTTGCTCAGCACACCCCTTCGACTCTTACTTCACCTAGACGGGTGGTTGAATGGGCCCGGTTCAACCAATCGGCTAGTTATGCCAAGCCCTGTCTAAATCAGTTAGAGCAGGATAATGCAATCTCAGTGTTGATACCTATATTCCCAATCCACTAAGATGTTTCAAATGTCAAATGAATGGACACTGTGTCACTACCTGTACTAACTCGGGAACATGTGCTCATTAAAAACATGTGCAAACTGCTCTGGGACACATTCATTCTTCTCTAAACAATGTCCCATCTGGACTCAACAAATGGAGATAAACAAAATTAAATTCACGCAAAATATTAGTTTTGCTGATGCCAAGAAACTTGTTCTTTCCCCAGAATAGATCACTTCTTATGCCTCAGTTACGAGAATACCCTCTGCCGCCAGTCACAAACCAACTGTATCCACTTCATCTATGGTGTGCCAAACTGATCTGACATGGATGGATACAGAGAAACCTGAAATATACACACCCAACCAATCGACCCAGACCGCTAAATCACTTCCAAAAACACTTGCTCCATTTCAATCACGTTCATCTTCTCAAGACCACTCATCATCCTCAACGTCACAGCCTATATCTAAACGTCAATCACAAAATAATGGGAAAGATATTACCAAAAATAATGTCAAAACCAGAAATGACCTACAAAAATATCAAAGTAGCAGAACCTCCAAAGGTTCAAATGACACCATCAAACATAAGATTGGATCCTTAGACGACATGGATGTGTCCGAAAACATGCAAAGTAGGGCACATAACTTGTCACCCTCAAGGAAATCAAGGGGTAGATCCCCAATAATTCCTCCGAAAAAATAGTTTCTTCATATATTATTCAGTGGAATTGCAGGGGCCTAATGACTTATCTAAATGACCTTCACTTATTAGTCCAAGTCTTTACACCATCAGCATTCTACTTCCAAGAAACGTATCTAAAGAAGACAAATCACTATAAAGCATATCATTACTTTTCCCCTGGAGATAGAGCCACTGGAGGATCATTAATCCTTGTAACACATGATATTATTCACAGTTCTGTGACACTCAAAACTAATCTTCAAGCGGTTGCAGTGCGAATTACTTTGAACGTTACCCTTCCTTTGGGTTCATTGGACATTCCACCTTCAATGACTCTTATGCAGCCTGATCTACAAACTCTCTACGATCAATTACCCAAACCATGTATACTCATGGGTGATTTAAATAGGCACAACCCACAAACGGAAAAGGTCAAGTTCTGGAGGATTTCATTTCGAATAATAATTTATGTATATGTAATGATGGTAAAAATACATATTTACATCCTGGCACAGGAACATATACAGCTCTTGATTTGTTACTAACTGACTCTTAACACATTAAATGAATTTGAATGGTCAGTCCACAATGGCCTCTGTGGAAGTGACCATTTTCCTGCTGTACTAAAATCCGTAACATCACCTGATGTGCCTCCGTGATCAAGATGGAATTTTATAAAGGCTTCAGCCTGAATATTTTATTGATGTTCCTGACGCTATCAAAAGCTTTTCTAATGAACTAAAGTCTATAGCTGATGAATGTATACCAACGTCCTCTGCAGTTCCACATATTCGAAAACCGTGGTTCAACGATGAGTGCAAACAAGCTAGGAAGACAAGGAAAAAAGCAGAACATTATTTCCGTTGCCATCCCATGGTGCATAATACATTTAAAGTTTTAAATGCTAAAGCGCGACGTACCTTCAAGCAAAATAACCTCCAATCTTGGCAAAATTATGTATCCAAAATAAATTCTCGGACACCTATGTCCATGGCCCAAAAAATTAAAGGTAAAGGTACTAAATCTGGTGTCCATCATCTGAAACATGGCGATCAATTACTTACCGATAAGTCAGATATTGCAATTAAACTGTCTGAAACTCTCGCTAAAAACTCTTCCTCTTCTAATTATGTACCTAAATTCCATTCGTATAAAAACAACAAGAAAAGAAAAGTATTAATTTCAATTCAGATAATGGGGATGATTATAATGAAACTTTTTCTATTCATGAACTTCATACTGGTCTTGATGAAGCTCATGATACTGCTGTAGTAACACTCTTATCTATTTTTAATGATATTTGAACTTCAGGTAAATTTCCTTATTCATGGCGTGACGCTATAGTAGTATCAATACCTAAACCTGGACGTGATCATACGGATCTGTCCAATTATCGCCCAATTTCATTGACTAGCTGTATTTGCAAGACCATGGAACGCATGATAAATAATCGACTACTTTGGTACCTGGAAACAAATAACCTTATAACAGATATACAATGTGGTTTCCGTAAAAACAGAAGTACTGTCAATCACTTAGTGCGTTTGGCATCATTTGTAAAAAACGCGCTGATTAATAAACAAAACGCTGTGTCTATCTTTTTTTGATCTTGAAAAAGCAGATGACACAACCTGGAAATATGGCATTTTGAGAGATTTACATGATTTCGATTTGCGAGGTCGTTTGCCTTAATTCATAGCCAACTTTTTTTAAATAACAGACAATTTCTACCCTGTCTGATCTTTACAATCAGGATCAGGGTGTTCCACAAGGCAGTATTTAGTCTGTCACACTTTTTAGTATAAAGATAAATAGTTTATCAAAAGTTTCAACGATTCAGTTGATGGATCGTTGTTTGTGGATGACTTTAATATTTCTTGTCGTGGTAAAAATATGCATACTGTTGAACGGCAACAGCAGTTGTGTTTAACGGCTTTAGATTTTCTAAATGCAAAACTAATTGTATACATGTTTGCAGAAAATATAAGCCACATAAGGACCCTTTATCTATAGATGGCTATCTTTAGATGGCATTCCCATCAATGTTGTGAAGGAGGCCAAGTTCTTGGGCCTAATCTTTGACTCACACCTAACATTTCTGCCTCATATTAAATCCCCTAAAACTAAATGCCCGAAGGCTCTTGACTTGTTAAAAGTTGTTTCCAACTCAAAGTGGGGAGGGGATCAAACGTCCCTCTTCACCTATATCGATCCCTGGTCCGTTCAAAACTTGATTATGGATCCATCGTATATGGCGGAGCCTGCAAATGCAACCTTAAGCTTCTTGATTCTGTTCATCACCAAGTTTTAAGACTTTGCCTTGGGTCTTTTAGAACTTCGCCTACTGAGAGTCTCAACGTTGAGGCTGATGAACCATCTCTTGAGCAGCGCCGTATAAAATTAGCATTACAGTACATTACTAAATTATACTCTGATGAATCTAACCCTCCACATAACTGTGTGTTCAATCCACTTTATGAGGATTTGTACGACAAGAAGTCTTCTCTTGTTCCACCTTTGGGCAGGGAATTACACCCTTTCTTTCTTCGGCCGGCATTGAGCTGGAAAACATAGCTCCCTCCCATCTTCTTTCCCTTGGCCACAAGTTGACCTAACATTAACTTCATTTAAAAAATCAGAAACTACTGACTTACATTATAAACAAGAATATAATCAATTAAAAACTAAACATAGCAATTACAAAACCATATTTACAGATGGTTCCAAGGACGGTGGTTCAGTAGCTTGTGTCACTGTCATCGCTTGTGTCACTGGATCGAGAACAATATCTTCTAGAATTCCAGATAACAGCTCTATTTTTACTGCAGAAACAAATGCTATATTAACTGCTCTTAAATATATTCAAAGACACCCTAAACATGAAGTATATAATCTTTTCTGACTCTCTTTCTTGCCTTCAGGCTATTAAAAATTTATCTTGTAAACATCCACTTTAATTGAAATTATTGGATTGCATAATAATGTTGCTTCTGGCCAATACGACATCGTCTTTTGTTGGTTACCCAATCACGTTGGCATTTCTGGTAAAACGATGGCCGATCTTGCTGCCAAGGCAGCACTCAACAAATCTGTGACACCACTTCTTATTCCATACACTGATTACAAAGCTAGCATTAGAACCTACATCTGATGCAGAAGTGGGACACCCAAGTAGGTATAAATAAATTACATGAAATAAAACCGTACATTGGTTACAGCTACTTTGGCTGTCAGTCCAGATTTGAAGAGGTTATTTTACGACGATGTCGTTTTGGCCATACAAGATATATTCATGCATATCGGTGAGGATCCTCCATTTTGTATCCTTTGTTATGAGAGAGTCACGGTCAAGCATATCCTGCTTGACTGTGTTGAAATCTGCATCGCAAGGCATAAATATTGCAATGTCAAAACTGTGAAGGATCTTTTTACCACTGTAAGTTGTCATCTAATCATTGGTTTTATACAGGAAATTGATTTCATTGTTGAATTTGGAGCAATATGATTCTGTAGATAGATGTACTTTAAAGATTGGCAGTTTAGATTAGAAACAAGAATTGTTAGTGGCTGTACCCTCGAAGGGGGCTGAAGAATTGTAAAATTATTGTCCTCCTGAGAGGGTACGTAAGTCCCAAAACATTTGACGTAAATTTAAGTCTACCAGGTATTTAATCGTAGTATTTGTGTTATTTTAATTTGGGCTAGCATTTCATACACTCTCCAGCGGCTGAAGGGATGATGTAAGTCCACTGTAAGTTCTCATCTAATCATTGGTTTTATACAGGAAATTGATTTCATTGTTGAATTTGGAACAATATGATTCTGTAGATAGATGTACTTTAAAGATTGGCAGTTTAGATTAGAAACAAGAATTGTTAGTGGCTGTACCCTCGAAGGGGGCTGAAGAATTGTAAAATTATTGTCCTCCTGAGAGGGTACGTAAGTCCCAAAACATTTGACGTAAATTTAAGTCTACCAGGTATTTAATCGTAGTATTTGTGTTATTTTAATTTGGGCTAGCATTTCATACACTCTCCAGCGGCTGAAGGGATGATGTAAGTCCAACTAGGAACCATGCAGGTAGCAAAGGTACTGGAAGTCCCCGTGGTCCCTAGTATGGTGATCTACCTTCAGTTGTTGGTGATCCATAGCCTGGTTTTATATTGTATTGTCTGAATAATGATATTAGTTTTACCTTTTGAGGCTAGTTTTAATTATTATTGTGATACTCTAGTTGTTTTGCTGTCCCTCGTCGACATGTGTTTTACCATATACTTATATTCCTCTTTTCAAGAATGTTCTCGTCACGACATGGCTGCAAGATTGCCGATGTGACATTAAATATTAACTCACTCACTCACTCAGACTGCCTTTAGTCCTCGTCAACAACGCAAGGGAGCCCAACAGGAGTGAAACAAGGCGTTTCTGATCAGAATGTGCGGGACAAATATCTGTCTTTGCAATGCATACAGTACGTCAATGTACCTTCGTCACCTTCAAACATGCGATAATGTCATGTTGTCCCAAATGATGTTAAGATAAAACTTTATTTGACTTTCCTTTAAAGACGCCTGGTGCACTGTGAACCAAACTTCGTGGTACCTTTCTGCTATGAGTAGTTATTGTTCAACGCGGCATGTTACATCTAACTCATGTAAACGAAACTCTACTAGAAAAGGTTTTAAATGTACCTTGAAATATAATCAGATATTGCTACAAATACGTATTGTTTTCCAATAACTTAAGCTACTCTTTCAAAAACATAAAGTGATCGTTACTACTAAACATTTGCAGACCACTATATAGCAGGTAAGATACTTGATTGATTAAATCTTTGTACGACACTGTATTCATAACAATTTAGTCCTGAACATGTGACCATGTTGCGACTGCTTGTGGCACCGATGGTTGAGTTATGACTCCATCATGGAAGCAGGAAGTGGAGTATTCTCATGGAGATATCAGGGGTAGATGAATGTATAGGAAGATTACAGTTGGGGCGGCGTGGGATATAATTAGGCGCAATAAGTTCCTTTGACAACTATTTCTGCCTCCTCGTAGCTGTCCTCCCTGACAATAAGCACCTTACTGGAAATGACAGGTGCAGATAATGGCATGCGTAGGAACTGTAGAAAAATGACAACCTTTTGTGAACAGCGACTGTTTCCGGCTACTGAGGATATTGTAACTCATTTTGTGGACACCTGCATTCTGAAATAAGACAATGAAATAATATCTATTTGGATTTAAGATTCACTTTCAAATAATGACGATATACATGTTCGTGCAATGGTGGGTGCATCCTGCCCCATCCACGGTCTCCATCACAAACAAATGTAAAATCAAGTTGATTGATCAGCAAGAAAATCTAGTATGAGAAAGAATTGGGAATTGTATTACACATGTTTTTTATAACCCATGGGACAAGTCGGAAATGTGCTCCATGTGCTGACCAGAAAACGTTCGTGAGTCTTGTGGCACCCTATCAAATGTTTGAAGAAAGAACAGGCTCGACTGTACCTAACAACTGAGAAATGATCGAGGAGACAGTAAGATGGAGGTTTCAGTTTACCATAGGTGACTGGTGGTCTATAGCTCGTGTTGTATCGTATTGCATGTAATAATCACCTTTATCTTGTACCATTTGAAGTGGTTAGATTGTGATAACTTGCTAATGCTTTGCTATCCTTTGCGACAGATAGTTGTTATAGCTAAACCAAATGTTTCACGCCACTCTGTGACCAACAAACTGCCGGTGTGACGTTGAAGTTGAAATCTGTAGTTAGTTTGTTATAATGGGCTGTATGGTATGTCCTTGAAACGTTGAAAGTACCACTTTTGCCATATATTTTGTCTTAAGTTACCCTGCAATTGAAGCACATAATAGAAATGCCACATACTGAAAAACACATGATGTTTAACAGCAATACCTAGCATCAGAGACGCCAAGCTGACCAGCTTGTGTAGTTCAAACGCAATTATTAACAGCCTCCTGCAAAGTTGTCTGTTACGGCACTTACGTTAATGAAACCAGCGACACAGGTACTGATATCGTACTCTTTGATCATTTACCCAAATCATGGCCTTATAACTTACGACCATCACAAAATCTTGCTAAAAAGAAAACGCAGATACTCAAATTATTTAGCAATCAATACACAATACCATTTAGGAGATGGTCAAATTAATCATATGTAATATATAGGAATACACATACTCAGATTCAGGTTTTTGTTCTTGTTCAATCTACTCCGTGATTCCAGCCAACACTCTCAGAGGGTGACATCTCATCGCCCGCACACAAAGTCAGTTATCTCACCCAAATACACACAAACAAATTAATGTTTCATAATACTGTGTTTTACTAATGTTTAATAGTTACCAGTATAGAATAGATGCGCTCCTCTCACCTAGATTTTGGATACAGTTTGTGAATTAACAAATATAAAACACAAGAAAAAGGAGCATCCAATAACATCTAATTAGACCTTCAAATGGACACTAGATGATTGGCGGGTGTTGTGATTGGTGAAACAAACATTTCACCAAAATTGTAGTGTATGTTTCACTGCAGTAACTAACATATAGACAGGATATTCAACATGTGCTTCCGGCTACTAGTCTTTGACTGATGGCTCAGAAGCCCGTATATGTGTTCTTATTGAGTTTCACTGGGAAACACTACCTAAAATTACCTCACGTCTATCCATGTGTCCTGTAAGATCTTGAACATCTTGCGTCAATCCTCCCTCACTGATTCACATTAACAGTTTAGGTCGCTCAAAGCGGAAGGTCCCACGTTTGTACACGCATGCAACGAGACTAATGGCCCCCAATCGAAGTCATTTAAGCAATACCTTGGGGCGTTGTATGTGCCATTTTGCAAGAGAGTTCTAGTAGTCGAGGGCTTGACTGAAGGTGCAGATGCACTAGACTGGAGATTTTTTTCTGAGTGTCAGCCTGCATTTAATACGAGAAAGAATAGAGTTTATCACGACATGGAAACAATCCGTTCTGTCGCAGAGTGACAGGTTAATGGATGCATGCAAGTCGTGTAGGACGTCACGATTGAGTCGTGGAGTAATCCATAAGGGTTCGGAAACCATAATCAAAGGATGCAACTCACCACTATGAAGTGGGATGCCTTGGTCAAATTTGCCATCATCGTCATCGTATCGGTAGATAAAGAATCTCACCCGCGTTTCTACTGATAGCAGATATATCAACACGAATTGGTAAAGTAACAGGCTTAATGAGGCGTGCCGAGGATCTTAACATTTATCAACGAGTGTTGATATAATTGATATCAGTAGACACGCGGGTTAGATTCTATTTATCATCCAAAATCATTCTTCAGTAGTTTTCAGTGAAAAATGTACATCTCTGAACACAGCACTGGAATTAGATTTGCAACGATGTCATACCATTGTGTCGTCATCAAGTTTATGACGTCATAGCATTGTCAGGGCATTGTGTAAAATCTATTGTCAAAGATATCGTCTGATCTTACACAAGCGATATCTTCTATGGAACAGTTTTGGATGATACAGGTTTTTCCATACATACAAGGTACAAGGTGTTTCAAGGCAATTATATCTATTGTTCAGACCTGTTCTTGGACTCTGTTGAGGAAAGACATCATGACATTGAAGGCGCTGGAGTCCTCTGATTAAATACTAGACAGTCGTAGATGACTGTTGTCAGTGTTCCTTTCGTCTTTTGCATACTAGTTATTACGTTTCGGTTTATATATTAATATATAAACTGGACGCTTAGAAATATTTATTTCTTTATTACGTTTGTGAAATAATAGGATGTTCTCTAACTTCATCACTGGAGTGGTAATTGCTTTTTAGATAATTACAGATACTGTCTACAAAATTAAAATCTATTTGGACAGTAGTACAGTGCATTCTGATGCACACAAACGTGAACAGAAACAGCATCGATGAAAGAAAATAGTGACAGGACTAGTTGCACAATCACGTATTCCTAGAAACTTCAGTGGTACTGTCCATCCATACTGTGGACATCCATACAATATACATAGGTTAATAGGTCTTGCTCCAAACTGGTAGTGGGACAGTGTTTTAACTATAGCACAAACGGAAGCAGTTATCCACGATAAAGAAGGACAGAGATAAGTGGTTCATACATGTTCATTTAACTTGCATGAATCATTCTCTCAGTAGTGTTGAAAATAGTTGACCAAACATTGTTTTCTTCATTAAGGAAGAACACTTACTTGTCTACTAGTCCACTTTTGTTTGCCTTGAAACGGATTTCTTGGCTTACATCTCTTATCTTACATGGACTCCAAATGATGCACGGCGGTCTTAGTAATTTGTGACCAAACTTAAGTGAGATGTGTTGCTGTTCATGGGTGATTGATATTTTCTCCCATCTTTTTTATTGTTCCCAATATAGTGAGTACAAAGATATGAAAAAGCATATAGTAGAGAAGGTGTACATACAACAAGTGGGGTGGATAGAGTAAGTTGAGTACATCACATATCCCAGTGTAGTGGGTACAGAGATATAGAAAAGCATACAGTGGATTAAGTGTCCATCACATATCAATATCAATATCAATATCAATATCAATATCAATATCAATATCAGTATCAGTGGTATGTATTTGTGGTCATTCAGGGTTTGAATTCATGGACGAGAGAAAACCATTTGGCTAAAAATCTTCCACATTATTACTTCTTCTGGCAATAAAAGCTTCGATGGTAAATATGTCTTTCAAAATCTTCAAGTAATTATAAACTTTTGGAAGTGTTTTGTTTTCAAAGAGCATGTGTAAATATACCTCTTAGCAGATAACAATACATGAGTCAGTAATGGGTTCTTACTCAAAAGCCAAACCAAATATTTTTTTTGTCAAATGATATACTTGGCTATGCGTAGTAATCCTCTGTTCAAGTTTCTTCCAGAAGGTTTTGGTTTCCTCACAATCCCAGTATACATTGTATAGGGTCTCATCAGATCTATTACGAAAAGAACATAATGTATTGTCAACCAGATTCATCTTTTTGGTACATACAATTCCATGCAGTAATCTATATTGAAAATCTAACAATTTCACATCTTTTAAATTCTCTCTGGAAGTATAAAAAATCAAACACCAATCAAAATCAATACAATTAAAAAATGTTTCCCATCCTTGGCACCTGTGGAGTTTAACATTTCCAACTAGCAATTTATCATAGAAGACCTTTGAACCTTTTCTTGGGGCTATGAAATCCTTTCGGAGAGACTTTATGACAAGGCCATTTGTGTTTATATATCCATGTTCCTTTATAGTCTTTTCCCAAGATTCAGGCAAAATATACATAACATATTCAAGATCTAGGTATGTACCTCTTATACACAATTTACGCTTCAAATGTTCAAAGGATATAAATCCATGTTCATCACATAGGACCTTGATTGTCAAGATTCCTCTTTTAGCCCAGTGTCTAATAATGTGGTTTGAGTTTTTGAAATTGTTATTCAGCCATAGGGGCTGGGGTAAAATTTCATTAATATTCTCAGCATCAATATTATTTTTGGTACAATATCATTTCCATGCACATAAAACATCTGTTATATTCTGAAAGTTTGCCCCATATTTTAGTGTATCGTTACAAGGCAAATCGCATGGTCTACGGTGATTGATATTTTACTTTGGACATCTAAAGACGAAATGGTTATATAGGGGTCCCGATCAAAATATTCATAGACGGAGTGATCAACACACAACAAAGACCAATTACTGTCTACTTATCTGAACTGTTGATAAACTGTTAAGAGTAATATCATAGGCCTAGGCCTTTGGTTATAACTGTTTTGGTGGGTGTGGAGAAAACTTTATCAGACCCAAGCTTTGAGCAAGAGTCATGTGAAGCACTTGAAATGTAGATAACAAATTCTTAGCTGCTTTAATATTGCCTGATCCATAGGATCTATTGTTCATTGGAAACATTAAACTCGTTCCTTTGGCAGTGGTTCTTGTAGAGCCACAGGAATAGTGATAGACTTCAACGGAAAAGGTTCAACTTGAAAGCTAAGGCCCTGATCCAACTTATCATTCAGACGAGGGCAACGTTTTTAAGACGTGTATGTGTACACGGCTGTTCTGTACAGATGATACTAATTTGACATGAAGCATTGCGCTAAAGGGCGCAAGAAACCTTCAGAACAAATGGGAAACACACTTGTCTTAGCCAATGATGATAGAATTTCTGTAAAGACAGAAAGGACACATGTCTTTACCTTAATTGATCAGATAATCCGTTGTTCACAATTCAGCCATCGCATTGATATTGGCTTCTTTTTATAACACATAAATATTGGTTGATTGTAACAGATGTAATATATGAACAATCCTTATTGAATGCCCGGGTGGCTAGAAATATCAGAGTTCACAGAGACAGTGCCGTTGAGAGACAATCAATGGAATATATCTGCCGTCGCAAAGATTACAGGGAGAGATATTGAGGTGTCTCGTGGCGATTGACCAGGTAAATTAAAATCTTTCCTTAATTTGTAATGCATGATGATAGTATCTTAATGTCTCTTCCAGGCATATGGTCAAAGCTGATATTCACATGAACGTGCGTCAGTCGGAGAGAGGAAGACTGTTTGCTGTGAGACAGTTGTGTTGGTCAGTGGGTGGCGGTGAATAGCCTTCTTACTGAAGTGCCATGAAAACTGGTATACCCTTCTAAAAACACATCTCAGAACATATTCCATTTGAGAGTTAGGACGTTTGGAGTAGGTTTCGTTTCTCAAAGGTATCATGAAAAGAAATAGGCGATGTGGCGTTTTATTGCAAAAATCGTTCAGATAAATACTGTGCAAACAAGTGGGGATCCCATTACATCGAGGTTTTGAAATATGTGCGAAGCTTGTGTGACTCATCACAAGATTAGCCATTTTATTGTTGAAAGTGCAGGTATCATGATTTCGTGTTTTAAATATTTGGTATTGCCTCAGGACAAGAGTTCTTTTTAAAAGAAAAAAAAACTACTGTGTATTCATTTGTGCTCGCAGTACGTTGGACCGAGTGACCTTTGATGGTATCCGTGTGTTCGGTTAGATGTAAAATGGTTAGGTCAGTTGTTAAAATATCTTTATGTAAGAGTTTGACATTGCTCAAAAACTTTAAACTAACAAGTCTGTATTACTAGCGTCTGTGAAAGCATGTGGGGGAAGGGATTGCAGAGGTAAGGAAAATGTCTTGAGATTTGCTTATACTGTTCTGCCCTCCAGTGGTAATAAATCATTTTTGTGTATTTACTTTGCTTTATTTTGTAATTTTTTGTGGCAAGTTGGGGAAAATTATGTGAATGCATGTTTTCCTGGCATAAGATTATCATTTTATCAGTTCCCTGTGTAGAAATTGTCACCATGTTCTTAATGTTTCATTTTAGTTCAGGTGTGTTTTGGAGCATATTACAATATCTTGTGGGTCATGTGCTCATGCCTTTGAATGAGCTTAGCAAGTGGCAGTGCGGCCATTTGCTCAATGTATGTAAGTTAAATTCTGTTGGTAATTGTATGGCTATATAATTGGTTCAAACTTAATCTACAGTAAAGGTAACTTGAATTAAAACTGATCATGAATAAGAATTGGAAGTCGACACCGCCGTTCAATGAATCAAGCCACATTGTTTATTTAGTACGATAACTTCCTAGGACACTATGTAAGAAAACCTGGAAATAGGTAACAATGTGTTGAAGGGCAATAGTACCAGTATGAGTACACTTCAGGGTCAATATGTACAGTATGGCATTGCGGAACAACCTGTTGTTCATATCATGATGTTAAGATGAAACTTCTTACATAGTCTTACATACTCCAGGACAAATACCACATGTAAAACGTACGCGCCTCTGCAGCTGAGGTAAACTGAAATTATTGAAATATTTCTTCGATGCAATATACACTTGCAATATACACTACTGGCCCTTATGATCTTAAGAGAACACATAGTAGCTATTTCGTTATTCATAATGAAAGCTATCACGTTGCTACGAATTGCGCCAATTGTCACAGAGTTTTTACCCATATTCAACATGTAATGTTCTTGAGGTACCATATGTTTACTTTCACAGTTGGAAGCACAAATAGCATGTTGACAGCAGTATGACATATGACATTTTCATAACATTCGTTTGTTCCAGCTTTAACTGCACACAAATCCAATTTGTTCTGGCGATGCTGCCTCTCAATATGCCATCCAAATTAAGGACAATTATCCTTTGAAACGAAACCACTTTGTCCACAGTGTCTTCCTGTGACATTAGGCCACCGGGTATTTGTCTGTCTGCTCCGTTAACATACAGGAACCTGCAAGGGTCTACTCTACACATTCTGCATGTCTTTTACCGGTGGCAATGTTTAATATGTTAGCAATGACGTGAGTGCTGCTTTGCTAACGTCCTTCTGTGGGTGCTTTGACTCGGTGCCTTCTGATAATAGAGAGACAGACATGACACTTCATCTTACCTAAGTGGACACATGCTTTGACGCATGATCTTTATGTAACTGCCAGACATGTCTAATTGCATCGACATTCAGTAGATAGCTCTACACCTCCACAGTCATTCACAAGACTCATACGCAAGTTGTACTACCCGCTGGTGCACATTGTTAATGCAGTCACGTCAGAATGGAGAGGCTTGGCGAAGGTCGCCGAGCCGTCCTTTCAGCAAACTTCTCGATCACTTGATTCATGATTCCTGTCTGTCACTTTTCGTTTTCTGTCGTCGACTATGGTGTCCACCCAGAATAGCCGAACAAACAAATGTGTTCTTGACAGACAAAATACAGTTTGAGGCAATGTCGAGTACTTGAAATTATTGAGACTTGCGTGTTATCAAACCACTGAAGTTTATGCACCCGTTCAAGGACAATTACTGCATGTAAAAAGTACGCTCCCCTGCAGCTGAGGCAAAATGCGTACATCTCATCCAGTTGGAAATAAAATGACATATCTAATGCAACAACAATTTTTTGTCCTTCACAAGAATTATTAAAATATTTTTTCGATGCAATATACACATGGTAAAGTGTGTTTAGCTGAAATTCCAAGAAGTCTTAACACAAAACGGATGTTTATTCTGCTGCATAAACATGCAAAGGTTTACACTTGTCGTTTGACTTTGTCGTTCGAAATTACACTGCAAGATATTATTTGGCTTTGGAAAGTAGTTTTGGTAATTCCGTGGAGTCTATATAGTATCGATTTTGGCAGGCACCTTGTCCTCTGTTTGAAAATGCTGTTTACTAATGGTCTAGTACTTAAGGTGTTCACTTACGCGAAAGGAGTGACGTAGCGAGATTATTAGGCTTCTTTAAAGGGCATTTTTGAAGATGTATTGAATTATTACTTGTATTGTTTCATTTCTGTTCACAAAGAAAATACGTTCATCAATTTATTGTACATTTCTGCACCATAAGACATGCATGTATCCCGAAGGGCATTAATATCCTGCTGTGCCCACATGTTGTTTGGCCCTATCGATGAGCTACCAAGGCCAGAAACGTTTGTGTATTGATGTTAACTGTGGGCTGTGACGATGTATTAAGGCTACTGTTTGTCCCTCTATCTGTGAATTCGCCGGATGAAATTTTAAATACCAACAAAAGAATTCTCTTTTGGCGCAGCAGTATTACATAAAACATGCCCTTCTCTCTTTCCATTGAACACATTGTATTTTCACACGTGCAGTATTTATGTATTGAGATCTGTCATTTTGGTTGGTAAAAGTAACTGGAACGATAATCAAACCTGGCCATGTGTTTGAATGGCAAATACATCACAGCAATTTGCCTCCCACTAATTAACCCATTGGAGATATAAACGAACGAGACCAATGGTTTCGTCATGTTCATATTTTTTCTATTATTTTGATCTGTGCATAACGATTTTAAGTGACAAAACAACGCCAATAGGACTGTCCATGCACAATCGTCTTTTTCGGAGCAAAACTGTAAAAGCGTTCAATATTTCTCCACCAAACATGAGCTGGTCTGATGGTGTTCTGGCAGTTTTTTGCTAGTTTTTGATATCGGAGTAAAATACTTTATTGCGTTTCCAATGGCAAAACGTTTGACTTTCTACTCACGTTTGTGCTCTTTTCGGGAGTAGGACTCTGAAATTGGTCACTATTTCTACAGCAAGCATTCTAAATGGATAGGTCATCATGTATACTGGTGACTTTTGGTAATTTTGGAATTGCGAATAAAATATTTTTGTATTTCCAATGGCAACAGGTTCGAACTCAGCTGAATTTAGTGGTAGCGCTCCTTTTCCGAGCAGAAGGTTTTAACCCTTTGCTACCTTGGCTTATACAAAGGCCTGGTTGTGTATTTGAAATCTAAATATGTTTTGTGTGGGTTTCCAGGGCAAAACGTTTGGCTTAGACAAAATTTCCCGGTAGTGTTCCTTTCTGGAACTAGACGTATATACCTTTCAATACCCCCCTTCCACCTTGGTATTTACATATGTCGTGTTAAAAATAGGCATATTCCATTTAGTTGTGTTTCGTTTTGTTTTTCTGTAAGGTGATGTCTAAGTCAAGAATGCAAATGGTATATTTTTGTCATGAACATTATGTCATAGAGTGGTTAAAATAATTATAATAATGAAAAATTGCTTATTACGGCGTTAACCAATAAACAAACAATTCTTACTTTGTCATCCCGTCTATCCACATGCTTTCCTCTGTATGTTCAAAAATGTCCGGTTTCTATGATTGACCCGAGTTCTTGGGTCAAGGATACAGGGTTTCCTTTGACAGTATAAGTGGGTCTAAGGAGGAATGTAATGACACTGACAATTACCACAGACGCAGCTCAGTGGCTCTAAATGACCACATTAATGGTGTATACGATGCATAACTCCATGTTTAATGACCACAAGAGCCATCAACCTTCGTGGTAATTATTCAGATGGACAATTAGCTACATGTTTGCGATCCTTATTATGTACCCTCGTTCAGGCTATTTATTTTCATCAGCTTCTAGATTCACTTTCATAAGAATTAATAAGCTCTGAATAAAAAAATATGTAACTATAGGATAGTATACAATGTTATCGTTACATTTCACTCAAATGTGTTAGTGTGTGCTTTTCTGTTGTTCACTCTATCTCCTATATTGAAACATTCGTCGGTTCCTTAGTTTCATTTGAGAAGTGTATGTTTTACTAGAAATGAGCTGCAAAGGTTGTGTCTGTGATATGGAAAAAGTGGAGAGATAATTAGCCAAAAGTAATGAAACTTTAGTAACAATTACGTTTCTTCTCGTATCAAGTTAGGTAGACTATGCAGAATCTGAGGTAGAAACAACACTACCGACGTTTGTCTACACTGGGAGAGGTCCATTCCGCTTTGCATGTATTCAGAAAATTTGGTTGCTTTTACTTTCACTTTTCAGTGCATCAATAAGGTGTCACACTGCTAGAAACGCGCTGGTCGACAGAGGGTAGAGTGTCTGTCCACAAAACGGTATGCAGCTATAACTTCAGTAAAATTGAGTTGTTAAACCTAGAAATTAAATAAGTTATATTATGGATAATATTTTTGCGGTGTCCATGTGTATTCATCCCAAACTACACAATGATAAACATTTAACGGAAGACGACTCCTCATGGAACTTTTTGACATGAAAACGCACGCAAAGACAATGTCACAACAAAGGTCACTAAGAATAGCCTTGTTCAGGTCTAATTACATGAGGTAATATCGCCAAGGAGAACAGGGGCGATTCTTTAGTAATAACAATTCCATCGCAATATTCTTTTAACACCCAAACGTCACAACCAAATATGAGCTAAACATCACGTTGATTAGATTCAAGGTCCCCGATGTGACATAGGAACTCTTATTGAAAATCTGATAAATTTTCGTCCTCGGTTATGTAACGCTTAATGAATTGTAATTAAATCGTGAAACAGGACTGTTAGTTGAAGACAAGAGTGGGGTGTTTCACATGGCAAGAGCGGGGAGTATTTTAAATCCAGATTAAAACAATATTGTTCTCCAAATGGATTTATATTGTCAGTGTGCGACACGTGCTTTAGATAATTAAAAGAGAAGACTGACACGTTCCGAGGTTCACACGGGACATTTTTACCTGATCATAGTTAAAGGAATGATCAATGACTAGTGTCTTTCGATACACATATTCGTGGAGGTCGCTTTGCCGAAAATGTCTACCATTGCTGTTATTACACAATCGTTCGTATTGATATGCATTTCCCTTCTGAGGGTCAGAAGTTTCTCAATGAACCTTTTGCATCCTGACGATATACAACAATACTACTTTCATTATTACAATGGGTGAAAGTTGTTTAAGTTATTTGTTTCCAGCGGCATCACTGCGGCTCTCAAAAACCAATTAGTTCTGGAATTTTTTATGTTTTTTTTTTGTTGTTGTTTTTGTTTTTGTTGCTGTTGCTGTTGTTGTTTTGCGTTTTGTTTAATTATCGTCAGACGTGAAGGACCTTGTATTATTATGTTACTGATACATGTAGGCGGCACTAGCTCGTGTGAATGTGGTTAAACGTCTTCAAAATTATCAATCCCACTTTGTCGCTGAGGTCCTATTAAGAGGGTGTGTAAGTTAAATGACCACTTACCAGAATTTAAGCGTGGTATTTTCGTTTCTTTTGAAACTCGGCTTAATTTTCATGAACTGAACTCAACAGCATCTCGGGGGATGCTGTAAATCCAACTAGGGTCCATGTAGGTAACAAGGGCACAATAAGTTCCCATGATACGTACAATGGATCTACCTTCAGTTGTTGGTGATGTATTCGTTTTTATTATATTGTCTTGCATTATAGTGTACGTTTTTCGTTACATGCTAGTTTTATATCTCTATATGTGATACACTAGTAGTATCACTGTTCATAGTTAACATATTTACAGCTTCTGATATTATTGATCATTATTGATTATTGATTACTTGTTCTCGATATGTGGCTGAAATATTGCCGATGTCAGCGTTTTTATCTGACGTGTCTTCCACAACAAATACATCAAGTCCAGTAGACTGAAAAAACAGTATATGTGTTGACAAAGCGGAATTTAAACCCGACCACCTGATTCTGTCTTGTATGATTGAAATTTGACGTTGTCTGGTTTCTTGAACCAGGCGACCATTTATTATTTCCGATTCACATAGTAGAGCAATTTTGATGAGAGCCTTGATGGTATCCACGCGAAGTATCTCCTGGGAATGTGCGTGACTTTTAGATCAAGAGTGTATGATCTGTTTACCAAGTCATATTTCACTTAAGTCATTACATCGGCGTTGGTTCCTGAACTATCAGCAGACAGGATATGATTGCATCTTTCCTTGGATGATAGATGTTTCAGTTGGGCAATATTCTCCGTCCACATTGACATTTATTTGCAAAGTGACCTCTATTTGCTGGTGAAATGTAGACCGATTTGGATTCCTAAGGTACACAAACACATAAGGGTTATTGCCTTGGAGTTGTATGTTCTTTATACAAAGGATTGTGATACAGTAGTGAGTGCGTGAGTGAAGGAGGCTTCAGTGTATCCTGGTGCACGTTTATTACATTCGTCAAGATCACGTCATAGATAATTGTTTGTTTGATGCGAGAAGTTTTTAAGAGCCAAACATGCAAGACAAGAATACACACCTCCATTCACACTTCAGCGTGTGAATAAACAACAGTTATCTAGAACACAGTTTTGTAATTACATGTGATTTACGTCCTCACGGGTTATCCAAACATTCAAAGCGTCTCATCAACAGTCTTTTCTCTGATGTAATCATCATAGCGTGATCTATCGGTCTGACAGTTACAGACCTGACGTCTTCCTTCATCACAAATCTGACGCTTCACGGGAAGGAAGTGCGAGTTTCTAAATTAGCTGTTGCACAAATAATTGAGAAGTGTTGACCTGTAGCTCAGTAATCAGTAAAAATATGTTATCACTGTGCTTGTTCTGACTGATTTTGCAACTTGTGTCGTTTTTGTTCATTCTGTTTTCATCTTTGTCTTCTGCTTCTGAGCCGTCCTTGGGGTCCTCTTTCCTGTTACCGATTCTTTTCGTTTGTTTGTTTTCTATTTTTGACAATTACTTTGTCCGCAAGTTATTCCTTTTGGGACAGGTTAGTCCTTCAGATGTTCCTGAGACCTGTAATCCCGGGATCCAATCCCAGATATAGCCGAGTTATGTTTGTCAATATTATGAACGTGCTCATGTGGTTCTCAACAGTGGCATTAAGTTGACACAAACATATCAAAAGAACGGTATTTGCGCCATTACTCAACCTGATTCGACCATGACGTAATTGAAATAATTTTCCAACTTAACTCACTCACGACACCCATAGCAAGAGGTTATGTAGGACGGTAATCAAAGCAACTGGCTTGCTAAGCATATCATCCCAGGTGTGCATAACATACAAACACCAGTGCAAACTCTTCAACATCTGTAGAAACAATGGCATCAGCGTCTGTAGCTTCACCGTCTACAGATACAAACACTGTCAGTTCCAGTTTCCGTTACACCAACAAGGAAACGGTCTGCCTTTGATTCATCGCCTGTTTGACATTGATTAGGCCTAGCACTCCATAACGTTTTCCCCATCTCCCACACGCGCCCATCATCGAAGGATCCTCCAGTGTGCTGTGATGAGCTGATTGTAGATGACGATGTTTAACGTTGAGGTAGTTGAAATCATCTTTTTAAAAAAAAAAAAGACAAAAAAAACTTAATTATAAATATTAATTTGTTGTTGCTGCTTTTGTTTGTTTTGGTTGTTCTTTGCTTTTGTCATGTTTTCTTTTGTTTGGTTTGTTTTTGTTGTTTTTGTTTGGTTTTTTTTTGGTTTTTTTTGTTGTTGTTTTTTGTTTTTTGGGGTTTTTTTTTTGTTGTGTTTTGTTTGGGGGGGGGGGGGGGTATGTGTCTATAACATCTATAACAATACCGTTTCACGATTACATGCTACTACTTTACCTTATAAGTGATAGTAATTCTATTTATGGCTGAAATATTACTCATGCGTTTAATACAGTGATTACAGAACACTCAATACGTTCTGAATGTCAGACACCGATTTAACTCTTATACTATGGCAACAATGAACAGTATCCTGTGAGGCAACATGAGGTCACGTATGGAGTAAACACTAACGCCTCAACGCTGACGTATTTGCACCAGTGAATCAGCTTTGTCTAACGACCCCATCCTGGAGATTACCATACATACACGTCTTGACGACAAGCAAAGACGATTAACCCACGTTGAGCATGTGAGTGAAGGGTTCCGACACAAGCTGATCACAGCATTGTGGAACTGTGGTTTTAATAATGAACTGTTTAAACAGTAGGAGATGTTGCTGGCAGGAGGTGATGTATCCTCACGGTCGTAGTGCCAGTGTTGGCTGTACTGGACATTTCGTAATTAGAACAATATTTTATCAACGGGCAGAGATTAATTTATACACCAGTGTGTTGAGATACACAGTGAGCAGTATACATGTTACACTAGGCCTGTCAACTTAACGCGAAAGGAGTGAGATGGAGTGCATATTCTACACGTATCGCCCTTGGGTGACTTGCACATTATACATAACGACTGTGGAGTGGATATATTGAGACCATTGCTACAAGTGCTTCCAGTGGTTTTAGTTTGTTTTACACCGCTTTAACAATATTCAAATCATACGTGTCAGTTTAAAGTGGAAGAAATCCCAATTTGATGCCCGTGTCAGACATTGACCACTTTGGTGAAGTCCATGGGCATGTGCGTGGAACTGGTAATTCCTGAAACATTATGAGGAGGAACTGGGTTCTTGACACCCCAAAATATGTGTCTGTAAATGTGTAGAATATGTTTTAGAAGAGGGTAACGCTATTGTGAAAAAAGTAGTGAACTCGACGTGCTTGGTGGGACCCAGACCCATTGTTTTTAATGTCAGCAAGCCATTCATGTCGTATCAGGTTATTGACGGGTTTAGGTGGTAAGGGTTTGTGACTTAAATAACGCAACTAATAGCGTCTTAATTGCCTAGATCTAGGTTCATGATGTCCATCAATGGATTGTCTGGACATGAGACGAAGATTGGAGTATACCTAGGAGCGACCTTCAACAACGAGCAAACGAATCAGCTGCAGATTACTAAGCATGATCCAATCTGATTATGCAGACAAGCTAGACGGTACTTGAAGATACGAATCAAACTGGCTGGGTCTGCCATTTCACCGGAACCAGCACCCCTTTAATTGTCATTCCGGCTTCAATAAATCCAATAACACTGATGCGTCTGTAAACAGTGAATAAAACTGTCTCCCATTGTAGACGATTCTGGAATTATTGTAGTCTAAATGTCGACTTTCTCAAATAGAAGTCCAATATATAAACGATTTGACTGTTACTTGCCTATTTATTGCCCATTATACGCCTTCGTAGAGATCATTGTCTGAGTCTAGTTGCGAAGTACTTTGAATTGCCTCATGATTCTATCGCTATAAGAATTGTGTATATGAGGGATAATGAAATTGTCAGATTACAGTTAACGTATATATTGGATAACAATCCTTTCGATCTATGGAACTATACACTAAACACGGCCATTGTATATTTACTTAATTCAGTGCTTAAAAGCTTATATTTTGCACTATCGGTGAAGCGAATAATCAGGTGTGATAGTTTGCAATTTTCAGAGTGCTGTTCACACGAAATTGTCTATCTGACAACGTAATGTGACGCTATCCTTTGTTTCACTATTTCAAGCACGTACTACGGAATTGTTGTTTTTTTTGTGTGAAGATAGTGGATAGATCTCGGGGAGTCCAATGAGTTGTTTCTTAACCTTTTGTCCTCATGTGAAACTGGTGTTGATTAAACCCTTTTCGTATCTACACATATCAGCAAGATCCTCAGATTGACAGTGTGACGGAGATGTGGACAAACAGACACACTCGCTAATTCAATCTGTAAGTTATTTGTGAACGTAAAGGGTAAGTCGTTTATGCCTGTCAAAGGATAAGTAACAGGTAAGTCAGCTGTATCATACCATGAGAGGACGTAAATCCAGACACACTCGCTAATTCAATCTGTAAGGTATTTGTGAACGTAAAGGGTAATTCATTAATGCCTGTCAAAGGATACGTAACAGGTAAGTTAATGCCTGTCAAAGGATTTCTCACACATGTAGGCACTACTTTCAATGTCCCTTGGCGCTCGCTTTCTCATAAATGAGGACACTACTTTTATCATCCCCTGGCGCTCGTAGTCTCCTACATGCAGTACTTTCAATGTCCTATGTCTTGTACACTCCGACATATGTCATATTTGGGATTTCACTTTCTTAGTAAAGTACAAATTCTAGTACCTTTTTCGGTTGAGTCCCATCCGGGATTCGAACCGGCACCCTCAGAGTCAGGCACCTAATCGCCAGCACACAAAGTCAGCCGCCTAGCCCGCTCAGCCACCGCGACTTCCCCAGCCAGCACATCAAGCCACTTGTAGAGCAATTATCGCACTACCGCTGCGCCTCTCACGCTCCGGTGCTCTGCTGTAGGCACTTCATTGGAGGGAAACAATCCTTTAGAGTCATGAAGGAAAGCATTAGGATTTAGGGTTAGTTTCTTGTGTCCTTTACGATAGTTATTGTTGGGGTTAAGTTCTACTACCCTTTACGATCCTTATAGTTAGGTCTAGCGTCTGGTATCCTCACTGATCCTTACGGGTAACCTTTCTGATCCTTAGGGAGCTGACACATCTTAGAGGAAAACACTCTTTCCCGATCCTCAACGTTTGGGTTTAGGGTCTGGTGAAAATAACGATAATTAGGAAGCCCATACTTAATTAAACTGCCCTTTCCAATCCTCAGGGTAAAGCGTTGTGTACCCCTCAATTCCAACTATACCATGAATGCTACATTACCATCTACCAGTGATTATACCATATGGAGATTGTTCCAATCTTATGAACTTGGTATGGAGTCTTTGTGCCCTAACTTGTTTTAGCTCTTTTTAGGAAAGCCAATGAGAACACGTGTACTACAACAGCAAAGACACATCCCCACTTCCATGTCAACAATACCATCATCTACTGTGTGCATTACTGATCGTCTGAAGTTTCACCCAGTGCATATTTCAAATTTGGACGCCATTCCAGAAACTGCTAGCACATCGTAGATTATTTGTCTTCGTTTTGTCAAGGTACCTTTAGATGGACAAAGCTGAATCCCTGATGCAACAGTCGATAGACGCGGTAATTGTAATGATATACAATCGGTGTCTGACAGTTGAATTGTATTTCTGAGTGTGATTGATGAAACGTTTGTTGTCGGACGTCGTGTCCGTTATAATGATTCAGCCCGTCCCTACTGATACTCCTTAGTGGCCTAGAATAGCTGTCTTTTGTCACAAACATTATAAACACAGTATGTCTGCATCTGTTTCCTTTCACATATGTCTGAGCTGTAAGGATTCCCTGCTATCGAGACGAGGAATTTTGGGTTTTATTTTGAAGTGACGACAGTTGAGAATGATTCTTCAAGTGCTCCCAGCAATGGTAACATTCATGATCGTGCACATATTGCTCTTGATGTAGTAGGTTTACTGAACTAATCATATTATTTGCATCACCTTGTCATTGGCGTATAACATGCACCTTTTAACTCACTAATTGTGTTTTCGGTGTTCAGCATCTGATTTGTTTACAGTCATGACAAGAGTACCCTCTGCGGCCTTGGAGTGTAAATACATACCGTTTCATGTACAATATGTGAATGGCGTGTGTTTCTTGTAGCATTGTGGTTAAAGCAGGAGACCCGGTTCGATTCCACTCATGGTTACAATGTGTGGAGTTCGTGTTTGGTGTCCCTACTGCCATACCATCTGGTTTGTTTACAGTTTGTTTTCCCATGACAGGGGTACCTTGTGCGGTGTTGCAGTGTAAAGCCTTAGTGATTCATGCAAAGTATGTGAATAGCGTTTTATCCGGGTAGCCCTGTAGTTCAAGCATTTGCTCGTCAGGAAGAGACCTCAGTTCAGTTCCACTCATGGGTATAATGTGTGAAGCTCACTTCTGATGTCATGTTGCCACAATGCTGGTATACTGAAAAAAAGAGCAAAACTAAACTCACTCACTCACTTCCCCGTGTGTGGATTCTGTTGTATTTGACGTACATACAGAACGCACTCACTTACTCACTCTGGTATGTCAGAGACATGCCTACTCTTTTTGCAAACACCTGCTGTCATCGCCGATTTTCAGCAGCCCATATGTACAATTCCACAGTTATTTTCTCGTTACACAAAATGAAATCTGAGAGACTTGGCACTGAAGTTTTACAGTTACAAATTCCCCAAAGGTATTACAGCAGTAGATGAGGGGATAATATCTGCAGTTATTGATGATGGTGAATGGACTTTGTTCAAAGCAGCTTTCAAACGCTGCAACTCTACCTGTTGCATTACTCCACTGACTGCAAAAGGTAGAGTAGCACTGTGAATGCGAGATAATTCAAGAATCATAAACAAAGAAGACGCCAATTCTGTGACCCACAGAACAGAAGTACAATATATATGACTGAATGAGACGTTTCGACTGTTTCATGACATTTCAGGACATATATCCGTCTCGCTATCATCGGAAATACATTCCCAATGCCAACTCGTTTTGTTTTGGGAATTTTTGTACAAGCAGGAATTTTGATGGATGGATGTAATATATCATTCTCAACTCGCAAGCTTCACTCTTGCCAGCTTATGGCACCAACCAAATTACTATCGTTGACAAGATCTTAATGAATACACCCAAACTAGCTTTGTCCACATTTGTGGCCCTCCATACAGAGTGAGTGCACGAGTGATGTCAGCACAATGTCAGTTCGTGTGAAGAGCGCTGGGTCCAATTGTTGTTTTCTCTCTTACGTTTAGAGGAAACACCCACTTACTCGGACGAACGTGTTACGGGTAATACTCAGGAACACCAGGGTCAGTTTGTGAATACATACTCTCACGCACAAGAAACGTTATTATTTTTCCAAACATGAAACAAACTAGAAATCCTAAATTGATATGAGTGTTCGGCAGATAGATATGGTGTTATCAATACGTTTTATTGAGTTTTGGGAGGTGCGTGTAAAAATAGAACGAATTATCAAAATGCACCATTCCAATGAACATGTGGATACAATGCACACGAACTGTTACTACCATTGGTAGGTATACGGCCTCGCAAAGTCCCTCACTCTTTGTTCTGCAATGCCACTTTTAATTCAAATTGAAAGACACCAGGCTATCGGACGTCTGGAAATGTTGCGACATTTCGTCATTTCGACATAAACATAACCACGACTTACCTTTCTCGGAGCATCCGTGCAATGGTCACCGTCCTTGAGTAAGATCGGCACATTTTTGGTCAAAGTCAGCGAGATACCTTCTTGTCAACCTCGTTACCTTTCAAAAACTAAATAATAGCATCAGTCTTTGTAGTCTATCAGAACTTATTTCTATTTCTTTTATTCAATATTGAAAATTATATACATATATTTTTTCTTTGATTTGCGTTACTTCTGTGCGGGAGTATATCTGGGATATTTATGTTATCATTTTTTGTTAACATTATATGTACGACAAGTTTGTTGTAGTATCAATTTGTTGGAATATTGTTTTGTGTGCGACACAGTAGACAAAATTAAATAGCGACATTACATCGATCTGTATATCATCGAATTTGGACCACACACAAGAATGATTGATATTTATCAAGATTCATAGTCCTTATTTTACATTCCAGTAATGTAATTGTACAAATAAATCAATCTACTTCCTACTTGTTCTTATTTATTTACTACTTCCTTCCCTTTTGTAATGAACACCTGGACTTGTTCTGCTTCTAATAAAAAATACAAAGTCGATACAACACAAGAAAGAATTGGAGAAAAATGTTCGTTGCAAAACCCCACCCGTTCAACAACACAAATAACGTCATGTATCCATTTTTCTACGCCCCATTGTTTACCAATTGTGTTCCTTGGAGAAAACAAATTAACCAACCCCCGTCCTAACAACAACAATACCAACAAACGGAAAAGGTTTTCGATGGTCATTACGTGACGAACTATGTGATAGAACTGTCTTAACTACGCTTATAAAGCAACCGTGCTCACAGACAGGGAACCAAATCCAACGAGTCCAAGGGGTCATCGTATGTGGAAGGGCCTACCAAATGGACGACTTAAAGGTCCCACACAAAGATTACTCCAAGCATAGAGCAGATTCTGACAATGGTTTCTAACAACAGGTCCTATATCATATGGGAGCTCATACATACTATATTTTCATAGAAACAGTAGACGACATAACCTTTCAAAGCGACCTAGAATCTCGAGGTGTTGGGTGGAAGCTGTTTAAAACATACCTCTTTACTGATGTTGTCCCTGACACAGTTGTACAAGGGATCATTATTCCCAGCTCAACACATGTCTTAAAGTGTTCTCATTTGTTTGGCTTCCTAAACTGAACATGTCTGTAATGAAATGCATACGATAATTTTCTGTTCGTTAAGGCAGCAACGTTCTGTATATATATTTCGCTCTCACCTTCAAACACTTATTCGAATACTATCGTGAGTATTGGAACCAGTATAATCTGAGTTCCATTTGTCACGTTGCACTTGCTGATATCTACTTAAATACATGAACGTATCAGTTACATTAGGGACTATTTATTCTGGTTTATAACGAGACTCACGTAAACATCCAAAGCATTGCTTCAAAGTTGGATATTTCTATGTCTCCCACGTGAAAATACACAGAATTCTGCGACATGCAGACATTAACGCAAGAGAAAGTGATGAGGGTTGTAACTCAAAGGAATATGACAAATATCCACGTGATTCCTGACCATTGCCCATCCATGGTCACATAAAAGATTTCTGGACGCATGCTAATCCAGCGATATACTGGTCGCAACAACGGACACTTATCGAAATCAGGACATTGAGAAGCACGTCTTACGGTGTCATTTATTTACTTACTCTAATATATTACAGGCATAAACATTTGAACCACTAAAGTCACTCACATCGGTCGTTTCGAAAGAAGCTTTCGTCAAAGACTGGATAGAAACCAAGGGTGTCATTTGAGTCACAAAAGTCAAGGAAACAGGAAAGGAGGGGTTTTTTATCTGTGTTCAGATATTTTGTTGTGTTCCCAGACGAATTCCGACCAACTTGTGAGTAGGCAAAATGCAAGGCCTGAGAGGAAGACGCAAACGTTACTCCCAGCAGTCTGTACTGACAATAGACACACCTAGCATGGCCGTTCTCTAGCTGTTACATACGCCATTTTCACTGAAACGTTAAACCAGAAAGCCTTTATCGCGACCTACGTTCACGGGTGTTGCATGTATGTCAAGTACCTGTCTCTGCCCTGGTAGCGGTTTAAGAGAATCGGTTACACAGTCTTGTCGAGACACAAATTTTGTCCATAGGTCGACCTGCGGATGTGCACAAAAAGAATCGTTAACTCCTGCATCGCAGTGTTCCGGGAGGCTTGAAACATTTATTCAGCTAAATAATTGTAATAAATACATGAATTCATCCCAATGACTTTTGCAATTATTCTGAGTCATTGTGTCCATAACATATCCTATGTAAGACGAATGATCGATTTTATTTCAAATGGAAAACGAAATGGCCATGGGTAGATAATAAAAAAACAAATGAATCAGTGTTTCAGCACCAGTTATAACATTTTACAATATTCAAGAAGCGAAAGACTTGGAATTTGACGCTTTTTAATTTAACTTTTTAATCTTACCCTAGTATGACGTTATAATGATTCAAATGTCGGAACAATGTGTGTACAATATACAGATACATGTCATGGATAAAGTATGTATTGTCGTGTATTTGTCAGCCACAACTGACATTTTAAACGTCTTTGCTATTTCTGTTGTCAACTTGGTACAGGAACTAGATAGATGTAAGACAAGTAAAGGTATGTCGTATAGAATATAACACGTATAGGTTCAGTAACGTTCTTTTCTGACTTTGGTAGCTATAATAACATGATACCTGTCTCTATTGCTGTAGAATGAATGTCCGACAGTTTGGGGGTCACCGTGCCTTTGCTTATGGTCACTTATAACTCGAACATCTGTCGTGTGTTGTTTTTAAAACATGTTTTACCTTATTTGGGTTTAACATGCACGTTATCAGATACACGGATGTAGTGTTCATGTGTTTAATCCCTCCGATCACTTGGTGTGGATGTTTCTGAAGATTTCAGTGTGTGTGGTTGTATGCCGTATGGAATGGAACAGTGTTCTTCGTGAACAGCGATTGCTTTAACCAACAGGTTACTGATCGTCCTTGAATCTTCCGATTCCAGTGTATACTTACACAAGACAAATGAATGCAGCTGCTGGTACCGCATCTGCGCTGACGTTTTCTGTTAATTCTCCAGCAATCTGAACATCGTAGTTAGCTAAGAATAGTCCTCGTATCATGTAGTAATATTCTTCAGTGACATACTTATATTTGAACTATCACTGAAGCCACAGTGATTGATTTCCAGAGACAATTTCTCATTCTGAATGCCACGTTAATAATAATCACATTTCAGTTAGGAGAGGATTTCATATATGATAATGTTACAAAACACGACTTCATCGTCAGATTATGGCCAGTGCCAATTTCTGTCAGGACAACTGCGGCTTCATCCATCTCACAAATTACTGACTACATTGAGTGCATGTGTCGCTTTCAGTGCAAATAGCCGATACCGCAAACCCAATATTTACAGGATATTTCGGGAAATTTGGATAAAAACTGACACCCTTCTAATCAATAGGTTGAATTTCCGGTGAATATGACGATCGTTTATGTATGGATTTTTGCCATTTATGAGGCCGAGTCCCAAAGAACATTGCAGTAATTATCACAGATCCTCCATGGGTTCTCAGCGAATGGTGTGTGACTGTTTCTGTAGACATTCATCGATACACGAAGAAATTCTCACAGCTGACCTGTATAATTTCATGGAGGTGAGTAGTTTGCGTATTCTTGAATAGGACATGTGTATAGCTTACCTGATAGTGCTATATACAATACATAATACATAATATAGTAGTATGTATACTGTTCAAGATATAGTTTACAGTTTGCTACATAAACATACAATGTATTACAATTTGACGGTTTCATTTACAATCCATATAAAGTTTGTTAAAGATTCTATGATAGAACACCTACAGGTGGACAAACGTTTGTTTTGTTTTTATTGTTTTGTTTATGAGGTTTGGCCATTTACAGTAATAGCTCTTGATATTGGCATGTCTCATATTATCGAAATTGTAACACTTAAACAGGCAATGGGACTCGTCAGCCATAGCTCGGAAATTACATAAATGACATTTTCTTAACTCTCTATGTACTTTTTTATGTATAGTTTCCATGATAGCGTTAGATATAACATGTGTATAGCTTATCTGATAGTGACACCATATGTATATATAGTAAATAGTGCTTACGGGACGTAAGTTCGTAATGTAGATGTAGGAGTAACACTGATTGAGTCATTGCCTGTCTCCGGACAGCCGATATATGGTTTTGTTTCTTCTCCACACAAATATCTCCTATCGGCACACGATATGATGATCCGACGATGGTGAGTTCAAATCCAAGACTGGACCTTCAATATCGACAGTGTAAGCACGAATATGACCTGCACTGCTTTGGTCCTTTACACACACACACACACACACACACACACACACACACACACACACACACTCACTCACTCACTCACTCACTCACTCACTCACTCACACACTCACACACTCACACACTCACTCACACACACACACACACACACACACACTGACACACATATATGCACAATCACCGACACACGCAGTCGCATGTACAACTACACTGTTGTGAGATGATGAGATATAAAAACATATCTTGCTTCAAATCCGCTTTCAAACCAAACGCAAGTAGCAGATTCATGACGTTAAATACACGCATACCTGTATATAGCCATATTTATTCACCGATTCATTTAATCCTCAAACATAAAATCTGAAACAAATATTTAACGGGACTTTCCTACCGCTGTAACCAATACCCAGATGCCATATACTCACAGATGGAGCTGGTTCCGACTTTGAGCAGGATTTTAAAGAGTGTGGTTGACGTTCTAAGTTTCATTTAATGATGATTCGGGGTGCCTTCCTATAACAGATACGGATTTCAGTCAGAAGGTGTGATTGTTCTACTGACCGAAGAGAGATTCACACTAGTGTCCACGTTGTGAATTGATTCTGGCATGAAAATCTCACATATGCCTGAAAACATAGTAACAAACAGGATCCCGTTCTGTTGCTTACATCCCGAATCAGTGCTCAGAAACACAGGCAGTGGTTACTTATTCCAGTGTTAATTAATTAAAGGTAGCCATTGCATTGGATGTGTATATTTAACGGTTACCACTGATTCATTAATATACAAAAACCCAACAAGATCCTGTTTAGAAATGATCTTCAGCAACCCAAGCCTGTTGAAAAAGGCGACAAACGGGACTGGATGGTCGAGCTCACTGACTTGGTTGACACGTCGTCTTAACCGAAGGGTGTAGACTGATTCTGATACTGTTGATTACTGGATTGTCCGGTCCAGGACATACAGTTACAGAGCCCCGCCATATACCTGGAATATTACTGGAGTTAAACAACAAGTCAGCAAACCAATTGAATAAATCTTACATTATTGAAATAGTTTTATCGTCACTCGAGAGGCTTAGTTTATACCACAAACTACTGAAGTATATCGACGGTATGTTGGTTTAAAGCACAGCAACCGTCCGGTTAGAATACCTTTCTTTACCAGCTAACAGTAACACTACTTGTAATTCATGTTTATAGGATATGTCACTAAAATCATTATTTTGGTTTATATATTTACAACTTTTTAATATTGCATTTTCCAATATTTTGAAAATGGCATAGTTTAATAAAACCATCAAAACGTTGCAACACATAAGTTTTATGAAAAGTCGCGACACACTGAAGCAAAACATATAGAAATTACAAACACACCAAAGATGAAATCAACCGATGAACAGGATTGGAAAACTTGACCAATCCAGAAGGCCAAATAATTGAAACCCTTGTAATACGTGCGTTAAATCTCGACGCCAGGAAAAGTTCACTTCTATATTTTAAGATCGACCTGTCGGAGGAAACTGTATCACAACAACACCATAGAATGGCATTGTTTTAAATAGCTCCCAGGCCACAGACAGTACTTGACATACGTCCAAGGCCTGGGGCACCTACAGCGCTAAAAAGACTCTGGCGTTTACTGTGTCGGACAAAATGTAGTATGTAACAGCTGACTGCGACGATATTTGTTCTCTTGTGTGTCGATGGTACAAATACCTTGAGGCTTGGGGTAACCTTTGCGGTTTACAGTAAGGCCTTGAATTTTGCCTAGTCAGCAGTTTATCTAGGCTTCGTTGGAGTTTCTTCTCGGCCTATGATCATGACAACTATAAGTTGTATACGGAAAGGACACCAAAACATCGTGTCTGTGTCCTTGACTATATAACCCATGGCCCTTGTTTCCATCCATATCTGGCAAATATGTATCAATACAGCTGTCTGAAACCTTTAAGACTAACAACAAGTGCTTTTGTGGAACGAAATGTAGGAAATTAACAAATGGCGGATAAATGAATTGTCCATGACGTGCAAATACTCCTACTTTCCGATGCCTGTCCCTTGTTTTGACAAGCATATCGTTAGATTATCATGTGCCCAGGGATTCATTAACCTGTTTGTACTCAGGGTCTGGGTCTTGTGTATCATTTTACTGACGTACTTGATGCACAGATCAATGTCGGTGCAATGTCATTTTCCAGTGGGTCCGATGTTGTCAACAATGAAAGGTTTACGAAATTTCATAACGAAAATCATGTATCTTAGAGGTTGCCCCCAAAACAGTGCAAGTAAATTAGTTTTTATGTTCGTTAAGAGCTTAATTACGGTAAATCTGTGATGAGCAGTTTGTGGAAAATTGCCTCCGTTCCCTCAGCCGAAACTGGGTACCCGTTGGGATTAGCCATTTGACCACAACCTTCTTGCGATTAACACGCGCCTGATCATTATGTGCAAAATCCGTAGCTTAACTGAAAATCTTCATTTTGCAGCACAATCGGGACATTTTTTATGTACTGTCAAGTTATTCTATGGCTGATGAAGCATAGATGAACTGTTGCTTAGTTTATGATCTCTGCCAGCAGAGAAATCAACTGACGGAAATGTCAATTTAGTTCTCATGATAATTGAGCTGAACTCCCATGACATTCCAGTATTTCACAAAATGCAATATTTTTCTTTTTAAGAAACAAATACTGGTTATTAGTCCTTGTTTTCACTCAGGTGATGCGCAGAATGTACTCCGTAACCTATCTACCAATTTCTACCAATATCTACCAAATAATATTCTTATTCTTCTTCCAATGCAACAAGTTTAACCACTTTACCTTTCTGAATACTATTACGATCAGTTGCTTTAAATATATTTGTATCAACACCCCTGGTGTGTGATATAAGAGTGAGTGAGTTAAGTTTTACGCCACTTATGACAATTTCCCAGAAATATCTCAGCACGGCATACCCGATATGCCCCTAACACACAGAACATATCACTCCAGTACTGAAAGGTCACATGCAACGTAAAACGCAACTTTGCAGATTCTGATGCTTTTCGGTATGGGCTTTAAGAAACAAATTATCAAAAATGCAAATTCAACTTATAAAGTTGAAAAATAACGCAGTTCAAACGATTCACTAGTTTTCCCCCAGCGCTAGGGGAAAAAGTGGTTTCACTAACTGTGCTGCACTGCGCCCATAGTGCATGCGTAGTGATTCGGTACACGCGGCTTGAACCGGGAAGACAACTCGTACAAACACAGCATGTGATGCGTGTTATCGTTATGGTCGAAGTTGGAGAACAATGGTTGTTTCTTGTGATTCCGAGCATCTTGGGTCTGCAGAAATAAATATACACTGGCCCTATATACACATGCAGATTTGCAAATTGAGTTTTCAAAACAGTGGAGCATTAGAAATACTAATTTCATTGCTAACAATTGCTCAGCTTGAAAACTAAAATGTTTAATACATGACTAGTATGGAAAAACAGAAAAATATATTGATTGTGACAAGCTGTCTCTGTCACTGGCAAAACTCAATGTCTGTTTTATTGAAACCCATGTGTCTGCCTGCCTGTCTGCTAATGAAAATATGCAATACACAACATCAGTAAGTGACCACATGCAATTTGAACTTAACACCTATCAGACTATACACCATAAACAGAATACATTGATTCATGGCTCGTGCACCTGGGTTCTGTCTCTGTCTCACTATATATTTACACGGACAGGCAGGTGTGCTGTTTGGACACATGACACGTTATCATATCTGAGGGTTGCAAACAAACTGCATCCATTTTTCCTGATTACTGGATCGGATGGAAACTGGTGCAGGTTGTCCGTTTCAAGTTCTGCTTTGTACATGGACGAACGATAGTTTCCAGCCACGCAGTTGTTCTCCATTTTAGTATTTGTTGGTTGAATCGAACGGGAATGCAGAGCGCATGCATTTACAAAACCGAACATCTCTTTATACATTCTTTATGGATAACAACTTATTCTATTGTATCACTCGCTTGACGGTATATGAATCCATACCGAACCGTCTCATTATAATTTTGTTCATTAGTCTTTTCACAGCTATGTATCAGATATGTATAGTATATGCCATGAATAAGTGGTAATTGTGTTTTAATTATGTTTGTTGTTTTTTTTCTGGTTGCGTGTGACGTTAAGACTCTCTACTGGCTCCCCATAAGACACAGAATCATGTTTAACGTTCTTATCTTTGTGTTGAACTGTCTCCACTTTCTAGCTCCAGTATACATCCGTGATTTGATCTCAGTGTACAACCCCGGTCGTAGGACCGTGTCTGTGGAGTAACATTCAGAACATTGAATGCCTTGAACTATTCAAGAGTGTCTTGAAAACTCACTCATAGTGCCTTTAGCTAAACGCCTCTGAGCAAAGTTGTAGGAAAAGGCAATATATAACTGCTAATTTTATTTATTCATTACCTAAAATGGGCTTCAAACATTGTACCCACGTGGGAAATCGAACCTGGGTCTTCGGCAGGACCAGTGAACGATGTAACCACTGGTCTACCTCACTGTCACTCGTGTAACAGTACAAATACGCCTTTAAGCATTACTTTCATTCTTATCTTAAAATTTCAAAGCGTCGATGTGAACCAAATACAAAAAATCAAAGCTTATATTTTCTTTTTAGGCCTTTTTCGTTCTGAAAATGGTTTCGAAATTTAAAACATTAAATAACGTGTTAGAGCGTTCTTGATCCACAAGTACTACTCTGTAATGAATGCCGATCCAACAAACAAGTACCACCCTCACAAGCTGTCTTGACAATTCAGCGAAATGTGTTTCAAAACAAATCACCAGCTAGCTGCTATAGCCTTGACCAACTAAGGTTATGTTTTTCTAGCACCGGTTACTGTCTGACACATACTTTGCCTCAAGACTTACCAATGCTTACTTGTCAAACATCCCATACGACGACCACGACGCTGTAATCACCCCCGGCTCAATCCGACCTCACCTTCAGCAGTAGTTGTTTGTCCATCGCCCAGGGTATGTACTATAAATACATATAGATTGAACAGTTAAAGCTTCAGGTAATATTCCGAACTTGGCTATTTCCTTGTCTGCTTATACTGAGACTGTTATATACTAATATTGACAGTGACGTCAGCGACGTCATCTACGTCATGGACAACGTTGCCTGTAGGTGATGTAGCCGACCGACTGGTAACCTTGTAAGGAATAGTAAGTCACACCAAGGGCTTACCATTGCGGAGATGAAAAGAGCTGTTCCTTCTCAAGGTGCAAAGCATACAAAAATGAATGCCGATTTTGGTGATATGCATTGATACATAATACCGATACAAGGGCGAAAACATCGGGGTTCATATTTTTGTGTTCGATGCCTCAGGGCAAAATATCACTTGTCATGGTGACGTAACGCTATTAACAGTGCCATGATGTCATGTTTTTCTATGACGTTTCGTTCTACATGCGCCATGTAGCCTGCCTGCTTGAAAGTACATTTGGGAATATTTTCCTCAATTTGACGACTTCGGCAATAAACTGAATATTATTTTCGTGTCTTTATCATACTATGCTTACGGGTCTTGTGCCAAAATATCGGTGTATCCCTAACTAAATATCGGTATGTATCAACATTTAGAGACTCGTGTCGTAAACATAGTGTGGCATGGACGCTCATATATTATCCTCGGTTTATTATCCAAATCTGTGTTCCACTGGAGATATTTCATGTGTGAGATCAGAGATACTTCCTTGGAGATATCATTATGACATTAGATTTTGGACAATGATATGACGTCATGAACTTGATGGCGTCACAATGCTATGACATCGTTGCATTCTAAGTCAAATGTCAATATATTGTTGTTAAGTCGTGTTGATGTAATTGATATCAGTAGACTATTGGGTGAAATTCTTTACCTACGTATAGTTTTTGACATAAACACTGATATTTGGGGTGCACTTTGAGATTAAATGGGAGAGAGTTCCACAGAGATTTTAGTTTATATTCTGATACTGTCACGAGTTCTTGGTCTTTTTTTAATAATATAAGTTTCAATGGTTTGATTTTACAGAATGCAGCAAATTAACTCCGCTTATCCAGGTAATGCTTACAGATAAGTTCAGTAAATATATCATTTCTAACACAGATGTTCATGGGAGATGAACGATCTCGCGTGTCATTTGGAGGTGTCATTCAAGTAATGTCTCCTAGTTCCGTATTCTCCACAAACGGCACTGGATATATGTCTTCGCTATTTCACTATGCTTCCCTGGTTCCATCGTGTATGGACCTGTCAAAGCAACTTGAAACTACTTGATTCTATCCATCACCGTCTTGGATCTTTCCGCACTTCTCCTATTAACAATATTTAGGTTGAAGCTGGTGAACCTTCTTTTATAAAATTATCTTTGCACTATATTACTAAATTGTATTCGAATCAGACGAACCTTGCATATAACTGTGTATTCCGTCCCTTCAATGAGGATCTGTACAGCAAAAAATCTTCCCTTGTTCCATCTCTAGGGATAAGGATTAAACCTTTCCTTTCTGCTGCTAGCATTGACCTAGAACATATTTCTACTTCTCGTCTGCTGTCGTCTCCTCCTTGGCAATTGGGTAGACCACAAATCGACCTAACCTTGACTCTATTTAAGAAATCAGAAACTAATGAATTACAATATAAACAAGAATATAATCAATTAACAAGTAAATATAATCCGTATAAATCCATATTTACAGATGGGTCCAAGGATGATGGTGCAGTGGCTTGTGCCACTGTCGTTGGATCCAAAACAATATCTTCTCAACTGCCAGATCATAGCTTAATTTTCACAACTGTAGCAAACGCTATATTAACAGCCTTAAAATATATCAATAAACATTCCAAATATAAGCAATATATAATCTTTTCAAATTCTCTTTCGTGCCTTCAAGCTATTATGGGTCTTTCTACCAAACATCCACTTTTAGTAGGGATTAATGAATTGTATAATGATCTTGTTACTGGCCAATACGACATCGTCTTTTGTTGGTTACCCAGCCACGTTGGCATTTCTGCGAACACACTGGCCGATTTTGCTGGAAAGGCAGCACTCAACAACTCTATGACACCACTTCTTATTCCATACTCTGATTATAAAGCTTTCATCCGATCTTACATACGGGATCTAATGCAGAAGAAGTGGGACACCCAAGTAGGTATCAATAAATTACATGAAATTAAACCCTACATTGGTTACACCAACTTGGGCTGTCAGTCCAGATTTGAAGAGGTTATTTTACGACGATGTCGTATTGGCCACACAAACTCATGTTTACCTGTTAATAGGTGAGGATCCTCCGTTTTGTATCCCTTGTGATGAGAGAGTCACGGTCAAGCATATTTTGCTTGACTGTGTTGAATTCTCCATCACAAGGGATAAGTGCTTTACAGTTAAAACAATGAAGGATCGTTTTACCAGCTTTAGTTCTCATTTGTTAGTTTTTTAAAAGAAATTGATTTTTTGATTGATATGTTCTGTAGATATTTGCATTTTAATTAATGGTAGTTTAGATTAGTAACTTGAATTGTTAGTGGCTGTACCCTCAAAGGGGGTTAAAGTACAGTAAAAATTGTTGTCCTCCTGACAGGGTACGTAAGTCCCAAAACATTTTCATGTACGTTTAGACTTTCCACTGTTTTTGATCGTAGGATATGTGTATTTATATTTTGTGGCTAGATGTGACTAAATTGCTAACATCTGAAGGGATTGTGTAAATCCAACTGGGGTACATGCAGGAAGCAAAGGTACTGTAAGTCTCATGGTCCCTAGCATGGTGATCTACCTTCAGTTGTTTGCAATCTATAGCCTGTTTCTGTATTGTATTGTCCGAATAGTGATATTACTTTTAACATTCCACGCTAGTTTTAATTCAAATTGTGATATTCTAGTTGTTTTACTGTCCTTCGTTGACAGGTTTTCATAATGCACATATGATCTTTTTCTTTGTTGAATGTTCTCGTCACGATACGGCTGAGATATTGCCGATATGACGTTAAATATTAAGTCACTCACTCACTTACTCGTATTGGCCACACCAGATATACTCATGAGTATCTATTGCAAAAAGGAGGGTCCTCCATTCTGCATCCCTTGTGATGAAAGAATCACAGTCAAGCATGTATTGCTTGAATGTGGTGAATATTCCATCACAAGGGATAAGTACTTTAAATCACGAACCATGAAGGATCATTTTATTAATGTTAGTTATCATTTAATTATCGCATTTTAAAATGAATTGGATTTGTAATCAGATTTGTAGATGGATAACTATTTTATGAGTGGCAATTTGGATTATTAACTGAGATTGTTGGTGGCTGTACCTTCAAGGGGGGTTGAAGTAGAGTAAAATTATTGTCCTGAGAGGGTACGTAAGTCCCAAGACATTCAAAGGTAATTTAAATTTACCGTCTATCGTAATTGTAGTATCCCTGTCATTTTAATTTTGGCTCGAACTCACTTCATCGCCTGTGGCTGAAGGGATGATATGAATCCAGGTAGGGTCCATGCAGGTAGGAAAAGTACTGTAAGACCCCATGGTCCCTAGTCTGGTGATCTACCTTCAGTTGTTGGCGAACTATAGCCTGCTTTTATACATTGTATCGTCCTCTCTAGATTCCATGACTAGTTTTAAACACCAATATATCTGTGATAATCTGTTAGTTTTACTGTCCTTTGTCGACGGATATTTTAGACTGATTACCTTGTTTTCATCGCTATGTGGCTGTAATATTGTCGATGCGATGTCAAATTTTAACTCACTCACTCACTTTGCTTGCCTTTTCAGTCTCCGAGATGATTCACTAATTCATATTTGAATTCAACAAAAGTAATTTAACGTAGTACAGAAACATGCACTCATGCACACATTTGTAATGTGACAAAGTACGTTTTTATTCTTGAACTTGCATATCTTGTTCACAACGCAGGGTCCAGAGTGTGTAATTGTATCTGTTGAGTAAGTTTGGGAGTATATGCTGGAAAGTCTCATTTTTCTCGGGTGATATGCTCTGACAATGGTACAATATCCTGCGTGCAAACCGGTTTTTATCCATGACAATTTTTGTTATATCAACTTCATTATTTGTTAGAAATGTCAGATCTTATGCTTATCCCTTCTTCAGCGTAACGGCCAAGTATATTGTTTGAAAGAGTTAAAAGTCTTTGAGGAAGGTAAAGTTATTCCGATGAGTCAGTTTTCAAACTGGGAAAACCAAATAAAAACGACAGACGCCTACAAACGCGATTAAGAGATGTGATTCCGCTGATGGTTCTCCAAATTACCACGTTACATAATGCTGGCTCAAAGGAAAGATGAGTGTGTCCTATCCTTCACAAACACACTCAGAGACATTTCGGACATCAGATCAGAGGTCTGGAAAAGTTTATCTGGGCTTTGGATTTAATAGCCCTGATCAGACATATTGAGAGTAAACTAGTATTAGGAAAATCAAAGCAAGGACATTACCCATTTTATTTTAAAAGCTTAAAATGTAACTGCCAAAGGTTGGAGTTAGTTTCAACAATAACGAGAAAGCTGTCTGTTGGATGTGGCAAGAAACAACTGAGGCTGTGTCATCTCTCGTCATCTAGCCATTCCTAGTCGATATGGATAAGCATAAAGCAGAGATGATGGTGATCACATCAGTTGAGCCCTTAGGACACAATTCCAAGTTATGATGTTGACAAGCCAAGTAGAGTGTCCTATGTCTCACAAGAACAGAACAGCAAGAAGGAATTCACATGTGGTGCCCATGGAGGTGTTTACTTTTTGTTGATTTTCATATCTCCAATGTTGAACTTTCAGCCCCGCATCTCAAATATCGTTTACTCCGTAAATGTCATATGACATTTGCTTTCAGTTTGATAAATTGTCTTGAGGCTTTATCTGTGGCCACAATATTTATTGACAAAATCCACCAAGAAAAGTAGTTAGTTGATGGATGTCGTAGTATCGCAATATCTTAGATCAATGCTCATGATTTCAGTCACTGAAGTATCTGCCCAGACTCCTTTGTTTACTGACAGTTGGAATATTACCAGGTGCGGCTTTAATTCGAGAATTTGAGTTATTTGAAATGTATCGTGTCATAAGTAGCGCAGCGGCAGTGGCTGATGTTATGAAATTTCTGTGCCTGAATGACACGTGCCTTACAACCAATAGTATTCTGAAAGAAGCATGTGCATTTTCATGCTATTTGTTCCGACGTCGCAGGTCAATGTCAGACTTCTTAAGGTTCTGAAACGTGAAGGCCCCGGGGTGGTAGAATAGTAGAATAGGCCTTCACCAACCCATGCTTGCCATAAAACGCGACTATGCGTATCTTAAGAGGCGACTATCGGGATCGGGTGGTCAGCCTCACTCACTTGGTTTACACATGTCATGGGTTCTCAATTGCGCAGAGCAGATAGATGCTCATGTTGTTTGTCACTGGATTGTCTGGTCCAGACTCGATTATTTACAGACCGCCGCCATATGGCTGGAATATTGCTGAACGCGCGGTATAACTAAACTCACTCACTCACTCCTAAGGATCTCAGACTGGTCACTGGAAGTATTATGACATTAGACTGCTGTAGCAGTTAGAAGTAAGGCAAATTTGTGTTTTCATTAACTTTCATAACGTCTTACAAGACACTGTGCTGGATGGTAAAACGTTTGTATGAATTATCATCACACGAGACCCAAGAAGACCCGGAAGAGAACTGATCTTCAGCAACTCATGATTGTCATAAGTCTAACGGTCAGTGGTCAGGCTCCTTGAATTGATTGACACATGCCATCGTATCCTAATTGCATAAATAAACGCTCATGTTCTTGATAACTGGATTGTCTGGTCCAGACTCGATTTTTTACATAATATATCTAGGTTACTGAATATGGCGTGAAGCTAAACTCACTCTCTCACTCATCACTTATCCTATAAATGAGAACATCGCCCTTTAGAATCAGCTCAGCTTATACATTGAAGAATCCTTCCTGGGAAAACACGGAGTACATGCTAAAGGCAACCTTGAGAGGTTCCACGAGGTGTACTGTTGGCGGCAGAGAAACACACAGTGATCAATGTGATGTCTTACCTCATCCTCATCCGTGAGTGTCACTGGCTTCATGATGACTAGCTCAGGTGGATATTCGTGATCAGTTGTGAAGAGAGGCATGATTAGTTTTAACCAAATTGCTTACAAGTATATTGATTAGCCCGACAAATGTGTGAATTATTTTCGATCCCTCATTATATTTGGGGTTTACA
Organism: Haliotis asinina; assembly: GCF_037392515.1. Classification (NCBI taxonomy): domain Eukaryota; kingdom Metazoa; phylum Mollusca; class Gastropoda; order Lepetellida; family Haliotidae; genus Haliotis; species Haliotis asinina. The sequence continues at coordinate 7,809,874 of NC_090290.1, read as the reverse complement.
TCAGCGGAGTAAGGTTCAGACGAGCTGAATCTAATTTTCATGCCTAAAGATTTATACGTCTAATTCCTTAATAGTGATTATATAGACGTGATAAGCTGGGGCGGTATTCTCTTATATTGTGTTCATGATTAAAACATCATATCACATATTTCGATCTTAGTTTAACTGAGGTGGAACTTTTTGTAATATTTGCAAATATTTCAATCATTATGGTCTGTTTACAGTGGCAACGTAAGATTTAACTTTTAAGTATTTCTTCAAATGGCAAGCTAAAATCATTCTGATTCGTAATCTTAATTTCACCTTAATTGGTTCACTACGCTACGTTTCATTGCAGAAAGACTGTGATGTTAATCTGTATAGATATTATAGCTAGGTGAGTGCTTTCAACGAATCAGTATTGCTAAGATATGTGCCACAGGCAGGGGCGATTGGGTAGTCTAATGGTTAAAGCCTCAGCTCGTCACGCCGACGACCCAGGTTCGATTCCCCATATGGGTCCAGCATGTGAAGACCCATTTCTAGTCTCCCGCGCCGTGATATTGCTTGCAATATATTGCTAAGATGCGGCGTAAAACTAAACTTAAACGCGACATTTTGAGAAATTCGGTTCATTGTGCAGTATGTAATGCTATTTGACGGTGCCTCACTGAGCATTAATCAAGTGCCCCATTTACACTCAAAGGGACACAAACATACACCTACTTAACGTTTCGATGAAACCAAACCCAGACTGGGTGAGTATTGAAGCGGTTAATCAGTGTGGCTGGTAACGGAGTATGGGCGTAACATGGACAAAGATTTGTCGGTTTGTCGTGGGCTGTGAATAGTAAACCAATACACAGCTGTTTCGAACGGTATAATTCTTCCACGGACGTTGGAGAGAGTCATTGAGTTTAGTTTCACGCCTCACTGTGCAATAATTCAGTTTTAAAGAGGGAATCTGTAAATAATCGAGTTTGAACCAGACAATCCATTGATCAAGAACATTAGCAAGATCTACGCAATTGGGATACGATGACATGAATGTGTCCAGCAGGTCAGCGAGCTTGATCACGATCCCGTTTGTCGCCTTTTACGACACGCATGGGTTGCTGAAGGCCATTTCTAACCATCATCTTTACGGATCCTTTTGTCAACTTCATGGGTCCTTGTATAAGCAACTATAATATACACATGCGATAACTATCTTTAACAAATTAGCAATGCAATAGGCCTATAGGTAACCACTGCCTGTGTTGGATCAAACATGCTTCAACGTTTCTGACTGACTCGAAATGTTGGAACGGCATCAGAGCGGGATCCAATCTGTCAGTAAGTATACAGGCATCTCTGACATTCATTAACCCGATCTCGTTAGTCGCCTCCTATGACAAGCATGGGTTACTGAAGATCAGTTCTAACCCCAGTTGGAAAGGAATGCATTGCATATGTCTATGATAAATGTATTTGCGAAAGGGCAATTTATTTGATATTCACTGCAAAGTCAAATCGTTGGCGAGTTACCATCGCGTTTTGTTATGTATAGTACGTAGTAATATTCCTGGAACATCACGGCCGGGGACACTAGAAATGGGCTACACACATTTTACTCATATGGGGAGTTGAACTCGGGTCTTCGGCTCCACAAGGGGACGCTTTAGCCCCTGGATTACCCCACCGCGCCGATTGTCTTAAATTGTCTGTTCGCCCTGGTCATGTTTTAGGTTCTTCACCATCATATCTGTGTTGATTAGTATATTAGTTTTACGCCGCAATCAGCAATATTCCAGCTACGAAGCGTCTTTACAGTCTGTAATTAATCCAGACTGTATTAGATAACACAGTGACGAAAAGCTTGAGAATCTATCCACGCAACTGGGATAAGGTGACATGTGTTTTCCAAGTCAGCAAGTCTGACTACCCGATCTCGCCTCTATGGACAAGCATGGGTTGCTGAAGAACAGTTCTAACTCGGGTCTTCACGGGCGTGTCCAATCGCGCCTGTACGTTTTACCCACGTTTTACCCACGGAGCTACGCCACAGATCTATATCGCAGAATAAAGAGACAAGGGCAGACTCGGATGTTAAGTGACTTCGCAAATGGCAGCTGAGAAAACTGTGTGTGGAGCCTGGTTTACGACAGCAAGCAAATCACTTCAACTTCCATAAAGACTTGTAATTCCTGTTGCAACTACAACTTGCAGAAATTATCAAAGCATTTAAAACTTTTTTCGGAAAAGACGTATACACTATTATTTGTTCATTGCTTAGTGTAAAACAAACTGTGTGTTTACTTGGTTGTAAACACCGGGTGTCTTTTACAGCGTAACCTTTACCGCTTCGATCATGATAATGTTTGGGATTGATATTTCTCGACTTGACATTATCAATTGTCACAATTGGGTTTGTTTTGTTCTTTTGTGTTGTTCTATTTTTATGGACTTTGTGTGGACTTTGCAAGGGATTCACACTATGAAGCGATAAATTTGATACATCCATTTTTGCGTGAGCGGACATCTCATTGTTCGCTACTTGATGAAGGTTGACTTGTACCGTAAATTGTAACTCTTAAAAGCACGTGACTTATTATTTTGTGTTCTTAGAATTGGTGTTATGGTGCTAGCAATAATGCAACGAACAAATATGCTTTATAAAAAGTTAGATCACTTAAGCTTTATTCTTAAAATGTCTATGTATGCAGACTTGGTCGCTATAGTTGGAATGATGCCAATGCGACGTAAAACTCATCTGAACTCAACTTGTTTTGAATTCGAGGTATTCTGTTTAACAGGGTCGTGAATTACAAGAGGTTCCGCTGTTCGTGTCCAGGGCCTGCATTTCCCAAGCTCTCTTAGCGTTAAGATAGTCGTAAGTGCCGTACATTGACATTAACTTGCGATTGTCTTAGAGCTAAGAGAGATTCGAAAATCTAGGCCCAGATCCATAAGTGGAAACGTCTGACTAGCAAGGAATGAAAGATGTTTTTTCGTGTAGGTGCGAGAATGCGCTTGCCGTATGAGGCAAGTAACGGGATTGGGTTGTCAGGCTCGCTGACTTGGCTGACACATGTCATCGGTTCCTAATTGTGCAGATCGATGTTCATGCTTTTGACCACTGGATTGTCTTTTCCAGACTCGATTAATTACAAATCGCCGCCATATAGCTGGAATATTCCTGAATACGGCGTAAAACTAATCTCACTCACTCGCTCCTGTAGGTGCAACCCACAGGCATATCAGGACACCCTGTAATGTCACGATCGTTTTCTTTTATCAACTACGAAACTCGATGACAAAGAATGTACGCAAAACACTGGTGGTGTGTTTTACACTATTATTGAATGTACAAGCACAAAGGTAACCCCCAAGACTCCTGTGTGAGTGGGACATGTGGCTGCTTTTCGTGTTAATTATAATTACTTTAAGCGCCAGCTGCTCCGCTCGTACCGGTGTCCATTAAACTAGCATTTTATGTATGCTTCATGAGTCAACTGAAATTCGTTGCCACCCAAAGTAGTTTGTATATAGATTTTAACATGACGACACTTTACTTCAACAGAAGCACACAAACCACACTAAATGGCAAAACGGAATCGTAGAGCTCTTAAAGGTATTCCGAGTGAACTTTGCAGATTCTGTCTAGGGAATTGAGAATAGTTCCCCTGTGCAGACAGGTCAAGTCACGTGGGAAGTATGTTAGTACTGATAACAGATGCCTGTAATCCCATATACGTCCGTATTATTTTAACTATCCTTGTCCTTTTGTGGGTGTCAGTGGTAACGTGTGAAATCGGGACACCCATATGAGACGAGATGATATGGTTGATTCATATTTTGTCCACAGCGGTATCATACTGAACCCACTCTCATCACAAATCTACGACACCCGGTGTCCAATCCATCAACTGCAATAACTTTTCTGATATAGCCCTGGGGACCAGTGTCAAATGCACAGAATTTCCTATCAATTTTGCTACAATCACTTTGTCGGTATAGTGGTGTGAGCAAAGGTCTAAGACACTGGGTGTCTTGTCTTTTAGCTGACATTATTTTGTTGATAATAGTTGTTTGGAGTTATGGTCTAAAAGACACCATGCGCCCTACACTTAATGTGCTAGGAAATGTCACAGCTTCATTTTTAAGTTTCTGTCGATTATGATTCATTTTCTCTCAACGCCATTTTCATTCCATGAGACTAGCTGTTTATAACACTTACTACATGGAATATATTTAATTGATTCCTATTATCAACACGCATTTTCACAACCGATGAAATAGTACCAGATCAAAAGAGATATTTCTATAGTTTTCTTTTACAGCTTCCTTATATGATAAATTTACACAATATTGGTCATCGTTACGTACTTCATTGGCCTTAATAGCACCTTCTTTGGATAAACTCCAAATTTAAAATTATTGAATATAAGCATTGACATTATTCATATTCAGTATACATGAATCTTCATACCTGTATCTAGTTTGTCGTTAATGTCTATATACAATACGTGTTGCTCTTCTGTACGTAAGGGTGTTAAAAATCGTTATTGTCAACCTAACGCTGATTATTTGTGACATCTGTGCTAAGACAACATATGCATTTTTGAAAACAATCAAAAACGGCAACCACCAGCGTCACCCTGATGACGTCCTGAATCCAATGGCGTTAACGGCAAACCGTCATGTAACAAGATGGGTACGTAGCACCACATACACTGGATGGAAGTCCAAGTTCAGTGAATAGCACTCAAGGCTTTCAATCAGCGAATCGTACTGCTGTGATTGCCTAAAATACGTTTTGTACAAGTTAAGAGATAGATCCACTTTTTGAAATGTGCCGCAAGTTGTTTCACCTTGCATGTCATGCATTGTCATGAGCAGTCGAGAAATCGGTCCGTTATAACAAGACCACAGACTCACTGCCCTCTGCCTAGAGCGTCTTCTGAATCTGAATCAGAACAGTTCAGTTGCAAGTGGTACAAAGCAAAGAGTATTTTCGCCAGGTTTTGTTCTCATAATTGCACTCGATATTGATTATTTCAACGATGTGTTTGTTCAGCAAACCATCTAACTAGAGTTATATGCCTTTCTTAAGTGTCTGTTACCCTAGTCTCTGAGAATGAATTTAATGCCTAATCAGAGGGAACCAGATTGTCCCGTGGAGCGTTCAAGTGAATTATGTTCTTACGCTGTGTGTACCTAATGGACTGTGTGTTGCTACGTGCACTAAATAGTTATCGCAAATTTGCAAGAGATTCTGTCTCTGCGCAGGCGTAATTCCTTATACATTTATTGAAGTCTATGGCATTTGAGGTTATAGTCATCGGTACTTCTAAAGGTCTTTCATGAGGAAGAGGTCGTGCAAAAATGTGAAATATGAACACCAGCGGACTCGGTATTATACTAGTAAATCAAAATACCTTCCCACGATCCTTACCATTCCCGTACCAAACAATTTACATGTGTCGGCTATCCACGTCCCCGGTGTAGATTCCTATTAAACACAATGACCTCTGAAGACCTAGAATTGGTCTTCAGTTACCAATGCTTCTCGTTAGAGTTTCTAATGGAATCGGTTGGTCAGGTTCGCTGACGTGGCTGATACATGTCATCACATCCCAGTTGCATACATTAATGTTCATGTTGTTGATCACTGGATTGTCTGGTCCAGACTCGTGCTATCACAGATGGCCACCACATAGCTGGAATATTACTGAGTGCGACGTTAAACAAGAAACCCACTACCAACATTACAAACTGGTATGATTTTATGACGCAGGTTTTATTGTTGCCGAGAATGAATTGCACAAACATTTTGTTGTTGACAAGTTGAATACAACATTCCTTTTGTAAGCGACTATTGGGTATTGGTTATAACTTCAATGAGAATTTTAACTATGTATGCACACGCACGTGTAGATAAGTTTTCTTGTTTTGAAGTAACACGACCCAGTGTGTCAGCTCAGCAGGCAGGTTGTGTAGGGGTGTGTGATGCAGGTGAGATTCTCAAGACAGATCACTCACTGATCAGGTGGAGTATGGACCTGGAGACGACCGTCAGCACTGAGCAGGACGTTGTAGAGTGAAAGTGGTTTGATAAATTCTTAACAGACAAGGTACCTGCTCATTTTGGTAATTCGCCTGAGTATTTAAACCAGCTGGAGAGGATAATTAATGAGTGTAAGAGGAGCGATAAGGAACAAGTGTCCCTGAATAATGTATATTCGGATTTCGTTGATGTCATAAAGACTCAGATGCACAAAACCTTACTGTCGAGAAGAATATATTTGAACCCTTTATGTAAGGGAACAATCAGCGAAGGAGGAGACAATCCTGGTGGAATGACGAGCTCACTGTTCTATGGAACGATATGTTTGAGGCGGAACAGGCATGGTTTAAGTGTAAAGGTGCAAAGAAAGCAAGTTTGAAACATATCTATGTACAGAAAAGGAAAGTGTTTGATAAGAGGGTTCAGCAAGCAAAAAGAGTTCACCTGTCTAATATTCATAGAGACTTGGAGAATACAGGGGAATTCTGGAAGACGATAGGTCGTGTTGGAGTGGGAAACGAAAGTGTATTCCCATGGAGGTTATACAGGAGGACGGAACAGTCAGTAGAGTTGAACACGTTGTACTAGATAGGTGGAAGAAGGACTATCAAACATTACTGAATGGTAACGATGGTATGAGTGTGAAAGTGACTGATGACGTCACAAGTGTGGTAAATGACGTCACCTCTTTCAGTGACGATATTAGTGTTGAAGAGGTAGTGCGAGCTGTGAACAGAGCGAAAAACGGAAAGTCTCCTGGGATTGATGAAATCCCTGCTAAAGTGTTGAAAAATGAAAATACAATAATTATTGCTTTTGTACATTTTTAAGATTTGTTATAATTCACGGAATGTGCTGAATTTATGGTGAATTTATCTTATTAACCATATTCATAAGTCTTTTGAGGCTGACCCGAGAGACCCACTAAGTTATAGAGGTATCACTTTGGCGCCGGCATCCTGTTGTAGTTTAGTGTTTTGAATGACAGGCTTTCGACTTGGGCTGAAAGAAATGACATCATCAGAGATGAACAAAATGGATTTCGGAAAGGTCTTCCAACTATGGATCATGTATCAACACTCACAAGAATCCTCGAAACAAGAAAATCTATGAAGAAATCAACATTCACTGCTGTTATGGACTTATGGTGGGATAGATCGTGAATTATCATGGGAAAAACTGTACAGCTGTGGAATAACAATAAGATGTGCGAGGCAATTAAAAGGTTGTACCGTAATGTCCTGTCCTGCGTCAGGCTCAATGGAGAGATAAATGTGGTTTACTGTTACCAGTGGATTAAAGCAAGGCTGTCTCCTATCACCCCTGTTATTTAATATGTACATCAATGACTTGATTGTGAAGATAAGTTCCCTGAAAGGTGTTACAGTTGGTGAAGATAACGTTAGCATCCTCGCCTATGCTGACGACGTTGTTCTCTTTGCTGAAAGTACCACAGACCTGAAGTGCTGTTAACATAATTATGGTGTGAAGAGAACAAGATGATTGTTAACAGGGACAAATCAACGAATGTAGAACGGACCAGCTCAACTTTTAACTGTGGGGATAAAGACTATCTTGGAGTTTCGATAACTGAATACATGTGTCAGTTGCAAAGTCCGCCAGTAGAGCGCTAAAGGGACTCTAATCTCTAAGAATAAGTGCCTAGGAGGAATGCCTTTTAGAATATACACCAAACTGTGTGTTTCTCCTATATAATCGACGCTCAGCTACGGTGCGGAGATATGGGGTGCGACAGTCCACTCATGTGTAAAAGCAGTCCAACATAGGGCCATTCGATTTTTCTTAAGTTTGGGAAAGTACTCCCCAAACTTAGCAATAACAGGTGACGTACGCTGGACGCATCTGAGAATAGAGACAGGCCGTTAGGAGAATATCCCTGTAGAGAATAGCTTGCGTTTTCATTGTTCAAATTGTGTTGAAAATGAAGCTCATATTTTACTAAATTAAACCCTTATATACGCATCTTACAAGTGACCTTTTAAAGCTTTGTTAGTATAAATCGCCCGGTTTTATGTATCTCACAATGTCTCATCAACTTGCCCCTATTTGTACGTGTGAAGAGTTTACTTTTATACTGGCCAAAACCTGCTGTCGTATTTTAAAACATGGGTGTTATTTATTGTATAAATAACACTGTATTATTTTATGCATTTATATTGTAAATAACACTGTTTATAATTCTAGTCATCTGTCATAAATCGCTTGGCGATTGGTCGCGTTTATTCATTGTACCCTTTTTATGTATTTATATATCTGTGCGAGTGAGATGTAAATAAACAAATCTGTTTGTCTGTCTGTCTGTCTGTCTGTCAATAGCGACGTAGAAAAAAAACAGGATCGTGTTTATGTAAAATAAAAAGTATAAGGGAAGGTTAAGCTATTAATGAAACACTACAATTAGCTTGTAAAATTGGTACTACGAAAACTTACTCCCGACCTCAGTTTATCGCTTACGTTTATTGTTTGTGTCGAGACGTTTCGTAACCATATGTATCCAGTATTTGGTCAGCGTTAACTGACCCTTAGCGCCCTTAGCTATAGAACATCACACAGAAACGCTGACCTTTCATGTGAAACATGTCTGTGAAACATGGATCCATGATAAGTAAGAAAACCTTGCTATCACCCTGAATATACCCTTGGGGTGAGTACAGTAAAGCCACCTGCTCAGCGTTTCAACTGAGGATTGTTTGAAGCCGGTCATTGACAGCGGTAGTTGTAAGGCCATTTGTTACACAACCCACACGGTGTCGAGAAAGGATTTACTTAATCCGCCGATATAATACCGAAGAAAATAGGTTTGAGGATGCTATGTTTTCAGCACAGCTGCTTCCAAAGAATCACAAAAAATGAAATATAAATCTTCTTTGTTAAATTTTGAAAGCACGTTCTTGGTGAAATTAATAAACCTTTCATCTTGTTTTATTCTGCATCTCCCCAAAGCGAATGCAACCTCCTCCAGTTGCCTATTGACCCCGCGAAGGTACATATGACCAAGTGATTTGTTTTATTAACCCCGGACATTAGGGTGTACGTTGCATATGGTAAATGCTACACAAATACATTACAGTTGAGCAGTAACAGCAAATTAAGCTCCGTTCATTAACGTGGTGTTTCGATAAGGTAATTTTAACGCCCCCGTGTGTCGCCGTATGGCCGTAGTCAGTAGTTTCCGCGGCCGTAGCAGGTCGACATGCCGTTTTCATTTCATTTCAAAGCGGTGCTCCATCGTTATGTCGTTACTGCCAGCTCCATACACAGAATTGTGTCAGATATGTTATTACTGATACTGATGTGACTGATACCCGTGATGAGGTTGATAATACAATGTACCGTCGAGACTGACTGCCGAAGACGAGGTTGGAAATACCACCGCCTTGAGCAAGCAGTGGTTGCGTGGATATGTGCGCTATATAAATATCCTATAAAAGTCTATACATGTTGGGTTTTACTTACACAGGTGGTGCAATGGTTGACAGCCCGTGACGTTTAATCGTATGGGGAATCGAAATAATTTATACATGCCAATATTTTAAAACGAATGTGCCTTACGGGTCAGTATATTTGGACAGTTTGAAAGACCACCAGTTGGTCGAGAATCTTGGTGAATTATTGCTGCTTCATAGCAACGACGTGATAATACAACAAAGACCATATGGTCAGAAAAAAGGCAATGGATCAAATAAAGATTCGTATTTAATACTTAAAAACTGTGTCTAATAAGAAATGCTAACAACAAGCGCACGAAAGCACGAATTAGTAAGACCAATTAAGCAAGATCTTCCGACGCGTGTTCCTATTACTATGTTAAAGGCACAATGTCACATCACAAATGCCGGAAACCATCTTATGCATTTCTCTCGATAATACTAACTATCAGACCTCGGAGCATACAAGTATACAATTTATTCCCAAAAGGAAATTAAAATTTTAGATTACAATGTTAAAGTAAAAGGTTCGAGTGAATTGCACAACACAGTATTAAATCGACTTTCGCGTCTCTGCTGGCAGTTCATTATTTCAAGCAAACCCATAGAGTTATGTCATTTGGAGAGCTAACCAGCTTGTGATTAAGGCCAGTTTGGCAAACATCAACAAAAACGTGTGCGGCAGTTTCCGATGTACGCAGCAGTCGTTTACATTCCGTATGTGGCGAGTGTTTTCTGTTTGGAAGATTCTTCTAAATTTAAATCAGATTCTAAATTTAAATCAGCCTTGTCGTAAGGGATAATAAGTCTTTTAATACATCAATAGGGACCTAAAGTGAGTGCACATGCTCCCAATATATGTATGATACTGGTCAAAATATTGTGTGACGGTGTGTCTTTGAATAGATTCAACCCAATGTTCGACAAGTCAGCAATCGAAATATGTACCTTCGAAATTATGGGAAAGGTTTACACATATTGGTTCTGATGTTTGGGCTCTGTTGCGATCCTCCTATTTCTTCATAACATCCCTCCCCCACTCAGTCCAACCGTCTCTTTTGATAAATGACATGTTCCTAAGTGTTTCATTGTACCAGTGTGGTTGCAACCTACGATCGAGATATAAATAGGTTGTAAAAGTTAATTTCCACCCAACAATCTTCTGATACAGACTTCCATGTGATAGATAAGACCTTGCACCTACCTATATTAGATCACTCTAACTAGTTTCAGGATCGATATTGATAGGGCTGTTTACACTGTTCGACATATAATGTCCGTCAGGCGAATCTGTTCGACAGTGAATCTGTAGCATGTTCATGTCATGCGCAGTAGTAGCCTACGCTAATCCAGGAACATCGCATCTTGCACCGCTGGCAATCGATTCCCAGTTTTCGAGCTACAACGTGACATCTATGCTACTAGAACGGATATACATTTATTTATGTACGGTCGTCGTTCGCGTGCATTACAGTTTTGTGAAACTTTAATCACAAAAAGACATAAATGATATTAAGCTAAATTAGTTTTATCAATACCAAGCTTTTATGGGTTGAACATCGACATTTAGTCAGAGGGGACTGTGGGTGGCATCTTAATTGCTATCATAGGAAACAGTTGCAAATTGTCGCTCACCGTAATAGGACACAGGCACAATCGTGACTGAAGGTCTGTTAGAATTTCAGAAAATGATTGAGCAATCTCTTACTCATATTTTCTTACAGACAGCTCGCAAGGCTGTAGTACGATACAATTATTCTTGTTCGGGTAGTAGTGCATTAGTACTTGTAATAAACGTTGCGTAAATATCTGGACAAACAGAATGTGCTTTGCTGCAAATATACATCAATGAAATATTTCATTTATCTATTTCTTAACGATAAATATGCTGGGAAAACACATGATAAATTATTAAAGTCTTCTTCGACATCATTTAAGTTGCACATTTGTCAGATTCTATTCATTCCTTTGTTTTATTCTTAATTCCTTTATATCTCCCGGTTTCAATACATAAATCAAGCGCAGAGCAGCTGAACCTTGCCATTGAAGATTAATTATTCCCTATGCTCAAAACTACAAGCTATTGTTCTGAATATATACGTGTGACACTATGTTATGTTCTACATACAATACGTGTCCTACGACATCATGTTCTGCATACAATGCGTGTACTACAACGCTATATTCTGCATACTATAGTGTCCTACAACGTTATATTATACGTTGCTACAACGTTATACTATACGTGTCCTAAATGTTATGTTCAACATACAAAACGTGTCCTACAACGTTACGTTCTGAATACAATACATGTCCTACAACTACATGACCTGTATACAGTACGTGTCCAATTTCATGTTCTGTACACAATACTTGTCATACAGCTTCACGTTCTGTGTACCGTACGTGGCGTACAACCTCGGGTTCTGTATACATTACATGTCCTACCACCTAATGAATTGTATGCAAGACGTGTCATACAAATTCATGTTCTGTATGCAAGACGTGATCCCCAACTGATGTCCTTAGTTTTATGTCTGCGAAGCGAGCTGAAATGGAGATTAACGTCGTTTTTCAGAATAATTCGCTCAAATGACGACGTTCCTATGTGCGCATGTGACTGCTTGACTAGCCCAGACTTTAGCTGGTGTCATAGTACTAGCTCAGTGGGATAGCATGCCGCAGTTAAGCATGAATGCTCAACTCAGACAAATTATACTGACCCCCAGCCGAACAGTCCTTACTGCACCCATTAAGAAGGGCGTCAGACTGGGACCAGCAAACACCATATGTTAACGTCTGCTGGCAAGACACGGATCCAACCAGCGACCTTCCGCTCTCCGGGCGGACGCTCTAACCGCTACACCAGGAAGGTTGTTTTCGTATATGTCAGTCCGTTGGGTGACATTTCCCTGCTCACTTCCTTCCTGGCTTTACGTAACGTATGGCAGTGCCTTTAGTAGCCCCATGGGTTCTCGTTACAGCTTCCTCTTCTGATAGGAGGCCTTCACAAGCTTAAGTGCTTTGTCACTGAGTCAACAGCAGTTCTTAAAAGTCACACTGGCCGTTCAATCAGCTCACGTAAGGACCTACACCAGTCAGTAAAGGCAAACATGCTAGGTTTGGTCAGATGAGGAAGGGTAAGTTTGTGTACGCAATAAAGATGTACAAACATAATAAGAATAATAAAGCATTTCATAACAAATCCGTTAAGTGAATGGTGCTGACCCACTTTCAGCATTAATCATTTACGTTTGTTTCCTCTACAAACAGAAAAAAATGAAAATAGAGAATGACAGAAGAAACTGTTAGCTCATGGGTGAAATACCTCTCGTGGGTGTCCGAAAGCAAATTAACTAGACATCGCTTCCCTGTAAGTTCATACAATGACAAATGAGTGAGTTTCTTTTTACGCCGCTTTTAGCACAATTCCAGCTATATCATGGCGGGGCAAACCAAAAACGTCATCACATATTGTACCCATGTGGGGAATCCAACCCGAGTCTTAGCCGATGCGAGAGAACGCTCTAGTCACAAGGCTGCCCTACTGTCTCCTTAAGTCATACATCTTATTCACAAATCTGGTCCAATGACACCCGTGAGAAAATTAACTAATGAGTATTTTTGGAGTGTTACCTGACCACGACCTTCACATATAGCACCCATTTGGGAACTCGAACCCGGGTCTTAGCCGACGCGAGAGAACGCTCTAGTCACAAGGCTGCCCTACTGTCTCCTTAAGTCATACATCTTATTCACAAATCTGGTCCAATGACATCCGTGAGAAAATTAACTAATGAGTATTTTTGGAGTGTTACCTGACCACGACCTTCACATATAGTACCCATTTGGGGATTCGAACCCGGGTCTTAGGCGACGCGAGGGAACGCTTTAACCACTAGCCACCCGACAAGCCCAACGACAAGTAATAAACATTATCCTTCGACAATGAACATATGGTCGTGGGTGGTACACTCGTTTAATGTAACGCAATTCGCTGTTGACAGTTGCATCCCTTTACCATTCCAGGAACAGAAACCTAATCCTCGCTGATTGTGTTTCTCGGCTTGTCGGCTTTTCAGCGCCATACCTGTGCTGTTTTTCATCAATGCGGTAATTGTCTAAAGCCTGAATCATTTCCGGCTGTTCTTCCGCATCAATCCATTACACTGTGATTTGTCCGACAAATACACTTTCTTGTGCGTGGTAATTGTAAAGTTCTTACCCTACATCACTTTGGCCTTCCTCTTCCTCTTCAAGCAGATATTCTTAAATAAGGAATAAGTATATTTATGCTTATGGTGGCGGTCTCTAAATAATCGAGTCTGGACAAGACAATCCAGTGATCAACAGCATGAGCGTCCATCAACGCAGCTTGGATACGATGACATGTGTCAACCAAGTTAGCAAGTCTGCCAACCCGTTAGTCGCCTCAGTGGGTACTGAGGATGAACTCTAACCAGGAACTGTTCAAAGCGGTGTTACACCCATCTCACGCACTCACTAACATACGTACCTGAAAAACTGCCAAGAAAACACGTTTCATATACTCATTGGACCCTTGTATCCAATGCACATCCAAAGAAAATAATATTTTTTTTAAAAGTTTACGTTATTGAAAATTTGAACTGTGACTTACTGACTACCATGTTTTCCTATCTTAAACCTGAGAACGAGCATTGGACATTATCCAAGACTAGTATCTCATCAGCTGAGTGAGCAAAGGTGCAACACGTTAATCTGCACTGTATATTTATATTCCACTTTGGTCAAATCACACGCATGCCATACACACACCCTCGTGGCAAACTCTCAACTGATGATCCATCAGACACATTTAATATGGATAATTCGGTCAGTTTAAACGATATTACCTCAAGTTTACAGTAACAGCTTTGTTGTTACTATAATCAGAATATGCATATTATCTGTGATAGCTGAAATAGGTTTAAAATACAGGAGGCAGACGCAAATCATTAGGTGGCTGTCCTTCAGACTCGCTGTTATTTATTCACTGTGTTATGTGTGGGTTAGTATGTTGGTTCATCTTGCAAAGTGAGCTGATTCTCGCTAGATAATTCGGGCTATTAGTATATACATTAATGCTGTTAAAATGTTGAGCTGATGTTCTGTTTTCGTACAAAGTCGATCCCCTCGTGGATCTCCTTGTAATGTTGTGTAGTCTGCGGCATTGATGCTTTTTTAACTTTTAAAAGCTTTCAGACAAATAATATTCTTAATACAAAATTCCATTGAAACAGTGTTCGGGGGCTGCTGCCTAGACGCAGTTTAATACATTTATACATGGCATTACTATGGCAGTTTTTGACGACAATGAAACATATGATGAGATATATAGAAAGGTAGATAGCTGCATGCTAAAAGAAGTATCTGAAGACATTGATACATGTGAAAATGGTCCTATCCGTTTTGTGTAGCTAACAATAAGCTGTAAACCGGGAATCGATTTTGAGAGCTCCCATTCTGTGTTATCAAGTGCGATGTTTCTGGCATAATGTTGATCATCAACTTGAAGCAAATTCTGTATTCGATACAATAACATGAGTCATAATAATATCCGATACGATCTGTCGAACAGTGTATACAGGCCTATACATATCGATCCCGAAACATGTCTGCATGATCGAATAAAACGAGGCGCAAGGCGTTATTTATCACATGGAGGTCGGAATCTAAAGATTTGTGTACGAATGCTGACTTTGATATCCTGATATCAAGAGCAATCCAGCAGGATACCAACATGGAGCAACTCTGTAATTAGGAGCTGGTCATTTGTTATCGTAGTGAGGCTAAAAGCGAGCACGAGAGAAATATTTATAGCTATATAAATGAAAGTATTCCAGGAAATGTTCAAACTGGCCAGCTATGTAAGATGAAGTGGCTGGAACGGACGCATATCCGTTGGTTCCCCTGGATGTTAGTCCAGTGACTACAATTCGGGATGCATAATTTACGACCCCCTTGCATTCTATACACCTTTCGGTTATAAATTGGGCACATTAGAAACATACGGACATTAATGATTATACATACTATTTTAGCAAAAAGGAGTCACAGGTTAACAAGCAGTTGCAACACACACACACACACACACACACACACACACAGAAACAAACACACACACAGAAAGAGAGAAAGAGTTACACGCTCTACGCACGCAAACACCCACACAGTTAAAGACAACTTTCCTCGCGCAATCACAAACCCGCTCTCCCTCTATCTTTCTCTCTCTCTCTCTGTCACTGTCATACACACACAGAGACAGAAAGACAAAGAGAAAGAGAGAAAGAGTTACACGCAGTACGCACGCAAACGCCCACACAGTTAAAGACAACTTTCCTCGCGCAATCACAAACCCGCTCTCCCTCTACCTTTCTCTCTCTCTCTCTCCGTCACTGTCATACACACACACAGACAGAAACAAACACACACACAGAAAGAGAGAAAGAGTTACACGCTCTTCGCACGCAAACACCCACACAGTTAAAGACAACTTTCCTCGCGCAATCACAAACCCGCTCTCCCTCTATCTTTCTCTCTCTCTCTCTGTCACTGTCATACACACACAGAGACAGAAAGACAAAGAGAAAGAGAGAAAGAGTTACACGCAGTACGCACGCAAACGCCCACACAGTTAAAGACAACTTTCCTCGCGCAATCACAAACCCGCTCTCCCTCTACCTTTCTCTCTCTCTCTCTGTCACTGTCATACACACACACAGACAGAAAGACAAAGAGAAAGAGAGAAAGAGTTACACGCAGTACGCACGCAAACACCCACACAGATAAAGACAACCTTCCTCACGCAATCACAAACCCTCCCTCCCTCTCTCTCTCTCTCTCTCTCTCACTGTCATACACAACACACACAGAGAGACAGAGAGAAAGAGGAAGAGAACGAGAAAGAGAGAAAGAGTTACACGTCCTACGCACGCAAACGCCCACACAGATAGACAACCTTCCTCACGCAATCACCAACCCGCTCTCTCTCTCTTTCTTTTTGTCACTGTCATACACGCACACGCACACGCACACGCACACACACACAAACACACACACGGCGTATGTTTCCAACGCGTATTCATGTGTTTAGTCTTTTCACTGATATAAAAACATAAAGCAAATGTATATACAACTATCGTTTCTGGAGATGAAGCAGACGAATAACGAGGCAACGCCCTAATGTTTTACGACACTGCTCGGACAAAAATACATGTAACGCATACGTGGTATCAGTGTCGAGCGAGTATATTGACTATATAAAGGAAATGAAACCAACCTATAACGTTTGTGAGTACAGACAGCACACTGACGACGTGAATACAATAATACAAACGTGGCGTCCATGAACAACCCGTTCCGGCCCGGCCCGTGGAACAAAACTAGACAATGCCTGAGCTGTTTCAAGAAAAATTTCGACAATGTTAATACAACGAATGTAACAATCTCTTGGAAAAATAGCCAGAACGGGTATAGACTGTCTATGACAATACAGTAGCCATAAAATGGTCTCCCACGTCACAAATACGTCTGCAAAACTTAACGACAACTGAAGGTCATCTTCGAGACACTTTGTGGCAACGGAAATGGGCACGTAACAATGTCGTAACGACAGTGTAATTGATAAGTAACGACGATGTAACAGCAGTGTTATTCTAATCGACGTGAAGCAGTCTACACGCATATATGAAAACAGGATCAAAAGAATCAGATATTAATAAAAGTAGTGTTCGCGTCGTGTGACGTGTGTCGATATTAGATCTTCCACTGTTCTGTCACAATAAGCTTGTGTTATAATTCAATTACTAACATGGATGCTGAGAGTATCAGCCTTGCAAATCAATGGGTAAAAACTGATCCGGCACGGGAGAACGTTTCATAATAATACCCTGTTCCTTTGCAGGTATGCACATGCTGCCTTTTACTCCATTTCACTGTAAAATAAACTGGCTTTGTTAGTTTTGTTGTCCTATCTGTTGTGCGCAGTATTCATGTTATAAGACCGTGACCTGTAACTCTCTCCGGAACTTTACACATGCTCTCTCTCTCTCTCTCTCTCCCTATCTCTCTCTCTCCCTCTCCCTCTATCTCCCCACCCCCCCCTCTCTCTCTCCACAGAAGTCATGGCTCAGGGTAGTTATACATTGTATATTGTATTACTAGAATAACATCCAGAGGATTGCTCACACCCTTCAGTGGTCCGTTTCTTTAACTACCATGTTGGTAATCCCGTAGCTCTCCTTGAGCGTAGTGGCTGAGCCTGATCACCCAATGTAAAGTCGATTCTTACGAACAACATTCGAATTCCACCAGAACTGCCTTCTGGAAGTGCAGTGTTGAAATTACTGATCAATTTGTTATTACAGACTTTAGAACGAAACGCGTTAACGTCAGTGAACCCCCGCAAACCACGTTACAGTGTATTGAGAACAAACTACAAATATTTCACAAAACACCTACTTTTTCACTCTTTGATGATGTATTAAATAAACCGAAGCGGGAACTAAAATGACAGGTGATGTGCTCGTGTGTTTTGGAAGAAAATTCAGTAGTAATTAAATCATACTGACAGTATCTTCCGTGTGATTTATTACCCTAAGGCTCACGAACATCCTTTCCTGGCGCATGAAAACAGACATTAATCAACAAAATATAAACCAGTAACGGTGACTCTTTGCACCTGATATAATTGCGGGTTATGGAAGTTTTGTGCTATGAATATCTCCAGACTGTGTGTTCAACTCAAGAAAAACCTGTTCTCCGTGGTAGGGCGCTTACACAAAGATAGCGATTTGACTGGGCAGGAACGAGGAGCTGCATCCTACAGGCGATTCCAGTGGCCGGCCGGCCGATCGCTCACAAAGATTCTTGTTGGATGTAAACGCGTAGTACAGGATTCGCCTTCACAGACGTGTTGCTAAGAGCAATCAAGCCTATGGCAATGGGACTACGAGGAATTACAAATGGCTCGTCTTTTCTCAATAATGGATCAATGCATAAAATCATTCTTGATCATTGGATTTCAAATGAAAGGGTGAGTGCCGTTACACTAGATCCTGTTGTTCGGATTAATGCTTTATGAATGAACTGAAAGACCATTTGGGTAAGCAGAAGTTTTATTTTTGTGTAAATTGTGTCCTTTTTTCCTTTTGAGGAACCATGACCATATTATCGCACATTTTTCATAGCTTGCGAGTTGGGCTATTTTCATAAATGAAATGTACATGCATCATTTTTTTACTTTGTTTATAGTTAAAAGGGACATTTTTACAAAATATTATACTATCACAATGCTTGTCAGTTCTGCTTTCTGCTTCATTCTGGATACCGGAAAGTAATGTATTGTTTACGTAGTTCCAATAATCATTATTAAGTCTTCATTTTCCCTCAGCTGAATTGTCGATAAAAGCGGATGTATTTTGAAGACGCCATGTTATTAATCGAGTCTGGCCATTATCCCGCCAGCCACGAACGTCAGTTCCATATGTATCTGTTGACGATAACCTTGGGAGTATCATTTTGTCAGCCTATGGCTTTCCTTTGCGGTACAATGTGATAGATCGGTAGTTGATTAGAACGATAGATGCATGAATACCCCCGGGAGGCTTGATGTCCAAGCTCACACGATTCAGCTCTAAATTAACGTTTAGTTTACAAATACAGTCATGCTTAGGTATCTCTTTGATACCGAACGTTTACCCACTGTTTCATAGAGAAGAAAGAATTTAAACTAAAACTGAAAGAGAAGGATTGACATTGACGTTTGACGCTAAAGCTTGTCCATGTTCCTACAGGTATAGCGAACCTGGCGTTTGAGATCAGATGTAGGTATAGTGCTCTTAAATGAATGTCTGTAAACCTGTCCCTGTCGTCACATCTCTCGCAGTTCACAATCACTCATCATGAGATGCATGTTTACATGAATACTCTACCGCAACACGGTATGCTGGCTCCGAGTCGGCCACAATTGGTATTCTTAAAGCCCCTTCAAAACGCCGAGAAGGTGCTCTATCTGCTAGTCCTCCAGATCACCTGAAGCTAGAGTGCGTTTATCGTTTCTTGAGACAGTATCTCAGTCACAACGCAGCTTGTCTGCTTCTTGGAGGATTAAATCCCGAAGCGGTGCAGATTTCTGACTTATACCCCTTTGGCTGAACCCGCGAACTGGGTCTGGTGGACAAGAACCTAGAAACACAATCAGAGCAAACAGAAATCCTAAGGGACTCGGGGCGAGTTAATGTAATGGTTACAGAGATCTGGGTGTTATTTCCTACATGGCTACAGTATGTGAGGCCCATTCCTTGTGTCCCTGCCTTGATATTGCGCTAAAAGCGGCGTTGAACTACACCCGTTCACTCCAAGAATTCCTAAGCTGGATCCTGGGGGAGCCGTTTATACATATAGCTACTTGAACCATGGACCTCCTAGGTTGTGATGATTATTGTTCTTAGAATTATAACTACGTGACCATCCACTGGTTTATCCTGGGAATAAATTTCAAACGAAGAGCCTGTCTTAAGACTATTTCTCTCCACAGGTGCTTTCCTCAAATGGGTACAATGAGTGTATCCCATTTCTGGTGTCCCCTGTGGTGGTAAAAGTAAACTCAGTCAATCCATAAGCGCTTATAACGTTATGTTCACTTATATATGTTGTCGTTGTTGAATAAATACCAAATTCCTGACGAGAAGCTGTATTCGCTTACACTTGCGCTTAACACCGAAAACACCCTCCACGTGAAACATATAAACAAGGTGGATTTCATTACCCAAACTATGTATCGTCCTTGACCACACACGAAAACGCGGACTCCTGTCACAACACGTACCTTGTCTACATTGTACGACTCGGGTCAGTCTACGGTGCTCAAGGCACAAGCTCTTCGGTCACTGTGTGTCCCTACGTGGGTTTACTGACCCCAGAGGGTAGATGACACCTCCTGGCAGTCACGTGGAGCTGGACATATAATGCCTAGCGATCACAAATCATCACAGACCATCACAGACCTGCACTCGGATATTCATTTTATATGATCCCTTTGAGAGCTTCATGTAGACCTTCGACAAGGTATTTATCAGTTTCTGGTATTGTACTACCGATAGTGACACATATATCATTATTATTGTTCTGTAAATACAATTTTACAGTTCCTATGCTGACTGAAAGTGCTAATTGTTAATCATGATTGTACTTTAAATAATATTTGTTTAGGGAACTGATAAAGTTATTTGATAGGCATATTGTAAGGCATTCTGTCGTGTAGAAATTTAAGTTTACAATTTTAATGCTAGTTGCAGAATCGAATCTATTTGCATAGTCGGACTCTCCATTGCATAGCAGAACATTTAATTTCAATCTCATAAGTTCTTTTAAAAGGATACTTTTATTGACAGCATTTTCAATCTTGCGGTTTGTGTTATCTCCAGCGACAATGATCTGCTTTTGGATATTTGCACGAAGCGTAAAAAACATATATTTTCATGCATCATTTTTTTTCACCGTGGAAATACTATAACTCCTGGACATGTGTCCTTAATCACATGTTCATACGGTTTATGTGTTGCGAAGATATATTTTGGAACTCTAACACCCCCACCGATTCCTTGCATCGATTGTGGAGATAAACATTTGTTTCATTAACGTTCAAATTACGTAAGGGTGTAACAGTTATGGATACGTGAAACAATTGTATCCAAGACAACAACTTCTAGAGACCTAAAAAACATAATCCCGAAACGTGTAACAGTTTTTGCTAATTCGCCATTATGTGCCCTTAGACGAAATCACTGCAACTCCCTGAGCTCCCTTGCTTTGGAGTAACACACCAGTAGATATTAAGGCTGTAGCAGATAACCAGAAATTACATCCTACTCTATCACTCCTCTAGGGTATACTTTGATTGCCATTTAAGGCTAACACAGGACTTTGAGAAACAGCAATTGTCTAAAATCTGATTGAGACATTAATCCAATAATTATACGATGGTCATTCTGTTTCAGCGCTAGCCGCTTGACATGGCCAAGGCTAGAAGCGGTTATTGGTATTCATAAGTTATCGGACGAATGTTCCTACGGACAGGCACGTCAAACACGTGCACTTCACAGCTGTTAAAAAGAGAGGGATTGATCCAGCGCGATCACTGTGACACTCTCTTTCACCTTATTCAATAGTGTCTGAGTTTGAACTAGCGTGGCAAACTAGACCAATACGGGCGTCACTGTGAGACAGATTGGCTCATCAGAAGGCGATATTGCGTCCACGGGCGATTTGGAGCTGTCAGTTGGAATTGTTCGGGGAAAGCGGAACTGAGGATACCTGGCACTGGAGCAAATTTGTACACCTGGGATCTCCATTTAGGAATCACTTCATCATCGTGGGGCTCATTTCATCTGCTTGTTGAGACTGCGTTTGTACAAGTGACATGATTGAGAAGTTCGGAAGAACAACGGAAGACACACCCAAGGGGAACCATAATTATACCTACCTCTACTACGATGACATACCGCCTTGTGTATGGCCCGACCCAAGGCCAGAAGGTAAGGCAAATATCATCAGAATAACCATTATCCTCATCGTAATTTAACATCATATGTGGCAGCAGGACTACAAGTGGTGGTGGTACTATTTGAGGTAGTAGTAGAACCACTACCTGTAGTAGTTGTAGCAGTAGCTGTCATTGTCAAAAGGAGTAATTAGGGTTACTTTATTACTATTGCTCTGTCATTTTTGAAAGAACTTGGCTTAACCAATAGATTATTCTCGATTATTCTCGCAGAATCGTCGAATTGATGTTATGTAAATTTGATGTCGCCATTATCATTATCATCATCACCATCAGCAGCGGCAGTATTGTATCATCATCATCATCACAATCATCATATTGGGTGATTTTAAGTCAGTTTCGTCGCTTGATGCCTTACTCATAAATTATCATTTTTGTTAATGTATGCCATGAATTTTACACTATCTACTGCAAACACATTCCAAATACATGACGTAGCAAAACTTGCCAAATGAGTGGCATATTCTGTTTATGATCTGACGTCATGCGGTTTCAGCAACTTAGGCAACACTCATCACTGAGAGGACAAACTGGATAAGGTCCTAATTATGTTTCCTCAAGGTGTTCCTGTGGGGATAAACTAATGCAAATCTATCTGTGATACAATGATTGCGGGGCTTCACTCGTTAAGATTCATATCTGTAACGTCCACTTATTAATTATCAATGCATAACACGGGTCAGTCAATATTACCCGGTTGTTGTTCACCCTGCAGTCCTCGTTAGTCGGTCTCCATCTCCGGTGTTCACACGGCTGTGGGTGGTCACTATAAGTGTACATAACATGGCTATTGTCCACAACAACAACCGGACTACTTTGGGCAATGCCGGTCAAGGCTGACCCTCGGCAAGATATTGCTTGGGCACGTAATTAGGTACGATACAGTTAAGATGTGTTTCGATCACACATGCTTCGATGTGTGATCGATCAGTTGATAAGGGAGACCGATATGCTCACCTGTTATTCTTGGTAAATAGTTCGACAGTCACATTACGTACATAACGCATAGTCACATTTTGATGGGAAACGGTAGTTTGACAGTCACATCACACGGATATTTACACTGTAAACATCGGGACGTGTATCACATAGTCCCATTTTGATAGGAAACGGTAGTTTGACAGTCACATCACACGGATATTTACACTGTAAACATCGGGACGTGTATCACATATTCCCATTTTGATGGGAAACGGTAGTTTGACAGTCACATCACACGGATATTTACACTGTAAACATCGGGACGTGTATCACATAGTCCCATTTTGATCGGAAACGGTAGTTTGACAGTCACATCACACGGATATTTACACTGTAAACATCGGGACGTGTATCACATAGTCACATTTTGATAGGAAACGGTAGTTTGACAGTCACATTACACGGATATTTACACTGTAAACATCGGGACGCGTATCACATAGTCACATTTTGATGGGAAACGGTAGTTTGACAGTCACATCACACGGATATTTACACTGTAAACATCGGGACGCGTATCACATAGTCACATTTTGATAGGAAACGGTAGTTTGACAGTCACATCACACGGATATTTACACTGTAAACATCGGGAAGCGTATCACATAGTCACATTTTGATAGGAAACGGGAGTTTGACAGTCACATCACACGGATATTTACACTGTAAACATCGGGACGCGTATCACATAGTCACATTTTGATAGGAAACGGTAGTTTGACAGTCACATCACACGGATATTTACACTGTAAACATCGGGACGTGTATCACATAGTCACATTTTGATAGGAAACGGTAGTTTGACAGTCACATCACACGGATATTTACACTGTAAACATCGGGACGCGTATCACATAGTCACATTTTGATAGGAAACGGTAGTTTGACAGTCACATCACACGGATATTTACACTGTAAACATCGGGACGCGTATCACATAGTCACATTTTGATAGGAAACGGTAGTTTGACAGTCACATCACACGGATATTTACACTGTAAACATCGGGACGCGTATCACATAGTCACATTTTGATAGGAAACGGTAGTTTGACAGTCACATCACACGGATATTTACACTGTAAACATCGGGACGTGTATCACATAGTCACATTTTGATGGGAAACGGTAGTTTGACAGTCACATCACACGGATATTTACACTGTAAACATCGGGACGCGTATCACATAGTCACATTTTGATAGGAAACGGTAGTTTGACAGTCACATCACACGGATATTTACACTGTAAACATCGGGACGCGTATCACATAGTCACATTTTGATAGGAAACGGTAGTTTGACAGTCACATCACACGGATATTTACACTGTAAACATCGGGACGCGTATCACATAGTCACATTTTGATAGGAAACGGTAGTTTGACAGTCACATCACACGGATATTTACACTGTAAACATCGGGACGCGTATCACATAGTCACATTTTGATCGGAAACGGTAGTTTGACAGTCACATCACACGGATATTTACACTGTAAACATCGGGACGCGTATCACATAGTCACATTTTGATGGGAAACGGTAGTTTGACAGTCACATCACACGGACATTTACACTGTAAACATCGGGACGTGTATCACATATTCACATTTTGATCGGAAACGGTAGTTTGACAGTCACATCACACGGATATTTACACTGTAAGCATCGGGACGCGTATCACATAGTCACATTTTGATGGGAAACGGTAGTTTGACAGTCACATCACACGGATATTTACACTGTAAACATCGGGACGTGTATCACATAGTCACATTTTGATAGGAAACGGTAGTTTGACAGTCACATCACACGGATATTTACACTGTAAACATCGGGACGTGTATCACATAGTCACATTTTGATGGGAAACGGTAGTTTGACAGTCACATCACACGGATATTTACACTGTAAACATCGGGACGTGTATCACATAGTCACATTTTGATGTAAATGTTAGTTCGCTTCAGTAAGATTCACAGGCAGCTGTTATGGACCAGCGATGGACATCAAAAGTCATATCATGAAGGTAAATGTCTGTTGGACTGTCACTTTAAGATGACAACACAGTAACAATTTGAATTGTAAACGTAATTCGAAATGTATGCGATGTGCTTGTTTACGACCGATGAACCTCAACAACCACTTTAGTAGGGTATGTGTGTCCGACACTCACAATATGATGGTAAACGTTTGTTCGTCACTCACAATATGATGGTAAACGTTTGTTCGACACTCACAATATGATGGAAAACGTTACATCAGTTCTCACAATATCACGGTAAAGGTTAGGTCGACACTCACAATATGACGGTAAAGGTTACTTCGACACCCACAAGATGATGCTAAACATTAGTTCCACACCCACAATATGATGTTAAATGTTAGTTCGACATCCACAATATGATGTTAAACTTTAACTCGACATTCACAATATGATGGTAAATGTTACTTCGACACCCACAAGATGATGCTAAACATTAGTTCCACACCCACAATATGATGTTAAATGTTAGTTCGACATCCACAATGTGATGTTAAATGTTAGTTCGACATCCACAATATGATGTTAAACTTTAACTCGACACTCACAATATGACGGTAAACGTTACTTCGACACTCACAAGATGATGCTAAAGGTTAGTTCCACACCCACAATATGATGGTAAAGGTTAGTTCGGCACGCACAATATGATGGTAAACGTTAGTATGACAATCAAAAAACTGATGGTAAGCGTTCGTAAGAACGTCACATTAGGTTGGTAGAAGTTTTAACGTTAGTTCGACTAGCGCGTAAGGATGAGAGCTACCCGTAAAGGTCACTGGTAGAATAGGCCTTTAGCAAACCATGCATGTCATAAAAGGCGACTATGCTTGTCGTAAGATGTTGTCAGACTCGCTGACGTGGTTGACACATGTCACCGGCTCCCAGTTGTGCAGATCAATGCTCATGTGGTTGATCACTTGATTGTCTGGTCCAGACTGGAATATTTACAAATATTGCTGAGTGCAACGTAACATTAAACTCACTCACTCACTAACGAAGAAAGCGTTTTAGGATGGTTAACACAGGTTGTACGACAGTGACAGTGGGAAAGGATTGTGAAGGTAGTTCTGACATTAAGTAAGGAAGGGGAATGTTTTAGGATGACACGTGTTAATTCAACAGTCACATCAGGAAGATAACGCATATTCACATAGGGATGACAGTCACGTCAGGATTGTGACGTACTTTAGGATCGTAATGGTTAGCACGACAGATACAATTTAGGGATCTACGCCCCTCCTCTACCGGTGTTTATATCAGGAACCCAAAGCCAAACACCAACAGCAGGTGTTGAGGTGGCGTTCCTCTGATACACATTTCAAACCTGACATCTTCAAAGTGATTTTCCTTGTCCGTCAGTATCATAGGCGGCGTTTAGGTCGAGGAATTAATAATCTGATTTCAAAAAGGCATGCTCATATTCGTGAAGTCATCGGCAGACCGTCTTTTGCAGAGACTCTTCTTCAAGATACTCCTAGAACATTGTTAGGTTCATATTGCTGAACACTATACCAAAAAAAACCTAACACGACCACCGAACTGATGAACTATATGTTTCTAAAGAACCGACTGCTGAAACAGATACAGCGCTGTCCCTGTTTGCTGTGTGATAACATGTAACTGTCGATTGTCTAGCCAAATTATTTGGCAAGGCATGGAACATTACAGACTTGACTCCCGCTCTGGAGATTATACCATTCTCCAGTAATCAGCCATGAAAAGGATTCTTTAGATCTTATCACAGTCACTTATATTTCACTCCTGAAGCCTTGTGATCTCACAACAGACTTGATGATGTTATCAACAGAGCGCCGTCTGAAATACCTCCACACATTAAGCTGCTCGGAGTGGGTACTCAAACAACATTGAATGGTAAAGTAACATCGCGATAAGAGGGCGGTGGGGTAGCCTAGTGATTACAGCGTTGTCTCATCGTAAAACCGAGTTCGATTCCCCACACGGTTCAATATGTGAAGGCCATTTTTGGTGTCCCCACCGAGATATTGCTGGAATAATGCCAAAGGCAGCGTTAAACCATACTCACTCACTCATTCAATCAATCACTCATTCTCGGTAAGGAAATATTTTAGAAGTGGCCTTGTAAGCTGGTGGTTGTTAGCGCGTCAGCAATGAATAATTAGTGAATGAATGAGTTTTTTTTGCACCGCTCTTATCAATATTCCAACAACATCACAGCGGGGTACACAAGAAATGGGCTTCACACAATTTGTACATGTGGGGAATCCAACCCAGGTCTTCATCGTTACTAGTGAACGCCCTTGCCACAAGACTATCCCACAAAATGACAGATTTTGGCGCAATATTCCAGCAGTATTATATTCCGTATAAGTGCTTCAGATTGCAGAGACCTGGGAAATCGTACCCGGGGCTTCTGCGTGACGAACGAGCACTTGATGTACCAGGGTACACCACCGCCCGTAGCAAAGACCTACAATCAATCTGTGGTGTTCAGCTCAAGTCAGATTTGACTGCTTCGGAGCTCTGCACTTGGTAACCCGTGAAGATCTGGGTTAGAATTATTGGTATTCAGCAACCAAAGCTGGTTGTAAGAGGTGCCTAACATGATCGGGTGGCCAGGCTCGCTGGCTTGGTTGACCCATGTCATCGATCACCAGATTGTCTGGTCCAGACCGCAGCCATGTAGCTGTAATACGGTTGAGTGCGGAGTAAAACAACAACTAACCAGTCAACACATCGCAGCACAATGGTTATCGTAACTCCCATTCTTTAGTATAGAGATACTACAGCCGAAACTGGGTTGGGTTCACTTTTCCAGAACGATCTTAGTGCTAGGATGATCTTCCACACCATAACATAGGTTCATGATAGTCATAATGCCAGGACCGCTTTGTTCATGTGGTACCTGGGCCCTGTTTCAGAAAACTCTCGTAAGACATCGCACCTTTCCTCGTAACATTCGTACCTTCTATACTGTAAGATAAGAGAAAAGTTGCGAAATCTTAGGCTTTGGAGAAACGGACCCTGGTCTCTGTTGTATCTGATAATGTTTAATGTACCCACAAAGGTAACAGACAGCATCTTGCGCCATCAAATGATAATTCGTATCCCGTGATCTTGATCGTAACGTCTATACTCTGACGTAGACTTACGATGATTGTACGTACGCTACGTGCAAGCGGTCCTTTGTCTGAAAATATATGTCCAATTCCCCCTCTAGACTTCGATGATGAGGCTTTGTACATAGTTTTAGAAACATTGTCAAACAGTGCCACTACATGATCGCGAAACAGTATACAGTGGAAGCTGTCTAAACCGGCACTCACTGGGAATGAAGAAATAATCCGGTTTAAGCAATGTGCTGGATTGCAGAGCTGATGATATATGTACAAGCGACAGCCACTGATATTTTATGCCGGTCTTGACAACTTGCTGGATTGGACAAATGCCGGTTTTGACAGCTTCCACTGTAGATGATCACAGAAAAACAACATTAAAAAGACAGTAATGTCTGTGGCTGAACTTAGAATGAGCCGTTTCTCTGAGGCATCAAGTTGATATCTGTACTTACAGCGCATCAACTATACCTAATGTTCGAATTACTAAGCGAGATCATTGAGAACAAGTAGAAAAATAATCAATATGGTGTTTGATGTAGCTGCAAGGCACAAATTGACGATCCGCCCAGTCGTCAAGGATGAGGCGTAGACAATGCATGTTTATTGCGACAGATGTTTGATATATTGTGAAGAATATGCAACAGACCTATCACGTGACACTGTAGTCTTGCAGTGACAGCACCAGCTGTTCCCGAGATCGATAATTATTTTAGTGCTGATGATTTCAGAATACGTCTTGCCAAAGATGCCACCTTGCACAGATAGAGTTCAAACAAATTACATGTTTGTGCAGGGCTGTGAGCTATTTGATCAAGGTATCATAAGCTATTACAGAATCTAGTGCGACATATTTCACATATTGACATTATAAGGCAAATACCGGAGAACACTATTCTCAATTTAGCGCGTCAGTGATGTGTAATGCAATTCCCGTGTTTGACTTGTGCAATATGTCCCCCGTGTTATAGGGAAACAATTGTCGTGTCTTTGATTGTGTTTGTAATGAGTGTCAGGATGTGTATTTGTATAAGCTTTGTATCTGGTAGGTTGTGGAAAAAAATGGAAAAAATAAGGGAACACGTGCCCTTTCATGTGATCCCTTGTTTTTCCCCTCAGTATATATCAACTACAGTTTCTGAAAATGAAGAAAGTTTCAGTTCCACAGTTTTATTATGTTTCATTACTTTATTCAATAACCTGTGTTTCTCTGTTAAATGTGTTAATTTCATAAGCAAGATGTTAGTTTAACCAGTTACCATCCACATGTGATGATCACTAGAAATAATCGCTGTTCTGTCGGCCTTGAGCAGGGTTAGTGAGTGGGTTTTTGCAACAATATGACGGCGGCTTAAGGCATTATTAATGGGTTTTACACATTTTATCCCACCCCCACACCACCCTACAACCTGTATAGTTGTGGTAGAACACAACAACACGTAACAGTATGTCGAGTCTACCATCTTTACCATTAATATGTTTAACTTATATTTTCTGTACATGGAGTCAAATCCTGCAAATATTACATGAGCATGTGAAGAAAAACAATATAAATAATTAATTTGTGTTTCCATCTATAGCATCCGTTCTTAGGCGACCAAATCCCCCAAACAACGTTCAAACATGTACAATCAAACAAGCAAATACTGGTATCTCAATTACAGGTCGATGAGTAGGCTAATGGTTTAAGCGTTCGATCGTCTCGCCTAAAAACTAGGGTTCTATTCGCAACCTTGGTCTGGAAGAGATCTACAAAGCAAACCAAAGCACAGGTACCAGTATCTGATTACTATTTGATAAGCAGCCTAATGGTTTAAGCATTCGATCGTCTCGCCTAAGACCAGGGTTCAGTTCCCCACGTGTAATATATTTGGAAGTATGTGTGTATGCATATCCAGCGGTATGCTATAGCATGAACGGGTCATAGTGGATAACATACCTATCATGATCCAAGCGACTACATCAACCGTCACGGAAATAAATAATGATGTTTAGATACGACATAAATTTACCACGATGTGTCAACTTAGTCTCTGCAAAAAAATTTTCAAACAAAGATCTGTATTTAATTTGAAAGTCAAATTCATAAACCAAAAGAACATTTGATCTTGCTCTGTTGCTTTATGGTATGAGCAAGTTGAAAGTAAAATTGTATAGTTTGTGGCCTGCGAAACAATAACATTAGTTTAATGACTTTTGGACACAAGTTATTTCGTGAGGTTTAACACTGCTTTTTCGCAATATGCCAGCAAGATCATGGAAATGGGAGAACAACACAAAGGAGCTTCACATATTGTACTCAACTCGGGTTTTTCGGCGCTACGTGCGAACGCTGTAACCACTAGACCATCCCACATCGTCGCTTTAAGGGGTAGAAAAGTTTACTATATTGCAAAAGAACCAAGTGTGTTTCGATTTCCGGACAAAACAGATTCCATCGGGGGTAAAGGGCTAGAAATCAGAAGTTTGAAAATGATTTGAATGGGTGAAATGAATAGGTCGCTTCATGAGGGCTTCGAGAAATGCACAAAACGTGCACCTGCTTCTCACACAGTTTATCCTAATAAAGTATATAGTGTAGAGCTATATGATAACACAATTAGACACAGATCGACTGACATCTGATTCATCTGATAGAAGAAATATGCGTTATGGTGTGACCTTTGATGACCTTAACGATACGGTTTGTTTATACACAGTGCTAGGTCCCCGCGTTATCTTGTGAACCTTTCACTTTGAGGTCATCCCTTGACACGTACCATGTGTCTCCACACAAACAAGGATGAAAGACCATTTTGACAGGCCACCCGTCCAAAGGTGACAGTCTAAGACGAATTCACCAAACGTGATTCTCATAAAGTTTCTTCATTACTTTCTAATACGACAAAAAGACATGTCATTTCTGGTTCTACTGCTTTGTTGACATTATCAAGCAGTTACCCTCACGTGGAGTAAATTCCAGATAGTAGTTAGGATTGTGAAGGGATTGCGCATTAAACATATTCATGTCTCTGAAGACCAACTGGTACTGGCCGCAAAGCTTATGGACACAGTTCTTGCGTTATGGCATCTTGACAATTCCTACATTTCGTGTCATTACCGACATCACTATCCTGCCAAACAAATGGCCCGAACTGTTTTGTCACTCATTCAAGCCGTTAAATTCATTTGCGCATTTGCACCACTCTCTCGACTGAATCAAATTCCCCTATAATTCAGTTTTGTCTCCTTCTGAAAGTAACCTTTATGCTGGTGTTACTGTGCCGGCATATAGGATACAGTGTTATGTGCGTTGTTGAAAATAGTTATTCGTTCATATTTCACAAACGTTCCAAAGATTAAGTTCACAGTAACCACAAAGATTAGATATTTGACACCCAGTGTGAATACTGATCCAGTAATAATAGGCGTCGTCAAGCAACTGGATGAGAGATAACTCCATGACATTGTTTTGAATATACTATGCCATTTAGAAAGTGGTTACATGTAACACATGTTATATTTCCTATTCCACTTTCTCAGTAAAGTATCAGCGGTGGGGCAACCCACTGATCAAAGCGTTCGCTCGTCACGTTCGATTCCAGATTTGGGCACAATGCGGGAAGCCCATTTATGGTGCTACCGCGGTGATATTGTCGGAACACTGCTGAAACTCACTGCTCACTTAGTAAGTACAGACAACACGGATTCCAGTAATTTTATTCTATTCTATTCGAATCCACACCGTCAGAATCAACAAATCGCCGGCTCACAAAGTTAGCCGTCTAACCCACTCTGCCACCGCGGTTGACTTAGTGTGCTGGTGATTAGTTTTCTTTCTCTGAGTGCGCTGGGTTCGACTCTTGAACAGGACGAACTCAATAATAGTGTTTCCATCTGTACTCTATATTTTTAATATTTTCACTTTGTTGTGAAGAAATAAGCATTCAGGAAAGTTGCTACTTGTTTACACAAACATAACACATATTATCGGTATTTGTTAGTAGCAATGGTTGAGTAACAATAATTGCACTACCAATTCGTTAAGTGATCTGGGAGTTTTATCTATTGGCATACGCCTCTGCCAAGTTAGTCTCCATTTGAACCTTTTAGTCGGAATCTGTTAACTATGAATATCGTGCATGGACAGCGCCAACAAATCAAATAAACATGGTTGAAAGACATTTTCTAGATCTATGTTTGTGAAACAGGAGGCACGATTTCAATCTTTAGGGAAAATACAAACTGTCTTTTTTCCTCGTTATTCTAAATCATCAACAACAAGAGCAATTCAATGTGCCTTATATGTGTTCTTCCCCCGAGTTCGTATCCACTTATGCATAGAAAAATGTCATGGGATTAGTGTTGCCTGCGCTCTTCGATAAGAAATATCTGATTCACAGACAGATACAGTTGTGGTATATAAATATGACCCAGGAGTATTGAAACCAAGTCGGTGGACTGTGATGGCAAGGCTAAATCACGGTGCTTGGAGAAGCATCCGTTTTATGAGGTTTGCTCTAGGGGTGAGCCAAGGTCTTCAAGCACATCTCAAGGCTACAAAACCTGATCAGGTGGTTCTTGTTCTTGTTCTGCATTTGAATTGGAGTACGTTAAGGTTTTGAATCACACTTAAGAAGGGGTTGGTGGCTAGGAAGACGGATTGGAAGACTCCTCAGGTCTCAAAGTCTTGTTCTGGCTGTTGTGAGTTTACGCTAAATGTTTCAAGACAGTTCTGCGACGGATTTAGTTCCGACCGAAACCAGTTAGTTGTCTTAAAGGTCTTGTATGATTTAAAATTTGATGAATTGTCAAGGTGGGTTTGACACAGTGTCATTCGAAACACTGGACAATATTGAACGGTGAGTCATGAACACGTGAGTAGTAGACTCAAAGTGAGTTCCTGTAACGAATATGGGTTAGTCGTGCACATGCATAATGGGTGTGGCCGGGTGTCACGATGGTGCAATGCTAGCTTTTCCCCAGAAAACATGCCAACACTTTTTGTTGGCATTATTGTTTTATAATGATTCATTCATATAGTTTTACAGCCAATTGCTTCTGTTTCAGTGAATAAACGAGACTACTTATCCTCTAGCGTTGACGGCTTTTATTACATTACATTTAGCTGAACTGAATAGTTGGCCTTTTTGAGATTCGAAACTAAACGACCGTAACAAACTGTTAAATAACCTCAAAATGTATTTCAAGGTGTTCTCCGATTGCATTACGTGTGTTTCAGTGTTAAAACATCGACATACTATACTGAGTGAAAACACGTGTTAAAGTTGTTGCCAGTCAGCGAGTGGGATCATGGTTGTAGCCAGTTAAGCATTACTAACGTCTTATGGATGATTTTCAGCAACACATCAGTAACAACTTATCACAGTCAGAACAGGGCACTGTCTCTTGTTCTACTCGCTTCCGCTCCAGCATGTAGTTTTAAATGAGTTATCCTGTTACACATATATATCTATAGAACCCACCTCGCGGATACTCGGTAATATACTGACGAGAGAAAGAGACGATACATCTACCCTTGTGTACGGATACGTTTCATTTTCAGTTGATAACATCTTTAGGTATTAAGTGAAGTTATAAGTAAATGTTTATTGTTTTTACCTTATAAAGGTGTAATTTATTTGAAAACAGACTAATCTAAAAACTATTAGTACTTACCGAGAACTTATCACTGAAAAACAACAAACCATTTTTCTCCCAATAAAAGCAGTGATGCTTAAAACTTGTCATGTGATTTTCAGATTCACATGATCTTACCCTGCACTTAACTGAATTCATTTTTACACAGTCATTCAGATAATAGATTTCATAAACACTTTGCCGGAATGAATGATCGAATAGACGAACTCAAAATAAGGAATATTTCTTTCTTTTCAAATATTACTTTAGATGTACATATATACTTCCGTTTTGCCCCACAGTTTATTCTAAGTCAGCTGTGCGTTTACTTCTTATTTTGTTTTCAATCGGTTTGAAATCAATAAATAAAATAATGTGATAGAAATTACTCGAATGTATGTCTGCTTATGCTTCCATGAACATGTTATTATATAAATAAGTTTTTCCGTATGTTACACACGTGTAATGTCAGTGTTAACATCATATGTAACATAAATCACGTGTTATCAACTAGGAAACAATGTTCCATCAGTTGAACATGTCAACAGAAACCTTGATGTCCAAGTCATCAGTCTCTGTACAAGACATTTTTTTTCCAGTACACAAACATGCCAATGTGGATTTAGAAGCGTCCATATAGTGGCATAAGGGTCCTTTTAGTTCAGACAGGTTCAGACATGACTAGGTTACTTGAAGTGTGTCTTCGTATTGTATATTTGCTTCACACAGTTGGAGCAAGTTCAGAAGGGCTTAGTTAAGGCTAGGTTGGGTGAATGAGTACAAAGGCGTGACGGATCATGTTCAGACCGGTGTATTCAAGGCTAGGATGGATGACTGGAGTATAAGTGTGTGACGATCAGGTTCAGGCGTGTGTATTCAAGGCTACGTTAGATGACTGAGGTATAAGTGTGAGACGGATCATGTTCAGACGGGTGTATTCAAGGCTCGGTTGGATGAATGAGGTATTATTGTGTGACGGATCAGGTTCAGACCGGTGTATTCAAGGCTAGGTTGGATGACTGAAGTATAAGTGTGAGACGGATCATGTTCAGACGGGTGTATTCAAGGCTAGTTTGGATGAATGCGTATAAGTGTGTGACGTATCAGGTTCAGGCGTGTTTATCAAGGCTAGGTTGGATGAATGAGTATAAGTGTGTGACGGATCAGGTTCAGACGGGTGTGTTCAAGGCTAGGTTGGATGAATGAGGAAAACGGGCGTGAAGGATCATGGGTGTTTAAACAGATTCAGGTTGATTAATAATACATAGTGATTGAGACTGGTTCAGGCGATAAAACATAATTTAGACTCTCATATACACTTCAATACTGTCTGAAAAGAAACATTGTGGTTTAAATAGAACCATTATGGTTCAGATAAGATCATATGGGTTCAGACAGCTTCAGATGGGTTCAGGCAAATTCATGTTTAAATTCAAACTGGCTCATAATGGCTAAGACTGGTTCACCTGACAGGTTTGAAAAGATCATGATATTCGTCTCACTGTTGACTCTCTGTGGGTCAGCCTAGTGGTTTAAGCGTACGCTCGTGACGCAGAAAAACCCAGGTTCGATGCCCCACATGGGTTCAGTGTGTGAAGTTCATTTCTGGTGTCCCCATTTGTGATATTGCAGGAAACTCAGTAGCTATCGACCTAATGAATGTCGTAAATCAAATGTAAACTTCATCTCAGGAAAAATAACGTATTTCCAATAATCTGAAGACGTCTATCTGCCCTGTGAGTGAGTGGGTTTAGGTTTACGCAGCACTGAACACTGGCGATACAATGGCGGTCCTGTGGAAGTAAGCTCTAATGATTTTGTGCAGTTTTTTTGTAATCTTAAGGAGTCAATAGATTTGTGGTTAGAGTTCATTTTTATACATTACACAATCTGTGGTCATTTAGTTCAATGTATGTCGTCATTCACGCGTACCTCTTCAATATGCACTTAATTTTGAATTTTCATGACCGTGTAAGTTTGAAGATGTTCCTTGAGTATTTGCGCTGAATACAAATATCCGTTTGGCGACATACCCAGACACGAGCTCATTGCGCCATAATATTGTCTTGCACGCTATCAACTCTCTCCAACAACTTTTAAAGGCTTGTTGTTTCTGCAGTAAATCTATTATCATTTTCAGCGTCCTGCCCACATGCATCTGCAAGCTATCGTTATCACATGTTGTACAAATACATATGACATCATTATCTCATCCAGGATCGTTATTCTCCTTGTAACGTAAGCTGTGGATAACGATTGGTTGTAATTACACGTTAACACTAACCATGTGTTCCTGTTGAACAAAAACGTTCACTGATCGTCAGACGGTTACCTGCTGTTAGGCAATCGAAGACATGCAGTGCTAGTACACGTGGTGTTTCTACTACCTGAAGCCGTTTTAAAATAAACATGACATTTTTCTATCACTTCTTCGTAGAAGAGCTCAGGGCTGTGTAGGTGACTCTGACAAGTGTCAAAGGCCATAATCAGTATTCATAGAGTATGAGTGAGTGAGTCAGTCAGTCAGTCAGTCAGTCAGTCAGTCAGTCAGTCAGTCAGTCAGTCAGTCAGTGTCAGCCAGTCAGTCAGTCAGTCTTGCAGGTAGGCAGGCAAGCGGTGGGTCGGTCGGTCAGTCAGTCAGGCAGGGAGGGAGGCAGTGAGTGAGTGAGTATGTGAGTGAGTTAGTTAGTGAGTGAGTGAGTGACTGACTGACTGACTGAGAGAGAGAGTGAGACAATGAGGGGATGAGTCAGTCAGTCCGTCAGTCAGTGGATAGGTGGGTAATGAATGAATGAGTGGGTGTTTAAGCAAGTGCGTGTGTCAATGAGTGAGTGAGAGCATGCGTGCGTGCATTGCAGCAATGTTTCACACACTGTTTCAGTGAAAACATATCGTGCGTGCGTGTGTGTGTGTGTGTGTGTGGAACTCTCAACAAATGAGTGAGTGAATAAAGTTTTACGCCGCACTCAGCAATATTCCAGTTAGGTCAACTACTGGACGATCCAATTGAACATTATTATGTAATGCTAGAACGGGAAAAGACGATCAGTTTTAGGCTTGGGACCATGATATCCTGTACGCTCATCTGAAGAACCTCAGACGAACAGACCCCACGTAACCCTGTTGGTTAGGAGAAATTGTGGAACGTTAAGCGCATAACAGTAATCACAGTCTCCAAAGCGAAAACATCCTAAGATACATGGTCAGTCTTTTTCAAAAGTCTGCTGGAAAAAAGACAGAAACGGATAAATACCACAGTGAAAATTATATCTGAAATATCTGACAACTTCAGTAGTTGAATTTTATCGCAGTTTGCCACATCGGTGTTTTCATTTTTAGCACGTTCCCACTAAATCGACAATCGTTGGATTTCCGCAATAAAGACAAAGCAGTTCCAAACGAAAACTCTGCAATGAATAAACGTCAGATTTTGTCAATTACGTTCTTTCTGGAATCGACAAAGAAGGCGTCATCACGCGACTGATAATTGAGACAACACGTGATATGAATACAGGTATTGGTTTAAGATAAATAGACATATAGATCATTCCATATTTTTTCAAAACTAACGTAGTATCTTTCCGAAAGGGAATCGAAAGGAAGAACTAATATATACATTAAGTGCCCTGTACTATCTGGATCTGTGCACAAAAATACATACGGAAGACAGACTCTGACCACGAGGGATGATATCTTTTCTTCCAATCGTGGATGTTCACATCGTTTTGAGGTGTTAATTGACGCGCCATGCGTTATCTAAATTACATAGGACCCGTGAAGATCCGGGTTAGAATTGATCTTCAGTGAGTTAGTGTTGTACTTGTCGTAAGAGGCGACTAATGCGGCCGGGTAATCAGGCTCGGTGACTTGGTTGACACATGTCATCGATTCCCTATTGCGTAGATCTAGATCATGTTGATGAACACTGGATTGTCTGGTCCAGACCGCCGCCATATAGCTGGAATATTACTGAGTGCGGCGTAAAAATAAACTCACTCACTCACTCACCAATGCCTCGAACCTCGTTCCCATTAAACTGTGATTTAGTGGATGGATGACGAACCCCATCGCATCCCAGCTGTGTAGGTCGATGGTCATTCCGCTGACCACTGGATTGTCTGATCCAGACTCGATTATTTACAGACCGCCGCGATATAGCTGGAATATTGCTGAATGCGGCGTAAAACTAAACTCCCTCACTCATAATAAACTTTAAACATCGTCATTTTCTTCGTCATGTGGTAATACTATTTGTATCCTTCAGAATTTTCTACAGAAATGTTATTTTTTCATTTTAAGAAGTGTGAGAAACTGACTCTTTGTCTGTGATTGCCCGCATACATGTGGCAAGACGATCAATATAGTTACACCTCAAATCCCTCAATACTCCAATAAAGCGGGTATTATGGTATTTGTGGATGCAGTTTTCCGACTAGCAATTATTCGGAAGATATTCAGTCTATGGATTTATCAACCTCGTTATGCAATATTGACAAAACATTTCATCATCCAATTTCACTTCACTTCTCTTCCAACTTCTTTTTTATACCTGTGTGGCTTTTAAAGTGCTGGAGTTATTTGGTCTTAGTGTCATGAAGCCAGGATGTTGAAACGCCCGCGGACACAGAACACTGAGTAACACATGCATGTTACCATGACGCCTTTGATTCATGATCAGTTTTCAACGGTCATGGCAATCGTACGAGGCCACTAACAGGATTGTGTTGTCAGTACCCTAGTCGAATTCGGGGTTTCATCGAGGTTTTGTCGTCCGATATCCCACTCATAGTCTCCGCGATAATACTCCACTTTTGTAACAGACTTTTCAAATCGACTTTATGACCAACTTACTAACTCCAACATCAAGATGGTATTTTGTTTTGCATATGAAGTGATTTTAAACGCTGCGTAACACTTACATCAAGATGGCGCAAACACTTACAAGATGACACTAACACAACAAGATGACACTGACACTTACATCAAAATGACACTAACACTTACACCAAGATGACACTCATTGATAAAACGTAAATGCTGTCCAAACCCAACAAAGATATGGCTACGACTGCATGATCAGGACATCCGGGCAGAGCGACCACTTTGGAACATGACGTAAAGCGTCAACGTCTACCGAATCGAGGTAAGAGAACGGTGCCAATGTCGCAACTGGCTGCAATATCTATGCTGGTTCCGCAACATGCACGCACCGTCTATGACTTGTAAGTCATTTAAAACTTTATGAAATGGCATATAGTACAACGTGTGTCCTTTCTCTGCCAGGTCATATGTATGTACATTTCTATACGTGTAGATACGTACAGGACCCCTGACGATCCGGGCTAGAACTGATCATCTCTGACCCATGCACGTCGTAAGAGGCGACCATCGGGATCGTGTGGTCAGACTCACTGACTTCGTTCACACATGTAATAGCATCCGAATTGCGTAGGTTGATGCTCGGGTTGTTGATCAATGGGCTGTCTAGTCCAGACTCGATTATTTAGAGACAGAAATAACATTGCTGGAATATTGCTTAGTCAGACATTAAGCTATATTAAATCAATAACTTGCGTATCCAGCCTGTGAAAATTTAGGTTAGAACTGGTCGTCAGCAACCCAAGCTTCAAAGAAACTCGAAGATCAGATTCGCTGAATTTCATGGTGAAGGTCATCGTGTCTCAGAATATGGATGCTTATGATGTCACTCACTAAATTCATATTCTTCCGGTCCAGACTCGATCATTACAGATTGGCGTAAAAAACATCAAACAAAGGCTACGTTGACCCAAGGCGACTATTGCATAAAAGTTTAGGCAAAAAGACAGTATCCTAAGTTATACTGTTTTCACTTTTCTACTTAAAAGCGGTGCTAAACACATTTCACTCTCTCCATATAATTCAATCCTACAAATGTATTCCTTTGTAAAAACTGGTGACAAAAGAATGGGCGTGGTGACCTGAGCTGATTCTTTCATCTATAACGAAACCCACTGTTTCAATGGCGTTACATTAAATTTACAAAGCGATATTAACATCGATTTATGAACTTGTATGCGTGAAACGAGAAGTGGTTTTTTCAGCATGTTTCCGACAAATGAGTTAAATGTGAAATTCGCACTGCTGTCAATTTCAAACGCGAACGGGTTTAACTGAACTTTTTGATGCAAAAAAATTAATGCATTTCCTCAATTTACATGTCAATTTCCGCTGGTATGTTTTTATGTGTCACTTGTTGAACCCAGTATAATGTATGTGATTCGGCCTTTGTAATCTTATAACTCTATGTGTTTGTATTGAAAAACGACCGGGTCAGATGATCACTGAAAGTCTGCAAGACCTTGAATGTTGGCCTCGTCATCTCCCGGAGACATCGAAGCACTGATTTTTAAAATGTTTTTCAGCTCCTGGTTAAATTCAGTTCCTTTTTAATTTGCTTTCAAACTTATCAGCTTCTCCATGGCGCCTTTTCTGAATCACATCCTCCATCCACATGGAAATCGGTTAACGGCCAAACAGTCTAATTACGTCGTGAACTATGTTTCAAATGCATTGAGTGAGGTTAGGTCTATTGATGATGCAGCGCCAGATTGGTCTAGCGGATAGGCAGCCTGTCGGTAGATCGGAATGTCGCTGGTTCGATCCCGCAGGCAGTTATATCAAACCTGAACTTTACAAAATGGTTTTCAATATATGGCATTGTGTCTCTGCGGTAAGCACTGTGAAACAGGCAGAAGTCCAAACGGACGTTTCTTGAAAGGCATCTAGATGTTGAACGAACAACATCACGCCCAATTCTGACATGAAATCGACCCCTCCGGAAACTCCCGACCATCATATACACTGGCAACAGATTCATAGCAACAGATTCTACACAACAACATCAACCATTGGAAAAAGAGGAAACTCCAAGAAGGCAAGGAGATCCAGGTAAAGAAGTCAGCCATGAACCAAGGCATTTACCTTTCCAGTGTATACTCTATCATCACCGACTGTGTTTTACTTTACTTTGTTGTCTTACATTAATCCTATGTTAGGCTTCCATTATCTTTGTCCCTCAACACACACCCGCTTACCGCTCTTGGCTTTGTCATCTGTGAAGGTCCCGGGTAGAATAGGTTTTCAGCAACCCATGGGTGTCATAAAAGGCGACTATGCTTGTCGTAAGAGGCAACTAACGGGATCAGGTTGTCAGGCTCGCTGACTTGGTTGACACATGTCATCGGTTCCCAATTGCGCAGATAAATGCTCCTGCTATTGATCACTGGATTGTCCGGTCCAGACTCGATTATTTACAGACCGTCGCTATATGGCTGGAATATTGCTGATTCTGGCGTAAATCTAACATCACTCACTCACTCACTCACTCACTCACTGCTTTGTCAATACAACGCTGTGTTTTCTTTGTACACTAGTCCAATCTTTTGGCCCTGTAAATATGTTATCTTTGTACATTTTTGCTCCTATCAAGACACCCCACCCCACTTTTTGGCCTTGTCATTATGATGCAACGTTTTCATTGCGCATTAATTCAATCTCATTGGCTTCGTAATTATGTTGTTATCTTTCCACATTCTCGTAATTATATTGCTATCTTTGTACATTAACATACAATGTATATATATATCCACTTTTTGTATTGGCCCTGATAAAGGGACAGGAATCTGGTGCAGTTGTGTAGAGAACAAAAAAGGAGCTGTTATGCATATAACGTGTTATGTATTTAAGTCCAGACTGGTATAAACATCTTTGCTGTTATGTTTAAGAGGTCGACCTGTTCTTCTTTTTGAGCCTTGATATTGAAAACATTTCGATTTTGCATCGAAAATGTATACGTTTCAGTTTTATTGTACTGACTGCTTTGTTCATTTGCATTCGGGTTTCTGTCCATTTCTCTGAAACATAGTGGCCTTCGCTATTGCCTCTCTTCCAACTTCCACCATGTCTTTATTCTTAGATCATCTTGCGCGGTACAGTAAACTCCATGACATTTCACCTTACCTTCCCTCACCACACCGCATCTAACCTCACCTCAGCTCACTTCCTTTCACCTTAATTATCTTCACCTCACCTCACCCCCTTT
Organism: Haliotis asinina; assembly: GCF_037392515.1. Taxonomy (NCBI): domain Eukaryota; kingdom Metazoa; phylum Mollusca; class Gastropoda; order Lepetellida; family Haliotidae; genus Haliotis; species Haliotis asinina. Next base: position 7,767,989 of record NC_090290.1, on the reverse strand, counting down.
CACATCACTCACCTTCCCACACCTCACCTCAGCTCACCTTCCCGCACCACACCTTACCTCCCTTCACCTCACTCACCTCCCTTCACTACACCTCACCCTCCCACATCTCACCCTCCCACACCTCACCTTCCACCACCACACCTTCCTTCCTGGTCTATTGCTATTGATATAACTATGTCGAGCTGACCTGTCTGCCAGTGTTATAAGCCGAACGATCGACGGTAGTGGAGACGGTTTGACTGCCCCCGACTCTTAGTTAACTTAATAAGGATTGATCACCCCCTTATTACTTACTCAAGTGCAAGATGAGAAGGTTCTCATTGTGTCTTGCCGAAGTCGTCAACATTCTAATCTCAGTATGGCTTAATTTACACTCTAGCTATTTTTGTGTCGGCAATATAATTGATCCTTTCCTTCGCTTCACCCAGATCGCCTACTACGCAGCAGTTTGCGCAAAGTTGCTCCCCTTGTGTGTGGCAGGAACCTAATGGTATGATCGTGGGTTAGAGCCCCGATCCCCTGCATTCAACAATAATTCAGCTATATGGTGTCTGCATGTAAATGATCGAGTTTGAATTAGACATCCCTGTGATAAACAACATAACATCAACCTACGCCTGGACCAGACAATCCAGTGACTGCCAGAATGTACAATTGAGAAATGGTGACATAATTATGTTAACCACTGCAGGTCAGCGAGCCTGACCACCAGATCCCGTTAATCGGTTCTTATAAGCATGTGTTGCAGAAGACCAATTCTACCCTTCATGGGGTTCACCAAGTCTGAAAACTGCATTCCTCTGGGCTTCCGCCCCACGCCCAGGTGACACAGAGTATATAACTCCCATACTGTTCAAAGCAGCGACAAGCCAAACACAACTCCTGCTGTTGTGTGATTTTACTGTAAATATTTGCATTACAACGCAAACAAACATCAACATCTGGCTCAGCATCAATGCTGTCTTCGCATCCCTGCAATGGCTGATTCTGGCAGTGTATGGACTAGACTTAGTGACTACACGCCAGGAAGGTTAGCTCAAAGATATTTATCTATCATTCTACACTCAATAAAATCGGTTTGTCTGCCATCCGGCCCGACATTGGTCATACAGGGTCGCGCTGTCCTTCTGTATCTCCAAAGGGTTAATTCCATAATCATTGGAATTTACGTGATTCTGTTAAGAAGTTGAACGCGCAGCTGAATTCAAACACCCGTGGGATATAGGTAGAAGTTTTAAAAATATGGGCGTGATGAAATTAAAGAAAAGCTGACTTAAAATCAAAGTCAATAGACATTTTTAAGATTTCAAAATGTGTTCATAAACGTATTTCTGGCATCTTTACGGAAGAGAAATTGTTCGATGGGAAAATATTTGAAAAGATAGGAGTGAGACACAGAATGATCAGATCGCTGCATAGTGCGTATGGGTATCTAGGGGCGATGAGGTAACCCAGTAGTTAAACGTTCGCTCCTCACCCATGTGAGGACCCGTGTTCGATTCTCCATGTAAACTGACACGCAAAAGAAAGTACACATATTGTGTTTCTTTCCAGTAATATGAAAATAACACTTAAACCTTTTGATGAAATGGGAAATGTATGTTGAAGCACACTGCAAGCACACATTACTCTTGTTTTATCAGCATAATGCCATTGTAACAATAAACAGCGAAGTAGTGATGGCCGCTGCAGACAGTTCCTACGATTCTGGAAGGTCAAGGCCATTCCACACCACGGTCGTAGGCCCATATGTCAGCACCACGAAGCGGTTTTGTCACTGATGACGTCACCGTCAACACCCGGTTGTGAAGGTAAATAACCGGCAAATAGCGATCCTCATGGCATGCAGTGACGCTGGGAGATTCACTTATGGGTCGATCACTCATTTGTTAAATTCCTGTGGCCCGTTCCCGTTGTACCGACGTCTGTCTTGGCTATTCTCCTGAGATTTTTGTTAAGTGGTTGTTCATCATACAGTATACACTATGTACATGGGACAACAATCATAATTTTGAGAAAAATTAGTACAAAACACCTACAAGTGACTTTGGATGCATTTTGGCAAATGAAGCATGATGTTTGCGTAGGATGCAATCAGTGTTCTTCATACTTCTACTAGTCAGAACGCAACTCTGGGTCTGCCCTAACAATAAGCTGCCCACTTTCTTTTAGTCGCCAGTTTAAGTACAACGTGTAAAGCCCATTTCCGGTGTCTGCCGTCGCGATATTGCTGGAAGATTGCTAAAATTCACTCAGTCGCGGGGTATCCACGTTACAATGGATATGATATCACTTTGATTGCACAAGGTTATGTTCCTAACACTGGCAGCCACACAAACACGCACGCACGCACACATGCACACACATATACATGCACACATGCACCCACACGCACACATATATACATACATGCAAACACAAGCACCCCGCGGTGATATCTCAGTGTTCAGCTGGACTCCACAGTACGTCAATATACTCCAGTCATACACCGCCGTGATATTGCTGGAATATTGCTAAAAGCGGCACGAAACTAAACTCACTCACTAATTATACAAGTCATGTATCTTCATCAACTTAATCACACATCACTAGTGGTGCAAGCAGGAGGGCTCTCGTGGTATTCGGAAACCACACAACATGTGCGGTGTTAATCTTTCCTGACATGGCAATGCAGATATCTCAATTACCGAAAACCAGAAAATTTTCAAATGTGTATCTATCTCCCAGACAAAACCCTTTGTCCTGTTGTACATAATCCAAGTCTTATCACGTGTGTACATTGTTGTAGGAGGGACTGTGTAATTATCGGGAGAGGGCTTTTCTTAGTCTGATAACCTATGTCCAATCCATTACTTAATGAATAAAACATGTTTGAAAACAACATCTCTGAAGCAATGTGTGCCTTTGTGTTTTAGATAACCGTGGATCTGATATCATGTTTTGGCCTTGTGAAGTACAAGAAAGAAAATCCCGACTATCTAATAAAAATAGCAGCGAAACATTTTCCATGTACATCTCTAAAGTTGTGTGGGCATATTCAAGTGATATTCTTTTCACTGATATTAAGTCAGTCGCTGCCCACTCAGCAAATATACAATTGAGTGAGTTACTTAAATTCGATCTTGCAGTGATATAATGCCTCTGAAACTACAGAATAAATAACAGTTATGTATGTAGAGAAGTACAGATATGTCACCTAAGTTTGAACACATATACCAAAAAGTGTTGTTATCTTGCAAAGTTTTAGAATTATCAAGGTTCCACAAACTTTTTCCATAGTCTTTGTTAGTAACGCTATATTTTTGTTTTATTTATTGCTTGTTTGGGTTTTTTGGTTCTCTTATTTGTGTGTGTTATATTTTGTCTTTGTTTGTTTGTTTTTTTGGGGGGTGTTTATTTTTTCTTTGTTGTTTGTTTGTTTGTTGTTTTTTTTTTGTTTTTTTTTTTTGTTGTTGTTGTTGTTGTTGTTTGTTTTTTGGGGGGGTGGGTATGAAAGACAAATATACTTTGTAAAAGAAACCAAATAAGGCCATTATATATACATCCACTCACATAACGGTGGTCACAGGCACAGTCCTAGAAATCCTCATTTAAAAATGTGTTCTCTAGAATTGGTAAATGTTCCTCAAATCTAACAGTGAAAGTCCCTTAATTGCAGGTAAAAAAGCTATTGTTTGGACTCCTATTAAATGTGTTATGTGGGGTGTGAGGGGCACATTGATACCCAGTAGTCTGTTACAGAAGTACATTGGTTACTGCAGGCCAATATTCTAAGCGACTAGCGGGATCGGGTGGTCGCATGTCATCGATGTTCACGTTGTTGATCACTGGATTGTCTGGTCCATTTACAGACCGCCGCCATATAGTTTGGGTATTCCTGAGACTGGGGTAAAGCTAAGCTCACTCGTTCGCTCTGCCATGGCCCCCCTAATTCCCCCCTGTCTATGATAATGGTTATTCATCGCTAACATTGCTGCTATATCACAAAGCTCACAGAACAAACAAACTCACTTCAGTTCACAAAACAAATAAACATCTACATTAGTCAACGTCCGACTTGAAAACAACCGAGAAAAATATGAAGATAAGTTTGTTTGTTTCGTCGCACGGTTGTGTGTGTAAAATTTGATATTGCACAGGCGGATATATTTATGGCAGGTGTTTATTTAATCATGATTACACACACGAGGCCTTCGCTCTTCCCGGAACAATCTGTAATCAAGACTATGCACAATCTACTCATAATGCTGGAACTAGTTGATTACTCACATGAAGGGTGACTCGTTTAATATTTGACTCATCTACAGGCACGTAAACTGTTTGTTCAGGGCAATTCAGGATAGCATTTCCTTCGTATGCAGGTTTTATTAGAGACTAAGAACAAGATTTCAGAGCGGAAGAGCTTGTTGAGGCCACAGGAGAGGTTGGGCTTTGAGTGGTAGAAGTAAGATAGGGTCAAGTTCGGGTACAGGACAAAAGAGACATGCTACAACGCTTACCTAACGCCCTGTTGTGGCCGGTATTCAGGGTGTATAATCCGGTAGTCAACATGTTGGTACTCCAGTCGTGTTTGGTACTCACATTCACCATTTTGAGACAATGATGGTAGTAGTAAAACATCGGTTTTGACTAGATTTCTTTAAATGTGATTGCCAGGTGTAGCAAGCCATTTTGTCATCGAGTAAGCCAAAGAAGTTGCAAAGCTGTGTACGTCCAACTCATGGGCTTGTCAAAATCATGCGCAAGCCCGGATGTTTTGGTTTTTTTCATAATGGTAGTTACGGCCCTGGCTGCAGTAATTGCTACCTCTTTTCATTGATTTTCAAACTCGGGGGTGTTAGCATTCGGGAGGGGTGAAAGGGGAAGGGACTGAGTGAAAGACAACATGGTATCTAGGTTTTGGAGGGAGTACCTGAGCAGGCTGGATTCGCGTCCCGTTGGCCAACCACAATACATTGGTCATTGGTTCCTATCCAACTAGCTCCCTGATCTTGATATTTTTAGTGTGCAGTAAAACCCTGCTCTGTTTCATCAAAGGTGAAACATTTAAGAAGTGCATCACTTTGTGTTTTCCTTCAACATTAACTTGACGCACACTGATAACACTTCTGTATGAACTGGAATGTTGGTGGACAGTCATTATTTTGAAGTTGACAATGATTCTTTGTCACTTGACAATGGCACGGTTAAAGGAATTTTGATATTGTTCGATACACAGCCAAAAAAGAACATTTACTTTGTTACCGACTGCCCTCGTGCGACATCCAACTTTCCAGGCTGAGATATCGAACACTTACATATTGCTCAAGCAGCCTAAAATTATATTCACTCAAGACCATATTTCGTTTGCAAGCAATGATGGAATGTATTGTAAGTCGACGAATAACATTTTTAACAATATAGAACAAACTTTATAGAACGATATAGGGCAAGCTGGACAACGGTAAACAATTCTGTACCGATATGTCGCTCTGGCGAATAAAAGGTATCCATAAAGTTTGTTCTGTATTGTACTTCTCAACTTCTAAAATGCCACTCAAACAAGAAACATTTTTTTTTACAATTTGAAGAAAAAAAACTCTATTGCCCACATCGCGTTCACTGTTAAGGTTCAAGTCACGTTTGGAAACCTAGAGGATAGCAGCCATCAAGCTGGAACACTAAATATAACTACTGTTTAACTTTGAAGGTAGTAACTCAATTTTATACTATCGGTTTAGATTAAACTCTAGCTTGGAAAGAAAAATGTTGTCGCGATCAGATTACCGACCGTACCTTTGCCTCACTTAAGCATTCGAGGGCCACAATGCGAGATTACGATTCAATGTCACTCTCATTTTTGCAGCGAAACTTTGTTATTGTTCAATCACTGATCATACAAGACCGTGGAGCGGGTCAACAGAACCCCAACGTTCTGTGAGGGCACTGGTTATTGTGTATGCGCAGGCACGTGTATTCGATGCATATTTCCGTCTGTCCACTTTATATCCTGCGGCAGATGGCCAAGCGTATTTCCTTTCGAAGCGAGCCAATATCATATTAGATTTTCTTTAGGCCCAATGTATTGTTCGATTCTATGGCAATATTCAATTTGCACATGCCATCATGTCACCCCCGCGTTTTCACTGTCTCTTTGATGTTTCTTTTATTACTCACCCGTAGTCAAATTGATTTTTTTTCTTTGTTTCTTAGGCCCGCGAATCTTTTGTGTTTTGCTTTCTTTTCACGTTACATTGATATAATCCTGAGTTATTTTGAGGATAGGGCGATGGGCAATCTATACAACAATGACCTTGTGCATTGACATGCGAACTGTTGATAATGCGTGGGATATGTAAAAGAGAAATTGTTTGTTTTTTGTAATATAATGCTTCATGTAATATTTACAATGTGGTAATAATGTCAAGTATACAAATATATTAGGAAAGAATCACGAATACTTTTTCAGTAATCTTTAATTGTGAATCTGCAACGTTGCGATGCTCAAGCATTCGCCCTTAAAACACTGTGGGTTTGAATTATTCATTAGGTATTCCCCTGTGACATGCTTAAATGAGTTCTTTCGGGATCGAAGTATCGATGAAGACAAGAAAGGCTTCAACAGAAATTCCTTCGGATTGTGGAATTGGTTTTATCACTTTTATAGTGTTTCTGTTAATCTTGTAATATGAAGCTCAGTTTATTTCTAATCAATACTTGATAAACGAACGTATTTCTGTACCGGGGTGACGCACTGGGTGACTAGCCGGAATCTATCAGTCATTGATTCTCTTTGCCTGTGTGTATGAATGTGTGCATGTGGAGCCTTTATTGAAATGTTGTGTTCAATGTTTAATGAACCATTAGTATGTGGATGTTTATAAACAATGACGAGTAAACGATGTATAGATTTCAGATAAACAGCGAATAGTTTATCTATATTAGGGAACATCCATCCACTACTCAGTGATTTCTTTTTTAAATATTGTTCCAGGAAGAGGTTAAAAAATTTTCATTTTTTCTGAGAAAAGGTCCGATCTTACGTACTGTGAAATAATGACTCAGAGTGAGTTTAGTTTCACGGAGCTTTTAGCAATATTTCTGCAATACAACTGCAATACAACGGCGGTGGACACCAGAAATCTGCTTCACACATTGTACCCACGTGAGGAATCGAACCGGGTCTTCAGCGTCACGAGCTAAACCTTTAACCACGAAACTCAAACTGACGGGGTTTTGCATTATGCATAAATGAACACTTTCGAAAGTTCACACAGCGCCACGACAGTCGCACGTCTGCGTTGTGATACAGGACTCAGGTCAGAGTGAGTGAGTGAGTGAGTTTAGCAATATTCCAGCTATATGGCGGCGGTCTGTAAATAATCGAGTCTGGACCAGACAATCCAGTGATCAACAACATGAGCATCGATCTACGCAATTGGGAACCGATGACATGTGTCAACCAAGTCAACGAGCCTAACCACTCGATCCCGTTAGTTGCCTCTCACGACAAGCATAGTCGCCTTTTGTGGCAAGCGTGGGTTGCTGGAGGCCTGTTCTACCCCGGGACCTTCACGGGTCGACTCAGGTCACACAAACACGTGGTTGATAATATGAGCGACGAACTATGTCTGATATGTATGATATTCAAGTCACTGTATCTGGCGACCGTAAACATGACCGGCTTCTTTCAAATTGAACAACGTTATAAGCTGAAGCCCATGATGATGATGATGATGATGATGATGATGATGATGATGATAAGGAGTTTTAACGTGCTCTTTCCGACATAAGTTCGCACACAGAGGTTGCCAGGAACAATCTATATGTGCTCTTTTAAAATGACACCCGTGAAGATCCGGAGTAAGAATTAGTCCCGTAACTTCACTAATAATAACAATAAACTGTCGAGGTTCCTGATTGCAAAAATCTGGCTCGATAGCCCGGTGCTTGCCCTCAAAAACTGAATATGCTTTTGTTGATAAGCCCATGAAAAAATAAAACATGCTTGTCGTAAAATAACCTAGCAGGTCCAAGTGGTCAGGATCAATTACTTGGTTGGCATATGTCATTGTATCTCAATTACATAGATTGAAGCTCATGATATTCATCACTGGCTTGGCTGGTACACACTCGATAATTTACACACCTCCGCCATATAGCTGAGACATTGCTGAGTCGTTAAGCAACAAACATAACTAGTTTTCAACGTTCCGTTACTTCATGCCGTCAGTATACAATATTCATCCGTGACATGCTATATCTATCGGTACCGTAGCCTTTACGTAAGTAGGGAACTGTCTGGAGAATATAAATACGTCTCGCTGCCTGAAATTAGTGTCATGTACCGAGTTATAACCGTCCCTAATCAGATCAATCATCCCTACCTTTATCAAAGAACTGCCATTGTTCGTCCAACTGCCATGTCAAGACTTCGCCTGGTTTCACCGTATACCTCTGTTGATCAAATCATACTCGTAATTCTCAAATTGGAGTCAGTATGGCAAATATTCACTTGTATTCTGTAGTGATTCAAAAAACAGACGGCAAACAACTTGACAAGGGCCTGTGGTCAAGGAGCCGTTATATTATATACTCGTCCTCTTGTTAAAGTCATAATCCTATAAACAACCCTTTGTTGGCGTCAGTCAGTAATATCATTATCACTATAGATATGGTAGTCCAATGTGAATATATTATCGAAACTGATTGCTTTTGGAATGAAACCCAACTCATTGATAAAATCTTATATGAAAAGATAAGTACGAATAGTACATTACACCTCACGACTTAATGTTACCAGGGCATATATTACTCTGGAAAACACATTCTTGAATCTTTGAAGATTGAAGCACATGTGCCCAGTAAAAAGTGACCTGCAGGCATACCTCAGTTTTCGAATTCTCCCAGTTTCTCTTAAAATGAATATTTATCCAGATGGCAAGAGGCAACACGCATTAAACTACGCCTACAAACTAACTCGTTTGTAACGAACTGTTACTAGCTACACACTTTAGTCGAATTGTGTGTAACGAACTGTTCGGCACAACCAGAGTGCGAGAGTGTCCTGTGAACCTTTATGCATATATATGGACAACGGCAGGACTCCAGTCGTCGTTTCAGGACCTACGTACAAGCCATAAGCAAATATCAGGAGGGCACCACCTAACGACGGGGTGGGGTGGGAGTGGGGGTAATGGGAGGTGGGGGAGTGAAGGGGCACAGTGTTCCGCTTTCCGGGCGGCGTGGACAGCTTGATGCCAGTTCATTTTCAGACATTCCTGGAACGGTTTGGTAACTCCGACACGAAGCTCCAGAAAGACCAAAGGTTGCACGAAGGGTTCATGTTCCAGTGGCAGAGTTTTATGTTCCAAGCTAGGTAAGGTGCGTGTCGAGAGGGAAATATTCGTTTGCATTGCGAGTTCCTCGCGTAACGCCGAACCGCATGTGAAGGTGATAGGTTTAGTTAGCTGCGAACACTCGTGTTGATGTGGGTAATTCTCATGTATACCATACGTGTGTTCCGGCGGCCCTCGTGTGAAGATGGATTAAGTGGTATTATCGCTGTACGTTTTCGGGGCCATAAATACAGATGTTTGTTTCCCGATCACAGTGCTGTTAGGTGGACGTAGTTTATTCAATTGTTCGCGTGTTTGTTTGTTTGTTTTTTGTCCAGAATATTACACCAATATGACGACTGTTGGCAAATAAATGACCCTGGACTCCACATTACTTAAAGCATGAACATAGATTTCTGGATACGAGGATATTTCTGATTTAAGTCCGCGAGTTTGAATTCGTCTCAAGCGTGGCTTGCTGCAGACCAATTCTTACCCGTATGCTCTTGAGTTGGAAAGTATACTTAGAATGTTTGTACAAGTGCGAATAGTAAATATGACTTATATCCAAGTAAACCTGAAAACATATAAAACCCTTCATCTCAAATGTTTAACATAAGACATAAATGACAAGTGATAAGGAAATAAAATGAAATAAATGGTATTATTTATAAATCGCAAGCGTGCTTTCGAAGGAATTATTCGACGGTTGATAACATATTTACTTTGCGGGCACTATGTCAGAAATACTTAAGGAAGGCAAAACCTTGTTTTCATGCAGCTTTAATTGACTTCCGCAAAGCTTTTCATTTAAATTAGTAAGTGAAAGGAGTATATGTGTTACGTTACTAGTATTTGATGTTCTTTGTGATATGTATTGAACGGTCAAAGCTTGTGTCAAGGGGAGGGAGGTAGAACAAGATATTTTAGTACTTTTGCATGTGTTCGACAAGGATGCATGTTAAGCCCAGTTCTCTTTATCCTCTTCATCCTCTTTTTAAACGAGCTAGTGGCAGAATTCCAACAGAGCGAGTTGAGCGGGAAAGGGTTCAGGAAATCCTGAAGGAAATTTTGTTACTATCATTTGCCGATGTTCATGCTTTGTCGATGATGCGGTTTTAGAATTTCAAAGGAAACTAGACTTTATTGAGAAAGCCTTATTAATGGGACTTTGAAGCAAATCTGGATAAGTCAAGTATAGTAACATTTAGGAATGAAAAGGACAGAAAGGTGGTCTTATGCTGGTACAGAACTGAAGTCTGTTTCGTATTATAAATATTTAGGACTCATATATATTGTCCTCGAGATTAGTTTGGTCCAAAGAGTTTGAAACTGTCGATTCAGGTTAGGAAGGCCCTGTTTCATGTTACCATCCCTTCGTTACCATTTTTTGTTTTTATCTTTTTTTTTTATTCTAAAGTTTCCCCAGTCCTTTTATACGGCCTAGAGGTATGGGGCCATACATTCAGAGAGTACAGTAGAAAAGGTTCAAACTGTTTTTAAAGACGGGTCTCGGGGTCTCCAGAAAAACATCAGGCACTGCAACCCTTGGTGATACGTGTGGAAGTTATCTGTGTGTTAATTATTATGTTCGCTGTATTAGATACTGGTGAAGATTGGTGTACAGATCAAAGTATCCAAGGGCAGGTTATGAAATGCTGAAATATTTTTATTAACAAAGTAAAGTATGTTGGGTTTCTCATATTCGAATCTTAGTGTTTGAAACTCGCTGTTCGTATGTATGGTTCACTCAAGATTGAGGTAGTATTAATGTTTTCATAAATTTGATTCCACAAAGATGTAAAGACAATTGCATAACCGGTATTGAAAGATCTCAGGGTCATCATGTCTAAAACATTATAGTGGTTTTAAATCTGTGTACTTGTATTGTTTCCCGATAAGGACCTGTGGAGGGTATATTGTAAGCTTCGCTGATCAGAGAATGTTAAATGGCCACCTTGTCTCGACTGTTGGAACCTACTGACAATCAACTGACAAAAGTGCACCCCTTCACAATAATAGACAAGATCACGCAATGCACGTGTAGTCAGATCAAGCTGAACAAGCTGTAGGTATAAAATGTCTTGTGTGTGCGTTGGTTTGGATGATGATGTGACTTAGCTTGTCACCACATTCAGGTTTGTATTGAGAAGATAGTGAAGGGTTATTACGCCATTATCTTCCACCATTCGGGTGGTCAGGTTTGCTGACGTGGTTGATCTACATCACCGTAATCTGTGCGTAGATCTATGCTCATGATGCCGATCACTAGAATGTGATCAAATACACACAGCCTTACCGCTTGATGATTGACGCTCTTCATTAACAAGCTCACTAGCAGCGTCTTCTTTATCTGCTTTGAAACTACCTTTCTACAAAAAAAAACGTAGCTTCAGTTGAATTAACTTTTTATTTAGTTCCCCGTGTCTGATATAAGATGAATGGTATGTTCCCAATCCGATGCCTTCCCTTCACTGCCACAAACCCGACTATACAGTTTCAGTACTTTCTACGCTCTCACAGGCTATCATTACAGCGTTCCTTTGCAATGTAATTACCGCAGAAGAATTCAGATTATAAGACAAATCACAGGCAACTATAAGCATGGTTTCCTTCATTGTTCATATAACTTTATATCTGTACAGAAATATGTCTATGAAAATATATAAACGCAGGAAAGATAAGCAGTCTTCGCTCTCCAAAGAAACTGGTTATTTTGTTCAAGCGTATAACATGTACATGAATACTCAAGGGAATGGGTGGTAGTAAGCGTGTGAGTTTCATTTTACGCCACGTTCAGCGATACCCCAGCTACAGGGAGGCGGGCTGTAAATAATGGGATCTGGACCAGACAATCCAGGAATGAGCATCATTCTAATCATTGGGGATACCAGTAAGCAAGACTGACCACCCGATCCCGTTAGCCGCCTCTTACTACAAGCCTGGGCTACTAAGGATCAATTCTTACCGCATCTTCATGGGTTCGGACGCGCTTATAACGAACTGACGGATATAACGAATATTTTTGCCTATTCTGTCCAAGCTACTTGCTGTAATTTGAAGTCGAAAAGAGAACACCAACTATGGTCACAATGAACTAAGATCAGTGGTTCCTTTGAGATTGTGATAACCATTGTTCATATTTAAGAACTAAGAGCAATGGTTCCTTTAAGTTCGTTCTTACCATCTGATGCATTATTCTAAGAGCAGGAAACTCCATAGAAGAATATACTAAACTACAAGGGCGGCCGTGTATATTTTTTCTAGGACGTAGACTGGCGGTATAGTCCTAAGATGAAGCAAGGACACATGCACCCGAGGGAAAGATATAGTTGAACACTTTTATAAGGATATTATGAAATATCCCTGTTTTGGTTGATTAGTCACTCCCTGAATCTTCAATAATGAGATCCTGAATACCTTTTGAAATACATTTTCTGAAAGAGGAACATTTTTATCAAAGGAACTGTGTTAAAACGGTAAACGTAGATCGTGCATGAGAAAATGTGCTTTCTTTAGAACTGTTTGAGAGACTCTGCCTTACTTTCATGATCTGAGGTTTGAAACCCGCCAATTCTGGAACGCGGTGGTTCCGGTCTCATCCCATCAGAGACGTTGCTTTCCACGATGTGGAGTTTTCTCCCTTGGTCATGACGTTGGAAAACTAATTCACGGCATCACAATTCGTTAACTGGTTTCTAATGTCTATTGTTTTACTGGAAACATGAGAACAATCACTACAGCAACATCAAGTCATCAATAATCAAGACATTGCCATACAAGTCGATCTTGTCAGTTATTCGGCAAAAGCAGTGTGCTGCAAAATATAAAACATTGTTTGAAGTTTTTCTTTATTTTGGAGAGTGGGGAGTCTAGTGGTTTAAGCCCTTGCTCGTCACGCCGAAGTTCCGGTTTCGATTCTCCACACGGGTACAATTTGTGAAACCAATTTCTGCTGTCCCCTCCTTGATATTACTAAATTATTGCTAAACGCAGCTTAGAACCACACTCACTCACTCAAGTCTTTATCGTCTTACACAGTGTTTCGAGTAGGTTGCCAAATGTCACTGCCTGTGTAATTAACAGAACAACTGTTCACTCCAGACGTTTAAGGTGCAAGTGAATTTATTAGCGCGCGAGAAAATTCACTCCTTGTTCATGGTGTAATGGCTAGTTGTGTTCAACAGCCGTCTGTGTTTGCTTTGTTCTGTTGACAGTCAACTGATATGTCTATCTCTGTCCGGCGAACACGTCTTAAGTAGACGGTATCTATAGACTCGTTTCATCCACGCAGAGAGAAGCAAATATGGACAATCTCTAGATACTGTTTTCCATGGAGTATTTGCCCATATGCTATCATTCACACAGATAGTTCGGTGGGTTATCAACTAATAATATTATTCTGGTGTGTTGTCGAATCTCGAAATAGTCCCCCTTTTCTCGAAATAACAACTGTGGAATGCTCTATGGAGAAGCACTACTATGTCCCTGCTTGATCATATTTGAAATCTGTTTCATAAACTGATTCATACCTGCTCACAGAGTAGAGTCCCTTTGTAATCCAGGATTCGATTATCATTGATCTAGTAGTTCTATCAAGTTGTTAGGAGAGTCACCTAAGAGGGATAGGGAGCAGGGTGTCATGCGTCTGTCCAAGAGCGATCGTCGTGGTCGCTCTCAGGTGGTAGTTTAGGATGGTGGACAAGAGACAGGGAGGACATGAGTCGGTGTTAGAGATGAAGACAGCAGCAGCCATGTTTTATTACTGTTTGGTCGAAGGATGGTCAAAATGGTAAATACAGTGGTAAACATGTGACAGAACGCACATCAGGACTGAATGGCCAATGATCCCGATGTGGAGACCCGCTCTGTCACTTACACACATTCAGAAGTCCGACGGCGATTCTTCATCGTCGACGTAGTCGTAGGTGGGGCGACGGCCTTGGCCGACACCCCGACTAGACGCACAATCCGTCCACTTCTGTCGATGATCTAGTCTCCATGGTTGGTCTTGCTGGTTGGTCTCGCTGGATGGTCCCGCCGGTTGGTCTGTCGACTGACCATATCAGCCAGGTTTTTATACACAGGGTCATTACGCCACATTGTGCAAGGTCACTGGCCCATGCACATGTACACACGTAAGATTAGGCGACTTAAGGAGGTGTTAATTGATATGTATTGATAACGTTTGAGAATTAAGGGTCCTGCCCGGAGGGGGGTTTATGATAAGAGGGGATACACCGAATGTTTGCCGAATACATTACATAGACAAAGGGGATAGAATTTCGGTGCACTTTGGACTTATATTGAAACAAATAGATTGTTTGAATAAATGAAGTTTTAAGGAAACCTATTGAAATGATTTAGTCTATGACAACACCCCTGAACGTCATGGAGCTTTTGTCCTCAAAAGCGCTTTTTAAGAATAGTGACAATATTGGATGTACATGTATACGGTGAATGGCATAAAACGTTGACGCGTTGACAATATTCTGGCACAGGCATCGATCATAAGTCACATAATCGTAATGGCATATACAAGAACGTCAAAGTAATAAATGAATCGAATTGTCAACATTGGTCAGGCGAAACATAACAATAACAATACTGGACGTTTATATACAAAATACAGGTCAGCGGAGATTCCAGCCGTTAACAAAAACACAGGTGAGCGGCTATCCAGCTCGTACAAAAACACAGGTGAGCGGCTATCCAGCTCGTACAAATAAAACATTGGACGTTTCCACCGAGCGGCAAAATCCTGCTCACGGTCGACCATACAGTCGGAATACCTGACTGATAAGTGCACGTATGACTTACAGGAACAAAAACAGAATGTGCGTAATGCGTCGTCGTTTGCATTTGAATGTAATATTTTCATGACAACAGTAAGATCTTTGAAATTGGGAGTCTTATATTGGTGAGCCTAGACTCGACAAGGCTAGCAGATGTAGATGTGATCTGCACTAAAAGTAGAATTGGCATGAGAAAAAAAAAATAAACCTAACCAACTTCAAAAGTCTAAACCGAAAGTTGATGAAAAATTAATTCAAGTGAAATTGGCTCGTAGATATTTCAGCGAATTGTATATTGTGTGCCAGTTACCATAGAAAGTATTATGCACATGGATACTAAATTGTCGCCGGTAT
Source organism: Haliotis asinina (assembly GCF_037392515.1). Lineage (NCBI taxonomy): Eukaryota > Metazoa > Mollusca > Gastropoda > Lepetellida > Haliotidae > Haliotis > Haliotis asinina. The sequence continues at coordinate 7,752,523 of NC_090290.1, read as the reverse complement.
CATAACTAAGCACAAAAACACGTTGGCAAAACGAAGAAGTAGGATGTAGACTGGATAAACAGTCTCCATCAAATAAGCTTGGAGAGACATAGCTTATTATACTTCAACGACTGCTTTTACCACATAAAAAGATTTAGACGTTTTCACGAAGAATAATTACAGTATTGCATAGCTCGTTATAAGCTATTGCCCATAGTAATAGTTATAGAGGAACAAATTGTTAGAAAAATCCTTGAAACCGGGAGTCTGATTTGAGTGGGACGACTCGGAACCCGCAGATAGCGTTGATCTGCATTAAATGTGTATATGCAAGGATGTGTAGTAAAGTAAGAGCCTAACCGACTTCAAAAACCTAATCTAATAAAGATGTACGCCTCATAACATCACATACAGATAGCAATAAGTACTCAGTAGATGAAAAATATGACACATATAAATACATATGAAACAATGGCTGGAGAAGATTGACATACCTGACATGTACAAGAATGTCCGAGGGAAACGTATAAACACAAAAGTTGTGAGAAAGTTCGAAGAAAAGTTCACATAAATTCTCACACGAACACAATGTGAAGCACATGATGAAGAATCTTGAGTCTTGATGACATGATCTTGAAGAGTGGTGTTGAAAGTTGTTGTACTCACTCGATAATATGACTTTGCTGGGTCTGGTTGTTGCTGTCGATGACATTGCTGGAAGTGCTGAGGTTTGCCGGCTATGAGCTGCTGTTTCGCTGATGACTGTCGGGTCGGCTGACTGTCTGATGTCTTCGTTCTTCCGCCAAGATGGCACCCGACGTTGACGCTGCTCTTGTCAACCACCATCTCTAAACTACGGAAGCGCTGAAGGGACATGAGTATGAGAATTTTTTTAATATATATTTCGTGCGCACGAGATACTATAGCGTGCGCACGGTATAGTATAGTGTGCGCACGATTTAACAAAACGTGCGCACGATTTAACAAAGCGTGCGCACGATTTTACATAGCGTGCGCACGATATGATATAGTGTGCGCACGTTTTGTTAAATCGTGCGCACACTATACTATACCGTGCGCACGCTATAGTATCTCGTGCGCACGATTTAACATTTAAAAATACGTGTCTCCTTTCATTTTGTGCGCACGCTATGTTATATAGTGCGCACGCTTTATTATATCGTGCGCACGCTTTATCATATCGTGCGCACGCTTTGGTATATCGTGCGCACGCTATATTATATCGTGCGCACGTTTTCGTATATCGTGCGCACGCTATATTATATCGTGCGCACGCTATATTATATCGTGCGCACATTTTAGCATCTCGTGCGCACGAAATATATATTAAAAAAATTCTCATACTCATGTCCCTTCAGCGCTTCTGTACTAAACTACCGGTTGCTTTGCTGCGAGTTAGGGTAGGGGAATCGTGCGTGAGTCACAGTAAACTCACGCTACCCGGATTCTCCACCATCTGTCCAAGAGCGATCGTCGTGGTCGCTCTCAGGTGGTAGTTTAGGATGGTGGACAAGAGACAGGGAGGACATTAGTCGGTGTTAGAGATGAAGACAGCAGCAGACATGTTTTATTACTGTTTGGTCGAAGGATGGTCAAAATGGTAAATACAGTGGTAAACATGTGACAGAACGCACATCAGGACTGAATGGCCAATGATCCCGATGTGGAGACCCGCTCTGTCACTTACACACATTCAGAAGTCCGACGGCGATTCTTCATCGTCGACGTAGTCGTAGGTGGGGCGACGGCCTTGGCCGACACCCCGACTAGACGCACAATCCGTCCACTTCTGTCGATGATCTAGTCTCCATGGTTGGTCTTGCTGGTTGGTCTCGCTGGATGGTCCCGCCGGTTGGTCTGTCGACTGACCATATCAGCCAGGTTTTTATACACAGGGCCATTACGCCACATTGTGCAAGGTCACTGGCCCATGCACATGTACACACGTAAGATTAGGCGACTTAAGGAGGTGTTAATTGATATGTATTGATAACGTTTGAGAATTAAGGGTCCTGCCCGGAGGGGGGTTTATGATAAGAGGGGATACACCGAATGTTTGCCGAATACATTACATAGACAAAGGGGATAGAATTTCGGTGCACTTTGGACTTATATTGAAACAAATAGATTGTTTGAATAAATGAAGTTTTAAGGAAACCTATTGAAATGATTTAGTCTATGACACGTCAAAGACGTCGAAATGTCGTGTGCAGAAATGCTTACCTTGAGAACACGGTGAGACACTGTGATTCCTGGTTTTCCCAAAATGGTACCCAAATCAGGCTTGTCAAGAGAATACAGTAATTTTGGACAACGATTCGTTCCTGTTACACTGCGCCGGATGTGTTTATTCATGTCTCCTGTTGGCATTTGCGGCATTCGGGAGCAACCTTTAAGATTATGGTTCTGGCACGTTCTTCACATCGAATTTTGCAATCGCTTGATGAACGAAGAAATTGGAAATGTTTATGATCATAACTATTTTCAACTGGGATCATCAATAAATACATTCTATATGTTGACAACTCAGAAGTTGAAAGATCCCATCGCCCGTCGACCGGGTAAAGTCAGTTATCATTTCGGGCAATCAAGTAATAATATCTTTCTTGTTGGTGGGCTACTAGATAATTTCCGGTTATGGTGTCAAACTGCAAATAAACATGCATTTCGTTTAATATCTACTCAAAAAATATCTATAAAATGAAATGATGATAAAGTAGGGTTATATTTCTTGGCTATTTATCACTTCTCTATAAACTCCTGCAAATACCCACGATAGAGACACCCGAATGAGAATCCAGTTTGGATTTGACATCACCTCCTAATAGCGATATTTATTATATAACAAAAACATTTTGTAGCTGGTTTCTCGTTCATCTTAATATCTGTTGAAGTTGTGTGCGCGAAACGGTTCTAAATCGTTCCACCTCAGAGACAATAACTCGTTCCGCCGCGAACAAAGCTATATCATCGCATATACGTCCAAAGGAAATTACTCTTGACGAGTCAGTCATTAAGGTGTTAACTTCATGATGTAAACAGCTGAATGAGGATAAATCAACATCATACATGGAGTTAAAGATAAGGGGGATGGATGAGCGGAACGGCTTCCTCACGAGAAGTTAAAACTGGACATTTTCCATTAGCTGGACCATTTAAAAACTCCAGAATCAGCTAATCCTTTGAGCATGGTTTTGTGGGGAAGAGTCGCGGTCTGTCACATTGACTGGCGATGATTCTGTCTGTCGAGCAGACCAATGGCATTTGGCTTGAAGTGTTGTTCCTGGGTCTAGTGAAATATTTACCTTCGACGTGATTGTGGGTGAATACAGAAATAGCAGAACACTGAATGAACAGTGCAAGGGGCAGTTTCTTTGTTTTGAGATTATTTGATATCAAGGTTTACGTATGGCATAAGATGCTTCCATTGTTACAAAGTGTCTCTGTATTTCATTACAGGTCAATCAACTGCCATTATAATGTTGAGTGAGCTCATGGCATCAATCATTTGTTTGTTGCACGTCTACTGTGCGCCACGTTGTAACTGACAAGTTGTACAGTGCAGTTAAAATCAGAATAATTCACTTGTTTAGTAATGTGAGAGATTACTTGCGAATGAAAAATAGAGTTTAGATAATACAGAATGTTTTGGATAAAAGCACATTTCTATGTAGATAGCGGAGCCTAGAAACATTCTCGGGGCATCTCCGGGATCGAGTTTTGGGATCAAAGAAAGGACGCACTTAAATGTTCAACGACTTGACTACACCGGTCGTCTCGTCGGAAGAGTGAGTGAGTGAGTTTAGTTTTACACCGGTTTTAGCAATATTCCAGCAATATCACGGCGGGGGACACCAGAAAAAGGGCTTCACACATTGTACCCATGTGGGGAATCGAACCCGGGTCTTCGGCGTGACGAGCGAACGCTTTAACCACTAGGCAACCCCACCGCCCCTTCTCGTCGGAAGACATCAGTTAGCACTACCGGAAACTGTTCCCAGCCATGTGAAATGGAACCAGGTGTTGCTTCTGAAGGCCACTGTTGCCGAGCACTGACACCACCAGTTGCGGAATGACCAACCATGATGGTTTAATCCCCTAGGACAAGAACCAAACCATAATCAAGGATAGACAGAAGAATTTGATGGATGGTTTGATGGATGATGGACGGATTGATGGATGGATGGATAAGTGTGTATATGGATCTCCCGTTTTCCCCAGAACATAGACGGATGGATAGATGGATGAATGGATGGTACGGATATATGGATGGGTGGAGGAGGGAGGAGTTAATGGGTTTTGGGTTGTTTTTTTTGTGTGTATATGTGTGTGTGTGTGTGTGTGTGTGTGTGTGTGTGTGTGGAGGAGGAGGAGGGGGAATGACGAATGGGTGAGTGGAACCCCGTTGACGTGTACATGAAGAAATCACTTGTTCCTTTTTCCTACTGTGTCGAACTATAACACACTACACGTACACACAATGAGAGGAAAGCATGACTTATTAAAATACTTGAACTTAAGGTGCTTAACAGTCCTTTCCGATTACATGTATATCGATAATCTGGGTGAACTATGTGACCTAATGATATTGCACTCAGCTCATAAACATAATTAGAAACCATGCTGAACCAGTTCCATTCATATTGCAGAGCGTGCTGTGTGTCTGTTTTCGTCATAAACAGTATTATTGTTCACAGTGCCTGGTACAAATACCATCTGCCTGTCACATTAGAGCCCGCCGTTACCGGGCCATTTGTGCGCCTTGAAACTCCGGCTAAATATAGGCGGAGGACATTCGACTGATGAAAGGAAATGAGTTCGGTCAAAAATAGAAGTGTGTGCTGAAAGGATTCATGGGCTATGATCTACGTTGCGACACTCATTGAGCAGTTTTCGCGAAACAGTTTTAGACTGCTGGGCATCAATGCTTTTCATGGATAAAATATGGCCGGTGATACCTTACCAAAGCAACACAATTCCTCAAACTTATGATCTATAGAAGTGCCTATAGAAGTTTAGGTATGTATATATAAACCTACAGTGTGTGTAAAGTTGATTGTTGTTAAAACCGGTTTCAGCAATATTCCAGCTTTCAGTAAATAGTCGAGACTGGACCAAACAATCCAGTGATTGCGTAACTGGGCCCGTATTCTCGAAACGTTCGTAGCCTTAAAAATGGTCGTATCCAATGTCTTAAGAATGGGTTTAAGAAGTTCGTAGGGCTATGGACGTTTCGAGAACAGCTAGCCTGGGATACCATGACATGTGTAAGTCAAGTCAGCGAGCTTGACTACGCGATCAGTTCATCATGGGTTGTTGAAGATCGATTCTAACCTGGATGTTCACGGGTATATTTGGTATAACAGATAAGATTAGTGAATGACAAATGGTTTACGCCGCATTTAGCAATATTCCTACAATAACAGTGTGATGGCCAAACCCTGGCCACCTTGCTCCATCGGGACCTTAATAGTACCTTGGCAAGGAGAGGGGACGGCGGGGTGGCTTGATGGTTAAAGCGTTCGCTCGTCACGCCGAAGACCACGGTTACAATATCTGTCCTCGTCGTGATATTGCTGGAATATTGCTAAAAGTGGGTTAAAATTAAAATCACTCACTGACTTTGGGGATTATTTTCCAGTTTCCATGTTAGCGTTAATCAAACAGGATTTGCAAACAGCTCTCTTTTTTAACTAGAAGCGTCATTTTTTTAACAAAGTCTTTCACCATGACGGAAACTACTCCGCAATGCCATCTGAAGATAATCCCAAACAGTCTCTTATCATTCTAACAATAACTCATCCACCGCTTAGATAAGACAAATTTGTCATATTGTATCTCTTATTTTTAAAAAAAGAAACAGCTCTTGTCAGTGGGGTGGACGGCTGTGGGGTTAGGCATGTGTTAGCAGACTCATTCAGGAAGAACTTGGAGGCGTATTTTCGTGTGGGGCGATTTATTAATGGCATCGCAAAATGGTCTAAGTGGATCGATCTCTGTCAATCGCCTTCGAAAATTCGCCGGAATCTTGCTGAGAATGGATGCAAAGTCCTACCATTGAAACTTAATTTGATTTCCCGACTGTAATCTGCTGAAACGTCAATATCTAAGTCCGGAATTAGTCTTGCTCGAAATCAATGTCAATTTTACTTAAGTAACGGCGCTGATCAGTAACTTGATAATTGACACCAACAGCAGTCACGTGACCGACGACCGGATGTCATTTTTTAAATAAGAGGAAGATGTTGACTTCAAGTGCTAAATTATTATCGCTATTGAAATTAAATCTTTTCATACATTTCTTTTTCACATGAGGATGGTCATACAAAGTTGTAATGAAATATGTTAACTTTTTTTCCTAACTGAGTGATTGAACATAATTTTGATCCTAACATTTATCAATAAATAAAATATGAATAAAAATATGTGTATTGTTTAATAATATTTATCATATATCAGAAGTTGCTGTCTATCGAAGGCGTGCCGTTGTCGAGTATATACGAACCAGTTCATCGACATAACTGTTTGGCCACATCATGGTTTCAAATCCAATATTAAGCCCATTCTCTAGATTTGTGAGACATACATACCATTCAAACCCGACACTTCAGGCAATGAACAAACGATCTGAGACCGACGTTACTCCGGGATTCACATTAAACTGACAAGCTGTGCAATACCCGGAATGCTGACTGAAATACCGTTAAAGGCGTAAAACTGCATTCAGTTAATGAAACAAGGACGCAATATAGCCCCACAAGCATAGACGCTTTTTTCCCGATATTGTTTCGAAAGGCCGCAAGCCAACTTAATAATGAGCAAAAACAGAATTTAAAATATTATCATCCTCGGTCCACGGTTTCCTTATCCTACAGTTAGAAGCATTCATCGAACCGGCTTTCTTGTCACCACGTGTATCTTATCTTAACTGCACGATATGCCCAGCTGTCTCCGGCTACTTTGTTAATGTATTTTGCCAGGTACATAGATAATGTATTAACGTCTCACTACGTTACATAGCTACAATACATACAGAAAAACAATGACATATGTAATGAGCCACTCTAATTGAGTTATGAGCGATACAAAATGATTACCAAATATAAACATGACTAAAATACACATGATAAAAGCTTCACGATAAAAGGTATGAAAATAATGTTAAAAGGTAGTAAAGAAGGGGAAAATATTAAAACAAGCTTACATTCATATATAAAAGGTATTATTATGCAATATGAAAGGCATTATTAATGCACATGTAAACAATTCCTTCTCGAAGCGAGTATAAAATAGCAGGTTTTCGTATCACAGAAGATGATAAAACCAGGTTCGGCAACTTCATCTTGGATAGAAGCTGTATGGATTAGCACAAGTCGAATGTTGATGGGCTGGAGCCAGTAACGGTTTAGCAGGTTAGACTATGGTCCTTCTGCAAACAATGGGCTGTGGAACACGTGTGTTCGAGTCCCCAGGGGTATATTGTGTGAAACCCATTTCTGCTGTCCCCCGCCATGATGTTGCTGGAATATTGCTAAATATGGAGTAAAACCGAACTCACTTACACTGCGACAGAACTCAAAGACAATGCTGAGTTTCAAATTACTGTTGTTTTATTGAGGTTCACAAGAGACATCCCTTGTGATCTAATTTTCAGATACAGAATTATTGATGTGTTTGGTTTCGTTTGTCATTTGAAGCTTACTGATGGCTCATAATCGTAAGCATGAAACAGTTTCGACCTGATGTGTTTAAATAGTTATCATCAACAAATGATCAATAAACAAGACAACTGGTACCAGCAAATAGTGGTAAATATGTAACACTGTCAGGGATTTACACCCCAATTTGTTTTTCAACTGAAATATTTCATACACTGAAGAAAGCACTTAAAAACTGTCATACGCCCTGTCATACGTCATACTGTCATACACACAACCGCGCCATGCACATGCACGCCAGCATGTATTCACGTGCTCGCCCATATTATGATGTAGCCGTGAAGACCAGGGTTAGAATTGGCCTTCTGTAGCCCATGCTTGTTAAAGGCCACAGACGGAATCGGATGGTCAGGCTCACTGACCTATGTCTTCGTATCCTCTTCAAATACCTACCGGCCGCCGCCATGGAGCTGGGATATTGCTGATAGCATGTAAAACTAAACACACTCACTCACTCACTCACTCACTCACATCCTGACGTTAGTGCACCTCAGTTCACCTCTCCTCCAAACTAGAAAGGAAAATTGTCATGAGAGATATCATGAGAGCTGACACGACATGTAACAAGACGTCGTACATGCCTGATGTGTAATTACATCTCCTTAACCATAGACCGCCCACGTGAGATCTGCCGCCAACTTGTCAGACCCTGAGTTGTTTGTCAGTTGGGAGAAAGTATTCAAAGTATACATCTTGCATTACGGGCAATCAGTTACACCAATCATTGACAAATGAAAGTCGTTTCTGTATCATTAAAAATAATTATTAATCACCAAATGCACGTAGATTGGTACTCAAAACAGGTTATCTGTACTTAACATTCACGGACAGTGATTACTGCCACAATTGACATGCCGTTCATGTCGTAAAGCCGCAATGAGAAAGTAGCTGATGGTCGTGAAGGCAACTGAAGACGCCAATTTGTGGTATGCTGTGCTGTGATAATGGCGATTTGTGCTGATTCACTTGCAAATGTCGTAAATCTATTTGTTGTTTAACGCCGCATACAGCAATATGTATGGGGACGGTCTGCAGATAATCGAGTTTGGACCAGACAATCCAGTGACCAAACAGTATGATCATCGTCCCTCGCAGTTGGGATGTCATGTAAAATAAGTCAACGTGGCTGATCACCCGATTCGTTCGTCGCACCTCTTACAGCAAGCATAAGTTACTGAAGAGCAGTTCTAACCCTTATCTTCACGGGTAAGGTCTACTGACAGGTCCAAAGTCACGTAACTAAACACATGGTCTTGGGCTCTAACATGGTGCTCGTTTCTCTCAGGTTCTTGGAGATTTGATGCAAATGATACCGATAAGCCAAAAACCATAAACAGAAGGAATCTTGTAAACGCCCAGCATTCTGGCACGACTATGGGAGGTATCCCCTGAGAGATGCAAGCTTTTTAAGGTGAAGACAATATACTCCCCATGTGGGCCTTTTCCCCTAAATATATACGTGAACCATGGGGAGTAATCAGTCCAAAAAACAGTCTATCTATTTTCTTTTGGACAAATTAATCAAATGCACATGCACGATCTCTTAAGGGGGTTCGTGTTCAGAGAAAAAGGCTTTGATCCATAATGGCATCCCGCTTGCAACGAATAATTGATTCAATTGGCTGCTCAATGCTCCACAAAAGCCAGGACGTCTTGGACGTCTACCAATGTGGTGAAACTGATATGGAGATGACAAATGAAGAAACATTATCGAGGTGAACCAGGATATGAATACAGGAACATAGGTTTCGGGATTGTCACTCAGATTTTATTCTCTACACCTTGCGTGTCACATCCTCTTCATTCTCGAGCAAAGTTATGAAACAGCCAGAGTAGGACGTACTGATTCTAACATTGACAATATGACAGTCCTTTTCATTAAATCACAGGGGTTTAATAGTTTCGGGCTTTGATCAACATTTCCGGTGTGTTACATAGCATGTGTATGATGCATGATCCGGTACTGTTCACAATTTACTTAACTCCTATAGTCGCCATTACGTGGGTCAAATGGTCATCGTCAGAATTGAGGGAGGAGTCATTTAACTGATTATGCACACTAAACGGCTTTAGATCAGAAGAATGTAGTAATTACACCCTCCAGGTTACATCAAGGTAAAGTCACACATGAGACAGAATCCTTTGATGTTCACACTCCACCCAAATCCGACATTACACTAATTAGGTTACCCTAGTCATCACTATATGGGTTGTATTATTGCTTCTATTGAATACTGATTATGAAAAAACGTGTTGCCGTGTGCTTCGTCGCTCTTTCTCAAAGCGTCCATATAGACGTTAACTGGTATAAACATTATGACCAATTTGTGTCCTTATTTTTGAGGGTCATGACGGTAGCTCTAACAATTTTACATCATCAAAAAATAACATGGCGATTACAAATGACACTGACGTGGAATTTAAATCCTTTAATCTGTATCCACTGCGGGAAAACACACTTTTTTTACATTTATTAGTTAAAAGTGATCCAGTACACGAACACTACACGTGGAAAGCAACGTTACAAGCTTTGTATTTGTTTAAACTTACATTTAAAACATCCTTAAATGTGTTTCACGTTTAATTGCCGTTTAATGAGGCCATCATTTTCCATAATATTGACGTTAAAAAGAGTAAATACAAAAATGCACCTAAAACAAAGGTGTCCGTTTACGGCATATGAGTTCGTTCTTAACGTTTTGTTATCCAATAATTCGCTTCTTTTCTTCTTCAACATACTTCTTTTAAGTTGGGTGATAAAAATCATTTTATTCCCTATTTACAATGTATGTCTACTTCAAACAAACAGGCGCTATTTCTGAATGGTAGTGGATACTTCGCCAAAGGAACATCGCAAACATAAATGAACACGGTCAGAAGACTGCCAACATACGACGATCAACTCAGAGCAGCTATCAGCAGCGATCGCGAGTCTTCCTACTCATAAAGAATCCCTACTCCTTGATAATAAGGGCTTAGCACTGTTAAGACCCTGCGCCATTGACATACAGAGAAAATCACGCTCGATTTCTCTCCTTCTCGGCTCAGTCTGTTTCAAGAAAAGCTACTTGTGTGTTTTCATAGCTGGAGAGCTCGCAAATAGATCACACTAATACCCCCATCGCCTATATAAAGTTTCGTATAAACACCCTACTTCCGCTAGGTGGTCTGCGGAAAGGAGCGGAAATGGTACAAAGGTAGACAACATATGTAAACAGCATGGTTGCATACCGCTAGAATGAATACACCGTACCGCGCAACCTTCGGCAAAACCCAGGTGGCTGCAATAAGATTAACAGAGTCCCGTGGGCAATCTCCGTGTATTCACATAATCCGTTAGTTGTATGTAAATAACCCCATGCACTTATTGAGACCCCGCTTGTGAATGTATATCAAATTTAAGCAACCTTAGGTCAACAGGTAGATAGCTTCTTCACAGAAGGCCAGGTGTAACAGCGGATAACAACATGCACTTTTTGAAACCTCACTGGGGAAATGTATATCAAAAATAAGCAAATATAAGTAAATACATGAGTAATATGCTCACGGACGGTTAACCGTAAACAGCCATTCATCTTCAAAGGGAAATGCTATCATAATAATATTTTTCAGAGACTTTTATCTGAACGTTTCATGTCTGAAATTGCAGATAAATTATCATTTTGAAATGAATAAAACTGATAATTATTCATGAGTGTTATTAGTGTTGATGAACACCAAACTCAGCAGCGTTTCAAATTCATAACGACGGTGTGTAAATATACATCAGAGAATATGGTGATTGATACCATGAGCATTCGTCCGAAAAATCCAATGCTTAACGTAACAGCACCATAGTGACTGAATAATGATTAACCAGGGATCAAACAACAGAACGTGCGACACATCAGAATTTCGACAGATCGGTGTTTGTACATAGAGGCATCTTTCACGCATCGCTTTATGCGTATTTGTTTGCAAGCAAACAACACTGAGTCCAACTTGGACAGATCTACGCATTTACTTCGATGTATTCATGTTTGACTAATGAAATGGTGACAAATGAATGAATAAACAGTGATCAGCCTACTTCCAGACGTCAGAAAGTTCGACACATCAGAATTCGACACAACAGTGTTAGTATGTACATGATTCTGGTACATATATGTAGCTGCAGTGTCACATTTTAAAACACACAATTTAATAATTATTTAGATGTTCGAGGCTGTATTAGGCAGTTCGGTGTCTGACATAATTCGAATTCGTCGACGTAACTCGAACAGAATGGGATGAAATTACCAAGTCTTCGAGCCTGAACGTCCGATCCAGTCTTAGTTGGACAAGCTCGCTGACTCGGTCAGTTCATGTCATTAACAGATCTCGACCTTGATCAACTAGACGGAAATGTTTCTCAGAGTAGTATTTATGTGTGTTTCGTGTAGCTACCCTGACTACAATTGGATGGGTCGGTCAGATTACAATAGAATTGGATCTAGATTTGTCCACATAAGCATCAGAAAAAGAAGACATACACATTTTTTAATTTTCATTCTGTCTGTTTAGGAATATATATGGGTTATCTGCGTATGACAAAGAACAAACAATGTGTTTCTAAAACACATTTTATCTGTTTTCAGCATCTGAAATATGAACAACAAGATCATTAGTTGTCCAATTTTGAAGACTTTTAATCCCTGCCACAGATTTTTATTTCACTGCAAGGAAAATTAGCAGAGAAGTTCAAACTGGATGTAATCAGAGGTTTGTACATTAGGTGTTACTGCTACAGCATAAGATACTCCGGTCATTAAATGTTGTTTTCTTTAGTACATGATCGTGTGTTAATAAACGAAATATAGGATATTAGAATGTCAATACCTAGCTCCAAGTTTCCACACATGTCCTTTGCCTGCAGCCTTCATGCCAGAACGGGAGACACTGAATGAGCAGTTGGTGGAAATAAAAAAAATTGTTTGTTTCCGGGCGTTTTATCATAGGGCGAGCGGCCAATTTACAGCCAGTGGGCTGTGAGAAAAACAGAAATAGAAAAAAAAACCATTGCCCTTATCAGACTTTATGCTCACTTTTTAATTTGGGGAAAAGCACATGGGTATTGAGGCAATAATAAAAAATACGCCACATCCTCTAGTGAATACGACCTGATGATATTAAGATACGGTGTTTACCCCACGCACGGCCAATCTGCGATCTGGGGACACCTGCGGATATGCCTCGAGGAGGGATCACGTCAGGTGGTTGTTCTAATCAGTTAGTAGCTATCGCAACTTGTAAATTCCTGAAACGAGTGTGCGAAGCATTTAGGCTATCATATCTGATGTCTGTAAAGAATGTCCTAGAGGAGTTCCAAATGGAAAAGAAAACAGTCCATGCTATCTTAACCTTATGGCGATTGTATGCATCATTTTATGGTTTCTTGACGTCTAAATTTGTACTTCTGTGTTTGTACATGTGATTTTCCAAACCGACATGTTAGAAAAATAAATGTGTCTTTCCAGTTCATTACTTTCCTGTGTAAATATGGTCAGAAAATCGCTCAGCTGGTATAGAGTCGGGGTAAAATATGTTTGTTAACGTGATGAACTTATCCGCATCAAAGCCAAACTAATTTAGGTGGTAAAATATCCAACGTCCGATCTCATCGAAACGTTTTTGTGTATGAGGATCTCCCTCTCTCAAGATACTTTTCATTTCATGAACACAGACCCGTGACGATCCCGAGCAGAATAGGTCTTCAGCAACCCGTACCTGTCTCAAAAGGTGACTATTCTTGTCGTAAGAGACGACTACCGGAATCGGAAGGTCAGGTTCTCTGACTTGGTTGACAAATGTCACCGGTTCCCAGTCCACCGGTTCCCGATGCTCACGCTGTCGATCACTGGATTGTCTGATCCCGACTCGATTATTTACAGACCGCCGCCATATGGCGGGAATATTGCTGAGTGCGGTGCGAAAATAAACTCACTCACTAATGAACACACGTTATCGTGTATTCGTCATATACGAACAGCACGCGTTACCTGCTGAACCTTCACAGTGTCCATGGTGGTGGCTGCCGCTACATCAGACTTAATCTTAATTTCCACTTCCCTCATCTCTGCCGGTTCTACAGTAATAGATGGGACGTTTCATAGAACAAAACCTAATTATCACTGATAGGTCATTAAAAGTCTATACCTAATACCTGGCCATTACACGAGATAAAGAAGAGGATAACTACTCTCAATAAATTAATATAACTAATTGCATCTTTGAAGATAAAATAAAACTAGGGTTAATGTAATATTTAAATCCGTTTTTATCGCTGCTGCAAGAAATATTTGTGGAATTTACAGTATTAAAGAATTTCAGCTGACATGTGACACTCCCTCTGTGTTGCCCGACCGTCATGATGTACGTGTAAAGAGATCGTCATAGATATAACCGAGGTATTAGTTTAATGCTGTCAGCGCCGTGAACGTTTGGGCTTCTGTAAATGTTCATCTACAGGATAAGGCAGCGTGATCATTCATTTCTACTATTATTCACGCATCCGTTGAAATGACAAAACCCTTAACAATCTCTGCTGAAAGCAGAGTCGGGGGTTCAATTGTCACTTTATTTATTCCAGCACTATAACACCTGTATGACATTCTAGTGATTATCACCACGCGATACAATGACAGAGCATGTGTTTATGAATCACTATGACATAGTGATCATACCAGGTGTCGGCGAAATGGTGAGCGTATCCTCCCCACCGGTCTTGCCCACCGCATACATATGCTACTGGAAAACAAGGCTAAGCTCGATCGGAGCAGAGAACACGTTTACTACAAATGGACGGTGTACGGCAGTAAGCAAACCCATTTGGTTTGTGAAAGGGAGAGCAGATGAAGGCTAGTATATGCGCAAATCATGACGATGAAACAACACTCTTGTTTATAACACTCACACGTGGTCGGTGCAGCGAGTCGGTAATATTCGCATAATTATATAATTATATTTCAGAGAATTACACGTGTTAGAGTTAGGTAAGTCCGGTCAGATCATACATTCTCAGACCCGGGAGGTGGCATCCAATGTCAGTAAGTACATGGAGAAAGAAAGTACATCTACGAAACAGGCACGGTAAAACCTGTCAGTGCTGAGACAGGCCACGCGCTTCACCCATCGCAATACGCTTGACCGCCCACAATGGCAAGCGCCAGTAAGCGGCGCTCATAAATGCTAACAATGCCAACTGCCAGGCTCAACTTAATCTTGTTTGGCAGTTAGTCTGATCTAGTCAAGTGTTCTGACATAATTTGGGACGTTTGATATACGTCACAGTAGGGAGATGCATCGGACGTCGTTCTTGTCACCAATGCTGATCATTAGAGATTATTGGGACCCAGTGGTCAGTCATTCACTCTTGGTTCATGCATGTCAGGATGTAACATTAGCGTAAACCGGTGCTCATGATATCAGTCACTGGCTTGTCTGGTCATCTACAAATAACAGTAACATAGCTGGAATACTCCTGAACACAGCTTAAAACAAGAGACAAACAAATATTACCATCGTTAATCAACCGTGAGCGCACCATGGGGTTTGTGGGCAAACTGAGACAAAAGTTCCACGCATCCGAGCAGATGCTGCCAGCTCGCATGAATATACATGTATGAGACAGGCTTTGCAACATAGATATAAATGAATTGTAGTTATCGTAGTTCCCTAATAAGTTATCTCAATAATCGCCAGTGACTTTCTTCTGAGTCATCATTATTCATTGGACAGTCGGAATACCGTGTGTGTAGATTTGACCAATTCCGTACCCACTCCTGTGCACGAACTTGTTATTTCATCCTCAGGAATCATCTTCCATTCACTAAACTGCTATGAATATACAATGGATTTTCACTTCATCTCATCGTCTGTCCAAGTCTAGACAGAATAGACGTTATCGAACTGAATCGTCTTGAGTCATGGAGATATTGCAAACTTAGCACTTTGATGATGTAGCAATATAAAGCAGTAGATATGGCGATGAGTATCCAAATGCGCCGATGGGCAGCGTCAGCGTGGCGCGAATGCCTAAGTCAAGTAAAGTCAAGTAAAAGCTTCAGATGGAGTATTTATGAAGCATTTATTGAATTCGGTTCCGAGTTTTCATCTGGATAATATGGACAAATTCTGCCATACCAATGACAATATTAATATGGTATAAAATTGCATTTGGTATTGCCACAAGTCAAAACGCTTATGAATATCAAATTAATAATTAAAAAACCTTTTCGAATATTTTGTCTTCATTTTTCTTAGACCCTTGTATTAGACTACTTTAACTTAGGAGTGTATATACATGTATTGTCTTTATACTCTTTAAGGGTGACATCGTGTATGTGTGTGGGGCTTGGAACACCTCTGTATCAAGTGAATGTTGTGAGTGCAATCTCTGCAAGAATCATGAAGTTGAAGGCGTTATGAAGGTGCCTCCGTTGTTACGTAAAATTGAGTGTGTCACGTGAAAATAACATAATTATCCAAGGGAGGGCCCCATAAGAGTTTGGACCTTGAAGCATTTTGCCTACCTTTGATAATCTCCTCCAAAGTTGGCATGGCTAATAAAACAATTCATCTATGGGATGTTCACCAAAGCCATCTAACATGTATGGATGCTGTCTTTATATCATTTATTGTTCTATTACCAAGTTGTACTCATGTGTTAGATAAAATCTGGCATACATATTTATCTTTATGTAATTAGATATATATGCTAAATGACGACGGTCCTCCTCAATGAACACGACGCTTTTGCATTTAACGGAGCACGTGACAACTGCCTTGCCAAGTCAGTGTACTGTAACGTATACTCACAGGTGCCACGATAAGCGTACATGAGCAAATATTGCGCATGTTCATTGGTTTACCTGCTATGATATAATGGTGACGACGGCATCATGGAACAATTTAACACACCTGTCTCAATGCAGAAGTACTCTCACTGGTGTAAACTTACATATCTGAAAAAGAGCACGTTCAATGTTTATTCTAATATCATGACATTAAGAACCTGCTAATTCATCTGTGAAATTTTCAACAGAGACATTTAGTTCTGAGATTGAAATTGAAATTGAGGTAATAACAGTAATTACTGAACGGGCCCGCCTGGAAATGACTGGCGGTGTCAGCCTTCAGGCTGACCACATCTGCGAGTGTGCCTGTAACCCAGTTTGACCCCCGGCCAGCTGACCCACATGGATTGCCTGACCTCCAGGTGTAGGCACCCACAGGAGTAACACATATCACCTGGTCAGGAGACGCTGAGAACAAGAACAATGCGCAGCGGCCATCTTGGATGGGCTTGTTTGCATGCAGCAAGGTGTTGCGGGAAAATACTGTATTACAGGCTAGTGCACATAATGTAACAGGAGAAATACAAACACCTTGTAACATGGGAAGAACAACGCGATTTCGCTAATGGGGAAATATATACCTTGTAACTAGAAGCAAAGGATAAATAATTAGTTAAGAAAAACGTAAACACATCGCGCTGGAGGATCTAAACGCTATGTAACGGAGAAAGTAAGCACCATGTAACGGGAGATAAATAATATACAGTTTGAAATTGAGGAACTGAGGAAGTAAACAGTAAGTTTGTAGCATTAAGTAAACTAGGTTTCGGGGGAAATATTCTCAGCGTAACTAGACAGTTGAACACCGTGTAACTGAAGAAATACCGGTGAGTAATTTGTCAGTTGTCACTGGGTAACAGAGAGTAATCGCTTTAAAACGGGGAAAGTGAAACCGTCACGGGGGAAAGACACCACTAAGTAACGATATGAAGTAAATACCGTAAAGGTGGAAGATAATGCTGCATGGAGTAACTCCCCTGTTTAACTGAAAGTAGATAAACAAATTATCAGACGACTTAATTTCAAATTCACCCGTGAAGATCCGGTTATAACTGATCTTCGGGAACCCATGCTTGTTCTAAGAGGGATCAGACCCGCTGACTTGGCTGATCAGATTCCACATGGGCGGGTCGATGTTCGTGCTTTTCATCACTGGCTTGTCTGGTGCAGTGTACTTACATACCGCCGACTTACAGTTAGAATATTGCTGATTGCGGCGTACAGGTAAACTCATTCAAGTTTTTTAAAACGACGTCATATTAGTTCACATGTACACAATCTAATTACATGCATGGATAAACCAACTTCTAACTAGAGGAGAAAGCACGATGTCGTATGTGTGCTGTATTCAGAAAACATAGGCACAGATCATAGTTAAGACAATGAATAATATTTGATATCATTATATTAACAACATGGCATAGATAATATTGATAACAGACTACAGAATCTCATTGAGTATGTTTGACGCAACGTGAATATTATGAATGGAAAGTTAAGTTGAATTTTGAATTAAGAATCGGGTTAGAGATGATACATTAAAGTCGATTCATTGTAATTAAAAATGTCAAGTAATCAAACGAGATGCGGAGCTGAGATCACAATTATATCATCGAACCCAACATGGTAGCTCAAATATCGACTGAAGCGCAATTGTGTAAAATGTACAAGTGCGTATACTTGCACTTACTATTGGCGAAACAGGTTGTTTAAGTGAATACATCATAGTTGTAATTTAGAATGGCACCTAGAGCTTATCCAAGCGTCTTTGTGAAGGAAATGGGTTATTAGGTCGCATTTTGTGGATTATCTCTTTGATCTGTACAGAACTCTGGCGGAAGGCGAGAAATGATTGTTCTAGACTTCCAAGGAACTGAACATAGAGACTATATATTACAAACACATGCCATTCTATATGGCAATGTACTGCAAAGATGTGACCGTGTTTCGGGTTACATCGGGTAGAGTGAATGCGTGCGTGAGTGAGTGAATGAATGAGCGAGTCAGCGAGCCAGCCAGTCAGTCAGTCAGTTAGGTAGTGTGTCAGTGAGGTAGTCAGGCAGTGAGAGCGTGAGTCAGCGATGAAGGTAATGTGAGTGGGTGAGTCAGTCAGTGACTAAATGAGTCATTCAATCAGTGAGTCAGTGAATAAGGGAGGTAGTGAGTGAGTCAGTTAGTCAATCAGTCCAACCATAACTTAGTAATCTATTTTCTTTTCATTCAAAGTACGATATATCATACTGCCGTGGCGTCATGGATTGCATTTTTCAAGGTAGAGGTTAACATGTACAACTAGACGACAAAGTCTTCAATATTGCCCGCAATATGTCTACTAGTTATGATTATGTCCGATGTTTTGGTGTATATGTGACAGAGCGGACGGAAATTATTTAAAATGTTTTAAGTTCGGCTCCAGCAAGGAGCACTACCACCAAATTCAGTCGAAGCCAGATATGTTGCTATGGAAACGCAAAAAATATTTTATTCTGAAATCCAAAACAAACAAAAGGCCCTAGGACACCACGAGATCTATATATGTGCCAAGTTTGGTAAAGAAGTATTGAAGTTCCGCTCCAGGCGCAGCTCTCTATACTTAAATGTACAATGTTCTGTCGTGTAATTTTTCGGATGAACAGTTGACTTGCCATATCTGTGTCAAGGACGCGATGGGGCAATTGTAACTTTACTATTTCATAGTGATTAATCGAAACACGTTAGCGTTTTAGTCGAAATCCTGAAAGATGCGTCCATCTTTATGAATGTATCAGCCCAAATTTGGGGCTAATGTTTTAGAATTTTCTCATACGCTTCTAAGCACGATGTCATTGTCGATATCGCTCAAACATGCCTTGATTGTATGTATAGCTGAGGGCTGCCCGCCCGCCCTCTTACCGACAGGTGCCGAAATCCAGAAATACCGGGGTCTTAGATCATCCCCTTGTCTGTTCCCACCTGTCGGCGTTAAAACACTTGGTGTGTTACGGTGGAAAATATGACACTCTTGCACTGACTGGAAAGATAAGTTTGCTCCTTCCATTGGGTCTAAAAATCCTCGAACCGCCAAGCAGAACGTTCGATCGGTTCTGGTTAAGTTTGGTGGGCAAATTGTTTCACCTTGAGGGATCCTTCTGTCGACATACATCAAGATATAACTAGGTGACTGGGGAGATCTGTTATATGGTGTGTCTAAACTATGTACGCTGAGGATTTCTTTAAGGAAAGACTGTTAATCTGTTAATCGGAATCTGTTAATAAAAGTAACGTGACTGGTATGTCGGCGTACACCATTAACTGTTTCCACAAAATCAAGTGTCTGTCTTGAGAGTGTGGTATGCGGAAAAGTAAATATAATATTTCCTGTCAGATTTGTAATCGGTTTCAGATGTAAATTGGGTTTAGATTAAATAAACACGATTCTCCTCTTGTATCGGTCTTTCGAAAAACAAACCATGGACAGCAGTGCTCCAAAATTTGTTGGAGTTTTCAAAACAAATTTCAAAATGCACTCAAGACACTGTATCCTTCCAACATTGCTAAATGATTTAAAACTATTTATGTTGTCTTAACAATCTTTATTGTGGGTGAGATAAATAAACGAGTTTCTCCCATTCTAAGCTCGGTAACTAAATACTGATGCCAAGCATAAAACTGTATTGCCTTTAGTCGAAATACTCGAATCCACATTGTGACACAGCCCAAAAAAATGCATCCAGAAAACTCGCTTAATGTATGCTCATCTGTATATTTGTATGAAGCTTATAAGTGCAGTTACCATTCACACTTGGTAACTATTTTGCAAATTAATGGATCGATAGCATTCATAGTTTTACTTTGCATGCATTCATAATATCTTTTTTTTCTTTTTCACCAACCAATTCATGCAGTTACCACACCTGGTTTGCCTATCACTTGCAGTGAAATCTGATATAACACTGGTAACACGCTGGCGTCGACATGTTTCAATGCGTCAATGCAATATTTGCTGAAAGGCATTAAAAGACTGGAACCACATAATCGTGGTGACATAAAACTGTATAGATTACAAGAATATTGGATCTGATATCAATAAAAGTTTCATGTCTACAATATCATCACTCACATTACACAGATTTGACACGGCGTATTAGCAAAGTGTATTTTTTCAACAGAAAATTAAAATGAAATCTTTCATCCGCTACAGACGAGGTTCTTGCCAAATAATTAGATGTTCACACCATTACAGGGCATGTAGTCACCGAGCTTCCTGTGCTGGAAGCTATTAAGAATCCCTTTACATCCAGACCGGCATGTGGAACCCTCGATACCAGCATCACTTCCTATTCGTTTGTCAGTGTTATGTTCTAGTTGTAATGTGTGTTTATAACAAGAACACTTATATGGACCGTTGGTCGAGTGGTTTTGTGGTATTTCGCCAATTAATATGATCGCTTTGTCTCAATTTAAAATGTTAAATATTCAGATGCCACTATACTCGGTATCATGATATATGCACGAACAATTACGTTTGTATTCATATCTGGATATGTGTAGAGTGCTTTAAATTTCTCGTCCCCTGCAAGGAATTCATTTTTGAAGAGTTAAAGGTGAAAATGAAACATATTTTAAGCAAAACGTCCATAGTGGTTAGCGCTGATGTTGTAAGGGGCATCCTTTGGTCAGTTGGTGTTGGCAGGGCGTAATTAATTGTGCTCATTCCCGTAGTGTTTTGCTGCCCTGAATGTAAAGAGACATAGGACTTGGTGGTGACTATGACTACATAGACAATATGTCTTTGATTCATAGGCCAAAGATATAGATAAGATACAGAATATCACACCATGACCAAAGTGAGGAGCGACTGAGTGTTTTTGCTGGTGAATTGGTGAAGGACTAAATGTAGGGTGCGTGTATAAGTAAGTGTATGTAGACGTGCGTAGGTGGATGAGCAACTGAGTAAGCGATTGTTTGAGTGGGTGTGTGTTTTGTTGGTGCGTTAGTGAGTGAGTGTGTGTGTGTTTTGCTGGTGCGTTTGTGAGTGTGTGTTTTGTTGGTGCGTTAGTGATTGAGTCTGTGTGTTTTGCTGGTGTGTTAGTGAGTGTGTGTTTTGTCGGTGCGTTAGTGAGTGTTTGTGTTGTATGTGCGTTAGTGAGTGTGTGTTTTCTTGGAGCGTTAGTGATTGAGTGTGTTTTGTTGGTGGGTTAGTGAGTGTGTCTTTTGTTTGTGCGTTAGTGAGCGTGTGTTTTGCTGGTGGGTTAGTATGTGTGTCTGTGTGCGTGGTGTTGTTGCGTTAGTGAGTGTGTGTTTTGTTGGTGCGACAGTGTGTGTTTTGTTGGTGCGTTAGTGAGTGTGTGTTTTGCTGTTGTATTTAGTGAGTGTGTGCTTTGCTGACTCATTAGCGAGGGAGTGATTGTGTGGTGTGTTTTGCTGGTGCATTAGCGAGGGAGTGAAAAAGTGAGAGAGTGAGACAGTGGATGCACATATGTTCGTGACTCGAGTGAGTGTGTGATTGAATGAGTAGTGGTTTAGTGAGTTAGTGAGTGTGTTAGTGGATACGTTGTTAAGTGTGTGGTTGAATTGGTGTTTGCATATGCGGCTGGGGTGGGTGTGTTGAAGGAGGTCATGTATTGTCGATCGAACCAGCGACTGGTATCGCACACCCATATTACCCATAGAACGCCGGTGACAAAAAATCAATTTGCTTCTCGTTTAGCACGTGCAGTTACGTGACGAAAAACGCCTCTTTTACCCAACCACCCTTTAACATGGCTGGTAACGAACGCTATTACCCACGTAACAATAACACACTTAGCTCCAGATCGATTTTCACTCATACTACAAGGACCATGCACGAACATATCACAGACTTGAGGATTGTGGACATGCCATTTAGCAAGAACTGCTTGTCACTTAACCTCCATACTGAGCGGTCCAAGTGTTGTTTCAACAACACTTGAACAACATGACTTCCGCTGTTTTCGCTCGACATTTGAATCAACACGTGACGGCTAATAGCACTTTAAGTACGTAGAGACTTGACTTTTTATGTGTGTTCTCATAGACACGTGCCATGCATTGTACTAATCTTTACAGACAATTATTGTAAACGTCTTCTCACCTCACTGAGTGGACGTGTGTGAGTGCGTATGTGAGTGTGAGTGAATGGGATGGTCGTGGTGGCTGGGATGGTCGTGGTAGCTGGGATGGTCATGGTAGCTGGGATGGTCATGGTAGCTGGGATAGTTGTGTGTGTGTGTCTGTGTGTGTCTGTGTGTGTACGTCAGTATAACGTCATCTTACGCAGTGTTGCGATAATGACGTCTGTGCATTGTTAAAGCTGTAGCGTGATGGCGTCATAGATTGTCTGATTCCTGAACTCAATCCGTCTGTCCTTGAAAACGATTTGCAGTTTTGCAGTAGTTGTGTGCATTGAATAGTTAACAATGAAGTTATGTGACAATATCCAAGAATAATTATCGTGTGTCAGGTGTTGATTCTCCTTGGTATTCCTTTGTGTCAGGTGTTGATTCTCCTTGGTATTCCTTTGTGTCAGGTGTTGATTCCACTTGGTATTCCTTTGTGTCAGGTGTTGATTCTCCTTGGTATTCCTTTGTGTCAGGTGTTGATTCTCCTTGGTATTCCTTTGTGTCAGGTGTTGATTCTCCTTGGTATTCCTTTGTGTCAGGTGTTGATTCTCCTTGGTATTCCTTTGTGTCAGGTGTTGATTCTCCTTGGTATTCCTTTGTGTCAGGTGTTGATTCCCCTTGGTATTCCTTTGTGTCAGGTGTTGATTCTCCTTGGTATTCCTTTGTGTCAGGTTTTGATTCTCCTTGGTATTCCTTTGTGTCAGGTTTTGATTCCCCTTGGTATTCCTTTGTGTCAGGTGTTGATTCCCCTTGGTATTCCTTTGTGTCAGGTTTTGATTCTCCTTGGTATTCCTTTGTGTCAGGTGTTGATTCTCCTTGGTATTCCTTTGTGTCAGGTGTTGATTCTCCTTGGTATTCCTTTGTGTCAGGTGTTGATTCCCCTTGGTTGGTATTCCTTTGTGTCAGGTGTTGATTCCCCTTGGTATTCCTTTGTGTCAGGTGTTGATTCTCCTTGGTATTCCTTTGTGTCAGGTGTTGATTCTCCTTGGTATTCCTTTGTGTCAGGATTTGATTCCCCTTGGTATTCCTTTGTGTCAGGTGTTGATTCCCCTTGGTATTCCTTTGTGTCAGGTGTTGATTCTCCTTGGTATTCCTTTGTGTCAGGTGTTGATTCTCCTTGGTATTCCTTTGTGTCAGGTGTTGATTCTCCTTGGTATTCCTTTGTGTCAGGTGTTGATTCTCCTTGGTATTCCTTTGTGTCAGGTGTTGATTCTCCTTGGTATTCCTTTGTGTCAGGTGTTGATTCTCCTTGGTATTCCTTTGGAAATGAGCAGTTATAGCTAAAATAATTTTAGATGAATGACATCTGATGAAGTACGTCTTGTTATAATTAATCGTCAAACTTCGTGAACTTCAGTGCAACTGATAACTGGCACGTCATCAGTGCCTAATGGTTGCAACCATCATGACATATCATTGCAGATATCATCACCAAGACGAACACCAGAGAGAACCATCACTACCATTGAAAACAGATTCTTCATACTCATAAATGTCATAATCATCATCATCGTCATCATCATCATCATCACCACCACAACAACAACATCATTGCCACCACGATTATTACTGTTTTGATCCTTGCCATAACTACACAACTTCAGTTACCACTACCACTTCAGCCATAGTCACAACCGCCTCTGCTATCACTTATACAACTGGTACGGCCACTTTCGCTTTTAAATATAAACACCAGTATCATTTAAAGACAGAGACACCATTATTCACAGGCAAAGCCCGAAAACAAAACCTTCTCCACTACCACTATTATTACCGCTGTCAATAGTAACACAAACACCTCGTCCTAGATCAGACCTACTACTAGCACCATCGATAGCATGAGTCGGCAAATACAGCCGTCCCCACCAGCACTACGAATATCACTACCAAGAATAACACCACTAAAAGTACGATAAGACACACCGCTGATACTTGACCACAACCATACCAGATACCAGATACCATGACCATCCCAGATACTACGACCATCCCAGCAACCACGACCATCCAAGATACCACAACCATCCCAGCTACCACGACCATCCCATATAACACAACCATCCCAGCTTCCACGACCATCCCAGATACCACAACCATCCCAGCTTCCACGACCATCCCAGATAACAAAACTATTCCAGCTACCACGACCATCCCATCCACCACGACCATCCCAGCTTCCACAACCATCCCAGCTACCACCACCATCCCAGCAACCACGACCATACCGGATACCACGACCATCCCATATAACACAACCATCCCAGCTTCCACGACCATCCCAGATAACACAACCATTCCAGCAACCACTATCATCCCATCCACCACAACCATCCCAGCTATCACGACCATCCCCGACCATCCCAGCTACCACAACCGTCCCAGCTTCCACGACCATCAAAGCTACCACGATCACCTCCGCTACCACGACCATCTCAGATAACACAACCATCCCAGCAACCACGCCAATCCCATCTAACACGACCATCCCAGCTTCCTCGACCATCCCAGCTACCACCACCATCCCAGGTACCACGACTATCACAGATAACACAACCATCCCAGCAACCACGACCATCCCAACTTCCACGACCATCCCGGCAACCACGACCATCCACGACCATCAAAGCTACCACGATCACCTCAGCTACCACGACCATACCAGCTTCCACGACCATCCCAGGTAACACAACCATCCAAAACAAACACTACCATCCAAAACAAACACTACCATAAAGATCACTCTCCTTATTACCATTACTCACAGATCCTGTTGCTGCTCCTACGGCGGAGACAGCATCGAATTCATAAACTATTCCCTGTGTGTTTCCTTTGTAAGAAAAGTATTTCGTAATTAAGAAAACAGGAAATATAAAGAATCGCACAGTTTAATCAATGTCTCATTAAACACGGGCTTTTCTACTCGACCTTTCTCCAGCATCAAGGAATATGACTCATGTCAATATGTTTGCAAAGGAATTAGCTCTAATGAACGTTCCAGTGCCGTCTAAAACCAGGAATCATCCCAACGAGAAAGACATCAACGTCAAAAATAAATAAAAAGTCAGAAATGTATGCACTTCCTGAACAAAGTATAAATCAATGAGAACTGGTACTGATATATTTGCTTTCAACTGAGTGACGATCTATTAATATTAATCAAAGAACCAAATTCTAATAAAGCTGCACATAATGTACACAAGTTGGAATCCGTCTAAATCGACTTCCCTTGTAACAGATCTAGAAAACAGCATAATTCTAACAGCCACAGAGCATGGAGCCAAAGAGTATACTCTTTAGAAGGCTAGAGCCAGTCTCTGCTCCGGTTAACAAAGAACAACAGTTTTATTCATCGTTGTTGCAAAGGGTGTGCCATCTTGTGTTGTGTCTTATGAAAATTAAAAGAGTGTTTCTGCTTTTCTTTAAAAAAAACAATGTGTATGCACAATTACAAATGCGGCGTTAGGTTTTGTGTTACAAGCACATAAACAGATTTATATTATGAATTCATTTGCTATGACTAACTCACAGTGTCATTGAGCAAATGTCATGCGATTACTACCAAACGCAAATTACGATTTCATCTTCATTCTACTACATTTTGTGAGGACAGACATTAATCGCTACTGTAAGGATGGATGTAAAGCAACACATAAAATGCTGTGCTGATGCCTGCAAAATCCTTGGCATTTAAAATCTGCAATGTGAAACATCTTCATCTCAGTCTTGGTTCCAAAAGTAGAGTAATTATTAAGTAGACGAAAGACGTACGTGACCACTTGAAACACAATAGCCTTGTACACAATAACTGGCCTTGTGTAGTCAGTAGACTGGTATTGATAAGATACTGAACGTGTAATAGAAAGTTGCTTCAAAGTTAATTTATTACCGGTACGTACTTACGTGTATAGGCTCTGAATCACTGTGTTGAATTGTCAGAGACAAAATATATTTTAGCTATCTTAGATAAGAGTAGAAGGATTTATTCAGTAAAAAGGGTGCAGACCCAAGTACAACTTCGCTGCAAGATATATACATACAAGGTGCTTAAGTTCGCAACAGCAATATTTGTCAAACATACACTCACAGCATATGCATTGGAAATATACACGATGTCATATGCATTCACAGCTATCAACAACGCAACATGAAACCTTCCTTGAGAAAGTTTTGAAGTTGAGCTAAATATTTAGAGTTGGCATTTTAAAAGTGATTTATTAGATATTCTTTCAAAATGGACAAAACCATGCTTTTATAGGTATATATAAACTGAAGGGTTTTTTTCAAAATGGTTCCCCAAATTGTTTCAGTCTTGAAGTTATAGCATTGTGACGAACGCAATCAATGATAACACGTGGCCAAACTTTAGCATTCTGGTTTCCAAAAAAGTGATTTTTTCGAAAAGGATGATTTGTTCCATTTGCACGTGCAGTTTGTGCAGAAAGGGTATGAAAAGCGGTGTATTCTACCGTTCATTACACTTGTGAGGAAAAGCACACAAGAGAAGTGCCACGTCTTACAGCAGCGGAGCGAGAGAGAGCCGTCGGGATGTCGCAAGTGGGGGTCTCAAAAAACCGTGAGATTGCAAGAACTCTTCGCTGCACCAGGTAAACCATTATCCGACTCTTTCGTCGTTTCAACCATACTGGCCAGACATCCGACCGTCCAAGAAGTGGAAGATCGAGAGTACCAATCCCTGCAGAAGACCGACACCTGCGCACTCTACATCTGCGTAACAGATACCTCACCATGACGTCATCAGCAGCGACAGCGCTAGGTCACTTCGTCAGCAGGAACACAGTCATGAGACGACTTCGGGCTGCTGGTATCCGGGCATATCGTCCATTCCGTGGGATGACCTTTACTTTGTTTTTATACCCCCTATGGACGCAAATGTAAACAAAAGTGCTCAAATTGGAACAAATCTCTAAATCATTTCCCAACACGTTTGAAAATGACCCAGCAAAAAAATTAAACAGTTGGATCTTATGTATGTTTGTTCTGATTTCATTTATGGACAAATTAGTAGGGTGTGTACTTTCTTTTGTACTTCAGTTTATTAACTTCCGTTATTCCATTGCCTAAACCTGAAAGTAATATACATGTTTTTAAATCTGTATTATGTACTGATAATAGGTATGACGGATTCAATTTTTTTTAACAATTAATGGTACAGCTGAAATCTAAATTGGAGTGGTCATTTAAAGAATAAAGAATAGACCGAGTGTTTCAATCCTTAACCCATTGCGATACGTTTGAAATGAATACACCAGTGTGAATACACCACGATATCATAAAACTAATATAGACTTTATTATTCAGTTCATTTGATATACGCATTGATAATGAAATCCGTCTTTGTAAACAGTTAGCCTCTCTGTTTCACATGATATTTATTTTCTTTTTAAATAATATTATGTTTGTTTTTATGTTTTATCTTTACCGCAAAAAATGCTTAGCAGGATGCATAAGTATCAGATTCTTAGGAGATAAACATCATGTGTTGGCCAATTTCCGGGTGTTATTGAGTATTTGAAGCACGGGAATGCATTTGGAACCGACGGCGTCAGCCGGAGGTTTCAAATGAAATATTCCCGTGCTTCAAATACTCAATAACACCCCGAAATTGGCCAACACATGATGTTTATCGACATTGTAAACACAAAAGTAAACCAAAGGGGTTTTAGTGTCTGCACTCGTTTACATCGAATACGGACACAGCAGTGAAGTGTCATCAGATTTCAGCTGGTTCCCATGGTAGCATCTGGAGTTGCTCATTTGTGACGTCATTCTAACTTTACGTCACAATATGATTTGAATGACGTCACCACTGTTGATGACACAACAAAACAATTGTTTACGTGTCAATACGCGGTGAATAGTCTTTCAGTTTCCGGGAATCTAATACCATTTAATCATGTTTTTCAACCAATCAGATTACAGAACACAGCAACTTTTGGTTTACAATATATTATAACACTACAAATGTCATTGTTTCAGCGGATAGTGATTATTCCCTGTCGAGGACGTTCTGGGATCTGTTATCATTAAGAAAGTAGAAGAATTTGAAATTTCAATTTGGATAGGAAGTATCAGCTTTAAGAAGCTTTTCACAGACAGGCATCTCTTAAACTTACACATGGACAGCACATACGCTGTGGTAGCTCGATATAAGTGCATGGTGCCATTCTTGATTTTGATGGTTTTCAAGAAGGCCGATGAATTACTCTAGACAATTAATTTTGATAAACATCTTGTAAATCCACGCCATGTACAAACCATCTTCCAAGGGCGATTTCGTACAAATAGTTGTGGTCATGAGGAAGAGCAAGTGCTGATGCACTCTCCAAACATTCATTATTATTATATCAACATTGATTGACTCCCATATATCTCCCACTTTTTAAAAAATAAAATTGAAGTTCTTCTTGCTGTGAAGAGAACAATTGAGATGCCGGGATGATTTTGTGTAGAGTAATTACACACTGCGTTTTACACCAAGTTATTATCGAGTCGTTTCTATTCAGATATGTAATCAGAAGATGCTCTTCAATTGGTGTCTGGGTAATCTCCACTATATTTCCTTCGACTGTCATCGTTGTATGCATTAGGCTAAATAAAAAAGGTGATATGTTTGTCGGGCATCGGCGCGTCACTTTAATTTATGGACGTATTTTTTTATTGCCATTTTAAAAAATGATTTTGACTTGGCCGCGTCCCAATCATCCATTTGTGCACTATAAGAATGGGTGTTTGTGAGAACGAGTGTTACTCAATCTACAACTCATTATCGCGTGCTAAACGTACCAAGCTGTATTTCTGAGAGAAAAAAAAATAAAAATGTATTCCTCCCTCGTCACTTTTTTCTATCAAAAATTAGTCCTACCGTCCTCGTCACATTTGAAAAAAATGTGCCCAAGAAACATTTGATTATTTTTATGCAGCCTTATAGAACAGAAATGCCGAACATGTTGGAGTTTCAAGAAGACATGAATAATTGTGCATGCACAATAGATACCATTTCAGTTGTCTGGACGTTTAATAGCTTCACGTGTATTGTGTATGTGTCATTCTCATTTATCTCACGAACGAGAATTGAGCGATTGAGAAAAGAATAACCGCGCAGCGAAATATTGAACTTTCCTTTTCTTTCCTTTTGAAAAATACATGTGTTTGAATTACAACACCTGTTATGTGACCATGTGTTATTCAGTACAGATGATTCAGTGTGGACTATATGTACCGTCAATGTCTTACCACTGAATTTGTTCCAAGCTATTGGCGTATGCAAAAAGAATAAAACTCGGTTCGTGAGTGAGTGCATATATGTAACGACACATCGACACTGTTTCAGTCGAGTCATGGACAGTAGAACAACTAGACTATCACAGTTTTTTGGACAATACATGATACAAACTACAGATCATAGGTTATCTACAGGTCTACTGCGACAGACAGTACTTGTGCTAGCTACAAGGAACCTAGCTGAGTTTACACCACAAAACTCTTTCATTGTCATAGCAAAACAGTCCTGACTGTGTCATGGGAATTATTAAGATAGGGTGTTCGTGAATTGATGAACCTCAGCAAAATTCCTGCTTATATGACGGCGGTCTGTAAATAATCGAGTCTGGACCAGACAATCCCGTGATCAACAGCATGGTCTATGCAACTGATACGATTACATATATCAACCAGGCATTGTCAACTGAATTCATGCAGATATGTTGTATCATCCATTTTCTCACTGATTCTGGCAGTACGTTTCGATGTACGTATGTTTCATTCCTCTGTGTACAGGTCATCTGTTGTGCTGTCGAATGAATCAAGGCTGATTAGTGAAATATACTGCGTTTTTCACTAGTAATTATGGCTTATGTTTATCACGTTGCACAACAACGTTTTGGTTGTTATTTTATCAGGTTTATATCAAGGTTCAGTGGTTGACAGAAATATAAATCTTTTTTTTTTCGTATGCACCTTGGCCTAGATTTTCGAAGCTCTCATAGCGTTAGGACAGTCGTAAGTTACTATTCATGTACGGCACTTGCGACTAGCGCTAAGCCTTCTCCGAAAATCTTGGCGCAGGATCTGGAAATAAGGATTTGTGTCGAACGTACGGTTGTAAAAGTTTAGTTCCATCGCATTCATTCTCTATTCATTAAATATTTGGCTGTGTCGAAGTTTGGATAACTTGAAACATTGACTCAATCGTGTTTGATTACTCTGTACCACTCAGAGACGGTATATTTCTAAAATATTTGTAAATATCGGTTTATACAACTTCACATGTATTTAATGGGTCGGTGTGGTAGCCTAGTGGGCAAAGCGTTCTCTCGTCACCCGGGTTCGATTCCCAACATGGGTACAATGTGGGAAGTCCATGGCTGATTTAATCCGCCTGATAATACAGGAATATTGCTAAAAG
This sequence comes from Haliotis asinina, assembly GCF_037392515.1. NCBI lineage: Eukaryota > Metazoa > Mollusca > Gastropoda > Lepetellida > Haliotidae > Haliotis > Haliotis asinina. The sequence goes on along the minus strand of NC_090290.1, from coordinate 7,721,385 downwards.
AGGCGGAAAACTAAACTCACTCACCCCTAATGTAAATGGCCACCTCAGTCTCTCATAGAGTTAGAAGTTTCTTTGAATGGTTTATTACAAATACAGCCTGTGAAGACTTGAAGCGGACGTGTTACTAGACCTTCACTCGGAGTGACAGAGGATCACAGTAAAAGAGGAAGTCTGATTTGACGATATTGGTCAAGAAATGACAGTCTGAGTAGCATGACAGATCCCAAATGGCCTCTTACACTTCAGTCGTGAACATGTTAAAACACTATTAAGAATATGTAATGGGAAGCCCAATCCGGTTTTTATAACCCCTTCTGTTTTCATGGTGTCAACAGAACCATTAGCATCTAAAAAGGTTTGTGTGAAAGACATATGGGTTAATGTTCTCAAAAGGCTTAGGCATTACCTTTAGCGCCTTTGAATCATTACACAACCAAGCTCAATTTTCTGCATGTGGTTATTTCTATACAGCAATAATTATTCATGTCGTCTTAAATAGAAATGCTGATACTGATGAGCATTTAATAATCGGTCTCTTCGGAATTATTAAATTTTATGTGAAGAGGATTTTTTCATGATTTCATGATTTGAATATTTTCGCTTGACTATGAATGCATCATGTTTCTATGCATGAAGTACCCTTCCAGTGTTCAACGCCAAAATATTGTCGAACCAAAACACACAAATGGCAACTAGTCATATTCGGTCTCAGTAATGAAACTAGTTAACTGAATCAGTCAGTGATTCTCATTCCGTTGACATCTACTAACATCGGTTAATGTAGCTCAACTCAAAACAATGAACGGTTAATGAGTAATGCTTTATTGTCATGTGAGAAAAATTACAACATATGCCCCAAGACCTAATAGAATAGGACCAGCATTTCTTCACTGACTCTAATACGACACATAGATACATCTTATGTACCTTTTTGTGAAGTTTCTTTAAAACAATCCGAAAGCACATTTAATTCTTAGCGGATGTTATATTTTTCAAAATAATGTCCTCAAATCGCATTACTGCAGTCATGGGGATCAATAGGACAATATTTTTTCAAAATGGCTTCCCGAACAGAACAGCAACTTGCGTACAATCTTTAAAACGGCGTTAAACTTCAATCACTCGTTGAACCGGTCATTGCTCTGATCACTTACAAAGGTATTTCAAGCTTTTTATAACATTATAACATTACAGCTCAGTTTATGTAATATCTCAAAGATGTGATGCGGATCAGAACCCAGCTTTTATCTCATCTCCAGCTTTGATGACACTGTGGACTTTGGCTTGACAGATTCTCGTCTAAAAGCTTTCTACATGCCTTTCCTCCGTAACGATATTTTGCAATGATCTTTTTTTTTCTGTTTATGGCCGTTAATGAGTCGTTATGGGCATTATGTGCTCTGATGTGTCATGTAGCTTTTGTATCGGGTCTGGAGACACATCAATTTAACCTTGCTCGGAGAAGGTTCATCCGGGGACTTTTGTTTCATTGATGACTTGTAATACTCTTGAAGATGTTGGTCCTTGTCCTGTCCAATTGAGAATGACCAGTAATGACGAAATATGAGAATTGTCAAAGACTGACTGAAAGAGTTACTGCTTCGTTTCTGATTGTCAGATTTACTTTAGGTACATCTGTGTTTCAGCTGACTTTATGGTGTTAAGAAAGCTGATCATGTCTGTCAACAAAACGTGTCAACAAACATCACATTCTTTGTCACTTTCTGATTTGCTTTCGAGGGCTTGATGTCTTGATGGATTGATTTAGTTACCTCGTAGACATTATTCCAGTCTGCCAATATGTAATTGTTCCGATCATTTATTTTAAAATCGTTATTAATAATATATTTATCGCTCTACAATTCGTTTCCTTTCTATATGCGGGCGACGGGCTAGTCCAGTGCTTAAAGCGTTCACGTCACGTCGAAGGACTGTCTTCTATTCCCCATATGGGTACAATGTGTGAAGTCATTCACACATTCACTCATACGTACCTTCAGAACTTGTAACTGATACAACTACTGTGAGAGGTAATCTCTTTATTGTTTTTTCAAGAGCAATTAAATAGCCACATCATAACCGCCAGCCACAAGGTATGCCATCACACGTCACGCACATTTTGTATCCATATTTACAGATTATAAAATTAATGGAAATAATCATTACAATATCATTTTGCACCTAAGTCGAGAGTTGGTTTTAGAACATTAAACAAGTTTGACTAAATGAAATGATCTCGGAAAACCACGCATTTAATGGCTGATTCAGAACAGTACAAAAACTGAATATACCATCTTGAAACATCATATCCGATCACCCATACAAGTTTATGTGCCTTCATTGAACATACCATGCACCATTAGACTCATTGTTGGGGATGTAAAGCCATTGCACTATGGGCGCAGACAAGTCTATAACAGTAGATTCTTGTTGTGCTGGAGGAAGCTTTTACAAAGAAAGCATTATTCATCATCTAAGTGTGTCGTCAGATAACAGAATACTTGTTTACTCTGGAAGAAAGAATCATGTCAGCAATAGACTCTCTGAGCGAAGGCTACAGATTTAGCCATCAACACCCTGTCTGCCTTTCGTAAAAACCTAGCAATAAGTTTATTGTTTCAATACCATGGACTGAAAGGAACAGGGCTTTCCTTTCCAAGGACACTCCTCGACACAGGATCCTGAATTACATTTGCCTTGCTTAAGCTTAAGGATAACATGAACAATTCCATTAGAATGCCGATCGATTAGGTAAACAGCATTGTCTTCGGAAAGTTAGGCTGTTAAAGGGCATTTCAGAGAAGTAAAGATAGTGATTTTAAGACCCATTTTCAAATGATTAAACATCGGTGTTGTGATCCTCGCAGGAAACGCAACACACGGTGTTTGCCTAAGGCGGGACAAGGCATCGATACTATACAATGACGGTGTCCCATTTCATTCCTCTAGGGAGAGGAAACACGATGTGATGTATCGATTCCGCCATTGTAAGCACATTGAAGTGCCAGGAGTCTACTTTCTGGACTTTGGAATAGCGTTACATTGTTATTTATATAATTACACATATAGTTTTGTTGTAACTACTGTATTCTACAGCATCTGTTTCTTCAGCTTCATAACTGTTCTTGGATATAATGGTAACCAGCAGGGCCTAGATTTCCAAAATTTTCCTAGCGCCAAGACAGTCGTAAGTGTCATATATTATCATTAACTTACGACTAACTTAACGCTAAGAGAGCTTCGAAAATCTAGACAATGAGTGAATACGTCGGTAAACTCTATGTTTACATTTTGTCGTTATTTAACGTTATAAGCCTTTTCAAAAGTGCACATACGGGCAAAATCTGATAATATCTGGCGATGACATTTAAAGTCCACTCAACGCAAAATTAGACGTGTTAGATAAAACTGGTAACAGGAGAGAAACTGTTTCGGTGACTTATGTTTAGTTTCAGATATAAAAACAACTAATTCACACGTTTAAGCATTGTATGCGTAATGTATGTAAGTGCCCCTCGTTTTGGAAATACCATCTACATTGGTATAAGTTGCTACAACTGGAGTTGTTCCCGGTCTGGAAATACTATAATCCTTTGATCATAATTGTGATCAGTAGGTTCAATTTATCTCCGGCAGGCCTAGTGATGGATGAGCTCGACTAGGTTATGTCTTCTTAATCTAACCACACGGTAATTAACTGAGGCTTCTCTTTGAAATTGTTCATCAACGCTTCATAAAGGCATGACGCGCGCACTCGCACATACAGATTCCTTAGGAACCTCTTCCACATGCTGAATCTTGCTCATGTTTATTATGAACGAACCCCTGAGGATACGGGTTAGAAATGGTCTTCAGTAACCCAAGCTTGTCGTAACAGGCAATTGATGGGATCGGGTGGTCAGATTTCCTGAATTGACGAATTCATCGTATCCCAGTTGCGTATGTTCACATTCATGCTGTTGATCACCGGATTTTCTGGTTCAAAATCGATCATTTACTGACAGATTTCATATAGCTGGAATATTGCTGAGAGCGGCTTAAACAATCATTCACTCCCGCAAGGTATTGATATCGACGTCTAATATCAAATCCTTATCTCAGTTACAGTTACTATGAAATATGTGCAAATAGTTGTACAGTTCTTATGAAACACAAAGGTTATAAAAATGGTTCTAGAATTTTTAGTTTCTATGATTGATGAGTCAGTTTTCCGTGAAATAGGTATGTACTTTGCGTAAAGAGAGATCAGTGTAGTACGTCCTCGTATGTCCTTCCGGCGGCACCAGTCACAAACATCTTCAAAGGAAAGGCAATTTTTCACCTAAAAACACGGGAACATATGATTAAAATGTTAACAGGAAATACAATCGAAAATAGTTTTGTCACAAGAAACATTTTTCCATCTTGCAAAGAGTTTCTTTAATTTTTTCGTCGTTAATGAATTCTTCCCGATTGCACTTAATTAACTCATTCCTTCTAAATCAAACAGCACGCTTAAAAGGTCTTGAAATGTGACTTGAAAACACTTTTCTTTAACTCATAAAAGTCGTATTTCTCACTTTATATGCTCCTAATTTTAAGCTATAAAGAATATCTCCTGAATGTGATTGTTATTCCTGGACAGTGGCTCCCATATGTCAGACATAATTGCGTTACATTAAACACACTCAAGTCGGGGACGTTTTGACTGACACTCGCCTTAATCAATGGCAGCACCTAAAGCTGTTCAGGAACCAACACAGCCGTTCTTGAACTGTTAGTATTCATAGACTCTTGTCGTGATCTTCCTCTCAGCATTGTTAGTATCAGACGGGCAAGAGGAGGACTTCGGGCAGCTTGGTAATAATCACGTTATCAAGAATACAGTGAATGCCATAAATGTATTACGCGACTTTGTGGATATTTTTTTCATCACATTCAAATTTGTCTCGATGTTCTCTGTGTCATGAAACTTGATGGATAGCTCTTATGTTTTGGGAATTTTGTTCAAGTAAGAATGTCACAGCTTTTGTTGCCAAATAGAGAAGGACAATATGATCATCTGTCCTGCTAGTGTGTCTGTGTGTCGAGTCGAAGATGTCAAAGAGTTGTGATGCTTGGTTTGGTTGTTGTTGTCTACCGCAATCAACAATATTCCAGCTATATGGTGGAGGTTTGTAAATGATCGATCCTTCAATAGACAATCCAGTGACCAACATCATGATCATTCACTTACGCAGTTGGGATAGGATGATATGTGTCAAACAGGTCATCGAGTCTGACCACATGATCCCGTCAGTCGCCTTTTTATGACACGCATTGGTTTCTGAATAACACTTCTAACCATGATCCAGGGTAAGGTGTTAATTTAAGCATAAGTTTGGAGGCAAACATATTACAGGAACAAAGCGAGGATATGTGCTGTGTTGATTTTTGTGTTTTTTCATTTTTGTTTGTTTGTTTGTTTGTTTGATTTTCTTTTTTTTTTTGGCGAAAATACTGTTCTATATACCGCGTTGCAGGTAAAAATAAACCGGCACTTTTCTTGCAGACAGTGTGGCAGTTGTATTTGATGTAACTGAGTGATGTTGGATAGGAAATTAGAGCTCGTCAACATGAAAATAGCCCGCTGATCTGAAGTTTTAAGGGTTATCTTATCGCGCTATGATCCACAGACCAGTGGGATCTTAAACATGAAACATCAGTAGGTGTATTCCTCACACTCACAGTACCCATTTTCTTGTTTGTACAAGGCTACTCAAGCATTTCTCATACGGTCTTTCTTTTTCAATTCTTCTGACATCAACAATAAAAAGGTGTTATTATACCAAAATGTTCCACTTGTGCAAAAATGTTTAAAGGAATTATTCATATTAATCGAGATGTTATTCGTAACATTTTGAGTGGATAACAAAGTCAATAATTGAGGGATTTCAATTTGTGATATTTGATTACTACTAGTGAATTCCGATAGTTAGCACACGTGGTGCTTTCTCAAATGTGGATATTTATCTCGATTGTGTTGCATGGAAACGCTCCTTTCCGACAACGGCAAGCGGCATGGCATTCACAGCATCATGTTTATGCCAGCTCTTTTCCGGATAAACTGGTACTTCGCGCTTTGGCTGACGATACTGATACACATATAACGATGCACAATCAAGGTGGACAAAAAATTGGGATCCCTAATTTTGGAAACGAATCACGAATAATTGGCCAACAAAGCTGCTTAATTCACAGTCTACGTGGTAACTACAAATGATTGTCGACTTGACTAGCTGCCAATTTATCTGCAAGTTGATTTCTGCACAGCCGGAGAATTCCATTTGAATGAAAAGAACGGTCGCCCTTTTCGTTTTCTTACAACGTCGTGTTCTCGACAGCTCGTGGTATTGTCGGTATGGAGTCTTTTCAATAGGGAAGATCATGTAGATGATTTGCCAGGTTGTGGCTAATTTGGCTTCTTGGCATTCGTCATGGTTTCTATGAGAGGCAGTTGTAAGTTCCAGTGATTGAAGTCGGAGTGTTTCTGCGTTTCTGCAGCGGAGATAAAGGATTTGGACGCCAATCTTTAACACTTCGATTATCTCGCATGTCCGATTGATTTTGGAATCTGTGTTAGCTGGGAATTGGTTGGTGGAAAAATCTTTTCATTTGTTAAAGTTCGATTCGGTCTTTTGAAGGCTTCATGTCTGTACACAATGAATGAAAAGGAATGAGTGAGTATGGTTTTACGCCGCTTTTAGCAATATTCCAGCAATGTCACAGCGAGGGACATCAAATGGTTTCACTAGCCATGCACTTTATTACATGAAATTGTTACTAATTGCTGGACAGTTCTCACCACTCTTTACCTGGAGAAATGAATCTTGAAACAATTCAAACACATGCAGAACAAACACATGCAGAGGAAAGTCAAGATCTAGCCTGCAAGACGACTGCAACTTGTGGTTTAATCAACCCTGCAGTCATCGGATGAATTAACCAGCGAGCGGGTGTCGTGATCAACAACTTGCTCACCTTTTCATGTCTGTTTAGATTTTCGTAGATATGCGTTCGTTACTGCCTTCGAATATGTACCAAGTAACTTTGGGTACCCTAGTTGTCAAACCATTCTCTCATCACGACAAACGTCCCTTTTCGATACCCCACTTGGGTTAAATGTGTAAAGCTAATTTCTGAAGCCCACGATGTGGTATTTCTTGGAGGTTTCATTCCCCACATTAATACAGTGTGTAAAACCGATTTCTTGCTTTCTCCGAAATGATATTGGAAAATCGCTAAAACTGCATTAAACCTCACTCGCCAACTAACTATGTGTAAAAGTGCCCAAATATTTTTCATCAACCCCATAAAATTGTTGAAGCGATCATAAGACATCATTCGCGGACGTTACACCTTTTCAGGACAAATTTAATCTATAAGGGTTTCAGTGAAATATAATTATTCTCGCAGTAACATTTTTCAATACATAACGTCAAATGCACGAGAGGCCAGCGTCGATTATCCGCAGAAACAGATCCCGCTGGGTAAAACAGCAAAGGAAATTATATGAATCTGTCTCCGAATTATAGTGATGTCACCAGTTGTTCTCGAAAAGGTAAGAATGTCCTGTCAAACAGACTGCAACGTTTTGATGAACGTTTTTGATGAACGTTTTTGATGAACGTTTTTCTTTGTTACTTTGACACTGCACAACCTCACTCCAGATTGCCTTAAATGAAGAATGTGCCCCAGTGGAATATGTTAAGAGATAGGAGCGAGATATTTAGGGATTGGTTGTAGAATGTGTGGGATTTTGCATTTTGCACAGATCCGCTTTGACTTTATCGAGTGAGTGAGTGTGGTTACAAGCCAGTTCATTTGACGTTACAACCGTGTAAAGGTGGCCCAGAAGTTGTCGAGAAAATCTTTGCTTCCTAATACTAGTTACAGACTTTTAAACTAGATGTTACATTATGTAGTAAGGTACTCAATTTGGCGGGGGAGGGGGGGAGTCAGGCTTAAGAATGAACCTTACTACATTAAGAGTTATTTCCCCAAATGTAGCAGACGGCTTCCTTCGCTCACATGGCAGGGGGAGAGAGTCAGGCTTAAGAGTGAACCTTACTACATTAAGAGTTATTTCCCCAAATGTAGCAGACGGCTTCCTTCGCTCACATGGCAGATTTGACAGGGTAAAGAAAACTGGTTCTAGATAATTTTGAAAGGAGTGTGACGAATGCAAAACGATTATCTGGTAGACATGGCATTCCTATGTCAAGACAGAAGGTAGGCCAATGAAGTTTAGCACCGCGCATCGGCGGCGATTTGGTCAGATTGTCAGCTGGATAAAATTGGAAAGCGTTAAGAATATCAGAAATGATATGACTTATAGATTAAGTGACACCATAAGAAAAGAACTGCAAAGACGTAATCATAAGTGGTTGAAACCGCGCGGAAAACACTCACCACTGTTAAAAGATGCACAAAAGAAAGACGTTTAAACTGGTGTACGGATCACGAAATTCAAGATCGGTATAACATTTTTTTTACTGATGAAAGTTCCGATTCGCTTTTTCCATAATGTGTGAAATTTGCACAAAAGATACAGTGAAACCAAAACATAACCCGGAATTGCACAGGTGTGATGGTATTTTCACTGGAAATTTCATGAAGGAACGATGTGTTGACATGGTATATGATCACCTCCATTCATCGGGCAGAGCACTGTATGGAGATGATTAGATTCCCCATCATTATAACGACCCAGAATAGACTCCGCTGCAAAAATCGGTAGTTGTCGGACGAAAATGTTCATGTTTTAGACTAGCCCAGGTAAAGCACAGATTTTAACCCCATTGCGAATATGTAGGGCCTAATGAAGGGCAGAATAACCTCAGAAGTCATAGAAATATTTAGCATATGAAGAAAGAAGTGGCCGAATATTGTGATACGTTGTCACACGACGTCCAACAAATTTTGATTGGTAGTACACCTATGTGCATTCAGTCGTGTATTGCAGGTTTCACAAAGTACTGAAAAGGAACTTAGTAAGAGAATCTTAGTAAGGGAATCATAGCTCAACATGTTTATTTCAGTAAAACGTATATAGCTTATAAACATGTATTAAGACATTTGCCGAAACAACGTCCACGGTATTTCCTGGGAATACTACTGTCGGCCATCAGCAACTTGCTTTACTCGCTATAGTAAGTAAAATGATCATACGAGTATTAAGAATGATCATCTGAGATTTCGAAACAAATATTCCATATCAAATGGAAATTTGTAAAAATGTATATATAAATACGCACCATGTTCTTCCGCCCCCAAATTGTATACTTTCGTGACGACAGCTTGTTATAGATGAGGAAATAGAAACCAAATCCTGAAATACCTTAAAAACTATCATCCCTGAGGTATTTGGGGATACTTAGTCGGAATAATGTACTAACGTTGAACACTCGACAACATAAAACCATCACGACTTTGTTCCAATAAGATTGTTCTATTTATCGACAAGCAGACAATAATAAGACAATCTGGACTCCCCATGTGAACGTGAGCTTTACGAAAAGGGCGATAACCAAATCACAGTTTAATTGGTGCTGTTGTCAGACGTAACACTGGTCACATTAACGATATGTATCTGTAGACCGGAACCCAGTCTTTGGTTTCTGCGGACTGATTCTGCTGTGTGAAAAGATCCTAGTTTCGCTACCTATCACGCACCAGGAGCTGCCCTGGTGTACAGGATCAGGATCTAATGACAGTCGCGCGTGTGATTCTAAACTCGTAACTTCGAAGAACAAACGCTACTGTTGACCCAGTGGTGTGAGGAGCTCCGGCTGGGAAGTCAATTGGCACAGTTACCATCCATCATATATGCAGTTTAACTCGCCCGCTTGAACACTATACTATTGTGTTCTGTCAAAATAATATTGAGTTAATTTAAGAAAACATCAGCAAAGTCTTGGAGCACGTGAATGATGGTTACAAATAGCGTGATGCCTTTTTCATCTGACTTGTGTATCACATATACCCTTTGTGTATCCTGTGAAAGGGGTTCCTCGGGGCAGTTACGACGGATGAAAGTACGCTTATGTGCTAAAACGCTTTGAGTCTCCGCATTCTATGCAATATTCCAACCACCTGTAGTGTCGGGCCAAAAGTGATAAAGCAGATATTTGTTGCCACTGCCACATCGACTTATTCGAGAGAGCCATTGACCCTTGCACATTTAATTCCAAAACCGAGTAGCTCGTGACGATCCGGGGTAGCCTTCCTCATAATTGTACAGCCCGTGAAGATCCGGGTAGAACTGATCTTCACAAACCCATACTTGTCGAAAGAACCGAATAGCGAGATCAGGTAGTCTGGCTTGCTGACGTGGATGACACATGCCATTGTATCCCAACTACGGGACAGATGTTCGTGTTGTTGATCACCGGATTGTCTTGTCCAGACTCGATTGCTTAGAGATCCCCGTGTGGAGTAAAAGAACGCACTAGCCAACCCAGAAACCGTGTACTATATGTAGCCAGGACATGACTTACTTGATTGCAGTTATTTATGTGATGCCAATCTCTAATTTTGCTCTTCAACCAACACTGGACACTATCAGTTTCATTTATCACTGCTATGTTATATTATGACAATAACCTTCACTGATTACCTCCTTGTCTGTCGTCACAATAAGAAGCCAATGAAATGCAATGGTGTGCATTGTCTTTAGATGTACACATGTTTACTGTTGACCCGGGGGAAGATTTGGGTTAGAATTGGTGTTCAGTAACCCATGCTTGCCTGGAGGGATCGGATGGTGAGGCTAGTTGACTTATGTCTTCGTATCCCAGTTACGGAGATCGATGCTCATGATGTTCACCACTGGATTGTCTGATCCAGACTGGATTACTTACGGGCCGCCGTCATACAGCTGGAATATTGCTGAGTACGGCTTAAAACTAAATTCACTCACTCGTTGTTGGGCAATCCTGTGTCCGGAGTGCAAGATTGTCACTCGTCGGAAATGTCCGGAAGTTGAGCTGGAACTCAAAAGCTTCCCTTACCTCTGCTGTGTTTGAGCCGGGACCATTCGCTCATTGCTGTCTTTGTAATCTGTGTAAAGAACGAAGTTACACGTATTGTCGGGTCTTATTCCTCAGATAGTTTCCTTCGATACACGTACGCGATACATAGGCCCCGTTCCATGAAGCAACGCCAAGTTTTGGTTTTAAACTGCGGTGGGAGAAGTAATACCCGGCGGACTAAGGCAACCATTCACATCCAGAAATACCTGATCATGTATTCACATCCATATTTGAGACGTGTTAAGATCCAATGATTTGTCTGTACCAAACTTGTTCTCACACGTTTGACAGTGAAACCAGTCGTCGAAATGATGCAAAAGTACCGTTTAAAACATAACCCGTTGTGACATACTCCTAATATAATCGTCTATTCCAGCCATATCACAGCGTGCGCTAGACATGGTTTTCACACTTTGTACGTCCTGTGGAGTCACACCTTTCACCACACGCCTACCCTACCGCCCCTTTAAACACGAGAGTAAAACACCTTTTGTTCGGGCCTTTCTTATACGGAACATAAGTTGCTTAAAACTATCTTTCTTATTCTGGGTACTGTTGGAAGGATTGAAAATCGATTGTCGTGGTGTTCCTTCCATACCCTTTGAAAATGAATTTCAATCGTATCTCGTGGATCATTCCTACTGATATGTCCGGGAACGAACATTCATTGACCATTTGTTAACGACCCACACAATAGCGTAGGCATAGATTTTCGAGAATCCAAGAGGAAATTGCCATCTTCGTCTGAGTGAAATTCAACATCGCACTTTGAGAAAGGCCGACAATCCACGAGGTCAAGTGGTGCAGCTAATCTACGCAGCTATTTTGTGATAGGAATCGGCAGTTCTTGTCTTCCTTTGACAAGATAAACTTGCCAGAAACGCCCTGTCAACCAATGAATGTTTGGATTTCGTCTTATTGCTTTACTCTGTATTTGTCATATATCGTAATTTGATATAATTGTCCTTGCTTCGACAAGATATGTAGTTTCCATAGAATCGTGTGAAAATCAGAAAGCTAGCATATGTCCCTCCCATTTCCTAGTGGGTGAATAGTCTTTGCAGGGCTGCAGGAGGTCGGTTTTGTATGCCCGGCGATGTCAGAATACTTTATATGATGTCAAGTTTCAATGGGTACATATACGTTTCGTATTTGACTGCTCACCTTTGAGGTCAGTGTCAGGACCGATAGCGGGGTGTCAGTGTTAGCCCGGTAAGTTCGGATGGGGGAGATAATCATTTGAATAGTAACCTTCTGAGAACTAGTGGCATGCTTGAAACAGATTGGCTTTCGCGTCCTCCGTTGTCCATCAGAACGGTCCGAAATCGCCTAGATTCGACTAAACCACGTCCGTGGGTATCCCCAGGGCACAAATCTTGGTGTTAATCTCACCGTCAGTGTATACGTAATTAGAAGACCCAACATTCGGACAATATTTGATATCTTTTGTTCACGACTTGTTGTCGAGCTTCTCTTGTGGAGCTGGTAAAACACTGCATATACTCAACGGGATGTCTTTAAGCAATTAGTGTTTGGTGGGGTTTCCTTGATTGAGTGAACGTTCGTTCCTCTCACATGACTGTAACGTTTACCTTGAGGTTACATTGACTGACATCGATATATCGTTGATATGCCTGACAGAGTTGTTGTTGACCATCCTCTCAACGCATGGTAGTCTTCATGGACGACAGTGCAAGACCACATCCGTGCCGTTGGTGATTTCATACGTTAAGAGGCAATAAAAACTCTACCTTCCTTGCAAGGTGTTCAGATCTCAATCCAATAGAACATGCTTGGGTCGTAAAATACACTATAATTCGAGTACAAACCTTTGATGCATCGAATGACGCCCTTCATCAAGAATGGAACCTCAACGTCAAGTCCAACGTCTGATACAGACAGTGAGAAGGAAGGCCAGTGTTGTTAGTGCAGTTGGTGAAGGTTACACCAGATACTCACACTGTGTGGCTGTAGGTATTTGTGTGTCTTCTTGGCGTCTTTTGATAAACATATGTTGCACTTTAGAGCTCGTGTAAGGCATTAGTGTTGATGTTGAAAATGTGGCCAAAATTAGACATTCTGACTCCAGTATTGAGCATTAGAGTGGATACTGGACATAAGTGAACAATTTAGTGCGGACATTAGTGCAGGCATTAGTGCAGATATTAGTACTCCTCTTTCTGGACATTAGTGCAGATATTAGTGCAGATATTAGTGCTCCTCTTTCTGGACATTAGTGCAGATATTAGAACGGATATCAGACATTAGTGCACACATAATTGCTGCTTCTGGAGATTAGTGTAGCCATCACTACTGGCACTGGACATAAGTGCAGACAATCGTCTGATTCTGGACATAAGTGCAGACATTAGTGCCGGTACTGGATATTAGTATTGATATTGGACATTAATATAGACGTTAGTGCTGGCACTGGACATAAGTGCAGACAATCGTCTGATTCTGGACATAAGTGGAGACATTAGTGCCGATACTGGATATTAGTAGTGATATTGGACATTAATATATACGTTAGTGCTGGCACTGGACATAAGTGCAGGTATTAATGCTGATACTGCATATACAGACAAACATTAGTGCAGAAAGTAGTGGTGATATTGGACATTAGTGTAGACATTAGTGCTGGCACTGGACATACGTGCAGTGAACGTTGGGCTGTAGTGGTGATATCGGGCTTAAGTGTCGAAATAAGACATTATGTTACAGATGTTGGAAATTAACACTGATAATAAACTTATTGCTGATACAGAACGATGCAATTTCGACATGTAGTACTTTCCAAATCATCAACTACAGATAAGCATTGTCATAAACGATATAGAGAGACAGACAGACAAGTTTGTTCAGTAAAAGGCCACAGGTCCATCATACAATGTAATAATTCCTTTATATGGGGTTACACTGTCTCAGTACATTTCTAGTACTCTTTCTGGGTTAAGTCCCGTCCGGTTGCAGTCCACCTAAGATACACAGTGTCCGTCAACCTGCAACAACTGTGTTTTGACTAAACAATGTCTAGAACACCTATTATAATACGTTTCGATCTCGCAATCAACATCTGATAAGTCATCTTGACACAAACTAATAATAATCATGCAAAAAATATTCAACTTATGCAATTCTCAGATGTAAAGATTAAAAGGTTCAAATTAGATGACCAAGATAAAAGGGTTGTGTTATGGATTAATTGAACGGCACTACTCTTTTCGTAGATGCTCAATATCTCTCAGCGAATAATCGTGCTCTGTGTCCAGATGAAACATTTTCCAATCAGTTTAGCGACCATTGGAAACACGTTACATCGACACTAATCCAGCAACGTTGTATGTCTCCAGCCGTATTCATTTCTTCTGCAAATTAATCCACAGAAAAGGATTTTTAGTCCTAAGTAAATATGAAAAAAATGATATCTGTTACAAATTCATTTCTCTTAGAAGCTAAACTTACGCCGTGCCGTGAATTCAGCTCCGAGTATTTAAGAGTAATTATTTTGATTGCCTTTCTCTGATCAGACAAATGTTTGAAAGACTGACATTTGAGAAAAACAGTAAAGGGTATCGTGTATCCATACCAAAGGTCTCTAGACAAACATTACACGAGTCACATTATCTTTCGGATCACTTCAGCGTAATGTTATTTTAAACGTTTGATTGCGAGTCACCTTTAAAATTACAAAATGTTTTGGACTGGCTCATTCAGGAAAGGTGAACACATCTTGTGTGTAATGACGAAATGTCAGTATATTTTGAGATCAGCGTATCCAACAATATTTAGCTTGTCACTGGATTGTATGGTTCAGACTCAATACCGATGTAATTCTGCAGAAACAAATATCTGCTCATGACGTAGTCACAATTGAACAGAAGATTCTGCTTTCCACAGAGTTTTCTAACGAATGTGGAAAGGGTTTTGTCGCTTTCCATTTACAGATTTACACCCTATGACCTTATGCTACATCGAGTTGCGTGTGTATGTACCGTGCATTGTTTGTGTAAAGTATCTGCAATCTTGAACTGTTTGACTGTATATAGAGAAGTACCGTTTTGCATCGAAGAATGTCTGACAGTGTCTTGAAACTTTGTCCGTAGATTTTACAGTTTGCCTGCATCTTCCAAAGTTTGTTTGTATCTAAGAACGTTTCGCTGTGAAATTTTGTCTGCATCTGTAAACGTTTGTCCAAGCTTGATTTGTACCTTTGCATTTCAAATTCATCTTGCAAAGTTAACCTGTATCTTGCTAAGTGTGTCCATGTGTTGTAAAGTTTGACTGCATCTAGTTTATTTTAATTTTATGTTCCAAAGTTTGTTTGCGTCTAGCATAACTTGACTGCTTCTTGCAAAGTTCGAATTCATCTTGCAAAGATTGCTTTCATAACTTTGTCCGTATCTTGTACAGCTTGGTTGTATCAAGCAAAGCCAGACTGATGATTGGCAGGTTTGGATAAGGAGTGGCACCATCTTCCGAACTTTTGGAGTGTCTTGCAACATACACACTTTAGTGTGTCATCTCATCCGCTGGGATTCATTGAAGTGACAACAGTGTTGAGTACATAATTATTAAACTATTTCTGCGAAGGCCTCACCCTCTCGTTTGGAAATGGGAACTGACGAAAATATGCATTAAGAAGTATATGTCCATTACTGTTATTGCCAGAGATGATTGTACGAGTTTTGACCCCCAATAGCAACGGTTCTGGTCGACTATAGATGGACTAAAATGGTCTGAAACCTATCAGGGATGAGGATGAAAAATGACCCATAAGAAATTAAAAGAAACTTCACCTACAATTTATAACCTGAATGAACACCTTGGGATCCGGGTTACGAGCCTCTTAAAAAGCATGAGAAGCATTAATTGACGTTATGTACATTGGATATGGACATTTGAAGTGCTGGGGCACTATGTGATGACTGCAGTCTTCCCATGGGAGTTGAAGATTAACCGTAAATGGTGGCATTTGCGTTAGGTTGCATCAATAAAATCCATTCTTCTCATTAGGTTATCACCAGACTAAGTGATTGCCTGCGATTTTCATAAATTTTAAGAACGTATTATTCTGTAGAACGCTTACCGCTATTTCTTACAGTCAATTAAAAATCTAAATTTATAAGCTTCTGTCATGACCGTCTCGATAATGAAATATGTGTGCGCTGCCGGTGAGGTTTATATTGGAACCAGTAATCAGAGTGTTATGAATTGCATATAATCATTTCTGAGATGTGCTTAAGTCATTGAAACGTGTGATTCGAATCAAGCTTAAGGTTTAATATCGCAGCTGCAGCTGCAGTTGGAGATGCTCATGGATGGGAAAGCAAAAGCGCTCAGACGTTCTGGAAGAAGCTTCTATACCATTCGTGATACGAAATGAACGTGAGGTGAAACGTTTGTCCGCTCACTGGCCTGTCACATTGTTTACCCCATATCACGTTACCATCGCCTGCTTGAGGGTAGTACGGGCATCTGTAGTATATATAGGTTATCACGCTAGCGTGTTTTGGGATATTAAAGGTCACATGCAACGTAAAACACAACTTTGCAGATTCTGGTACCTTTCGGTATGCACTTACCGAAACAAATCATAAAAAATGCTAATTCAACCTATAAAGTTGAAAAAAAAACGCGATGAAAAAAAAGCCCGGGAAATCGGAGTTCAAACGTTTCACTAAATTCCCCCCAGCACTGGGGGAAAAACTGGTTTCAACAGCTGTACTGCGCTGCGTCCATAACGCATGCGCAGTGAATAGGTTCACGGAGCTTGAAACAGTATGCATGCCCAGCTTCTGAGGTCGTGAGCAGTAGTCTAATCTTGGTTGTGAACACAAACAAGTAAATAATCTACTCGTTGCGTAAAACAACTTGTTGATTGTGGTAAGCAGTCTCTGTCACAGAGAAAGCTCAGTGTCTAGTTTATTCACACCTATATGTCTGTCTGCCTGTCTGCTAAAGACAACATGCAATACACAGCTTCAATCATTGAACACATGCAATTTGAACTTAACACCTATCAGACTATACGACATAAAGATAATAAGTTGATTTATGACTCGTGCACCCGAGTCCCGTGTCTGCCACATTATGTAATTAGGCACGTGTGATACACATGACATGTTTTTATGTCTGTGGGTTGCAAACTACATTATTTGTTTTTCGGATGACTGGATCTGACGGAAACTGGTGCAAACTCTTGTCAGTTTCAATCCTGCTTTGTACTTGGACGAATGACAGACTCCAGCTACGCAGTAGTTTATCATCTCTATTGACATGATTTTTTATTGGATCGAGCGCAAATTCAGAGAACATGTATTTTCCAAACCCAACATCTCTATATACATTCTTCATGGATAACGACTTCTTATCGTGTATATGATTTTGTTTGACAACAGTATATGAATCCATACTGAAACGACGCATCAAGTACACAAAAAGAAGTTGTTATCCATAAAAATCTTACTTTCTTGTGACTGGCTATATTTCTAAAATGCCCATCAAACAGATCATCTTTCTGTACACACAATGAAGCCTCAGCATATCAGCAAATGAAACAGCCAATCGGAAGCCGTCGTTACACTTGAATGCATATCCACCTGCTATGACTGGGTTCGGTCTCCCGAGGGCTTCGTTTCGGGGGAAGTAAGCCCAAGTACAACATATTGCACTTTTGAATCGCGATTGTACGTTTATAATTGCGTTTATTTGTTGTTTTAAAAAGCAGCAATGTATATTATATGTCATGAATAAGTGATAAATGTATTTTAATTATGTTTGATTTTTTGGTTGCATGTGACCTTTAACCATTCGAAAACACACGAGCGTGATAACCTATTTATCATACAGTGGCATTCTTAGTTTATAATTTGTAAAAAGATATGCGATTTCATTTGCAACAGATGATGAAACTAAACTTGGATGTGCCCACATATGTATGACGTCACAAATATGTGCGTAGTAATACGTTACGTCACTACCTCGATGACGCAGTTTTCTACTGATCAATCAGTTGAATGCATTAGGTCATCTAATTCTCAGTTAGTTTTTGTGTTAAAGCGCGTATTGTTGTCAACAAATCTTAGCTTGCGTTTGAAAAATAACAGCAAACTCGCGTTGAACTTCAGACACCTTCAGTTAACTCTTTGAACAGTAAATACGCTTTAATATTCGCGTGAGATTGTGCAGTCGGTTGGGGAACTAATGTGGGGTTCTTCGTAAGCCTATGGATTTCTATCTTCGCTGTTTTATCTATTCCGTCTATCATAAGCAGGCATGACGTTTCTCAGGTCAAAGCACTGACAGCATGGACATCTTCCTAAAAAATCAAAGGGAACTAGTTGTACACTATAACCGTGTAGATTGTAATATTGGACTTCCAAGTAATATGTAACATATAAATATGTTTGAGATTACTTTCTCAGTAAATTATTGTTTCAAGTACTCTTGTTACGTTGTGTTCCGACCGGGATTCGAAGCCATATCGCAGGGACATCTAACCCACTCAGCCACCGCGGCTTTTACACAAATGGAAGTAGGACGACTGGTAGACCAGATCACGTCATTTGTTTACTCCCGTGAAGAGGGAAATGTGACTAATCACTTATCAGATATGTTGGATAACCTTTCTAGCTGAAAGGATAACAAGTAAAGACTGTACAGCACCACTGCCGACTGCCTCTTTGGTTGCTAGCAAACCCGAAGGTCTGCGGATAGATCTGAAGTCGCGTTGTAGAAGAGATGTTAAAAGATAGTGCTTGTTGTCAACATGCGTGCAGCTCGGAAATACAGGATCATAGAATACCTCATCAACTCGGAGTCATTATAATATGTGTGAGTGAATATCCACTACAGGCAGATACACACGCATATGCATGGCGTTGCTTCGGAAATGCAATTACCTTGAGCGAGATGTTATACCCTAAGTCTCTTCACCTCGGATATATCTAATTGTCAGACACCGAGGATAATTCGGTAAGGACATATAAACTTTTTATAATTGCTTATAAAAACTCAAAACGTCTTCTTTTTTACCAGTCACCTACATGCGGGTAACCTTTTCGCCACATCGCCATCTATTGACCGGTTCCTCATTACCCATCTCCCTTGTTGGCATTGGGTTTTCTATTTACGACGCTGCCTCCAGGATGCAACACCAGAGGAGCTTAGAAATTTGCAACACATTGAATTAAAGTCCAAGTCACCAACATTTTACATGAATAGAATGTTTGCACCAACGGCACTTAAAATTTCTATGCGCAGTTAGATGCTTGAAATGCTCTTCAGCCGTGTTTGTATTCTTGACGATGACAAACTTTAGCGTCTCTTTTGGAAGGCTTATGTAGAGGATTTACGTTAATTCTTGAAGACCACAAGATATAATACAGAAATATATTTTTATTTAAATTGATAATTACAATCGTGATGTTTCTAGGTTCCTAGGGTTCATGAGGTCGTGATTCGCGATTACCCATCTAAAACCATTTAGACAGCTTTAATTTTCCACGGTTGTACTTACATATCGTTAAGATAATCTGAGTCAAGTCTTTGCAGTATAACTGCGACCAGTTGTGTCTTTGCCCAACTCAGCAATTAATTAGTTGTCTAACCTAATCACGTATTGCCAGGTGGACCGGTGACCACCGAGAGTGAGTGACTCGCCAATATTGTATATAATCGAGTCTGGACCAGGCAATGCGGTGATCAACATTACAATCATCTATCTGCACAGCTTGGATTCGATGACATGGAATGGTCCATTCCTTCTGAAATATAAGACCAATGATCAATAGTCCTTGATAGCATGAACATCGAACATGTATGCATTTTGTATAAGATGACATCGGTCAACCGAGTCAGCGAGCCGTACCACCCGATCCCGTTAGTCACCTCTTGTGACACGCATGGGTTACTGAAGATCAATTCTAGGGCGGATCTTCACGAGTCTCCAGGTCCGGAAGGTGCCGCCGTTGTCTCCACCTCTGTCACTTGTCGTCCTTTGTTCGGTGTCCAATGGTCGATGAGACCGAAAATGAACCAAACAAGATATGGTTATTCGGTAACTATATCATTTATTACGCTATCCTTGTGCTCTTTCTGCTGGACGTTTGCTTTAATTTTCGCCAATGTTTCCAGATGTGTAACCTTTCGCCAAATTTTGTAATGGCTTGATTATTTCATATTTTGAGTGTATTCTTGTTTTAGCGGTAGTTTGAAGTATGTTATCTCTACTACCAACTTTGTATTCCAAGAGTGTAAGTTAGTACAGCCGCCAGTGGAATAAATGTGCATGATGGACTTGACGTTTTTCGTAACATCCATCGTCGACAATTTTCTACGTGATTTCATTATGTCAGTCGACTTGCCATTTTCTACTCGTCCTATTCTTCGTGAGCAATCTGAATTTAATCTCTTTTACGAACTCTTGCATATACATTACTGACATAATTTGTCTTTAACAAAAATGTCTTCCACATCGGACCTTTAAATATCTTTCTACAGTAAACATGTTTTTATTCTTATTCTTGTTTTTATCTTACTCTTATTTTTATTCTTCGCCACAAACTGCAAACTAAAAGCTTTAACGCTTGTCAGGGAGCCAAACAGCGCATCTGTAACCAGTCTCCAGACAAGCTTTTCATTGACGGTTGTCTTTCAGAGAGAATGAACAAGCATCTTCAGCGAAATCCAGCGAAATATTTTCAACAAGTGAGACAGCATCAAAGATTGTCGACGATGTGAGGTCGTGGAGGATGGTTGACATGCTGATACAAGCTTTTTACTTTCTTCCTGTGA
This sequence comes from Haliotis asinina, assembly GCF_037392515.1. Classification (NCBI taxonomy): domain Eukaryota; kingdom Metazoa; phylum Mollusca; class Gastropoda; order Lepetellida; family Haliotidae; genus Haliotis; species Haliotis asinina. Next base: position 7,700,536 of record NC_090290.1, on the reverse strand, counting down.
AAGTTTCAGGACCACGTCAAACTTTTTCGCTGCTCGTCAAAGAAGATTTCTGTGTTTTTAGACTTGCAAACCGTCTTGTAAACCGTTACTTATTATTCGCCTGTCAGCACGGGAATGTTAACTTTGGAAACCAGTTATGCGTAATTATTCATACAGACATTGACTAACATTTTCCAGCATTCCTTCAACGGATGCTACGTGAGTTTGTAAGCTGATATCAACTTACTGCCTTTTGAACTTTGGTTGTGAATGGTGACGGAATCCTGGCTTTGATCTTCACAGATGAATTAAGGGGGATTATTTTTCAAAGGATATCAGTTAATCAAAATTCTATGGAATTTTGACGTATTGTTTGACATAATTCATGTCATCGTATCTCGTATGAGTATGTCGATGCTCATGCTGTTAATCACTGGATTGTATGGCCAAGAGTCGATTACAGCTGGAATATTGCAGAGTCATCTAACATAGGCTCACATGCGTACGTATATGAGCGTCACTGGAGTAGTACTGAGTGTTGTGTAAAACTGTTCTCACTTACACATGCCTCTCATAATAATCTGAGACGCAGTGATGAAACTGAAAAACACTTACGTGCCTCTCAAAATAGTCTGACACGCAGAGATGAAACTGAAAAACACTTAGAAAGGCAAACTCACTTATTCACACCGATGTTTGAACAGGTGGTTTTTGTGTGATAGTTCAAGACCCTATTAACCTCACGTTAACGTTACTTTAACGTCATATGAGGTTTGCTTGTATCTGTTGGGCCTACGTTGTTTAATCTTACTTTCTTATTTAGCTGTCAATAACAACGGAACCCATGTAGACTCGTCTTCGTTTCATGTGGTTTTATCTTCATAATCGCGGCTAGAAGCTTGAAGTACTGTTGATGAACTGCCTGTTGTTGACATTGCCTCCTTAGAATTTGTGGTTGTACCACTGACGGAATAATGAGAAGAGAATAAGGAAATGATGTCAGTTTTCCTTATTCGACCTTTATTTTTTCATCTTGATGTACAAATTAGATATACTTGTTATGTCGAGTTTTTGGAAAGCAACATGGCCTATTTGAAAACAAAGTTTCCATGAAAGGAGAAATCTTAGCACACTACTGCTGGTAACAGTATACGAATTGTTTATGTAGTCAAGAATACTCAACACAAAATATAAAACTGCAGGTGGATATGTATACCTCCGTAAAATATTAAGGTGTGAAACATCTGTGCGCGTTTTGTCCTGATAAACAGGTAACACGTTCAATAACATAGCAGGTGTGCTGGCATGAATCTCACCTACATAAAAGTGTTTTCCTTTAGATATCGTAGCATGGACTTTTTTGCCAATTTGAACCTTTTGTTCTCTCTTTTTGACATCTCGGGCAAAGCTGCTACTTACAACAGATCCATTTGGCGTTGCCAAATAAATATAAATCTCAGCTTCAGCTGCTAAAACGGTCTCAACTTTCACTGATGATGAAGTACAAAATAGGCATCCCTTGTAGCAGGTTTAATAGTGCAAGCAGATGTACGTAGCCTTTCAAGTTTATGTATACACACAGAGTAGCTTTTCGTAATCATTCATCACGTTTTATAGCTGGTTTATGGATTTAATTTTGATTTTTGGGTCATTTTCTCACAATATTCATTTTATACAAGTATCGCGCTTGAAAGGGCGATAATGTCTCTGAACACTCATTGAACCAATGTTGGGAATCTTCTACGTAAAGAGCGAATCCTTTCACTGCTCGGCACCGTCCCTTGGGTGATAAAAGACGGTAGTTTACAAAATATTGATGACAACACGCTTCGACAGACTACAAGGACGCCATTAGGAATCAATACAAGAGTTATCTTTCGGTGGCTCCTCTCACCAATCAGACCATTGCAACTGATGTTCCTAATGACAACTGAAGATATCTCATCACTGCGATGAAGGGCCTTCCACTACTATTATTGAGGTAGTTAAATACCTTTCTCGTTCTGCCATTAAGGGCAGATCGTGCTCAAAGAATGTTGTAAGTCATTACGTCGGTCTATATGAGTACATGCAAGGCCCATCAATAATCATCATCATTTTGATTTCCTTTGTACTAAGATACTGTAATAATTTTATGTCATGCATTGCTCATTTATAGTTGCAGATGCGTTAATCAGGAGATGCATTCTATAGAATTAATGACATATCTTGCATCTTCAGTAGTGCAGTTTTCTGTGCTAAGTCTTCAGGTATATTTCATCACTTTACCTCAGCTTTTAGCGTGCTGATGGAACAAGAATCATTATTCATATGACTGTAGGATTCAAGGATTCTCGAGGTGTCCTTGCACAACTAAATGACGAAATTCTCCTCATCTATCTGCAGCACATCAATATCATTACTCTGAGTGTCGGATAGCCTAGTGGTTAAGGCGTTTGCTCGTCACACCGAAGACCCGGGTTCGATTCCCTACATGGGTACAATCTGTGAGGCGCATTTCATGTCTTCCCTCTCCCTCTCACTCTGGTACATCATTTTCAAGTTATAAAGTTACACTCATCTTGTTTGTTGTTGACCGTTTGTTGTTTCTGTATGTGTCAACAATTTCATACGCGTTCATTTTCTATACCATATTGTATACTGTTAATACTATTCGTATTATTTTTCTCATTTTAATACTGGCTAGTTACTCAGGTGAGGTAGCTGTGTTTGTTTAACCCCTCTGAATCCATCACAATAGTAAATCGCCTGCCACCTGGTCCTCGTTGGTTACCTCCCAACAATTAGCTGACGCCGTGATCTTACTGCCGTATTGTTCAACACGCCATCAAACCCACTCAGCCACTGGCACCAACAACTCCACGGAGACAGTTGTCAGCTCATGTATGCTTACTTTTGTAACGTCGTCTCTTCATTAATGTGTGCTTCATCTTCGGTGTGACTAACAACATCGCCAGCTGACAACCTACAACAATATGACCAAATACTTTATTCTCTCAAAAGCCTCTGAAAGCCCCTGCCATTGCTGTCTAATAACCATTCTCTATAGGGTCATCGTTCGATCAATACCAGTCTCAGACAAGTGACAATTCCCAGCACTATTAGCGTCTTGTCAGGTTCGATGGCTGCAAATGAGCCTCATCACACAGAACGACTTGTGCCTCCATAGCAAGTGTTTTCTCATTGACACACATGTACAAAGCTCTTCCACTGCATAGTGTATCAGCCGAGACGGACGCTGAATCAAGTACCTCTTTTGATTTCAATCCCGGTTACAATCAGCAGAAAGTCAGTGTCACAGATGGTAACGCCTTTATATTGTTTTTGTTTTTTTGTTTGTTTTTTTTTAAAAAAATTAACATCAACGTTGCTGCTTTATAAGCTCCTGGGGATGGAACAGCAATTGCAAAGAATCTAGGCTTTCAACCCAGGGCGTATTGCCCTCTTCCGTTGGACATTATTACAGTCGATGGCGTGCACGTTTGGTATTAAAACTGAAAAGCTTATCAGAGCTTGGCGTTAAACATGACTGTTATTTACAGAGTGGAATAACATCTCAACATACAAATGATACCGCATTTGACATTTAGTGATATCCGAGCAGTTTGTGCTAATACAGTCGCCAAGGCCCGTGTTAGTGGGTGTCAGTTATGGACAGAAGATCAGGGTCTCGACGATGTAGCAACGACACGTGAGATCTTAAGTGAGGCAGTCTTTCAGTTAGATGTATGTGCTGGCGTTACTGCAACCAAACAGCTTATGATGGTACAAGTAAAACTAGAAACGAAATCAGACCAAATATGAGATTAAAACAATTATTGGGTATGCAAATCAACATGCATACAAAGTGAAATGAAACGTCTTCGGCGGCATGAACGCCCGAGTCCCTACAGACGTGGACACAGGAACTTCTTGCCGATGTGCTCATGTTTGCCCTCCTAATTATTCTTGGCTTGTCTCCTCGTAGGCTTAACCAAATGCTATAAACGTCCTACGATCTTAGACATTCTTGGCCTTCTCTGGCAATCAGCTTACACTTGACATGACAGGTGCGACAACTGTTCCAACTCAATCCCGACCGTGATTAACCCCTGTCACAAGGGTGTCCCTGTAAGAACTGTTTCTTCGCGGCTTCCGTCCCCATGGATAATCTACCTTGGACGGTTCTTTCGTTGTCGTAGTCTCATAATCGTTTAGGTCTCATCTCTACCACTGACGGACGTCGCCATACCTTTTTGATGTCTTCTACTTGTCATAATATAGAAACTAGCCATTAGACAAAATCACATGAGCAACTGAAGTTTCCAAATTTCTCCTTTCAAAGTAAGGGCGGTGGTTCAAAGTGCTATTTAAAGTGGTTCGCTTGTCACCCTGAAGTACTGGTTTCAAAATGTAAAGTTCGTTCGTTTCATGGATATTGCTAATTAAATAGTTTTGTTCCGGTTAATAATTTGCCGTGACAAAAGTATAAGAAATAACATCAGAACCAGCAAAATATGACACAGACAAGTCTAAATTATTCAATATTATGTACTGAGCAGACAAAAAGTAGGATTCAACTATTCACAATAGAGGTGTCTAGTACAATGCAACTGAGTCAAATCTAAGGTAATGGGTCACAAATATAATATCAACGCACCACAATCGTGGTTTTAGAGTAAGAAACAGTTATACTCAATGTTTAATGGCGAGCTGTCAGTCTTGGGTGTAGGTCGATGTTGGCAATCAGACGAAGTGGCAGACACATGTAGATAGGTCGAATGACGACACAACTCCAGTAGGGTAGGTCTCTGTGTGTGTCCTTCAACACAACAACCGACCTTATCTATACACAGTCACTGATTCTTGAGCATTCATACAGAACCTTCGCGATCGACCTCATGTTTTGCCAAACGTCAAAACACACCAAAGGGAGGCAACTCTAAAGCGCTACCCAAAGGCGTACCCCGAAAACACTATTACAGATGATGCGAAATGTGACCCATATTAACTATGGCTCAAAACTCTGAACAGTGTCACCTAATAATAACCGTCACTTAATCAGTAACAATACAAGTCACAGAAAACACACTCTCGTAACAATATCCTCTCAATTAACTAATTTAACGTTTAGAATTAGGGTTATATACATGTTTATGGAGTGTGCATTTGTTTCCTCTTGTTACTTAAAATGACTATGCCAAAGCTTGCAGGAATCATGTGACTAGAAATCAGACGTCACTGCCACTCTGAGTGAAATGTTGCCTTGTTTTCTTAATGGACGTAAGGGTGTCCTTATATTTGTCCATGTTTACAATCACCCTTCCATCATGTTTCCGTCAGAATTTTGTACATGACAAACAAATGTTACGAAAAGCAAATACAATCTGTCCCTACACCTTTTGTCATCAGAACATAAAACTGGAACATTGGAAACGATAGATAATGCAGCATGTTTTTTTTATTACATGTGTATGGTTTTCACGTGGCATCAGTTCGAAGACACGTGTTGTATAATTCTTCTACCGTTTTGTATGAGCTGTTGGGATTGATTGGACTCAAAACGTGAGTCAGGTGACATTTACGTGATGTACATCAAGTACGAATGAATATGAACAGTTTGCCATCTGTGCAGTATTAGATTCATACAACACCGTATCAATTTCGAAGACGCAGCTATTGCGCTTTTTGTGTGTAGTTTTGTTTTGGGATTTTTTGTGACAACGAACTCTTATCTCAATCTTGCATTTTGCAGATACATCTAATTTGTGTCAGCCACGTCAGTGAATGAACACTAGTTTTTGATCATTGGACTGAAACTTTGTACTTTAATCGTGAATTAATCTCATTGTTGTTGATCATAGCCCCAGTTTGATACATGACCCTTCTGCGTGTATCTTTGCCGAACTGGTAGGCACTGAATAATATACATCATCCAAGGTCATCGATGGTGATGCCCCGTGAAGGTTCTGGATAGAATAGGCCTTCAGCACCCATGCTTGCTATAAAAGGCGACTATGCTTGTCGTAAGAGACGACTAACGGGATCGGGTGGTCAGGCTCGCTCACTTGGTTGGCACACGTCATCCGTTCCCAACTGCGCAGATCAATGCTCATGTTGTTGATCACTGGTTTGTCTAGTCCAGACTCCATTATTTACAGACCGTCGATATATGGCTGGAATATTGCTGAGCGCGGCGTAAAACTAAACTCACTCACTCCCTCATTGATGGTGATGGTCATCATCATATCGACGTAGACGATGATCATTACGACGGCGACAATGACGATGATCATGATGATGAAGACGGTGACGATGATGATGATGGATTAAGAGTATAGCAGGTATTCACTGTCCCCGAAACATCTTGTTTCCTTTGACGACAAAGATGATGTATGTTGCAGGCATCTACTGTCCCCCGGAGTGGGACAACTACAAGTGCTGGCCAGCTACCCCGGCAAACACCACTGTGTATGGGCCATGTCCGACAATCTACGGCTTCAACGATTCACGTAAGTATTGCATAGAGTTAGTGAGTGAACTATAAACGGTTTGGTTTCTCCATGGCGTGTCTGAATCTAAATAGAACGAAAGCACATATTACATCAGTGTGGGTCTTGGCTGTTTAGTCGGTGAGATACTGCAACTGGTACCTGGTTGACCAGCGGTTCATTGTTCGGCTAAGAAAGGTAACATTTCGAACGACATTGCATCATGTGTACATTAAGTTCCATGAGCCATGTGCCAACTTACCCACTGTATGTCACACATACATTACCGTTCTTGTCTAAAACGGACTTAAACAGACTCTCTCTTAAACGTTCAAACTAAAGGACACCTACATGACTGGGAGACGGAGAAAGTTGGTTTTTTTTGTATGTGGCACATCGCAGTATTCGAGCTGGAGACGGTGTTCTGAACTGGATAAAAACGTGGTTGATATTCCGAGAAACAACATATGTCTGCGCTGATGCGGGCTCGTTGTCAAACACGTCACAGGATCCATTAAGTAAAACGACAATAATACGTTACAACAGAACTACTTTAGAATAGCCTGCTACCGTGTGGCCACACAGCTATCACACACGTTTCTAATCCCGGGTACCAATTATACGTTTGCTATAGATTTTGCCGAGTATAATACCTAAAACGGAGGATGTGAGTGTACCGGAAGCTCATCTTCGTGAGCCTTGCAACCTTGTCTACACACACGCAAGCACATACGCACACACTGCGGCACGCACACAGACACAGTTGTTATTATAAGGGTAACGCTATTTTTCAGGGCATTATCATTTGCAGAAGCCTGAGGTCTTTCATTAACTGCCCGACGAAGGAGGGCAGTTGAAAAGACCGAGGTCTTCTGCAAATGCTAATGCCCTGAAAAATAGCGTTACCGTTATTCTAGCTAAAATGAGTAGAAGTTTTAATAAAATAAGAATAAAAATAGCGGCATCGGTTTAGAAGCATTTACTTCCAGCAACAAAACGACTGAGGTCACTGACACATTTTACAAATATAGACACGTCATAGAACAACACAAATGACGTCACTATTCTATCCATTTTAGCTATAATCTTTTCACAAACGCCGATGTATAAAGAATTAATGCAGTGAACTACCTTAGTAACGAATGCGTTTATGACGAACTGACCCGTGAGGGTCCCGGGGGAGAATAGGCCTTCAGCAAACCATGCTTGCCAAAAATGGCGACTATGCTTGTCGTAAGAGGCAACTAACGGGATCGGGTGGTCAGACTCGCTGACTTGGTTGACACATGTCATCTGTTCCTAACTGCGCAGATCGATGCTCATGTTGTTGATCACTGGATTGTCTGGTCCAGACTCCATTATTTACAGACCGCCGCCTTATAGCTGGAAAAAAAACTAAACTCACTCACTATAACGAACTGCGGTCATGACGAACTGACATTAGTGGAGTTCGTCATAAGTGTAGTTTTACGTCCATCAAGCATATGGACCAACAAGCTATTCCAGGAGAGCACTGATTGGATAGTGGCTGATATCACTGATATCACTGTCTGCTGGAAACAGATGTAGATACAACTCCTATGTGTATCCCGCGCGATGAAGCGTTCACCACCAAGCGTATTCTGATTGACTGTATGGACTTTTCAAATGCAAGGTATTCACATTATGGAGTGATAAAGCTGAAAGATCTGTTTTCACGCACGAGCGTGCATCTCCTTGTTAACTACCTCAGGGAAGTTGGTCTGTACGAAAAAATGCAAACTTGTCAAGTTAATGACGATTGCTTGTTGTTTACGGTTGCTTGTTGTTTTGTTTTCCTGTTTGTATATCAAAATATAATTGATACGTATTTTTAAAAAAAAAAAAAAAAAAAACTCAATTAATCTTTGTACTTAAAATATTTACGCATGCTACCCGTGAAGGCGCGGGACAGACTAGGCCTTCATAAAAGCATGACACTAGCTTGTCGGAGGAGGCGACCAGCGTTATCAGGTGGTCACGCTCACTGATTTGGTTGGCACATGTCATTGGTTCCTAATTGCGCAGGTCAATGCTCATGCTGTTGATCACTGGACTGTCGATTATTTACAGACCGCCGCCATATAACTGGCATTGTGGCGTAAAACTAAACTCAGTTTACGTATGCAGACATGATCAAATATTGCCAATGCGATGTAAAACTCAACTAAAAAATACAAGCATGTAGTACAGTCGGAACCGTAAAATGAAAAAGGTTTTTATGCTTTCGATTGCAGTTATTAAACTTTTTTTAATGCATGCTCGTATGTTACATATAAAAGTGCCAAGTGTTTGAAATCAATTCTATTTTTTACTTATTTTATTTATTTATTTGTTTTATTTATTTCATTTTTTTATTTTTATTTTTTTATTTATTTATTTATTTTTTTTGCAGTCTTACTCGCACATCGCAGATGTTCAGCCAATGGGAAGTGGGAGAATGGCAGCTGGACCAACTACACTGCCTGTGGGGACTATGTGCGCAAGCCCGATGACCTTTTACCTTTCGATGATGATGGCGTACAGGTAGGTGCCAGTGGGCATGACTGTACTTCAAAAACGGTTAACGAACTTGAGAAGGATAGCGGCCCGGTGGACAAAGCGTCCTGCCAGGAGGGTGGAAGGTTGGGGTTCCATTTCTTCTAGACCGAAAGTCGTTAAGGATATTGAAATCTAACGAAGAAGTACTGGTCGGTTCGAAGTCAAAACAGTGAGGTATAGAATGTAAAACTTCAGGACAAATACATTTCTGGCCTTAACAATCCTCAGAAGTGTTTTCTTGTAAAAGGAAAAAATAACTTTGAAAATGGTAACTTTGGGAAATGGAAATGTATTGGTGTCCGTGACAAGGGTAAGCTATCCTGACCAACCCGTAACAACCACACCAGTGAATGAAGTTTCTTTTACGCCGCATTCAGCAATATTCTAGCTATATGGCGTTGGTCTGTAGTTAACGGAGTTTTGATCAGACAATCCAGAGATCAACAGTGTAGTCATCGATCTACTCATTTGGGTTACAATGACATGTAGCAACCAAGTTACCGACTCGGACCACCCGATCCGTTAGTCGCCTTTTCCCTAGCTTAGATTGTTGGAGATCAAAGCTAACACAGATCTTCACGGGCAAGCAACCGCGCAAACACCTATACATTGTTTAACGTGAAAAATTACAACACGATTTTCTTCCCCTGGCTCGAGATGAAAGGTCGGTTTACTTTCCTTTAGCACCTATAATCCGTGAAAAGTGTGTGAATACCTCTGTCAGCGCCTTGTTTTGTAAATAAACGTCATAAACAACCCTGTTGTTGAAACCACGTGCGTTTTGACTTGGGGGTGTCTGGGTTCCAATCACGCGGTAATAAATTGGTGCTTCTTAAATCAAGCCAGTCAGTAGGCAGACGCCAATGCTGACGCCACTGCTGCAGAAATAGTAATCAACTGCCATCCATCTGAACCTTGTTAAAGTGGACGATAACCGTACGTGCGTGCGCCCGTTCGTACCTGCGTCCGTGCCACCGCATACTCTGTCCTAAACATATCTCGTAAACTATTTACGATAGCTTATGGTACACATGTGGTCCTTACAATACTCTCCTTTCACTCTGTCATTGATATAATCATAATACGACACATTCATGAAGAATATTTTACCGCTGCGCCAGGGGGTGGGTGGGGTGTAGGTATTGATGCCTTTGTCTTCTTGCTGATATTCAAAAGTTGAGCAGAAGTGACGTTTGGTTAAGCGTAATCAAGATTACCTTTGCAACGCACACATGCGTATGTATGTGTATGTGTGAGAGAAAGAGAGGGGGGGGGGAGGGAGAGAGAGAGAGAGAGATAGAGGTCTCAACTTTCTGGAATACACAGGCAACCCCTAACTTAACGAATCCAAGGAAATGTTTATCGACTATAAGCGCCATAATTATACTCCCACGAGTAGTCGTAATTCAATCATTGCTGACAGTGGTAGTTATTTTCGGAACTTACTGTAACGTTCCCTGAAGGTGTGAATGTCAGAGGTATTGTATAGGAGGGTGTTTATTGAATAGAACTTCGCGATTGCCTGCTGAAACTATGCATGTTTGAGGCGTTGATGACTTAATGAACACCCCCAGATGGTAACAGAGTGTCGATACATGTGCGTATGTTGAGTCTTTGTGGGCCTCTGAGTGACCCCAGCTTGACGACTGTCGGTGATACACATGTTAAACGCGTTCTGAGTATAGTAGCCACGCCCTGACTGTTGGCTGATTCCGTGATGTTTGTTGCAGGTGGAGCTGGCCAATGTGTTGACGGACGTCTACTATGCTGGCAGTATCATCTCCCTCACCTTCCTCATCATCACTCTCTTCATCTTCTGCTACTTCAGGTAATTGTCCAATAAATAAACATAACCCGGACATTCCGTTAGATATATGTTACAGTCCCGATTGTGAAATCAGTAATTTCGTGAAATTTTGTGTAATAAGTTAATTTATAAAAGTTGATCACAATTTCACAGTTTCTTTAGTCAGTAACCGTTAACACTATTGTGGCACCGACCGTTATACTTCAGCTTGGCTATGAGTCATTTACACCTGTTTGTTTGACCCCACCTGACAAACCCCTGAATACCACATACAGATGAAATGAAATGTCATGAAAAAATGACTGAAGTATGTTGATTGTTGTTATACATGTTGCGGTTAAATAACTGCCGTGACTAAAGGTATAAGAAATTCCCTTTGAACCTGCCAAATTATAACACAAGCTAGGCTAAAACATTCGATAATATATTGAGCAACCAATGGGCAAGTCACAATGAATCACAATACAGATTTCTAGTACAATGCAGTTGAATCACAAGTCTAAGCAATGGGTCACAAATATCCAATATTTACTCACCAGAATCTTGGCATTTTACAGTGAGAACAGATATATTAACTGAAACTTGAGGCACACAACTGTATAATCGCACACGGACTGTGTAGGTCCGTGTGCTATCTTACGTGTCACAACACAACAACCAACCTTTATATACTGGACAAACTAATTTAAGGATAATGGTATGTTTATGATTGACATTTCATCAGACTGGCAATGAATAGATCGACCATTATTTGTAATTTCGAAATTTACATACATCCTTAACTATTTGTGTCCAGTACATATAAACGCACATTCGATAATATTCCAGCAAACGTGACCATATCGTCATTCACTGAGAATCTTCGCGTACAGGAAGTACAGGATTGCCAAGAGTAGGTACCTGGAGCACTATCACGAAGGCCTGGGGCTAAAACACTATTGCCATTGAAAATATATGATGATGAAAGTGACCCACAATACACACTCAAAACCCTAAACATTGTGCCCTAATGATAACTATCACTTAATCAATGATAATACAAATTACAGAAAATACACTCTTGTAACACACAAAATGACGCGAAATGGTTGACCCTCCTACTCATTTCTTGAAATGATTCTCTCATGTTTAGTCGTTTCACGAAATGACTGATTCCACAATCTGACTGTAACATCACGGGACAATATATTTATTATCAATTGTCCAATAGTTTCGTTTTGAACAATCATAGTTCCATGTCAATTAATCCTATTTTAAAGGAACACAGCACAGAGATATACGACGCTACGACTTAAAGTACAGAGTTGCTTCTCTTTCGTGGTGTTAGGGTCCGCTGCCAATCATGCACATGGTTAAATTATGATCATGACGCCGTGATCTAATAGAACATACAGAACACCATTCTCTCCAGAGTAAACACGATAACGTTTACACAGGACACCTGGTCATGGCATGCTAACGCATTCTATTTACCAGGCTTAATATTACATGCAATCGTGCGTGCGTTTCACTCTTTTTGGGTGAGTCCTCAGACAAGACAATGACTATTACCAGAGACATGACGGGTTTGATTTCCCGATGCCTGAAACTATCGCAGACATTTCTAAAGCCAGTTACGAACACCAATGGGTTCCGTGTTAGCATATTATCACCTTCATTTAAATGGCTTTAATATCAAGCACGTGCTGACAAATTTCACGCACTGACAATAACGTGCTCGATAGCTGTTGGAAAACAAATCAAAAGAATGAGCTCTTTGTAAGTGGAATAAACGTCACTAATGGTTATGCATTATAACGAATCCATGTAATTAAATGTATGGTTTGTCTCGGTCGTTGTAGTAGGTAAGGACGATTCATGAAGAACCAAACAATTATAGATCCCAGTAAGATAAGCACATTGAGAACGTTATAGACTACTATATTAAAGTAAGTCATTTTAGCAGAATATCAAAAGAATTTAGACCCCATTAACTAAACTAAAATGTGTGGTTGTTGTGTGTTCGTAATAACAGTAATTAACTTGATTTCTCTAATTTAAGAATAGAATTCGATTTCTATAATTGGTGACATATTGTTAGTAAATGAAAGTAAAAACGAAAAACAGCACTGTATACCGGAAGCATTGAGACATCTTTCCGTGATTGTTTAGTTTCCCCATATACGCCACGACATCGGTATTACTTTAACAAACACGCTCCGGTCCTGAAGCACCATAAGTGTGTGATACATTTACCCTTTTACATGACTTCCCGGTGTCGTTAATGTACTTAGTGTCCCTTCCAGAACATTGTAAGGAATCACGTGAATGTCACGTACCTGGTGGGTAGTGTTCTCGCTGCCATTAATAAGCAAACTCAGGCTGAAGTGACGGGTTACAAAGGACGGGCTGATACAACCATGTATGCTAAACCATGACAGCGGCTGAATGCAATCCTGAAGGGTATTCAGAATAAAAGTACGCATTGTAGGGAAGGAAGGATGGGATAGACATGGCGGATGTCGAAAGGAGGGGCGGCGGATAGATGTCAAAATGGAGAGGGGATATACTCAAAGGGGCGGTGGGGTAGCCCAGTGGTTAGAGCGGTTAGCATCGAAGACCCAGGTTCGATTCCGCACACGGTTGTAATGCATGAACCCCATATCTGGTGTAGCTCGCCGTGATAGTGCTTGAACATTGCCAAAGGCGGCGTAAAACTCAATTCATTCACTATGTGCATGTCTTGTCATAAGTGTTTCCTATTCACACCTGTCAAATACGTGACATCAATGGTCGCATGGGCTTGACGGTATAGTCTGAAGGTCACTGGGGTTGGGATCAGTTGAAATGCGTTCATCAAAAGTAAGATATGTTAAGTGTATTGATATGTTTGCAGTTCAAAACAATGAGTCTAGGTAGTGTAGTGGAGTGGACGTTCTGCACTGCAAGACCCTGGCTGCGTCTCATTATTTGAAGGTATTAAATGACGACACCTGGTCTTACCCTTCCATGGCCCGTCATGGGAAAATATTCTTTATAGCTGAGGTGTCTCAGGTGTCAAATTTAATCTGTGTCTCGTGGTTGCAATAAACCAACACAGGTGTTACGCGGATACATACACGCGCGCTGCTATGGTCAGGAAATTTATTGACGCCGATTCGTTTCCAGCCTATGAGTTCACGAAGTCGACATAATTAGTCCGTATTCGTTTTCTCGGATGGTACAGTGAACCACATTTATAATGAACATGCTTAAAAGGAACCATGTGATATATTGAAGGGTTTGTTCAAGAAGTCGACATAATTAGTTAGTATTCGTTTTCTCGAATGGTACAGTGAAGTGCATTTATAACGAACATGCTTAAAAGGAACCATATGATATATCGAACTGTTTGTGAGTCCGGGCAACTCTTGCTGTTAATTTTGCTCAACTATGTGCGTGAGTCACGGAGACTACTTTCACACCGATTGTAGGCAATATTCCAGCAATATCACGGTGGACACCAGACGTGGGCTTACTCAAATGAACACTTTTCGAGTCCGCAGTTCATTCTAAAAGTCGTCAAAGAAGAATAACGTAGCTAAAATATCACAGACGGGGTTTACTTCTAGCATGTAAATGTAGAACCGCTGAAGCAATACAATAATATTAACATGTTACGAGGGGATATGAAAAAATTCTAATTATCGCCATGAATTTAGTGAGAAATATTGTTGAATATAACATAGTACCATCAGTGATTCTTATCTAGTTAATGGACCAGAAAATACTTGCTTCACTAATTCAATCTTCTGGTAGTTCATCCTAAACACAGGTAACCCGATGCCGGCAGGAGACGGAGTCGTGCAGTATTATGAAGTTTTTGCAACTAAAGTGTTAAACTGCCCGACAGAATCATAAGGAGATGAAATCTGTTTATGGTGAAGATAGCCAAGCCCACGTTGTTGTTGTGAGATGGAACAGGAATCTTCAAGCATTTACTCTTTAATTGATTATATTATTGTTTTTATTGCATTTCATGAGTTTCCAACTTTATAAATATTGTCAGTGGTAGGTCACCATGTGGCCTTACTGACTGCCCAGAAGAAGAAAGAAGACGGGAAACTGAATTACCAAACAGTTTATGCGTCATTAACTCCAATACTCCTTGGTTAAATGTCATGGAGAAAACATAAAGCGATGTAAGGCCTTGAGCTCTTGTGTGATACCGGCTGTTATGGATACGGCCTCATAGGCGGATCCAGGAACACCTTGCACTCTCTTCTCCATCCTTTGGAACCGATAAATGGTCATCATGCCTTTATGGTAAAATGTTGCTATCAATGCCTTACGTTTTGAAATAAAACTGCCCTGGTATTCATGACACACGTTTCACCCTTGTGCGGCTTCGTTAGCCATTATCTTTCTGTTTATCTGTTGCAGGTCGTTACAGTGCAGCCGTATCTCCATCCATAAGAACCTTGTGGTGTCCTTCATCTTCCGGTTTACCCTCATCCTCATCCTGCTTGTGCCCTATGTGTCAGACAGGAATTATCCTACATACAAGGACGTGGTAGGTCACAGTTGAGTGTCGCTTGGGGAACCAGATGTTCATATATAAACATCGGATTTATGAAGTCCGTTGCCATATCGGATGCATCTTAACCCCATTGCAGCCATGAAAGGACACCCTTACATGAATGCACGCGGGCGAGATCGTTGGACTGAGCGGGTGAATTTATTTCAGTGAGTGTGTGAGTTCAATTTTCTGCCGCACTCAGCAATATTACAGCTACATGGCGGCTGCGAGATTGTTGAAATTAGGCGCATGCTACGTATTGGGTACATAAAATGTAATTGTTTTGATGTCATTATGATCTCGGTCGTGAACTGAACTTTATTCATTCAGATTGCAAACTGCAGCATAAGATGTACATTAACAATATTTACATTCGTGCAACATAAATGTATATGCAAGTGGCATGATACAAGCAGTGTACATCGACCACATTAGTTTTTGAAGTAGTTTCAGGCATTGAGACTGTTTCAGAAATAAAGGCAGAATCATCTTACAAAAATTACTTTCCTAGCTTATTTATGTTAAACAGGATATTAATTTTATAAATATTTCCCTTTCTCTTTTTCTAATTTCCCTTTTTCCCTTTCTAATTTGTATGTGTTACAGATACATATATATGGATATCACTTTTCTCATTCAAGTCACATAGAGTATAGTCCCAATGATTCAGTTGGATTCGTAGACGTCTACCTGTCTCTTTTGGAAGAAAATAATTGGGAGTTGTTGTACTGCAGACAATTAATGTGTGGTTCAAAATTGAGAGATAGATTTTTCAAAATGTTATAAGTGGTTGCATAAGAAGAGGTTTCAGCTTTTGACATCCATGTTTGCTGATAAATATCTTTAAATCTAATTTTGATAAGCCAAAATACAAAATACAAAATTTTGGGATTTCAGGATTGTAACCTTTGATGTGTATTTGTACGTGTATCTTAAACGTGTGGGTGCTTCATTGGCTATGTACAACGTTTGATAAGGATAATATGATTCCTTCAGATGACTTTTTCTGGACAAATTACTTCAACTGATTGATGCTATACGCGGAATCTAGACGAATGAGCCTCCCCATCATTAAGCATCCTCATCACACACACTTGATGTAAACTGATTACAGCTCTTGTAAGTGTGATACTGTATTTGCGATATGTCTGCAAAAATAGACTGACCGTTGGTGAACTTGGTCCAGGGTTATTCACTCGAAACGTGATGATGACACTTTTTCAGTGTATTGCATGTAAATTTTAAGTAGAGCTGGCACATGATAAGGCACAAATAAAATCTTAGAGAAATCATATATTAGCTGCAACTCGAATGTGTTCATATGACACATTGCCATTTATTCATGCGCGTATTTCAGACATATTTGTAACTTGGGATCAGTCATTGTGTGCCTCTTTTGCAGTTGTAATAAGAAATACGAATTATGAGACCCTGAATTATGGATTTGCACCAGTCAAATTAGAGTGACATTCCTACTTACAGTAGTCAATCCCCTCGACCTGGAGCTATATTTACATAACTGTGTATTGTTCAGAGTTGCATCCCCTTGCCCATGCCAGGATCAAATGATCATGGGCTGGAATCTGTGATTATTATTCTAAAATTAAAAAATCAATGACTTTTCCGGCCTTGTTAACATTTCATTTCATCCATAGCGTTATATTGCTCCTGTTGTAAATCACAACACTTGCTGATGTCAGGTTCACACCGTCAGTTCAGACACAACCTCTGATGCTTGTACCCTCGAAGACATCGGTCATGCAGACTGTCCATAAAGAGGCAATACATCTTTACATGCCGCTCAACTTAATACCTTCTCAACTCTCGCATCAAAGACGTGTTGTTCATTGATATTCGATCTTTGACCTTGATCAATCTAACACAGCATCGATTGATGGAAATGTCATCGTCAGTGTCAGACCATAGTGGATGATCGCCATACATCTTCCTGTCTGATCTTACATTGAATTTGTATGAATTATCACGCCCAACACATACTCCACAGTCGATGTTAACTGTCTAATGACGAAATAAATAGCCTTTGTAACAGACGTAATGGACTGGATTGAGGGTGTACTTCAGACATGTATTGACTGAATTGTCCAGTATTCATATAACATTAGGTTGTTTTGGCAATACGCGCACAAATGGTACATCCACGCCTTTAGAATTTTTCTCCTCCTACATAAACAGAAGGCATACGTTGCATCTGTCATGAATATCAGTTTCGAATGTCATAAACCAAATGTCAACAGGAAAAAACATTCTTTCGACTTTCAAATGTATTTTGAATAGGCTTTTTTCATTTGCGCTTATTACCAAGATTCATGGTATTCAATTGACGTCTTACTTCCATGAGTTTGTTCAAGACATGTTATTTCACACGTGAATGGGGGCAGTGG
Organism: Haliotis asinina; assembly: GCF_037392515.1. Lineage (NCBI taxonomy): Eukaryota > Metazoa > Mollusca > Gastropoda > Lepetellida > Haliotidae > Haliotis > Haliotis asinina. The sequence goes on along the minus strand of NC_090290.1, from coordinate 7,682,782 downwards.
GGTGGCCTGGTGGTTAATGCGTTCCCTCGTCACACCAAAGACCCACGTTCGCTTCCACACATTTGTGAAATGTTTGAAGACCAATTTCGCTGTCACCTGCCGTGATGCTGCTGGAATGTTCCTAAAAGCGGCGTAAAATCATACTCTCTCACTGATATGTGAATAGAGATATAACTGTTTAGTATGGCCTGGGGATACAACTGGCTAGAGAGAAAGTTTGGTCCGTGATCTAACCGTGATCTATAGGCCCTGACCCATACAGGTTAGTTCCAGACGAGTTGTTGTATAGAATATTGACCTTCAAAATCCCATTCTTGTTGTAAAAGACGACTAATGGGATCGCGTGGTCAGGCTCGCCAATTCGGTTGACTAATGTCACCGGTTCCCAAGGCGCAGATCGATGCTCATGTTGTTGATCACTGGATTGTCTGGTCCATCCTCGATTATTTTCAGACGCCCGCATATGGCTAGAATATTGCTGAGCGCTAAAACTAAACTCACCCATTTAGTGACAAGCCAAGAGTATGCAGAACACTGAAAAGAACATGAGATATCGAGTTAAAGACATAACTCAAATGAGATTATTTAATGTGTATAGAGGCCAGCCACAACTTTAGGTCAAACGGGATAGAGCTAGTCTATACATGATTTATTAAACACATGATATTTGAACGGTGTCATAATGTACGTACATCGTAAGCGTAATTTGGTTGTAGTACAAAATTAATCAAGTTCTAATAAAGCCCCTTGAGACCTCTATGTAGAATCACAACCTCAACGTAAACTATGCAACAAAATGTGACCGAGGGCAGTGCACTTGAAAATCAAAAGATAAAAAAAAACGCTAAAAGACTTCAAATAGCTGTACGCGATGGAAAGTTTGGTTTCAAATTAACACTTTACAGTGAACCATTTTGTTTATTACTTACAACCCATTCCCTTAATATCACGTTATATCCAATAAGTCGTGATAAGATTTAATGCGTGATGATTAAATATTTTGGAAACAGGTTTTGACTCAAATACATTCTTGCCGGCATGTACACTGTAAGAACAGTACGCGTAGTACACACACTGGTCGGCATCCATTTTCTTATCCGATTTCCAACTGATGAAAAACATTAACGAGAGAGAATACAAAGTTTCAATTACGCACCGAAACAGAATCGAGTGGATCTGAAAAGGCAAAAAATAGTCTTCGCTTAAATTGAATAGTAATCAGCAAGATTAGTTCGTAGTTGGCCTTCAAATTAAAGATATTGCTCTCGTTTCCGAGAAATCGTTCAATGACACGTCATGGGCGAGATATCGTGTCTTCACATTGCCACCTGCGTCGCAAGCTCATGTGTGGTGTGTGCTGTTCTGAACTAGTCTGTTTCATCATGACAGCCCCTGATATATACTCCTCAAAAAGGTAGGGGAACCAGAACTTTCAGTTTGGACAGGAAGTTTAAACGTCAACCAAGGTTTCATTTTGATTTTGACGTTTTTCAAGAAGGTCGAGAAATCACTTAGAACATTAGTTTTGACAGTCATCTTGCATCACACATTTGTTAGTGTTTGTTTCTAGTGGCTTCTTTTAAAATGAAAATTATACAAATGCAAATTACACGTCATACACCAATCATCTTTCAAAAGCGACTACATCCCAAACACCTATGTTTACATGGAAGTGCAAATGATTCATTCTCAAAACATTCAATATTACCATATCAATACTGATTGACTCCGATAAATCTCCTAAATATTTTAATCGTAAATGAGTCATTCTCAAAAGATGCAGCTTTTTCACGTATCATGATTCAAACTTCAATGTAACCGTCACATTTTATCAATATGTTAAAAATCTGATTTCTCCTTCATTAGCAATATCTAATCTATCTTGGGAATTTTTTATGACAAACAAAATGACCAAATACATTTTATTTTAATCCTTTTTGTAATAAAGGATATGCATTTTGTCATGTATCCGGGTGCAGAAACCTAACATCAGGTGTCTGCTGTGCACGAAATTTCATTTAAGAAAATATTGTTTCTGGAGTAGTTGGAAAGAATAGACCTTTTTCCCATACCTGGCAGATGTTTGTGATTTTCAAACTGAATTTTTCTCTTGTATACAAGAAAAATGTCTTTCCTGTAACAGTTGCATAAAAGTATGAAATAATCAGTGATCTCTCATCTTGTCAAAAAGGAACTCCCTATCATGCTCATTAACAACTTCTGGTTGAGAGTGATAAACACGTTAAGTTCAAGACAAAATTTTTAAAGAAAATCAAGTAGAAAAGGTAAACATTTGCAAGTATTTTGTATGGGTGTCCTTTACGTAACATCAATTAACAAAAGAAACAAACAACTTTCCAAAAATATGTGTTTCTCTGTGCATTTGGAACCATAATTACAACAATTAATGTTGTCTGAAATGGGAAAGGGAATAGTCATTATGGTGGGTTTTTTTCAGAATTTACTTTTGCAATTTGTCTCTCAAATAACAGTCTTGGAACGACCATCAGTGTTACTTCAACGCAAAATATCTTTTTTAATATCAATGTCATTAACAGCTTAACTGTGATAAAGAGCTAACGTGTATGCAGAAACTAAAACATGTTTTGCACTTTCTCTTCTGAATGCAGCTATACTTATTTTCTAAAAGGTTGTTACTATGTCCTACATTAGGACCTTTAAGTTTATATTTGAAGTAACAAATGATATTTTCCTTAACAATTTGTATGTCTTTCAAAGATACCTGTTATTTATAGGGCTTATGTTGTTACTACAAAGACAGTTTAATATAAATGATCTTTCATTTTTGTTTTTCTTTTCTAAATTATTCAGATGTGCATTAAGATATGAGACAAAATTACCTTATGCTTAACACAGAGGTCTGTTCTTGAAACTTTGCATGCTTATATCCCTTTTAAAGACTGTTAAAGTTATTTGAAAGACAGTGTGTTACTGATCATACTAATTATGACACTGTAATACTCAGTCTGTAAAAACAATCAAAGCGTTGAACATCCAGTTTCCTCAATAAAGATAATTGGTGATAATCTAAAACAAAAAATCAGTGAAACATTCATTTCTGTATGTGTTTCAGAACTGAAAAAATGGGTGTGACAAATAAAGAGATTAATTTTGTTGATTTCTTTGTTACTTTGACAGTTTGAGGCAGATGATCAAAACTGTGATACTTTATTAGTAGCAAGCCTATTTAACGGTTTGAGGCAGACACTATGTTTTGGTCTACAAGTATGCTAAAAACAATACTTTTAGAAACTAATTGATATGAACCTAGCTTATCATCAATGTCACTTATGTATTCTTATCCTAACTAAATATACAATCGAATTCTCTTCTCTGTAACAAACATGTCATTGATAGTCACCTTATTTGGAGATATGGATATAACATGTAACACTTACTATACTTATGAGGGTAACATGCAAAGAACTCTTTCTTTCATTACAGAGAGCAAAGATTTTTGTTACAATTAAATAGTTTTTTCAAATCTATTTCACATATTTCTTTCCAGTAACATAGAGTGTCTTTGGCATAACGATACTGCCGTTCATATAACAGGACTTGAAAGTAAATGGTTTATGATCTAAAGAGTAAGACATTGCCAGAAATCAATCAGAATATTCTCTTCAAATCGGCGTCCGTGCAGTATTGTTTGTGACAGACAGTTGAGGGGATATCAAGAACATTGAAAAGTACAAGCAGATTTCACTTTTTCATCTGACACAGTGTAGATCAGGTTTACCTACAATCATAGAACTCAATTTTTATGTGTGTGCAACAAAATAAAAGATAAGGTGGAATTTACTATGCAATATCTTTAGGTATCAATGTATTTTTAATAAAAATATAAGCATTACTTGTTGTTACAGGAAAGACATTGTGGCTTTGACCTAATTTGTTTAATTAGTCTTCATGACAATACTGAACATGATTAAGCCTCAAATATTATTGATATGTGAACCTTAACAATTTAGTTTGCCATTTGTGAAAATAGTGATTGATTATTTTGTATTCGAATTATGTTGTCTTTTGTACACCAACTAGCTGCAACTTTTGAGAATGACTCAAATATGAAAATGAAGTTCCCCTACTTTGTTTGAACAGTATATCATGCTGTAAATTTACCCGTATGCCCACCAAAAACACACTACAGTGTCTCCAAGCCGACCTATCAGTGTTTCATGCCCTAAAGTCATAGGGCCAGGCAGGGCAACAATAAGTGTAATATTTTAACGTGATTTGGAATAGCCTATCTTTGTATGCACACGTTCTACCAACTAGATTAAGTAGGTCGTCTTATTGTTGTGAAAAGAATTCCGCATCATAGAACTCTTTGTTTCAAGGTAAATAACAAATGGCAAGTCTCAGAGAACTCTTATTCATTAACATATCCACCGAAATAGCTATATATTTATCAGATTTAAGTTCACAAAGTTTCAGTAGTCAGGAAAAAGTGCCTCATCGTATTTTTGCTTTCAGAATATCTTTTTAGGTTGATTGCAGCATAATTTGTTCTTCATTTGAAATCTAAATTGGTTATGCCATGGCAATGTCAGCTGCAGGAAACACAAGGTTCAGCCTTACCGTTTCCCTTAGAAACGAATGGCCTTTAATCACACCTAATATGACAGCAAACAGTTCTGATTGAAGATGAGTCAAACAATTTCAGACAGAACCATTGGTTTTCACGAAGAAAGTGGTTATAAATCTATAAATTATTTCAAGGGGGAGAGAAGCGTTATCATCAAACGATTCGAACTGATTATTTCTGTAAGAAGAAAATTCCGAAAATTACATTTATTTGCAGTGTTAATTTTTATGATTTTCCCCTAAAAGTGGAAATTGATAAATGTATCTATCTGGAAACTTGGATGAAATATTAATGAATTGGTTTCGCCTGTGTACACTTTCATAAAAATAGTTTCATGAGTCAGTGAAATTCAAAATATATTTACAAAAGGAGAGATTTCTTCAGAAAGATCGCAGCAATGTACGATAGCTTTTCGCATTTTACATCTAGAGATATTTGCATGTTTGTTGAACAGAACCTCAGAACGTTTTGCTAAAGAGAAACAGGTTTCATGATTTCCTTTACGAATGTTACTGTCATATGTTTCTGAATGATACCACCCGTGATAATCCGGAAGTGTTATCCAGTAACGCAAGGTTGTCGTAAGAGGCGACTAAAGGCAAGATCGCTGACATTGACACATGTCATCGTAACCATAAGAGAATATATATGTCTTTGTGTGTGTGTGTGTGTGTGTGAGTGTGTGTGTCTGTGTGTGTGTATATGTGTGTGTGCATGTCAGTGTGTGAGAGTGAGAGAGAGATTGCTTAATTTGAAGGTAGCACACAATATCTCTGCCTTTCTAAACATATCTATGGATTGCTTTTGGTTTGCACATCTTACAAACATAATGAATCTTTTTTCGGCCGTATCACTTACGCAAGATCAATAAAAACGCGTTTAAAATGACACATTTTAATAACCGTTAGCATGATACTGATGTTGCTGTTTGATGTTTTGAAATGCGTTTTTAAATGTAAATTCCTGATGGATCACAGGAAGGAAAGACCATCAAAATGCCTTCGTTAAAAAAAGTGTAAATGTCCTTTGGATAAAACTATCAAAGAGATACGTGACGTGATTTTCCAGGCAATAACGTTAGTTGTCATCTATTACTGCATATTCTGTGCCACTTGTAATGTATTTATTTTTATCACTGTAGTCAGAGAAACATATGGTACAAGTCTTTAATCTTGCCGAGAAGTTGAATTTACAATTTGTGGGCTTTTATGTTTATTATTATCACCTCTTAATAATGTGCTGTTAACTTTAAAACTCGTATGTTTTTTATATGTATAGTCTCAATCTGGGATATCAACAGTAACACTATACGTTCCCTACCACTGATCAATGTGTACAGAGGAGATTGACATGAGAAAAGATAGATGTTGTGATGCTTGGTGACAGGTCTGTGGTTTTCATGCATGCATCATTGAGAGAGCGAAGCTGTTGAAATGTAAAGGCAAGATGTGTGACGAGTAGCTGATAACTGCTATAAAGCTTCCGTGCACATATACTGTGTCGATGGTTGTGATTGGAGGGAATTGATTGTGGTCCATTGTCCCCGATTGTGATTGGAGGGATTAGAACGTGGTCTGTGATTGAACGGGATGAAAATGTGGAGCTGGGTTGTTATTCTGAGGTTAATGGAACATTGACATCTGTCGCCATGATTTCAAGTTTGCTGTTAAGACTTTATAGGTTTCGTTGTCCCTGACATGCGTGAATCTATAGTGATGTCCAAACTGATGCAGGTGATAGTGATGCCTATAAATTATATTTATTGATATTGACGATATTTATCTTCCATCTGCCTTGAGTGGTTCATATAAATGTATTGATAAAAGCAAATTGTTTACAAGTCATAGCATAAACTGTGTGGAATCAAACAGCAATACAATGCCTCATCGTGAAAATACTGAAATATGGTGTTTGATATTGATAATAATTATCACTCCTGGCTTCAGAACGTAAGATAGTTTAGCAGTGCATTAAATATATTTGCTTTTATATCGAAAGTGGCAACGAAGCATTTACGTAATAAAGCTGAGAATAACAAGTACGTTGTTTATTGCTGTTGTCTTTTTTAACAAATGATAATAAGTTCAAATGTTCAAAGGTTTACAAAACACGTAATTAATAAGCTCTGACGCCGCCATGGCCATGTAAATGTGCTGAAGCTTTACAACATTCCACATACTGTATATGAAGTAAGATATTCCCGTTTCATCTGTTCAACATAAGATATTTAAAGACGAGAAATCTTTTTTTGCAAAGATAACAAACTGACAAACACGATCTGGACGCGAACATCTCGCCAAGCGTTCGCGATCCGTTCGTTTCGAAGCTCATGTTAAAGTGTTTGATTACGTTTTGTTCCAGCGCTGGCTGTGCAACGTGCTTATGGCACTGCAATGGTACTCTGTACTGGCCACTTTCTCCTGGATGTTGGTTGAAGGCATATTTCTACACAACCGACTTGTCGTATATGTCTTCAGATCGGATGCTCCATTCAAACTGTTCTACTTCATCGGATGGGGTAAGTCCTTTCCAATCAGTCGACTCTAGTAGTATCAGGACAAACGTCTCGTCCTAATCGGAAATCATGGCCTTAATTCAAATTCTGTAATTGTGCACAATGTAACCGATATATATTTCGTTTCGTCCTAGTACTACGCGAACTCAGATTTCTTCTGCTGTGTCAAATTCCAGTAGAACTTTGGGAACCACAATGTTGCTTTATTTTTTTCATAAAGATGCTCATCGAGGGAGTTTGTCCCTAGTAAGAGTGCTCTACCTTCAGTAGTGGCACATATGTAGCCTGCTTTTCCTTGTGTTGACATATGTACTCTAGTTAAACTAATTTAGATCTCATTACGAGTTTTAAAATCGACAAAAAGAAGATTTAACAGTTTAATTGTTCTCGTCAAGTTATGGCTGAAATATTGCCGGTGTGACAATAATTGCTTTTACTCATTCATTCATTGACTTGAGGGAGTTCTGGGTTGGCCACGTGGTTAAAGATTTCTTCACGCCGAAGACCCAGGTTCGATTCCCAAATTGGTACTGCTTAGAAGACAATCTATCGCGTCCTCTTCAGTGTAATATTCCTATAAATGATTCACTGATTTAGTCAATCGAGACCTTAATATATCAGGAGTCCTTTCACAGCCATGACCAGACAGAGATGTATGTTAAATTGTTGCCTTTGCCTTTATGCTAACTTAATAGACGAACCAAATCTTTTGCACAACATATACCTGCCTTATAATATATTCTATAAAGCCATTATCAGAGGCACTTTGGCTCTATCATGAGCCATTATCTCGAGATGAATCTGTCGTAGAATCTCATCAACACATCTGAAGGGTCTGACAGTGATACCGTCTCGCCAATTGTGCTGACCATGTCGCGAATGGGAGGTATTTGCGACATGAATATTATTCCATTTAGATCACGATCTGACAGGCTAATGTAAGGAGAAGTCTTTCGGTGATGCATATCACAGACAAACCTAGATGAGAAAAGATATACATGGCGAATCTGTGACTGTAGCAATCTGTGACTGCAGAAAAATGGAATTCGAAGCAACTATCCACGTCTTCACAATGTCAATTGCACATTAACATATCAAAATGGTCGCTAAGCGATTTTGTAAGTACCTCATGTCATGCAAAACATTATCATTTAAGATATGTTTAACATTTTTGTGGAATGTGCATATGTAGTTGTGATCGTATATTCAGCAAAGGTACAAAGATACACCAAATAAATGAGGGTTGAATATTTAGCAGGAAGATAAGTAGTAAAAAGATAACTGCAAAAACCGGAACGTTGCTATTCGTTTGGTAGATACATATTTGAACAACATATATTTGAATAGTATAAGGATAACGTCAGTTGGATAATTGTTTCGGTGGCAAAATCCGAGCAGAATGCGTGGCCTAGAGAAGCTGAGTCTTGTGGACTATCAATATTGCTTCAAGATGTTTGGAAGGTGTTCCTATCATTCATGCTTTTACAATCACGTTATGAGGTAAGTTTTGAAACATGTGGCATGGCGGTGGTAAGAAGTTTAAGTCGGTTGTACCGGCAAATTATCAAAACATCAAGAGACATTGAAGTAGTTAGATGAAACCTAATTCATGGTTCGAGTACGAATTATTTGTTTAACTTGATCCGCATGTATATCCATTATCTGAAATAGTGCTGCAATTGCGAACAGATAACCAATTGAAATCCACAGATGTACCCACCTGCACTGCACTAGTCTGTCTCACAGTCTCTGAACCACATTATTTCCCCTACAGTTTAGCCCTGAGTGCAGCGTTAAAGCCCTATATGAAGCATGGCTGTAGGTTCCGAAGTTCAACACAAGGGTTCCTTTTCAATTTCAAATGGTTTATTCGTTACTATCCAACTTGTATATCTTCAGAGATAAAACGTTACTCTTCCTGGGCGTACTGGAGTTAGAATCATACGTTTCCTATTTAGGTCGTTGCTGAGAGATTGCGTGACACATAACCACAAAAGAAAGATAGCGTGAACAACTTTCTTAGATCCACTCGCTGTCCTCACTGTTCATTGTTTGAAGTACACGTGTTCTTTCTACCATTCTTTCTATTTCAATGAGCGTCATGTGGCAAAAAATGTCTTCACACGCACTGCCCTAGCAACGCTAAACACGACATTTGACACGTGGGGACCATTTCAATGTTTGAGGCAAATAGAACATGTGATCTAGTTCCCTATACTGGATACAATGTTTCAGATCTAGCATACACTTCTTCATGTGATCAACTGACCTGCCTTTGCATGTATTTCAATAAGAGTAACACCACTACGACTGGATGCGCTCACTGCTACTACTATTGAATAGGGATATGTAATAGTGAAAATATGTGCTTTTATCAGAGTTTTCTTTTAACTATGGATATGGGTTTACAGCTATTATTTTGACAATGTGTACACTGGGGTAAGCCCCAAACATGGATTTCAATCAGGTAGTTATCGATATCCAAGGTTATGATGTAACTTTGAAATAATTCGGAAACTGATTTCTTGAAAATGACATTGACTCATATTGAACATTTATGTGATAGAATTTCAAACGAACAATTCAATTCTATGGTTGAACTTGTCATATTCTGGTTATAGAGGGTAGTTACAAACTTAAGACATTACCTCATTAAAATGTGCGAACGGTGTTATGCATCTTTTATTTTAGTGCAAACGCTGCTGCACATATCTCGAGGGTAATTTAAAAATATGGCAACAAAATTGTTGTGACATCAGTCTAGCAGCGAGGCGGAAAGGTTAACACCGTTTGCGGTCCTCGCACAGAACCATAGTGACTGAATCGTTACAACACGACTTAGGATTGACATTGACGATTACCATATCTTGCCTGCATCCTTCCATTCAATGTGGCCGTTTGACTGCAAACCCGCCTTTCCATATTCGGATAGATGCATATACTTACTCTTAAAATCTCTCTTCTCAATAAATCGTGGCAAGAGGGGTGATTGTCTTATGTAAAACTATATTCCAGCGATTCTACTGTTTGGTGTCTACAGATCACAAATTCTGAGGTATGATGCATCCCATTTTGAAGGGTCAAACATGCGCATGAACCAAAACACCGGATAGGCATTAAAGTTGTATTGTGGCTGGCATGCAGAGGACATCTTTGACGCATGCAACAAAAACAATTTCTTCAATTTTCTAATTAGACTTGCACCGTATCGTCTGGTGTTTTGTGTAACTGAGTTTGTGAATAACTGCCTTGTCGTTTCATGTTTTGCTACATGTGACATCGAGGAGTGGACAGTGATTGGTGAACCCAAGCTGTGAATGTGATGAATGGTGGAATTTGTGCAACAGACATTTACACGTATAGATATATAGATGGTAAAACGATGCAAAAAAGTGCCCTTTGTTGCTTTTCATTGACCAGGCTTTACATTTGTTCAAAATGGGTGCAACCAATTGGACAGGATACATGCAACTTCCTTTGCATATCTGGCATCATCACTATTTGATAGTGATGCCTAAAAACATATTCATGATATATACACTGAGGGGAACAGTTCCGCAGCACAACATATGTCTGTGTATACATGGTGTTGTTGTGTGCACTGGCAATACCAATGCACGTCCGTCCGACCGACTTTTGCGATTTCGGTGGGTTCTAAGTGACAAACGACCATGCGGAAACTGCTCTGTGCTTAACACAGTACTTGACATGAAAGGGTGAAGTCTGTTAATTCTGAAAATGGATCTCACACACGGTTCGGCTCATGGTTGACAAGCGATGCGACCTATAATAATACTCACTAACATACCAGGATTCTACATACCAGTAGCTGCCGTCACTAGGTGCTAGTTACGGAGGACCATATTCGCTTCTCAATCATTCGATCATTTGAAATTCCAAGTTATCGAGCTGAAAGAGCAGTTTTCCGATACTTGATATTTGCTAAATAACCGGAATACGTATTGCACAATACGGCTTCCTTTTGATCCAGACACATGCTTGTCTTATATCATTTTTAGGTGAGGCTGAAATATCAAAATGATATGATACGAAGATATGCCGGGGTTATAAGGATGCGATACTTTTGGCCATGTGTATAGTTGAATTTGTGAACACGATTCTGCTGTTAGCTAAAAATATTACTTATGGATGAGGAAAGAGTTTACTCGCTTTTATCAATTCATGTATGTCTGGTCACATCAACACTTCCATAGTGACAATCACAGCTAAGCAACGGATTGTCTGTCACGGGCGATATATTGGTCCAACTTTCTCATCTTGACTCCGAAGTCTTAGCAACTAGAGATTTCTTATCACCTCCTGAATCTGCATTCCCCCTCGTCATTACCGAGAAATCCCATTTAACATCACGGCACTACAGAAAATAACACACTAATATACTGATCTACTTTCCTCTCAGATAGATTATGACGTGTGACTCTACCCCGGCAGCACTGCAGTCATCCGCTTTCATAGTGACCGCTCCTGTTCCCCGAGTATGTCAAATTGCTACCACAAGCTTACGTGAAATTGGTTTTGAAGAGATGAAGCTGTTTCGTATCAGCATTAATGCGCTTTTAAGTATGAGACTTGCAACATACCATGAAATCAAATTGGGTCGTACAGGCAAGTAAGATTCATTGAATTACTCTGTCCTGTATAATCTCATTCAACAAAGCGCGTCTCACGGCAGAGACGCTGCATGCTGTTGACATTTACAGTAATTTCCGTCATCCATGTAGGGTGTAACACATTTCATACTTCCATCGTGACGGTGGCTTGAAGATGTCCACGTAGGGTGCCGGGACTAGAGAAGCTATTATATGAGATATATTTCTCATTAAAGGGGAAATGTGATTGAACTCCGGTTTGTAATCCTAGATTTCCTTTACAAGACATCGCTGACTCTGATGTGACACGCGCTTCACAAGAGTCGGGAGATACAGACCTAATGAATTAATGACCTCTTCAAGAAATAATAAAAAAATCAAAAGCGCACAATGAGCTACAGAAGCATTTATCCAAAAGATATATTTGTTTTAACCACAATTTTAGATAAAATGCTGTTGGAAATAAGTGAAATATGTTTTACTCCGCTAAATAACTCTGTGGTGTATTGGTTAGAAAGTCCGCCCTAAGAGCGGAAGGTCGCGCCATACCAAAAGACGTTGAAATATGGCACTGGCGGGTCCCTGCCTGGCGCTCAGCATTAATGGGTACAAGAAGAACTGTTCGGCTCAGAGTCAGCATAATGTGTCTGAGTAGGGAATTTATGCTTGCATGCGGCGTGGTATCTCCATGAGCCAGCTCTAAAAAACCAGCTCAGGTCTAAGCTAGTAAAAGCAGCCACACATTCACACGCATGCCCGTCGTCATATATGAGCGGACTATTCTCAAGTCCGGCGTTAAGCCCCTTCACCTTCACCAATAAGGGACAGTGTTGTAGCATAATAGCTAAAGCGTCCGTTTGTCTCGCTGAATTTTCCAGTTCCGATAAATCCCCAGTATACCCTTTATGCATCTGTGTGTCGGTCCGATCATTTTTGTACCTCCATTTGATGGCTCCGCAGTCTCACTGTAGTCAATCAGCAGTCGCAGTGCGACTCGGATTTTGCGGAAATCATACAGATATACTGACAAGTCCGAAAATTTAACACAATATGTGCAAGAACTCCCTCTACCTCCTTCAGAGTACATCTGCATCACCTGTGTTACCAGGTTTAATCATTTAGATAATGTAAGAAGCAAAAGTGGCTTCTCAGTGTACACACCAGTTTGGATAAAAAGTCAACCAGAGGAGGTACTAAATTCATCTGGCTGTGTTTAGCTGCATGCAGGGTATAGCGGACATTTATCGAAAGATCCGGAGATCGAGGATGATGGGTACAATGTGTGAAGCCCATATCTGGCGTCCTCCAGCGTTCAAAATTGCTGGACTGAAACCATAGTCTCTTCTGGAACGTGAAGGTTGTAAGACAATAAATATACCACACAGTGTGAAAAAGACTGACCTTCACGTGAAAAACTATCTTGCTGCTCCCGCTAGATGATGTAAATGTTACATTTTTGACGTAAATACACAGATCATATATATGACATATTTTAACGAGGAATAACAAATCCACCAGACTGCATAAGAAGATGCCTTGTCTGGAGAAGCGCTGTTGATGACACGCCACTACTTATGTACCAAGCTGATGACCCTCTAGTTCTTCTGAAGACAACGAGTGACATCCCGCCATCCCCATTTAAGATCATCATAATCACACATCCGAACCCATCCACCCACACCCGGCCATAAATTGTACATGGTCCCCTACGGGTGGTGAAATGTTTCTAGATGAATTGTCCGTAACCATTCAAGTTCTGATTTGGTTTTGCAAGAGACGACTAGATGTGACCAGACAGTCACTTCGGGAGTATAGTATTCCACTCGCTTAGATCGATGGTCGTAAAGTCAATCTGAATGTTTTACAACCCGTTGTCATATCATGTACGAAATTGATGGAATTTCTGTAATCTGAACAGAGAAAGGGTAACTACGAGCCGAAATGTCAGGAATGATACTATCCATCTGCATCCCGACATCTGAAAACAGGAAAAAAATTTCATTTTATTCTGTCCTTGACCCTCAAAAGGATGTCGTGTTGTTTTTGAGACAAAAATCAACTTTTATAATGGATCCTGTCTACTTTTCACAATGTTTTCAACACACGGAGAATTAAACCGGCAACAAAGTACCTGCCATTATCTTCTTCTTAACACTCTGATATGTCGATTATCGATCTTGCCTCTGTAATGGTTCTTCTTACCAGCTAATTTAAACTTATTGCAGTGATTGATTGATAGACTGTAATGAAGTTTCAACTGATGCGTGAAAATAATTTGTTAGAGTGTTGATCGCGACAATAATCTGGAGTTATCGCCCCGCTAGTTCAACCTTTTATGGCTAGGTGCTCTGAGGAAGCTATTTAAACTTTCTGGATATGTGTCGTCCATTTAGTGAGACGAAGCGATCTTGTGAAAAGGATATTCCATTTTCAGACCCGTCCTTTCGAGTTCATTTGTTAAGTCCATTAGACGTCGTTACTGCAAGTGCAACACGATACTGACAGCTGACCAGAGAAGAGAACGTGAACACGCATAGTTGCATTAATTATACAAAACGGACAGGTGGTCTACAGGTTTTGACTTCAAGACTACTGCGTTGATATAGCGATTTATCATACAATGGATAGTGTTCTCGGAACGATAAAGCCAACGGATATTTTCAATATCCGTTGGGGTCATATAGGGATACCGATGCAAATTAGAGAGGTCATATGCAATTTTTAGGGACTACTTTCACACTGTAAACAAACATGGCGTCACACCTGTCTATCGGCGTGTCCAGATAGACTGCCGTGGTTACGGTACTTTGAGTGCCTTGATGGGTGACAACACAACTATAAACATTGTCGTAGCTAAAACATCGCCAGCACCGAAACGCAGGCGTCTTGCAATTATTGACTCGGACAGCAACCAGGGAAATCTCGAATGAACTGTTTGACACTTTGTCAGATGACAAGTACGTTTGCAAAATGCCTCGCGAACATTATATTTATTGTTCAAAAGTTTAACTGAAAATTTCCCCACGTCCACACGTGTTTTGTGTCAATTTTCAAACTAAGTGAATATTTGTTAAGAACAATACGCTCTTTAGCATAAAAGCTGGCTGGAACTACATAACGTAACACAGCCAAATGAGTGATCAGTAGAAAACTGCGTCACCGACCTTGTGACGTCACATATTACTACGCACATATTTGTGACGTCATAGATATGTGGGCACATATCAGGAAGTTAAGTTTCATGTTCTGTGGCGAATGAAATCACATTTTTTTTAAATTCTAAAATAAGAATGACATTGTATCATAAATAGGCTATCACACTCGTGTGTTATGGGATGGTTCATATCCTGCATTAGGAATAAACACTATGTATTTAGCTCGTTAAATACAATGTTTATTCCCAATGCAGGATATTAACCATCCCACAACACACTCGCGTGACAACCAATATATCCAGGCATGTTTATACACGCGTGTGCCAGTGTGTCTGCCTACGTGTGCCGGGGTATGGTACCTTGCGGTAGTTTAGCACGGGTACCCAATTCAGACAATGATAGTGATTCCGATTTGACCAGTTTGTAGACAAATGCTATCATTAAGCGTTAGTTGTTAACTGTGACATGGATAGGTCATCGAGGTGCTGTCTGCCGGTCTGGGGATAATGTGGGCTGGTACTGTCTTAAGACCCGTTTGCGAGTTGATATAAGCGAATAAAATAGTTTTATAATTATGAAACTACACGCGACCTCAAAACTATACGCAGGGTCGATTATACGATTTGAACAAGGTCTGAGCATGTTATTATAAATCAAACTGAATAAAACTTTGCTGACACCAGGTGTTCATGAAAAGGAGGGTGGAAGGGCTGCACGTCCGTCGAGGACGTAAGTTCGATATCCCATGGGTAGGCAACATCCTGCGCCGCGAATTTTTGGAATTTCTAGCTAACTCTGCAATATTTCAGCTCTATGGCTCTAAAATGATCGGGCCTGTAACAGACAATACAATCAACACCATAAACATCGATCTACGCAACTTGGATACAGTGACATGTGCCAACTAAAGTCAGCGAGTCTGATCACCTGATCCCATTAGTGGACTCTTACGACAATCATGGGTTATTCAAGATCAATTCTGACCCGTATCTTCATGAGTCGAATTTGCTGAAATATTGATTAAAAATTACACATTACTAAAAGGGTGAACATACCTTACTCAACCTCCTCTGATGGTCCCGTCATAAACACATGCAAAATCTAATCAACAGTGCATACACTAAACGCCAAAAGAAACGTCTTCTTCCCTATTGAAGGATGTACCTTCATCGGCAATAGTTGTGATGCGCTGACGTCCACTTCCTGGTGTGTCTTCGTTGACACCAGTCCCTCTATGGCACTGATTATGTCTTATAACAGTCATAAGGAAGCACCCGCGGACGTTGGCAACAGCATTGTATGTGGACTCCACCCACACCTTCCCAATGGCTCCTTCTCTGTCTTCAATTGTTAATCGTGGCATATGTCTCGTACTTGTGTATCATATCATGCATACTGGTCTCTCTATATACCCTACAGAATCATTCTACACGTGAAATGTATATGCAAATACTGCTGGAATATTGCTACGTTTTGGCGACTGGTATTGCTGTGCGTAAACAGAAAATGGGAAAATGTTACTTTGCCAGCAGTCTAATGCATAATTTTAGATATTCCTATACACCTATTACGCTATATCAAAGACAGTCTGTGAAGCCCATATCGGGTGTCCTCCAGCGTGCAAAATTGCTGGACTGAAACCATAGTCTCTTATGCAACGTAAAGGTTGTAAGACACAAACAATATATCACACAGTGTGAAAAAGACTCACCTTCACGTGAAAAACTGTCTTGCTGTTCCCGCTAGATGATGTAAATGTTACACTTTTGGCGTAAATACACAGATCATATATATGACATATTTTAACGAGGAATAACTTTCAGAAACAAATCCACCAGACTGCACAAGAAGATGCCTTGTCTGGAGGAGAACCGCGGTTGTTTCTTGTTTTAGTAGTTGAAGGATGGTGACTTTAAACGGTTTATCTTTGTCTCAAAGCAGCATTTTGTTTCGACCATTCTTTTGGACATATAAAACTCACTGTTATTGGTTTTCAACCTAGTCGAAAATAGGACAATTTAATTCTTATGTAAAAGATGCATTTCACATAAATATGAATTCATCTCAGAATTTGTTTATGTGATTTGCATAGAGCCGTGTGGTCCTGCTTGCTTGTAAACTAATACCTTCTAGCATATCTTTTCAGTAGTTTTTCAGTAATTCATAAAGGTAGGAGTTCCCTTTGACGTCTAGTGTATGGGTCAAAGAAGGGAACTGGATCCCAAATCATTGATACATCAGTCCAGACAATGTCCTCCACATTTCCTTTGAAATACCATTGAAACAATATATTTTCCAGTGTCGTACACCGCTCTTTCAAATCCCCTAAAAAGATCAAGATGAACTGTGTTTCTGGAATTTGAAATATAGGCACAGTTGCAGGAATATCTTGTAGTCATCATTCTCGTCACATACATTGATAGATAATGTTTCTTCATATTGATTCAGTTTATACATTTAAAGCAAAAGAGCCGCTAATCAAATTGCAAAGTCAGTTCGCTGCAGACACCTCGACATATATATGCAGCAAGTGGCTGGACGCTAAGTTCGTTACATCGTCATGAGCTTGGTCGTCATAAAAATAAAGCACTGCTTGTAACATATCGTCACTTTATTCATATAATGACTCGTAAATCAGTAGACTAGAATTTGACCATTTTTGCATCATCAGGTGAGTAAGAAGGGTATGGGTGATCAAACATCTATTCATCAAACAACTCAGAGTTCTGTTGAAGCTGCTCCAAGATGTCCCTCGTTTCATTTTGCAAATGAACAGAATTCCAGATCTACAAACATCAATCAATATGAGCATCTAGACTAGATGTTGTCCATGGAAATACCTTCTTGTCATCTTAATGTCAATGATTCACATGCTATATTGTGTCACCAAATATTTGATTTTTAGAGAATCGAGTTCTGTCCCAACTCCCATTATCTTGGAGCGCTAGCATCCCCTTCCTTTATGGATCATTTATAATCTGTGAGACAGTGATTTGGTGGTACTCTTGCTGGACCCAGTAATATCTGTCCTTCTCCTGACTCAAACGTTGTAAAGATTACTAATTTGGGTAGATGTCTCTTTTAGTAAACATATGTATATCGTAATTCAGTGAATATGTCATCTTCATGATTCCAACGATGAATGCTCTATTCATACATTTATTTGCAGAGAATATTATACTTTTCCTCCCAATCAGGGTTATCATATTCGTAGTTTTATTCCCTATCAACGCTAACATGGTCATAATTTTCCTCCCAACATGGGGAGGATCATACATAGGTGTCCTCCCATTCAAAGTGATCATACATAGTTTTCCTCTCAACCAATGTGATCATGCATACTTTTTCTCCCAATCATTGTGATCATACATAGTTTTCCTCTCAATCATTGTGATCATACATGTGTCCTTCTAACCAGTATTATCATACTCGTAGTTTAATCCCCATTCAACGTTGTATTTTTAATTTTTCCCATCTAATATCTTACCATGGTCATAATCTCCACCCATCACTCCAGTCAGTGCTATCATCTATAGTTAGGTTCTCAATAAATGTTATCATGTTACATAACAATGTATCATTATACTGTCTTTACACCAGGTATTCCTGCTATTATAACCATTACCTGGGCTGTGGTAACTCATTATTTCAACGGAGACAAGTGCTGGAACGCATCCTCGAATTCTCCCTTCATCTTCATCATATTTGCTCCAATCCTTCTGGCTCTGGTGGTAAGTAAACACATTTTTTTGTATTTATACCTTCTTAACTGCGAGAGCCGTGAAGAAGCGGGTTCAAATATTGGTCTTCACTAGTGAGTGAGTGAGTGAGTTTAATTTTACGCCGCACTCAGCAACATTCCAGCTATATGGCGGCGGTCTGTAAATAATCGAGTCTGGACCAGACAATCCAGTGACTAACAACATGAGCATCTATCTGCGCAATTGGGAACCGATGACGTGTCAACCAAGTCAGCGAGTCTGACCACCCGATCCCGTTAGTAGCCTCTTACGACAAGCACGACAAGTAAGTAGCGACTAACAGGATCTGGTGGTCAGGCTTGATTGACACATGTGATTGTTTCTCGATTGTATAAATCGATAGTTATGCCGTTAATCACTGGAATGTCTGGTACAGATGCTTTTACTTACAACTGAAATATATAGCTGGATTATTGCTTGAATATTACGGAATGTGGCGTGAAACCAAACAAATCGTAAGTGTGAAATAATAAAATAATGGATTGTACAAGTTTCCTTTCCGTATATATACGATTCACATACCGTGTTCCTTCAGTGCCACTCGCCTCATTGCATTACCGTTGATATTCCAGCCAGTAATGGGAGGGGTCTATATAGGTACTAGATTCACAAGTTTCACTCGTCCAAGCAACTATTATGTCACACAAAACAGTCCAGCGGCAGTCGAAAACCAAAAGAAACTCTCTATCTCGTACTATGTGTTTAACCATACAAAACAAGTGATTTTTTTTCTCAAAGCTGACCGTCATTTTGTGATACTGTCAGGAGATGAATCGTTTAGTATGCTTTAATTGTAATCGGTGCTGCCAGAGATAATCTGCCATGTAACAAAATGAACATCGAGAAGAGAATGTGTTTGACACAATGCAGTCTTCATGCAGGAAGCCTCTCTCATGATCAGAGATCTGCTCCTTCAAGCTCGCTTTCAACTGCTTTTTTCTTTCGTTCATTCTCTCAGCTTTCTCATCAGCCATCACGTTGTTACTCCAGCATACCTTTCAGCTTTCAGCGTGCATCCGTTAGCTACTGGGATACTTAAGTAAACGTAATACACACGAGTAGAGTTGCATTTTTCTGCGTCTTGCTGTAATTTGCTCTCATGCCAACAACTCGATTTCATCACGAATATAAAACGGCATATTGATGAGAAACACGCCATGATTGTGACATTATACAGCCAATTTTCCATTCACACACTCTCTAAACATATTTCAAACATATTAAGTTTAACTTGACCCTATTTAATCTTCTAAGAAATACTCAGAGGAAATTACTGCTTCATGATTATCAACACTGGAAGCTTCAAGATGACAAACAAATATCTCCGTGAGCATGCTTCGAATACGTTATTGTTAACTGACTTCGAATCTTTTCTGAATATCAGGATGTTATAACAACAATGGATAAACACAGTCACATATTTGCTCATTTTGAGTGAGTGAGTTAGTTTGACGCAGCACTCAGCAATATTCCGACGATATGGCGGCTGTCTGTAAATGTTCTAGTCTAGACCAGACAATCCAGTAATCAACAGTATTAGCATCAATATGTGCCCTTGGGAACTGGTGACAGGTGTCAACCTAGTCATCGAGTCTGACCACCCGATCCTGTTAGTCGCCTCTTCCGACAACCATGTGCTACTAAAAGCCAATTTTCTAACCGGGACTTTCACGGGTAACTCTTCTTAAGGGAAACACATAGTACTAAATAATGGTTCATCATGACGCTGAAGGGGTCGGAAATAACACTGCGAAAACCTTCGTAGTGATTAATGCACATGCAGTGTCATCTTATCGCATGGCGACAATCACTGGCTTGTCTGGTCCACATTCGACGTGTTTGTAAGCAGCATCGTACAGGTGTAATACTGCTGAAATAGACACTTTTTTATGAATGGGAACATGTTTTTGAAATTTCTATGACTGCATTTAAGGTCGCTTAAACACTAATCTTGGTAAATCACTGTGGCGAAAAACATGCCTGAGACGAGTCTAGGATTCAAGCCGTTATTACAGGATCCTGCACGGAAATCTGAAGTGCTGAGTATTACCTTTCGGTCAGCCGTGACCACTCCGAGATTTTTTTGTTGGTGTGTCGACATCTTTGCTCGTACTGTTGTTTTATGCCGCACTCAGTATTCCTGCTATATGATATTGATCTGTCAGTATTCGAGTCTGGACCAGCCAATCCGGTCATTGATCCCATGCGAGGTGATTGATCCCATGCGCATTGATTGATCCCATGAGCACTGGTCGACGCCAAAATTGATGGCATACATCAACCAAATCACCAGCAAGTCAGCCTCCACTTGAGACAAGCGATGACTGCTGAAGACCAAGAGGAATAGAAGGCGGGCTGAAGGAAACAGTATACATGAAGATGATATAAATTACATTGTTTTTATTTGTTTTGTGTTTTGGCCTCCATATGTTATTGAATTCTGAGGTGTGTCAGAACTGCCGTCAACTGTCCTTGTAATTCAGTTTTCTGTTCCTCCTCAAGAATGTCAAAAACGTTGTGACACAAATTATTTTGTTTGATTTTGGGGATTTTTATGTGCAGGACAAACATACGGAAGGAAATTAAAGATGTTGAAAGCTTGTACAGTTTGAAATGTCTCTCGGCTTACATTTCAGATTAATCTGGCCTTCCTCATCAACATTATTCGCGTGTTGATAACAAAGTTACGGGCGCACAACACAATAGAGTCCAGACGGATAAGGTGAGTCGTCATTGTGTTTGTTTATCTCTTTCTGTTTTGTTTGTTTGTTTTTTGTATTAGTAATATTCATTTCAACCACTGAATAATCGAGTCTGGTATTGACAAAACATGGGTTGATGCTATTTAGGGTGTCCCTCGCCGTGATATTGAGGGCATATTGCAAAAGCGGCGTAACACTAGACTCACCCATTCACCCTTTAACCCAAGCTGCTTGTGTAGTCATAGAAGCTCCAAAATCATAGGACTATCCCGTCGGGTACACACTCCCTGGTTGGGGAACCATACTAGCCAAATATGTCACGTGCTTGGAGGCATAACTGAAGTCCTAGAAACTCTCAGGAGTCAAGCTGCCAAACACGATCACACATCCAAGGACTCTCTGCGCCCAAAGCTGCTTAACTTCGACTCATTTGTGACCAAGGCTGTATGCACTCGACTATATCTCGACTTCTTAAAACTTTTCCCGTTTGTAAACAACAATAATCTGTTACTTGAGTATAAATAGTAAAACCGCAACTTCTGTAGATAGCTAATGCCACTTGAATAACGGTGCCACACTGAAAAAACGATGTGAAGGTACTCCGAACTGTTCTGCGGGTTCAGTGTAGCGATATTCTAGAATTTGTCGCTTGATCTCATCCTGTATCGATATCCCTTATGTAAACTAGTTTTGGTTGATAAAATTTAAGCGTGTACATGATAACCCTCCATAGGCCTACAGTGGGATTTCAACGGTTTGCGTTGCTATATTGCTCTCAGTGGGAAGTTGAAAAGTCGAAGCATTGTTATTTAGAAAAGAAAAAAGGTCAATATTTTCATAAATGTCATGTGCTACTTGATATATACAAGACATGTTTGCGACAAATAGATCAATAGAACACGCTATAGGTTGCGTATTAGTTATACAATCTTGACATTTCCACATTTATTGGAACCCGTCTCAAGTGAAAGAACTAAATCTAAGTGAAATTCGATTGACATGATTGAGTGAAATGAGTGCCCCCATGTCACTCAAAGCATGTTTGATCTCTAGAAACAGAGCATTGATTGGTATCCGCCAGTATCATTGATTACTGAAATACATTGACAAATCCAGAATCAGATCAATAGTAGCTACCGATCTGTTTATCACGAGAGGAAGGAAATCCTTCCAAAACAGAGGAAAGCACTTTGTTGTCAAATAAGGGTTCTTTCACAAGTCTCCTTAATTGAACGAGCCTGCGACGAGGTTGCCAATACTGGAGGTATCACCACTGTTGATAAAACCTGCAATTTGACGTTTCCTAATGTTTCAAAAGAGTATGAGAGTGTGTGGAAACGCCATGGTGAATGATGGCCATTTGCTTTTCAGATATTCAGAGGAAGCCATCTACATGCACGGTAAATGATGGGTTAAAAAGTTAGTGATCACATCAACATGGCCAAACCTTGCACTCTTTCTGTTTCGCCATGAACGAAAAAAATAAATAATTGGAATTTACATTTTTAAGTATTTTATATTTCAGATGTGTGACTTTGTGGGTTTATTTAAGAAACCACTCTGCAACGTGAATACGCAGAGTAATTTGTTGGAGAGTGTATAAAAAGTGTAAGAAAATTCAGAGATTCCCAAAGGAAGCTGAGTAGGAAATGGAAAGAACTTGTGAAAAAGGTCTGCTTTGTGGTTTTAGTAACGTGTTAATTATATTATTTATTCGTAAGTGTAAATGAAGGCGACGTAATTCTTTCCCTAACCATAAAAAGTATCCGCCTTAAGCATAGTTGATAGTTCAGTTCCGACTTAATCATGGGCTTCCGTTTTTTAAGTACTGTTGAGTACATTTGATAGCAGGTGTTCGCGTAGCTTAATTTTCTTGCGCTTACTTGTTTTGGAAGGCCTGATGAACTAAAAAGGTGTAAAGGAAAAGTCGAGCATACGTTTTGTTGTGTATGAATTTATTCATTTTTTCAGTGTAGTTTGGACTGCTGGTCACTTCTTAACCATGAATTGACGCTTTGAGTACCCATTGCGTGGTTTAGCTATGAAAGCTGGCTATTGGTTCTCGTTCATTCACGCGCAACAACCCACCACAGCCAGCTTCAGAACGGGTCATTAGTGGATACAAGCATAATTTGACATTATTCTTAAGTCTACTCCTTGTTGTTGTTCGGCTCAAGGAGATTATCTGATGGCGGGGTAAATGGTGGGTATCTTAATGAACACCTTGGTTTCCAGATTCTGAGTGAGTGTGAGAGGGCAGCGTCGCCAGCAATAATGCATCAATGTCATATCGGGTCATGTCAGGAATGGGTTTCACACATAGTGCCATGATTGGCGTGACAAGCGAACGTCTACACTACAACGCCTACCCACAGCCCCTCCAGCTGTCAATAAACTGGTTCAGAAACATCGACAAAGAAATAAGGTGGAGGGCTGTCTGAAATCCGGATGGCCTCGTGTGGAGTCAGTACACGGAGATCGTGACCTTATCCGCATGGTTGGGCGGAAGCTATTTGCTATAGTCACCCGTCTTATGGAGAACCAATATGGAGCAGCCAATCGTCATCCGTCACATTGAGTTTGGGCTCAAGCGTGGTGAATAGGTATCCTTTGCTATTAGATTTCCATCACATGCGTGGTGTTTGACGAGACGTTAGTTATTAATTTGTTTTGGTTGTTGTTTAATGCCGCAGTCAAGAGTATTCCAACTATAGGGCGGCGGTGCTTATCATCGTGTCTGGAACACAGAATTGAGTGATCATCAGCACGACCATGGGTCAACGGCATTGGGATATATACCACGAGTCTACCAAGTCAGCGAGACTGACCACCCGATCCCGTTAATCGCCCTTTACAAGCAAGGGTTGGTGAATACCAATTCTAACCTGATCTGAAACGTGAGGTCAAGGATGATCTATTGGTACTTCTTGCATATCACAGGTGGACGAAACTAGAGGGGTCAAGGAAGATCCACTGGTCGAACGATACTTGTTGCGTAACACATACAGGCGGACAAAACTAGAAGGGTAATCTATGAGCGTCAAACCAGGGTCCGATAAATGTACCATATTTTGGAAGTCACACGCTGGCTACAACTCCCTTCTACATGGACGAAAAGGCGATAGTATGACGCACGATCGAGAGACATTTACCGGAATTCTGCAGGACGAAAGCCGTAACGTCCACCTTGGTGTGAGACCAGATCCGAAACCTGCAAGAAAACATCTGCCACATCCTTGGGCGTGAGATTCGGAAGCCAGTCTCCAGGAACTGTCACAAGCGTGGCATCATTCATGGCAGAACATATTCCATTAACTCCTCATGCGTCTTACCAATCAGGAGGTCAGCTGAACAAGTGTCGTCTACACACATTATTGACCTTACTGTCACAGGAAGTCATGCTCGGACCGTCAATGTCACGTGTGACAACCGATAAAACATACTGTAGCATCCAACAGTCCCATGCTTAATCATGTCCCAATTTCATCAATTATGTACACGAGGAACATCCATCAACACTTTGAGAAATAGTCACTGTTCCTAGAAATAACATACGGTCTGGACGAATGCCATAATCGCGAAGACGTCTAGAAACTTCTCGTCAAAATAGCT
The DNA here is from genome assembly GCF_037392515.1 of Haliotis asinina. NCBI lineage: Eukaryota > Metazoa > Mollusca > Gastropoda > Lepetellida > Haliotidae > Haliotis > Haliotis asinina. Next base: position 7,657,818 of record NC_090290.1, on the reverse strand, counting down.
GTTAACGATTAATTATTTTACGTGCATGGATTCGAACATAGCAAAATGTAACCAAGTAAGGTTTTTGTGTAAAACGTATGTTACAGTCAATCTGTAAAAACAATCAATGGCCAAATGACTAAACCGATCAGATTTATTAAAATCATACCGATACATTGGTGCATATGATTTCTATTAACTGAACTTACTGATTAGAACTGAAACTACTAATCGTATTAGTTATTTGACCAAATGGCTGGTTTGATAAATTGACTGTAACATATGTAGAACATAGTGTATAAATAAAGAAAAGGTCATATAGTAACCACTGTCATGTGAACCTCTAAGTAAATCAGTCTTTGACCAGACAATTCAGTGATTGATATCATGAGCAAATGATCGCCCTTTCAACGTCCACCGGATCCATTAAGTCGACACCTTTTTACGACATGCTATGCAAGGTTCCACCTGTAAGGCGGAATCCTCGTGGTTTTCGCCCGTGGATTCCAATTTCTTTGAGGCTAATCTGAAATAACACTGAATAATAATTCCTTTAGTGATAAAACAAATCTGAGGAAGTGTTCAAGGTGGTTTACAGAACTGGACAAATGCGAATGGAAACAGCTTGCAGAAAATCCTGTATGTAAAGACCTGATTTTGTCTGAGTCACTTTCTACTTTTTGATGGCTGTAATCTCATCACAGACTCTAGTAGGTTATCCAACAAATGATTCTAAAAAAAACCCGGGTATCATCAAATAAGATTTTGGAAGGGTTTGCAGGCATGTGTAGCCTTTGAACGTTTTCAGGTAATGTCAAATTGATGCTATTTTGACTTCATTTAACACATAATGGCAAAATCGGATCTCAAACAATGAACTCGTTTAGTGAGTGAACATATCATACCTCACATCCAAACATCAATGTCTAATCAATATGACGACACAATAAACAGTACGCCTTTGCACTCATAAACAAAACATAAACAAACATACTTACGTCATGACCATCAGTTTTCCTTCATATCACAATAATGTAGGTCTGACAGAGCTCCAGATTAATTGTTATATTGCCAAATAGATTTCATCTATTTTTAAATACACAACATGGAAGTCATGTGACTATTAGAGTAAACTCACTGGCTACGGCTATAACAGTATTTATATGATTTATATAGGCATCGCCTAATGCTGTTGTAGAGTTTGCTAATGCTGTGGTTGAGTTTGGGCGCCACGACGAATCATACGCAGGCCAATTTAGTTAACTGAGTAAAGTGCGCAAGGTATTATAGACTTATTGGGTTTCAAATGATTCTTATGCGATTTTTGTACTCATAGATTTGTAATTATTTGACTTAATGTGCTTTTTATTGAGTAAAATACGCAAATACGCGCCTTATCTGAAGCTCTGCAGTTCTGGTGATTCTGCCCGGGCTATTCATTGGATATGTACAAAATATATAAATATTACATCCAGATTTCAAATCTGATTAACGATCAGTTAAACGACGAGCAGTCTGCTGCCACATTTATACTGAATGTGTAACAAGATTAGTTACTTGAATGGTCAGATCAACCAATCCATAAACAAAACTGTCTATAATGAAAAACAAGCAGTGGTAAAGCCATTTGACAGTTTGTATAATTTCCACAATGCGACCCTCAGACAGTGACTACAAAACAATGTGTTTGACCATGAAATAGTGATTTTAACACTTAATGTGATCTTAATGTATGTAGTCAGCAAACAGTGATCTTTACACGTGTTTATCTCCACCAAGTAGCGATCCCAGCATGTGTTTATAAATGATCATGACAGAGTTTCCACGTAATCAAGTGGCCACCATCTGTACCCACCAAAGGATTCGATGGTTCGTTTAGTGCACACGGTTGTGCACTGTACACTAGGGGTTGTGGCAACACTGAAGGTGTCTGCACTCAAATTTGACTCCAAAGTTTTTACATCCGGTCACAAGTGGGCTCGGTCCCGGCACCTCCAAGCTCGCTGGAGTACTAGCCTGGCGCCTCAGACAGTGCGTCCACCGTGCCCTTTAGGTAGGGCAATGGTCCGAACCTGTGTCGAAACTTGGAGGAACAGTTGAATGTGCCACATCAAACCAATACGGCTCTCTCAACTTTCCAAAGGTCAGCTTTCCTTTCCATGTCCAGAACTAATCCACCAGCATCACCACCTTTTGTATCTTTTTTTTTCACATCCGATGAGGTGCAACAGCACTTGCTCTGTCTAACAAGATTTCACAGATCATCATTTGGCCCCTTCTGAAAAGGCGTTATGGCATTAAAACGTTTTGTGGCAGATATAATCTGGAACGACATCACCCAGTCTGTCACACAACAGGTAAAAATTATGTCCTGTGGATATCCAAGTTTTAAAAAAATAGTTGAAACCTACATTACCCAGTATCCATTAGGTTTCCACAAAAACGGAAGCTAAGTTATTTTTGCTGTGTTTGACTTATGCAATATGACCCCATGGGCTTTGGTTATGTGTTTACTGATAGGTAGGTAGATAGAAAGATAGATAGATAGATAGATAGATAGATAGATAGGTATATGTTAGATAGATAGATAGATGTTGTGCCTTTGCTCAAACTACATTTGAGATTAGTCGTTTGACGCACCATATATTATGTCTAAGTACCCAGTGTTTAAATTAAAGTATATTTTCTTTCAGAAAAGCCATCAAAGCAACGGTGGTACTGTTTCCTCTGTTAGGAATCACCAACTGTTTGTTTCTGGCTAAACCGTCAGATGACAAGAGTGTGCTCATGGCGGTCTACAGGGTGACAAACGCCATTCTACCAGCATGTCAGGTACGTTTTTTAAATTTTAGTCAATATACTCTCCCAAAAATAAATGCATAGATTGCATGAAAGTCCGCCAGTTTGAGGCTGATCGTGTGTAGGACCGCCTTCGTGTCAAGCCAAAAGACGTGAAACTATGGTACTTGTTGGTACCAGCCAAGTGCTGGGCATGAATGGGTACAAAAAGGATTGGTCAGCTCGGAGTTAGTATAATGTGTATTCATTGGATATTCATCGTTATCTCAGTGAGCTGGCACAATATAATCAGCTCAAACCTGGGTTAGTACATGTAGCCTACAGCGTCCAATGGCTATGTTGCAATTTATGTATTCGGGTTTTGTTAGGTACATTAAGGGCGTTCAAACATAGTCTATGGGTGTGAGGCGTTATCTGCATAGCTAGTAAGAGCGGTAACGACAACCTACGATACAGAAAACAATAACATGAGATAACATCTTAAAAACATCTTTCACATACAAATATACATTCACATATCATTCACATATACTTTATCTTTCACAATGATGTATAAAAATGATTGTCTGGATTACATAAATACTCTCTTGAGGAACCTACTGAGTTGTCCTATACAGTGCACATGAATTTAAGTATACTGAGGGAAAAAATAAAGGGTCACATGAAAGTACGAGCATTCCTTTTCTTTATTACAAAGTTTCCTAACAATTTTTGTAAAGAATCCTGGAAAAGAATAAAGGAACACTTGTGCTTTAATCTCATCCTTTATTTTTCCCCCAGTATACTTAAATTCATGTCTTTCATAGACATTGCCTACGGTCTGTCAGCATTTGGGCGAGTCGGCAAGGTCTAACACCATTGCGACAGATATCATTGTGACGTCATAACTGTAAACTATAATGACGCCAAACGTCTAGCGGTATTACTCTTGTGTAATATTACCGTAAAAAATATTGCACAGCAATATCTTCCACGGGCGTGTAATAACTAGTAATAGTATATATTACTAATCTAAAACAATGACACTCGTTCATTTCAATTGATCAGAGATCATATCAGCTCATATGTCACAGTGTTGTCAAGCGCAAGATGGCTGATAACGTGCACAGTTTAAATAGACCAATGAACACAAGGTTTGAGTTAGAACAAAGAGGAGACGATGATTTGAACGTGGGCTAATCTGAAACCCCTTTACATTTATAGACAGTTCCAACAACATAGTAATGAGATGTTGAGAAACTACTGTCCTAACAAATATAAAATGCTAGAACCCAAAAGTGCTGAATTAGATAAAATTATCCACAACAAAGTAGCTAATTACAGGAACTGGTGTCTGCCATATTTATGTGTTTTGTTTTTTGCAGGGAATCTTTGTCACGGTTTTATACTGCTTTATGAATACGGAGGTAAGAAAAATATCTACTGCACGTAAACGTACTCAATCACTGGAATGTCTGGTCCAGACTCGGCTATGTGAACAGACCGCCGTTATTTAGCTGGAAAGACGACGAGAGTGGCTTCTAACAACCAAGGGGAGGAAAATAATATTTTTAATGTAAAACAGTGTCCTAAATACTGTTTATTGATGACTCAAGGAAATGCATTTAATTTTATTGCTTCTCGCCTGCATCCGCCAAATCCCATCTAAAGGCGTAAAATCATGATACCTGATGTTCCCTTGCCGGCAAAATTCAGTGTTAACACCAGTCGGATGGGCTTGGACTCAGTATATTGTGTTAAACGACAGTAAAGGTACCTTGGTACTTCATTTGACTTTGTTTATTGTGAAATTATGTAAAAAGGCGTAAATTCTGAAGTCATATATTTTCTCCACCTGACTAACTTTGATTGACACTTGAAACATAATTATATATAATGGTGAGTAATGATTTGGGTTTGTTTGGGTTTTTTTTAGTAAAAATGCATAACCTGTTGGAAAAACAAAACAGCTCCTCTATTCATGTCATGTAGCTTACCAGTTTGTATTCAACGCCAGTGGATGTGTTCCCACCTGACTAGCAGTGACGTTTCATGGCCTAACCTATCCTTTGTTCCAGGTTCAGAGTGTCATAAGGAAGAAGTGGAACCGATTTCGCATCAACAGAGCAATGAATTCCAGAACGAGGCGGCGAAGTTCAAGGACGTCATCCTTCTTCCTGTCCCAAAGCGAGGTAGTCTTCATGGTTTCGTTTCGGAAGAAAAAAGTCTGGAGTAAGCGGTCACGCCCTCGCCCGTGTGATTACACAATTCCAGAAATAGACAACAGCATGCAATGCACGTGTTTATGCGATGACAAGGACTGTCAGGGATGTACGGGAGACCCACATTTCGATTAACAAAACTAATTCAAACATACAGGCTGCCTGATGCATGTGGGACAATCGTTTTTTTGTAGAGTATTATGTTTCTTATTTTCACAAAGCCCGGATCGTGGTAGCAGGTGCCCTCGTTGCCTTTGAGGTGCTTATTAAAGGAGAAGATCCTTTGTTCATCTGTTGTAAAAGTAGTTCCGGACCTGCGCAGTATCCGCTCCTGCTTCGTAGGCGGTAACCATGGTGAGTGCGTACAGCAATGTCAGAACCAGTTTGGGTCTCAAACTATAGTTGCATGGGCATTGTACATGCCTTGCTTTGCATGGCTTTCTAGGTATAAAGTTCTGTCAGTCGGCGATTTCGAAACACTCTTAAAATACACTTGGATGTTTCCACTAACGATGTTTCCTCAGGTTCAACCGTTAAGTATCTGTATCGCCCATTTTTGTGATATTTATTATTTGAAACCTTTGGGCATTCAAAATGTGCAGGACGTATATAGTCTGCTGTTACTTTGAAACGTGGGTATTTCGAAATTTCCACTTGGGTCCCATTACTCTCGATATTACGGACTTTCTATGTATACGTCGAACATCGACTTACTCGACATCAACGATTTGAGTGTTGTTTTCAGCATTACTTTTCAAGATAAATAACAATTGTCCGTGTCGCATCAAATGCGATCTGCTTCTTTTGTGGATTCAGATTTGCCAGGTATTGATCATTTACTATGTACAACCATTTGCGCACAATGTTATAAAGACGTACCAAAGAAAACACACATGGTATTTCTTCTGTGATTTTTTTTCCTGAGCGTGTTTTCTTATGTCTTGGTTGTCAGGCATGTTTGAAGTTCACAAAACGTAAGTACTCTTTGTTGCTTAACCACTTTGTTTTGTTTGAAGCTGTCTGTTTGAGAAAAGTCTCGCTCGTACTTCCAACAAGTTCTAGTTACTGCTCATTACTTAAACATTCTAAGCACTCGATTGCCCTCCGTCATCCTCATGCAGAGGCTGATGTAGCTGTTAGGTGAGATGCTGAGAAAAGCATTTTACCACTTAAGGATATCCTTTGATGTGCACGAATTACACACACACTGCATTGTGGTTTTATACGTTGAGCTGATTTGAGGTGTACAGCCGCAGATACATACAGGCGTGGAGGATCTGTATCAGGGATACACTCGTGGAATTCCCACCTTTACCTTACGCCGAATTGAGTCTGTTTCGTAGATAAGGGAGTCTGGGCCCTTATTCTCGAAACGTTCGTAGCCCTGAGAGTTCTTAACTTTGATCGTAGCCAATGTGTTAAGTATCGGCTTAAGAAGTTCATAGGGCTGCGAACGTTTCGAGAATAGCTGTCCTGGCTCCTTTCTGGTGTTGAAGTTTTCATTTACAAACCTGCACAGACAAACCAACTCGAAGTCTTTTGGGTCATCGAAATATACGCGAGTATCCATAGTTTAAAAAAAAGGAAAAAAAAGAACTGATAGCCTGATGTAGACAATGGTTACTTTGTGTATTTACGTCACGTTTACTGCATGCGTATGTTGCTTTTGTTTATTACGTCAGTATGTTACGAAGTCTACGTACAGAGTGAATGTTTTGCTGGTTTCCTTCGAAACAATGTATGACGTAAAACAAACGACATCACTATGATACGAGCCATGTACATGAAGACACAATGCCATGACATCGCTGCACTGCAAGTCTAATGGCAGTAGCGTGCTTAGAGTTTAGATTTTCATTAAAATCTGAAACTGAAAACTGAAGAGATTCTTGATGATAATTAGGATCTCACCCCCCTGTATTCTGATAGCAAATACATCAACAGTCGTTGCGAAAAGTAAAAAAAACAAACATCTTCGATGATCGAGTGACGCATTGAGACGGTGATCAAGTGAGACAGTGTGACCGTGATCTAATCACGTGAAGACACGGTGATCAAGTGACGCAGTGAGACGGCAATCAGTTAACGCAGTGACGTGGCAATCTGGTTTAGTAGTGACGTAGTCGCGTAGTGACGCAGTGAGGATGAACAGGCGCAGTGATGAAGTGATGAAGTGATGCATCTACGCCTTTAAGTAGACTGTGATCTAGTCCCGCGCAGTGATATAGTGATGTAGTGCGACTTCAACAAATATATATATAACAAGTATCACATTGATCCAGTGACGTGGTGAGATTGTGATCTAGTGAAACAGTCACATACTGACGTATTCGTTCAGTGTCCAATGGCGTAGTAACGCAGTGACGTGACGTATATCCAAGACGCTCCAAGGAAAGCGTTTTATTTAATTAAATTCACATGTGTTTGTGTGTGTGTATGTGTGTGTGCTCATTCAGAGAATACTTGTTTGTACATGCCGTTATTTTCTAAATGCACGACAAAACACGACTGAGACAGAAGGACTTTAAATACCTCTGCCGACAGAGTTGATTATTCTTCCTGAAAATCTGTGCCTGATCAGTCGCATGGACTATTGCCTATTTATAGTAAAATATCAGTTTCACACCTGACAAGAAAAGCGAATCCGGTTGTAACAGAGCCAGTACGTATTGAGTTGAAACTCTGACCAGTGTCACGAGAACTATTACCAAGCTGGCACCACGGTTCAGACCGGACTGTCAATAAGTACTTCATCACCATTCTCCTGATCAGGTTGTCACGGAACTCGATATCAAGACCTCCATCTGAAGGCTGATACCAAATAGAGTCTTAAGCCAGTCTTTAGAGTGAAAGGACAAAGACCAGGAGATGTAGTGTGGAGAAACACAGAGGTCTAAAGACGTCCATAGAAGATACCATTAGCATACTAACGGTCGTGTGGATATGGCTCATGCAAATTGTGTTTCCTCAACGACGTCAGGGCTCTGTGATATTTAACGAGGTGCGTTAGGAAAGAATGGGTCATGATAATAGGTTAATGCCGGTTTAACAGTGTGTAAAGAAAAACTTGACTTTCTAGCTAGGAGGAACTTCCTTATCATTTATGTGTGACTACAAGCATGATAAAGCTATCGTCATTACAAAACGCTGCTTCGGGGGTAGTGAACGATGCGATGTAGCCCTGTTTATGTTTTTATATAAAGTAGGGTGGAAATCCGAGTCGATAACATCGTTACTCCTATAAAGTGTTATATGGAAGTGTTACTTCGAGAGGACGGTCGTGCTTTTTAGTGTTGGTTTTGATATTTTTGTATTAGACTGCTAATAGCTCGGTAACAACATCATAGCACAGGGAAAATACGTTCTTGTTGCCTAACAAACTCTCAGACATCACGGTTTGGATATTCGGTGGTGTGGAGAGTAACGTTCTGTGGCTAAAATGTACTGGCCAACCATGTGATAGATGACCAAGCTGATGGACGTAATAGACGACATTGTCGACACCAACGTGCAAGGGGAATCATAAATTGAATTATCAATGATAATGATAGGGTGGCCTCTCTAAATAGGAAATTACATTCATCGTGACCGACGCTAAAAATGTATCTGTCTCGGATGTCTGTAGCTGTCACTCACATTCCATATTGTATGCACGGTCATCTTTAATTTGTGTGAAGGCTGTGACATACATGAAAGACCTTTGTCTAACCTGTACCTATGTAGTCAGGCATATCTGGTGAAAGAAGAGTCATTCGACAGAGAGAGAGACAGAGAGATCCACCATCAAATAGCATTGGTTCCTGCTATTTCCTAAACAATGAATCACGACAGAATGAGATACCAGTAGCATATGGGAAATCGAACCCGGGTCGTCAGAGGGACGAGCTGATATTTTAAGGATAGTGAGTGAGTTTAATTTTGTGCCCTAATTTGCAATATTCCAGCAGTATCACAGTGGGGACACCTGAAATAAAGGACTTGAAATATATTCTTCAAATATATGACTCATGTGGGGAATCGAACCCCGATCTTCCAGGTGACGAGAGAACGCGTTAACCACAAGGGTACCCCCCATCGCCATAATTAAGGCTAGTAATAGTTGTTCTTGTACTTTTAGTTGAAACAGCAGCCTGCGTAACAGTAGTAGTAGTAGTAGTAGTAGTAGTAGTAGTAGTAGTCGAAGGACAAATCTATCATCCTTTTTAATTTTTGTACTTTTAAAATAGCATGTATGCATCTCAATATACCAAACTCTGTATAATTGCTTCCCTCATTGTTTCGGGTACCTATTTGACACCGACAGACCAGAGGCCAACATTCAACACACTGGCATAGTAATACGTAGTTGACATGTCAAGACGAACAACACCACTGGCATTTGATAAGGACTGTTACCCCAACTGTTTGTCTGGTAGACGTTGTTTTTCAACGCTTACCCCGGGGAACTTGCGTGTGAACGGATACGGTTAGAAATAGAACACATCATGCTGTTTTCTTCGTAGATCAAGGCCAATGCTAAATACCCTACATACCAGTTTAATACAGAAGGATAGAAGCGGCAGACCTGTAAGACATTTATGTCGGTTCTTGCTAATGGACTTACGTTATTTTCCATGTCGTGTTGTGTACAGCTGCACTTTCACAGACATGATTGCTGTCGTATTAGTGCTATAAAATACCAGGATATTCACGGGGACAGAGACTCCTATAGTTAATATGCATCCATGTGTCTGTATTTGGTTCAAGTATGAAATGTACTTGATCGCTTCTAAGTAAGTACGATGGTTGGCATTAGCTGCAGAAGATTTCATAATAGAAGCGTTTAATGCGAATGCACGATGTACCCCAAGTCTATTCCGATAGTAATTCAGGATTTAGGTACTGTTTTTAGCATTATCAAATTGGAAAATACTTGATCGTGTCTACATTTTCTGGACCATAAATTGATTTAGTGTTTATTTTGTCGTACGCCGCTTTTGAGACGTACCAGTTTATGTGGTGTCTGGAAACAAGACCTTTTACGTAAATTGTGACCTGGTTGCAGTAGGGGACGGGAGGGTTATTGTTTTAGCGAACGCCTGGTGTCATCACTATGTTATAGTGATCCGTCTATACAATTTTCAATGCAGATTTGCGTTTTTCTCTCAAAGGGGGATTCTGTTTCGGCCGATAAAAGAGTGAATTACAATTTATAGCCACACCGGCAATATTTCAGTCACGTCGTGACAGAAAGTGTCAATATGTTAACAAGAGATAATATAACATATGATATAAAGTCTGTCGACAAAGAACAGTAAAACATCTATTATATCAAATCTTGAGGTGATAAAACTAGCCTTTACCGTTTCAAAACTATATGACTGTTAGGTACAATATTAATACAATATTAATGGGCTATAGATCGTCAACTGAAGGTAGATCACAATACCTGGGACGCTCACAGTAGGTATTATGTGGAGTTGCTGGATGTTATTCATCTACGTGTCGATATATGTGATAAATATTTTCCAATTCATTTCAAAACAGCGCCAGTAGCATCTTAAAGATCAAATTTTAGAACAGTTATACTTTAAGACTTTTGAATGTACTTCTGAGATTTGAAACCCGCGAAGATCCTTCTTCAGGAACCCTTGCTTGTAGTAAGAGGCGAGCAATGGGATCGTGGTCTACATGGAATCTTATCCCAATTGCGTAGATCTATGCTTATAATGTTGGTCACCGGATTGCCTGGTCCGAACTCGATTATTTACAGACCGCAGCCTTATGCGGCGTAAAGCTAAGTTCATTCACTCACTTAAAGTGCGATGGACATGTACTGTCTGTCGTGGGCCACTAGGAATGAGGCATATTAATTATTACTACATGCATGATGTGTTTGCATTAGGTTTGTCTTCTTAGATAACGGTAACTGCACGGCCCGGATTATTTACACAGATCTCCAGCGCAACTTCCGGTTGGTGCGGTTCATGTGAGTCACGTTTTCCCCGAATAGCACTGTATCTTAGAATTTTGATCAGCCTTTGTCTAAAGTTCCAGTTGTCACGGTCAATTTCCACAGTCTACGATACGTCAAAGACAATGACCACGCTCATGACTGTATATCTTCGGGTTCTTTTCGTTCTTTACTGTCAATATATTTTAGTCTTCTAGACTTCGACGAGGCGAAATCCATGTTCTTGTAAGATTGAACTATAGTGGCAAACGTGCATAAATTTGGATGTGCATCTTCTTTATAGATGGAATATTGCTGAGTGCGGCGGTAAACAAAATTAATACAAACAGCTCACCACCCATCCACCAACCGCTCACCCATTAACACAAAACTTTATTTCTGTTTTTGTTTGTACAATATCACTCACTCACTCACCCCAAAGTGATCCACACGCTCATTCACCCACACACTTGTGAAAGCACACACCACACAAAGCACCCACACCCACCTCTCCGCCAACTCATCCATATTTCACTACACCACTCCCTCAGTCACCACACCACCCCTCTCACGTTGACATGACATAATAGCACTACTTCCTTCTTCATGTCCAAACACCCTCTCCCTGAAGAGGCCCAATGTCTCCAGGCAGTACTTGAAGGTTAATGTAATTCATCTCGTGATAACGCTCTGATTGACTGGGAAGCGGAAGATGCATCACTTTCGGTTCACTCTGTGGAAGAGACCCAAATTTCAAGCACAGGTTACATGAATATAACATTACATCTGTCTGAGTTTTGTGAAATGTAAATCCAACTTTCAGTTGCTGTCAGTAGTTGTGTGTCAGTGGACCTCGAGAATGCCAATTTTGCATCCCACAGTTCCATGAATAAGAAACAACGTCACTACCACATGGTCGAACAATCTGTCTGGATTCACACATTTCTTGACCACATAATTGGTCGCTAGTCCAAGCCCAATTTCCCTTTCCTAGGCTCCAATCGGCACATCCATCTGATTAAAAGCAAGTTTGGATGTGCAGTAACACGTTTGTCGTTGTGTGAGGTACGCCTTCATTAACAGACTATGTGCTCGTTGTTCATTTCACAGTGGTGATTGCACTGGCAAGACTTGTTAATGATGATGTCCAGACTGCACACAAAGCATGTGTCTGCAATACCAGAAGGCTGAGAGGTGTTATTTTGAGATGACTTATAAGGTCGAAATAAGCAGTTTCTCATAGGGAATTCTGGTGAGAATAGGTCCACAGCTACACTGGTCACTGGGTTTCGAAATAATCGTCGGTTCTTCTCCCGAAGCCGTTTGGAAACCACAGGAATCCACAGCGTTTGTTTTCCGCAGGTCTTTATGGTCGACAACTTTTTCATCGCCAGTAACTAAGAGTTATACTTTTCAAAACATGCCATTCTATATATTCCAGTTTTGATCTCGATGATCAGCTGTTGTTCGTAAGTGAGACGACTATCATTTTCGAAGAGGCAATTTAGACAGTTTCGCTGGAATTTCTAATCTTGCAACTAATAGGACCTAAACATTCTGATCAGGACCAACAACTTTTCATGGGTCTCCCTGCAGCTTTCCGGGGAGAATGATGACATTTGTATGGACATACAGCTTCTTTTATTCTGTGATAGTTTCGACAGAGATTTCTGATGTCGTTGTCACAATACCAATAGAAGAAGGCCTCCATGGTTAAAGGCAAACACTGCTTGTCACGCCAGGATCATACGATGTTTCACAAACCTAGGCGATCAAAGTGGGCGGGTGGTCAGGTTGAGTTGAACATGGTTCGTCTGGGTACCATCGTACCCAGAATGGGTGGATACTCGGAATATCGATCACTGGCGTATCTAGTACAGGGTCCCGACCCACAAATCGTAATTCTTAGTGTTAGGAATTAGTTGAATGTTCATGATCGATCACTGGATTATCAAATCGGCTGATGATCGATTAGTGATCAATTATACGGTTAGTGTAGGGTTTATGATACGAGACTATTATATGTCATGTGCAGACTCGTAAGCCACTCAGGGAGCTCCTTTGTGTATGCTTACATGCTAGTCTTTATTACATGATATCGACTTTCGTGAACCGAGATGGATACTCATGCCGTGATATAAATATTGAATGAGTGCAGTTCACATTGAAAACATTATAAATACTTACTGGTTACACTATACATATATGTAGATAGATATTAACCAATAATGATCGATCATAGATATTATGATCGATTCCTTGAATACAATGTATGACCGATCAGTCATGGACCAAATCTATTACTCGGAACACCACTAGTATTTCTATAATTTACCATTGGCTTAGGAATGTCGTAGAGCTACGAACGCTTTTGTGCATCGAGACTCATACTCTTTTGTTTACAGATCTCAGTAGTATGAATTGTATATTTCTAAGTGCGGCGTTAAACAAATAATAACAGTCAACAACTAGAAAACGGGTGTTAATGTGCTATTCCATATACGATCTGTTTACATATTGCCAACAAATGATTATGCAATAAACTTACCGATAACAGGACAAATTCCAGTGATCATAGGAAAAAACAAAAATCTCTCCTACTCTTTAGTTTATGCTCCCAAGCATCGACTATTTTCAACTTAACGGAATACAATTTACATACGATGGGAAATATTCAAAGGAACCGTTTAAAGCCCTTAATTTAACATTGAAAAGTAGAAGGCTAAAGTTTCCCAAAACCACTGATGACAGAATCTGAGTATCCTTACATAAGGGCAAATACGTCAAGTCCATATAATTCATTGAACGGAGACAAAACATGTATGGGAAACATTCAAAATACACCTCTTCTAACTTAGTTAAATTGAGTTTTACAGGCAATAGATAAATTTCAAGAAATACATTATTGAAATTTCAAGATTGGATTTATCTCTAAACAGATTTATTGATGAAATGCAATGTAGGTTTTCTTTGGCTACTCCAAACAATCACTGAACGGAACCTTATACATGTATTAAAGAACACTTATATGTTTAAAAAGTAAACCCGACTTCCCGATCAGTTTCTAGAACTAATTTATGTTTACAGTAAACACATCACTTCGGATTATTTGCATAAAAAAAGAAAATTAAAAAAACACCAGATGGAAGTCATACATATTTTCCTCTATAGGAACTTTAAAGTAGTTTTTTCTGACAACATTCGACCTGAACGACCGTAATAGGTACGATTTATATATATATTTTGTCGTGAAGAACAAAGGTTCACATCCGTCAGAAGTGTTCAGGATTGATTTCTTTGCCAGATCCCATAATTCCTTATAAATGCAATAATGGTTCCTGGTAATGCATTGTCGTACCAAGGTTCCCTTTGTTCTGTTTTCTTATTATTTAATGTTATTCTCATTCATCAGACTGAAGGCGTCCATATATAACCTATATCTATTCTTTAGTGGCCGCTTTGTTTGATCCTCACAGTTCGGAGACATGCAGATACGTTGTATTTGGTTTCATACTGTTTTTATTTTAGTCGGTTTTGTTTTATTTGTTTTGTTTGTTTTTATTACCATTGTTAAAACGTCCCTTTCTCATGTAGCCCAAACATACGTGTGGACTAATCGTCCACGGTGCCATTTCCCGCTGTGCGGAGGGCGATGGTTACACTATGTCACGCTGAAGACCCGAGGTCGATTCTCCACATGAGGACAATACGTGAAAACCATTTCTTGTGTTCTCTGTCGTGATGTTGCTGGAATATTGCTAGGAGCATATTAAATCACACTCCCTCACTCGATCTCCACTGTGCGGTGCCTCGCCACTAGGTCAAACCAGAAACTATAGTAATGGGCTCTGAATCACAATGCGCTCTGATCATGTTTCTATGTGTTTCAGAACCGTACCAGTGCTTGTTGGGTCCATAAAAAATTCTTTCCGAACGCTGGTCCCCTACTTAGCGTCGTAACAGACCGTATTCTTTCTAAACGAGGTGCCAAATCCCTCACTCACTTACTGACATCATTTTGGGAGTTGAAATTTAATTCATAACATATCCAGCATCGCAATCGGCCGAAACAGGGTGGTTGTGTATCGATGACCAAGTCGAAATACACTGGTGCCACGTTACACCATCGTTTCATTGACATAATGCATTTTCTTAAATTGCGGTTTACCTCTCTCTCTCTCTCTCTCTCTCTCTGTGTGTGTGTGTGTGTGTGTGTGTGTGTATACATGTAGTTGTTTCAAGTGTCTGTCACCTTTCTTGCAAAAATCCGACATTTGGATAATTTGGATATACAATCAAAGCTTATCGTTTGTGTTTCAACAAAACCGACCAATCTATCAATGACTCGGCACCCACTTTCAACAGACGGGAAATATCCGGCCTTTTCTGCCCCCAAATATATTATGTTTATTATGAAAGGCGAACATATAACAAATAAGGAATACATGTATACTGGCAGCAAAAGAAACGTGTCTCAGTGATAACTAAGGTTGGTCTGACCCATCCTTAGCATCTCTAAGATTGGGAAGGGAATTTGGCGGCTGCTTTTATTGGGAGAATTTTGAGGAAGCGATAGAACGAGACAATTGGACACGCTGAATTCACGTGGTAACTATGGATGCTTCCATTACTCCAGCGCTGAAGAGTTCAGCCATAGTTAAGGTTACGACTAGGGTTGGAGTCCGAGTTAAGGTTGCCCTAAGGTTGTTTTGTGCAACAGGGTGTATATTTTTTCTGAAGGCGATCGTAACTTTAACCTTAGTGTCTAAGGTTCCGCTTAGCAAAGATTGCTTTGAACAATGGAGCACTGGTGCACAATGACCTCTACTTCATGATGTCCGTATTCTAAACCTCCACGTAAAGGAACGTTCGTAAAACTCAAACGTTTATCCGATTTCCAGTGTGTGTTTTTTAAGACGTGGTTTGCAATACCCTACCTTCGAGCATGGACATATGCCTCTATGTAAAATACACTTGATGAGGTTCGCTGACTTGGTTCATTCATGTCATTCGTTCCTGCTTACGTAGATTCATGTTTGTTCCGTCAGTTACAGTTACTCCCATAGCGTCAGATGGTCTAGTGATGAAAGCAGCGAAAAAACAAGATTCACGACTGTACATTACATCACCATGGTGGGATTTGTTTGTGACAAGAGATCTTCTTTGCTGACGTTTTCTGTTTTCTCTACCTGGAATCATATGTGAATTTTATTGTTTCACTTCATACCTTTCCACAGGTTTTACAGGTATTTCACCTACTTACGGCTAAAATTGATCTACATCATAAATTAGACGTATAGAATGCGAATCAATGGGTTTGAGGGCGGGGTGTATGTTTGTTTGGTATTTCTTTCTGTTTTTGTTTCTTTTCTTAATAATAACTAATAACGCATTCAATATATATGTTTTCTCAAAACACTTTGTACTTATAATGGGCGTGAATGAAAACATACTTGATTTTGCCGCATTATTTGCAGGAGTAATGCCGATGTGAGGTAAAACTGAACTGAACTATTTTCGCCCAGTGAAATCTGTTTCTGTAGATCCTCAAGACGTGCGATGTATATTTGAGGTCGCAATCTGTTTCTGTAGATCCTCAAGACGTGCGATGTATATTTGAGGTCGTAATCTGTTTCTGTAGATCCTCAAGACGTGCGATGTATATTTGAGGTCGTAATCTGTTTCTGTAGGTCCTCAAGACGTGCGATGTATATTTGAGGTCGTAATCTGTTTCTGTAGATCCTCAAGACGTGCGATGTATATTTGAGGTCGCAATCTGTTTCTGTAGTTCCTCAAGACGTGCGATGTATATTTGAGGTCGTAATCTGTTTCTGTAGATCCTCAAGACATGCGATGTATATTTGAATTCGTAATCTGTTTCTGTAGATCCTCAAGACGTGCGATGTATATTTGAGGTCGTAATCTGGTTCTGTAGATCCTCAAGACATGCGATGTATATTTGAGGTCGTAATCTGTTTCTGTAGATCCTCAAGACGTGCGATGTATATTTGAGGTCGTAATCTGTTTCTGTAGATCCTCAAGACGTGCGATGTATATTTGAGGTCGTATGCATGCAGAGCATGATATTCTGAAACGCTTCCAACACTTTCGCTATTGCCAAATATTGATTTCCTCAGAAAAAATGCACGGTTAGTTCATCTTTTGCACGACTTCCTGTGGAAAGATACACGATTTACCTTCTTTCTGTCTAACGTCATGAGTATTGGGACTAGTTTTGAATGTTCCGTTGTATCCATTCAGCTCCCACGTTTAACCTTCTGCTACTTTTATGCGTTTTCTCATAACTCTCTTATTCCAAACTTGTTAACACGTAGGCGTCAAGGTGTTGAACTTTTTGACTTTAGAAACGTTTAAGTGTAACGTTTATAACGTGGCGTCTCAGTTGTTTTGTGATGATCTCTTTGGGAGTGTTTCCATCGGACCCTGAACGTGATCAAAGTCTACAAATCTGTGACATGCACACAGGTTTCATGTTGTGGATAAATTTCATTAAAACATGTACGTCGATATTGTCTTATAACCTTTTGGAATTTGTCACATAATGACCTCGTTGAGACAATAATTATATCGCATATCTTTATATCAACTGACATCCTGTTCATATATAATGAATATAGCCATTTGTGGGCCTTTTCAATAATTTTCATTTAACAAACAACTTGCTATTACGATAATATTTTCTTGCACGTATTACTGTTTGTTTCAGAGCCAGTCCACCCCAACAAACAAGCACCTCCAAATACACAGATACAGAGCTGCCAAACCTCTGACGTCTATCAGTAACTGTTAGCATTGCATCCCTTGCACCAAGGTCGACCAAGGTCTTACAAGCTGTTTCTCCAAAGTGGAAACTTGCATGGAAACATGTCAAAGGTCTCTATGGATATCCACGTCAAAGTGATATGTTCCTAAGATGTGTTATACATGTCAAGGGAATGTGATACAGGAACAATATCATGGAACTAGGGTCCTTCCTTTCCACGAAAATCACCGGTGACCTCAATTTGATTTGCTGGAGTAAACACTTTCTTACCATGCTTGGTCTGATCATCAAGCTAGCACTCGTCTCAAACCGGTCTTTATTCCATTATGCTTTGAAAGTGCAAAGGATTGACGGCTCTGTATGTTGGAGACACCTCAATACATAACACTTTTAATGACAACTTACTCATTTCTCATAACCATATTTGACTTCATCAGATTAATAAGTCGTTTCAAAGTATAAGAAGTTGTTACTCGTGAAACCGCTCCAACTTCTAAATAACAGTCACAGCTTTTTATGAAATTAAGAACACTGTAAAATGGTTTGAATGGTAATAGTAGTTGGTTATGTTCAGGTTTAAGATACTCAGTTTGTTGAATAACACAAAGTGCATTAAGTATATGTAAAACTAGTCGAGCTTGTTCTTAAGTCATGTTATACATGTGAATGCACAACTTTAATGGCATTGTGAAACCGACATACTTGTATGTGTGAGGTTACACGCCGTGACGACTTTACACAACTACTACCATTGATCAAAGCGAATATAAGGTCAAATACAGAAGTCCTAAAACTACGATGACCAAGGGTACCTTGCCTGGCACTATACGGTATGGAATGGCCATCTGATATTGCACTGCTCGAAAGAAGCATCCTTGAAGATTTCATCGGTCGTCACAGAGGCCCGATTCTAACGTTGATCGATCTAGCTCAAACGTGATCGATCTACGTTACAACATTACAACGTTACTACGTTACAACGTTTATAGTGGAGCCTTGTGGATCGCGTTTCCATGGCAAACCCGTGACGCATTTCCTACACATCATCCTGTCTGATGACTTGAACGACATTATATCACGTTCATTCAGGTGGACAGTCGACCTTAAGTGTGTTCGTGAAATGGACCCCAGCTAAGACAGAATACGACTTCTGGTATTCCTACTGTTTGATAGTGATTTACCAAACAGTCATATCGGTGTCGTTGTTGGAATCACACAATGACCTTCTGGAAGACATTTGTAATAGCTGAAATAGCTGTGTCGTCTATATTCTAACAATTCCCTGATTGTGAAACGGAAGTGACCACCCTTGTCAAAAATACATGTCTAAGCTTTGGTATTTTAGTGTGTCCAGATTTCGGTTTTGAAATATTCAGGAGAACAAATAAGTATTGTACTGACTTACAAGACCCTTCGATGCAATTGCACTGATATGGGACTTCTATAATTTCATTTGACAAGGATCTTATGGAAAATTTTCAACATTGTTTTAATTGTTATAAAGACAGAAATGTTCACAACTCCATCACCACCTGATTATTCAGTTCGAGATACTGAAACGGTCTCGAATATGTAGCTAAGGCAAGATTTCCAAAATTCAAAGAGATAAAATAAAACTGTGCCTAACAGTCCATACCTTACATCGGTATTGCACGGATCGGATGAATACCAAACCTTTCTCGAGATCTTTCAGTAGCTTTTGACGTGTAGGAATACGTTGAAGAATGTCATGTTGATCTTTGGCAGTCGTTAAGATTGCACATACATGTACATTGAGTGCACTTTGCTCTAGTGATTCCACAATGGATGGTTCCATTGTTTTCATATTCACGTCGAGACTGCAGACGATAGAAAGAGAAACAGACAAGCATTCAAGTGTTCCATTAATATTTTACAACTTTGAATAGCGATGTGGTAGGAAATCTGAAAATAAGTAAAGGCTACTGCCATGAAGTGGTGTTCCCTTAATTGTTTCCTTCAGTACATGTGTGTATCACTACAAAAGGCAAGTAAGAACATGATTATGGGTTGTGAAGAAGGCACACGATTCCAGAAGTTTCCTTTCTTCAGAAATGCCAAATCAAGATGTCTTACGACTGATAAATACATGTGTTAATCGAATGGTTATATGTGCCTTCGAGGAATTAATATGTGCCCTTCCGAAATCGAGTATATGCGTCTTCAAGTATTAAAATACGGCTCGCTGAAGAGAAATATCGTTGTGAGGACTTCACAGAGTACATAATTCCCCTTCAAAGATTGTGGTGTATATGTCCTTCAAGAAGGACGTATTTGTCATCTTCAGTGTATGGATTTCAAAGAGGGCAAGTGTATGAACTTCAACGAATACATATTTGTGGACTTCATTGAATACTCACATGTGAAGAATGCATACGTGAGAACGTCAAAGAATGTATACTTGTGAATTTCAAGTAATACATATTTGATCTTCAAAGGTTTTAGCATACATGTAATATACGAGAAAAAAAGTATTCATGGACTTCAAAGCAGAATACATACTTCCAAGAATACAAAATAGCCCTTCAAAGGTTAACATGATTAACAAAGAATACAAGCTTCCTTCAGAGGAACACGTGTTGAGTTCACAGAATACACGTGTCCTTGGAAAACGTGTCATGCGAAAATACGGAGGAAGGCATACTTAAACCTTCCTTCGAAACGTGTGTCACGAGGAACACATCGGCGTGTCTTTAAAGGTAGTTTTAAAAAAAGTAAATGTGCCAGAACTGTATATATATGAGCCTATATGTGTTCTTCAGGAGAATTACAGACAGTGTATATATTGAGGAATGCGGTATATTGATGAGGAATGAGGACGTTTGTGAGACTGATATATGAATTATTAACTAATTAAGAGTTATATATGGTGTCTATGTAATTCCTCATCTGTCCATCGACTCCCACAAGACTCAGAGCAATGTTCTTAGTTGACAGATTTACGTTCATAGTATGTAAACAAATCTCCACGGTACGATACACAACCCAGAAAAAAAATATATGTCGAATGTAAGGAATCATCAGCTCAACGTCAGGAACCCAAGTCTTAAATTGTACAGTATTTTCAATCTTCTTAATCAACCGTCGATTCAAAGCGGTACAACGACATAATGCTTCAAATTATTATTACTTAAATGCATTTTCTCTAATTGATTTCAGGATGCATTTTCAAAAGGGAACTTCAACTTTCTTACATATCTAGTACATAATTGGTCACGCCTTTTTTCAGACGGAACCTTAGCTAAAATGGTCTCCCGTAGGGGTCTCCCCGTGGTCTCCCATAGGTCTCTAGAAGGAAACACTTCTATACGACACTTGATACTTTTTAGATATTTCTATAATCTCTATTTCTAAGATCCTTTTCTGTGTTCGCAGGAGCGTTAAACCTACCCAGTAATACATTTGGAGAAGAAGGGGGGAAGAAATACAACATTACGTTGCAATTATTTCAGAGGTAAACTAACGAAAGTAAATAGAGATTACAAGTGTGGCTTAATGTTATGTACTTAGATGTTTTGCTTGTGAAAATATGTTGGTATACTTGTCCTTGTTAGCCAACTGTTCTTTGGTATCGATATTTCGCTATTTTACGTAAATCATTGAATGCAGTATTCTGGAATATTAGGTTACAGACAGTGATGATGATGAATCGTTTATTTGATTGTATATCTATTGTTACCGCCACACCAGACTAGATATATCTGTATATTCTGTATATACTGGTTTCACGACTATGTATATTTAGTATTGGTCTCCAGGCGATATTGTTGCTGTGATGTTGTGGTTTTACTTCAATAAAGCTTGCCTATTGTTACGAATTGTCTGCATCTTTTCACTGACACCTGTTATGTATTTGTGTTATATTTACGATCGATTATTACGTGGTCCAGTGGAAGAAGAGATCACATTACCCTCTTAGGAAAACCACAAATCAGTGAGGGAATTGTTTGGTTTTACTTCGCTTTTTGCAATGTTCCAGCAACGTCACGTCCGGGAACACCAGAAATATGCTTCACACAGTGTACCCATGTGGGGGAACCACAAATGAGCTATACATTCCCATTTCAAATAAACTATATTCTTTATTCTGAATTAAGACAATAGACCTTTGTTAAATGGAATTAGTTGCTTCCATAGATTACATCGTGTCTCATAGCAGGTAAACGTTGAAGTACTTTGTGCTGGTTCTGACAAAATCATTCACAGTTTTTCTTCATTTCACTACACTCATGTGATTTCAATGGCTACCACATCTGTAACAAGTTCATCTTGTCTTTCATTTATCATAAAATATGATTATACACGAAACGATTTTGTGATAATATGGTGTGTCTGTGCTGGAATCCTGTAGGTAACTTTGTGGCCTCCAAATGACGACAATTCTTCTCCAGTTGGTTAACTGTCGTCCCAGTGTTCCTTAGTTACATTGAATGGTTCACTGTGTTCATTATCAATCAGCCACAATGAGTATGTTAAAAGTTTCCAGTCGCCTCGGCAGTATTACAGGCATATTTTAAAATTTACGTCAAGGGACGGTAAAATAAGCATATATATCACAATATATCAACCTGATGAAAATTAAGACGAGAAGACAATAGATTCTATAGATTCATTCCTACCAGTTGAAAGCAGGATATAAACCACTACCATCCAAAATTTGACCATCTTACTGGGAATCAAGTGGACTTGCAGTGCTTTCTGCTTCACTTCACGATTTGCACGATCCGTTTGGTCATCAGTGGCTGTAGCCCTATATTTATAAGACTTAATCGAATCCAAATTGTAAAACACGTGACAATATTATGTTTTTTGATCAACAACAACCAGTCAGACATAGAAAGTCAATACACGGCCAGGTGAAGTGTATTCAATGGTCAATGTTTTGGAGGATAATGCAAATGCAAAAGGTAGCTGTCTTGCAAGCTCACACAGAACGATGAGGAATCTTTTGAGACGTTTATGGATCAATTCGATAATTTATTAGAACCTGCGATTACTGAGTCTAATACATCTATCAATCTATCCATAATGGCAGACCTGTATTACTCCGGGACTCCATTGCCCAATGTTCGCATTACAGAGCGTGCTGTTATCAACATGTTTACATTTGCGAACAGAAAACGGTTCCAGTTCTGCTGTTCTTTGCCGGAACAATGTGAGAAAGCGCAGCAGTTAGTAAGCTCAGACGAAAAGAGCACCAAGGTCTCATAGAGTAATATTAGTCTAAAAAGGCAAAGCTGAGTTACAGAACATGAGAGATAAAATGTTTTATTGTGTATTCTCACTGAAGACGTCCGAGTTCAGCAATAAGAAAATTCAACAAGATAAGAGAGTTGGAACTAAAGCTTGATCGAATGAGTAAACACGATTAACAACATACCAAACATGAAGTGAAATGTTGTATGATTGATGGGACAAAAGAGATTTCATTATTGGTCCTTGTGATTATATTTTCATCAAGTCTCATGGACGTTTTCAGCACTGTTGACAATCAACTCAGGATTGTGAATGAAGCGGATTCCATCGTCCTGGAATCGTGCCTATGTCACTGCCTAATCAATAAAACAGCTCTGTGTGTTTTATAGAATTTGTTGTAGAAAGTTAATTTGGTGGTGTTTCCAGGAGTCAGGATGAGGAATTAGATCAAATCAAAGGTCGAAATTGGTGCCGTAATCAGAAGCAACAACCTTTGAGAATCAGCTGACCCCATTAGGTGGCACTCTAAAGCAGTCAGGTATTCTTGAGAACTGTCTGTATCCAGAATATGGTCCTGCAAGAGAATTGATTGACATCTTACCCAAACTCACATGGACTTACACATTCACAGTGTCCTGCAGGGCTGATCTGGTGTCTGGATGCTGTCAGCACAATGGTCAGTGCAGTTTTTTCTCACAACTGCTCCACCACGGTATACACAGATAACTTGTCTGGGCTCTCAAAGGGATTCACACGCCTGGAGGCCTGCCCATAGTGGTGTGTTTTGATGAAAATGCACTTCGTACAGATTTTGACTCAGTGGATAGTTGCTCACAATGATCAATCAATCGTGCTCCCCAGACCCAGTTGTCTGTAGGTCTTATCTCACTCACTCATCCAGTTTATCACAATCGGGCTGTGTATGAACTATGAAGTACGTGTAACAGTTTCATAAGCATATCCATTGCTTCCTAAGCATCATTCTAATGCATATTTTCCACAAACAAAATCAGTCTCCGTCAACGCTTCACCTGCATAACCGCTGCCTGACTGCTCGTTGTGTTACATTCTGCATAACTTTTTCTCACTCTCACATCCAGGCTTCGGTGAGTTGATGTTATATTTGTGACGCATTACTTTAGATTTGACTCAGTTGCATTGAACATGAAACCTCAATTCTGAATCTCTGTATCTTGCTTTCCGTAAATACAAAATTATTGAAAATTTCAGACTTCTCAGTGTTGTATTTTGCTGGTTCTATGGGGATTACTTATACCATTTGTCACGGCACAGTAGCTACATCCTTAATAGTTTCGATAGTTAACCATCGTTCATAATAAAACTAATTCTAATATCAAAATGGATATTCAAAAAGTGTACTTTGTAATACAATGTCAACGCATACTAATTTGCATACACTGAGATATTAGTTAGGCCGAATGTAGGTATTTCACACGTTCACATATCAACTGCATGAATTGTGGAGAAAAATCTGATAAAAAGTTATCTATTTTCGACAGTACTATAGCGCATCTCCTTAGACAGCTTGTCCGCCTTGCCGTAATACTCAGAAACAATCAACAGCAAAAGTATCACAGAACATAGATAATTCCTCGCAAAACTACCACAGAATAGTATGATTACACATGTTTTATTTTAAAAATTGAGACTGACAGCTTCACAGCTAAAACTGTGGTCAGCATAAGTCGTTCACACACCACAGACAAAGAACACTTGGGATTTCTAAAATGCATGCATGTGGGTGAGTTTACTTTTACGCCACTCAGCAATATTCCAGTTATTTGGCGGCGGGGAGATAATCCAGTGATCAACATCATGAGCATCGATCAGTACAACTGGCATACATGCGAATCGTAATTTGCTGAGTAACATGGATCATGTGCATGGAATGCGTCACCACCAGAGCTGAGCCAGTATCGTTTCTCAACAACCCACTGGGCGCAAAAGGGCAACAAAACGCACATGATTGGATGAACAAAAAACATGCACAGGTGTTCGAGAAAATGGACCTTCTCATTTGACCCATGAGTTAACTGTGACATACAAATATCCAGAGGGGTGGGCTGCTGTTTCCCACGAATGAATTGGTCGACATTTTGATTGGTTCTAGTTCACTTCTGTCTTTGTATGTTACGTCCATGACGGAGCAAAGGGATGTAGATCTAAAACATTTCCAATGTATATGACAGCCATCCATCTCGGTAATGGAACTAAGAAATTAGTGCTGCCAATCCCAATCCCAAACTGTAACAGAATCTCAGTAGAGCAATTCTTCAGTGTCTCACGCAACTGAAGCAGCATACAAAAAATCGTCTTCAAGATTGGTTGTGAATTAGATTTTCTGAAGATGTACATTGGTCATGGCTGAATCGTGTTAAAAGATAGTACTGCCGAAAACGTTTTATTCCTAATCGAGAAGACACGATATTTCGTCTGTTTAACTTAGTAACATCCTTGGGAGAAGGATATTATTCATGGTATTTACTGATGACAAATGCCTAATTAGTCAAGAGTGAGTGAATGTGCTTTTACGACGCCATCGGGATTATTTCAGCAATATCATGGCGGGGGACACCAGCAGTGGGCTTCACACATTTCATCCATGTGGAGGAATGGAACCCGCGTTTTCAGCATGAGGAACTAATGTCCTAACCACTAGACTACTCCCCTCTTTCACATGCTATCGTAGGCAATCTGTACCAACCGGGGTTGTTTGTGGGTTTCTTTCTACGGTTTAGCCGTCATGGTCATGTATTTTGCGAAAATTGGGGTAGTCAGAACAAAATGGAATGGAAATGTACATTCAATACCTTGTCGTAAAATCAGTTGGTTGTTTCGGGTTTTTCGCTTTGAAAGCATTGCCACCATTCCATTCTTTGGTGGGAATTAAGTGGTGGAATGGATAGGAAACTCAAGATTTTGGCTCTCAACTTCTTTATTGTGAACAACACAATGTTTCGGGGTACATGCATCTCTTGCATGCGCGCATGTGTGGATAATGCAGGACTGAACGTAACCTGTAACAGACGGACATCAAGAAGAAAATGCATAAACATTTCAAGTAATCCCTGGCGAATTGTTGTTAGTGTTGCATTATGTAAAAATGCATCAAACAAAACTATCTAATATCTGCTTCAAACCAAAGTCTTTACAAAACATTGTACTACCTGGAAAATTCCCAACTATTGTTTCACGCTATACCAAGGCCCTGGATATCGCAAGTATCAAATTATGCTCATATAGGAATCGTACCTGGAAATCTGAGTACATGAAAATGACGAAGAGAATTCCTTGGGTAATGAACACGTACCCTGCGGGTGACATCTGTTCTGAATATATTGGAACCGTCTTCTAAAGGTACACCTATCTCTACCAATCATGTAGTATGTGTTACACAGACCAGAACGGCAATAGTGAGTGAGCAAGAGCGTAGTGAGCAGTTATAGCGTAACATGCAAAACTAGAAATTTATAATAAATGCAATTGAATTTTTAAAAAAAAAAAAAAAAAAAAAAAAAAAAAACTTATCGGGTAGTAAAATAACCAGGTTATCACAGAGAGAAACATAAACACAGTAATTATATCTAAAACAAATTAACTATGGAGGACCACAATATATAAGCAGGCTATAGATTGTCAGCATCTGGCAGATCACAATACTGATAACAATGGGCACTCACACAGTACTTTGGCTTGGAAGTTGGATAGTTGGTCCACATTGTCCACAACCATCTCATGACTTAAGTAGTATATACAATGGGGGTTCTGGACCACTTTCAAGAAATGTCTCTACAAAGCCTTATTTACTAAATAAAGCTTTGGTTGGGACCTTAGATCTTGCTACTATTACCCCTACTACAAAAAGGTTGGGTGTCTATGAAACAGTTTACCGTGTATTGGTTGGAGGTAACACTGTGCCGTACGGTACGATCAATAATTCTTCTCTTACAAACCCCCTACCCGGCCCATCCCTCAAGTAGTACAAGTTAGGTTCGTCGGCTTTCATATCCACTTTATCTATGTTGTAAGTTTTGACTGACCATATAGGATCGGTGGCCCGCTTACGGCTATCACCCTCGTGTTCCCCCGGTTGGTATAGATACCTCACTAGGGCCCTATCTGGTATCTGTTTCTCCTTCCCACGCAATGGAGTGGCCGACTCTGCAACTATTGATTTTAGTTTGATAGCGTCTGCCGGTTTCTTACCGGTGAGACGGGTGACTTCATGGTTGATTGCCGACACCACCTTGGGTAACCTCGTGACCCATTCAGTCGATCGTTTTCCAGGGGTGGTCATCTCCCTAGCATACTGATGCCCGAACAAGCGCTCAGCCAAAGTCCTATTAAATCTCTCAACTATTGCTTGGCTGCGATGGGCTCCGGCCGTGCCACGCCTGACCTTTGTATCGTGTTTGGCTAGCAGTTGTGACACGACACCCATGAACTCCCGTCCGGGGTCAACTTGCAGCTCTGTTGGCCACGTCAGCGGGCTGCGTTTGTATATGCGTTCGAATCCTCTGGCTACCTGGGCCGAATCTTTCGTGGTCAAGGGTTCGGCTTCCTTGTAACGACTGGCTACGTCCACTACGGTTAAGGCATACTTGTACCTCTTGTCGTGGGGTAGGAACAGTAGGTCTGCCTGGTGAACGCTATTAGGTATGTTAATACCGAACCTCCTTCTAGGCACGTAGCGTGGTGCCGGCAAATAGATCTGCCACAGGGCTTGTTTTTCAAGCCACGCTTTGGCTTCCTCCGGGGGTACTCGCGCTATTTTAGCTAGTTTATCTACGGCGCTAGCTCCTTTCCAGTACCCACGCGGGCTGTAGTAAATAGCCTCAAATTTTTTCATGTCCATACGCGTATGTGTTTATCCCATCAATAGCTATCCAACGTTTCGTGTCCATAGGCGACAGGGACGTCTTGTTTATAGTCAGTCCGTATATCTTATGTCCATCACTTCTAAGTGTGTTCATTTTATGTCTAAAGGTACGGGTCTTGAACAGGGCTTCCTTGAATCTGGCGTGTTTGATGTGTTGTTTCACCACATACTTCTTAACCCCCTTAGCCTTCCGGATCTCACTATTGTCGGCTTTCAGTATGGAGTACATCTTAGGTCTCAAACCTATGTACTCGGCTATGGGCGTGCCAGCACACTCGTCCTTCATCTTACCTAGGACCTTTTTATTTACCGTACTGTGTATGGCATGGGTCTTAGGGTAGTCGCTGGTGTCGTATAAATTGAGGTGTTTTTTCATGTCCTCGTACACGTCCTCGGTTCGAATCTCCATCAGCAGGGAATCCGTGTCAGTGTACAGCACTTCACACCTGTCACCGTACTGTTTCTTGAGCTCGTTGTAGTAAAAATCGTACATCAGGTGTTTGGATAAATCGAGGATGCTCATCCCCACGTAAACAGGCCGGTTGAATTTTATGTGGCTTTTCTTCATGTGTAGGGCAACCAGGTTGTCTGTGAATATCTTACTACGGTTGAATGCCGGACTGGCTATCAATCTCCTGAGCTTGTCTTCCTCACTCGACCGAACCAGCTTCACGGTCACGCGTTTCCTCAGGTTCTCCATAGTCTTACCAAACACCGAGTTGTTCATGAGCTTGTAGAGATTTTTCTCAAAATCACTGGTGGCTTTTTTTTGTAGGTCTGTGTTCATTCTGATGTAGGGCTCCATCCATGGGCTCTGGTCGAACATGAGCACCCTGTGTATTTTGGTCAGCCTCATACCCAACGACAGGTACAGCTGTAGGTTGCGATAGTGAACGATGTACTTAGTCTTATTCATTAAGTTAGGCACGAGTTTTTCAACGTCTGTCACACGCCCACCTAACAAGTTATGTTGGTACTCAGACATCCAGTCTGGGTTAACCCTCATACGTTCGGGGGCCAGGGGGTAGCTGTTGTGTGATGTGTGTAATTCCTTGGGATACTCTAAGTCAACCTCGAGGATATACCCTTTGTTCGAATCTGGTGCAACCCCCATAACATCAACGTGTGGTACCCATTCGAATCCCCCTGTAGGTAGATACTGGCTCATGGCCCAGCCGTACAGGTTGTTTGCGTCTAGGTAGAGAATGTGATTGGTTGGTTTGTTAGGATCGTAACCTTTCACGTATTGATTATTTGCTTTCGCATATCGTTTGGATGCCATGGAAATCCCACCTCGCAAGCCTTTCTCAATGAATAGGTGCATGTCGTAATCTGTGAGCAATTCCAAATTAACTCCGGTCTTTTTAAGCAAGGCGTCCCACGACAGACCTGGGCTGGTGTAATACCATGCGGGGTCGAGTTTATACTGCTTTAAACACGTCCGCCTAAACGTCTCAAACACGTCGGCTAACAGCAGTACATCTGTCCTCAAGTACAGGTCGTGATAATCACCCAGGTTCTTACAACCCAGTTTATTCCATACGTTAGTCGCGTGCGAGTAATCATCTCGTGAGACGGACGCCTCATTCAGCTTGCTATAAAAGCAGTCAATAGGGGGTAGTCTGGTCTCGGTGAACTTGACCCAACTATCCATGTACTCATAGGGGTACACACCCTTCCTCATAAGCAGGGGTCTAGTCTCGGCGTCTGTGTATCGATCGGTGATAGGGAAGGTATTGTTAGCCTTGACCAGACTGTCGAGTGACGACAGGAGGAACTGAAACGAGTCAATGAACCTAAGTCCGTTTAAGCTGAAGGAGATGTATCTCTCCATGTTGTTGGGGATGCACGTTATATTACCATCGATTTTCGCGATGGCCTGCATGATCAAGTGTGAGTCGTACCCTCTCAAGTTGTGAAAGACAACGGGGATGTTTATTGTCTTAGGGTTGATTTTAAGCTTGAGGTTGCACGCGCTGTGAGCGGCGCCTCTATACTTACCAGTTATGTGGCAGTGATCTCTCACCGAATCACCGTTAAGTGGTGAGTCACACACGTGACAGTTAGTGCTACTAGCGTGAGCTAGCCTGTCGACTCGGGTCATACGCATGGGAGCGATTTTATACAATGCATTCCTAATAATTTTTTCTTCCTCCTGCAAACACTTTAGAAACCTTTCAGCCGCGTCAGGGCCCCTATACACTACCGGAGCTTTCGTTTCCCCGTCACAACGGACGACAATGTATCCAAACGAACAGGCTTTATGCTCTTGTGTCTTGTGGGTGAAGCTACCACTGGGAGCCTCGCTGGCGGCACCACTGGGGGGTGTGGGGGTATCCCCCACAACTAAGGCTTCGAAGTCGGCGTATATAATATAAGGCACAGACATTTGGTTCTTGTGGTTACTGAATTTTAGGATATTATCACCTTCCTTAGGCATGTCGACTCGTATGGCCGTCTGCCCCACACCTTGACAATCATCCCGGTGGGATTCTAATAAATCAGCTCGGGTGAAGCCATGTAGGCATCGTTCACAGAAGTGGGTCTTTTCTCTGTGTGCCGATTGGTCATACAACAGCCTGCTAAAGTGTTTTATCCATGTGTAGTGATACTTGTCACCTCGCTGGATCATGAATATATTGATAACTTGGCGATCCTTCACGGGGCTGACCCTGTGTACTATTGTTGTGTTACCTTCGTGCCCAAAGACATTTATAGCCAGATTATTCTGTTTTTCTACTTTAGTGATCTGGGATATGGGGGTGGGTTCATCTATACCATCCCAGTTGAGCCCATCGTCTTGGGGATAGCTAGAAAGCCTATCTGAATGAGTGCCAGCTGGAAATAAGGCTGACCTGATAGCTAACCTCAGGCAATCGTTTCCTCTATTCTTAACGTTTACTATGGCATGTTTGTTCCTATAGTAGGGTGGCAAGGCTAGGTATGATCCGCCTCTGAACGGCACGTAGTTAGCTATGTCTAGATAGACATTATCGATTTTATCTACAGCCCACCCGGACCCCAAGTGTGTGTAGCGTTCTAGGTATTCTCGTATCTGCTGAAAACTGGTATCGATTGATGCGTCAATGGTCTCTGTATGTGTGGCGACCTCTTGTTGACCTCGGAAGTGAGGCTGAACATACTCAGTGGCCCCTGTGGGGCCCCCAACCTGCTTATCGAGCGACATTTTCACTGTGATCTGAAACTTGATACTTCCTAGGTTATTTAGTTCCTGGTTGACCTTATCAGCTATCAGAGGCTTGATGTCTGTAATGTCTATGTTTCTATCAACGTGCATGCGCCAACCTCTCAAATAGTTGCCTACAGCGCGCTCAGTGCGCACGAAATGTAGGTCAATAGCTCTATTCTGTCGTAATAATTCTACAAGCTGTGGTTTTCTCATACGGGAATACCCACCTAAACCCAAATCGTGTGCCTCGGCTTTCAGTTGTTTTACAGTGGGAACGGGGGCATGTGATAACAATGCGGTTAACCCGGCTCTCCCCAGGTTTGAATAACCCGTGTATCCAAGCTGTTTTGCTTGAGCTTTTAATTGTGTTACCGTAGGAGGGGCTTCTAAACCTAGTAATCTCAACAATGCTGACTTCCGCATTCGAGAATACCCGATCACACCTCTCTGTTTTGCGACCCGCTTGAGCTCGCGTACAGTAGACATAGTGTTTACACCTAAGAGAACCAATGTCTAATTGCTTCACAGTAAAGGGAGATAACCCTTTCACGCACTGGAGTCTATCTTGAGCAGTCGCCTACGTTCTTTTATGTAGCCTTTTTTATTCTCGTAGATGAGTTGATGTCTGACTACGTTCGCTCCGTGAGCTTTACATAGACAGTAGTGTCCTTTAACCCCGATACCACACACAGAACACGTGTAGTTAGGACTTCCCATATGGAAACAACAGAACCCCTGATTCCTGCATTTCCTACCACAGGCCTCGGTCTTCCCCATAAGTATGTATTCGCATCGGTATGGAGCGAGTCTCATGTTTACTTATATAGGTATTTTAATTTAATTGCTTCGCAACCAACGCAGTAGCTGCTATACCCAACACTATGAAGCCCAGTTCATGATTCATTTGTCCCTTGGATGGTGTGTAGTACTGAGCGAGTGTGGGTTTATTGAGCGGTTCCAATTGTTTACCAGTTAGTAGGTAGTATTCTTTCATTGCTTCATCAACATCGTTGAATGTTTGAACGGCATGGTTTTCACGCTGGAGTTGTTCGTTAATAAAATCGATCCTCTGGAGGCGTTTTTTAGCGTACTCGGCCTGTGCTCTTTGTAATTTCTCAGTAGCGAGATCGTGTCGCTTCCTTTCTTCCTGTATTTCAGCCGCGTGATCATCTCGTAGTTTCGAGAAGAGGAAATTACTCCCGGAAAATGCCAGGGCATTCACTAACGCCCCACCGACCATCATAGCTATCGTGGCCATCCCTATATTTATTTCATTATATTATCAGGTATTATCCCTTGTTTTACTAGGATGTCTTTTGTGGCCATCGCCATACCAAGGTTCATTATAAGCATACCCATATCCTGCAGGTTGAAATCTAGCTTGATAGTTGGTTGTTTAAGCACCATTTTAGTCAACCGAGCGTACCCTACGGCTAGACTGGCGACCACTGTGGCGTGGTATGCGTCGTTGACGAACGTTTTCCCCTCAGACATTATGTATATATAAAAATATTTTAAATTATAACATGATATGCGGGTCTACCGTGGGGGTGGGGGGCTCACTGTTGGGTGGGGGCTCACTGTGGGAGGGTACCCCCACGTATAACCACGAGATAGCCAAGGCAGCAGTTACACCTACAGCCAACAACAGTCGGGGGTTGGTCACTTTATGTTGGTTACACCACCGTTTTTTACCGGCAGCTACTCTCTCAGGATTCTTCTGTCTGGTTACTGTTTGTGAAGGGGTCACTTCCCTCACTGTGGGGGGTATCACCTCGGGAGGGGTTTCCCTCACTGGTTCCTGTGTCACTTCCGTCACCTCGGGAGCAGCATCCATCTATACTATTATTATTATTTTTTCTCTCAAATTGACAATGTTTTGCTGTGATAATCGCCGCCGTCACTGGAGCCAACAACATACCATATTTGTGGTACAGCCCGCAGCTGATAGAGCTCACGGCGTGTTCGATAAAAGGGTCTTTCTCGAGGTCCTCCCACAGGTAAAGTCGGCGCTCTGGTGGAATGGGAAGGAAGTGTGATACAATACCGGTGTATATCTGGGTCATAGCCGATCCTATTGTCTTTGTCATTTCTGCTCCGAGCCGGGACTCATATCTAGCGTACAGCTTATCGATTTCTTCGGCTGACATTTTGTGAATTTTATCCGGAGTGTAGTCTCCAAAGTAATGTTTGGCTTTGCCGCCAACAGCCAACGCCACCAGTTTCTCTCGCTTGGGGGAATCCCCCACAGTGGGGGAGACCCCCAACTGTTCGAGCAATTCCTCACACTCCATCTTATAATATAACAAGTAAGATTTAGTTTTAACTATATAATACCCGATGCAGACAAAACACAGAGAAATGAAGGTTAAGTTGCACACGACAAATACTTCAAATATCATAGCTATATGCTTAGCTTTGCTTAGCTTTGCTTAGCTTTGCTTAGCTTTGCTTAGCTTTGCTTAGCTTTAGCATACTATATATGCTACTGGTTGGTCGGTCTTGAGCACGAGCTTAGCGTGTTTAGTTTCAGCGAGTTGTTTCTTCACCCGTTCCCGTTCTAATTTACTCATCACATCGTTCTCTCTCAAACACTCCTCGAACGAATCCCTGTCCTTGCAGTGAAATAAGGCCACCCATCGCGTCTGCTCCCTGAGGTCTTTCAACACCGAGTTGAACTTCTGCGTTAGCACCCAGACGCTGTGATTTGCATGCCGGCCGGAGAAGGCCAGGTACGATAGCATGTCTCTCTTTTTTGTTATCTCGCGATTAGCGCTGCAGTCGTCCAGCATAAACAGCGTCGGTTCCCCTTTAAATTTCTCGTGAAGAGCTTTCAACCAGTCCTGCAGGCGTGTTCCAGGGTCGATTTTGTGTACGTCCGGGTCCGTCATCACCCAAGATCGCGCGTACGTTTTATTCATGCTCAGAGTAGGGCATATGATAACGATGTTATCGAACACATCCTTGTAGTAACCCTCCAACATATCCAACACGAAAACGGTCTTCCCACAGCCAGTCTGCCCGCACACTATGGCGCAGTGTGGGTCAGTGGGTAGTTGTGGGTACCCCCGGGGTGTGTGGGGGTACCCCCCATCAGTAGATGGCTTGCACGAATCTCCCATTGTCTATATTAAGTTGCGCGTCCATAATAACGTACAGATATAATTTCAACTTACCAGCGGGTTGAGCCTTCTTAGTAATCTGGATGGTTATCCCTTCGCTACCGTTATCTATACGGCGTCCGCTACCGTGCAGTTTATCATCATCCGTGGATCGCATGTCCAACCATAGGGCGTACTTGGTGGTCAGGTATTCACCGATCTGCACGGAGCCTAGGTCCAGGTCCTTTGTTATATAATCCCCCACTGGTAGCTTTTTTATCTCATCCCACTGCTGGTGTGGTCTCATACCATGACTGAACAGCTGGTTGGGCACGCCCTCGATAGTCACTTCCACCTTTTCAATCTCGGGGTTGAAAAACTTCTCGCTGTCCCTCCGGAATGGATCGTAATACTCCACGGGGACGACCAGGATACCTTTCATCGATCGCGCCGGCACGTTCAGGTTGATATTCCACACAGTGTCGCTCTTATCTCGCACGACTGATCTATGCCTCAGTACGCGATCGTACAGGATAGCCATCTTCCCAGAGTACTGGCTTCGAACCTGCCTGGCCAGCTCCGGGCTAGTGACCATGTCGAACTCCAGAGAGATGTTGTCTATGGCATAACTGGCCTCATCACCGTTCGGCGTACGCACTACTTTGCTATTGTCGTTAAACGTGAGCTCGTATTCGAGCCTATCACCCAGCGCGGCCTGGTAAAACGGCGCGTGTCCCGTGAGCAACTCGAAGTCGAGCGGCACGCAGAATCGATTCCCGTATGCTCGAGCGATGGCCTTTTCACCGTCCGATAGCTTGTCTTGCTGGTCTGGCGTGAAGGCATACCCTATACGCGACCGTGTTGATTTGCTGATACCCTGGTACACATCATTGACTCGTTCTCCCTCGCTTTTCCAGAGATCCTTGTAGCAGTGAAACACGTCGCTGTCGTCGATGCTCAGCACCTCGTTACCGCTGATCTTGACGGTCGTTTTCTTGATGATAGCTCGACCCACGTTCCGCACTAGCTCGCGTTTGTCGTTGTCGGAGGTCAACGTGATATTGAACGCCAGTCGAACAGTGCCTGGTACAATGAGGTCATTCTCACCAAGGTTTGGAAATCTAACCAGCAGAGTTTGATTCTGGTCTATCTTGCTGGGATTGTTGGTGATGGTCACCGACTGTCGCACGGCTCTGGCCCCTAATGGCTCTCTCAATCTTCTGAAAGGATCTAATTTTCTGCCGTACATTGTTATATATAAATAAAATATATTTAAATACTAATGGATGAAGACATAGATATGACGGAGATGCCGGGCGCTAGTGCCCAGGCATCTGATGAGCAGGAGACCTCATTTACTAGTTCACCATTGAACCAAGAACTTTTAGCAACAACGGTAGATGTTTATTACGAAAGTTTAAGAAGTGATAAATACTACGTTGATCCACAGGGCCGATACCTTGATAATTTTTTTATTGATACAAAGGGTGTTCTACGCCTTAAATCTAAACCAGAGGTTGACCTCTTTAACAAGCGCACTAAAAAACCACTGGCCTTGTCAACTCTAGCCAGCCGTCATGGTGTCGAATTTATCCGTGAACATCTAAACATGAATGATTACGTTGGTGCAATACTTGAAGATCTGCAAGCTACCAGATCCCACCTCACCACTAGAGATGAAATGACACCACAGCGTGCTACAGAAGCCTCGGACAGCATAGAAAAACTGTTCAGCACCTACTGGGACAAACCGTTACCGGGTTTTGACTTTCCGGTAAGGGAACTGCACGGCTTAGACGAAGCTGTGAAACGCGTGCGTGGAGAACTCGTGAACAACATGGGGAAACTGAACGAAATCGACGAGCACATCGCTAAGGAAAAAACCAAACTCAACGAAACTGAAAACGATGATATGAAGCGTCGTATCAATGAACGACTACGTGATTTAGAAGACGAGAGACGTACACGATTGGAAGCCGCTTCCTCGAATCGTGAACAGCTTCGATCCCAGATCAGTCGCATTCGGGAAACAATCGATTGTTCCGGGAGCAAGGGATCACCATCGTCAGCATTCTAACTGCATTGGGTTTCATCATATCAACCCTGGTGGTGTCACTGGTGGGAGGAACCCCTGTGGGGCCTGCCGGCGGCGGGGGAACTCCAAGTGGCGGTGGTGTTAAAGACTGGATAAAAAAACTCGGGGAAGGCCTAGCTAAACTGGCTGGTAAAGCCGCCGAAGCCCTTCCCGGCATCCTGGGTAGCATCGTCTCGTGGTTGTTGAGCGCTCTGTCTAAAACTGCCATGTGGCTCAGTCAAAACCTGTGGGCAGCCATCGTCGCCGTGGCGGGTCTGGTGTACGTAGCGGCTAAGAAATCTTTAACCAAATAAGTCCCAAAGTTACCCCACCAACCACTAGGGCTGTTTTGTTATCAATATGCTGCTGATAGGGGGGTACCCCCACATGTATATGGGGGTGTGTGGGGGGTACATGAACTTTAGACTCCGGGGGTGGCGCCACTATACCCTTTTCACGTGGTGGGATGTGTGGGATATAGGGGGTGTTAATATCGGGGTTGATACCCAACTTTTGGTCCGCCGTGGCTATGACTATTTTGTTGTTATAACCCACCACTTTTTTTATTCTCAGTTGCATATCACTCGGAGCCATGTACAACCCCACGCCGAACACGTAATTGACTTTCGATCTGGCGTATTCTAACACGTTTTGGTAACGGTCGATGGCCCTCGGGAGATCAACTGGAGAATTGATAGCATCCTCAACGTTGGAAACGAATTGTGTCTGAGCGTCGTAAGCAGTTCCCTTACCGAGGATGTTGGAACGCGTCATCGACTGCACACCCAACAGCGCCCACACGTACGTTCGAATCGAGTCGTTCAAGCGTATTGTACCAGCACGAGTGAATCCTTTCGATGTTTTTGAGATCATTTTAGTCCAGGCTGTGGCTGCATCAGGATTGGTTTGCTTTATACAGCTGACATGGATCTTTTCATTCGTTGTGGGGCCTGTAAATGTATGACGGTTTGGGTTGTATGAACCATCTTTAGAACCGGCATAATATGTTCCGGACCTGTAGAAGTACACGAGAACTATACCGAGACCATGGTTCACACCAGGAAGGCGAAAATCTTTATTCGTTGGAATCTCAAACTCCCCACAAACACGTTCATAAGCGCGTCTATCATAGGGGTTATTCATCATACTCCACGCTTTATCTTGGGGAAGAGGAGCACTTATTTCCTTCAATATTCGTCTCGTTTGATAATAAATATGAAACAAAATAACCGCCTTACTCAGTTCGTCTATACCGTAGTCTGGTGTCACACCCGACCCTGTCGTCGCACACCACACAGCAAAGTTGAGTTGGTTCTGCCAAAACTGCATTGGGTTTTGATTCCAGTTTACCACCGCCTGCGCATTATTAACGGACACGACATATTTTTCAAAGATATCAATAAAGGTTGTTTTAAACCCCGTACCATCTGCATTCACCACGATTTTCAAGTGTGCTAAATCCATATTATAATATATAATTCATATATTATAATATGTACATAACACTTCCAGGAATAACGAGCGGTGAGGCCGTTCAGCTGACGCACGCGATCGATAACACGTCAGGTCAACTCGAAGTCGCACTCTGCGATATCACCTACCTACCGCAATGGACTAACATCAACGCCAGCAACAATAAGCTGTTCGTCAGTGGAACTCGCAGCCAGATAACTGACGGCTACTACAGCGTGTGCTCTCTAAACGACGAGGTCTTCAAACCCCTGGGAGCCGAACTCAAGATGAACGACTCAAACGGCACAGTGGTGTTAATCAACAACGGAAGAACCTCCTTGAGGCTCGGCCGACCATTAGCTAGGATACTCGGTATGTCTCCTGACGAGATAAAACCAACAACAACCGTCACAGGTACGAAGTTACCCGATCTAGTACCGTACCGAGAGCTGTACATTCATCTCGGTCAGGTGAGCACAACGTACAACATTCAAGGAGGTCACCCTTCCACTATACTGAGAGCAGTGCCGGTGAAAACTGAGAAATACAACGACGGTAGAACCGAGTCGTTTTCACCACGGCAGTATAAGAGATTAACCCAGGGCAACATACCTGAGCTGACAATATCGGTGTTAGATATAAATCATAATCCTGTAAATATAGGATACCTCAGCTTAACGCTTCATATAAAATGACCAGCGCACAAGGACCCGGAGTGAAAAAATGCGTCAATATCGGGATCTCCGACCTCGGAGACACACGTGGTTTCGACGCTCCCGGAGTAGATGGTAAATCGTACGCCTTGCAACTGAAAAACAACATTTACAAACGCGTTGAAGTCCCCTCCGGTGGAACCCTAAGTGATATAGTAGATACCACAAGAGCAACAGTCAACACTAAGTACGCCCTTGTCAACACCAGTGATAATAATTGGATAATATACCCATCGTTCGGGGGTAAACTGTTCGACTTAGACGATGTTGAGACCTCTACCGTCGCCCGAAACAAGCCATATATGCTCGTCTTCACCGAAGATGACAAGTGGGTGTTGTTACCCGATAACAACTGGTTTATCAATATTAGACTCGTCTCTCCCTACGTGTTCACGGATAACAAAGACAACCACCTAAACAAAGTCGTGAACAATGGAACCCTGCTCGTGGCTTACGTCCCAACTCAGAGACGTAGCGTAGTCGTCAGCCCAGTCAACAATATAGCAGCCCACATGCTATCGAGTAAACCAGCCATACAAAACGTGATATTGCAGTTGGTGTCTGAATTCGAAGGCGTGGTCAAGATACTAGAGTGTCTACCGGCAAACGGAACACTGATCATCAAAGTCTACCTAGGGGAACCATCGGGGAATGATGTCGAGATCGTGAAGGGGATCAAACTCAGGTGGGGCAAACAACATCAGTATCAAGTTTGCAATGTTTACGTGCGGGTGGGTGTCGACTCCAAGACCAGTCTGCAGGGGGTCAACGTGATCGTGGAAAATAAGATATCACTAACCAATATCTTCCTACCTGACAACATACACTTCATGGGTATGAAGTTAACCCCTGAATTATTATCAGAAAACCAGTTGGAAATTATATCGTAATAGTATAATAATGACCAGTCATCATCCCAACACTACGCTTAACGATCTAGGAGACACGGAGGGATTCGATCAGCCTGGTGAGGAAGATGAATTATACATCCTGCACTTCAAAGACAACGTGTACAGACGGGTGCCGTTACCAGATTTAAAAGAGCCCAAATGGCTGATCAACTTAACATTCACCTCACCTTATATCACATTAAATAATGGGGTTGTCTCTAAGATTAAGAACAACGGTATCTGGGCCGGGGATTTCATTCCGGAGAATACATTAGTACACGTAGCATCTACTGGTTACGAAAAAAAGGGGTTAAGTGCTTATCCAAACAATAAATTAACATTTAGCAGTAATCTTGATAGAATATCCTCCCCTTTCACCCTCATCATAGAAGTCTTCTTTACGGCTTTATTCGATGGAACCCCCCCAATAGTACACCAAATTTTACCCGGGGTGTCAATACGCTGGTCTTACATAAGCCAATATTGTCGTATTGTTATACAACAGGATACCACGGGTCCTATAAACCACTTAATAAACCTCAGTGGGGTTTCTATTACAACAGGAAATTCTATTAGCCTCTCACCTATTGCCCTGACTAGTAGTCTAGAACTTGTAGACTTCAAATTCATTGATAGGTTTTTAACTGAAACCCAATTAAAATATCTTTCAAAATATACATTATAGGATGGGTCTGTACCCAGTCGTAGAGGAAGTAGCGAAGACGCTGGAAACCATAGATGGGTTCCGCTTGAGGCAGTTATGTGATGTGAAACGTCAACTAGAACAAGACCGTGACACGCGGAAAGCACTATGTAAAAAGTACAATAGAGCTTTCAATATCGTGGACGGGGCTGACACTACCCTTATGGCAACCAGCATGGGACTAGGGGCGGCAGGCGTTGGGTTGTTAGCTACCATCGTGGCTGCACCTATAGTGCTAGGTATTGAAATAACAGCTGGGGTGGCAGGGTTGGCAGGGTTGGCGCTTAAGTTAGTATCACGCAGACTTAATCGTAAGGCATTGAAACACGACGAGATCAGGGTTCTGGCCGAAGCAAAGCTGAACACAGTGAGTGAGCGAATTTCCACGGCACTCTCTGACAGTAAGATCTCAGAAGAGGAGTTTCGTTCAATCCTATCTGAACTCAAAAAATATAACGGAATGAAACAAGATATTCGGTCCAAGTCTCGTAAGTCTGCTATCAGCGAGGACGAGAAAAAAAAGTACATAGAACAGGGGATACAAAAAGCCCAGCAAGCCTTTATTATGAACACCAAAGAGATCGTAGGCGGTTCACGTTAAACTGTTTCATCGATATAAACGTGACATAGGCACAGACGTTAAGTAGTAGGGGGAACACGAGGGTGATAGCCGTAAGCGGGCCACCGATCCTATATGGTCAGTCAAAACTTACAACATAGATAAAGTGGATATGAAAGCCGACGAACCTAACTTGTACTACTTGAGGGATGGGCCGGGTAGGGGGTTTGTAAGAGAAGAATTATTGATCGTACCGTACGGCACAGTGTTACCTCCAACCAATACACGGTAAACTGTTTCATAGACACCCAACCTTTTTGTAGTAGGGGTAATAGTAGCAAGATCTAAGGTCCCAACCAAAGCCTTTTTTAGTAAATAAGGCTTTGTAGAGACATTTCTTGAAAGTGGTCCAGAACCCCCATTGTATATACTACTACTTATTCCACCTACGTTTCCAGACCCGTGAAGGTCCCGGGATAGAATAGGCCTTCAGCAACCCGTGCTTGCCACGAAAGGCGGCTATGCTTCTCGTAAGAGACGACTAACGGGATCGGGTGGTCAGGCTCGCTGACTTGGTTGACACATGTCATCGGATCCCAGTTGCGTAGATCATGCTGTTAATGACTGGATTGTCTGGTGCAGACTGGTGGATTGTTTACAGACCCGCCATATAGCTGGAACAGTTTTGAGTGCGGCGTGAAACTCAACTCAATCACTCAGTCAATCACTCACCTACGTTCCCAAAAAGTGTTTTATATGGATAATTACATCTGCTGACCGCTGATGTGTCTACACATGGCAGCATCACGCCGTTACCTAATTGCTCTTTCTCCAAGCAGGGGCAGTAGGTGCGTCCATGGTATAAACGGTAGTAAACGTCTGTGTCCTAAGGTATAACGTTTGCGTTGAAAGAAATTGGTCAGTTCCTCATCCCCGCCTTCTGTATCTGGAAATAGAATTCTTCGTTATCAAGTCTGCCTGAACAAAATACTACTTGAAATATATTTAAACGATGCAGTGGTAGCTAAACACCATGGTGGTCTTGGTTCGATTTCCCATTTGGATGCATGTTCTTGCTGTAATACTTTCAGAAACCTGCTTAACATCCTACTTTCTCACTTGCTTTGTACAGTGAGGCCGTTTGATTGGTCTTTGTGAATACACTGTGTAATATGGACATTTCCCATAAAGCTATTTTAGACAGTTCAGTCATATGAACGACGTGCATGTGAATGTGCGGCTGCTTTTTCTATCTCAGACTTAAAATAGATTTATAACGATGCCCCATGTCGCAGTTAAGCATGAATGCCCCACTCCCACACATCACACTGTCTCGGAGCGGACCAGTCGTTGTTGTATCAATTTATGCCAAGTACCATATTTTAACGTCTTTTGACATGACGTTACCAGGGATTGAACCCGCGACTTTCCGCTCTCCAGGCGGACGCTCTAACGCCTACACCACGGAGACGGTCACTGTGAATGAGTACGAGGTATTAACACATGTTTCTTGCTGACACCTTTAAATAAGAATACAACGACAATGGCCGATGTCCTTCAGCCTATAAATAATCAATCTGGACCAGACAATCCAGTAATCAACAGCATGGACACCGATCTGTGTAATTGGGAACAGATGACATGTGTCAATCAAGTCAACGAGCATGACCACCCGTTAATCGCCGCTTACGACAAGCATACACGCCTCTGCGTTTCTGGGGTTCTCCCCTAACAATTACTTTTCAGAGGTTCTCCCATAAAAACTAATTCCGACCGCGTTTCGAACAAATCCCTCTTCACGACCAGTTACACGCTGAGTGTTACGGTGTGTCCCCTGGTATCATCACGTCTGTATCAAGTGTCCTATCTCTAATGCGAAGTTCCAAGCATGTCCATGATCTTAATGGTGGTCGTCGTCTGTGTCCTAAAGCATTGCAAAGGTTAGAAGAAATGAGTCAGTTCCCTACTCTCCCACCTGTGCCTGCTGTGGTATAGGTCATTACTACACGTTAACAAATGTAATTCTTTGGTAACACGTGGTCCTAGGCATGCTCCAGCTCTTTAAAAAATATAGGGTGGCTACGAGGTAGCACACGATGTTGGTCCGTGCTCAACTTACCATTAGGTAAGAGTGTGTCCAATTTGTATCTGGTGTTGCCCACCGTGGATGTGATAGAATATAATCTGAAGTCTGGGCACAGAATGACTGAGTACGTTCATACTGTTCCTGTTATTAATACTGACCCTTGGTACACGTTGAGCCACACTGCTCCTTGTGGGAATTTGCTCTGTGAAAGTTTCCTGACGATGTTTATTAAAGTAACTCGAGAATACCAGATTGAGTGAATTTATTTTGACGCCACACCCAATAATATACCGGCTATAAATAAGATCTAAATAAATATAGACTATAAATATTCGAGTCTGGACCAGACAGGCCAGTGAGCATGAACGTCTATATGCTCAATTAGGAAACGATGATATGTGTCAACCACGAGTCTGACCACCAGATCCCGTTAGTCGCCTCTTACGACAAGCATAGTCACCTTTTTTGGCTAGCTTGTGTTGCTGAAGACCTTGTCTACCCCGGATCTTCACGGATTGAGAATACCAGAGGAAAGATGCGTAGTGGAGTGGTGTTGCAATGAGACGGCGAAAGTCCTTACTTCGTGTTCTCGCACTTGATGACAGATTAGTACGTACAGGAAATCATTATTCTTCTACAAAGAACTGAGTAAGTGAAAATGCCTGGGTAAAAGAGCATAATTTAGTATCATGTAC
The DNA here is from genome assembly GCF_037392515.1 of Haliotis asinina. NCBI lineage: Eukaryota > Metazoa > Mollusca > Gastropoda > Lepetellida > Haliotidae > Haliotis > Haliotis asinina. Next base: position 7,614,546 of record NC_090290.1, on the reverse strand, counting down.
AATAGTTCACGCAGAAACGCAGCATTGTGTATGGTTCACTTCTATTATTCAATGCCTATGCCTATTACAAGAAATCTGATTTACAATCGAAACCATAACACAAATGTATTAGTTAACTATGGCATTTTATGGAATAGAACATATATTACTTACAACTATTGCCTGTTAGCATATTGTATACATATACATGCCTATGGTTGTCATTTACAGGTTTGGGTAAGTTTGGATAAGTAAAATACCTGATAAGTAAACAATTTTGAGTCCCTCCAAGTTTTACTGACCAGGTTTGTGTTTTCAATGCACTGCGATCAACCCATGCTAGACGACCGACGTTATTGGTTGTCTCGGCCTGCAATCAACGCCATGTCTGAATCAGACTCACTTATTTACAAGCCGCCATCTGACAGCAATTCATTGCCAGGCCCGTTTAAAAGATAGCATGCTAACCAGCTTTCCCAGTATTTATGCAGCATCGACTGCACCATTCGTACACCTGTGTAGTTATACAAAGGAGATACAACACGTCACTGTCATCGAACAGAGATGTGCAATCAAATATTGGCCACAGCTAAGTCACGATACGAATTCTGAAAAGATGCCATATCTTGGTCCCTGTTCAGTCACTACAATTGCTCTTCTGGGGCTTTCTCAGGGTACGCCCATCTAGGGTCCACGGGTAGCCATCCCCAGGATGCCAAGTGCGGTGATCCCTTTTATTGTAGTTGCGTTACCTCTCCGTTGTCAACAAGTTTATATGATCTAAGTTTCATGCATACTTTGACTATGTTATACTCAAAACATGACCGAAACCCTGATAATGTGAAGACAAACCTTAAAGAAATACCCACTCGGATGTTCAAAACTACAACCCATATTCTATTTCCTCAGTGATAAAACCCGACCGTTAGCTGTAATATTGTTGAGTGCGGAGAAAAAGTATCACCCAGTGATAAAACTCTTTTGGAACACACGTTACATACTTTCCATGAACCAATTCCCTTGCACTAAAATTGTCTTCAGCAGACTTGCAGCAGACTTCTTCCAGTAAAGACGGCTGGAGATGTATATCCTCAATCTGTTTCAAGAATGAGAAGGCAACTAATATCTTGTAACATCATTCGCATTCAGATGGTATATGAAACAGGTCCACAATCTGACACTGTCTGGGCTTTTTGCGAACAAAACGAACATTCTCCAATGATGTAGAGGACCTTGGCGATGTTCAGACGAACTCGTTTATCAGTGAAATTCCCAAGCGGGAAAGACATTTGTTAAAGGGTCAGTGTTAAGGTAACACTAGTTCAATGAATGCCTCGGAATTAATCAAAATGAGCAACGTTTCTCTGATAAAAGAGCTGTTAGATGAAGACGCCCCTTCTTTATTGATCTCCCAATACGCATTTGTGTCGCAACAGCAGACTCTAAGTAGAAACTAAGGATCATACGCTGTCATTGGTAGACTTCGTTCGATAACATGGAGGAATGTACAGGATGGCCAATGGGTGTGTAATTGCTTTCAGATATTTTCGAATGAAGAGGAGACTAAAGAACAAAAAGGAATAATTTTACATGTCTGCTTGGACATGATGACGCTCAATTACTATTTATAGAATAACCAACGTGGTACAGATGATTACGGGAAATATGCCCGAGTTGAAATCTTGTTCACAGTGCTTCGCTAAGGATCGACACTGAACATTATTTTGACGAGAGCATATTTCCCGTAGTCACTCGAGCCGAGTTGGTTATTCTATATATTATCCATAATGTGATTTAAAAAGACGAATCGCGAAATTAACACCTGTGACCTCACATGTGACCTCAAACAGCTGATACGTATTCATCGCATATTACACCTAACTTCCCCAACGGTAACAACATAACTATGCCATGGAAAGTAGTACATTGTAAAATGCAACAAATATATTATTTATGGAATGATTTATAACCATTTTTAACCATTTATAACCATGATAAAATGATCAGGCAAATATCATTGAACTTAATAACAGCTACAACGTTATTTGACTAAGTCATCGTACATCGTACATTCACGACCTACGTGTGTCAAGTGACGGGTGGCATTGTAGTGTTGAAACACACATAGACAAAAACCTGTCAATTCGGTGGAAACTCAACGGTTAAAAACTGGGAAATCTAAGGTTTTCGTTCAAGGAACTCAAGAAGTGAGACGACTGAACAACATTTTGTTCTGTGGAAGGCGTGTCACTGTCACGTCATTGTTCGAAGTCCATTGTCATTGTCCAGAGTACAGAAGCTCCAAGAAGAAGAACTCAAGTGGGAATCCGAGTCATTGGGAATACGCCTTGCTAGAGCAGATGGTAGGGTGACAGAGGAGTCATCTGAGATTGTGTTATGGAATACATCACCATGAACTGGACTGGAGAATAGAGTACATATGTACAGAATAAAGATTTACGGCATGCGACTGTGACGTTCGAGTCGTGGTATGGACGCCGACTCGTGTCACACTTTCAGGTAGCTTCTTAAATCGGTATCGTGCTGCTTCTATTTCCCCCAATTCAGTTCCATCCACAAAGAGATGTAATTTTCATGCCTGTAAATTTTTTATCATTCTACCTGTTTAGGTCACCGTCATCTTGAATTAGGTCATTGATCTTGGCCGGGGTTAGCCTAATGGTGGCCATGCTTGTTTACGAAAAGACGACTATTATAACGCGATTTTATTGCAAAATAATGATGGCTAATAAAATCAGTATTCGCATTACTTAACCTTCATGTTTTCGGGGTTTTTTAATCTCGGATCGTATGAATACAGCACGTTGTAATTATCAATGGAATGATAAAATTTGTCCATGAACTTGGATCATGAAAAGTAGTTCCGTCAACCATTTGTTCTCTGCTTAGCTCACCAATCAACGTTGAGAATCACTGAAGAGCAGACGTGCGAATATCACAAAAGTAATCAACTGTGTAACCTAGCCCGCGTGGCTAATAAAACACAGTTATAACTGGAAATATCACAGTCAGTGAATGCGTTTAGTTTCACGCCGCACTCAAGTTATATGGCAGCTGTCTGTAAATAATTGACTCTCGACCAGACAATCCAGTGATCATAGATGTACGCATTTGGCACGCGATATGTGTCAACAAGCCTGACCATCCATTAGTCGCCCCTTACGACATGTATGTGTTACTGAAGATCAATTCTAACTCGTCACGGGTCGGGAGGGCAAGCTCGCTGACTTGTTTGACACACATCATCGTATCCCCATCGCAAAAAAAGTGACCATGTTGATCACTGGATACAAATCTTGCAGGGGGCAATGCAGGTCCCCATGGTCCTTTTACGGCAATCTCCATTTAGCTGCTGACGACCTCTAGCCCTTTTACATTGAATATTTACATGTGATGATATATGTTATTGTTACAAACTGCTTTTTTGACAAGCAGCAGCTGGGAGTTACCTGTAAACTTAGTCAAACTAAAAACATGACATGGATAAACATACTTTGAATATTACTGTCTTGTGCACCTTCTTTGGAGGACAAGCATTTTACCGGGACGGTGGTGTGGCCTCGTGGTTAATGCTGTCGCACGTCACGCTGCAGGCCCGTGTTCGATTCCCCACATGGGCAGAATGTGAGAAGCCCGTTTCTGATGTTCCCTGTCCTTCCTTTACAGCCACAAACAATCTGATATTATGTATTCATTCGACTGATTTCATTGCATAACCCAAAAATAATAATCAAATCAATTTGTCCTCAAAATATCACTTAGTGGATGTTGGATTGATCGATTTTTATTGCTTTAAGACAAGAAAGGTAGTCTGAAAAATGACAAATGCTTCATGTTTGGCTTGCTTATTAATGTGTCATTGTGCTGTTAATATGACCTTACAAATGGATGTTGGATTGATCGATTTTATTGCCTTAAGACAAGACACGTAGTCTGAAAAGCGACAAATTGTTCACGTTTTGCGTGCCTATGAATGTGTCATTGTGCTGTTAATATGACCTTTAAATTATCTGTAAAAACGGATGAGGTATTCCGGAGTATTGATGATATTGTCCTGGACCCAATGACTGAGGCACTGGCAACTATATTAATATGGGTTCCTTAACTGATTGTGCACGGTTATGTATGCTCTAAATAACTTCGTTTGTTTCAGTTTTCTTTTGTTTTGTTAATGTTAAATCTGACACTAGCTGCATTCACTGCCATTATGGAGAAGAACGAAATCTAGTGAGTGCTACAATTTCAAGATGTATTCTAGAAACATAAAGGTCAGACTGTTTGTATTCCGAGTGGTCAATAGGAGAAGATCATTTACAGTAGCGTTCTTATAAAGAGGATCTAAGTACAATCATTTGTCGGACTGGATTCTGTAGGACCTAATTTGGAAACGTGCTTCAGGAAAAATTGTAAACTAAAAGTCACGTGTTCTGTAATCTGATGATCGAATGGCATTCGATTCCCTGAGAATGAAAGATCATTCGCTGAGTGCTGACACGTAGAATTATGGGACACAATGGTTTTTTTGCGTCATCAGCGGTGACAAGGTCATTCAAATCATATTGTGAAGTGAAACCTCCCGCTAACAAATTCCCGGGCTTCAAATCCTTAATTACACCCGGAAATTGACCAACGTGTGGTATTTATCTCCTCATTTGACGTTGTTTCAGTCACAGACGATCAGAACCTACCTCCAAGCTATGACCTGGGGATGATGGAAAGCCTCCAAAGCTTAACATCTTAGTGATGAATAGAATCTTGTATTTTTGAATTACATTTACAAGTACCACCATACATGATAGAGCTGTAATGGAGTTTATAACGGAACAGTGCCCTATAAAGTTGGATGATGCTGTTCTAATCCCCTCCAGCTGGAAGCAAATTTTAACATATCCAAAGCCTTCAGACACGTTTTAAATACATTATATGAAGGCGAAAGGTCAAATCAGTATGATAGGTTGTACTTATGTTTTGTTATCTGTATCGGGTCTAGCTCCCAAGTTCAGGTCTTACTTCATGAGTTGAATTTTTGTCTCCTTAATCCTCGCAATGACACGAGGGCCTGTGACAATTGGGCCCATTTATATGTTGCCCTTCAAGCTTTTCTACGTTTCTAAAATGTTGTAGAGCCCCACAGCTGTCACACGCTCCTGCACAAGCCAGTATTATAGGGCGAAGTTAGCGAACAATATTCCTCGAGCATAATAGTCCAGCCAATGAGAGGTCAATATTGAGAGTTGCGAGAGAATCCACCATAGCATTTCGTTGATTTCAGTTTTCTTTTGCAATACAGTAAATAATGCGCCACATTATCTAGTTGATTACCCAATAAAATTCTTTGTTAATATTACTGTGACATGTACCAGAGCCACAATGCCTAAGATGAAGTCTGGAAGAGAGAACCTCTTCTCTCCGACTGTCTCGATTGAGAAAAGACTCGAGGTCATAGAAATGGCGTAAGGCGTCCTTTTAAGGATAAGGCCCGACGGAGAAATCTGGTCTACAGTTTTTCCGATTTTACAGTATCAAACCCCAGTAGTTTTCCATTCAGTACAAAGTTGCGAGGGGACATCGAAGGAAATAAGAAAGTAAGTTGTCCCTGCAACCCGCCATTTTGTTTAAGCATTGAACGTCATACTGGTGGTTCCTATTTCAGCAGGAGAAGGTGATTTTGTGTCCTGTTCTAATTCATCAACGTCTAATGCAGCCTTTACCAATTTATCAGATCTCTCATTTCCAAGTAGTCCACCATGAGCAGGTTATCTCGAGGATTCAGCATCTAAAGTATCTTTACTTAAGTCGTTGAAAAGATCGATTAAAGTGTTGATGAAGTCCTGTCTGGCTGAGAAAGAACCTGACCGAATTTCTTATATAGCACTGCCAGGATGAGTGAATATAAATCCAACACAGTGCTTCATTGGGTGATGCAAGTTCAATACAGAAAATACTGAAAGGTGATCAGCAAGACGTATAAAGATTTATCTTTTCCAATTAGCAATGAAGACACCCACACCATCATGACCGGACACTGGGATCCATCGGATGTTGTCTGGATATCATCATCACAATCATGTGTCCGGATTTCCTTCTTGAAAACTAACCATGTGATCACCATGTGATCACCAAGTAGCAACTTCTTCAAGAATTAACATGAGGTGATTTGATTATGTTTACATGAGTGTGTGTTTCAATACCTGTAAAATCCACAGACTAATTTTGTCATCTTTCATAAGCTCTCACTCAGGCCAACTTTGACGTCAATATTTTCGACCTGCATGCATACACTTCTATTATCTTTTACCTCCATGCATTTGCCACACATGTGCAATCTAATCGTGTTTATATATGTCGTACGTAATATCTGCCCAGTCTGCGAATTACGCAAAGATACTGCCCCAATCGGCAGGTTGGCAACGCCTCACTGCGTAATACTTGGAATGACAGAGGAATGCTGTGATCATAAGCTATTTTGGGTTGCAAGAGAGACTTATTAAAAACAATGAGACGCAGTTTATTTTAATATTAAGAATACCCTGTTTAGAACCTCTGTTTGGTCAAACCCTTCCCATTCCGGAAATGACAGTTGTGTGAACACATCCTGCCTGATTTGTACCATAAACACCGCCTGTTGAACACATCCTATCTGATTTGTACCATAAACACCACCTGCTTGAACACATCCTGCCTGATTTGTACCATAAACACCGCCTGTTGAACACATCCTATCTGATTTGTATCATAGACACCGCCTGCTTGAACACATCCTATCAGATTTGTATCATGGACACCGCCTGCTTGAACACATGCCAGAACAGGTACACTTGCTGTAACCCTACCAGCCACCAGTGATATCAAGCTTGGCAACCGATCTCACAGATATCATAGTGTCTGTGTTGAGCACTTGTAACAGCACAATGACAAGGCATGGGCAGAACTTCGCCCATTCTCGCGGATTGTACGCACGGCATGTACATGTACGTCACATGATGCGACCCTATATTGATTTGATATCATTACAGTGCGACCACTTGTAGACTTATATTGATCATTAAAGAAGTTGGAGTACCATTAACAATTTCATTACGATATGGCGAAGTAACCGAATCAATTTATTACCATCAATGAGCATGTTCTCAGTTTGCCACAAGACAACACAGATTATTCCTCTTCTCCCTGACACTTGCAAAGGACCATCAAAGATTTGGCGTCCTAGAAACCTTCTGTGGTACAGTTGCAATAATGCTACTTGCCAGGAAATCGTTGTCTTTCTATAACTATATCATATTAATGCATAAACCCATGTTCTGTCATTGTACTGTAGGGTCACAGTTACTGGCTTGTCTAGTCCACACTCTATCTTGCCGTTGTTTGGAGAAAAACTACATATATACTCTTCAAAAAAAGTAGGGAGATATTCATTTTTTTAATTTACGATTAAATTATTTAGAAGATTCATCGGAGTCAGTCAATGTTGATATGATATTATTGAATGTTTTGACAATTCATTACCATTTGCACTTCCTTATAACCATAGTTATTTGGAATGAAAGATGATTGGTGTATGGCATGTAATTTGCATGTATACAATTTTCATTTCAAAACAAACTACTAGAAACAAACACTAAAAAAATTAGCGATGTAAGATGAGTGTGAAAAGTAATGTTTTAAGTGATTTCTCGACCTTCTTGAAGAATCAAAATCAAGAATGGGAAACCATGCACCAGTATGGGTGCTCCTGCGTGCATATCATGCGTTGTGTTTAGGGGTGGTAATAGAGGGAAATGGCGGTGCGTTCATAAGATGTCTGTCATTGAAAGGCTTGTTAACGTTTACACTTCCTATCCAAATTGAAAGTTCCCCTACCTTCGTTTTAAGAGTATATATTAACTTAAGATTAGAGAGTCGTAACTTATACGTTATTATGGCACGTTTACTCAAAGTAAAGTCCAGGTGTACCGTGAAACAAAGTACAGGCCCGTCAGACTCTGGGACCGGCGTGAAGCCCACCAGAGAACGTATGGTGACCTAACTTTGGTTGCTGGTGATCTATAGCGCGATTGTATATTGTATTTGAGATTAATAATGTAACATTTTAAAATGATCATCGACGTGTTTGGTTATGATCTATGATAGTCTGTTGTTCTTCCTTTTGATGACAGCTTTTTGAATAGTATAAGTATATCTACATATGCTTGTGGCTTTATGTCGTCACGATCTGGCTGAGAAAATGCCAGATGACTTCTCAGTCTCGCACAGAAACAATGCACACTGAATACATAATCAGCCAGATTTGTACAATGGGCTCTTTGAGGAGAGATTCCTGATGGATGTGGAAACGGTGTTATTAGAACAGGGTCATGGGGATCCTTACCTCGTTGGACAGAATGTATTTCAATAGAAAATGTTCCACTTCAGTCTGTACATCAATAGTGGCGTCAGTTTTCTTCTTTTATGCAAAGTTACGAAGCCTAATTTTCTCGGAAGCTGGAATGGGAAATTCATAATAACTTCATCACTAAATTTTATTACAAACTGATGGTGTGGCTACATCCTTTCAGTCATATCGTGTTCATAGCACGTATAGAAAGAACTGTCAAATAACTAAATCATCACATTCATAGATGAAAAAATATACATATGTAAATGGTAAACTGTCACTATTGAAGACAATATAATATAACATACAGGCTATAGATCACCAACAGGGTCTTCTCATTTACCCACCCCCTATTGTTCTAGGTGGACTAATAACCGACCCGGGATAATCCGCCAGACAATAGATGTCTCTTGAGTTTTGCTCTCCGTGAAATAAAGTTCCCCCACAATGTAATTCCCATACGGTGTGACAAATACAAACGCAAAACAGTTATAACTTCATTAGCTTGTTCAATGCTGTACAAATATGTACATATCTGACGTGTTCTCTGCTACAACATCAATCAAAATGGATACATCATTACTGTCATTCAAAATTTACATGATGGTCTCTGAAGGGCGTCACAAAGTTATCTTTGATGTTAACCGTGGCAGGATTTCTGGACACAGTTCCTATGAATGGATGTACCCCTTCTCCTCTTAGTTGTAAACCTATGTTTCAGGAAAATCAAGTACTGACCGCCCCTGCCATTGGGGATGAATTTCGCATTCTCTTGTTGGTTAGTCATCGTGACTGACTTGATAACCGAAATCATTATATACTGATGGTGATGGTAAAGAGTGTTCAGTAAATCTATTAAGAAATCAGCAACAACAACAATCATTAACCTCAATTCATGAACGGTATACACCGTTGACCTGGATGAGACTAATTAGTGTCACCCACCAGGACCTGGTTTCATGATGAGCACTGTCATCACTGTCCCGTGTACACTATACCTCTTCATCCCTTATCATAAGTTTAGGGTGATGGGTAAGTGAGAATGACCCTCACCAACAACTGAAGGTAGCTCATCATACTGGTACCCCTGCCAAAGTCCAACACATGTTAAAATAACACTCGTTATGGTTAGTTGCATGCGTGATTGGTAGGCTGTACCCTTGATCAAGAAAAAGGTATCTTTCCCTTTGACTACTCGCAATATGACCACTCCCATTTTGTCTACACATTTTTAACGCACACATATAATGGGGACCGTTATGTTAAAAAATGTACTGCACACGTACAGTCGATTACTCTCAGTGTCTCTACTCTTTGAGATAAACCTATAACGTGATTCAACCATACTAGGGAAATGGGGACAGTATTTTTTCTTCCTCCATGGGCCCAGGTAGATTTACGTCAGTCACTTCAGTCGTTAGAGATTGTGATATTTATATTTTAACCTCACATATTTACCAAAACTTTGACAGCACTGATGTCTCTTTTATAAGAGATCAAGATTCTTGTGTAAAAGAAAAAGAAAGGATCTTCTTAACTAGGTTATTTATCATTTAGTAATCGGTTTATGAAATGAAATTGAATTGATTGACACATATGAATGTGAGTATGAATGACATGGACTTGTTTCGCTATTACATGAACCTTTTCTGATGTAATATAAAGACATCACTGGAACATACAGCCGGTGCATGGATGGCATACAGCCGGTGCATGGATGGCAGAGTGGTCCAAGTAGGCGACTCCGGGTGAGTTAATGCGAGTTTATTCTTGATATGTCTATAACAGATAAGGTCATGATGGAATGACTATGTCTGGCAATTATTCTGGCAGTCAAACATTCACCTATGATGCTTCATCTCTGTGTAGAAGTCATAATCCTTCCTGCTTTGACTTCTGCCTAGAACCGAAAACCATTTGCCACCCTGCCTATTGATCCAGCTTGTCAAACGTCATGTATTAGACGCAGTCTATTCATTGGTATTTATCTGTTTATTTTGGGGGGTTTTTGGTTGTTGTTTTTTTTGGGTTTTTTGGAGGAGTGGGGAGGGGGTGGTGGCTGTCTTTTGTTTGTTTGTTTTGTTTTGTTTTGTTTGGTCTGGTTGTTTGGTTTGTTGTTGGATTTTTTGGGGTTTTTTTGGGGGGGTTGTTTGTTTGTTTGTTTTTATTTTTATGTTAATTTTAGATTCCGCTCACAATGTCTGCTAGAGATGTGATCTTTAAGATCTCTATTTCCATTACTTCCTGTATTGTTAATACAGAAACCTTGCACATTTTCATTATTTCCAGACCCATGAATGTCCGTGGTATCCGGGGTAGAATGGGCTTTCGGGAATCCATGATTGCCCTCAAACGCAACTATGCTTGTCGTAAAAGGCGCCTAACGGGCGGTCAGGCTCGCTGACTTGGTTGACACAGTCATGTCATCGGTTCCCGATTGCGCAGATCGATGCTCATGCTGCTGATCATTGGAATATCTGGTCCAGACCGCCACCATATAGCTGGAATATTGCCGATGGCACGTAAACCTAAACTCACTCACTAACTCACTCCAATCCCTAAACACCTATTACTGCGAACCGGTGATGACTAATTCCAATTAACCCTGCACTGGGGAAATTGATGAACAGTTTATCTCACAATCGCTAGCTACATCTAAATCTTTGCAAACTCTACCGTGCAAATTGAAAGACCATTTTCACCTTATTGCACAAAGGGTTGAACAAGCACACAATGTTACTTTTTTCTTTTTGATAATATTTACTGTCCACCACAATAAGAGGTAAGTATGAAAAACAAGTCACTGAGCAGTCTCTTTTTTTATCAGAAGTAATGGTCAGTTTAGTTTTTTAAGACTGATGTGTTAAGGTATCCAGCAGCTGTTGTGTTCTCCATTTTATTTATGATCATATATTTCATCTACAGTTTTTTCAAGATATTATATAGATTGCAAGATAATAGTGAGTGAGTGAGTTTAGTTTTACGCCACACTCAGCAATATTCCAGCTATATGGCGGCTGTCTGTAAATAATCGAGTCCGGACCAGACAATCCAGTGACCAACAACATAAGCATCGATCTGCGCAACTGGGAACCGATGACATGTGTCAACCAAGTCAGCGAGCCTGACCATCCGATCCCGTTAGTCGCCTCTTACGACAAGCATAGTCGCCTTTGATGACAAGCGTGGGTTGCTGAAGGCCTATTCTACCCCGGAACCTTCACCAAGACAATAAGAACATGTGGATCACAAACGATCATGAATAATATTAACACTGGCAGTATATTCTTTACAAAATGTACCTGTATGTCCTTCTTATAAAGATTTGCGTAGGAAATATATAACTGAATAATATTTACGTAAACCACTTTCATCAAGTTTTGATCGACTTCTTTCATCAACTTACCAGCGTGTAATCACCACGTTGCCGTATCATATTAACCATGCTCTTAATAAACGTAACAATTTGATATAAAGTTTTGTAGATCCATCGCAATTCACTAATGTAAGGTAATTTATTGCCTGAAACATGATTAACTGTTTGGAAATGAATTGCTACTTTTTGCAACATATGTGTCTGGTAAACGTATAACATCAGTGTGTGGGGGTTGGAGGAATTTTGTAAAATACATGTCACTGACTTGATAGAGAGTCCGTTTGAAATATTTTACATCGACATTCAAAATAATCACACAAAAGAAGCTACATCCCTATTGTATTCAATCACTCTCACTCATTGACAGTCAGACCGAAAGTAAATCTGAAGTAAATATGATTATACTTATAATAACATCTAAATAGCAGTTCGAGTATTCAGTGCTGTGCCTTCGGTGTGGAAAATGGAACTACTTAAGGTGAAGGGGCAAGGAATAGCCCAGAAACGTTGTGACATGCAATGAAGAAGTTATGATCCATAATATATGCCACTTTACTTGAAAGCCAACTTCTAAAAGCCTCTCCAGAATCTCTAGTATGTAGAAATGCCGGGACCACAGCATGTTTTATGCTGTTTTGTATTGTTTTTTGTTTGTTTGGTTGCTTGGGGGTTCTTTTAAGTTGTTTTTTTTTTTGTTTTTGTTTTTTTTAAATATATATATATATATATATATATATATATATATATATATATATATATATATATTCCTTTTTTTGCTCGTTTGTTTGTTTCTTTAATTTATATAACTTTGTAATAAAGCAATTTAATTACTTAAATTCCATTCACTAACACATGCAGTTATCAATGCTTAGTCATTTGTAGATACTGTTTACAATGGAGCCTTAACCCTATTGGTTAATGATTGCTACCATTGGTTACATATATGTATTCTTAGAACACTCACAATATTGTTTTGTAAGGATGTACATCTGTGAAGGCCGAATCTTGCTGGACGAGAAATAACTGTCAGTATTTTTTTGATATCTCACAAGGGATTTATGTTGTTTGTTTGTTCCATCCTTGAGAGTATATATCATCCGTTACATTGTGGTCCTGCTATCACTATTCTGGTCTCAGGTCCTCACATAACAGCATCAGTTATAGTCTTTACCTGTGTTCCTAATGATAGATATTTCCCCGCATATTTCAGCTGTCTGTATCACTGTGTACAATGTCCTGTTCCCTAAGAACACAGTATGTTTCATGAGGAATGAGTGAATTTATTGTTATGCCGCTTTTAGCAATAATCGAGCATTATCACAGCGAGGGACACCAGACATGGGCTTCACACATTGTTGCCATGTGGCGAATCGCACCCCACCATCCCATATTTTACTGGGAAATATATAACAATATATAACAGCACTGAGTGCTTGTCGACGCACCTGTTGTGTATATACCAGGATCATCACCACCATGTACAAAACACACTTTTGACAAATGCATCTCTGCACATAACTATTTTTATTGGGAATAGCAATGACAGAGATACAGACTAACTTTTCTCCTCACAAATAAGTCATCCACCCTTCCGAAGAAGAGCGCTCCCCTACGGCCAGCTACACGCATTGACCGCTATTGTATGGCAATCTCGAAACACCACAGTGGTGCCAAATGCCATTTCTGTAACCAGCGGTTCTAAGCATGTCCATGAGCCTAGTAGTTGTCTGTGTCCCCAGGCAAGACCAACGCGTTGGTAGATATCGGTCAGTTTCCCCTTCTCCGCCTATTGTATGCCTGGCCATTACGGCACATTACCAAATGCAATGCCAGACATGTCCATCAATGGAACATCTTTCAATATAGTATAATGGTAGCTCTATGGTTTCCTATCACTATTTGGGTCCGAGTTCGAGTTGCCATGTGGAATACAATGTGTTTACTCAAATCTCGTGATTCAGGTAGTGCTCTTTCTAGAGTGCGTTCTGAAGCTCGTGTACTAGAATATCCGACAATGCGACTCATGTTATGTGACGGCTTGACGGGCGGACTTTATAAACTATTAGGGTACCTGATCGCTCCAATTCTGGTTGACCGTGTTGAGTTCTCATCACAAGGGATGTGTATTTCAATGAAAACAGGTCAGGATCGTTTTACCATTGTTCTGCTAAATTTAGTTATAACACTTGTTATATTTGGAATACACTTTCTTAATAAAGTACAGATTCTAGTACTTGTATTGGACTGAGTCTCATGAGACTCGAAACCTCACCGGCGCTTAACCGCTCAGCCACCACGGCTTCTACAAAAACTGAATGCCAGGCAACTATCAATCTAGACTGCAGACTTTGTGTACCCCTCTGACAGGGCCGAAAGCTGTGAATACACATCATTGGTTTGTCTGGTCCAAACACGATAATCAACAGGCTACCGTGATATCGCGATGGGAAATGTTTCAACTATGAATATCCTAATAATGTCGTTGTCTTAGTTCTACGTATCGGAATATTTTGTTGTAAAATATACTGAGGAAAGAATAAGGGAACGCTTTCATGTGTAAAAGCGATGATGTTCGACATGTTTAAACAATAAGAATTTAACCATAACGGATTGAAAACACTGCCGTCATACGCATCTTTAGGGTTCATTTCTCACGTGCAGTTTAAGCACAAGGAGTATAAAGGCGTATGAACAATTTTAATACTACAAAATCACGAATTCGCGAGACACTCACGATCTTAAAGTCATGCCACGTGGATACCTTTCTCAAAATGTGAAATGGAAGGCTATCAGGAGCATCAACGTTTGGACATCAATTTGTCAGTCGAGACTTTAACAAGTCTTACAAGTGTGATATCGCGACTGTGGAATTTATACCGCCAGACAGGCGACGTTAAGATAAGACGTGTTCGTGATACCAATAAACAAAACGTCAGTGCGTGAAGACCGCCATTTACTATTGATTTCTTTGCGAAACAGATTCAAATCAGTTGCGAAAATGAACACTGCGTTCAGAGCAATAACACAGTTACGAATAAGCAACCTTACAATTTGGAACTGACTCAAATCAGCCGGCTTAATTAAACGTTTTCTGTAGGGCACAGACGTGGGAGAGATTGGGCTAGACAGCGTCGTGTGGGCCATATGTGACATTTGCATTATGTCATGTTCAGAGATGAGTACCGCTTCAATTTGGACTTTGCTGATGGTCGTATCCGTGTATGGCGACGTCTTCACGAACGTCATCACCTATGTACTGTACAACAGCATGGTCGATATGGGGGTGGATCAGTGATATTGTGGGATGGGATCAACTACAATAGGAGAACTCATCTAGTGCGATTAGATGGAAAGATAAATGTGCTGCAACTGGTAGTTGTTTCCTTCCAGTGCAAACCGGTGGGAATTTCGATTCCACATACAGTTTGCGTATGGAGGGATTTCCTGGGGCAAAACACGGTCATAATTCTATCACGGTCATCTGAAAGGCCAGATCTAAACCCCACTGAACATCTTTGATAGTTCGTGAACGTCGTGGCAGATCCCGCGATGTTCAGCCACAGACTAGTGACGCCATGTCCCAAGCTCTCCAAGAGTAAAGGCAGGCTATTCGCCGGGCTGTAATCAGGAACGTGATACAAAGTGCCCAACGTTGATGCACAGAAGTCATCTAGAGACACGGACGACACACCAGATACTGGCATTTCAGTTGTAGTGTGCATGACCTCACAAAGGAAACTGGCAAAGACACTATTTCTGCCTATGCATGCGTTCTCATTTCCCCCAGTATGCATTGTACATATACTTGTAGGTTTTTCAAGTAGGTTGAGTCACTAAGATAAGAAGGATATTCACTTAGATTTTCGAAACAATCAATATTCTATTCCGTCAATAATAAAACGATTGTTTCGGCACACGCGTTCCTTAATTGCCATGAACCAGTCGATAAACATAGTCATTGACAGATCCTAAAGCTTAAGATGACTACAAATGTATATCCAAAATTTGTTTTACGAATCAGGCGACTGCTAATGCCTCGTAAATTTTCTGGCACCGAGATAAATTATGAAACAGATCCACACGTTGATATTGCGATATGGACAGATTGTGGTAAAAAGAACATGTTTCCCATGTTTAAATCTTCTGCAGAATAACGGATTCAAATCAAGTCTCCAAAGATGAAGATGTCATCAGTGATTTCCATACTAACCTATTTATCAGTAAAATTCCCAAAATGAAAAAAGGGTATTTTCGTCAGAGGGTCAGTTTCTCGGTAATACTGGTTCAATGAATTGCTAGGAATTAATAAACGTGAGCATCGTTTCTCTTATCAAAAAGCAGTTACATGAAAACACCCCTTCCTTATTGATCTCCCTATCCGCATTAGGGGTTACAGCGCCAGCCTCTGAGGAGAAACTGAGGATCACACGCTGTTTCTGGGTGAATTCGTTCGATAGGATGGGGGGCATATGCAGAATGGACAGTGGTGATGTAATTGCTTTCGGATTTACTCATCGTATGGGAGGACTACCGGGCATTAAAGAGTTTGACTTCTGTACATGGAACCTGTGACTCACAGACAATTATTCAAATCAATTACGATCGGAATAATTTCTCTATCAGGCGGTATTGTGACAGTATGTGTGATGGAGATGTTAACCCAGTACCGGACTCTGTACCTGGACCTGTATTCAATAGGCAGAAAACCCTTTCCACATCCAAGGACTGCATGTGCATCTGGCCCGATAGCGAGATGCGATTTAATGAGATGTGATTAGGATGATGCAACAACCACGCTGCAAACACACTTTCTGGATATAGATTGTCTTATGTTAATTTTCGAGACATTCACAAATAACCACAGTAATACAAGCTAGGAAAAAGGTTAGGGATCATGGCTACATTTCGTGATGACTTTCTGAAGCGAAGAATGAGAAGTAAAATCTAAAAGAATGTCAAATATAAACCTGCTGTGAACAAACATGCCTCACATGCAATGACGTGCTACCACTTGTGAGGTTGTACAAAAAACCCTTAACGCTTCGACAGTCGTACATCTACGTTAAATGTATGGGAGTTCAGCTTAGAGCTATTTTTTGTGCACAACAGCACCCAGACACCCTGTAGACTTGATGTGCTGACTGATGTGCTTACTCAACAGGTCATATGCATTTCCTTTTTCATATTTTCCTCTTTCATCATCAGCTACATACAACTTCATTTCAAAAGGAGTACGGTGAAAGAACAAAATGAGGGGTTGTCGGTTCTAATGACCGGACCTTAAACTTTTCTTACAGATCGTAATCCCGACAATTGGTCAAACAATACTCCATTGACACTTTTCTTACATCACATGAGATCATATGTTTTGCTTGAGGCAGCTCGGGCATTTGAGTATACTTTTACAAAGGCTGTTCAGTGTGAGTAGACGTTTCATTTACGATAATTGTTTGTGGATACAATATAATTTCCTACCGCATAAAGGTATTGAAATACAGTCAAGCATGTTTTCATGCGGTGAGATTGAAACAAATTGATTTGGCAACTGATTCCAGATATAGACGACAGCTGAGCGGCTTGTAATGTGTCTGGCATTTTATGAAAGCCACCATCAGCACATTAAGGGAACATAATACAGGACATTGTTTCTCTGTTCTACAATAAGCCAAGCGTCTGCCCAAGAGGCGTGTTGTGACATATTCTGTGATATAGTTGTCAAGACCGTAATGCATTAATCTACACCAGACTCGCCTTCTCTGTTATATACCGTATATATGCGATCGTGGTGAGACACCTAGACGTAATTAAGATTAAAGCAGTATTTCAATAAGACTGAGACAAAGACGATTACCGTTGAGAGTTGAGTGAGTTTCCTGGCTATTTTATTTAGTGTTTTTCACTCAGTAAAACACTTCAGAGGTAAAAGTAGGCCATTTGCATTGGGTTGCATGTCTTTTTCCTGGTTCAACTGGTTCAAGAATGACCTTGTAGCTGCTACAAGGGTCATAAAGTTGTTGACATTGTACCTGACTGTACACAGTAGGTTGGTTGGTTATTCAACGTCTCACTCTGCACTATCCCAGCTATATGGCGACAGTCTATACATAAATGAATTTGGACCAGACAGTCCAGTGATCATAAGCATAAGCATCGATCTATGCAATTGGGCTGTGATGACAAATGTCACTGTTGCCACGGGTCAAATGCATACATACTTTGAGGCGATTCAAATGATTGCATGACATTTCCGGTGTGTCCTCACTTCACATCCACTTTGTTTTCTATGAAGTTAAGCGTAAATATCTAAATCCTGTTTTGAAGCTTTACGTTCCACTTCATGCTGCATTTTGAAATGTATGTTTAATATTCTGTTGTGCCAGGCGGCTAATGAATTTAAGCCTCGAGTCCAGAATTTGACATAATCGTCATATTCTAGAGAGATGAAATGAGTTAAGACCAACGTGTAAAACTAATGTGAAATGATTTATTTACTGTCTGTCGCATTGTTTCAGTTCAACAGAAGAAAGGCCAACACAGTCTGTTGCAGAAGCTGGAGGGTAACCTTTACCGAAAGAGGGAAGACAATCTGCATACACTTATTGAACGTTTAATTCTTGGAATGGCTTAAAGGTTCAATAAAGTTCCGTAGTTAAAATCAGTTGCAGTGTCCATGGATAAATCAATGACAGAGGGATTACTTACTGATCACCCCGTGTCGGTTTCGTCACCTTCAATGTGACAATAGTTCATGTGTACTTTGACGTTGCTGTTAACGTTACATCGAAACGTTTGCTCAACAGCGGTATAAAAACAGGAACTCTTGTCTCTTGTCTTTGAATGGCACGGGATCTTCTTGTGTGTCACCACTTAGTTTTCTTCACCGTGCCCTTCCGGTCCCTTCTTCAGCCAAAGTGGGTTTGGAATGGCGTGTCCGACTGGCATGACATTTTGCGATATTGTATTCGATATGTTTTGTTAGACGAGGAAGCCGTGAACATCCATATTAGAATGGATCTTCAGCAACCCATGCATGTCGTTAGAGGCAACTAACTATATCACGTGATAAGAATGGTTGACTTGGTTGACACATGTCATGCATCGTATTCCCACTGCGTTGATCGATGTTCATACTGTTAATCACTGCTTCGCTGGCGATGGAGTTAAAATACAAAGGAAGAAAGGATGAAAAAGAGAAAGTAAGAACGCAAGAAATGAATAGAGAAAGAAGCAAGAAACAGACATCGGTAGACAAGGTCGCATACCTCAAAGGCTGGTTGCTATACTATACCCGTGTCTGATTGTATTGCTACAATATGTATGCTTGTCCTAAGAAGCGACAGAATCATGATCGTATGGTGGTCAGACTGGTGGACATGTTTGAGCCATATCATTGTATGCCAACAACGTAGATCCATGCATATGGTGTTAATAGCCCATACTGAAATATGTGCTGCACGCCTTTTAATTTTGGAATATTGATGACACAAATAAGAATGAGGGTAAAAAGGAGAAAGAAAGAGCGCAAGAAAGAAAGGTAAAAAATAGCATGATGAAAAATCAAAGGTAGACGTGGCAACATGCCTCTGACACAATGACTGGTTGCCATGGTATTTCCCTGTCTAATTTGACTGTTACAAGATATATCAAATCCTTGTGTAATTTGTGTTGCATGTTAGAAAATGTTGATAGGAGGGTCGGTGGCTGAGTAGTGCGTCTGAGTAGTGACCTCTCTGGCCCTCGGTAAACCCAAAATATTGATGGCTAAGCGATCTTCATTCACTACTTGTTAGCCTCAAAGCCACACTGTGGACCATTCCTGATATTTTCATTCATACGTTAATCACACTCTTCAGGATAACGGACTTCTGATTACAAAAAGAAACGTTTTTCTACTTACAAAGAACGAATTTCATTTTCATTTCAACTGCAAAGGCGACTCCATGTGACAGAATTTACATTTCCTCAAGATTCGTGGATTTCCTTCTCCTTGAAGATAGCTGATAACTTCATTAAAGTTTCGGAGTCAAGGACCAAAAAATCGATTAGGGCCAGAGGGTAATGCTTCAAAAACACATTACCCTTGACTTTGTGAGGTTTCAATCGAATTTGTGATGCCAGGAAAGTGTTTGATATTTCCTCTCTCCATATTCATCTGTGTGAACCAGATGCGGCCCTTCTGTGAGCACGGCGATATAGTCCCCGGTCTTGAAGAACTTTCGATGAAAGGGTTTAGTATTTGTCGATTTTCATTCTTCCGGAGTTTTCAGATTCCTTATGTACCAGAGGTTTTGTTTTCGTTTGAACTTGTCCTTATTCGTTTATGGTGGTGGTGGTTGGAACTGGCCTCGTTAGAACAGATTATTTGGCATTTCCTTATGTGAAGAAATTCCGTCGCTCATTGTAGTTTCTTAAATCTCCCGGTGACAAGGTCTAGAAATCGTAAATGGAGGTGATGGAGTCGTACATACAATCTTTGTGTCTTATTGAATACTGTGCAGGTCTCTTGCGTGTAAAATAATTACATGTAAACACCTTTGTTTTATCATCAGCCCTTTTAAAGCAATAGCAGTCTATACTCATCTCCTTGCAGTTCACGACTGAAGCTGACAGACTTCAGTAGTTCTGTAATGCTCGTGTTTATTTCAATATATTTGTTATTTTGTATATGAGTAACCTGGGTTTAACGCCGCTCGACTGTATGGTACTTGTACTACAACGTGTCTGCTTAATATAGGAGGGAAACCCTTAGTATGGCATGTCTCACGCGTTTACCACATTGATGACGTGCACTTCCGCGTTGGTATGGTGCCGGGAAGCTTCCAAACAAAAAAGGCGACCCGAGATTCGAACCCACAAATGTTTGTCTAAGCGATCGGGATTATGATGAGACCCACAACTTCTCAAAATTGTAACTATGTCTGAAGTACACATGAAATTAAATGGGGCCGGTTAACAAAACGAAAAACTCTCATATTTTATCTGCACAATTGCATCCCTTCATTCAACACGGGGCACCCATGAAGAGCCACCTCCTCGTGGTGGGTGCAGGGTAACGCTAAGTGCTCTTCTCCCGTGTGGACCCGGGGCAGAATGTGTCCACTGCACCCCATTGCTGGTCGTAAGAGGCGACTAAATTGGGCAACCTGTTTGCCGTGGGTTGCGTCCCGTGTCGGTGGAGGACGGTAGTCTGGTGGTTGAGGGCACTGGGAGCCTGAATCGTGTTCCTTTTGCTCAACACACCACTTCGGCGGCCCTTACTTCACCTAGACGGGTGGTAGAATCGGCCGGTCAACTCTGTAGTGTTGCACAAAAAATTGAGAATTGTGTGTTTATATTTTTCAGCCTTGGCGAATTTTGAAACAGAATTTGAAAACGTCACTGTTTATTATTGTCTAGAGTCGTATGCAAGAAGGCGGTGGCTCATGGGCCAATCTGGTGGAATCATTAATCTTTTAATTTTTCTGCTGGAGTATATCATCCGAGTATCCTTGGTGCTGCAAGTTGGAGACCCGCTTGTATTTTAGCATTGTCCTTGTGATACTCCGTGTTGGGTGGGGAGCTCGGATGATGAACTATCCAACTATAACCATGGCTTCTCAAATCCCCGTTACAAAGAAAAAACGTCCACTTGACAATGATCCAGATGATAACGACCAAAGACTGTCCACTTCCATTCATTACTGGCCACGTTTTGTCGTGATTGAGACTCAAGATAACAGCAGACTAAAGTTGAACCCTTTTGCGATACAGAAAGGCATACAAGGAATTGTTGGTGACGTTAAAAATATCAGACGTTTGCGTTCAGGTGCATTGCTCGTTGAGTGCAACAGAAGACAACAGACAACTAACCTTCTACCACATTCGTCGGCATTCCTGTATCGGTATCTCCGCATAGGACACTTAACACAAGCAAAGGAATCATCAGGGATAGAGATGGATTATTCGCTGAAATGTCTGAATTTGATATTGTTTCAGAAATGAAAGATCAAGGGGTCACATATGTTAAGCGTTTTACAACACGTAAAAACCAGGAGACCATTCAGATTAATACGTACCTGTTTTCATTTTCCTCTCCAACAGCTCCCAGATCAGTAAAGGCAGGCTATTGTCACATCAATGTAGACACCTATATACCCAATCCTTTAAGGTGTTTTAAATGCCAGAAGTTTGGTCATGGTGTTAGTACTTGCACATTGTCTGTTGTGTGTGCTCACTGTGGTGAGAAGACACACACAACAGAAGATTGTGACAGTGATTTTAAAAAATGCACCAACTGCTCAGGCGACCATTCTTCACTTTCTAAACAGTGCCCTATTTGGAAAGAACAAATGGAGATAAACAAAATCAAATTTACTCAAAATATCTCTTTCTCTGAGGCCAAAAAACTGGTAAAGAGATCTGATATTGCAGAAAGGTATGCTACACTAGCAAAAACATCATCCGGGTATAGCTCTAAAACAACATCAACCAGAGGCTGCCAAACTACCTTGACTTGGCTAAATTGTGATTCTCCACAGCTTTTGTATCCTGCTATATCATCACGGCGGAATCACTTCCTAGTACCTCAAAGTCTTCTTCTGATCACAAATCATCATCTCAGTCACACTCAAAGTCTCAATCGACACCTGATAGTCAACAAACGGTGAAAAGTAACTCGAAGCCTAAGCCTGATGCTTCAAAACAACAAAGTGCCAGAGCTCCTAAAGAGTCACAAAACAAAATTCAATTGTTCAATAAATATGGGTCTCTTGAAGACATTGACGTTTCTGAAAACGTCCATTCTAGGGCACATAGCTTGTCGCCCTCCAAAAGAGTAGATCCCCAATAAATCCCCCCAAAAGATAGTTTATTCCAATAATATTGTACAGTGGAACTGCAGAGGATGGAGGACTAAGTTACATGAATTACAGCTATTAGTCCAAGATTTTACACCTTCAGCGATATGTCTCCAAGAGACATATTTAAAACAAACAGATACATTTGCCCTTCTTCAATTTAATGCATATCATTGTTTTTCACCTCCGGGTGATACAGCCACTGGCGGATCATCCATTCTAGTCAGACAAAACGTTATTCAAAGCCCTGTTTCACTTAATACTAATATGCAGGCTGTTGCAGTGACAATTACTTTACATGTAGCGTTTACGCTATGCTCTCTTTATATTTCGCCGTCTTCGGCGTTTGAGAAAACCGATCTTCAAGTTCTATATGATCAGTTCCCGACGCCCTGTATAATAATGGGAGATTTAAATGGGCACAACCCACTCTGGGGTAGTGTAACTACAAACACTAAAGGTAAGTTGTTGGAGGACTTTTGTTCTGACAATGATTTATGTATTTATAATGATGGTTCAAACATATTTACACCCGGGGACAGGGACCTATTCTGCTCTTGACTTGTCACTCACAAATTCAGAACTACTAAATGAATTTGAATGGTCAGTCCATGATGACCTCTGTGGAAGTGACCATTTTCCTACTGTATTAAAAGCTGTAATTCCATCTGATGTTCCTCCATCATCAAGACGAAATTTTAAAAAGGCTAACTGGGCTTTATATGAAACACTGTGTGCTGAAATACTTAAACCTGAACGTTTTATTGACGTTCCCGATGCTATTAAATGCTTTTCTGATGAACTGAATTCCATAGGTGATGAGTGTATACAAAAGTCCTCTGCAGTTCCACATATTCGAAAACCATGGTTCAGTGATGAATGCAAACAAGCTAGGAAGGCAAGGGAAAAAGCAGAACATTATTTCCGTCGCCATCCCATGGTGCATAATTTAAATAAATTTAATATTTTAAATGCTAAAGCGAGGCGTACTTTTAAACAGAACAAACGCCAATCTTGGCAAAATTATGTATCCAAAATAAATTCTCGGACACCCATATCCAAGGTATGGAACATGGTCCAGAAAATTAAAGGTAAAGGTACTAAATCTACTATCCACCATCTTAAACATGGAGATCAATTACTTACTGATAAATCAGATACTGCTAATAAACTGGGCGAAACGCTCGCTAAACATTCGTCCTCTTCTAATTATATACCTAAATTTCAGCAATATCAAAAACAACAAGAAAAGAAAACTATTAATTTCAATTCTGATAATGGGGAAGATTGTAATGAAACGTTTTCTATTCATGAACTCCATACTGCTCTTGATAAAGCTCAAGACACTGCTACAGGAGCTGATAACATACATTATCAACTCCTGAAACATTTACCAGAATCCTGTCTGGAAACTCTCCTAAATATTTTTGATGATATTTGGACATCGGGTAACTTTCATGACGTGACGCCATAGTAGTACCAATACCTAAACCTGGACGTGATCATACGGATCCATCCAGTTATCGTCCGATTTCATTAACTAGCTGTGTTTGCAAGACCATGGAACGCATGATAAATAATCGACTTGTTTGGTACTTGAAAAGAAATAATCTCATAACAGATATACAATGTGGTTTCCGTAAAAACAGAAGTACTGTCGACCACTTAGTGCGACTGGAATCATTTGTTAAAACGCACTAATTAATAAACAACACGCTGTGTCTATCTTTTTTCTATCTTGAGAAGGCATATGACACAACCTGGAAATATGGCATTTTAAGACATTTACATGACTTTGGCTTGCGAGGTCGTTTGCCTGAATGTATTGCCAACTTTTTAAATAGCAGACAATTCCAGGTCCGTGTGGGCTCTACCCTGTCTGATCATTACAATCAGGATCAGGGTGTTCCACAAGGCAATGTTTTGTCTGTCACTCCTTTTAGCATCAAGATCAACAGTTTATCAAAAGTTTTAAACGATTCAATTGATGGATCGTTATTTGTGGATGATTTTAATATTTCTTGTCGTGGTAAAAATATGCATACCATTGAACGACAACTGCAGTTGTGTTTAAACAAGATTAATACATGATGTCTTGAAAACGGCTTCAAATTTTCCAAAGCGAAAACTGCATACATTAATTCACATTTAACGTTTTTACCACATATCAAATCACTTAAAACTAAATGCCTGAAAGCTCTTGACTTGTTGAGAGTGGTTTCAAATTCAAAATGGGGAGGGGATCAAGCTACCCTTCTCCATCTATATCGATCACTCGTTCGTTCTAAACTTGATTATGGCTCCATTGTCTATGGTAGAGCCTACAAAAGCAATCTTAAACTTCTTGATCCTGTCCATCACCAAGGTCTAAGACTTTGTCTTGGGTCCTTCAGAACTTCACCTATTGACAGTCTTTACGTTGAGGCCGATGAACCATCTCTTGCACAACGCCGTATCAAATTATCTTTACAATATATCACAATACTATACTCTAACGAATCTAACCCTGCATATAACTGTGTCTTTAATCCTCTTTATGAGGATTTGTATAGCAAAAAGTCTTCTCTTGTTCCACCTCTTGGGCTCAGAATAAAGCCGTTTATTGCTGCTGGTGGTATTGAGCTGGATAATATAGCTATATATATGGCGGTTGGTTAGGCCACAGGTTGACCTAACATTAACTACATTTAAAAAATCAAAAATGAATGAATTACAGTATAAACAAGAATATAATCAATTGAAACATACATATTAACAATTACAAATCCTTATTTATAGATGGGTCCAAGGACGGTGGCGCAGTTGCTTGTGCCACTGTCATTGGACCCAGAACAATATCTTCTAGATTATGTGGCGGAACATGTGAAAACAGTGCATTGTGTGACAAATCCCCTTCTTGTGTCAATTGTTCAGGCAATCATCCTTCTTCATCTAAAGACTGCCCAGTGTAGAAACAGCGATCCAAAATTTCACGCGTCAAATATGAACGCAATATCTCTTTCCAGGATGCAAAAAAGATTGTTCTTGCCCAAGAAACTCCAGGGCCATCCTATGCTGCTACTGTTTCCGTTTCTACTCCAGCTTCTAACACAGCCCCACGAACCATTTCAGTTAATACAGTGGGTTGCCAGACAGAATACACATGGACTGAGTCCTCTGCTCCGTTATTACTGTCTACTAATGCTCATGCCACATCATCTCAACGGACATCTGCGTCACAAACTGATCATCATTCAAATGAAAAGAAAACAAATCTAAATGTAAACTATTCCAAGCAAAGGCAACGTTCAGATCGTGTGCCCAAAGCACAGAAAAATACTGCTTTTCTCTTCAATAAGTTTGGCGTGCTACAGGACATGGATGTTTCCTCTACTCAGAGCACCCGTTCCCGGAGTCATTCTCCGAAGAAGAAAGACCGTGAGCGATCTCCTATAACTCCACCATAATGTCTAAAAGTACATTAGTTCAGTGGAATTGTAGAGGTCTTAGGAATAATTTCACTGATTTACAGCTCTTAATTCAAGATTTTAATCCATCGGCTATATGCTTACAAGAAACGTACTTCAAAGACACTGACAAGTTTGATGTCAGAGGCTATACTTCTTATAATGTCTTTTCACCTCATGGAGCTAAAGTTACTGGTGGTACATCAATCCTAATGAAACGTGGTGTGATCCATAGCCCTATCAACCTTACTACTCCTCTTCAAGCTGTAGCTGTTAGAGTAACTTTACATATTGTTTTTACATTGTGCTCTCTGTATCTTCCACCGTCTTCATCTCTCCAACAATCTGATCTTCAAGCTCTCTATGACCAGCTCCCAAAGCCCTGCGTTATCATGGGGGATCTAACTGGACATAATCCACTTTGGGGTAGTTCTCAGACCAATACCAAGGGGAAGCTCCTAGAAGATTTCATTTCTAATAATAGCTTATGTGTATTTAATGATGGCTCCCAAACATATCTACATCCCGATACTGGTACTTACTCTGCTCTTGATTTATCGATTACAGACGCACAACTGCTAAACGAATTTGACTGGTCCGTTCACGAGGACCTCTGTGGAAGCGATCACTTCCCTACCATTCTACACCCTGTAACTCCTTCAGATGTCACTCCCTCCACAAAATGGAATTTTAATAAGGCCAACTGGTCTTTATTTGAAATGATTGACATTAATAATTTAAAATCAGATGTGTTTATTGGTGTCTCTGACCCTATACATTCATTTTCTGATGAGCTGAAAAATAGCCGATAGCCGATGAATGTATTCCTAAGTCCTCTATGAACCCACACATTCGAAAACCATGGTTTAATGATACCTGCAAACAGGCCAGAAAGGCACGGAAGAAGGCCGAACATTATTTCCGTCGCCATCCCACAGTCCATAACTTGAACAAATTTAAACTTTTAAACGCAAAAGCACGGCGGACTTTTAAGCAAAATAAACGCCAATCTTGGCGAACATATGTCTCTAAAATCAATGCACGTACCCCAATTTCGAAAGTGTGGAATATGATCCAGAAGATAAAGGGTAAGGATTCTCGAGCTAGCATTCACCACCTAAAAGACGGAAACCAGCTACTAACAAATAAATCCGATATTGCTAATAAACTTGGTGAAACATTGGCCAAACATTCTTCTTCAACGAATTATGAACCTCAATTCCAAAAGTATCAAAAACAGCAAGAAAAGAAATCTATCAATTTCACTTCCGATAATGGTGAAGATTATAGTGAGGTATTTTCAGTTAACGAACTCCATACTGCTCTTGACCAGGCTCATGATACTGCCACAGGAGCTGATAACATACATTATCAACTCCTGAAGCACTTACCTGAATAATGTTTAGAGACGCTCTTACATATTTTTGATGACATTTGGACAACTGGATCACTTCCTTCATCATGGCGCGATGCTATTGTTGTTACCATACCGAAGCCTGGACGTGATCATATCGATCCATCGAATTATCGGCCAATTTCGCTAACAAGCTGCGTTTGTAAGACCATGGAACGCATGATAAACAATCGACTTGTTTGGTACTTGGAAACCAATAACCTAATAACAGATATGCAATGTGGTTTTCGTAAAAATAGAAGTACTGTCGATCATTTAGTGCGCTTGGAATCTTTTGTCAAAAATGCCATTATTAATAAACAACATGCAGTGTCGATCTTTTTCGATTTAGAAAAAGCTTACGACACGACATGGAAACATGGAATTTTAAAAGATTTGCATGACTATGGCTTACGAGGCCGTTTGCCTCAATTTATCTCCATTTTTTTAAATGACAGGCAATTTCAAATCCGCGTGGGTTCTACCCTGTCTGATTATTACAGTCAGGATCAGGGTGTCCCGCAAGGTAGTATTTTGTCTGTCACATTGTTTAGTATAAAGATCAATAGTTTATCCAAGGTTTTAAGTAATTCAATAGATGGATCACTCTTTGAAGATGATTTTAATATTTCTTGTCGCGGAAAAAATATGCATACTATTGAGCGGCAACTGCAGATGTGTCTAAATAAAATAGATAAGTGGTGTCTTGAAAACGGCTTTAAATTTTCTAAATCAAAAACCAATTGTATACACTTTTGCCGTCAATACAAACCCCATAAAGATCCAGAAGTGTTTTTAAGTGGCACCCCCATCAAAGTTGTCAAGGAAGCTAAGTTCTTAGGTCTCATTTTCGATTCACATTTGACGTTTTTGCCTAATATTAAATACCTAAAAGCAAAATGTCTGAAGGCACTCGATTTATTAAAGGTTGTTTCTAATTCAAAATGGGGAGGGGATCAAACTACCCTCCTTCACTTATGTAGATCGTTGGTACGATCGAAACTTGATTATGGCTCCATCGTCTATGGTGTAGCCTGTCAGAGCAACCTAAAATTACTTGATTCCGTCCACCACCAGGGCCTAAGACTTTGTCTTGGGTCTTTTCGAACTTCTCCTGTTGACGGTCTGTACGTTGAGGCCGATGAACCTTCTCTTAACCACCGCCGTAGAAAGCTCTCTTTACAGTATATTACCAAATTATTTTCTAATGAGGCAAATCCTGCATTTAACTGTGTCTTTAACCCTCTTTATGAGGATTTGTATAACAAAAAGTCTTCTCTTGTCCCGCCTCTTGGGCTCAGAATTAAGCCATTTATTGCTGCTGCTGGTATTGAGCTGGACAATATAGCTCCTTCCCGTCTTCTTTCTTCTCCTCCATGGCAGTTGGTGAGACAACAAGTCGACCTAACATTGACCTCATTTAAAAAATCAGAAACCAATGACTTACAATATAAACAAGAATATTATCAACTTAAAAACAAATACACCAATTACAAATTCATCTTTACAGATGGATCCAAGGACGGTGGCACAGTGGCTTGTGCCAGTGTCATTGGATCCAGGACAATATCTTCTAGAATACCAGATAAAAGCTCTATTTTTACTGCAGAAGCAAACGCGATATTAACGGCTCTTAAGTATATTCAACGACATCCTAAACATAAACAGTATATAATCTATCCTGATTCTCTTTCTTGCCTTCAGGCTATAAAAATGTGTCTTGTAAACATCCACTTTTAATTGAGATTATTGAATTGTATAATAATCTTGTTACTGGCCAATGCGACATCGTCTTTTGTTGGTTGCCCAGCCACGTGGGCATTTCTGGAAATACAATGGCCGATCTTGCTGCCAAGGCAGCATTCAACAAATCTATTACACCACTTCTTATCCCTTACTCTGATTTCAAAGCTTGCATTAGAACTTACATCCGTGATCTGATGCAGAAGAAGTGGGACACCCAAGTGGGAAGAAATAAATTACACGCCATAAAACCGTATATTGGATATACCCACTTGGGTTGTCAGTCGAGATTTGAAGAGGTCATCATGCGACGATGTCGTATTGGCCACACAAGGTATACCCATGTGTACCTGTTGAAAGGTGAAGATCCTCCGTTTTCTATCCCTTGTGATGAGAGAGTGACAGTCAAGCATAACCTGTTTGACTGTGTTGAATTCTCCATCACAAGGGATAAATATTTCAATGTGAAAACACTTCATGATCTTTTTAGCACAGTTAATTATCCTTTAATCATTGGGTTTTTTAAAAAGAAATAGATTTTCTTGTTGAATTTTGATTAATATGTTCTGTATATAGTTGTATTTTAATGCTTGGTAGTTTATGTTAGTAACTTTGATTGTTAGTGGCTGTACCCTCAAAGGGGGTTGAAGTAGTGTAAAATTATTGTCCCCCGGAGAAGGTACGTAAGTCCCGATACTTTCATTGTCAATTTAAATTTACCAATAGTTTTAATCGTAGTATCTTTGTTATTTTAATGTATGACTAGCATTGTCCAAATTGCTAATGGCTGAAGGGATGGTGTAAATCCAGCTAGGGTCCATGCAGGAAGCTGAGGTACTGTAAGTTCCCATGTTCCCTAGTGTGGTGATCTACCTTCAGTTGTTGGCAATCTATAGCCCAATTTTACATTGTGATGTCCAAATTGTTTTGTATTGTTCTATTATTTTTTAGATTTCGACGCTAGTTTTATATTCTCAGTGTGATAATCTAGTCATTTTACTGTCCTTTGTAGACAGGTTTTTAATATATGCACGTCTTCATTTCAATATGTAACATGTTCACGTCACAATATGACTGCAATATTGCCGATGTGACGTTAAATATTAACTCACTCACTCACTCTTCTAGATTACCGACAATAGTTCTATTTTTACTGCAGAGGCTAACGCCATATTAACAGCTCTTAAATATATTCAAAGGCACCCGAAACGTAAACAGTATATAATATATTCCGACTCACCTTCTCGCCTTCAGGCTATAAAAATATTTCTTGCAAACATCCACTTTTAATAAAGATTATTGAATTGTATAATGATCTTGCTACTGGCCAATATGACATCGTCTTCTGTTGGTTACCAAGCCATGTAGGAATCTCTGGTAACACACTGGCTGACCTTACTGCTAAAGCAACACTCAACAAATCTGTGACACCACTTCTTATTCCTTATAGTGATTACAAAGCCACCATTAGATCTTATATTCGTGATCTGATGGAAAAGAAGTGGGTCACCCAAGTGGGTATCAATAAATTACATGAAATAAAACCTTACATTGGTTATACCCATTTGGGTTGTCAGTCCAGATTTGAAGAGGTTATTTTAAGACGATGTCGTATTGACCACACTAGATATACTCATGCGTACCTGTTAAAAGGTGAGGATCCTCCATTTTGTATCCCTTGTGATGAGAGAGTCACAGTCAGGCATATTCTGCTTGACTGTGTTGAATTCTCCATCACACGCGATAAGTATTTTACAGTTAAAACAATGAAGAATCATTTTACTAGCGTTAATTCTCATTTAATTATAGGATTTGTAAAAGAAATTGATTTTTTGGTTGAATTTTGAATGTCATGTTGTGTAAATAGATGTATTTTAATGATTGGTAGTTTGAATTAGTAACTTAAATTGTTGGTGGCTGTACCTTCAAAGGGGGTTGAAGTATAGTAAATTATACGTAAGAGGGTACGTAAGTCCACAAACATTCACAGTAAATTTAAGTCTACCAGGTTTTTAATCGTAGTATCCATGTTCATTTAATTTTGGCTAACTTTTCGTACAATCACCAGCAGCCGAAGGGATGGTGTAAATCCAACTAGGGTCCATGTAGGTAGCAAGGTACTGTAAGTCCCCATGGTCCCTAGTGTGGTGACCTACCTTCCGTTGTTGGCCATCTATAGTCAGTTTTTATATTGTATTGTCTAAATAGTGATATTAGTTTTAACTTTCCATGCTAGTTTTAATTGAAACTGTGATATTCTAGTTGTTTTACTGTCCTTCGTTGACAGATTTTACCACATGCATATATTTCATTTAAATGTTCTCCTCACGATATGGCTGAGATATTGCCGATGTGACGTACAATATTAACTCACTCACTCATTCAACACGGATCCGATGATCATGTTTTTTGTTTGTACTCTGGTTTGGTGTGTCAGCCTAAATGCTGGTTTCTCCTAAATGATGAAGATTGTAGATTCCAACCGGTGTGCGAAATGAGCACTGGCCCGACAGCCCGTGGGTAATAAAGATCCAGTCAGGCCAGTAAATCTCCAAGACAATGGCCCGATTGGCAAGTCAGCTTTCATGGAGTCATCTCTTTAATATATCGCTTTCTCCGACAAGATAAGTTACAATGCACATTTAAAATCATGCAAGATTATGACTTGATAAATGATGACATTTTATAATAAAATTTTTAATCTTATCACTAGTTTCTACATATACATTCAAATTCATGCCGTGTGAACTGGCAAACAAAATTTGTAACCTATTTCGCACGCACCTGCTTCATGCTGATTCTGACTGTCTGAACACCTGCTTAGAATATAACTCAGTCATCACCTAGTCCTGCGAGGTACATTGAAAATTATAGATTATACGTCATACCGCGAAACGTTGGCGATTGTTACACAAAGTAGCAAGGGATTAACAGAACAAATACGCTACTATCCAAATTCTGAGAATAAAAAATACTTTGAATGAAGGGGAACATCAGGGCGAAAATTATTTTACGCAAATTCAACCCAATGATCCAGCCACTAACAATCATTGATATTTATTCATTCTTCCAAATTCAGCTGGACGTCACTTCGTTGTACACCAGAGCAACATTTATGAGATTAGTATTTCTCACTCCGTTTAAACAAAGCTCGTCCAAGGAGTAGCAGATAAGGAATCCCCACCCCTCCACATGATCGCTACATCTGGGTCGTCCATGTATGTCCAATCGACATGATCACTAACACATATATATCTAGCCATGGTCTGGGAGGTCCCTGGATCTGAACTCGACAGAATATCCGTGGGTTGAACTCAGCAGACGTGGGAGTAAACGTGAACCTACGTCATAGATAGAATTAATCAACAGGAAGGTCGGAGTAAACCTCCACAGAACGGAATCTGAGGACTTAATCGGCAAGACACTTAATGTGATGAAGAGCACCGGTAACATCACACCCGATAATGTACTCACCAACGCCCTCTCCCCCTCCCTTCCAAGTGGGTCTTGTATGTACAAAGTGATGACGTCGTGATTAGCTGTGCGTAATGATAAACATTATTGTGTGTTAAAGGTTAACGCGTTGACGGTTACCACGAGTGTTTTCGTAGTATCAATCCTGATCGAATTTACCACTACGAGTTGTCACATCAGTTGTATATGTTTCACATGC
Organism: Haliotis asinina; assembly: GCF_037392515.1. NCBI lineage: Eukaryota > Metazoa > Mollusca > Gastropoda > Lepetellida > Haliotidae > Haliotis > Haliotis asinina. Next base: position 7,581,706 of record NC_090290.1, on the reverse strand, counting down.
TGGCAAACAGACACAAGAAGCAATCGTCTCCTGATGGTTACAAAGAAGGCCTTTTGTTTCTTGTACCTATTTTGCAAACATGCGAAACCTGTTTTACGTTACTACTGTTGCCAATCTCGTAGTGACAAATTCGACCAGATTTCAGTATGCTCGTGATAGGCAGTGAACGTGTTAAATAGCTTGCGGTTACACACAGTAAGGTAGAGTACATGTAGACCATTGAAAAACAGTTCAAGTCCTTGCTCTCTTAAATCTACAAGTTCATGGTTTGGATGAAATGCCAAAAGCAAAGAACAAAACTGTTCTGCTAAGAAGGCCATTTCCCACGTTAATACGTTTTCTGAGCACTTATTGCCTTCAGAAAATTCGTTGACCTTTTCCATGATCGCTGGTTCAAGCCACCATCTGCTGTTGTTCATATCCTATCAGCTCAGTACTACATTGGTTTCTAAATAACCTATCATGGTTCCTCCTCTGCGTCACTTAACTGATATCTTTGCTGTACTAAAGGACCAGAGTGGAAAACGCTGGAATTCCTTGCGAGCGAATAACGTCTTTCCTGGCTCGAATAATTCCATTTTGGTCTTTTTTTCTATAACGTATTTCTCCTCGGGGTGGCTTCATGAGCGTGTACTGACACAGTTACTATTGTATAACCATGGGGATGTCATGAGTGAAAATTATGTTTAGCTGATCACACCTTTTGCGATCGAGACAAAAAGGCATGTGACTTTCCTGTGTTGGTCAGATGCAGTGTTGTTTTCTTAGTGAAACATATGCTGATATTAGAAAAATGAGTTTGTAAATTGCTAGTTCCCTTCGTAATAAAGTGACGTTACAAAAAAGACGTCCGGGACATGTAAAACGTGTCAGTGTAGTTGACCCCCTGTATGTGTTGTTCAGTATGAGTTGTGCATGCAGCAAATTCAATACACACCAATCTGATAGTCAAAATGAACCTTTGCAACGTTGCGAGATACGGTTTCTAACGTAAAGTTCACAGTCATAACATCTGAGTGAGTGAGCATTTTTTTACGCAGCATTTGAGCAATATTCAAGCAATATCACCAAAAACGGGTTTCACACATTTTAGCCATGTGCTGAATCGAAGCATGGTCTTCAATGTGACGAACGGACGCTTGAAATGTTAGGCTATTCCTTCACCCGAACGTTACCAGAATTCCTGGTGATTTAAGGCACTTTTTCTGAACAAGTAAGAATTATGCCATTGTGTACATAGCGGTATGAACGGTTGTCATAACATTATTGTGCTTGCCGGACACTGTTGTCGGGGACTAAAGAAGGTTTATCAAATACAACAGTATGGAAAAATAAAGTTCATGAGTCAAATGTTAGTTGTTAATTGAGCTGAACTTTTTCACCAAACGACTTCGGTATATTTAGTTTACGTGAACATGATAAACAATGCGTAAACAAATAGGAACTGCGAAATTCTTCACAGGCATTTAGAAGTTGGTGAGGTAATACAAGACACTATTATGGAAGACAACTTCTTTTATTGTTTTAACACGACGTTTCAAGGCTAATTCTTGCCCCCCTTCGGCAGGTGGATATCGACGAAGGGGCAAGAATTAGCCTTGAAACGTCGTGTTAAAACAATTAAAGAAGTTGTCATCCATAATAGTGTCTCGTATTAAATTAAATAGGAAATACGGCACCAGAGGGATGACACACCACAATAGAATTGGATTCGAGATAGGAAGGCCCACATCTGTGTCGCTTTGCTAGAGGGCTCAAGGGTAAGAAACATGACAACATATATGAAGAACCAGCAATGACTGTCCTCGCTGACTTAATGAAAGCGCATCTAGTCCAAAAATGATTGGTTGATAATAACGTTTTCGCTTATGCATATACATCTAGAAATTCACTGATGATAATTTCGTTCCATCACGTATCTGTACATGTGATATCTGTTTATCTTGTGCATGGGATGTGAACGTAATGTTCACTGAGCATGTAAACTACGGGCCAGAGTCATCTAGCTTTCGCATAAAGTGTGGTCACATCCACCATGCTTAAGCACTAGGGATAAGGTTTATCACTATTTGTTACCAGCAATAAATTAATACAACCGTTCAAAATGGCCACCCTCTCCCTTAACAACCAATTCCACCTACGTTAGCTGCTCGTTACGGTCAATCACTCATTTTGACCTCTGCTGTGTGTGACTCCGGCAACACCACATCGGTTCTCTAATGTCCCTTCTCTGACGAGCCGTTATAGGCATGTTTATGATCTTAATGGCAGTCGTCGATGTCCCAAGGCACCGTAAACGCGTTGGGAGAAATCGGTAAATTTTCCCATCCCCTACTTGTTGCATATGTAGTCTGTATGACTTGGTAACAAATATGATGCTTAACACGGGTGGAGATGCTCTTCTGTCACTAGTATTTAAACAATACCGCTCTCCCGTGGCTGTCCTGGGGGTTGGGGACTTAGGAAAGGGAGACATAGAGGTTTTTCATTATGATATGGGTACGGATTCGACTTCCCACATGAATAACAAGCCTAAAGTTAAATCAATTATGAGACAAAAGAAATTTTGAAAATAAAACCGTGAAATCTAGAATAGCTCAACGTTTAGCTATAGGCGATACGAAATGGTGTGTAAATCTGTAGAGTTTCCTCCATGTTGACGAAGTGCTCTGGGGATTCTGTTTTTCTTCCCCAAGGAAACCGACAGTAATGACATCTCGCTACCGTACCAGGAAACAAACAAGCACATGGGACGATTGTTGCAGCATCTACTCAACTACTCCTATATTTCAAATTAACAAAGTCTCTAGTTCTCTAAAATTAAAATCTGTTTATGACTTACAGCGCAGTCATTCAATGCATTCAACTTTAATCAAACAATCAACAGAGTTGGGGGATCAAACTCAGGGAAACTAAAATACTGGCAAAATAATGTACACATTTGGAGGGCGAATTTGGTATTAAGGGAAAATTGAATCGATACACTTAAAACATGTAAGATACGGGAAACTGTCTCTTGTTTGATTCATAATTATAATCACCGACCATCATACAATCGTTTTTTTCCATGGGACTCTTTTTTTTTAACTTTCGGTGACTAGAAAATCTGCAAGTGAAGTTACAAGTATTCTCAGTATTGGCTTATTCAGATGTTCTCTGTGTTAGATATGTTTTGTCTGGTGCAACCCAATAATCAGTTTGTCCGAACCATAACTTGCTTACTTGTTTGGGTGGTTCAAACTGGAATATTAAAATTTTACGGGCTGTGGTGAAATAACGGAAAGACGAAAAAATCATTGCAGCGGTTTGCAGAGTAAAACTCCGCGATCCAACAAGCTTGATGCATACCCATGCCAACCATACGTTGTACATGGGTAATGCTAAAGAACGATTGAAAACCACACGGACAACCATTCACCCCTTTCTTAATGTCAGTTTGAATTTTCATCCATGTATGGATTTTTTTTCGAAATGTTGCCTCCACCGTTTCTGCTTTTGTGATGATTGTATGGCACCATTCTGAAACTTTTTCAAGTTAGTTCTTAAAATAGTTTGCACATAATAAACTCGTTTTTGTCAATTGTATTAAATATTTTCCCAATAGACGATCTATATCAGCACCAGACTCATACCACAGCAAGTGATGAGTGAACAATGTTTTTCTTAAGAATCAGAAGAATACTTGTGGGTTGATGGGCTGGCATTCAGATACGTCATAAAATATGCATGTATCAGTTGGACATCATCTATGGTTGTTAACAGTTAATGGGAAAAAACAAAACTGTCATGACAGGTAACCCTATCCATCAAAACGAAATCTATCTTCAATTCAAGTCAATTCACACATCTTGCAACGATTGTTACAGTTAAATAATTGTCGTGACAAAGGTGTAAGAAATCCCCTCTATAACATAACACGGACAAGTCTAAATATTCATAATATATTGAACAAACAATGAGCAAACAACATTGAATCACAATACAGATTTCTAGAACAATGCAATTGAGTCACAAGTATAAGATATAATGGGTCAAATGTTAACTCATCACAGTGTTGGCATTTACAATGAGAGCGTGTTTACACAGTCAGTGGTCAGACAGCAGTGACGTAGACGAAGGCAGGTAACTGGTCCGCTATCAAGAGGGCCGGTCGCTAAACATACCATTGCCACTGAACATGTAGGATGCCAAGTGTGACCCAAAATAACCATCACTCAAAACTCAAAACATTGTGACCCAATGATAACTATCAGTTAATCAATGAAAATACAAATTACACGACGTAGAGGCAATCGGCGATTTTCAGACTGACTAATTCTTCAGTGATATTCCCTGGCGTGAAATATATTTGTCAATGGGTCAGTGTTTCGTAATGGTAGTTCAGAAAAAGCTTTGGAATTAATCAAAGCAAGCACCGTTTCCCTTCTAAAAGAGCTGTTACATGATGACATTCCTTCCTTATTGATCTCCGAATACGGAGACAGCGGCAGCCTCTGATGAGACCCTTAAAGACGACACACTGACTTAAGACAAGATGGAGGAATGTACAGGACGGCCAGTGGTACTGTAATTGCTTTCAGATTTACAGATCCCAGGGGAAGATTGCAAAGCAAGGAGCAAATGATGACCTGTAGTCGAGTATTCAATGCAATGGTAATACCAGTCTAATGCACGCCTTGGAATTAATCAAAATGAGCAAAGTTTGCTTGATAAAATATCTATTAGATGAAGACAGTCTTTCCTTATTGATCTCCCAATACGCACTTGTCTCACTCTCTCTGCAGCCTCTGAGAAGAATCTAAGACAACACAGTGCTGCTGGTTGATAAGATGGGGGAATGAACAGGATGGTCGGTGGTATTGTAATTGCTTTGCTGATTTACTGATCCCAGGGCAAGACTGTTGAACAACATTTGACTTATCATGGAATTTTAATGACTCTCGGTCGACTATCGAATACAGTTATAACCAGAATTATGGCAGAGCCTAGTTCGCGTATATGGCGAGATGTAACTGTAAAGTGTGTGATCATTAGGCTGGGATTAATCCACTCCCGGACAGTGTGCATCCACTGACATTACGAGATGCGATTCAGTTAGATTAGGATGATGCAGTACTGTCGTCAATCCTGTTTGTGTTTATATTTTTTACAATTTCGAAATTATTTAGTAAAACCACTGCGTGCGTAAATATTTAAAGTCAGAATTTCAGCTATACGGTGACTCGGGTAGCTGTATATTACACATAAAGTAGGAAAATATATATATCTGTCGATATAACACAGTAAATTAGCAATACTATCAAAGACGTAAACTGAAAACTAAAACATGATAATAAAAAGACACTTCTATCCTGTAACACACCAACACAACTTGAAATTGGGCATTAGATCGCCAACCGCAAAAAAGTTCTTGAAGAACATAGAGATTTTTGGGGGGTTAAATCCTCTCTGCATTCTGAAGTACAACGTTTCAGGTTTTGTTCTAGCCCCGTTGTATTCCAGAATAGAACAAAATCTATGTTCATCAAACAGAATGTTCTAAAATTCCAATCAAACATATAAAAGGATTTTTGAATAATATATTTTCATACTTTTGTGATCCCTACAATGCTTGGATTGCTGCTGATTGCTACTGTTTCTCTGTCCATACTAAGCAATTTTACAGTTATCGGCTACCAAGGTGTGTGTGTCCATATAAAAATCACCATATGTATGTATGTATGTATGTATGTATGGATGGATGGATGGATGGATGGATGGATGTATGACAACAACTATTCCTTCGATCTCGCAGTCCGCATAAACGTCACAACGAAAGCAATAAAAATCGCACACACACTGTTCCGTTATGAAGAAGACAAAAAAGGAGTATGATGCAGTGACTTGGTGTGCAGCATACTATCAATGTAGTCACTTGACCTGTGTTTATACCTGCAACCTTCCCAACAGTTGCGTCGGGTGTTCTGATATAATTATTTTCTCAGGTTCTTTCTTCACGTACAAACACATTCCCAGAAATGAATCAGTGACTCTTGAAATTTTGTTCCATGGGGATATATTAAGAAACATTCGAATTCAAGAGAAGGGACTTTATTGAAGACCTTGCAGACATTAACTAAACAAACGAAAGTGGTTACATGGTTCAGATCAGTATGAACAGAAAAAAGTCCAACCAGTAAAGTAAATTATATTATTAGTAGTAATAACTGAAATATAAAGTTACACACTATCTTAAAATTTTACACTGTACCAAAATATAGAAACGGGATAGAATCACCAACAACTGAAGTTAGATCACCATATTAGATTCCATGGGGACATAAGGTTCCTTGCTACCTGCATGGATCCTAGCTGGATTTACATCGTCACTTTAGCTGCTGGCGATGGTGTCGGCCATTATTGAAAATAATAAATATTCTACCATTAAAAGTTTGGTAGCGTTAAAGATCCTTACCAGTATTGACACTGAAATATTCATAACATATTTTTCCCATTAACAAGCTCCCCATGTTCATGGTTTCCAATTTCTATAGTATTACATTGTACTGGAGTAGTGACCCACTGGTCCGTGAATTCCACTGACTTTTCACGGATAAAATCATCCCGTTACGTCAGTGTGAAAAAAGACTTATTACGTCAATATAATAGCATTCGGTATCCCTTGAAGTGTCAAATCGACACACATTTATTGTGGGGTCAGTTAGGAATGGCATGTTTTCGTGTTTCATGGAAGAAAAGTGCCTGAAGGTGATTTAATGTTAACTGAAGCATTGAACCACAAACAGTACATTTTCCAGTAGGAGATTACACTGACAAGTCGGAAATCACCACATGCTTCTACATCATTAAAGATCGCGTGTTTTGAATTGATCGATGTGGTTTTTATCCAATTTGTGTTTAGAAAGGGTTATACAGGGAAAACATCTCTGTTTCAAAACATTTACTGAAGACGATATTTGTTGAGAAATTGTAATTGTTTAAAGTGTTATGTTATTTCCCTCCGCAAGTGAAAACAAAGCTTAAGGAAAGTCACCCTAATGCACAAATATCTCAGTCCTGCGATGGTAAACGCAAAACTTTCAAAGATAAATCAACAGTTTGACAGATTTCTAAAAGTAGTATCTCTGTTCTAAAATTCGGCTAAGTTGTTCCTACAATCGCCAGCGGCAGACGGGATGTCGGCCCAGGAACATGAAGTTCGGGATTCGGGATTGATCTGAATTTTTTTTCAGATTTGGGATTCGAATGCCGAATCTGAATTCTTTTGTTCACATTCGGGATTGGAATCCCGAATCTGAATTTTTTGTTCACATTCGGGATTTAAATCCTGAATTTGTATGTATGTATGTATGTATGTATGTATGTATGTATGTATGTATGTATGTATGTATGTATGTATGTATGTATGTATGTATGTATGTATCATGTATCATATATGTATCTATGCACCTATCTGTGTATCTGTGTATCCATGTATCTATGTATCTATGTATCTCTAAATATTTTATTTTCAGATTCGGGATTAAAATCTCTCAAATCTGAACACCCAAACCTACATTTTTCCATATTTCATCCTCAACATTGATTTTTCTTCAGATTCGGGTTTCGGTATTTGAATCCCGAACCTGAATATTTTTTTCATATTCGGGATTCGAATCCCGAATATGAATATTTTGTTCAGATTCGGAGTTATGAACATCAGTGTCAATATACATTATCCCATCCCTTCTAAGGTACTAGGGGCCGCTAGTAAACCTGGGCATCGTAAAAACATGAACACTCAAACCTACCTTTTTCCATGTTTCAGCCTCAATTTTGACTTTTCTTCATATTCGGGTTTCGGCATTTGAATCCCGAATCAGAATATTTTCTTCGGATTCAAATCCCGAATCTGAATATTTTGTTCAGATTTGGAGTTATGACCAACAGTGTCAACATATATTATCTCACCCCTTCTAAGGTACTAGGGGCCGCTAGTAAACCTGGTTATCGTAAAAACATGAACACCCAAAGCTACATTTTTCCATGTTTCAGCCAGAATCGGGATTCGAATAATTTTGCACGCTATCCAAAGAGTGATTAGACACAACGAGAATGGATACTGTGGCACCATTCATAAGGAACAATGCATCAGTTGTCTGAACCCACGTTATAGATGTTTTGTGGGTATAATGAACAAATAATATTTTTTATATGTCCTCTTTCATGTTTCTAAGACAGTGTATGTGCATCTATATTTACATTCTTCTCTTTTCAAATGTTCTACAAGTATTTAAGAAATAATATATTATTGTGTAACAAGTCCGTGAATTGGTAACAACAAGAAATATTACAGATTTTAGCTAGACGTTCAAAATATTTACGCCCATTAAACAGGGCTGACCTTCCCCAAATCGTTACTTTCACGAATGTATTTGCACATTTCAGTGATACGTCGTTGTTCGCAACTTGGCATTCCCATAATTAGAATAAAACATTTCTTACAAATGAAATTTCGTCATTAGTTCCGTGAACGATAATTTTGAAACAGAAAAGACGCGGTTAAGGGGGGACATTTTCAAATCATAGTAATATCAAAATCGTGAAATCGTGATTGTAATTACTAACAACAGAAACTACAAACCATACGCCCATATACACTCATAACGTTAGTAACCTGAGACGACTTGTCTCCTCACAAACACAATAAACATTTATGATTTCTTAATGTTGCATGTGAAAACTGTGATGAAATGAAACTAGAAACGTTAATTAAATAACTCTAAATTCATACACATTCGTAGAGAGTTAACAATGATTTGTGATGACTATCAAAACACTGACAGCACTATGTAAACATCAATATCCACCCCACCCCCATTGACGGTACATACCTGCATGTGTGTATTCCAAGCTTTGTTTTAATAAGTGGAATCAAACCAATCCCATCTCGTATATCCTATCCTTCTCGTTTTGTCATTCATCCATGCGACATTGATTCCAAACAGGAGACGTAATAAAGTGCGATTACAATAGATGTAAACGAATAAACATATCATACTGCAAAGAAAATCATCGATAAGGAATTTGTCGTATTTTTAACCATTGACCACTGCTCCTCAGTTTTTGCTTTTCGTTTGTCAGCGTTTGTCAGCATCGACAATTTATAAATAAAGGACTTCTAGGTTTATCAGTGCCTCCTAATTACATATGCCTAAACATGCCACTAAAGTAAAATACTTCAACGACAAAACGAATGCTTACCTAAAAATAGACCATTTGGCAAATACTACCTGTCGCTTCAGGGAAGAACAGTCCGTGGAAGAGTTGGAAAACGGCACCGTTTGTATTTAGCCACGCATACTTTCACTCGCAACTCGTAATTTTATGAACACACGAACGAGATACAAAGAAGTGAAATAAATACATAGTCCTCGCATATACTGACTTTACATCTATCACTGTATCGTTGACTAAAGCTTGGTCAGTGTCACGACATACCATAATACATGCGCAAGGCACAAAACCATCAATGGCTTTCTATCACACGTATTCAAGCTATGATATTTTCTTTCTTCTTCCAGACGCCTTGAACAATGGGACTGACATCTGATATAACATTTAGGAAATATAGTGAAGATGGAGTTAACAAAATAAAGCAAACACATATAGATACATGGATACACAGATAGGTGCATAGATACATAGATGCATACATAGATACATAGATAGATACATAGACAAATAGATACATACACAGATACATAGATACATGCATGGATACACAGACATACATGATGCATGATAGATACATACATAGGTGCATACATAGATACATAGATACATTCATAGATACATACATAAATATATAGATACATATATAGATACATAGATGCATAGATAGAAACATAGATAAATAGATATATAGATACATCGATACATGCATAGATACATGGATACACGCATAGATACACAGATAGATACAGAGGTACATACACACATACATCGATAGATACATAGATGGATGCATAGATGCACACATGCATCTGAATCCGTTTCTAACTTCATATTCCTCTAGGGCCCATGCAGGTAGCCAAAGTAATGTAAGTCTCCATTGTCTTTAGTGTAGTGATCTTCCTTTACTTGCCGGTGATCTATATACCATTTTATTTTTTTGAATTGGTCTCTTATAATGATATCGTTTTATGATTACCTGCTAGTTTTGCTTTCTCTGTGATCCCATGGCATCTTTACTGCTCATCAACAGGTTTCATTTTAAATTTATATATGTCTTGGTGACAGTTAATTGTTTTCGTGACGGTATCTCTAATACGTTGACAATAAATATTAACTCACTCACTCACCAATATCTCAGATTCAGTCAAAAACGGCAGAACGTCAGTTACATGGTTCTCCCATTAGATACCGAGAAGCTGTAGGTTGCCGGTTGGTCTCAGAAACGTATATAGTTAATGGAAATATAAACATGAAGAGCTCCACACGACGCTTTGGTTAGCCAAGTGACAGAGAAACAAGTTTCAGAAGTTTCACATGATGACACAATTTCTCCTTTCAGTGGACAAAGAAAAAGGACTGTCCTTTCCAGTGAACAATGAAACAATAGACTGTTTAGACGTTTGTAATGCAATATTAGTGCAGAATGAGTTTTCCAGTTTCCAGTTTTCCACATACATTATCATGATTGTCGTGTTTGGGGCTATTTCCTCAGTGTCCAATTTATCAGTGAAATTCTGCGTTGTTCCGATTTTGTGGTAATCAGTGTTTCATCAGAAATATAAAAGGGCAAGTGAAAAGGTTTTGAACATTTAAGCCCTTCCACATGGAAAGTTCGAACAGCAGATAAATAAAAGTGGTTCACGGCGAAAATAATTTGTTTGTTCGTTGATTAACGCTGCACCGGATATGTAAAGGTCGCATGCAACGTAAAATACAACCTTGCAAATTCTGTATGTATGTGCCGAAACAAATCATAAAAAAATCCAACTCAAGCTATAAAGCTGAAAAAACGCGGTGAAAAGAAGCCCGCGAAATAAGAGGTCAAACGATTCACTGATTTTCTCCTAGCCCTGGCCGGGTGGGATGGTTGCAACAGCTATGCTGCGCTGCGCTCATAACGCATTCGCAGTGAATAGCTTCGCGGAGCTTGAAACAGTATGCCTGCCTGGAGTATTCATGAGTCTAATCTTGGTTGTATGATCTTTAACCTGTTGGGCACATGGAATATCACAATTTCATTTATTCACACTTGCATCTATCATAAAGATTATGTGACTATGGTGGTAGGAGACTTGCTTTAGCATTGTCCTTGTGATACTCCGTGGTGGGTCGGGAGTTCGGATGATGAACCAAATTAAACTAACCATGGCTTATGAATTCCCTCCCAAAACAATCAAAACGGCAACTTGAAATTGATCCTGTTGATACTGATCACAAACCGTCCTTATCGATTGAGTATTGGCCTGTGCGGTGTAAAGCATCATAAGGTCAGGTCGGGACAGAATACATTGAGGATATATATAACACATCACCATTATTTACCAGAATCAACATGTATTTATTTCCCATTCACTAATAACATTTAGAAAATAATAAGTACGCAGATCTTCACTGATTTGCGTTTACCTGAAGGAAAGCCTAAACGATAAACTTAAATAATATTCATATGCATGGCCATACAGAGATAACAGACACGATCTATCTTTAGGATTATTAATACGATATAGAACTAAACCTAACGTAATTCCAGATGATACAGGAATAGTTCCTGCCATACAAGATTTGATGTTGGAAGACAGTTATCGCCGCTAATTCATCTTTAATATTTTCTCATTCTGCCAAATGCTGACATTCCCGTACAATTAGTTGTACCAGTACACATGTTGAGCCGGTAACACTATCACATGAAGATCAACCTGAAACATGTCAAACATAAAATATCCATATTTTGTTTCCAAACATGGAAGCATGATCACTTCGAAAGGTGTGTGGGTCAACATTGGTCCACAATTCAGTTATTTTCATTCATGGATGGCACTGAAACGTATGGGGTTTGTGAGAGTTTGTTAAGTTTCATAATGGCAAAGATCTTAGTTGAAGTGTCATGATTCCTGGCAGCGTTTAACTGGCCATTAATGCATCAAACTCACTTTGCCAGGTCATGGTTCAACACCAAGAGATTAATGAATCTGACCACAGTGGAACTGCTACAGTCCTGAAAGAATTCATCATTCAGGGTTATGACCTTTCCAGTTTGTGAGGGAATGGGTGAATCCTCACGCTGCGTTTAGCAATATTCCAGCAAACTCACGCCAATGGTCACCTTAAATAGGCTTCACACAATATACCCATGTAGGGGATCAAACGCTTTAACCTATAGGCTACACAATCACCTGCATACGTTTTGGACCATTACAATATGTTAGTGAAAAGGCAAACATTAAGGTCTTACGCCGTGTTAGTTCGACCAACGGATCTCATTGTGCATCTTCAACATACTGATATACTTACGGGTGCATGTGTCCCCTTTGAGCGTGAATCCACTACAACATGTTTTCACTTGCCTGTAACATGTATTCAGTCTGTACCTAAAACACAAGCAATACGAACTCCTAAGAAATTGTGTGTGTCTTTGCACTTCAACAACACTGTATCCCCTGTTTGTTTGCTTTTTTTTGCTTTGTTTTGTTTTTGTTTTCATTTTCATCAAATCGCCTGCTCCACAAGCATTTTAACCGGTGGGTACGTCAGAGAGGCAAAGTTACAACAGAATCACTAAGAGGGACAAAGACTTGTATAGACACAAAATCAGTCTAATTAACAGAAACGTCAAGGGAACGTGACACACCTATGGGTGCATGCACTAATAGACGGAAACTCAGAGGAACTTACCGTGGGCATCTACCTTTTCCACACGTAACATAGTATGTGCCTCTACACGCGTACGTCTGTGTGTCCACACATGCAGGGCCGGATCTGCTTGTACTGGATGAACAGCCGCCACATGGTTCTGAAGCAGAGGGTCTTTAACTGAATGAAAAGCAATGGGAAGTACCACTACGTGAGACGTTAAAAGAAGAAAATTTTTGAGAAAAATGGAGAGCAGTGTATAGAATGTGAGGCACATAGAGAAAAGGCTGCACCAAAGACTCGAAAACAAATTGTCCAAAATTGAAATATAATTCATCCTAGTAAGGTTTGTAATCAGCAGCTGTACCCACGGTGAATGGAGGCTTTAATTCCCCAGTGGCTATCGGTGCATGAAGCAAACTGCATCATGAAAGTAGATGCAGATTACTTTAGGGCGGGCTGGCCACTTCCATGAGTCAGAGCTGTCCTTACTCTTGGATTTCTCCAGGAAGTTTACACTGGCAATACGGTCATAACTGTCTACATAAGAACTTATCAACACATCATTTTCCATCAAAAGTAATAATTAAGATGGAAGGTAGTGGAGATGTCGAGACAGCAGTGCGGATGTCGACAGGGTAATGGATGGTAGTGGAGATGTCAAGACTGTAGTGGCGATGTCGAGACTGCAGTGGCGATGTCGAGACTGCAGTGGAGATGTCACGAGGACAGTGGAGATGTCGAGATGGCAGTGGAGATGTCGAAACATCAGATTCTGCAGCTGGTGCAACAGCAGGATCAACAGCAGTCGGGGCACCGTGGTGACAACGCCCACTTTTACTGAACTCGTGGCCACGGAGGCATCCGGCACAATATCAAGAAACAATGCTTGGGAAGGGCCCACCTTTTTTCATCAGAACTGCGTTTGGTTTTAGTGTTGGGAGTACCTTAGCTTTGGACATTTTAGGTGTTCTGAAGTTTCCTCAATAGTGAAATAAAATCTAATCTGTGCAGAATGTTTACTTTGTAGTGCCCAGTTACAATTGTCTTGAGCATCTTGAAACGTCACTTTCCCCTGTTTAGCTGATTCTATGCTTGTCGTTCACAAAAAGTCCAACCAATACCATGATACGGGTCTTTTCACATTATGTGAAATGTTTGATAATGCATATTTAGAACTTATGTTGGTCTTTACATATGCTGTGATACATCATATTGAACAGAAAGGACGGTTAAAATTAAAGTATTAATTGCATTCTATCTACAGAACAGCGATATCGATGTCATTGAATTTGACATTTTTCTGAAAATGAGTGTCTGACACATTACTCACGCTTTGCGTAATGGACAATGGAGATATGTGGACCAAAATCAGAAAATGACAACTCATGTACGAGTGTAACGCACATACTGTCGGTGGGTTGCCTTATACAGACAAACATGTTTTTGAATAGGATGTATATATCTCATGATTCCTATTTTCTTTAATCAACACTCACAAACGAACATGCACGCACACACAAAACCTGGTTCAGCATAATATACATCTTCATTATTTCGACATTCACGACAAATGGAGACAGCATTTCAAGAATGTTTCCGTAATATTACTGAGTGTCAACATAACATGAGCAGAAAATGAAAACGGACACCAAAATTATTGTAGTTGTTACCAGTCTTGTATTCCAGAGAGAAACCATCGTATGTGTATCCTTCATAAGCCCGCATCAGTATCAACATCTCATTTCCATGAGAAACAATATTGCCTTTGGGTACTGACTTACAGCAGTATCTGCAGAGAGAGTGGGTGAGTTAGGTTATTTTTACGTCGCACTCCGCAGTAGTTCAGCTCTATAATGACTGTAAATAGTCGAGTCTGGACCAGACAGGTAAGCAGTCAACATCAAGCACATCGATTTACACAACTGGGCAGTTCAGCAAGCTGAACTACCCGATTAACGCTCATTACGACAACCATGAGTTACAAAAGATCAATTCCTACCTGGATCACTCACCAGGTGTAGAAGGAAAACGAAGGGAATATTTTTATAGCATTCACGAGGATTGAGTGTGTTTATTTGTGGTTATACGTGATAAAGTAACAAACCTCGGTCCAGCTTTTGACAGTTCAGCGTTCCTGACTTCCACATACTCCAGGCAGGGTGCGTGACAGGGGAATGAGACATGTCCCTTGAATCTTACCATGATTCTTTTGAAACTTCCGACTGACTGAAATAAAATGCTATCGTTAATATTAAAACAAGTGAGAAATAATGGATATGTTTAGAACACACCATGGTGATAAATATTTAAGGGCAGATGAAATAGAATTTAATACATCTTACATTATCATTTATATCAGTGCTGATATCAACCTCGTGACCCATCAACAAACGCTGCATTAGCAAATTTAATTTCTAATTCTTTTCTTGAGCACATTAATTTGTCACTTGGATTTACTATTCTAAATTAATGTCAAGAGGAACTGTTTACCCAATATCCAGTGTTTTCAAATTTCACCGAGATTCTGCTTCCCAAATGAAACCAAACAGACATTATGGGAACAGAGAGGCATTTGAAACAGGTTTATTTCCCTTGAGTTATTTACCTTCGTTCATGCTCAGTCCTTGTCTTCAATGCATGGCGATATGCGCACCATGAACAGTGGTAAGAGGAGGCAGAGGTCCTCGAGGAAGTGAAGATGTACTATGTGGTTAATATCCCGAAACGAACCGGGCGAAGCATAATAAACGTCAGTCACGAGGGGTGAGCGGGTGCGTTTTTACGTCTCTTTTAGCATCACAACAGGGAACTCCAGAAATAATAATGATAGGACATACGCATATATCCACACTGACGTATGGTGAAAACGCTACACTGTACAAAGACTCAGCAAAGTTGGAAAGACATGAGAGAGAGATGGGTTCTCAGGTTTGATCGGAAGCTAGAGAAGCCATTGGTGTTTCAGAGAGAGAGGGGCAGATCATCTCAAGGCTGCTAGGCGAATGATCTGCGTAGACGAATGATCTGCTACCGGCATAAGACGATTGGTCTGTATGGCCTTCAACATATTTTCAAGGTCACTGTTGCCATTGCTTACAAATCTGATGTCAGGAATTAATATAACAGGTATTAGGATAGGGAAACAGGAGGTGGAATGATTAGAAAAAATGGAAAATTTAGCCCTTCCCACGTTCTAATAAACACTGATGCTGACAGTGGATTTGTGTATCTGCATCTATGCATTCAATTCTACTGTATTCCTGACATATTTCTGAGAAGTGGCCATGACTAAAACCAGCACCACACCAAATGTAATCTTCTATGTGACCAAAAGGTACAAACTGGTAAATATGTTATATTTCAGTCCTCTTTAACAGTGTTGGGCATTGTCATGTGTTAGTGGCAAACACGTCTTCCGACTGAAATGGAAAGTGGTCTAACTATAATGAGCGTTAGTCACGCTGAGCATTTATTGAAAGCGCTGCATAATGGCTGGGTGAGATCTCCACAGTATATTTTCTGACAGCGTCTCCATTATCATCAGGTCATGGGGATATAACATTGGTCGAGTCCATTGGATCGTCCTGGTGGTCAGAATACGGTAACAATATTGGTCAGTGTTGGTCAAAAGCTTCCATTTTACACCCGGTTCGTGAGATGAGATGGGAAAGGATATCTGTACTTTACTAGTTGCACACAAAACAGTTTCCTGCATCACATGTTTTATAAGAATGAAAACAAGGTATGTCGCTACCTTGTCGGTGGTCGCCTCTGTATTAGTATGTTTCGGAAACGGTGATATAGTTATTCTGCCAGAGCATGGTCCCTGGTATTAAATCAAAGCTGCGTGGTCCTTAGTCGACCTACACTTTCTTGGCTAGCAAAAGCAGACAACAGCCAAAAACAACCCTTCTGGGTGGAGATGTTCTCATGAAGGTCTATCATGAATGACAAGGGTCAGATGTCATGTTGGATGCGTGTCGCTGTTCAGCCCGTCGATAAGATTGTAGTATCACCAATGTGACTGGGTGTCACTTTAGAGGTGACTCAGTCAGAGACTGGTACGGACTGAAACTGACGCTGGTGATGGCATTCTGTGGATACAGAGCCCTGACAAAGCACAGAGCTAATTCCTTGCCCTCGTCAAGTTATATCTATATTGTCATCATTTTATGAAAATAGCAACATTACTTTTAAAATAGAAATATGTGAAGCATCACATCTTCACGTCCACTATTACCTATCAGAACTGTCATGAAAAAGTCATGAGAACCACACCTCGTACCCACAAGATAAAGGCAAAATGACAATCTTGACACGAATGTTATACGACTTTGGTGGATCGTCCCAATGTTATCTTTATGGAAGGGTAAACAACACACATAACATATACCATACACAAGTCTCATATTGCTCATTGAAATGATTATTGAAGAATGATATCTGAAAAGGTACAAAATCCAAGAACACCTAATGCAAGTTCCTCTACACGTCCAACTGCATGGATCGATGTTCATGATGTTGATCACTGGATCGCTCGGTCCAGACATTTTTTACAGATAGCGGTGGCATTAAAAACAGTGTGGCGTTAAACTGAAAAAAAGTCAATAAAGGAATCAATCAAATACTTACCTGTACCTGAGAAAATATGAGAATGCGCAGACTAAGGCACAGAATATAGAGGCAGGGACTCACATCTATCTCAATGGTGTCTCTGTTCCATAGGTGTCAGTAGGGAAGTTGGTTTCAGTAGAGAAGGGAAACCATCGTGTAGCGTAAGTTAAGACAAAACATAAAAAAACCTGAGGGTCTGGCCTATCAAAAATAAGATTAGGTGATTCAAAAAGAAAATCAACTTTATTAAATGTTAATTTCACTGTTAAAGAAGTATAATTTTAAATGTAAATTATCCAGTTGGCAAAACAGTAATCAGTCCAAAGTGGCAAATCTAAAATAGCTCCTACCTTTATTCGCCAGCTGCATTCTGAATTAGCTGGATACCCTGATCCTCCATAGTTTGGAGACTTGAGTGTCTGCCATTCTGAAGATGCCTCAAGGTCCGTATCCCCACACACAGCTGAAGCAAATGAAACGCGGGCCTATATGGCGTTGCGTAAGGTGACAGTACGCGTGAAGATCGGTATTAGAATTGATCTTCAACAACCCATGCTTTTCGTATGAGGTGTTTAACAGGATCGGGTGGTCAGGCTCACTGGCTTGTTTGGCACACGTCATGGTATCACCGGATTGTCTTGTCCGGATTCGATTACTAGTACTTACTACTACACTAGTGTGTGGCGAACACAGACATAAAAAATAAACATAGCTGGTTTAATGGTCAGAATGTTGTGTAACGCAGCCGAGATGTTCTTGGAACTATACTAAAACAAACTGTCACCTAACTAATGTCTGCATCCGCAAACGGTGGCAATATGATCAAGTCAAAGACTACAGTCATTCCCCGTTGATCGTACAACAATGAGTCAAGGTCGAAATTGCTTTAACAAGTAATGAAGGGCTCAATTTTTCTTACAAGCACTGAATGACACCATTGCTAATAGAAGAAGCACTGGATTCCCCCATTGCTCTTACAGGCACTGGATGCCATTGCTCTTACAATGACTGGACTTCCCCGTTACTCTTCAAAAACATTGGATTAGCCCATTGCTCTTACAAGCACTACAGGCCCATAGAGCAGTGTTTCCATTGACAACTATGAAGGTCAAGGTAGGTGTAAGAATTTGTTTATGTTTTCCTTACGAAACATTTTTACTGAACATTAATTCACTTACTGATATCTACAATGATAGTGTGTACGTGCAAGTTAAAGAGTTACCTCCCTTTCCTGGTTTCACATCCGTGCAGAAGTCCCCACTAAGTCCATCTGGGCACTTGCATCTGTTGCAGTTCTTTGGGTCTCTGTAGCCTTCATACCTGCACGCCTCCAAGGACAAACCTCCCTCGCATGTCGCTGTTGAAACAAAGGCTTGCTTCATAGAAAACATGTATCACGTTTCATTCATGAAAAATTACCACGACGCGTTCATGGTATACTTTCAGTTTACCACCTTAAAGAGATTTCACAGACATGATTTCATGTTTTGAACCACAACAATCACCTATATCATGATACCATGCAAGCAGCCAATGTTATTGCACTGTATTGTAACGAGCACGTCCGGGTGTACAAGGACAAACGAGTGAGAAGATGATATTACTTACAGTTGCAATACATAAGATTCGCAAGTTTGACATCGTAAAAAGAAAGATTTCCTCTGGAACCCAAAGTCGAATCCATATCGACCTCTTTAGCTGTGATTGTTTTCTCCCAATTTCTGCTGAATGCCTAGTCAAACAGATGATCAAATTAGGATGAAGCCAACTCAATGACCGAGTCGATAACGGTAGTGTCATAAGCCTTCGACAAAAAGTAATTTCTCCAATATGCCTTTCAAAGAAATATATAAACATTATCAAAGGAAAGGAGTATAATTAGATCCCAGTCAGCATCTCAGATACATGGTTTTGCATTTAGCATTTTCTGGTAGAGGTTAAATTGATTACCGGGGTTATATCCACAGATATCTTATTGTTTATCCTTGTGATTTAACAGAACATTTCCACCAGATTGCCTAAAGGACGTTTTACTCAACAGGGGCATGAGGATGTGTATGCGAGACAGTTCAGAATGTTAACGACACCATCGATGACAGTGTGTGAATCATAATTGCAATACATGAACGTTTCAGCAAGCAGCAAACATCAGCATACGTATTATTCTGTTGATGATGACAAACATTTAAAGTGGTCTTCAATACAAATAACTGATCATGTAAACATTTACTGCAGACACCCACTGTGATTGATATCAAGCACGAAGATCACACAAAGACTATAGAAGACATATATGAACAGAAGCTGTATTGGATGTAAAATTTAATCGTGTAAATATTGGTACCATCTCACGATAATGCATAAGAGAAGAATAGTCGTATGGAATCCCAATCGATTCAGCTTCTTTCCAGCCTCTACTGTAAAAGTTGTGAGTTAGTCCCCACTGGATGTTTCCATAGTGAATAGTGACATAGTTGTCTCGGTCTGGCCTTGAATGCTCGTGCAAAAACCCCAAAGCGTGGCCTATCTCGTGGGCTACAATACCTTTCTGTGTGAAGAAGAAAACAACAGATACATGTTGACATCAAGTGCGGTCGATACATGTCTAATCCTCATGTTATTGATTATGGTGAGCTGTTACTGACTGACAGTCGACAATGTATATAAGTTTTTGCCAAAACTTACAGTTTCGCACCCACGTCCGATTGATATTGTTTGACCAGATGATTATTTGCCAACAAAGGAGTAACATCTGAAACAGAAAAGAGAGACGTTTTGGCCACACACAATGCAAGACATACAATGCCAAAGTGACAGAAGAGATCAACGGCCTCAAAACTGAGTTCTTTTACTTTTACTCGCATAGTTCCTGAGACAAACACAAAGCTACAGTTGTCTTATATTGCCTTGCTTTGGTTAGAGTGGCCAGCAGTTTACACAAGGCTGGATGCAAAATCTTTATTGCTCTATAAGTCTTAGGATAAATCCTAAAACCGAGCAGAGTACCGGTTACATGTTGAGTGATAGAGAAAAATATATTCACGTAAACCCATTATAGTCTATCCTGTCACGCAAGACAGACACGACAATTACTTGCACAAGGTTCCGGCAACTGGCAAATATCCGTTCGTACACACACATTTTCAATTGCTGATGTTTCTTATTGCTATTATTTATTAGGATCAGAGCCCTTGTGGTGTTTGGAATCAACAAATTGGTGTTCACATACCCTTCTTTCTGCTGGAACAACAGAATGGGACTTCCAGTATGTTTTCGAGCTTCAAACTTTAAGCATGTCTCTTCCTCCCAGTGGTGAATACCCTCTTTGATGGCCTTCATTCCTGCTGCATCTGGAAACATTGTAATGATGTTAGAAGCACATCTATGGTTGTTGTTCAACGCTGCGCTCAGAAATATTCTAAATATATGACAGCAGTCAGTAAGTAATCGATTTTCGACACAACAGTCCAGTAATCAACATCGTGCGCATCTATCTCCTCAGTTGGATATGATGACACATGTAACACCAAGTCAGCAAGCCTACTCACCCGATCCCTTTATTCGCCTCTTACAACAAACATGGGTTGCTGAAGATGAATACCCATTTTCATTAAATGAGCACCATTTTTAATTTTACATGTCTACACATTCAGGAACAAATATTTTATCTCCAATGACACTGTACCAATTTGTGTGAATACATCAAAGTATATCTTCACCTCAGTGTGAACAAAACAGAGTACATTTGCGACATAAACTAGTGCCCCTTTCGTCCACACCCAGAACATATCCTCATGTGGTTTAAATATTTTACACATTAAAACGTCTTATATGACGTGCTCAGAAAGGTGGAATCCACGTTACCATATGATAATATCATTATCTTATGATTTATATATTGTCATTAGATAGTATTCCTTATTTACAGTGTCATATTTGGAAATATGTCTCATTGCCACTACATTTTAGCCATCTATTATACTCACCATGATGCTTCATTGGTTTAAAGTTGTAGATATACTTTTAAGGATGTCATCTACGCGACCCCCATCAGATAAAACCTGCACATCCAGTGTTACCAAATGTGTTTTGAAGCGGACCTTTACTGTTTTAAACACTATGGGAATGGGATGCTCTTCCTTTATAAATTGAGTGTTTGGTTGGTACCAAAGGACGCCTGTGTAATCCGCGTTAAATAATCTAAAGAGATCATCATTGTTTCTCAGTTTGTACACAATAGTTACGTACCTTTGGCGTTGACCATTCACAAGTAATACTGGCGCAGTCATCCAAGCGCCAAAAGGACTTGGCACGAAGAACATATTTTGTTCAACGGCCCGATTGGAATGAGCATGATTGTCCAGTGATTTTCTTATATGATTAGTCCTAATCACACACTATCGTGATTACAGGTAACGTGAGTACAGTGTGGATGATTGTTTACTGTGTTTCTGGACTGTTTTTAATTTAAAAATGAATGAATGAATCGAAAAAACAGTTCATCATTTTTTGCACCATTGTTTTTCAACAAATATAGTTCACAAAAAGCAACACGAATACAAAGTCTTCAGTACCCTCATGAATGGTTAAATACTTTTTAGGACCATTTTAACTAGTTATGACTAACGGAAACCTGCCTGCATAAACAATTCAAACACGGTTATCAATATAAATAACGGAGTATACCCATGGTTTGATGTAAAAATGCGTTACTTGGGTTAAAAACCATGAAATGCATCAATTTACGTCTAAAGAATACGGAGTCGATGTTGTACGGGATGGTTGTGGGCCAGCGGGCTCCAACACCAGCCTTCCGCTTTCGTCTTGTACTCTTGCTTTCTTGATCTATTTCTCTTTCCATTTCATCCACATCCTTTCTTGTAAGTACCAGGTCATCGTCAGGGTCAAAGATGTCTTCTAGGGCTAATACCTCCTGGAAATGCAATTGAACTTTAAATATTTGATTGATTACAATTTTTTTCTGGAAAGTAGAATGTTCTGAACATTTCAAATTATGCATGTTGTAGCCATGGCGCAGGTCAAAAGTCATTTTTATATGTCTGTGGTTTTACGAATGTTACGGTAAGCATTAGTTGCTGAAGGCCGAATTTTGACACAGATCGTCGTGGGCAGACATGACAAGAACCTGTTATCGTGCCCAAGTTTGATCTTTTTGGATCTGGCACCATGGTGCGTCATATAAATGGACTAGAGGGCACTTAAACACTTGTCACACAACTCAATTACTGCATACCCATATGATGTCATATAAATGTACTGCACAAGGCACATTTTCATTTATGTATAATTATTTACATAGCAATGTGATGCGGGGTCATGGTAAATGTGTAAACTGAAAACCTTGGGATTTTTAGGAAGGTTTTGCGTACCAATGTGTAATTGAATTTGTCAGCAATTTTCTTTTCGATGCGTACAATCTTGATGGCGATGTAAATAATATCCGAGAGACTGTGTTCCTCCAACATGCCTTGAAGTGACATCTGAAATATAGGCTTTGTATTAAAGGAGACACAATGACCCAATGCTTAATCATAACACAATAAGTCTGCGGGTTTTACAGATGGTCTGTCTGTAACGTTTTTTCTGACTTTCAGACACTTATCACTAGAATCACAAACGGTAGATGAATATTCAAAAGTACTTATGACACTGAAAAGTAAGTATAAAATCACATAATGTGATTCCAAACGCAACATGTCGCGGAATGAAGCTAGTGACTCAATTCCACGGTCACGGTCGAAATTCAGAAGTCGGGCCTCCTAAAGGTCCGGTTTTGAAAACAAATGTGAAGCATGTAATTCACGCAATGAAACCTGAGATGAAGAGGATTGCCGTCAAGTTATTCTGATGGCGCCCATACACAACAAGAGGATATATACGCTTAATTGGCTTTGCCGGTTAGTTACTGATTGACCACACTTAGCGTGGATGTGCTAGGGAATATAATTTCTTCTGTCTTACAAGCGCTCGACGACACAATCAAACCAAACTTACTAGATGAAATCAAAGACATCGACAGAACATGTCACTGCAGAGCAGTGAGGTAACCTGAATGGATGATGCCTGGGTTGTATCACGATCAAAAGTGAAAAGATAAAAAGTCCAGCTCTTTGTAAGGAGCTCCACACACACCCGAGGTAAGCAATTTACCAAGTCTGGTTCTCACCCTTGTTATACCTCCTAAACTGCATGTAATTTAGATTGCCTGTGAAGGAGAGCTTGGTAACTTAATGAGAGCACTTACTAAATGTGATAAACATTTTTTTTATCTCAGAAAACTGAAACTGGTTGCCTTTCTGGTCAATTCTACAGTCAGAAAGGCGTACTGGTGAATAAGCAGAAGTCCTTGGTAGATCAGAACCTAAGGACCTCTGTTATGCTGCAAAAGGGTAAAACACTTATTGTCTAGGGATTCATTCGACTCACAGGAAAACGATGGAATCCGTCTACTCTTTGCAGTTTCGTTTCATTTAAACACTCAAAATTACAATGAAGTGTGGAATTTGCACATTATCCTGTGTTTCCTTGAGAGTTAATTTGGTTTTCGTTAGGTCTTCTAGTATCTCTCCATATAGGGCACACTATACGTTTTTGGAAGTTAATGATGGCTGGTATTTTTCATGTTTGTGAATTAGTAAACAAGCCAAGCCTGCTAATCTGGCGAAATTGATACTAACAGTTTATCAAGATAAATAAGAAATTAAGAGGAATACATTAAGCGAAGTGAGAGCCTCTGTTACTAGACTTTAAATTTCACATATCAACTCGCATAGCGGGAGTGTCTAGTTTAAAGGTGAACGCTGCAATATTTAAGCTATATGGCGACGCCCTGTAAAAGGAGTCTGCACCAGACAATCGAGTAATCAATAGTATCAGCTCTGAGATTTGGATACGATGATATGTGTTAACCATGACCATGAGCACATCCAGGCAACGAATAACATACAGTAATCATTGGGTATTGATGACCAGTTCTACTCACACACTATGCATCACATAACACTATATCTCTTTGTATTTAAACCGGACTGGTAAGTACATTCGTGCGTTCCCAGCTCGAGGAGCTGCAGCAACATCATCGCCAGTGCGGAAACTAAAAACTGACTGGTCTTCATAGACAACATTTGCACGGTTGTACAACACAACTGTTGATAAAGTTAAAGGGTGACAGAAGCAGTTCTCAAATATTTCACGAAACGTAATCAGTTCCAATCGGAATGGAGACGTTCTAATCCACGACCTAATGTGCGTTGAAAAATTCTTGTAATTGTCTTAACAGCCTGAGATCTTCGGTACACTTGAGATTTGCCCCCTCGCGTTGTCTCATGCGACCATAAACCATAACTGTACCATAGTATGAAAGCAACCATCAGCATTTCCTGATGAAGTGAGTGAGTGAGTTAATATTTAACGTCACATCGGCAATATTGCAGCCATATCGTGACGAGAACATACATGACTAAAAAGAATATATATGCATATTATGAACACCCTGTCAACGAAGGACAGTAAAACCACTAGACTATCACAGTTAATATTAAAACTAGTGTGGAAACTTATAAAAATATAACAGTAGCATTATTTGGACAATACAATATAAAAACAGGCCATAGATCGCCAACAACAGAGGGTAGATCACCATACCAGGGACCATGGGGACTTACAGTACCTCTGCTACCTGCATGGTCCCTGGCTGGATTTACACCATCCCCTCAGCTGTTGGCGACTGTATGCTAGATTAGCCACAAATTAAAATGACACATATTCTACGATTAAAAAAAGTGAAAGATTGAATCTGACTTAAATCGTTTTGGGACTTACGTACCCTCTCAGGAGGACAATAATTTTACGGTACTTCAACCCCCTTCGAGGATACAGCCACTAACAATCTCAGTTGCTAATTCAACTTCCAATCATAAAATACTTATTTATTTACATGTCAGTCAATAAATTCAATTCTTTTAAAAATGCAATAATTAAATGAGAACTTACATTACTAAAAAGGTCCTTCATAGTTCTTGATTTAAAATAATTGTCCCTTGTGATGGAATATTCAACACAGTCAAACAAGACATGCTTGACCGTGATTATTTCATCACAAGGGACGCAGAACGGAGGATCCTCACCTTTCAAAAGATATTCATGCGTATACCTAGTGTGGCCAATACGACATCGTCGTATAATGACCTCTTCAAATCTGGACCGACATCCCAAGTAGGTGTAACCAACAAATGGTTTTATTGCATGTAATTTATCGATACCTACTTGGGTGTCCCACTTCTTTTGCATGAGATCACGAATGTAAGATCTAATGGTGGCTTTATAATCACTGTAAGGAATAAGAAGTGGTGATACAGATTTGTTGAGCGCTGCTTTAGCATCAAGGTCAGCCAATGTGTTACCAGAGATTCCAACATGGCTGGGTAACCAACAGAAGACGATGTCGTATTGGCCAGTAGCAAGAGTATTATACAATTCAATAATTTCAATTAAAAGTGGATGTTTACAAGAAAGATTTTTAATCGCCTGAAGGCAAGAAAGAGAGTCTGAATAGATTATATATTGTTTATGTTTAGGATGTCTTTGAATATATTTAAGGGCTGTTAATATGGCGTTAGCTTCAGCTGTAAAAATAGAACTATTGTCTGGTAATCTAGAAGATATTGTTCTGGATCCAATGACAGTAGCACAAGCCACTGCGCCACCGTCCTTAGACCCATCTGTAAATAAGCATTTATAACCGCAATATTTATGTTTCAACTGATTATATTCTTGTTTGTATTGTAGTTCATTAGTTTCTGATTTTTTAAATGTACTTAATGTTAGGTCAACTTGTGGCCTAACCAATTGCCAAGGAGGAGAAGAAAGAAGACGGGAAGGAGCTATGTTTTCCAGCTCAATGCCGGCCGAAGAAAGAAAGGGTTTAATTCTGTGTCCGAGAGGTGGAACAAGAGAACACTTTTTGTTGTATAAATCCTCGTAGAGAGGATTGAAAACACAGTTATATGCCGGGTTAGATTTGTTAGAGTATAGTTTTGTAGCGTATTGTAAAGATAATTTTATACGTCGCTGAGTGAGAGATGGCTCATCTGCCTCGACATAGAGACTGTCAACGGGAGAAGTTCGAAAAGATCCAAGACATAATCTTAGACCTTGATGATGGATAGAATCTAACATTTTGAGACTGCTTTTACAGGCTCCACCATATACAATGGAACCATAGTCAAGTTTGGAGCGAATGAGTGATCTGTATAAGTGAAGTAGGGTGGTTTGATCGCCTCCCCATTTTGAATTGGAAACAACTTTTAACAAGTCGAGTGCCTTCAAACATTTAACTTTAAGGGATTTAATATGTGGCAAGAACGTCAAGTGGGAGTCAAATATAAGACCCAGAAACTTGGCCTCTTTAACAACTTTAATAGGTGTGCCGTTTAGATACAGTTCTGGGTCTTTATGTGGTTTGTATTTACGGCAGAAATGTATACAGTTAGTTTTTGTCTTAGAAAATTTAAAGCCGTTTTCCAAACACCATTTATTTATCTTGTTCAGACACAACTGCATTTGCCGTTCAATAGTATGCATGTTTTTACCTCGACATGAAATGTTAAAATCATCCACAAAAAGTGATCCATCAATTGAATCGTTTAAAACCTTTGATAAACTGTTTATCTTGATGCTAAAAAGTGTAACAGACAAAATACTGCCTTGTGGTACACCCTGATCCTGACTGTAATGATCAGACAGGGTAGAACCCACACGGACTTGAAATTGTCTATCATTTAAAAAGTTGGCTATAAATTGAGGCAATCGGCCTCGCAATCCGAAGTCATGTAAATCTTTTAAAATCCCATGTTTCCAAGTGGTGTCATATGCTTTTTCTAGATCAAAAAAGATCGACACTGCATGCTGTTTATTAATTATGGCATTCTTAACAAAAGATTCTAAACGCACTAAGTGATCGACTGTACTTCTGTTTTTGCGGAAACCACACTGAATATCTGTTATTAGGTTATTTGTTTCCAAGTACCAGACAAGTCGATTATTTATCATGCGTTCCATGGTCTTGCAAACACAGCTAGTAAGTGAAATTGGCCTATAATTGGAAGGATCCGTATGATCACGTCCAGGTTTAGGTCCTGATGAAGTGCATGTATCCGATTCTGAATAAAACAAATCGCTCTTCATAGACTACATTCGCACTGTTTTAAACAACATGAAATGATATTATAGATGAACGTAGTGATGATAATGTTATACTAAGGAACAGAACTCACCGCATTCGATTCATCAACTGTGAATGCAGACAGGTTAAGTGTCTGGTTGGCAAGTGTGAGTTCAACTGCGTCGGTGGCTTTCACTAGACTCGAAAAGTCGAAAGTTTTACCCAGAAGTTTCCTGACTTTACAACTGCTAGTAGATGAAATAACGGACGTTCCATCGTCGGTTCTTGATGCTGAAATGTTGCTTGTTGACTCATCGTCAGAAGAACTATTTATGGTTATGGCTTCTCCTTTAGCTAGGAGACAGCTAAGGAGAAGGAAAAGCAGTCTGAGAAACGCTGGTCCCATTGCTAAGGATCTGGCTGCCTGGTGCGATATCTGCACATGACCTACGTATATATCACTATTCGGATATATATATATATATCCGAATAGTGATATATATATATATATATATATATATATATATATATATATATATATATATATATATATATATATATATATATATATATATATATATATATATATATATATAGACACACACACACACACACAACAGGGTAGGATGTGTTTGACGTTCACTATTCAGCATGATGAAAACGAGGCGGACTGGGCGGACGCAACTCCCTGTAATGTATACAATACCATATATGGATGTCCTATTTAAATGGAGATTTGAGATGTACTACTGTCTAGAATGCAGATTTGAGGCATGCGAATTTTCCTCGCGCAATTCTATTTAATTGTATTGGGTATTATTCAATACAGTAATGTTATATAGAACCGAGGCATGATCGGAATCAGAAGTACAGCGTTCATTTAGTCCATTTTGGTTTTGATGTTCTACTATGTTACAACATGGGAAAAAACGTGTCGAGCATCGTGAATTAAGTAGAACACAATTACGTGACCACAGTATTTTAAGAGTGAGTGTGTTTAGTTTTAACCTGCATTCTGCTATCTGGCAGAGGTCTGCACATAATCGAGTCTAGACAATCCAGTGACCAAAAGCACGAGCATCGGTCTACGCAATTGTGAACCGATGGCGTGTCTACCATGTCAGCGAGCCTGGCCACCTAACCCCGGTTGTCGTCTCTTACGACAAACCAGTTGTTGGCAATCTATAGCCTGATTTTATGTTGTAGTGATATTCGTTTTAACTTTAACTTAACACTAGGTTTAATCCCATTTGTGATATTCTAGTTGTTTTACTGTCCCTCGTTGACAGGTTTTTATAGCATCCATATATTTCATTTCAGTATTAAATGTTCTCGTCACTACATGCCTGAGATATTGCCGATGTGACGTTAAATATTAACTCACTTACTCACTCTCACGACAAACATGTGTTGCTGAAGACCGATTCAAACCAGGATCTTCACGGACTGTAGGTAATTCCCAAAGCACACATGGGCAATTGTCGTGAACAGTTTACATGTTAGTATCCGTGCTGCATACATGTAGTAGATAAAAACTTTAGGACCTGTTATTATGTAACTACATTTGAAAGGGAAGGAAGTGTAGTGACCACGTGCGTCCAGTTTCACACTGCAGTCAGCAATATTTCAGCTATGTGGCGACAAATGAAGAAGGAGACCCACGTTTTATTTTAAGCCGATTTCCAACATACAAATAGAATCGACACACTGATATTCTAAAAGAGCATCCAGGCATCAGCACCAATTGTGACATCATCAGCAAACATAATCATAAGCACATACTTAAAATCATTTGATACAAAGACCCCCCTTACCTCCAACGTTTTCTATGGGATGTACAAGATTGTTGATGAAAATAATGAACAACTGTGGACTGCATATACATCCCGGGCGCGTACCTGTATGTGTTCACTTCTAACACGTGAAAAGAAACGTGTATATATAGAACTAAGTATGTTACTAATTATCGTAATATGCGCATATAATGCTGCAAAGGAATTATCAGTTAAAACACACGTCAATCCAAGGATTAACTAATAGCACACTGATTGAGTAATTATTTTTATCTTGCACAGCGAGTTTATAAAGAGGTATTGTTTTATTTTATAGATTTACTGGCGAATACTGAACACACCCTGTCATAAAGTGCCCTGATTAAACACGACGTCCTTCCTTTCAAACGAATAACCGTCCAGATGTTGACTGACTGTTTATGGTAAATTGGCATGTTTATTGCAAACGATGCTACGTTTCGGTGTAGATTAGCATCTGTGCTATCCAAAACAGTAACGCAAATGTAAATGTTATACTTTAAAACATGTATAACTCGTCCACAAAGAGACTTTAGTGCTTGAAAGTTTACACCAGTTTAGAAGAAGGTGATGTCTATACAACCAAGTGGATACATGTACGTAACGTAGACGGTGAGCGCGATCGTGACGACGTACCCCGACCCCGACAATCTCTTTCCACATGTTCCATGCAGTTGGACCGGATATACTCTGGATTTTTTTGGCAGACAGTGAATGCTCGATGCAGCACAATTTCAACTGGAAGGTGATTTCTGTTGTGTTGTGGCCATGCCTTCTATTCCTTGTAAGAAATATCATCAAAATCAATATTTTCAGGTAAAATCAATATTTTGTGCAATTGTGCAAAATCATGTTATCAACATGTTTTCTTAGATATGTTGAACGCAATATGTAAATAATAGATTGTTACAAATCCAATTCGCCTATGCCTTTCTCTTTAGGGGATAGTATAGTTTTCTATCTATGAAACATCGGTCCTTTTTATTATACCAGCTTCTAACTAGTGACAGTTTCTTAACTGGTCATGTGACTGTTTCAGTTTTTTCTTCATAACATGTTTGTCACACAGACAACTTTTTTATTGCAATCGATGCAACGTTTCGATGTAAATTAGCATCTTTATTACAATCGATGCGACTTTTTGTTGTAGATGCTAATGCTCACTGAATCGATTGCAATTAATACGACGTCTATACTTAAAGTTCCTATTTATCATTTGTTATACCAATTAATATATTTTGTGCATAAAAGACTGGTAAGCGACACCTGGCATTGAACATGTTTTTGTGAGCTGCAGATGATCTTTGCATTGTGTACATATGGATGGATACATTCCGCTAACAGGGTCATGGCCTCATGTTATTTTTATTTTAGACGTGTTTAAAATTTCTTTTGATTTATAAGAAAAATACATTCTACAGATTTTTTTTAAAAACCCTTCAACAATGACATTTCATTTACGATCGTATAAATACTATTTTCGAATTATATAAACAATCCATTGCATGGCAAGTTCATTCTGGAAAACATGAAACAGTGGCACATTGGTTTTGATTCTGCTTCCATAAGTTAGGTTAAAAACCAAAACAATGCTTGCCTTTTCTTAATTCAATGTTGATTTGAATTTTCCTATTCTGACAGATTTCAAGTTTTAATCCGGCTCATCATATTAATTTTCGTTGTTTAAAACAGTTTGCTCACCCTTGTGAAAATGTATTTTTTGTGGTAACCTCTGACAATAGTGTTCGTACGAACGTGTCTCATGTTCATCCCTAAGTTTCATATTTGCTAAGACATTTTTACAAAGGCTTTGAAGCTATATGAAGTATTTTCAAATATTGCCTATCATGATCTAATGAGGCAGTAAATGTTAGAAAATCAGTGTTGAGATTAAAATGTTCTGCAGCAATATTGTCATTTGCGTCCAGTAAATGGATAATGCATCGAAATCCTTTGTCAGAACATTGTGTTGTATAAGACACCCTACTCAAATGTTCCTGATGTCCCAGAGACGTTCGGCAAGCATATCAATAACGTCACGGTCAGCTGCATTTCGTGCAGTTAAACCATCCCTATGATATTTATCGTGAATCAGTGGGAGACATTCCAGGTACAGAAATGTAAATAAATTAGAAAGAATTAGAAATGAATAAATAGCAGCTATAAGACTTATGTCTGAAAAACCTTCTAACTATTGATTATCTCTTATGCCTGCGTTTATGTCGTTTATTTGGCATACACATATTCGCCCCCAATCCTCCTTGTTACCGATGAATTGGCTTCTCTTAGTTTTACCAGGTTTGTTGTTACAGATATATGTAAAACATTTTTGTCGGAATTTACTTAGAAAATCATTATCTGTGTCAGGGAGTGTCCTAAATATTTGATTTAACTTTGGAGTGATCAAAAATTTGATCCAAGAGCCATGACCAAATGTAGATTAACTTTCCACAACTTGTAAATTACAGAAATGAGTTCCGTCCGTCCGTGCGTCTGTGCGTCCGTCACACACACATCTCCTAAACTATAGATAGCTTCATCAAACTTGCTACACATGTCAACCATGATCCCTAGATGAACCTTTAGGGATTTTGACCAAGATATGAATTTTCATTTCTGCTATCTTTCTGGAAACATGGCTTAGGTTGTGGGGGTAGCATCTTGTCCGGAGCAGAACTTCCAAACTATGCATGCTAGCTTCATCAAACTTGGCACACATGTTCACCATTATTCCTCGTCCCCATGGTTACATCAGTGCATGAACTTTATAACTGTAGAACTTCCCTAATTAGTCATGAATGCCTATGTCGCTTTCTATTATGTTTTTGATATACAATTTTTAACAAAAAGACTTAACTTGGTTTTGCATCTCTTATTTTTTCTGCGAATTTGCCATCATTAGTTTCCAAAAAGGTGAAGGGCTTGTTTGAGAAATTTCTTGTTTCAAGATCTATATCTTGAGTGGGTTTTTCGCCTTTTATCGGTCCAAACTGCCTTTTTATGTAACGCTAGGATCCTGGGTTCTTGTTTATTTCATTTTTTAGTCGTTTATTATGTTCAATAGGTTGTTCTAATAAGGTAAACTTTGTGGGAGCATCATTAGTTCTGACCATAGCTTCTGTCGTTTCATGTTCATAACATTTTCAGCTCTCTTAGTAACAAAAACGTTTCAAAAAGAGCTGATCGTCTATAAAAACTGTTGCCTTTTTCAACTGTGTTTTCATAGCTAAGGCAGGTGTTCGTTATAAGGTCCGTAACTACTTCTATGCGTTTCATGTCATTTTAAAGGAAGATAAATTTCCAACACCCCTTAACTCTGTCTAAATAATCCAAAGTAAAAGAAATCGATTTAGGAGAGTGATCAGATTTAAAATTAGGCTCTATTTTTGTATCAGTAATAGATGGGATCATATTGTGTGATACCAAGAAATAATAAAGTCTAGCTTGTTTCAGTGAGCATAGTTGTCGCCAAGTATATCTTATTTTATTAGGATATCTTTACGGAGAGTGTCTACGAGGACACTCTCATGTTGTGAGATGACGAATTTACGTTATTCTTATATTTGAAGTTAAATACGTCTATGAAGTATTCTTGCATTACGTCACAGACAATTACATGATCATTTTGAAAGGAGCATATTGTTGAATTTAAAAGCCTGGATTGTGAATGTTTGCAGCACACAGTTTGACAAGGACTAATTTTGTGATTATCTATAGGCAGCGGCATAGTCAAAATAGCTTCATTGTCTCTTTGTACGACATCAAGTGAGAAGTCTACACATTTTGCCACACCATTCATATTGTCCATTTGTCTAGTTCCATATCAAATATATGTCTTTATAAGAAATTAGCATGAGACGGAGGTCAAGGAGTCTTCAGTAATCATTTTGTCTCGAATCTATGTGCACTTATATTTGCAGATGATATATCAGCAATTTCTGGCACGTGTAATTTGCTTCAACGGAAATTAAGTGTCTTACAAAACATGTGTAATGGCACATGGGTGAACGTTAACTGGAAGAAAACTAAGCTCTTCGTTACTGTGAAAAATGGTTCTATCATGGTCCCCCAGTTGAAACAGTTCTTAGAGGTATTAAAGGTATTTCGGTTTAATCTTCAATCCCAAGTTTGTCTGGAGCAAAGCCCAGATATGTCTTGCATCGCAGGCCTCAAAACCTATCATGCCTTTAGTTGGTTTCTAACACAAAATTGGTAACATAGTTTGCACTGATTTACTTAATATGTTTGATTTAATAGTTGTTCCTATGTTTTGCTATGGCTCGCAAATCTGGGGAACATGTCACCGTAAAAAATAGAGGCAGTGCAAATTAGATTTTGTAAACAACACTGAAGGGTTAAAAAACTACATTAAACGGAATGGTTCTTGGAGTGAGTGAGTCAGTTAATATTTGGTTTTGGCGTGCCTGAATAAATAGTGGGTGGATGGCTGTTATATATGAAGAGGACAATATGTCTCATACAAAACTAGACAAGTCATACCGCTCCTCTCGAATGCAGGAGTGGGCCCACTATGAAGGCATTTGTATGTCAGACAGGGGATCGTTAAGTCAATTCTGGCCCTATAAGGTAGCCAATGTGACAAGTGGCAATTTTATTCTGCCATAAGGCCTTATGGTCAATTGCTCATAAAAGTACATTTCAGCATTACGCATGCCATTTCAGACAGGTAAACTTCTCTTCAAGTTTATACACAGGTGGTTGTGTATTTGTTCTGAATTGTTCGATGTCAACAGTGGATACAATTTCACCCTTGTTGGATATGTAAAATGATACTGAGAGATAAGCTGTTCTCTTAGAAGCTATAATATGGGCAAACTAATACGAAGTGATACTCATCTTCTACAACACCCATTGTAGAATTAGAGCATAACAGTTGGCCAGTATCAATACCGTTATCATACCTTGTTTTACACATATTTAATTTGTGTGACTGAAATCTAATTTTACAATATATTCGTAATGAATTTTTATGACTAAACAATTCTATGACTTATCGTTCCCTGTCTAGCAGAGATCTGAAACTAGAATAAAAAGAAAAATCGCTTCTTTCCGATAGCCTATGGTGGCAATCCTGGAATTGTATAAAGGTACGCATGAACATATCATAATTACCAAAATCCTGGGATATCCAAACATAAGAAAAGCCCCTCGAGAACAATAGTATACGAACCTCTGTTACCCAATTTATAAACCGGGAACAAGGCCTTCCTAGCTTGAACTGAAAGAGTTTCACACGCCTTGCACCAAACTAGTCTTGACGAAAATACAATACCAAAATATTTGTAGGAAGTAACTATTTTCACCTCTTTACCAGAGCAAAACCAATTCTCTACGTTTTTAAACACCCACCATTCCAAAAGATTATTTCCTTTGACTGTTCTAAAGTAACTTCTTAACCCCACTTCAAACAATACTTATGCAAAAAGTTTTGTTTCAACCCAATAACTGAATCGCCAACTAACACTACATCATCATCATCAAACAGCAACAAAAGAATATCATCGATTTCTTCAGTGACAAAAATACCTATTAGACCACTATTTCTAAATTCTATTCCAACTCGTTAAGAAAGAGTGCGAACAAAACAGGGCTTAACATGCAGCCTTGGCGAACGCCGCAAGATGTTGAAAACAATTCAGTTTTACATCTATTCATCACCATACATGCCTTAGTTTTACCATACATATCATGCAAGAGATTATACATTTTGTCAACAACACCCAATGTAAGACATACAGCAACTTCAACTTCAAATCAAACGCCTTACGGAAATCAATGGAGGCGGCATAAAACTTGTCTCGACTTTCGAAGATATATTTGACACAAAGATTGTAATACAAAAATATTATCTGCAGTGGAATATTTACTCCCAAAGCCAGCCCTTGACTCATGAATTATGTAATTAGTTTCTGTCCAAAGTCTTAACCTTGACTTCAAAATAGATGTAAAAACCTTACCAAATATGTTTAATAGCGAAATACGTTGATAGTTATTTGGGTCTGAATTATCCCCCTTCTTAAAGAGCAGTAAAATCATACTTATACTCCACAAATCCGGAAACTGCCCTTTATCTAATATTGATTTAAATAATATTTCTAAATAAGGTATAACACAAAGCCCCCTTTTACAGAACTCAGAGGGTATTCCATCTGGACCTGGCGCTCCAACCAACTTCAGAGAATTAATTGCTTTTCTTCTATCACTGTGAAATAAGATCTGAGAGAATGCATGAGTTATTACAATCTATACATTCGACAGAATCATGGTTGATAATGAAATCCAAAACACACTCTGTAAATTCAGAAGTAACACTATCAAGATGAGGATTTAACAAATCTTTGAAATAGACTAACCAAGATTCAATAGATACATTGTTGTAGCTGCTTGTAGTTAATCAATAAATTCACCTTGCTCCGAAATACAATTTTTCTCAACGGTGATCTATAAGGCGTAATGTAGACAAAGCCTAAGATAACTGGCAAAACATCATAAACAGTCGATTGCAGATTAAGAGAGACACAATTATACCAATCATCATGGAG
Source organism: Haliotis asinina (assembly GCF_037392515.1). Classification (NCBI taxonomy): domain Eukaryota; kingdom Metazoa; phylum Mollusca; class Gastropoda; order Lepetellida; family Haliotidae; genus Haliotis; species Haliotis asinina. The sequence continues at coordinate 7,545,686 of NC_090290.1, read as the reverse complement.
CGTCTCACATACACAGCGATGGCACCCGAATATCTACCAAAATCATACTGCTGTCTTGCTGGAGAAGCAAAACAAATCATATCCTGAGAGCAACTCATAATACTATGATTTAACTGGTAATACTATCATTATCACACCGTATTGCTTCCACTGAGCCTATTACATCATAACTACAACAGAATGATTTAAAACTACCATCGTTCATTAATGAATTAAGTCCTTGAACGTTCCAAGCACAGACACTGAGTTTCTCTGTTACATTGCTCATGTTGACACATACAGTTAGATAGTGAATAATAATCACTGGGCCCACCATGACCGAGGCCTACCCAGAAGACTTGTCACCTGGCCCCGATCTCTCTAAATTAGCTGTGTGTATCTCTGTGTCCACCGGTACCTATCTGCTTGATGCCCCTTTGACGATCATGATCATGCATATATATCTTGTCTTGGATGACAAGTTTGTCGTACGAGAGATATGCATTCAAATTCTTCTTTCGTTCCTGCACCGGTATAAGTTTACTTCTTGTATCCCGTACTCTTGGGGTGTAGTCATTAGAAAGTCTGAGGTCACCCTGTGTCAATATTTTCAATAACCGCTTCTTTTTCTTTAAAAAAGCTGAATTTCACAACAATGGGTTTGACGTTAGATTTACTCCTTAAGCATTTAATATGTTCCATCTGGACACACTGAGCATTTTAATATTTACAGTTTACTTTCCAGAGAGTCTCTCACCATATGTTTTGTCTTTCATCGGTTTTCATTCGGAGTCCCTTGTAGTGCATCTATTATGAGGTTGTTTCACCAAACTTCCGAATTTCTGTTTGTTGAGTAGGCTCAAGGCGGTCCAGACGGGAGTGAAGAGCTATATTTTCTAATTTCAGTTTGTCATAATCTTGTCATAGGTTGTTGTACATGGAGTCAATATTCTTATTGAGATGCGAGAGTTCCTTTCGTAAAGACTTCAACACAGTAACATTATCCTCTGTATCGCTGTCGTAACTGTCAGAATCACCGAATGGAAGCTTGCTTTGCTTCCCGGATTCGCCTCAGCATGCTCTACCGGCACCACGTGATGTTTTGGGGGACCCGGGTTTGATTCTCTGTCCGCTCAAAGTTCCAACATTCTTGCAACAAAAGGCACTGTAGCCGCTCTCTGTCCTCTCGCATTATTCACAATGGGTAAACCGACACGTGAACGTGTCATATGAATGCAAAAGTCCTTCCCACTCTCAAAAGATTTACCACTGCAGTACAACACGACGTTTATCAGAATCAGTACTTTAAGTCGTCTCATCAATTTTCACCTTTTTTTAACGTCTGTCTTTAGGTAGAAAGCATTCAATTCTCGCGCCATTTGGCGAGACAGTCTCCCGTGGATGGACAAGTGCGCAAGAAACACGTGCAGTTACTGCTACAGCCGACCCTCGTGTCAATGACAGTCAATACACAACCCAATTCAGCAGATAATACTCAACATACGTCGGGATTTTGTGTCTCAAGACATTTACTGACATATTGTAACATACTTCCAGCAACTTTCATAGGTTTATAGCACTTGTACATCAAACTTTCATCGGGTGTCGGAGCAGACATGAAGCCAACCTGCCACCAATGAAGATCTTTCAACCCGTATGATCCATAAGAACAATAAGTCCTGCTGATGGTGCGGGAGGAAGTGTTCTGGATTATTTGAAGCTGATCAATGGGGTTAGAACTGACACCTGAACAGATGGTGTTACAGTAGTCAAGCTTCAATGTAGCAACAGCTCGAACAAGATCTTGAGTTGGGCACAATTGTCAGGTATTGCCAAATGTGATGATGAAAGTAGCAGGCCCTGCTGAAGTGGTTAACGTGAGCATCCAGAGTCGAGGAAACGACACTTACATCTGTATCTTGTTACGAGAGTGTTTTTATTGTAGTTTGTATTATTGATTAAGTGATTATTATTATTATTGGGTCACAATGTTTAGAATTTTGAGTGATAGTTATTACAGGACACATTTCATATCATAAGTGTTCAGTGCTAATAGGATAATTTAGTGGCACACCTTTAAGATAGCGCTTTAGAGGTATCTTCCTTTGAGTATGTGTTTGCGATGAGGCGATGGCCGTATCGTGCTCGAGTAATCAAGAATCAGTAACTGAATGTAAAGACTGCTTTTTGTGAAACGACACACACGGATAACTGGAGTACATCAATATGCCTGCTTCTTCATCGACACTTAATCTTCATGACCGCTGCATGACCGCTGCATGACTGCTCGCCATATAACATTCAGTGTAACTGTTTGTCTCTCTCAAACCAAGACTTTGGTGAGTTGATACCATATATGTGACCCATTACTTTAGATGTGACTCATTTGCATTGTACATGAAACCTCTGTTATGGATCGTTGTGTCTTTCTCTCTGATCAATACATAATATTGGATATTTCAGATTTCTCAGTGTTATATTTTGCTGGTTCTGATGGGATTTCTTATTCCCTTTGTCACGACAAATCTTTAACCAAAACAATCTGCAACTATAAGGAAGTTGGTCAGCTTTTCAACCGTGGGGGTCAGCTTTTCAGTGCCTTTGACTCCGTTATTGCCCTCGATGATGGGATGCATTTTTATTCAGTATACATCAAGACAACGTTTGTCTCTGAATGAGACTTGCTCAGTGAAAAGGAATTATTCAATATCTCCTTACATTTCGACAAAACTACGACACCGGGGAATATGTAGTGTACGGAAGGAGGTGGCTCAAACAGGAAAAGACGACACCTTGAATCCATCACTAATGCTCAAACTTCTTTTGTATTCATGAAACGCAGATTCAAGTTTTGTGTGCTGAATGCTCACTCGGTCAATCATCAGTCACTGAAACCTGGTTGTGTATTGTTCACCTGGACCACATCGCAGTCGTCAAAATGATGCCAGAGGGCTACAAACTGCATATGCCATGCTGTGGGTGACGTGGTGGTGGTGTCACAATTCTAGTCAAAAGCTATTTTCAGTGCTCTAGGTAAAGTATCCACATTATTGTTTTTGCTGTTGTGTACTTCGACATACATGCCTAACTTTTGAAACGTGTGGTGACGTTTTATGCAAACTCATTGAGGTACATCTATCATATCAGAGAGCAACGCAAAGCAACAGCGAGCAGCATAGGACGAGGCTTGTTGTTCATAACCAAATGCATGCCTACCATCGTTACCATGTCTGGTCGAGCAGGCAAAAGCACAGCACTTGAAAGAGACTTTAGACTGTGCGTCAGTACAGAAGGAATTCTTGCAAAGCTCAAACCAACTGCTTTTCAGGAAGAAGACCAAAGTATACCCATCAAGTGACACAAAAGAGGAAATATTCTGAAAAGATTAATTCCATTTACTTGGATATTGGAAATATTCGTCACAGATCAACACTGGAAATACCTGCACCATGCATGCAGTCTTATCTGGCCACCTACAGATCAGGTGCTGCATCTGATACGAGAAAGCTTGTGTATGTTCCATGCTTGAACTTATGTCACAAGCATAGTTAACCAACCTCTCTCTCTCTTCTGTCGGGACAGAATACACTGAGGATATATATATAACATCACTATTGTTTACCAGAAGCAACATGTATTTATTTCACATTCGTTAATAATCTTTAGAAACTAATTAGTATACATACCTTTTTCTTATTTGCATTTACCTGAAGGAGTACTTAAACGGTCAAATTAAATAATAATCATATGCTTGGTCATACACAGATAATTTAAGACACGATCTATCTTTCGCATGATTTATATGATCTGTAGTTAACATAATCCCAGATGATACAGACATAGTCCCTGTCATACTAGATGTGATGTAAGAAGACACTTGTCACTGTTCCATCTTTATTACTGTATCATTCTGCTAATGAGAATGCTATTTCTCATGCAACTAGTTGTACCAGTGTAGATGTTGCCCCAGCAGTGCAATCAGCCTGAAACATATCACACACAAAATATCTATATTTTGTTTCAAAACATGGAAGCATGAACACTTCTTAAGGTGTGTGGGTCATCATTGGTCCACAGTTCAATTGACTAATGAATTTGGACACAGTAAAAGATATGAAACAATTCATCATTCAGGGTTATGACCATACATGTTTGTGAGTGAATGAGTTTAGCTTTACATCGCTTTTCGCAAAGTTCCAGTATTATGACAGGCGGGGTCACTAGAAATGAGCTTCATACATAACGCCCATGCAGGGGATCAAATGCTCTAGCATATAGGCTACCCAATCACCTGCATACGTTTTGGACCATTACAACATGTTAGTGAAAAAGCAAAGCAGAATCCGGCCAACGGGTCTCACTGTACACTGTACAGCCTGAACATACTGATATACTTACGGGTGCATGTGTCCCCCTTGAGCGTGAATCCACTACAACATGTTTTCACTTGCCTGTAACATGTATTCGGTCTATACCTAAAACACAAGCAATGGGTACTCCTCAGAAATTGTGTGAGTCTTTGCACGTCAACGTCGCGCTCAGCAACATAGTTTTCTTTAATTGTAATGTATGTTTAGGGGGAAAGTAGGAAGATGTACAATGAATTCACAGGTTCAACAAACAAGGGTAACCGCATTTTCAAAGATATTCTGGGACAAACAAATAAAAATAGTGCGAGAAGAAAGTCCTTGATATCAGCAAAGACAGGATTTGTTTTGTTTGACGTAGTTTTTGTTTTTCGGGTAGGTGGGGAGGGTGTGTTGTTTTGTTTATTTGTTGTTTGTGTTTTTTGAGGGGTGGGGTTGAGAAGCACACTTTTGACTCGGAGGTACGTCAGAGAGGCAAAGCTAAAACAGAGCCATTAACAGAGACAGACATAGAGACTTTGATAGGCAGAAAATCAATCTAATAAACAGAAAATCAAGGGAAAGTGACACACGCGTCCAAGAATACACTGAGAGACAGAAACTCAAAGGAACTTACCGTGGGCAAATCCCGTTTCCACACCAAACAAAGTATCTGCCTCTACACGTGTACATCTGTGTGTCCACACATGCAGGTCCGGATCTGCTTGTACTGGATGAACAGCCGCCACATGGTTCTGAAACAGAGGGTCTTTAATTGAATGAAAGACAATGGCAAGTAAAAGGTTAAAAGAGGGGGAAAAGTGAAAGAGAGGAAGAGCAGTGAATGGATGGGAGACACATAAAGAAAAGGCTACATCAAAGACTCGAAAACAAATTGTCCAAAATTGAAAACAAATTGTCCAAAGATATTTTATCCTAGTAAGCTTCGTATGATAATGCCGAAGTGATTCCGAAGCATTGGGGCTAGTACAGAAATCTGATAGAAGATGTGACCTCCAACGATCCTGAAAGTGGGAACCATATTGGGAAAACTGAGAGGTTTCAAAAGTAAAGATTTGTGATCAGCAGCTGTACCGATGGTGAATGGAGGCTTTGATTCCCCAATCGCTATCAGTGCATGAAGCAAAGTGCATCATTAAAGTTTATCCAGATTTCTTCAGAGTCGGCTGTTCACTTTTGTATGTGTCTGAGTTGTCCTTGCTACAGGATTTCTCCAGGGAGGTTACATTGGCTATACAGTCATCAGTGTCAACATAAAGAACTTATCGAACACATCAGTTTCCATCGAAAATAGCAGGAGGATATCTTGTAATAATTGAGTTGGGTGGCAGTGGAGATGTCGAGACATCAGGTTCTGCAGCTGGTGAAACCATGGTGACAACACCAACTTTTACACAACTCATGGCCACAGAGGCATCTGGCACAGTAGCAAGAAAATACATGGGAAGAGCTCACGTCTTTGAATCTGAACTGCAATTAGTTTGTGTGTTGTCGGCAGTGCTTAGCTTTCGACATTATGGGTTTTGTGGAGTTACGTCAGTAGTGGAATATAATATATTTTTACCTTGTATTACCCAGTTACAATTGTCTTGAGCATCCTGATTCATCACTTTGCCTTGTTTCACTGACTCTAATGCTTTCCGTTCACAGGAGAAGTCTAAATTATTTAACTTTTCGTGATCCTGTAAAGTAATATCACGTCATCTAAGTTATCATTAATTTTATATTAGGAAGTTAAGCTTAGATATCATCATGTTTCTGATAACACTTGCTACTACCGGTTTTGAATGGATTTTGCCAGTACCAAAGCATGTGTGACGATGCTGTCAGCAGAAATCCGGAAGTAGAGCGTCCAAGAAACACGTGACTACGTCATTCGGATTATTTGAGCTAATGTTAATCACCAGTGTGTTACTGACTGGTATGATTGATGTAACGTAACTGACGAAAACGACGGTACCAATACATTTTACACAAAAATTGCGTTTTGTATTCAAGTGAAACTCGTGGTCTTTTCATTTGAGGGGCACATTGTTCTTCTGTTGACGTAACAAATGGACAGTGAATGTGCAAAACATATCAGACGAAAACCAGCGTATCTTAGGCAAGAATGTTATTGTGGTCATACTGATGTTTGTGGCTTGTCAGAAAAATATTGACAAATTGTGGATTTATTATTATAAACATGACCGCACGAGCTATTATTTCAACCTTGGTAAAAGTAAAAATTGTTTTATTATTATTATTTTCTTCCTCAAATCAAGGGACATCATATTGAACAGAATGGAGGACTAAAAGTAAAGTATTAATGACGTTCTATCAACGGGAGAGCGGTTTTGTTGAAATTTAACATTTATCCGTGAAAGAGTGTCTGAGACTCTTTGTGGATCGTGACTCTGAAGGTACGAGTGTAACGTAACTACGGTCAGCGACTGAGAAGAATCGGACAGGCGTGGGTTGCCTTTTACAGACAAGCATGTGTTTGAATTGGATGCATATATCTCATGATTCCTATTTTCCTTAAACAGCACTCACAAACGAACATGCACGCACGCACACACACAGAGAGAGAGAGAGAGAGAGAGAGAGAGAGAGAGAGAGAGAGAGAGAGAGAGAAAGAGAGACTCCCATACAAGCACACACACGCACTGGTTTAGCATAATATACATTTTCAACATTTCGACATTCATGACAAACGGAGAGAGCGTTTCAAGAGTGTTTCATTAATCTCACTGAGTATCAGCATAGAAAGTAGAAACTGAAAACCGACAGCAAATTTCTTGAAGTTGTTACCAGTCTTGTATTCCAGAGAGAAGCCACCGTATCTGTATCCTTCATAAGCCCGCATCAGTATCAACATCTCATTTCCATGGGAAACAATATTGCCTTTGGGTGCTGAATTACAGCAGTATCTGCAGAGAGAGGGGGTGAGTTAGGTTAGTTTTACGTCGCACTCCGCAATGGTCCTGGTGTATGATGGCTGTCAGTAAATAATTGAGTCTGGACCAGACAATCAAGTGATCAACATCATGCACATTGATGTACATATTTGTGATACGATGACATATGTCAACCAATTCAGCAAGCTTGACTACCCGATTAATGCCCCTCACGACAACCATGAGTTACAAAATATCAATTCCTACCTGGATCACTGGTCAAGTACAGAAGGAAAATGAAGGGAAAATTTTAATAGCATTCACGACGATTCAGTGTTTCTATTTGTGGCTATACATGTAAAAATAGCAAACCTTGGTCCAGCTTTTGACAGTTCAGCGTTCCTTATTTCCACGTACTCCAGGCAGGGTGAGTGACAGGGGAATGAGAAATGCCCCTTGAATCTTACCAAGATTCTTTTGAAATTTCCGACTAACTGAAATGAAATGTTATCGTTGATATTAAAACAAGTGAGAAATAATGAATAAGGTTAATAAGCACCATGATGATAAATATTTAAGAGAAGATAAAAATCGACTTCAAAACATCTTACATAGTCATATTTTATCAGTGTTGATATCAGCCTCTACAACCCTACTAAGACAACACTAGCAAATTTTATGTAATTTCTAATTCGTTTCTTGAACATCTTGGTCACTTCGATTTACTCTTCTAAATTAATCTCAAAAGAATTATTTTACCCATCAATCGATTATTTCAAACTTGTCTGACCCTTCACAGCTTCCCAAATGAAAAAAAACAGGCATTTTTGGAACAGAGAGACATTTGAAACAGATTTCCCTTGAGTTATCTACCTTGGTTGATGCTCAATCCTTATCCTCAATCCATGGCGATATGCGCACCATGAACAGTGGTGAGAGAAGGCAGAGGACCTCGAGGAAGTGAAGATGTACTATGTGGTTAATATCTCGAAACGTAAACCGGGCTTAGCATAATAAACGTCAGTCACGAGGGATGAGCGGGTGCGTTATTACGCCACTTTCAGCATCACAACAGGGAACTCCAGAAATAATAATGATAGGACATATCCAACACACATATATCTACACTGAAATATGCTGAAAACGCTACACTGTACAAAGACTCAGCAAAGTTGGAAAGACATGAGAAAGAGATGGATTTTCAGGTTTGATCGGAAGCTAGAGAAGTCACTAGTGTTCTGGAGAGGAATGATCAGTGTAGGCGAATGTTCTGCTACCGGCATAAGAAGAATGGTTTGTATGCCATAAGAAAAGTGGAGAGATTATGCAGGAGAGCCTCTGAAAAGACTGAAGGATGGTGAGATATAGTGGGACTTCTTCGACCTAGTCACAACACGTGCATTTTGGATTCGGTGAAGTCCCTGGAATTGTGATTTGTTTGCTACGGGATTTACAATAGTCATTATGTGGGATAAGGTGAGAGATTTTGCCGAATCTATGGTCAGATTTTGCCTAGTGGAACTGCTATTACATTGAACTGCAAAACATATTCTAGCGAGATGCGATATGTGATCATTCAGTCAGAGGTCGGATCACTTATTTCACTTACTTTCTGCGAGAATTGAATATTTTCTCCATCAAAATCAAGAGCGTTCAATGAGAACTGAGAGCAACGTTTTGCAGGACAGGATAAAGTAGACTGCACTCGTCTTTTTAGTCGTACACGTGGGTTTCACACATTATATCACGATGTGGTACTGCATCAGCGTGTTTTGTCCCCTGCAGCAACGCGGTCACTGTGACCACTCTTCAAACTTACGCAAACGCAATATCTCTTAAACCGTTGCATCCAATTTCGTCCATTTTGTCGGCAGCCTTCATTGGGGGATTACGCAGTCTTTTCACTGTCACATGACCCTTTTCAAAATATCACCTTTCGTATTAACCGGACCACCACAACTCATTACGAATTTTCATGAGTGAAAGCTTGTCTTGTCTTTGATGATTTATAAATAAATGTTAAAGGCATCTGTTTTGAATATCATTCATGGCAAAGATACCTGACGAATACGTTGCCATGTCTTACAAATTTGATGTCAGGAATTAATATAACAGGTATTAGGGTAGGGTAGGGTAACAGGAGGTGGAATAATTACAAAAAAATAGAAAAATGGAAAATTTAGACTTACCCAAGTTCTAATAACCACTGATGCTGACAGTGGTTTTGTGTACCTTCATCTATGCATTCAAATCTACGATATTCATGACATGTTAGTTAGAAGATTGTAAGAAGTGACCATGACTGAAACCAACATCACACAAAAGTTAACCTTCTATGAGACCAAAAGATACAAAAGATGTTCGACTGAAAAGGAAGGCCCTCTAATTATGATATGCGTTAGCCACGCTGAGCATTTTTTGAAAGCGCTGCATAATGGTCAGTTGAGATCTCCCCAGTAAATGTTCTGACAGCCGTAGTATCATCAGGCCATGGGTATATGACGGTGGCTGAGCCCCAAGAGTATGGTTCCTGGTATTTGGCCAAAGCTGGGTGGTCCTTAGTCGTTCTACTTTTTCTTGACTAGCAAAAGCAGACCACATCCAGAAACAACCTTTCATGGTGGAGGTGTACTCATGAAGGTCCGTCGTGAATGACAAGTTTCAGATGTCATGTTGGATGTGTGTTGCTGTTCGTAAAAAACGTGTTATGCCTAAAATAGAAATTTGTGAAGCAATATATCGTCACATTCACAAATCCTATAAGGACTATCATGAAAAACGCATGAGAACCACACTCACAGGATAAAAGCAAAATGAGTCTTGATACGAATATTACACAACGTGAGTGGATCGTCCCAAATTTTATATTTATGGAAGGATAAAGCTCGTAACATATTCTATACAGTAGAAGCCTCATATTGCTCATTGGGAAGGATTAATGAAGGATGATATATCTGATAAGGTACAAAATTCCTGAACATCTAACGTAAGTTCCCTATTGCGTCCAATTGCGTGGATCGGTGCTCATGAGGTTGATCACTGGACTGTCAATTCCAGACTCGATTTTGTACAGACAAGGGCAGCGTTAAACAACAGTGTGGTGTTAAACAGAAACAGTCAATAAAGCAATCAATCAAATACGCATGTACTTGAGAAAATATGAGAACTCATAGACGAAGGCACAGAACATGAGGCAGGGACTCAAATCTGTCTCAATGGTGTCTCTGTTCCATAGGTGTCAGTGGCCTAAGTAGGGAAAGGAAACTATCATGTAGCGTAATTCGAGACGAAACGCATAAACTCAAATAATATAAATAAACTTAAATATTTAAACATAAATAGGAATAGTTAATTCGGAAAGAGATGCAATTTTTTTAAAAGTTAATTTCAGTGTTAAAGAAGTACATTTTCAAATGCACACACCCAGTTGACAAAACGGTAATCAATCCATGGTGACAAAACTAAAATAGCACCTACTTTTATTCGCCAACTGCATTCTGAATTAGCTGGATACCATGATCTTCCATAGTTTGGAGACTTGAGTGTCTGCCATTCTGAAGCCGCCTCAAGGTCCCTATCCCCACACACAGCTGAAACAAATGAATCGTTGGCCTATACGGCGTGTGTAAGGTGACCAGACGCGTGAAGATCCTTGTTAGAATTGATCTTCAGAAACCCATGCTTTTCGGATGAGGTGACCAATGGGATTGGGTGGTCAGGGTCGCTTACTTGGTTAGCACACGTCATGGTGTCACCAGAATGTCTTATCCGGATTTGATTACAAGTGCTTACAGACCGCCGCTCTATAGGCAGAAGTTTGCTGGTTTAATGATCAGAATGTTGTGTAATGCAGCCGTGATGATCTTTGAGCTATATCATGGAATCAAATTAGTACATAACTATTGAATAAAAGCATGAAACGGTGTCTAGTCATAGTCCACAGTCATTCCCCGCTGATCTTACAACAATTAGTCAAGGCCGACATTGTTCTAACAAGTAATAACGGTCTCCATTTTTCTTACAAGCACTGAATTCCCCCATTGCTCTTACAAGCACTGAAGACTTACAATTACTGGATTTTCCCTTTACTCTTCCGATAAACACTGGATTCGCCCATTGCTCTTACAAGCACTGGAGGCCCTTGCGGCAGTGTTTCAATATTGACAACTATGAAAAAAAATGTAGGTGTAAGAGTCTGTTTGTATTTTGCTTACTTTAACTGAACATTATTTCAGTTAATGTCATCTACAATGATCATGTGCACATGTAATTGAAAGGGTAAAACTTACCTCCTTTTCCGGGTTTCACATCCGAGCAGAAGTCCCCAGTAAGTCCATCTGGGCACTTGCATCTGTTGCAGTTCTTTGGGTCTCTGTACCCTTCATACCTGCACGCATCCCATGACAAACCTCCCTCGCATTTCGCTGTCGAAGCAAAGGCATGCTTCATAGAAAACATGTATCACGTTTTATTCATGAAAAATTACCACGATGCGTTCAATGTATACTTTCCGCTTACCACCTTAAAGAGATTTCACAGACTTGATTTCAAGTTTTGAACTACCGTAATTACTTATATCATGAATCCGTTCAAACACCATATTTCATAGCAGTGTATTGTAACCGACATGTCCGAGTGAACAAAGGCAAACGAGTGAGAAGATGATATTACTTACAGCTGCAATACATCAAATTCGCAAGTTTGACATCGTAAAAAGAAAGATTTCTTCTGGAACCCAAAGTCGAATCCATATCGGCCTCTTTAGCTGTGATTGTTTTTGCCCAATTTCTGCTGAATGCCTAGACAAACAGATGATCAAATTAGGATGAACCCAACTCAATGGGATTTAGAAACAACCGAACTGGAGTCGATAACGGCAGGGCCATAATCCTTTGACAGAAATTAATTCTTTCAATAAGCCTTTCAAAGAAACAAATAAACATTCTCAAAGGCAAGGAGCATAATTACATCCCAGTCAGCATGTCAGATGAATGATTTTGTGTCTTGCATTTTTGTCATTCAGCAGTACATTTCCACCAGATTGCCAAAAGGACATTTTACTGAACAGGGTCATCAGGATGTATAGGCCCTAAAGTTCGGGTTTGCTGCAGACACCCACTGTGATTGATATGAAGCACCAAGATCATACAAAGATTATAGAAGACATATATGAACAGAAGCTGTATTGGATGTTTAGGATAATCGTGTAAATATTGGTACCGTCCCATCATAATGCATAAGAGAAGAATAGTCGTATGGCATCCCCATCGATTCAGCTTCTTCCCAGCCTTTACTGTAAAATTCGTGACCTTTTCCCCACTGGATGTTTTCATAGTGAATAGTGACATAGTTGTCTCGGTCTGGCCTTGAATGCTCGTGCCAAAACCCCAAAGCATGGCCAATCTCATGGGCTACAACACCTTTCTGTGTGAAGAAGAAAAAACAGATACATGTTGACATCAAGTGCGGCCGATACATATCAAATCCTCATGTTTTTGATTATGGTTAACTATTATTGAGTGATGTCGTCAATCTATTAAAATTTATGCCAAAACTTACAGTTTCGCACCCACGTCCGATTGATATTGTTTGGCTAAATGATTGTTTGCCAACAAAGGAGTAGCATCTGAAACAGAAAAGAGAGAAGTTTTGGCCACACGCGGTGCAAGACACAGAATGTGAAAGTGACAGAACTGATCAACGGTCTCAAAAACGAGTCCTTTTTACTTATCGCATAGTTCGTGAGACAAACACAAAGCTACAGTTTTCGTATATTGCCTTGGTCAGAGAGGCCAGCTGTTTACAAAACAAGGCTGAATGCGAACTCCTTAGTACTCTTTTAGGCCTTAGGATAAATCGTAAATCCGAGCAGTGTACCGGTTGAGTGATAGAGAAATATATCCATGTTAACCCATTGACAATCAATTCTGTCACGCAAGAAAGACACGACTGTCTGTACACAATTTTAATTACTTTCCCAAGGTTCCGACAACTGGGAAATATACATTTGTACACACACATTTTCAATTGCTGATGTTTCTTATTGCTATTATTTGTTAGGATCAGAGCCCATGTGGTGTTTGGGATCAACAAATTGGTTTACATACCCTCCTTTCTGCTGGAACAACAGAATGGGACTTCTAGTATGTTTTCGAGCTTCAAACTTTAAGCATGTCTCTTCCTCCCAGTGGTGAATACCCTCTTTGATGGCCTTCATTCCTGCTGCATCTGGAAACATTGCAATCATGTCAGAAGCACATACACGGTTGTTGTTCAACGCTTCGCTCAGCAGTATTCTAACCACATGACAGTAGTCAGGAAGTACTCGATTTTCGACACAACAGTCCAGTAATCAACATCGTGCACATCTATCTCCTCAGTTGGATATGATGGCATGTGTAACACCAAGTCAGCAAGCCTGCTCACCCGACCCCGTTATTCGCCTCTTACAACAAACATGGGTTGTTGAAGATAAATGATTATTCTCACGAAATTGTAATTTTACATCTCCATGCATTAACACATTTCCCATCTCCAGTGATAGGATACCATTTTGTGTGAATACATCAAAGTATATATTGACTCAGAGTACATTTGCGACACAAGGTAGTGTCCGTTTTGTCCATACCCAGAATATATCTTCCTGTGGTTTAAATATTTTAAAGAAGTGCAATCCACATTACTGCATGCAAAAGATAATATCATTATTTTATGATTTGTGTATTGTCATTAGATAGTATTCCTTATTTGCTGTGTTAAATATGGACACTATAATACCAATGCCATAGCCAATAAGTTTCAGCTATCTATTATACTCACCATGACGGTTCATTGGTTTAAAGGTTGTAGATATATTTTATGGATGTCATGTAGGCGACCCCCATCAGATAAGAACTGCACATCCAGTGTTATCAAATGAGTTTTGAAGCGGAGTTTTACACTTGTAAACACTAAGTGAATGGAATGCTTTTCCTTTATACTTTGAATGTTTGGCTGTGCTAAAGGACGCATGTGTAATCCAAGCTAAGTAATCTAAAGGGATCATCATTATTTTGTCGGTTTGCATGCACAGTAGTTACGTACCTTTGGCGTTGACTATCCACAAGTAATATTGGCGCAGTCATCCAAGCACCAAAAGGACTTGGCATGACGGACAGTTTGTTCAGCGGCCTGATGGGAATGAGCGCGATTGTCCAGTGATTTTCTTACCTGAGTAGCCCAAATCACACTCTATCAGGCATACTGGGGTAAGACAGTTTTATGGGCCTTAAGGTATGGCATAAATGCTTTACATGATCTGCATGATCATTTTCATTGGATTGGCTCGTCATTGTTCATACTGTATATCAAACTGGTAACGGGGTTATAGTCTGATTGTTTACTGTGCTTCTGGACTGTCTGTACTTTAGAAAATGAATCGAAAAGACAGTTAATCATTTTTTATCTTTTACTGAACTTTTGTATCTTTAATGTCACTAGTATTTTTTTCCAAAATGCCGCCATATAGGTGGAATATTGCTGAGTGCAGTGTAAACTCAACTTGATATGAATATGGTAGCATAGCGTTGATTACGTTACATGGGTGTATAATTTGCTACGTTTTGTGGGTTTAAGTGTTTATCACGATATATTACAGATAACACTTATGTGAAGTATATTTCCAGTAAGGACCTGTATATCAAGTAGGATTATCAATTAATGCAATCACGATTGGCGATCTTCCTTTTCTCCTTGACATTTGACACTTTGTAGTTTGAATTTTGTGAACAATACCAACTCTACCCATAAAATGACTTATCATTAGAAAATTCTAACCAGGACCTTCACGAGTTGCAATGATATGATATTACATTACACAATTACGGGTCATACATTGCATCATGCCTTTTCAACAAATATAGCCGACAAAAAGCAACAAGAAAGCAACAATACCATCCTGAATGGTTAAGTACTTTTTAGGACTTTTTGAAGTCTATGCCAGATAATACATGGTCTAACGAAGTCCTGCATGCATAAACAATTCATACACTAGCCTTGATCGTATCAATAGCGGGGTGCTTCCATGGTTTGATGTACCTTAGTATATTACTTCATGGAAATAGAGTGGTACTGTTGATTTATATCAGTTATTCTTGAATAACTGCAAAGTAAAGACAAGAGTTTTTTATGGATGGCAACTTCCGTTATTGTGAAGAGTCACGACGTTTCGAAGTATGTTCTTACTTCTTCCTCAGGTGAATGATTCACATAACAACACACTTCGAATTGTGACTCACCTCATGAATAAGTAAGAACATACTTCGAAACGTCGTCTTTATTTATTTATTTATTTATTTATTTATTTATTTACGTACTTATCTGGGTTTTTCTGGTTTATTTTGTTTTATTTTTTTTTTATAACCTTGGCTGGCCCATAAAAATGCATTGCGGTAGATAAAAAACTAACGGAAACCTGCCTGCATAAACAATTCATACACGGTTATCAATATAAATAACGGAGTATACCCATGGTTTGATGTACAAAAGCGTTACTTGGGTTAAAAACCATGAAATGCATCAATTTACGTCTAAAGAATACTGGGTCGATGTTGTACGGGATGGTTGTGGACCAGCGGGCTCCAACCCTAGCCTTCCGCTTTAGTCTTCTGCTCCTGCTTTCTTGATTTATTTCTCTTTCCATTTCATCCACATCCTTTCTTGTAAGTACTAGGTCGTCGTCAGAGTCAAAGATGTCTTCTAAGGCTAAAGACTCCTGGAAATGTAAATGGACCTTTAAATATTTGATTGGTTACAATTTTTGTTCTTGAGAGTAGAATGTTCTGAACATTTAAAATTATGCATGTTGTAGCCATTGAGCAGGTGATTAGTGAGATGTTTTATGTCTGTGGTTTTATTAATCTTACGAGAAGCATTAGGTGAAGGCCAAATTTTGACACAGATCGCCGAGAGAAGACATGACAAGAACCGGTTATCGTACCCAAGTATTATCTTATTGGATCTGGCACCATGGCGCATCATTAAAATGGACTACTGTCACATAACTCAATTACTGCATATTCATATGATGTCATACAAATGTACTGCACAAGGAATAACGATAGGTGTGTTTCAATGATTATTTACTGGAAAATGTGATGCGGGTTCATGATAAATGTGCAAAGTGCAATCCTCTGGATTTGTGGGAAGGTTTTTCATACCAATGTGTAATTGAATTTGTCAGCAATCTTCTTTTCGATGCGTGCTATCTTGATGGCGATGTACATAATATCCGACAGACTGTGTTCCTCTAACATGCTTTGAAGTGACATCTGAAATATAGGCATTGCTTTAAAGGAGACACAATCAACTAAAACTTATTGATAACACATTAAGTTCGCGGGTTTTTCAGATGGCATGCCTGTCGCGTTTTTCTGACTTTCAGATACTGATATCAGTAGACTCACAAACGGCAGATAAATATTATAAAAGCTAGTGACTCAATTCCACGGCCGAAATTTTGAAGTTGGGTCCGGTTTTGAAAGCAAATATGAAACATTTAATCTGTATGATAAAACCCATGATGAAGAGAACCGTCATCAAGTTATTCTGATGGTGCTGATACATAACTAAAATATATGATTGGCCTTGCCGGTCTGTTACTGAATGACCACACTAAGCAATGATGTACCAGCGAATAGGACTTTCTCTTCCTTACAAGCATTCGACGACACATCAGTCGATGCTGGTGTTTTTAATATAATCAAACTAAACTTACTAAACTTAAACTTACTACTACTTGAAATCCAAGACCGGTTACTCAGCGTTTATAACCTGAATGGATGATGCCTGGATCGTATCAAAATTAAAAGTGATAAAACGTCCAGCTCCCTGTAAGGTGCTCCACATGCCCAAGTCTGGTTTTCACCCGTGTTATACCTCCTAAACGGCAGTTACCTGGGATTACCTGTGAAGTAGAGCTTGCTAACATCTACTAAATGGGATGAACATTTTGTTTTTATCTCAGAAAACTGAAAACTGGTTGCCTTTCTGGTATCAGTCAATCCTATGGACAGAGAGGCATTCTAATGACGCAGCACAAGTCTTTGGTAGATCAGGACGTAAGTACTCCTGCTATGCTGCGAAAAGGTGAAACCCTTATTGTCAATACTCATACAAAGAGATTTGCTCTCCCAAACATTCAATCAGATGGAAAACATTGTATGAGGGAACCAGTCTACTGTTTGTGGTTTCTAAAAGCAAGTGTTTCATTTAAACACATCAAATTACAATCAAGTCTTGAATTACCCTGCGTGTCCTTTAGACCTTGTCACCTGTAAAAGACATGTCACTTAACTGTTCAACTGATTTGGTTTTCGTTAGGACTTCTAGTTTCTGCCCATGGATGGCACACTATACGTTTTTGGGTGTTAATGATGGCTTGTATTTTTCATGTTTCTAGTAAATGGACTAAGCCTGTTGGTCTTGCCAAACTAATACTAAAAGCGTGTCAAGATAAATACAAAACTTAACAAGCATACATTGAGAAAAAAAATAAGGGTCTGTGTTACCAGACTTTTTATTCACATATCAACTCGTATAGCAGGAGTGAGTGTGTTTTGTTTAGTTTCACGCTGAACTCGCTGCAATATTCCAGGGATATGGCGGAGCCCTGTAAATAGAGTCTGCACTAGACAATCGAGTAAGCACCAGTGTCAGCATTGAAATTTTTATACCATGATATGTATTAACCATGCCCATGAACACAGCCAGGCAACGAATAACATACGGCAATTATTGGGTATTGATGACCAGTTGTATTTCCGAACAATGCATCATATAACAATATATATCTCTTTGGATTTAAGCTCAAAAAGCTGCAGCAACATCATCACCAGTGCTTTTAAAAACAGACTGGTTTTCATACGGTTTTAAACACATCTATTGATAACGTTGAAGGGTAACAGAAGCAGTTATTAAGTAATTCAGGAAACGTAGTCAGTTCCAGACTGTTGGAGACGTCCTAATCCACGACCTACTGTGCGTTGACAAATCCTTGTCATTGTTTTAACAGCCCGAGGTCTTCAGTAAACGTGTGAGCTACCCCCTCGTGTTGTTTCATGTGACCATAAACAAAAACTATACCATAGTATGAAAGCAACAGCAGCACAACTACATGAAACAGTGTCTGTATCAGAGGTTCTGAATAAAGCTGATTGCCCTTCATAGACTACATTTGCACTTTTGTAAACAACATGAAATGATATTATAGTTGAACATAGTGATGATAATGTTATACTACCGAGCAGAACTCACCGCATTCGATTCATCAACTGTGAATGCAGATCGGTTAAGTGTCTGGTTGGCAAGTGTGAGTTCAACTGTGTCGGTGGCTTTCACAAGACTCGAAAAGTCGAAAGTTTTACCCAGAAGTTTCCTGACATTACTCGATGACACAACGGAAGTTCCATCTCCAGTTCGTGATTCTGAAATACTGTTTGTTGCCTCATCGTCAGAAGATTTCTTTATGGTTCTGACTTCTCCTTTTGCTAGGACATAGCTAAGGAGAAGGAAAAGCAGTCTGAGAAAAGCTGTTCCCATTGCTAAGGGCCGCAGGATCTGGCGATAACTGCGCATGACCTGCTTTAATATACTACATTGATATATATATAGCAGAGCAGAATGTGTTGACGTTTACTTTTCTGCATGATCGAAACGAGGCGCAGTTGGTGGACACAACTCCATGTAGTGTAAAAAGACATATATGGATATACAGTTACATGGATTTTTTAGATGTACGACTGTCTAGAATGCAGCTTCCATAAAACATCGTTCCTTTTTATCATACTAGCTTCTAACTAGTGACAGCTTCTCAACTGGTCATGTGACTGTTTCGGATTTTTCTTCACAACATGTTTGTCACGCAGACAGCATTTTTATTGCAATCGATGCAACGTTTCGGTGTAGATTAGCATATGTATTACAATCGATGCGACGTTTTAGATGTAGATGCTAATGTTCACTGTATTGATTGCAATAAGACGATGTCTATATTTAAAGTTCCTATTTATCATTAGTTATACCGACTGATATATTTTGTGCATAACAGACTGGTAACCGACACCTGGTATTGAACCTGCTTTTGTGAACTGCAGATGATCTTTGCATTGTGTAAATATTGATGGATACATTCCGCTAATAGCCCGATGTTACTATTATTTCAGAAATGTTTAAAAATTTCTTTCTGAAACATACATTCTACAGACTTTTGTAAAATAAAAACCATCAACAATGACATTTCAGTTACAATCGTACAATACGACTTTCGAATTATATAAACAATCCATGGCATGAAGACGAAAACATATATAATAAGTGATAATACACTTCATAAGACAACAGTTATCATATTGTAATGTCGTTCATTCTGGAAAACATCAAACGGTGGCGTATTATGAATCTGCTTCCATAAAATGAGGTTACAAACCCAAGCAATACTTGCCTTTTTCTAATTTAACATTGATTTGAATTTTCCTATTCAGACAGATTTCAAGTTTTAATCCAACTCATATAAATCTTTGTTGTTTAAAACAGTTTGCTCACACTTGTGAAAATGTATTTTTGTGGTAATATAACTTCTGACAATAGTGTTTCATATTTGATGGTAGAATTGGCTAAGGCATGTTACAAGGCCTTTGAAACTATATTAAGTATTTTCAAATATTGCTTATACTGATCTAATGAGGCAAGTAATTGTTGAAAATCAGTGCTGAGATTAAAATGTTTTACAGCAATATGCGTCCAGTAAATGGTTGATACATCGAACTCCTTTGTCAAATCATTGTTTTATAAGACACCCTACACAAATGTTCCTGATGTCCCAGAGACGTTCGGCAAGCATATCAATAACGTCACGGTCAGCTGCATTTCGTGCAGTTAAACCATCCCTATAAGAGTTATTGTGAATCAGTGGGAGACATTCCTCCTCCAGATACTGAAATGAGAATAAATCAGAAAGAATTAGAAATGAATAAATAACAATAATTATACTTACGTCTGTAGAACCTTGTACCCATTGGTAATCTCTGCCTGCGTTTATGTCATTTATTTGGCATATACATATTTGGCCTCCATCTTGCTTGTTACAGATGATCTGGTTTTTCTTAGTGTTATCAGGTTTGTTGTTCCTGATATATGTAAAACATTTTCGTTGGATTTACTTAAAAATTTCATTTTCCAGGTCAGGGAGTGTGCTAAATGGATGACTGGATTTTGGAATGATCAAAGATCTTAAAACAAAACTTCTTCCACAAAGATAACCAAATGGACATTAACGTTTCACAACTTGTAAATTACAGAAACGAGTTCCGTCTGTCTGTGCGTCAGTCACACGCATACCTCCTAAACTATTCGTGATAAGCTTCATCAAACTTGGTACACACGTCAACCATGAACCCAAGATGTGCCTTTTTAGGAGTAAGATCCACATATGAATTTTCATTTCTGTGGTTATGGAAACGTGACTTAGGTTGTGAGGATAGCATCTTGTACGGAGCAGAACCTCCAAAATATGCATGTTAGCTTCATCAAACGTGGTAAACGTGTTCACCATTATTCCTCGTCCCCATGGTTACATCAGTGCATGAACTTTATAACTGTAGAACTTCCCTAATTAGTCATGAATACCTATGTCGCTTTCTATCATGTTTTTGGCATAGCCTTTTAGAATGGAAAGACATACCTTAGTTTTGCATCTCTTATGTTTTTTGTCATAATTTTGCCATCATTTGTTTCCAAAAGAATGAAGGGCCTGTTTGAGAAATTTCTTGTTTCACGATCTAAACGTGTTGAGTTTGTTTTCCGCCTTTTACCGGTCCAAACTGCCTTTTTATGTAACGCTAAGACCCGGGGTTCTTGTTTATTTCATTCTTAGTCATTCATCATGTTCAATAGGTTGTTCTAATAAGGCAGATTTTGTGGGAGTTCTGACCATAGCTTCTGTCGCTTCATGTACATAACATTTTCAGCTCTCTTAGTAACAGTAACTTTTCAAAAAGAGCTGATGGTCTGTAACAAATTTGCTGTCTTTTTCAATTGTGTTTTCATAGCTAAGACAGGTGTCTGATATGATGTCCGTAGCTACTTTTGTGCGTTTCTTATCATTTTAAAGGAAGTTAAATGTCCAAAACCCCT
This sequence comes from Haliotis asinina, assembly GCF_037392515.1. NCBI lineage: Eukaryota > Metazoa > Mollusca > Gastropoda > Lepetellida > Haliotidae > Haliotis > Haliotis asinina. The sequence goes on along the minus strand of NC_090290.1, from coordinate 7,524,292 downwards.
TACCTCTGTCTAAATCATTCAAAGTAAAAGGAATCAATTTAGGAAAGTGATCAGATTTAAAATGAGGTTCTATTTTTGTATCAGTAATAGAAGGGATCATATTGTGGGATACCAAGAAATATTAAAGTCTAGCTTGTTTAAGTGAGCATAGTTCCTGCCAAGTATGTCTTATTTTAGTAGGATATGTTTCGTGCCAAGTGTCTTGGGAGTCATGTTCATCTTGTGAGTTGACGTATTCTATCTCTACCATTTACGATATTCTTATATTTGTAGTTATATGTGTCCGAGAAGTAATCTTGCATTACGTCACAGACAATCACATGATCATTTTGAAGAGAGCATATTGTCAATCCAGAAAATGGTGTTGTCAATGTTTGGAGCACACAGATTGACAACGTCTAATTTCGTTATTATCTACAGTCAGCTGTACAGTGAACATAGTAGATTCATTGTCTCTTCGCACAACATCAAGTGAGTAGTCTACACTTTTTGCCACACCTCTAATATTGTCCATTTGTCTAACTCCATATTGTATGTAAGTCTTCATAAGAAATTAGAATTAGAGGGAGGTCAAGGCGTCTTCAGTAATCAATTTTTCACGAATGTATGTGCACTTATGTTTGCAGATGATATGTCAGCTTCACGTGTAATTTGCTTCAAAGGAAATTAAATGTCATAGAAAACTTTTTTAATAGGGATGGAAGTTAACTTGAAGAAAACTAAGATTATTGTGTTTAGAAAAGGAGGGCATCTTCCTTTAAAGGTATTTCGGTTTAGTCTTCAATTCCAAGTTTGTCTGGAGCAAAGCCCAGTCTTGTCTTGCATCGCAGGCCTCAAAGGCCATAATGGCCATAATTGGTTTCCAGATGAAAATTGGTACCATAGTTTGCACTGATTTACTTATATTTTTGATTCAGTGGTTGTGCCTATTCGTTGTTATGGCTCCGAATTCTGGGTAATAGAGGCAGTGCAAATAAAATTTTGTAAACAATACTTAAGGGTTAAAAAACTACATTAAACGGAATGGTTATTAGAGTGAGAGAGTGAATGAGTTACTAATTAACGTCACATCGGCAACATTGCAGCCATTTCGTGACGAGAACCATTAATATTACACATTATAGGGATTGGTAAAGTATCTGTCCACGAAGGACAGTAAAAACCTAGACTATCACAGACAGATATTTAAAACTAGTAATTAAATCTAAAACAATTTAACCATAGAGGACAATAGAATGGTTCTCGGAGAGTTTGGCAGGCTCCCATTGTAGCACTTGTACATGTCAAGAGTGATTTCATTTTAGTGTAGACTCATACATATGACTCACATCAACGTTATTTTATGTTAAGATCACTAAATAGCTTAGGCTATATAACACCTGGCTAACACACGTTACACACTTCCTGTTTCAATATTGATTAGGTTATGCTTGCCTAAGCCAAGAAATTGGAAATGTGGCATATTTTGTCTACCTCTTCAAGCTAAGTCTAGGAGATAATTTAAAACGTTCTTGGTTCTCATCAGTTAATGAATCTTCTAAATGTATATTTTACAAGGCGTTCAAAACTTTGACAAATGTTGAAATATATATGTGCTGTGATATCTATATACATGTAAGAATTGCTATATCAACGTATGGATGCAGTTACTTTAATACTGCTTTTGAATGCGGTAGGTATTATGGAATTGAATATAATGAAAGGCTATGTCCCTTTTACAAAAGCCGATGACTGAATTATATTGAAAATGAATATCATATACTATTTATTTGTAATGCCTATGATAGACTTAGAAAGAGATACATATCAAAGTTTACTAAAGAACACCTTGCTCATTACTATGTTGTGAATCTTTTGCAAAATAAGAATGATATTGCTGTCTACAATGGTGGTCCATATTTGTGCAGAAATGGATAAGCTCTAGGACATAGAGCTGCAGAGTTGTTTTGCGCACTCAATGAATATGTCAGCCGAATTGTGTTATGGACGAAGGCCTTTCTGCTGAATATATACTGGTTATCTGTCTGTCTATCTGTCTGTTATATAGGAAGAGGACAGCATGTCTCATAAAAAATAGACAAGCCATACTGCTCCTCTTGAAGAATTTGAATATTACGGGGGTACGGTTTGGCGTAAATAACTGAGTTATATAAAGAAACGCATTAGACAGTTGTTTGAAAACAGTATGAATAATATAAACACTTTCACTCTGATGAGGACGACTGTCAGGAGGTAGAATGACATTTCAGTTATATTTTTGCCATATCGAAGTTGGGATCTCTTGTTTCCAAGGCAATCACAGTGTTTGATGTTCTCGCATTACCGTCACTTGTCGTCCAAGAATTACACTACGTTTTGTTCATGAGTGTGGACTAGATCAGATTCAATACTAGTACTTGATGACGTCCCTTTCAAGAATTTACGACCGCCCAATGATAATAAATGCATTTTAATGAAGCGCCTATTCCACACCCTACGGCATGCTCAAAACGCTACAGAATATTTACGCTGGAGTATCTACAGCTGACATTATAAGAAATATGCTGAGAAAAGCAGGGGTTTAAATCTGGCATGAAAATGTCAATTTAGTCAGGATTTTCAATGACACAAGGGAAGGAGTGGGCAAGTACGGTTGCAGAGTAAGAAAACGATCGGTTTCTAAACGATTTTGGTTTGCAGGAGTGAAAAATCAGTAGCTTTTTGTGTGTTTGAGCGCACGTTGCGTGCAGCGACATACGAATGCAGGAGAGGGCCCAAGCTATGAAGGCATTTCTATGTCAGACAGGGGATCGTAAAGTCAATTCTATGACATATCGTTCCCTGTCTAGCAGAGATTTGAAACTAGAATAAAAAGAAAAGTCGCTTCTTTCCGATAGCCTACCGTGCCAATCCTGGAATTGTATAACCTTACAGCGTGTCGAAAAAGTACGCATGAACATGTCATAATTACCAAAATCCTATAAACCGGGAACAAGGCCTTCGTAGCTTGAACTGAAAGAGTTTCACACGCCTTGGACCAAACTTGTCGAAGAAAATACAATACCAAGATATTTGTAGTAACTATTTTCACCTCTTTATCAGAGCAAAACCACTTTTCTACGTTTTTAAACACCCACCATTCCGAAAGATTATTACCTTTGACTGTTCTAAGGTAACTTCTTAACCCCACTTCAAACAATGCTTATGCACAAAATCTAATTTTAGTTACAGCCCAATAACTGAATCGCAAAAAAACACTACATCATCATCAAACACCAACAAGAGTATATCATCAATTTCTTCAGTGACAAAAATACCTATTGGCTGCTGTTTCTCAATTCTATTGCCAACTCATTAAGAAAGAATGTGAACAAAACAGGGCTTAACATACAGCCTTGGCGAACGCCGCAAGATGTTGCAAACGATTCAGTGTTACATCTGTTCATCACCATACTTGCCTTAGTTTTACCATACATGTCATGCAAGAGATTATGCATTTTGTCAGTGAGTGAGTGAGTTTAGTTTTTCGCCGCACTCAGCAATATTCCAGCTATATGGCGGCGGTCTGTAAATAATCGAGTCAATCCAGTGACCAACAACATGAGCATCGATCTGCGCAATTGGGAATCGATGACATGTGTCAACCAAGTCAGCGAGCCTGACCACCCGATCCCGTTAGTCGCCTCTTACGACAAGCTGAGTCGCCTTTTATGGCAAGCATGGGTTGCTGAAGGCCTGTTCTACGCATTTTGTCAACAACAATATAAGACATAAAGCAAATTATGTCTGTCTACAAAATCAAACACCTTACGGAAATCAATGAAGGCGGCATAAAACCTGTGTCTCGACTTTCGAAGATATCTTGACAGAAAGATTGCAACACAAAAATATTATCTGCAGTGGAATATTTACTCCTAAAACGAGCCTGTGACTCATAAATTATATAACTAGTTTCTGTCCAAATTCTTAACCTTGACTTCAAAATATACATATGGAAATTAATTAAGCAACACCAAATTCAAAGACACATAAAAACTTAACAAAGTTTAACGAAGTAATTTTGATGATTGATTATTCAATTTTGATGTATTGACATACAGCATGAGCTTTTCATGGGTTGATATGACGCGCGTGAAGCTTGCACAGCGCACGTGCATTGCTTTAACCTCAACTTTCGAAAAATGCACTTTTTCCCTGGGGTGTTTACAAGCGCAGGTTGTCGATTGCATTCGGTTTTTCATTCATTTCAATGTCATGGCACGTAGGAAATTATCAGAGGCCACTCGTTGGCAAATAATCGGCATGAGGAATGCTGGTATGTCTCTAAGACAAATCGGGACTCAAATCGGACGACATCATTCCATAATTTCAAAACTTTTGAAAAAATACCGGGCCACTAATGAAGTTAAAGACCTGCCTAGACCAGGAAGACCCAGGAAGACCACAGTCCGGGAGGACAGAGCTTTACTGAGACTTGTACGGCGCAGGTCCTTCGACTCGAGCTCTCGGTTGAGACAGGAGTGGCTTCCAGGGAGACCCATCTCGAACAGGACTGTTCGGAATCGTCTGAAAGCTGCAGGATACCGGGCAAGGAGGCCAATCAAGCGACCCAGACTGTCTCCAGGCCATAAGGCAGCCCGACTGGCCTGGTGTAATGACCGTTTGCACTGGAACATTGCCTCTTGGAGGAAGGTCCATTTCTCAGATGAGAGCCGGTTCTTGCTGCACATGGTGGACGGTCGTACTCGGGTCTGGAGGCAGAGGAACACAGCAATGGCTCCACGGAACATCCAGGAGACTGTGGCCTTTGGGGGAGGTTCCGTTATGGTATGGGGGTGCATTTCCATGAACTGCAAGTTGGATATCATTACCATCCGTGGCAACCTTAACGGTGTTCGTTACCAACAGGAGGTTCTTGACAGGGCTGTGGTACCTCATTTTGAGAACCATCCTCTGGCAACGAGACCCATATTTATGGACGACAATGCTAGACCTCACAGGGCGCATGCTGTAAATGATTTTTTGCGGCAAAATGCAATTGACAGAATTCCATGGCCTGCCATGAGCCCTGACCTCAACCCCATTGAACATTTGTGGGACTTTATTGGCCGTCGTGTGAGGCAGAGAGACCCACCAGTCCATAATCTCAACGAATTGACGGCTGCCCTGCATGAGGAGTGGAACAGGATCCCCCAGAATCAGATCCGGAGACTCATCCAAGGAATGAGGAGGCGTCTGGAATCGGTGGTGCGTGCGCAGGGAGGACACACTAGATATTGATGAAAGTCGGTGTGCAGACTCTCAGATGACTGTTCTTTCTTTCCATGTGACATTTGTGTTAATACACCTGACAACAACGTCTGTGGATGAATAGTAAATTGTGTCCATTTTTTCATGAATTTAAGACAGTTTTAAGAATTTGGATTTCGTTGCAATAAAGCAAAGTCTTGATACTTTTTCCCTTTAAGTTGTTTGTCAGAGATCGTCTGTTGAATAAAAAAGTGTCAAACTATATCAACCCGGCATATTTTGATTGTCAGAACACTTCAAAGTTGCTCCAATAGAAAAAATTGGGGTGTTGCTTGATTAATTTCCAGGTGTATAGATGTAAAAACCTTCTCAAATATGTTTAATAGTGTTTCGAGTGTGTATTTTCTGTATATTTTGTTATTAATTCAGTAATAATCGTTATTGGGTCTCAATGTTTAGTGTTTTGAATGATAATTATAATGGATCACATTTCGTATAATAGATGATCCGCATTTTTAGAATTTTTGGCAGCAGGCTTGTCCGGAAATTATCTGCCCTTGACTTCCTATTTGTTTACTTACGGGATACATTGTTTCTGGGGCATTCTGTGGTGTTGGTGATGGCCGTTGGTGCTCGTACTTTCGAGAAATGGGTGAAAGTATATATAAAGGCTAGTTGCCGTGTTGTAAGTGACACAGAGACACACATTCATATTCATTCGCTGGAGTGTATCATTCTGCCTCTGCCAACGCTATATCTACTGCTGTCAGACCGCTCGCCGTGTTACATTCTGCACGACTGTTTCTCTCTCACAGTTTGGTGAGTTTGCTACATCATATATTTTGTGACCCATTGCCTTAGATTTTGTCTCACGTATATTGTATTCGAAATCGATATTGTTACACTGACTTGTGACTCTGCATACCTTGCTCTCGTTACATAATAATACAAGATTTGAATATATTAAACTTGTCTCAGTTCTGTTTTGCTGGTTCAGGGGTTTTTTTTCTTACAATGTTTGTCACGATAACCGTAACAAAAGCGAAATATGTTGATAGTTATTCGGGTCTGAATGATCCCCCTTCTTGAAGAGCAGTAGAATCATACCAATACTCCAAGAATCCGGAAACTGCCCTTTATCTAATACTGAATAAAATAATATTTCTAAAAAAGGTATAACACAAAGCCCCCTTTTAAAGAACTCAGAGGATATTCCTTCTGGACCTGGCGCTCCACTCAACTTCAGAGAATTAATTGCTTTCCTTATTTCACACTGTGGAATAGGATCTGAGAGAATGCATGAGTTATTACAATTTATACTTTCGACAGAATCATGGTTGGTAGTGAAATCAAACACACACTCTGTAAATTCAGAAGTAACACTATCAAGTTGAGGATTTTACAAATCTTTGAAATAGACTAACCAAGATTCAATAGACACATTGTTGTAGCAGCGAGTAGTTAATAAATAAATTCACCTTGCTCCGAAATACTTCACAATTTCTCTCATCTGATGACCACTTAATTTCATGAATAATTCTATTTTAATGAAGTACATTTTTTGTCTTCATAAACCTTTCCATAAAGCTTTTTTGCTTCTAAGTATCTTTCTTATATTATCTTTGGATTTATATTTACTCAACAATTTCAGATGAATATTTTTTTCAACTTTCAATTACAAACATTCTTTATCAAACCAGACAGGTTGTACTTTCTGTGTATGCATCTGTTTTGTAACATGAATGAACACCTGCAAAATACATTAAATCAATAAGTCTATCAACAGCTGCATTAACGTCCTGTACAACGTGCAGAAAAGAAACAATGATATCTCGAGCAGAGGATGAGTTCAACCTTTCAACAGACAACTGCTGACTACTATCACACCACCTCAATTTTAGTACAGGTTCAGTGTACACAATCAGCACTACCATGCACAGGCATAGCTAGCTGTAGATCACAAGATAAGGAAGGTGATCCGACTCAGTGTCAATTAAGTCAAAGATAGACGAAGACACTATTATATAATCCACTAAACTTGTTCCTTTATTGCTAATACAATTAAGGAGCCATTCTTATCATTTGGTTTACGACCGTTGACAATATAAATTCCCCATAGTTTACACAATTCTAATAAGAGTAATTCAAAATGGTTTGTTTCTTCATCCTGTGTTTCTCTTTTCAAAGAAAAGGTATCCAAGATCAAAACGGTCAACATCACTATTTTCATCTAGAATGTAATCATCATTCCTACCAACACGAGCGTTGGAGTCACCAAACAAAATTATTTTCTAAGTGTTGTCAAACATGAAATGCACGCAAGTTTTTAATCTAGGTCATCTGTCATTCTGCTCTGATGAGTTATACAACGGTAATCTATGAGGCATAATGTAGACAAAGCCTAAGTTAACTAGCAAAACATCATAAAAAATCGATTGCAGATTAAAAGACACACTATCATACCGATCTTCATGTAATCGTACAAACAACTCAGAATAGCAGCGTCTCACATACACAGAGACGCCACCCCGAATATCTACCAAAATCATGCTGCTGTCTTGCTGGAGAAGCAAAACAAATCATATCCTGTGAGCAACTCGTAATACTATCATTTAACTGGTAATACTATCATTATCACACTGCACTGCTTCCACTGAGCCTAATACATCACAACTGCAACAGAATGATTTAAAAGTACCATCGTTCATTCGTGAATGAAGTCCTTGAACGGTACAAGCACAGACACTGAATGTCTCTGCTACATTGTTCATGTTGAAACATACAACGTAACAGTGAATAATAATCACTGGACCCACCATGACCGAGGCCCTACCCACAAGACTTGTCACCTGGCCCCGATCTCTCTGAATTAGCTGTGTGCATCTCTGGGTCGACCAGAACCTATCTGCTTGAGGCCCCTGGGACGATCCTCATCGTACACATACACATTTTCCTGGATGGCAAGTTTATCATATGAGAGATAAGCATTCAAATTGTTCTCTCGTTCCTGCACCATAACCGGTATAAGTTTACTTCTTGTATCCCGTACTTTGGGGGTGTAGTCATTAGAAAGTCTGAGATGACCTTGTGTTAATATTTTCTTAAAAAAGCTCAATTTCACAACAATGACGTCAGATATACTCCGTAAGCTTTAATATGTTCGATATGGACACACTGAGCATTTTAATCGTTAACTTTACTTTCCAGACAGTCTCTCACTATATGCTCTGTCTCCCATCGGTTTTCATTCAGAGTCCCTTGTAGCCCATGTATTATGATGTTGTTTTGCCGATTTTCAGAATTTCCGTTTGTTGAGTAGACTCAAGGTGGACCAGACGGGAGCTAAGAGCTTTATTTTCCAATTTCAGTTTGTCATAATCTTCTCTTAGGTAGCTGTACATGGAGTCAATATTCTTATTGAGATTCAGGAACTCCTTTCGTATAGACTTTAGCACAGAAACATTATCTTCTGTATCGCTGTCGTAGCAGTCAGAATCACCAAATTTAAGACTGGTTCGCTTTCCAGACTCGCCTCAGCATGCTCTACCGGCACCGCGTGATGTTATGGGGGCACCCGGATTTGATGCTATGTCCGTACAAAGTTCCAACAGTCTTGCACCAAACGGCAAGACCACTCTCTGTCCTCCCGCATTATTCACAATGGGCAAACCGGCACATGAACGTGTCATATGAATGCAAAAGTCCTTTCCAATCTCAAAAGAATTACCACTGCAATACAACACAATGTTCATCAGAATCAGTACTTTCAGTTGTCTCATCAATAAAGTACCTTCAATTTTCAAACTTTTCAACATGTTTGAACGTCTGTCTTTAGGTCGAAAGCATCCAATTCTCCCACCAGTTGGTCTCACATGTTGGACAAGTGCACAAGAACAAATGCAGTCACTGCTATAGCCGACCCTCGTTTCAATAACAGTCAATACACGGCCCAATTCAGCAGATAATACTCAACATATGTCGGGATTTTGTATCTGAAGACATTTACTGACATATGATGACATACTTCCAGCAACTTTCATAGGTTTAAAGCACTTGTACATCAAACTTCATCGAGTAGTGTGAGCCGACATGAAGCCAACCTGCCACCTGCAGCCAATGCAGATCTTTCAACCCTTATGTTACGTAGGAATACTTAGAAGTCCTGCTGATGGTTGGGGTGGAAGCGTTCTGGATCTTTTGAAGCTTATCAAGGAGGTTAGAACTGACGCCTGAATGGATGCTGTTACAGTAGTCAAGCTTCAATGTAGCAAGAGCTCGAACAAGATCATGTGTTGGGCACAATTGTCAGGTATTGCCAAATGTGATGATTAAAGTAGCAGGTCTTGCTGAAACAGTTAACGTGAGCACCAGACTCAAGGAAAAGACGTTAACATCAGTATCTTGCTACGAGAGTGTGTTTTTATTGTAGTTTGTATTATTGATTAAGTGATTATTATTATTATTGGGTCACAATGTTTAGAGTTTTGAGTGATAGTTATTACAGGACACATTTCATATCATAAGTGTTCAGTGCTAATAGGATAATTTAGTGGCACACCTTTAAGATAGCGCTTTAGAGGTATCTCCCTTTGAATATGTGTATTGAATTGTTGACTTCCGGCAGACTACAAGAACGTTCTAAATTAAATGTGATGGTCGTATTGTGCTCGAATATTCAAGAATCAGTGACTGTATATAAAGGCTGCTTGCAGTTTACATGACAGACGGATAACTGGAGTACATCAGTCTGCCTGCCTCTTCGTTGACACTTGATCTGCATGACCACTGCTTGACCGCTCGTCATATAACATTCAGTATAACTGTTACTCACTCTCAAAATAAGACTTTGGTGAGTTGATACCATATTTGTGACCCATTACTTTAGATTTGACTCAGTTGCATTGTACATGAAACCTCTGTTATGAATTGTTGTGTCTTCCTCTCTGATCAGTACATAATATTGGATATTTTAGTCTTGTCAGTGTTCTTATTCCTTTTTTCACGGCAAATATTTAACCGAAACAATCTGCAACTATAAGGAAGTTGGTCAGCTTTTCAACTGTGCTTTTGATTCAGTTATTGCCCTCAACTATGGAATGCAGTTTTATTCAGTATACATCATGACAACGTTTGTCTCTGAGTGAGACTGGATTGATGAAAAGGCATTATTCAATATCTCCTTCCATTTCGACAAAACTGTGACATCTGGGAATGTGTAGTGTACGGAAAACTAACAGGTGGCTCAAACAGGAAAAGACGACACCTTGAATCCATCACTAACGCTAAAACTTGTTTTGTATTCAAGAAACGCAGATTCCAGTTTTGTGTGCTGAATGCTCGGTCAGTCATTAAATCACTGAAACCTTGGTGTATTTTGTTCACCTGGACCACATTGCAGTGATCAAAATGACGCCAGAAGGCTACAAACAGTATATGCCATGCAGTAGACGACGAGGTGGCGGTGTTGCAATTCTAGTCAAAAGCTATTTTCAATGCTCTAGGTAATGGGCAAAAACCTTTGTATCAACGTTTGAAGTTATGTGCTTAAAATTAGATCAGAACGACCGCATTATGGTTTTTGCTGTTGTATACTTAGACATACATGCCTCACTTTTGAAACGTGTGGTGACGTTTTATGCAACAATTATCACATCTGAGGAGCAAAGCAGCAGTGAACAGCATAGGAAGACGCTTGCTGTTCATAAACAAATGCATGCCTACCATAGTAACCATGTCTTGTCGAGCAGGCAAAAGCATGGCACTTGAAAGAGACTTCACACGGTGCGTCAGGACAGAAGGAATTCTTGCAAAGCTTAAACCAACTGCATTTTAGGAAGAAGAGCAAAGAATACCCATCAAGAGACACAAAAGAGTAACTATAAACGTCTTTCCTGATTCCTTTTCTGAAAAGGGTAATTAAATTTACTTGGATATTGGACGTATTCGTCACAGATCAACATTGGAAATACCTGCACCACGCATGCAGTTTTATCTGGCCAAAAACAGACCAGCTACTGAAGGAGAGGTCCTTCATCTGATAGGAAAAAGCCTGTGTATGTTCTGCATGCTTAACCTTATGTCAGAATCATAGTTAACTTGTCTCTCTCTGAATGTGTCATACCAACACAGATGTCACTGCTGTTCAAGAAACCTGAATGGATGGATCGGGACATAGATGTAGGGCAATTGTTTCTACGTGATAAAGCATCATAAGATTAGGTCGGACCAGAATACACTGAGGATATACATAACAAATCACCAATCTTTACCAGAAGTAGCATGTATTTATTTCACATTCATTAACAACGTTTGGAAACTAATAAGAATGCAGACCTTGAGTTATTTGCATTTACCTGAAGGAGAACATAACCAGTCAAATCAAATAATATTCATATGCTTGGTCATACAGAGATAATTTAAGACATGATCTATCTTTCGAATTATTTATACGATATGTAGTTAACATAATTCCAGATGATACAGACATAGTTCCTGTCATACTAGATGTGATGTAAGAAGATACTTGTCGCCACTGATCCATCTTTATTATTTTATCATTCTGCTAATGCTAATTCTCGTGCAAATTAGATGTACCAGTATCGATGTTGCCCCAGCAGTGCAATCAACCTGAAACATATCATACGCAAAATATCCATATTCTGTTTCCAAACATGGAAGCATGAACACTTCCTAAGGTGTGTGGGTCCTTGGTCATTGGTCCACATTGTGTGGGTCATTGGTCCACGGTTCATCTGAGTAATGAATTTGGACGCAGTGAAAGACCTGAGAGAATTCATCGTTCAGGGTTATGACCATACGTGTTTGTGAGTGAATGAGTTTAGCTTTAGGTCTCTTTTAGCAAAATTCCAGCTATATCGCGAATGGGCTTCACACATAAGGCCCATGTAGGGGATCAAATGCTCTCACTTATAGGCTACCCAAAATACCTGCATAGGTTTTAGACCATTACAACATGTTAGTGAAAAAGCAAGCATTACGTTCTTACTACGTGTTAGCAGAATCTGGCCAACGGGCCTCGCTGTACACTGTACAGCCTGAACATACTGATATACTTACGGGTGCATGTGTCCCCCTTGAGCGTGAATCCAGTACAGCATGTTTTCACTTGTCTGTAACATGTATTCAGTCTATACCTAAAACACAAGCAATACGAACTCCTCAGAAATTGTGTGAGTCTTTGCACGTCAACGTCGCGCTCAGCAACATAGTTTTCTTTCGTTGTAAAGTATGTTTAGGGGGAAAGTAGGAAGATGGACAATTAATTCACAGGTTCAATAAACAAGGTTAACCGTATGTTCAAAGATATTCCGGGACAATCACATAAATATAGTGCGAGCAGAAGGTCCTTGACATCAGCAAGGACAGGATTTGTTTTGTGGGGTTTTTTTTGGTTTTTTTTTTTTTGTTGCTTTTTAGGGAGGTGGGGGAGAGGGTGTTGTTCTGTTTATTCATCGTTTCTTTGTGTTTTTTTATGGGTGGGGTTGAGATTTATTCCTCGTGGGGCCGACTGTAAACGATACTAATAATCAAGGACAAAGGCTCTAACAAGAAAACCCCGTCATCAAGCAGTATGAGCATCAATCTACGCAGCGGGGATATGATGACAAGGATAAACCACGTCAACAGGTCTGATCGCCTGATCCTGTTACTCAACAGGCACAAGTTGGCGAAGCACACGTCTGACTCGCGGGTACGTCGAGAGGCAAAGCTAAAACAGAGCCATTAACAGAGACAGACAGACACAGAGGCTTGGATAGACAGAAAATCAATCTAATAAACAGAAACTCAAGGGAAAGTAACACACGCATGCAAGCAGACACTGAGAGACAGAAACTCAGACGAACTTACCGTGGGCAACGTCCGTTTCCACACCAGACATAGTATCTGCCTCTACACGTGTACGTCTGTGTGTCCACACATGCAGGTCCGGATCTGCTTGTACTGGATGAACAGCCGCCACATGGTTCTGAAACAGAGGGTCTTTAACTGAATGAAAGACAATGGCAAGTACCACTACTATAAGGTTAAAAGAGGGAAAAAGTCAGAGAAAGGAAGAGCAGTGTATGGATGGGAGACACATTAAGAAAAAGCTACATCAAAGACTTGAAAACCAATTGTCCAAAATGGCAAAATATTTTATTCTAGTAAGCTTTGTATGATAATGCTGATTCGGATGCATTACGGCTAGTACAGAAATTTGATAGAAGATGTGACCTCCAACGATGCTGAAAGTGGGGACCATATTCGGAAAAAAGACAGTGAGTGAGTTTAGTTTTACGCCGATTTTTAGCAATATTCCAGCAATATCACGCATTGCACTCATGTGGGGAATCGAACCCGGGCCTTCGGCATGACGAGTGAACTCTGTAACCACTTCGCTACCCCACCGCCCCGGGAAAAATAAGATATTTCAAAAGTAAAGATTTGTGATCAGCAGCTGTACCGATGGTAATGGAATCTTTGATTCCCCAGTGGCTATCAGTGTATGAAGCAAAGTGCATCGTGAATGTTGATCCAGATTTCTTCAGAGTCGGCTGTCCACTTGTATGTGTCTGAGTTACAGGATTTCTCCAGGGAGGTTACATCGGCAATACAGTCATCAGTGTCAACATAAGAACTCTGTGAAGGGCGTGGGTTGCCTTTTACAGACAAGCACGTGTTTGAATAGGATGTATATAGCTCATGATTCCTATTTTGCCTTAAACAGCACTCACAAACGAACATACACGCACGCACACACACACACTGGTTCAGCATGATATACATTTTCAACATTTCACGACAAACGGAGAGAGCACTGCAAGAGTGTCTCATTAATATCACTGTGTATCAGCATAACATGAGGAGAAAATGAAAACGGACAACCAAATTATTGTAGTTGTTACCAGTCTTGTATTCCACAGAGAAGCCACCGTATCTGTATCCTTCATAAGCCCTCATCAGTATCAACATCTCACTACCATGGGAAACAATATTGCCTTTGGGTGCTGAGTTACAGCAGTATCTGCAGAGAGAGCGGGTGAGTTAGGTTAGTTTTACGTCGCACTCCGCAATGGTCCTGGTGTATGATGGCTGTCAGTAAATAATCGAGTCTAGACCAGACAATCAAGTGATCAACATCATGCACATTGATGTACATATTTGTGATACGATGACAAGCTTGACTACACGATTAATGCCCCTCACGACAACCATGAGTTACAAAATATCAATTCCTACCTGGATCACTGGTCAAGTGTAGAAGGAAAACGAAGGGGGTATTTTGAGAGTATTACACGATGCCATTTATAAAGTGGTCAAATGCAACATATGTCATATTTGGGATTACAATTTCTAGTATGTTTTTTGTTGATTCGAACCCGCACCCTCACAGTCAGGCACCGAATCGCCAGCGCACAAAGTCAGCCGCCTAACCCAGATGGGACTCAGCCAAAAACGTACTAGAATTTGTACTTGACTGAGAAAGCGAAATCCCAAATATGACATATGTTGCATTTGACCACTTTCTCAATGGCATCATGTTATCATAGCTTTCGGCCGTGGGACCCGTGCCAATTCACACTTATCAGAGGGATACACAAAGTACGCAGTCTAGACTACCAGTTGTCCGACTTTCATTTTTGTGGAAGTCGCGGTGGCTGAGCGGGTTAAGCGGCTGACTTTGTGTGCTGGCGATTCGGTGCCTGACTCTGAGGGTGTGGATTCGAATCCCGGATGGGACCCAACCAAAAACGTACTAGAGTTTGTACTTTACTGAGAAAGTGAAATCCCAAATGTGACATGTGTTGATATTTTAATAGCATTCACGAGGATTCAGTGTTTCTATTTGTGGTTATACGTGTAAAAATAGCAAACCTTGGTCCTGCTTTCGACAGTTCGGCGTTCCTTATTTCCACGTACTCCAGGCAGGTTGAGTGACAGGGAAATGAGAACTGCCCCTTGAATCTTACAAGGATTCTTTTGAAACTTCCGCCTAACTGAAAGGAAATGCTATCGTGACTATTATAACAAGTGAGAAGTAATTGATATGTAAAACACACACCATGGTGCTAAGTATTAAAGGGCAGACAAAAATCTAATTTAACACATCACACATAGTCCCATTTCATCAGTGATGATATCAACCTCTAAACCTTACCCCTAGGCAAAACAAAAAGACTGCATTTAATTTCTAATTCGTTTCTTGAACATCTTGGTCACTTGGATTTACTATTCTACATGTATATTAATGTCAAAAGGAATTATTTACCCATTATTCAATGTTTTCAAACTTACCTGACCCTTCACAGATATACTTCCCAAATGAAACCAAACAGACACTATCGCAGCAGAGAGACAGTTGAAACAGATTTCCCTTGAGTTATCTACCTTGGTTAATATTCAATCCTTATCTTCAATGCATGGCCATATGCGCACCATGAACAGTAGTGAGAGAAGGCAGAGGTCCTCGAGGAAGTACAGATGTAGTATGTGGTTAATATCGCGAAACTGCAAGCGGGCTAAGCATAATACACGACAGGCACGAGGGGTGAGCGGGTGAGTTTTTACGCCACTTTTAGCATCACAGCAGGCAACTCCAGAAATAATAGGTACAGGTAATAGAAATGATAGGACATTTCCAACGTGCATATATCCACAGTGAAGTATGCCCAAAGTTCTACACTGTACAAATATTTCAGCATAGTTTGAAAGACATGAGAAAAAGATGGGTTTTGATCGAAAGCTAGTGAAGTCACTGGTGTTCCGGAGAGGAAGGGCCAGAGCATTGCAGACTGTTAGGAGACTGATCTGCTGTCTGCATAAGAAGAATGATCTGTATGGCATAGGAAGAGTGGAGAAATAAGCAGACCTAGTCACGACAGGTGCAGCAGCATTTTGAATTCGTTGAAGTCTCTGGAATAGTCATTTGTTTGTTATAGGGTTTACAATAGTCATTACTTGGGATACGGTGACAGTTTTTGCCGAATCTGTGGTCAGGTATTGCCTAGTGGAACTGCAAAACATATTCTAGATAGGTGCGATATGTGATCATCAAATGAGAATGGAATATTTTCTCCATCAAAATCAAGAGCGTTCAATGAGAACTGAGAGCAACGTTTTGCAGGACAGAACCAAGTAGAGTGCACTTTCTCTTCTCACACTGTATCACGTGGCACTGCATCACAGAGTTTTGTCCCCTGTTTTCAGCAGCATCCGTCCGTATGTCCGGTTTCTTGTTAATGCGATATGTCATGAAGCATTTCACTTGTCTTTAAATATGGTGATTTACGCACCAGCCAGCCTGGGCGGCCTTGACCATATCTTCATGGTCACTATGACCACTTTTCAAACCGCGGTATCTCTTAAAACGTTGTACACAATTTCTTCATGTTTACCCACAGCCGTCATTAGGGGGTTATGCAGTCTTTTCACTGTCACATGACACTTTTCAAAATATCGCCTGTCGCTATACCAGTCATTATGATCTTTCATATGTGAAAGGTTGTATTGGTCTTGACGATTTAGACATAAATCTTAAAGTCACCTGTTTTAAATATTATACATGGTAAAGATACCTGAAGAATATGTTACCATTTCTTACAATTTTGATGTCAGGAATTACGATAACGGGTATTAGGGTAGGGTAGGACAACAGGAGGTAGAATACCAAGGAAGAAAATTTAGACTTGCCCAAGTCCTAATACACTCTGATACTGACAGTGGATTTGTGTACCTGCATCTATGCATTCAAATCTACTATATTCATGACATATTTCTGAGAAGTGACCATGACTAAAACCAGCATCACACAAAAGTGTGACCAAAAGATACAAACTATTAAAAAATTGCAGTCCTCTTTAGCGGTGGTGGGCATTGTCATGTTATGACTAACACTTCTTCGATTCAAATGGAAAGCGGTTTAACTGTAATACGTTTTAACCACGCTGTGCATTCTTTGAAAGCGCTGCATAACGGTCAGGTGAGATCTCCACAGTATAGTTTCTGTCAGCGGCTCCATGGGGCATTCAGGTCCTGGGGATATGACATTGGTGGATCCCCATTGGATCGTCCTGGTGGTCAGAATATAGTGCAAATATTGCTCAGTGTTTGTCAAAAGCATCTATTTTACATCCGGTTCATGAGATGAGATGAGATGAGAAAGGATATCTGTACTTTACTAGGTGCAGACGAAACAGTTCCCTGCATCACATGTTTTATAAGGATCAAAACAAGGTATGTCGCTACCTTGTCGGTGGTCGCCTCTGTATCAGTCTGCTTCGGAACATAGTTCTGCCAAAGTATGGCCCTTGGCATTTCACCAAAGCTATGTGATCCCTAGTCGTCCTTCACTTTCTTGGCTAGCAAAAGCAGGCAACATCCGGAAACAGCCCTTCAGGATGGAAATGTTCTCATGAAGGTCTATCATGACTGACGAGGATCAGATGTCGTGTTGAATGTGTATGCTGTTTATCCCGTCGATAGGGTTGTAGTGTCACTCATGCGACTTGCTGTTATGAGTCACTTCGGAGGTGACTCAGTCAGAGACTGGTACGGACTGAAACTGACGCTGGTGATGGCATTCTGTGGATACAGAGCCCTGACAAAGCACAGAGCTAATTCCTTGCCCTCGTCAAGTTATATCTATATTGTCATCATTTTATGAAAATAGCAACATTACTGTTAAAATAGAAATATGTGAAGCATCACATCTTCACGTCCACTATTACCTATCAGAACTGTCATGAAAAAGTCATGAGAACCACACCTCGTACCCACAAGATAAAGGCAAAATGACAATCTCGACACGAATGTTATAGAAGGTTGGTGGGTCGTCCCAATGTTATCTTTATGGGAGGATAAACAAAGCTCATAACATATACCACACAGAAGAAGCCTCATATTGCTCACGGAAAGGGTTACTGGAGAATGATATCTGTTAAAGTGCAAAATATCCAAGAACATCTAATGCAAGTTCCCTAACACGTCCAGTTGCGCGAAGCGATGCTTATGATGTTGATCACTGGACTGTCCGGCCCGGACTCGATTTTTACAGGCGACAATCAAACAAATACTTGGGGAAAATGAGAATGCACAGACTAAGGCACAGGGACTCAGATCTGTCTCAGTGGTGTCTATGTTCCATAGATGTCAACAGGAAAGTTGGTTTCAGTGGGGAAGGGAAACTATCGTGTAGCATAAGTTAAGACACAACAGCATGAAAATGGGCTATAGATTACCAACAGTTCAAGGTAGATCACCATACTAGAGGACTTATAGTACATTTGCTTCATTCATTTAACAAATCTAAATCTCTCAAAAATGAAATAATTAAATGACAACACTTATTGTTAAAAAGATCCTTCATAGTTCGTGATTTGAAATAGTTATCCCTTGTGATGGAATATTCAACACAGTCAAAGCGGGACATGCTTGACCATGATTCTTTCATCACATGGGATACAGAACGGCGGATCCTCACCTTTCAATACCTATGCGTGAGTATACCTTGTGTGGCCAATACGACATCGTCGAATGATGACCATGTAATTTCTTGATACCCACTTGCGTGCCCCACGTCTTCGGCATCAGACTTTAAAATCAGAATATGGAATGTTGACAGCAAGATCGGCCTTTGTGTTCCCAGAAATGCCCACATGGCTTGGTAACCAACAAAAGACGATGTCGTATTGGCCAGTAGCACGATCATTATACAGTTCATTTATTTCTATTAAAAGTGGATGTTTACAAGAAATATTTGTAATAGCCTGAAGGCAAGAAAGAGAGTCAGAATAGATTATATACTGTTTATGTTTTGGGTGTCTTTCAATATATTTAAGAGCCGTTAGTATGGCGTTAGCTTTAGCTGTAAAAATAGAACTGTTGTCTGGTAATCTAGAAGATATTGTTCTGGATCCAATGACAGTGGCACAAGCCACCGGCCTTGGACCCATCTGTAAATAAGGATTTGTAATTGCTATATTTACTTTGTAATTAATGATATTCCTGTTTATATTGTAATTCATTAGTGTCTGGTTTCTTAAATGCAGTGATTGTTAGGTCGACTTGTGGCCTCCTAACCAATTGGAGAATTAAGAAGACAGGAGGGAGCTATATTTTCTAGCTCAATGCCGGCCGAAGAAAGGACTGGCTTAATTCTGTGTCCTAGAGGCGGAACAAGAGAAATATTTCTTGTTGTATAAATCCTCATAACGGGGATTGAAAACACAGTTATAGGCAGGGTTAGATTCATTAGAGTACGATTTGATTATGTATTGTTTTATACAGTGTTGTGTCAGAGATGGTTCATCAGTCTCAACCGAGAGACTTTCAGTAGGTGAAGGTCTGAAAGACCCAAGACAAAGACTTGCACCTTGGTGATGGACAGAATCAAGAAGTTTAAGGTTACTTTTGCAGGCTCCACCATATACGATGGGGCCATAATCGGGTTTTGAAGGGACCAGTGATCGATATAAGTGTAAGAGGGTAGTTTGATCCCCTCCCCACTCCCCACTGGAAGCACCTTTCAACAAATCGAGTGCCTTCAGGCATTTGGCTTTAAGGGATTTAATGTGTGGTAGGAATGTGAAATGGGAATCAAAACTTAGACCCAAGAACTTGGACTTTACAACTTTGATGAGCGTGCCCTTTAAAGATAGTTCTGGGTCCTTATAGGGCTTATGTTTTCTACAAAATGGATTTTGGATTTAGAAAATGTAAAGCCGTTTCCAAGACACGTTTATTTATTTTGTTTGAACATAACTGCAGTTGTCGTCAGTTGTATGTGTATGCTTTCCACGACAGGAAATATTGAAATCATCCACAAATGAAAACAAGTGAAGCATCGATTGAATCATTTAAAACTTGAGCTAAACTGTTAACAAACAGATTTACGTTACAGGCAAAAGGCAAAATAAGTAAATGTAAATCATTAAGATTATTCCTTAGCCCCCCTACAATTCCACTGAATAATGGCATCGGAGCTCATGGAGGCTTAATTGGAGTCCTTGACTGGGGTCTATTCCCATGGCCTGAGACTCCATCTCAAAAGGTTCAAATGGATTGTGAACCTTTACAATGGTGTTTTTGTTTTGTTTGTTTTTTATTTTCACTCTTTGATAATTGTTTATGGCTACTGGCATCTTTACCGTTTTGAAAATCGATTTCAAATGCAACGTCATTTATGGATTCAGACAGTAACTCTGTCTGAGAACATGACACGGATGTGTCTGTCTGTTTCATGGATATCTGAGAAACGTCATCTAAAAGGAGTCGATCTGCAACCCAGGATATTGATGTCTGACACATGATGGAGGTGGTGGCAACTTTAACGACTGGAAGTGGGCAAGAAATGACAGTTGAATATTTAATGGTAGGAGTTTCAGAAGGATTTAGAACCATTTGAGGTATATTTGATTTTAAGAATTTGGGACTCTTGTTGGAAAAAGGGACAAGTCTTTTATGAGGCCAAATGTTCTCCATTGCAGTTGGCGCACTTAATAGCATTTGTGCACCCAGTGCTTTCATGGTTACCATTCCAAGGAGAGCACACCGTATCATTTCGGCAAGATTTTGTTCCATGTGCAAATCAGTGGCATTTATACCATCGGAGGAGATTTGGAACATGAACTTCCACACCGATATTGAAATAACCAACCTTTCTGATTGATTTTGGAAGGACTGCAAAACAAATGTTTGTTTTGACAACTTCATCATTTTATTTTATTTTTCTTTTGTAAAGCGTTTAACGCCGTAACTCCTTGATTCCTTAGTTCAACTGGAATATTTTCCTCGATCATGTCTGACAGACAAAGAGCTCGGTCCCTGATTATCCCTCGACATGAGTTAAGCTTCTTAGGCATAAAACATGAAAAGCTGTAATGACTAAAGGAATAAATTCCAGGCTGGTTCGGTCCATGACACTGTTCTCAAGAAATACAGAATTCAGAGTTTCGAATATCCAGATTAGTCCATGAGCCACCGCCTTCTGGCACTGGGCAATTTAACAAAACAAAGAGCCATTGGTAGACACTGTGTGATAGACCTGCCATGAACAATAGCAATATAACAATAACCAACCGATTGATAGAATCGTTCCAGTTCTACCAGCCGTCAAGGTAAAGTAAGGGCCAAAGCGGTGTACTGAGCAAATGAAACATTGGTCCAGGTTCCAACTGCCCTCAACCATCAGGATCCCATCATCCACCGACACAGGGGAGCAGCCCACGGCAAACGGGTTGTCCAATTTGGGACCTGCAATATGGTGCTGTTGACACATTCTGTACCGGGTCCACACGGGACAAGAGCGCTTAGTATTACCCAGCACCCACCCGGAGGAAGTGGCTTTAAACGGGTGCCCTGACCTATCAGAGACAATGGTAAGATTAGTTCATTCAACAAGAGATACACGTTTTTTAAATGTAAATTTCACTGTTGAAGAAGTGTAAATTCAAATGTAAATTACCCAAATGGTGAAACAGTAATCAATCCATGGTGACAATGCTAAAATAGCACCTACTTTTATTCGCCAACTGCATTCTGAATTAGCTGGATATGATTGTCCATAGCTTGGAGACTTGAGTGTCTGCCATTCTGAAGATGCCTCAAGGTCCGTATCCCCACACACAGCTGAAACAAATGAAACGCGAGCCTATAGGGCGTTGCGTAAGGTGACAAGACGCGTGAAGATTGGTATTAGGATTGATCTTCAACAACCCGTGCTTTTCGTCTGAGGTGACTAATGGGATCGGGTGGTCAGACTCGCTGACTTGGTTTTCACACCTCATCTTGCCCGGATTCGATTACTTACAGACCGCCGCCCTATAGGCAGAAGTTTGCTGAGTGTGGCGTTAAGCAGCGAACAGACATAATAAATAAGTATAGCTGGTTTAATGGTCAGAATGCTGTCTAACGCAGACGTGATGTTCTTTGAGCTTTATCACGGAAAACCAAATTGGTACATAACTAAACTAGTGTGCAAAAGAAACGATACCACTTGTTTGTAACGACATAAAATGAAAACAGAACACGGTTAGGATTGGTGTTATACTTTTGATAAATCATTTCAGTCAAAATTGAACACTGAATTTGACAAGACCTTAAAGATGGGTGGGGGCGAAAAATGAACATTTCCTTAGAGCACTAATGAGAGAAACAATATGAAACGTCACATGAAACGTTTCAACGTCAAGTCAGTAGAGGGTATGTCCACCGTCAGCCTCAATACACGCCCGAACACGCCTGCGGACTGATGACGTCAAACGGGTGATGACGTTGCCATTCCTCGAGAAGATATCGTTCCAAGTCCTGAACGTTTACTGGAGGCACAGGACGACGTCGGATGTGCCGATCGAGGTGGTCCCATAAGTGTTCGATGGGATTCATGTCCGGTGAACATGTGGGCCATGGCAAAACCTGTATGTTGGCGTTGTGAAGGAAGTTCTGTGTCAATCTTGTGTGGCCTTGCATTGTCCTGTTGGAAAATGATTCCACGTGGTTGTCGCTGAAGAACGGGCACCACAACAGGTCGTAATGTGTCATCACGATAACGCTGCGCTTCAGATTTCCACGAATTACGACAAGCATTGTCTTGACGTCACCACATATGCCACCCCAAACCATTAACCCTCCACCTCCAAACGGCCGGACTTGATGAACACAGTTAGGCGCCAAACGTTCACCAACTCTTCGGTAAACAAACTGCCGTCCATCGTTTCTGAAGATGAGGAATCTGCTTTCATCCGAGAACAGAACACGTGCCCAGTCACGACATTGCCAGCGTCGGACTCGCCTGACCCACATCAATCTGTCGTGCCGATGTCGAGGTGTAAGGAGCGGTCCGCAGTAGGGATGACGGGGCCGGATACCATACTGCCGTAGTCTCCTGTAGACAGTCTGTGGACTGATCTGGTGACCCAGTGCTGCAGCCGCCATGGACGTCGCCGCTGCTGTGCGGTTCCTCAGGTGAATTACCCTGATGTAACGATCTTCACAGAGTGTGGCTACTCGTGGTCTTCCACTCCTGGGCCTGGCTAACGTGTGACCTGTCTGTCGTAGCCGCTGCATCAATCTGGTTGATGGCTCTCTCTATGGCTGTCAAACGTGGCATGTCTTGTGTTCTTTTGTGTTGCTGTGATATCAACGTGTTGACCCATCCGTTTTTCTACAGTCTTTAGGCACGTCACTTTCACGAATTTACGTTTTCCCCGGAAGTGGTAAAGTGTTCCAGGTATTTTCCATCAAATACGCTTTGTTTGGAATATGCAATGCGGATTGGCACTAATTTTTTAAAAGGTTGGTATAGTTTCTTTTGGACACTAGTTAAGTAAATAAAAGCATGAAACCGTGGAAATACGATCAAGTCAAAGACCACAGTCATTCCCCGTTGATCTTACAACAATTAGTCAAGGCCGACATTGCTCTATCAAGTAATGACAGGCTCCATTTTTCTTACAAGCACTGAATGACACCACTGCTCATACAGCAAGCACATGAACTCCCCCAAGCACTGAAGACTTACAATTATTGGGATTTCCCGTTACTCTTCCAATAAACACTGGATTTGCCCATTGCTCTTACAAGCACTGAAGGCCCTTGGGGGGCAGTGTTTCCATTGACAACTATGAAGGTCAATGTAGATGTAATAATTGTCTGTGTTTTGCTTACTAGATCTTTTAAGTGAACATTAATTCAGTTACTGTTATCTACAATGATAATGTGTACATATAAAGAGTTACCTCCCTTTCCTGGTTTCACATCCGCGCAGAAGTCCCCACTAAGTCCATCTGGGCACTTACATCTGTTGCAGTTCTTTGGGTCTCTGTAGCCATCATACCTGCACGCCTCCCATGACAAACCTCCGTCGCATGTCGCTGTTGAAACAAAGGCATGCTTCATAAAGCATGTTTTATTCATGAAAAAGTACCACGACACGTTGATAGTATATTTTCAGTTTACCACCTCAAAAAGATTTCACAGACATGATTTCAAGTTTGGAACCACCACAATCACCTATATCATGAAGCCATGCAATCAACCAATGTTATTCCATTGTATTGTAACCAGCACGTCCGGGTGAACAAAGACAAACGAGTGGGACGATGATATTACTTACAGTTGCAATACATCAGATTCGCAAGTTTGACATCATAAAAAGAAAGATTTCGTCTGGAACCCAAAGCCGAATCCA
Organism: Haliotis asinina; assembly: GCF_037392515.1. Lineage (NCBI taxonomy): Eukaryota > Metazoa > Mollusca > Gastropoda > Lepetellida > Haliotidae > Haliotis > Haliotis asinina. The sequence continues at coordinate 7,499,877 of NC_090290.1, read as the reverse complement.
TACCGGCCTCTTTAGCTGTGATTGTTTTTGCCCAGTTCCTGCTGAATGCCTAGACAAACAGATGATCAAATTATGATTAACCCAACTCAAAGGTATTTATAAACGACCGAACAGGAGTTGATAACGGCAGGGCCATAATCCTTTGACAATTGTTCCAATATGCCTTTCAAAGAAACAAATAAACATTCTCAAAGGAAAGGAGTATAAGTTCATCCCAGTCAGCATGTCAGATGAATGATTTTGTGTCTTGCATTTTTGTCATTTAGCAGTACATTTCCACCAGATTGCCTAAAAGACATTTTACTGAACAGGGTCATGGGGATGTATAGGCTCTAAAGTTCGGGTTTGCTGCAGACACACTCCTTGATTGATATGAAGCACCAAGATCATACAAAGTTTTAGCAGAACATTTCCACCAGACTGCGTAAAGGCCATTTTACTGAACAAAGGCATCAGGATGTATAGGCCCTATAGTTCAGGTTGTTGACAACACCATCGATGACAGTGATCGAATCCCACCTCCAAAACACCCCCCCCCACACACACACACACAGAGAGAGAGAGAGAGAGAGAGAGAGAGAGAGAGAGAGAGAGAGAGAGAGAACGGAGAGTTTAGGCTTGTAAATATTGGTACCCTTTCACGATAATGCATAATAGAAGAATAGTCGTATGGCATCCCAAATGATTCAGCTTCTTCCCAGCCTCTACTGTAAAAGTTGTGACGTTTTCCCCACTCGATGTTTCCATAGTGAATAGTGACATAGTTGTCTCGGTCCGGTCGTGAATGCTCGTGCCAGAACCCCAAGGCGTGGCCTATCTCGTGGGCTACAATACCTTTCTGTGTGAAGAAGAAAAAACAGATGCATGTTGACATTTAATGCGGTCGACACATGTCTAATCCTCATGTTGATTATGGTTAGCTGTTACTGAGTGACAGTCGACAATTTATATAAATGTTTGCCAAAACTTACTGTTTCGCAACCACGTCCGATTGATATTGTTTGGCTAAATGATTGTTTGCCAACATAGGAGTAGCATCTGAAACAGAAAAGAGAGAGGTTTTCGCCACGCACGGTGCTGGACACAGAATGTGAAAGTGACAGAACAGATCAACGGCCCCAAAACCAAGTCCTTTTCACTTATCGCATAGTTCGTGAGACAAACACAAAGGGTATGTCAGAGAGGCCAGCTGTTTACCCAACAAGGCTGGATGCAAGATCCGTAATACTCATTTAGGGCTTTCGATAAATCGTAAAACCGAACAGTGTACCGGTTACATGCTGTGTGATAGAGAAATATATTCACTTAAGCTATCCTGTCACGCAAGAAAGACACGACTGTCTGTACACAATTTTAATTACTTTCCCAAGGTTCCGACAACTGGGAAATATCCGTTTGAACACACACATTTTCAATTGCTGATGTTTCTTATTGCTATTATTTATTAGAATCATAGCCCATGTGGTGTTTGGAATCAACAAATTGGTTCACATACCCCCTTTTTTGCTGGAACAACAGAATGGGACTTCCAGTATGTTGTCGAGCTTCAAACTTTAAGCATGTCTCTTCCTCCCAGTGGTGAATACCCTCTTTGATGGCCTTCATTCCTGCTGCATCTGGAAACATTGCAACCATGTTAGAAGCACATCTATGGCTCTTGTTCAACGCTGCGCTCAGCAGTATTTTAACCATATGACAGCAGTCAGTAAGTAATCGATTTTCGACACAACAGTCCAGTAATCAACATCGTGCACATCCATCTCCTCACTTGGATATGATGACACATGTAACACCAAGTCAGCAAGCCTGCTCACCCGATCCCGCTATTCGCCTCTTACAACAAACATGGGTTGCTGAAAATAAATAACTATTCTTACGAAATGAGCACCATTTGCAATTTTACATGTCTACGCATTCAGGAACAAATTTTCCATCTCCAATGATAGTATACCATTTTGTGTGAATACGTCAGAGCATATGTTCACCCAGAGTACATTTGCAACATACGATAGCGACCCTTTCGTCCATACCCAGAACATATCTTCCTGTGGTTAAACTATACTCAAAAAAGAGATTTCACATTCTTTCTTCGTGACGCTATAAAAGAACAAGAGATTGTAAGATGGTTAAACTGTTATTATTTCATTGCTGATATCTTTGTGATGTAAGCGATACACTGACAGTGACACAATCAGTTCAATTAGACTACACTGTTGTTCCAAATCATGGATATACAGAATGTCAAGTCACATGAATAAAAATTAGAAATTTCTCAGTTCAATATTGTGTATCGCCGCCCCACGCATTCACCACTGCCAAACAACGTCTCCTCATTGACTGCCTGATGCTTGTGAACATGTGGTTGGGGATTCTGACATTGCTCGTGCAAGGTAGAGCCAAGTTCCTGCAAATTCTGAGGCTGGTCCCTAAGATCACGAAGCCTTCTCCAAAGTGCATCCCACACGTTCTCTGTTGGACTGAGGTCAGGGGACCTCGATGGCTAGTCTTGACGTTGATTCCAATGTTTTGAAGGAAATTTCGTGTCAACATCGCGGTATGCGACCGTGCATTAACATGCTGAAAATGTAGACCCGGGCAATGAGCCGTCGTGAAAGGAACGAGTTCAGGGGTGAGCACCTAGTCGCGGTAAGCAGGAGCTGTGAGGCTTCCACGGATGACCACAAGTTGAGAACAGTTGTTCCCACAGAAAGCACCCTACACCATGCAGCTTCTGCCCCTGAATATGTCAACTTCCTGTACACAACATATCGGTCACAACGTCGTCTCCAGACTCTTTGCCTGCCGTCCGCAAATCTGAGAGTAAACCTGGATTCATCACTAAAGACGACTCGATGCCAGTCTCTCTGGGTCCATCGGAGGTGACGTTGGGCCAACAGCAGACGTTGACGTTGATGAAACGGCGTCAATATTGGCCGACGATATGGACCTCGAGAATGGAGATTGCCAGCCCACAACCGATTTTGTCCTCTGTGAGGACAGTCGACCTCTCAGCCCTGGTTCATATAGCTAGCAGAAATCTGTCACGTAGGTGACGTTGGACGATTTGACGGTCTTCTGCTCGTGACGTCACACGTGGACGACCCGACCTTGGGCGATCAGAAGTGGTGCCAGTTTGTTGTAGACGACCTACACAGTACGATGGCTGCATCCCATTGCTCATCCGACGACAATAACTGATCGTGGCATTTAAAGTACCGTTAGAACTGTGGTTTAAAAGTGATTTTTTTATTGTTTATTTGGGGGAGGGGGGTGTTTATTTTATTTATTTACTATTTGGGGGGATTAACGTCGCTGGACAGGTGGAGTCCAAAATAATACCGCCCATAAAAATGCGTTGCGCGGGATAAACAACAAATACATTATTTACGTCTAACGAATACTGAGTCGATGTTGTAGGGGATGGTTGTGGACCAACGGTTTCCATCCCTAGCCTTCCGCTTGAGTCTTCTGCTCCTGCTTTCTTGATTTATTTCTCTTTCCATTTCATCCACATCCTTTCTTGTAAGTACTAGGTCGTCGTCAGAGTCAAAGATGTCTTCTAAGGCTAAAGACTCCTGAAAATGCAAATGGAACAGATCGTGGTGAGCTGGCATGCCCACGTCTCATCTTACTGGATTTGGCACCATTGTGCATCATTTAAATGGACTAGAGGGCGCAGAAACACAGTCACATCAATTACTGCATATCCATATGATGTCATATATATGTACATTTTTGTTTCAATGAGTATTTACACAAAAGTATGAAGCGTGTTCATGATAAATGTATAAAGTGAAATGTCTGGATTTTTACCAATGTGTAATTGAATTTGTCAGCAATCTTCTTTTCGATGCGTGCTATCTTGGTGGCGATGTACATAATATCCGACAGACTGTGTTCCTCCAACATGCTTTGAAGTGACATCTGAAATATAGGCATTGTTTTAAAGGAGACACAATCAACCAAAGCTTAATGATAACACATTAAGTGCGCGGGTTTTACAGATGGCATGCCTGTCGCGTTTTTCTGACTTTCAGATACTTTCAGATCAGTAGACTCACAAACGGCAGATAAATATTGTATAAGTTAGTGTCTCCATTCCACGGTCACGGTCGAAATTCTGAAGTTGGGCCTCCTAAGGACCGGTTTTGAAAGCAAATGTGAAACATTTAATTCATACTTCACCATACCCATGATGAAGAGGATCGTCATCAAGTTATTTTGATGGCGCCGATACACAACTAAAGAATATATGCTTGACTGGCTTTGCCGGTTCGTTACTGAATGACCACATTTAGCATGGATGTACCAGCGAATATGACTTCCTCTTCCTTACAAGCATTCGATGACACATCAGTCAATGGTGGTGTGTTTAATGCCATCAAACTAAACTTACTACTACTTGAAAACCAAGACCTGTTACTCAGTGTTTATAACCTGAATGGATAATGCCTGGACTGTATCAAAATTAAAAGTGAAAAGATGAAAGGTGCAGCTCCCCGTAACGATCTCCACATGCCCGAGGTAAACAATTTACCAAGTCTGGTTCCCACTCTTGTAATACCACCTAAATTACAGGTACCTGCGATTGCCTGTGAAGTAGAGTAGTACATCTGCTAAACGGGGTGAACATTTGTTTTATCTCAGAAAACTGAAACTGGTTGCCTTTCTTTTATCAGTCAATCCTACAGACAGAGGGGCATTCTAGTGACGCAACAGAAGTCCTCTGCAGGTCAGGACATAAGTACCCCTGCTGTGCTGCAAAAGGGTGAAACTCTTATTGTCAAGGGCTATAGCTATATTCATGCGAGATTTGCTCTCCCAACATCCATTAAAATGGAAAACGTTTCATGAGGGGATTGGTCTACTGTTTGCTGTTTCTAAAAGCAAGTGTTTCATTTATACACACCAATTTCCAGTTGAAGTCTGGAATTTGAAAATAACTTATTACCGTGTGCTTCGTTGAGACCTTGTCACCTTAACTGTTAAACAAACTTGGTTTTGATTAGGTCTTTTAGTTTCTGCCTGTTGTATTTTTCATGTTTCTGAATTAGTTAGTAGTTAAGCCTGGTAATCGTGCCAAACTAATACCAAAAGCTTGTGAAGATAAAATAAGCATAATAGGAATACATTAAAAGAAGTGTGTTACCAGACTCTTTATTTCACATATCAACTCGTATAGCGAGAGTGAGTGGGTTTAGTTTCACGGTGAACTCGCCCCAGTATTCATGTTATATGGTGACGGCTTGTAAATAGAGTCTGCACCAGACAATCGAGCAATGGACAACATCAGCATCGAGATTTGGATACAATGATATGTGTTGACCATGGCCATAAACACATCCAGGCAAAGAATAACATACAAGCAACAAACATTGGGTATTGGTGACCAATTCTAATCCAGGACAGTGCGTCATATAACACTATATCTCTTTGGATTTAAACTGGACTGGTAAGTACACTTGTGAGTTCTCAGCTCAAAGAGTACAATAACATCATCACCAGTGCTTTAAAACAGACATGTCTTAACAGACCACATCTGCACGGTTTTACAACAAATCTGTTGATAAAGGTGAAGGGTAACAGAAGCAGTTATCAAGTAATTCACGAAACGTAGCCACTTCCAGGCTGTTGGAGACGTTCTAATCCACGACCTACTGTGCGTCGACATAACCTTGTCATTGCTTTAGCAACTTGAGATCTTCAGTAAAATTGAGATTTGTCCCTCCGTGTTGTCTCGCGTGACCATAAATCATAACTATACCATAGTATGAAAGCAACGTTAGCATTACTAGATGAATCAGTGTCAGTGTCAGTGGATCGGAGGTTCTGAATAAAGCAGATCGTCTTCATAGACTACATTTGCACTGGTTTAAACTGATCAACAATATAAAATGATATTATAGCTGAACGTAGTGATGATAATGTTATACTAAGGAGCAGAACTCATAGCATTCGATTCATCAACTGTGAATGCAGATCGGTTAAGTGTCTGGTTGGCAAGTGTGAGTTCAACTGTGTCAGTGGCTTTCACAAGACTCGAGAAGTCGAATGTTTTACCCACAAGTTTGCTGACTTTAGAACCGTTAGTCGATGACACAAAGGAAGTTCCATCTCCGGTTCGTGATGCCGAAGTATTGTTTGTTGCCTCATCGTCAGAAGATTTCTTTATGGTTTTGGCTGCTCCTTTTGCTAGGATACAGCTAAGGAGAAGGAAAAGCAGTCTATGAAAAAGTGGTCCCATTGCTAAGGATCTGGCTGTCTGGTGCGATATCTGCACATGACCTACGTTAATATACTACATTCGTAACCGGGCAGAATGTGTTTGACGTTCATTATTCTGCATGATTGATCGTAATCGCTGGATTGAAACGAGGCGCAGTTGGCGAACACAACTCCATGTGATATATACAATACCATATATGGATAATAAGCTTGAGATGTACGACTGTCTAGAATGCAACTTCATATTTTGTGGAATATGTCTACAACATTTGAGGCATGCAATTTTTCTCACGTAATTCTGTTTAAGTGTATTGGATATTATTACAATAATGTTATATAGAGCCGAGGCATGATCGGATTCAGCAGTACAGCGTTCATTTAGTCCATTCTGGTTTTCATGTTCTACTATGCTTTAATAGATACGTCTGTAATTCCGTTAGTCATTTTCGTGTCGTTGGTCCTTCTTGCAGTTACAATTTGGAAAAAATGTGTTGAGCGTCTTGAATTAAGTACAACAAGGTAGGTAACCGCAATATTCCATACGTGAGTGTGTTTAGTTTTACCTTGCATTCTGCTATATGGCCGAGCTCTGCACGTAATTGAGTATAGATCAGACAATCCAGTGACCAACAGCATGAGCATCGATTTGCGGAACTGGATCCGTTGACACGTGTCCACTACGGACCATGGCGAGCCTGACCACCCGAACCCGTTAGTCGCCACTATTAGAGGAAGACCACTTCACACCAGGACCTTCGCGGACTGTAGGAAATTCCCAAATCACACATGGGCAATTGACGAGTACAGTTTACGTGTCAGTATCATGTTATTATGTGACTCCAGTTTAAAGGGAACACGGTTTAGTGAGTGAGTGAGTGAGTTTCACACTGCAGTCAGCAATATTCCAGCTATATGGCGGCAAGGGAAGAAGGAAACATGTTTTATTATAGTGTCATATGCCGATTTCCAACACATATATAAAAACACACTGATATACAGAAAGAGCATCCAGGCATCATCAACAAATGAGACATCATCAGCAAGCATCATGGTAAGCACATCTTTGATACAAAGACACCTTTACCACCAATTTCTTCCATGGGATGTACAAATTTGTTGATAAAAATAATGAACAAGTGTGGACTGAATATACATCCCTGGCGAGTTTATGGCAGAATGACTTGGTTTTTGCGATTTTTCAGCGTAGTTTAGGATCTAGTTGTCTATCATTAAAAAAATCTTTCCTTTTCATCATACCAGTTTCTCACCTGGCCATGTGACTGTTTCAGTTTTTCTCACATTGGTCTATAATCTCATTTTTTATCCACGATTTTTGTTTTCCCACAAACAACGTTTCTATTGCAATCGATGCAACGTTTCCATGTAGATTAGCACCTTTATTACAATCGATGCGACGTTTTGAAGTGTGTGCTAATGTTTACTGAATCGATTGCAATAAAGATGATGTGTGTACTCAAAGTTCCTATTCATCATTTGTTATACCGATTGACATATTTTGTGCATAATAGACTGGTAAGCGACACGTGGCATTTAACCTGTTTTTGTGAGCTGCAGATGATCGGACCTGTGTGCAGATATTGATGGTTCTCCTACACCCCTTTCACAAGTATACAGACAACATAACAGCATAAATACTCGGACTGGCTGTATTTGCATAAGATAGCATGAGGTTCAAAGAAAGTAAGTTTTCAGAGCCCTAGTGCTGTTTGCCGTTGTTTGCTGCAGCAGACGCACCCCCACTACGAAGACTGTGCAAACCGTACATTTTTATGTTCTTGACAAACGGCTTGAATATCTCTATAAATAGTTCCCGTAACCTCGTGTACGACATTGGAGTATTGCGTCTTCGTAACATGTACCCGGATTTGGTCTTGGATATATTTCTGAAAACATACTCATCAGACTCCGGTGGAATGTTGGAATAATCCATATATTTCAGTAAACAAGATACTGGACACAGTTTGGAATTTGTTCTGCCTATGACCAGCCAAGAATCGTCTCTATACACATCAATCTTCGACTTTTCTATAAAGAGCATCATATGAGTATCTTAAAAAAGGAATATCACATCTGGAAATATTCAAGAGTTCTGCGGACCTCCACAACCCTGAATATGCCAATAAACACATCGTAGCAATTCTCAAATCAGCCAAAGAGGGTTGAGACATTCTAGCATCATAAACTTTCTCTAATAACTCAATAGTAATTGGTGCTTTTCTCGAAATCGACTTTGCTAACTTACGTTTAGCAGTTTCCAAAACATTTCTCACCAGAGAACTGTCTGTTGGGTTTTCAATACCTACACTGACATGCGCATGCCTGATGCTATAATATGCTGTCTGCACAGCAGCAAAAGATTCACTTTACTGAATTACTGACAATAAATACAAAGAACAATGCAAAGGTGATATTGGTAACTTTTTGCTCATAGACAATGATTTAACCCATACCGATTATTCCTAATAGTAGAATCGGCTCTACAGTGGGACAACAATCTCGGCAAACCGGCCGGTCGCTTTCTTTAGCTGTGGGCAGGTACATCCACTCCTTCACTTGTGTGATATACACATTGCCGACTGCTAACAGAGGCCAAAAGCATGAAGAATATCACTCTGGTACAACAAGTGTACCTCTAGCACCGCACCCCGACATATGTCTAATTGTTCTTGGTATGAAACAGACAGGAGGAACAACCCAGTTCAAACCACTCCATTCCACCGTGAAAGTCAACAGCATCACAATCAGGATTGTAAAATCTAGAATTGAACCTTACAAGCTTGGTATTCTAGTAACTAGCAAACCCATCCACTTCATGTGGACCCCATTTGGCATCAGTTTGTTGAAATACGTTCCTGGCAATTGCCCAATCATCGTAATCAGTCACTCTGCTCAGCATATCTGCTAACTGATTCTCACAACGAGGAATCCACTGCAAAGACAAATGTATCTGGTTGACAGAACATACTTGAAATATCTGCATGGCTACATCATGTAAATGCTGTTTCATGCTAGCCTTTTCAACAATAGATGCAACATTTTGACTAGCAGTAAACTACGTAATTCTGTGCGATTTCAAGGATGGTATGAAACTTTTCAAAACCAAATAAACCGCCATAAGCTCTCTCCAGGTGGATCTACGGTTATCCTCCTCAGCTGACCACTGCCCGTGCGCCTTTGCACCAGCCAACTCAACACAGTACCCACCAAACCCTGTATCGCTGGCATCACTGAAAATCGTCACCGAACCAAGTGACTGTTTGATCAAAGCCCAGCTATTCAACCTTTTGATATTGTCTTCCCAAAAATGTAACTGATCCACACTCTTCGACGAAAAATGAACCCAACTGTTCCAAGATGGACCACACACAATATCAACGCTTAGAGACCTTGTCATCAGTTGACAAACTGAGCCCAGCATAAGTTTCATAGACACAACCTGACCTACTACAGATGGCACACTTCTAACTTTGTGATAACCAGTCCTATTGTTCAACAGCTCCTGAACACAGTTCAACAACTTCATAAATTTTCTCTCGGGCACCGACATTGCCATAGTAGTTGTATCTATGTAAAAACCAAGCCATTCTAAACTTTGCGATGGATACCATAATAACTTCTCCACCTTTGGCGCAAAACCTGATTTAATCAAATCATTCTTGACACTCTCCCCTATTGTCAACGCACTTGTAACAGAAGGAGCTGACATGATATCATCATCGAGGAATGCATGTGTAACGACTTTCTTGCTTTCAAAACGCCACTTCTTTACCAACTGACGCGTGACTTTTGTAAAGACATGAGGTGCCGAAGTGAGACCAAAAGGTAGGACCAGGAATTTATAATAACTCCGCTTCCCAAACGAATGCGACCACGAACACCCCAGAAAATCAGTATGTAGTGGGAATATATCTAACTTGATATCGAACTTGATTAACCAGTCACTGGAATTGATGTAGTCAAGCACACACTTCCAGTCTTCATATTTCACGGATTGTCTAAACACGTACTTGTTAACCATGGAAAGATCTAGAATCAAACGTTTCTTGCCAGATGATTGTAAAGAAAGTGTCAGTGGATTCACAACGTAAGGTGCAGATGTACATTCACCTACAAGTCCTTTTTTCACTGACTCAATAATAGCATTCATCACAAAGTCACAAGTTGTTGAGCAACTCCAATCCAGACGGCACTGAAACAACGGGAATTTTGTAACCGTTTGCAATGAGATCAATTACACACTAGGTTACATAAGATTTTACCCTTATTTCGGCCATGCCCTGCTCATATTCGAAATCGTCAGTAAAACACATTTGATTTATCAAAACACTTCACTGACAAGAAGGAATCCTCCTCATTGCGACGTTGCTGTGGTCGTGGATTGTCGGGTGATCGACTGACTGTAGAGGTGGGGACAATCTCTTCTAAAATGGGTGAATTCGCCACAGTTGAAACAGGCTCCACTCCTGGGACCTCTGACACGAAAGGGCTGGTTGATTCAAACCTGCTGAATTAGGAAGCGTGCTTTCTCCCTGCGATCGTCGACTCGACCGATTTGTTGTATACAAAACTTGCTTCTCTGACGGATCTTTTTGCAAGCCTTATTATCTGCCTTTTCAATCCTCTTGTCATCATCAGAAATATCTGCCAAATCATTAGCAACATACTTCCGTACAGTTTCCCATCCTCCGTCGGAGGAATCAGCAATTTTTATCAGTTTGTTTCTGCGTTTTAACTTTTCAATACCCTCCGTGACAAGTGAATCTGCATCCTCCTCAGAGTCTGCGTTCACAGATCTAAGTAAACAATCCAAGACCTCTGAATTGAAACTACATTGTATTCTGTTACCCTCCTTACTAAAGGTGTACTCCGTTTCAGTGAGTGAGTGAGTTAATATTTTACGTCACATCTCAGCCATATCGTGACGAGAACCTTTAAATGAAATATATGCATGTGGTAAAATCTGTCAACGAAGGACAGTAAAACAACTAGAATATCACAATTTCAATTAAAACTAGCATGGAAAGTTAAAACTAATAGCACTATTTAGACAATACAATATAAAAACAGACTATAGATCGCCAACAGCAGAAGGTATATCACCACACTAGGGACCATGGGGACTTACAGTACCTTTGCTACCTACATGGACCCTAGTTGGATTTACACCATCCTTTCAGCTGCTGGTGATCGTAATTAAAAATTAAAAGAAAATGAATACTACGATTAAAAACCTGGTACACTTAAATTTACTGTAAATGTCTGTGGACTTACGTACCCTCTCAGGAGGACAATAATTTTACAATACTTCAACCCCCCTTGAGGGCACAGTCACCAACAATTCAAGTTACTAATTCAAACTACCAATCATTAAAATACATCTATTTACAGAACATACTATTCACAATACAACCAAAAAATCAATTTCTTTTAAAAAAAAACAATAATTAAATGAGAATTAACGCTGGTAAAAGATCCTTAATTATTTTGACTGATCCTCACCTTTTAACAGGTATGCATGAGTATATCTAGTGTGGCCAATGCGACATCGTCGTAGTATGACCTCTTCAAATCTGGACTGACAACTCAAGTGGGTATAACCAATGTAAGGTTTTATCTCATGTAATTTATTGATACCCACTTGGGTGTCCCACTTCTTCTGCATCAGATCACGGATACCAGATCTAATGATGGCTTTGTAATCACTATCAGGAACAAGAAGTGGTGTCACAGATTTGTTGAGTGCTGCTTTAGCAGCAGTATGATAAATATATGATTTAACTTTGTAATGATCAACGATTTTAAAACATAACTTCTTCCAAAAAGAGCAATGACCAAGTGGACATTAACGTGTCACAACATGTAAATTACAGAAACGAGTTCCGTCCGCCCGTGCGTCAGTCACACGCATTTCTCCTAAACTATTCGTGATAGCTTCATCACATTTGGTACACATGTCAGCCATGATCCCGAGATGTGCCCTTTAGGGGTTAGACCCAGACATGAATTTTATTTTCTGTTACCTTTATGTAAATATGACTTAGGTTGTGAGAATATCATCTTAATCTGAGCAGATCTCTTTAACTATATATATTACCTTCATCAAACTTGGTACACATGTTCACCATTATCCCAGGTCACCATGGCCACATGTGTGTGAATTTTATTATTCCTGGTTTCGATGGAAAGGTGGCTTCAACTTGATTTTCTTTATTGTTGCGACTCATGTTGACGGCGTGGTCTTCTAGTTTGTCTTTGTAATTTGTCTCTACCACATCATCTAAGTTTTGTGTAAAAGTGAATCGAAAAGGATAGAAGTCTCGTTAAGATTTAGTTCTGACACTGGTTTAATTTTCGATCTTTTGTTCGATCCTATCCAAATGAGATATGTTTCGGTTATTTTAACCTTCAAATCTGTAAAGAAGCTTCGTATATTAAATACTGGATAGATGCATTGTGCTGAACCATCTAAAGTGCATGTTTTTTTCATCGGGAAATAGATTCAGTCAATATTCAATGTTGCCGATCGTATTACCCATAATCTTCTAATTATTTCGAATTATTATCGCTAATATCTCCACACAAAAATAAAATATACAAAAGGAGTACAATTTTGATTTGTTACCTATAAAGATAAACATAACTGTCCTTTCAGGTTAGACATATTTAACGATCTGATGAGGTATGTATTTATATAAATCCATAACAACTTTAGAACTTCAGTCATGAAACCGTCTCGTCTAGGACGTTTCTTGTTTTTTAAACATTTCAGTGCAGAAAGCAGGTTTTCATACTCTAGCTGCCCCTCCAATGCTGTTGAAGTAACTTCGTACAGTCATTAAGATTTATGTCGTTTTCTATCACTGGTTTTGCCGCAGACTTAACTTTCTCTTGTATCTCTTGTTGTTTTGGGAGAGTTTTGCCATCATTAGTTTCCAGAAGAGAGGAAGACTTACCACAGAATGTTTTAGAAGTGAGTAAGACTTGTTTGAGAAATTTCTTGTTTCAAGACCTAAAAGACCATAGGTTCTTGTTTATTTATTTTTTAATGTGTTTAGTCGAAAATGATGCTCAGTAACTTCTAATGAGGCAGACTTTGTGGGAGTGTCACTAGTTCTGTCATATCTTCTTTAAAATTGTTTAAATCTCCTAGTAACACAAACGTTTAAAATATTAGTTGGTTTTGCCACAGAATGTTTTAGAATGGAAAGACTTAACTTCCTCTTGTATCTCTTGTTGTTTTGGGAAAGTTTTGCCATCATTAGTTTCCAGAAGAGAGAAAGACTTGTTTGAGAAATTTCAAAGACCTTAAAATGTTGAGTGGGGTTTTTATCGGCCCAAACTGTCATTTCACGTAAATATAAGACCCTGGGTCCTTGTTTATTTCTCTTTTTTAGTCGCTCATGATTTCAGGAACTTCTTCTAATGAGGCAGACTGTGTAGGAGTGTCACTAGGTCTGTCCATAGATTCTGTCGTTTCCTCTATAACATTGTTTAGCTCTCTTAGTAACACCAACGTTTGAAAAATGAGTTGAGCGTCTATAACAAATTTGTTGTCGTTATCAAATGTGTTTTCATATCGAAGGCAGGTTTCTGATATAATGTATACTACATATAAACTACATCTACGCGTCTCATGTTATGTAAAGGAACTCCTTAAATTTCCAATACTCCTTGCGTCTAAATCACTCAAATTAAGAGAAATCGATTTAGGAGAGTGATCAGATTTAAAAAATTAGGTTGTTTTTTGTATCGGTAATAACATGGATCATATTGTGGGATACCAAAAAATAATAAAGTCTAGCTTGTTTCAGTGAGCATAGTTTTCGCCAAGTGTATCTTATTTTATTAAGATAGCTTTACGTCATGTGTCTAGGAAGTCAAGTTGATCTTGGGAATTGACGAATTCTATCTCTGACTTTTACATTATTCTTATAATTTTTATATGTGTCTATGAATTAAATTTGCATTACGTCACAGACAATAACACGATCATTTTGAGGGGAGCATATTGTTGAAACGAGAAGTTGTGGTTGTCAATGTTCGGCGCACACAGTTTGACAACGGAAGATTTTGCAATTATCTATAGTCAGCGGCATAGTCAAAATAGTAGCTTCATTGTCTTTTTGCACAATATCAAGTGTGTAGTCTACACATTTTGCCACACAACTAATAGTACATTTTTCTAGTTCCAGTATCTTACTCAGGGTTCTGTGATGTGATCTCTCCAATGGAGTATGGTCATATGTTTCAGTACACAGAGCAGGCTTACAAAGATGTACGAAGGGTGTTACACTGGCCTCCGTCATTCCATAACTGGTGCAGCCATGCTTGTTGATTAGACAGTAATAAATTGGCAAAATTGGCAAATAGCTTCAAAGTCCCAATGTGTGATATGTTCAATATATCTTTCAATTGCCGGATATGTATCGTGTGATAAGCACTACTACACCAGGATTTCCAGACAGTGTGGGGCCATCTGCTGATGGAACGGAGAAATCTTGGTCTTTCAACCAAATGATCCCAGTATTTCCCTCTTACGACAGTAAGTCGCTGGAGAGCAATTTTACCCCAGACTGTCCAACATAAGAGACCATGTGAGACAATCGGTCTCGTGATAGGTTAGTCCCAATGCTGTTGCCAAAAAACAATGTATGTCGCCTATATCAACTGTTACTTACAGAGCGAATTGTCAAGTTACATATAATCAGTATCAACTGTGCAATATACGCACACATGTTGATTTAGACTTTGGGAGACGACTTAGATGCATTAGAATTAGAAATTAGGCGGAAAACCTTAAAATCGTATGTACATATTGATTGTGAGTATTGTCGTAGTGAGTGACCTCGTCCAAATGGATACAACGGTGACAACTGTCGTTCATTTTCCGATTTCAGTTCGCATGACGACCTTGCTAGTGAAGCAGAGAGCTAATGAATTGACAGTAGTTAGTGCATCATAGACCTGGCTCACGTAAATCACTATGTTCATCGGTCAATGAAGGTCACCCCTACTACATGAGCCCTGAGATATTGACAGACCTCACCCAGATGTTCATGACCAAGTCAGCTGTCGTCAAGTGCATTGTTCATGCAAGCATTGCAAGGGCATCAGCTGTGATCAACAGGACGTGTGTTAAAAAGTTACAAATGATTCCCCACCTACGTAAATATTCATTTTTCCAATGTCAGTAAACTTAGAAAAGTTTCGCAAAGGAGTGTAAGGAGTGTGCATATTCGGTGGTAGGATAGCAATAAGCTTATCAGGGTGTCGTGTTAAAGCTTGCCAGTGTAAAGTGCTGTTGTATATCTGTACACATGCACATTCGTGCTTTAGCATGTCTGATTCGGAATTCAGACATTATCCCATAGAGACGTGTTTCCTCAAATTTCAGTTACTCACTAGAATATGCTCCACACCTATAATGATTCATGTTGAGTAGAAAATAGAAAATTCTTGGCCCTAAGATTATACTGAAGTATTCCCATTCTACATACCACTCTTGAGCAAGATCATGAGACTGCATCCGATGATAACAATCATTACCATGTATTTAGGCATTTGCCTGAATCATGTCTTTTGACAATTTTAAAAATATTTGACAATGTTTGTAAAACCATGGAACGATTGGTAAACAATAGATTAGTGTGGAATTTGGAACCAATCCTATCCCAGATACTCAATGTGGTTTCTGGAAAGAACGAAGCACTATCGATCATTTAAAGCGATTAGGATTTTATTTTAAAATTGTTTTTGCAAATAAACAACATATGGTGTCAATGTTCTTCGATATGCAGAAAGCACATGTTAACAGCTCTATTTATACAGTCGAATCCATAGTCATTTTAACGGCTCTTAAATATATTCAAAGACGTCCTAAAGGTAAATAATATATATTCTTTTCTGACTCTCTTTCGTGCCTTCAGGCTATTAAAAACCGATATGCAAAACATCCGCTTTAATTGAAATTATTAACTTATATGAAGAACTTGCATGTAGCCAATGCCACATCGTGTTATACTGTTACCCAGCCATGTTGGCATTTCTTTCTGGTAACACAGTGGATGATTTTGTAGTACTCAACAAAATCTGCGACACCACTTCTCATCTCATACTCTGATTAGAAAGCTATCACTAGGTCTTATATCCGTGATGTGATGCAAAAGAAGTGGGACATTCAAATAGGTATCAATAATTTGCAACAAATAAAGCTAACTATGGCCATACGAGTTATATTGATGATTATTTGTTAAAAGGCGAATATCCTCCCTCCCTTTTGCATAAGATAATCACGGTAAGGTATGTCCTTCTCAGAGGCTGAATATTTCAATGTCAAAAGACTTAAGGATCTTTTTAATAATGTAAATTATCATTTAAATTGAATTATTAGGTAAATTGTTAACAAAATGTTTTGTAAATCGAAACATTTCATCTAACTAGCGGTGGTATAGATTATTTATTTTAAACTTTCCTGCCAGTGGCTGAAACGTTTTCAGTTTCAATTAGGATATCTTGTGACAAGCATTTGACAACCTATCAATATCACTGAAAGGTTAAGGTTTAATAGCGCAGCAAGGGTGTCTTTGACTTGGCCCTACAAGCCAATTAATGGGGGTCGTCAGCTTCTCAACTATGGAATGCAGTCTAATTCAGTATGCATCAAGAGAACATTTGTCTTTGAATGAGACTGGATAGGCGAAAAGGAATTATTCAATATCTCCTTTAGTTAACATGTGGTGTTCGGAAAGCAAACAGGTGGTTCAAGCAGGAGAAGACAACACCCTAAATCCATCACCAACACTAAACCTGGTTTTATATTCAAGAACCGAAGATTCCAGCTTTGAGTGATGAATGCTCGGTCAGTCAGCACTCACTGAAACCTGGTTTTGAACTGTTCACCTGGACCGCATCGCAGCCATCAACATGACGCCGGAAGGATAAAAACTGCATACGCCATGCAGTAGGCCACGGGGTGGCAGTGTTTCAGTTCTTGTCAAAACGCTATTTTCAGTGCTCTAAGAAAAGGGCAAAACTCTATGTCAACGTTTGAAGTTAAGTGCTGCTTAAAGCTAGATCAGAACGACCACATTATGTCTTTGCTGCTGTGTACTTCGACATACATGCCTCACTTTTGAAACCAGTGCTGACGTTTTATGCAAATTCATCATGGTACAATTATCGTATCAGAGAAGGAAAGCAGCAGCGACGAAAGCTGGAGCGTCCAATGCATAGGACGAGGCTTGTTGTTCATAAACAAACGCATACCTACCATCGTTACCATGTCTGGTCGAGCAGGCAAAAGCACAGCACTTAAAAGAGACTTTAGATGGTGCGTCAGGACAGAAGGAATTCTTGCAAAGCTCAAACCAACTGTTGTTTAAGAAGAAGAGCAAAGTATACCCATCAAGAGACACAAAAGAGGAAATATTTTGAAAGGGTCAAGTACATTTACTTGGATATTGGAAGTATTCGTCACAGATCAACACTGGAAATACCTGCACCATGCTTACAATCTTATCTGGCCAGATACAGACCAGCTACTTAAGTAGAGGTCCTGAATCTGAGAAAAACGCTTGTGTAAGTTCTGCTGTCCTTGATCTTATGTCAATCTATGACTCTGAACGCGAAAGAAAATGTTGAGCTGTAACGTCAACTGTCACTAACATATTTAACTTGTCTCTCTCTGAATGTGTCATACCAACACAGATGTTGTCATCAATGTGAAAGAAACATAAACTGGATCCAGAAGTGATCAACAACTACCGTTCTGTGTCAGATTTATTATGATTATATTATTATAAGTGTTCTTGTATAGCGCACAGATCAAACTGCAAGGCAATTTCTCTAGGCGCTAGGTATTTTTCCCTCGATCACCGGATGTCAATCTCAACAGCACATCGTATTTCAATCTCAACTCCCTGGGGAGTATACAACTCTTGCTGCCACTAGGCGCACCGAGTTTATTGTGGCTCTCTCATCCTAACGAGGTACCCAATTGACAGCTGGGTGGACTGGGACACATAGTCACAGCACTTTGTCCAAGTTTACTGCACGTTGCTGTACATGCAACTAGGTGTATGCACGTGTTCATGTGGCCACCATCTGGTCATATACCAACGGATTCGTGGGTTCTTTTAAGTGCACAGGGTTGTGTACTGTACACTAGGGGTTGTGACAACACTGAAAGAGTCTGCACACAAAGTTGACTCCAAGGTTTTTACACCCGGTCACAGGGGGGCTCGATCCCGAAACCTCAACCTCGCTGGATCACTAGCCTGGCGCCTTAGCCAGCTCGCCCACCATGCCATACCTACATCTCATGGCTCACAGAACGAGTACTTGCCTCTAGACTCAGAGAAAGTGCTCCTAAATACATCTTTTGAGACAATGCTTTCGGCATACACAGCACGGAACCACGCTTCTGCGCGAAGGAGCAGGTGCTCTTGACCTGCCCGCATCATCTGACACAGTGAACCATGACATTCCTTTCTCAACTGTGCATTTTCAGCAATATCCAACAGCAGCAGAAACTATTTCAAGTTAAATGGCGAAGAGAAAATACAAAACTCTTCATTGTGTGCCAAAAGTCAACTGCATATAAACTGGATATCCCAAACATCACCATCGGCGGCAACAGCATTACTCCCAGTTCAGATGCGAGAAAACTCTCTTTGACTCGACCTTCAGCCTCCACAAGCATTTCAAACAGACGTCTGTAAATATAAGGAATGTTTCGCTTGTCAGAAAATAGTATAGATGTTTCTGCTTCGCTTATGCAAGCACTAGTTATCTCACAGCTTGACTACTGTTATTTCTTCCTATATGGATTACCAAAACATCAAGTTCAGCAGCCACAATTATTAATCCAACCAGCAAATTCGAATATGTCGCTCCAACCTTAAACTTTCTATTGGATGCCCATTGACCACTTTCAAGCTCTTAACAATTCTATAAAGCAGCTAATCATCTTGATCATCTGTGATCTGGTCCAGCCACACGAAGCTCCACGCACCCTGCGATCTACCACTCCACATCCAGAACCAAGAGTAACGGTGATAGCCATTGCTGTGGAACAATTTGCTAGAAATGATCAGTGCATGTCAGACGCTAAACTCACAATCGTAACTCACGATCACCTAAAAGCCTTTTCCATACCTAATATACTAAGCAGTCCATCTAACTACATCGATGAGCAATCGACTGCAATTAATCGATACGTTGATACCTCAATTTCATTATCAATCTTCCGAAATTAAATACCTCATGTTCTAGAAACGTTTCTTCCATCTGCCTCTGCACGCAGCTGCCCCTGCTAGTAGACCATTACTAGTGACCACTGTCTGTCCATAAATATATCAGATAGCCTTGAGGACAAGATCAAATAAGTATAATTCTATTTTCCTTATAAGATCCAAAGATCAGATAGGGATCCTGTGAGGGTTAAGCAAATTGCCTTGCCGGGCAGAATCCATTTGTAGGTGAATCACCACTTTCCAGTCTATCTGTCAAATGTCTCCCATTATCTCCTATTTGGGCCAATGGTTTATATTGGCTGATATTCTCGGTGTGGACAAAATCATACTTATCAACTGTTCTTCAAACTTTTAACTCACTCTATCATCTGATGTAATTCAAGATGTGTCATCTCTGGTGTCCCCTGGCATAATATTGCGGGAATATTTCTAAAAGGGGCGTAAAACAATACACACTCAGTATTAATTAGTTACTGGGGAAAGATATTTTCACGCTTAAAATGAAACGTCACGTATTTAGTTATCACAGACGAATTTGTTTGATTTAATCCGTTACACTCAGTAAAAGGTGCTAATCTACTGTATGCGAAATGTGTCATAATTCTTTGCTTGTTTGTCACAAATCTCACCAGTGTGATCAAATACTCTATGGACCAGACAAACCAGTGATTGATGTCGAAGGCATCAACGTATAGGGACATTTAAGCGTGACAAGTCAGTCGCTTCTCTAGAACAGGACGCCTTGCCGGAAGCACGTAAAGAAACGTGTGGCGTGAAATATTAACTCACTGGGATTACTTGAGTGCTAATAATTTGTTGTCTGATCATCTTCGATGGAATGACACCAAGTGTGTATTTCTCACAAGAGGATCTCAGACTATTTGAGAACTTTGGCCACATCTGCAACTTATGTGTGAGGACGATCTAATGAGGGTTTCTCTGTTTATGCAGATGTACTTAATATAACGTAACCTATTTTCATTGGTTTAGTTAAATGGATGTTATGTTTTCATTAAAGTATATTTCCTCGTATTCAAATGTTATTTTAATGTATAAAATACATTTAAGAGTCTATGGTGTACGTTTGGGGATCTGTACGTACAGAAAGAATTTCAGAAAATAATCATCTCAGAACACGCAACTTGCATGTAATGATTCATATCTGTGAATTTGATTGTACGTGAAGAGAGAACCTTTTGATCAAAAAATAAATATATAAGAACGGAACGAGACAACTGATGAGAAGAATGCACGTTTAAACATAGATTACATTGGTAGCATGCTGCACATCACAGTCAAGACCTGCATCAGAACTCACTCACATTGTAAATCATTCATGTTCCTGATATGAATCTGGCACCCGTGGCAAGCCACCTCCTCGTGGTGGGTGCCGGATAACGCTAAGAGCTTGCCAACCCCCGTGTGGACCCGGGTCAATTAGGTCCATAGCACCCCATTGCTGGTTGCAAGGAGCAACCGAATTGGGCAACCTGTTGGTCGTGGGTTGCGTCCCGTGTCGGTGGAGGACGGTAGGCTGGTGGTTGAAGACACTGGTTCCAGGAATAGCGTTCCTTTGTCCAACACACCACTTTGCCCCTTACTTCACCTAGACGGGTGGTAGAATGGGCCCGATTCTACCAATCGGCTGGTCATGCCAAGCCCTGTGCATGGACAAATATGTTGCACACAATATGATTTATTCCACTATGTATTGTATTGTCTTGGCGCTAAAGGTTGGTTGAAAAACATAATTTCTGATTCATTCTTTTGCCTAGAGTCCTATGCCAGAAGGCGATGGCTCATGGGCCAATCTGGTAGGATTTATCTTTTCAAGATTTTTCCTGCTTGAGTATACCCTCCTAGTATCCTTGGTGCCGTCTGCTGGAGACCCACTGACATAAGGCATCGTCCATGTAGACACTCCATGGTGGGTGGGGAGCTAGGAGGGTGAATCATATTTGCTACAACCATGGCACCCCCACAAAAAAAACGTTCACACGAATCGGATGATTCTTGTTCTTCTGATGATGATATCTTACTATCTCAAAACAAACTTGATCATTGGGCACGTTATCTTGTTATGTGTTCTCCTGATGGCAGTCCTCTCAACTTAAATCCCTTTGCCATTGCAAAGGGCATTGAAGGATTAGCTGGTGACGTCAAAGAGATAAAAAAGCTTCGATCGGGACATTTACTTATCGAATGCAAAAAACAAATCCAATCACAGATCCTCCTTTCTGCAAAGTCACTAGCTAACGTTCCTATTGAGGTTTCACCTCATAGAACTTTAAACACCTGTAAAGGCATTGTCCGCGATGTTGGTCAATGCCTCTCAGATATGAATGTGTGTGACATTCTTTCAGAGCTACATTCGCAAGGTGTTATTGATGTGAAACGTTTTACTCTCAGGAAAAACAATGAAATTAAAACTACTAACACTTATTTATTCACTTTCGGTGTTCCAACGCGTCCGGACTCGCTAAAAGCAGGTTATTGTCATCTAAGGGTCGATGCATTTATTCCAAATCCACTGAGATGTTACTGTTGTCAAAAGTATGGACACGGCTCTAAATCATGCCGAAACCCAGCTGCTTGTCATCGATGTGGCGGAACATGTGAAAACAGTGCATTGTGTGACAAATCCTGTTCTTGTGTCAATTGTTCAGGCAATCATCCTTCTTCATCTAAAGACTGCCCAGTGTGGAAACAGCAATCCAAAATTTCACGCGTCAAATATGAACGCAATATCTCTTTCCAGGATGCAAAAAAGATTGTTCTTGCCCAAGAAACTCCAGGGCCATCCTATGCTGCTACTGTTTCCGTTTCTATTCCAGCTTCTAATACAGCCCCACGAACCATTTCAGTTAATACAGTGGGTTGCCAGACAGAATACACATGGACTGAATCCTCTGCTCCGTTATTACTGTCTACTAATGCTCATGCCACATCATCTCAACGGACATCTGCGTCACAAACTGATCATCATTCAAATGAAAAGAAAACAAATCCAAATGTAAACTATTCCAAGCAAAAGCAACGTTCAGATCGTGTGCCTAAAGCACAGAAAAATACTGCTTTTCTCTTCAATAAGTTTGGCGTGCTAGAGGACATGGATGTTTCCTCTCCTCAGAGCACCCGTTCCCGGAGTCATTCTCCGAAGAAGAAAGACCGTGAGCAATCTCCTATAACTCCACCATAATGTCTAAAAGTACATTAGTTCAGTGGAACTGTAGAGGTCTTAGGAATAATTTCACTGATTTACAGCTCTTAATTCAAGATTTTAATCCATCGGCTATATGCTTACAAGAAACGTACTTCAAAGACACTGACAAGTTTGATGTCAGAGGCTATACTTCTTATAATGTCTTTTCACCTCATGCAGCTAAAGCCACTGGTGGTACATCAATCCTAATGAAACGAGGTGTCATCCATAGCCCTATCAACCTTACTACTCCTCTTCAAGCTGTTGCCGTCAGAGTAACTTTACATATTGTTTTTACATTGTGTTCTCTGTATCTTCCACCGTCTTCATCTCTCCAACAATCTGAACTTCAAGCTCTCTATGACCAGCTCCCAAAGCCCTGCGTTATCATGGGGGATTTAAATGGACATAATCCACTTTGGGGTAGTTCTCAGACCAATACTAAGGGGAAGCTCCTAGAAGATTTCATTTCTAATAACAGCTTATGTGTATTTAATGATGGCTCCCAAACATATTTACATCCCGGTACTGGTACTTACTCTGCTCTTGATTTATCAATTACAGACGCACAACTGCTAAACGAATTTGACTGGTCCGTTCACGTGGACCTCTGTGGAAGTGATCACTTCCCTACCATTCTAAACCCTGTAACTCCTTCAGATGTCCCTCCCTCCACAAAATGGAATTTTAATAAGGCCAACTGGTCTTTATTTGAAATGCTTGCCATTAATAATTTAAAATCAGATGTGTTTATTGATGTCTCTGACCCTATACAATTATTTTCTGATGAGCTGAAAAAGATAGCCGATGAATGTATTCCTAAGTCCTCTATGAACCCACACATTCGAAAACCATGGTTTAATGATACCTGCAAACAGGCCAGAAAGGCACGGAAGAAGGCCGAACATTATTTCCGTCGCCATCCCACAGTCCATAACTTGAACAAATTTAAACTTTTAAACGCAAAAGCACGGCGGACTTTTAAGCAAAATAAACGCCAATCTTGGCGAACATATGTCTCTAAAATCAATGCACGTACCCCAATTTCGAAAGTGTGGAATATGATCCAGAAGATCAAGGGTAAGGGTTCTCGAGCTAGCATTCACCACCTAAAAGACGGAAACCAGCTACTAACAAATAAATCCGATATTGCTAATAAGCTTGGTGAAACATTGGCCAAACATTCTTCTTCAACTAATTATGAACCTCAATTCCAAAAGTATCAAAAACAGCAAGAAAAGAAATCTATCAATTTCACTTCCGATAATGGTGAAGATTATAATGAGGTATTTTCAATTAACGAACTCCATACTGCTCTTGACCAGGCTCATGATACTGCCACAGGAGCTGATAACATACATTATCAACTCCTGAAGCACTTACCTGAATCATGTTTAGAGACGCTCTTACATATTTTTGATAACATTTGGACATCTGGATCATTTCCTTCATCATGGCGTGATGCTATTGTTGTTCCCATACCGAAACCTGGACGTGATCATACCGATCCATCGAATTATCGGCCAATTTCGCTAACAAGCTGCGTTTGTAAGACCATGGAGCGCATGATAAATAATCGACTTGTTTGGTACTTGGAAACCAATAACCTAATTACAGATACACAATGTGGTTTTCGTAAAAATAGAAGTACTGTCGATCATTTAGTGCGATTGGAATCTTTTGTCAAAAATGCCCTTATTAATAAACAACATGCAGTGTCGATCTTTTTCGATTTAGAAAAAGCTTACGACACGACATGGAAACATGGAATTTTAAAAGATTTACATGACTTTGGCTTACGAGGCCGTTTGCCTCAATTTATCTCCAACTTTTTAAATGACAGGCAATTTCAAGTCCGAGTGGGCACTACCCTGTCTGATTATTACAGTCAGGATCAGGGTGTCCCGCAAGGTAGTATTTTGTCTGTCACATTGTTTAGTATAGAGATCAATAGTTTATCCACGGTTTTAAATGATTCAATAGATGGATCACTCTTTGTGGATGATTTTAATATTTCTTGCCGCGGAAAAAATATGCATACTATTGAGCGGCAATTGCAGATGTGTTTAAATAAAATAGATAAGTGGTGTCTTGAAAACGGCTTTAAATTTTCTAAATCAAAAACCAATTGTATACACTTTGGCCGTCAATACAAACCCCATAAAGATCCAGAACTGTTTTTAAGTGGCACCCCCATCAAAGTTGTCAAGGAAGCTAAGTTCTTAGGTCTCATTTTCGATTCACATTTGACGTTTTTGCCTCATATTAAATATCTAAAAGCAAAATGCTTGAAGGCACTTGAATTATTAAAGGTTGTTTCTAATTCAAAATGGGGAGGGGATCAAACTACCCTCCTTCACTTATATAGATCGTTGGTACGATCGAAACTTGATTATGGCTCGATCGTCTATGGTGGAGCCTGTCAGAGCAACCTAAAATTACTTGATTCCGTCCACCACCAGGGCTTAAGACTTTGTCTTGGGTCTTTTCGAACTTCTCCTGTTGACAGTCTGTACGTTGAGGCCGATGAACCTTCTCTTAACCACCGTCGTATAAAGCTCTCTTTACAATATATTGCCAAATTATTTTCTACTGAGTCAAATCCTGCATTTGACTGTGTCTTTAACCCTCTTTATGAGGATTTGTATAACAAAAAGTCTTCTCTTGTCCCGCCTCTTGGGCTCAGAATTAAGCCATTTATTGCTGCTGCTGGTATTGAGCTGGACAATATAGCTCCTTCCCGACTTCTTTCTTCTCCTCCATGGCAGTTGGTGAGACCACAAGTCGACCTAACATTGACCTCATTTAAAAAATCAGAAACCAATGGCTTACAATATAAACAAGAATATTATCAACTTAAAAACAAATATACCAATTACAAATTCATATTTACCGATGGATCCAAGGACGGTGGCACAGTGGCTTGTGCCACTGTCATTGGATCCAGGACAATATCTTCTAGAATACCAGATAAAAGCTCTATTTTTACTGCAGAAGCAAACGCGATATTAACGGCTCTTAAGTATATTCAACGACATCCTAAACATAAACAGTATATAATCTATTCTGATTCTCTTTCTTGCCTTCAGGCTATAAAAAATGTGTCTTGTAAACATCCACTTTTAATTGAGATTATTGAATTGTATAATGATCTTGCTACTGGCCAATGCAACATCGTCTTTTGTTGGTTGCCCAGCCACGTGGGCATTTCTGGAAATACAACGGCCGATCTTGCTGCCAAGGCAGCACTCAACAAATCTATTACACCACTTCTTATCCCTTACTCTGATTTCAAAGCTTGCATTAGAACTTACATCCGTGATCTGATGCAGAAGAAATGGGACACCCAAGTGGGAAGAAATAAATTACACGCCATAAAACCGTATATTGGATATACCCACTTGGGTTGTCAGTCGAGATTTGAAGAGGTTATCATGCGACGATGTCGTATTGGCCACACAAGGTATACCCATGCGTACCTGTTGAAAGGTGAAGATCCTCCGTTTTGTATCCCTTGTGATGAGAGAGTTACAGTCAAGCATATCCTGCTTGACTGTGTTGAATTCTCCATCACAAGGGATAAATATTTCAATGTGAAAACACTTCATGATCTTTTTAGCACAGTTAATTGTCCTTTAATCATTGGTTTTTTAAAAGAAATAGATTTTCTTGTTGAATTTTGATTAATATGTTCTGTATATAGCTGTATTTTAATGCTTGGTAGTTTATGTTAGTAACTTTGATTGTTTGTGGCTGTACCCTCGAAGGGGGTTGAAGTAGTGTAAAATTATTGTCCCCCGGAGAAGGTACGTAAGTCCCGATACTTTCATTGTCAATTTAAATTTACCAATAGTTTTTAATCGTAGTATATTTGTTATTTTAATGTATGGCTAGCATTGTCCAAATTGCTAATGGCTGAAGGGATGGTGTAAATCCAGCTACGGTCCATGCAGGAAGCTGAGGTACTGTAAGTCCCCATGGTCCCTAGTGTGGTGATCTACCTTCAGTTGTTGGCAATCTATAGCCCAATTTTACATTGTGATGTCCAAATTGGTTTGTATTGTTCTATTATTTTTTAGATTTGGACGCTAGTTTTATATTCTCAATGTGATAATCTAGTCATTTTACTGTCCTTCGTTGACAGGTTTTTACTATATGCACGTCTTCATTTCAATATGTAACATGTTCACGTCACAATATGGCTGCAATATTGCCGATGTGACGTTAAATATTAACTCACTCACTCACTGATATGAATCTCTGAATACAGTCAATACGCAATAGACTCTGTGACCATGACGAAATGGTCTTCTTCAGTTCACACGAGTTCTTCGATTTCACACTTTCAACCACAATAACTTACATTTGGAACTTAATGATTAGATTATTTAATAGCTGGAAACTTCAAAATTTACAATGTTGAGAAAGTTGATTTTGTAGCTTCAATCAACAGTGATGTTTGCATTGTCATTGTTCTGTTCTGTAATATCTCTCTGTTTCATGTTAAGGACATCCTAACATTTCTTTCACTTACAACGTGTTTATCCTCACAAGGAAAGTAAACTACATTTTCCTTACATTTATCATTCAACCAAATCATATACTACCGGCACAAAATAAGGGAACTGATGGAATGATAGTGAATGTGAAATTGCTCTGAATGTCCATTAAATCAAATTTGGGCGTGAAGTTCAATATCTGGGGTGTCCTCTATCAGTCATATCCAGCCTTAGGCTTTCCAATCTCCTTCGTTTGTTTTTAGAAACATGAATACCAAGTCACCTTCTGTCAACGACAGTCAGGTTTCTGGGCCTACCTGGACCTCCCTGGTGCTCAATGCCATATGCATTTGAAATATTTTTCAAAACACGATCTAAACAGTGGACAGTCCTCTAAATCAAATTTGGGCGTGAAGTTCAATATCTGATGTGTCCACCATGTTCGGCGACACGTTCACGACACCTTGATGGCATACTCTTGATTAATTTCCGGATGATTCCCCGCGGTGTTGTCCCCCATTCCTCCTGAAGAGTTGAATCAGGAAAAGGCCGAGCAGCTCCAAAGCAAATGGCCGACTTTTACTGCCTCGGCAAGCAATGATTTTACTTGAAGGTTCATTCGTCCCTAGACGTGCATTTATCACATTATTGTGTCGCTTTGGAATAGATATAAAGTATATTGTTGTTCATGAACAATTAATACTCCAAATGCTGACATTTTAGTGCATGTTTTATTTTTAAATTACAATTATAATTAGCTCACTGCATTTAAATGCAAAGATGAATTATGGAGGTATTTAACGGTAACGTACCTGTTGCATTTGGTAACGTATCTGTTGCACATTTACCACTGCACCTTCTATCAGATTTTCCTAACATAATGGGATGTTATAGCACGAAATTGTAATTTTAGATGACCATCAACGGCTGATAGAGTCTGAGTGGGTTTTTAATTTCAGATTCGTACTGTCATGGCCAAATCAAGGGCCGAAATTCAAAAAGCCTTTCGCGAACGCAAGAAAAAGACAAGGCCATCCAGTCAGCAAAGGCTGCTTGTGAAGCGGTAAAGTCACCTCCAACCAGAAGACGATCTAAAGCATAAGAGACGACTCGCTGTGAAAAAACCAGTTGAAAGAAGCTTGAATGGGGAACAACATCAACGTAAACGGGTAGAAAAAACGCTTCTGAAGAATCACTAAAATGTTTATGATTCCGCCCACATCAACGGTAACCACAAGACTCGGTAGTGCGATCACACAAAGAAGAAGATGAGGATCGTCAAGTTGTCTGAAAGTGGTTCTGGATTCATCTCATTCAGCTCTTCCTAGAACATACTGAAAGAGTAACTGCGCAATAAAAACCGCTCCATGATCTGAAAATGAAATTTGCCTCAAGGACACGCTGTGATACATATGGACTTCTCGGAAATAGTTATATGCCAGACCATGAAGGAAACTCAGTCTGCATACTGGAATGCTACAGCAGCTTCCTTACATCCAGTTGTTGTTTACTTCAGGAGTACCTCAGGCGACCTAATTCATAAGAACTTAAGTCTGTGTGTCAGATGTCAATCCCCATAATGTCATTGCTGTGTACACCATCTTGCAGAAGCTGATACTTGAAGTGAAAGCATTCTATCCAATGCTCACGGATATTCATTACTGGGTTGACAGTCCATCTTCTCAGTACAGAAACAGGTTTATGTTCAACATCATTGCAAATCACACCCAGTATTTTGACAACATCCGAGCCAGGTGGAATTACTTTGAATGCGATGGGACAGGGGGGACATTGAAACGTACGGCAACACAGGCTATCAAACACTGGAAAGCGACAATTCAGGATGGCCGCTGTAGCTGAAACATTTAATCGTTTTGGATTGTGATACATATTTTGTACCTGAAAAATTTAATCGTTTCGGATTGCGATCCATATTTTGTATGCCCAAGGGGCAAGGGAGGTAACTTGAATGATGGGAATGATAGTGGACCATGTGCTTCGCTGCGGCGAAGATGCAACTTTGTGGGTTTACAAATTAGCTTGAACGACTGCCGCGATGACGACGGCGATGATGATGATGTTGATGATGATGATGAAATATGGAGGAACACAAGAATTGATGAACACTGTGGTGTATGTAATGATGATGAGATGGAAGTAAATGTCGAGTACAAGGAACAAAAAATGAACCCATTTGTTTATTGAATTATAGCCGTGATTAATACAAATGTACATCTGAGAATGAGAAAACAATCCGGATTATTTTCTACTCCCGAGGATGATTATGATGCTGCAGCAGCCAATCTTGCCTCAATGAAATCTGAGACAGTCCCTGGAACTATGAAGATCCATAGTGTACAGTCTGCTAGAGACAGAGTTATCTATGTTCGAGAGACATCTTGCTACTGTGATAACTGCCTTAACTGGAGTCGACCATGTGACAGCTGGATTGCCCATGATCTGACATCAGTAACAACCACCGTAACTGTACCAGAAGCTTCAGCTACTATTGAACTACAGCAGCCAACATCATCAGACACACCTAGGGTTCTGCCAAAAGATTCTGAGACTACGCCTATACAGGTTATCTCACACTGTTGTCACGAGTGTGTATTTTCTGTATATTTTGTCATTAATTACGTAATAATCATTATTGGGTCACAACGTTTAGTGTTTTGAATAATACTTATGATGGGTCACATTTTGTATAATAGATGTCAGAATTTTTAAGATGTAGGTAGCAGGCTGTCTGGAAATTATCTGCCCTTGGTTTTGTATGTGTAACTTCCGGGAGATTGCTAAAGATTTCTACAGTGCTGGCGAGAGGAGGGGGGTGGGGGGGGGCAGTATCATCATCAATCACTGCCAACGCTTCATCTTCATAGCCGCTGTCAGACCGCTCGCTGTATTTACATTCTGCATAACTGATTCTCTCTCGCACTGAGACTTTGGTGAGTTTGTTATATTATATTTTGTGACCCACTGCCTTAGATTTTGTCTCATTTGTATTGTATTTGAAATCGGTATTGTGAAATTGACTTGTGACTTTGTATACCTTGCTCTCTTTGCCAAATAATACAAAATTGAATGTTTTTTTACTTGTCTTTGTTCTGTTTTGCTGGTTCACAGGGGGTTCCTTACATCGTTTGTCATGGCAAACCCTAACCCCTTAACCCTAACACTGTACAAATGTGGAGGATATGCTGGCTGTGAAGTATGATGATGATTGGTTTCCAGGTGAAGTACTTGAATTTGATATGGTGGATGCAGATGCCTTTGTATGATTCATGACAACGAAAACTGTTCAAGGAAAATTCCGACTGCACTGGCCAGAACATCGTGACGCTATATGGTGTTCATTCCAAGACAAAACCATGCCAGTTGAAGTAACGTCCCTTGGGCGATCCAGAATATATTACACAGTGGTACCAGATCTTGTTCAGTCAGTCCCAAATGCCATGGCCACCATGTGAACAGATACGTTAGTTATTGTAACTGCTGTTGTATCATTATGGGTTCCTTGGTGTTGGTTTAGAATTTCCCTGCGTTGATCTACTACATGCATGTTTAAAAAGTTAAACGATTGTTGCGTTAAATATGTTCACTTTATAGTGAACCAGATACGTGACATGGGAGTGACAGATACGTGACAATTTTGCTCTTAGTGAAAATGGTTCCTTACAGAGATTAAGTTAGTATGTTTCCATCTTCCTGTTCTTTGATCATTTTGTGCACAGACAAATGTGTCATGAGGAGAAAATTATACATTTCTTGTTCAGTTCCCATTCTTTATGCAGAAAAAGGATATGTTTGTAATGATTGAATAAATTGAAGAAGATGTTTGTCCTTTTCACCCAAACGTTATTTGGTATACTTCAAAGTGCAACATGTACCCACTGGACATGAGTTTGGTACTACAAAGGGTATCGACAATTCAATAATATAGATTCATATCTGATCTCTGCATGTTGTTTTCCATATAGTTCCCTCATCTAATAACTGGTGCAGTAACGTATCTGTCCATACACACAGAGGGGTATATCAGTATTAACCGCCATAAAAACCAGCACAAGCATCGCAAAGTCCAGCCACCTCAGAAATATGTTCCCCTGATGTCACTCTGCAGTTTACCTAAACAATAATAAATAATCTATGAGACACTTCATTTCTCAGCACCCACACCAGCCTATAATGCACGTTTAGTGGAGAATGAGCCTTAATATATCTGCTCTAAAGAGCACGAGTGCTGAATGGCACGTGTTTGTATCTTGTGGTAATATTGGTCTTGTTCCGATTATACTGCGTATCAGTGTCTCACCACCCTTACTTTCATAGGATACATAAACGAGGCAGTCAGGTTTGAGCAATTTAGTGCGAGTCCAATCGTGACATCTCCACCACAGACAATGTCACAATACGTCTCCTGAGTAAACTACCATTCCGAAACAATGACCATGGACAAATAGTTTTCCTACTAGGAGTATCACGGACAAATTGATTAGTCTGAAAATCGCTAATTACCTCTTCATCGTTGAAAGCTGTGTGAATTGACTTGCAAGGTCCTTCATTTTGAAGGAGGGTTAAACAGACAATGCAGTTTGTTATTTCGTTATTAACTGGCAATAAGCGTTGACTATATCAAAATGGTGACATGACTCAGTGCTAGCCATATCACAAGACCTTACGTTGTGTTTTATTTCTTGGAGCGAAATGGGGTGACATAATTATCTCTCGCTGATGTGTAAATCTGGCAATGGTTTATTGTGGTCTGTAGGTAATGGCTCATATAAAAAATGGAATTCAAGTGGCGAAAAGGAATATATTCTTGGTTGATTACTTAAAGAGTAATTGAAACTTCTAAGAGAATAATCTTAAGCTGAGAATAGGTTACACTTTGATTATAAGATGTTAATCAGGTCAGAATAATATACAACTGGGTTTTGTTTAAAACGATCTATTAGTCTTGTGTTTCACATTCGGAAAAATTATAAATATGTAATGATTTCCAGGTCAATTGGGGGTTTGATCTGAGAGAAGCCAACATATAATCATGCGCAATTGAACCTTAAATATTCCATAGACATTTTTTTTATATAAAACACGGAAACACACTGCTGTAATAACCGTTTTCGTCATTCTGTTACTTCACGACAGCACGCAAATATTCCAGTCTTTGTTTTTTTGCTAAATCATCCTTCCAAGCGTGGATATTATTGTGGCAATATCTAATTTTCTCTACAAAATGACTGTGCGGAGTATGTCAATACGATACAGGAACCATGTCCTTTTATAACTTCGTTCTGTTTGAAACAATCTGATGATACTGCTTGAACAAAAAGCGCCAAAGAGATATCGTTCTGAAAGGCAATAGTGGTGATTGAACAGAAGGGAACCCACCCGTTTGATTAACGGATTTGGCTACTATTCAGAATGACATGAGTATTAAAACCATTGTAACTAACCGTGTTGATTGTTTAGGCAAACTTTGAATGCATTCGTCTGTAAGTCTTCCATTGCGACACTGCAGAACTGGAAAAGCGGTGGCTGAGCGGGCTAGGCGGCTGACTTTGTGTGCTGGCGAGTAGGTGCCTGACTCTGAGGGTGCAGGTTCGAATCCCGGATGGGACTCAACCGCCCCCCCCCCCCCCCCCCCCCCCAAAAAAAAAACAAAAAAACTAGAATTTGTACTTTACTGAGAAAGTGAGTGAGTGTGTGAGTTTAGTTTTACGCAGCACTCAGCAATATTACAGCTATATGTCGGCGGTCTGTAAATAATCAAGTCTGGACCAGACATGAGCATCGATCTGCGCAATTTGGAACCGATGACATGTGTCAACCAAGTCAGCGAGATGGACCACCCGATCCCGTTAGTCGCCTCTTACGACAAGCATAGTCGCCCCTGAGAAAGTGAAATCCCAAATATGACATATGTTGCATTTGACCACTTTCTAAAATGGCATCGTGTAATCATGGAAAACGATTTCTTTAATCTGTCATTCTTGTTTCTCTGCGTTTGAATACTGCACGCAGCCATGTTGATCCCTGTCATGTTTATCCCTCCATAATGTAATCGAGATCAGATGAACCAGTGATCGGTATAAGGGGCAACGGGAACACAGTGATAAGAAACCGTTCCCGTTGGTCACCTTGAATATAAACCTGTCTTCCTCAAGTCCAGGCTACGGTAAGTATTGGCAATCAGGGAACAAAACCCACCGGTCGCCCGATACCGGAGAGAGACGAGCACTTGCCTGAGATGAGGCAGGGGGGCAGCTCCTAGCTGTCTCTGTCCTGAGCCGGCGAGGTATCAACGACACCATAAAGAAGATAGTGTCAGGCCTGAAACGATAACGCGCAACCACTGCGGTCGAGCAACCCTCTCTCCACTCTAGTCTTGTTTTTACGGCAACGTTGTCTCCTCCTATACGCCATTTTCATCTCAAATCATGACCTAAGTTATCTTCCCAGCAGACTCAAATTTTTTGTGTTTTTACTCAAGTTGAGTCGAAAACAAACCCCCAATTTTGTTTGAGAAATGCATTTTGCTGAGGTTTCTTTTAAAATTTGAGTAAGAACCGGTTGTTGTTTTTGGCATGTACATCCTACAAAATGCGACTTCTTAGTATGCATATATTGTATCCTGAATAAGTTGCTTTCACTTTAAATGAGGAAGAAAAGGTAGAAGTACGTTTCCGTGCACCTTACTCCATACACTAAGTGACTGTTCAGAGAACCACGCTACCTAGCGTGTTATCATCTAAAAATATGTTTCTATTTTCGTACATTCATGTATACGTGACGAATGATGGAAACTGAAGAATGTACAAAGTTTATATCTGTAACACGTACGCTTATCTAATAATTTAATAGAGGTATTGAAAATTTCGAAATAATAGCGTCACGGTAGTGCTTCCAAATGTGTTCCTGATCTAATTTCGGAAAGTAAATTGCCATGTACACGCCAAAACTTTTGACATAGTCATACCTAGTTCAAATATTCATGAAGAGTATTTTACCATTGTGGTGGTTACGCGTGACTCTTCCTTAAGGTTTGCTATTCATGTGGGACATAGAAAACAGATCAACTTACTCAACTAGCCCTGCAATACACAGTCAGAGAATCCCATCGTCGTTTAAAGGGCACTGACAAAGGATAACAAAGCATTACATTTGTTAACGAGTTACAGTGCCGAGATGTATAACGGGAGGCGAGTGGGGAATTGACCGACTTCTTTCAACGTCTTTTCCTTGCCTTGGGACATCGACGACCGCCATTAAGATCATGGACATGCCTATAACCGCTCGTTAGAGAAAGGACATTTGAGTACATTTGTGGTGTTGCCGAAGCCGCATACAGCAGAGGTCAACATGTGTAATTGGCCGTAAAGAGCATCCTTGTTGCTGACGTAGGTGGAATTAGTTGCATGGGAAGAGGTTGGTCTTTTAGAACAACTGTGTTAATGTCAATGCCGTTCCTAGTAACAATTGAGGAACCTTCTGCAAGACGCACAGAGACCACAGGAACCCGATATCGCACTGTTGGTTAAACATAGACCGTAGATCTACACTCACGTCATATATATCAATAGAGTAAAGGAGCAGCAGCTGCCATATTGGATTGTCGTACAGAGGTGTTTCGGTTTGATTTTCGAGTTTTAGGACGTATTAAAGTTAATAAAATGGGTGTTATGTCGTGGAAATCAGGCAGGATGTGTGGGGACATGTATAAATGAGAAGTACGTGTGTATAGTTTCGAATGTCACTGAATTCTTAGCGTACGTTTCAGCTTGAAATCGGAACGAGTCGATGTCTGCACGACAATCCAATATGGCAGCTGCTCCTCCTTTACTCTATTAATATATGACGTGCGTGTAGGTCTATGGTCTATGGTCTACAGTGCGATATCCGGTTCCTGTGACAGAGACTCATTTATGAAGACTGAGAAGAAGGTGGCTCGCATCACAATACGCAGGGTGCGTGCTCAGTGTACATTCATGTACCAGAAGTTCTGCTTTTAGTTTCCTAGCATGGCTTTTTCTCAACATGGGTACAGTTTGTTAAGACCACTTACGTTGTCCCCTCACGTGAATTGAGTCTTTGCTGTCAGCTGAAGTGTTAAACTATGCATATTCATTTAAACCGAAAATGGAATAGTGTGACATAAAACGAACTCTCTAACTTTTTTCGTTGCTAGGTTCCGTGCAGAAAGCGTAAGTAAGTCCCCATGTTTCCTAGTATGATCCACCTTCAGTTTGCTGGCGATCGTGTACCCATTTTAATAATATATTGTATTCTTTTGTAATACACATTTTAAGTTGACGTACTAGTTTTAAAACTCTAACTGTGGTATCCTAACTGATTTACTGTCCTGTGGCGTCAGGCTTTATTTCACATATTATCCATTATTAACGTATGACCTATTCTTCTCATAATGTGGCTGAAACGTTGCCGATGTGACTTTACATTTTAACCCTCGCTCACTCCTGGCTGACAAGTTATATCTTCATTAATCGTTTCCAGTGTAACCACTCTTTACTGATCTGATATGTTTTGTCATTGTTGTCTCCATAATGTCGGTGTAAAACGCCCATTGAAGTGCCGCCTTGTCAAGTACAAGACACAACGTAAAACACGACCTTTGTAACGGAGGTTGAAAATGGGCACATGTATGCGTGTTACTGATCGTGTTTTGGGTTTGTTTTTTGTTTTGTTGTTGTTGTTGTTGTTGTTGTTTTATATATTTATTTCCTAAATGACATGTACTGTTTTTCGGTGCCCTTTTGTTAATTGTCCGAGAAATGACCTTATCAATATGACACTCAAATGTCATATCGTATGACGTTCCTTGTAGGTTTACGTGTATGTTGCAGTTATGGAATGAAGTAGGTAAAGGTAGTAGTGATGGCGTTCGAGTAGCAGTGATGTGGTAGAGATGAAGTTGAGGACGTTGAAAATGGTGCTGGGGTAACAGTAATATGAAGAAGCTAGTAGAGATGAGCGATTAGTAGTATATATAAGAGTGTGAAATGTGAGTGAGTATGATTTTACACCGCGTTTATCAAAATTCCAGCAAAATCACGGTAGGGGTCATAGGTAATGGACTTCACACATTGTACCCATGTGGGGAATCGAGCCCGGGTCTTCGGCGTGACAAGCGAACGTTTTAACTGGGCTACCCCTGGGCTTAAGTAATGTGAAGAGGTAGGAGATATGTGAGGCATGGGGGTGGGGTGGTTGTAGTTATGAAGAGGGTGGAGGAGCCGAATAAACCAATCTTGAGCTGGTATGGTGATTCTGGGCCTGCCTGGCGATCCTGAGCCGAACTGACTTGTTTGAAACGGGTCACCAAATCCGAAATTTGTTTTGTGTCCACTGAAGTGTTGTGCAGCCCTTCAGGAAACTTTTTCCGGTTTCAAGACGACCAATGGCGATATTTCTATCTGCAGCACTCAGTCGACTTTTATTTTTGACGACGAATGATAGAGTGTAATACAGATTTACACAGGATTTTATACGTCCCAGCATTAACTGCCATTCCTATTATTTGCATGTGCATTTGGCTTTTGGTATAGATACCATGAAAACGCCAGGCATGGTGAAGAAATGAGACAATAAAAGATCCATTTGCGTGCTAATTAATGTGTTCGAACGATTACGTTCATGAACGACATACGTGATTTATATATATATATATATATATATATATATATATATATATATATATATATATATATATATATATATATATATATATATATATATATATATATATATGAGAGAGATAGATAGGATAGAATAGGGCATTGTGACGGAAGTATAGAACGTCGTGTTAGACTGAGTCCAGTGAGCTCGGAGATTCAGAACCACTAGAGTTCTAGACTATGTCAGTTATGTAACAATGTAATTGAAGATGAGTATCATTTTATCCTTGTATGTAAACAAGTTACCTACGCGTTAATCTATAGCGTTATCTACCATGTACGAATCAACACAGTATAAATATTCACAAATGCAGACAGTTAATGAATTCAAATTGTAGCCATGTATTAAACATTTTATCTAGATATATTTGTAGATAGTTTAATCTTAAGAGAAAAACGTGCTTGAAATCTGCGACATATGTAAAATATCCATGTACATTGTGTGTAATGGGCCAATGGCCTACATGCAAATAGACTACTTGACTTAACTAGACTGGCTTCATTTGGGCAAATACATCACAGAAGAGGTTAGGGTAAACGTTTGAGTACGAGACTGACAATCGGCGTGTGTAAGATTGAGCGAATGTTGTTCATAAAAGGAGGGAAAAGATTTAAGAAACGTAATCTCTTATTAGTATATGCATTCGTATTTCGGAAAAGTAAATATATAGATCTGGGCAAGTAGAAGATGACCTTAATTTAAAACACGCTCTGCTGATCGCAGCTGGTGGCTTTATAACATGTTGGGACTTTGCAGTTGACTACAGCCTACTCAGTAGCGTTCATCTAGGTGGAGTCTGTCAATATCTCAGAGCTGACATTGTATTGTCGACGTTCATGAGCTGATAAAGTGATTCACGTGATCCTACTCCATGATGCGATAACTGTTGTTAAACCACTAACACTCTGTTTCGAGGACATCGTAGCCATGCGACACTCTGAAATCGAGAAATGAACGACAGTTGGTATTCAAGTATCCGTTTAGACGAGGTCACCCACTACTGTCAATATGTATATACGATTTCAAGGCTTTCAACGCAAAATCTAATTCTAAAGCGTCTGTCACCGTACATACCAACTTTTGTGCCTGTGTATTGAATAGCTGATAGGAATTAAATACAATTTGACAATTGGCACTATGACAGCTGGGACCAGTTGAGTTTGGCGAAATTCATTGTGTTGTTAATAACAGCACTTGGATTGATTTACAGTCCAAATCATGAGGCTGATTCAGCATTTATTAGTTAACAAATCTCACATGTTAACAAACATGTTGGGTCAAAACTGATCTTCAGCAAACTGATCTTTTATATAATGTGATATTATTATCCACCATTTTCAATCATGATCTGGGCATGCCTACATTTTCAAACCAGAGTTATTTAATACAGCTATCAGTAAAACATTGCCCTAACTGACATGACATGCCGCACGTTAAACGGGCCTGTGCACCATGGCAACCGGCTTTAAGCAAATCTGTATCATACTTGATTGTGAAAAAGTACATTCCATTCGGTCGCCAGAACTACATCACATTTGGACCATTTTGGAGGTCTGGCTTCTAGACCATTAACATCACACGGCAACTTACATGAGTAAAGAGATCTTTCGCGTTTACATATTCATAATGTAAATCCCTTGCAATTTTAAAGTCAAAGATTTGTCCTTATCTCTTTTACAAAGATATCCGTGGGTGAACCGAGTATTGCCAATACGACATCGTCGTAAAATGGCTTCATCAAGTCTTCTGATGCACCAGTGAATCAGATCTTGCGTGCCGGATATGTCACCCCAAACCACTACAATGTCCTCACCGGGTCTGTCGAAATGTAGAATACAATAAGGGGCATCGCTTTCATTTCTCCGACGGTAAACAATGATGTCTTCCAATTTACCGGTGAAGAGATGAAATCATGATTCATCAGAGAACCAGACTCGCCTTCAGTTTCTGGGGGCATAGTTCCGGAATCTACGACAGCATTGTAAGCGATTCGGCCGATGGAAAACTCTCAGAACATGGATGACAACTGGCCTTCCTCGTCGAATCCTCACCTCACACCATCGATTTCTGACATTTTGGTCGGAACTTCTTCGCAAGTAGGAATGCGCCGTGCAGTATCCACGGCTTTTGAAATATGATGACACATGTGAAGAACCCGTATGTAGCGGTCCTCGGCTTGAGTAGTACCTCTTCTCGGCCGCTTCTTGGGCTATCTTGGACTGGATTGGTGTGCAATTAACGATCCCAAAGGTGAGAAATGGTGCTCTAATGAAGGTTTAAATTTACGGCAACTGAAGACTGCGACTCCCCATGCTTCAAGGCGACCTATGGCGCTGTTTCGACTGGCACAAAAAGATAAATGTTGTGTTTGATTTTCTCATTCGTTTTTGCCAGGACAATGGGGATAAAATAATCATGACTATTTCCCCCTCTTTTTACAGACAAAAGCGAATGGCACAATTAAATATAACATTTGTCTTTTTGTAATTAGATACTGCATGCGTTTCCGCTTACTTGCTCGTGCATTTTGCTTTGCATGTTTTCTTGGTGACGTTTTGGGGAATATTTCTTCAAACGCTTCCAAAACCAGGTGAAAAGTTACAGGTGAAGCCAATAACACAATGCTGACGTTTTGGAAAGAAATAGTACCCTGGTTTCTCCTATTTTCGACGGTGTAACAGAATAATGGCTACATACGGGAAATCCGGAAGAAACAGGCGTAGCAATAAAGCCTATCTATCATGTTATTATTGGCTACATCAGGTTTTCTTTGATTTGTTTTGGATATGCCGCTACGGCGATCGATAATGACGGACCCATCATTGTAATAACATTTCTCCACCAACACAAGGGTGTGCGGACATGATTTCAGCACAACACTCGGAGAGCTTGTCGATGACGTTGTGTCAGGATAGGTCGTATGGCGGGACGTCGTGATCTGATGACGTAAACGTTGTCGAACTGTGTTGGGGTGAATACGTCGATGTCCTGAGATGGTCCGGCAGTCATCACTGCAGTCTGAAACCTGTGGTGAAGATAGGTCACCATTATCCATATGTCCTGTCTTGGCATTGTTACACGTGGACGTCCAGAACGTGCCCGATCGATGACGCCATTTGTGTTCTGGTAGCGTCTCACCAGTGCAGAAATTGTGTTCTGGTGGCAGTGGAAATGTGCAGCCACTTGTCGTTGAGACATTCCCCCAAGGACCATCCCAAGGACCTCATGACGTTGTGCAGACGTTGACCTTGGCATGCTATGCGTTTCGACAGCCGTATCATTTTTGAACGATCGCAAGGGCATGGTTGGGGTTTCCAAAGTGGCAGAATTGTGTAGCATTCATTTGCTGTTTCTCTTTCCTGGAATGCTCGTGCAACAACGTAACGCACGTCTCAAGGACGAAACCACTGACGTCACGGAACGTGGCACGTGCATGTATGTTGGATACATGTCAGTAATCTGTTTAAATCCTTATGTGTCTAGGGTTTCACAAATTTAGATTTTAATTGTTTACGCATAGTTTCGTTATGTGCCTGGTATTTCTAGTAACTGGAAAATCTGACAAGGAAATTATGTGGCATTTAATTGTGCCAGAGGCATGTTGCCATGTGTAATGTTCGGTATGTTACCATGCCTTTGTGTGCTTGTCTGCTTATTTCCTTCTTGTGTTCTTACTCACTCCTTTTCATTCTGTCTTTCTGTTTCTTTCAGTTCCGAGATGGTCGTCATGTTGAAGAAACGGACGTAACGCTGACAGGGACGTCAATGTGCACATGAACTACGTCACTGCGTGGGTGACGGAACCGGTACCCAGTGCCAAAATTTAATACTAGGGATGCCACGATACATCGACGTGTCGATACTTTTTCTACTTTGTCATGTTATTTTTGTTATAAATGAGTATTTTTCATACACAAGGAAGGGAAATTAGAACTTTTTAGTCTCTGATATAAACTGTTTGTCCTTCTCATGGACATTTACGAAATGTTAGTGTTAAAATGTCACAACATGTACGCAATAATGCCGCGAAAATAGGTTTCATAATACGTATCGAATCGTGAAAGGGTATCGCAATGCGTATCGATTCCTGAAACTTGTGTATTGTCACATCCCTACCAAATACTATCACACGTGAGTCCTAGACATGGGTAATTTATTGTACTGGGTAATTTATAACTTACAAGCTATTCCAAGGAATAAGAGTATGCATAGGTCTTCCGAAATTCCGACAAAGGCATTCTTCAGGGGGTACTTTTCGTCTTTGACTGACAAGTTCCATTCAAACACTTCAACGTATGTTGAGATAAAGCGTCGTGACTTGTTGGTGCCGGCCCGATTCTGCAACGAGAAACTGAAAATGTGGAGAACCAAAACCGGGAATATAAGTTGTGCAGTATGACCAGACGTTATTGAGAAATTAAAGATTGTAATATTTTACTTTTGTTCACTCATTACTCACGTATTAAATGAGAATATTAGCAGAACATAACTCCAGATTCAAAGACAGGTGAACAGTTCGAATTGTGTGAAGTCACCATGAGCAGCAATGCAGGCTTCAATGCGGAGCGGCGTACTGCTGATCAAAGAAGCTAGAAAGTCGTGATCCATGCTGTCCCAATATACCTCTTCTTTCATTTCGGCAATATTTGTCAGAATTTTCTTATTGACACTTTAGTGCATGATTCTCCAAACAGTTTCTACTGGATTTAGTTCAGGGTTATAGCTTGGCCAACCTAATAATGTCATATTTCGCTCCAAAACCAGGCCTGTGAATACTTTGATCCATGTTTTGGGTCTTCGTCCTGCAGAAATCCAAACATTTCCATAGAGCACGTGAGCAGATGGAAATAACTGTCCCTCGAGAATACCTGTGTACAGCTCACTGTTCAAATACACGGAGGCGCGTTGCCCCTAACACAGATACACGTTACATTTCTGACTTTACTTTGGGCGCTGATGCAAAGGTTTTTCTTCAATTTGTTTGGTCAAGATTTTCAGTGCATTAGGAAATGGCCAAACAGAACTTTCATTTGAGAGGATCACATTGTCCCAGTTAAAATTTCTTTGCTGTAAGCGCCAGTTCAACCGTCGCTCCTTTTGTTCAGGTTTCATTATAGGCGATGGAATTCCTCCACTTTTCTGGCAACCCACTGCATGAAGCCCAGTTCTAATTGTCTCCCACAGTTCCTCTATCAATCATATCCAGCCTTAAGCTTTGTTAACTCCTTCGTTTGTTATTAGAAAGAACAATACCATGCCTCTTCCTGTCAACGACAGTCAATTTTCTGGGCCTACGTGCGCCCCCCTGGTGCGCAGTGTCATATCCATTTGCAATATTTTTCAAAACACGATAAAGAAATGACAAATGGACGCCTATCCTACTTGAAATTACTTGAGCTGATCTGATGTCCTATTTATATTACTCCAAAACAAACTTTGTCTTCTGTAAATCATCCATACTGGGATCACTGAAAATGTCGTCTTCTAGCAACTAAACGAAGGGGGATAACTCTTCACAAGCTATTGAAAAAGGATTAACGGAGTGGTCGCTCTTGAATAATACCAAGCACTTAACAGCTAGTCAGGGTTGTTTATACTAGAAATCCAATTCAACATATTGCTAAAATTCTCAATAATTCTGAACAACCAAAATGATATTTATTACAGGGTAGCAGGATTTAATGTGTGAAGACATTTTATGGCTCAAGATGGCCAATTTTAGATTTAAATATATGTTGATATAAACCAGTAAGGTTGGAATCGATCGAAAAAAACTATATTATCACTGAACTATTAAGTCAGGCTGAGCTAGTCCGGACACCAGTTAATTGTAAGCAACAAGTGTCAAGACATGTTTTGCATACATTTAACATCTCAAAGGATGGCATCACCACATCATTTCGTTTCTCTCAAGCATGTCATGGTTAGGTCAATTTCTGGACAGGAACTAACACTCAAAAGATCCTGGCACAACAAAGGAGTAAGACTGCTCAGCCAATACTGCAGCATAAGAAGGTGTGGAGTCACACATGCATCCCTTAGTGGAAGAAAAAACTCCAACACAGGTTTAGATATTTACACTTTATTTCACAGGAAACACAGTGACTGTGAAGTGAGGACACTTCGGAGGTGATCATCCAATCATAGTCACACTTCTGGGAACAAGCTAACATTTGTGGGGACACTCAAGTTCACCTGTTTAGTATACAAAAAAACATGAATACTTTCAACAGTTTCACATGTGGTGATCACAGTTGGTGTAAAAATACATCTGGAAAAGGGAATTAGTAAACTGCATTAAGTTATAATATATTAAGGAGGGTGATGATTCTCACCACGGGCAAATGTGCAGTATACT
Organism: Haliotis asinina; assembly: GCF_037392515.1. Classification (NCBI taxonomy): domain Eukaryota; kingdom Metazoa; phylum Mollusca; class Gastropoda; order Lepetellida; family Haliotidae; genus Haliotis; species Haliotis asinina. The sequence continues at coordinate 7,456,617 of NC_090290.1, read as the reverse complement.
CCTTCTTAAAGTGGGAGATGATGATGCTAGAACTGGAAATCTGGTAAGTTGGGATCAACCTGACACATGCAAACATTTGAGTGTAGATTGTGACTGTTCACACACAGTTGAAACAATTTACTAGTCCTGATAAGTCCACAGACAGTTGACTAAGGTTGTCTAGACCAGGACCTTCCATAGAGGGCTGACAAAAGGGAGCTCATATCCTTTCTGCCCTCAGACAGCTGAACAAAGTGAGTCTAGGTCCTTTCTGTCCAGAAACATCTGACCAAAGAGAGTCTAGATCCTCACTGTCGACAGACAGGTGACCAAGGGGAGTCTAGATCCTCACTGTCGACAGACAGGTGACCAAAGGGAGTCTAGACCTGGACAGTCTAGGTATAGGCTGGTCACAGATCATTAACCTATGTGACTGTCTTCACCTACAGTAGGAACAAATACCACATGTTCATCACGACCCATACATATTGTAAACCAAAAGTTACTGTGTTCTGTAATCTTATTGGTTGAAAAACATGATTAAATGGTATTAGATTCCCGGAAACTGAAAGACTATTCACCGCGTATTGACACGTAAACAATTGTTTTGTTGTGTCATCAACAGTGGTGACGTCATTCAAATCATATTGTGACGTAAAGTTAGAATGACGTCACAAATGAGCAACTCCAGATGCTACCATGAGAACCAGCTGAAACGGCCAGCTGATGACACTTCACTGCTGTGTCCGCATTCGATGTAAACGAGTGCAGACACTAAAACCCCTTTGGTTTACTTTTGTGTTTACAATGTCGAGAATATTTCATTTGAAACCTCCGGCTGACGCCGTCGGTTCCAAATGCGTTCCCGTGCTTCAAATACTCAATAACACCCGGAAATTGGCCAACACATGATGTTTATCTCCTAATTGACTTCACCAACACCTCAGGCTGAGGATAGGCACCTGAAAATGCAGACATTTTAAATGAAGAATGGACATGGGTATCTCATCTTGCAGACTGTGAAGAATGGACACAGGCACCAGACTCGGGTTTTTTTCTTGAACTGACTGACTGTACACCGGTTTTATGGAAACTCACAATGGATCATTTATATTCACAGGCACCTCACAATGTTCTATCATGAAACAGGCACACAATATACATATCATACAATATACATACTTAAATAGTCATGTTGATTTAGTCAAAGCACTTGTCTGTATTTACAAATGTCACACACGTCTTAGATAATACTGACTAAGTGTCATATTTGGCAAAGAAGAAGTAACAAAAGACAAGACAAACAATAAAATTATTGAAGGTCTAAATAGGGAAGGGTTGGGATCTAGAAGTCATCACCCCAAAAAAACTCATCTATACTTAGTAGGATTTGCAGCTGTCTTATGCTGAAAATTCCTTACTGGCAGCAAATAACACTGTTTGTGAATGAAGGAAGTACTTAACAAGTACATATAGCTAAGATGGGTGGAATTATAATGTTACCACTCTCTAGTTACCAGAAATGTGTAGACTGCTGCAGATGACAATGGCTCACTGATTCCCTAACAAATGTCCATCATCAGTTCTGCTGTCAAATGACATCACAGCAACATTGGTTGCTCCATCAACCTAATGACATCAGTGATCGGTCAGCAGGCTGTTGAGAGTTGTTTGAAGTACACTTACAATTAAATTTACAATATCATTTTGTCTTTTTTTAAAACACAAACTCCATCAATTTCGATATTATAAGGATAACATTGTTTTTCAGGACATTCTTATTGCCAGAAGCCCAAGATCCTTTCAACTGCCATCCTTCATCAGGCAGTTAACTAAAGATCTAGTCTTCTGAAAATGATAATGCCCTGAAAAACAGCATTACTCCAATAATAGATGCCTAGAATCGATGCATCCATGCATCCTGGTGCACTACACACTAAAGTGGGGCATCTCATACCACTGGGGCCCCCTGTACCACATATAAATGAACATCAATTTTGATACTAATTAAAAAGCAAACACCAAAAATTATCTTCTTGTGAGATAAATACGTGATCATAAACCCATAAACAAACGTATGAAAACATATGATCTGAAATATCACTTTGTGAAAGACCTATCAATAAAGTTTCAGTGACTGAGAGGGGTGAGATGGGTATTTTAGTCATGTCCAGAGTGGGTTGTTTTGATGAGTGAGTGAGTGAGTGAGTGAGTGAGTGAGTGAGGAACAGAGATAGATGTGTGAGTATGGTTTTACACTGCTTTTAGCAATATTCAAGCAATATCATGGGGGCAGGTTGGGCTTCACACAATGTACCCATGTGAGGAGTCTTTGTACCCTGGTCTTTGGCATGATGAGCAAATGCTTTAACCACAAGGCCATCCCACCACCCCACTCTTACTATGGGCAAGCAAAGGCTTTCATTACCATCAAGAGGAAAGCAGTTTTTAGTTTACCTCACTGTCAAAACGTAAATATACAGGTGTGTGCTGATGATGGTACGCATGGACATCAATGGATCCTTCCACAAGAAAGGGACACAAGTCTATACAGTGAATATCTATGCAGGAGATGTCTACAGCACAATGTACCCTGGTTCCGGTAAAACAATGTTTTAGAATGAAATCCTTTTTCGGTCGTACATGGTATCTGCAGAATTCATAAATCAAGCAAACAAATGTTTTAGTTTCGTAATTCTAATGAAAGATGCATTCACATAAATAAGAGGTGGACGTTTGAAACTTTTGAAAACACTTACTTCAAAATTGAGAACAAAAAGTGAGAAAATCGCTGCAAATTTTCAGGAGACATGTTCCTAAAATTTAAATTTGAGCAAGTGTTTGACCCAAGTGTATTTATACAGATGAGGTAGATTAAAACAGGAGACATGACATTATTCTCAACCTGTGTCTTTTCCTCCTATTTTAGCAATGCTTATGCACTTGATATCAGAATTCCAAACAAGTACAAGATTGGAATGAAAGCTGTCAGCCAGCAGAACATGTCCCATAATTGACAAATAAATAATTACTGGCTTTAAACAATTTGACATTTCAAGTAAGTCAAACATTTCTTTCATTATCATTTTGATAATATGTAATAATGAAAAAAAACAAACAATTATTTCTCGTTTTGCTCCAAAATGGTTACAAAATGAATTCTCCAGCACAAAAGTAAGAAAACTCTGCAATGAAAACATTCTTTGTGTGAACAAAACCTGTAAGGACACAATGGCAAGACTATTTCAACTTCCTTTCATTCCTTTAATGTTCCCATACAGATGCAGATAGCACAAGCTTCCAAATGCAATCTCACTTCATCTCAGTTTTCACTGGTACACTGATAGAAATATAACTTAAATATAAAGGATAGTAGGTAGCCTACCAGATAAATCAGCTTGTCTCGTTAAAGGCCTATGTCTAGTTTCCACACAGGTACATTGAGTAAAGACCATTTCTGGCGTACCTGTCACAATGGTGGAAGAGTACTAAATGTGTTTAAAACCATAACTCACTCCCTCCACACATTCAAATATCAGTTTTGGTACATCACAGTGTTCACATTTGACCATTCTTTCAACTCCAGGTTCTTAGCAACAAAGAGTTTGTATTGTTACACCATGTTGTAACTCAGATGTTTTTCACTGACTTACAAACGTAACTCTACAACTGCTTGTGGATCTGCATGTTGTTGTACAAATAGCCTTAGCGCTAAGACTATCTTCAGTCTATGTTAAGGTATGAGAGTTACTGTTGCCTACGGCTAAGACTACCATAAGTCTATGTTAAGGTGTGGGAGTTACGGTAACCTTAGCGCTACCAGCTCCTTGTACAACAGCACCAGTGACCCAAGTGTGTTGTCATAGTTACACATCAGTGAAGAAAATACATTACCTGTGCAATGTGAAATCTTCATTCATAACATATAAATAGAAGTAATAAATATAACAAACACATATTTTTTTTACTTTGAACAATACTACTATAGATCGTGTCTTCAACAATCTCAATGATGGGTAACTTCACCACTACCAACCTCAGACTACGTTTTTAGCCACTAGTCCTATCCAAAGTGTAGTCAAATACTGTCAGTATAGAAAGCTTAATAATAATAATCTACATGATAACACTAAGATGGGATGAAACTAAGGTGAAGAGTTAAATCTGGGCAAGACGACTGATTGTTTTTGGCAGACTTTTATTGTATAAAATCCTATCTGTTTGTACAATCAATGTCACTGAATGTCACTCAATGTCAAACACTTGTATGATATATAGCAGTTTGTATAACAATACATGAATTGCAATGTTTTGTAAAACAATATATTTAACAATCCACAACCCTACCCTTAATAACTGCAATACATTTCCTCCACAACAGACCTTAAAATCAAAATGACACATCCTCGAACAGTAGCAATCATTACATAACCTTGGATAAATCTGCGATCACCCCTTCAAGTTGTATCTGCATGAAAACTTTTCATTTATCAAGTGTCACATAAATATCAAGAATATGACTCCTAGGAAACAAGACAATGTCTCACCACACTTCCCTAAAAATGTATTTCTCTCAATAATACTAGCTATCAGCCCTCATGGAAGCTACCAATTTAATAAATAATTTATATCATAAAAAAGTTCAAATGAATTAATGCACCATTTCATTAAATCAATTCTCAGGTCCTCAACATTATTTCAAGCATACCCCATAGTGTTATGTCCCTTGCAGCCCTCTTTACGAACAGATTGTCAAATATGAGTGACACTGTGCCTTTTAAGTGAAACACACATACAGTCAAGTAAGCATATAAACAGCAAGTGACATACCAGAACACAAGGCTGGTCAAACGTGTTTAGTTACACCACTCAAAGACAGAAAATAGAAACAAATAGCTTTGACACACAAATATTTTATGAACTCAATACAGAACCTTTCTGGGTAAGATCAGTTGACATTGTTTCAACAACTTTTAGAGATATGTACAAGCTGCAATTTGATCAGAAAGGAAAGATAACAATGTATGATGAACAACATCTTTCTGAAATGAGAGTAAGGTGCCTTTGCAAGCCTGTGCAGGTTGTTCGGTAACAGTGAGAGAATCTACACGATAACAATCTTACTATAATAAAGAAGTTCGTCATCCATATACAGAGAGACCCCAGATATCCGGACACATTCATTTTGCGTAAATTATCCAGATAACTGAATATTCAGGTGTATGGATTTTTGTCATCCAGGCTTTGGCATTGTAATGGTAGCAGTCATATATTTCTTGGTTAAATCACTTACAAAACAGCATGGTCGTTTTGATTTGGCAATTACAATTCACTCAGTGTCAGACAGACCTGCTTATCACCTCCAATATTGGTGGTAGACCTGGTCTTACGTCAAAACAGATGGGACACTTGAGGTTCACTTCACATGTAGGCAAAAGATAAAAACTTTGCACGCATAAGTGAGTCAATTTTGTGTTGATTTAGCAAGATGGTTTGTAAAATTTACCATCCAGAAATGGAAACTGCATGTCCGTTGTAGACAGTCACTTTGATATGAGATTGTTTTTTTATGAGAAGGTGAGGTTTCCAGATATTTGGTGTCCGGGTATCCAGAATCTCACTGTATTGTTACCCTTCATCATGATCAGGAATCGTCCGTCTGCTCCAACTACCTCCCACTAGCGTTCAAAATAATCATCGGTCTGCAGGCCCAGCACGAGATATTATTGTATTAGGCTGGCAGTTTCAAATATCTGCTGGCCCTTGTGGCGTGTAGTACATTATGTGTCACTTTGCTTTGCATCTAGAATCTCTTCCATATTTTTTTTCCCTTTATCAACATTCAAGAATCATCCTTTATGTTATGATACCTTAAGTTTCAGTTCCTGTTATTTCAGTGCTTTCCACCTAGGAATGTCAACACCAATCTTCAGAAAATATAACATTCTCTCTTCACCATAGACTTCACTAACTGATTTAACAGAAAAAGCATGAAGTGTACAGTGAAGTCTGCTTTGTTTTAACAGCTCTGACTCAACAAAATGGGCCTGCAAATTTCATACAGGGCCTGCAGATTTTAAAACTTGCAGGCAACGGCAGACCCTGATGGCCACCTGGCAATTTCAAGTATTGAAAACACTGCCTTTGACTGATGAAACATACATATCACAATTTTCCTTGCCTCATTATTTTCTACTGACATAAATTTGATGTCAGATGACAGGATAGAGAGTTCCACACCTTCAGCACTATTTCAGTAATATCACAGGATAATGGTTATCGAATACAGTATCAACTGTGTTAGACATTATGGCACATCATACTACATAAAGGATGTCAGTCACAGAAAAAGTGAAATATATGATGGTCAATATTCACATTCGTGGATATATAAAACTAGACTAATGAGACAGCAACTAAATCTTGTTGATGATTTATTAATTTAAAATGCTGAAGTCAAAGAATTACCCTTGATTCTCTGTCTCTGAAACATACTGAAATGCCATAAACATCCCATAGGTTGTATGTCTGATAAAAATTGCTGTAACACTTTTGGGTTAGCAAGGGGGTGAGGAATTGGATGCATAAATTTCTTTGGCAGTTTTCTTTGGTCAGTTTATTGTGACTATTACTACAACATCATGGCTGTCTGAATATCTTCAGGTCTGAAGCCGTGAATGTCTGGGACAGAAATGATCGTCAGTAAACCATGCTTGCCATAAGAGACGGCTAATGGGATCGGGTGGACAGGTTCGCTGACTTGGTTGACATGTCATTGTATCCCAATGTGTGTAGGTCAATGCTCATGCTGATGATCATTGGATTGCCTGGTCTGTTTAACACTGCCATATAGCTGGAATATTGCAATGTAAAGCTTAAGACACACTCATTATGTCTGGGTCTGGGAATCCAGTGGTCGACAGTATGAGCAATGACCCACAGCAACACGGTACATGGACATGCAAAACACAAAGTTTCCACATTGACAATCCAAACCTCTTAGTCGCCTCTTACAACAAGGTGATATTGTCACAGAGCAACCCTTCTCTTACAATAACATGAGGACGTCTCAGACCAACCCTCCTCTTACAAGATGAGGATGCCATAGACCAACCCTGCTCTTACAAGATGAGGATGCCATAGACCAACCCTGCTCTTACAATAAGATGAAGATGTCAGATGTCAAAAGATAATTTCTTATATCCTACATCAAACCTTTCACTTTTACCAGAACACATCGCGATTCACACCCAGAGAGTCACAGTTTATTTCTATATTTTCAGTTTCTTGATCACGCAAAATACACAGAGCATTTGACAAGTATTCAGCATTTCAGTATCACACTGGTATCTTCTACTGGCAAACAAGGGTAAGTTGGAAGACACAGGGTATGTAAGAAGTGGGCAGTACGGCAATAGGTACTCCTGTTTGGTTTGTGAAAAGAAGGCTAGTGCACACGCAGTGAATGATGATAAAATTGACTCATTCACTCACAATGGCTAGCACCAGTAAGCAGCACTTGTATATGCTAATTGTCAATTGCTCAACTTATCCTTGTTTTCCAGTAAGTATGCACCCCTACACACAAGAAACATAGCATGGCACATTCATTTCACATAATTTTAGCAAAATATTAAAGTTTGCTGCACCAACATCTGTAATTATTATCATGATGAAAATATCTTCACCTTACAATCATTCAAATCAAATAAATATCTCTGTTTCAGCAACAGCGAATTAGGAAATGAATTCCATATTCAAATACATTAATCCACTGCAGGATATGGCATCCAGCATTGTATTTGATCTTACACCTGCAGACAAATTTCACTTTCAATAAATACAGCTTGCATACTTCAAGATATAATACTAAACAGACAACAGGGGTAGACCCAAGATCATATTCATCAAAGCTCATTTCAAACTAGCATTACTTGTAAAATAACAAGAACTTGGATGAAATAAACACATTACATGCAAAATTTCTGCAATCTGAGACTAGATGACTGGTAGCCATGGGTATCTCTGGACAGGTTTAAATCTTCTGAAAGTATTTAATTTGGTGTTTGGAAGGCCTGTGCATTCTCCCTCTCTGCACTTTGTAATCATGTTTAGTCAATGTTGTAACGACTCAGCATTCACCTGGTGAAGGAACAAGAATTAGCTGAGAAACGTCCTGTAAAGAATGAAAATGAAGTAGTTATCCATAAAACGTGTCATGAATTCAGTATTTAATCTGTTTTCATTCGCAGAGATGTAGAAGTCTCATTTCTACAACAGGCACTGGTAAACTTTTCACAAAACACAAAGAAGTGCTGAGGATAAACTCTGAACAAGTGCATGTACACCTGAGTGAATGCTGCAGTATGACATAGTGACACCGTCCTTCACAGTTGTCAGTAGGAATGGATATGACGAGGTGATGACAGATATGAAAGTGACATCCTTGTACTTGTACATCTCATGATCCATAGTCCTTCCTTAACTTGGACAGATCTTGTTCAGAGTATGCAGGTGACCTGTGTCTTGATATCACATCACAGACATGACCAATGTCTGAAATTTGGAAAAACAAATTTTGACTAATTCAACAATAACACGTAAAAATACAATCACAAAAATTATAAAGTTTCTCAAATCATCATCAAATTACTTAGTTACATATGGAAACCAAATCGGCAAATGGTCGGATACCTAAGTGACCCTATCTCGGGTAGTCTGCATAATGTGGGAAGTCATGACCACTCGTGTGGGTAATGAGGTACGTCCAACATCCAACGGGGTACATTCAACACACGATAAGAGGTACATCCAACTAGCACACACAACAGGGTACATCCAGCTCATACACATAACAAGGTACTTCCAATTCGTACACATAACAGGGTACATCTGAATGGTACACAGAATAGGGTTCACCCAATTTCTAGATGGACCGGGGTATGTTCAACTCAAACACTTGACAGGGTACATCTAAATGGTACACAGAATAGGGTACGCCCAACTTCTGAATGGCAGTGAACTGAACCATTAAAGGTTCACATGCTGACTTCTACAGAGGACAGTTGAATCAAAAGGGAGACAACTCCCATATGTTTTTAACTCTAAGAAGTCCATCTCAACAGCAGAAAATACTGAGTCAGGGTGTGTCAAGCTACAGCAATTAGAGGAAGCTGGGTATAATGCTGCCTATATTAGATATACATGAGCAAAGGAGTTTAGTTTCACACCGCTTTTAGCCATATTCCAGCAATATAACCAGAAGGAGAACACCACAAATGAGCCTCAAATTGCACCAGTGTGGAGAATCGAATCTGCGTCTTCTGTGTGACAAGCTCAAGCTTTAGCCACTAGGTACCCTATGGCTCCCTGTGAGAAATGGTTGAAATCTTGAGTAAGGTGCTTGTATGAACTTAAAATGTCACTGAAACAGTGGTCAAGCGTAACATGTTACGTTTGTGATTACATTTTCTCTGAAAAGCAGAGATTCTAGTACTTTTGTTGGTTGAGTCCCATCCGGGATTCGAACCCACACTCTCCACCACCACCCTTCCCACTGTGTATCAGATAAACTCAACATGGGTCTTGCCTTTCTTTTCACCACCACCCTTCCCACTGTGTATCAGATAAACTCAACATCGGTCTCGCCTTTCTTTTCACCACCACCCTTCCCACTGTGTATCACATAAACTCAACATGGGTCTCGCCTTTCTTTTCACCACCACCCTTCCCACTGTGTATCACATAAAGTCAACATGGATCTCGCCTTTCTTTTCACCACCACCCTTCCCACTGTGTATAAAATAAACTCAACATGGGTCTCGCCTTTCTTTTCACCACCACCCTTCCAACTGTGTATCCCATAAACTCAACATGGGTCTCGCCTTTCTTTTCACCACCACCCTTCCAACTGTGTATAAAATAAACTCAACATGGGTCTCGCCTTTCTTTTCACCACCACCCTTCCCACTGTGTATAAAATAAACTCAACATGGGTCTCACCTTTCTTTTCGCAACCACCCTTCCCACTGTGTATAAAATAAACTCAACATGGGTCTCGCCTTTCTTTTCACCACCACCCTTCCCACTGTGTATAAAATAAACTCAACATGGGTCTCGCCTTTCTTTTCGCAACCACCCTTCCCACTGTGTATCACATAAAGTCAACATGGGTCTCGCCTTTCTTTTCACCACCACCCTTCCCACTGTGTATCAGATAAACTCACCATGGGTCTCACCTTTCTTTTCATCACCACCCTTCCCACTGTGTATCAGATAAACTCAACATGGGTCTCACCTTTCTTTTCACCACCACCCTTCCCACTGTGTATAAAATAAACTCAACATGGGTCTCGCCTTTCTTTTCACCACCACCCTTCCAACTGTGTATCCCATAAACTCAACATGGGTCTCGCCTTTCTTTTCACCACCACCCTTCCAACTGTGTATAAAATAAACTCAACATGGGTCTCGCCTTTCTTTTCACCACCACCCTTCCCACTGTGTATAAAATAAACTCAACATGGGTCTCACCTTTCTTTTCGCAACCACCCTTCCAACTGTGTATAAAATAAACTCAACATGGGTCTCGCCTTTCTTTTCACCACCACCCTTCCCACTGTGTATAAAATAAACTCAACATGGGTCTCGCCTTTCTTTTCGCAACCACCCTTCCCACTGTGTATCACATAAAGTCAACATGGGTCTCGCCTTTCTTTTCACCACCACCCTTCCCACTGTGTATCAGATAAACTCAACATGGGTCTCACCTTTCTTTTCATCACCACCCTTCCCACTGTGTATCAGATAAACTCAACATGGGTCTCACCTTTCTTTTCCCCACCACCCTTCCCACTGTGTATCAGATAAACTCAACATGGGTCTCACCTTTCTTTTCATCACCACCCTTCCCACTGTGTATCAGATAAACTCAACATGGGTCTCACCTTTCTTTTCCCCACCACCCTTCCCACTGTATATCAGATAAACTCAACATGGGTCTCACCTTTCTTTTCATCACCACCCTTCCCACTGTGTATCAGATAAACTCAACATGGGTCTCGCCTTTCTTTTCCCCACCACCCTTCCCACTGTATATCAGATAAACTCAACATGGGTCTCACCTTTCTTTTCCCCACCACCCTTCCCACTGTGTATCAGATAAACTCAACATGGGTCTCACCTTTCTTTTCATCACCACCCTTCCCACTGTGTATCAGATAAACTCAACATGGGTCTCACCTTTCTTTTCCCCACCACCCTTCCAACTGTGTATCAGATAAACTCAACATGGGTCTCACCTTTCTTTTCCCCACCACCCTTCCCACTGTGTATCAGATAAACTCAACATGGGTCTCACCTTTCTTTTCGCCACCACCCTTCCCACTGTATATCAGATAAACTCAACATGGGTCTCACCTTTCTTTTCCCCACCACCCTTCCCACTGTGTATCAGATAAACTCAACATGGGTCTCGCCTTTCTTTTCACCACCACCCTTCCCACTGTATATCAGATAAACTCAACATGGGTCTCACCTTTCTTTTCCCCACCACCCTTCCCACTGTGTATCAGATAAACTCAACATGGGTCTCACCTTTCTTTTCACCAGAACCCTTCCCACTGTGTATCAGATAAACTCAACATGGGTCTCACCTTTCTTTTCACCACCACCCTTCCCACTGTGTATCAGATAAACTCAACATGGGTCTCGCCTTTCTTTTCATCACCACCCTTCCCACTGTATATCAGATAAACTCAACATGGGTCTCGCCTTTCTTTTCCCCACCACCCTTCCCACTGTGTATCACATAAACTCAACATGGGTCTCACCTTTCTTTTCATCAGCTGACATGAACATCTGCACTGTGCTGAATCTGTCCACTGTACACAAGTGCTTCAGTATACTGTAGCCCCGCTCCACATCTCCTGAAAACAGGACAACCCTACAGTGAGTCAGCGAATATGGATTTACGCAACTTTTTTAACCAATTTTGTAGCAACATCACGGCGGGAATCCATAGTACTATCTCCTTGTCATCTCACGTGATTGTGTAACTTGTTCACGGACCATGACGCATGACACAGAGGGAATATCAACCCATGGTCCTGAGGAACCAGTGAAGAACGTCCTTACCTTACTGAACTCTGGAATGTTAATTGTGAACTGTTTGAAGCACAGATATCGGACCATAATAAGCACTACCAGAGTTAGGCAATAAGGCAATTAGCCAAAACAGACATCAGATGAGAACAAAACCACAGTTAGAGTTATCTCTCTTCCATGGATTTGCTATAGAAAAACATCAGCAATAAACAAACATCATGTGCGACTCAATTGTTGGAGATAAAGATTTAATTACACAAAATACCAAATGAATTCCCACAGTTCTGCATTCCCAGAAAGTATTACTCATTTAAGTGGGTACATTGAAAACAATAGGAGAGTGCTCAGCCAATCAGTGAGCAAAAACATTTATGTGAGAGGACCACATGAGAGCACTTGCTGTGCATTTGACCTATTTTCAAATCTGTACCCTGTAGGCTGAGTTTGAGACATCCAAACATTCAACAAACACGGAAGAAATAAGTGGTAAATAGCCTTGAGTTTTGAATCTCACCTTTGCCAACCATCAGCTTCACACAACCTATGATCTTGTGCAGCATCTGCCCATCTAGCTTATTGCTGATCACTGAAACAGACAATTTTAAAGAATTCTTCGTTATTCAAAACAAAAGTTATCAGATGATGACAATTTTCCCACATCAATTTGAACATTTGTGTTAGAGTTAAACTTTTCAGGCTAAGTCTGAATCGTTTCCATGGAAACCAAGAAGAATAACAAAGAGTCATCTGAAGATGACATATCCCCCCAGCACCCACATATTTAAAAGAACATATCATCTGACAGTTGCTTAATGTTTATTGATGAAGTTCAAATCGTTTTAATGGAAATCATGAAAAATACAAATTTCAAATATCTGTAAACAGAAGTTCTGTTGAAAGATGTCAAATAGTTTTTGAGTTGTGCTCCACAAACGAAGCCCAACCCACCCCTCCCTTTTGAGACTAAGTACAAATCATTTCCATGGAAACCCAGAAAATGATATATCACCCAAATCTGTAAAGAGCAAAAGGCACCATTTTGGGATCTCCCATACATATCTACCAAGTTTTGCTGAAAGATAGTAAGAAGTTTTTGAGGTTCACATTGTGAGACAAAGTTTGAAATGTTTCCATGGAAACTAAGCAAATTAAAACTGACAAAATTTTGTAAATAGCAAATGCAAACACTTCAGATTCTCTTTCACATATCTACCAGGTTTTGTTGAAAGATATTGAATGGCTTTCATGTTGTACTTGGAAACAAACGTCACCCCTCCCCCTGAGACTAAGTTCAAATCATTTCCATGGAAACCAAGAAAAATATAAACGGCAAAAATCTGTAAATATCATACGGCACCACTTCAGGTACTCTTAGACAAATCTACCAATAACAGTCTTTAAGTTATTCTCCAGAAACAAAATGGTTACAAACTTACTGACGAATGAACAAGGTCTCGACTAGATCCTCCAGCATAAGATGCTGGGGGCTACAAATTTAGAACCTCACAATGGCCAGTTGGCCTCAATAAAATGACACCTTGCTGAACACTGTCATATTCATACGATAAATACTCGGTCATATAACAGATGCACCTAACAACAGACCACAAGCTTCTGTATAGGTGTAAAATAGCAAGTTAGCCTTACATCAATTCGGAATTAGCCAACATGAAGCTGTTTGAAACAAGCAACCAACATTTTAGTGTAAAATGCCATCAATGAGTCATTAGCATACTCACATCTTTTCAAATCCTTAGGTTCTATTTGTTGCAAGAGCTCCACAAAGGGTTCCACAGTGGATGCAGTTTTGAGTGAGTTCCAAGCCTGGAGGAACTCGTATGGTGTGGCCTTCTCTAGCTTTGGGACACTTATAGGGGACATGCTTGCTGTGCCTGATGTCTCTGTTGCTTTGAACTTGGACTTGGACTTTCTGGACTTGTTGGACTTGGACTGGGGAGATGTTGATGAGGGGGTGGAGTTTGTCTTTGCTTGTTTTGGTGCTTGAGGGTGGGGAAGTTTGGCTTTCTCTGAAAGCAAAGATGTCGAGTACTGGTTCATTTCATTTGAGAAGTTTTAATGATATCTTCTTCCTATATCTAACCCTCACACCAACATTAACAAATACTTGTGGTCAGTCAAAGAAACATGTTCAATAACTTCATGTACATTTCTCCCAGTGCACGGTGGCATTTCCAGTTTCTATTAGAAAAAAAACAAGAAAACTTTCCCTTTTTTATCATGGAGGCAAATCTGATACAAGAATAACACACTGAACAGATCCTGGCACGTAAGTGAGCAAGTGCATTTAGTTTTATCAATATTCCAACTATATGGTTGCAGTCTATAATTATGAAGTCTGGACCAGACATTCCAGTGATCAACAGCATCAGCATCAATGAATGCAACGGGGATACAATGACATGTGCCACCCTGAGTCATTGCAAGGTATTTCTATTTAGTATTAGATTCATTCCTGAAAAATCAGCTTGACAAGTTTTGTTAATATAGAGTCTTTTTATGGCAAATCACTGGCAATTAGGATCTTTTCAATGATGAAACAAAATTAGGGCCCTTATAGCAGTAAGAGTCCAAATTTCATGCTTTTTCAAGCTGTGCAATCCTGTTTTCGTAAGTATTGACCTCTGACTTAATGTGCATTATGCATTATGACTTAATTGTGCATTACTGTTTTAACAACAATACATACAAGTTTTACTCCACTTTTAGCAATATTCCAGCAATACCATGGTGGGGAGAGACTAGAGATGGGCTTCACACATTGTACCCATGTGGATAACTGAACCTGGACCTCTAGCATGACGAGAGAATGCTTTAACCACTAGGCTACCCCACCGGCCATCATGTATGCCCGACAGTACCCACCTGATTTTGGCTTTGGTTCTTCCTCGTCCTCTTCATCATCATCTACTTCCTCTATCTTCATCTTCCGTCTCTGTTTTAGTGGGGCCTCATTTGTTGTCTTTTCTTTTTTGTCTTGAACGTTTTTTTCATAATCCTGGAATTTAATAATCAACACAGAATAAATATATCAACTTATTAAGTGGTCATATGAGCGAATGTTGTTTTAATGATATATTTCAGCTGTGTCATGGAGGATTGTGAATAAACACAGTTCCCCAGGATTACAAATGGGGATAAAAGTGTTACAGATGCAGTGTGCACACACTTCCCAGTTTTCAAACCTGCAGAGACCCATGCTTGCCATAAACGGCAACTATGCTTGTCATAGGAAATGACTATCAGGATCCAGTGGTCAGGCTCACTGACCTGGTTGACACAAATCATGGGTTCCAATTGTGCAGATCGATGCTCATGCTATTGATCACTGGATTGTCTGGTCCAGACAAATTATTCACAGATCGCTGCCATATAGCTGAAATATTGCTGCGTGCAGTGTAAAAACTCACTCACTTACTCTTTCAGAACAGCTTTGTAATCTCTCACGCACTCACTCACACAAACCCAAGGAAACAATACTATCTGTTTGCTATCTCACCTTTCTATACAGTTTCTTAATGAGCTCAATTTCCTTCTTGGCTGCTGTATTGTTGGGCTCGACCTTCAGCAGCTGTAGCAGGTCCGCTAGGCTGTATTTGTATTCCTCTCTCATCTGAAGGGGAATGCAAAACACATACAGACATGGTTCATTCATCACATAGACCTGATTTACACCGATATGGTTCACACAGATAAAGTTAATACAGATGTGGTTCATACACGTTTACGCGGATGTGGTTCACACCAATATGGTCTACACAAAAGCAGAAGCATTTAGCTGAAGGTCTTCTCAATTTAAGTTTTCAAGTACTAACTTCCTTGCAAATAAGTTTGTTTCTCATGAAAGTTAGTTCCTTAGTTAGAAAGATTGAATGATACTACTGCTACTCAATGAAACCCAAGCATTTAACAGCTATCAATTTTACAAATTATATTACTGAATAATAGATGTTAAAACAAATATCACATAGTTCTACACAGTACTTCACAGTACTACACAGAACTAAGTAGTGGAACACAGTACTACTGGGTACCATACAGTGGTGCCCCTACTCTGCAGTACTACACAATATTGGGCAGAGGTACACAGTTCTACAGTATCAGTACTGCACCGTGCTACACAGTACCAAGCAGTGCTGCACCGTACTGTACAGTACTACACAGTGTTACACAGGTTTATTCTACACTCTGCCGTGCTTCACAGTACTACACAGTAACTGCAGTAACAGTAACTGCACTGTACTACACAGTATTGTGTAGTGAAACACAGTACTGCACAGTACTACACAGTATTGTGTAGAGGTACAAAGTATTACACAGCAACAGTTTTGCACAGTGCTACCCAGGACTACACACAGAACCACGTAGTGGAACACAGTACTCCATGTAAACATAGCACAGCACCTTCCTGGCCTGAGCTCTCCGGTACAAGGCTTTGGTGTTTTCTTTTTCCCGCTTCAAGGCCTCATCGCAATCACTGATAGCATCCTGGGGCTGAAAAAAAGCAAGCAAGAGGAATCAATTGGCTGTTAACTCAGCACATATGCATCCAAATCACTGCTTAATGTGAGCAATGTTTGCAAAGATTTTCATGTTAACAAATTCTGTTACTTTTAACTTGTTCAAACGACCTCAGAGAAACACGCACCATCTTGTGAGTTTAGTTTCACATCATTTCTTGCAGCATTCCAGCACCATCATGGTGGGGAACACAAGAAATTGGCTTCAGATACTGTACTCGAACCTGAGTCTCCAGCATGATGAGTGAACGTTTTAACCACTAGGCTACCCATCAACCCAGGACTAGGTGTACACTTTCATGGAGAGATAGAGCACAGTTTCAGTTCTTCAAATTCTTGTTCAGCAATTTCCTTCACAAAATTCAGTGTAAATATAGCCACGTGTAAAGTCTGGGTCAGAATGAAAACCATTTAGTGAATAATGTCAGGAACATGACTCTATGCTACTGACATTCAATCACTAGCAACAACCAAGTCAGGCAGCTTGACTATCCAGTCATGTTGGCTGCCTCCTCTGGCTGGACGGTTTGCTTCAGAACAAATATTACCCAGATGTTACTTGGACAAGACATCATATTGGTTCGGTTTCTGCTTGGACTTCTGCTGTGAATAAGTCTGACACTAGGGCCTATCAGTAGTCCTTTTCATAGAAAGGATAGCTAATGAGAGATTTGTACCTTGTTGAGCTTGAGGTAGCAGAGAGCTCTGTTGGTGTAGCTCACCACTCTGTCAGGCAGAGCGTCGATACAGCCGGTGTAACACTCCACAGCCTGCTGGTACTCTCCCTGCAAATATTAACACAATCAACACAACATGACGCAATATGACAGCTGGGACACTTGAAGTGGGCTTCATACACTCCTACCTATGCAGGGAATGGAACCCGGGCCAACACTTTCACCACAAGGCTACACACCAACCCAGATTTTAGTGATGGTTGTGATGATACCCCAAGCTCTGACCTCAACCTTGCGGTCTGAACAAAGGTCACAGTGAAACACTTTTTATCACAGTTCATACGAAAAATAGCAATAGCTCATGCAACCACTCAAAGCATGAAATCAACAAGCCCTTTGCTGCTAGTTTCACATTTCTGCAATGTTACAGTTTCCGACGACTCTCAATGATTTTTGATCAATACGACAGCGAAAGTCAGTTTACCTGGAATACAGAACAAATGTGTCATTTGTTGTGGTGGTGAGACATGGAGAACGATTCCCTACTCACTAGGAAATGTTATCTCCTTACATCCCTTGTTATGTCCTGACTCCCTGTGATATGTCCTGACTCCCCCATGTTATGTCCCCGACTCTCCATGTTATGTCCTGACTCCCCCATGTTATTTCCTGACACCTCCCTATCTCCCCATATCTCCTGACTCCATGTGTTATGTCCTGACCGATCGTGTTATTTCCTGACTCCCCATGTAATCTCCCTGACTCACTCAATGTCACGTCCTGACTCCCCCATGTTATGTCCTGACTCCCCATGTTATGTCCCTGACTCCCCATGTTATGCCCCTGACTCCAGATGTTATGTCCCTGACTCCAAATGTTATATCTGACTGCCTCATGTTATTTCCTGACTCCTCCCTCCTATGTCCCTGACTCTCCATATCTCCTGACTCCACGTGTTATGTCCTGACTACTCATGTTATTTCCTGACTCCCCATGTAATCTCTGACGCCCCATGTTATGTCCTGACTCCCCCATGTTATTTCCTGACTAACCCTCCTATCTCCCTGACTCTCTATATCTCCTGACTCCACGTGTTATGTCCTGAACGCTCATGTTATTTCCTGACTCCCCATGTAATCTCCCTGACTCTCCATGTTATGTCCAGACTCCCTGTGTTATCTTCTGACTCACTGTATTATCTTCCAACTCGCCATGTTACCTTCTGTTATCTCCTGAAAACCTACGAACAACGTCAATGAGCGTGACTATCATACCATCCAGAAATGAATCCTACCTTCTGGACATGTTTATTGCCACTTGATTTGAGTTTGTCAAATTTCTCCTCAGGGGATTCAGTAGGAATGGGTGCTTGCGCCTTCCCCTGCACTGGGGCCTTCTGTACCGGAGTCTTCATGGGTGCTGATGGAGGTGGAATGAATGAAGCACCCTGGGTAGCACTAGCTGACTGTGACTGGGGTTTAGGAGCAGTTGGATCTACAATTTCAGGAATCTCCCAAGGGAACACATTGACTAGTGGGGGCAGCTTTTCTCTCCATCTTGGTCCATCCTGGTCTGTCAGGTGTTTCTGACATCTGCAACAAAGTCAGTCAGTCAGTCAGTCAAAGTTTATGTTCTTTCACACTGCAGTACTTCAGCTATATTATGTGTAGATTATTCAAGCAAGGCCGAGCAAACCAGAGGATATTATCATGAGCATCAGTCCATGTATTGGTTCTACAAAACCCTTTCACCCAGATATTATCATGAGCATCAGTCCATGTATTGGTTCTACAAAACCCTTTCACCCAGATACATACCCAGTACAGCCCTCACTATCAACATCTGACATGTTGAATTAATCTTCAATAAAATGCCTTGCCAGTTTCTTACCTTGAAGCACCTTGATGAGCTTGTTCAACATTTGAATCTATACTGAGAATATGTTTGTAGTCAGCATAGGCGTGTCGATACCTGGAATAGAAACCACAGTTAAACATGAATACCCCACCCAGACACTTTACACTCCCACTTGACCATTTCTTGTTGTACCCATTATTGTTGAGCACCAGACAGGGACCACTAAGTACGATATGTTGGCATCTTTCGGTATGACATGGCCCTTGATCTAACTTCTGGCTGGCTGGATGTTCTAACCACTACATCAGAGGGGCAGCTGAATTAGAACAGATCCAAAACTAAGATTGGTTAGTGAAATGGACTCTGTGTTGAATTCTCCGTAAATGGGTCAAAATGTGTTACCTGGCTATGTAACGCCACACACAATAAAACTTCAGATATATGATTGTGGTAAATAAGTTTGGCATGAGCAAGCCAGTAATGGCTATCATGAACATTGATCCACACACTGCAGACAAAAGGGCATCCATCAACGAAGTAAGCAGCCCAGTAGACGAGATCATACTAGTTGCCTCTTTCTGAAAATTCAAACATAGATTTTCACCTGTTCGCGGGATATATTGGTAAAAAACAGTGATATTTTTATAATATATGACAGCAGATGACATAATAACTTACCGCTCCTTTGTTTCAAAAGCACTGGCCCTCCGCAGCAGAGGCTTAATGGAATGTGGAACATAGTCCAGAGCCATAGTACAGTCTGCTATGGCAGAAGAACAATCACCCGTCTTCAGCTTACACGCTGCCTGGTTGCTGTACAACAGAGACAGGTTGTACTCGTTACCGTCCGGCGCTGGAACAGATGTCACTTAATGTCAGTGAACATGGATAGGACAAGTTATTCTGTTTCCAATATGATCATGTAGGGTTTTCCTTCTGCTCAAAAACAGTTCTTCCTTTCAGGGGTCCTTGAAGGCAATATGAAGGTCCTGGGAAGTAATTGTGCATTTTTGGATAATTTCTTTGGAGCCTGGAATGAATCATAGATCATATGGACTGATGGAAATGATGTACATAACTGTTCTGAGTGAGTGAGTTCAGTTTTGCGTCACACTCAGCAATATCCAAGCTATATGGCGGCGGTCTGTGAATAATTGAGTTTGGACAAGACAATCCAGTGATCAACAGCATAAACATTGATCTGAGCAATTGGGTACCAATGATGTGTGAATCAAGTCAGCAAGCCTTACCACCCGATCCTGTTAGTCACCTCTTATGACAAGCAGAATTGCCTGTTTTGGCAAGCATGGCTCGCTGAAGGCCTATTCTACCCTGGATCTTCACGGGTCTGTTTTGAAAGAAACAACCCAAACCTTTGCAAGTGTTGTGGGTAGAGTGATTTGTGCATTCCTCTCCTAGTAGTGGTTCAAAAAATCTGTTAAGAGCCACTTGCCACAGGGCAAGTGACTTCAAGAAAGTAACTTGTCCTGACTAATTTTCCACTTACCCTGATTTTATGACACAATGAGTAGTATAGGGAATAGGGGTTCTGGACCACTTTCAAGAAATGTCTCTACAAAGCCTTATTTACTAAATAAGGCTTTGGTTGGGCCATTAGCTCTTGCTACTATTACCCCTACTACAAAAAAGTTGGTGGTAATTACTGTGCCTTGGTAGGAGGTAACACTGTGCCGTACGGTACGATCAATAATTCTTCTCTTACAAACCCCCTACCCGGCCCACCCCTCAAGTAGTATAAGTTAGGTTCGTCGGCTTTTATATCCACTTTATCTATGTTGTAAGTTTTGACTGACCATATAGGATCGGTGGCTCGCTTACGGCTATCGCCCTCGTGTTCCCCCGGCTGGTATAGATACCTCACTAGAGCCCTATCTGGTATCTGTTTCTCCTTCCCACGCAATGGAGCGGCCGACTCTGCAACTATTGATTTTAGTTTGATAGCGTCTGCCGGTTTCTTACCGGTGAGACGGGTGACTTCATGGTTGATTGCCGACACCACCTTGGGTAACCTCGTGACCCATTCAGTCGATCGTTTTCCAGGGGTGGCCATCTCCCTAGCATACTGATAGCCGAACAAGCGCTCAGCCAAAGTCCTATTAAATCTCTCAACTATGGCTTGGCTGCGATGGGCTCCGGCCGTGCCACGCCTGACCTTTGTATCGTGTTTGGCTAGCAGTTGTGACACGGCACCCATGAACTCCCGTCCGGGGTCAACTTGCAGCTCTGTTGGCCACGTCAGTGGGCTGCGTTTGTATATGCGTTCAAATCCTCTGGCTACCTGGGCCGAATCTTTCGTGGTTAAGGGTTCGGCTTCCTTGTAACGACTGGCTACGTCCACTACGGTTAAGGCATACTTGTACCTCTTGTCGTGGGGTAGGAACAGTAGGTCTGCCTGGTGAATGCTATTAGGTATGTTAATACCGAACCTCCTTCTAGGCACGTAGCGTGGTGCCGGTAAATAGATCTGCCACAGGGCTTGTTTTTCAAGCCACGCTTTGGCTTCCTCCGGGGGTACTCGCGCTAGTTTAGCTAGCTTATCTACTGCGCTAGCTCCTTTCCAGTACCCACGCGGGCTGTAGTAAATAGCCTCAAATTTTTTCATGTCCATACGCGTATGTGTTTATTCCATCAATAGCTATCCAACGTTTCGTGTCCATAGGCGATAGGGACGTCTTGTTTATAGTCAGTCCGTATATCTTATGTCCATCACTTCTAAGTGTGTTCATTTTATGTCTAAAGGTACGGGTCTTGAACAGGGCTTCCTTGAATCTGGCGTGTTTGATGTGTTGTTTCACCACATACTTCTTAACCCCCTTAGCCTTCCGGATCTCACTATTGTCGGCTTTCAGTATGGAGTACATCTTAGGTCTCAAACCTATGTACTCGGCTATGGGCGTGCCAGCACACTCGTCCTTCATCTTACCTAGGACCTTTTTATTTACAGTACTGTGTATGGCATGGGTCTTAGGGTAATCGCTGGTGTCATATAAATCGAGGTGTTTTTTCATGTCCTCGTACACGTCCTCGGTTCGAATCTCCATCAGCAGGGAATCCGTGTCAGTGTACAGCACTTCACACCTGTCGCCGTACTGTTTCTTGAGGTCGTTGTAGTAAAAGTCGTACATCAGGTGTTTGGATAAATCGAGGATGCTCATCCCCACGTAAACAGGCCGGTTGAATTTTATGTGGCTTTTCTTCATGTGTAGGGCAACCAGGTTGTCTGTGAATATCTTACTACGGTTGAATGCCGGACTGGCTATCAATTTCCTGAGCTTGTCTTCCTCACTCGATCGAACCAGCTTCACGGTCACGCGTTTCCTCAGGTTCTCCATAGTCTTACCAAACACCGAGTTGTTCATGAGCTTGTAGAGATTTTTCTCAAAATCACTGGTGGCTTTTTTTCGTAGGTCTGTGTTCATTCTGATGTAGGGCTCCATCCATGGACTCTGGTCGAACATGAGCACCCTGTGTATTTTGGTCAGCCTCATACCCAACGACAGGTACAGCTGAGGGTTGCGATAGTGAACGATGTACTTGGTCTTATTCATTAAGTTAGGCACGAGTTTTTCAACGTCTGTCACATGCCCACCTGACAAGTTATGTTGGTACTCAGACATCCAGTCTGGGTTAACCCTCATACGTTCGGGGGCCAGGGGGTAGCTGTTGTGTGATGTGTGTAATTCCTTGGGATACTCTAAGTCAACCTCGAGGATATAACCTTTGTTCGAATCTGGTGCAACCTCCATAACATCAACGTGGGGTACCCATTCGAATCCCCCTGTAGGTAGATACTGACTCATGGCCCAGCCGTACAGGTTGTTTGCGTCGAGGTAGAGAATGTGATTGGTTGGTTTGTTAGGATCGTAACCTTTCACGTATTGATTATTTGCTTTCGCGTATCGTTTGGATGCCATGGAAATCCCACCTCGCAAGCCTTTCTCAATGAATAGGTGCATGTCGTAATCTGTGAGCAATTCCAAATTAACTCCGGTCTTTTTAAGCAAGGCGTCCCACGACAGACCTGGGCTGGTGTAATACCATGCGGGGTCGAGTTTATACTGCTTTAAACAGGTCCGCCTGAACGTTTCAAACACGTCGGCTAACAGCAGTACATCTGTCCTCAAGTACAGGTCGTGATAATCACCCAGGTTCTTACAACCCAGTTTATTCCATACGTTAGTCGCGTGCGAGTAATCATCTCGTGAGACGGACGCCTCATTCAGCTTGCTATAAAAGCAGTCAATAGGGGGTAGTCTGGTCTCGGTGAACTTAGCCCAACTATCCATGTACTCATAGGGGTACACACCCTTCCTCATAAGCAGGGGTCTAGTCTCGGCGTCTGTGTACCGATCGGTGATAGGGAAGGTATTGTTGGCCTTGACCAGACTGTCGAGTGACGACAGGAGGAACTGAAACGAGTCAATGAACCTAAGTCCGTTTAAGCTGAAGGAGATGTATCTCTCCATGTTGTTGGGGATGCACGTTATATTACCATCGATTTTCGCGATGGCCTGCATGATCAAGTGTGAGTCGTACCCTCTCAAGTTGTGAAAGACAACGGGGATGTTTATTGTCTTAGGGTTGATTTTAAGCTTGAGGTTGCACGCGTTGTGAGCAGCGCCTCTATACTTACCAGTTATGTGACAGTGATCTCTCACCGAATCACCGTTAAGTGGTGATTCACACACGTGACAGTTAATGCTACTAGCGTGGGCTAGCCTGTCGACTCGGGTCAGACGCATGGGAGCGATTTTATACAATGCATTCCTAATAATTTTTTCTTCCTCCTGCAAACACTTTAGAAACCTTTCAGCCGCGTCAGGCCCCCTATACACTACCGGGGCTTTCGTTTCCCCGTCACAACGGACGACAATGTATCCAAACGAACAGGCTTTATGCTCTTGTGTCTTGTGGGTGAAGCTACCCCCACTAGGGGGTGTGGGGGAATCCCCACCCACAACTAAGGCTTCGAAGTCGGCGTATATAATATAAGGTACAGACATTTGGTTCTTGTGGTTACTGAATTTTAGGATATTTTCACCTTCCTTAGGCATTTCGACTCGTATGGCCGTCTGCCCCACACCTTGACAATCATCCCGGTGGGATTCTAATAAATCAGCTCGACTGAAACCGTGTAGACATCGTTCACAGAAGTGGGTCTTTCCTTTGTATGCTGATTGGTCATACAACAGCTTGCTAAAGTGTTTTATCCATGTGTAGTGATACTTTTCACCTCGCTGGATCATGAATATATTGATAACTTGGCGATCCTTCACCGGGCTGACCCTGTGTACTATTGTTGTGTTACCTTCGTGCCCAAAGACATTTATAGCCAGATTATTCTGTTTTTCTACTTTAGTGATCTGGGATATGGGGGTGGGTTCATCTATACCATCCCAGTTGAGCCCATCGTCTTGGGGATAGCTAGAAAGCCTATCTGAATGAGTGCCAGCTGGAAATAAGGCTGACCTGATAGCTAACCTCAGGCAATCGTTTCCTCTATTCTTAACGTTTACTATGGCATGTTTGTTCCTATAGTAGGGAGGCAAGGCTAGGTATGACCCGCCTCTGAACGGCACGTATTTAGCTATGTCGAGATAGACATTATCGATTTTATCTACAGCCCACCCGGACCCCAAGTGTGTGTAGCGTTCTAGGTATTCTCGTATCTGCTGAAAACTTGTATCGATTGATGCGTCAATGGTCTCTGCATGTGTGACGACCTCTTGTTGACCTCGGAAGTAAGGCTGAACATACTCAGTGATACTCCCAACCTGCTTATCGAGCGACATTTTCACTGTGATCTGAAACTTGATACTTCCTAGATTATTTAGTTCCTGGTTGACCTTATCAGCTATCAGAGGCTTGATATCTATAATGTCTATGTTTCTATCAACGTGCATGCGCCAACCTCCCAAATAGTTGCCTACGGCGTGCTTAGTGCGCACGAACTGTAGGTCAATAGCTCTATTCTGTCATAATAATTCTAAAAGCTGTGGTTTTCTCATACGGGAATACCCGCCTAAACCCAAATCGTGTGCCTCGGCTTTCAGTTGTTTTACAGTGGGACGTGCTACGGGGGCATGTGATAACAATGCGGTTAACCCGGCTCTCCCCAGGTTTGAATAACCCGTGTGTCCAAGCTGTTTTGCTTGAGCTTTTAATTGTTTTACCGTAGGAGGGGCTTCTAAACCTAGTAATCTCAACAATGCTGACTTCCGCATTCTAGAATACCCGATAACACCTCTCTGTTTTGCGACCCGCTTGAGCTCGCTTACAGTAGACATCGTGTTTACACCTAAGAGAACCAATGTCTAATTGGTTCACAGTAAGGGGAGGTAACTCTTAAGCGGCTATCTTGAGCAGTCGCCTACGTTCTTTTATGTAGCCTTTTTTATTCTCGTAGATGAGTTGATGTCTGACTATGTTCGCTCCGTGAGCTTTACATAGACAGTAGTGTCCTTTAACCCCGATACCACACACAGAACATGTGTAGTTAGGACTTCCCATATGGAAACAACAGAACCCCTGATTCCTGCATTTCCTACCACAGGCCTCGGTCTTCCCCATAAGTATATATTCGCATCGGTATGGA
This sequence comes from Haliotis asinina, assembly GCF_037392515.1. Taxonomy (NCBI): domain Eukaryota; kingdom Metazoa; phylum Mollusca; class Gastropoda; order Lepetellida; family Haliotidae; genus Haliotis; species Haliotis asinina. Next base: position 7,430,845 of record NC_090290.1, on the reverse strand, counting down.
GCGGGTCTCATGTTTACTTATATAGGTGTTTTAGTTTAATTGCTTCGCAACCAACGCAGTAGCTGCTATACCCAACACTATGAAGCCCAGTTCACGATTCATTTGTCCCTTGGATGGTGTGTAGTACTGAGCGAGTGTGGGTTTATTGAGCGGTTCCAATTGTTTACCAGTTAGTAAATAGTATTCTTTCATTGCTTCATCGACATCGTAGAATGTTTTAATGGCATGGTTTTCACGCTTGAGTTGTTCGTTAATAAAATCGATCCTCTGGAGGCATTTTTTAACGTACTCGTCCTGTGCCTTTTGTAAGTTCTCAGTAGCGAGATCGTGCCGCTTCCTTTCTTCCTGTATTTCAGCCGCGTGATCATCTCGTAGTTTCGAGAAGAGGAAATTACTCCCGGAAAATGCCAGGGCATTCACTAACGCCCCACCGACCATCATAGCTATCGTGGCCATCCCTATATTTATTTCATTATATTATCAGGTATTATTCCTTGTTTTACTAGGATGTCTTTTGTGGCCATCGCCATACCAAGGTTCATTATGAGCATACCCATATCCTGCAGGTTGAAATCTAGCTTGATAGTTGGTTGTTTAAGCACCATTTTAGTCAACCGAGCGTACCCTACGGCTAGACTGGCGACCACTGTGGCGTGGTATGCGTCTTTGACGAACGTTTTCCCCTCAGACATTATGTACAGTATGGTTCAAAATTATTGAGAATAGCTAAAGCATTTCATATTATTAAACGAGAACAAATCAGATAAAATTGAATGTATTGTGAAAGTGAACTGACCTTTTCATGTTGTGTAGGTAACAATTTAATATTTTATCAAGTCTCCTTGAGCTTCACAGCACAGTCTAAGACGGGTAGGCATACTTCCTATCAGAGAGGTTAGTGTCTCGTGAGTTATGCTGTCCCAGTATCGGACCACTTCTCTCTTCATGTCTTCAATTTTTGTCAACCCCTTTTGATTCACACATTCCTTCATCATCCCCCAAATGTTCTCAATGGGATTTAAGTCAGGACTATATGCAGGAAATGGTAATGCAGTCACATTTTTCTCCTGAAACCACTGCTTGGCATGTTTTGCGGTGTGTTTAGGATCATTATCTTGCTGCAAAATCCAGTCATTTCCATAAAACACATGTGCACTTGGAAGGAGAAAATTATCTAATATGTTAGTGTAGCGTTGACTTGTCAGATTTCCCTCGAACACACACAGCGGGGTCGTTCCTAATAAGGATATCCCTCCCCATACATGAAACTTTGGGCTGTATTTAGGTCGTTGATACAACGGTGCTGACGCAGACTTTGTCCATATTTTCACATTATTGGGATATACCCATATTGAGCTTTCATCAGTAAAAATCACATTTTCCCAGTCAAAGTTTTCATGTGCCAAACACCACTCAACACGCCTGTCTTTATGTTCTTGTTTCATGAGAGGAGAAGGAATTCTAGTCTCTTTCTCCCATCCAAGATCAATCAAATTTCTTCTAACTGTAGATTTTGATACAACTGTTGATCCCCTTTCTATCATTTCATACCTGATGTTGGAGATGCTTGCCCTTTGCTTTTTAGACGCTAAAATTCCCAGCCGGACGCGATCTGAGAAGTCCAATTTTCTGGGTCTCCCTGCTCCTTTCTGGTGCCCAAAATCCTTTTCCTCTTTAAAATTCTTCCTAATCCTATACACAGTAGAAAGAGGAGTTCCTGTTCTCTCTGCCAATGTATTTACATCATCAATTCCTTGATTACACAACTCAAAAATCAACCTTCTTTTATCTTCAGCAGACATTGTTGACAGTGCTGAGGAAAATGACGTCTGCTACAAATTCAGGGGAGGTAACTCTAATTGTACTATACTCAGTAGGCCAAGATGAGTTACCTCCCTTATACCATTACTTAGTTTTAAGTATCAGTGAATCAGTTGAGGTGTTAGGATAGCTCAAAGTAAGAAGAAAAATTCTCAATAATTATGAACCAGACTATATATGATATAAAATATTAAAATTATAACATGATATGCGGGTCAACAGTGGGGCCTGCCGGCGGCGTGGGGGGTACCCCCACTCCCTCAGTTCCCTCACGTGTATATAACCATGTTATAACCACGGCAGCAGTTACACCTACAGCCAACAACAGTCGGGTTGGGTTGGTCACTTTATGTTGGTTACACCACCGTTTTTTACCGGCAGCTACTCTCTTAGGATTCTTCTGTCTGGTTACTGTTGAAGTGGTCTCCACCGTCACTGGTTCCTGTGAAGGGGTCTCCACCGTCACCTCGGGACTCACTGGTTCCTGTGCAGCATCCATCTATACTATTATTATTATTCTTTCTCTCAAATTGACAATGTTTTGCCGTGATAATCGCCGCCGTCACTGGAGCCAACAACATACCATATTTGTGGTACAGCCCGCAGCTGATAGAGCTCACGGCGTGTTCGATAAAAGGGTCTTTCTCGAGGTCCTCCCACAGGTAAAGTCGGCGCTCTGGTGGAATGGGAAAGAAGTATGACACAATACCGGTGTATATCTGGGTCATAGCCGATCCTATTGTCTTTGTCATTTCTGCTCCGAGCCGGGACTCGTATCTAGCGTACAGCTTATCGATTTCTTCGGCTGACATTTTGTTAATTTTATCCGGAGTGTAGTCTCCAAAGTAATGTTTGGCTTTGCCGCCAACAGCCAACGCCACCAGTTTCTCTCGCTTGTCATCAGTGGGGCCTGCCGGCGGCGTGGGGGAACCCTCCAACGACAATTGTTCGAGCAATTCCTCACACTCCATCTTATAATATAACAAGTAAGATTTAGTTTTAACTATATAATACCCGATACAGACAAAACACAGAGAAATGAAGGTTAAGTTGCACACGACAAATACTTCAAATATCATAGCTATGCTTAGCTTTGCTTAGCTATGCTTAGCTTTGCTTAGCTTTAGCTTAGCTTTGCTTAGCTTTAGCATACTATATATGCTACTGGTTGGTCGGTCTTTAGCACGAGCTTAGCGTGTTTAGTTTCAGCGAGCTGTTTCTTCACCCGTTCCCGTTCTAATTTACTCATCACATCGTTCTCTCTCAAACACTCCTCGAACGAATCCCTGTCCTTGCAGTGAAATAAGGCCACCCATCGCGTCTGCTCCCTGAGGTCTTTCAACACCGAGTTGAACTTCTGCGTTAGCACCCAGACGCTGTGATTTGCATGCCGGCCGGAGAAGGCCAGGTACGATAGCATGTCTCTCTTTTTTGTTATCTCGCGATTAGCGCTGCAGTCGTCCAGTATAAACAGCGTCGGTTCCCCTTTAAATTTCTCGTGAAGAGCTTTCAACCAGTCCTGCAGGCGTGTTCCAGGGTCGATTTTGTGTACGTCCGGGTCCGTCATCACCCAAGGTCGCGCGTACGTTTTATTCATGCTCAGAGTAGGGCACATGATAACGATGTTATCGAACACATCCTTGTAGTAACCCTCCAACATATCCAACACGAAAACGGTCTTCCCACAGCCAGTCTGCCCGCACACTATGGCGCAGTGTGGGTCAGTGGGTAACCCCAGGGGGTCTCCCCCACTAGTAGATGGCTTGCACGAATCTCCCATTGTCTATATTAAGTTGCGCGTCCATAATAACGTACAGATATAATTTCAACTTACCAGCGGTTTGAGCCTTCTTAGTAATCTGGATGGTTATCCCTTCGCTGCCGTTATCTATACGGCGCCCGCTACCGTGCAGTTTATCATCATCCGTGGATCGCATGTCCAACCATAGGGCGTACTTGGTGGTCAGGTATTCACCGATCTGCACGGAGCCTAGGTCCAGGTCCTTTGTTATGTAGTCCCCCACTGGTAGCTTTTTTATCTCATCCCACTGCTGGTGTGGTCTCATACCATGACTGAACAGCTGGTTGGGCACGCCCTCGATGGTAACTTCCACCTTTTCAATCTCGGGGTTGAAAAACTTCTCGCTGTCCCTCCGGAATGGATCGTAATCCTCCACGGGAACGACCAGGATACCTTTCATCGATCGCGCCGGCACGTTCAGGTTGATATTCCACACAGTGTCGCTCTTATCTCGCACGACTGATCTATGCCTCAGTACGCGATCGTACAGGATAGCCATCTTCCCAGAGTACTGGCTTCGAACCTGCCTGGCCAGCTCCGGGCTAGTGACCATGTCGAACTCCAGAGAGATGTTGTCTATGGCATAACTAGCCTCATCACCGTTCGGCGTACGCACTACTTTACTATAGTCGTTAAACGTGAGCTCGTATTCGAGCCTATCACCCAGCGCGGCCTGGTAAAACGGCGCGTGTCCCGTGAGCAACTCGAAGTCGAGCGGCACGCAGAATCGATTCCCGTATGCTAGAGCGATGGCCTTTTCACCGTCCGATAGCTTGTCTTGCTGGTCTGTCGTGAAGACGTATCCTATGCGCGCCCGGGTTGATTTGCTGATACCCTGGTACACATCATTGACTCGTTCTCCCTCGCTTTTCCAGAGATCCTTGTAGCAGTGAAACACGTCGCTGTCGTCGATGCTCAGCACCTCGTTACCGCTGATCTTGACGGTCGTTTTCTTGATGATAGCTCGACCCACGTTCCGCACTAGCTCGCGTTTGTCGTTGTCGGAGGTCAACGTGATATTGAACGCCAGTCGAACAGTGCCTGGTACAATGAGGTCATTCTCACCAAGGTTTGGAAATCTAACCAGCAGAGTTTGATTCTGGTCTATCTTGCTGGGATTGTTGGTGATGGTCACCGACTGTCGCACGGCTCTGGCGCCTAATGGCTCTCTCAATCTTCTGAAAGGATCTAATTTTCTGCCGTACATTGTTATATATAAATAAAATATATTTAAATACTAATGGATGAAGACATAGATATGACGGAGATGCCGGGCGCTAGTGCCCAGGCATTCGATGATGAGCAGGAGACCTCATTTACTAGTTCATCATTGAACCAAGAACTTTTGGCAACAACGGTAGATGATTATTACGAAAGTTTAAGAAGAGATAAAAACTACGTTGAACCACAGGGCCGATACCTTGATAATTTTTTTATTGATACAAAGGGTGTTCTAGCCTTAAGTCTGACCCAGGGGTTGACCTCGTTAACAAGCGCAATAAAAAACCACTGGCCTTGTCAACTCTAGCCAGACGCCATGGTGTCGAATTTATCCGTGAACATCTAAACATGCATGATTACGTTGGTACAATACCTAAGTCCGTTGTTGAAGATCTGCAAGCTACCAGATCCCACCTCACCACTAGAGATGAAATGACACCACAGCGTGCCACAGAAGCCTCAGACAGCATAGAAAAACTGTTGAGCACCTACTGGGACAAACCGTTACCGGGGTTTGACTTTCCGGTAAGGGAACTGCGCGGCTTAGACGAAGCCGTGAAACGCGTGCGTGGAGAACTCGTGAACAACATGGGGAAACTGAACGAAATCGACGAGCACATCGCTAGGGAAAAAACCAAACTCAACGAAACTGAAAACGATGATATGAAGCGTCGTATCAATGAACGACTACGTGATTTAGAAGACGAGAGACGTACACGATTGGAATCCGCTTCCTCGAATCGTGAACAGCTTCGATCCCAGATCAGTCGTATTCGGGAAACAATCGATAGAATACTGAACGAGGATACAACTTTAGCCAACAGGATTCGGATATTGTTCCGGGAGCAAGGGATCACCATCGCCAGCATTCTGACTGCATTGGGTTTCATCATATCAACCCTGGTGGTGTCACTGACGGGGGGAACCCCTGTGGGTCCTGCCGGCGGAGGGGGAACTCCAAGTGGTGTTAAAGACTGGATTAAAAAACTCGGGGAAGGCCTAGCTAAACTGGCTGGTAAAGCCGCTGAAGCCCTTCCCGGCATACTGGGTAGCATCGTCTCGTGGTTGTTGAGCGCTCTGTCTAAAACTGCCATGTGGCTCAGTCAAAACCTGTGGGCAGCCATCGTCGCCGTGGCGGGTCTGGTGTACGTAGCGGCTAAGAAATCTTTAACCAAATAAGTCCCAAAGCTACCCCACCAACCACTAGGGCTGTTTTATTATCAATATGCTGCTGATAGGGGGGTACCCCCACATGCACATGAGGGTGTGTGGGGGACACATGAACTTTAGGCTCCGGGGGTGGCGCCACTATACCCTTTTCACGTGGTTGGGTGTGTGGGATATGGTGGGCGTTAATATCGGGGTTGATACCCAACTTTTGGCCCGCCGTGGCTATGACTATTTTGTTGTTATAATTCACCTCTTTTTTTATTCTCAGTTGCATATCACTCGGAGCCATGTACAACCCCACGCCGAACACGTAATTGACTTTCGATCTGGCGTTTTCTAACGCTTTTTGGTAGCGGTCGATGGCCCTCGGGAGATCAACTGGAGAATTAATAGTATCATCAACGTTGGCAACGAACTGTTTCTGAGTGTCGAAAGCAGCTCCCTTACCTATGATGTTGGAACGCGTTTGCGCCTGCGCACCCAACAGCGCCCACACGTACGTTCGAATCGAGTCGTTCAAGCGTATTGTACCAGCACGAGTGAATTCTTTCGATATTTTTGAGATCATTTTAGTCCAGGCTGTGGCTGCATCAGGATTGGTTTGCTTTATACAGCTGACATGGATCTTTTCATTCGTTGTGGGGCCTGTAAATGTAAGACGGTTTGGGTTGTATGAACCATCTTTAGAACCGGCCTGATATGTTCCGAACCTGTAGAAGTACACGAGAACTATACCGAGACCATGGTTCACACCAGGAAGGCGAAAGTCTTTATTCGTTGGAATCTCAAACTCCCCACAAATACGTTCATAAGCGCGTCTATCATAGGGGTTATTCGTCATACTCCACGCTTTATCTTGGGGGAGAGGAGCACTTATTTCCTTCAATATTCGTCTCGTTTGATAATAAATATGAAACAAAATAACCGCCTTACTCAGTTCGTCTATACCGTAGTCTGGTGTCACACCCGACCCTGTCGTCGCACACCACACAGCAAAGTTTAGTTGGTTCTGCCAAAACTGCATTGGGTTTTGATTCCAGTTTACCACCGCCTTCGCGTTATTAACGGACACGATATATTTTTCAAAGATATTAATAAAGGTTGTTTTAAACCCCGTACCATCTGCATTCACCACGATTTTCAAGTGTGCTAAATCCATATTATAATATATAAATTATATATTATAATATGTACATAACACTTCCACGAATAACGAGCGGTGAGGCCGTTCAGCTGACGCACGCGATCGATAACACGTCAGGTCAACTCGAAGTCGCACTCTGCGATATCACCTACCTACCGCAATGGACTAACATTAATATCAGCAACAATAAGCTGTTCGTTAGTGGAACTCGCAGTCAGATAACTGACGGCTACTACAGTGTGTGCTCTCTCAACGACGAGGTCTTCAAACCCCTGGGAGCCGAACTCAAGATGAACGACTCAAACGGTACAGTGGTGTTAATCAACAACGGAAGAACCTCCTTGAGGCTCGGCCGACCATTAGCGAGGATACTCGGTATGTCTCCCGACGAGATAAAACCAACAACAACCGTCACAGGCACGAAGTTACCCGACCTAGTACCGTACCGAGAGCTGTACATTCATCTCGATCAGGTGAGCACAACATACAACATTCAAGGAGGTCACCCTTCCACTATACTGAGAGCAGTGCCGGTGAAAACTGAGAAATTCAACGACGGTAGAACCGAGTCGTTTTCACCACGGCAGTATAAGAGATTAACCCAGGGCAACATACCTGAGCTGACAATATCGGTGTTAGATATAAATCATAATCCTGTAAATATAGGATACCTCAGCTTAACGCTTCACGTAACATGACCAGCGCACAAGGACCCGGAGTGAAAAAATGCGTCAATATCGGGATCTCCGACCTCGGAGACACACGCGGTTTCGACGCTCCCGGAGTAGATGGTAAATCGTATGCCTTGCAACTGAAAAACAACATTTACAAACGCGTTGAAATCCCCTCCGGTGGAACCCTAAGTGATATGATAGATACCACAAGAGCAACAGTAAACACTAAGTACTCCCTTGTCAACACCGGTGATAATAATTGGGTAATATACCCATCGTTCGGTGGTAAACTGTTCGACTTAGACGATGTTGAGAGCACTACCGTCGTCAAAAACAAACCATATATGCTCGTCTTCACCGAAGATGACAAGTGGGTGTTGTTACCCGAGAACGACTGGTTTATTAATATTAGACTCGTCTCTCCCTACGTGTTTACTGATAATAAAGACAACCACCTAAACAAAGTCTTGAACAATGGAACCCTGCTCGTGGCTTACGTCCCAACTCAGAGACGTAGCATAGTCGTCAGCCCAGTCAACACTATAGCAGCCCACATGCTATCGAGTAAACCAGCCATACAAAACGTGAAATTGCAGTTGGTGTCTGAATTCGAAGGCGTGGTCAAGATACTAGAGAGTCTACCGGCAAACTCAACATTGATCATCAAAGTCTACCTAGGGGAACCATCGGTGAATGAGGTCGAGATCGTGAAGGGGATCAAACTCGGGTGGGTGAAACGACACCAGTATCAAGTTTGCAACGTTTACGTGCGGGTGGGTGTCGGCTCCAACACCAGTCTGCAGGGGGTCAACGTGATCGTGGAAAACAAGATATCACTAATCAATATCTTCCTGCCTGACAACATACACTTCATGGGTATGAAGTTAACCCCTGAATTATTATCAGAAAACCAGTTGGAAATTATATCGTAATAGTATAATAATGACCAGTCATCGTCCCAACACTACGCTTAACGACCTGGGAGATACGGAGGGATTCGATCAGCCTGGTGAGGAAGATGAATTATACATCCTGCACTTCAAAGACAACGTGTACAAACGGGTGTCGTTATCAGATTTTAAAGAGCCCAAATGGTTGATCAACTTAACACCAGCCTCACCTTATATCACAATAGGTGAAAATGGGGTGATCTCTAAGATTAAGAACAACGGTAGTTGGGTCGGGGATTTCATTCCGGAGAGGGCATTAATCATGATAACTACTGGTCCCGGAAAAAATAGGTTAAGGACTATAGTAAAAAATAAATTACCATTTCGCAATAATCCTTATAACGTATATATTGATATATCCTCCCCTTTCACACTCATCATAGAAGTCTTCTTTTTCTATTTAGGTAATGAAAACACCTCAAAAGTACACCAAATTTTACCCGGGGTGTCAATACACTGGTTTGACGAACACAAAAGCCAATATTGTCGTATTGTTATACAACAGGATACCCACGGGGCCCCTATAAACCGCTTAATAAGCCTCAGTGGGGTTTTTATTACAACAGAAAAGTCTATTAGTCTCTCACCTATTACCCTGACTGATGGTCTAGATCTTGTAGGCTTCAAATACATTAATAGACAATTAACTGAAACCCAATTAAAATATCTTTCAAAATATATATTATAGGATGGGTCTGTACCCAGTCGTAGAGGAAGTAGCGAAGACGTTGGAAACCGTAGATGGGTTCCGCTTGAGGCAGTTATGTGATGTGAAACGTCAACTAGAACAAGACCGTGACACGCGGAAAGCACTATGTAAAAAGTATAATAGAGCTTTCAATATCGTGAACGGGGCTGACACTACCCTTATGGCAACCAGCATGGGACTAGGGGCGGCAGGCGTTGGGTTGTTAACCACCATCGTGGCTGCACCTATAGTGCTAGGTATTGAAATAACGGCTGGGGTGACAGGGTTGGTAGGGTTGGCGCTTAAGTTAGTATCACGCAGACTTAATCGTAAGGCATTGAAACACGACGAGATCAGGGTTCTGGCCGAAGCAAAGCTGAACACAGTGAGTGAGCGAATTTCCACGGCACTCTCTGACAGTAAGATCTCAGAAGAGGAGTTTCGTTCAATCCTATCTGAACTCAAAAAATATAACGAAATGAAACAAGATATTCGGTCCAAGTCTCGTAAGTCTGCTATCAGCGAGGACGAGAAAAAAAAGTACATAGAACAGGGGATACAAAAAGCCCAGCAAGCCTTTATTATGAACACCAAAGAGATCGTAGGCGGTTCACGTTAAACTGTTTCATCGATATAAACATAACATAGGGGAACACGAGGGTGATAGCCGTAAGCGAGCCACCGATCCTATATGGTCAGTCAAAACTTACAACATAGATAAAGTGGATATGAAAGCCGACGAACCTAACTTGTACTACTTGAGGGATGGGCCGGGTAGGGGATTTGTAAGAGAAGAATTATTGATCGTACCGTACGGCACAGTGTTACCTCCTACCAAGGCACAGTAATTACCGCCAACTTTTTTATAGTAGGGGTAATAGTAGCAAGAGCTAAGGGCCCAACCAAAGCCTTATTTACTAAATAAGGCTTTGTAGAGACATTTCGTGAAAGTGGTCCAGAACCCCTATTCCCTATACTACTCAATGTTTGATGTTAATGTTTACTGGACTATTTATCGAAGAGTGATAAATTTCAAAGAAATTATTATTATTGCAATATGCAGTAGGTACATTATGAGCAGATATGAAATGAAATCCAAATTTATTTGCAGTTTGAAACCATAAGTGGAAATTATCTCGTAGTCCATGGAGAAGTAAGCTGCCATTATTTGATTGCTCGAAATGAAAAATGACTTGTCCAGGGCGTCAGGCGATGGGATTTTTGAAACCCTGCTGTACAGTCATTCTTGTTTCCTACGTTTTCAGTCAGTCTGTTCCAATACCTATATTAGAAACATACACTAATCCTGTCAAAGAATTCCATGTTGATACTAGATGTACAACAGGTTCCTGATGGATGATATCTGTGAATGCTGTTCTGAAATACACAGATATGGTTCCTTCAGGTGTGTTTGGCAATCTGAAAATAATCGACCAAACGATCCAGTGATCAACACTGTGAGCTCAATCTACCCAGCTGGGATACGACCAAGCCAATAAGGATGATCGCCCAATCCTGCATGTTATGAGAACGAGTTGCTCAAGACCAGTTCTATCCTGGATCTTCATGGGTAGGTCCATTATAATCTAAGGTATCTTGTTTCCATCATTGTTAATGCCATTGCTAGACAGGTCTGATTCCATAATCTGATGTTACTGCTACAAGTACAACTATCTGAGGTCAGACGTTAATGTATCAGAGATATGACAGTCTCAGCTCTTACATCAGGGGTCAGGGTCAGGGTCAGGGTCAGGGTCAGGGTCAGGGTCAAGTTTTGGATCAGGGCTTGGATTAGTAGATTCATATTTCGAAAATTCTTACATGGAAAGACAAAAGCAACTGCAGTATTGGTCTTGTACCACCGACTGTACTTCACAAGCACTTAATACCAATGAGTTCCTAAGATTTGCTTAGCAGCAGTCTAATAGTTGCCACACTTTCTGTCCTTGTATTTCACTCTTGTCAAATATTGTGCTTACCAATTATCATCAAGCTAGCACGTACAATTCATGCTAAACATCATACCTGCATCCAGCTTGTTGATGGCATTCTCGTAACAAACCAAAGCCTCGGCATACTGTCCAGTACGGAAGAGATTGTTGCCCTGCTGTCTCAGTTCAGCCACATCAGCTGGGAGAGGCAACACAGTGAAGACTGGTCGAGCCACATTCCCTTGTGCAGCATCCTGTTCTTCATCCTTGCATTGTTCACCAACACTAGTTGTACTTCCATTCTGTTCATCAACCTTCAATTGTCCATCTACACCCTCTGTTGATTTCTCAGTTCTATCTATTGCACTTGTGTCTTTACTGCTTGACACACAACCTTCATCTGTACTGTTTGACACAGCATCTGTGTCTTTACTGCTTGAAACAGCTGCCACGTCTCTATCACAAGTAGCTGCCAAATTACCTTGAACCTTCTTCCCTACTTCATCATCGTTCCATATATCTTTAGCACCACTTCCTGTTTTCCCATTATCAGATGAAGTGCTGCCTTGTTGATCTTTCCTGCCCGAGTCAGACTTTTCTGTCTCTTGTCGCTTTTCTTCCGCAAAACCGTTTTCAACAATATTTTCAGATCCATTAGCCTGCTTACTACACATCCCTTCATCAATCTTACTGGATGCCTCATCCTCAGTCTCACTACCTTCCACATCCTCAATCAACATCCGGTGACCTTTAGCTTTCTTCTCCTTCTTCTCCTGTTCAAACTTCTTCTGGTCTGCATCAGTCTCATTTAGTAAGTCCTGGATTGGACAAGTCAGAAGTGGGTAAGATAGAAACTGGTGTAAATACTTCATGCAGTTATTGAACAACAACAAAAACACAGGACAGGAGTATCATATTAGTGTAGTTCAGGAAGTCACACTGACAGATATGTGTGAGTGTGAAAACAGATTGTATTATTCAGTGAAATGTTTCAAGGCTTCTGAAAACTATGAATGGGTCTCATTCCTCAAATATGTATCAATAATAACTGAACATATGAATAGTAACAAACAGAATGTTCTCGTAAAATTATCCTCTTCATATTCACTGCAGCAATATGTAGACATAACTCTTTGGATTAGGTTTAACAAACATAGATTTCTGTTTTTCTTCACTTGACATTTTTAATAGTTGTCAGAATTCCGAAACCCTTCCAAAAGTTAACAAGAAGACACAGTCATCAATATCCTCCGCATTACCTCCAATTTAAGTCACACTTGTTGCCATGGAAATGCGAAAAATATTTTATTAACACTAATACACCACCAGATCTAGCTATGTGCCTAGTTTGGTGAAGAAATATTGAATGGTTTTCAAGTTTTGCTCCAGAAAAGATAATATGGATGGACAGAAGGGGTGCATTTTATACCCACCCCCACCCCAAAACACATTGCAGGGGATAAAAATGGAGTGGTTGAGGGAAAAAGGTTCATATCAACTCTGACCACCCAATCCACAAGGTCACATATAACAGCAACCCGTGAAGATTCAAATCAGGATTGGTATCTTTATGTAGGTCAATGCTCATGCTGCTGATCACTGGATTGTCTCGTCCAGACATATAACTGGAATATTGCTGAGTGTAGTGTTAAAAAACATCTAAGCATCTTTGCATTGGTTGTGAAGGTGCTTAGTTAAACCCACAATCCAGTCAGTTCCCAGTTTAGTCCCATTTCACAAGGTTGGTTTTGACTGTTACATTTTATAAACATGAGTGAGTGAGTGAGTTTAGTTTTACGCCGCACTCAGCAATATTCCAGCTATATGGCGGCGGTCTGTAAATAATCGAGTCTGGACCAGACAATCCAGTGATCAACAACATGAGCATCAGTCTGCGCAATTGGGAACCGATGACATGTGTCAACCAAGTCAGCGATTCTGACCACCCAATTCTGTTAGTCGCCTCTTATGACAAGCTGAGTCGCCTCTTATGGCAAGTATGGGTTGCTGAAGGCCTATTCTACCCCGGGACCTTCACGGGTCTTATAAACATGAATGAATTTGTCTCAAAGACTTCAGGAAATTTATATTCCTAACATACTAGTAATCCATTAAAGATGTAAAATTTGCAAATGCATTTTGTGCAACTTGCCAAGAACTCCAATAACTACACAGTTTGTCTTCTTAGTTTCTGTGCATAAGCAACAAAAAAAAAACAGAAAATAATTCATAATTGCGACTAACTGATTATTTTCAATGGCTGATCAGTTGTAATGAATTAACCATCAATAATGACATTAAAATCTGGTTAAAATCAATTTCCAACACTAGTCTTATACCACACTCAACAATATTCTAGCTATATGTAGCAGTCTGTAAATAATGGACCTGATTAAAATCTCATAATTGATGGAACTGTTTGCGACAATGGTTATTCATAAAGGATGTACTATCATACTGATGACAATTTTGCAACATTTAGACTAGCTTCAATTCACAATCATCTAACCTGAGCTTTTTTATTGGCAGGTTCCAACTCCAATACTCTTTTGAAATCTTTCACAGCTTTCCCGAATTCCTTCTTTCCTTTGTGTGCGGTGCCTCGTCTCAGTAGACCTGCAGTCAAAAACGTGTTGTTCTGTAGTCAAATATATTTCAACAAAGTCCTCCATTGAAACTGTAACAACATCGAAACTGTAACAGCAAGGCGACTGTAACAACATGGAAACTGTCACAGCAAGACAACTGTAACAACATGGAAACTGTCACAGGATGGCAGCTGTAACAACATGGAACAATTTCCTGTCATCTCCATTTTAACTAAGGCTTGGCAATAAATCTTCTGCGAGTAAAGCGATAACATAAAAAGAATCATGAATTGTTCAGTTGTTTTACATACAAAAAAACTTCCATTATATCATAAAACAGTCTGAAAATACAAACTAAAGTATAATACAATATAAGAAGCATGCCTGTAACATATCGATGGATATAACAAACTAATTATTTTGTCCTAGCTAGTATATTTCAATCAAAACGTGCTAAAGAAATAACAGGTATACAAAACTAACATAAGTTGTCCCCTTGCTTGAGTTTAGTTTAACAGCTTACAATACAGTGAATCATTGCCTAAAACCAGTCACTTTAACTGTTTACCACTGAAAATCAAATGAGAACACAGTTGGTAATATTTCTCTGAAAATGATGTTATTTTACACTGCAAAACAACGTGTTTCAATTGTATAATATACATATGAGACAAACACTCATAAGTAAGACATACACTTGACACAGGGAACATGGAGCATCACTTTACCGACCTTTGATGTTATCTGGTTCTGATTTCATCACCTCACTAAGGTCTGTCAAACATTTGTCCCAGTCTCCCGTCTTCAAGTCTGGAGAACAAAAAGTGAAACTTGCTAACTACCTCTCTGTCAAAATAATTTGTTTGTTTGTATGGTAACGCTGCACACAACAGTCTTAAAGCTATATAGAGATGGTCTGTAAATAATCAAGTCTGAACTAGATAATCCTGTGATCATCAGCATGAGTATTGATCCACACAGCTGAGATACAATGGCGTGTGTCAGCGAAGTCAATGTGTCTGACCACTCAAACACTTTAGTTGCCTCTTCGGTGATGGAAATCAATTCCTTCCTGGATTTTTTTGGCTCCCAAATATGAAATGACTAAAGCACTGTGATATCTGCAAATGATTAGCTCTATCCAAAAGCCCCTAATTTTATCAATGAGTATTTAACATTTAGATAATTTCACACCCAAATAATTTCATCTTTTGTCAAACAAACATACTTGATATGAAACGCTGTTTGAGTGAGTGGCTTTAGTTTTATACCACTTTTCAACTATATTCCTGCTGTAAGTAGTCGAGTCTGAACCACACAATCCAGTGATAAAAAGCACGACCAGTGCAATTGGGACACAATGACATACATATGTCAACCAAGTCAGTGAGCCTGACCATCAACGCCTGTTAGTTGCCTCTTACCACAAGCATGGGTTACTGAAGGCCAATGTTCTAACCTGGACGTTCCTGGTTGAAAAGCTGTTTGAGACAAACACTAACTGTCCATCATATTACTTGATCCTAAAAAGGAAACTGGAACTGGAGTGAGTGAGTGAGCTTAGTGAAATACATGTACCAATCCCGTTAGTCGCCTCTTACAAGCAGAGACACCTTTCATGGCAATCATTGGTTGCTGAAGGCTTATTCTTCCCCCGACCTTCACAGGGAGTTATGCGTATGACAGTATTAGACAACACATCATATTTCTGAACTTATTTAATCAGCATTTTCTGAGGACAATTACCTTTCACAATTCATGAAATCAGCACTTACTGAGACATGGGAACATTCAGGATATATCATGCAGGCCATACTCACAAGCCAGGGCCCTGTTGTTGTACGAGGCTGTTGTTGGCAGCAACGAGATGCTTCTGGAGTAGTACAGCACCGACTCCTCATAGTCACCAGACCGAAACGCCTGCAATAGCCAGAGTCCATTATTGATCAGTTCAACTTTTTACCTATATTCCAACCTGTGACTGATTCACTTGGGAAAACTAAAGCAGTTAATATATAGTAAATCTTTCATATTTCAACCAAAACAGAGACAGAAAACCATACTGACACTTGTCAACAGACCACGAAGATAGTGGTTAGAACTGCTCTTTATCAATCCACACATGTTACAAGATACAACTTTCAGGATTTGGTGGTCAGGCTGGCTGACTTGGTTGACACATATCATATCATATCATATCATATCATATCATATCATATCATATCATATCAAATCATATCATGTCATATCCCTATTGCACAGAACAATGTTTATGCTGTTGATCCCCGGGTTATGTGGTCCAGACTTGATTATTTACAAACCACAGCCATATAGCTGCAACATTGCTGAATGCAGCACAAAACTAACCTCACTAACAAGTAAAGTGTGGCTAGGCAGCAGACAATATACACCACTGTGAAACAACTTCACAAAACACACACTGAAACTCATTATCAATTTGTTCTTATCACAGGCAAACAATTAATGCTGATTCTAAATTCTCAGCTAATCAGTAGTCTATGCTTGCTGCAAAAGGTGACCAAGACGTTTGAGTAGTCAGACTCCAGTTGGTTCAAGTCATCATATGCAATGTGTGTAGAAATAGAATGATGCTCATGATGTTGATCACTGGATTGTCTGGTGTGATCATTTCCTAGCCAGATCTTCAGGATTTCTATTTCCCCCTCAGCAATGACTTACATAACATCACTGCCATAGGCTAATTTGCATATCACATGACCACTCTTTTCTCTTGTTTGTAAACAACAGTGCAACTTCATAAATAAGCAGAGACTGGCATAATGCAAGCAATTCAGCGAGGTTTTCACATCATTTTAAATGTTTTAATATTCTTCTCCAACTGAGACAGTTAGGATTAAGACAATGCACAGTATATTTCAAACCAGCTGCATTGTCTCCTCTCCATAAGGATTTGATGGCAGCACACGGAGCCACAAAAAACAAAAAGAGGATCACTTCACAAATCAAAATAGTGTTACACCTTTTAGGATAGTTTCCCAGTGAAAGGAAACCTCTCTAACAATGATGCAAAATTAGACTCATCAAAAATATAAACGCTAAGAAATATGTACATCATATTGAATGGACTGTCACATCTTTCTGGCCTGTGGCAGAGGTACTATGCTGGCTGGCCGCATGGAACTCTGGGTAGGAGAGTGCTATATTTGTGCATGACTCACCTCATTTCCTTTGTCCTTCTCCCTGTTGGCCTTCATTAGCTTTTCTTCAGTAGACAGACCTGTAACCAGACAAAAGAATTCTTCTGTTTGTTTGTTTAATGCAACACTTATCAAATTTTGAAATCTTCCAATATTATAGTATCCTTTCGATAATCTACTCTGGGCCAAAAAATCAAATGACCAATGTTTGTAGCAATCTTTGTTAGCTTAATCCTGAGGACCCTTAAAGGACCAGGGTAGAATAGGCCTTCACCAACCCATGCTTGCCATAAACTGCAACAATGCCTGTCGTAAGAGGCAACTAACAGGATCAGGTGGTCAGGCTCACTGACTTGGCTGACACACGTCATCGGTTCCCAATTGAGCAGATTGAAGTTCATGCTGTTGATCACTGGATTGTCTGGTCCAGACTCGATTATTTACAGACCACCGCCATATAGCTGGAATATTGCTGAGTGCAGCATAAAACTAAAATCACTAACCCTTGGCATGGTGCCCTACCTTCAGTTCCTGGTGACCTATGGCCTGTTTATATTGTATTGTCTTCAGTTGCAAACTAGTGCAACATAGGTTTACATGATAGTTTCAAAAGCCATCTGTGATTCTCTTATTTAACAGTCCATCAATGACTGAATTTTTAACTTGCATTTACAATGCATGCAAAACCTTTCTCATCACTCTTTGGTTGAAATATTGCTGCTGTGACGTCACTCACTCACACACACTGTTCAACACCGTGCTAAGCAATAAAAGCTGTATGGTGACCTGCAACGCTCAGAGAATCCCCATACATTATCTTGCTTACAGCTTTAGGCTTGCTTATGCAATCAAATGTCAGTATTTTTCAACTGGTCACATTAAGAGTCACAACTATTCAAGACACTTTCAGATCTTTCAGAAAAAGTGAAGCGCATTTTGTGGTTTTACAGTGTGAAAACTTATCTATAACAACACAGAAAAGGACTTTTGTATCAAGTGATGTCTAAATGTGAGTGATAGTCTGATAAACATGGATGAAATAAATCAAACGCATGAAGAAAAAGCACAATTTGAAAAGAGTTGTCCTCCTTCATAGGTTTGTGGTTTGTTTACTGAAAACATGGCTGGGAGTTAAGGTCCTCAAAACCCATGTTTCTACATGCATACTTCTGATCAGTGTATCATACATCATATAGTCCACATAATGCTTACTTATTAAGAGTGTTTGTGTGGAATTTAAAGGTCACATGCAACCAAAAAATCAAACATAATTAAAACACATTTATCACTTATTCATGACATATGATATACATTGCTGCTTTTAAAAAACAAATAAACACAATTATAAGCGTACAATCGCGGTTCAAAAGTGCAATATTTTGTACTTGGGCTTACTTCCCCCGAAACAAATCCCTCGGGAGACCGAACCCAGTCATAGCGGGTGGATATGCATTCAAGTGTAACGACGGCTTCCGATTGGCTGGTTCATTTGCTGATATGCTGAGGGTTCATTGTGTGTACAGAAAGATGATCTCTTTGATGGGCATTTTAGAAGTATAGCCAGTCACAAGAAAGTAAGATTCTTTATTGATAACAACTTCTTTTTGTGTACTTGATGCGTCGTTTCAGTATGGATTCATATACTGTTGTCAAACAAAATCATATACACGAAAAGAAGTCGTTATCCATGAAGAATGTATATAGAGATGTTGGGTTTGGAAAATACATGTTCTCTGAATTTGCGCTCGATCCAATAAAAAATCATCTCAGTAGAGATGGTGAACTACTGGAAACTGTCATTCATCCAAGTACAAAGCAGGACTTGAAACTGACAAGAGTTTGCACCAGTTTCCGTCAGATCCAGTCATCCGAAAAAAATGAATGTAGTTTGTTTGCAACCCACAGACATAAAAACGTCATGTGTATCACACGTGCCTAATTACATAATGTGGCAGACACGGGACTCGGGTGCACGAGTCATAAATCAACTTATTTTCTTTATGTCGTATAGTCTGATAGGTGTTAATTTCAAATTGCATGTGGTCAATGATTGAAGCTGTGTATTGCATGTTGTCTTTAGCAGGCAGGCAGACAGACATACAGGTGTCAATAAACCAGACATTGAGCTTTCTCTGTGGCAGAGACTGCTTACCAAATTCAACAAGTTGTTTTACGTAACAAGTAGATTAATTACTTGTTTGTGTACGCAACCAAGATTAGACTACTGCTCATGACCTCAGACGCTGGGCATGCATACCGTTATGGACGCAGCGCAGCACAGCAGTTGAAACCAGTTTTCCCCCCAGCGCTGGGGGGAATTTAGTGAAACGTTTGAACTCCGATTTCGCGGGCTTTTTTTTCATCGCGTTTTTTTCAACTTTATAGGTTGAATTGGCATTTTTTATGATTTGTTTCGGCAAGTGCATACTGAAAGGTACCAGAATCTGCAAAGATGTGTTTTACGTTGCATGTGACCTTTAAATATCCCCAAACAAAATCAGAAAACTGTCAACTCTGTCTCTTAAAACTGTATGTGGGGTACCTTTTGTAGAGATCTCACTGTCCAGATTACCAGGTAGGCCTTGATTCAAAGCGTTCTGTTTCCGTTTGGTTTTCTCACCCTCTTTGTCCACTTTCTCCAACTCCTTATCTAAGTCGACCCTGGAGACACAATACAGAATAAAAGTTTGTAGACCTAGCTTTGACGACGATACATAGCTTTGATGACAATACATAGCTTGACGACGATACATAGCCTTGGATGTAGAACATTCCTGACAAGACATGGGTAGAACTGGACACTTCAAACTGGACTTTCCGAGAAATGGACACCTCAAACTCGACATGGGGAGAACATGTACACCTCAAATTGGACATGGGGTGATATGTACATTTCAAACTGGACATGGGGATATTACGTACATATGAACTACACATGGGGAGAAATTGACACCTTGGACTGGACATGGGGAGAAATAAACACCTCAAACTAAACATTGGGAGAAACAGACACCTCAAACTGGACATGTCAAGAAACAGACACGTGAACTGGGCATGGGGACATATGGACACCTCAAACTGGACATGGCGAGAAATGGACACCTCAAACTGGACATGGGGAAAAATGGACACCTCAAACTGGACATGGGGAGAAATGGACACCTCAAACTGGACATGGGGAAAAATGGACACCTCAAACTGGACATGGGGAGAAATGGACACCTCAAACTGGACATGGGGGACATATGGACACCTCAAACTGGACATGGAGAGAAATGGACACCTCAAACTGGACATGGGGAGAAATGGACACCTCAAACTGGACATGGGGAGAAATGGACACCTCAAACTGGACATGGAGAGAAATGGACACCTCAAACTGGACATGGGGAGAAATGGACACCTCAAACTGGACAGAGGGAGAAGTGGACACCTCAAACTGGACATGGGGAGAAATGGACACCACAAACTGGACATGGGGAGAAGTGGACAACTCCAACTAGACACGGGTATATTATGTAAACAAATGTACATGGGGAGAAATGGACACCTTGGAGTGGACATGGGGACAAATGGACACCTCAGACTGGACATGTCGAGACAGAGGCACCTGAACTGGACATGGGGAGACATTGACAGCTCCAACTGGACATAGGGAGACACTGACACCTCCAACTGGACACAGGAAGACATTGACAGCTCAAACTGGACAGCTCCAACTGGACATGGGGAGACATTGACACCTCCAACTGGACATGGGGGAGACACTGACACCTCCAACTGGACATGGGGAGAGTATGGACACCACAGGTCAAGACTGAGATGTAACACTACATTCATATGAGTCAGACACTTACTTTTCCCATTCCTTGTGATCTCGGGGCTTGACTCTTCTTTTGGATTTCTCCTCATTAGTTCCATTCTGCTGAGAGCAAAGAAAAACCTGTATTGCTGAGACTTCCTTCATTAAACGGAATCGTCAATTGACCAACACAAACAAAATGTATAGAAAATGACTTTTTATAATCATAAATGACTGCCTCATTGAGTGAGTACAATTTTAAGCCACTCTTAAACAGGTGACACAAGAAATGGGCTTCATTGTGTACCCTACCGCTACTATATATCATCTAGGCAATTCAAGCCTCTATTCAATAAAGAGAACAATCAGAAAAGAGGGAAAATGATACAATTATATTCAGAATGAGAAATCATTATCACAAGAAAAATAACCTACAAACTTATATCAGATAACCATAATAAACTAAGACTAAAAAACAAAATATTCCTTGGGGTTTTTTAACGTTTGTAACGAACGAGTGATCAAAGACACCCCTACTGTACTCAGTATGGTAATCATGATAAATGATTCATACCTTTGCATTGGACATTCCTATAACCCCTGATCTGATGGGAGGAAGGTCAGGGTCACCTGATATAATGCCTGAACCGGAAGTCAACATTTCTTCTTTGTTTTTCATTTCCTGATTCCAGTCCTTGAGGCCATCAACAAGATCCTGTTTATCACCAGGGTCAAGGTCAGACAGTCGAGGCAGAGGCTGATCCTTCCGTAAAGCTCGGCTACACAGGATATAACAAGCATTATTGTGTTGTGCTATTTTAATTAAAAAAGTCAATCTGCTCACACAAAAAAATAAGTGTAATGTCTTGTGGAATGTAACAGGTGGAATGACTTGAAATATTATGACATGAAAAAGGCTATAGAAACAGGGGTAAGGTCATTTGGTTTGCAATGACAAAAGACCTAAATAACACATTTAAGAAGTCTACAAAATTATCAAAGGGATCCTGTTTGCATTGAGATCCTCCGTTGGTGGGTTGAAGAAATGAGAAGTATGTGGTGAAAATCCTTAACACACACTACAATTAGAAGTGGTAACCATGGCTCAATTTGAGAGATGTTAACCTACTTGCACCAGGTGCAACCTAAGATAAACACCTAGCTGCACCAGTCAAACACCAGCTTCACTAATTTTATTGCAAGATGTAGATGCAATTATTTAGATGTCTTACTCAGAAGTTTACCCACTCAAAGACTGACTTGCACCTGGTGCAAGTTAGACTAAGAACTAGTTGCACTAGTGCAAGTAACAGAGCACTAAACTGAGCACTGGTAAGTTGCCCCAAATTCTGGCATACCTGTTTGGGGCCAATTCTGTGAGCTTGTTCTCCGCTAACTTTTCAAGTTGAGGAAAAAAGCCTTCCTCCCCGGACCTGAGTGAAGAAAAAAAGCATGAGTGACACTGACAGTACTACATACATAACAACATGACGAGCAGGAATGTTCAACTCCAAAGTGAATGATATCTGGCTCCACACATACAACTGTCACTCTTTGTTAGCATGTTTATCATTTAACATCACATTCAGCAATAATCCAGTTACATGGTGTCAGTCTGTAAACAGCCAAGTCGGGAGCAGACAATCCAGTGGTCAACATCATGAACATCAATCTATTCAGTTGGCATATGATGACGTGTCAACCAAGTCTGACCACCAAATCCCATTGGTCACCACATATGAGCATGGGTTGCTTCAGACCAATTCTTCACAGGAGGCCAATTCTAACCCAGATCTTCACAGGAGGCCGATTCTATCCCAGATCTTCACAGTTTATTTGTCATTGTGCAATATAAAACAGGTTCTAGTGTGTCAATCCATTCTTATAACTATTCTTGTAAGGATTAGTGGATGCAGTAGAATATGTCATGCAGAGACCTGACTTGATCAGGTCTTACAAAGGTAGGTGGTCCAATTAATACAATTTGAAATGATCAAAGGCTGGTCTTTTTGACTATCCAAATAAGCAGTTGATCATGTTTTCACACAATCGAACACATTTTTGGATCACTTGTCTGCATCAGCAATAATTTTCAAAAGGTTGATTTAGTCTGTGATTGAATTTACATTTCATGGACACTAAAAAATCATTCCAAGTCATGACTGAATTTATCTCATTGACTTATATGAGAAAAATGATGCAAGTAACTGCTGTGAAAAGACACTTATATATACTCATATGTGTGTTATGAGTAAAGTGTATAATAATGTGCTTTCCTCTGGACACAATGATTGTTTTCCTTCTGCACTGATTCTCCATATTTGTGCATACTGGACACATATTTGCTCATCTCGTGAAACTCAGAACATATCTATAACTGCAGGCATATTACTTCAAGATTTTGTAGATTTTCTCCAGTTCCTTGACATCGCTGCAATTTTTCACATAGGCATGGTCCAGGTGAGACAGTGGGATGTCGTACTTCTTGGTGTTCCCTGTCATGTGTACTGCTTCACCCATGACTGATCTGAAACACACAAACAGGGATAACATAAGTTTTATTTGCTGGGTGGCCTAGCACATAAAGTGGTCGCTCATCATGCAGAAGATCCAGTTTCAATCCCCACATGGTTATAATGTGTCAAGGCCATTTCTAGTGGTCCTCACACGAAACTGCAGGAATAGTGCAATAAATGACATAAACCATACTCGACTTGACTATTCTAGGAATGTCACAATGGCCAGTCATGTCTTCACCAGCAAATGAGTGATCGATGCCAAGAGCAACATGCCATGCTCTAAAGGTAGGGCTCAGGTAATCATGTCATCATGAAAGACAACCTGTTCCTTCCTAGGCCTGATTAAAATTTCACCACCTTAATTATGATTAGAAAACATTGTTTGTACCCAAAGGAACACAACTGTGCAGTATACATGAGTGAAATACCAAGTTGTCAATTACGTGCAAATTGGCCAATTTGACATTTGTTTCCAACATATTTCACTAATTTTCAGATGATAAGAATTCTAACCTGGATCATCATGGGTTGCCATGTCATGAACCTGCCAGTCTTGGATCAAAGTGAGTTGAAATGGTGGCATACAATGGGATGGAGTTTACTTAATGTACTCACAAATTCTGACATGTCAAAACTGACACCATTCTGGACGTCAAACGTTTTCAGACAGCTTTACTCCCACTATAACCAGGCTGGTTGTGCCAATCAATCCAGCAGTATCAAGGCAGCTGGCACCAGAAATGACCTTCATATATTGTACCCATGTGGGGAGACGAACCCAAGTCTTTGATGTGACAAAGAAACAATTTAACCACGCCTACTGCAATCGTAAAGTTCTACACTGCATTGTTCTTCATAAATTCCCCAAACGCTGAAGTCCATTTGACACACACAGCATCATAAATGGAGATGCTTTTTGCCTGTTATGGGTTAACCCAAAACTTGGAATATTTAAGATGATAACAAGCCCTCTTGGTTTGATGTTGGAAAGATTTCCGCCCATACACCCCACCCCAGCTTCATGTTATCACACAAATGCTTATTTATCCAAAATCTTGAACACGAACCAAAGACCCTAACCCAAAGACCCCAAAACCACAAAATAATCCTAATAAACAGGATACATTTCAAGCGGAGGTTACGGGCGGAACTCCTACCTGATGTTGGACGTCATAACTTAGACATAAGACGCTTACTTTCATTTTCATCCTTATCGAACTTTCCATTCAAACTCAGTTTCATTTTCATTTACGGCAATAACTTCTATTTTGGGGGGTAGATATCGATCCAAACCCCATAAACAACGTGCATCCAATACTGTCACAGTCTTTGACGCTGTCCCTTGTCGGCAGAACTCACGAGAACAACTGAAAACTATGCTGAATGCCAACCAGTGACTAACGAAAATACGTGACGAACACTCAATGAGTGTCAAAATTGAAAGTAAACACAAACTTCTCTTCCCTTGCAAAAAAATGCCCCTTGTTATAAGAGCATGCAGATCAATCAATAACTATGTGTGTCGTATTTATTGACACCGTCTATCCTCACCTGATTTGTTTCACACAAAAGCAACCCGTAGGCTAAGTCCAAGCACGTTTCGTTTCGTTACCGTGGTGTGAAGAAGCTTTCCTTCCTCTGATACCGTTGATTCACGTAGGTTCTCACGGGTGAGCTGCAACGCAATTGGAACAACTCTATCTGCACATAACAGTGACGGGGATACGACCAAGCTCCGAGTGTTTCCGAATG
This sequence comes from Haliotis asinina, assembly GCF_037392515.1. Classification (NCBI taxonomy): domain Eukaryota; kingdom Metazoa; phylum Mollusca; class Gastropoda; order Lepetellida; family Haliotidae; genus Haliotis; species Haliotis asinina. The sequence goes on along the minus strand of NC_090290.1, from coordinate 7,405,605 downwards.
CGCATACTCAATATCATATAGTCTTAACAACATATTCCATTTATAAACGAACATGAACGTTCTCTGTGAAAAAAATAAATACTCAAGCTCATATTCAAGCTCTGTTCGAATTTTGAAATCAACGTGATTCGGTTCCTATTTAGGTTTACGCCACACTCAGCAATATTTTGCAACAATTAAAATGTTAAATTTATGTGTAGCGGCTAGGATTCGAAACATGGACATCCTGATCCGATGTCGGACACCATGTCCACTTGAGCCAAGAGGTTTAACGAATGACTCCACGCCCTGCTACATGCTCACCTGTCAAGCGAAAACACACCGTAGGCGACGTTGCAAGTAGTCAAGTAGACTGACATCAAGTCTCTAATATGAACATATTTTTCAGAAATATAATCTGTAATAATAATAAGCACAAAATGAATCTAAAGGAGCCCAGAGACTTTCTTCATTTTCAGAAATTGTAGAAATCCAGCCTAGCCATTTTAGACTTGCATGCGGTCTCTTGGACATATTTGCTTCAGGGTCTGTATGACAGACTAGGTTAAGACTTATCTTGCTAAACTGAAAATGTCAGTTTCACAATGGGCACCATATTATTTCCAAGTCCCTTCCAAAATTACTGGGACGGACGCGTTGCCCAGGTGACCAAAGGGTAACCCCGTGAGCAAGCTAGCAAGGCAATGATGTCTTCTGATGGATGACCCCACGTCATGTATAAATATACATCGGTGATAAGTTAAAAACTGAGTCATATCACCTAATGGTTGATACCATGAGCAACGTCTGTTAAGGTCATGATTCATCACAATCTAACATGACAATCAACGAAGTAAACGAGCCTGGCACGATTGCCCATTATGATCGATTCTCTCACGACAAGTATTTACACCGCATTCAGCAACACTCCCCCAATATGGCGGCAGAGCGTCAATCTATGCAACTGGGATACAATGACATGTCCAGTCAAGTGATGAGCGTGTAAGCATTTTAAACAGGATGCAATATATGTCAGCAAATTAATATTTCACTTTGTGTTAGCTTGGTATGTGAGGAGAGCTAAATGACATGTAATCACAAGAAGATTAGCACTTGAGTCAAAACCGAGCTACTATGTTGTGTTGACATCCTTTCAGGTCATAATCAGGGCTACTTTTGGCGTCGAACCTACGATCTAAGGGACGTAAGTCTGTAAGCTTATGTGGCCCCTTTAACGAATGTGCCACCGACGTTTGTACACACTCTCACGAACTTACATTCTCATGCAGTTAGAATGTCTCTCGGCAATTCCGGATGAGAAGACAGACCTTTTTCTCATCCACACTTTTAGCAAGATATGCTTGTCGCAAAAGGCTTCTAAATGACTAGCTCTGTCAGGTTCACATGATGTCATAATATGCCTCTTAATCGTTTTTGTTTCTTTCTTCTTCTTCTTTATATATATTGTTAATTACCATCATTCATACATACATTATACATTTATTGGTAGCGACATCCCCTTATATTTATTGCATGGTGACGCCGCGATTGTACAAACTGCATAGCTTTCACGATTGTTTATGATTACAATGCACTAGAATTTATTAATACTATATTGTTACTTTCAGCTCAATGCTTTAACGACACTTATGTTTCCATATCAACCTGCTGACTGTTTCTCCAGAAATAGAGAAACATACTTTGTAGTTATTAGTTTTCACCCATATATTACATTCACAAAGAAAAAGCTAAAACAACCCTGTGCGAAAACGGCACGAAGCATAACAGGAGGGGTGGCCGATAACAATACGGTTATAATTACATAATGCCATTTAGAAAGTGGCCAGAGGTAACATATGTCATATTTGGGATTACACTCTCTTAGTAAAGTACAAATTTTAGTACATTTTAATGGGAAACCACGCCATCATGCCGGATAGGGCTCAACTAAAAAAGTAGTAGAATTTGTACTTTACTTAGAAACTGTTACATTAAATATGACGTATGTTACAGCACGCGCACACACGCACGCGTTCGCGTACGCACATAAGCACCCACACAGAAACAAGCCAAAAAAAAAAAAAAGAATTTCAACATTTACCTCAGTACAATTCATTTGTTTCATTTTAATTCTGTATTTTCACAGTTCCATTTCTGGCTTGGCTAAGTGCTATCTGTATCATATCAAAATCTGTATGATTACAGTGTTCACGATGGGGTTTCAAAGTAACAGGACATTGGGTCCTGTAAGTTTCAGATGTCTGCCTGACCCACTGAAAATTCACAGGACCATCAGAATACAGTTAAACAAACATTTCAGATTTGACATTTCTTATAACTGGCATTGAAATTATTAACATTATATGATAACAAACATAAGATTAATAAACAACAAACAAGTGTCACATGACGCTAATAACAACTTCACACAAGGACACTGTGAAGTATTCAGTCAGACACTGGGGCTGGCGGAAAACGGAAAATCATATTAAAGTAGATTGATATAGGTGCCAACAAGAAAGCCCTCTTTTCTTCTAAAAACAAATATCTTTTGTGCATAACTCATGTAAAGAATTGATTATTCAAGTGTAACGTATGTCTTATTTGGGACTACACCTTCCTTGTACAGGACAAATTCTAATACCTTCTAGAGTACTCCGAAAATGGTATGGGTTTGAATCCCGTTTGGGAGTCAACAAAAAAGGTACTAGAATTTGTACTTCACTAAGAAAGTGTAATCCCAAATATAACATTTGCTACATTTGATCACTTTCTAAATGGCATTGTGTGATCATGATTATTCAAGGTCGAAATCATTCTGTTTTCCATTCATTGGTGAGGTCTAATGAAGGTCCTTGGTCTAATGAAGGACACAGCAGAAGTCCGTGGCTTGGTTTTAAAAGATTATACTTGTTGTTACCACACAATAGCTTAGCAGTTGCGGAGAAAACGAGTACTGAATGGCATGGGGGTCAGGATAAGCTGTGTCTGAGCAGGGACCATCTACAAAAATATATGGTCTCCCTGGTCTGAGTGAGAACGACAAACTTGTAAATGTTCCTTTAATCCTGCACAATTTGCTATGAACTAAATAGCAGTTTTGCAGTATTTACATGGAATTTATGGTAACAATGTCTGTGTTTTAATGAAACATTACACCATTAGATTCAATGGTAGTATCTCTTTTTATATGCATTTTCATTTGGATTCGCTCAGGTTAAATGCGCAGCCGTTTTATTGCTAACACGTTTATGGCCATTTTGACGGGAGCCGATTTGGCCTGGTTTCGCTGGCTAAACTGTCATGGCTGCTCACTTGGGATGGCGTAGAGCACTGTCTTTCCTGATACTAACCAACTGATTATCTCACCTTTCACCGACATTTTGCATATACCGACAGTGTAGGTATACATGTGAATATAGTATGTATTTCTCAAACCGAATTGAATGTATCTCGTTAATGGGTTCTACTTTTCAAACTTGAATGAATAAACATGTTCTGCAAGCCAGCTGATGTCTGCATGGCGATAAATTCTGCCAATTCATTCCATGACAGATTAATACTGATTCCCTATTTGGTGTTCGCCAGCTTTTGTGTACTCCGTTTGTATCCTTCCAACAATCTCTGAATACGAAGGCTCATTGTATATGAAGACGTGTTATTGATTTTCTGAAATCAGATCTGGAATTTTCTGTGGAAAGTCAGACATAACTATAAAACAAGGACATACAGTTTGACATCTCGTTTTGAACCTAAACTTCTGTGCCTATTTTAGCCCTGGTACAGGTGCCATTGTCATAAATTATGCATAAATTCAGAAATGATATTTGTTTGATTGGTCATAAAATGATCAAACACAGCAGATGTCAATCATGATGATTGTGGTTATATTGATATAACGCTCATGTCCACGAAGCTAGTACGTGCTTACATACTTGAATCATACTGTATACATTTCCTGATTATTTTTGGCTATTATTCTGACATCATGCGTTATTCTGTGTTGACATCACCCACATTGGTACAGTGGTACAAGGTGTCCCCTCCATGATGTTTCTGGAATGTTGCTAAAAGCAGCCTAAAACCTTACTCACTCATTCACTCTGTTGACATCAGTGTTTCTCTTACTGTTCACATCATGAACACATGGTATGTTATAGGTAGATCACATCTGTCGCCAAACATTCACCTTGAAGCATTGTAGGAAAGACTGAAGAATTTGTCCCACATAAGACTGAAGGGGTGGTCGGCATGGTTACTACAGATATGTACCCCAGTGTATACACAGAAACATACCCTAGCCAAAATCAGAATTCAGAAACATTCCTTAGAACAAGACCGTTGTGCATTGTTTTCTTGATCAGAGGGCCCGGGTAGCCTAGTAGTTAAAGCATTCACTTGTTACGCTGAAGACCCGGGTTCTATTTCCCATATTCGTACAAATTACAATGAATGAAGCCCAGTTTTGGTGTTCCCCACGGCACGATGTTGCTGGTGTATAGCTAAAAGTGGCATACTGGTATGAGATGCATTTGATTGCCTTTGTATAAGAAATGTGTATATGCACTGACAAATGTTTTGCGCTGCACAACAGCCTATAACTTGAACTGCTTTCAATCTAGGATTGGGGAATATGGACTCGCCTGACATTTAGGGTACCAGGTACATTTATATGTCAATGCTGGGATAGTCGTTAGTGTACATATACTACTGACATGATTGTAGTGATGGGTTAAGGACAGTATTAATATACTAGAGGCTAGAAGAGTCCTTGTTGTATAGGCGTACTGTAGACAATTTAGTGACAGTATAGTGGTATATTGACATACTGTAGGCACGATTGGGATGCTGGGATAACCCTTAGCATATACATATACTTTAGACATAAGTGAAGTGATGAGATAGTGGTATATTTATATACTACAGACTTGGAGAGTTTTTATTATATGTATGCATGCTATAGACATAATTGTTGTGATGAAATAGTGGTTAACCAGTAATCTACATGCATCTATTGGCAGTGGGGTAGTCTTTTTCTTTGAGATTATAACCATCATCGTCACCCACTTTCTGCGCCCCCTCCTCCCCCCCTCCATCCATGGTTCCTTGTTTTAAGTCAATTTCTGTAGCTCCCAATGCTGGTATTTGGGGGATATAAGCTTAGGGGGTTGCTGAACCAACCTATCTGTAGGTCAGAGACCAACTATCAGGTCACTGTGACCTGTAGCCTGGGGAAAACCCTGAGTTCAGTGAAGTGATGACGTAATATGACTTTGGTATGATGCAATCCTCCCCTGGATGTAACCATGCTCATAGTTGCAGTTCCATATTGACTTTAGCCCCCACACACTGCAGCTACTAGGTCACTGTGACCTGTAATAGCTAAGGGGAAACCCCTGAGCTGGTGGTAGTGATGATATAATATGACTTTAGGGGAATGTAATCTTCTTGACCTCACCATGCCCATGAATGATGATCCACATTGACTACATCCTTACTATAGTAAGAGTGGGCTCTATGTTATGATTACCATTGTGTTTAAAAACATTATGTGAAATATTTTGGTGTCAGGTTTATTCTCAGTCCATGGTCTTCTTTGTGTGTTTCAGAATATATTACTGACAAATGTAGTGGGTGTTTAGAAACTGAAAAGCATGTATTCTTTTTTTTAACAAATTATGCATTTTTTGTAGAATGTGATATTGTATGAAAATAGAAATGAAGTAAATATGATAACAGGTTGTCTTTTGCATTTGAAATATTAAAAGAAAAGAAAAAAAGATTGAACATGTTGAAACTTACTTTTGTTATTTCTGTCTAAATTTTAATTTTTTCATGTTTGACATTCAATAACCTCACCTCAACCAACCACATTGTTTGTTCAAAATTGCCCTGTCCACCCAGCAGAAAATGGGTACCCGGTGGTGTAAGTCATAGGACCAATAGCTTTGTTGCAGCTCACAGACAGGTTGGGTTATCTGGGGTAATAATGTCCATCATTATGATGTGTGGTTTGGGCATGTCCATGCGGTTCTGAGTGAGAGAGGGAGAGTTTATTCGTATAGTGGTCTCATGGCCCAGAGTACAAAAAATACGGAGTTCTGTACAATATAAATGGCCATATTATTATTTTTATTTTTGTTGTTGTTATTGTCCTTTCCGGTATTGATCTGTCTTGGTATGATATCTCTGTAATAAGTTTAGAAGAAATCTAATTTTCACAAAATTAGGAAGAATTTATGGATTAACAACTTTATTTAGAGAGTGAGTGTGGTCTTATGCCACTTTTAGCAACATTCCAGCAAAATGACCTGTTTTAAGGGTACAATTTTCTTTTCAGGTTAGTATGTCCCTCAAACCTCGACGTGTAGACTTTCCTGCGACCTGGACTGTCCTTCTGGACACTGTAAAGGGCGTGGTCACCTGTGGACGAGTTGCCAGGGCAACGTGGACTGACAGATTCCAATATCCTTTATCACTGGTTTAGTTGAGGGATATATGTAATGAGCTTATATGCTGGAGGATGATGTGTTGTCATCTGTATGATCTCATTATTTCTGTCTGTCCAAGGTTACAGCAACTGTGCATTGTTTTGAAGGTATAAGTGGTTTGGGACAGGTGTTCTACATTTAATGGTTTTAAGAATCTTGGCAAACAGATTTTCTTAGATTGGTCAAATTAAACTTCAAAAAGAAAACTTTGCATTTTATGTCCTAATGTTTTTGTTTTTTTATATATAAATGTGTTCTTGATCATTTGATTGTTTTGTGAAAGTAGATGCTAGTTCTGTTATGATATTATTGACCCAAGTTTTGTCATAATACATAGATTTTGTTAGTGTGAAATACTGTATGAAGATTTAAATGATATGCTAATGTGGTAAACAATTTGAAGTGAAGAGAAGAAAGTAGACTAAAACTGTAAAACAAATTGCTGAAGTGTAGAACAATTTTTGAAAGAATAGACCAATTAAGAAAGTGTAGAAGAATTTGTGAAAGTGTAGAACAGGCTACTGAAGCAAGGAAAAATTTGCTCAAGTGTAGAACAATTTACTGACGTGAAGAACAATTTTCTGAAGCGAAGAACAATGTACTAAAGTAAGCACTCTGTGATAAAAGTCTGCAAAGTTAAGTTCTTCTCCATTAAACAACACACTTACTTAAACTATGCGGAACTATGAAAAAGAAACTTCAAAGGACATTTTAATGTCATCCCAAATTATGGACACATCCGATGCGTCTTCACAGCTCCACAAGTGAGAGATAAGACATATCGCTATGGTTACAACTAGTGTGAAAATCAGCATCTCTTTGAAAGTGTGTATCCTCGTGATAGCCCACTGACACTGACACCTGCTTTTTTTATAGAAACTGGAGGTGATATCGATATGAAGTTTATACCTGATAGTGGTGTGTTGCACTGTTTTAGTTTCAGTGTCATCAACTAATGCTGACTAGACCTTCTGGCTTGTGTCAGTTTTCAGAAAGAGGTGTTACTGAATTATGCAAACACAATAGTTCAGGCGGACGTCGTCACATGAATTTAACTCTTAAACATTCCACCTTTGTAGATACAGGTTAGAATTGGTCTTCAGCAACCCATGCTTGTTGTAAGAAGCCATCAACAGGATTAGCGGTAGGGGTCTCTGACTTTGTTGACACATGTCATTGTGTCCCAGTTGCGTAGATCGATGTTCATCATGTTGATTGTCTGGTCCAGACTCAGTTATTTACACACCGCCACCATATAGCTGGAATATTGCTGAGTGTGGCGTTATACAACCAACCAACTTGAGTGATCTGTATGTATGCTGAAGGAGCTATCGTTTGTAACTCTGGCCCGTATGAGATCCTACTGCCAACAGTCAAATAGCATTTTCATAACATTTTATACTGACCATCTTTCGAGGCACAGTAAATTCAGTGTAGAGTTGTGTCCTTTGCTAACCAGGAACCGTGATTGTTGGTTCTATTCCTGGTTTGCTCCAATTGATTCCAGATATGTCACCCAAGTATATCTGCAAGCTGCGTCACTGAGGCAGTTTCCCTACATTAAGCTAACACACTGTGATATTAACTGTTGAAAGCAGTTTTGAAGCAAACATTAGACCATTATATACATGAAATTGATTCTCAATAGCTTTACGGTCACATACATTTCAGTGACAGTTTTGTTGGTCGTGTGTCATGTTTGAGCCCAATTGATGTATTTGAGTTGTGTGCCCTTGACAATGAGACTGATGTGTATCAGTTGTGTGTAGCATTCCCGGAACCTCTTGGAGATAAGCTGTACCAGGAGACTAAGTCCTTCCTGGAGGCCCATGTGTCATCCCTTCTCAAGGTCAGTACATGCGAGGTTAAGGTCACCATTACTAGGTTTGTCAGTATTGACCAGGTCTAGATTTTTTAAGTTCACTTAGCACTAAGATAGTGCCATACATTAACGTTAACTTATGACTATCTTAGCACCAAGAGATATTCGAAAATCTAAGCACTGTTTCAGACATGAAAACGATATGTATTACGATATGCTGATCAAAATACAGTATTTTGACATGAATTCAGAAAACTTTTTTTAAATGCTTCTTTTTCTTGTTTCATTTGTGCTAATTGTTATGTATTTTTTTGTGTTGTCATTAAAAGTTTTTGTTAACTTCAATCAGTCATATTGATTTTGTTATGTTTTTGCATTAGCTTGATTATAAGCAGTTTTTTTTGTGTTTTTTTTTCTTACGGTATGTTTTTTTGTGTTATGGATTGTTTGGCCTGTTGGTGGAATGTCACCTAAACCTTTTTCACCAAATCATCATCGTTTATTTGCATGGTTAGTGAGAATCTGAAGATTCTCTGTGTGCATTTGGCTTAAATCTGATTCCAGTATGTTTCAGGAAAGCATTTTGACCAGTGTTGATTATGATGACCTTGACCCTATTTTCAAGGTCATCGAAAGTATTTGACGTCTGTGCTTGACGTTTCTGATAAATGTCCAGAAATTTTCCAAAATGGAGTTACCCAAATGTTAACAAAGTATCTCAGTGAAGTTTAGCGATTCCCATTGATATTATTGACCTTGACCTTAATTTCAAAGTCATAAGAAGCCTTTTGACTGGTGTGGTTCTTGATATTGTTTTTCAGGCTGTGCAGAGCTGTGGGTCAGAGAACCTGCTGGCCAACTACCACAGACACTGGGAGGAGTACAGTCAAGGTTCCCACTATCTAAACCAGCTGTATGGGTATGTTCACTGAGTGATATTTAATCTTCCTAATGTTACAGTGTGTTGAAGTATCTGCCCATATAATGAAAGCCCAGGTTCATTCACCGCATAGTTGAAATTTGTTTCCTTTGTCTTCTGTCATATTGCTGAATAATCCTGAAAGCTGAACAAAGGGGCAATGGGGTACCCTAGATCTTAAGGTACATTATAAGCTGTTCACTGGTCAAGAGGATACATCAACCCATGGGCCCCAAGGGACCTGTAAACAAGGTAACCTTACTGTTAAGTTTGAACTGTTTTAAGCACGGGTATCGGACCGTACACATCAGAAAACCTGTGTGAATAAAAGATTTCAAATCTTGCATCTTGCTGTTTTCTCCACAGGTATTGTCTGAGTAAAGTCGCCATGGTGTAATTTCTCTTCTTAGTATTCACACAGACTATATTTGAACATTTTATCAAAATTTATTTATTTGAATGCAAGGCAAATCTTTTCGTAGCCATTGCTAGGTGTAGCAGACGTCACCTGAAATACAGATTTAGAGTTATCTCCCTTCCATCGACTTGTCTTCACAAAACATCGGTAATTTCCGTACATTATACGTGGGCCAATGTTACCTGAGATAAAGAAGTACAGCCAAAGTTCCGAATGAGTTGCCATTAGCCACAGAGTGCATTGCAATGCACCTCGCTTGTAAGCAGGGTACATTGAAAATATTTGAAGAGGGCTCAGTCAATCAGAAAGGTACATTTATCTGTGATGTAAGATAAATTAGATGTCATTACTCTGAAGACACAGGTTCGATTCCTCACTTCGGTACGTGTGGAGCGCACTTCCTGCAGTGGGTACAATGTGTGAAGCTCATGTCTGGTCTTTCCCGCCATGATGTTGCTGGAATATTGCTGAAGCACCTTTAAACCAAAATCACTCATTGATGCTAAAACCCAGCCATGTCTTGTTCCGTCAAGAGTTTTCTCAGTAGTCTCCTAATTGTGTATTTTGTCATTGCTACAGCTACTTGAACTCCACCTTCATCCGGAAGCAGAAAGTGAGTGATGCTGACCTCAACTATGGCGGATTTGCCATGGACATGGCGGACCAAATGCTGGAGATAGGAGAGGTGAGGATTGAGGATTGCATCGTGGTGGTACTGGTTGGAGGATAGTGGTACATGATTGTAGGGTGGTGTTACAAGATTGTAGATTGATGATACATGGTGGAAGGGCAGTGATACAAGGTTGTAGGGTGGTGGTTCATGATTGGAGTGTGGTGGTACATGATTGTAGAGTGGTGGTACATGATTGTAGAGTGGTGGTACATGATTGTAGAGTAGTGGTGCATGATTGTAGGGCGATGGTACATGATTGGTAGGTGGTGGTACTGGTTGTAGGGTGGTGGAACATGATTTTAGGGTGGTGGTACGTGTTACAACGATGTTGGATTGTGAATAAAATGAGCGCTTGTTTCAGCTTGCCCTGGATACATGGAAACGGTTGATGATAGAGCCACTCAAGACTCAACTTCTCAACCTGATATTACAAGAAGTCAAGAAGTAGGTCATGAATAACGTTCTACTTTGTTATTCTGCCATATTTTCTGGAAATACCTTATTTTTGAAGGGAACATGAGAGCATAACTGTCATTGTCATGTCAGTTTCTGCATGGCTTCAAAGGAAGTTACATCCCTTTAATGTACAGAATTACATCCCTTGATTGTGAAGGTTACATCCCTTGATTGTGCAGAGTTACATCCCTTGATAATGCAGTTACATCCTTTGATTGTACAGAGTTACATCCCTTTATTTGCAGAGTTGCATCCCTTATATTGTGCAGCAAAGAAAACTGATTATGTGCAATTGTAATTAAAGGTCATTCTGAACAACACTATACTAAATTAGTCATTTTCTGCTCTGTTGCATATACTAAATCTTGCTGTGTGTCATGTTCAGGGACAGGGGAGGCAACTCTGTAAACCAGACTGTAGTCCATGGCGTTATCAACTCATTTGTCAATGTGGAAGAATATAAGAAGAAGTATTCCATGCAGGTAAATATCTCATTGGCTGTACTTGAGGTTTGAGTGAATGGATTGCCAAGTCCTTTAGATGAGAGAGATATGCCCCTTTGTTTCCCACTTTTCTTTGTTTCTCACTTTCGGTAGCCAGTGTAAACCCACGGAGTTGGGAAAATCCCTCCTTTGTGAGTTCACATTTGCTACCAAAACCTAAGAGGCAAGTTTCTTCCTATACCTTCATGTATTGAGGTGTCGGTAGCAACAAAGCACTTAAGCTAGAAGGGGGTGTGTATGTTTAGTGTTACTTTTTGTCTAAAAGGAAATATTATTCACTGATAGGCTGAGAGACCAGTCTTTAATCAGGAATTTTACTTATATTTATTAATATAAGTTATCTCGACAAAATGTCAGGACAGTTTTCAATAACTGGTTTACGTTAAAGAAACAGATTCAGGTGTTGCCGTTGGGTAAAACAGCAGTGTTTTTAGATATGATCTGGCAACGTATTGAATGGCTGAAATTCAGCGTGTGTATGTTGTCTCTTGTGTTGTTGTAGTTGTATGAAGAGTTGTTTGAGACGCCGTTCCTACACGAGACTGGAGACTACTACCGCCAGGAGGCTGCGAAACTCAAGGATGAGTACAACTGCTCAGATTACATGGAGAAGGTAAGACAGCAGACGTTGCCCACATTTTGGACAAGGTATGATAAGGGTGGTTTTTGGCCCACTGACAGAATTGGCGCTGAAAACATGTTATTTGTTTAGAGGCAAGTTAACTTTGCATAAAAATGCTACATTTTATATGTTCTGAGGTGTAATTTCACTGTGGACGGGCCCAAAATGGGTTTTACCAGTTCCCATGAAAAATAACAAGAAGTCTGAAATATCAGTGTGCCATAATGACTTATTTACAACTGTTATTTTATTTGCATACAAATTTTGTCAGTTTTATGAGATGTAGTCATGCTGAAAAACATGTCAATGTCAATCATAATGTTGTAACCTCAAGGGGCCCAATTAGGGTTGCAAAACTTTGTTAATTTAATTACTTGCCAGTTGTGTCCCCAAAACTCAGTCATTATTCACAGCATTCTTTGCAAATGTAATCCATGAGTCAATTTTACAACATCTAAGCATGGTATCCAGTCATGTTGTACTAAGAATTGGGTAAGGCTACATTTGGGCACAGCTTCATAATAACTAGTAAGTGTTACAAGTCAGCGTTTACAACCAGTTTTAGCAAATATACAGTTAACATCTCAATCATCATATGTTGCTATAATAACCAATCATGTTGCACTAAAAATCACAGGTCTTGACCTCAAAGGGGCCCATTTCGAGATGAAATTTCATTGTCAGCACAGGTTCATATTAACACCATGCAAGTGTTAAAGTCAGTATTCAAAAGACTTCACAAAGTAATTATTCACAACGTATCCACTTTAAAGACATAAAACATCCACTATTATTCTTCATTCACACAGTCATCAATCTCAGTTTCTGATTCACTGTCAAGAACTGCAGTATTCAAGAGTGTATAAACCTAAAGTAGATCAAAATATAAAAAATATTGATTTTAAAATATTTGGAACAAAGGCAACTAGACCGACTTGGAAAGGTGTATGGTCAGTGTCTTAAGAAAAGATTTACATGATGTTAATTAAAGCTTGTTTCAACAGAATTGTAACATAGACTACCAAACTTAAGAAAAAAATTACAATATTTTGGTTTGATGTGAAACAGTTTAGTTAAACATTGTAGACTTGATAAACAAACTTTGAAAAAAAGAAAGAAAAGTTACATGCATTTGAACCTGCATGTCTGATAACAAAAAAAACCCCCAACAGTCCACTATTGCAACCATTAGGCTACATATTCCTTTGCCTCACAATGTGAATTTAAGCTTATATATTACACTTTACAGATATGTATGACTATATGTGTATGTGTGTGGCTATACCAAGGTGCCCTTGTAAAAAAGTGGCCTCAGCGCTATGACCGTCGTACCTAGTAAACATTAACATAGACATATAATAGTCGTAGTGCTAAGGCAGTTTTGTAAAATGACACCCTGGTATCCTCTGCTCAGAAGTGGATCTCACTGAAGCCAGAAACAAGATGGTTTTGAAAACGTCAGTTGGAGCCCAAAACTGTCTTCCAGAATACCCAGTGTTCACCGTTACATTGTTGCATGATTGGTAAACATATTCCAACAATCACCTCCCCAATCTGGTCAAGGCACCTTGGATTAGTTGGATGAAAGGCCAGTCTCGTATGCCTTGTAGTAGGATGTCATACGTTGAGGATTGACTACGGTAAACGCCTTGGTCTTCAGCGAAGTGATCATTTATGTCATTTTCGTACTATTTCATATGTAGAAAATGAGTATCATTTCTGTCTTGAGTGTCTATTCTATAATGATCTGTGAGAAAAGACAATTTCTAAATATTTCTATATTCACCTATCACATGAGAAGTTGTTCAGTTGTTTCTGAGAATATAGTGATATTTTTATACCTAACTCTTAAAAAACGTAATGTGTTATTTCGATTGTAATATCCTTACATCCTGATGTGAACCCTTCTCTGTGGCATTCAAGTCAACGATTATATCGGTGCTTGTTCATCTGTGCACTTGGCGTGACATGTATAATGGGCCTGTGGCCCGATTCCTGAAATAAACACCTCTCTCTCTCACAGTAGCAAGAATGTTGATCTGGTTTTAGTGAGCAGTGCAGTGCATCAGCAACTATGGACAGCATCTATGACTGTAGTTGTGATATAAACGTATGTTGTGCAACAGGTGATACAGAAGCTGGACAATGAAGACTTCAGGAGTCGGAAGTTTCTGCACCCTAGTTCGTACACGAAGGTGACCCACGAATGTCAGCAGCGTATGATAGCTGACCACCTACAGTTCCTCCATGGCGAGTGTCGCGAGATGGTGCAGATGGAGAAGAGAAAAGGTTTTGCAAATCATCTTTATAACTTATCTTTAGTGTTCCTTCTTTCATCTTATCATGATCTGACCAGCAACCTGTGCTGGGCCCTTACTCTCAAAACATTGATAGCCCTAAGAATCCTTAACTTTGATCATAGCCAATGTGTTAAGAATGGGTTTAAGAAGTTTGTAGGGCTACGAGCATTTCGAGAATAGCCAGCCTGGTTGTGAAAGAAAATGTTACTGACTCTGTATGTGGGACTGGTGACATGTGACCATTATGCCGCAGGATTTGTTTGTCAGTTTATCAGTGATGGATTGTGACTGTGCTCATGGCATCAATCACTTTTTTGTTGTAATTATTTACATTCCACTATCATGTAGGTGAGTGTAGAGTTAACTAACACACAGAGAATGTTCATCTCTACATAAGTGATATAGCTGGAATATGTTTGAGTGCGGCATACAACAAGCAAGCAAACAAAAACCTTCATAAGTACAATAATTTTTTAAAGCAACGTTACACCCCACTTCACCTCACCATGTATTTAAAATAGGTGAGTGTGTGTAGTGTAGTTTTACGCCACATTCAGCAATATTCCAGCTATATGGCATAAAATAGGTAAATGACATTATGTTTTTTCACATTTATGCGTTGGTGGTTAGAGTGGTGGTTAAAGCGATTGTTTGTTATGCAATGACTTCAGATTTCCTCATTTTCGCACAATGTCTTGAAGCCTATTTCTGGTGTACCCCACTGTGATATTGTAGGAATATTGCTAAAAGCAGCGCAAACTAGACTCATCCACTCACCTTACATTTCCGTGGCTGTTTTATTTTTGGAATCCAGCCATTTGTATTTTTGGATCTGCATTAGAACTGATCTTCAGCCACCCATGCTTATCCTAAGTAGCAAGTGACAGGTTCAGGCTGACTTGCCTTTATGCCCTGTGACTATCTACAGAAATGTGACGAGATGTAATATACAGTACAATGTGTTTTCGTTACTGATGATATGTTCTCAAACCTGCGACAAATGAAGTGACTCATGTCCCCAGTGTTTTGATGGGTAAGTAACGAATTTACATTAACAGGCATCCATAATGTTTTGATGGTAATTACTCAACTGGCATCAAACGCCTGACAAGACGATTATACGATTATAAAGGGTACCGACGTAATACTTATGCATGCACATGTGCCCTGGTATATCTTACCAGATAAATAGGTAATTTTTTAATGGAAATCTATGGCAATGGTTTGAAATTTCTCCATCCGTGTCCGTATGAATGGGGTCCGACTAAGTGAGTTCAATAGCTGAAGGTAATTTTGTTTCACCTAAAATTTGTACAGAAGGCAGGGTTTGCGCACAAGGGGTCCGAGTCAACATGATTCTACTGTATTTTATGCAAGGAAACAGTTTCTCAGTTAAGTACAGATTCTGATGTTTTGTTGGGTTGTGTCCCATTCACATTTCGTCATCCACTTTTGCTTTCACAAATATGGAAGCTGAGAACTGGCAGTCCACAGACTGCACCCTTTTGAAAAGTGTAAATTGTTATGGATTCCAGGCCAAAATCTGAATACAGAATGTCGCTTAGAAAGTGGACAAATGTAACACATGCTGTATTTGGGATTATTCTTTGTACCCCAGGCCTATTCTACGCAAGACCTTCACGGGTCAAGACAGTAATAGAAGCACCACTGTATTTTGTAACGTAATGCAGTCCAAAAATTTTGAATTGTTTTTCGTGCTGTCATTTGTAACTACAGTTGTGCCCCGTTTATCCGAACACTTGTGTTCTTATTGAAATTGTCCGGATAAGCAAATTTTCAGGTAGAGTAATTTTAATACGTTGTGAATTCGTTTTAAGGAATTTTCGTACGGTAGGCGAGTTTTCCGGATATCTGAGGTTCAGATAAATGGGGCATGACTGTACTGATGACAGGACAGTTTTATACATTCAAAATAATGTTTGGTGTGTTTTTTTCCAATGTTTTAATCAATGTGGGTTCTTCTTAACAATTTTCAGCATTGTGATCATATCTCATTTACTGAAGCCAAACAGACTGAACCAAAGCCTTGTACCACAATACATACTGTACCAGGGAAGGAGTGCACCATTTCACCCCAGTTTGTGTATTCACAACTACTCTTGTATTCACACAGACAGATTAGATAGAAATTCTCTGATAATTTGGGGTTAAAGCATTCTCTTGTCGCACCTAAGATTTAGGTTTAGTTCCTCACAAGAAAATCTTGAAAGAGGTAAATGAAATCAGTTGGAAAACAATAGATCCAGCTCTTTTGTTAATAATAATTGGGAAGAGCTGTGGGGTAGAGTAGTGGGCAAAACATTTACTTGTGACTGATGATATCTTGGTTCATTTCCCCACAAGGAGGAAGCCGATTTCTGTTGTCACCTGTCATGATATTGATGGAATTTGTCAAAGTGGCGTAAAACCATGTTCAGTTAGTTTTCTTGAATATCTGCGTGCCACTGGATATCTGGTATCTGAAGTAAGCTGGTCCCCATCTCTCTTATCGCAAGGAGGAAAGCCAGCTTTGTATTGAAAGTAGCACCTTACAGGCAGTGTCACAAGTAGATTCAGAATGTCACTAGCTAGTAGGACTAATGTTCCCAAAATGTCACCGGCCCTTCAGACACTTTACTGATCAGAATAATTCATGATAATTTGTAGATAAAAACAACAGTGCATACGAGAATAGTTAGAGTATTCATTTCACAAATTAATTGTTTCAGACCATTAACTCTGAGCCTCTGACATTGATAGGGTTTGAGAACCCTCCTTAGCCATCTAAGTTTTGCTTTCAACAAGTGGTGAATCACTGTAGCACTTCAGAACTGACCAAGGACGTTTCTGCTTACGATATATAGTTATTTGTATGACAACAGGCATTTGACTATTTGTTTATGTTTTTAGGACATTGTTGTTGCTAAAAATAGCAAATCAGGAATGAGGTGTCACAGTCAGCTCCTAAATTATCACCAGAAACACGGGCCAGCTTCAGTAACTTTTGATAGGCCCAAGCAAAGGTCAACTAGCATTTTGCTAGTGGACAGGCAGTTATTTCGAACACTGGTTACAGGCCCTGTTTACAGGTGACAGTAATATGTCTGGAGTGATAAATCACATACTGTTTCTGTCTTTCAGACCTGACACACATGTACAGCCTCCTGAAACCAATTCAGTCGGGGCTGGGTGTCCTCATGCAGGAAGTGGAGGACCATATAAAACAGACAGGCCTCGAGGCTGTCCGCTCTCTCAAGGGGGAAAATGTAAGTCTGACCTCATTAATACATGGATACATAGAACACAGGCCTCGATGTTGTCCACTCTCTCAAGGGGGAAAATGTAAGTCTGAACTCATCAATACGTGTATACATAAAGCACATTAATACATGTATACATAAAAAAAACAGGCCTCGAGGCTGTCTGCTGTCTCAAGTGAGAAAATGTAAGTCTGACCTCATTTATGCACAAGGGACAGTGGGGTAAATAGTGGTAGAAGCATTTGCACATCACGCCTCAGGCTTGAAATAGATGTGTGTGAAGCCCATTCCTGGTGTCAAACTGATGTTGTTTGAATATTGCTAATAGCAACATGAAACCCAACTCATTCATTCATTAATACATATCATGTTGACATAAAACTCCGGACTCTTCATGTTTCTGTTCTCTAGCTCATGCATACAAGAATAACATTCCTTGTTGAAGTCTTTACCTGGATGTATGTTATTTTTGTAAGTGTGTCAGTGTTTTATGTTTTTGCAAAAATTAGCAATATTTCCTTCGTAATGTTTCCCACTTGGCTCAATGCTGCTTTGTTTTGACACCTGAGGAAGGTGCTACTTTGTGTTGCTGCTTGGCAAGCGTGAGCAGCAACAGTCTCATTGATCAACTCTGTTTACAGGTACCTGGGCAGTTTGTGGAATCCATGTTAGAAGTGCACAGTAAATACACAGAACTAATTCAAAGTGTCTTTCATGCTGATCAGCAGTTTGTTGGTGCCCTTGATAAGGTGAGTCAGACATTTTGAGTGTTGGGTATGACCCAGCAGTGGACGTCTCATGAGACCTACCAGAAGAAACCTGTAGACAGCAACCATAATATCAAATATTCTGAATACACATTCTGTGTAGAAAAAAATTACACAAATGTCCAACCACAAAATTCCAATAGAACTGAAGATTGTAGTTTGCCCTGACATCAACAGACCAGAAGCAAGACTCATATGTGAGCTGCACAATGCAGTTCACGACCTTTACTGCTTGACTTATGCATTGTGCAAGGGTGGTAGAGTAGCCTAGTAGTTAAAATTTTTGCTCATCACGCCACTGACCCAGGTTTAATTCTTCACATGGGTACAATGTGTGAAGCCCATTTCTGTTGTTTCCAGGTTGATATTGCTGGAATATTTCTAAAAATGGCGTCCCACTGACTGACATATTGTGCAAGAAATTTTATGTATTGCTTATTTTGATGACTATTTCCAGATATTATAAGTTGTTCATTGGTCACGATGGGGTCATGGGTTGAGGTACCTCGAGGTTTGTTTATGCTTCCTGAAGGGCAAGGGGAACATAAACAAACAATGAATGTACCTCAAACCATGGTTCCCCGAGGGACAAGTGAACAACGCAGTTATCTTTCCGAACACCTCAGTGTTAAGTTTGAAGCATGGGTATTGGATCGTACACTTCAGCCAACCTGTTTGAATCAAACGATTCGAATCTTGTTGTTTTTTCCCGTAGGTATTGTCTTAGTAAAGTTGCCGCAATATAATTCCCCCTCTGAATATTCACAGGGACTACATTTGAACATTTTATCAAACTTTATTTGAATGGAAGTCCCTTGTTTTCATAGCCATTGCTAGATTTTTTGGACGACACAGGCAACACAGATTTAGAGTTATCTCCCTTCCATAGTTCTCCTTTCACAAAACATGGGTAATTTCCATGCATCATGTGTCATTTAAAGTTCTTTGAGGTAAAAATGGTATCTACCACAAAGTACCAAATGAGCTGCTATTGGCAGCAGGATATATTGCAATGTACCCGCACTTGTAAGTGGGGTACATTGAAATAATAGAAGAGTGCTCAGGAAGTCAGACAGACAGTCAGAAGACATTTATGTGTGAAGTAAGATAATGTGTTATGTAGACAGGAGTAAATTGATAACAAAAAACAGCATTTCCACTGATTCTGTGTTAGATGTCTGAGTGAATGTTTTTCCTTCCAGGCATGTGCAGCGGCCATCAACTTCCGTTCTAATCCAAAAATGGCTTGCAAGTCAGCCGAGCTGGTCAGTATCAGACTGTATTTAAATCTTAAATTTTATCTGTTCAGCAATACCTCTGACAAGCCCATTGACATGATGTGCAGGGGACTTGCCATTCAGCTGATCACTTGCTTATGTGATCCAAACCTATCTATTTACAGACTATAACTGGAATATTGCTGAGCATTATCCAACAAACTACCTAACTCATTCAGCCATTTAACATCAAGGTTACTCTGAATATGAGCTAGTGAAGTTTTCAGACCAGCCTGTATGCTTTCTGTAAATTAAAGTGAACCTGAATAGGGAGCTCAGAATGTAAGTAATGTCGACCCTGACATTACATGTTTTTGTGATATTTTATTAATCCTGTTGCCTTTGTTTATGCATCCTTTGCCTACAGTGATCATGAAACAAAGACTATTGTTATTCTAACTGTAACGGGTTGTGGGGTAGCCTAATGGTTAAAGCATTCGCTCGTCACACTGAAGACCTGGGTTCTATTCCCAACATGGGTACAATATGTGAAGCCCATTTCTGGTGTCCCCCACCCTGATGTTGCTGGAATATTGCTAAAAGCAGTGTAAAAGTAAACTCACTCATTAACTGACATTGACCAACAGTAATTGTATCACATTCCTTCTCAGAGCCATGACATCATCAAAATCAACAACCTGAGTACCATTGAAGGAATGTTTGTTTTAGTGTCAGTTACTTTGTGTGAGAATGGCCATTTTCTTATTGATGACATTACTCCATGAACGTCCTGGTTAGCATTGGCTTTCAGCAGCACATGCTTGCTTGGATGTGACTACAGGATTGGGTGGTCAAGCTCTCTGACCTGCTTGAAACATACTGTTGTATCCCAATTCTGTAGATGGCTGTCATGATGTCAGTCATTGGATTGTCTGATTCAGACTCAGTTATTTATTTGCTGAGCCTGAATAAGAAGCTTAGAAATTACTTTATAAGGTGACATTTGCTGAGCCCAAGAACTCTCTTATCATATATTTTTATACCTCAGTCTAAATTTGTACACTGTGCAGTTGATTAAATGTTCTGTAGAGGGTTTGTGAGATCTTTTGGTGTAGAATGGAATGAAATACCTGGTGATGATGAGATTCACTTTGACAAGCGGATGTTGAACATCCTGTTGGTTGAAAGGCTACTTAGGTTCTCCTGTATAGCTGAAATATAGTAGCTACGGTCATACACAGATTATTAAGGACTTTGCTATCTTCTCATTCATATTAACAGAATGTCAAAGTGACATTTGCTTTTCATCTTAGTGCTTATGTATTGCTAATCTTGTTTCATTTTACAGCTTGCCCGCTATTGTGATGGGTTGTTAAAGAAGAGTTCAAAGGGTATTTCCGAGACGGAGCTCGATGACAAGCTAGCCAACTGTATAACTGTATTCAAGTATCTAGATGATAAAGATGTCTTTCAAAGGGTAACCTACAATATGTTCCTGTTTTGTAGAATTTTTAATAGTTGTTGGTATTGTGATGTTTTCTAAAACTGTCCTTCTGTGTTTTCATGATGAAGATGGCTGGTTTACATCACTGTTAATGGTTTCCTCAAATTGTTAAATGATCAGTAAACCTGAAATGACGTGTTCTATATGTCCTCCATTATTCTGGCTATGATGTATCAAACCATCCATGTTAGTAAAGTGGGTATGATGTGCAAATATGGCTCAGGTTGCTGTGCATTTCTGTGTTCCATGCATGCCTAAAACCTTTTGGACTTTGAATCTTGAAGATCCAGGTTAGAATTCACCTTTGGTAACTCATCCCAAGAGGCAGCTAACTGGATCAGGTGGTCAGGCTTGCTGACAGAGTTGACACGTGTCATCTGTCCCAGTTGTGTACATTGAGGCTAATGCTGTTTATCACTGGACTGTCTGACTATGTTACAGTAGAAGCTCTCAAAACCAATCTGGCCTGCTCTCAATATCAGCACAAGAATTTAGTCTTGGCAGAAGCTGTTAACTTATGATCATTTACATGCCCTCTTGTCCTCGATATCTCTAGGGTATATGTTCCGATAAGTCTCCACTATACCCTGGATGCATCTACGTCTCTGCCTGATAAGTTTATTAAATCCCTTTGCTGGCTCCACATTCTCACAGTAGCCAATCAGCTAGGCCACTGTTATAACCGAGCTTGCCAGTGTCAGAAAAGGCAGTGATGGCAACTGCGAAGGTTTGCTCACAGTGTGACTAAGATTTAAGGGAAATCATACAATTAAGTAGACAGGTCCTTAACTTTAAAACAACATATGGAAGATCTACATCTTCCAGAGAACCTCTGCATGGTTTGTGTTTACAAGATTAATCGGTTAGATAATTTAAAAAATGAAAGTGAGTTGTGATTGGTTCGTTCAACTTCACAGCGCAGACAACTGACTGGATAAAAAGACAGCCAAGGGAGGTAATAGATTTATGGGGCAGAGAGGTAGATGTGTCCATGGTGTGGTGGAGACTTATCGGAATGTACACCCTAGAGATATCGAGGATGGTTTGATGTCTATCTATTCCATAATTTGGCACAACAGATACTGTCCATTGGTCTGTTTGTACAGTAATTAACGCTATCTAACCTGGCATCTGGCTGAACATGTATTGACAACACAGTGGTTTACCATCAGCTTTAATCTCATTGATATTGCCTGTTAAAAGGATTATGGATAAGTAGAGATGCCAACCCTTACACTTTGGGCATAATTATTACAATTTTTACGATTAAGTTATGCCATTACACTTAATCTGTGAAAATTACACTTTTCTACTAATTTTACACAAATCAATAAAGCGAATACAAGTTTATAGGGAAGTGTTTTGTAAAACATTCAGAAATGGCCATCCAGTGATAGAAATTGCTTACTCTTAGCATCACGCTCATTCCAGTTAACTTGTAAGGGATTACATTATTTTGTATTACATGACCAACAAATTTCGATGTATGGAGGTTCATAATAATTGGTCATATGTATTTCTGTACAGAATCTTCCTTTAATGAAAACATGCACCATGTCGAAGCTACTGGCATTCAAGTATTTCACTTTTTAGGTTCAAATTACACTTTTTCACCTCCACTATTATATTTAGGCCCAAAATAGTGTTTGTATCTCTAGATAAGGATGAGGCAAACTGGTGAGAGACTCATGTTACTTGTATTGTAAATTAATTGTCATGTCACAATTTGTCAGTCATTCACCTGAGATCATTCTCAGGTTGAAAAGGGAAGAGCTCTCTAAACTGGCACATCCTCTATACCAGCACTTTTGATGGTCCTAACGAATGCTGGTTAAGAGGGCTTCCACTGTGTTTACCAACTGCCGTCATATTGCTGTAATATGGCTGAGTGAGATGTTAAAGTCCTGATTACATGTCTAGGTTATTCACTGCCTTACCCAGAACATGGGTTTCAGCAACATCTGAAACTAGCATTACTTGAGGCTTTCTCCGATATAACTGGAATATTGCTTATGGATTACACCAAACTCACTCAATCATGCTTTTTTATGAACATTTTCTCATTATGAAGCACATTTAACCTCTGGTTACAGTTTTATTCTCGAATGCTTGCCAAACGCCTCATCTACAGTCAGTCGACCTCCATGGATGCTGAAGAGGCCATGATCAACAGGCTCAAGGTAGGAGGACATTTGGATGCCATTTTGTATTCTAGGGCATCAGGCATCATGTGAGACAGAATATTTCCGTGGTCATTTTTTCAAATTTCCCATAAAGGAAGACCTGAATATATTATACTTCATCAAATGGAACTATAGTTTTATTTGGTGGTAGGAGTTAAGAACACATTATTTGGATTTGAGGACCCACCTTTCACCATTGCAGGGGTCCAGAATTTTCACAAGCTGCCCATGTGTTCACAGCTTCTGCACCTTCATTTATGTTCAGTGAAAATACTTTCGTTTGATAATATCTGAAGTTTATTTTTCACCATTTTATAATGGAACAAATTTCCCTTTCAACAAGTCACCCATGGAGGAACGTATCTTCAGTAAGCCATGGATTGGCTGGTCAAGCTAGTCCAGACTCAATTAAATACAGACCTCCGCCAGATAGTTGGAATATTGCTGAGTGTGACGTTGAACTAAACTCACTCACTCACTCTTTTAACAAGCCCCATCCCTATCTGTGTTTACAGCAAGCATGTGGGTATGAATTCACCAACAAGCTCCACCGAATGTTCACTGATATGAGCATCAGCTCGGATCTCAACAACAAGTTCTCGGACTTCACCAAGGAGGACAGTTCCCGGGACCTCGGGGTCAACTTCTCTATCCTTGTCTTACAGGTAAACTACTTCATACAGCTGGACATGGGAACCTTTTATCAATAAATAGAGAGAGCACAGGCTGCTCAGTCATTGCTGCAAGTTACAGTATAGAGTTGTGGCCCTTACTCATGACAAAACTCATTGCTGCTATATTCCAGTGCAAGATTGATCCTCATAACTCATAACGGTTCCTGGTTAGTTAGCTATATGCCATTCTCATTGGCTTTACTGAAGATGTGAAAGGATGAGGCGTTTGAACACAAGTCTCTGACCCATCTCAAATGGGATTTGACTCGAATTGACAACATAGATATTTCTATTTATCTATTGTATAAATGCAGCCCGTGATGCAGCCCATGATGGTCTAGTGTAGAATAGGTCTTCAGCAACCCATGCTTGCTCTAAAAGGCGACCATGCTTGTCGTAAGAGGCGAGTAAGAGGATTGGGTGATTAGGCTTGATGACTTGGTTGACACGTCATCAGTTCCCAGTTGCACAGATCAGTGTTCACGCTGTTGATCACTGCATTTCTGGTCCAAACTGGATTATTTACAGACTGCCGCCATATGGTTGGAATGTTGCTTAGTGTTGCATAAAACTAAACTCACTCACTCTGTTGTTTTTCCTGTTTTAGGCTGGCGCCTGGCCCATAGCTCAGAGTAACCTTCCTTCCTTTGCCTTACCTCAGGAGCTGGAGAAAAGTGTTAGAATGGTAAAAATAAAGTCAACTTATCCCTAATGTGTTTTGAACACACACTACTGATAAAAGTTTATGATCACACAGTTTTTCCATGTTCTAAAATTTACCTCTTTTGGCTAGGGAATTATGCTGTTTCTATGGTTATCGGAACACTTAATGATTGCTGTATGTTTTTTGTATGTTTGTTTAGTCATACTGAACTTTTTTGCAAATTATATTTCTTTCATTAACATGCACTTTGCGATAAGCAGGTGATATGTCCAGGAAGTCAAGACTCACTAACTTGAGACCTCCTCCGTTGTGTAGTTGTTACAGTGTCCTCCTACAGAGTTTCATGTCTTAGCAAAATATGGTTCTTGTTGGTCCAAGCATTTCGCTCAGCATGAATGGGTCCTACAAGGACTGGTCGGCTCGGAGTTAGTGGTTCATTCCTGCTTAACTGCAGCATGGTCTGTTTGTGAGCAAGAGCTAGTAAACCAGCTCCAGTCTCTCTCTAGTACAGACAGACACACATGCATGCATGAACATAATCATCTCATTGTGTCCTAGCTGCGTAGATTGATGATGTCACTTGATTGTCTGGTCCAAACTAGATTGTTGAACACTGAACTCAAATAGTCAGTAACAACAGGGGTAGATAAAATAGCATGAAATACAATAAAAAGGAAATGGTATCATAAAGACAAATTTTACATCCAAAATATGCATTGTGGTCAAATAAAGACAAAAACAACATAGACAATATTTTAATTACCCTGGTATGCTGGGTTTTTGATCTGATAAGTGTTAAATGTTTTGGGAATGAAAAATACATACAGCCTTTTGATATTGTTCAGTCTACCTTCAGAGAAGGACATTTATTTCATAAACTGTTACATTCCCGTGAATGTCATGCATTTTTTACTCGCCACAACATGGAACGGGACCCGTGAAGGTCCCGGGGTAGAATAGGCCTTCAGCAACCCATGCTTGCCATAAAAGGCGACTCAGCTTGTCGTAAGAGGCAACTAACGGGATCGGGTGGTCAGACTCGCTGACTTGGTTGACACATGTCATCGGTTCCCAATTGCGCAGATTGATGCTCATGTTGTCGGTCACTGGATTGTCTGGTCCAGACTCGATTATTTACAGACCGCCGCCATATAGCTGGAATATTGCTGAGTGTGGCGTAAAACTAAACTCACTCACTCACATGGAACGGGGGACTATGTATTCAGCAGCGTTAGTACGTCTTGATTCTTGT
The DNA here is from genome assembly GCF_037392515.1 of Haliotis asinina. Taxonomy (NCBI): domain Eukaryota; kingdom Metazoa; phylum Mollusca; class Gastropoda; order Lepetellida; family Haliotidae; genus Haliotis; species Haliotis asinina. The sequence goes on along the minus strand of NC_090290.1, from coordinate 7,379,901 downwards.
GAATTTGATATCTCATGAAATGTCCCCAATATCTTCAAATGGGAATCATAATGGCAGATCGAAAACATGATGATGCGAAATGTAAAACGGGAGGATAAGTTTACAAAACTATAAATATCTGGAATGGTAACGTAGAGGTTAACACATTCACTTGTCATGGAGAAAACACCTATACAGTTCACTTCATGACTACAATGTGTGAGGCCCATTTCTGGGCCCACTTGCACAAAGCGATCTTAGCGCTACAACTATCTTAAGCCTATACTGGAGAATGGGAGTTACAATCATTGTAGTGCTAAGATCGCTTTGTGCAAGTGGGCCCTGGTGTCTCCAGCCATGATGCAACTTTGATATAGTTAAAGCATGGTAATACCTTTGCTCAGCTGACATGTAGTGGTATAGACAGTTGTTCCATTGGAAACAGGATTCGGTGTGTTTATTGCTTAGAAACTGGCAGTTTTACACTGTAACATGGAGAGATATTCAGTGTATATGTTTCTGTTGCAGTTTGAATTATTCTACAACAAAAATTTCAGCGGGAGAAAGTTAGCATGGATGCACAGCTTTTGTAGTGGTAAGACATTAACATAATTCTTTGAACAAGTTTGGGCCCCTTGAACATGTGATAAATCTGTCCATGGTAAGTTTTGTAGTTTTCTGTATACAGTCACAAGGTTTATGACTTTGTACCTTTGTACGGACGATTCCACTTGTGTCTCCATAAAGATTGTGGGTGAAACAGTGCACTGTTACCATACAGCATATTTGATTGAACGAAACTTTCATTTTATGACTAGACAGAAGAATGGTACAAAAATACTGAATTTCCTGAGTGCAATGTGGTATACTAAACTGAAGGCAAGATACCGTTTCACCGTTAATAAAAACTCCACAGAATTCTATTTCTGAATTTCAAGCAAAGTGAACATTCTCAGTTTCAGGCTTCACATTTCATTGTTTATTCTTAAATGATAGGAAAGTTGTTAGTTTATAGGATCTGTCATGAGGAGTAAAAGCGACGGCAGTAATTAGTATAACACCTCCCACCTTCCAGAAATTTTGTTGGAACTTATCACTGAGTGTACCAGGTTACTAAAAACAAGCAAGGTTTGCTGCACGGTTGAAACAGTGTCCACATGTCCATAGACCAAAACCCTTAGTATTAAGGACATGGTCTAACTGACAGTGACCAGCACTGGTGTTCAACATGGTCAAGATATGCAGTATTGGTTGGATGTGTTGTTATACCTCCTTTTGATGATGTCTCTACATTTGGTCTAGGAGTATATACTAAGCAGCAGAAGAAATACAAGTTCCGAAAAAATGAAATCTCATAAAAGTAAGCGTTCATGTTGATGTCTTCTATTTGAAAACTTAAACAAAAAACAGTTGCATTTCTTTTGCTGTTCAGTGTAGGTATAGCATTTTTTCATTTGTTCCAGTTGAAATGAAGTTTAACTATCTCAAGAAGACGTACTTCGTGACAATGGGGACCTTCCACATGGGCATCCTGCTGTTGTTCAACAGCGGCGACAACGTGGAGAAGCTCGCATTTAGCTTTATACAGAAACACACAACACTACCTGAACGGGAGTTGGTCAAACAGCTGCAGTCACTAATAGATACCAAAATAATCTCACATGAAGTAAGTTATTCTGTTTCAGTTGTCCAGTTGCCTCATCAGTGCTCATGGTGTTGATCACTTGATTGTCTGGTCCAGACTTGAACATTTACTGACAGCTGACATGCATCTTAAACATTGCCAACTGTGGTGTGAAACCAATGTCTCACTTTCCAGTTGTGTTATTTAATACTGTTTAATAAAAACTTGAGAGGGTTAGATGACTGACTTTGTGTGCTGGTGATTATCTGCCTGACTTAGAGAGCATGGGTCCAAATTCTTCACAGGAGTCAATCTAATAAAAGCACTTCCTTACTGAGAAAGTTTAACCCCAAATAAAACATAATATATATATAAATGATACATTCAACCACTTTCTAAATGGCATAGTATATTCATGATCTAATGTAATTGCATTCTCTCCACAAATGAAGTTATATAAGCAGGGTATAAAATGAGGCTGTCTGATCGCCCAAGATGGGCTAGGTTTCTAATGGACAGCCTAAATTTACTGCTCGCCAGCCTGATGGCCTGGTATAATTTTTAGATTTTTCATTCATCTAGGTAAATATACTAGATCTTGTCTGGTTAAATCCTTTGTGGGCTGGTAATTTTGAAGTTACCAGCCCTGATGTCAGGCTAGGGTTTGGGTATATTTCATACACTGATATAACTGTGTGTCACCCTAAAGACTTGTGTTCCGATGTGAGTACAGTTTGGTAGCCTGGTGAAAGGGCTTGCTTGCCATGCCAAACACCTGGGTTCGATTCCTCACAAGGGTGCAATGTGTGAAGAACATTCAGATGTCCCTCACCGTGATATTGGTTGAATTGCTTAAAGCTGCGTTAATCCATCCTCACTCACTCACTATGTTCCTTTCTGGTGATAGCCAGAGATATAACTGGAGGAAAATTGACTATATTAACTCATTTATTAGCTTGATTTTATCAACCAATGAGATGAAATCTTATCATATACAAGTTGTATGAGACTTTGAAACAAAATGATTACAAAATGATCTTTTTTCAAAGAAAACTTCATCTTAAATGAGCCATGAGATGTTTGCAGCCACAATGCAGATGAAATGTTTACACTTCGCCATTATCTTATGTCTACATCTAGTTTTGTTTGTGAGACATCCAGTTAAGTTTGGCTGAGGGTCAAGTTGAGGAGCATCTGGCATCATGACCTCATGTTACAGGTGACAGTGTGGTATCCTAGTGTTTAAAGCATTCCCCACGTGGGTACAGTGTAGGAAGACCGTTTCTGGTGTTCCCTGCTGTGATATTGCTGGAATGTTGCTAAAAGCAATGTAAAACTAAACTCACTCACTCATGTTACAGGGAGAAATTACCCCACAGAGCGACTTTGAGTTAAACTTAGCTTACAACAACAAAAGAACCAAGTTTAAGATCACAGCTGCCGTGCAGAGAGACTCTCCACAGGTATGTTGTGCTGTGTCAGTACAGGTGTACTGATACAGTGGTATGACTGTGTGTTGCTACGGGATGTGGACTTTGATTGTGAATTGACTTTGATCATGGCTGTTTTAACGATGGTACAGTGTGCTGTCATGGAATGCATTTGCATTGTCATGGAATTGTCATTGGTTGTGACTGTGTATTGTCATTTGGTTTAACTATATCAATGACTATGTTTGGGTTGTAATTACGAAACCAATGCCCCTTTTCAAAAAGCTGTCATAGCATTACGACTGTCATAACTCCTAATACTGCAACAGAGACTTACGACAATGTAAGTCTAACAATTGCAAAACCCAAATTATTTCTAACAGTTCAAATATGATTGACATTAGAGCCCAGACATCATTCTGTTTGAAAACATGAGTTTGATTCCACCAGACGCTATTGTCCTGATATTGTGTGAGTTTTACATTGTGCTCTCTCACTGTATTGTCAACATGGCTGCACTGTGTTTGGGTTTCATCATAGGAAGTAGAACTGACCCACTCCGCCGTGGACGAAGATCGTAAGATGTATGTGCAAGCTGCGATTGTACGCATTATGAAGGCGAGAAAGGTTCTCAAACATAATCTTCTCATACAAGAGGTAAGACATTTGGGAACAGTAACTTGAAGTGGAACTTGTTTCGATATTGTGGATTGTTAGGGACTTAGTGGTACAATAATTTAACACTGTGCAACTTGCTGTCCCTGGTTTTGTCTCGAAGTTCCTCAGCCAACTGATTATGATGTTAAATTTGATATATGAATCAGATTAAATAGAAATATTTCTCAGTGGTTCTCCACAAAGCTCACTTTCTCGTTGGTCTATTAATGTTGAGTCTTAGAACTTCGTCATTTGAATTTCCCTATGCTGAAGATGCATTATGTGATATTACTGGGATACGCTGAAAACCTTGTTAAATGTACTATCTCACACTTGCACACACTCACCCACACACCCACTCAAACAGTTATTGAACCAACAATCGACTCTCACACAACCATGCCTGTTGGCTGACTTAATCAAAGACTCACTCAACCACCCATCCACACTCAGACAACAATCCACTTTCTGTCACTTTCCTACACTCACACACTCAACCATGAACTCACCCAACCACCCATCCATACTCTTTCAACCCCTCACTCAACCAACCATCCATACTCTTTCAACCACTCACTTAACCACCCATCCATACTCTTTCAATCCCTCACTCAACCACCATCCACATTCTTCCAATCCCTCACTTACACACCCATCCATACTCTTTCAATCCCTCACTCAACCACCCATCCGCAATCTTCCAGTCTCTCACTTAACCACCTGTCCACACTCTTTCAACCCCTCACTCGGTTAACACTCTACACTGACTGAAACACTTACTCAGCCACTCAGTGACCCTTCCACACTCCCCCCGACCTCACTATCACTCAGCCGTGGTTTGTGTTTGTGCAGGTGATCAGCCAGTCGCGGTCCCGCTTCAACCCCAGCATCAGCATGATCAAGAAGTGTATAGAGACTCTCATAGACAAACAGTACCTAGAAAGGACAGCTAACACTACAGACGAATACAGCTACGTAGCATGATGCAGCGTTATCTGTGGTGTGCATCACGCTCTAGCCCTCATAACAACTGCATTGTCACTAGCGCTCAATATGTCATTCTACCTAGATGTGAAATCAGACTGACTTTCAAGCTCCTAATCAGAGGCTGTGAGAGCACCTGTTGAAGAACCGCACTACAGGACTGGATTATATAAGGAGTGTGTATTGTTAATAAACATGTTGAAATACATCAAAGGATTGGATGGCATTTTCAGAGGATGATAATAGATTGACTTTCGCATGGAGTCCTACGAGGAAAATTGAAGAATGGAAAATGGACAACTGTTCATAACAATGATTTGTTATTACGCCTTGACAGGAAAAGCAATATTGGTGGAAGAGAAGTGGACAGTTCTGTCCAACAAGAACATGACAATAAGGTTGATGTCAGAAAACATTGTGACTATGGAGTGCAACCACAGACATTAGTTAAGAAAATAGTGAATTTATTATTGTAATAGTTTGATGAAGCCTGGAGTAATTCAGTCCCATATTTCTTTGATCCTCAGAATCGAATAAAAAAAAGGGAGTGGACAAAAAATTGTGTGTAAATTTTGCCATAAAATATAAAATAGGTCTGTGAAGTCCTTGAGCAAGGAAAACCTACAGAAATCTGCAAGTAGCGAATGTCTTTTTTCTTTTCCTTTAAATGCAGTCCTTCAACTCTTATATATGGTTAATAAGTGATGATCTTGCTACAGAAAGAAAACTGTAACTTTTAGTTGACTTGAGGTGAAAATTGACCTGGTGACAATTCTTCGAATGAATGTCAGGGTTGTCAGGGTGTCACTCAGTGGAAGAAGCTGATGTGTTGATGGGCATTTTAGGAGGATGTACATGTTGTACAGGTTTAAATCTTCCACTACAAGGTGTGTTGAATCTGGGTGTGAAGTTTTCGACCAGATAATGCTAGTCTTGTTTCAGTGGTCATGTTTGGGATGATGACTTTGGGAGAGATCTATATAATTTATTTGACGTCTTCCCAAGAGGATGGTGTTTCTCACTCGTTAAAGTGTTCGGTCATCATGCTGAAGACCCAGGTTCAAGTCCCACATGGGTTTAACGTGTGGAGCCCATTTCTGTCCCTTGTGATATTGCTGGAATATGGCTAAAAGTGGCTTAAAACTAAACTTATTCACTCATTCATTCCCATGAGTTCTTAGTTTTCATCATCTGTCGGTGCGTATTCTCATTGAAAACTGCAGTTGCAGCAGCTAAGATGGAAAATCCATTTACCATAGTTACCATGGTTACACAAAATGATCACAGCAATTTCGTGATTGGCTTACAACAGTCCTGGCACTCTGACGGTCATCAGTCAATTCACATCACTTTTATATATCAACAGATATGGAAAATATTTTTCATGTACCATTTTCTGACAACACAAATTCTTTAAACATGTTTAAATGGGTTCTTAAGAATGATTTAATACATATTGATGGAGATAATATGTGAAGTCTGTTGATTATAGCATCTGCTCACCACGCTGAAGATCCTGGTTTGATTGCCCACATGCATGCAATGAGTGAAGCTCATTTCTGGTGTCCCCCTGTTGTGATATTGCTGGAAAACTGGTAAATGCGATGTTGAAGTATTCTCACTCACGTGATAGGGTGTAATGTGTTTTCTTTGTATAATGAAATGCAGTTCGTCAAATGACATATTTCTTTTATCATATTATCACCTCAGCATGAAGATGTAATTTTGACAAGATGAGACCCAGTGGCTGTATCTTTTGATAGATATTTCCGCCATTTTTTTTTATTATTTAATTACATTATTCACATTTTAAGAGGGGAGGGGAGGGTGTTCAGGTCAGTTTCATAAATATGCCATCCACTATTGGAAATTGTAGTTAGAACTGGACCACATCAACCCCTGCAATTCCGAAAATGAAACTTTGTGGATTGAATGGTCAAGCCCATGGCTTGATGGATACGGATTGATTTTACCTTATCAGTGTGGACTGTTGGTCACAATATCGGTCACTGGTTTGTCTGATCCAGACTTGAATATTTACAGACAATATGGCTGTGTGTTACTGTGTCTTCACTGATTCATGTTCAGGTGTCTGGCATTCCTGGACTCATCAAGTGGTCTTTCCCTTGTTTATCAGCCGGAGTGGTAGGGTGGCCTAGTGGTCACAGTGTTTGCTTGTCGTATCAAAGACCCGGGTATGATGTGTGAAGCCCATTTCTGATGTCCCCTGCTGTGATATTGCTAAAAGTGGCATTCAACACTAAACTCACTCACTCACTGTTTGTCAGTACAGACTGATCACAATGCTTGAGTATCGCTGCAACATTTACTCATAGGGGAGACAACTCTTTGCTGTAAAGTGGTATAATTAGGGTTTGAGTAAGATTAGCCAAATTGTCATTGTCCAGTGTAATACAAACTGACTTATAATGAGTAGCCTTGACCCAACTTTCATTTAATCCCAAAGGTTAGCAGAACCTGAATTGACAACTTGTCCCATCTTTAATTCCTTATGAAGGTGAAGGGGTCTGCTGAAGTAAATGACTAGTTAAAGCTTCGCTCATACTGGTCCTGGTTCCATTTCCCCCTCTTGGGTACAATGTAAGACCCATGTGTGCTGTATTTCTTTTAAGTGCTGAATTACCCTAGAATGTTGCTAAAAACAGTTCAATACCATGTTAGTTCACTTAACTTAAAGGGTAGCCTGGTGGGTTAGGACACGGGTTCATTTCCCCACATGTGTGAAGCCAACATCTGGTTTTGCCCGCTGTGATATTGCTGGAACATTGCTAAAAATGATGTAAAACCCAACTCACTCACTCACTCACTCACTGCTTAAGGTGTCTGAATCCAGTGTACATGAATAACCTGATCTCTTGCATTAACATAATAATCATTCACCCTTGTATCCAAAAGTATTTTTTTACATATTCAAAATGTCAATATCTGTTTTAATATACTTCATACAGAAATGCATATTGATGTTTGATTTCAGAATTTTGATTTGAAGGATTTACAAAGGAGGAAATTTTTTTGGCATAATATATCTGTTCCCTGTTTACCTCTTTACCTCTTTGAGTGGCATTTAGAAGTTGGTTAGATGGACATGAATGATGTTATGGAAAGGAAACTTCTATATTTCAATGGATGGAGCATTTCAGTGTTGTTGGTAACACCATTATCAAGCTAGTGATGAGGAGTGTAACTGCCATGTCAGTGAAGAGGGTGTGTAACTTCTGAGCATTTAGAAGCTGGTGTGATGGACAGGAACAGTTTGTTATGGACAGGAAACTTTCCTTTTGCAGGGGTGGTGGAGTAGGCTAGTTTATCATGCTAGCACCGTTATCAAGCAACAAAGACATTATTTATACATAAAAAGATCCCCTTTTAGTCAAGCAAACAATTCCTGCTCATGAACTGTCTTTAACTTTAGTGACCAAAGAATGTAACAAAAATTGTGATTGTCCTGATAGTTTTATAAATGTAATTCCTTATGTTATTTAATACATTCTGATATTGTCGTGCGACGAGAGTGATGTTGGAGCGTGTAGATGTTAAAAGCTTATGGTATAAACTGCACCAACTTCGAGTTCTTTTGATTAGAACTGATAATCAGTAACCCATCCTTGTAAGAGGTGACTAGCCATGTTGGTTGGTCACTCATTAACTTGGTTGGCATGTCATCATATCGCAAATCGATGCTCATGCTGTGGATTGACTGGTCCAGACTTGATTATTTACAAATAGCTGGAATATTGCTGAGTGTGGCATAAAACTAAACTCATTCACCTTTGATTAAACACATATCAGTATTTATTGGAGACTCCATTACAGATCCCAGTGATTGCTGCAAGAGCTGACTGTGGTTAGAGTTTTGTGGTTTCAGTACAAAATATCACAAGGTATTGTTATCCTTTTTTGGTTTGTGTGAAAATTTCTGCAGCAGCTTATGCATGGTCGTTTGCGCACAATTTCTACAAGACCAAAATCTCACCAAGATTACATAGTGGAAGAAATAATACTATTTACAGAAGTTTGACAAAATATGATTACAACCTTGTGACTTCTACTACTTGTTGTATGCTGGTCAACAAATTTGTCTGCCAAATGCTGCAAAAAATGAATAGGCTATGTTTCCAATGTAAATGCATTGTCATCTTCATATGAGGGTCTAGGAATAAGGAAGCATATTTGTGTTTTAATGGGAGTGCACTTAATTGTCCACAAGTGTAGACTGGGTGGATAGATAGTGAAAGTATCTGTCTGTGATGAATCTGTCCGTTACGATGATGTATGAATATTGAAAGATTTAGTTGAATGTATTGGAGCACATACCTTATGACATCTGGTGATTACCTTAACAGGACTGTATGATGTGCACACCTTTTGTACATAAATAAAGATGTGTGTATATTGCTATCAATGATTGGTTTTGTTTTTGTACCACTGACAAATAGAGGTGCAGTGAGATAGCCTAATGGGTAAATCATTCACTCATCAGGTCAAAGTCCTGGGTTCAATTCCCCACACAAAGAGCGAATGCTTTAACCACTAGCCTACCTCACTACCGAATGTGTTGTAACACTTGATTACAATGCTTAGCATGGATTTTTGAGTAATTGAACACTACCAACCTCCAATGTTACTCGTGATATCAACCTCATTCTCTGTATAGCCATATGATAGTCCATAGTCACCCTGTACGTTTCTGGGTTTCAGCTAGTTCCCAGCAACCAAGGACGTGAGATGAATTGGTTTGCCGGGCTTGGTGACAGTGTTGATGCAGACAGTCTCCAATACCTGCATTTTTAGAATATACTTCTTTTTTGAAATCCAGATTTGAATTTGCCACTGCATCAGTAAAGAGGCCAGATAGTCTCAGAGGAGGTGCGTCTCCATTGAAAGAGCCTTCCAAGTGGAAGTTAATTTTGCTACCACAATTTGATGATACAATTTCCATTCATCCTCCGCGGAAACGTCCGACGACTTATTTTCCTCTTCAAAGCACCACCCTAGAGTAATAAGAAACTGGAACCTTGCTAACCTCCTCAAAAGAACCAGACAGACACGTCAATATCTGCATCTCAACTTCCTCACCCTGCGCACCATGAAGCTCCTCTTCAGAAAGAATTTGATGACCACCTGACAAACTATCAAACTTAGTGAGAGAACCTGAAAGGTTATTACCCCTCTAAGTCATCAGCCTGTACCTCGTGGAAAGAATTATCAAAAAAAATACTTGACAAATCCTAAATGGAATCATTCGGCAAAATAGTCTTCTTGGAAGAAATGCCTTCGGACATCGAACGTGTCACTCCGGAAGACACACTGAATACTGAAGACATACCTCTCTCTCTCTCGCCCGACCCCACCCAATCCCAGAAACAGTGACAATTGATCAGCACCTGCTTTGGTACCATATGATCATTATCGTTCAACAAATCGGGCCGCGGGGTAGAATTATCTCCTTTAACAATACTCACATTACCTCATTAGACATCGCATATTTCCTCGTCTGAAATATCACATCTAGTTTTGCCATTTGTCGCATGTAGACAGATATCATTGTCGCTGTTAGTCCCCAGACCGGTGCATAACGCTAATCCGCATATTAATTGTAAAATCCCACCAGAGTATGGCATCACTGCCGCTGTTACAGGTCATTGGCTCCCTCCCTCTGCAAGCTGTCAGCGTTCTGTTGTTTAGTTTACATTTACATAGATTCCTTCATACAAATGCCTAAAATAGTTTCTTCGGGTATATTTGCGGACGAATCTTGGGTGTTCTTTCGCTCATGTTATGAGATACGAGTGAATGTAGGGATGGCGTCACAGCGATACATGTACTATTCATCAAATAGTGTACAAACAACTTTACGTATATTTTAGCAATCCTTTGTGTGCTTGTTTGACCGCTAGGTAAACCGTTTGTGTGGTGAAACTACCTCAGGTGGGTATTCTCTCTCTCTCTCTCTCTCTCTCTCTCTCTCTCTCTCTCTCTTTCTCTCTCTCTCTCTCTCTCTCTCTCAGGTAGAGTGCACCCTCTTTTCACTTTTGGTGGATGTTTGCTGATCTTTGGACTGTAAACTGGATTTGTTAATAATTCATGTTCACAGTCACAACCATCTAAGCGGTCTTGTTCTTGCTGAGGAGTATTGACCATTATGCATGAGGACAAAAATTACTTTTGGTTTTGGAATGGTATGCTAATATTTATCTCCTGATCATCCAATGGTCAGTTGACTTGTATGTCATTATGCAGAAGCACAAGAGACTCTGAATGGGTCATTCTGGTCATCTTGTCACCTTTTGTTTATACAGACAATTCAGTATGTCTCTAACTGTTTACGAATGCAAAGGATATAAAGAACTTATGGAAAAAAAACAACTCTCATCACTGCTTTTATCCATGTTGTGGGGTTTAGGTATAAAGCAAAGGGAGATAATCATTGAATGTTTCGTGAAAAGTATTGAGTCCTCACTTTCAGGTCAAACTATCTCAAAAGCATCCCCACATGCCGGGAGTTGGGGTTTCAGATAGTACACCTCGATGAAACGTGGGTGAACAACAATCAGTCAAAGGATTACATGTGGTTAACGCCATGTGGTACATGCAACAAGGCCCAAACCATTCCATCGAGTGAAGCTAAACGCCTCATCCATCTTCACGCTGGAACACGCGACCGTGGTCATCAGAAGGAGTTGTCCTTTGGATAAATGCAACACTCCCTACCCCGCCTGGACAATCGTAGCGTCAGCATCATGGATAACGTCAGCTGTCACAACCGCCATGTGCCGGAAACAATGACCCCCACCATGTCCTTCAGACAGACTGAAGTACAGATCATGGAGAAGTTCGTTAGTCTGCAGATCAGACACGTCAGCACAGAATCATGGCCGCGTTGTCTTATGGCTCCAGTGTGACATTGTGAACTGAATCCGATTGAGCTGACCTGATCTAACTGTAAGGGCTTTGTAGCTATTCACAACACGTCCTTTCCGTTATCCGATGTCAAAGATCTTGTCCATAAATCATTTGCCTGAATTACCAGTAGAAGGGCTTAAGGAAGAGCACCACGTGTTGGGCATCGAGGCAAGATAAGATAATACTTTAAATGAAGTAAACTGGGGAAGTACATGGCAAGTCAACAATTTACAAGCAATGCCCTGTCCTGTCGATCTTCAGGTGGTCATGCAAACTATATATTTTAAGACATTAACACGATGGCTGATTTAAGGTTTTCTGTGGGTGTCATACTCTTTTACATATCTCAACACCAACTTTATGGAAGAAAGACACGCAAGATGTTAATCTATAGATAAGACAGTTTCAACACACACGTAAAAGCATAAACTATATTTCAGATGGCCCCTTGTGCTTATGGGCAGCACTTGCCAATCCATGCCAGTTGAGTCGTCAGGGCGTCGTCATGCTGTACAGACCAAATTGCTTTTTATTGTCTGATGTGCTGATTTCAGTAGCTATTCGTATTTTCCCCCGATTTTACGAGTACACATTCTTTTGTGGAGACCCTCTTACGTATTCCAAAGAACGCTCAGGGACAGTCAGTTTGACTCATAAATAATAGCAAAAAAACGCTGACCGATGAATTGCAGTCTACTCGGAAACTAATAAACATAAAACACTCATTTAAACGCATTATCAAAATATCAGAGCAAGTCTGTGCGGGTTTCCCACAATTTATATCCTAAAAATAAAACAAGAAGTATCGTTAAAATATTGAAAGAGTTCACTCACTGTTACGATCGAGGAGTGCAAAGAAACGGACAACCAGATGTACGAGGAACGATGGAGACAGCACAGTACAGGCTAACTTAGTCGACACGTGCTTCTCAATGATGAGATGGGACAATAGGATAAGATAAGCTTTATTATCTCGGAGGAAACTCTTTTTGTATACAAAGCGGCCTCAAACTGAATACATTTCAAATGCACAGGAATATACATAATTACATGCTCGAAAAGAATGCTGTTGATAAAAGAAAGCTGATGATAATTAACCATATAGGTTAGTAGTTAGTCAGTAATTAGTAGTGATCGCATGCATGACTATTAACAAAAGTTGTAGCATTAATAAAACGAATAGAGGTGTGACGATACAGAAAATTCACGGAATGTTACGATTCGATTCAAAACACATCATGATATGCTATCTTAAGTTATTTTCTTTCGAGACGTATATTTTGATATCAAGTAACAGTGTGAATTTTTACCTAACCCTCGATTTCTAGTGACAACTAACAGTTTTGAGGTCAGCTATACTCATCATGGCATGAAAACAAAGTATCGATATATTTATTGTCTGATAAAGTATAACGATTATCGATACTACGATATCTCGCCACAGTTCTAAAAACGAATACTGGATGGCATGGCCGACTGTCGAGTTCTGTTTGTTTCAAGTGATGGTAATCGAAAGCGACGTCCAGATGAAAGTAGTTCAAAATAGTGAGATAAAATATGGGTGCTATCAATTCGTAAATGAAGGGAAAGGCACACTGGTTATTTAGCTGGCAGCATTAACAATTTTGAAAAGTTTTGTTTTTGTTGCGAGCCGACAAATCCCCATACCAACATAAAATATTGTAGATCACCACTCTTTGAATAAAGGTTTGATAAAAAGCAAATCATTGTGGTCCAGTCATTAAAGTCAATTCAGTTCAATTCTTCATTGTTTGATGTGCCCATATACAAAAAGGAATACATATATGATCAACTTTCAAACTAATCAAATATCTTATTAACAAAATTACATTGTAAATAAATAGGGCTGCATTGTGTTGTTTTGTCGGTTCTTTGCAGGAAAGTAAGGAAGAGAATAATTGAGCACTGATTTGAAATGGAGACAGTTGTGACAGATGCTTGTTTCTTATATTTTCATACACAGGACAGATAAACATAAAATGAAATTCGCTTTCAAAAAAGTAACAGAATGGACATAATCTTTGGATTTTCCCCACCGGCACACATCTTCCACTGGTAATTAATATATCATTAAGGCCTATTTTAAAACGTATAAAAGCATTGCGAACATTTCTGTAGCAAAGGGGAGGGAGATAACACTCTGGCTCAAGCAAAGACTTAAATTGACGATATGAATCATATCTAGACTTCCGTTAATAGCTGAATGCCATTTCTGCTTACACATATCAATAGCCCAAATACGAAACTGTCTAATAAACATATTCACATTGCCAATTGTCTGTAACAGGTGCGAATATGAGATGTCCAGTTATTCTTTCCAAGATAATCAAGTGAGTGAGTGAGTGAGTTTAGTTTTACGTCGCACTTAGCAATATTCCAGCTATATGGCGACGGTCTGTAAATAATCGAGTCTGGACCAGACAATCCAGTAATCAACAACATGAGCATCGATCTGCGCAATGGGGAACCGATGACATGTGTCAACCAAGTCAGCTAGTTTGACCACCCGATCCCGTTAGTCGCCTCTTACGACAAGCATAGTCACCTTTTATGGCAAGCATGGGTTGCTGAAGACCTATTCTACCCCGGGACCTTCACGGGTCCCAAGATAATCAAGATGTAGAAGCATCTTGAAGGCGTTTTTAGGCAAACGCTGTCCAGGCATATCAAATATAATTATTTTACACCAATGTTTTAAACAGTGACAATAAATTGATATGTACAATGGGAACATCCCACATTCATCATAAACCATCGCATGTGGTGTTGACAAAGCAACATTTAGAAACTTTTTACAGGCAAGCAAATGAATTTTCCTATAGTATAATAGTCTTTAAAACACCATATATCAGATCCATACAGTAAAATCGGTTGTATCTAGGAGTCAAATAGTTTGAAATAAATAGTCGGTGGAATAACACTGAGCAGAAGAACAATAGAGTGAAGTTGTAACAGAGCTTTCTTTGCTCTCTACGTCAGGTTAGGTACAGACGTATTCAGAATTAGCGTATGGGTAAACAATATGCCAAGGTATTTACATGTATAATCATTGACCACAATCATACGTTTTTCTTTAAAAAAACCCCATTTCTCTCTGGCCGACAAAGGACCACCTCTATGGAATACAACAATATTTGTTTTATCTAGATTCACACATACTGTCATTTATCTGCATAGTTTAACTACTTCATTTTGAAGACAAGGTACAGTACTGGACACAAGAATGTCATCATCAGCAAATAATAACATAAAAAGTTCAGTTACATCGGGAGAAAGTCGGATGCCATATTTACTTTATGATATCTGAATATAACTCGTTAATGAAAAAAGAGAAAAATAGGGGACTTAAAACACATCCTTGACGCAAGCCGACAGGACAATCAAAAAAGTCACTTACGCCATTGCCACAGCGGACACATGAATTTTGCATCGATCTTATGATACCATACATTTTGCCCCTCAAACACCTATTTCTTAGACATTTCCACATTCTACCTGCATCTACAGAATCAAAAGCCTTTTTGAAATCTACAAACGCAAGATACAGATTCCGCTTGCTAAAGGATAAATATCTTTCCATAACAGCATATGATGTAAATATATTATCAAATGTTGAGCAGTCCTCTCTAATTCCTGCTTCAGATTCCGGTATTAATCCCTCATATTCGACCATTGTGTTAACCTACTGCTGATAATAGATGTAGACGTTTTACCAAGAATACTAGTCAGCGAAATACCCCCATATAATTGTAAGAATTTGTGCATTTGCGTTTTTATACAACGGGATAATAACAGACTGCGCCCACAACGACCTGTGTAAAATCCTCGATTAAACATTTTTACCAGGAAGGGCATAATGTCAGGTGATAGGTATTTCAGTATTTCCGAAATAACACCATCACGTCCAGCAGGTTTATCGACTTAAAGACAAGACAAGTCTCCACTATATATCATATTATGCCATAGGAGATTACAGCACAAGGCTATCATTCAGCACCATTCTGTTTGCTTTATATAGAGCGACTCTGTAGAGAACGCATATTTTTCCCAAACAGTTTCGATCTGTTTAAGGAGTTACCGAGTCGCTCAAGACTTGATGATTAGATATCATATTTGAACTTTCTTTCTTTCTTTCTAAATCCGCAGTAACCTTTGTGATTATATTCACTGTGACATCATCTAAACTTTCCTAGGGCCTTCCTGCTATCTATCCTCGCTTGTGTACAAGCTGTCTACAATTCTGACTCATGTCAGGATCAAAATGATTCTTTTCATACTTGAAGCTGAATGAAGAAGACAATCTGCAATCCCCTCTTCATTGCAATTTTCAGATTTATGTAATTAAAAACTCAAAGATTCAAGGCTCATTACAGGTGACATCAGCTCAGTCACCATGTTGATTCCATAGGATCTGTAAGTGTCCTACCCGGTTATAATGCCGCCATGGATCACAGGCAAACGGTAGCGCAAATGGAGTTGCGCAGCATAGATAATATGACAAGTGTACTTATATGCGAGCGAAACGAGCAAAGGTTGGCAACGTACTTCCCACGCTTCGGATCAAAAATTTTCTCATGTCAAAATATAATATCGACACCATCAAAAGTACACTCCCATTTCATCATTTGGTTGTACTCTCAGATTTCCTGTCCCATGTTTAATAACTACTCACGTGAAACATGTTTTATTCAACATTTTAAGGAGCACTCGTGGTATTCAGATCTTTCTTCGCCCCCATTACACCTGCCCGCTTCCGGTTGAACGAGTTGACCTTAAAATGTTGAATAAGACATATTTAACGCGAGTAATTGTTCAACACGGGGTCGGAACTGTGAGATCACAACCCAGTGAAGAACTGGGCGTATACCTTTGATGATGACGATATTTTCTTTTGACATGAAAAAGTATATGTCGAACCGAAGCGATGAAAGTACGTTGCCAACTTTGCTCGCTTCGCGCGCATGTAAGAAAACTGGTCATTTTCTCTATGCTGCGCAACCCATATTGCCTAGACATGGATATGGTGCCATGTTTTCTCCTGGACAAATGATGGCATCGTAACCAAGAAACACTGCACTTTTCTCAGCTCATACAAAGCGAATGTCCCTGTGATGCAGTGCATTTCCCGCTGATATAGTGTGGGCACTCAGATAGCTGCAGATTAACACAGACCAACCATTACCGTCATATATATAGTTTTTAATTAGTTGGCTTCACATTAATTTTCGACTCGCTGTGAGCATGCGCATGCGTCGTTCTTTGTTGTTGTTGTGAGAAGGTGATGTGTAGAAACGACGGTGGTTGTTAGATGTGTTTATGCAAGTACTTGTGGACACAAATTGAGCAAATCCCGATTTTTGCTTCATAACATAATTGAGATAAGTTGCATTCGACATAAAACTATATTTTTTGGTTTGATTTCATTTTCTTTACAGAGTGTTTACACTCTCGGTAAAACATACGACCAAACCGGAAGTGGGCATTTTTACACGCTCTGTGCATGCGCACAGCGAGTCGAAAATTAATGTGAAACTAACGAATATGTACTAAAGTGCATCCACGGGCATCGGGTTATAAAGTAGTATAGAGAATGAAAAACGTTTTCACCATAATTCTGCTCATCAACCTCCACTATGAAAGGACAAACTTAGTGGAACTTCATTTTGTCCCATTCTCTCATTGTCCAGGGCTGTATCCTCTAAGGGGGTTAAGGTTCTTTATAATTATTGTCCTCCTAGGAGGGTAGTAGGTTCCAGTACGTTCAAAGTAAATTTATACTTACTACTTTTTTTTATCTCCAGTATACATGTCACGTTAAAATATGGCTAGACTGTCAAATGTTGCTAACATCTGAAGAGATGATGTAAACCCAGCTCGGGTCCATGCATGGGAAGCAATTGTACTGTAAGTCCGCATGGCCCCTTGTATAGTGATGTACCTTCAGCTGTTGGCAATATATGTAGACTAAGTCTACTTTAATATTGTATTGCCTTTTCATTGTAAGCTGTTTCAAAAATACATACTAGTTTAATTTTCATGGCTTTAGTGTTCTTTGCTGACAGGTTTTGTAGATAAATACCTTTACGTATTCTAGAATTATTACGTGGTGTTAGTCATAATGTGGCTGAAATATTGCCAGTTGACATTACCGTAACTCACTCACTATCTCATTGTTTACACTACTATTAACACGACAGCTCATATCATCCTTGCGCTTGCCTTGGGAAACTCCCCTTATGTAATCACACAAAAATGTACAAAAATGCATCGCTTTGATAAGTCCCATTCCCGTGGGAGGTTATATCACTAATCATCAAAGTAACTAATATGACATCCACTTTCAAAAACATTTTTCTCCAGTATGGCGATGAGTCTGTCCACTGTAGTGTCTGGGGCAAGGAGCTTTTTCGCCATGGCTGAAAAAATGAGAGTAAAAAAAAATAAGTAAGTACCCCCCTGTCATCTACAAACGCAATGACTCGCCAAGGATATTTAAGCACAGTATTTAAATATTTACATGTACGAAAATCATACCCTCTACCTCCCCAGCACAAAGAGGGTGATACACATGTTCCAAACTTTCGTGCAATCTTA
The DNA here is from genome assembly GCF_037392515.1 of Haliotis asinina. Classification (NCBI taxonomy): domain Eukaryota; kingdom Metazoa; phylum Mollusca; class Gastropoda; order Lepetellida; family Haliotidae; genus Haliotis; species Haliotis asinina. The sequence goes on along the minus strand of NC_090290.1, from coordinate 7,361,688 downwards.
ACGAAACCCACTGTGTAATGTGATTAACAGCTTTTCTCAACTTGGCTGTAAAGGAAAAGTCCTCTTTGGTAAAATGATATGTTAATCACTGAATATTTAATTCAAACTGGTTCTTGCATCTAGAGATCTTGTCAACGTATGCATACCTCTTAAAGCTTGGACGTGTTCTTCTGCTTTTGTTTCCTGGATCCCCTCTGTATGGAACATTTTGGTGTCGACAGGGCCAGGATCATAGCTCAACACACGGATATTAGGCTGCTCCAGTGCAAGCGTCCTCATGAACATCTCACGGAAAACCTTGCCTGAAGCATTGCAACAGGATGATTTCAACAGGACCCCAAGAAAATAGAAGAGTGGCTCATGTCTGATGCTGCAATAGGGATTAAACTGACTCCACAAATCATACTATTTGAATTAAAGGAAAATCGAAATGATCCTTTGAATATAATTTTGCTTCTTATTCAACAGTTTTTTTCACTACCGAAAATACGGAATACTACCAGATCCAAAAAAATATTTTTAGAATCTGCTGCCAATACTATTATGTTTCAAAATGTATAGCTTTTACCACCTGCTCATATGACAGCTTTACAAAATTTCGATCATCACTACATACTTAATTTGCCTAGCAATGTACTACCTGCCATGGGTATAGTCCATATTTGACATTTGACATTAGCCAAGACTCCGATATTAGCACCATTAGATAGATACATATACAGTATGGTTCAAAATTATTGAGAATAGCTAAAGCATTTCATATTATTAAACGAGAACAAATCAGGTAAAATTGAATGTATTGTGAAAGTGAACTGACCTTTTCATGTTGTGTAGGTAACAATTTAATATTTTATCAAGTCTCCTTGAGCTTCACGGCACAGTCTAAGACGGGTAGGCATACTTCCTATCAGAGAGGTTAGTGTCTCGTGAGTTATGCTGTCCCAGTATCGGACCACTTCTCTCTTCATGTCTTTAATTTTTGTCAACCCCTTTTGATTCACACATACCTTCATCATCCCCCAAATGTTCTCAATGGGATTTAAGTCAGGACTATATGCAGGAAATGGTAATGCAGTCACATTTTTCTCCTGAAACCACTGCTTGGCATGTTTTGCGGTGTGTTTAGGATCATTATCTTGCTGCAAAATCCAGTCATTTCCATAAAACACATGTGCACTTGGAAGGAGAAAATTATCTAATATGTTAGTGTAGCGTTGACTTGTCAGATTTCCCTCAAACACACACAGCAGGGTCGTTCCTAATAAGGATATCCCTCCCCATACATGAAACTTTGGGCTGTATTTAGGTCGTCGATACAACGGTGCTGACGCAGACTTTGTCCATATTTTCACATTATTGGGATATACCCATATTGAGCTTTCATCAGTAAAAATCACATTTTCCCAGTCAAAGTTTTCATGTGCCAAACACCACTCAACACGCCTGTCTTTATGTTCTTGTTTCATGAGAGGAGAAGGAATTCCAGTCTTTTTCTCCCATCCAAGATCAATCAAATTTCTTCTAACTGTAGATTTTGATACAACTGTTGATCCCCTTTCTATCATTTCATACCTGATGTTGGAGATGCTTGCCCTTTGCTTTTTAGACGCTAAAATTCCCAGCCGGACGCGATCTGAGAAGTCCAATTTTCTGGGTCTCCTTGCTCCTTTCTGGTGCCCAAAATCCTTTCCCTCTTTAAAATTCTTCCTAATCCTATACACAGTAGAAAGAGGAGTTCCTGTTCTCTCTGCCAATGTATTTACATTATCAATTCCTTGATTACACAACTCAAAAATCAACCTTCTTTTATCTTCAGCAGACATTGTTGACAGTGCTGAGGAAAATGACGTCTGCTACAGATTCAGGGGAGGTAACTCTAAATGTACTATACTCAGTAGGCCAAGATGAGTTACCTCCCTTATACCATTACTTAGTTTTAAGTATCAGTGAATCGGTTGAGGTGTTAGGATAGCTCAAAGTAAGAAGAACAATTCTCAATAATTATGAACCAGACTATACATAGTGTTCAGAGCGTGCAGTTATTAACCTGATTTGTTGATAATAACTGTTACGAGTGTGTATTTTCTGTATATTTTGTTATTAATTCAGTAATAATTATTATTGGGTCACAATGTTAAGCGTTTTGAATATTAAATATGATGGGTCACATTTCGTTTTAATAGCTGGTCAACACTTTTATAATTCTTGTTTTCCGGAATTTATCTGCTCCTAGTTTTCAATGTGTTTACTTCCTGGGGACTTATTCTTGGGCATTCTACAGTGTTGACGTTGTTCGTTTGTGCCCGAACTTTCGGGAAATGACTTAGTAAATATATATAAAGGCTGGCTGCCGTGCAGGGGGTGACACTCACACTCATTCATGGTTACATCTCTGCCGCGCTTGATCATCAAAACCCGTCAACGCCTGACCTACATTATCTGCTGTCGCGCCGATCGCTGTGTTGACATTCTGCCATAGTTGATTCTTTCTCACACCAAGACTTTGGTGAGTTTGCTATATTGTATTTTGTGACCAACTGACTAAGATTTTGTCTCTCTTGAATTGTACCTGAAATCTGCATTGTGACTTTGTATACCTCTCATTGCAAAATAACACAATTTTGAACGTTTGTGACTTGTCTTTGTTGTGTTTTTCTGGTTCACAAGGGGATTTCTTAAATTGTTGTCACGGTAAATTCTTAACCGTAACATAACATATAACACGTGACCTGTACTTTGAAAAGATGTGCAAACATGAAAAAGACAAGAGGTCAAACAAAATGGGGATGGTGAGAATGGAACGTAAAGAATATGCAGTAAAATAAACCATACAAACATCATTATCATTTGGTTGTGTATAAGTTGTCCACTAAACTGACCTGAACAATAAAGTCCCCAGCTGGCTACAGGTCTATTTACAGCGCCTGATGATATGTTGACAGCCACTTTAGAAGGTACATCTTTAAACACCTGCATAAACTGAGCATTCAGTGCAATAAGTCCGGCCAGGTTCACATTGAGATACTGTGATACCTGGCTTACGTCAGTTAGATTCCGACAGAACTCACTCCCAACAGATCCAGCATTGTGTACAATCATTGCCTGCTGGAAGTCGCTTGCTCGTCTTCCCTGCAACAGTCAGTCAGGTGGGCTGCAGTATCAGTACATCACATCATGTCTACAAAGACATCATATATTTAGACCAATGCATTTAAAAATCGCCATTAAATACTTCTGTGTACAGGGGTTTAGCAACCATTATATAAAATAAATCGGGCTTACACATGATTTTTGCTGGTAAATAATTGTTTTTCTAATTCTTGCCCAAATTACATACAAGCACATTATCAGAACAATGCAAAATGGAAATCCCTCTATGGATCATATTGACTACAATAATCTTTGATGACAAAACATTACCAATACAGTCACCATGTACAGTTAACAAGTCATTCTCCATATGGAAGCTGCCTTTCTTCCAGTGATGATTGTTTCTCCATCGACAATCATATGTGAATCTTGCACATCTTTATATTTATTTTTCATTTGTTTATAATTTCATTTAAAAAAACAACAAGAAATACCCAATGCGTTGTATCAATGCATTAAACGATGTCAGAACATATTTGCATATAATGAAGTTACATTTCAGACAAATTATTTTTCTGTCTATGTCAATTATAGACCAGTTTATGTTCTTATGATTTCCAAATATTGATTAGATAGAAACATTTTTAAGTTACTAAAATCACCAAATGTTAAGCTAACACACTTCAGAACTCATAATAGAAAACGGCACTTGGGCAAGTCCTCAGTACTACCTAAATATAAAAGCTTTGCAACGTATATCGCGTTTACACTCAAGAAATGACTTGCTAGTATGCATCTGGAATATGTATATGACAATCAATGATAGCATCAAGGGGTCCCTAACACTGAATAACGGATTACTGGGGAAATGTTTTCACACGAGAACAAGACTAAATAGAGCAGGTCACTGGACTTCAGGCACCTGAGGTTCGAAATGAAATTCTGATTCATAACGTTTGAAATTTTGGCACTTGCGTTTTGGTAAAGAATGACATACATTATAACATAACAAAGTAAAATAATAATTATCACTGCCAGTTGTTTAATAGAAGTTCTGTATCAATCTTATTTCACAGAATTTCACTAAAACAGCTATTGTTTCTCCCAAAACGCAGACAAAGCCCACAGAGTTCTATGAGTACCAAGCAAGATTATATCTTCAAAAGGCCAAATTCGCGATAATCCTTTACAGTGTAAACAATTAAGGTGTTATTTCATGAGGTTTTCCCATTGGTCGGCTGATGTACGATTTAACGGTGCAGTTAGTGGGGTTAGATGGTCATAAAACTAGGCTTATTTACGGTATTATGCGGTATTGTATATAAATACCCAAACTGAGCAAAACAGTTATTTTTTTTGTTTACTTCACAACATTATTTACAGCTGCAACAATTTTGAACAAATTCACTTGTTTATGAACATGGAAAATATTGGTTAAAGGGAGCAGGAAAAATACTAATTCAGACGAAATTGGAGATTCCGTAAATGGAATCATTTTACCTTCAGAAAGCAAGAAATTGCATCAGAGAGCATATGATTTTTAAAATTTCCCCGGCCGCTTCGCAGTCTCAAAAGTAGATAGTGCCCCGCATAAAAAAGTTAACTACCGCCTTGTTAGGTGTGATGACTCGGCATTCGGCCATTTTCGTGCCGTTTGATCAATGTATGCTATTTAATAGAATTATTTCAAGGGGTTAGGGTTATGGGTAAGCTCTTTAGGGCGAGGGTTGGTGGCCTAATTCCGTATATAGTATATAGGTAGATGTGCGGTGTAATGTATGAATACCATTTATTGCTTATCCTTTTGTATTCTAATACTTTTTTCACCAAAAAACGGGGTCCTAAAATGTCGAAGGTATGCTATGAAATGCAGGAATTTGGGGCTCATGGAGACTGGCCTGGAACCTTCAAGCATTTAAGCCACTTTAACATGCTACATTCTTCTTAGTAATGATTCGTACTCAGCCTCGTACCGTCACTAGACATGCTCATGTCTCCCTCATTCCATAGTGCGATCCACATTACCCGTAACATTGCCCCCAACAACAATGTTGTTTATGATTTTCATAAAAGCACGTCATTCATGCATGCACCGTGAAATCACCGTCTGACGCTTGACACAAACAACCGTTTTCGGTTCGTGGTGGCGCGGTGGGCGAGCTGTCTAAGGCGCCAGGCTACAAATCCAACGAGCTGGAGGTGCCGGGATCGAGTCCATCTGTGTCCGGGTGTAAAATACTTTGGGGGTCAATTTTGTGTGCAGACCCTTTCAGTGTTGTCACAACCCCTAGTGTGCTGTACACAACCCTGTGCACTTTGGTAGATGACCAGATGGTGGCCACACGAATACCAGTCTAAGTAAACTTCGTCTCAGTGTATTTCGTTACACTCCACCACTGAGTCTAACAAAACCTAGTGGAAGGTCGCGTCAGGTAACCTTTGAGCAACCAATGACGGTCCAATCAAATGTGAGATGGTTAAATAGACTATTTAGGGATCGGGGGGACTTTCAAAATATTCAGGTCACCGACACAGATCTCTCCACAAACAAAAATCAGCATATAACACAGTTATTTGACCTGCAGTATATATGCTTTGGGGTTTCTGTTGACATGGTTACCATTAGCTAATATTTCCGCAAATTAACATCCTTGAATATTGTCAAGGCTGTTTACTCACCGTTGTCATATCAGTACGTACGCCGTGTGCATCACCCGGAAGCGATCGTACGCTAAACAGCATTCGGAATCGTTCGGGTACGAACCTTTTCGAGATAAAAAGTTCATAAGGGATGTGCGAATGTGCACTTTCGCGATTTGGTAAGTTGTGTTCTGATTGGTCAATCTCAAAGGTTACCTGACGCGACCTCCCATAAGGTTTAGTTAGACTCGGTGGTGGAGTGTAACGAAAAGTACTGAGGATAAGTTTACTTAGACTGCACGAATACATACACGCAACACCTCATTGCGGGTAGAACAACGAGCAGTAAACATGGACAAAGTACTGTGACTATCTGACCCAGTCCACCCAGCTGTGAATGGGTACCTCGAAAGGATGGGAAAGCCACATTAACTCGGTGCGCCTGATAGGCTGCAAGAGTCCTATGATCCCCAGGGAGTTGAGACTGAAAATACTGTGTGCCGTTGCTATGGACATGCAATGATCGAGGGAAAAGCCCTTGAGTAGTTGAACTAACTGGATATCGGCGCTATACAAATATCTAGTTGTATTGTATATCGGCTCATTCCACACCACACGGTATTCTGGAAATTACGGAATGGGACGAGTGCGCTAAATGGCATCAAAGCCATTCGCCCTTTGTCCGTAGGCGCTCCCCTATCCCTAACCCTAACTAAGGGTCAGAAAAGGGTCCCTAATCCTCAGAAATGGAAAGGGTGCCTAAACCCTAACCCTGCAGATCAGAAAGGGTGCCTAAACCCTAACCCAAAGGATCGAATGGAAAGGGTGCCTAAACCGTACCGCTACCCCCAAGGAATGGAAAGGGACCCTTACCCTAACGAATGGAAATAGTGCCTAAACCCTTACCCTAAGGAATGGAAAGGATGCCTCAAGCCTTACCCCTAAGAAATGGAAAGGGTGCAGCAACCCTTACTGCGAGGAATAGAAAGGGTGCCTCAACCCTTACTGTGAGGAATAGAAAGGGTTCCTCAACCCTTAGTGTAAGAAATCGAAAGGGTGCCTCAACCCTTACTGTGAGGAATAGAAAGGGTGACTCAACCCTTAGTGTAAGAAATCAAAAGGGTGCCTCAAGCCTTACTCTAAGGAATAGAAAGGCTGCATCAACCCTTACTGTGAGGAATACAAAGGGTGCCTCAACCCTTAATGTGAGGAATAGAAAGGGTGCCTCAACCTTTACTGTAAGAAATCAAAAGGGTGCCTCAACCCTTACTCTAAGGAATAGAAAGGGTGCATAAACCTTTACTGTGAGGAATAGAAAGGGTGCCTCAACCCTTACTGTGAGAAATAGAAAGGGCGCCTCAACCCTTAGTGTAAGAAATCAAAAGGGTGCCTCAAGCCTTACTCTAAGGAATAGATAGGCTGCATCAACCCTTACTGTGAGGAATAGAAAGGCTGCCTCAACCCTTACTGTGAGGAATAAAAAGGGTGCCTCAACCTTTACTGTAAGAAATCAAAAGGGTGCCTCAACCCTTACTCTAAGGAATAGAAAGGGTGCCTCAACCTTTACTGTAAGAAATCAAAAGGGTGCCTCAACCCTTACTGTGAGGAATAGAAAGGGTGCATCAACCTTTACTGTGAGGAATAGAAAGGGTGCCTCAACCCTTACTGTGAGGAATAGAAAGGGCGCCTCAACCTTTAGTGTAAGAAATCAAAAGGGTGCCTCAACCCTAACTCTTAGAAATTGAAAGGGTACCTCAACCCTACCCCGAAGGATCAGAAAGCGTTTCTAAACACCAACTCTAAGGAATGGAAAGGGTGCCTAAGTCCTAGCTAAGGATCAGAAAGGGTCCCTAGACAAGAAATGAAAAGGGTTCCTCACCCATAACCCTACCCCTAACGGAACAGAAAGATCCCTAATTGTAAAGATGGGAAAGGGTGTCTAAACCCAAGGCCTAACCCTAAACCCCCTCCCTATTGTTAGCCCTAACCATAAACAGACCTACCAAAGACAAAAGCTCACATTTAGCGTGGAAATTGGAACATAAACATAATACCTCGCTACTGAAACAACAAAAGCGGCAACTTTAAACCGCTAAAACTGGAGTGAAAAACGAAAAACATGCAGCGTCGATTTTGCGCATGCGCATACGGAAAAGGAAGTTTCGACCGCATTTTGCCATTTTCCAGTTTGAACAAAAGGTACATTAATTCTCTTTAAAAATTATTTCTGTTGTGTTATTTGGCAATTATAATCATCACACTTGTGTGCACATTTGTTTAGTTTACCTTCCATTCGTATGACACGCTTGACAGTAATTACAGTGGCGTATTCAATACATTATCTACGCGAGGATACGCACGGTTGCTCGGAAATTCGACAGAAGCGCGGATCATCATGCACATGTGAAGCGGAGGCCAAAGTTAGCAGAGGAAAAAATGTTGCAGTTTCATAGGTTTCCGTTGCCGTTTTCATTGTTTCAGTAGCTAGGTATTTATGTTGCTATTTCCACGATGAATGTGGGCTTTTCTGCGTTTCCGCGGGAAAGTTTTTTTGGTGGGCCTGATAAGGATCTGGCAGAGACGAGATGGAGCAGTTATGGCAATGCAGACGAGACAGCGCAGTACCGCTACATGCAGTTGGATATTTTCCGAGCGGGCATGGGCCAGTCAGGGCTGTTCCAGCTATGGCCAAAAGTGCACTCTCGTACATGTGTGTCCACTTACCTGGAGGGTGTCTTGGAATAATTTTTCGTACTTTTGTTGATCAAGCGTCCCCTGATCAAAAGCATGGGTCACACTCAGAACAGCGGGATTTGCTTTCGTTGACAAAGTCTTGGTGACTGTCAGCTGTTCCACATCCCTCGACAATGCAATGAGTAGGGATCCTGGCGGAAATTTAGATGCAAAGTTGACAGTGATACTTCTTCCGATGCCTCTGCTGCCACCGGTAACAATGCATACAGTTTTGACAGAAAACAGCCCTTTTCCAGCTACGTCAGCCATTGTCTCAAGAATGCAGGGGTATCCAAGTGCCTCGATGCGGTCCTATACAATGAAGACACGACCCTGCATAGATCATGTCTTGACTGTATTAGGACCGTATCGCGCTTCTCGGCTGGTACAGAGGGTGCAATGAAGTTGTCTCCCTTTCAAACTGATTCCTCATGTAGATTACCAGACACCATATATTAGCCTGTGGGCAAACTTTCAAATACTGTCGGATATACGAAAACAAGCTGTATTTACACTATTACTCTGTATCCCTAAAATTTAAACAATTGCAAATAACATAATAGTTATTTCTTTGTAACTGAGAGGTCACTGGTGATTGATCATTAATTGCCGAGGGCGTAGCTCGAGACGCAAATTCATCGACCTGTTAGCAACGACCAGGCTTCGTGTGATTGAATGAAGTATAACTAATTTTTTACCACGCCCATATTCTGCTTTCAAATTTCGAAATCTGCGCGGATTTTAATTTTTTTTTTATTATTCTGTTTGAGATAGCCGCCATGTTTTTTCTCGCGAGTGGGATAATACTGTAGACGACTTTCCACTTCACAAATTGTTGGCGAATCTGAAGATGCTGAACTCTGGACTGATACAATCGATTACATCACTCTGACTAACACAGAGGATTCATCAAGCCATGGACCCGAGGGACCAAGGAACAACGAAAGTTTCAGAACACGTCTATGTTAATTTTGAATCATGTTATGTTATGTTAATGTCTGAAGCATGGGTACAAATCGTTTCAAGCCATCCCTATATGGAGCAGACGATAGGAAAAACATAAGAAGATTTAGAGTTATTCCCCTTCCATGGATTTGCCTTCGCAAAACATCGGTAATTTCCGTGCATCATAGGAGATTCAATGTTATTCGAGATGCAGAACTGCTGTCAAATGAGTTCGGCATTCCCAGCGGGGTACAGAGAAAATGTTACTCGCTTGTAAGCGGGGTACATTGAAAAGAACAGAAAAGTGCTCATCCAATCTGAAAATGATATTTATGCGTGAGGCAAGACAGCAGTACTCGTTCCCATCAAATGCAGAATCTGAAAAATAATAAAGGTTGTGGTCACGATGTTATAATTAATGAATTTGTTAACACCCCAAATTGTTTAATAAAATGCAGTGGCTCAGTGGAATAATTCTTTAAATGTAAAGGTGATAAAGAAATGCCAATTAGTCTCATAAGCTGTCTTGGTAAATTATTTACAAGCATCCTTAGTAACAGAATTCAAAACTTTATAGAAGAGCAAAATATCTTATCGCAGGCACAAGCTTGATTTCGAAAATCGTATTCTACAAATGATCATATATTTATTCTCTATTGTTTAATAGATTTGTTTAGATATAGAAAGAAGAAACTCTCTTGTTGTTTAATTGATTTTGAAAAGGCCTTCGACAGGGTATGGAGAGCAGCACTCTGAAGTAAATTACTTGATCAAGGTATTGACGGCAATTGTCTAAAAAATTAGGGCTGATTTGTCTAAAATCCATGTACAATGGTATAAAATCACGCGTTAGTATACAAGGTGCGGAATCGGATTTTTTGCCATATTTAGTTGGCGTTAAGCAGGGTGAAAATGTATCTCCTGTTATCTCTATTTTCTTTGTTCTTAAATTATTTAGATTTTTTTAATGTCCAGTGAATGCCCTAGTGTAATTGTCCACTCAGAAACATTCAGTATCATGTTAGACTTCTCCCTCAAACTTTTTGTTCTTCTATATGCCGAAGACACCGTCTTCCTAGCTTCTTCAAGGGATGATCTCCAAAAAGCTATTAACCATTTTGAAGTTTATTGCAAAACCTTGAAATTCACTATTAAAAAAGACTAAAATTCTTGTATTTGGTGGTAATAAAAAATAAATGCGTAAAGATATTTTTTCTACACAAAGTCCCTTTAGAATATGTCAATGAATATAACTATCTTGGAGTTATGTTTGATAAAAACTGTTCTTTCAAATCAGCTATATCAAATCTCAGCCAACAAGCTACTGAAGCCATGCATTTTGTCTTTTTGTCGCTAAATGTATCAATACAATGCCAACCATATCTCTTTGTTTCGATGTTGAAACCAATTTTAATGTACACTTTATGTCCACAATGAAAGTACCCATCGTTGAAGATGGGTTTCATGTATAGAGAACATTTTAATAACATTGGTTTGAGCGATGTATGGCTCTCACAGTCGCCTATTTCATGTTCCTGGATCAAAAATACAGCTCAGTCAATCTTAAATGGCAATGCTATTCAACTTTGGAGCTCAGAGGTGGACAGTTCCCCAAAAGGCCAAACATAGTCTCTCTTGAAATCTCGGTTTGAATTTGAAAGTTACCTTACGTCCCTGCCCTTTAACAAAGTTGTCGCCTTACTCCACTTTCGTAGTTCTTGCCACCATTTACCATGCAGTTAAAGGAAGATGGAATAGGATACAAAGAGATGAGAGTATATGTAAATTATGTTGTTTAAATGACATTGGTCATGAATTTCATTATATCTTTAAATGTATACATTTTCGAAAAGAAAGATCAATGTATGTACCAAGTCACTTTGTAAAAAGAACAAATATGTTAAAATTTAGATCACTATGTACGCGTTAAGAGATATCTGTCCTGAAAAATCTCAGCAAATTCTGTAAATGTATCATGCAAACTGTAAAACCTTCTGGCTAACCACTATTCTGCTATATATTCACATCTAACTGCCATTTGTACCTCATGTGCCTGAGTGTAATAAAGTTCTGTTCTGTTCTGTTCTGTTCTGTTCTAGAAGTGAAAGTTAGGCCTCGCATGCAAGGTGTGGTGGTCGGAAAACAGCATTACGACAGGGCGGATATATCAGGTTAGACTAGCAAATAGTCTCTCTGAAATGAATATGTTTTACAGATACAAAAATGGTAGAAGACAGTAAAAAGTAAAATATAATGAAAAGGAGCCACGAGACTTTCTTCATTTTCAACCCGAATCTGTTGAAATATGCCACATTTTCTAGACTTGCGTGGGCTTTCTTCTGTATATTTACTTCAGGGTCTGTATGACAGACTAGTGTCAGGTGTACTCAGACGTGTTTCTTGTTTAAAGCCAGGCTCAGTAATTGTTTAGAGGACTATCCGTCGATTAACCTATCTAAGGTGATCGTAAGTCACTAAGGCTAACTTAGTGCAGTGTTAAAGAACAGAAGTTAAGGCTAACCCTAGTAAAGGTTGCCCTAGGCTACACAAACTCTTGAATGATATGATCACAACAAAAATGCATTTCCGAGGCGCCTATAAATCCACCTGTGAAGTGGCCAGTGGGGCTGTACAAGTTCAAAACAAGCTGTGAAGACAAAAACACAAGGAGGTGGAATGCATGAAGATCGGGATCTTTCTTTAGGGCTGATTTGTTGATCTGTAGTTTGTTGGTGCAACTGGTGATCGAAGGGATTGGGGAAGATTGTTCCAGAGGTGGAGATATGTGGAAGGGTAAGCTCTGTCACCCATGCTTGATTTGCTCACTTGTCTACACAGGAGGATCTGGTACACAGTGCTGAGAGTTAGTGAGTGAGTTTAGTTTTACTTCGCACTCAGCAATATTCCAGCTATGTGGCGGCGGCTTGTATATAATCAAATGTCGACGAGACAGTCCAGTGATCAACAGCATGAACATCGATCTGCGCTGTTGGGAACAGATGACGAGTGTCAACCAAGTCATAGCGTCTGACCACACGATCCCTGTAGTCGCCTCTTGCGACAAGCTTGGGTTGCCGAAAGCGAATTCTTACCTTGACCTTCGCGGTTAACAGTACGAAGGGATCGGCATGGCATGTGAATGGTAATGAGATCTTTGAGATAGATACACAGGTTGTTGTCACAGATGCAAGTGTCTGTCAGCATGGAGACTTTGACCTCAATGAGCCCTGACCTCCCGATCCCCGTAATATTAATCGCTGAAGACATGTTTCGAACAGATCTTCACGTGCCCAAGCTTTACTTATAGTCTAAGCTAGTTAAAATAGTTTCTGAATAGCTCATTCTGAAATGTTTATGTGAGGATTTAAACTGTTAATTGTTTTCAACCAGCCTCGGGGGGGGGGGGGGGGGGGGGGGGGGGGTCATGGTTTCACACGTGCCCATGTGGGGAATTTAACCCAGGTCTTCAGCGTGACGTGCGAGCTCTTTTCGAGTCAGATTGGCAACAGCGTTGTCTTACAGGTCCTATTTTGTATACAGGTCGCCGGGTTGTGCTGTTGAGAACACTCACTCTTCGATTACGCTGATTTAATTCTCACTAACCGAGAACCAAGGTTTAATTCTCAACATATCAGATACGTTAAGTTCATTTAACACATGAACCAAAAATACTAAATGTGACAGACCTGTGCCAAAAATAACTAGATTATATGTTGTTGAAAGTACGAGCAATTTGAGATATTCCGTTCAGAAAGAAAAAAATATCATCAAAATCTTCGACGATGACATGACATATCACAACGCATAGCAGATACGACTGGGACAGCATGCGGTTGGGACCTTGGTCACCTTGTATAATAAAGAAGTTGAACCGTAAAGCAATTTTAGTTTGATTCCTCCAACTTCTAAACAACCTTCTTTGAAACAACCTACACAGAGATGTTGTAAATTATCCCTGATTGAATCGAGTGTGGACCAGACGTACTTCCTTTTGTTGAAAATGTTTTTTTTTGTCTGTGTCACAGGTCTGTCTTCCTGTTAGACCGAGAAAATCTTGTTTTATTCATCAACGTTTCTACATGTTCACCGAGGTAATATTTTACGACCGATTCTTTTAATAAACAAAAGTACATGGGTCCTTCGTGCAATCGTGAGAATTACCTCCTTCTTAACTAGACGGCGCTGAAGTATGTGACTGGTCCTTCCACATCGATACGCGTGTGCATCACCAGGACTGGTACCCATGCCCTTCGATACCTTTTCGACGGCTCAACGCACAGACCCGTGAAGAGGGGAGCGCAATCGCTCTGAGGTGGACTAACCAGTCTCAAATTATTTCGCGACATTAGTTTCTTGTGTGGTAGACGAAACCCAGTAAACAACATAAGTATTACGACATATCTGAGTACAGGACGAAAGTTTCAAAGTGAGAATATTTCCGAAATTTTCACGATACGGACCACTTACATCCACTAACGGCATGTGATGGTAAGTCATATTCTTTCAATGGCGTGTATTGCAGTGGTTGTCAATATGATGCATCGTGTCTAACCTGACACTAGTGACAGACCACTTGTAAGCTGAACACAGCTACTTAGGCCATTGGTGACCTTAGCGTGTTTATCTCAATTTACAGATGCATGACTCATTCATAATTCTCCTTGTGAAATGTATTCACTCTGACACCGATCGTGTATTGATGTTATCAACCAAGTTGCCTTAGCATGAATACACTGGCACCGTGAGTATACTGGCACGTCAACAGTGCGCAGTCCTGATACCTAAACCAGCCCAAAATCCAACTGAATTTCGGCTTTGATGTGGGTGTTAAATGCTGTCAGGTTGCACACTGGTACAGGTTTTCCATAGCCGTCTATAGCAACCTTATGTTTATTTTAGATAATCCAGAATATCAAAAGCCATTTCTTCTACACATGGGTACAGTGAGGCCTTTAAACTAAACGACAGAAACACAAATTTGCCAGCGTATTTTCCGAGCACAAGAAGATGAACACATCAACGCCAGTCCTGCAGTAAATGTCACCTACTTGAAAATGTTTTAAGCACACATTAAGCATAAATCATCGTGATAAGAATGACAGCATTATATATGTAATCTTGTCAGTTTGAAATACTGATAGATGTGCTTTTGAAAAACAAAAATCACATCCACTGTCTCATGTCTCAATCTGGTCAGAAGTCTACATATGCAAAGTTCTGGCTTAAGTGTGTAAGTGATTCTGATTAATTTAGTGGAACCTACAGATGACTCCAAAGTAACTTCAGGTCAGAGTAGCCTTAAGAGTTAATTAATGTCTTCAATGGCATTAACTGAACAAAGCGTTTGCTCATCACACTGAAAACCAGGGTTCCATTTTCCACAAGGGTACACTGTGTGAAGCCTGTTTGTATTGTGCCATTGCTATGATATAGCTGGTATTTGACGCTTCTTAAAAAATATTAAATGTTTCTGGGGCATATTTTTTTCAAAAGTGACGAGGACAGTAGGACATTGTTTAACATAATTCAGCTTGCTACTTTAAAGTGATGACTAATATATATCATGAACATTTTAACTTGAATGGAGTCTTCAAGAAATATTTAGTCATGAATTTTCAGTTACTGAAGTGTGTTTTGTAAGAAATAAACATGCTTTTAGGCCCTGACAGCTTAGAAGATATTCCATTGTCATCTGTTTCAAACTCTAAAACAGAAGTTCCAAAATTATATTCGATTATGAGAAAATGTGATCGATTGCTTGGTTATATGGTAATTGTGGCCAATCTTCGATTAATTCAATTAATCGGAACACCACTACTCTTAGCTGAGTTCAATTTTAGACCCATGAAGGTCTGTGATGGAATAGGTCTTCAGCAGCCCAATATGCTTGCCATAAAAGGCGACTATGCTTGTCGTAAGAGGTGACTAAAGGGATCGGGTGGTCAGACTCGCTGACTTGGTTGACACGTCATCGGTTCCCATTTGTGCAGATCGATGGTCTTGCTGTGATCACTAGATTGTCTCCTCCAGACTTGATTATTTACAGACTACTGCCATATAGCTGGAATATTGCTGAGTGCAGTGTAAAACTTAACTCACTCACTCACTCAGTTAAATTTTGCATTGCATCTGAATTTTTTCAGCCATATAAGATTCCCTCACTCAGTCTCAAACAGACAGTCACGTGAACAATTGAAAGAGTCTCATATTTTACTTGCACTTGTTTGGTAAGATTACAAAGTTCAAGGCCACGTATTTCCAGGTGAAAAACTTACAAGTGTTTGCATGTACTTATGATCATGTCACTGGCGGCTCAGTTTTTTGTGAAACCATAAGGCGTGACCATAAGGCGTGACGATTCGTTGGTAGGCATCGGTGCATCGATCCATGGGTGGCCGATACAGGGAATCAGTGATTACTTTTACATTGTCATATATCCCAATGTGATACTTCAAATAGGCAGTGGTACATTGGTGTTTAACCTTGAATGCTGCCGAATCACGCTACCTGTCACGATATACTTTTTTTTAAAATCAGCACACTCATTATTCTGATTGTCTGACTGCACTGATCAAACGTGCTTTTGATCAATGTTTTCTGTTTATAACAGTATTAATACTATTATGTTTTATTCATTTTGTTCTTGTTTTGAAGAAAGGTGCCTAATACGACTTTTTACAGATTACAGTTTCTTTCATTTCAACATTGTTTTTGGTTTTGATCTTAAGATATTTTATAGTTGGTGTGACTGTTGGAATTAGTATTATGATACGTATGATATCACCACCCTTATATCGGGATTCATATCATCTCACAATTTTAGTGCAAAATTCCTTTGCAATATATGGCCGTGACTACAATTTTAGTATTGTGATGTATCAAATCGTAGGTTGTATGCAAATACCAGCTCTTATCATCACACGTAGAAACTATGCTTAACAGATGGTCAGAGTTCTACAATCATATTTCATTTATAAATGTGGAAAATGTTTGGTAAGAATGGTTGCTTTTATTTAGTAGTATAAAGAAGTTTGGTTACAATACTGCAAGAGAGAAATGATATGGCACTAAAGGAATCCCAATATTACATCACTGTATTTCCTAGTCAGGACAAGATATTATGTATACTAGTTTCCAGACAACTGACGTATGGCGGTTGTTGTTTGAAGTCATTAAAACGTTCATTTTCTTTCTTACCATAAATTATGAAATCAGTCAGGAGTACAAAACAAGAACTATGTACATGATGTATTTGGTTCTCTATATTATTGCAGTTATTAGTGATAAACTTTAATCTTGTAGTAAAATGGCACAGGGAGATTTTAGAACATGTTATTTAATTGTTGTCAACATCGTTATTCTTCACTCTATAACACAGAAAATTCTATTGAAAAAAGGTAAGTTGCATAATTTCTTTGGCGACTTCTTGAAAGTATTTTATTTGGTAAATAGGTTAAACTTATGGTTACTCTTGCAGTGGAAGGGATTGACACCCAAGATGGTTGCATCAAATCCATCGATACTTGTGATAAATCTTGTGTTGAAGTCAATAATTCATTTTCACAGTTCTTTGATTGTAGTATTGGAGTTGATCAAGGCTGTGTCTTGACTTCCTTTTTGTTTTCTATTTGTTGGAATATTGCTTAAAGCAGCGTGAAATTTGCTTTCTCATTTCACTTTTGGAAAATGTTTCGTTTGACAGGTGATTGCTTTCAACTGATATATTTGTACATAAATAAATGTTCTTTTCTTATTCAATGAAGTCAGCAAAAATGATTTGTCAAGCGTTACATGTGATATATGTCACAGGAAACCTAAACTTCCATGAAATGTCACAAAGTGTTCCTCATTGCAGATTTATGAGCACAAAGGCAGACATGTTGAAATTTCTTTGATTGAACCATGTCATGGGAACAACATTTACATGAATGAACTGCTGCCTGTGGTTGGAAATGTGACTTACATGTGGGTCAACATGACAGCAAATGTTACCTGCACTGTGCAGTCTGGACAAAGTGAAATTAATCCCTGCTAGACATGAAACACACACACCCTTGCAGAATTTTAACATTGGACAATATTGGGGCAATGTTATCACTGTTGTTATTTCACATGTACTTACATATCTGTAAACGCGAGCTTGTGGGAATCACTGTCAGTTTGTGTCCCAAACAATGAATGCTATTTCTGAAGAAACCTGTTAGTAAGCATTAAACTTTTTTCGTCTTCAGTACTAATATCACAATGTCTACTCCACCATTTTGAATGTATTAGATTTCAACCAATCAGATTCATTGTATATCCATGCATCAGTTTTACAGTGAATATTATTTATCAAAATTCATTATATATTTAACTGCCACCTGCTCATCAAGCAAGTGTTGGTGTCCCTTAAAATCAAACATGTAGGCGCCCTTCAAAGCCCGCGATTTTGCAGAACCAATGAATCAGTCTGAAGCTATTTGTTTTCCTTTTCATTCACCTGATGAAGCATATATTCCAAAATGTTCGGTTCGTCAAAATAAGTAGGTGATATATGTAAATTTTCATCTCTATGTCTTGGTGTCAGGGGTTTTCGACAATGTAAGACAAGAACATCTTTATCTTAAAGAGTTTGGATACTATGGTTTGTGCGCATACCTTATGCGACGGGATGTGACAGTAGGAGTGCATATTTATGTTACACAGTTTTTTCACTATATCTTGTTTCTAATCATTCGTCATGATATTTTGGTGACTAAGCATTTATCTTTAGATAACCCTGGGCAAGAGTTATCTCTTGTATAAAATTTAATTCGGGTATGCTGTTGGAGAAATTGTTGATATCCTCTGATAACATATTTTTATCCCCCGGCATGTATTGGGATATAGTCGACGCCTCATCTGTCTGTCCCTCCGTAATCATTTTGTTTCCGGAGCATAACTCAGAAACCGTTCAATATTTTTAGACCAAACTTGATAGATGTAATAATCTCAACCTGTAGTTGTGACGTTTGCTATTTACAGAGTTTTGGCATTTTTGTTTTTTTTCGTTTTCCATGGAACATTTTGGTGTTAGTCTAATGGTGGGGTGGGCTTTGTTTCCGGAGTATAACTCAAAATCCATTCAATACTTTTCAGACATAAAAGTTTCAGACATAGTCTCAAAAGTGAGAGGTGTGTTTCGTTTCTGGAGCATTACTCAAAAACCATTCAATATTTTTCTGCAAAACTTTGTGGACATATCAGTCAGAAGTCGAAGTGGTGCGTTTTGCTATGTACAGGTTTGTTTGATTTATTATTTTCTCGGTTTCCATGGATGGGCTTCGTTTTCGGAGCAGAAGTCAAGAACCATTCAGCATTTTTCTGCAAAACTTGGTAGATATATCAATCTGAACCTATAGTGGTGCCTTTTGGTACTAACAGGTTTTTGTGATTTATTATTTTCTCGGTTTCCATGGAAATGTTTCAGACATAGTCTCAAAAGTGAGAGGTGTGTTTCGTTTTGAAGTAGAATCGATGTGAACACCAAGATTCCTCACAACATCTGATGGACAGATATCCGCATCTGCAACTTTGAGGGTGACAGCATCCACCTTGCTTAGTTGTTGTGTTGTGCCCATGACTTCCATGGAAACGATTCAAACTTAATCTAAGAAAACATCAAGTAACTGTCAGATGATTTGTCTTTTCAAATATGTGGGGGCCAGGGGGATATGTCATCTTCTGATGACACTTGTTTATTTATGAGTATTAGACTAGTGTGAATTTACTATATAAAGATTCACTTTATAAAAAAATCTTGTTGTTATAAAAATGTTTTTTTGATTGATGAATCAGTTTTTTTCTTAAGTTCCTGATATTTTACTGAAATATAGTTATAAAAAACACATACTGAATGATAAAAGTAACCAGTTTACCTTTTAAGAGAACTTTTATTGACATATTGCTTTGTACCCGCCCTAACGACAAAACTGCTTGTGCATTCTCATTATGCACATACTCCCCCGTGTAGAGCAGTTGTTGAAGTTATCAAAATGCCGAATTCAGCTTGCTTTGGGACGTGTATCACTTCTGTTCCCTGTTTTAAGACTTCAGCTGAACAAGATTAGTGTTCCAGATAAACATACTTAAACTTTGCATTGTCTATCGCTTGGGTCAGTTAGTTGATTCCTCGTGCCCTGAAATCAGTACTCAACACTGAGGTTATGCGAAAGCGAAAAATACTCACTCTAGCATTTTCCTGTTTTTGTTTTCTGTGCAAGAGGATGTTAACAGAGGATATTACATGAGTGTCCATGTCATTTTATGTTTGTGACACGAGTGCCTAATGTTGGTATTTCCCGTGCGAGAATGAGGGATATACTGGTATTTTGGCACACGTGTCAATAATATAGTATCAACAATGATGTGGGCATGAATATTATATTCTGTTGACAACCAAAGTTGTCAAATTGAGGATGGTATACCCAAATCTACATTCAATCACAGGCTGGATACCCGTCGTTTCTGCATGTAAAATACAACATCACAGAAGAAATGTGACCTCATGACAATGTTCATGACGTGATGTCAACATGACAAAGTGATATTTAGCCCTAGGGTGTCGTATGATTAATCTGAACCACGACATGTTCGCCCACATTGGTAATGATACTGTACACTGAACTGACATGACAGCCCTTATCCACACATGACAACAGTTTTAGATATTCCTGATATATTATTTGTAAAATAACTTCCCATTGCTGTAATTTTAAAAAATTGTTGACATCATTACCTCGTGACCCTGTGTATTGTATGACACCCGTCACAATTGTATCGGCAAAGAAAGAAAATCTTGGAATATGAGAGGGGGTGGTTGGCGAAAAATAGGAATCATGAAATATCTTTTGTTTCATCAATCTTAATGATTCAGAGAGGGAAAGCTTTCTGTTCAAACTGCATAGTTTCTAGTACTGGCTTGTTTATTTGCTCTTTGTTAACAATCACACTGACCTGCGTTCTTTCACTGTCATGTCTGTAAATAATTGAGTCTAGATTAGACAATGATCAGTATTGTGAGCATATTCTGGGTTTCATATGCTGCACTTAACAATATTCCACAGCTTGAGATTGAGGCCAGGTCCATTGGGGTAGCCTAATGGTTCGCTATAGCATCCTCTCTCTTTGACCTGGGTTCAATTCTCCACATGTCAAGTTCATTTCTGGTGTCTTCCCATAAGTGTAGTGTAATGGTTTTGTGTTTGCTCATCTTGCGTAAGACTCGGATTGATTTCCTGTGTGGGTAAAATGTGTGGAGCTTATTTGGGATGATATTGCTGGAATATTGCTGAAAGCAGTGCAAAACCATACTCATTCACTTTACCGAATGTGCTGTTGCACTTTTGGGTGTAACAGGAATGATATATTTAATCTTTGAAGCATGTGCTTGTCGTAAATATAAAAAAATTATATTACTATATTCTGTTGTTTGTGCACTTCCTGACTCCAACATATTATCAGTTAAAACACCAAACATGTCTTACAGAAGCTCATATGCTATTCATGATGATTACATCAGTGAAACATCTTTTTTGCACATCATGATCACAGTTGTTTGGGTACTACAGCTGATAGAAATCGGATCATGTTTCAGATGTGCATACTTCCTGTCTCTGCCTGGTTCATGCGAAAACAGGGAAATTGTGTTACGACATAGCTCTGTACACGGAAGAAAGTTGGAACCAGCGCAACACTAGCTCAAGCCTGTGTGCATGTACTGGTGATTTACCTTCACCTCTCTATTGTTGGTAGCCAGGGTCACCCAGTAATAAGACTTCAGGTGTGTACATGTACTTCTGGCTCTACAAAATGTCTCAAAATCTCAACTGATTTGTCAGTGTTTCATGTGTACATGCTCAGAACTCAGTCTAGTCTCAAAAGGGATTCGGGTGTTGGATAAAACTATAAAAAGTATTGGATTTAGATACTTTGAGGCCATTTTTCGGTAGAGTTAAAATGTTAGTGCTGATGGTTTGTGAATGGGTGATTTTTTTTGTGGGCGAATAAGGTTTAATGTCATTTACAAAGTTATGTCACTGTCGGGTACACCAGAAATATTCTTCACACTTTTTGTTCCCATCTGGTAAAACAAACTGGAGTCATCAACATGATGAGCGAAGGCAAAAACCACCGGGCTACACCAGCAGTGCCCATGGTCTGTAGTGATATGGAATCTGCAAGTCGGATAATTTGTGTTTTCATAAAACCATACCATTTGTTGTGTTAATTATTCGCTACAGTGTGTTTATAGAGGATACTAAACGACCTTCCGTGTAATACCATTTTTATTAAACGAGTTAATGATTTAGTATCAAACGAGCGAAAGCGAGTTTGATGCTAAATCTTTAACGAGTTTAATGAAAATGGTATTTCATGGAAGCGAGTTTAGTATTCTGTTTATTGCTCGCCAACATAAATTGACAGAAACTGCGGCGAAATTGCCTACAGTGTGAGGACTCTCAGCTTTCACATCAAGCAAGGTCTAGGAAAATCGCGACATCAACATTAGCATTGTGACGTCACAACTTTGAACCATTTTGACGTCATACGTCAAGCGGTATTACACTAGTGTAATATTGAAGTGAAAATATTACACTGCTGCATCTTCAACGGGCGAGTAATAAAATGGCATTTACGCTGCAATGTTGAGTGCAGCGGGTAATCAGGGGATGTGTGACCATGTTTGCCAGCTTCACTCCTGAGAGTTTCTATGACTTCAGTCCTGCCCCACCAGGGTGTGATTTAGTGCTTTCTTACTTGCACTGGTGCAACCAAATATTCCAAAGTGCAGCCTAGTTATTAGCCAAACTTGCACCAGGTGTATATCACCTTTTTATAGGGTATACTTCTGAACAAAACATCTATCTTATTCATAATTTCTCAGTTTCTATGGAAATGTTTTGGAATGGAGGAATGGGCTTCGTTTCCTGAGCAGAACTCAAAACCCATTCAATATTTTTCAGCAAAACTTGGTAGATATGTGTGGCAGACCCGAAAGTGGTGCCTTTTGGTATTTACAGGTTTTTGTGATTTATTATTTTCTGGGTTTCCATGGAAATGTTTCAGTCTCAAAATGAAGGTATGTGCTTCGTTTCCGGAGCATAACTCAAAAACAGTTCAATATTTTTCTGCAAAACTTGGTAGATATACCAATCAGAAGCTGCAATGGTGCCTTTTGCTAGTTACAGGTTTTTGTGATTTCTTAGTTTCTCGGTTTCCATGGAAACGATTCAGACTTAGGCTCAAAATGGAGGGATGGGCTTCGTTTCCGGAGCAGAACTCAAAAACTTCTTAATATCTGTCAGTGTTGCTTGGTAGATATGTGTGGCAGATCCGAAAGTGGTGCCTTTTGGTATTTACAGGTTTTTGAGATTTATTATTTTCACGTTTTCTCAAAAGTGAGACGTGTGTTTCGTTTCCGGAGCAGAACTCAAAAACTTCTTAATATCTGTCAGTGTTACTTGTTAGATACGTGTGGCAGACACCAAAGTGGTGCTTTTCGCTATTTGCAAGTTTTTATGATGTATTATTTTCTCAGTTCCATGAACACGTTGCTGACTTCGTTTCCAGAGCACAACTTGAAAACCATTTCATATCTTTCAAAAGATCTTGGCAGATATACGAGACAGATCTTGAAATGGTGACTTTTTCTGATTACAGATATATTGCATTTATATTTTTCATGACTTCCATGGAATTCATATTGTTATTGCTATCCAACCACACCAAACCATGATAAGAGTGTTTGCCCTGCCTCAGTTTCAATAATCTAAAATTGTAATTTGCCGTTGAAAACAGCTTAGTATAATGTGTGCGCAGTGCTGATGGTACACCTGACCTGCCTTACCTTGTTTTTTGTCATTATTGAACAATCACACTTGATGTCTTTATTAAATTTAGAAACTGAAGTTGACCCCCGAAAAGCATATCCATGACTCCCTCTCATGACACCAGGGAGTCATGATGACGAAATAATGATAATGATAATAAAATAAAAAGGTTTGTCATCCTTATAGTACCAACTTCCATAATGCCGTTCAAAGAAATATTGTAATTTCATTTTAAAAATGCTGGCTAGTTTTGTGAAAGGTCAGTACTTTATGGAGAGCTAATTTTTAGGACAATACGAGGAAACCAGCTCAGGGTTGTTTGTCTGAGTCACATGAATAGATCTGATGTGTCTCCAGTTTCAAGTCGCCAAGTTCGGATCATTCAGTTAACAAACACACAATGCTAGGGTTCTTTGCACACAATGTGAATTTAAGTACTGTTTTCCCTACACGTTGCATGGTATAGTTTCCTTGTGCATTGTCACCCAGTGCTAAGTCTTTTGTTGAACATGTGACATATTTTCATGTGTAGATCAAGTACGCAATACTTATGATGATGTGATAAGATTGTAACATGAGTTACATCCCTTTGTAATGTCAGGATCCACAGATTGTGCATTTCAATTTTGGATCTAACCTGATAATTGATTTGTCAACAAAATAGGGATTGTTTTACTCACACAATGTCTGTTGTCTGTATTGCTTTGAACTTGGTTGACGTGGTTGATGAATCATCATATTCCCATTTTGTTACGATGCCCAAGTTGCTGCTGTTTATCACTGGACTGTCTAGTCCAGATGTTATTATTTACACACTGCTGCCATGTAGCAGTGATATTGCTGAGTACAGCTTTGAACAATAAATAATGATAAATTTATAAGTAATATTGTTGTGACAGCATGTGATTTAGCATATTCTTGGGTATTTTCTGTTTGTGAATAAATAGCAAAGCCATCACAGTGCCCCCAAGCTTATATGTTTCTCCTAGTCTGTCTCTAAGTCCCTGAACCACATTTTTTACCTTACTGTCCAGTCCTTTCTGTGATTCTGAAGTCATAAATGATGCAAGTCTAGATGTCTCCAGGACCTTTTCAATTTAGATTGGTTTGTTTGTTAATATCAAACTTTGTACAACACATATACAATTTGTATCACATCTATAAAATTTTGAATGCATCATATATCTGCCTCATTACACATATTCATCTAGCTGACATGCCTGTATATAACTGAATACTTGGAAAAACCCTTTGAAGATTTGAGGTAGAATTGTTCTTTATCATTATTCTTAATCGGCACATTAAGTGAAGATCCAAGTGACAGGGTTTGGTAATCGGGGTTGGTGACTTGGCTGATGCATTTCATCATATGGCACTTGTACTCAAAACATCAATCACTGGATGGTGTTCTATGTCTGTATTTGATTAGGGAACGATGGGGTAGCCAAGTGGCTGAAGCATTTGCTCATCATGCTGAAGACTTGGGTTTTATTCCCTATATTGCTACATTATGTTAAGCCTATTTCTGGTATCCTCTGCCTGATAATATTGCTGGAATTGCTTAAAGTGGTGTAAAAGTAAACTCACTCACTATATTTGATTATGAACAGTGTGATATTGTATTGTGAGTGGAACATTAACCATCAGTCAACACTCTATACAAGCTGGAATTGAACAGCCCAGTTTCACTGGAGATGGCTCCCATGGCCATCCGGAGTAGACTAGGTCTTCAGCAACCCATGCTTACCACAAAAGACGACTATACTTGTCATTAGAGGTGACTAGCGGGATTGAGTGGTTAGGCTCACTGACTTTATTAACACAATTCATCAGTTCCCAAATTGATGCTCATGCTGTTGATCACTGGATTGTTTGGACGAGATTTGATCATTGCCATGTAGCTGGAATATTGCTGAGTGTGGCGTAAAACTAAACACACTCGCTCAGTCAGTCAGTCACTCACTCACTGGGCTGACAGTGAAATGTGGGCCTAAAAAATCTCTGATAAAATGTGTGTGCATGTCAACATACTTGCTGACTGTCCATATAATGATATACCATATATGTATTTAGAGCTGTCCAGCTCATATAAGGTCCCATGTCTGCAACTCATAAAAAAAAATCAGTAATTGCAACTTCCATTCTGATTAACTGAAGGAAAATAATCACAGCAGACTGACCTACATTAAAGGTCACATGCAGCTAAAAAATCAAACATAATTAAAATACAATTATCACTTATTCATGACATATAATATACATTGCTGCTTGTTCAAAAACAAATAAACAAAATTATAAGCTTACAATCGCGATTCGAAAGTGCAAACCGAACCCAGTTTATCACACCTGCCTAATTACATAATGTGGCAGAGACAGGACTTGGATGCACGAGTCATAAATCAATTTATTTTGTTTATGGCATATAACGTGATAGGTGTTAAACTCA
Source organism: Haliotis asinina (assembly GCF_037392515.1). Classification (NCBI taxonomy): domain Eukaryota; kingdom Metazoa; phylum Mollusca; class Gastropoda; order Lepetellida; family Haliotidae; genus Haliotis; species Haliotis asinina. The sequence goes on along the minus strand of NC_090290.1, from coordinate 7,335,981 downwards.
AATTGCATGTGGTCAGTGATTGAAGCTGTGTATTGCATATTGTCTTTAGCAGACAGGCAGGCAGACATATAGGTGTCAATAAAATAGACATTGAGTTTTCTCTGTGACAGAGGCTGCATACCACAATCAACAAGGTTTTTTTACGTAATGAGTAGATTATTTACTTGTTTGTGTACACAACATAGATTAGACTACTGCACACGACCTTGGAATACTCCGTGAATGCATATTGTTTCAAGCTCTGCAAACCTATTCACTGCGCATGCATCATGCGTGCAGCGCAGCACAGCTGTTGAAACCACTTTTTCCCGCAGCGCTGGGGAAAATTTTATGAATCTTTTGAACTCGCGTTTTTTTTTAAACTTTATGGGTTGAATTGGCATTTTTGATGATTTATTTTGGTAAGTGCATACCGAAAGATATCAGAATCTGCAAAGTTGTATTTTATGTTGCATGTGACCTTTATAATGAATCAACAAGTACTTGTTTCTTATATTTTTTCAACCAGGTGACTTTGTGAAATATTCCCCTGTATGATCCCTAGGGAGCTGAGAATGAAAATCCATTACACATTAATCGAGCCACTGCTGTCATAAAATGTGTCATAGTCTTTGTTCATTGCAGCAGTTTGACTTTGAAACTATTGATGATGATGACAATGATGATGAACTTTATTGATTCTCAATCAACTAGTGTAAGTACTTGCTAGTATGTTGAGGTACTCCATATCTCAGCTTTAACTATAACAATTTTCTGAGTCAAAGTCTCTGCTTTCAGAAAACTAGCATTTACCAAGAAGGACAAGATACCTTATCTTTAATGTTGATCATGCATTGTGCATTCATCTATTGTATCCGGTTCAGCAATCCTTAGTTGCATTGATCAATGCACCTCATGTCCTGGTTGACATGACCTACTGTCGTAGCTGACCTTACAATCTACTGAACTAAGTCTGTATTTCATTATTTGGAATCACATGACTGGTGGATGAACTGACTACATTTTCCTAGAAATGCTGGTTTGCCTTCCACAACATGGTATGAGTGTTGTCAGCAGTTTAGACTTAGCAGCTGCAGATATTGAGTATGATTTCATACATAGAACTGTAGTCAGTTTTCGGGTTGGAGCAGTCAGTTGCGTTAGGTTAATGATTGTTTATAAGTGGACCATATCGCCCCTGATCTACATACACCACCAGGACATGCTTGCAGAAAACTGGTTTGTACATTTTAATGAAGTTGTGGCAAAGATATTTTGTGCATTTGTTATGTACTAAAAACACTTAGCAGATTGAAATCAGGAAAATTTCTTTTCTTGCTTCTCCAAACTCATTGAATGAAATTTGCACCTTTTTGACGATGCTTCTGTGTTTGATAATCTCGTGGCACAGAATACTATTGACTCCCAATCACTAAGTTGTCTTTGTATGATGTGGTTTTTACTAATATATTGTCAACAATTCAACTTCAACTTCAATTTTTATGATTATTATAGAGAGGTGGACTTGCAAAACGAGCAATACGTAGAACTAGCTAGGTTCAGATTTTCCTTGATGTTGGTTTATTTTTGTTATATTTAGAGACTCTGCAAATTTGCTCTTGCAAATTTTGCATCCAGTGTGAAAGGAAGAAACTTGCTACTATAAAGTGATGACTAATATATCATGAACATAAACTTTCTTGAGTCAAGAAAAATTCAGCCATGATGTCAGTTTCCAAAGAATTGACTATGTTTAAAGATCTGACAACTTCTAAGATATGTCCTATTGTCAAGTGTTTCAAACTCTAAAACAGTAATTCCCAAATTGTTTTTGTATAATAATTAGAAAATGTGATTGGTCGTTTGGTCACTGCGACCAATCATGAAGTATTTCAATTAATAGAGACACCAGTAATATATATACTGCTGGAAAACTAGGGTAGATTGGACCGGTGTAGAGAAAGTGTTTGTGAGAAGTAGGCGGTGCATGACAATGAGCAAACCCATTTGGTTTGTGAAAGGTAGAGCAGATGTAGGCTAGTGCACGTGCAGTGCATGACAGTGAAATTGATTCTGCATATAGCAGTTTGCTGAGACGGGCCATGTGCTTCACCCATCTCACTACGCTTGATTGCGGACAACCTGTGGCCCCTTCATTGTCATTGTATTATGAATTACAGAGGTAGATGCTCATGATGTTGATCACTGGATTGTTTAATACAGACTTGACTATTTACAGAACACATCCATATAGCTTGAATATTGCTGAGTGCAGCATTAAACAACAAACCAACCAAATAACATGAACCCATCAACCTGAATGACATGTGTCATACTCATGATGTCAATCCCTTGGTGTATAGGCCAGGCAATTGACATGACTACTGACGTGTTTGCAGTGTGCATGGATCATTAAACAACAAATATTGCAAGACATTTCAAAGAGTAAGAGATTAGGCTAATGCACATGTATAAAATCACATTGATGAAAAGGCAAATAGATCTGCATTCTAAGACAGCAAATTGTTTCAAATGGCGTGGAAGTTAGTCATTTGTCCATATGAACTCATCACTATAATTCACACATTTTCATGAAGTAGGGAAAAACTGGTACAACAAACGATCATATGAATTAAATTTTGCAGCAAACAAACTATTGGCATACTTTTTAGATCTTATCCATTTAGTGCATGTTTAATTTGATTTTCAATATATTTCGTGGACATTTTTAACATTGCTTGTATGCTTGAGAAAACAACTTGACATTTTCAAGTATTTATCCTAGATTTTCCTTTTTCTCAGACCCAGACAAAAATATGCTGCCATCCACATGTTATCAAAGAAATATTAGAAAATATGTTTGGTCGATTCTTATTCAAGGACTTTGAAGAGTACACCTGATCACAAAGACGATGTTTCATTGAACCAGTGCCTTCAGCAGGGCTTTGGAGGTAAAAAGTAGCACAAGAGCAACAGGTGCTCTTGTCAAGTGAGGGATAGATAAATCAAGCCTTGAACAGCAGAGGACATGCTACATGCTTGGGATGTTTGCGAGATGCTTCTTGTATGTGTCAAGTCTGTATTGTGGCCACAGATTGGCATAAATATCTTTTCAAGACGTATTTATCAACAGTTATTTGGTATTTTTGGTACAGTTGAATTTTTTTTAATTGCCCTACAGGTAAATAAATCTCAACAGAATGCATCAATTTTTAGAAATATCATGTATGTGATTGCCAACAGATGATATATTTGAAAGGTTAAATGGATCTGAAGCTTTAACTTTTAGTGAAGAAAGTGAAGTAAAATTCATGGAGGCAGTTGTTTAGACATGTATAAATGAAGTTATATGTCACTTTGAGGCTCACTTACTGTCCCACAACTTATTAAAACAATTTTATTTACTAAATGTCCGATTGAATGCAAGTCAATGTTTTCTATGCTCTAGTATGTCTCAATTCATATTCAGGAATTCCATTACAGACATGCCAAGGCTATATTGTAATGCTGTCTATTTTTAGATCCACATCAAAACCTGGTAAACAGCTCCCGACTTTTGTGAATACCCGTTGAACTGTCTGAGTTTGTTTGAAGACATGGCTCAGTTTATCTCTATATAATGATAGTGATGATGGTGCAGTGTGACTCTGAAGTATTACGCAACTGGCAGTGTACTTGAGTTTGCCTGAATTAGGAACTCTGCTGGCTCTTTGTTGTCAGGCTCAGCAAGGTTTATTTCTGCATGACAATTCTCTAAACCTCGGGTGAGTTATCTGGGACATTCCAGAGGTGTCACTGAATATTCACTCATGCTTTGTCATGAAGCAGTTGTTTTGGAAATAATTTTCTTGTATAAATCTGATTTCATTTTTATTTTGATTTTGATTTTGACTAACGTCTCAATCTCTTAAACACATGAATAAGTTGAAGAGAATTGTTGATTGAGCATCTATATCTGATGACATACTGTGTGCACTCATGAGGAAGGAGGGATGCTTGTTTAGTATTTAGTAATTTTTTTTTTCATCCCGCTCAACAAATCCACCTCGCTTGATTGGTTGAACTACTGAGTCTAACAAAACCTTATGGGAGGGCGCGTCAGGTAACCTTTGATATTGACCAATCGGAACACAGCTTACCAAATTGTGAAAATGGACATTCACACGTACCTTTTGAACTTTTTATCTCGAAAAGGTTCATACCAGAATGATTCCGAATGCTATTTAACGTACGATCGCTTTCGGATGATGAATACGGCGCACGTTACAACCATGACAACGGTGAGTAAGCAGTTGCTGAAAATAGTGTTATTGGCAATATTCAAGTATGTCTTTATGCATATATATTAGCAAATGGTAACCATGTCAACAGAAACCCCAAAGCATGTATACTGCAGGTCAAATAACTTTGTTATATGCAGAATTATGTTTGTGGAGAGATCTGTGTCACTGACCTGAATATTTTGTCCCTCTGATTCCTAAGTAGTAGCGATTGTCTGATTGGTTAAATCTGTTTAACTGTCTCGCGTTTGATTGGAAGGTCATAGGTCGCTCAAAGGTTACTTGGCGCAACCTTCTACTAAGGTTTGTTAGACTCAGTGGTGGAGTGTAACGAATAACACTGAGACTATGTTTACTTAGACTGGATCGGTTCAGATCGGATCGGTAGTAACTCTCACAGACAAAAGAGGACTGGAAAAATATTTTAACTCGAAACAATAATGAGAAACTTTAAATCCAACTAGAGTCTAAAATTACATGTATTTAATCTATCTTTAACATAGTTCAGTGTTAAGTTTGAGGTTTTCTTTTTGCAGATACATATTTTTGTATAATGTCACTTTCTCTTGGACTAAATGATGTGTTTCTTGACTCGTTCAAATATTAAGTGGACATGCTGCGATTTAACTGAAATATTCTGCCAGTACAGTACAACAAATATTCCAATCACTTAATTCACAGGTTTATGTCCTATTTAGGTAAATGTTCATCTCATTGTTAAGTTTGTATTTTAGTCTTTCTAAGCTGCAACTGACCTTTTCCTTGTTTTAGAGGCAGTGAGGTAGCTTAGTGGTTAAGGTGTTTGCTCATCTCGCTGAATCGCCCAGGATACAATGGTGTTAACTGCTGTGATATTGCTGGGATATAGCTATAAGCGGCGCAAAACATCACCCACTCAAACCCACCCAGCCACTCCTTGTTTTAAATGGGAGATCAAAAACTGTGTGGAATGACTAGACTCTGACAGCTGTAACAGAAAGAGAGTAACCTCCCTTTGATATTACCCTTCTCAGCATGTTTATACCCACTCAAGATTTAATCCAAGTGTTAACTACAACACCGACATAACATTATGCTCGACTTTCTTGTTGAGTGAAACACTACCTCATGCTAGAGGAGGCCTGCATTTATAGTTTCACAGCCATTTATCAGTAGAAGCTTGAAAGCGCTATTTGTGAAGCATTGTCAGAAAGTCCAAAGTCCACAAGACGACTATTTCCTGTTGTCTGCTGATAACTTCCATTGCTTACATCAACAGTGGACCAGTAACAGTCAAGGTTAGACGTTTAGACAGTGGTCTAGCCATGCTTTGTACCAATTCACTGATGACTGCCTTCAGGATGATCTGTCGATAAGGTGGTAGATTTTTTTACTGTATTGTTTACATACGAAGATTTGCATCTGTTTTGACTGGTGAAATTTTGTCCAGACTGAAGCAGACAGGCAGTATTAGAATTAAGTGGCATTCCACAGTACTTGAAATTCCTCTATAGTCCGGGGTCCTGATCTGCTAGTCGGTCATACAGACCCTGAAACAAATATATCCAAGAAATTCCATGCATTAAGTTTAAGTTTAAGTCTAAATATGAAGACAGTCTGGTTGTTTCTTTTGTTTACGTTTTATTTCCTTATTATTATGCACAGATTTTTTCTGTAAAATATGTTCCTTTCAGAGACTAGATGCTGGGCTACTGACCGATCCACCAACACTGCGTAATTTGTACACGAGATAAACTATAGAGTTACAACAAGTCGTAAGGCTTTGTCGATTGGAACAAAGGCTCTAGAAAAACTGTGTAGTTGTGTTTAAAGTAACAAATAATGACCTTTATACAGTTAGTTTCACATTGCAGGAAAACATTTCAAACTCTGTTGCATAACAACCCAGCGTAACGACAGAATGTAGCCTTCTCAGTGCATGTACCTACGTTTCAATACAGCTGTTTATTTACTGACCTAATGCAGCTGAACAACCAGGAACTTTGTCTACTGCTTTGAATAATGCATGTCACGCTTATTGTTAATTAGACTTGTATATGACCAGGTGCATCAACATGTCACCGTTCTCCGATGTGGGGGACAGGTATCACTGGATTGTGTGATCATACCCCAGGTTTTTAGTTAATAATGTGTGTGAGCTCTGTATCATATGCCATGGAGGTTTAATTTGATATCCATAAGTCCTGAAAAGAGGTATATCAGTGTGTTAATGGATAAAACATATGCATGAATGGAAGCAAATAGCTTTGAAAATACAGGTTAAATATTGAAAGGTTCAATTTCGTCATGCGAATTGTGTTGTGGTGATGTTTTGCTGAAGTAAATTGTTCTACAAGACACGTGTTAAACAGTATTGATTTTACACCACGGTTGGCATGTATTGCACATGCTTAATTGCCAATCTACTTGTAGCAACCAAATGTATTCGTCCAGATTACTTGCCTCGCCTGCTTGTCACAAACATGTTCACTGCGCTGGCATCTAATACTTGTCAAGCAGTACAAAGGACGTTTAACTTAATTGTTCCAATATTTCAGTTTCAGTTACAAATGGACTGACAACTCAGTAACATTTTGCTGATTTATAACAAAACCATGATAACACAATCAGCAAAGTATTCTTTTATTGTTTATTGACCTGCTTACACAAGAGTAGCAATGTTGTGGTGCAAATATGAAATGAAGCACACGATAAGTGGTACTCCATGAAAGTCCATTCTGGGGCCCGTTTCACAAAACTCTCGTAAGCCTTAGGTCTCGTAACTTTTCTCACAGCATCTGTAGCTGCTGTGTTACAGCATAAGGAGGTATAATGACTACGAGAGAACTTAGGCTTACGAGAGTTCACTGAAAGGGGCCCCTGTGCTCTAAATGTTCTCTTAAATTTGTCCAGTATTCCTTCTTTGAAGAAATGAGGAGCACATACTCCTGAAGTTGGAAAATTATCTAGAGCCTTGTGATATCATGTGATATCATGACATGTGCAAGCCCAACTCATTCATTGCCTCTTAGAGTTATGTAAATAGCACACAGCAAGATATGAATATAATGTAGCATGTCATCAGCAGTGGTCTAATTCATAAACCAGTATAAACAGTAGATTCAATAGACTGTGGCTGGGGTTAAGGGGTTTATTAATGGGTTACCATCATGCCTAGTGCAGACTACAGCGTTACCATAGTCACTGTAATAGACACCCTTGCCTTTAGATAACTGAGACTGTGTGGCACTTACAGCCTGAGTGAGTGAGTGAGCATTGTTTTACACCATGCTCAGCAATATTCCAGCTACATGGAGGGGGTCTGTAAATAATCGACCTGCTCAATTATGATAAACACTGCAGCTTGTACAAAAACGACATTGTCTGGCACTTATAACCTGAATACACAAGTTGCCAGTGTTATTAGAGATGAGTGATAAACCCAGTTCAGGTATGAATGAAACAAGAATATTTTCGTCTTGCTGATTATACTAAATCATGCAGTTATTACCTTACACAATTTCAGTCCTGAAATAGCAGGGTGCAAACTTACGCTGAATAGTGCGTCTGTTACGCACAAATGTATATAATGGACATATAAACAAATGCATATGCTTGAATGTACAATTTTTCATACTTTCATGTAAGGACCCTTGAAATAAGTAATCAATGACCAGTTAATTTTGTTTGTCAGTGTAAATCCTTGATACAGGCATGTCTGAATATAATTTTACAGTTTGATCTGAAACTAGATTACTCAGTGCACTAAAGGACTTGATAGTATGTTAGTTGGGTAGGCTAGCGGTTAAAGTGTTTGCTTGTCATGCTGAAGACCCGGGTTTAAACCCTGCTTGGGTTCAGTGTGAGAAGCCTTTCAGTGTTTCCACTATTTTTCTTAGCAGTCGGTCAACCTGTCTGACTACCTATTCATTTTCTGGGCCTGCACAAACTCCTTCTTTCACAAAATATTATAATTCTGTTGCCCTCCTTGTAAGCCTTGTGAGCCATTTAAATTCAGATATCCAGTCTTAATTAACTTTCTGGAATTTACTGTAATATATTTTACTCAAAGAAGTAACAAGAAACCACCAGTAGTTTGCCTGGTGTACGATGAATGCATTTTTCCATATCACTGTTAGGATAAGAAGATACATAATCTGACCATTTTGTGATGAGTTCTATCTGTTGTACCAACATGATTGGTGCATTTAATTCATAATTCATAATTCATAGTCACTAGAATCAAGTAACTAGGAAAATGTTTAAGAGACATGGAACTAGTTTTAGATGGAACTAATTAGTTGTTTATCTAAGTGAGATAAACAAACTTGAATGTATCCAAACCAGCTGGGTAACTCAAGGTCTGTTACGACGTGGCAGCCTTACATGTGTTTCCTTGTTTGTGATGCGTTGATTAAATGTCATTTAAATGTTTCAACTTACAATTACTTGTCATGATTGTTGTCATAATTCCTGGATTTTAAACAAAGAAGTCATGGTTAGATATGCATATTCTTTACTATATATTTGAATAACATATCATATTTGCCTTGTGCTGTTTTCGTTGCAGCTGTAGTGTGTACTTGTTTAAAAAAACTTCTATGTACTGCAAGCTATCGACTTCATGTTTGCGCTGACCTGACCTAGAGACCTTGCATGGATGCGTCACATACAGGAACGTTAAAATTTAATGATATGCACAGTTGTATTTGTCACAGCCTATGCACCATTGTGTGCTAATTGTACCCTAAGTGCTGAACAACATTTTTAAACAGGCATGCCATTCAAGAGGAAGTTTCGAGTTAGGAGACTCTGCTTGGCTGCTTGCCAACTCGTGTCTGATTTGACCCATGACATTTTGTTTCCTGTATACTTGTGGGCTGACATTAAGATCACTGAGTTACCGTATTACCTCTGATAACGCAAGAGCTGTATGGGCAGCCTACCACTGTCTCTCATAAAAATGTCAGATATCTAATGAGCAGCTTCTCTACTCCTAATTATGGAGTTGAAAGCCCAGACCAATTTTAATTCTTTTTAATGGATGTTTGTCCTCAGAAAACCTCGAGGCAGTAGTCACAGTAATCACCAGTCAAAACAGTATTCCTTTTAAATACAGAATGTATTTTTGGCAATATGTGAATTGTATTTGGGACAAAAAACAATTTAAAAAATTGTTTTCTTGTGTGTTTACATTTTTGCCAATAAAAACATTAGGATTTTATATTTTGAGTGGGGAAAATTAACTTTTTTCTTTCTCTTGTTAAAATATGAACTGGTGGATCCGCAAAACAAGCAATAAGATTGGTCTGTCCTAAATGATAATTTTGAGATTACCAGAAAAAACAACATAAGAGCATTCCTTATGTATATCCTGACTGATGTAGATATACTCCATTTTGCACATCATACTTTGATAAATAAGTCAAATAAGAATTCTTTTAAAATATTCATTATTCATGAATATTCCATTCGAATGAAATGGTAAATTGAATTCATGAAGCGATACTTTTTGATTCACTGAATACAGGACTGAATCATAATGGTGTGCAAGGGATACATCATATATGTATATGTAACATGAGAAAATTTTGCAAAGTGGGTAATGTCCTTTTTTTTTTAATTCATTATTTCATGCGGCTATGCCGCTTATTCCAAACAATGCTTGTCACAAAACGCGGTTAAGAGATCGGATGGGATGGTGAGGGTCGCTGACTTGGTTGACGCATGTCATGGGTTCACAATTGCGCAGATTGATACTCATGCTTTTGATCACTGGATTGTCTAGTCCAGACGTCATTATTTGCAGACAACAGCCATATAGCTGGAATATTGATGAGTGTGGTGTAAAACTAACCTCAATTACTCACTACATTGAGGGAAATAAATTTGATTCTTCTTGATTATTGGATGATAACTAACATGAAGACCACAAGTCTTATTAATTTTCTGGGGTTCTTTGTCAGGAAACTGTTGTCTGTGTAGGGACTGAGTCATAAACTAGCAGTTCACCTGTATATCAGTTTGAGTGTGTGATAAAAGTTTCCTGGACATGACTTCACAAGTACTAGGTGTTTCCTGTTGCACAAGACAGTTTTGAGTCATACATTTATTTGATTGTGTGTGATTTTCCAGTAAAATAACTTGGAAATAGACTGTTTGCAGGAAGAGTGAGTAAAGTTTTACATCAGTTTATGCAACATTCCAGTAATTAAAATGGCGGGGACACCAGATATATGCTGTCCTCCTGCTGTGATATTGCTGGAATATTGCTAAAAGCGGGATAAAACCCAACACACTCACTCAAAACAGTAAAAGCTGTATCTGTACTGGGTCATCGTTTTGATTTATTTCAAGCCTCAGATATCTGAAAGTGTTTATGTGGATTAGTGTTGGTCCAATTAACTGAAATAATTGAAGGTTAGTTACAGTGACTAAACGACCGAGGAATTGATCATGTTTTCTCATAATCAAACACAAGCAATTTTGGTCCACTTGTTAGCATTAATGATATTTTTCACAAGATTGTTTATGCCTGTGTTAGTGTCATTAAGCATATAATTTCATAAGCACTACGAACACATCCAAAGTCATGAAGTTTTCTTTAAAACTGCAGGAAATTTATTTTCCTAACATATTAGTTGTACTTTAAAGATGTGGAACATCCACTTGTATTTAGTACAAATTGCAAAAATATCCCAAAGAACTACTGTTTTCTGTTTTCTTGTGTGTGTGCCCATTACCCAACACCACAGGGGGATTTGTTTGATGATGTTGACCCATCATTTTTGATGATTGATCGGGAGTAATGAACCAATTATCAGTTATGAGATTTTTATCAATTTCCAACACTAATGTAGATCTCTTCAACTCCCAAAAGAGAGGGAGTTTGGGGTAGCTTAGTGGCTTATCACATCAAAGATTCCCCATATGGACACATGTGTGAAGCCCATTCTGATGGGCCATGATATTCGTTGAATACAGTGCACTGTCTAATTAGAACTGACTTAGGACCGGCTAAAAAGTCCGAATTAGACTGCAGTCCGAGTTGCACAGGAATTTCCTATACAGATTACGGATTACGTTCAGTTCATAAGTTCAGTCTGGTATATACATCAATCCAAGAAAGACAGTCAGAGTTGGAGAGAGCAGACAGTATTGCTAAGAGCGGCGTAAAGTCATATTCACACACTCCACACAAGAGTGTTTTTACATCTTTGTTTAATATTTTTCAGATATCCTGAGCCAAATGTGCTTTGGTATTGGTTGACTCGAGTGGATGCAACTTGACCAATGCCATACAGAAAGGAGATATGTTACTGGAGTCTGCCGATGTGTCCAGCAGACAGGCAGAGGCGCGACTTTGACTTATATTCCAAGTGGTCAAAAGACGTAGACAACAAAAGACTGAAAAGAGGCGAGCACAGGTTTGTGTTTGGTTTCTATACTTTGACCCCTACCCTTACCCTTGAACAAAAAATTGGTTCTTAGGCAGTGGGGAAATGTAAACAAACTGTGCTGCAGACTTTGTGATGATGTGTACATGTCTTTTTTTTTTAATTTTTATTTTGGCCTGTATCTGGAGTAGAACAGGCTGCCTGCACTCTTTTACTTATTTTAAGAGGCATAATAGACTCTGTGTCTGCTTTTAGCAACTTGGTTTGATTATGTGTCTAGTTTCCCAGAAGACAGCGGATGTATCTCATAGAAACAACTAGTTTTGTCTAGTTCCGACTAGACTACATACTTGTGCTTGTAATGAAGTGAACATTCTTGTTTTAATCATCTTTGAGTTAAATCTCACTACTGCAACTGGAACATATATGAGCGGCAGCCTCGTAAGATACCTAAGTACTGATGAACCACTCCAGTAGAAAAACTTGTTTTACGACACACCTAACTCACATGCTCCCTATTTTTCAGGGCTGGTCAAGAAGAAACAGAGATAAAGCGCTGCTATGGGGGTGAGGAAAATGAAGAAAAGGTGGATCCATCCAAAGATGACAACCTTCCAAGGATACTAACACAGACGCAATCCTCTGCAAGTGAGAAGAGTTATTGTAGCAAGAGTGAAAGTGATAATGTCCAAGTTATACCAGTGGCGGACAACAAGGAGACTGAAGAGAGAAAAGGAAATGTGGCTCACATCAAAGACAACCCTCTATGCAATGAGAAAGATTTTCAGAAAACTAACAGTCACATGGGAGTCACACCTCAGTCTGTGTTCAGAAATCAGTTTAATGACTTGGATCAAAGCCCAGCCACTGACATCAGAAACGAAGAGGACATCAGAAACGAAGAGGCCAAACTGGCAACTGGGGTTCTGAACATCTACAATGTTATTGCATCTGCTTTTCCCGAGGATAACTTCTTGAACCATTGTGCCAGAGAGCAGAATATGACAAATCCTCAACAGGGGAGGAAGAACTGTCAGAAAGAAGTGTCTGACGTCCTGAACAGCCTGAGAAGCAGCATCTCAACTGCGGAGGAGGGAGTTGATGAGAAGAGCCTGAGAAGCTCGTTGGTGAGTCTGTACCAGAAGCTCCACTCCAAGCTGACTCCACAACAGCTGAAGAAAGTCATGGATGCCATTGGAATGAAAGGGAAGCAACTCATGCAGGACACCAGTATCCTGTCAAAGGGACGCGACTCTGACTCGAAGAAAGGAGGTCATAAGGTCTATGAAGAGCAGGACCTTGGGTCTGGTACACTGATCCATGATGAGTGTGAGGAAAAGGTGGCTGTTGATGCATTGGAGAAGAATTGTGAAGACACAGAAGTGTCCTTTGCAGAGAAATATAAATTAACAGAGAAGAATTCTAGACAGGGTGTCCTTGTGGACATTAAACACCAAGAGGAGGAAGTACAGGAGAAAGATGAAAATAAGCATCCAGGCACTAGAACAAAAACAGTTGCGTCGGTTTTGGAGGAAGAAGTTGAAATCTCTTGTGAAGATACTGCTGACTGTTTTGACACAGCTGATAAGGCAGTTGAAGAATCTATGGAAAAGCATATCCCAAAGGAGTCAAACAAGGATGGCGAGGAGGGCACTTTTGGAGGAACTGATGACATTTATGATGCTCCACTCTCAGAACAAAAAGAAGATGAAAGATCACCTTTTCACAAGCAGTGTCGAAGTCTGTCAGCTCATGAATTCCAGTTGTGTCAACTTTGGAAGAAGAGATATCTTCAGAAAAAGAAGAAGATTAAGAGGTGGAGCAAAGCAAAGAAAGCAGACCTGGGAAAACCTGTTAGTCATAAGAAGCATTTCAGGATTGACACAGATGGCTCTGCAACAAGCCGAGACACTTGTTGGGACTCAGCATCCCAGGCAGATGAATACAGAAATGGTAAGTGTATTTTGTCCTCCTCTTCCTCCTCCACCTCATCATCATCGTCATCATCATCATCATCATCATCATCATCATCATCATCATCATCATTATCATCATCATGCGTCAATTCCTTTTGGCCACTTTTTAACATATCCCTATGACTTTGACAATAAATCTCTTTGTATGACATGTTTGCAGGAAAATATGTGTAGTATTTTTTCTGTGACTTTGAAGAAATTAGGATTGGTAGATCCATTATCCAACACCTAAGATTAATGCAGGCTTAATAACAACAGTTTAGTTGAATGAAATATTTTACCCTTTGATTATGATAAGAATTTAACTGACTGAATAGTTTACACTTTAATTATGACAGTAGTTTAGTTAAATGAATATTTTATGCCTGGATTATTTTCACAGAGAAGTTAGATGTACGAGCCGGGTATTACAGAACAAGGTCATGCATGAATACAGAAGGAGGGGGAGGTAACTCCTCACTTGGAGGACAAAGTGGAAGTTCTGGAAGCTCTAGAAGTTCCATGAACAGAAATCATAAAAGCAATGTGAGTTAAAGATGTTGGTGGTTCAGCTGGTCAGTTTTGTTGTAAAAACTTCCTAGACTCGAGGCTATCAGTCTCTTGATAGACTGTGTCCAGCTTTATTTGATTATTACGATCGGTAATGATTGTCCAGATTCGTTATTGATGCTACAACTGCTTGTAGCAGTACTATTGCTGCCAAAGATGTAAACCTATGTGACGCTCAGGGTACTGATTCCAACTTGTTGACTGCTGTTGGGCATTACTAATGATATCATACATGGTTGTAAAGTGACAGAATTTCATATTTTCTTCACCTTACAGTTCTTTACAGTGAACGGGGCAGTGGGTTAGCTGGTCATGCTGTGTTTGATGCCCCATATAGTTAGAGAATGTTAAGTGAGGGGCATGCTGTTACTGGAATAGCTCCAAAAGCAGCATAAAACACTCCACTCCGCTCTCACTCACTCACTCACTCACTCACTCACTCACTCACTCACTCACTCACTCACTCACTCACATTGCAGTCATTTGAGTTCAACTGATTAGAACTCACCAGTTTTAGTTCTTGTTTTACGGATCTGCCTGCCATATTTTTTCAAGAATAGGAAAAAAATACAAATTAATTTTTTCCCGCTCAAAAAATCCTAATGTTTTTCTTGTCAAAAAAGGTAAACTCCCAAGAAAATACTTTCTAGGGTTTTTTTACCCATATTCAATTCATAAATTGCCAAAAGTAAAATATTTTGAATATTTGTTAATTGAATATTAAAATCCTATTAATTCTGTTTGATTCTAATAGTAGGGATTTTAGAATGATTTGCAGAGTTCTGTCCCTTAGTTTTGTCAGGCTCTGCTTAAATTGGGTTACAATTTCCCTGCTCATGCTGTGAAGTTTGCCTGGTATGTAATTGTAACTTATTTGTTTGTCTGACACAACACTTGGGTATACACTGCCATGTGTCACTCAAGATGTTGTGATACTCAATGAGTATTATAAACACAAATTCTGCCGTGTGATGAACATCATATAACAACCGAAACCTAATTACACATTTACACGCACACACATAATATGAATCATGATTGTCCACTTTTTTAAACATGATCTCTACTCAGAATCCGACATGCTCGTTGATCCAACAATTTGCTGTGCAATGGATGATAACGGATTAATGAGACTTGACGGCATATGCATCACCATCCTCAGAAGTATTGTGGATACAGCCCAGACAGCAGAAAGTTGATGGTTTTTCCCCTTGCTATATCTTACCAAAAGACATACTAGTTGTTTCACTGCCTGGAAAAGTCAGGGTAACAACAATTGACATATGTCGGAACCACCAGCTTTACACACATCACTATATGACCCGTGAAGATCTGGGTCATGTCATCGTATTCCAGTTGTGTAGATTGATGCTGATATGGATGTTCATCATTTGATTGTCTGGCCCAGACTTGTACAAACCACCGCAAATTTGCTGGAACATTGCTGAGAGCGGTATTAAGCAACCAACCAACATCATTATATAAGTGCAGCACTCTTTAGCGTGAGATTACACCCCATTTCACTCCACTGTTAGAGACAACATGACAAAATGCAGGGTTGGATTCCATGACCTGTTTGATGTCTGTGGCTGGATGCTCATGAATTCAATCACTGGAATATCTGGTCCAGACAACTGCCGTTATAGTAAGTGACTGTCTATGCTGATTTTAGCTGTACTCCAGCAATATCTGATCATGACAGGGATACCAGAAGTGGGCTATATTCATTGTAGCAATGTGGGAAATCAAACCTAGGTCTTCAACCTTATCAGGGGTTTACAGGACGCAATTTCCTGCGTCCTATGCACAAAAAAGTTGACAATGGACACAACGAAATAGACCAGCACGTCCACAGGGATGAAGAAGAGTCAAAATACTTTTTTTAATATGTTGATGAAGTAACAGTAAGCTATCACTGATACTAGCCGGGTTACGATAACATTTGCAGTTTAATTACTGTGATGATCATGAAACAATATACCATAACAGTGACTGAACTGCAATTGCAGCAATATTGTAATAGTATAACGTAGTATTAATAATAATATTTAAGGCTCTGTAACCCCCATTTTGTAGTCCAAGAACCCTGAAAATTAAGAGTATTAGTCTCAGGGACCCTCAAATACAGGACAGAAGCTAAAGCTCTGCATGTTGAGGATGTTTTAACCGCAACGCTACCCCACCATCCCTCTGCCATTATTGTAAAAGACACAGCAGTCCATAAAATTATACACCTAATTCAAAAAAGATGTTTCTGTGCATGTTCTATATATCGTGGTTCCTCTTGCAGGGTCAGCGAGATTCTGATGACGGCAACAACGATAATAGTCCTGACAATAACAGAAGGGTGAGTTCCATTGTGTTTCAGTTCAGAATGTTAAATTAAAATTGAACTCTAGATATCATTTGTAAATGATTTGTACATTGACACTGCAAATATGTTTCATTTAATTGTTTACCCTCCTTGTCACTGTCTGTGAGGTAAATCATAGTATATTGCTGCCCCAAAAGATTACCTTATGCTGCGTAAAAATTGAATGTTTCTTGGGCACATTTTTTTCAATAGTGACGAGGACAGTAGGACTTCATTTTTAATTTTTTTGTAGAAAAATAAGTGAGTATTTTTTCTGTCAACTTGAGAACTTTAGCATGTGTTAATGAGTTGTATATTCAGTCACACTCGTTCTTACAGACACTCATTCTTACAGTGGGGAAATGGATGATCAGGATGCAGCTAAATCACAATTATGTGTTTTTAAATGGCAATAAAAAAATTGTTACGCACTCAAATAGAAGTGACATGCCGATGCCCAAGAAACATTTCACATTTTTTATGTAGCCTTATAAGGGTTTATGAATTATGAAGTAAGGTAGAAATTTAGTTTCCAAGTCTTGGGAAAATTGATTTTGGGGGATAGGTAACCCATAAGTCCTAGAAATGGATAGTTTTTGTTTTCCATATAAGGTATGCTCCTCAAGTCATGTTTGAAATATAAGGCCCCTTGACCCTTGTAAATGTTATCTTTAGAAGGCTTAAGAAGAAAAGTTATATTTTCTCAGGCACCAGCATGTCACGTTTATTTGTGCGCGTAACAATTTTTATTGGCATTTAAAAAATTGTTTTAACTCTGCCGCTAATCTTCCCAAGCTGTAATTCTGAGAGAAAATTATATAAAAAAATAGAAACATGTTACTCCCTCATCAGAGTCCTGCTGCCCTGTTCACTTTTGAAAAATATGAGCCCGAGAAACATTTAAAATTTTTTTGCAGCAGTACCCAGATAAGATTAAACATTCACGTGTCAGTCCATATTTCCTGGTGGTTATTTCCTGGAACACCATTGAAGGGTATATTATTGTCTGGAGGGGCATCACTTTGCATGGTAGTGACAAGTTGTTCTTTTTCACACTGCAGCACTAGTTAAACTGTCACTATTATATCATTCTTGTAGTCTGTATTGTGAACGGGAAGATTATTTCTCACAGGGTCATGACCGACAGCCGTCCGACTCCAGCCTGCCCCACCCCCAACACCTGCTCGTGGAAGCTGACATTCCCGGGCAAGACTACAAGGCAGTCCGCAAAAAACATGCAGAAATGACTGATGAAAAACTCATTGACTTGCTTGGCTCTTTGGTAAGACAAGGTGTAATTTATTCTCAGTTATTTGTGGGTGGCCATACTGTTGGAATCACATTGAGTGTGACATTAAAAAATATTTAGACAAACACTTGTGTCAAACTTGGCTCAATGTGAAAACTTTTCTGCATATTCCTTAATTACTCATTTTTATTTACCCCCATATGTGACAAATCTGATCTGTTGAAGTTACTGTTGACTTGAAATTGTGTTCTAGTGATAAGCACAAAGTTACTCGGAGGACTGATCTGCATCACTGTTCAGTTGTGTAATGTTACAATGACGAGGATTGGTGTTGAAGCTTCACTGAGGAACAAATTATGAATAGCCACCAAAGTAAATCAAGAGAGTCAATAACATGACTAGCCAGCTTAAAAAAGAGGCCTGGGTTTTGCTGTGAATTACTACAAGATGAGATGTTCCTACACGAAACAGCTGTAAATTACTAGTAAAATGGGTGTGGAATCAAGGAGTTAGGGAAGACCCGGGTTCAATTGCCCACATGGGTACAATGTATGAAGCCCATTTCTGGTGTCTCCCACCGTGAAATTGGTGGAGTATTGCTGAAAGTGGCAAATATGGTGTAAAACTAAACTCACTCATTAGTGTGAAACCATGACATCAGTTGACCAGAACTGTGAAACTAACTTGCTAATTTATATTAAAATATGATTCCCTCTTCATCATTACATGTAAATCAGTTAATGTATGCCACGTAAGTGTTTAGGTTTGTTGAGTGAGTGAGTGAATTTAGTTTTATGATGCACTCAACCATATTCCCACATATGGGAACTGTCTGTCGATAATCGAGTTAAGACCAGACAATCCAGTGATCAACAGCATGAGCATCGATATGCACAACTGGGAACCGATGACATGTGTCAGCCAAGTCAGCGAGCCTATTCACCAGATCCCGTTAGTCGCCTCTTATGACAAGCACAGTCACCTTTTATTGCAAGCATGGATTGCTGAAGGCCTATTCTACCCCGGATCTCCATGGGTCTCTAGTTTTCTTGAACCTCGGATAAAATTTTGAAGGATTCATATGAGTCCCTCCAACTTTGACACAACTGAGCTGCATGCAGATCGCTAATCAGAGTTCAGTAATCTATCAATCTTCCATTATAATTATAAAGTGTTCCATGAAACTCATGGGGTCAATATTGGGACACAATCATAACTTGAATTGTACAAATGAAACAACCACTGATTAATACCACAATTGAGATAATTGAAGATACTTCCTGTAGAGACAGGCACATCAGTGTTATGTTTACATTGTAGTGTTCAAGTCAGGAAACAGCATCAGCTGTTCGTCTTGTTTTTAAAGAGGCGGTGGTGTAGCCTAATGGTTCACTCATCACGTGTGAAGCCTATATCCCGTGTCCTCCTCTGGACTATTGCTAAAACTGCCGTAAAGACACACAGACACACACACACAGACACACACTCACTCACTCACTCACTCTTCATTTAACAAACATAGCAGTTAGAAACATGCTTAGATTAATTTAATTTAATTAGATGTTTCAATATTTATAAATGTCGCTTCGTCTCTTGTGCCCAGTCATTATTGCTACTGCAGACGGATCTATTGATGGACTGATAATTTAATCACTTCGCGCCAGTAGAGATAGGTTGGCCCAATGGATTAGAGCTGGATTCAATTCCCCACGTGGTTACAATGTATGAAGCACATTTCTGGTGTCCCCTGTCGTGATATCTGGTGTCCCCCACCGTGATATCTGGTGTCCCCTGCCATGATATCATAGTGCTGAAAGCGGCATAAAATCAAACTCACTAACTCTACTTCAGCACTAGTAGTTGGGATTTGTGATTCAGACCAGACCAAAAATTACCTTGTGTACACTGGAATATAAAGTGTGTGAAAGTGTGTGCTATGGTCCCTGGCTAAGAAAATTTCATCAGTACTACTACAGTTTGCAGTGGTCCTGGTGGCCAGTGAATTTTGTATTGATGTTTTGGACCAGTGAAGTATGGACAGGACCACTAATTATTGTCTGCTAAATGGTACTGTGGTCTAGTGGGAAATTGTGAAAGTTTTCTTCTCTTGGATATCTGGAATGCAGTTCATGCAGTGATAAACAACGTAGTCCCTATTTGTAATTTCAGAGTCCAGGTACCAGTCCAGGCATGCAGGGAGATCCTGGCTTGCTGGAAGACGTAAACCACTGCATGCTGATAGTTCTACATGAACTGTCCATGCAGGATGGCATATATTGCTCGGTCTGCAATGTCCTGCACTACCTCTTCAACCACTTTGCCAGGTGCCAACTGCTGTACAAGAAGTGCAACATCTGTTGGCAGGTGCAACGTCTCTCTCTCTACCATGTGCAGTGCTGTCTCCAGGCGAAGAAGACTGCACGAGAATCATCATCTGACATATGTCAGCAGCTCCTTGAAAGTGTGACCTTCAAAGTTGAACTGTTGCAGAGTAGGAGCGAACAACTGTTCTTGAAGATGAAGAAGTATGTTGATAAGGTGCTTCATCCATTTGGTCTCCATGGCAGCGGGTCCTTGGGGATGTACAATATGTCTGAGAAAGGAGACGGCTTTTCGAGCGCTTCAGATCACAGTCAAACAGCAACTTTGGAGGATTCAATGCCCTCTGGATCATCAGTTAAAGGCCCTCAAGTTCCTGTAGCAGCACCTGTCACTGCATCTTCGATTGGAGGCCACTTTAGTCGGACTGGATCTGGCCGAAACTATCAACCGTCTTTGAAAAGAATTCCCGAAAGCCCACTACGTGATGTAAACTCACTGAAAGTGAATTGGAAAACTCGAGGACGAGGACATGTAGGCAGGCAACTGTCAAATGAGGCTCATTCTGTTGCGCCAAGATCTGTCGAGAATTCCATTGTTGGATCGAAATCAGATGATGGACCTAGCATGGAGTCTGGTAGACGTCCCAGAAAGACAGATGTGCCTCAAGGATCTATTGGAGAACTGGCTGTTGAAAGTTGTCTATCACTTCCAACTATTCCAACTGATGGCAGCAGCAGTAGATCTTCATGGGGTCCTGTTGATGACTTGTCGTTAGCGACATCAGTCTCTTCTGGCCATGATGAGGGACCGACTGCTGAGGACGTCATTTATGACAGGTACAAACCAATGATGGACACCCAGGGGAACATCTTTCAACCCGAACCTCGAGCTTACAGTACTGAGGGGGAACAAGATAAGATCTATGGTGTCACTGGAGCAATGAGTCTGCCTATCAGATCCACCTTTCAGGGTGAACATGACCAGAATATATCTTTAACAATGGCGCCAACGGGGGAGCCTGGGATCGGTGAGGTTGTATATGGAACCCGACGACAGCTCAAGAAGGTGGCACGGTTCTGGGCCAACATTCGCGGACAGCTGGACCACGAGTCTTACAAATACCAGGTTCGAGAAGAAGGAGTTATACTGGAATCTGCCAAGGTTAGTTTGAGGTTGATGCTTTCGTTATTATCCAGTGTATTTTAACTCTGTTCTGATGAGGTATTTTTTTAAATATAACTCAGTTGCCACGATTCTTTTATGAAGCTTTGCTGCAGTATTGGTGATGTGGCATTGTTTTGTGCTAAAAACATTAGAAGGTGGTATTAGTTGCTACCCTGCCTGTTTTTCTTCATTAAGAGGATGAAACGAGAACTGTTTGCTTTGTCCCATTATTCTGTATCTAAGAGTTACTATGGTAACTGCTGGCATCTGGACTGCAAACTGGCACTAGCCGCAAACACATGCATTCAGCTAGCTTTATAATTAAATAACCATCAATACAGCTTTAAACATCATTTCTAATCAGTTCTCTACAGTTTGGACATCACAAATGAAGTTGAATTTGAACTTTGCTTCCTAATGATCTGTATTACTTCTTGTTGGACATACCACATTTTTGCTGTTTTGAGTGTATTGTCGTAATTATATGAATTTCTGGTGCTACATTTTAGAAACATCTCCGAATCTTGCGCACCCGCTACCAGAAGAAGCATCAATGGATGCGACTTGTTCACCTTGGAAATGGCGTCGCAGGCAAGTGTCACCTGGCGAGAGATTCAACCACAGGATTCAGCTTCTGTGTCAAAAGGGTAGGTGGAGCCACCTCCTTAATATGTTAAAATGATAGAACGTTGGTCATGTTTGGAATTGTTTTTTAGGTGAATGTTTTAATGAGTATATTTAGAAACAATTTCTTTAGATCTTTAAGTCCTGTCAATTATCTTTCTACAGAAACAAGACATATTTTCAGAAACTAAGAATGATCATAAAATTAAGAAGTAGAAATATTGTAAGCAAGTGGGTCGCCATGCCAATTTACAGTTATCAGAGGAGTATGCAAAGCTGCAGTCTACAGTCTAAGTTGCAGTAGCTCAGAAGGTTAGGCGGACGACTGTGTGTCTGCTGATTCTGAGGGTGCAGGTTCTAATCCCAGATGGGTTTCATTCGAGCAAAAATACAAGAATCTATACTATGCTAAAAACGTATTGTTCCACAAATAACTAGATGGGTCTCATTCCAGCAAAAGTACAAGAATCTATACTATGCAAAGAAAGTATTGTTCCCCAAATAACTAGATTGGTTTCATTCCAGTTAAAATACAAGAATCTATACTATGCTAAGAAAGTATTGTTCCCCAAATAACTAGATGGGTTTCATTCCAGCATAAGTACAAGAATCTATACTATGCTAAGAAAGTGTTGTCCCCCAAATAACTATATGGTACATGTGTCCACACTCTAAATGACATTGTGTAGTTGTAAGCAAGAGGATGAATCTAAAAAAGAATATCGCACATTTATCCGTTAGTTTGTTGCAAGTGTCTTCATAATATATGCAGATTAGTGTATGTCCATGGTCCCAAGGATAGTGATTAAAGCGTACCCTCAGCATTCCGAAGACCTGGGTTCATATCCCCTCATGTGTGAAGCCTATTTCTGTTGTGCCTGGACGTGCTATTCTTGGAATATTGCTAAAAGTGGCATAAAATCATACTCACTTGCACATTCATGTAACTAAGGAAGTGATCCTGGGTATAAATACACATGGTGTCATTTGGCTGAATGATCATATCATAAGCCTGTTCTTGACATCAATTGTGAACAGCATATTACTGTAGATATTTGTGGAATTTGATGGCCTAGGAAACAATTCTACTGAAAGGGCTGGCATAAAGGTTAAACTTTTGTGAAATGACTGTCTGTCGATCTAAAAGTGGTATTGTATCGGTTCAGGTGAATGAGCCGTATGGATCAGATGGACTCAGGAACGTGTTTGATTACTTGTCATTGTAGTTGCACAGTTGATCATAATATCAATCACTCGATTATGTGTACAGACTCAGTTCTGTTTACAGGTTAACTTATCTTGAATGTTGCTGCATGTTGTTTATACAACTTACAAATAAGAATTATTACAGAATTAGAATTAGACTGGTGATTTTTTTCAGGTTCACATTGCCAAGTACGAAGAGAATGAGCTAGTCATTTGGTGTGACCTTGACCATACGAACATCGTCAAATTGTACGGCGCCATCCGGCACGGTCCAAAAATCTACATCTTCTGTGAATTTGTTGATGGTGTGTTTACTTTGAAATATGTTTTTGATGCTCGTTTTATTAATTTTAGTTAATGGTTGCAGGGGGCAGGTAGCTGAGTCGTTAAAGCGTTCTCTCATCGTCTCCCGGGACCAGTTCCTCACATAAGCACAATATGTGAAGCTTATTTCTTTTGCCCCTATCCATAATATTGCTGGAATATCTCTAAACCATACTCACTCTATAATGTTTGTTGAAAAAGTATTATGAGTGTGAGGTCTGTGTGTTCAAAGTTATCATCTTTAGTGTGACAAGCAAACACTTTAACCAGTAGGCTACCTCACCACCATACTTGTTAAGGAACGTACAGTTTGGCATCTAGGCATCCTTCTTTTCCCAGGAAAGCACTGAAAAAGAGAAGTTTTGTCATGATGAATATTTACATAAAATAAAAAAAATGTGACATTCAAAAATGTGAAAGCAGTGACCTGTAAACACATTGTGTCCAAGCACCCCTTGAGGTTCTTTAATGGTTAGAGATCAATTTACACACTAGTATAGTTCATCAGAAAAGCTAACAAGGTATATTGAGCAAATAGTGTTGTTTGAATACTTGTCATTGAGGCTTACAAGGGCATTGCTGTTGTTGCAGGTGGCAGTCTGACATCACTGATCAATGAGCAGCGTAGTCTGAACCGGCGCCTGAGTCACTGGATGTGTCTACGCTACTTCAAGCAGCTGCTGCAGGTGCTGGTGTATCTACAGGCACGCAATGTACTTCATGAGGACCTCAAAGGTGAGTTAGTTGTTCTAAAACATGCTTGGTATGCTCCTTTTCAGGGCCAGATGACATGACATGTGACCTTTAAACCTAGGAGCCTTCAGCAGCTCATGCTTGTTGTAAGAGTCGATTATCAGGATTCAGGCTCACAGACTTCTTTGACAATTGTGATTGTGTCCCAAATGTGCAGATCGGTGCTTATATTGTTCATCACTGGATTGTCTGGTCCTGAATCAATTATTTACAGACTGCTGAGTTAAACTACAAAACAATGAACCATCCAAACAACTAGCCATATGATTTCTATGTTATGTATTAATGTGTCATGGCACTTTGATATTTGATACTTTGTGTTTTACTACTTGTTTCAAAACATTTATAATTCATTTACGCTTGTGTATGCTTTTTACAAGAGGGGCAGTGGGGTAGCCTAGTGGTTAAAGTGTTTGCTTGTTATGATGAAGAGCCAGGTCTAGATACCCCACATGGGTACAATGTGTGAAGCCCATTTCTAGCATTGACCGCACTGATATTGCACAAATATTGCTGAAAGCAGTGTAAAACCAAACACACACACACTTTTTCAAAGAACTTCTTAACAGCTCATGGCAAACCCTTGTGTAGTTACCTGTTTCTCATGTTTAACGACACCCTAGTCTTTGTCATAACAGCAAGAATACATCAGTGAGGGAGCAAATGCTTGCTTTTGCTTATATTCATCACTACCACAGCTATCTCATATTGCACGATGGCATTCCACAGCGGACAACATTCTTGTGAAGCGAAACACCACCCTGATAGCGGTTACTGACTTCGGGCTGGGGAAGTACCTCAACGTCGACAGCGAGATGAAGGGGATGAGCCCCACAGGGAGCCAGACGCAGTGGAGTCCGGAGAAAGCCACCAGCATCGGCCACGGCTTTGCTGCGGACGTGTGGGCCGCTGTCTGCATCCTAGTCCACATGCTGAGTGGTCACCCTCCGTGGACACAAAGGTTTCCTGGAGCTCAGATGCTGCATTTTGTGGTATGTTTATGGTTAGCCATTTTTGTTTGAATATCATCAGCTGCCAGCTATTTTGTTATTACTGTATCATTTTAACTTTCATCTTAACTAAGAATAAGACTATAGAGTTTCGTATCAAGGCAAACAACAGAAATCTAGACCTGTTCAGCTGTTGTTCGCTTCTGACATACTATTGAGTGATGTTAAGGGTCAAGGTCACTTAGTATGACCTAGGTGTAACATAATTTTTTGTGCATCATAATTCGTGTATTTATGAGTGAAGTCATCAGGTGTGCCTATCCTGAGTCATGATAATGTCAAATGTCAAGGTCAGTATAAACAACAAGTAATATTCTTAGATTTTATTGGACGATACTGAAGATCCAAAACCTTTAGTATGTCATTATCATGACCATTATTTTCATTATTAGAATTAAAGTAACTTCATATGTACGATCTTTGGGTTGTCCTCTGTACCATATGAGCACAGTGGAGACCGTGTTCAAAATGGACATCTGTTGAATATTTGTGTTCTGGATGGGTTTTGAATGGAAAAAGGCCGAAATTAATTTAGGCTGGCTGGCTTAGAACTCATGGATGTTTCATTTGGATTATTCATTGACAAGTGCCTCAGGATCACCTTGCCATCACCTTGGTGAATGTTGTTAGATCTTGACACACCCTGGAATCAAACAGGAATGTGTCTGATGTTTATGTGATTCTCAGCAGTGGGCGGTACAGAGCTTAGTTTCTTCTGTTTTTACCGATATGTTCCTGTTTCAGATATTCATGCAGTCGCCACCACTAGATGACATCCCTGCCAACGTCCAGGAAGTGGTGCGGGATCTCATCACCCAAGGATTCACAGTCGACCCCAAACTGAGACCCTCTGCAGCCAAGCTCCTGAAGCATCCTGCTTTCAAGGTTCTAGGTAGGTGAATGGATAGGCTTCTGAATATGTATTTTTTCATTAGTAACAAATAAACCCAATTTAAATCTAGACCCAGTCAGATAGGAGATTCAGAACCTGTGGAAATCTTGACTTGCTCCATTTAGGGCTTCAGCATTGCAGGGAGGGCTAGGCAATAGTGAAAATAATGTGGTTGAGAGACTATGAGACAGACTAGTGAAGGGATGGCGGACAATTTGTGTGGTTAAAGCATGAGTATGGGAGACTGAAGACATCATTAACTCCCCACATTGGTTCACTGTGCGTCTCTCCCTTGACATTTCTGGAATATTGCTGCAATCAGGATTAATCCCACCTTCCTCAATCTTGGCAATCGTGATTTATCTTTCGATCCTAACAATTTTCGAGAGATTTGTCTTCCATTCCTAACTATTATGGAGCGCTTCATCTTGTGTTTGTCTGCCCTTCCCCTGCCTGCTCTTCCCCAGTACTGGCGACAATATTTCCTGTGTAACAAAAAAGGATCTCCTCTCATTGTAAGCTGGCTCGCTGGATTATGACTGAAACACGGATCAAACTGACGTGACTGGACTCCAAAACAGTGAGGGCAATTGCAAATAAAGTAACTTAATTACATGAAAACCTGATGTAAACAAAGCCATCGAGATGTTTGAATTACTTCCCCTTGCGTAAAGTTACATCCCTGGAAGTAGCTACATGGTCAGTCATCAAGCAGGCAATCTTTATCTGTCAGTTTCATAAGAAAAATGCTAATTTTTTACATCAATTTTTGGCCCAAACAGTAATTGGTCTAAATTAGGGATCTCTGTGACAGCTATGCTCTTAGCAGAGATGCCAACCTTTACGATTTTATCATAGTCGCTACGTATTTTAACTTCAAACTAAGTTAACATTCTACTAGAAATTCTACGAAATTTGAATAAAATGCATTAAAATTCGGATATATAGACAAGAACATATATTTTCACTGATGAAATACATTTTCGGAATTCACGTACCTTCCATTCATCATATTTAATGACATATTTGAACTGGAATGATTGCAAGTAACAAACATAATTTTAGCAAACCTGATTTCAATACCTTTGCGATTTGACACATTTAGTTCCTGCGGAAATAATTTAACCACATGACGGTAATATCATTCATTTTTTTCTCAGAATCCATCATAATTTTGTTTATTTAGTTCACTACGAATTTTATGGTCAAACTACTAATTTTGAGCATTGAAACTACTATTTACAACACTTTTGGGTTGGCATCTCTGTCTCAGTGCAACAATACTGAAAAAATGTAGAACTGGACTGACTCCTGATTGTCTGTTGCAGAACAAGGAGCCCCAACCAGCTACTACTCCACCCTGAAGAGCACTGGGCAGCCTCTACCAGACAATCAGCTGGGCCCCACAGAGGCAAGTGGACCTCAGGAAATGGAGGAGATTCTATCCAGCTTGGCAGCTCAATCTCAGACTGCTCCACATGGCTCCAGACAGTCATCACTTTCAGAGAGAAGACTGCCATCTGTACAGTTCCGAGTCTCTGGTGAAGGAAGCAGTGGTTCAGATTTGGCTTCAAGTTTAGCTAAGCACAATGAGGGTTCACTGCCCTCTTCCAGCTCTCAGCCTCAAAATGAAAATGATGGCCAAACACCAGTTGCTCCCATGGCAGGAGCTGCTTCTCCAGATCCTATGGCAGGAGCTACTTCAACTCACAGGCACTCTACCAGCGCAGCTGAAGCACATGGTGTCCAAGAACATCATTCCGAAGAAGGCAATGAAGCATCATCAGAGGAATTCCCACAGAAACTACCAAAACTGCCGACATTCCTTCAGGGTCCCTTATATGACATCCCAGATGGTGTGCCAGCAGACACTTGGTCATTCTCCCTATTATCCTTTGAAGATTCAGACCAGCATATTCATAGCTTCCTGAGTGATGATGTTCCAATAGTTGACTTTCTGCCTTCTTCACAAACACTGCCTGAATACAGACCACTTCAGAGGATACCATTAAGTATGGATAACATGCCACGACTTTCGTTGTTGTTGAACAACAATCAGCTGACATACAGTGGAATAATCCTGGACGAACAGAGTACTTTGTCACCTCAAATGGAAATGAAATCAGAGATTGACAAAGCATTTGGGCCCGCACGTGAAGATGAAGTTGCTCCATCTGCTGCAAGAGGAGACACATTGCTTATTGCAGGCCAATCATTAGGAAGAAATCCAGGGCCGGCCTCTGAAGGGAACAGAACATCTACTCTAGAGGTGTCCTCCAGAGAAGATGGAACATCCAGTCCGGGGCAGGACATGTCATCTGAACTAGAGCAGTCCCACAGATTGGACAGGTCTTCAGAATCAGGGAAGTCCTCCAGAGGCGAAAGGCCATCTGATCCAGTCAAGTTCTCCAGAGGAGATGGAGTATCAAGTCCAGGGCAGTCCTCAAGAGGGGACAGGTTATCTAATCAAGGACAGTCCTCTAGAGAGTCATCACTTGAGGGTCTTCTAACCTCGCCCATGATAACAGCACAGCAAATCGGTGAATTTGGACTAGCAATGAATAACGAGGGTCAAAACACCTCAGATAGGCTCACACCAATGCCTGTTCTGCAGTCAACGCCTTACACTTCCCCACTATACAGCAGAGTCACTCCCAGTCCACAGGATGACATCGGCCCAACAAGCTACTATCCTCCAACTGGTTTTTATGAAGAACACATTGACAGCTCCGACTTGTTTGGGGACGGCTCAGAAGAAGCAAAGGCAGTTGATGATGCTGTTGTGAATCTTGAAACAGCAAGCAACAACCAACAAGGTTCATCTGTGGAAACCATGGATGATCGATCAGAGGGACCAAACTTTGATTTTTCTGAAACAGCAGTTAGTGCTTCAGCTCAGTCAGTGCGGAGGTCAAGGCCACCATCCAAAAGTGTGACCAGTTTCTTTAGAGGTACACCTGATTATGCTATAGAAACCTCCAAGACAAAGGATTGTCCCATTGAATCAGAAAGCATTGACATTCCTGAACCTTCTGCAAGAAAACAAGAAGGTGGTCGATCGCTGGAGAAGAAGAACCCAGGACTCACTATTGACGTCACATGTAATAAGAAGTTGGCTTATAAGAGAAATCAGTCAACTCCTGCAGAAAGCAAACCAAGATCTCCCCCAAGTCTTAAACACCCACAGAGCGACCCAATGCTGAGAAATGTCGGTGCTGTGAGGGGGGAAAATCAGGAACCTAGTTCAGGGTTGGGTGCCAGTCTGCCTTGCCACCAAGGCCCATCAGAGCCTCATGTCAACTCAAACCGCAGCAGTGATACTTCGGGGGTGTTCCTACTGGACAAGGGCAGACTGTCCTCCACCGAGTTTAGCCCTAAATCACTGTTTGATCACCAAGAGCAGGAGTTCAGTAAGTGCATTGACCCATAATGAGTGAGTGAGTGTAGAGGATGGCTAAAATTATCAATAATATCGTAAATTCACTTTTGTGATAGAAAAACATGTTTAAAGTAACAGTGTACAAAGATTGGTCATCATGGGCTGTATATTTCTCTCTTTCAAATGTTTGGCCTTTTTACTCAGTTTTTTTCTCTGATGTTAATAGATATCGATCGATATTTTGTTAATGATTATCAATGTCCATGATTACTATCGAAAGTCACACAAGTGAGTATTGTTTGAAACCACATCAGCAGTGTCTTAGCTGTTCACAAACTTGTTCTTATATCAGTGGAGCAGTGTCATAAATGTCTGTTTTTTCTCAGTGAGATAGTTTCCTGTTTTAATAATAGCTTTATATATATTGTTGGAGTTATCACTAATCCCTGATCGATAATGTCCAGGGTATATGTTGCAATAAGTCTCCACTATAACCTGGATACGTGTATGGTTTGGCCCGATAATTTTATTACCTCCCTTTGCTGGCTCTGCATTCTCACAGTAGCCAATCAGTTACACCGCTGATGCAACCGAGCTTGCCAGTGTCATCAAAGATAGCTGTTACATCCATCTGATTTTGGGGAAGTCATACAAACAAACTGACAGATCTGAAATTACACAAATACACAAGAACACCTTCCACGTCTTTGAGAGAACTTCTTCATCATTTGTGTTTAATGATGTTAAATCATTATAACCATGTTTAATCAGTTAGATAATTTAAGAAGCTAATGTGAGTTGTGATTGGTATGCTCAACTTCCCAGCACCGACACATTAGTGGATAAAAAGCCAGCCAGAGAAGGTAACAAAATCATCGGGTTGTGCCAAAGATGTATCCAGGGTATATTGGAGATTTATTGAAGATGTCACTCATCTAAGTATGCATATAACTGGATAATACAGTTATGTGAAAATAACTTAAAACTAATTTGGAGTTGCTTCCATACAAATATGCATAAAATGTTTGTATTATTGGAAAATTCTAAGTATTATGGGATATACTGGTATCTGAAGAAGTGCAAGTACAGTGGATCATAATATGCTGTTTGAGTTAATTAACATCTAGAGCTGTAAGCACCTGTTGTCTTTTTGGGTACACTGCTGTAACTATTGTACACGTGTAACTATGGTAACACTGATGCAGGTGTATCTATGGCAACTTCTTGTGTTACAGGTGCCCTTGGTAATGCGTCCCAGTCTGATCTGTCAGCTCAAGAACATCAGGTTATGATGGCCATGGTAGACATTCCTAATGAGGTAGGACACTGAAAGGACACTTAAATATCACGGATGGCAATTTTTCTGAATCTGTGGAAATCCGCAGTCCAAGTAAACTTAGCCTCAGTTCTCTTTGTTACACTCCACTACTGAGTCGCATCAGGTAACATTTGAGATTGACCAATCGGAACCCAGCTTACCGAGTCATGAAAGTGGACATTCGCACATACCTTTTGAACTTTTTATCTCGAAAAGGTTCGTACCCGAACAAATCCGAATGCTATTTAGTGTACGATTCCTTCTCTTTGATGCACACGACGCATGTTACAACTATGACAACAGTGACAACTGAAAATTGTGTTTTTCACAATATTCAAGGATGTGATCTTGCAGAAATATTAACTAATGGTAACCATGTCAACAGAAACCCCAAAGCGTATATACTGCAATTCAAATAACTGTGTTATATGCAGATTTTTGTTTATGGAGAGATCTGTGTCAGTGTCTCGAATATTTTGTAAGTCCCACTGATCCCTAAGTAGTAGCCATTGTCTGATTGGTTAAATCTCTTTAACTGTCTCACTATTGATTGGACAGTCATAGGTCGCTCAAAGGTTACCTGACGCAACCTTCTACTAGGGTTTGCTCGACTCAGTGGTGGAGTGTAACGAATAACACTAAGTTTACTTAGACTGTGGAAATCCACAGATTTAAATGCAAGTCAGTTGATCTTGAGATCCATCTAAATCCGGGAAAAAAATATTTAGGAGGTTGAAGTCCCGCTTATCAATGTCAAGTAACCACCTCTGTGTCTCTTGGGCTATCAAGTTTCAGAATTTCGCTGTAATTTCAATACATTTCAGCCCACAGCCCTCCCAGCTGATTTTCAGCTGAAATCTCTTTCACCTATTGCCATCCCTGATAAATTTCAATGTGGTGTGACAATGGATGGTTCACTAGTATAGTGAATCAATACAAAGTTTTACATTGTTTTTTTTTTCACTCTATACAATACTTCCTCAGGACCACGATACATTGATGTTTAGCTTTGTGTATTGCCGAATCAAAACATCTGTTTATAAAGGAAGGCTTACTTTAGTTTGTTGATTGAAATATGCTTACTTATTTTCCCTTCAGTAGACTAAATGTTTTCTCGGATTCTTGTGTAAATACCTGTGTCAGACATAGCCCTCTCATGTTAATAACATTCCGAAAGTCCATGTATTAATTTAAATATCGTGTTTCATTGAAATGAACATTGAAAAATGATTGTGGAATTAGATCAAATAGTTGTGTTAGAATTAAAGCTTTTATTATCGTATCGCTGCCCTTGCTAATCCTTTCATGCCGATAATTATATTGTACAACTGTGTTCATTTGTCAGTGGTTGTCAATGACACTAAAGTTATGGTTAGGTTAATGAGAATGGAGTTATGTTATTGATCAGTCTTTGAGGTCCAAACGAGGAAAAATGTTTAGCTCACTTGAACCAAAGATTTATGAAACCAAACTTCCTCCCTGACAAGGGGAAGCCTGAAACACTGGGTGAGACAAGTGTTTTTTATCATCATGCCACAACTTGTTTCTAGGACATACATTTTGCTCTTGGTCCTGAACACGAGTCATTCGAAAACCAACTGCTGTCTGTCCAACAGAACCTCAAGACTGAAAGTGATGGTAAGTTGGATTAAATTTTCATGTACATTTGACTTCAGTTCATTTTAAAGCTACTGATAAGCTTTCTCTGTTCTCAGGTCCCCAATATAGATACACTGTCTATTAAATTGAGGAAAACCGAAAATAATTTCTGGATTCTACTGCCTTGGAATATTGAACTTCTGTTGAAATCGGTGCTGAGAATGGATGGTTTTACACCACTTTTAGCAATATTCCAGCAATATCAAGGCAGAGGACAACAGAAATGGGCTACACACATAGTACCCATATGGGGAATCAAACCTGAATCTTCAGCGTGCCAAGCCAACACTTTAAACCCTAGGTTACCCACTGTCAAAAATTGTAAAGATGTAGTTCAGTAAACTACCTTAATAAGGAACATGCTTGCAACAAACTGACAGATATGATGAATGGTAAATGTAACACAGTGACTGTTTGGTACTGGACCTAGATTTTCAAAGCTGTCTTAGCGCTAAGATAGTCGTAAGTTAATGTTAATAAGTGGCACTTACGACTGTCTTAGCACAAAGAGACCTTCAAAAATCTAGGCCCTGATTCTTTAAATGTAAAGAGCTTAATTAAATTGACTCACTCATTCTTTACAGTTTCTGAGTTTGGCGCCAAGCTTCATCTGATCCGAGAAAATGGTGAGAGTTTGAAGAAGATGCTAGTTCCACGTCACTACGAGGATTGGGGAAAGCTGATGGACACAATTGGGCAAGCGGTAGGTCTGTTCGGTTGCTTCTCAGTCAACACAAACTTTCCACAGTCAGATCAAAAGTATGAAGCATTTTGTTATAAACATTTGCTTTCACAACTTCCACTTGCATGCACTTGCACATGTGCACACAAACAAATGCTCACACTCACACACACAGAAATGAAGAAAGTAGGCACGCTCACAATCAAACAAAAGAGCCTATAAACAAATGAGCTAATGATCATCATTGCTCTATCTTTCTTCCCTAAATACAGGCAACCCTTGCCATAAAGCAGGTCTTGGAATCCATGGATGACAAGCGCTCAGATGGTCATGTGACTTTCCGCTACTGTCATTCTCGTCTTGTAGCCCCAAGTATTCTGTGATATGGGGAAGGACCGGTGAGAATCCATCATGTGAGATAGGATAAGTGTCAAATATACAATTTATAATTAAAATTTCAAAATTTTTAAACTTGTCCTACCTCACTGTATGCATTATCCCATGATTGAACCGTGGGCCACAGATTACCCTGTGTCAACTCAACTATTGTGGGGTCGCCTAGAGAAAGCACCAACTCCTGATGTGTTACTTGTTATTTCTTCTCACTGATAAGGAATGACTATACTTCATTTCAAAATTAATAAAGCTTTGATTTGTGTGTGTGCAGGTGAAAGATGATCTTGGTTACGATCATTACACCCTGAAGGACACTGACGGAACCCCTGTGAACTATAACAGTACACCCTCTAAACAAGACAGGAAGGTCATGGTGTGTTGCCTTGAGGCAGGGGAGACAACTGAGGGATGCTGGTGTGATCAACACGAATCACAACTTATACATTTTGCCTGATGTCGTCTGTCCATGAAAAGTTGTTGTGCCCCATGGTCAAGTGCTTATGGCTAGTAGAGGCTTACTAACTGACCTAACTGAAACTGGACATTGATGCTTTGAAATAAGAGTGTTATCAAATGATAGATGTAAAATTATAAGTGTTGCTTTCAGATAGTGTATCAAATGTACTGGAACTGAGAAATGTCAGTCTGATCAGATGGTGGTGGGATGGGCTGGTTGTAGTGTTTGTTATTCACAAGAATGAGATCATGAAGTAATGTTCTCACGAATGAGGTCACAAGGTACACAAAACTCATCATGGCTCTGGCACATGACCAGTGCTGTCCCATCAGTTTACTTCGATATTTTACTAAAATTATAGTAACTTGATGCATTGCATTGCAGGTTGTATGCCAGTACCAGCACTGCTTGACAAATGTGTGTCTGAGTACATGTCTATCTATCACTAGCTCTACAGTCACCAGACAGAAGCAAGAGTGCTTTCCCACCTTAATTCTCCCTGTAAAGTTGCCTCCCTTTGGGTTTGATGTTACTTAGATTTTTAAAGTTGTTTTAAGCCATTTGTTCATGAATCAGTACTCATGAATGTTTATCGTTTTCTGTGTTAAACCAAATATATATACGTCAGTACTTGAAAATATTTATTAATTTCTGTTGAAACCAAATATATATACATCAGTACTTGAGAATATTTACCAATTTCTTCTGAATCTGATTCTTGTGTTGTCAAAAGCGAAACATTGTTGAAGATTAAATGAATGGATCATCTTCAGATAACGCAGACACCAGGTGTTCACAGATAGAGTAAGGATGCCTTGCTTTATGTGCTAACAAGAGAATTCTTAATACCCAGGAAATGTATCTAGCATCCAGAATTCCCACTTACCGATGCAGTTATCACGATTCAGATGATGAAATGTAATGAGGGATGCAGCTGGATTTGCATCCAATTCTATTCCATCTGAGCGTAATGTTTGTCTGCCTAACACAAGTTGGCAGTCTTCTTGCATAGAAGGCCCTTCTAGTCACAGGGTGTGATGTTTTCGATATGTTTTTCAAGAAGGACTCACTTTATACATGCAAGATCAGTGTGTAGTTTGAATATTTGCAGATCTGACTTTAAAGAAGTCATATGCAATGTGGGGATTACACATTCTCTTTTAAGTTAAGTCGATTCTTGTCATTTTCAAGTGAAGTCCTATCTGGGATTCAAACCCATTCTCTCAGAATTTGTCACCTTAGGAACAGTATACAAAGTTAGTGAACAGTGCTGCCACTAAAAAGTACTGAGTGTAATCATAATAACAATAATAATAATGTCATTTTTTTATAGTGCTCAGTATTCAAACACCAAGTGATTGCTTACAACATTTTTGTTAAGACACCTAGATTCAGGCATCTGGGTGATTTTTTTCATTGGAGGAAAGCTTTCAAGTTTGACTGGAAGGGAGACAGTGTTTCAGACTTTTACATGAAGAAGGGCAGGTCATTTCAGAGGGTGGCAGATGTGAAAAAAATGTCTGTGTCCACAGTTTGCCTGTGGGAATTGTAAGCAGTGAGTTGTTAGCTGATCTGAGGCATCAAGGAGGAACATAATCTTTCACTCTGTTGGTCAGGTAGGACCATACTCTGAAAGCATTGTGAATTCACAGCTTTGTCATGTTAGTGATGCCAGTATGTTTTGACGACCAGATGTCAGATGTCTATATGTTAATCAGTTCAAGTTACATTCCAACCCTGTTAGACCCAATAAGGTGATTTTGTTTGCTGTGTAACACAACATTCAGCAATATTCCAGCCATATGGCAGTGATCTGTAAATAATCCAGCCTGGACCAGACAATACAGTGATAAACAGCATGAACATCAATCTGCACAACTGGGATATGATGAAATGTGTCCACCATGTCAGTAGGCCAGACCATCGATTCTGCCTCCTACCACCATGCTGACTGATGCATGTTTTCCCAAGCAGTTTCAACCCACTCTTTACTTATTGCAGAAATAGTTTATATGAACTAAATGCTTTGAGAAAAATAGAATTGTTTTACACATTTATAAATGTATAAACAAAGTGGTTTATCGTGTTGCATGAATAAACTTAACATACCAGCATGTTTTTAATTACCTGTCAGCAAACACAGTAAGTATGAAGGTAGGGAATTTCACAAAGCACATATCTGTTTTGGTGAAGTTCTTGTCTTAGATGATACTGTGGTATCGTTTGTGCTGTTTGCTGAGTACTATTTTTGCTTGAAAAAAGATGTCATTCTAAGATTTTTATTAATGGCTAAATATATATCTGATAACTTCTGATTTGCTTCTTTGTGCATGTTTGCATTTTATGATATTGTGGGACACTATGAATTTGCATAAACTGCTGGGTGTGATGTTTTGGTAATTTGATTAAGTCTGCACAACACGGCTTTGATAAGTGTAAACTAAAGGTCATTGCAAAATATTCATATGTAACAACTTACTATTAATGAACCTGTAATTACTAAAACTGAACACCATTACCAGTTTTGTTCTTCAAATAGTACTTTGTATCTCTTTATGACTGCTATACTGATATATTTAAAACTGTTCCATTGATATCTTTGAGACAGTGGTTTATTAACATCTTTGTGACTCTTTTCTGTTTGTAACTGCAAGACAGGTTTATTAATAGCTTGTGACACTGTTCTATAAATATCTTTCAGACACTGTGTTCTTGTATGTCTTTGGAACTCTGTTTTTTTTTGTTTTTTTAATATCTGTGAGAGGGGGATTGTATCAGTATGTTTGAAGGACTGTTTAGTCATGGCCTCTGCATGTGTACCAACTCGTATTGAGAAAATCCTGAATATCATCCAAACTCAGTCCAGACGGCCATTTTTTACATATTATGAAATTGAAATGTTAATAATTACTGCCAACCTGGCCCATGAGGACCCCAATCAAACTGCATCTTCCCCAATCAGGACCGTAATTGAACTGCATTCAGCCAAACAGGACCATGTTTATTATTATGCACAATCAGGAGGATCTGTAATATCTTCTTTGATACAGGCTATGGAGGTCAATCTGTTACTTGTTATAAGTGTACAAAATTGTGTGTCTCTGCCAGTACTAACCTTGTAGAATAAAATGTGTTTCTGACACTTCCAATGCTTTGTTCTGTTTAGTTTTTGTTAGTATGAATCTATCTCCATAAGACTAATGGAGAAATTGTTACTCACTCAATTAGACAAATTTTGTGTCATTTTCCAGGTTCCTTTTAAGCAAAGCCTGATGTATTTCAGATGGCATCTAGTTTCTATCATCACACCAAACCATTGTGACGGCTGGCTTGATCATTCACTACATATTTTGTTAAATGAAATACGAGACCTTGAAAAGACATCTAGTGATGTCTAAGGTTGAGACTCGTCATGATATATTCATATTTGAAAATCCAATGATCAAAATCATGAGCATCGATCTGGGCAATTCTTGGATGCTCGCCATTATTATCCTCCAACAGATGAAGAAGATGTCTGTTGGAGCTACCAAGCTTTAGCTACTACAGGATATACCAAGCTTGTCCCAGTATGTCTATGTGACCCCCACCCCCCTCTCCCTCTCTCTCTCTCTCTCTCTCTCTCTCTCTCTCTCTCTCTCTCTCTCTCTCTCTAGTCCACAAACATTCACAGTAAATTTAAGTCTACCAGGTTTTTAATGGTAGTATTCATGTTCTTTTAATTTTGTCTAACTTTTCATACAATCGCCAGCAGCTGAAGGGATGGTGTAAATCCAACTAGGGTCCATGTAGGTAGCAAAGGTACTGTAAGTCCCCATGGTCCCTAGTGTGGTGATCTACCTTCTGTTGTTGGCGATCAATAGTCTGTTTTTATATTGTATTGTCTAAATAGTGATATTAGTTTTAACTTTGCATGCTAGTTTCAAATGAAATTGTGATATTCTAGTTGTTTTACTGTCCTTCGTTGACAGATCTTACCACATGCATATATTTCATTTTAAATGTTCTCGTCACGATATGGCTGAGATATTGCCGATGTGACGTAAAATATTAACTCACTCACTCTCTTTCTCTCTCGCTCTCTCTTTCACTCTCTCTCTCTGAGAGAACTACGGGTGCTGCGATATGTATTTCATGTGCATATGACCTATAGCTGTTATGTATGGAAAATATAACATCAGAAAACTGTGACATGTGAAAAATGAGGGCTTTTTATGGCTGTATGGCTTCTTTATTCTGTATAGACGACGTTTCGACATAGATTCTGATGTCGTTGCTACCACTTGCTTGACTACGACATATCTCTGTATCGAAAGGTCACCCATACAGAACGAACAGGTTGTATATCGGTGAAAATCTCCTATAGCAACCTACGTGCTACTTGAAGGAAATGAAATCGTCTGGTCTCAGGATCAAAGATCTCATCTCATTTTTTGTCGATTTAACTATTGACGAAATACCGGTTTAGTCCAGATACTCCCATGTTAATAGAGGGTGGATATAAACATTCTTCATGATAGATGACTGAGTCGTCTCAGACACATGATTCGACGTATCTTACCCGTGTAAATTTAAAGTCCACTCTCGAGTGCTCGAATTCTGGGCCTGGATTTTCGAAGCTGTCTTAGCGCTAAGATAGTTAATGTTAATGCATGGCACTTACGACCATCTTTGCGCTAAGAGAGCTTCGAAAATCTAGGCCCTGACGTTTGACCCTGATTGTTTTAAATGCACGTGGGTTTTATCCAATACGGCCGAAAGCTTACATCGCTGTTCATGTTTGCTGACTATCCCAAAACACCCAAAAGGCTACTATTGTGATCAGTGGCGTTTAGAAACATCACTGGCGAACTGATAAGACAATAAATGATTTTTAATTAAATTCTCCGAGTAAACATCTAATCTTTACACGTTTACGCCGAAAAACGCAGCAACGAAATGACCCTATGAAAATTCATCAGCCATTTGGACCAAAAACTGTAGAGAGTCAATGGCCCGACTGGATTTTACAAGCCACGGGCCACTAGCTATTTCGCACACTGCATCCGGGGATGTAAATCGTCGACGTCACTGACGTTTTCTGTGGCTGACGTTTCGCTCATACCACACTGTCACGTAAAGCGGTGTTAACCCCTAAACCCACTCTCAATAGTAAGAACAAGAATGAATGAGTACGTTAGGTTAACGCCGAATACATTTTCATGAGTGATTGAGTTAGGTTCTACGCCGCTTTCAGCAATATTCCAGCAATATCACGGTTGGTGACAGTAGAAATGGATATCACAGATTGTACCCATGTGGGGAATCAAATACATGTGAGTGAGCAGGTGTAGCGCAGAGTGAAACGATTATCAAGCATTATATTTTTATGTTTGCATAGGTATGGAATGATGTACACGTTAGTGTCAATACAGGTTGGCGTTACTGCATGGTAATTTTTCAAGTGCCCCACCATTCGACCTCGATAGCCGTGATCAGTATCACTGTGTGCCTTGTCTATAATAAGCCAAACGGTTTACACTGCCACTAGTGCCATCGTGAATTCTACTGAGCGTTCAATGCACCCGACGTCCAGAATTGCGAATTTCTTCTTTAATCAGAATGCACATAGAGGGTACATGTTTTCGTTCGCTATATTTCACTCTTATGCCAACAATGGAGAAACAAAGAAATATCTACTAAAATCTATATACTTTGGAAAATCAGTCTGTCAATAACGCTACTGACTTAAGGAATAAGTGGGAAAATAAAAAATAAAAAATAATTCAGTCAGTAAACTTAAGTCTAGTCGTTTTAGTCAGTAGCACTACCTACTAGGCAGCACGTTCTTACTGACGCAGTAGCTAATAGCGTCAATAAGGAAACACACACACACACACATATATATATATATGACTTCAACGTCCTTATTTGACACCTCAGCGTCGTTCATCAGTGGAGAAATAAACATGGTTGGTTAAGTGACTACCACTGTCTCCTTCGTGAAGCAGTTATTCAGGGCAACCCAGAAGAGTGACCGCGTTATCTGTGAACTTCCAGACACACAAGAGACGGTGCAGACAGGGCTGTATGTGTTGTGATTTACTGAATTCAGTCGACACCTAGGTCCATGTAAGTATCCACGTAAGACAGGGATGTATGTGTTGTGATTTACTTTTTTCACCCAACGCCTAGGTCCATGTAAGTCTGCACATGAGACAGGGATGTATGTGTTGTGATTTACTTTCTTCACCCAACGCCTAGGTCCATGTAAGTCTACCCGTCAGACAGGGCTGTATGTGTTGTGATTTACTGAATTCAGTCGACACCTAGGTCCATGTAAGTATCCACGTAAGACAGGGATGTATGTGTTGTGATTTACTTTTTTCACCCAACGCCTAGGTCCATGTAAGTCTGCACATGAGACAGGGATGTATGTGTTGTGATTTACTTTTTTCACCCAACGCCTAGGTCCATGTAAGTCTGCACATGAGACAGGGCCGTATGTGTTGTGATTTACTTTCTTCACCCAACACCTAGGTCCATGTAAGTCTACCCGTCAGACAGGGCTGTATGTGTCGTGATTTACTTTCTTCATTAGCACCTATATAAGCATACATCTGTCAGACAGGGCTGTATGTGTTGTGATTTACTGGCTTTACTGGACCAGGAGGTTCGATTAGGATCTACTGTCATTTTAAAATCGAAAATACGAAGTATCGCCTGAAGTTTGGGAAATCAACCCGCGACGACATACCGACATAGAGACAAGAATCATTTCAATAATCACAAGAAAGTCTACATAAAGGACGTTTGCATCGATCTGAATGTACAAAAATAGGTCAGGAAGAAGATGAAACAGCATTTGTGAGCATATAGTTGTATTCTTCTTGCCTGTGTGCCATAACACCAACTTTCATTTCCATGTTCAATGAATGCTTTGTTTGTCCATACAGAGTACAGACTACTGGTACCTGAATCTGGTCACCCGAACCCTAGCGCAAACCCTAAATCTTACTCTAACCCTAAACCTTACTCTAACCCTAAACCAAACCCCAAGCCTGACCCTAACCCTAACCCTAATCTAACATAAACTTTCAAATGTGGCAGAAGGTGTCCGGTATTCTGGAAACTTTCCAGTCTGGTTTACGTACAAGTTAATTCAGAAGAAACTAAAAGTGTGCTTTACATATTGTCATAATGTGAATCGAGTTAGTGAGTATAGTTGCACGTCGCTTTTAGCTATAATCCAGCAATAGCACGACGGGGCACACAAGCTAAGGGCTTAACACATTGTATCCATGTGGGGAATCGAACCTTGGACACCGAGCAGAACGAACAGGCTACCTAGGTCATTCACGATGCTAACCCGGTGCTTCTCTCTTCCAGTCGACCATGTCAGGACGCCACATCACCTGGGGTGACACCCCACTGACTCGCATGGTGTATGGGTCAGTGACGGACTTAACTGACCTCCCGCAGAGCGACCCTTCGCCCCCCACAGGGTCTGAGATAGTCAGGGGTAGGGCCTCCAACCGACCCCCAGGGGCTGCCTATCGCACACAGGTGTCCGCCCCAGCGGCCTTTGTCAACGCAGCGTTCAGGCATGACTCCGAGAAACGACAAAGTTTTAAAAGTGTGAGTGTTAGTAGTATAGTATATTTATGTATTGAGCGCACATATCCACGCAACTAGTACACGCTCAAGGCGCTCGTACATATTTATCTCGACCATTGGATGTCAGTCTCACCGTCAGTATCTTCATGTATACATCAGTTTGTACTGGATCAATCATCACATTCAAATAAATATGCTACAAACAAAGTATTGGAACACGGGAAGTCTGTAGCATATATTTTGTATAGTTCCACATCATATCTGCCGTCTTATATCACAACAGTGGTTTCACTGAGTTAACACTATTTCAGGAGGTGTCGCAGGGAAGCGACGACGTCTTCTACGATCAAGACATCATCATATCAATGGATCGTCCCCGGGCGGAAGACTTCATAGTGCAAAGTGCCTGTGGACGTGTAACCTTACGCCTTCAA
This sequence comes from Haliotis asinina, assembly GCF_037392515.1. NCBI lineage: Eukaryota > Metazoa > Mollusca > Gastropoda > Lepetellida > Haliotidae > Haliotis > Haliotis asinina. The sequence continues at coordinate 7,294,003 of NC_090290.1, read as the reverse complement.
AATAGTGCAAGAAAGTTTGTCATTTCAAACAAAAAAGTGCTAAAACGCTTGTGTCTGCTGATGTTCATATTGCTCTTCTTTGCGTATTTCGGATACGCGATGTATTTTGAATTCGGAGATGACGGATCCATTCGATTGTTAGTCTGCACCATAATTGGAGTGATATTGACAGCGCATGCGTGTGTGTCCGAATACATGGCGTTAATTCTGGATAGATGTTATTGTCTTTGTAGACAAAACCGTTTGGCTGCAAGGATTACTCGATGGTAAATGATCTTTGTTTATCACACATCAGAAGTGTTGAAGGTCTCTCTTTTGATTTCATTGTCAGAACATCTGGTGGCTTGTCTATTTTTCATGGTATTAAATGAATCGAAATATATTAGAATTAGCGGAATAATCCGAGTGCACCCGATTGGGAATTTTAAGTTAGCGAATCAGAGTGTCGTGAAGTTATACCGTAATTACAGTATCATCGTGATAATAACTGTTCTTTCCTTTCCAGGACACTGTACCTGGTAGCTGCAGTGACCATAGCCTTGACCCTTGGTCTGGTGGTAGGGAGGGAAAACCCAAGTAACCTGCGATCCCTCCCTGGTATCGCAATCTTTATCCTACTGACCTTTCTGACGTCACGAAACCCCGCCCGGGTACCTGAGATTAGTGCTCAGCAGACACTATACATAACTGAATTTCTCTAATAAGCGCCTAGAATGGAAAATGTTTGCAATGGATTTTTCAAATAAAATACCGTTGGAGAGTCTAATACTTATGTACGTTGGAACTTTAGGCACCGGGTCTCCAATACGCTCCGGCTCCTATTAAGTGAGATTAAGCAGGTGTGAGATTTTGCTGAAATAGTTAACCCCCAGGTACTTATTAGAGGAAATACGGTAACCAGTCTTACCAATGCAGTAAAACATTTCAGTAAACATTCAGTAACCAAAATCAACGGTAGCAGGTGTTAAATACAAACTCTTTCTTATACACTATTATTGATTTGGGAAAAGTTTTGAGAGAACCGGCGGGCCTGATAAGAAAATCATTCATTTTGACAATATTCTGATCATATTAAGTTGGGTTCGGCAGTTAAATGGTCCAATTTTCATGTTTTTGCCTTCGAATGCCGAAGCTGAGTGAGTGAGTGAGTTATACGTCGCATTTGGCAATATTCCAGCAATATCATGGCGGGGATAGACACCAGAAATGGGCTTCACACATTTTACCCGTGTGGGGAATCAAACCAGGACTTCTCCGTGACGAGCGGACGCTTTAATCACTAGGTTTGACAACTACCCCTTTTCGTGTGCAGAAACCTTTAATATAAGAATCTCAGTCAATTTTGCAGTTACACACTGAAGCAACATAAGTAACTACTATTTCACGTTTATTTTGTAAGTATTGCTCGTAATGCCTACTTCCACATTACCGGGACGGTGATGGTGGGGGAGGGGGTGGGGTGGGGGTGGGGTGGGGTGGGGGTGGGGTGGGGGGGCGGTGGTGGGAGGTCGTCACGCTTAAGGCCCGGGTTGGATTCCATGTGTGGGGCCCATTCCTGTTGATATTGCTGAAATATTGCTAAAAAGCAATTCCTCACATGGGTACAATGCGTCGATCCCATCCCTGTTAATATTGCTGAAATATTGCTAAACAGGTGTCCAAAATGTAACTCACTCACTCACCCACCCACATTAGCAATCTTGCATAAATACACAGAATATGGAGTCATGTGTATTTTAATACATTTCTGCTCTTGATCTCGTCCAGGTTGCACAGTCCAGTTCTGTTCTGTTCTGCAGATTAATTGGCACTCTGTGTTTTGGGGTTTGACAGTGATGTTTTTCCTGGCCTTGATTGTTGTGCGACTAGAATGGGGACACACAGCGTTCATGTTCGTGGGTGACCGGGTGGCTGAGTTCCTGGACTACACCCATGAGGGGGTGGAGTTTGTGTTCGGAAGACACTTTGTGGATCATCGCTTTGCTTTTGCTGTGAGTACATATTTGAAAACCGAGTGAGTTTAGTTTTACACCGCACTCTGAAATATTGGCTATATGGCGGAGGTCTATAAATGATCGAGTCTGGACCAGACAATCCAGTGATCAACAGCATGAGCATCGATCTGTGCAATGGAGAACCGATGACATGTGCCAACCATGTCAGTGAGCCTGACCCGTTAGTCGCCTCCTACGACAAGCATAGTCGCCTTTCTTGCAATGCATGGGTTGCTGAAGGCATATTCTACCCCCGGTCTTCATGGGTCATTTGAAAACTGAAATTATTTACTCAAGATTTTGATATTTTATCAATATGTGACTTTGAAGTGAGCATAGGTTTAGCATCATATCGACACTACCACGGCGGGAGACACCAGTGTGGGGAATAGAAACCGGGCCTTCGGTGGGACGAACGAACGCTTTAACTATCAGGCTACTCCACCTCCTAATAGAAGCATTGGGTATCGGTATCAACATTTGCCGCCCTGTTTTGAACTTAGACGTCCATTTCGGGAGTCCCCCACAGCCCGGGTTCGATTCCCTTCATGGTTACAATGTGTGAGGTATATTTCTGGTGAAGCCACGTCGTGATATTGCTAGCATTTTGCTAAGAGCGGAGTAAAACTAAATTCACTCACTCACCAAACGAAAATATCCTTATTTATTTTTTTCAGACTCTACCGATTATTGTGTTCGCTAGTGCTTGTGTCTCCGTGCTTTACCACTTGGGGGTCATGCAGGTCATCATCCGGGTCTTTGGAAGGTGTCTGTCGTATTGCCTGGAAACCACGCCCGCCGAATCTGTCAGTGGTGTGGCCAACATGTTCGTGGGAGTGGTGAGTTACCTTGTAGCGAGACTGACGGTGAAACGTCGGACAGCACGGGGTCCACGTGCAATGAGGGAGACTATGTCCAATGAACCGAGAATGTCACATGATACAAGTAGAGTTTATACTAAACATGCAACACGTGGTTTCCATATGTGTACCGTGCGCAAACATCCGGGCCATGGGCAAATCTTTAAACCCCATCTGCTTTCATTGAAACTTGTGGAGATCCTCGCTGGACCCGTTGTTCAAAGCGATTTCAGCGCTAACGTGACCGTAAATGCCAAACATTAACAGAAACTTAAAGTAGTCTTGGCGCAAAGGTTGTTTTGTACAACAGCACCCGGGATCTTGAGCGACCCACACTGGTCGTATGGGCTGGCTAACGAAGTCAGTTCCTCAGATTTGTAGAGTTGTTTGGTAGACGTCATCGTATTTCAGTTACAAAGAGACTTCGAGGAGACTAGACCAGACTGGACTACTGTCCGTACGAGACGCACTGATACCGATTTATTGCAATATGACACAAAAACAAATAAACATAAATGAATCACATCAACGCTGACTGCAATAAAAACAACAGACCAACTCTAGAGAACAAATGCATTATTAAAAAAAAAAATAGGAGAAAAAAGTTGTTAAAAAAATGTCATTTATTTGTCCGTTTTCCCAGTTTGTTACAAGGGCGCAGTGGTAACTAAAGGAACAGCTTGAACGCAACAGTAACTGAGGGGGTTGTGTCAATTTTTGTGTGGTGAAATAAAGACTGGAACAACTCTTGGTTTTGAATTTGTGAATACATTTTGATACATTTTTGTTTTTGTGTTGCCCCTTTGTAACTGAACCCAAATCCTCTGATAACGATCCTAACAATTTGTCTCTGAAATGAATCAACTTTCTCAACTTTCAAGGCCCAGGATCGATTCCATACGTGGGTACAAAGTGTGAAGCTCACTTCTTGTATCCACGCCTTAGTATTCCTGAAATATTGCTGAAGAGGCGTACAACCCAGCTCACGTCATGCCACGTGAAGATCCGGCTTAGAACTGATCTTCATTAACTATGCTTGTCATAAGAGGCGACTAACGGGATCGGCTGGTCAGACTCGCCGACTTGGTTGACAAATGTCATCGTATGTCAGTTGCTGTTGAACACTCTGATTATTTACAGACCGCCAACATACAGCTGTAATATTATTGAGAGCGGATTAAATCTAAATTCACGTTTGTATATTCTTCTTTTGCCAGATTGAGGCACCGTTAATGATTAGACCGTACATAATAGAAATGACGAGATCTGAGCTCCATGCAGTGATGACAGGAGGGTTCGCCACACTAACGGGCACTGTGCTGGTTGCGTGCGTAGCGCTGGGTGTGAGTACACGAGATGATTTATTCAAGTGTGAGTGAAAATGGAAATGTCTGTGTCCAGTCAGTCTAGTAGCACGACAAACTAATCACGCCATCGAGACACAATCATGCGGGTTAGTGACAAGCATGAGTACTTGAGGGTGGTTTGAATGACACGATTTAGTATTTTTGAATTGCTGTAACGACCTCCAAGTCTGTGCGTGTACTTGTATGTGGTAGTGTGTGGTCTTGCGCATTGAGAGCGCTGGTCACAGATCATGAGAAGTTAAGCAAACGTGGTCACGGAGTGTTCTTGGATGGGTGACCGTGTTTGGCAGCATGATTCCTGAGAGATTTTAGGACTTCATTTCTGCCCCATAACGAAACATACATGACAGATTTTGTCCAGTCTAGTTATAGCGTTTCCTCCTCCCGCGAAAAACCCGCGTTCGAATAGCTACTGGAAGAAGCAAGCTGCCGAAATCCAGTCGCAGAGTCGACAAAAAGTGATGGTCTGTGGCTATTTCCCTATCCAGGGAGGACCCCTTTGTTGACAGAGCAAGGGATATAGTGGGTTGACATTGTTATGAAAAAACTCCATCTTTGTATGTTCGAAACCTCTTCACAAAATGTTAAGACGTCAAATTTAGAAAACATCAATCAAACTTCAGATCCCCGTGCACCACGTGCTTGGAGCGTGTGTAACGTCAGCACCCGCAGCTCTCGCTGTCTCCAAACTCTCGTGCCCCGAGACTAGAATGTCAAGGTCATCCAAGGAAGATTACTATCGTCTTGAAGCAGGGTATGTGTGTGCTCTAAATCACTTTGCTTCAAAACACAAATGAGAAAGTTTGTTTTTTTATGCCGGGATATCACACTGGAAATCCAACCATAGCTTTTAAGACAGATGGTGTAATCATTCCAGAATTGTTCGGTTTTCATGAGTGAGTTATATCTTCATACGATTTTGAATATATGAAATTACTCAACAGGAAAAGGTCAGTGTTAAACAATACAATTCCACACAATAGCAATTCACAATTTGTCTTGTAAATCACCAGCGAACGTAAAAGTCACCAGTGAATTAGGTTTGAATGACCTATTTGCTGAGGACCCGTGAAGATCCTGGGTAGAATAGGTTTTCATGCTTGCCACAAAAGGCGACTCTGCATGTCGTAAGAGGCGACTAAACGGGGTCGGGTGGTCAGGCTCGCTTTCTTGGTTGACACATGTCATCGGTTCCCACTTGCGTCGTTTGATGATCAAGCTGTTAATCACTGGATTGTCTGGTCCAGATTCGATTATTCACAGACGGCCGCCATACAGCTGGAATATTGCTGATTGCGGCACAAAATTGAACCCACTCACTTCTTGAGCGATACAATGACCCGAAGTATATTTACATTTATGTGATTCAAGAGTTTGAAATCTTTGCCCTCAGGAAAGCCAGTAATATGATAGAAGCTATATCTAACGGGGCGTCGATATCGGTGAAGGTGATTGCAAACATCGTCGTTAACGTCATTGCATTTCTCAGCGTTGTGAAATGTCTCAACGTCACCTTGGCGTGGCTCGGAGCAAGAGTGGGAGTAACTAATTTGTCATTTCAGGTATATCTTGTCTAAGGATGTGCACGCACGTGTGTGTGCATCTTTTATGTGTGTATTCGTGTATGTGTATGTGCACGTGGTTGCAAGAGAGAAAGAAACATCTTCCTTTTCCAACGCTATACAATATTTGGCTCCATTGTTGGTGTGCATGCAGTGATATGGTGGAAGGTTCTAAAAGTGGCATTAATTCTACCAACACCCCTGTCCATATATATGCGTTCTTCAAGTCTCCAGTTGATTTGTATTATACAAATGTTTACAATTAAAACGTAGGCGATATTCCATTATGCGGGCATACCACTAGCCAATGCCAGTGCGTATGCAAATTAAGTAATTCATCACTATAAAGATGAAACATTTTCAAAGGAATGGTATAAATTGTCGCATTTTCTCTTAAATATATTATCTTCATCGGTTTTCTCCTTGGGTTCATCATTTGCATTTTATTAATCCAATATCCCCTTCTTTTTTGAATGGTATAGCGACATTTCATTACAATGAACCGAAAATATCTTTAGGGAGTTATATTTTGATAACATATATTTTCAGCTGATCTGTTCCTATGTTTTGTACCCCGTCGGGTTGTTTATGGGAGTCGAACCCGAAGACTGTCGTGCAGTGGCTGAAATGGTTGGGATGAAAACATTCTCAGATGAACTTAATGCATACAGCACTTTGTCCGGGTACCTTAAAAACAGGCAGCTATTCGAGAACTACACCGCAAGCTACAACGAATCTGAATGGTTTTATCAGAATGAGGATATCGTGCTGTCAAAATGGAACAACATGACACTAACGGGTGGAGTTATTTCGGTAAGGACTTAAGAATAGATTATTTGAGGGTAAAATGAATATAAACTGTAGGGATAATGAAAGTCTTTTTACAAACTGTACCAAGATCATGATGAGAATGGATCTTCAGCATCCCCTGCTTGACGTAACATGGTCAGACACGCCAGAGACGATATACCGAGGGACAGACTTCAGCAGTACTGTATTATTAACCATCATTGTATCGATAATGAGTTCATGCGATACCCCATGAATCCCAGTATATGGTCTCTGGGCTCACCGACTTGGATGACACATGTCATCGTGTCCCAACTGTCGGGTCGGGGTTAGAATATTGTCCTTCGTAAGAACGCGGGTCCGGGTTGGAATATTAGCTTTCGTAATACTATCAGGATCGGATGACCAGACTCGCTGACTTGGCTGACACATGTCCTCGTATCCCAATTGCGTAGATCGATGCTCATGCTGTTTCTCACTGGATTGTCTGGTCCAGCGTGAAACTAAAGTCACTCACTCGCTCACCCACTCTTATAAACTGACTTTACACATCATGTACTGTGCTATTTCAACACCAAATGCCCATTGTGACGTTACGTACAGGTCACCTATTGTGATTGTTTTACCACGCCGTTATACGTGAACCAGCAATATTTTGAAACATTGTACCAAAGTGGGAATCGAACTCAGGACCCCGTGTCAAAATCGGTCATCAAACCGCCCACCTATGAGATACTAACTGAGAAGATGCAAATAATATTACCTTTCACGCGCGATGTAAAAAGAAAAAAAAGTTTCCGCCCGCCCACTCACTTGTGATCTGTTCATTTGCCTCTTCCTTCTCGTCATCTGTGGCCACCACATTCCATCATATGTTGCACTTATAACGCATTAAAGACGTCTTCACTCTCAGTCGGTCGCGTCAGGTTAGGAGTGAGTTTAGTTTTACGCCGCTCTTCCATTCATGAGACGGGTCCTGAGTGTCTGTCATACCGCTAGAGTTTAATGCGAAAACGATTCAAATATTTTTTCAAAAAATGAAACATAATGTAATATGTATATGTGATATGTTACGATGTTTCATTGTTTACAGGCACGGTCCTCTGTGATAGCAACATGCGCTCTGTGTGATGTGTCACGATGTTTCATTGTTTACAGGCCCGGTCCTCTGTGATAGCAACATGGGCTCTGTGTGATGTGTCACGATGTTTCATTGTTTGCAGACCCGGTCCTCTGTGATAGCAACATGCGCTCTGTGTGATATGTTACGATGTTTCATTGTTTACAGGCACGGTCCTCTGTGATGGCAACATGCGCTCTGTGTGATGTGTCACGATGTTTCATTGTTTACAGGCCCGGTCCTCTGTGATAGCAACATGGGGTCTGTGTGATGTGTCACGATGTTTCATTGTTTACAGACCCGGTCCTCTGTGATAGCAACATGCGCTCTGTGTGGTGTGTCACGATGTTTCATTGTTTTCAGGCCCGGTGCTCTGTGATGGCAACATATGCTCTGTGTGGTGTGTCACGATGTCTCATTGTTTACAGGCACGGTCCTCTGTGATAGCAACATGCGCTCTGTGTGATGTGTCACGATGTTTCATTATTTACAGGCACGGTCCTCTGTGATAGCAACATGGGGTCTGTGTGATGTGTCACGATGTTTCATTGTTTACAGACCCGGTCCTCTGTGATAGCCACATACGCTCTGTGTGATGTGTCACGATGTTTCATTGTTTACAGACCCGGTCCTCTGTGCTAGCAACATGCGCTCTGTGTGATGTGTCACGATGTTTCATTGTTTACTGGCCCGGTCCTCTGTGATAGCCACATATGCTCTGTGTGATGTGTCATGATGTTTCTTTGTTTTCAGACCCGGTCCTCTGTGACAGCAACATGCGCTCTGTGTGATGTGTCACAATGTTTCATTGTTTACAGGCCCGGTCCTCTGTGATAGCCACATATGCTCTGTGTGGTCTGTCAGGTGTTTGGTCACTTGGGGTGATGGTTGGAGGTCTTGGTGCACTTGTACCCAGCAGAACAAAAGACATTCATCGTTTGGTCATCAGGGCACTTGTTGCAGCCAATATTGCCTCATTCATCACAGCCTGTACAGCAGGTAAGTGTGAGTGAGTGAGTCGGTGGGTGGGTGAATGACTGAGTGGCTTTGAGACGGATTTCAACGGTCACCCCTTTCCATCACATCTTACGATGTATGCCCTTAACAAAACATATATACAACACAAAACACATATACAACACAAAACACATATACAACACAAAACAAAACATATATACAACACAATACAAAACATATATGCAACACAAAACATATGTGCAATACAAAACATATATGCAACACAAAACATATATACAAACCAAACATTTGTACAAGACAAACCATATATACAACACAAAACATATACACAAGACAAAATATATATGCAAAACAAAACATATATACAACACAAAACAAAACATATATACAACACAATACAAAACATATATGCAACACAAAACATATGTGCAATACAAAACATATATGCAACACAAAACATATATACAAACCAAACATTTGTACAAGACAAACCATATATACAACACAAAACATATATACAAGACAAAATATATATGCAAAACAAAACATATATACAACACAAAACATATATGCAAGACAAAACATATATACAACACAAAACATGTATACAACACAAAACATAGATAAATTACCTATGAGCCCCTTTTCATACATCATAGTAACTCGGGTTTACGAGGGATTGTGATGTCAGTTAGAGCTACACCATGTGCAAATACACTCTTAAACTCACATGAAGTTGTAGGTTCTAATGTAGAATTTACTTTTACGTTCTAATGAATATTCCTCGTTTTATGTCAAAAGCGCAATATAATTCTAAAGTTTGTCACAGACGGTATTTGTTTTCAACTTAAACATGTTATTTCCTGGTTTTACTTGACAAAAATTGGATGCCTTAAAACCATAAACAGCTACAAGATGATATTTTAGTGTGTTAACGCCTTTAGAGCTTGTCAATAATTATTCATTAAGTGAGTGAGTGAGTTCTAGTCACAACGACAATATTCCAGCAGAGTAGTGACTAAACCATGTTACACATTCTTAACACATAAACCGAGGATATAAAAACCTGTTGACGAACGACATTCAAAACAACCAGAAAATCAGACGCAGATGTAGCATGTAAATATAAAAAGTAAAGATATTACAAGGTATTAAACAAGCCATACATCGTCAACAACCAAGGGGTCCTACGCTACATTATTACGGTACCTAAGTTGGATTTACACAACTTCTACCGATTGTCCCTTTTTATGCATTTACGGAACATAAAGGAATTGAATTGCTTAAAAAGTTTTGATAAATACGATATTAATATATACATTATAATACAAAAATACACGACAATGGATCAATTCATCATATTACATGATGTATACACCCCAATAAATAGGTACGTCACAATACACACACACACACACACACACACACACACACACACACACACACACCTATATTATGTATTCATAACAGTCCATGCCTGCAGGACGATATACAAATACTGTAGAAACAAAAACACCCATATATGGAAAGTACTATTACAGCTCATGACATGGCTTTGGTTGAACAACAGAGTGGGAGTTAAGGGGACTATCATTTGTGTAATAAACACTGATGACGACAATTGTGTTTTGCAAACAATAAAATAGTCTTAAAAAAGTCTGCATTTACGTATTATAAACATGAAAATGTGATCTGTAGTCTACATAGTCAAACACGTCGGGGGAAGGTTTGAGTGATTCAGTTCAGATCCGCTCAACGTCAAAATTTAAATTACTTCTAAATTCATGAACACATGTTACACCATGCAACAGACATTCGTCACTTATAGTTCTAGATGCCTCTAAATATCTCAAGTAACCATGCGCTCACACAAACACATACACGCACGCACGCACGCACGCACGCGGACTGCCGTGTCAAAAGGTAAAAGCAATTCCCTATGAACCAGCAAAATATAACAGTGACAAGTCTAAAATATCCAATATTATGTATTGAGCAGAGAACAAGACACAAAGATTCACAATAGAAGTTTCTAATACATTCAGTCAAAAGTAATGGGGCATAAATATCAACTCACCAAAGTCTTGGTTTGAGAGTGAGAAACAGTTACACTGAATGTTATACGGCGATGCTGGATGTTGACAATCAGACGAAGAGTTAGACAGATGAAGATAGGCCGAATGATGACTGCAGTAAATCCGTGGGGGTCATTACCACAACAACCAGCCTTATACATACACAGTCATTGATTTTTCAGCAATCCAGCGAAACGTGGAACCTTCGCGATCGGAAAGTCAGAAGGGAGGTAACTCTAAAGCGCTACATCAAAGGCGTGCCGCTGAAATACTATTACCGAAGATACGAAATGTGACCCACAATAATTATCACTCAATCAATAACCATACAAATTACAGAAAATACAGCCTCTTAGCAACACACACACACACACACACACACACACACACACACACACACACACGCTCGTACACGTACGCATTCACGCACACACAGAGAGTCACTCACACAAAACACACATAGGATTACAAATGTCCAGACGCCCACCATATGCTAACAACACATTGAACGCTTTCGTGCAAAATCACAAATTCTCTGTATAAGTGGTCATGATAATCTGTATTACAAATATACAGCAGATTTCAAGTTCATACCTACAGCACAAATGTATTTTTCTATGTACATGGAACACGGGTGATAAACGTGCAAGGTCATTCTAGAATGTGACATTCTGACGATGGAGATCTAAACGATAGTTTCGTCTTGTATGTTAAAGGTGTGTTATATCGGGATCTGTCGTGAATATAGACGACTGGCGACTGGTGCCACATGACAGGATCTTCTCAACTCTCTTGGAGATACCAGACTCATTATGGGCATTGTGAATAACGGAAGCAAAAGGAATTCACGGACGTTAGATCTGAACCAGGCCTCTCACAGAAGCAGATCCAAATGTGTATTTGAAAATTGTGTTTTGTTCAATGTCGAAGTCAAGAACAGAACTGAAACAGTGTATAGACAGTGAGTGCGTTTAGTTTTATGTCGCTTTCAGCAATATTCCAGCTATGTTTCGGTAGGTATCAAGAGACATATAATTGTACATGACTTGAAACGACGGTCGTGTAACGTTTCACTTACTGAGAATACTAAGAAACTCTGTTGTTGTTTTAAGTCGTACCTAACAATATTAACACTTTCTTACATAATCGACTGTGTGCCAGTGACCCACTCACTGGCATCTCTCCATGCACGTGCCAAAATGACATGGTACAACCATTCTAACTGTCATAGGAGAATACTAACTAAGACTATATTTAATATATGGAAAAACGCATCCTAAAGATCACTTTCCGTATCAGAATTTCTCAGAAAGTTTTTAAAATCGCAATAAAAACGTGAAAAAAGCCCTCGGATTTCCGCGTATTATGGAAACACCGGAGAGTTAATGAGCAGAGGCGGTATCACACACACACACACACACACACACACACACACACACACACACACAGACACACACACACACACACACACACACAGACACAGACACACACACAGAGACACACACACACAGACACACACAGACAGTAACACACAGTAACACACAAACACACAGTAACACACACAAACACACACAAACACAAGCACAAACAAACACTGACCCCATCCACACCCTGACCCTTGTCCGTCAATCTCACCTCATTTATCCAGCCATAAAGAGACTGTTTGAACAGATGAATTACATAGATGATAGTATTACAGTCCACACACTCAGACGTTTTGATTGTACTTATAATACATGTATAGTCTTTGGTGTGACTATGGTGAGTGCATTCCGATGTCACCTGGTCTTGAAAGTAAGCGCTCCAGACTCGGAATGATCTGTCTTTATACTTGGAAAATGGATGAAATGGCATTATTTTCATTGTTCGATGATTCCATGCATCGCCAGGCAACTGAATAAATCATCGTACCATTTGCAAAAACGTCAGAAGAAACACGACTTGTATTACTGGAGCGCTTGGTCTTTAGAAAAGCGGAAAAGGTCACTTGACTTCCAGCGGATTATGGATCATGGCAAAAGGTGAGATAACAGAAACTGTTTTGGCGATTAAGTCGTAAATATTCATAATTTGTAAATGAAACTTTGGGCATATGTTTCTGATGACTTTATCTTTCACACAGGAAATGATTGAAATTCTCTCATATTCTCCTTTAAAGGAATGCCGCCATTACTAGGACGCGCTCAGATATCCAGGTGTCAACATTTATTTAATTCCCTTGCAATTTGACAATATGCATTACGATCGTGTAACTTGGCGAACCGAGGCAAATTCTGTGATGCGCACAAATGTCTTAATTTCATGGCTTGTTTCAAATGTGACGTTTAGAGTATATAACAGTCTGGGTGGTGAAAAGAGTATGTAATAAATTTAGAACGTCACACTGGTGTATTTGTATATGACATGAACACGAAAAAAGAACTTCGAAACGTTACATGTTACTCTCTTAGCATGACATCTTCTCGTATGTGCGTGTGTGTTTATGTGTGCGTGTGTGTTTATGTGTATGTGTATTGAACGAAAAGAGTCACATGAGCAATATTGCAACCATATTGTGACGAGAACAATTTTATGTATATCAATATCAAAATCAATAAATTTAGAACGTAAAAAACCCTGTTATCAAAGGACAGTAAATACTAGTTTATCTCAGTTTATAACTAGTACGCTACCATAAACACACATCACTGGAGACCACAGTGCTGTCTAATAAAAACGGGCTGTAGATCGCTTTTAACTGAAAGTTGATCGCCATACCAAGAACCATTTGGACTTCTTAACGAGTATATGTCATTCCAAGAGAGTAACACAATATTCATAATATATTTCTAGTACAGAGATTGATATGACCAACCAGTTGATAGAAACAGAGTGAAGTGAGGGTGGAACTGGTGTTTCAGGTAAAGAACGCTATTCCTGGAACCAGCGCCTTCTATCATCAGAATTCTGTTATCTACCGACACAGTGTCGCAAGTCATGACAAATAGGTTGCCCAATTTGGTCGTCAGGGTGTGAGTAGCAGCAGTCAAACGATATCATGTGTCAACCAAGTTAGCTAGCCTGACCATTCAATCCCGTTAGTCGTCCCTTCCACCAAGCATGGGATGTTGGAGAACGTTGTTGCTTCAAGTACGTCCAAAACTCTCCATGCAGTTACGGATCTGACAACAGAAATGGGTGAAATGAACTTGTCACTTAAACACGGATGGATGACCTTGAACATTCTCTAGAGGTCAGAATCACAGAACGTTTTATGCAGATTGCATTTGAAGTTGCTAAAGAAGAAATGTTTTCCGTGCAGAACTAGACTGCAGGTGTGACGCCACTAACTGACCACATTAAACCTACAATCGCCATTAAACATGTACCAAAATACGACGACGAACACACTGACAACAATGTGACTGTGCACAGGGTCAACCTTTTGTTCTGTGACTGACTAAAAATGCGAGATATCCTAGCTGTGAACAATGTGAGAAGACCTGGCCACCAAGGCAAAGGGGATATTAAAGGTACATCTGGCAAGCATTGAGCACTTGAAGAAGGTGAAGTCTGGGCTACGGAACAACAGTAATGCAAGAACGTGTACATAGTACCGGAACAAACTTGAGAAGTACGTGATACACAAACGGCTGTTAAACAACTCAGAAAAGACAATGACCTTTATCTTCGTAGAACTAAAGTACTCCTCTATAGCTGCTAGGATCTATGGGGGTTTTGCTACTGGAACTGTCGAGGATGTAACGAACCCGACCACGGTAATTCTGAATTCAGAAAATTTGCTGTTTCCCAATGTGACGATGGTGTTACTGCCCAGTGTAAGACGTTTCTTAAAGGAGACGATTCTCTCAAACTTCAGGGATGTACATGGATGGGTTACAATCGTAAAGTGACCAGCGGAAACACCAGACGAGGATCTGGTGGTGTTGGGACGTTTTTGGGAAGTCGGTATCGAAAATGAGAGAAGCACCGTCATCCTAATAAAAGTTGTTCGCGAGGACATCAGTAGTTGTACAGATCCCTGTTCTGTTCTCACACAGTAGGAGTCTTACTCTGAAAGCATCTACTCTGATAACAGGTCGCGGCCTCCTTTCATAAAGGACTAAGGTGATCGTAAGTCACTAAGATAACCTTAGCGCAATGTTAATGAATGAGAGTTAGGGTTAACCTTAGTAAAGGTTGCTTTGTGAAAGGAGCCCCGCATCTACAGTCTGGCAGAAAACATTTTGGGACGGTGTTTGGTCACTTTACTCAAAAACTACAAGTGCTATCATTTTCTAATTGGGCATGATGCGTTTTGATTGTTCTACCAGCGTACATTTTGAATTTCATTGAATACGATTAAATAACTGACATATTGTCTGTATATGGTTTTATTTCTTCAAGGCCAGTAACATCTGAACTGTCAAGGGCATTAAGAAGACTAGTCGGAACAGACACTTGGCCATGGAAAGGACAAAAGGGGTCAGCTCAAAATCAGATACATCAATGTAGGTAGTTAGTCAGATAAACTCTGCTCGAGCAAAGCCTTAGCATGGCTTATTTAAATACCTACCGTGTAAGGGTGACTGACCTACACATGCCACGACACACCACAACTTGCACAGTAGCCGATGATATAGGATGGACGACATGCCTCAGTATGCAGAGAGTAGAAACATTTAGCGTTTTTATCACGATTAACACTGTAATTGATGACCGATTATACAAAAGGATTTTACATCAAAAGAAGAAAAAACACAATCGTTTTATACTCTACCAAGGTATGAAGTCTTAATACTGATCTGATATTCTTGAATGGATCAACACATCAGAAAATCATGTTGTAGAACCAGAGAAATGATCTATCCACACAGCGCTACGATTATACACTACGATTATCCATAGAGAAGGACAGACACAGCAAACCCCCACCCTTCTACATCTTAGATGGTGTCCCATCTGCCCTTTCAATGAGTTAGTGAGTAAAAGTTTACAATCACAGAGGCAGTATTTCAGCCATATTGTGACTTGAAATAATTATGAATTCATGATAAATGGGCAAATGTAAACAAACAATAACTGTCGACGAAGGAGGGTATAACCAACTATATATCACAGTAACAACACATAACTAGCATATATCTCTAAAATATTATTTCAAGTTAGGGAAATATGATATGAAAAAGGCTGATGATCGCCTGCAAATAAAAGTAGACCACCACTCAAAGGGACCATGGGGACTTGCAGTACCTTTGCTACCTGCATGTACCCAAGCTGGTGTTACACCACCCCTTCCTCAACAGGCGATTGACACAAACATAGCCCAAAAATTAAAATCGTACATATTCTTCAAATGGAACTTATTGCGGACTTATAGTACTCTGGCAACCTGCATGGATCCTGCCTGGATACTTCCTTTTTGAATAAAGCTTTTTACAGACCTCTCCTTTCAAATTCTAGTTCACCACGCCAGCAGTTTTAGTGAAATTTTAAATAATGTATCTACTTCTGTTGATATCGCAACATTAAGAAATGTAGCTTTTACTGCATGCTTTAAGACGCCAGTCTTTTATCCTAATGCTCTTTATACATATTTTCCTTGTACCCTTTCAACTAATTTCCTTTCTTATCATTTATCTACCATTTTGTACGTTGTATATATGTAGTACGTCTTAACAGAGTTTCATTAGCCAAATAATGGCTGGTTCTTAAACATATCTTAGTACTCTTATACCATATTTATATTCATATTTAATGTTTAACTTGTTACAAATACATAAAATACTTCTGTCCGCCTAAATATAACCTGGTTCTTCTGCCTGCTGATGGAGACAAGGCTTGTTTTAATTCTAAGATAGTCTTTGACGAAACAGAACCCTTAAGTGTTTGAGAACAAGATATAGCGAAAATATCACTTCTCGTAAATACACGTGTCGATCGATGCTCGTATTCTCGGGGCATATTTCCCTACATACTGAAAGCAGGTAACCGGAAACCATATATTTTCTAACTTTGATAGTTGACGAGCAGCCAAGGTAGACCCCCACTCCTCTAAATCTTAGATTGTGTCCCTTTTGTCCTTGTCGTTTCCATTTCAGAAAACCCGTGAAGGTCCCGAGGTAGAACAGGCCTTCAGCAACCCATGCTTGCCATAAAAGGAGACTATGCATGTCGTAAGAGGCGACTAACGGGATCGGGTGGTCAGACTCGCTGACTTGGTTGACACATGTCATCGGTTCCCACTTCCGCAGATCGATGTTCATGTTGTTGATCACTGGATTGTCTGGTCCAGACTCGATTATTTACACACCGCCGCCATATAGCTGGAATATTCCTGAGTGCGGCGTAAACCTAAACTGAGTCACTCACTTCCATTTCATACGTGAAGGTGTACAATCAATTCAAATATGTTTCAACCAGGGGCATAATTTTTCACATACAACCTTGATAACAATACGATTTAAGTGAAGCCTACAACATGTGAAAAACAAAGTTGCTTGTTATATGCTTCAAACAAAACGTATGGGAATGTCTTATACTCTGATTGTCATTTATAAACTTAAATGTGGCGAGGTTCTTTATACACAAAGGTGAGCTTAATAGGCACTACAATGGGCATGTTAGAACTTGCAGTAAAGTAACTGATTCAATATTTGTTGAATCTGAGTGAAATGAAACATTGTCAAAAACAGTGAAAACACTTGGTGTTGAAACACACCGGTACCATGTTTGATTCAAACGCTCAAACACAAGAGACAGACTTCCCATGCAGCTTTTGGCAACGTTGTCTTTAAAAGAAGCTACAGACAGTATTGAAGGCTCACAACTTCCTCAGACCTGTAAGCGCCAGTGACAGAAGCAGGGCCATTGTATGGTTTTGTTTGTGTTGTGCTTGACGTTTCAATCAAACACAGTGCTAGTGTGCTTCACAACCCTTGTTTTTCGCTGTGTTTGACAATGTTTCATTTCACTCAAACTGAACGAATATTGAACCAGTTGTTTCATGCATGACCTATCTTGTCGATTAAAGTGCCCTTTAAGCTCAAAAGGAATTGTTTTTACCTTGGAGTATAAATAACCTTATCACGTTTAAGTTTATATTTGACGATCAAATTATAGGGTGTCCCTTTACTTTTTGTTTGTGGTATATTAGAATGAGGTTGCTGGTTATATTAGGCCTGAGGTATGTAAGTATCTCTGTTGACTGAATGTTGCGAATTTCATGTAGAAATTGGTCGGTCACTGCAGCTGGTCAAAGGTCTGAGGTAACAACTGGTATGTTATTGGTCTGAGGTGCGATGAGTGAGTGATGTGGTGTAGTGGTGTGGTGGGTAGCTAGTTGCTAAAGGTATGTGAGCACAACGTGATCTAAGATCTAAGTAGATATAAGGTACTTGTAGTCGAGTGGTCTAAGATGCAGCTCGCTCAATGGTATAACATACAAGTAGCACAATGGTCTAAGGTGCGTGTAGGTATGTGATCCTATGATTAATCAGTGTATGTATGCAGGTGTGGGAAGTCAGTTGGTCTTCAGTAGCTCCGTGGTCTAACAATATGATTTGTGGTGTGAGGTACGGGTGATAAGGTTGTTCAGAGGATTAGGTTGTAAGTTCCACAGTCAAAGGTGAAGGTAGTTCAGACATCAAGGGTGAATAGGTTCTGATGTAAGGATCATGTGACGCAGTAAAGTGAGCTCTGTGTCAGCTTCACCTTATGATCCTATTCTTCAATATGTCTCGTTGAAAGAGACATCAAAGTGTTGTGTCTGTTTGTTCTTAACGACTCTTTCAGCAGTATTGGAGATAAATGGCACGGTTGTGTAGATAATTCAGTCTGGGCCGCCATGGACAGCATTCTAAGCAACTGTGATGCGATAAGATGTTTCAGGCAACACATACAGCCACGAAGGTAACGACACGACCTGTAACAAGATTAGTGCATTAGATGGAGTGGTGTAACACTTGAGACCTCCTAAGCAAAATAGCGAAAATGTTCTTATAAATATTAATACAAAGGCGCTATAGAAAAGGAAATTTATTCCACATTAAAACAACAATATCAGTGTGTCAAAAGTTAGTTAGTGTCAGTTTCATATACAGCTAAAATATGTATGTCCTTGGATTCAAATCTTGGTCATATGGAAACGTATTAGTGGCACGATCTAAAACAAAATTATTGTGTTCTTAGAAGATACTTTCATCAAAATGCCTTCATAAACGTAGACGATATTTTCACCTGAGTGCCAGAGGAATTTCAGATCTTCAACAATATGATTTCATCGATATTCTCATCTCCGTAGAAATTACTTTCATCGATGGAGAAGATATTTTCATCGATGGAGAAGATATTTTCATTTGCGTAGAGAATACTTTCAGCACCATAAAAGATACTTTCATCGCTTTGAATGCATTTCTATCTATGTAGCAATTACTTTCAGCAACACAAAAATACCAAGTCCTTCATCTGCGTAGAAATTACTTTCATCAACATGAAAATACCATCATTAACGGAGAAGATACTCTCATCTGCGTAGAAATTACCTTCATGCACTTAGAAGATACATTAATTGACACTTTAAATTTCCTCTATGTAGAAGTTGACTGTGATGTCACACACACGTGTAAGCACCATATATGTATGTACGTTAAGACTGTGGCACGAATATACATCCATACGTCATGCGGTAAACCAATCGCGTGTAGTGCCACGTGACTATTCTTTGTTGAAAGGCAAGAACAAGAACTGACAGGCCCTCCTATCAGACTGATAGCAGTTGTCGCTATTTTCGTTCTACAGTTTGTGATACTCTGTGTAAGCCAGTTTCAGTGACTTATTGACATCGTAGTCGTCCTGTCAGGACAACACAGTCTTCGGTGGGCTACGTTTTTGTCGTTTCAAGATACCGGTGTGCAGTGTCTTGTGCCAAACGGCATTGCAATTGCATGCTACCTTGTGACAGTTTCCAGATACCGGTGTCCATCACCTGACACTGTCTGCCTGGCATCGGTGTCCACAGTCTGGTGTCTACTCTCAGAACCGTGGCAGTCGTTCAATAACACAAAAAAAGATGATACTAAGATGCTCAAGGGACTGTGTCAAATTATTCCTGGAAATAGCAGTTGTTTTCATCTTTGTATTGTCCACGTCAGGCATGAAACAGTGTAAACGGAAGAATATCAGGAACCTTGGCATCAAGTTGTGTCAGCTGAAATGTAATGAAAACAATCGATGTTCGGACTTTGAGTATCACATTGAAACGCTACCCTGTCGTTTGACAAGAAACAATTCAACGAAGATAGAGGAACAGAAAAGCCCCGGGGGCATATCAAGGAATCGTTCAGATGTAAGTAAGACAGAAGCCTTCTTTAAGTAACAGTGTACTGTGATTCCGACTATATCTTAAGTGAGTGAATGAGTTTAGTTTTATGCCGCACTCAGCAATATTCCAGCTATATGGCGACGGTCTGTAAATAATCAAGTCTGGACCAGACAATCCAGTTATCAACAACATGAGCATCGATCTGCGCAAATGGGAACCGGTGTCAACCAAGTCAGCGAGCCTGACCACCCGATCCCGATAGTCGCCTCTTACGACAAGCATCGACTATATCTTAAGTATATGATTACGATTCTTCATTGTGATAAAACCATGTATTTTCAGAATATGGACATGTGATAAAACTAGATGTTTGCAGAATGTAGGCATGTCATCAAACCAGGTGTTTTCAGAATGTAGGCATACCATAAAACCAGGTGTCTTCAAAATGTAGGCGTGTGATAAAACCAGGTGTCTTCAGAATGTAGGCATGTTCAAAACACAGAAACACATACGCGGCAAAATAAGGAGTCATATTAGTCACCGAGTCGTAGTTTTAAACATGTCAACCACTTGAAGGATTTGCGACATGCTAGAGTATTGTAAGTTTGATCACTTAGCAAAAATCTTATGGCGTTTTGGGCCAGTGTAGTATGACGCAGATCGAAATTCAAAATGGCACCCGTGAAGAGCCACCTCCTCGTGCTGGGTGCTGGGTGCTGGGTGCTGGGTGCTGGGTGCTGGGTGCTATGCGCTCTTCTCCCATGTGGAGCCGGGACAGAATGTGTCCACATCACCCCATTGCTGCTCGTATGAGGCGCCCAAATTGGGCAACCTGTTTGCCATGGGCTGCGTCCCGTGTCAGTGGAGGACGGTAGTCTGGTGTTTGAGGGCAGAAGGAGAACCATTTTGCTCCTATTGCTCAACACACCACTAGACGGGTGGTAGAATCGGCCCGATTCTATCAATCGGCTGGTCACGCCAAGCCCTGGTCACGCCAAACCCCTTATTTATTTATCATCACACAAATTTGATTTGAAAATGTTAACCTTTGATCTTGGCAAAATTGTTCCCATAAAATGTTTACAATTTTGAACTATGATGTTTTGCACATTGCCTAGAGTCTTATGCCAGAAGGAGATGGCTCATGGGCCAATCTGGTGAATTTGTTATTTGTAGCTCTTATGCTAGAGTATATCATCCGAGTATCCTTGTTGCTGCAAGTTGGAGACGCACTTTCTTTCAGCATTGTCCTTGTGATACTCCGTGGTGGTTGGGTAGCTCAGATGATGAAATCTAAAACACAAACCATGGCTTATGAAACCCCAAACAAAAAACCAAAAAACAAACAAAACTAAACGTCCTCTTGAAAATGACCTTGCTGACAACGACCACAGACTGTCCAAACCAATTGATTACTGGCCACGATTTGTTGTCATGGAGACAAATGATATGACACCATTAAAACTGAACCCTTTTGCTGTGTCTAAGGGCATCCAAGTCATTGTCGGTGATGTGAAGAATATTAGAAGACTGCGTTCTGGTTCACTCTTGACCGAATGTGCCAAAAGACATCAGTCAACTAACCTTTTGAACACCAAAACTTTTGTTGGTATTTCTGTTACCGCCTCGGCTCACAAAACCCTTAATACGAGCAAGGGAATTGTTAGATCTGTCAAATTATCGAGCAGTTCCACTAACTAGTTGTGTTTGCAAAACCATGGAACGCATGATAAATAATCGGCTTGTTTGGAACTTGGAAACAAATAACCTTACAATCGATATACAGTGTGGTTTCCGTAAAAAAGAAGTACTGTCGATCACTTAGTGCGTTTGGAATCATGTGTTATAAACGCTCTAATTAATAAACAACATGCTGTGTCTGTCTTTTTTGATCTTGAGAAGGCATATGATACAACCTGGAAATATGGTATTTTACGAGACTTACATGACTTCGGCTTGCGAAGTCGTTTGCCTCAATTTATAGCCAACTTTTTAAATAACAGACAATTTCAAGTCCGAGTGGATTTTACCCTGTCTGATCCTTACAAATCAGGATCAGGGCGTTCCACAAGGCAGTATTGTGTCTGTGACACTTTTTAACATAAAGATAAATAGTTTATCGAAAATTTTAAACGATTCGATTGATGGATCGTTATTTGCGGATGATTTGAATATTTCTTGTCGTGGGAAAAATATGCATACTACTGAACGGCAACTGCATTTATGTTTAAACAAAATAGATTAATGGTGCCTTGAAAACGGCTTTAAATTTTCTAAATCAAAGACTAATTGCATACATTTTTGCCGTAAATATAAACCTCATAAGGACCCAGAACTGTTTTTAAATGGTACTCCCATCAAAGTTGTCAACGGCACCCGTGGCGAGCCACCTCCTCGTGGTGGGTGCTGGGTAATGCTAAGAGCTCGCCGACACCCCCGTTGTGGACCCGGGGGCATATTTGGTCCACCAACCCGTTTGCCGTGGGTTGCGGTCCTGTGTCGGTGGAGGACGGGAGTCTGGGGGTTGAGGGCACTGGGCCCCTGTAATCGTGTTCCCTTTGGTCAACACACCCCTTCGACCGTCTTACTTCACCTAGACGGGTGGTTGAATGGGCCCGGTTCAACCTATCGGCTGGTCATGCCAAACCCTGTGCATGGAGTTTATGTTGAAATTTGCACAAACTGTGATTTGGAATTGTTTAAACTTTGGTCTTGGCGCCCTTGGTTTAAGTAATATTATTTAACTGTACTTTTGTTTACATGACCTTTGCCTAGAGTCTAATGCCCAGAGGGCGGTGGCTCATGGGCCAATCTTGTGGTGCATATCTCTAATGCTACTGCTTGAGTATATCCTCTTGGTCTCCTTGGTGCCGCCTGTCGGAGGCCCACAGGCATTAGGCATCGTCCTTGTTGACACTCCGTGGTGGGTGGGGAGCCAGGAGGATGAAACACAAATCTATTACCATGGCAAACCAAAACCCCAAAAAGCAAAAACGTTATCACATTGATGATACTGATGATGAGGATGATATCATTACCAGACTCTGTTACTCTGAACGTAACACATGGCCTCGATTCATTGTCGCTGAATCAAGTGAGAAAAAGTTAACATCTTGTTCTCCCTTTCTGCTTGAGAAAGCAATACAAGGAATTGCTGGGACTGTCAAGAATGTTACAAAAACTCGATCTGGTTCAATTCTCATATAATGTCTAAAGAGAGAGCAAGCGGCCAATCTTCTGGAAGCAAAATCATTTGCAAATATCTCTGTAAAATGCTATGCTCACAAATCTTTAAATTTTAGCAAAGTAATCATCCGAGACAGAGATAAGAGTCTTGCTGATCTGTCAACCGATGACATTGTTAGTCAGCTGCGTATGCAAGGAGTGGTCGAGGCTAAGCGATTCAGCTTTAAAAAGGACGGAATATATCTACCCACAAATACTTACTTGCTTACGTTTGATGTACCCAGTTTACCTCAATCAATTAAAGTAGGATGCTTCTCTATGAAAATTGACATGTATGTTCCAAATCCACTGAGATGTTTTCACTGTCAGAAGTTTGGCCATGGGCAGAACACTTGTAAGAATCATGCTTCTTGTTCACGCTGTGCTGGTAAAGATCACGACAGCAGCACGTGTTCGTCTGAAATCAAATGTGTAAATTGTTCTGGATCTCACATGTCGTCTTCTAAAGAATGCCCGGTATGGCAGTTTGAAATGAGTGTCCAACGTATTAAAACTGAGAAGAACATAAGTTTTTCAGAAGCAAGGAAGTTGGCAACTTCAGCTACACCATCTGGTAGCACTGCATTGAGAGGTAAGTCAACATATGCAGAGGTGATGAGACCTTCCACTAAATCTATTGATTGCCAAACAGACCTGACTTGGCTGACAGCTCAGACACCTATGAGTATTCAGGATCTTCCTTCTGTTCCTTCCTCACGAAAAACTTTACAATCCTCCGAAACTCAAACAGCACCTACACCGGTTATCAAAAAGAAGAATGTAAATGTAGATTACTCTAAGAAGCAAAATACAAGTGACCGTCTTCCTAAAGGCCAAAGAGGCTCTGTGTCACTTGTAAACAGATTTGATCTTTTAGATGACTTGGAGGTGTCACCTCCTCTGACAACTCGCTCTCGGAGCCATTCTCCTAAGAAAAAGGGTCGTGAACTGTCACCGATAACACATCCTAAATGACCGATACACTAATACAATGGAATTGCAGAGGACTTAGGAAGAATTATAATGAGATTCTTCTATTGTTACAGGACTTTAAACCTTCAGCATTGTGTCTACAGGAGACGTATCTGAAACATACTGATGTTTTTAACGTAAGACAATATAGTTGCTACCATTCATTTTCTCCCCATGGGGACAAAGCTACGGGAGGATCTAGTATCCTTGTCAGACAGGACATGATTCATAGTGCCGTTCCGCTGAATACTAATCTTCAAGCTGTTGCTATCCGGCTGACCTTGCACATTGCTCTTACTTTGTGCTCACTGTATGTACCACATTCATCAGTTCTTCGTCAAACTGACCTTCAAAGTTTGTATGACCAGCTCCCAAAGTCCTGCATCATTATGGGCGACTTAAATGGGCACAACCCTCTATGGGGTAGTACAAATACAAACAATAAAGGGAAAGTTATTGAAGATTTTATTTCCGATAATAATTTATGTGTTTTTAATGATGATTCCAATACTTACTTGCATCCAGCCACTGGAACGTATTCTGCACTTGATCTAACTCTCACAGAGTCGAACATTGTCAATGAATTTGAATGGTCTGTACATGATGACCTTTGCGGAAGCGATCACTTCCCTACGCTCCTGAAATCTGTAACACCAGGTGACAATCCACCTTCATCCCGGTGGAATTTCACTAAGGCAAATTGGCCTGTATATCAGCAATTATGCGTTGAAAAATTAACACCTGATCACTTCAGTAATGTACCAGATCCCATCTTGATGTTCTCAACACAACTGAATGAAACTGCTGATCAAACCATTCCTAAGTCCTCTGCAACTCCTCATATTCGTAAACCATGGTTTACTGACGAATGCAAACAGGCAAGAAAACGTAGGAAGAAAGCAGAAAAATATTTTCGCAGACATCCTACTGTTCATAACTTCAACAACGTTAAAATTACTAGTGCTAAGGCACGACGTACGTATAAGCAAAACAAGCGCCAATCTTGGAGGAACTATGTTTCAAAAATTAATTCACGTACACCCATGTCTAAGGTGTGGAACATGGTTCAGCGAATAAAAGGCAAAGGTTCAAAATCTGCAGTTCACCATCTTAAAGATGGTGACAAATTAGTAACTGACAAAGCAGACATTGCAAATAAAATTGGCGCAACTCTTGCCAAAAACTCATCATCATCAAATTATGTTCCTGAGTTTCAGAGGTATCAGAAACACCAGGAGAAGACAAATGTTAATTTCGATTCCAATAATGGTGAAGACTATAATGAAGTGTTTTCGTTACATGAGCTCCATACGGCTCTTGATCAAGCTCATGATACTGCAGCAGGTGATGACAATGTTCATTACCAGCTATTGAAACACTTGCCTGAACCACGTCTAGTCACACTTTTAGATATATTTGACAAAATATGGACGTCTGGAATTTTTCCTCCTTCGTGGCGTAATGCCATTGTAGTGCCAATACCAAAACCTGGCCGGGATCACACGGACCCATCAAATTACAGACCGATATCTTTAACCAGCTGCGTCTGTAAAACCATGGAACGAATGGTAAATAACAGATTAATTTGGTATTTGGAAACTAATAACCTCATTACAAATATTCAATGTGGTTTTCGGAAGAATCGAAGTACTATTGATCATTTAGTACGTTTAGAATCCTTCGTCAAAAATGCTATTATCACCAAACAACACGCAGTATCTATATTTTTTATCTTGAGAAAGCATACGATACTACGTGGAAGCATGGCATTTTAAAGGATTTACATGATTTTGGTTTGCGAGGTCGTTTGCCTCTCTTTATATCACAGTTTTTAACCGACAGGCAGTTTCAAGTCCGAGTGGGTTCAACCCTGTCTGCTCATTATAATCAGGATCAGGGTGTCCCACAAGGTAGTATTTTGTCGGTTTAGTATTAAAAAAGGTTTTAAGTGATTCAATTGATGGATCATTATTTGTGGATGATTTTAATATTTCTTGCCGTGGTAAAAATATGCGAACTATTGAGAGACAGTTACAAATTTGTCTAAACAAAATTCATAAATGCTGTCTGGAAAACGGGTTTAAATTTTCTAAAACTGAAACCAATTGTATACATTTTTGTAGGAAATACAAACCCCATAAAGACCCCGAATTATCATTAAATGGCACATCCATCAAAGTTGTGAAGGAGGCTAAATTTCTTGGTCTCATCTTTGACTCGCATCTAACCTTTCTGCCCCACATTAGGTACCTCAAAGCCAAATGTCTGAAGGCACTCGATTTGTTAAAAGTTGTTTCCAATTCAAAGTGGGGAGGGGACCAAACTACCCTCCTTCACTTATATAGATCTCTGGTTCGATCGAAACTTGATTACGGTTCCATTGTGTATGGTGGAACCTGCAAAAGCAACCTAAAGCTGTTAGATTCTGTACATCACCAAGGTCTGAGGCTATGTCTTGGATCTTTCAGAACATCTCCCATTGACAGTCTCTACGTTGAGGCCGATGAACCATCTCTAAAACTTCGCCGTATCAAATTGTCTTTACAATATATCACAAAGTTATATTCTAATGAATCCAATCCTGCTCATAACTGCATTTTTAATCCTCTTTATGAGGATTTGTATAATAAAAAAACTTCACTTGTTCCACCTCTTGGGATCAGAATCCAGCAATTCAATTCTGCTGCTGGCATTGAGCTGAAGAATATTTCTCCTTCCCGGCTTTTGTCTTCTCCCCCTTGGCAAATGGTGAGGCCACAAGTTGACCTAACACTGACAATGTTTAAAGTGAGTGAGTGAGTGAGTTTAGTTTTACGCCGCACTCAGCAATATTCCAGCTATATGCGTCAACCAAGTCAGCGAGCCTGACCACCCGATCCCGTTAGTCGCCTCTTACGACAAGCTGAGTCGCCTTTTATGGCAAGCATGGGTTGCTGAAGGCCTATTCTACCCCGGGACCTTCACGGGTAGACAATGTTTAAAAAATCAGATACTAATGAACTATAATATAAACAAGAGTTCATTCAGTTAAAACATAAATATAATACATACAAATCCTTCTTTACATATGGGTCCAAGGATGGTGGCGCAGTAGCTTGTGCCACTGTCATTGGATCTAGAAAATCTCTTCTAGAATACCTAATGATAGCTCTATTTTTACAGCAGAAGCAAACGCAATACTAACAGCTCTTAAATATATTCAAAGACATCCTAAATATAAACAGTATATAATCTATTCAGACTCTCTTTCTTGTCTTCAGGCTATTAAAAACATATCTTGTAACCATCCACTATTAACAGAAATTATTGAGTTGTATAATGTTCTTGCTACTGGCCAATGCGACATCGTCTTTTGTTGGTTACCCAGCCACGTTGGCATTTCTGGCAACACAATGGCCGATCTTGCCGCTAAGGCAGCACTCAATAAATCTGTGACACCACTTCTGATTCCATACTCAGACTATAAAGGTACAATTAGATCTTACATCCGTGATCTAATGCAGAAGCAGTGGGACACCCAAGTGGGTATTAATAAATTACATGAAATAAAACCGTATATTGGTTACACCTACTTGGGTTGTCAGTCCAGATTTGAGGAGGTTGTTATGCGACGATGTCGCATTGGCCATACTAGATATACTCACGAATATATACTTAAAGGTGAGGATCCTCCGTTTTGTATGCCTTGTGATGAGGGAATCACGGTGAGGATATCTTGCTTGACTGTATTGATTTTGCCATCACAAGGGATAAATATTTCAATGTCAAAACAATGAAGGATCTTTTTAATGTTAATTATCATTTAATCATTGACTTTTTAAAGGAAATAGAATTATTACATAAATTGTGAATAATATGTTTTGTAAATAGAAAGCTGATATTTTAACCATGGTGGTAAGAATTGTCAACTGCGATCGTTAGTGGCTGTGCCCTCAAAGGGGGTTAAAGCAGCGTAAAATCATTGTCCCCCTGAGAGGATACGTAAGTCCCAAAACTTTCAATGTGAAATCTAAATTGACCAATTTTTTAAACGTAGTATTTTTGTCATTTTAAATTTCGGCTATATTTTCCTACAATCACCAACGGCTGAGGGGATGGTGTAAATCCAGCTAGGGTCCATGCAGGTAGCAAAAGTAATGTAAGTCCCCATGGTCCCTAGTATGGTGATCTACCTTCAGTTGTTGGCGATCTACAGCCCGTATTTTATATTGTATTGTCCAAATAGTGGTATTTGTTTTAACTCTCCACACTAGTTTTAATTGTAACTGTGATATTCTAGTTGTTTTACTGTCCTTTGACGACAGGTGATTATAATGTATACATATTTCATTTCAATATCAAAATGTTCTCGTCACGATATGGCTGAAATATTGCCGATGTGACGTTAAATATTAACTCACTCACTCACTCAAAGTTGTCAAGGAGACCAAGTTCTTAGGTCTGGTTTTTGAATCCCATGTAACGTTTCTTCCACATATCAAATCCCTAAAACTAAATGCCTGAAAGTCGTGCCTAATTCAAAGTGGGGAGGTGATCAAGCTACCCTTCTACACCTATATCACTATAGGTCACTTGTCCGTTCGAAGCTTGACTATGGCTCAGTTGCAAAAGCAACCTAAAACTATTAGATTCTGTCCATCATCAAGGTCTAAGACTTTGTCTTGGCTCCTTTCGAATTTCATCTGTTGACAGCCTGTATGTCGAGGCTGATGAACCATCTCTTGAGCAGCGACGTATAAAATTAGCTTTACGGTATGTATCAAAACTATATCCCAGTGAGTCAGACCCTGCATATAACTGTGTTTTCAATCCTCTGTATGAGGATTTATACAACAAGACATCTTCTCTTGTTCCGCCTCTTTGTTTAAGAATAAAACCACTTATTTCTGCTGCCAGCGTTGAGCTGGATAATATAGAGCCTTCCCGTCTTTTTTCTTCTTCTCCTTGGCTATTGGTTAGGCCCCAAGTGGACCTAACATTGACCAAATTTAAAAAATCAGAAACTAATGAATTTCAATATAAACAGGAATATAATCAATTAAAGCATAAATATAGCAATTATAAATCCTTATTTACAGATGGATCCAAGGACGGTGGCGCAATGGCTTGTGTCACTGTCGTTTGGATCCAGAACAATATCTTCTAGATTACCGGATAACAACTCTATTTTCACAGCTGAAGCTAACGCCATATTAACGGCTCTTAAATGTATTAAAATACACCCTAAAGATAAACAGTATATAATCTTTTCAAACTCTCTTTCTTGTCTTTGGGCTATTAAAACTTTGTCGTGTAAACATCCACTTTTAATTGAAATTATTGAAATGTAAAATGATCTTGCTACTGGCCAATAAGACATTTTCTTTTGTTGGTTACCCAGCCACATAGGCATTTCAGGGAATACAGGCACCCGTGGCGAGCCACCTCCTCGTGGTGGGTGCTGGGTAATGCCAAGAGCTCGCCGACACCCCCGTTGTGGACCCGGGGGGATATTTGGTCCACCAACCCGTTTGCCGTGGGTTGCGGCCCTGTGTCGGTGGAGGAGGGGATCCTGGTGGTTGAGGGCAATAGGGACCTGTAACCGTGTTCCTGTTGCTCAATATACCACTTTGGCCCTGACTTCGCCTAGACGGGTGGTCGAATGGGCCCGGTTCGACCAATCGGCTGGTCATGCCGAGCCCTGTGGCAAGTATATTTTTGATGCACGTCTGCAAGAAAACTATTTACACGTCTTTTCAGATGCATTGGTTTGTGCGTATATGTTTAAAACGAAAAGAGAAAACATCTTCAATTTTGTATTTTGCCTAGAGTGATATGCCCAGAAGGCGGTGGCTCATGGGCCAATCTGGTAGAATAATTACTTTCTATTATTCTGCTTGAGTATATCTTTCCAGTATCCTTGGTGCTGCAAGTAGGAGGTCCACTTGCTTATAGCATTGTCCTTGTGATACTCCGTGGTGGGTGGGGAGCTGGAATGACGAATCTAAATACATTAACATGGATCCTGAAACCCCCTTGAAAAAGAAACGTCAACTTGAAACTGATCAAAGTACACCTGATAGTTGTAGACCATCTAAGCAAGTAGACTACTGGCCAAGATTTTTAGTGATAGAATCCCCGGATAAAAAACCACTTAAACTCAACCCGTTTGCGGTTTCTAAGGCAGTGTACGGTATAGCAGGGGACGTAAAAAATATCAAGAGAATGAGATCTGGGTCTTTACTCATAGAATGTAGCAAACGACAACAAGCATCTAACCTGATGTCAATTGATACATTGCCTGGAATACCTGTTTCAGTGTCAGTTCATCGGACCCTCAATTCTAGTAAAGGTATAGTCAGAGATAGGGATCATCTTTTAGCGGACATGACCGAACTTGACATCATGCTAGAACTTAAAGATCAAGGTGTCACGTTCGTGAAGCGATTTACGAGACGTCAGAATTCAGAAGTGGTTCCAACAAACACGTATCTGTTTTCATTTGTATCACCATCGCCACCGAGATCAATAAAAGCTGGATATTGTAGCCTTCAGGTTGAAATGTATATTCCCAATCCGTTGAGGTGTTTTAAATGCCAAAAATGTGGTCATGGGATGAATTCATGTTCAAACTCAATAACTTGTGCACATTGTGGGGAACAATCACACGTAACAGAAGATTGTACAAACAACTTTAGAAAATGTGTCAACTGCTCAGGCATGCATTCTTCATCGTCCAAAGATTGCCCGGTTTGGAAAAGGGAAATGGAAGTAAATAAAATAAAGCATACTCAAAATATCAGTTATGCTGAAGCTAAGACACTTGTGCCATCTGTCCTCCCAGGTGAATCTTATGCTTCTGTTACCAGAAAACATTCTACAACCACAGTCTCCATCGAATGTCAGACAGAACTGACATGGACAAAGTCTACTGCTCCTGTACTTGTCTCAAATCAAGAACTGTTAATACGAGGAGAATCTGCTACGCAGACTGCTGACGTTTTACCAGCTACAGTGACGTCCTCTCAACATATGTCTTCTTCCCCAAGAGGTCCAACATATCCAAAGACACAACCAGACAAAAGAAGATCCTCCAGTCCAAAATCTAGACCAGATTCATGTTCAGCAAAACCTGTACAAGAACCTCATGTTAAACAAATTGTGAAAGGAAACCCAAAACTAACTAGACTTAACCAATGCGATAGATTCGCTAAGGGTTCAAATGATGAGATCCAGCTATACAATAAGTTTGGATCCCTCGAGGACATGGATGTGTCCGACCATAGCACTGGTAGGACACATAGCTTGTCACTATCACGGAAGGCGAGGGGTAGATCTCCTGTACATCCTCCTCGGAAGAAATAATGTCTATAATTCAGTGGAATTGTAGAGGACTCAGAACTAATTTTAATGACTTACAACTGTTGGTCCAAGATCTTAATCCGTCAATATTTTGCATTCAAGAAACCTATCTAAAGCAGACGGATAATTTTGATCTACGTCATTTTAATGCATACCATTATTATTCTCCCCCGGGCGACAGGGCTACTGGTGGATCATCTATCCTGGTGAGGAATAATGTTATTCATAGTCAAGTCACGCTCAAAACAAATCTCCAAGCCGTGGCGGTGCGACTTACATTACATGTTGCATTTACTCTATGTTCATTGTATCGTCCACCATCTTCTGCTGTTCAGTTAAGTGATTTGCAAGCTCTTTATGATCAACTACCTAAACCCTGTTTGATCATGGGTGATTTAAACGGCCACAACCCACTCTGGGGTGGTACTAATACAAACACCAAAGGTAAATTACTGGAGGATTTCATCTCAAATAATGATCTATGCATTTATAATGATGGTTCAAAGACATATTTACATCCTGGCACGGGAACATATTCAGCTCTCGATTTATCAATGACTGATTCCACCCTATTTAGTGAATTTGAGTGGTCAGTCTATGATGACCTGTGTGGAAGTGACCACTTCCCAACAATATTAAAACCTGTCAACCCATCTGATATTCCGCCATCATTACGATGGAATTTTAAAAAGGCCAACTGGGCTTTATATGAAACCCTGTGTGCTGACAAACTTAGACCTGACTGCTTTCTTAATGTTCCCGATGCTATAAAAGATTTCTCTGACATACTAAACACCATTGCTGATGAGTGTATCCCACAGTCCTCTACAATTTCACACATAAGGAAACCATGGTTT
The DNA here is from genome assembly GCF_037392515.1 of Haliotis asinina. NCBI lineage: Eukaryota > Metazoa > Mollusca > Gastropoda > Lepetellida > Haliotidae > Haliotis > Haliotis asinina. The sequence goes on along the minus strand of NC_090290.1, from coordinate 7,261,562 downwards.
AACTCTGATTGCAAACAAGCTAGGAAGGCACGGAAAAAGGCCGAAAATTATTTCTGTCATCATCCTATGGTTCATAATTTGAACAAATTTAAAATCCAAAATGCTAAAGCTCGGCGTACTTTCAAGCAATGTAAACGTAAATCGTGGCAAAACTATGTATCTAATATCAATTCGCGCACACCTATATCTAAGGTATGGAACATGATCCAGAAAATCAAAGGTAAGGGCTATAGATCTAGTGTTCACCATCTCAAAGATGGAAACCAGTTATTAACTAATAAAGCAGATATAGCCAATAAACTTGGAGAAACACTGGCACAACATTCTTCTTCCTCGAATTATGCACCTCAATTCCAAAAGTATCAAAAACAGCAAGAAAAGAAAGCTATTAATTTTACTTCAGATAACGGGGAAGATTACAACGAGGTATGTTCGATTCATGAGCTCCATACAGCTCTTGACCAGGCCCATGATACTGCTACAGGAGCTGATAACATCCATTATCAACTTCTGAAACATTTACCGGAATCATGTTTAGAGACCCTTTTACATATGTTTGATGATATCTGGACATCTAGAAAGTTTCCTTCTTCATGGCATGATGCTATAGTTATCCCTATCCCTAAACCTGGACGTGATCATACGGATCCTTCGAACTATCGGCCTATATCGCTAACAAGCTGTGTTTGTAAAACCATGGAGCGCATGATTAATAATCGACTTGTTTGGTACTTGGAAACCAATGACCTCATTACAGATATTCAGTGTGGTTTCCGTAAAAACAGGAGTACCGTTGATCACTTAATGCGTTTAGAATCATTTGTTAAAAACGCACTAATTAATACACAACACGCTGTGTCTATCTTTTTTGATCTTGAAAAAGCATATGACACAACCTGGAAATATGGCATTTTAAGAGATTTACATGAGTTCGGCTTGCGAGGTCGTTTGCCTGAATTTATTGCCAAGTTTTTAAATAACAGACAATTCCAGGTCCGTGTGGGTTCTACCCTATCTGATCATTACAGTCAGGATCAGGGTGTTCCACAAGGCAGTATTTTGTCTGTCACACTTTTTAGCATCAAGATCAACAGTTTATCTAAAGTTTTAAATGATTCAATTGATGGATCGTTATTTGTGGATGATTTTAATATTTCTTGTCGTGGTAAAAATATGCATACCATTGAACGGCAATTGCAGTTGTGTTTAAACAAGATTAATAAATGGTGTCTTGAAAACGGCTTTAAATTTTCTAAATCGAAAACTAACTGCATACATTTTTGTCGTAAATACAAACCCCATAAAGACCCTGAACTGTCTCTAGATGGGACGCCCATTAAAGTTGTGAAGCAAGCTAAATTCTTGATTCACATTTAACGTTTTTACCACATATTAAATCACTTAAAACTAAATGCCTGAAAGCTCTTGACCTGATGAAAGTGGTTTCAAATTCAAAATGGGGAGGGGGTCAAGCTACTCTTCTCCATCTGTATCGATCACTCGTTCGTTCTAGACTTGATTATGGCTCCATCGTCTATGGTGGAGCCTGCAAAAGCAATCTTAAACTTCTTGATCCTGTCCATCACCAAGGTCTAAGACTTTGTCTTGGGTCCTTCAGAACTTCACCTATTGACAGTCTTTACGTTGAGGCCGATGAAGCATCCCTTGCATCAAATTATCTTTACAATATATCACAAAACTATACTCTAACGAATCTAACCCTGTATATAACTGTGTCTTCAATCCTCTTTATGAGGATTTGTATAGCAAAAAGTCTTCTCTTCTTCCACCTCTTGGGCTCAGAATAAAGCCGTTTATTGCTGCTGCTGGTATTGAGCTGAACAATGTAGCTCCTTTCCGTCTTCTTTCCTCTCCCCCTTGGCAGTTGGTTAGGCCACAGGTTGACCTAACATTAACTACATTTAAAACATCAGAAACCAATGAATTACAGTATAAACAAGAATATAATCAGTTGAAACATACATATAACAATTACAAATCCTTATTTACAGATGGGTCCAAGGACGGTGGTGCAGTTGCTTGTGCCACTGTCATTGGATCCAGAACAATATCTTCTAGATTACCAGATAATAGTTCTATTTTTACAGCAGAAGCTAACGCCATATTAACAGCTCTTAAATATATTCACAGACACCCGAAACGTAAACAGTATATAATATATTCCGACTCTCTTTCTTGCCTTCAGGCTATTAAATATATTTCCTGTAAACATCCACTTTTAATTGAAATTATGGAACTGTATAATACTCTTGCTACTGGCCAATACGACATCGTCTTTTGTTGGTTACCCAGTCACGTAGGTATTTCTGGGAATCTGATAGCCGATCTTGCTGCCAAGGCAGCACTCACCAAATCTGTGACACCACTTCTTCTTCCATATTCAGATTACAAAGCTTGCATTAGAACGTATATCCGTGATCTGATGCAGAAGAAGTGGGACACTCAAGTAGGTATCAATAAATTACATGAGATAAAACCTTATATCGGTTATACTTACTTGGGTTGTCAGTCCAGATTTGAGGAGGTCATTATGCGACGATGTCGCATTGGCCATACGAGGTATACTCACGAGTATCTATTAAAAGGTGAAGATCCTCCGCTTTGTATCCCTTGTGATGAAAGAATCACAGTCAAGCATGTACTGCTTGACTGTGTTGAATATTCCATCACAAGGGATAAATATTTTAATTCACGAACTTTGAAGGATCTTTTTAATTCTGTTAGCTCTCATTTAATCATTGCATTTTTAAAAGAATTAGATTTGCTAAATGAATTGTAAATAGATAAATATTTTATGCTTGGAAGTTTGAATTAGTAACTTACAGTGTTAGTGGCTGTATCCTCGAGGGGGGTTAAAGCACTGTAAAATCATTGTCCTCCTGAGAGGGTACGTAAGTCCCAAAACATTTGAAGTCAAATTTGATCTTCCATTTTGTCTTAGCCGTAGAATATGTGTCATTTTAATTTGTGGCTAATCTTGCATACAATCACCAGCAGCTGAGGGGATGATGTAAATCCAGCTAGGGACCATGCAGGTAGCAGAAGTACTGTAAGTCCCAATGGCCCCTAGTATGGTGATCTACCTTCAGTTGTTGGTGATCTATATAGCCTGTTTTTATATTGTATTGTCTGAATAGGAATATTAGTTTTAACTTTTCACGCTAGTTTTATTTCTTATTGTGTTATTCTAGTTGTTTTACTGTCCGTCGTCGACAGGTTTTTATCATATGCATAGATTCCTTTTTTAAGAATGCTCTCGTCACAATATGGCTGCAATACTGCCGATGTGACGTTAAATATTAACTCACTCACTCAGGGAATACACTGGCTGATCTTGCTGCAAAGGCAGCATCTCAACACATCTGTGACACCACTTCGTATTCCATACTCAGCATTAGCATTTACACCCTTGATCTGATGCAGAACAAGTGGGACACCCAAGTAGGTATAAATAAATTACATGAAATAAAACCGTATACATTGGTTAGACCTACTTGGGCTGTCGGTCCAGATTTGAAGAGGTCATCATGCGGCGATGTCGTATTTGCCATACAAGATATACTCATGAATATTTATTGAAAGGTGAGGATCCTCCGTTCTGCATCCCTTGTGATGAAATAATCACGGTCAAGCATGTCGTGCTTGATTGTGTCTAATATTCCATCACGAGGGATAATTATTTCAAATCAAGAACTATGAAGGGTTCAGTAACGTAAGTTCTCATTTAATTATTGCGTTTTTAAAAGAATTAGATTTGTTGAGTGACTTATGAATAATAAGTATTTTATGACTATTTTATGACACGCCCTTACAGATATGTGGTGTTCACAAATTGAGAATCATGTGTGTCCACCACTGGTGTTGATGCAGCCTTGGCACCAACGATGCATAGATAACCTATGCGATTGAAGAGGGTTTGAGTAATGTTAGTCCATGTCTGACAACAAGTCCTAAATCAGCTATCATCCATGGCTGGGCTTGACGTAAAGGTCTCTCCATTTCATCTCAAGCGTGCTGGATAAGTGACAGGCCAGTGATGCCCATTGTTCTCATCCAGGTATCACGGATCTGTCAGATTGCCACTGGCAATGACATGTTGTGTCCATCATGGGATGCGATGATTCCCCATACAATAACGGGGTGAGTGAGTTAATATTTAACGTCACATCGGCAATATTGCAGCCATATCGTGACGAGAACATACGTGACAAAAAGAATATATATGCATATTATGAAGAACCTGTCGACGAAGGACAGCAAAACCACTAGACTATCACATTTATTATTAAAACTAGTGTGGAAACTTAAAAAATAATCAGTATCAGTATTTGGACAGTACAATATAAAAACAGGACATAGATCGCCAAGAACAAAGGGTAGATCACCATACTAGAGGCCATGGGGACTTACAGTACCTCTGCTACCTGCATGGTCCCTAGCTGGATTTACACCATCCCTCAGCTGCTGGCGACTGTATGCAAGATTAGCCACAAATTAAAATGACACATATACTACAGCTAAAAAATGTGGAAGATTAAATCTGATTCCAAATGTTTTGGGACTTACGTACCCTCTCAGGAGGACAATAATTTTACGGTACTTCAACCCCCTTCGAGGATACAGCCACTAACAATGTTATCAGCTAATTCAACTTCCAATCATAAAATGTTTATCTATTTACAAGTCCTGAAACAGATCTAATTCTTTTAAAAACGCAATGATTAAATGACAACTAACATTACTAAAAAGATCCTTCATACTTCCTGATGGAAAATAGTTATCCCTTGTGATGGAATATTCAACACAGTCAAGCAAAACATGCTTGACTGTGATTCTTTCATCACAAGGGATACAAAACGGAGGATCCTCACCTTTTAACAAGTACTCATGTGTATACCGCGTATGGCCAATGCGACATCGTCGCATAATGACCTCCTCAAATCTGGACTGACAACCCAAGTAGGTGTAACCAATATACGGTTTTATTTCATGTAATTTATTGATACCTACTTGAGTGTCCCACTTCTTCTGCATTAGATCACGGATATAAGATCTAATTGTAGCTTTGTAATCTGAATATGGAATAAGAAGTGGAGTCACAGATTTGTTGAGTGCCGCCTTGGCAGCAAGATCAGCCAGTGTATTCCCTGAAATGCCTACGTGGCTGGGTAACCAGCAAAAGACGATGTCGTATTGGCCAGTAGCAAGATCATTATTCAATTCAATAATTTCTATTAAAAGTGGATGTTTGCAAGAAATGTTTTTAATAGCCTGAAGGCAAGAAAGAGAATCGGAATAAATTATATATTGTTTACGTTGAGGGTGTCTTTGAATATATTCGAGAGCTGTTAACATGGCGTTAGCTTCAGCGGTGAAAATAGAACTATTATCTGGTAATCTAGAAGATATTGTTCTGGATCCAATGACAGTGGCACAAGCCACTGCGCCTCCGTGCTTGGATCCATCTGTAAATAAGGGTTTGTAATTGCTATATTTATGTTTTAATTGATGATATTCTTGTTTATATTGTAAGTCATTTGTTTCTGATTTTTTAAATGATGTTAATGTTAGGTCCACTTGTGGCCTAACCAATTGCCAAGGAGGAGAAGAAAGAAGACGGGAAGGCGATATACTTTCCAGCTCAATGCCGGCAGAAGAAATAAATGGTTTATTTCTGTGTCCAAGAGGTGGAACAAGAGAAGATTTTTTGTTATACAAATCCTCATAAAGGGGATTGAACACACAGTTAAAGGCAGGGTTAGATTCATTAGAATATAATTTAGTAATGTATTGTAAAGACAATTTTATACGACGTTGAGTAAGAGATGGTTCATCGGCCTCAACGTAGAGACTGTCAATAGGTGAAGTTCTGAAAGACCCAAGACAAAGTCTTAAGCCTTGATGGTGGACAGAATCAAACGTACGAGTGATCGATATAGGTGTAAGAGGGTTGCTTGATCCCCTCCCCACTTGGAGTTGGAAACAACTTTCAAAAAGTCAAGCGCTTTCAGGCATTTAGTTTTAAGGGACTTAATATGAGGCAGAAATGTTAAATGGGAGTCAAAAATTAGGCCCAGGAACTTGGCCTCCTTTACAACTTTGATGGGAGTGCCATCTAGAGATAGTTCAGGGTCCTTATGTGGTTTATATTTTCTGCAAAAATGTATACAGTTAGTTTTGGATTTAGAAAATTGAAAGCTGTTTTCAAGACACCATGTATTTATTTTGTTTAAACACATCTGCAGTTGCCGTTCAATAGTATGCATATTTTTACCGCGACAAGAAATATTAAAATCATCCACAAATAACGATCCATCAATTGAATCGTTCAAAACTTTGGATAAACTATTTATCTTTATGCTAAAAAGTGTGACAGACAAAAAAACTGCCTTGTGGAACACCCTGATCCTGCTTGTAATGATCAGACAGGGTAGAACCCACTCGAACTTGAAACAGTCTATCATTTAAAAAGTTGGCTATAAATTGAGGTAAACGACCTCGCAAGCCGAAGTCATGTAAGTCTCTTAAAATACCATATTTCCAGGTTGTGTCATATGCTTTTTCGAGATCAAAAAAGATAGACACAGCATGTTGTTTATGAATTAGTGCATTTTTAACAAATGATTCTAAACGCACTAAGTGATCGACAGTACTTCTGTTTTTACGGAAACCACACTGAATATCTGTAATGAGGTCATTGGTTTCCAAGTACCAAACAAGTCGATTATTAATCATGCGCTCCATGGTTTTACAAACACAGCTTGTTAGCGATATAGGCCGATAGTTCGAAGGATCCGTATGATCACGTCCAGGTTTAGGGATAGGGATAACTATAGCATCATGCCATGAAGAAGGAAACTTTCTAGATGTCCAGATATCATCAAATATATGTAAAAGGGTCTCTAAACATGATTCCGGTAAATGTTTCAGAAGTTGATAATGGATGTTATCAGCTCCTGTAGCAGTATCATGGGCCTGGTCAAGAGCTGTATGGAGCTCATGAATCGAACATACCTCGTTGTAATCTTCACCGTTATCTGAAGTAAAATTAATAGCTTTCTTTTCTTGCTGTTTTTGATACTTTTCTTTTTTACGGAAACCACACTGTATATCAGTTATAAGGTTATTTGTTTCCAAGTACCAAACAAGTCGATTATTTATCATGCGTTCCATGGTCTTGCAAACACAGCTAGTTAATGAAATCGGACGATAATTGGACGGATCGGTATGATCACGTCCAGGTTTAGGTATCGGTACTACTATGGCGTCACGCCATGATGGAGGAAAGTTACCCGATGTCCAAATATCATCAAAAATATTGAGACGAGTTTCTAGGCAGGATTCTGGTAAGTGCTTCAGGAGTTGATAATGTATGTTATCAGCTCCTGTAGCAGTGTCATGAGCTTGATCAAGAGCAGTATGGAGTTCATGAATAGAAAACGTTTCATTATAATGTTCCCCATTATCAGAATTGAAATTAATAGTTTTCTTTTCTTGTTGTTTTTGATATTGCTGGAATTTTGGTACATAATTTGAAGAGGAAGAATGTTTAGAAAGGGTTTCGCCTAGTTTATTTGCAATATCTGATTTATCAGTAAGCAGTTGATCTCCATGTTTAAGATGATGGACAGTAGATTTAGTACCTTTAACTTTGATTTTCTGGATCATGTTCCATACCTTGGACATGGGTGTCCGAGAATTTATTTTAGATACATAATTTTGCCAAGATTGGCGTTTGTTCTGTTTAAAAGTACGCCGTGCTTTAGCATTTAAAATTTTAAATTTATTTAAATTATGCACCATGGGATGGCGACGGAAATAATGTTCTGCCTTTTTCCTTGCCTTCCTAGCTTGTTTGCACTCATCGTTGAACCATGGTTTTCTTATGTGTGGAAGTGCAGAGGACGTTGGTATACATTCATCAGCTATAGATTTTAGGTCATCAGAAAACCTTTTGATAGCGTCAGGAACATCAATAAAATATTTAGGTTGAAGCCTGGCAGCACACAACGTTTCATATAAAGGCCAGTCAGCCTTTTTGAAATTCCATCTTGATGATGGAGGAATATCAGATGGTGTTACAGATTTCAGTATAGTAGGAAAATGGTCACTTCCACAGAGATCATTGTGGACTGACCATTCGAATTCATTTAGTAAGTTGGCACCCGTGAAGAGCCACCTCCTCGTGGTGGGTGCTGGGTAACGCTAAGTGCTCTTCTCCCGTGTGGACCCGGGGCAGAATGTGTCCACAGCACCCCATTGCTGGTCGTAAGAGGCGACTAAATTGGGCAACCTGTTGACCGTGGGTTGCGCCCCTGTGTCGGTGGAGGAAGGGATCCTGGTGGCTGAGGGCATGGGAGCGATGAATAGCGTTACTGTGCCCAACACGCCACTTTGGCCCTAACTTCACCTAGACGGGTGGTAGAATCGGCCCGATTCTATCAATCGGCTGGTCACGCCGAGCCCTGTGGTATGTAATTTTGTTATATCTTGACTCGGTACCTTCATTCTGAATACTCAGAACGTTCATGAATTTGTTTTATGTTCTTGCCTAGAGCTTATTCCCAGAAGGCGGTGGCTCATGGGCCAATCTGGTTGATCCTTTGGATTAACTGGAGTATATCATTTCTGTAACCCTTTGGTGTCAGTTTGCTGGAACTCCGCTTACACATGACATCGTCCTTGTAGGCGCTCCATGGTGGGCAGGGAACATATTTGATGAACCATTCTACTATTCATTATGAGTAAGCAAAATCCCAAAAAACCAAAACGGCAACTTTCAGAATCTGATTCTGAGCTTGACTCTGATGAAGATGACGTTGTGACGAAATTGTTATATTCTGAGAGGGATACTTGGCCACGCTTTCTTGTTTTGGAAGCAAAGGGTGAACGAACCCTTGCTTCCTATTCCCCATTTCTGTTAGAAAAGGGCCTACAAGGTAAAGCTGGTGAGTTGAAGAATGTTTCCAAATTACGGTCTGGGGGTCTTCTGGTAGAATGTGTCAGGAAGTCACAGGCCATTAATCTCATGGCGTCAACCAAACTAGCTGACATTCCAATTACATGTTCAGCACACAAGACACTTAACTTTTCCAAAGGACTAATCCGTGACAGAGACCGAAGTCTCGCTGACATTTCTGTTGAAGACATTGTCTCTCAACTCAGAAGTCAAGGTGTCATTGAGGCAAAAAGATTCACAAACCGTAAAGATGACTGTGTATTCCCGTCCAATACATATCTTTTGACCTTTGACACCCCAGTTCTGCCTCCTTCTATTAAGGTTGGATGTTTCTCCATGACTATAGATCTGTTTATCCCACGCCCTACTCGTTGTTTTAACTGTCAGAAGTTCGGCCATGGGCAAAATTCTTGTAGGAATAAAATAGCTTGCTTTAGATGCGGAGAACCTGACCATGATGGGAAAACATGTACCAACACCATCAAGTGTTTAAATTGCAAAGGAGACCATATGGCATCTTCTAAAGACTGTCCTCTTTGGAAATATGAGGCCACTGTGAAGAGATTGAAAAGTGAAAAACGACTGAGTTACTCTGATGCCAGAACACAAGCCAGACTTCTTGCACCTATTTCAGATGCTTCAGTAGCTAAAAAGGTCACGGTGTCTATACCCTGTCAGACAGATCTTTCCTGGGTACATTCCGACCATCCCAAATCCCTTTCAGATCAATTACAAAATACCGTAAGTTCCAAACCGGTCACAGATCCATCACCAAAACAGAAAGGAACATCTTCTACACAGACAGACTCAAATCAAATCAAACCGTCCAAATCTACCAAAGTGGATACAAAGAAAAAATATATTCAGTCTGACAGATTGCCACAAGCATTAAAAGATACAGTGCAATTTCATAATAAATATGGATTGCTGGAAGATATGGATACTGAAGTATCCACCCGTGTGAGCGCTGGTGGCCATTCAAATGGTCACTCACCCAAAAAGAAAGGTAGAGCAGTATCTCCTGTTACTGCTCCTTAGATACTTATCCCTCCATGAGCCATTCAGCTAATCTAGTACAATGGAATTGCAGAGGACTTAAACATAACTTTAATGAACTACAGTTGTTAGTGCAAGACCTTAAACCGTCAGCACTATGTCTCCAAGAGACGTATCTCAAACATACTGATACATTTGATTTAAGGCAGTACACTTGTTATCACTCTTTGTCTCCTCCAGGGGATAAAGCGACTGGAGGTTCAACTATATTAGTAAGACGTAACATCATTCACAGCGATGTTCATTTGAATACCAATCTCCAAGCGGTAGCTATTCGCCTCAGCCTGCACATTGCGTTTACTCTGTGCTCTTTGTACATTCCACCTTCATCTGTTCTCCGACAAACTGATCTCCAAAATCTCTATGATCAATTACCAAAGCCCTGTATCATCATGGGCGATTTGAACGGGCACAACCCTCTATGGGGAAGTACAAGCACAAGCACAAACCATATAGGTCAGATTATTGAGGATTTTATATTTGATAATAACTTGTGTGTTTTTAATGACGAATCAAACACCTATTTACATCCTGGAACAGGAACCTATTCTGCACTTGATCTGTCCCTCGTTGATTCGAATGTTTACAACGAATTTGACTGGTCTGTTCATGATGACCTTTGCGGAAGTGACCACTTCCCAACTGTCCTCAAAGCTATCAAATCCGATGATGATCCCCCTTTATCACGGTGGAATTTTGATAAAGCCAATTGGCCTTTATATGAAATGCTGTGTATGGAAAAATTAATACCGGAAAACTTTATGAATGTATCAGATCCGATAGAATTGTTTTCAGCTGAGTTAAATGAAATCGCTGACCAATCAATTCCTAAGTCCTCTGAAATTCCACACCTTCGTAAACCATGGTTCAACAATGAATGTAAACAAGCAAGAAAGTGTAGGAAGAAAGCAGAAAAATACTTTCGCCGACATCCTACCGTCCACAACATAAATACTGTTAAAATTACGAGTGCCAAAGCACGACGAACTTATAAACAAAACAAGCGCCAGTCTTGGAGGAAATATGTTTCCAACATTAATTCGCGCACACCCATGTCTAAGGTGTGGAATATGGTCCAAAGAATAAAAGGCAAAGGTTCCAAATCCTCTGTTAAACATCTCAAAGAAGGTGATAAATTGATAACTGGTAAGGGTGACATTGCCAATAAAATTGGTGAAACTCTTTCCAGAAATTCATCATCATCAAATTATATACCTGAATTTCAGAAATATAAAAATCGACAAGAAAAACAAAGAATTAACGTTGACTTCAATAACGGTGAAGATTATAATGAAGTATTTTCATTACATGAGCTACATACTGCTCTAGAGCAAGCTCATGATACTGCAGCTGGTGATGACAACATTCATTACCAGTTACTGAAACATTTACCTGAGACATGTCTTTTGACACTTTTGGAAATATTTGACCGTATTTGGATTTCAGGAAATTTTCCTCAGTCGTGGCACAATGCCATTGTAATCCCCATACCAAAGCCTGGCCGGGATCATACAGATCCCTCAAATTACCGCCCTATATCGTTAACCAGTTGCGTTTGTAAAACCATGGAACGAATGGTAAACAATAGATTAGTCTGGTATTTGGAAACGAATAATCTTATCACAGATATTCAATGTGGTTTCCGGAAAAAACCGAAGTACTATTGATCATTTAGTACGATTAGAATCCTATGTTAAGAATGCTATTGTAAATAAACAACACGTTGTATCAATTTTCTTCGATCTGGAGAAAGCATATGATACCACTTGGAAGTATGGCATTTTAAAGGATTTATATGATTTCGGTTTGAGAGGTCGTTTGCCTCATTTTATCTCACAATTTTTAAAAGACAGGCAATTTCAAGTCCGAGTGGGATCATCCCTGTCTGACGATTATAATCAGGATCAGGGTGTTCCACAAGGGAGTATTTTGTCTGTAACACTCTTTAGTATCAAGATTAACAGTTTATCCAAGGTTTTAAATGATTCAATAGATGGATCACTTTTCGTGGATGATTTTAATATTTCTTGTCGTGGAAAAAATATGCATACTATTGAACGGCAACTGCATTTGTGCTTAAACAAAATTAACAAATGGTGTCCTGAAAACGGCTTTAAATTTTCTAAATCGAAAACCAAGTGTATACATTTCTGTAGAAAATACAAACCGCATAAAGATCCAGAATTGCTTTTAAATAACACTCCCATCAAAGTCGTTAAGGAGGCAAAGTTCTTGGGTTTGATTTTCGACTCACATTTAACGTTTCTCCCCCATATCAAATCATTAAAAAATAAATGCCCGAAGGCGCTGGATTTATTAAAAGTAGTTTCTAAGTCAAAGTGGGGAGGTGATCAAGCTACCCTCCTACACTTATATCGATCACTTGTCCGCTCAAAACTTGACTATGGTTCCATCGTGTATGGTGGAGCCTGCAAAAGCAACCTGAAACTATTAAATTCTGTCCATCACCAAGGTCTAAGACTTTGTCTTGGGTCCTTCAGAACTTCACCTATCGACAGTCTCTACGTCGAAGCAGACGAACCATCTCTTACCCAACGCCGTATAAAATTATCCTTACAATATGTTACAAAGTTATATTCTAATGAGTCTAATCCTGCATTTCACTGTGTCTTTAATTCAACTTATGAAGATTTATATAACAAGAAATCATCTCTTGTTCCACCTCTTGGGCTGAGAATTAAGCCTTTCATTACTGCTGCCGGCATTGAGCTAGATAATATAGCTCCTTCCCGTCTTCTTTCTTCTCCTCCTTGGCAGTTGGTTAGACCACAAGTTGACTTAACGTTAACTACATTTAAAAAATCAGAAACTAATGACTTACAGTATAAACAAGAATATCATCAATTGAAACATAAATATAGCAATTATAAATCCTCATTTACAGATGGGTCCAAGGACGGTGGCGCAGTTGCTTGTGCCACTGTCATTGGATCCAGAACAATATCTTCCAGATTACCAGGCAATAGTTCTATTTTTACAGCAGAAGCTAACGCCATATTAACAGCTCTTAAATATATTCAAAGACACCCGAAACGTTAACAGTATATAATATATTGCGACTCTCTTTCTTGCCTTCAGGCTATTAAAAACATTTCTTGTAAACATCCACTTTTAATAGAAACTATTGAATTGTACAATAATCTTGCTACTGTCCAGTGCGACATCGTCCTTTGTTGGTTACCTTGTCACGTAGGCATTTCTGGTAACACAATGGCCGATCTTGCTGCTAAGGCGGCACTCAACAAATCTGTGACACCACTTCTTATTCCATACTCTGATTATAAAGCTACAATAAGATCTTATATCCGTGATCTGATGGAGAAGAAGTGGGACACCCAGGTAGGTATAAATAAATTACATGAAATAAAACTTTATATCGGTTATACTTACTTGGGTTGTCAGTCCAGATTTGAAGAGGTCATTATGCGACGATGTCGCATTGGCCATACGCGGTATACTCACGACTATCTATTAGAAGGTGAAGATCCTCCGTTTTGTATCCCTTGTGATGAAAGAATCACAGTCAAGCATGTCCTGCTTGACTGTGTTGAATATTCCATCACAAGGGATAAATATTTTAATTCAAAAACTTTGAAGGATCTTTTTAATAATGTTAGTTCTCATTTAATTATTGCATTTTTAGTGAGTGAGTGAGTGAGTTAATATTTAACGTCACATCGGCAATATTTCAGCCATATTGTGACGAGAACATTTCTATATTGAAATGAAATATGTATACATTATAAACACCTGTCGTCAAAGGACAGTAAAACAACTAGAATATCACAGTTACAATTAAAACTAGTGTTGAGAGTTAAAACAAATACCACTATTTGGACAATACAATATAAAATACGGGCTGTAGATCGCCAACAACTGAAGGTAGATCACCATACTAGGGACCATGGGGACTTACATTACTTTTGCTACCTGCATGGACCCTAGCTGGATTTACACCATCCCCTCAGCCGTTGGTGATTGTAGGAAAATGTAGCCGAAATTTAAAATGACAAAAATACTACGATTAAAAATTTGGTCAGTTTAGATTTCACTTTGAAAGTTTTGGGACTTACGTATCCTCTCAGGGGGACAATAATTTTACGCTACTTTAACCCCCTTTGAGGGTACAGCCACTAACAATCGCAGGTGACAATTCTTACCACCATGGTTAAAATATCAGCTTTCTATTTACAAAACATATTATTCAAAACTTATGTAATAATTCTATTTCCTTTAAAAATTCAATGATTAAATGATAATTAACATTAAAAAGATCCTTCATTGTTTTGACATGAAAATATTTCTCCCTTGTGATGGCAAAATCAATACAGTCAAGCAAGACATGCTTGACCGTGATTCCTTCATCACAAGGGATACAAAACGGAGGATCCTCACCTTGAAGTATATATTCGTGAGTGTATCTAGTATGGCCAATGCGACATCGTCGCATAACAACCTCCTCAAATCTGGACTGACAACCCAAGTAGGTGTAACCAATATACGGTTTTATTTCATGTAATTTATTAACACCCACTTGGGTGTCCCACTTCTTCTGCATTAGATCACGGATATAAGATCTAATTGTAGCTTTATAGTCTGAGTATGGAATCAGAAGTGGTGTCACAGATTTGTTGAGTGCTGCCTTAGCAGCAAGATCGGCCATTTTGTTGCCAGAAATGCCAACGTGGCTTGGTAACCAACAAAATACGATGTCGCATTGGCCAGTAGCAAGATCATTATATAACTCCATAATTTCTATTAAAAGTGGATGTGTACATGATAGGTTTTTAATAGCCTGAAGACAAGAAAGAGAGTCGGAATAGATTATGTACTGTTTATGTCTAGGATGTCTTTGAATATATTTAAGAGCCGTTAATATGGCGTTAGCTTCTGCTGTAAAAATAGAACTATTATCTGGTAATCTAGATGATATTGTTCTGGATCCAATGACAGTGGCACAAGCCACTGCGCCACCATCCTTGGACCCATCTGTAAATAAGGATTTATAATTGCTATATTTATGTTGTAATTGATTATATTCTTGTTTGTATAGTAATTCATTAGTTTCTGATTTTTTAAATGTCGTTAATGTTAGGTCGACTTGTGGCCTAACCAACTGCCAAGGAGGAGAAGAAAGAAGACGGGAGGGAGCTATATTTTCCAGCTCAATGCCGGCCGAAGAAAGAAATGGTTTAATTCTGTGCCCGAGCGGTGGAACAAGAGAAGGCTTTTTGTTATACAAGTCATCGTAGAGAGGATTAAAAACACAGTCATATGCAGGGTTAGTTTCGTTAGAGAATAGCTTTGTTATATATTGTAAAGATAATTTTATACGGCGATGTGTAAGAGATGGTTCATCGGCTTCAACATATAGACTGTGAACAGGAGAGGTTCTAAAGGACCCAAGACAAAGTCTTAGACCTTGATGATGAACAGAATCTAATAATTTTAAGTTGCTTTTGCAGGCTCCACCATACACGATGGAGCCATAATCAAGTTTAGAACGGACAAGTGATCGATACAGATGGAGGAGGGTAGTCTGGTCACCTCCCCACTTTGAATTAGACACGACTTTTAATAAATCAAGTGCCTTCAGGCATTTAGTTTTCAGAGATTTGATATGCGGAAGAAAAGTTAAATGCGAGTCGAAAATCAGACCTAAGAACCTGGCCTCCTTGACTACTTTGATGGGAGTGCCATTTAAGAACAGTTCAGGGTCCTTATGTGGTTTGTATTTACGACAAAAATGTATGCAACTAGTTTTTGATTTAGAAAATGTAAAGCCGTTTTCAAGACACCACTTATCTATTTTGTTTAAACATAACTGTAGTTGACGTTCAATGGTATGCATATTTTTCCCACGACAAGAAATGTTAAAATCATCCACAAAAAGTGATCCATCAATTGAATCATTTAAAACTTTTGATAAACTGTTGATTTTAATACTAAATAATGTGACAGACAAAATACTACCTTGTGGGACACCTTGATCCTGACTGTAATGATCAGACAGGGTAGAACCCACTCGAACTTGAAATTGCCTGTCATTTAAAAAGTTGGATATAAATTGCGGCAAACGGCCTCGTAATCCAAGGTCATGTAAATCTTTCAAAATCCCATGTTTCCATGTCGTGTCATACGCTTTTTCTAAATCAAAAAAGATTGACACTGCATGCTGCTTATTAATTATGGCATTCTTAACAAACGATTCTAAACGCACTAGATGATCAATAGTACTTCTGTTTTTACGGAAACCACATTGTATATCTGTTATGAGGTTATTGGTTTCCAAGTACCAAACAAGTCGATTATTTATCATGCGTTCCATGGTCTTGCAAACACAGCTAGTTAATGATATGGGCCTATAATTGGAAGGATCAGTATGATCACGCCCAGGTTTGGTGATGGGAACAACTATAGCATCACGCCATGACGAAGGGAAAGTTCCAGTTGTCCAAATGTCATCAAAAATATGTAAGAGTGTCTCCAAACATGATTCCGGTAAGTGTTTCAGGAGTTGATAATGGATGTTATCAGCTCCAGGAGCAGTGTCGTGAGCCTGATCAAAAGCAGTATGGAGCTCATCAATAGAAAATACCTCATTGTAATCTTCCCCATTATCTGAATTGAAATTAACAGATTTCTTTTCTTGTTGTTTTTGGTACTTTTGGAATTTAGGATCATAATTGGACGAAGAAGAATGTTTTGCTAAAGTTTCACCAAGTTTATTTGCAATTTCGTTTCTACCAGTTAACAACTGGTTTCCGTCTTTAAGATGATGAATGCTACATTTGGAACCCTTCCCTTTGATTTTTTGGATCATATTCCAGACCTTAGATATTGGCGTACGTGAATTAATATTTGATACATAATTTTGCCAAGATTGGCGTTTACTTTGTTTAAAAGTACGCCGTGCTTTGGCATTTAAAATTTTTAAATCTATTCAAATTATGCACCATGGGGTGTCTACGGAAATAGTGCTCTGCCTTTTTCCGTTCTCTTCTAGCTTGTTTGCATGTATCGTTAAACCATGGTTTTCGAATATGTGGAATTGAAGAGGACCTTGGTATACACTCGTCAGCAATGAGAGTTACTTCATCAGAGAAACTTTTTATGGCATCAGGAACATTACAGAAAGTTTCCGGTGTAAGTTTGTCAACACACAGCGTTTCGTATAAAGACCAGTTTGCCTTTTTGAAATTCCATCTCGATAATGGAGAAACATCAGATGGGGTTACAGGTGTCAGTAGTGTTGGGAAATGGTCACTACCACAGAGGTCATCATGGATTGACCATTCAAATTCGTTTAGTAAGTGTGAATCAGTAATTGACATGTCAAGGGCTGAATATGTTCCTGTGCCAGGATGTAAGTATGTATTGGAACCATCATTAAAAATGCATAAATCGTTATTTGAAATAAAATCCTCCAGCAATTTACCTTTGGCGTTTGTGGTTGAACCACCCCAGAGTGGGCTGTGGGCATTTAGATCACCCATAATAATACAGGGTTTAGGAAGTTCATTGTAGAGGGCTTGTAAATCAGCTAGTTGAAGAGTTGAAGATGGTGGGATATACAGAGAGCATAATGTAAAAGCAACATGCAAAGTAAGTCGCACTGCAACAGCCTGAAGATTAGTTTTGAGCATAACATGACTGTGAATAACATTCTGTTTAACAAGGATGGAAGATCCTCCATTTGCCCTCACTCCCGGTGGTGAAAAAGTGTGATATGCATTGAAATGACGCAAGTCCAAAATATCAGTTTCTTTTAGGTAAGTCTCCTGTAAACATATAGCTGACGGTGTAAACTCTTGCACTAATAGCTGTAAATCAGTAAAATTGGTCCTCAGTCCCCTGCAATTCCACTGTATTAAGGCTGTATTAGTCATTTAAGGGGCAGTAACTGGTGACAATGCTCTTCCTTTCTTTTTGGGCGAGTGACCACTGGCATTGTCATTAATGTTCACATGGGGGGATACCTCTGTATCCATATCCTCGAGCAACCCATACTTGTTGTACTGTTGCACGGGATTTTTGAGTGCCTTTGACACTCGATCAGTTTGATTTTTCTTTTTAGAAGTTTCATTTTTATGTTTTTCGACGACTTTAGCAGAGGTTTCAGATGTTGAGGTAGATACTGATCTTGATTTTGGAACCGGAACTGTGTTTTCTGGATTAGAAACTGGTTTTGGTGTTTCACCATTTGTCCATGTAAGATCTGTTTGACACTCTACAGATGTAGTGCTGACAGTTCTTACGGGTTTAGTGACTGACGCATACGATTGCCCTGCTGTGTTGGCAGAAGTAACTGACTTTGCCTGTCTCATTGCATCCACGTAACTGACTTTCTGCTCACATTTAATTTTTTGTACAAGGGACTGATATTTAAATTCAGTACAGTCAGTTGAGGAGGACATATGGTTTCCATCACAGTTAGAGCATTTTAAAGGACGGGTACACGTATTTCCGTCATGATCAATTTCACCACACCTGACACAAGTGATTCTACCTTTGCATGAATTCTGACCATGCCCGAATTTCTGACACTTAAAGCAACGAGTAGGTCGCGGGATGTAGAGGTCAACAGGCATGGAAAAGCAGCCAACTTTGATAGAACTGGGTAGAGTCGTGGTATCAAAAGTCAAGAGATAGGTATTGGATGGATACACCCGACCATCTTTGCGGTATGTAAATCGTGTGGCGTCAATCACACCTTGACTTCGGAGTTCTGACACAATTTCCTCAATGGATTCATCAGCAAGACTGCGATCACGGTCTCTTATGATACCCTTGCTGAAGTTAAGTGTCTTGTGTGCCGAGCAGGTTACGGGGATATCTGCTAACTTTGTTGAAGTGATCAAATTTATAGCTTGGGCTTTTCGAGCACATTCTATAAGAAGAGCTCCAGAACGCATTTTTTTAACATTTTTTAACTCACCAGCCTTCCCTTTAAGTCCTTTTTCTAAAAGAAATGGTGAATATGAAGCTAAAGGACGTTCACCTTTAGCTTCCATGACAAGGTATCGAGGCCAAGTATCTCTTTCAGAATAGAGAAGTTTTGTGACAATTTCATCGTCAGAAGAATCTAATTCAGAATCAGATTCTGAAAGTTGCCGTTTTGGTTTTTTTGGATTTTGTTTCCCCATATTGAAATGTTATATGGTTCAGCAAACCTGCTCCCCGCCCACCACGGAGCGCCAACAAGGGCGATGCCATACGTAAGCGGAAATCCAGCAAACTAACACCAAAGGGATACAGGTTTGTTATACTCCAGCGGATCTAGATCAACCAGATTGACCCATGAGCCACCGCCTTCTGGGTATATGCTCTAGGTAAGTATATAGTATCTGAAACTGTCAACAGAGACCATTCCACAAGTAAGGTTAAGAGCATAAAAAGTTAAACACAGGGCTCGACGTGACCAGCCGATTGATTGAATCGGGCCCATTCAACCACCCGTCTAGGTGAAGTAAGGGCCAAAGTGGTGTGTTGGGCAACAGGAACACGGTTGCAGGTTCCTATTGCCCTCAACCACCAGGATCCCCTCCTCCACCGACACAGGGCCGCAACCCACGGCCAACAGGCTGGTGGACCAAATATGCCCCCGGGTCCACTACGGGGGTGTCGGCGAGCTCTTGGCATTACCCAGCACCCACCACGAGGAGGTGGCTCGCCACGGGTGCCTATTGCATTTTTAAAAGAATTGGATTTGCTAAATGAATTGTAAATATATAAATATTTTATGCTTGGAATTTCGAATTAGGAACTTAGAGTGTTAGTGGCTGTATCCTCGAGGGGGGTTAAAGCACTGTAAAATTATTGTCCTCCTGAGAGGGTACGTAAGTCCCAAAACATTTGAAGTCAAATTTGATCTTCCTGTTTTTTAGTCGTAGTATTTCTGTCATTTTAATTTGTGGCTAATCTTGCATACAGTCACCAGCAGCTGAGAGGATGATGTAAATCCAGCTAGGGACCATGCAGGTAACAGAAATACTGTAAGTCCCCATGGCCCCTAGCGTGGTGATCTACTTTCAGTTGTTGGTGATCTATATAGCCTGTTTTTATATTGTGTTGTCTGAATAGGGATATTAGTTTTAACTTTTCACGCTAGTTTTATTTCTCATTGTGATATTCTAGTTGTTTTACTGTCCTTCGTCGACAGGTTTTTATCATATGCATAGATTCCATTTTTAAGAATGCTCTCGTCACAATATGGCTGCAATACTGCCGATGTGACGTTAAATATTAACTCACTCACTCACTCATTTAGTAAGTTGGAGTCAGTTAATGACAAATCAAGAACTGTAAATGTTCCTGTGCCAGGATGTAAATATGTATTGGTACCATCATTATATATACATAAATTATTATTTGAAATGAAATCCTCCAGAAGCTGACCTTTAGTGTTCGTGATTACACCATCCCAAAGTAGGTTGTGCCCATTTAAATCACCCATGAGAATACATAGTTTGGGTAACTGATCGTAGAGAGTTTGTAGATCAGCCTGCATAAGAGTTGATGAAGGCGGAATGTACAATGAACATAAAGTAAGCGTAATGTTCAAAGTCATTCGCACTGCAACAGCTTGAAGATTAGTTTTGAGTTTTACAGGACTGTGAATAACATCATGTCTTAAAAGGATTGAAGATCCTCCACTGGCTCTATCACCAGGTGGGGAAAAGTGATGATATGCATTATATTGACGTAAGTTAAAAGTATTTGTCTGCTTTAGATACGTTTCTTGCAAGCAGAATGCTGATGGTGTAAAGTCTTGGACTAATAGGTGAAGCTCATTAAGATTAGTCGTTAGGCCCCTGCAATTCCACTCAATAATATATGAAGAAACTATTTCTTTGGGGGATTTATTGGGGATGTACCCCTTGCTTTCCTAGAGGGCGACAAGCTATGTGTCCTACTTTGGATGTTTTCGGACACATCCATGTCTTCTAAGGATCCAAACTTATTAAAAAGTTTGATGGTGTCATTTGAACCTTTGGAGGTTCTGCTACTTTGACATTTTTCTATGTCATTTTTGGTTTTGATTTTATTTTGGGTAATATCTTTCCCATTATTTTGTGATTGAGGCTTAGGCATAGGCTGTGATGATGAGGACGATTGTTCTTGAGAAGATGACCGTTATTGAAATGGAGCAAGTGTTTTTGGAAGTGATTTAGCGGTCTGGGTCGACTGGTTGAGTGTGTATATTTCAGGTTTCTCTGTATCCACCCATGTCAGATCAGTTTGGCACTCCATTGACGAAGTGGATACATTTGCTTTGTGACTGGCGGCAGAGGGTATTCTCGTAACTGAGGCATAAGAAGTGGTCTGGTCTGTTGGGGAAAGAACAAGTTTCTTGGCATCAGCAACACTAACATTTTGCGTGAACTTAATTTTGTTTATTTCCATTTGTTGAATCCAGATGGGACATTGTTTCGAGAAAGATGAATGTGTCCCAGAGCAGTTTGCACATTTTTAATGTTGTTATTGCAATCCTCAGTAACATGAGTTTTCTCACTGCAATGAGCGCATGTTACCGAGTTAGTACATGTAGTGACACCGTGTCCATACTTTTGACATTTGAAACATCTCAGTGGATTGGGAATATAGGTATCAACACTGAGATTGCAATATCCTGCTCTAACTGATTTTGGAATGGTTGGTGAAGAAAAATGGAAAAGATAAGTATTAGTAGGTTTTGTTTCAGAGTTTATTCGTGTTGTAAATCTTTTGACAAAAATCACTCCTTGCTCTTTCATTTCTGCAGCTATATATAGTTCTGTCATATCAGAAAACAGTCGATCTCTGTCTCTGACAATCCCTTTGCTCGTATTCAGCGTCCTGTGAGGGGAAATTGAGACTGGAGCTCCAACGAACAACTCGGTAGACATCAGATTGCTGTTTCCGATTACACTCTATAAGGAGAGAGCCTGAACGTAATCGCCTGACATTTCTGACCTCACCCGCAATACCACGTATACCTTTTGATACTGCAAAAGGATTTAATTTAATAGGTGATTTGTCAAGAGTTTCCATAACGAGAAATCGTGGCCAATATTCGATTGAGCTGGACGGTCGAGGTTCATCATCATCATCATAGTCAAGGTGACGTTTGTTTCTTTTCAGGGGGGTTGTGTAAGCCATGAGTAATTTAGTATGGTTCATCATCTGAGCTCCCCATCCACCACGGAGTATCACAAGGACAATGCTAAAAACAAGTGGGCCTCCGACTTGCAGCACCAAGGATACTCAGATGATATACTCTAGCGGAAGAATTATAAATAACTAATCCACCAGATTGGCCCATGAGCCACCGCCTTCTGGCATAAGACTCTAGGCAAAGTTTAAATACATATTAACATTTTTCCAATTCCAAATCATTGCACTGTAATAATAAGTCCAAGTCCGAAATCAAACAATTCCAAATACAATGTGTGCATTGACATGTAAACAGTCCATACACAGGGCTTGGCATGACCAGCCGATTGGTTGAACCGGGCCCATTCAACCTCCCGTCTAGGTGAAGTAAGGGTCGAAGGGGTGTGTTGAGCAAAGGGAACGCGCTTACAGGTCCCCAGTGCTCTCAACCGCCAGACTCCCGTCCTCCACCGACACAGGGCCGCAACCCACGGCAAACGGGTTGGTGGACCAAATATCCCCCCGGATCCACTACGGGGGTGTCGGCGAGCTCTTGGCGTTACCCAGCACCCACCACGAGGAGGTGGCTCGCCACGGGTGCCTATACAATAACGCTTCCCCAACAAACTGTAGACGGTGAAAAACGCGCGCGTCCTCATACCGTTCACCTTACCATCTCTACACCATTACCCTGCCAAGTCCAGATGAATTCTCGACTCGGTGACGTCGGAGCAGACTTAAACGTATTGCAGGTAGTCGGAGCCGGATGCTGTGACCCCTCATTCAGTTCCGTGCAGTCATGGAACTGATAGGGCGTAAATCAGGAACGGTCCGAGCAGTCAAACTGGCACCGATTCCTTTGATGGGTCAGCTTAAAGTGGTTGGCGTGCTGACGTGACGTCATAGGTGGATGACCGGTCCAATCAAATCTCCCATTTCTTCTTCCTGTTATGCTGAAACGTCTCTATATGGATGAAATAGTCTTTCAATGGACACCAAAATGTCCGACCACTTCATTTTCGGCCATTCCAGTTTCCGGCATATCCACGTCGTGGACAAGCTGATTTTCTGTGGCATGACTCACGTGCAGTTTAGGTTGAAGGTATCGTGTTCTCTACAGTACCCACAGACTAATCAACTTTTTAAAAATTTCAATACCAGGTGTTTGAAGTTCACGTGTAAAACACATGCAGAGGCAAAAAGAAAGGTCATTGCGCACAAAGTGCAACGTGCGATACGTGATATCAACTTTCATGTGCTTCGTTACATGTTAAATCGGTTTGTATTAAATGTTTGAATAACGTTATGCAATTTTAGATTGTGCACAGTTACTTCTTTCCGTTAGTATATACGTTAAATACGTTACTCCCTTTTGAGAATAGTGCTAGTAACAATTCCAGTTGCCAATTTAAACAGCCAATTTTATAATAACATAAAAAAATTAAAATGAAAGAAAAAAGAAACACAAAACTATGCCAGTGGACCCATTTCAATCAGTTATATATCTTTACAAAATACCACTAGTTAGATGAACCTAAATCAATGTAAATGTCACAGTTGGATCAAGTTTTGATCAAGTTTTGAATGCTTATCCCTTGATATAAAAATGTCAATACCCTCAATATACTCAATTACATTCCTCCTTCTTGAAGGTCCTGATTGACGTATGTACATCCAAGACTTGCAAACATGGACAACGATGTGGCGACACTCGATCTGGAAAAGCCATCTGCGAACAAGGTACATGTTTCTCTACTTAGTAGTTTTTACCGAACAAAATCGGGTAAGGGGTCTAGGCTAACTGCCCCCCGGACAAGTGCCCCCGCCAACTGCCCCGAGACATGATGCAGAAGAAGTGGGACACTCTAATAGGCATTACTAAATTACATGCAACAAAACCCTGTGTCGGTTATACCTAATTTTGTTGCCAGTCCAGATTCGACGTTGCACTGGCCATACGCGATATACACACGAATCTATCTTGCAAACATCTACTAAATCATTGAATTATAAAATGATCTTGCTACTGGTCAATACGGCATCGTCCTCTGTTGGTTAAAGCAGCACTCCACAAATATGCACCACCACTTCTTATTCCACACTCAGTAACAAAGCTACTATTAGATCTTATATTTGTGATCTAATGCAGAAACGTAGGTATAAACTTGTTTTACTCCCTCTATGGTTGAAATATTGCCGATGTGACTTTAAATTTCAACTCACTCACCTAATGAACTCAACGTCATAGTGATAGTCATCCATAGTCATCTCATAAATGTTCAAGCTTTTTAGGGCTCCAATTTTTGTGAAGTAAAAAATGAAAATAAATTGTTTAATTTATAAACAAAATACACCATCAGTGACATTAGTTAGAATTGTATTGCGCTTTGGACACAAAACGGGGCATATTCATTAGAAAGTGTAAGTAGACTTTACATTAGAAATTCCAATTTCAGTGAGTGACTTAGTTTAGTTTTACGCAGCACTCAGCAATATTATACTTAGTAATATGACGGCAGTCTGTAAATAATCGAGTCTGGACCAGACAATCCACTGATCAACAACAGGAGCCTAGATCTGCGCAACTGGGAACCGATGACATGTGTCAATCAAGTCAGCGAGACTGACCATCAGATCCCGTTAGTCGCCTTTTACGACAAGCATATTCGCCTTTTATGGCAAGCATGGTTTGCCAAAGGCCTTTTCTTCCCCGAGACCTTCACGGGTCTCCAATTTCATATGATTTAATGAGTTATTAGCACACGGTGTAGTTTTAACTGACATAGAAACTCGGAGTAAACACGAGTTTGAAAAAAGGATCTCAAGAGAATATATCTTTAAAAACAACCCCATATAACTATGTCTACACGCACCCTGAGGAGGCAGTGTTACAGAACTTATTCTATAAGATACTTACTGCATTGAATGATGTTAACCAATTGTAACAGAATCATGTGCATATTCACAGATGAGAAACGGAACTATCCTCCAAAACATGAGAAGCAGGAATTCTTTGCGAATAGCTTACTTCACAATGCCTGCAGGAGGGGTGACCTTAACCTGGTGAAACACATCGTGTCCCGGGGTTTAGTCGACAGCAACACTAGAGACGGGAAGCACGGGAGGACACCACTCATGGTTGCAGCAGAGCTGGGACATTGCGGAATATTTACCTTTCTTATTAGAAAAGGAGCTAATATGTCACAAGTGGATAATGATGGTAAAAGCATCCTTCACTGGGCATACAAGGGCGGACATATGGGTATGGTAGAGTGTCTACTCCCACAGTACCGTATTCACACTTCGAATGTACCTCACTTCATGCAGGCTGCAGCGCTGGGACTAAAGGAGGTTTTAGAGTTCCTCGTGTGTATGGGTGCAAATGTGTCACAAGTGGATCACCGTGGCAACAACGTTCTCCACTGGGCCTGCCGATTCGGACATGTGAGTACAGTAGAGTATGTGCTCGCACAAGGCAGTGTGAATATTAACGGAAGAGGAAGATACGGTGTCACTCCCTTAATGGTGACCGCACGATATGGACACAAAGACGTTTTTGAGTTCCTCTTGTGTATGGGAGCTAATGTGTCACACGTGAACGATGATCTTGACAACGTATTACATTACGCCTCACATGCAGGACATGCGGAGATAGTTAAGTATATCCTGTCCAAAGAGATCATTAACGTTAACGGTAAAGGAAAGGGTGGAATGACACCTTTGATGAGCGCAGCACGCTTAGGACGTATACAAATATTTGACCAACTGGTGAGGAAAGGCGCTGCAACTCGCTTAGTTGATGACAATGGTAATAACATACTTCACTTGGCTTCATGTGGTGACCATCTGAAGATGATACAGCATATCCACTCACAGAATATGACCGACATTGGCGCCAAGAACAAGAAAGGGAAAACAGCAGCCATGATAAGTGTGGCAACCCATACACGAAAACGTAACATGAATAAGATTCTTGCTTCTCAGGGCTGTCTTGTGAAGTAAGCGAGTGAGTGAGTGAGTTTAGTTATATGCCTCATTTAGCAATATTCAAGCAATATCACGGCAGGGGATACCAGCAATGAACATCACATATTGTTCCCATTTTGGGCATCGAACCTGGGTCTTTGGTGTGAAGACTGCTTCGGCCCCACCCAAACATTGAAACAGGAAATGAGTGAGTGAGTTTAGTTTTACGCCGCATTAAGCAATATTCCAGCTCGATGGCGGCGGTCTGTAAATAATCGAGTCTGGACCAGACAATCATGTGATCAACAACATGAACATCGATCTGCGGAAGTGGGAACCAATGACATGTGTCAACAAAGTCAGCGAGCCTGACCACCCGATCCCGTTAGTCGCCTCTTACGACATGCATAGTCTCCTTTTATGGCAAGCATGGGTTGCTGAAGGCCTGTTCTACCCCGGACCTGTATTGGTACTTCATTTAGCAATATTCCAGCAATATCAGGGCAGGACATACCAGACATGGGCTTCACACATTGCACACATGTATGGAATACAACCGGGTCTTCGGCGGGCATGTTTTGATTATCAATCCTTTATTATCATAAGTAGGTAGATCTAGAGTTTTTCAAACGGGTTGTTATTAAAATATGATAGGTCAATTTGAGGACAATTTGGTCAAGTTTTATTTCATTTACATGTGGTCAGATGATCTTTTTAGTTTTTGTCATCGTCGTTTATATATCAGTTCAAATGTCCGCCATATGACTGGAATATTGCTGAGTGCGGCGTAAAACTAAACTCACTCACTCAGTTCATATGTGTGTCGCCATGTAGCAGGGATATTGCTGAGTGCGGCGTAAAATTAATCTCACTCACTTACTCGCATATTTATACGAAACCCAAAGGACTCGACGGGCAGCTGTCATTTATCCGTCGTGTTCCTGGCAAAATTACCCTTGAAGATCCAGATTAGAGGCGACTAACGATAGTATGTGGACAGTTTCGCTGACCTGGTTGAATCATGTCATTGTAACACAATGAAGCAGATGATACTCAAGATGATGCTCACTTGTTACATTAATCCAGCGTTCGAAATATTCACTGACCATGAGGCCTGGCGCCGACTGTTAGTGTATCGAGCTAGTAGTTTTAATATCTGCAGGCCCGTGTGGCCTTAAGCTTTAGTAATGTTTTAAAAACTGGAACCATTTCCATAATTAATGTTCTTGTTTCAATTCCTGCTATTCCAGTGCTTTCCTTACCTGTGTTTAATAAATAAAAAACTTCCCTCGTCACAGGCTTCGCTAATTTAGTGTGTAACTATACTAGCCACATACAGAAACTGGGCATTGTTAATCACAATGACGTCACGAGTCCACAAGCGGGACAGGGGTCAAGCGACCATGCCACAAGCTCAATAACGGGTATGTCCTCCATCGGCATTGAGATCAGCAGTGCATCGACGACGCACAGAACCTTTCAAACGTGCAAGGAAGGCTTGTGCGATGTCACGCCATATTCTCGCTCCCCAGTTTCCACTAGTTTGGCTTGCTGGGAGCTACAGAATGCCGCTCCTGAGACCAGTTTAAGAGCTTGTATTGTATTGTGTCAAGCCGGCTTAGAGCCGAATGGGACGCGCTGTGGCAGGCTTCACGCCCACAGTCGAGTTTGCTTCTAAGAAAGGTTTTATAGAGTATCAGGAGGGCTTCGCTGTTTGCTCCCCAAGAGGTGCCGGATACAGCTGTCATTACATTGAGATCCATCTGACACCCATGGTTAATGCTGTCGAAGGAACCTCGAGAAATTTGGCCGATTTCTCAAAATTGACCGTTCTATCCTTGAGTTTGAGACAGGGTGTGTTGCCTACACTACAACCTTTCCGGTTGAATGCCACGCCGACTGTTTTCCACCCAATCGAATCTTTATTTTGGAAACCTCTCGATATCTGACCCAGACAGCCCTATCGTCAACAAACATAGATGTATTGGCGTTTCTGTCCTCTGGGACATGTTCAAACAGGTCTTCTATCATGATGTTGAAAAGTGTGGGGCTGATAACGTCTCCTTGCGCCGTGCCATTATCTAACCTGTGTCGCTCTGGAAGGTGGTCCCCAATTCGGACAGATATTGACCTTCCTTGCAAAAACCATTGAACATTGTTTGCCATTTTCCCTTGTATACCAACATTCTCTAGTTTCTGGAGGAATCCATCGTGCCATACCATGTCAAGGGCTTTGCTGAAGTCAAGGGAGACAGTAGCTAGGTACTCTTTCTTGACCTGGGCTAATCTTATATCATTTTCCAGACGGGAAATGCGGTCAAGGCATGAGCGGTTTTATCTGTACCCACTCTGGTCATGAGGTAAATGTCCGTTTTTTCAATGTGATGTTTTAAGCGTGTATTCACCATTGGCTCCAGACTCTTGCACAGGTTTGATGTTAGGGATACTGGGCGAGATGTGTTGGCCAACGCCATCTCCTTCCCTGGTTTTGTTCCATGCAGCAGGTACCTCCCCTTATTCCATATAAAATTGTACAATTGTACGACGATGCTGGTGATGCTCTCTGGCAACCTTTTAGCATCCTATGTCCTCCCCTGGACAAGTGGTCTATGGCAGTTCTGAACTGCTCCACACATGAAGCCATCGTCGTATGTTCGCATGGGGGTTGTTTGGGTCGTGGTGACAATTTCCCTGACTCTGTGAACTCTTCAGGGAAATTGTTGTTACTAACAGAGGCAAAGTGGTTGGCTAAGGTACTAGGTTTATCCATGATCGTGGTAACCCCTGTGATCTTGTGAATGCAAGACTAGTCTACTGTTTGTTTTGTGGTTGAGGGATCCACAGAACTTTTGCCACGAGTCAGACTAATGAGATCTTTGACTTGTTTCCTAGATACATTAGCTACTGCTCCTACAGCAGGCCTGTCTCGTTTTAACCTGGTATATGCCTTTTTCCTAATGCGTCGAGTTTTGGCTATTTCCTCATTCCACAATGGGACGACTCGAGTACCGTCCCTTGCCTTGGTGAGAGGGATTGAGTACAGTGTAGCCGTGTATATTACTGATGTTAGGACAAGGCAGAAGGTTTCTATGGCAGCGGCGACAATTTCAGACGGTTCGATTCTATTGCATTCCATTCTGAATTTGAGAATTTGAGGTTGAACATTTGAGCCAAACTGAGCGAGATGACCTGGCTTTCAAGGCTTGCCACCTCTGCTGTGACTTCACAAGATGTACAGTTGTCAATGACATACGTAACCAGCCCACCTCCCTTCAGCTCCATTCTGTCTTTGTGGTATTGTGTGTAACCAGGCAACTGAAGTTTGATCTCTTCCCCAGTTTCATTTCTTGAATTAATAAAAAGTGGGGTTGTAATACCTTTGTTGGACTGGGGCTTTGAGTTCATCGCCATTTGACTTTAGACTGTTGGCATAAAATTGTATGACTTGCAAGTCAATGATGACAGTAGTGTCCTTGTAGTTTGTAGCTTAAATGATTATTTAAGCTTGTATATTTGCTGTTTGAGACAGGTTGCAGACTGCCCATAGTGTAGGTTTTTTTTATTTTGAATTCAAGCAGTGTATCAGGGATAATCTGGTTGTGGGCATTATTTATACTGTCATGGCTTTGCCATTTCCCAATTGTTAAGAATTTACCATGACAAATGATGTAAGAAATCCCCTTGTGAACCAGCAAAACAGAGCAAAGACAAGTCATAAACGTTCAGATTGTATTATTATGCAACGAGAGCAAGGTATACAAATTTAATACAAGTGAGACAAAATCTAAGGCAATGGG
Organism: Haliotis asinina; assembly: GCF_037392515.1. Lineage (NCBI taxonomy): Eukaryota > Metazoa > Mollusca > Gastropoda > Lepetellida > Haliotidae > Haliotis > Haliotis asinina. Next base: position 7,231,607 of record NC_090290.1, on the reverse strand, counting down.
TTTGATATAATATATCAAACTCACCAAAGTCTCAGTACGAGAGGTAATCAACTATGCAGAATGTAAACATACCGATCGGTCTGGCAGCAGATAATGTAGGTCAGGCGTTGACAGGTTTTGATCATCAAGCGTTGGCACTGATGTATCCTCCAGTTAATATGAATGAGTGTCGCCCTCAACACGGCAACCACCCTTTTTATATATATGCTCAGTCATTGCCCGAAAGTTCGGGCACATACAGCAATCGTCAACACTGTAGAATGGCCTCGAATGTCTCCCGGAAGTAAACACATAGAAAACTAGGAGCAGATCACCTCCGGAAAACCAGAATCCTAAACATGTTGACCATCTATTAAAACGAAATGTGACCCATCATAATTATTATTCAAAACACTAAATGTTGTGTCCCAATAATAACTATTACTGAATTAATAACAAAATATACAGAAAATACACACTCGTAACACAATTGGTGCAGTATCTGGTGGGATAACAGCATAGTCTGCTGCAGATGATATCCTATCACTTGTGGAAGAGATTCCAAAGACTGAGACAACTCCCTGTGTTGCCACGACTCACAGATTCAACCAGAGGGAAGCCCAATCCCGGCAGCGGTGGCCCAGACCCAGCCCAGCTGCAAGAGAGACGAGACAGGATTATGAAGATATCAGACGCCTTCTTCAACACTGTCATACCCAGCAACGACAGGGAGAGGAACTCCTTCTGCAAATGGATTATGACTGTGCTTCAAGAACTGCCCAGAGCCACCTCCTCGTGGTGGGTGCTGGGTAACGTGCTCTTCTCCCGTGTGGACCCGGGACAGAATGTGTCCACAGCACCCCATTGCTTGTCGTAAGAGGCGACTAAATTGGGCAACCTGTTTGCCGTGGGTTGCGTCCCGTGTCGGTGGAGGACGGGATTATGGTGGTTGAGGGCAGATGGGCTTTAAACTGCGTTCCATTTGCCCAACACACCACTTTGGCCCTTACTTCACCTAGACGGGTGGTAGAATCGGCCCGATTCTATCAATCGGCTGGTCACGCCAAGCCCTGTGTATGGACTTAATTTTTTGTCAATACACTAATCTGTTTGGAAAATGTGTTACTTGTGGTCTTGGCAGAATTGTTCTCTAAACATGTTTATAATTTTGATGTTTGATGTTTTGCACTTTGCCTAGTCTTATGCCAGAAGGCGGTGGCTCATGGGCCAATCTGGTAGATGTGCTATTAATAACTCTTCTGCTGGAGTATATCATCCGAGTATCCTTGGTGCTGCAAGTTGGAGACCCACTTGTTTTTAGCATTGTCCTTGTGATACTCCCTGGTGGGTGGGGAGCTCGGATGACGAACTATTGGAAATTAACCATGGCTTATAAAAACCCTCCTAAAAAAAACAAACGACAACTAGACACTGATCCAATTGATACTGATCAAAGACTGCCCACGTCAATTGAATACTGGCCACGATTTCTTGTAATTGAAACTGTTGACAAGACTCCATTAAAGTTGAACCCTTTTGCCATATCCAAGGGTATACAGGGCCTTGCAGGTGATGTCAAGAATATTAGACGTTTGCGTTCCGGTGCTTTGTTGGTTGAATGTGGGAAAAGGCAACAAGCCACAAACCTTATGAACACAGAATTGTTTGTCGGCGTTCCAGTCACGGTTACGGCTCATAAAACACTGAGTACGAGCAAGGGAATCATCAGAGATCGTGACCGATTGTTTGCGGATATGACAGAGCTTGACGTCGTCTCTGAGATGAAAGATCAGGGTGTACTCAATGTAAAACGTTTCACAGTCCGGAAGAATGATGTTGTAACTAACACCAATACTTACCTGTTCTCCTTTTCCTCACCAACTGCTCCAAAATCTCTTAAAGCAGGTTATTGTAACATCAATGTGGACATGTACATTCCAAACCCCTTGCGGTGTTTTAAATGTCAAAAGTTCGATCATGGCGTCAATACTTGCACATTGTCTGTTGTATGTGCTCACTGTGGCGAAAAGACACATACAACAGAAAATTGTGACAGTAATGTTAAAAAATGTACAAACTGTGCGGGTGACCACTCCTCCTACTCTAAAAGTTGTCCTGTTTGGAAACATTAAATGGAGATAAATAGGATAAAATTCACTCAAAACGTTAGTTTTGCGGAAGCTAAAAAGCTAGTTCAAAGCTCAGAACATAAGGAGAGCTATGCTTCTATCACCAGAACATCGTCAGACACAGTAACCGCTAAAACAACAACGTCATCTGTATGCTGTCAGACAAACCTGACCTGGGTTAAAACGGAATCTCCTCTGATATTCTCACCTGCAATATCGACCCAAACAACAGAATCAGTTCCTAGTACATCTCAAAGCCAATGTGAAACATCCTCTGATCCTAACGCATCATCTCAGCCTACAAAGTCTAAACAACTCTCTAAAGGCAAAGGTACAAAGCCAGATTCTTTGAAAAAACTTAGTGGTAGTACACCCAAAGGGTCAGACAATAAAATCAATTTATAAAACAAATATGGATCCCTTGAGGACATGGACGTGACTGAAAACGTCCGCTCCAGGGCACACAGCTTGTCGCCCGCCATAAAAGGTACGGGGAAGATCCCCAATAAATCCTCCCAAACGATAGATTATCATAATCCTATTATACAATGGAACTGTAGGGGACTAAGGAATAATTTCCATGAATTACAACTTTTAATCCAAGATTTATCACCCTCAGCGTTTTGTCTGCAGGAGACATATTTGAAAGAGACAGATGTTCTTAACCTACGTTCGTTCAGTGCATACCATTGTTTTTCGCCTAAGGGTGACAGGGCCACTGGAGGGTCTTCCATTCTAGTTAAACAGAACGTTATCCATAGCCCAGTTACACTTACTACTAATCTTCAGGCTGTTGCAGTGCGACTAACTTTGCACGTTGCGTTTACATTATGTTCTCTGTATGCTTCTCCGTCTTCAACGTTTCACAAACTCGATCTTCAAGCTCTATATGATCAACTCCCAAAGCCCTGCTTTATTATGGGAGATTTAAATGGACACAACCCTCTCTGGGGTAGTGCAACAATAAATGGCACAGGTAAAGTATTGGAGCAATTTTGTTCAGATAATGATTTATGTATTTATAATGATGGCTCCAATACATATTTACATCCTGCTACAGGAACTTATTCTGCTCGCGACTTGTCAGTCACAAATTCAGAACTACTAAATGAATTCGAATGGTCAGTCCACGATGACCTCTGTGGAAGTGACCATTTTCCTACTATACTAAAAGGCACCCGTGAACGGCCACCTCCTCGTGGTGGGTGCTGGGTAACGCAAAGAGCCGTTCAAACCCCCGTGTGGACCCGGGTCAACTAGGTCCAAAGCACCCCATTGCTGGTTGCAAGGAGCAACCGAATTGGGCAACCTGTTTGCCGTGGGTTGCGTCCCGTGTCGGTGGAGGACGGTAGTCTGGTGGTTGAGGGCAGTAGGAGCCTGAACCGTGTTCCTGTTGCTCAACACACCACTTCGACCCTTACTTCACCTAGACGGGTGGTAGAATCAGCCCGATTCTATCAATCGGCTGGTCACGCCAAGCCCTGTGTATGGACTTGTACGTCACTCATGTACGTTAAACATGTACGTTTAATTTGAAAATGTTTTACATTTGGACTCGGTACATTTATACATATCAGATGTCAATGATTTGCAATGTGATGTTTTGCTCTTTGCCTAGAGTCTTATGCCAGAAGGCGGTGGCTCATGGGCCAATCTGGTGGATTAGCTATTTATAACTTTTGCTGCTGGAGTATATCATCCGAGTATCCTTGGTGCTGCAAGTTGGAGACCCAGTTGTTTTTAGCATTGTCCTTGTGATACTCCGTGGTGGGTGGGGAGCTCGGAAGATGAACCTTAAAACACTAACTATGGCTTACGAAACCCCTATGACCAAGAAAAAACGTCCTCTTGACACGGATCCTGATGTTAATGATCAAAGACCGTCCACATCTATTGACTATTGGCCACGTTTTATAGTACTTGAGACTGTTGACAAGACTCCCTTGAAGCTGAACCCTTTTGTTGTTTCAAAAGGCATACAAAGCATAGCAGGAGATGTTAAAAATGTTAGACGTTTGCGTACAGGTTCACTTCTTATTGAATGTAGTAAGAGACAACAGGCAAATAACCTCATGTCAACTAAATCTTTTGTTGGCATTCCCGTATCAGTCTCTGCCCACCGAACGCTTAACACCAGCAAAGGCATAGTGAGAGACCGAGACCGCCTTTTTGCTGATATGCTGGAAATTGATATTGCCTCAGAGATGAAGGAACAAGGTGTGTTGTATGTAAAACGTTTCACTACCCGTAAACACAGTGAGATCCAACAAACAAACACCTATTTGTTTTCTTTCTCTACTCCGACTGCTCCTAAATCGATAAAGGCTGGTTACTGTCATATCAAAGTGGAAACATATATTCCGAATCCACTGAGATGTTTCAAGTGTCAGAAGTATGGGCATGGCGTCAATACTTGCACATTGTCTGTTGTGTGTGCTCACTGTGGTGAGAAGACACACACAACAGAAGATTGTGACAGTAGTTATAAGAAATGCACTAACTGTTCAGGAGACCATTCCTCTTTTTCAAAAGAGTGTCCAGTATGGAAGCAGCAGATGGAGATCAACAAACTGAAATTTACTCAAAATATTAGTTTTTCAGAGGCAAAACAGCTTCTTCAGAGATCTGAATTAACAGAAACATATGCTTCAAAAACTAAGACATCATCTGAGGCACGAATAAAGCAACCAGATCAACTTCAGGCTGTCAAACAGATTTGACGTGGGTGAACACTGATTCCCCACAGACTTTTGCACCTGCAATATCTACACAAACTGCTGAGCCACTTCCTGGCACGTCTCAAAGTCAGCCAGAGCCAGATCGTGATCAAAATTTGTTATCTCAGTCTACCACAAGGTCTCAATTGTTGTGTAACGTGCAACAAACTGCTAAAGGCAAAGGTAAACATAAGCCGGATTCTTCCCAAAAACAAAGTGGCAGAGCCCCAAAAGGGTCCGAAAATAAGATTAAACTTTTCAACAAATATGGATCACTTGAGGACATGGACGTGTCCGAAAATGTCCATTTTAGGGCACACAGCTTGTCGCCCACCAAAAAGGTACGGGGTAGATCCCCAATAACCCCCACCAAAAGATAGTTTACTCTCACAATATTGTACAGTGGAATTGCAGAGGACTAAGGCATAATTATAATGAGTTACAGTTATTGGTCCAGGATTGTACGCCGTCAGCAGTCTGTCTGCAGGAGACTTACTTAAATCAGACAGATCTTTTTGAACTATATCATTTCAATGCTTATAATTGTTTCTCACCTCCGGGTGACAGAGCCACTGGAGGATCTTCAATCCTAGTCAAACAGAATGTTATCCATAGCCCAATTACACTCACTACTAATCTTCAAGCAGTTGCCGTCCGACTCACTTTACATGTTACCCTTACATTATGTTCTTTGTATGTGTCACCGTCTACAACTCTTCAGAGGACCGACCTTCAAACCCTCTACGATCAACTCCCCAAACCGTGTATTATTATGGGAGATTTGAATGGCCATAACCCACTCTGGGGCGGTACAACTACGAATACTAAAGGTAAACTATTAGAAGAGTTCTGTTCAGATAACGATTTATGCTTATATAATGACGGTTCAAACACATATTTACACCCTGGTACAGGAATTTATTCTGCTCTCGACTTGTCACTTACAAATTCAGAACTACTAAATGAATTTGAATGGTCAGTCCACGATGACCTCTGTGGAAGTGACCATTTTCCTACTATCCTAAAGTCTGTAACTCCATCTGATGTTCCTCCATCATCAAGGCGGAATTTTAAAAAGGCTAACTGGGCTTTATATGAAACACTGTGTGCTGAGAAACTTAAACCCGAACGGTTTATTGACGTTGCTGATGCTATTAAATGCTTTTCTGATGCATTGAATTCCATAGCTGATGAGTGTATACCAACATCCTCTGCAGTTCCACATATTCGAAAACCATGGTTCAACGATGAGTGCAAACAAGCTAGGAAGGCAAGGAAAAAGGCAGAACATTATTTCCGTCGCCATCCTATGGTGCATAATTTAAATAAATTTTAAATTTTAAATGCTAAAGCACGGCGTACTTTTAAACAGAACAAACGCCAATCTTGGCAAAATTATGTATCTAAAATAAATTCTCGGACACCCATGTCCAAGGTATGGAACATGGTCCAAAAAATTAAAGGTAAAGGCACTAAATCTACTGTCCATCATCTTAAACATGGAGATCAATTGCTTACTGATAAATCAGATATCGCAAATAAACTGGGCGAAACCCTCGCTAAACACTCTTCCTCTTCTAATTATTTACCTAAATTCCAGCAGTATCAAAAACAACAAGAAAAGAAAACTATTAATTTCAATTCTGATAATGGGGAAGATTATAATGAAACTTTTTCTATTCATGAACTCCATACTGCTCTTGATCAGGCTCATGACACTGCTACCGGAGCTGATAACATACATTATCAACTCCTGAAGCACTTACCAGAATCCTGCCTAGAAACTCTCCTAAATATTTTTGATGATATTTGGACATCGGGTAACTTTCCTCCATCATGGCGTGACGCCATAGTAGTACCAATACCTAAACCTGGACGTGATCATACGGATCCGTCCAATTATCGACCTATTTCACTGACTAGCTGTGTTTGCAAGACCATGGAACGCATGATAAATAATCGACTTGTTTGGTACTTGGAAACTAATAACCTTATCACAGATATACAATGTCGTTTCCGTAAAAATAGAAGTACTGTCGATCACCTAGTGCGTTTGGAATCATTTGTGAAAACCGCACTAATTAAAAAACAACACGCTGTGTCTATCTTTTTTTATTTAGAAAAAGCATATGACACAACCTGGAAACATGGTATTTTAAGAGACGTACATGACTTCGGTTTGCGAGGTCGTTTGCAGCAATTCATAGCCAACTTTTTAAATGATAGACAATTTCAGGTCCGAGTGGGTTCTACCCTGTCTGATCATTACAATCAGGATCAGGGTGTTCCACAAGGCAGTATTTTATCTGTCACACTTTTTGGTATAAAGATAAATAGTTTATCGAAAGTTTTAAATGATTCTATTGATGGTTCGTTATTTGTGGATGATTTTAATATTTCTTGTCGTGGTAAAAATATGAATACGATAGAGCGGCAGTTGCAGTTGTGCTTAAACAAAATAAATAAATGGTGTCTTGAAAACGGCTTTAAATTTTCTAAATCGAAAACTAATTGCATACATTTTTGTCGTAAATATAAACCACATAAAGACCCTGAACTATCTCTAGATGGCACTCCCATTAAAGTTGTCAAGGAGGCCAAGTTCTTGGGATTAATGTTTGACTCACACCTAACGTTTCTGCCTCATATTAAATCTCTGAAAACTAAATGCCTGACAGCACTTGATTTGTTGAAAGTGGTATCAAATTCTAAATGGGGAGGTGATCAAGCTACCCTCCTCCATCTATATCGATCACTTGTCCGTTCTAAACTTGATTATGGCTCCATTGTCTATGGTGGAGCCTGCAACAGCAACTTAAAATTATTATATTCTGTTCATCATCAAGGTCTAAGACTTTGTCTTGGGTCCTTTAGAACCTCTCCTGTTGACAGTCTGTATGGTGAAGCCAAGAGCCATCTCTTACACAACGCAGTATAAAATTATCTTTACAATATATAACAAAGCTATACTCTAACGAATCTAACCCTGCATATAACTGTGTTTTCAATCCTCTCTACGAGGACTTGTACAACAAGAAGTCTTCTCTTGTTCCACCTCTCGGGCACAGAATTAAACCCTTTCTTTCTTCGGCTGGCATTGAGCTGGAAAACATAGCTCCTTCCCGTCTTCGTTCTTCTCCTCCTTGGCAGATGGTTAGGCCGACCTAACATTAACTACATTTAAAAAAACAGAAACTAATGAATTACAATACAAACAAGAATATCATCAATTGAAACATAAATATAGCAATTATAAATCCTCATTTACAGATGGGTCCAAGGACGGTGGCGCAGTGGTTTGTGCCACTGTCATTGGATCAAGAACAATATCTTCCAGATTACCAGATAATAGTTCTATTTTTACAGCAGAAGCTAACGCCATATTAACAGCTCTTAAATATATTCAAAGACATCCTAAACATAAACAGTACATAATCTATTCAGACTCTCTTTCTTGCCTTCAGGCTATTAAACACCTAGCATGTAAACATCCACTTTTAATAGAAATTATTGAACTTTATAACTATCTTGCGACTGGACAATACGACATCGTCTTCTGTTGGTTACCCAGCCATGTTGGAATCTCTGGTAACACTTTGGCTGACCTTGCTACTAAGGCAGCGCTCAACAAATCTGTGACACCACTTCATATTCCCTATACTGATTATAAAGCTACAATTAGATCATACATCCGTGATCTGATGCAGAAGAAGTGGGACACCCAAGTAGGTATCAATAAATTACATGCAATAAAACCATATGTTGGTTACACCTACTTGGGTTGTCAGTCCAGATTTGAATAGGTCATACTACGACGATGTCGTATTGGCCACACTAGGTATACGCATGAATATCTTTTGAAAGGTGAGGATCCTCCGTTCTGCATCCCTTGTGATGAAATCATCACGGTCAAGCATGTCTTACTTGACTGTGTTGAATATTCCATCACAAGGGACAATTATTTTAAATCAAGAACTATGAAGGACCTTTTTAGTAACGTATGTTCTCATTTAATTATTGCATTTTTAAAAGAATTGAATTTATTGACTCACATGTAAATAAATAAGTATTTTATGATTGGAAGTTCAATTAGCAGCTAAGATTGTTAGTGGCTATATCCTCGAAGGGGGTTGAAGTACCGTAAAATTATTGTCCTCCTGAGAGGGTACGTAAGTCCCAAAACGGTTTAAGTCAGATTGAATCTTCCACTTTTTTTAATCGTAGAATATGTGCCATTTTAATTTGTGGCTAATCTTGCATACAGTCGCCAACAGCTGAGGGGATGGTGTAAATCCAGCCAGGGACCATGCAGGTAGCAGAGGTACTGTAAGTCCCCATGGTCCCTGGTATGGTGATCTACCCTTTGTTGTTGGCGATCTATAGCCTGTTTTTATATTGTACTGTCCAAATAGTGATACTATCATTTTTTCAAGTTTCCACGCTAGTTTTAATACTAACTGTGATAATCTAGTGGTTTTACTGTCCTTCGTAGACAGGTTCGTCATACTATCCATATGTATTCTTTTTTGTCATATATGTTCTCGTCACGATATGTCTGCGATATTGCCGATGTGACGTTAAATATTAACTCACTCACTCACTTTCCAGCCCGAATGTCATAGCCGGGTCCTCAACAGCAGTATTGGCAGACAGCACCTCCCAATGGCTACAGCACGTAGGCAGTCCCGAAGTGTCCCTCTGTCACTCCCTGGAAGCCAGATGGGTAGGCCAAAGGTGCGGAGAGCAACACCGCTCGGTGGAATTGCCTTCAAAGCCCCAGTTCCAGTCACAGTCGACGTCCCAGCAACAAAGGCCTGTCAGTTTCCCAACTGCTTGCACCAGTACACTCACCAGTGGCGTCAAAGACAGATCCGACTCCACTTTTTCCAAGTGTCAAACCTTATAAGAAGGTACACTCTGAACATCAGACTCAACACTCATCAGCCAACACAGGACCAGGACATGTCATAAGTGGACAAACTATCTCGAGATGTGTTTAACTGTTGATTTCTTGTTCATGTTGTCATCACTTTGTGGTATGTTTAAATGCTCTGTTGCATTTTCCAAGTGCTTCTAAAGAACATTTTATGGTGAATGAATCATCTTGCTAGGTATTACACATGAGTTATAACGGTAAATATTTGTTGTGAAGATTGCAAAATAGAGCTGAAACATATTTATTTACATCAGTATCAAATATCATTTCATACATCAGTAATATTTGTTCCCACTTTTTGGCTTTGATCATAGCACATTGCCATAGCACTAAATACATCTTCAGATACACTCGTTGCCTTTTTGCTTCTGCAGTGTCTCTGATCCTGGACCTGAACCCTGCTGCCATTGTTTTGCAGACAGACGGCTCCACGACTCTCCTTGCTGAGGGGATCCTGCAGTTGGCAATCAGTTCAACATTTGACGGATCCCTTCTTGAGAAGAGTTTCATTAAATATTAACGAAGGACAAATGCATCATCTGCAAATATTAAGTAAGGTATATCCAGATCATCATTTGGCAATGGTTCATGTTCGGGCAAGGATATACTGCCATCTTCTGTACACGCCTTCAACTCTGAGGCAATCAAGACACCTGACAAATGACCCAGACCTTCGAGGGTCAGCCCACAGAAATCTGTAATTAGCATCTACAAGGACCAATAACACAATGAGGGAGAAACCTTTGTAGTTGTGGCAGAGGGTTCCACTACCATGTGGCTTACGAATCGCGATGTGGTTTCAATCAAAGGCACAACAGAGAGGGAGAATCTTTCTGTGCTCGAATTACCGACTAATGGTCTGATGAAAACCGTTTCTGTTTTCATCTTCTTTTTAGGTTCATGGTCCTTTCTCTGTTGATAGATACATGTGTCCTATATCATATGTTGTTGCAGACAAGAAGTAATTGTGCAGCTGTGAGATGAGAATCAGCTGTCATCGTCAGTTGTTATGACCCAGAATCGCGACCATTTTGTGCTTCGGAAGCCACTTTTACGTGGCTTACGCGACGTTAATCGGTAATAGTCGCGTGTAATTGGCAATAACGGCAATGAGTCTTCGATATCGTAAGCCTTTCACTGTTTCCGTCAGCATCGTGAGGAATCGGGAGTGAATCGAAGATATATCGTTGCAGAAACATGAATTAAACGTAGCCAATCGTCTAATACTGGGTGAAATCAAGAACGGGTGTTCAGTCGCAATGTTACTGGCATTTACACACAGTCTACATCTACAGTCTCTTCATCGTCTATTACGTAGACGTACAGTAGATACTAAGTGAGTGAGTTCAGTTTTCCATCGCTTTTAGCAACATTTGAGCAATATCACGGCGGAGGACACCAGTAATGGGCTTCACACATTTTGCCCATGTGGGGAATCGAACCCGGGTCTTTCGCGTGATGAGCGAACACTGTAACCACTCGGCTACCCCACCGCTCCCCAGTAGATACTGCGTAGAAATGGAATATGAGAACAAAAACAGGCTGATTAGGAACGATAACATCATAGATGACGAATCGTCGCTATTGATAGGTCATAGCCCAGTGGAATGGGAGTACAGCATATGACACCCCGGTGTGATGTCTGAAAGAAGAGCCGCACGGTAGTCCTTCAACAGGGGCACCCGTGGCGAGCCACCTCCTCGTGGTGGGTGCTGGGTAACGCCAAGAGCTCGCCGACACCCCCGTAGTGGACCCGGGGGGATATTTGGTCCACCAACCCGTTTGCCGTGGGTTGCGGCCCTGTGTCGGCGGAGGAGGGGATCCTGGTGGTTGAGGGCAATAGGAGCTTGCAACCGTGTTCCTGTTGCTCAATACACCACTTTGGCCCTGAGTTCGCCTACACGGGTGGTCGAATGGGGCCGGTTCGACCAATCGGCTGGTCATGCCAAGCCCTGTGCATGTAGTATTATTACATTTATTAATGCACATATATCATATAGAATTGTAACTTTGCACTTGGCTTTGTTATCTCAAACATTTTTGATTTTCAAATATGTTGTTCTGAATTTTGATATGAACTTTGCCTAGAGTCTTATGCCCAGAAGGCGGTGGCTCATGGGCCAATCTGGTAGATTATTTCTTTGTAATTCTTCTGCTGGAGTATATCATCCGGGTATCCTTGATGCTGTAAGCTGGAGGCCCGCTTGCTTTAGCATTGTCCTTGTGATACTCCGTGGTAGGTGGGGAGCTCGGATGATGAACTATATTACACTAACTATGGCGTATGAAACCCCAACCAAAAAAACAAAACGTCCACTTGATATTGACCCTGTTGATACTGACCATAGACCGTCTGCATCGATTGAATATTGGCCGCGTTTCGTTGTTATTGAGACTCCTGACAAGACACCGTTAAAGTTGAACCTCTTTGCTGTATCCAAGGGTATTCAAGGTATTGCTGGGGAGGTGAAAAATATTAGACGCTTGCGTTAGGGTGCCCTGCTAGTCGAATGCGGGAAAAAGCAGCAAGCAACGAACCTGATGAACATGAAATCTTTCGTGGGCATTCCGGTCACGGTCTCTGCTCACAAGACCTTGAACACTAGTAAAGGTATCATCAGAGATCGTGATCGATTGTTTGTAGATATGTCCGAACTTGACATAGGATCAGAAATGAAAGATCAAGGTGTGCTGTGCGTCAAGCGCTTCTCGACTCGAAAGAACAATGAAACATTTCCAACAAATACATATCTGTTTACTTTCTCATGTCCAAATGCTCCTAAATCAGTGAAGGCAGGCTATTGTAACATACAAGTTGACACCTACATCCCCAACCCGCTCAGGTGTTTTAAATGCCAGAAATATGGACATGGCGTGAATACTTGCACATTGTCTGTTGTGTGTGCTCACTGTGGAGAGAAAACAGACACAACAGAAGATTGTGACAGTGATTTAAAAAAATGCACTAACTGTTCAGGCGACCATTCATCTTCTTCGAAACAGTGTCCTGTTTGGAAAGAACAAATGGAGATAAACAGAAAAAAATTTACTCAAAATATCTCCTTTTCTGAGGCAAAAAAAAACTGGTAAATAGGTCTGATTTTCCAGAAAGTTATGCTACAGTAGCAAAAACATCATCGGAGTCTACCTCTAAAATAACAAAATCATCCACAGGATGCCAGACTACCTTGACTTGGGTAAATTGCGATTCTCCACAGCTTTTATACCCTGCCATATCATCTCAGACTGAGGAATCACTTCCTAGTACCTCAAAGTCTTCTTCTGATCACAAATCATCATCTCAGTCACACTCAAAGTCTCAGTCGACAGCTGATAGTCTGTGACTGTGAAAAGTAAACCAAAGCCAAAGCCTGATGCTTCAAAACAACCAAGTGGCAGAGGTCCTAAAGGGTCACAGAACAAAATTCAATTGTACAATAAATACGGGTCTCTTGAAGACATGGACGTTTCTGATAACGTCCATTCTAGCTTGTCGCCCTCCAAACGAGTACGGGGTAGATCCCCAATAAATCCCCCTAAAAGATAGTTTATTCCAATAATATTGTACAGTGGAACTGCAGAGGATTGAGGACTAATTTGCATGAATTACAGCTATTAGTCCAAGATTTTACACCAAGAGACATATTTAAAACAAACAGATACATTTGACCTTCGTCAATTTAATGCATATCATTGTCTTGCACCTCCGGGTGATAGGGCCAATGGCGGATCATCCATTCTAGTCAGACAAAACGTTATTCAAAGCCCTGTTCCACTTAATACTAATATGCAGGCTGTTGCAGTGAGAATTACTTTACATGTAGCGTTTACGCTATGCTCTCTTTATGTTTCACCGTCTTCGACGTTTGCCAAAACTGATCTTCAGGCTCTATGTGACCAACTCCCGAAGCCCTGTATTATAATGGGAGATTTAAATGGGCACAACCCACTTTGGGGTAGTGTAACTACAAACACTAAAGGTAAATTGTTGGAGGACTTTTGTTCTGACAATGATTTATGTATTCATAAGGATGGTTCCAACACATATTTACACCCTGGTACAGGGACTTATTCTGCTCTTGACTTGTCATTGACAAATTCAGAACTACTAAATGAATTTGAATGGTCAGTCCACGATGACCTCTGTGGAAGTGACCATTTTCCTTCTGTATTAAAAGCTGTAACTCCATCTGATGTTCCTCCATCATCAAGGCAAAATTTTAAAAAGGCTAACTGGGCTTTATATGAAACACTGTGTGCTGAGAAACTTAAACCTGAACGTTTTATTGACGTTGCTGATGCTATTAAATGCTTTTCTGATCAACTGAACTCCATAGCTGATGAGTGCATACCAAATTCCTCTGCAGTTCCACACATAAGAAAACCATGGTTCAACGATGAGTGCAAACAAGCTAGGAAGGCAAGGAAAAAGGCAGAACATTATTTCCGTCGCCATCCCATGGTGCATAATTTAAATAAATTTAAAATTTTAAATGCTAAAGCACGGCGTACTTTTAAACAGAACAAACGCCAATCTTGGCAAAATTATGTGTCCAAAATAAATTCTCGGACACCCATGTCCAAGGTATGGAACATGGTCCAGAAAATCAAAGTTAAAGGTACTAAATCTACTGTCCATCATCTTAAACATGGAGATCAATTACTTACTGATAAATTAGATATTGTGAATAAACGGGGCGAAACTCTCGCTAAACACTCTTCCTCTTCGAATTATACACCTAAATTTCAGCAATATCAAAAACAACAAGAAAAGAAAACTATTAATTTCAATTCTGATAATGGGGAAGATTATAATGAAACTTTTTCTATTCATGAACTCCATACTGCTCTTGATCAAGCTCATGACACTGCTACTGGAGCTGATAACATCCATTATCAGCTGCTGAAGCACTTAGCAGAATCCTGTTTAGAGACGCTCTTGTCAATTTTTGATGATATTTGGACTTCCGGGAAATTTCCTTCTTCATGGCGTGCTGCTATAGTAGTACCAATACCTAAACCTGGACGTGATCATACGGATCCATCCAATTATCGTCCGATTTCATTAACTAGCTGTGTTTGCAAGACCATGGAACGCATGATAAATAATCGACTTGTTTGGTACTTGGAAACAAATAACCTTATCACAGATATACAATGTGGTTTCCGTAAAAACAGAAGTACTGTCGATCATTTAGTGCGTTTAGAGTCATTTGTGAAAAACGCGCTGATTAATAAACAACACGCTGTGTCTATCTTTTTTGATCTTTTGAAGGCATATGACACAACCTGGAAGTATGGCATTCTGAGAGATTTACATGATTTCGGTTTGCGAGGTCGTTTGCCTGAATTCATAGGCAAATTTTTAAATAACAGACAATTTCAAGTCCGAGTGGGTTCTACCCTGTCTGATCATTACAACCAGGATCAGGGTGTTCCACAAGGCAGTATTTTGTCAGTAACACTTTTTAGTATAAAGATAAATAGTTTATCCAAAGTTTTAAATGATTCCATTGATGGATCGTTATTTGTGGATGATTTTAATATTTCTTGTCGTGGTACAAATATGCATACCATTGAACGACAACTACAGTTGTGTTTAAACAAAATTAATAAATGGTGTCTTGAAAACGGCTTTAAATTTTCTAAATCGAAAACTAATTGCATACATTTTTGTCGTAAATATAAACCACATAAAGACCCTGAACTATCTCTAGATGGCACACCAATTAAAGTTGTGAAGGAAGCTAAGTTCTTGGGTCTCATTTTTGACTCACACTTAACGTTTTTACCGCATATTAAATCACTTAAAACTAAATGCCTGAAAGCACTTGACTTGTTGAAAGTGGTTTCAAATTCTAAATGGGGAGGCGATCAAGCTACCCCTCTCCATCTATATCGATCTCTCGTACGTTCTAAACTTGATTATGGCTCCATTGTCTATGGTGGAGCCTGCAAAAGCAACTTAAAATTATTATGTTCTGTTCATCATCAAGGTCTAAGACTTTGTCTTGGCTCCTTTAGAACTTCATCTGTTGACAGCCTGTATGTCGAGGCTGATGAACCATCTCTTGAGCAGCGACGTATAAAATTAGCTTTACAGTATGTAACAAAACTATGTTCAAATGAGTCCAACCCTGCATATAACTGTGTTTTCAATCCCCTGTATGAGGATTTATACAATAAGAAATCCTCTCTTGTTCCGCCTCTTGGTTTAAGAATAAAACCACTTATTTCTGCTGCCAGCATTGAGCTGGAAAACATAGCTCCTTCCCGTCTTCTTTCTTCTCCTAGTTGGCAGATGGTTAGGCCACAAGTTGACCTAACGTTAACGACATTTAAAAAATCAGAAACGAATGAATTACAGTATAAACAAGAATATAATCAACTGAAATATAAATATAGCAATTATAAATCCTTATTTACAGATGGGTCCAAGGACGGTGGCGCTGTGGCTTGTGCCACTGTCATTGGATCCAGAACAATATCTAGATTACCAGATAATAGTTCTATTTTTACAGCAGAAGCTAACGCCATACTAACAGCTCTTAAATATATTCAAAGGCACCCTAAACGTAAAGAGTATATAATATATTCCGACTCTCTTTCTTGTCTTCAGGCTATTAAAAATATCTCTTGCAAACATCCACTTTTAATTGGCCAGCTTGCCACTGGCCAATACGACATCGTCTTTTGTTGGTTACCCAGCCATGTAGGGATCTCTGGTAATACAATGGCTGATCTTGCTGCTAAAGCAGCACTCAACAAATCTGTGACACCACTTCTTATTCTATACTCTGATTATAAAGCTAGCATTAGAACTTACATCCGTGATCTGATGCAGAAGAAGTGGAACACCCAAGTAGGTATAAATAAATTACATGAAATAAAACCGTATATTGGTTACATCTACTTGGGTTGTCAGTCCAGTGAAGAGGTTATTTTAAGACGATGTCGTATTGGCCATACTAGATATACTCATGTCCACCTGTTAAAAGGTGAGGATCCTCCGTTTTGTATCCCTTGTGATGAGAGAGTCACGGTCAAGCATATTCTGCTTGACTGTGTTGAATTCTCCATCACAAGGGATAAATATTTTACAGTTAAAACAATTAAGGATCTTTTTACCGGCGTTAATTCATATTTAATTATAGGTTTTTTAAAAGAAATTGATTTTTTGATGGAATTTTGAATGTTATGTTGTGTAAATAGATGTATTTTAATGAGTGGTAGTTTGGATTAGTAACTTGAATCGTTGGTGGCTGTACCCTCAAAGGGGGTTGAAGTATTGTAGAATTATTGTCCTCCTGAGAGGGTACGCAAGTCCACAAACATTCACAGTAAATTTAAGTCTACCAGGATTTTAATCGTAGTATTCATGTGATTTTAATTTCGGCTAACTCTTCATACAATCGCCAGCAGCTGAAGGGATGGTGTAAATCCAACTAGGGTCCATGTAGGTAGCAAAGGTACTGTAAGTCCCCATGGTTCCTAGTGTGGTGATCTACCTTCAGTTGTTGGCGATCTATAGTCTGTTTTTATACTGTATTGTCTATATAGTGCTATTAGTTTTAACTTTCCATGCTAGTTGTAATTACAATTGTGATATTCTAGTTGTTTTACTGTCCTTCGTCGACAGGTTTTTATGATGTATATATGCTCTTTTTCATTGTTGAATGTTCTCGTCACGATATGGCCGAGATATTGCCGATGTGACGTTAAATATTAACTCACTCACTCACTCACTCCTTCAACAGAGAGTTAAAGGGTGTTTCGGTTGCTGCACGATCTGACATGGTATTTCTTATACTGCTTGCTATGTGGTTCCCAGTGTTTGTCGCAACAGTTACACAGATTAGAGACTATTTCTTTGAGGGTCAATAAATAAATAAATAAATAAATAAATAAATAAATAAATAAATAAACATTTCAGCTACCGTAGCTATTGATCGAATGGCGATGGGTCTAAGGCCTACTAAATTAAGAACGGCTCTTATGACAGGTCCTACATGTGAATAACCTACATTTTCAGCTAAAAGATGCAAAACGCATTTAAAACCGTCTCGTCACTGTAAGCTCTCCTTTTCATTAAGTTGAAGTCTTTGACGGTTCCAATGGGGATGTCGATTCTAATTCTGTAATGAAGCTATCGATGTCCATTTGTAACTGGTCACACGTTTTGCAGTCAGTCTGTGTCTGAAGATGAGTATTAATAAAGCGTTTGGTGGTTATGTGGGAAGTGCGTTTATCTTTCTGTTGTTGTCCGTAGTTGGTGTAGCATATCTGTCTGTTCTTTCACTTTCGCAGCATGTTTATTGCTTTGTGATTTTAACTTGGAGGAGTAGACACCTTGAGAGATAGACGATTGGTGGGAATGTGAACTGGAATCGGTCCTGGGATTATGAATGGACACGGATTTAGCGGCAGAGGAGAGGAGCATGTGGAGTGGGAGTGAAGAAGCAGAAAGTCACTGCTATTGGAATCGCGGTGGATTTTAACAGATGGTATGGGTGTTATAAAAGCCGTTGGAGATATTTCATTTGGGATTTAGGAAGTAGAAGACTGAAGAAGAAGTGGGTTGGTGGGCCAGGGGTTTGGAACAAGGGAAAACATATGGAAGCCAGGGTGTTGTAATATATAGGAACAGAACTAAAAGACTGAAGAAGAAGTGGGTTGGTGGGCCAGGGGTTTGGAACAAGGGGAAACACATGGAAGCCTGGGTGTTGTAATATATAGGAAGTAGAACTGAAAGACCGAAGAAGAAGTGGGTTGGTGGGCCAGGGGTTTGGAACAAGGGGAAACATGTGGAAGCCAGGGTGTTGTAATATATAGGCAGTTGGGTTGACTGTTACGAGGAATTGAGGCATGTAAAATCCGTTGGAGGCCCGTGTGGAGACGAAGGATTATTTGCGCCTGGGCTGGGATAGACTACAGCAGTTTGTCATGGTCTGCGTTGGGTTGTCATTTCCAATGGCTTTTGCAGAAACTGTGCCAATGTAATTTTCTGTTATGGGTGTTTTGCTCTTTAGAAAATTCCTTCTCTTCCTATCCTATTTTGGTATTTAATGTCCTGCTTGTTTACCAGGTTGTTAAACGTTAAGCAGTATGTTAGCAAGTTGTTAGAGACATTCCAGGTGGAAGACTAACCCCAGAGTAATGAATGCCACATCCATAGTGGAATTAGTTTGGGGTCATTTGTCCGTGTGTCTGTTTCCAGACCAGCTCCTTTGAAACACGTTTTTTCCATTATTGCCATATGGAAAACGATACCAGACATTTATGAATATATGTCTTGTTATATCCGCGTAGGACATTTCATAACATAATTATTTTTTATAGATTTAAAACTTACACATCGACGAATAATGGCGACGCTATGTTGAAAACGGACCAATGAAATTATTAACCCTTTTCATATATCGCTAAGGTAGAAACACATTTCAGTGCACATTTTCTACCAAATTTGTGAAAGAATCCCCAGAGTACAGGTGTTCATAGAAAACCCCCAAAATTCTCTAGTTTCATTCCTTTATTCGTGCCACAGTAATCATCATCATCATCATACACAAAGTACATAAAAGCATATATTATGTGTAAATAAAGACTGTATTATAAACATTTGTTACATGTACATGTACATGTAATAAAAAGCACATCGGCGTACATCACTTCAGCTGCCATTTTGATCACTCACGAGTGAGTTTCATGCAAAAAGTGGAACAATTCATAGACAGAAAAAGACACTGGTGGATTTCTGTATTTTGGAATTGTATGAAAACTCGGTTTTGCGGATAAAGTATGTCAGTTTTGACAACTTTACAAAGCCTTGAGATTGGACACTGGGCAATATGTCAAGATAACGGACTAGAGCGTTGCAGCTCTCTTTTGCACCTTCTATGGTAGGTATACGTGGCGGTTGTGGAAGAGACTCTGTCTGGCTCCCCGTATTGAATCAACATGGGGCAAGAGGCGACTAGCGGGATCGGGCGGTCAGGTTCGCTGACTTGGTTGACACATGTCATCGGTTCCCAGTTGGGCATATCGATTCTCATGCTGCTGCTCACTGGATTGTCTGATCCAGACTCGTTTATTTACAGACCGCTGTCATATAGTTGGAATATTACAGAGGGCTCTGTGAACTAGGGTAGAGAGCCTCACCACCCGATCCCGTTAGTCGCCTCCTACAACAAGCATGGGTAGACACAAAAACAAAGACAAAAAACAAAACAAAACAAAACAAACAAAAAACAAACAAACAGAAAAACACACAAAACAAACAGTAAAGAAACTTTGAACAATACGAAAAACCAACTGAATATTTCATCTCAATAGAAAAACAGTTCTTAGATAAAACAAAAACAAAAGTAGATATAGTACCATAGTGGGATGCAACCGGAATGACTGAACACGTTAAATCACATTATAACTCTCTTTACACAATAGTACTGCAATAATAAATGGACTGTGAATTATTATTCACCATTACCGACATTCCGAGGTTAACAAGTGAGGAATCTAACAGTCCCAAACTGAAACTCCAATACTTTGAGATTCCTAACACACTAAAGAACATAGGACTGAAAAGAGCCCGGGCCCATCAGAATTCAGAACTAAATTCTATGAGTTCTTTTGGAAAGATATAGCCGAAAACTCTGCTTTCCAAAAAAGAGATTTGTCACGAAGCCAGAACATGAGATAACATGCATCACGCACACCTGAAAAGGACTCGTCAAAGGATAAGATATATATAGAATATAGGTCAATTTCATCATATAAGAGAGCGTCCATAAGAATAGCGGCATGCATTAAAATTACCTAGTATTTTTACTGAAGACCAAAAGAAGCTTTATGAAAGCAAAAGCAAAAGAACAAAGCAAAAGAACAGCTAATTATGTTTCAGCTGAATACATTTGGGCGCACAGTAATATTTTGATTAGCAAAACGAATTCTACACTCAAACGTAGCAACTGTAAAAGGCGTTAATGATATTTGACAAATGATGGCTCATTTCTCAATTTCCAAACTTTTATAAATGGAAAACTAACTTCTTGGAATATACAGGTTTGAAGAATAAAGGAATATAGTACAACCATTCTTCAACATTTCACAAGCAATTCATTACGCCCTTTCTGTCTATGATCTGAAAATCTGACTACCACAGGAGGTACATGATACTACATGACCAGAAAGAGACAGAATGTGTGGGCATATCACGTCAGTAGTGAAAATACGGGAAATTGATATTGGATCAAATGTAAGTGGAGAAGTGTGGACAATATATAACGTTATTCCATTTTGAAGCATGGTTAGTTCAAATCAATGTTGTGTCAATATCATATATCGCCAGGAGCAAGCACACGCTCCGAAACGTCTTGTTATTCACAATAAAGAAGTTGACATCCGTAAATACGGCTTTTTCTGACCCTGATGATGTTGATCACTGGATGGTTCTTTACAAACTGTCGCATATAGCTTGACGAGTACGGCGCTACATAAAGGGCACAAAATGTAAAGTATAATCAGCTATTTGCAGTTCTTGATCGAAATTCACCTTGACAGCCAAACCATTACAATATTGAACTTTCCACGGTTTCGCAAGATCCAACCTCAAATACGCTCAATTATCAAACCATACTAAACGTTGAGTCACTGAAAACAATTCCGGTTTCATAAATGAAATGTTCCCTATGTGTCTCTACAGAATACTCTCAGGGAGGATACATGGTGACAGAAAATGTATAGGTTAATTCTGATAGCATGATCTAGTCGTTGTGCCCGTTTCCACGTCATACGTTGAAACACTTGCAGCACCCGTCAACAGCGAACCAGGACACTCCGTATTCCAACCCGCTCTGCCACACTAGAGTAACGTAGGTTGTTGTCGTTGAACAATTGCAGAAGTCACATCCATTTGGTTGTCTGTAACAGAATGAATCATTATTCAGTGTTGTTGAAGGCATCAGATACGGGGCAACGGATGTTATTGGCATTACTTATGTCAACGTGCCGACCTTTAAGCTAATGAATTGTAAGTGAGTGAGTTTAGTGTAATGAATGTGTTGTGAATGACAACCAGAGGATGTTATCTTCACATTGCTTTAACCTTAATGTCTCATAGAGTCAAGGTCAGTGTATGCTCACAAATCTTACGCCAGAGGATTAATGTAGTCGTTGTCTTATTATGTGGTACACACGTGCATGATTCTTTACGGATGAACTGCTTTGCTTCAAAGCCTATTTGATCTCTAAAGACGGCTATGGTTCTGTTCACACCCAGTACATCCTCCAAATAATCTGGTGAAGGAAAGGTTGTCGTTCTGCACGATGAGACATATTCGTGTGAACATGTGGAGAGAAAATAGTGATTACATTAGCAGCAACGAATTGTAAAATTAAATAAAAATATGTTTGACATCAGCATGAAAAATTAGGTACTGTTACGAGACTGTTTTCTGTAATTTGTATTATTACAGATTAAGTGATACAGGTAGATATTATTGGGTCACATTTCGTATCATCGGTTGTTTTAGCGCCACACCTTTAAATTAGCGCTTTAGAGTTGTCCCCCTTGGTGTGTTTTTACTGTTGGTTAACGAGACCGATCGCGAAGCTTCGATACTTCACTGGAAAGCTCGGGAATCATTGACTGTGTGTATATAAGGCTAGTTGTTGTGTTGACTACACACACGGAGTTACACTCGCAATTTTAGTTTAGTTGTGTCATTATTCGACCTACCAACATCTGTCTGCCTCCTCGTCAAGCTTAGCTATGATGCATAGTGTTCAATAACATGAACGCTATGGCGCACCTCCACAGGCCGCAATGGTGGAAAAACTTACATGAATGGCTTCTTTGTACTTATACATACATGCGCGTCCTATTAGTCTTGTCAAAGTATTAAAAAATAAATATTTGCAAGCCATCAAACATCTCAGGCGATCGATTTTGGGGTTTCCCTGCTCAAAATAGCAACACAGATTTTTTCCGCGCAATAGCCGTAACGAATGCACGATTTCCACCCTGTGGAGGTGCGGCTTAGAGTTCAAGTTAGTGAACAGTATGTATCTTAGCTACGTCAAGCTTGACCTACATTCAAGACAGCTCGCTTGAAAGATTTAGTAGAACTATTTCTCACTGAAAGTCAAGACCTTGGTGAGTTGATATAATATTGGTGACACATTACTTTAGATTTGACTTAGTTGCATTGTACTAGAAACCTCTATCGTGAAACTTTGTGTCTTGATATTTTTCTGCTCAATAGATAATATTGAATTTTTTTACAAATTTCTGTTATCTTTTGCTGGTTCTGAGGGGATTTCTTATACCTCATGTCACGGCAAAATATTAACCGTAACAGTACGTATGAGGCTATTAAAACACGATAAGGAAAAATCTTTCAATGGAAAAAAAAATATTGTTGCACAAACCAAATATCATGATTACCACCATGCATTGGAAAATATAAGCATGAAAGTTCCAAGTTTTTCTGGAATGTGTACATCAATGTATCTGGTTACTGATCAGACGCCAGCAGCTGAAGAGTTGATATGAATCCTGCTAAGGTGCATGCAGGTAGCAAAGGTGCTGTAAGTCACCATGGTCAATAGTATGGTGATCTGCCTTCAGTTGTTGGCAATCTATAGCCAGTTTATATGTTGTACTGTCCAAATAGTTCTATCATTTTCGGGGAAGCAGTTTCAGTTGCTCAGATGTAATCTTTAACTGCGAACAAGTTATCCGAATGCATTGCAAAGATTGTTAGCTGTCACATTTCTGTTTGCTGGGATTTAGTCATATTGTAGTTTAAATATTGGACCTGGACATCCTGATCAGGACGCACATTTATTTATGAATCTTGGTCCTTTAGGTCCCACGGCGTTTCATGGTTAAGGCGCTGCGTATGCGACCAGGGGATGTCTTTATATGACTGAACAGTGCCGAAGCGACGTAAAACGATCACCCAACGACGCACAGTTTCTGTTCGAAGTCTTACTTTATTACGAAATCACAAATTTGCAGTGCCGATGTGACGTTCGATTTTCTCACTCATTCATTATTACGAAATCAAGTCATGTTTAGTTGAATGTTGTACATCGAGAATTCGATTGAGCGCTACACATTATATTGATGAATATACTAATGCAGTGACGTATTCACTGAGATACAGAGTGTTAAGTCTCATTTGCTCACGTTATGCAACAGGCGTGGTGTAGTGATTCCTCACTCTGGGTATTCGCCGCTGTAGGGGACGGGAGAAGAGCAGAACACTGCTGGGACACAGTGCTCCTAGTCACATTAGGAAATGACGTCATCGGTGTTGAAGGACGACCAAGCTTCTCGAAAGCTTCCTGTTCCGCTGGATACCGGAAGTAGCCAGGGAATCGTTCTCTTAGTGTTGGTTCCTTGGTTCGCACTTGTGATCTAGGAGGAAATAATTTAGTAAATTATCATCACAGGGATTTTAACTTATTTGACCGGAAATACACAAAAAACCCAATATATCTGAAAACTCAACGCCGGATTCGACTTTTATTGCAGACCACAGACACTGGAAGGGACAGGGAACTTGGTTACAGTGAGAGTGGAGTGTTTGTGATTATTGCGATACGTTTGAGTCGTTGATAAACATTGTTTTATTGTGACAAATGGTCCCATAAAAAGTGCAAATGTAATACAAAGTGTTCCAGTGAGGGTTTATCCTTTTTCATCACAACGCATGTGTTGTTTTATCTGCGAAAAGAACCGTACGTATCAATTTCGATGAATCGGTCAAATATCACAGAACTTCGTGATTGCGAAATTCATGTAACGGAAAATTCATTCAATGTCACAGATAATACCCAATCCCAAAACATACGTGATGGGGTATGATTCGTCTAATCTGGTCAGCGAATCGAATTTGGACCTAATGTTAGTAAACTTTGATTTAACTCTCTTGTAATATTTATTTTCTAGGCATACAGGCCAAGTATTACCATACCCTTCCCGTGATGATACTAAAATCACAAAGACTCTGTGACATATCGCCAAGCGTCTGTTGCAAACAGCACAAAGACTCCACTCTCACTGCAACAAAGTTCCCTACCAGTGATTTAGCTGGGCTTTTGTTAAGTATGGCATTAAACAAGAACAAAATAAAAGAAACTCATATATCACAGGGATAAGTATTTTATATCATCTTCTTTGAATTATCCTATTAGCACTGTAAGTGCTGATACAGTTTTGTACTTTTAGGAAGAAATACCATAAATTTTGATTGTTTTCAAAATTGGTGTATTCCATTTGATAACTGGCACTGTTAAGGTCCATACCCTCTGAGATGGATGAATTAACGTAAACGTCTTGTCATCCAAAGCAAAACCACTAAGCGTCTAAACTAGCTTCTTAAAGGGACATTTGTTTCTGCTTTGTTTTTAATCGTAGAACATATATTCTTTTGATTTCGGTTAGTGTGTCAACAACCGCCAATAACTGAAGAGAATCTGATCATGTAAATTATGCATGGGGCGATACAAGTAGCCACTGTAGTGTCTGACCGAAGGTCCTTAGTAAGGTGAGCTACATCTATATTTTTACCAGACGGTAGAGAGCCTAAAAGCCTTCCAGTCTTCTATTTTTTTTCAAATAAAATATCTTCTTAAATTTTTAATTTAGTTAGCGTATTTCAGACATGTCTTTTACTACGAAAGATATATCAGTGTAATCGATGTACAACTGTACGGAGGGTACTCACGTTTGGGAACGATGTACCAGTAGGGACGTCAGTGCTACACTGACGAGGAGGAGTAGAACAACCAACAGGAATCCCTGGAACAACGGACACGCTTGGTTGGACACTGACCAAAAGTAGGGAACTTACACGGCAATAATTTTGACAATGTTTACTACCTGTGTGATCTGAACATTTCTGGCTTCCATGCCTTTCTCTTTGTCAACTCGGCTTCCTCATTGTCGCACTCAAGAAATATAAGAAGTTGTTAGCCTCGATTAAATATGTACAGACCGCTGCCATATAGCTTGAATATTGCTGGGTGCGGCGTAAAACTAAACTCACTCATTCGGAGAGCAAGAATCAATTCAGTAGAGAGGACTTACTATAAACAATGGTCTGTTTGCGGCATTCATTTTCTTTTCTTCCACGTTCATTTGTTCCATTCCTGAAAACACACGTGCATAGTAACTGTCATTGACGTTTGTTGATGTAACACTACAGTGCGTGCGTGCGTGTGTGTGTGTGTCATTCTATCCGTGTCTTTATATGTCAGGGAGCATGTGTGTGTGTCTTTTTATCCGTGTCTGTATATGTCAGGGACCATGTATGTGTGTCATTCTATCCGTGTCGGTATATGACAGGGACCACGTATGCCTGCGTAAATGTGTGCAGATAGAAATGTGTGAGAATGTGGTTTCGTACGTGTTTTACTGTGCTGAGTGTGTGTGTCTTTGTGTGTCTGCCTCAGTTATTAGTCACACTCCCATCCCATCCCCCTGTCTCTCTTTCACAGACACTCATAACACACAAACTCACAGAGACATATGTAAAACAGAAAAGTACCAAGCAGAACAGATATAATATATCATGGTCAAGCATTATGTGTGGTTATCTTATCAGCTATTCGTTCTTCCAAATCCCTGAAGAGATGCGATGCAGTATGTGAGTATGTTTATGTAGGTATATAGTCAACACATGAAACACATTCATAACTCATTAAACGCACAAACTGAAATATAAATACGCTGTATATATGATACGTTAAGATACGTCGAGAATATCTCGAATTCAGCTATTTCCTTATCATGCTATCATGGAAATCTTGATATATAGCAAGCGGTTCAAGAGCAACTACAGTGTACGCCACCACACACCAGCTACTCCACCACCCCACCAGCTACTCCACCACCTCACCAGTTACCTTTCTACCCTACCAGTTACTCCACTACTCTACCAGCTACTGCACCACCCTACATTCTATTCCAGTACTCAACCAGCTATTCCAGAACCCCTACAGCTACTCTACCTCCCCGTCTGCTACTCCACCTTTCCCCCAGCTATTTCATAACCCTGACAGGCTACTTCATCCCCTGCAAGGTACTCCACCATCCCAACACTACTCCACGACTGTATCAGCTACTCCACCACCGCACCAGCTACTCCACCACCCTACAAACAACTTCACTACTCTACCACCTAGTCCATCACCTTACAAACTATCCAGTACTCTA
The DNA here is from genome assembly GCF_037392515.1 of Haliotis asinina. Taxonomy (NCBI): domain Eukaryota; kingdom Metazoa; phylum Mollusca; class Gastropoda; order Lepetellida; family Haliotidae; genus Haliotis; species Haliotis asinina. Next base: position 7,204,622 of record NC_090290.1, on the reverse strand, counting down.
CCAGCTACTGCACAACCATACTACCTACTCCACTAGTCTGCAAGCTACTCCACTACTCTACTAGCTATTCCACCATACTAACAGCTACTCCACCACTCTACCAGCTATCCTACCACCCCACCACCTACTCCACCACCCCGCAAGCTACTCCATCATCCATGCACCTACTCCACCACCCTCCAGCTACTCGACCAGCTACTCACCTTAAAACTTACCCAGCTACACCATACCCCTACCTCACCTTTCTCTCAGCTACTCCACTACCCTGCAGCTGCTCCACCTCCCCACCAGCTACTCCACCAGCCACTCCACCACCCCACAAATACTCCACTGCTCTGAAAACTACTCCTTCTCCCCAACCGCTACTCAGCTGCTCTGCCAACTCCCCTTTCTACACCCCAGTAATTCCGCCACCCTATCGGCTACCAGCTACTATACACCCCATTTCCACCCCACTTCTCAGCCAGCGTTCCCACTCCAATCTTTCTCACCACTTCTCTACTGTCAGGTTAGCTAATCCACCACTCCACTACCAACCCCTCTACTATTTACAAGGACAGCCGTTCCTCTATCCATCCCACCAGCTTTGTCACTAACTCACCAGCTACTCCCAAACCTTTCTCGCCTTATTTACCAAACCGAGACATGCTAGAAAATACTACACTGAGGCACATAATTCATAAATAAGCTTAAGTCTTTCTGTCTAAATCTAGAACACTTCTAAATATAGCATACACGAACCCCAACTGGCATACACGAACCCCAACTGAATGCACGGCAAGTTGAAACATTCTTGTACAACGCGTAATACTAACTAAAGTGCTAGAGACCCGTGAAGGTCCGAGGTAGAATAGGCCTTGAGCAACCGAGGCTATTCTACCCCGGACCTTCACGGGTCCTGACTGAAAGAGGAAACATTACCTGAAAGATGTAGTCGTTCTGCACAAGGAGTTCCCGTAGAACCATCGGTATTTATTGGATCAAACAAGGAAGATAAGACATGGGGTCTTTCTTTTGATTGGCCATCGTGCGAAACTAAATATATATTTGGATCAAGGAAGTTTTATTCAAACCGGATGCAAACTCAGTCTGAACAGCCATTCTTTGTTCTTTTTTTCTTTCCCACGAAAAACAAGCGCAATCACCATTGTCCCAACACTCACGATCTATCCCAAACGTATTGTTAACCGTTATATTACATGACAGGTTTCTGTTCTCCAGGAGTCCGGGCGGGTCTGTATAATATGACTCAAACTGCTTTTAAGAATACCCGATATCCTAATGAATACAAGATAAACATTTTTTACGCCTCCACTCACAGTAAACAATCCGAAAAATCATCTCTGGACAGCTGTTGGTTGTGAGGAATAATTCATAGCAACATTGTTCTATGTCTAGATAAGCGCCTCCATGTATGGTCTGTTTACGGCGAAAACGTAGCGATGAATTTTAATTTGAAAAAAATGTAAATCATATAAAATGAAATTAAGATTGCGAATCCTCATTTGAAAATATGAAAATCTAAATCTAAGAATGTTCTTCAACTAAGGGTAAAAGGTGTTTAACAAACGATCGAAGTTTCAAATCTACTATTTGGCGTGTATTACGAGGGGTATGCAAATTAAATGAAACACGAAGAACAAGGAGGGTTGGTAACGCTCATCACGTACAGCACGTGCTTTTGTGTAACTGTTCCAACAACTACACTTACCCTCTTGTATTACAAACCAATAATAGGGCTTTAAACGATGGTCGTTTGTTAAAACAACTTGAATAAAATCCTCGACTTAAGTTTTTAAATTTGAGGATTCGCATTCTTAATGTCATCTTGTTCTTGTGACGACATGCCTAGAATATTTCGATTTGACGTGAGGCATGACCTCATTCACTAATGCATAGGCTTAAAGAAATCACAACTGATGAAACGAGTGTTTTTCTTAACAGACTCAATATTTTCACTGACAAAGTGTGACCAAGCTGATGTATATATATTCGACCTTTCCAGTGTCGCCCAAATGGCCACACATTCTATCTTGACCTTTGAAAGAAAATCTTGTAATGACCCAATGAAAACGACACGCACGTGCTCTTGGACATAACGAGCGAAAAAAGAAGATTGTTTTCATTTCTTGCACTTGCCTCAAAGGTTTAACTTATTGATTGATCTGACCACTCTCGTCTTCTGCATCGGCCTATCAGCTTGTGTCAAAGACCAGTTTGTGTTAAAATATTTGTTAACATATGTTTCTTTGAAGCTTCTAAAAGCAGCACAACACAATAACTCAAGCATACTACCAACTGACCTCCTAATCTCTTACTCTTCTACAAAGTAAGCCACCGCCCGGGGTTCTATATGCTGAGCTACTGCACTATACAGCTGTCTAAGCTAATATAAAACCAAGCTACCCTTTATACCAGTATCTCGACTACTAGCCCGCTAAAAGTACACACTACTCACCGCCGACAAAGAATATTTTAGAATTTTTATTGTCTACAAATCTTTTCATTCATTTCAGTAGTGAGTCTCATTTCAGTAGTAAGATTTGTATTTTGTTTATAAATACTTTTATTCATTTCACTTTTTAGAACTTTATTTTTAAAAAATCCTTTTCATGCATTTCATATTTTTGGATATAACTACTTGCTTTGAATTTACTTCTGTGATAATCTAGTTTATTTACGTCATTTGTAGAAAGGTAAGTATAATATCTATCTTTATTTCTGTTTATTTATCAATTTTCAACTTTCACAGTCACTTTATGGTTGAATGTTAGCTCACTCACTTACTAGACTACGCCAGTATTCCACTATCATGTTAATCTTATACCAGTCTTCTCAACAACGGTAACCCTTTAACCGAATACCCCACCACCCCCTAACCCTACTAAACCTTTACAATGTGACCCACCACCACAAAATACTCAACAACTCAAACACTCCCTGGGATTTCCACCCAGATACCCCGATAGTGAATGTCGTTCACCTCTGTGTTAAATGCTCTTTCGTGACTAGCCGAGTTAAACTGGCACCCACATATTATTCACGGTTTCATGCACATGCTCTGTGAATGGGCTACATTCTCAATTACCGTATGACTATACTAGGTTCGGCACCCGTGAAGAGCCACCTCCTCGTGGTGGGTGCTGGGTCACGATAAGCGCTCTTCTCCCGTGTGGACCCGGGGCAGAATGTGTCCACAGCACCCCATTGCTGGTCGTAAGAGGCGACCAAATTGGGCAACCTGTTTGCCGTGGGTTGCGTCCCGTGTCGGTGGAGGACGGTAGTCTGGTGGTTGAGGGCACTGGGAGCCTGGGACGTGTTCCTTTTGCTCAACACACCACTTTGGCCCTTACTTCACCTAGACGGGTGGTAGAATCGGCCCGATTCTATCAATCGACTGGTCACGTCGTGCACTGAGCATGGACACATTCATCTTGAAAATGACAAATGTGAAAATGATTTTGAATGATTTGAATGAATATCATCCATAACCAGCTGTTCTCTTCAGTTTGCCTAGAGTCCTATCCCAAAGGCGGTGGCTCATGGGCCAATCTGGCAATAAAGACCTCTGAATTCTGTGTTTCTCCAGAAAGGTGTCAAGGGCGAACCAGCCTGGCATTCTTCTGTTTGATTCCATAGCTTTTCAAGTTTTTATTAGCTGGAGTATAACATCCCTGTAGCCCTGGTGGTACAGACTGGTTTCCGCTGTTTCACCGTCCTCGTTGACACTCCATGGTGGGTGGGGAGCAGGGATGTCGAACGCTTTTCCTACACCATGGCACTTTCTATTCCATCTGGTTCATCCAAACATAAACGTCGATATGTGGAGTCTACATCGTCTGATGAAGGATCTTCTGATATTGTTGACACGTGGCCGAGGTTCATAGTTATCTCATCTCCAAACGATATTCCGTTGAAACTTAACCCCTTTGCAATATCTAAAGGCATTCAAGGTGTCTGGGTAGAAGTAAAGGACGTTAAACGTCTCCGAAATGGTTCGCTTCTAGTGGAATGTGCACGGAGACAACAATCGGACAATCTGTTGAAACTAAAACAGTTTGTGAATACACCTGTTGTTGTCTCAGTGCACAGAACTCTGAATTCCTGTAGAGGTATAGTCAGAGACAGGGCACGTTGCCTTTGTGACATGAATGAGGATGACGTTGTCAATGAACTGAAAAGCCAGGGAGTAACCGGAGTAAAGCGTTTTACTAAAAAGAAAGATGATGGCACAATCATGAAGCTGAACACTTACCTGTTTACGTTTTCACTTTCTTCCCTTCCAAAATACGTTAAAGCTGGATACTTTAATATCGGAGTTGAGGTGTATGTACCATCTCCACTCCGATGCTTTAAATGCTAAAAGTTTGGTCATGGGGCCAAGTAGCATGTATGTATGTATCATATATGTATCATGTAGCATATATGTATCTATGTATGTATCATGTATGTATCATATAGCATGTACATATCATGTATCATGTATATATTATGTATCATGTGTGTATCATATAGCATGTACATATGATGTATCATGTATGTATCATGTAGTATGTACGTATCATGTATCATGTATGTATCACGTATGTACCATATATCTACGTATCTGTGAATGCATCTCGTATCTACGTATCTATGCATCTCGTATCTACGCATCTCGTATCTATGTATGTATCTCTGTATCTACGTATCTGTCTATGTATGCATCTCTGTATCTACGTATCCGTCTATGTATGCATTTCTGTATCTACGTATCTGTCTATGTATGCATCTCTGTATCTACGTATCTGTCTATGTATGCATATCTGTATCTACATATCTGTCTATGTATGTACCTCTGTATCTACGTATCTGTCTATGAATGTATCTACGTATCTGTCTATGAATGTATCTATGTAGGTATCTATGAACGTATCTATGTAGGTATCTATGAATGTATCTATGTAGGTATCTATAAATGTATCTATGTAGGTACCTATGTAGGTATCTATGAATGCATCTATGTAGGTATCTATGAATGTATCTATGTAGGTATCTATGTATCATCAATGTATCTGTGTATCTGTGTATCTATCTATGCATCTGTGTATCTATCTATGTATCTGTCTATTTATCTATGTATCTATCCATTTATCTGTGTATCTATGTATGTGTGTATCTGTGTATCTATCTTTGTATCTATCAATATCAGATTCGGGATTATACTCTTACAAACATGAACACCCAAACCTACATTTTTCCATATTTCAGCCTCAACTTTGTTTTTTCTTCATATTCGGGTTTCGACATTTGAATCCCGAATCTGAATATTTTGTTCAGATTCGGAGTTATGACCAACAGTGTCAACATATATTATCTCACCCCTTCTAAGGTACTAGGGGCCGTTAGTAAACCTGGGTATCGTAAAAACATGAACACCCAAACCTACATTTTTCCATATTTCAGCCAGAATCGGGATTCGAATAATTTTGTATGCTATCCAAAGAGTGATTAGACACAACGAGAATGGATACTGTGGCACCATTCATAAGGAACAATGCATTAATTGTCTCAACCCACGTTATAGATGTTTTGTGGGTATAATGAACAAATAATATTTTTATATGTCCTCTTTCATGTTTCTAAGACAGAGTAAGTGCATCTGTATTTACATTCTTCTCTTGTCAAATGTTCTACAAGTATTTAAGAAATTATATGTTATTGTGTAAGAAGTCAGTGAATTGGTAACAACAAGAAATATTACTGATTTTAGCTAGACGTTCACAATATTTACGCCCGTTAAACATGACTGACCTTCCCCAAATCGGTTGCTTTCATTCATGTATTTGCGCAGTTCAGTGATACGTCGTTGTTCGCAACTTGGCATTCCCATAATTAGAATAAAACGTTTCTTACAAATGAAATTTCGTCATTAGTTCCGTGAAAGATAATTTTAAAACAGAAACGACGCGGTTACGGGGAGACATTTTCAAATCACAGTAATATCAAAATCGTGAAACCGTGATTGTAATTACTAACAACATAAACTACAAACCATTCGCCCATATACACACATAACGTTAGTAAGCTGAGACGACTTGTGTCCTCACAAACACAAGAACATATATGATTTCTTAATGTTCTTAAATTCATACACATTTGTAGACAGTTAACAATGATTTGTGATGACTCTCAAAACACTGACATACTTTTTGAAATGTGTTTGCTTTATTTTGTTAACTCCATCTTCACTATATGTCCTAAATGTTCTATCAGATGTCAGTCCCATTGCCCAAGGCGTCTGGAAGTTGAAAGAAAATATAGATTGAATACGTGTGGTAGACAGCCATTGATGGTTTTGTGTCTTGCGCATGTATTGTGGTATGTCGCGATACTGACCAAGCTTTAGTCAACGATACAGTGATAGATGTAAAGTCAGTATATGCGTGGACTATGTATTTATTTCACTTCTTTGTATCGCCTTCGTGTGCTCATAAAATTACATGTTGCAAGTGAAAGTGTGCGTGGCTAAATACAAACGGTGCCGTTTTCCAACTCTTCCACGGACTGTTCTTCCCTGAAGCGACAGGTAGTATTTGCCAAATGGTCTATTTTTAGGTAAGCATTCGTTTTGTCGTTGAAGTATTTTACTTTAGTGGCATGTTTAGGCATGTGTAATTAGGAGGCACTGATAAACCTAGAAGTCCTTTGTCTATAAATGGTCGATGCTGACAAACGCTGACAAACGAAAAGCAAAAACTGAGGAGCAGTGGTCAATGGTTAAAAATACGATAAATTTTTCCTACTCGATTTTTTTCTTTGCAGTATGATATGTTTATTTGTTTACATCTGTTGTAATCGCACTTTATTACATCTACTGTTTGGAATCAGTGTCGCATGGATGAATGACAAAACGAGAAGGACAGGATATACGTGATGGGAAACACACATGCAGGCATGTACCGTCACTGGGGGTGAGGTGGAGTGGGGCGGCGTGGATATTGATGTAAACATATAGTGCTGGATATTTTCTTACAAGAAATATTGCATTTTAAGGTCCATGTCAAACCGAGGATAAAGGATATTTGGTTCCAAACTAACCGTATGTTAACAAGGAAGGAACTAAGTATAGAATGCACACATGATACCTATCATGATTCTTGAAAGAAGGCGTAAAAAGAAGCAAATGTAAGTTGATTTTTTGCGTCAATATTTGGTTTGAACATATTTCTATTGATAAAAATGAACTGGCATTACTGAACAAGTTTTACAATTTATATCAACACCGCTTTCGTTCAACATGCAAAAATCAAATGAAGCACATGTCGTCAGCGAAACTGGCTACCTAAATGCAACTATTTTATGGTTTTCACAGTGAGAAAATATTCCTTGTTTCCCTTCATAATGGTATACAGCTTATGACCGCTAATACAAAAGTTATTTCATTAACGTTTCTAGTTTCATTTCATCACAGTTTTCACATGCAACATTAAGAAATCATATATGTTCTTGTGTTTGTGAGGACACAAGTCGTCTCAGCTTACTAACGTTATGTGTGTATATGGGCGAATGGTTTGTAGTTTATGTTGTTAGTAATTACAATCACGGTTTCACGATTTTGATATTACTGTGATTTGAAAATGTCTCCCCGTAACCGCGTCGTTTCTGTTTTAAAATTATCTTTCACGGAACTAATGACGAAATTTCATTTGTAAGAAACGTTTTATTCTAATTATGGGAATGCCAAGTTGCGAACAACGACGTATCACTGAACTGCGCAAATACATGAATGAAAGCAACCGATTTGGGGAAGGTCAGTCATGTTTAACGGGCGTAAATGTTGTGAACGTCTAGCTAAAATCAGTAATATTTCTTGTTGTTACCAATTCATTGACTTCTTACACAATAACATATAATTTCTTAAATACTTGTAGAACATTTGACAAGAGAAGAATGTAAATACAGATGCACTTACTCTGTCTTAGAAACATGAAAGAGGACATATAAAAATATTATTTGTTCATTATACCCACAAAAAATCTATAACGAGGGTTGAGACAACTGATGCATTGTTCCTTATGAATGGTGCCACAGTATCCATTCTCGTTGTGTCTAATCACTCTTTGGATAGCATACAAAATTATTCGAATCCCGATTCTGGCTGAAATATGGAAAAATGTAGGTTTGGGTGTTCATGTTTTTACGATACCCAGGTTTACTAACGCCCCCCAGTACCTTAGAAGGAGTAAGATAATGTATATTGACACTGATGTTCATAACTCCGAATCTGAACAAAATATTCAGATTCGGGATTCAAATACCGAAACCCGAATATGAAGAAAAGTCGATGTTGAGGCTGAAATATGGAAAAATGTAGGTTTGGGTGTTCATGTTTTTACGATACCCAGGTTTACTAACGGCCCCCAGTACCTTAGAAGGAGTAAGATAATGTATATTGACACTGATGTTCATAACTCCGAATCTGAACAAAATATTCAGATTCGGGATTTGAATCCCGAATCCGAACAAAATATTCAAATTCGGGATTCAAATACCGAAACCCGAATTTGGAGAAAAGTCAATGTTGAGGCTGAAATATGGTAAAATGTAGGTTTTTAATCCCGAATCAAAGTAAAACATTCATGGATATACATATACATACAGAGATACATAGATACATGGATACACAGATAGATGCATAGATACATACATAGATACATACATATACATACATACATATCTACATACACACACATGCACGCACGAGTAGGGAGAAATTAATCAGCCATACACATACAATAGCATTCCTGAACCAAACAATAGCATTCCAGAACCAAACAAAAGACATTCCTACAGGCTCAGCCTTAAAGAATGTAGGTTCATTACATTATGAATGACATTCCATAGGTTCAGTGGGTACAACAAAAGAAATTTCTACAGGCTCAGCCTTAAAGAATGTAGGTTCATTACATTATGAATGGCATTCCATAGGTTCAGTTGTTACAACAAAAGAAATTTCTACAGGCTCAGCCTTAAAGAATGTAGGTTCATTACATTATGAATGGCATTCCATAGGTTCAGTTGTTACAACAAAAGAAATTCCTACAGGCTCAGCCTTAAAGAATGTAGGTTCATTACATTATGAATGGCATTCCATAGGTTCAGTTGTTACAACAAAAGAAATTTCTACAGGCTCAAAAGAAATTCCTTAAGGATCGCAAGACATTCCTTAAGGAGCGTAGAGCAGGTCAAAGACATTCCTTAAGGAACGTAGGAGTAACCATAGGGGTGAAACGACATTCCTACAGCTGCCCCTCAGGTATATACAGGTGCGCTAACTCTCAATCCATAAACACGGCATTTGTCTATACACATTCCTTCTATACAAATATCAAATTCTTATAGATTTTCATTGTTTCATGTAAAATATGCAATACAAGTTGTGTTACACTCCATTTAATCATGCTCAATTCAAAATCCGTTTTACATGCGTACAAGAGTCATGTAACGATGCCGTGAAAGGGTTAATCGCACGTATTCACCACATGCGGCAATCTCTCCCGTGTACGCTCAAACACCATGTTTACAAAACGATAAAATGTAGGTCGCCTATCTCGCTTCGCGTTGCATACACAATATTATAATCTCACTCCCGAGTAGTGCATAAAATTCAAACACAAAGTACACTACTCGGACAGTGAGTCGAATTCAAGTCATAATGCTGGTTGTTTCGTCTTGCATACTCATACCTAGACTTGTTTATTAGAACAGTGAGGTAAATTCAGCTTTAATCATTCAGTTTGTTTTACACTCCTAGTCGTGCTTGTTTAACACAGCCAGGTGCATTCACACCTCATGCTGTCATCACATGCTTTCATAACGTATATGATATAGTTCGTTCAACTTTGCCTTGTGCTAAATATACTCACAAGTTGTTCTAGTCTGGTTGTTGCGTAAATAATGACTAAGTTTATTTCAGTTGATGCCTGTATTTGATGTTCGAGGTTGACTAACAGTATTCATAGCAGTATATCACGATTTTTATCAATAAAACATGACTGGTTAAACTTTTTCAAAGCAGGTTAAAAAATAGCATATCACGATTTTTAAATATCACAACTAAAAACGTGACGGACGAATTGTTTTACTTTTATTTATCTATGACTAGTGATGTTTTTTGAAAACATATGATGGGTATATGTCATCAAAATGTTTTGAAATTGCAATAAAGAAGTTAGCACGACTTGTAAATTTTTATTGAAATGATTCATATATGGTTTGCTGCGAAACTGCGTTTTACCAGTTTTGTTTCATGATAAATATGCGAAGTGTAGATGTAAACTTCATTCTGCATCTACTACACTCCATTTACCATTGGCTGAGTTTTATAAGGTTAAGTCAGACGGAGATAAATTTGACTATATGTTTTTGGATAAGTCTTCACAAGAATTTAAACTGTGCGATTTTGATAAAATTGGTTTAAAGGAGGCATTGATTTACTTTTTGGAAGTCCACAATTATTTTTATTTATTATTGAAACCAATTTCAAACACAATAAGTAAGTCATTTCTCCAATTTACTCTTTGTCCTGACGACGAGTTTCCCGCTCTGTTTGAGGGAGACCTCCACCAGGGTATACATGTATTAAGAATAAGATTAACTGTAGAAGACAAAATATTTTATTTTACGCATTGTGAAGTCAACGGAATTTGGACAAAGATTATTAGAGGAAATGCAGAGCGAGAGATCCAACGAACGAACCGATATTTTCCATGAAGGTAAGTTAATTATCGTTTTTAATCATACATGCAGAAATGTATCACTTGTCTAACAAGAATATTCTGGTTCATGCTCTATGTCATGGAATTGTACTGCATAAATAAATAAATATAGTTCAACACCCTTAAGTGTGGCGGCAAACTTTGTCCTCACGTTTAAAACATATTACTCAAAGTAAAGCAAATAATAAATAAAACTTACATAAAGTCGAACAAAAGAGTGTTTGCATACACACTCCGCTGTTGTCATGTCAGAGATGCTTTCTTGTTTTTGTTTTTTTTGGTTTTTTTTTTGTTTTTTTTTTTGGTAATAATTTCAGTGTTCGTCTTTCCAGTTTCACTGAACAATCGGTCTTTAAACACAATTTTTCACATCACTTTTCAGGATAGGTTTCACATTCACAGAGTGATTAGTACAATATTTCCTTTGGAATATATCAACAGTTTTTTCCCTTATAAATCACGAAAAGTCCTTCTTTCATGAGAAAGTATCATTTACTTAGCATCCCCACACTTTTGTAATCATGTCAGGTTTAAACATCAGTTATAATCTACATATACAGTGAGGTTTCTGGCACCATGTATGAGTTATGCAAACATACTGATCAAATATCGTGATGCTTTCAGGGTCACAGGTAGCACGAACTTTTTATTCTAAGTAGGTAACGTAGTTTTACGAATCCTTTCAGTGGAAATCACTCAGATGTCAACTAGTGAAAAAAACATAATACATCTCACGCTATATATGCTGTAACGTTCATCGCACACCGACCTCTACCCAGCGCATTTTATACCAACCGATAAACTATAAATGTATCGCAAGTTTTCGTCGTATTGTCGGACACGTGTAAGCGTTATACAACAAATATCACGACTATCACGACTTTGTTAAAAATGTTGCGAACAGGATTTTGCAATGCCAATAGGTTTAGTATATAAGACAAAAAACATCCATGCATTATAAGCGTTGTGTCTGTTCTGTTGATTTCACCTGTAACATTTGGCTTTGAGATTATTTATTTTTTATGCTAAGCATCAAATTTCTCTTTCTGAACATACCATTCCATTTATATTTTAAATCAAATTAGAAATTATCAACACTGTCTTATCTTTTCCCTGTTCATACATCCATTATTTTGTATGAAACTCAAAATTGCGAAATTAGTGTCACAGTTGATTTAAGGAAGGATCTGTGGAACAATTTATATGAACGGAGGTATTCGCAAATCCAGCAACATTACTAGAGGTAAGTTAAACCTTTTCAGCATTCGGAAGAAATCGTATCTTGCAAAGAGTTCGCGTAACTAGGCTACATGTTATTCTCCTATGAATTGTCTAGATGTATCAGGTATCAACATTATAAATTTATATGTGCCGCAATTCAATAGGCTTATAACACACACGTTCGCTTGTTATGGGTATAAAGGTTACGCTGGGATCAAATAGCTTCTTGTATGGTTCACATTCTGTCGCACTGTATTTCGATGTAGAAGTTGAAACTGCATCGTGCAGTCCTTAAAAGCTAAACATCTGTTTATTTTCATTTGAAAATATACTTGTATAGTAAGATTTGTTATAATGATCAATTTGTATTATACTGTGAATACAAATGGTTTAATCTAGTTATATTCACAGTAAAGAAAACTTTCTGTAACATTTCGAACAGGTTCTTTATAAGTTGTTAAATTCCCCACATGTTTCAAGCGATTTGTGTACATGTGTTCTTCCTTAATGAAGTTTTGACTTTCATGTTGATCTATATTTCTGATGTTTGATTGGTGCATGTGTTTCGCGTGACGATGTTTTGAGCATGTGCACTCCTCTTATTGAGCGACATTGAATTTGTCAATCAAACCAGTTAGCTATATAAATACTGAAAGGGTAAATAATAACGACTCGCAGTTACAGTATTGTTTACTGTTTTGTTGGTTGTAAATAGTGAACTGCTATTTGCAAGTAAATATAAACAGAGATCGCATGCTCCCTGTCAAGGCACATACATTGTCACATCTTGGAGCTGTGTATCCGAGGGTCATGATTAAGATATTGCATAGGTCTTGGGACGACTAAAGGATAAACGTTCCGTACATTCACCAGGAGATTCGAACCTACACCCACCCTTTTACAGTCTATCATTTTACACAACTGAGTTAAATTCGTAACTGGTTCAGAAATGTTAATTTACTGAGTCTGGTTTGTAAGAATAGTACTGTGCAAAACCGATATTAGTACATGTATCGCCAAATAAACTTAAAGCATGTGTTATGAGTTTAGTGTTTACTTACAGTCAACAAAGTTATTTGGAATTCCTCTGGCCTAGACGTCAGCCGCTACCGTATTATGTACGATCACGTTTGAATGAATGACAAAGCTGTAACTTGTAATCTATAGCTCAATCTTCTCTGCAGGCAAGAGATTGTTAGCTAGATGGTTTTCAAACAAAACGTTTACAAATCCAGCTATATGGTAACGATGTACCCCAGTGATCAACAACATGAGCATTGATATGTGCAACTGGGAGACGAAGTCAGCGAGTCTGACCACACAATCCCTTTAGTCGTCTCTCACGACGTGGATAGTTTGTGCGAAGCATGGGTTGCTGAAGACCTATTCTAACCCAGATCTTCACGGGTCTATGTGTATGGGTAAGGGAAAATGGTTCTTATGTCACATACACTGAGATTAATCACAAGCATCACTGTTCAAAGATAATTTCTTTATTTGATATCACACCATGAGAAAGGAAATGCGAACCAGGTGGTTACCAGTCCGTAGGTTGTCCGTTGCCTAAGTTGTGTGCTCCTGCTGCTGACACTGTAATACGGAGAAATGTGAATTTGCCATCTATGTACTTCAGTCTATATATTTAATTATAATCACTGGAAATACGCTGCCTCACACCCATTAAGATCTTTCCCAGCAGATTGTGACCACGCCAGCTTAATTCATTCCTAATCCTAGTATCTGATAGGGAGAGTCCAACTCCCCATATTCTGTCGTATGGGGATGCCTCTACTAACACCTTAGGGTATGTGTTTAGCAACAGAGACTTAAGTTCTTCAGACTGAGTGAATTTGGCATAATTGGCTCTTTCCACCACTTGTGGACTTATCGTATGCCAGACGGTGGGATTAAAGTTCTTCACGCGTTTACCTAACTGTTTCTGTTCAGATGGAGATGATGAATTCAAAATACACTCAGAAATAAATGTATCTCCAAATGTCAAAGCTTTGCAATACATATAGTACTGCTCAGAACAGTTAAAGGTTTTCCCATCCACTTCCATCTTTACAAGATAGTGTTGACTGAAAGGACTGTTTCTCGAATAGAAGTACACACAGCGTTCATCTTCAACAGTTCCCATGTTGCTGAATAAAGACTCGCCACGCGAATAGGGCGTTGGTCTGCTTACACGGCTTGGTTCTGAATATGGCGGTGGTGGTGACATAATGGTACCCGGTTTGTTCATGGGAGTGGGTGACGTTGCCCGTCCATGTCCAGTCATTGGAATTGTAGCATGCAGTGGGACACTGCTAGAGAAGCAGGTGAGGAGCTGTCTTGGGATTGTCTCGTAATCATCAAGTGTGGCCGTGTACTCCTTTGAAGAGCCGAGGAATGCTTTGAACACCTCTGATGTCATTGAGATGGTCTTTTTCATACCTTGCGAATTCCAGTTGGACAGATGCACATACACTACCCCATTGAAGTAGTTGATACTTAGATAGTGTTTGTCAGCAAACTGATAGACGGCTTCAGCAGCAGTAGTAGACATCATGCAAGAAGACTTGATCAACAACCAGAGAGACGTTGTGCTTGTAAGTGGTGAGTGGTTCTATTAATGCTCAAGATTTTTTATCATGTGATGTTCGAAATCTTTCTGGAAGCTTTGAAAACTTGCAAACTCATGTTTTATATAACCTGAAACTAATCCACGTGATATTACAGAAATAAATCTGAAAACTCATGATTTTCTATAAGGTATCACATGACAGTGCCATTCATCAAAAGGGATGACACTAATCTGAGAAAACACAACCCTCTTTTATGACTCGACATGAGTTTACAAATTGTGTTATTATCCAATTTTACTAACTCATCCTCACGTGATGGGTGTGAGCTAGTTTCGTCATGACATCTATTCAGATCTTGCACATGGAACATATGAAAATAGGTTTTCTATTGAATTCATCATCACGATGTAGTTCGTCAGTGACAATCAGTTTTACCTAGTCATCTTGAACTTTAGAATTTGATTCAAGAAACGTATTCTATGGTGGGTATCTTTCTCAGGATACCTTATCCTCACGAAACCATGTGGACTTATGCAAGTGAGGGTATAAAAGGTTCGAACTTTGTCCTTTCTTATCACACCACATCATCTCCCATCACGCTTGAAGACTGACTTGTCTCTACACTTGAAGAAGACAAACTGACCTTAGTGGTATTTGTGTTGACGATTTGACAACAGTAAGGTAAGGATGTGTTCATTGAAAGAGAGTATGTGACATTACTGGTAATAGTGATAAGAAAGAGTGTTATTTTGTTTCACCTGAAATATTTTACATATACCCAGTTAACAAAGTTTGGTAGGAGCAACGTGGGTTCAATGACACTAGACCTTCGTCTGTATAACAATGAGACAACCATAAACACTAGATTGCACTGTACGCTACTTCACTATAGTAGTATATAGGGTGTTGGCTACATATGCTATTTTTTCTTTTACACAGGTTCTGAGCTGTTATGCATACTATTCTTGGTGAATAACCTCATAATGTCAAACCATACCACATGCCCAGTGTACGTTTGTAGTCATTGCAATGTCCGCTTTAGACATAAATCCAGTTTAGTACGTCATCTTCAGAATTGTGGTAGAACAGGTTCTTTATTTATATGTCAATTTTGTCAAAAGGCTTTTAATCGGAAAGATAATTTGAATCAACATGTCAAAACCTGTAAACAGAGAGTTGTCTATGGTCGTCAATGTCCACACTGCTTTAAGCAGTTTTCAAATGAAACTGATTATCAAAACCATCCCTGTGTAGGTTCATGTTCAAATAATGTTTCTGCTCATACCTGTCCAACCTGTGATCAATCCTTTCCCACCTCAAAGGCTTTGCGTATGCACAAAAGTCAATCAGGTCATGATATGATAGGACATGGTAAAGGAAGGGCTAAGAAAAAGTCTAAGCCAGCAACAGTGTCTGTAGCACCCCCTGATTCACCTCCTGTTTCCACTGCTCCTCCCGCTTCCTCCCACCATCCTAGTCAACCCAAAGATCATTCAAAGCCATGTTCTACTGAAGCTTTACAGGGTGATGTTAGGGAATATGACTTCAAAGGTAGGGGTGCAACTGATGCATTAGAATTTCTAGTCAGTGAACAGGGCAATATCATTTCATCGCTAGAATCAGAAATACATGAGAAAAAATCTGTGAAATGGGGTTTGTGTTTACACATTAAAATGGAAAAACCAAGTGATGATGGTGCATCAAATTATCATGAAGCCTATTTTAGAAGTGAAATGCAGACAGCTACAGTAGGGAGCGATCTGATTGAGCAGTATTTGGAAGCTATGAACAAAATGCTTCAAACTTTAGATGATTATGAAGGGGTTCATTCTGGTTTAAATGTGTCCGCCATTGTGCTTTTGAAACTCACTGTGGTCAAGTTTGCTCCATTTAGTGGAGGCACTTACATCCCATTACCACCAGCACTGGCAAAGCATACTTACTGCATTACCAATGTTAAAAATGAGGATAATAATTTATGTTTTCCCTTATCCATTCTTGCCAAATTGTTCCCATCTAAAGTCAACAAAGAAAGACAAAGTCATTACCTTCCCTATTTGAATCAACTGAATTTAGAAGGGTTCACTTTCCCTATGTCCTTGAAACAAATTCCTCGGTTTGAACAAGTGAATCAGTTGTCCATCAATGTGTATGGTTTTGAAGATGGTACCTTATACCCAATGTTCATCAGTGAGGTTCTGGATGTAGAAAAAAACAGACAGGTGGATTTGTTACTACTGTCAGAAGAAAGTGAACCCGATGATTTTGTAGGGGTGTTAGGATTAGAAGACCATGAGGAAGCCATGGAGATTGACAAGAGCCCAAACATGCATTACTGTCTGATCACTAGACTGAATGGCTTAGTCAGATACAGAAAAGGTGAAAAAAACATGTGCTTTGTTTGTAGAAAATGTTTATGGTCATTTTCATCCAAGACAAGGTTGGAAGCTCACAAAACGTACTGTTACACAAAGGCACAGAGGGTTGATTTACCTAAACCTGAAGAAGCAGTGTACCAGTTTGGTTTAAGATCACAAAGCAAAACTGAAAGAGCGAAGTTTCTGATTGTAGCTGACTTTGAAAGTTTATTAGTGCCTGAACAGGGAAATACGTCTCGTCTGAATCGGCATGTACCCTGTGCTTATGCCTACAAGGTGGTGTGTACTGATGAACAATATTCTAAACCTATTCAAACTTATGTAGGTCAAAATGCTGCAGAACATTTCATTGAAAACATTTTAAAAGAATATGATGAAATTATGAATCTGTTTGATTCTGTTAAACCTATCCAGCTCACTGAACAAGATCAACGTCTTATAGCTAGCACAACCCATTGTGGATTGTGTGGAGAGCTGCTGGGATCTGATAGGGTGTTAGACCATGACCATTTGTCAGGGAAATTTCGTCAGGTTTTGCATAATAAATGCAATCTAAATTTTCAGTTAAGGAAGAAGGTGGTTGTCATGTTTCACAATTTGGAACATTATGATGCTCATCTGTTGCTAGAGGTGGCTCAAAAATTTGGTGATCGTGAGATCACTGTCATACCCCATACCACTGAGCAATTTCTGTCCTTCACGGTTGACAAACATTTAGTCTTTTTGGATTCTTACAAATTTTTACAGAGTTCATTAGAGGCTCTAACTCAAAATCAGCTGAAGAAAGGAGAGGATACATTTGTGTATTTGAATGAACATTTTGGAGGCAAGGCTCATCATCTCACAAGAAAACTAAACTTTCCCTATGAATATATGCAATCCTGGAACACTTTAGAGGAGACATCTTTGCCTCCCAAAGAGAGCTTTTACAGTTCACTCAGTGAACAAAGTATCAGCGATGCAGATTATGCATATACACAACAATTATGGGAAACATTCCAGTGCCAAACCATCAGTGATTTCACGAGACTGTATGTCAAAACAGATGTATTACTGCTTACAGATATCATTGAGACTTTTCGAACAGGTTGCTTGAATGATTATGGGCTAGACATTTGCCATTACTATTCCATGCCTGGTTTCTGTTTGGACGCAGCTATGAAAATCACGGGAGCAAAATTGGATCTATTCACAGAGGTTGACACCTACAATTTCATTGAAAATTCTATTCGTGGTGGAGTGTCAGTCATTGGTAAGAAATATGCTGAAGCCAACAATGACCATATGGAACAATCTGACCCAGAGAAAGACACTTCCACCCTTCTCTACTTTGATGTGAATTCATTGTATGCCACTGTCATGTTACAACCTCTCCCCATTGGAAACTATCAATTCATCCCATCCACAGAGTTCAGTAAGATAGACTGGTACAATGTAGATACTCAGGGTGATACGGGTTATATCTTGGAAGTGGATTTGATGTATCCTCCTCACTTACACAAATCTCATGCAGCTTTCCCTATGGCTCCAACTCATGATGATATCTCTTTTGGGGAGTTTTCAGAGAAACACAAAGAATTGCTGGCTCATTTCCTCAAAAAAGACATGGATAAACTTCCTACAAAATCATCTGGTAGAAAACTGTTTTGTACCTTGAAAGACCGTACCAATTATGTGGTTCATTTCAAAACCTTACAGTTGTATCTAAAGCATGGTATAGTGTTACAGCAAATACACAGAGTTCTCAAATTTACCCAAGGCCCATGGTTGAAGCCCTATGTGCAGCTCAACTTGAGAAATCGCAAAAATGCAAAGGACGATTGTGACAAAGATCGTTACAAACTGATGAACAACTGTGTGTTTGGACGTTTCTGCATGAATAAACGCAAACACAAAACAGTGCAGCTGGTCACCCAACAAGCAAAACTTCAAAAACTGTGTGCAAAATCCAACTTCAAAAACTTCAAAATTTATTCAGAGGATGTGGTGGCAGTAGAAATGGAAAAGGTGTCTGTTCTATTAGATCAGCCTATTACTGTTGGGTTTACCATTCTGGACTTGGCCAAATATGAAATCTATTCATTTTACTATGACATTATGCAAAATCAATATGGACATGAACATTTGGATTTGCTCATGACCGATACTGACAGTCTGTTCATGCAAGTCCATGCCCCTCCGCATGAACCTCTCCTGGACCCCTATGTTTTTATGAAGCGAAACTTGGAGTTATTTGACACTTCCAATTATGCACCAGAAGATCCAAAAGGATTGTATTCTGAACACAATCGCAAAGTCACTGGGAAGATGAAGGATGAAGCAGGTGGAAACATTATTTTAGAATTTTGTGGTTTGAAAAGTAAGATGTACTCTTTCTTAATGCAAAACGACAAAGAACTCATGGAGAAAAAAACAGCCAAAGGTATAAAGAAATCTGTCATCAAAAAATTTCTCAGACATGAAATGTTTAGAGACTGTCTGTTTGATGGGAAACCTGTCTCATGTTCCTTTAATCTCAATAGGTCACATAATAACACTCTGTACACGGAACATCATACCAAAGTAGCATTGACAGCCATAGACAACAAACGTTTTATTTTAGAAGATGGTATTTATAGTGTTCCTTATGGTTATTCACCAGAATAATTGCTTACTGAACCATTAGGAAAGCAGTAGATGAAATCATAGTCAAGGAAATCAACCTCAGGTATGTTCCACTTTGTGTTTCCACTTCTTTAAAATTATGTTCCTAATTATAGACTTGAACATCAACTTTTTAGTTTGAGATTGCAGTTTCCATGTCTGTTCTTTTTTTCATTCACAGATGGAACAACCATCATATATCTGCACTACCTGTCACGGCTATCTACCTGTGGATGCTGATGGGGAAGACAGTTCAGGACTGTTTACGTGTGTCTATTGCAATACCAAGCTGAAATACACCTACCATAGATTCATGGTTCATACTGCCACCTGTCCTGTGAGAATACAAGTGCATAAGAAGAAATATGAGAAAAAGCCACGTGTGTGCACGTGTCATAGGACACACCACAATGACTGAAGGTGTTATTCATCCACTGTGTGTGTTTATGTGCACGATGATGTGCTAATTGCTCTATGAGTCACTGAGCAAAGACAACGAGAAGAATAAAAATGTCATTTATGTGTTTATTGAAAAAAGCATGAACACTACAGAACCTCTAATGCTCTCAGCTTTGTTGCTCCAGGCACACCATTAACTGGTTTTCCTTTGATATATAAAATCTTTGACTGACTTTTGTGTTTTGTTCTTCTTTTCAACAGTTGTTTTGGCGCATGCAAGCGCTTTAACAGTTTATGAAACTTATTATATCCTGGTGGTGTATGTTTCCTCTTAGGAGACAGGATCATAAACCGAATTAAGTCCACAATGTTGGTACCATACAACACTTTTCCACTCTCCAACACCAGTTGCAAATTTTCTGTTAATCCAATGTTTCCAGCTGTAATATTGTTTTTCAAAAAGAACCACATTGACATCAGCTTGCCAACAGAATTTGAAGATGAAATGCCTTGAATGAGTTGATCTGGAACTCGTAACATCACATTAAGATCTGGCTGTAGAGATGAGTCATGCTCTTCACTACCATCACTCACTGTCACTGGACTCACTGGAGGTTTCACTGTCAGATTCACTGTCGGATTCACTGTCGGATTCGCTTTCTCTTGTTCTTGTTTTGACACCAGTCTCTGGTAATTTTCTCTTGTCAAAACAACCATTGGTTTGGTCATGTTGTAGAGTGGTGAGATAGCTCCTTATGCAAATAGGTAGAATTGAATGGTGTAAGATGAGGAGTTCACGTTTTCTGTGTCTGCTGACACCCTTGTTGGCTAACAGGCGAATGACCTTCTTGCGACGAGACAACCACGTTTTATCTTTTTGTGTCACCTCTATGTTACCCATGAGAATATTATGCACAAGAGTAAGAATTGATAGGAATTGTTCTGAAGAAGCATGAGTCAGCATAGCTTTTCTCTGAGCAGGATTAGCTTCTGCTAACACTGTTAAGAAACTAACATGATGTTTTATCAGTCCACTCATGTTGAAGCTGTAGGGTAGCTGTTCCACTTTCAAATGAAGACATACATCTTTAGTTATTGTTATTTATCTAGACATCTTCTTGTTCATTGTCATCTTCTTCATTGACATTTTCACACTGACTACAATCATGAGGAGGATCTCTTTGCCAACTTTCCAACAAATCTTCACCCCCAACAGACACGGAGGTACTATGTTTTGAGTCTTCATAATCTTGTAAAGACATAGCCTTTCGGAAAATATTATAGGCAGTTGCTCGTTCGTTTTCGCTACTGAAGCATTCGTAGTCTACTTCCCCATCTGTCCATATATCTTCATCCAATATGTTGGGACACAGTCTGTTATTCCACAACAAGTCTTTAATGACTTCAGTCCATGAGTCATAGTGATCTTGTATTTGTAAAGCGGCATAATCGTCTCCCCACACTGACACTGTAAACAACATTCTAGAAGCTGTTTCATTCAATGTTGTACCATTCTTTCTGTGTTTTTCAATAATGTTGAACAAACAATTCCTTTCTTTCACTGCATACATTTTGTTTGCGGAAGGCAAGCCAACTGTAGAATGACTGAAGTAAAGTGAACTGGTTGTTATATAGAAAACTATGATGATGAATTCATAGTTGTATGTTTCGGAGCTGCTATCATGTTGATATAACCACAATGTGGAGACAGTCTGAAATGTTCAATCAGAGGATCATCTTCTGGTATCCACGAATGGGCTCGCAGCCTACATTGGAAACAGTAGACTTTATCAGATTGTCCCGTGTAAATAAATCCAGCTTCAGCCATGGCTTTAGGTGACTGATTCATCTGAATGGGCCAAGTCTTGAATG
Source organism: Haliotis asinina (assembly GCF_037392515.1). Taxonomy (NCBI): domain Eukaryota; kingdom Metazoa; phylum Mollusca; class Gastropoda; order Lepetellida; family Haliotidae; genus Haliotis; species Haliotis asinina. Next base: position 7,182,782 of record NC_090290.1, on the reverse strand, counting down.
AACCCAGTCTATCAGTAAACCTTTTTGCATCAGGAGAATTATGTGTCACACCAACACAATCAGACTCCACATTAAAGTGTCCACAAACATCCATAGCTCTGATCAGTTCAGAGGTTGTAAACGAAATGGTGTATGACAGGCATGTAATTTGTATATTTAGTGAAGTTATTTCTGAGGTAGGTAGACTGTGCACATTCCATCATCAGTAAATATGTTGGTCCGTAAACGTCCATACTGTTCATCAGCATAAGGTGACACATCTAAGACAAGATAACCATATTTCTTTCCTCCTACTGCATCTTGAAACGATTCAGCAAAATACTTAGCTTGACCTGGAAATACTTGCGATGCTAAAATCTTGTATTCATGTGCTGAACGTGGATTGGACAACAAGACAAAGTAATGTGTGTTCAGTGACATTGTTCTTGCATATTCGCCTTTGGGGTAGACACTTTGCATAATGTTGATCACTGTAATCCCTAAATGATGCGATAGTGTGGTATACAGATCTAAAATCAATGGACTTTTACACATTTGTTGCATGTAATCATCCAGGACAAGTAAACATTGTTTGTCTGATTCATGAGAATAAGCTTTCAGTTCCTCTTCAGTAGGCAAATGATCTTGAAATCTAATATTGGAAACACTTTTTTCAAGCTCTGAATAAATGTCTTGCCACACAACATAACAGTAAATAATCAAGTGAGGTGGTGGATCAAACATGGTATCTGCTTGTTTTATAAGACGAGCAGTCCAAACACTTTTACCACTAGAGGATCCTCCAGCTACAGAAATTGTAGTAGGTGTATGAAAGGGTAACAGACATTCTTCCATGGTGACTTGCACACTTTGCCTGTGTATTGTACTAGTGAGTTAAAACCTCACATGGCTTCTTTTTTATACAAAGAACAACCACAGGATTTAAACTAAGCTACTTTTTATTGAAAGTTTTCTTTCCATGCAACTATAACACATAATTTCATTGAAAACAGGAAGGAGTGCAATATTTAAAATAGTGACAAATATATCGTGATACAAACATATCATTCCAATTCAAGTTTTTTACATCAAACTGATGATAAAAGTGGTGAAAAGTCCAGTTAGCTTTAAATGCACACAACAGATAATACAGACAATATGATCCACAGACATTTGAATCTACTGATTGTAAAGGTATGCTACTGTATATGTAGAATTGAACATATGACTTTAAATAGTCATCAAATGTTGTACTGATAGGTTCAGCCAGACTGTCAAACAGTTCTGCTCTGTTTCCTTTCAAATACATAGCAACCCAATGACGACCATCTTTAGTTCTCACATCAGTATTAACAATAAGCCCAACACCTCTCATCAACATTGAAGATGTAAGCACAGGTAAAGTGTCTCTAGCATACACTCCTAAGACATGGTTTCTAAGCACAGGATCGCATTGAATAGCACATAACAATTCTGTAGCCTTCATCTTGTTCATTTGACATATACATTCCTGGCTTGGTCAATTTCTATGAGCGAGGTCCTTTCAGTCATGACAATGCAACTCAGTGTTTTGGTTAAGGCTGCATTGAACTGAATTTCTAGCGATACATTTCCACGTCTTACTAGACTGAGATGTTCAGTGCCAGTTTCATTCAGTTCAAACACAAAAAGGGCACTTCCAAGTAAAAATTCTTTTCTGCTGATAAAGTTGCCTTTACTTTCTCTCTTTACATTCACACCATCAAATAGATTCAGATAGGTATCTGCATCATCTGCATTGGATGCTCTCCCAGGGAGACTGACACCATTGACATTCAGAGTAACCTTTTTGATCATACTCGATTGAAAGTTGTATGGATTCTTCACCAAAGAACCTGACATACTACTGCTCTCAACAAATGCAACTGTGTATCGATGGGCGACAGGATTTGAAATATTTTCAATAGTAAATGATTCAGTAGACACAGGAATAGTGGTTGATTTGACTTCTGTCTTCACATAGGGATACAGTGCATTGTTTGGTTTCCCATTGGTCTTTTCTTCAAACAAAGTGTTATGAGCCAGAATTAAAGCTGGGTTCACTTTCAAATAACACACTTTAAGTGCTGCATCTAAAATGCTTATTTTGTATTTAGCATTAGCAACTCCACTCATAAGACAAAACTGAGGATTGGTTCTATACAAGGTTACATTCAATTTTACTCCATTAATCAAATAGCGATCCATGTTGAACACATCTTCAAACAAATTCCCAACCATTGTGATCTCTTGACTTTTAGCAATGAAGTCACCACGTTTCAACAATCCATCATTACCACCAGCAACAGCATCAGTTGATTCAATGTCGTCATTGTCATTGCCAGTATCTTTATAGAACAACTGTGATGTTAACTGAGAATTCTTGGCATCTGCTCCATAATTCAACAATGTCTTGAACATGCTTTTATAGGGATAGTGATTATTTGCACTTGATACCAATTGATTTCCTAGGGAAACAGACATTTGCGAGATCAACGATTGTAAAAATAGGTTGATGGGCCCAACTTTCTCATCCTCAACCAGTGAAGATGATGTAGCATCATCATGCACCACTTTAAGTTTCACATGTAGTCTTGTTCTCTTCAAATCAATGTACTCACTACCCTGATTAGGGATAGCAAATTCCAATGGTGACGAGTCATTGATTTGGCTTAATGGACGTACATCATTGAAATAGAACATCTCTGTGGTTGTTGTGTAACTTGGAAGCGAAAAAAGAGCGCCATTATGCTAACTGAAAATATCGTTTCCTGCAACAGGTGTACACGTTAAAACATTAGCTGTCTTAGAAGGAGTAGTGTTCTCTGTCTGACGTATCCTCTTGGTAGTGATGATCTGTTCTCCTGCAGCTCTTTTTAAAGACTTGCGTCGTCTCTCTTTGGCATCTGCTTTCTCTACTGTGCTCTGAGTCTCTGATGTCATTTGCAATTCAACTGAAGGTCCTTCTTCTTTTCTTTTCACTGTATGAGATGGTATTACTTTAGCTGATAATTTTCCATTGTGGTATTGCTGGTGACTTGTGCTCAGTTTCTTGAAGTAATGTTTCCAATTTTCATAGTGAGGTACATAGAGAGGATAGTCTTCCATCTTAACTTGCAAATGGATATCGCTGTAAGTGAAGTGTTGCACTGGTCTCCTCGCTCAAGAATGACAAGGCCACTTCATCACTGGGTTTTATAACAATTTCTATGACAGGTGATTCTTTCAATACCACATGAATATTATATTCGTTTGCAAAGGTGAAATTAGGTCCCAACCTCAAGTCAATGCGTCTCAGCAATGGTAGCTGAGCATCTCCTACCAGTGAACTATCACACAAGTTGCACAGTATGTTTACATATGGATCTTGGATTTTGTCCACATCAGTCAGTTTCCCAAAATTCAACTCTGTTAATGAAACAACCCAAAATCCATCCAACATCAGTCTTTGATTCAGTTTCACACGGAAATGATAGGGGCTGTTGTCCTTATAATAGTTTTCTTTTGAATCTGAAGACTTGAGGAAAATATATTTCTCCATCACAAATCTTTCAACTGACTTTCCTCCACAAAAGAATCAAACGTGCTTGGCCATCCTAACCATCGCACAAGAACATAGGTTTTACCTCCTCTACGTTGACGTTTCAGGATTTTTTCCACCTGCCACTCAATGTCCTCACCTTTGTTTACTTTTTGAAGTTCTTGAGTATAAAATGTTCCTTTAATTGGTTGATCATGAAAGTCTCTAATTCTGTACAAGGGTATTTCTTGCCTTTTGTAGCGATGAGCTATTTTGAACAATTCTTGAGTCCAGCGTAAATCAAGTTCTTTACTGAATGGTTTCCTCAGATATGGAATGCGAACAATATCTCCAACCTTATATTTGAATTTCTTCACTACATACTTGGATTTACTCTTGAGGTGTTTCCTCAAAGGTTTGACATACAGGTGATGCCATACTTTCAATTCAGTGCTTTTATTCACTTGTGCTGGTGATAAATAAGGCAGTGATGAATGTAAAGTGTGATTGTAATTCTGTACCAGTTGAGGCAATATAGAAAGGTATTCTTTGGTGTTGTTATGCGTCATATAACGCGTGATCAAAGATTTCAGTGTTCTGTTGAAACGTTCCACATAATTGCTTTTAATGTTTTCATTACGTGTGATGATGTGGGTGATGTTTTCCTTTTTCAAAAATGATTCAAATTCTCCTCGAAACTCAGATCCTGCATCAGTACGAACTTTCTTTGGTCGTCTTGATTTGAGTATCTTTTTGAAAGATTTCACCACTGTAAGTGGTCTCTTATTCTCCAAAGGCGAGACAAAAGCATAGCGTGAAAGAATGTCCACAACTACCAACAGATATCTGACACCATCATTCCATTTCATGTACCTTGTCATATCTGCTAAATCTGCATCAAACATTTCATTCATTGCATTAACTCTTACTTTCATCCTTTTAAATTTATGTCTAACTGGTTTGTGTAAACTGTAAGCATCTTGCTCATTCACAAACCGTTTCACCTTCCTCAACCTGATATTGTGTTGCTTGTTTTTCTTCAATTCATCACGCAGTTTAGATGGACCATAGAAAGCACCTGGGTTTTGTGGGTTGAAATAATACTTTTCTAATGCACTGTTCTTCTTTCGAGAACTCATGATGAATTGAAACAAGGCAATGTGTTGAACAAGAATTTATACAACTAAAAAAGAAGTGAACAGAATTTATTTCACCACAGAACATTCTATACATCATCAGTTGAACATAGCAATCATCATACACAACAAGATAAGAATCAATGATCGTCATCTCAGTCATATGTCTTCTGTTGGAATGCAACAACTTATACTGTGAGGATATATCCAGGAAAGTCTTGAGATATCATGTCATCTACCATCCCCTCTGGATCATGATAACACATACAGTTCATCAGATCCATACAACATACATGACACTGAACCTGTCCACTATTGCAACTGATATATCGCAACATATTATTATGACGGCATACACTACAATTCTTTTGAAGAGGAGTTAGTTTGTGTTCTTCATAAGGATCATCCACTACTGCATTTGACTCTTGTTGCTCAATATCTTCCATAAGCCGATTGTAATCCTGCCACCAGTCGTTTGGGGTAGTAGATTGACAGTCGGCTACAAGAGTGTCTTCATCCACAAACAAGTTGACTTCACTGGAAACATGTAGGTTAGCTTCAGTTGGAGGAGGTGAAATAGGTTCTGTAACAAGCGATGGTTGACTTGAGTTCTTGTCCATTACCCTACCAACAAAAAGAAAAGAAAAAGATATGAATATATAACAAAAATTGTTGATGTTACAAATTAAATAGATAGAACACAGTCGCATGTAACACAAATATATACTTACTTTGCTTTCTTAACCTGCTGTTTCTTTGGTTTCTTCACACTGGGCTGAAACAGACCATCCTCCATTTTTCTGCTTCTCTTCTTTTTCTTAGCAACAACTGTTTTCTGTGTTGTTGCTGTCTCTGAAGTTTGCTCCTGAGCAGAGGAGAAAGATCCTATGAGATGAGTGTAATCCGTCAACCATTTCAAGAAAGCAGGTGACATTGGTTGAAGTTTCCCTTCTAAGGCGTTGGTCTTCTCCAACATGTCCATATAAATGGTTTTGTACAACTCACTCGATCTCATCATAACTTCATGTAGATAAACTTGACTATCAAGAATATCCTTTACTTTCAGAAATGTATCATCAAATGTCTCCTCTGAGGAAAAAGCAACACGTTTCACATCCACACTTTTCTGCGTCATGACGAATATATGTAGGAGATAGACGATCTTCAGCACCTTCTTGCCCCACGTTGGTGATAAAACTGATTTGAAATAGCTAAAACGTTTGAGTGTAAGATAGGATTTGTAGAGAATGGTTTGTCTGATTGGTTTATGTGTAATACACATTCAGTTTGATTGGTTAAGAGATATGGAATGATGAGAATTTTGCTTCAAGTTTGAATTGAAATAAATAGATGCAAATATGTGATGTCATTATAAACAATTCTGTGATAATATTTGTTAAGATAAGAATTTGGTTTTGTATAGAAGGAATGTGTACTGACAAATGATGTATCTATGGAATGTGAGTTAGCGCACCTGTATATACCTGGGTGGTAGCTGTAGGAATGTCGTTTCACCTCTATGGTTACTCCTACGCTCCTTAAGGAATGTCTTTGTCCTGCTCTATGCTCCTTAAGGAATGTCTTTTGATCCTTAAGGAATTTCTTTTGAGCCTGTAGGAATTTCTTTTGTTGTAACCACTGAACCTATGGATTGTCATTCATAATGGAATGAACCTACATTCTTTAAGGCTGAGCCTGTAGGAATTTCTTTTGTTGTAACCACTGAACCTAGCCTGTAGGAATTTCTTTTGTTGTAACCACTGAACCTATGGAATGTCATTCATAATGGAATGAACCTACATTCTTTAAGGCTGAGCCTGTAGGAATTTCTTTTGTTGTAACCACTGAACCTAGCCTGTAGGAATTTCTTTTGTTGTAACCACTGAACCTATGGAATGTCATTCATAATGGAATGAACCTACATTCTTTAAGGCTGAGCCTGTAGGAATGCTATTGTTTGGCTCAGGAATGCCATTGTTTGGCTCAGGAATGCCATTGTTTGGTTCAGGAATGCTATTGTGTGTGTATGGCTGATTAATTTCTTACTACTCGCACGCATGCACACACACATAGATACATACATAGATGCATTGATAAATAGAGAGATATATAGATAAATAGATACATAGATGCATAAATAGATACATAGATACATGCATAGATACAGAGATACATACATAGATACATACAGAGATACATAGATGCATGCATAGATGCACACATAGAATACATACATGATACATGATACATACATACATGATACACAGATACATAGAGACATAGATACATACATAGATACAGATATAGATACATAGATGCATGAATAGATACATAGGTGCATACATTGATACATACATACATAGCTACATAAATACATACGCACGCACACATGCACACACACATACATACATACATAGATGCATTGATCCATAGACAGATATATAGATAAATAGATACATACAGAGATGCAAACATAGATACATACATATATACATACATAGATACATACATAGATACATAGATACATAGTAGATACATAAATAGATGAACGCATAGATACATAGACACATACATGATATATACATACATGATACACAGATACATAGATACATAGATACAGAGACACATAGATACATAAAGCTACAGAGATACATACATACATACATACATACATACATACATACATACAGACAGACAGACATACAGACATACAGACAGAAATTTAAATTAAGGATTTGAATCCCGAATGTGAACAAAAAATTCAGATTCGGGATTCGAATCCCGAATGTGAACAAAATATTCAGATTCGGGATTCGAATCCCGAATCCCGAATCCCGAATCCCGAATCCCGAATCCGTTTCTAACTTCATGTTCCTCCAACACTTGGTGGTGCCTTCCTCTCAGTCGTCCCCCATACAAGTTCAAAATCAATTTGATCCTTTGGAGATGGAGGTCACCCCATCTCCCCCAGTCTGTGGGAGTAGACCCCACACCAACTCACGAACTCCGATTGAGCCTCCATGAGTAGTTTAGACACCATTGTTCAGTGAAATTGTAGAGGACTGAAGAATAATTTTAATGATTTGCAACTACTAATACAGGATTTCAAACCATCGGCATTTTGTTTACAGGAAACTTATTTTAAAGCAACAGATCAATTTGATATACGGCAGTATGCTTCATATAACTTCTTTTCTCCTCCAGGATTTAGGGCTACTGGGGGATCTTCCATTTTGGTGCGACAGGGTGTCATTCACAGCCCTGTTCCTCTTAATACAACACTTCAGGCCGTTGCTGTCAGATTGACTTTGAGCATTGTTTTTACATTATGCTCCCTATATATACCACCATCTAGTCATCTTCACCAAACTGATCTTCAGGCGGTCTATGACCAACTGCCGAAGCCATGTATCATTATGGGTGACTTAAACGGTCATAATCCACTTTGGGGCAGTTCTGACACAAACCAAACTGGAAAGATACTGGAAGATTTTCTTTCAAACAACGATCTGTGTATATTTAATGATACTTCGAAAACATATTTGCATCCTGGTACAGGCACATATTCATCTCTTGATTTGTCCCTCACTGATGCAGATCTGTTAAATGAATTTGAATGGTCTGTCCATAGTGACCTGTGCGGCAGCGAGCATTTTCCAACCATTCTTAAACCATCAATCCCGGCTGATATTCCTCCATCATCACGATGGAACTTCAGCAAAGCTAACTGGCCTTTATTTGAATTACTATGTACTGACAAACTGAATCCTGCTTGTTTTATTGGTGCTCCTGATTCTGTGCAATTATTCTCTGATGAGCTAAACAAGATTGCCGATGAATGTATTCCTAAGTCCTCTACCAATCCCCACATACGTAAACCGTGGTTTAATAATGACTGCAAACAAGCTCGAAAGGCACGGAAAAAAGCTGAACACTATTTCCGTCGCCACCCAATGGTACATAATTTGAATAAATATAAAATCTTAAATGCTAAAGCACGGCGTACCTTCAAGCACAATAAGCGCCTGTCGTGGCAAAATTGCGTTTCGAAAATCAATTCACGTACGCCAATGTCTAAAGTATGGAACATGATCCAGAGAATTAAAGGTGAGGGTAACAAATCAAGCATACATCATCTCAAAACTGGAGATCAGGTATTAACCGATAAATCTGATATCGCAAATAAACTGGGTGAAACACTTGCTAAACATTCTTCTTCATCAAACTACGCTCCTCAACTTCAAAAATACCAAAAACTGCAGGAAAAGAAACAAATTAATTTTCATTCTGATAATGGGGAAGACTATAACGAAATCTTTTCCATCCATGAGCTTCATACCGCCCTTGAACAAGCTCACGATACTGCAACAGGAGCTGATAACATACATTATCAGCTCCTGAAACACTTACGTAACTCCTGTTTAGAGACACTATTGAATATTTTCGATGAAATTTGGATATCTCGTACATTCCCTTCCTCTTGGCGTGATGCTATAGTTGTGCCCATACCTAAACCTGGACGTGATCCTACAGATCCATCCAACTATAGACCCATTTCCTTGACTAGCTGCGTTTGCAAAACCATGGAGCGCATGGTCAATAACAGATTAACTTGGTATCTAGAATCTAACAATTTAATTACTAATATTCAATGTGGTTTTCGAAAATATCGCAGTACCATTGACCATTTAGTCGTTTGTTAAAAATGCCCTTGTTAACAAGGAGCATTCTGTGTCAATATTTTTTGATTTAGAAAAAGCTTATGACACAACATGGAAGTACGGTATTTTGAGAGATTTACATGATTTTGGTTTGCGGGGCCGTTTGCCTGAGTTTATAGCTGAGTTTTTAACTGACAGGCAGTTTCAAGTGCGTGTGGGTTCTACCCTGTCTGATTATTATAAGCAGGACCAGGGTGTCCCACAGGGCAGTATTTTGTCTGTCACTTTATTTAGTATTAAAATAAATAGTCTTTCAAATGTTTTAACGGATTCAATCAGTGGCTCCCTTTTCGTGGATGACTTTAATGTCGTGGCAAAAATATGCGAACCATTGAGAGGCAATTACAAATCTGTCTCAACAAAATTCATAAATGGTGCCTTGAGAATGGGTTTAAATTTTCTCAATCTAAGACAAATTGCATTCACTTTTGTCGAAAATACAAACTTCATAAAGACCCTGACTTGTCTTTAAATGGTGCACCCATCAAAGTTGTCAAGGAAGCTAAGTTCCTTGGTCTCATCTTTGACTCACTCTTAACCTTTCTGCCACATATTTAATACCTAAAGACCAAATGCTTGAAGGCGCTTGATTTGTTGAAAGTCGTTTCAAATACAACGTGGGGAGGAGACCAATCAACCCTCCTACATTTATGCAGGTCACTCGTCCTTTCTAAACTGGATTACGGCTCCATTGTTTATGGTGGAGCCTGTAAAAGCAACCTCAAACTACTTGATTCTATCCATCATCAAGGGCTAAGACTTTGTCTCGGATCATTCCGAACTTCCCTTGTTGACAGTCTCTACGTTGAAGCAGATTAACATTCCCTTGATCAACGCCGTATTAAATTATCTTTGCAGTATCTTACTAAACTGTATTCAAATACGTCCAACCCTGCATATCATTGTGTCTTCAATTCCCCGTATGGGGATTTGTACAATAAAGAGCCTTCACTTGTTCCGCCTCTTGGACTAAGAGTGAAACCTTTTCTCTCAGCTGCTGGCATTGAGCTAGAAAATATATCCCCTTCTCGCTTGTTTTCTTCACCTCCTTGGCAACTGGTTAGACCACAAGTTGACCTTACATTAAGTAAATATAAAAAATCAGAAACTAATGAATTACAATATAAACAAGCATATAATCAATTAAAAAGTAAATATAGTACATATAGATCCTTATTTACAGATGGGTCCAAGGATGGTGGCGCAGTTGCTTGTGCCACTGTTATTGGATCCAGAACAATATCTTCCAGATTACCAGACAGCAGTTCCATTTTTACAGCAGAAGCACATGCCATATTAACAGCCCTACACTATATTAAAACAACACCCAAAATATAAACAATAAATCATTTATTCAGACTCTCTTTCTTGCCTTCGGGCTATTAAATATGTATCTTCTCAACATTCACTTTTAATTGATATTGTTGAATTGTATAATAATCTTGCTACTGGCCAATACGACATCGTCATATGCTGGTTACCAAGCCATGTTGGAATCTCTGGTAACACAATGGCTGACCTTGCTGCAAAGGCGGCACTCAACAAATCTGTAACACCACTTCTTCTTCCATATTCAGATTACAAAGCTTGCATTAGAACGTATGTCCGTGATCTGATGCAAAAGAAGTGGGACACCCAAGTAGGTATCAATAAATTACATTAAATCAAGCCAACAATCGGTTATACTTACTTGGGTTGTCAGTCCAGATGTGAAGAGGTAATTATGCGACGGTGTCGTATTGGTCATACAAGGTACACTCATAAGTATTTGTTAAAAGGCGAAGATCCCCTGTTTTGCATCCCTTGTGATGAAGGAATCACTGTCAAGCATGTCTTGCTTGACTGTATTGATTTTACCATCACAAGGGATAAATATGTCAATGTCAAATCAATTAAGGATCTTTTTAATAAAGTAAATTATCATTTAATAATTGGATTTTTAAAAGAAATAGAACTGTTGGCTAAATTTTGAATAATGTGTTTTGTATATAGAATAAAGTTGTTTTATTAATGGTAGTCTAAATTAGCAACTGCGATTGTTGGTGGCTGTGCCTTCAAAGGGTGTTAAAGTATTGTAAAATTATTGTCCCCCTGAGAGTTTACGTAAGTCCCAAAACTTTCAAAGTAAAATTTTCACATACCAAGTTCTTAATCGTAGTATTTTTGTTATTTCAAAGTTTGGCTAACTTGTCTTACAATCGCCAATGGCTGAAGGGATGGTGAAAAACCAGCTGGGATCCATGCAGGTAGCGAAAAGTATTGTAAGTCCCCATGGTCCCTAGTATGGTGATCTACCTTCAGTTGTTGGTGATTTGTAGCCCGTGTTTTATATTGTATTGTCTTCTCTCATTACAGTGTTTTAGTTTTACATGCTAGTTTTATGTTCATACCTGTGATAGTCTAGTAGTTTTACTGTCCATTGTCGGCAGGTTTTACTCTTCCAGACGTTTCCATTTTATTAAGTGAATTGTTCTCGTCACGATATGGCTGTAATATTGCCTATGTGACGGTAAATTTTAACACACTCACTCACTATACTAGGTTCTTTGTGTTATTGTGTCTGTCATAGAATCTGCAAGCTGATATCTGACAAAGAGCACCTCAGTAGCTTTACTGGATTGTGCACATCTGTGGTTCACGTTACATGGTTATGATTATCTAGTCACTGCTTTACAGAAATACTAGCAAATAAACACGCTTTTCGCAAAATGATATAAAAATACCGTGAACGACAACCTAGGCAGGCGTATCCAATAGCTGGTTTCAGTTCAGGAAAGTTAATCTCTTTCCACCAGTGCGTGCCACCCCTTCTGCCAAAGACCACAGGCAAACTGTAGCGCAAATGGGATTGCGCAGGATAGAGAATATGACAATTTAAGTCTTCATACATGCGAACGCTTCGGATCGAAAAATATTTTTCATCTCAAAATAAAATATTGCCACCATCAAAGGTACACTCCCATTTCCTCACTTGGTTGTGCTCTCCATTTCCTACCCCATAGTTAATAATTACTCACGTGAAATATGCTTTTTCAACATTTTAAGTACCACTCGTGGTATTCAGATCGTTCTTCACCTCCATTACCCCTGCCAGCTTCCGGTTGAACGGAGTGACGGAACAAAAATAAGTAGAAATTGAAAAGAAATAAGGCTGGGCGGGGCAACTTAGGAATGGCCAGCCAGTCCTAACTTGACACACAGAAGGAAGCATGCTACAAAAACATTTTCTATATCACTGGAAAGATCTCGAGGAGATGAATCCGAAAATATAATGTGCAAGTGTGTTCTTGTGTTCATAAGCTCACAAATTGGCTTTAAAAATGCATTTCTGGCAGAAATTTTTTTTCAGCAGAAATTTCTGGCAGAAAGTTTTTCTACATACATAAAAGATTCATGATATGGTCTATGTGCCTCTGTTGCTTCTTTAGTCTCTCTAACTGGACAATGGTACACTGCATATGTATATGGCAGATGCATAACATTTGAAACCTCATATGTGACTTTCACAAATTTACCAGCCATTTCATGAGGCCAGCCAAATAAAGAATTACTTGGTGAAATCCAACAATTCACTCAAGATGAGAAATATTATCATTGAACCCAGATTTAACATCAGTAATGGGGAAATATAACACAAACAAGGTCGTAAAACAATTGCATGTATTGCTTCATAAATGCCATAGACAACAAGGTTACACATGCTACACTTGTATATATTCCAAACATTAAACAACCCTTTGGTGTGTTTAGTTCTTTCTGTATGTAACAAAAGAATCGAAATTTAACCCTTGGACAAACCATATCAATATATAATGAAACTTACATATATCGTAGGGTGAGGGACATATATAAAAATACAAAGATTTCTTGTGCAGACATCAGTACTTTTGTGACGAATGAGCTTCAGTCTCAGTTATTTCTTCATTACTTTAGATCTGAATATCCAAAGATTATAGTAACAGTTTAATGTCATCAGAAGTAAAATGTATGAAAGTATCATGGGACAGTTTTAACAATACTGTGTTACTTTTTTAATGAAATTTTGCATTCAAACCATTACACCATTGAGATGTACAATCTACACCTCAAACACAACTTGATCAATAAGTAGGATCTATAAGTATATCCAAACACCTGACAATTTCATGAAAAGAAGTAAATTTATAACCATTATAGTCCATTATGTCTATTCCTAGACAGGGATATTTACAAGGAGATATCAATACCAATATCAGCTAGACAGGGATATTTACAAGGAGATATCAATGCCAATATCAGACTGAACAACAATTCCATGGGTCATCAGAACATGACAAATCTCCCTGGCCCCTTGTATTTGAAAGATCACATCATCTGGCAGTCATCTGGCATTTAAAGTGACTATGTGCTAATTGCCTCCATGGACATCATGAAAAATATAAAAGCCAAAAATCTACCAACTGCAAAAGGCACCACTTCAAGACCTGTTTGATGGATGCCAAAATGTATAAATTATTTGTCCGTAAACCAGGAAAAATGTAAATGCCAAAATCTGTAAATCTACTTTGGGGTAAATGAAAGAGATCAAAATCAGTGAGGACATTGAGGAAAAATCAAATATAGCTTGTGGTTATACAAAGAAAAATGCTCTGTGCATATATATACATTGCCTATGCATATTTACATCATCAACAGGCCAGATCTTAGAGCTGTGCTGAGGCTTGCCTTCGATGCCTTGTAAGTGATACCTGCAAAGGAAAAAGTTAGGATAATAAGAACTGACATACAAAAACAAGTGAAAATCAGTACAAGCTTAGCTGTTTAACAAGCTTACAATTCATCTTGATGTTTGGATGTTTTTAACATTCAATGTACAACAGATTACAATGTATTTTTAAAAATTATAACGCAATACCTTTGATAGCTGCTGCATTTTCTCATTGCTTCGCTCTAATGCCTCTTGTACATTCCTTGGGAGGGTGTTCTCTTCCCTTGGGGCAGGCATGAATGGCTTGAAGTGGGACAGCTTGATGGCTGGTGTGTGAATGTCCCCCATCTTCCTAATGTAGGACGCCCACCACAAGCCCTCCTCTTCAGACAACCTTGCAGATGACACCCATTTGGGCAAGTCTCTCTCCATGGCTTTACACGTGTCATCTACCCTGTCCTTGTTTAGCGTTACAGGTGTCAGTGTTGACAGGTCAACCTGGAAATCTAATATCACTTTTCTGTACATTTCACTTTTCAGAGGCCAATCTTTGTACAACATGGAAACTGAGGGCCCTTCCATTCGGAACACAAACACATGTGCTTCCTTGTGTCCTTTAGGGGAATCACAGTTGCTAAAACAACTGTCTCATGTCCCAGACACCATTTAGTGCAGTTGCAGTGGGTTTGGGGTTGCTGCTGCTGGCAAGAACTTGTAGGAGAGCCTCACATGTTGCAGCACGTCTTTGTCTTAGCTCCCTTGCAAAGACGCTGAACAGCTGGTCCACATCTTCATGGGTGTGCCCCACCATAAGAAATGAAAGTTTAACCTGGAAAAGGTACCACTAATAAAACACACATTCAAGTTTGGATAATTTGAAATCTGCCGAGATTCTAATAAAGAATATTAAAGATCCTCTCTATTGCATGCATTCCAAAACTGTACTAGTATGTAAATAAGTAAGTATAAGTAAACACATACCTTTTTGAAGATTTTCAATTTAACTAACAATGCCAAAAAATACAGGAGGGTCTTGTTCTTGTTATCTTTGGGCGAATTGTCAGCTTGCAAATACAGAGTTTCCGGTAGATGTCCTTGGTTCAGCTGAAATGTAGTAAATGTTTGCAGTAAATGAATTAGATACCATTTTAAAGTATTTGTGCAGGAACAAATGTGAAACTACAACTTAAAATGTTTCTTGATTAATTAGGCAATGACTCATACTGAAGATATATAGTAGTATTACCTGTGCAATTCTACTGAGGACATACAGAAGCACTGTGCAAGTCACATTTGCATCACCTGGAATGCATGTATTCCAGACAACAGCATGGGTTGACTGGTTCCCATGATCGACAACACCTGTCACGTGGTGCTTGACATGTGTCAGGCTGCCATCAATCTGAAATGTTTGGAAATTATTGTACTGTAATACCTGTCAAATACTAGTATTTTCAGGAAATATATCAACATTCATAACACAAGATAGATACATTAACTAGGACAAATTCATTATATTTAGCTTTTGAAATGAGAGTGTCAGTTGTTCAATGATTAAAGGCGCCTGTGATTCAATATATCACACATACCTTTGATTGTTCTGGGAATACAGGATACCCGTGAAGGTCCCGGGGTAGAATAGGCCTTCAGCAACCCATGCTTGCCATAAAAGGTGACTATGCTTGTCGTAAGAGGCGACTAACGGGATCGGGTGGTCAGACTAGCTGACTTGGTTGACACATGTCATCGGTTCCCCATTGCGCAGATCGATGCTCATGTTATTGATCACTGGATTGTCTGGTCCAGACTCGATTATTTACAGACCGTCGCCATATAGCTGGAATATTGCTACGTGCGACGCAAAACTAAACTCACTCACTCACTCACTCTGGGAATACAGGAAGGTTCGTCTTGTTTTGGTCCATGTTGTCTATGATGAGGGACACATACTTAGATGGTGACCTCTTTGCCTTGTCCCCATGTTTATAATATTTCTCTCTAAGTAGTCTACAAACACAAAACAGTTAGAATATGAAAACAACATACTTGCATACACTAAACCTTTAAACAAACACAAAGTAGTGTGTGGCTCTCATGTTTAATATCTTATGATGCAAAATCACCCATTTCTGAGACTACATTTTCACTGATTATTACAGAAATAACAAACCTTTGCAAAGCTAAGTGTCCCTGTTTGGCTTCTTTCAAGGTCGTCACTTCTCCCTTTCCCAAGTTTTTTCTCTGTAGTGCATCTCTGTATAAGATGCACAGAGTGCATTGTGTGAAATCCTTTGCCTGGAACAAGAAGTAAACAATTTCAACATCATCGTGATCTTTTATATATTTACACTATAACACTTCACGCTGTGAGAACATGGTGCACATACTGAAAAATTACAGGGGTATCACAGTAGCTATTTGAAGTAATATGAATCAAATACATCTTGACAAGTTGGTATACCCTATTTACCTTCAGTATTTTCACATATGAGAAGAACTCCCTCCAGAGCTCCTTAAAACGACTGTACCCAATCCGCGGCTTGTCCTGATCAATGGTTTCTTCAACATAGGTGTCAAAGACTTGCCTCTTTGTAAGGCATGATGGCAGCTGGACTTCAGTCTTGTGTGGCATGTGGTGTCCATGTCTGTAAACATAAAAAAATATTTTGCCTGTCAGTGACAAAATGTCAGATTACTCATGACCCTTGGACATAGTAACTGAGTGAATGCCGCACTCAGCAATATTCCAGCTATATGGCGGCGGTCTGTGAAGCCTGGACCAGACAATCCACTGATCAGCAACATTGATCTGCGCATTTGGGTGCTGATGACATGTGTCAACCAAGTCAGTGAGTCTGACCACCCGATCCAGTTAGTCGCCTCTTGGGTTGCTGAAGGCCTATTCTACCCCGTGGCTTTCACAGGTCGGACCCTTGGAAATGGGAGCGGGAAAGGAAGAACAAGAGACAGTTTGCACTGATATGAAAACAAAGTTATCAACATAGTATATCCACACACTAGATCCTGTCATAAAAATATAACCACAAATAATAGTACAGATGACATGATGATGCTTTAGAAACGTACATGCAAACAAACCTTTTGAAATACTGATCCAGCCACACTTTAGCCTCCAGGTACGTCTGTGAATCATAGTTTTGATCACATCTTTGATCAACCTTTGGTGGTAGACAGTCCTTCACAGCTCTCCCATGATGAAAAAATCTTTAAAAATAAATTTCATTTATGAATCACAACATTATACTTAACACAATCCCTACCTAAACAAATATCATCACTTAGTATACCGAAGAAATTCATGAGAAATGAGTATTTTCTTCCTCCTGACATGAATACCTTAAACAATTATGCCAAACTTACCTGGTTTTACTGATCTTGAAAACAGTACACCAACAAACGCTGCAAACTTCATGTCCTTCAAGAGTGAAGAAAACATCTGACAGTCTTTCTTCTTGGTATCTGAAGATAGCTCTCAAGTGGCTGTTGATGAAGCAGCTCTGTTTGGTTTGAGTCTTCCTCCAAAATGACAATCTGAGTTGGTAGATAACGTCAAAAGGCAGTTTCTTCATGCACTGTTTCACACAGCACTTGGTGACCAGAGCTTCGCTAATGTCTTGTGATGTTAGTGCCTTTTGTTCTCGTTGTCCGCATCTCTTTGACCTCTCCCCTGCAAAATATTTTTAATGTCAACTATATCTGAAGAAATGTCCAGCCTGATGTCCCTCTATATTCCTTCAATTTTCTATCATAAATGACCCTGACTCCCCAACATGGCATATATATGTTATAGGCAATGTGCAATCCATTCAGTGAAAATATACAGTCAAGAAATATCCATATTGAACATACATGATCACCACATTAAGACCAGAAACTGCTTCATTCATGGCTGCTAGCAGATTTATTCTCTCCAGTTATGATTAATCTCTCGAATAATGAGGTTTTCGAAGAATATCTATACATGTTTGCAGGCGGAACAGTTAGCTACAATAGTGTGTTATGTCAATAAAAACTAAAACAACCACTGAAACCCATTACAGAGGATAAATTGTACACTCACTCGGACCAGATCTCAAGGGCTGTCTGTCAGAATATGGTTCCTCTCTTGAACATTGTGCCACTGAAATAAAACATTACAGAAAATTATTGTTTGCTTTGTTTTGACACACTCCATAATATTCAAGCTGTGTGACACAGAACCAGAACACTAATGACTGAGTATTATCTTCGCCTGTCAAGTAGGTCAGCCTACTGACATGCATGGGTTGGTGAAGACAAAACAGGCATCACTCTAGCCAAAAATCTGCTGATATGCAATAAACCCTAAACACTAGCAAATCATCTTGATGTTTATATTTTGGGCATATTTTCAGCATTTTTGGCATAGTTTCTCTTCATGATAACATTCATACACATTTCATGCATTTCCAATTAACTCAGTCCCTTTTTGTGCTTGGAATGAACTGTGTACCATGTCTACATTCTCTATATACAGGCACAATGATAGAAAAGTTGAATTGCATGATCAATGATATACATCATGTTTTTGGTTTCGATTCATGTCTGTTGTGCAATAGCACTAAAAATGATACCTTGGATTGCAGTGTCAACAGCTGTCTGACTCAGAAATGGTGGGGTCTTTTAAATACATGTCTCTTAAGCTGATACATGCTAATACATCCATATGAAAAAAGTTCAGTCAAAAGTAGTCGTGGCATGGGCCCTAAATGATGGGCTGAAACAAATTTAGAAACTGGACCCACATTGACAAGATAAATACTGACTTGTTGGATGAACATACCCGTGAATTTTTTATCTGTCCCACTTGTCAAATCTTCAAATTTCAGTGTTTGGCCTCCTATGAAAAAATAAATTATTATTTCAATAAATGTCAGTATACAATTCTTTCATTAAATTTGTTGAAAACATGAAGCATATTGATTCAATCCTGTCAAAAGATACTTTATTTCATTCATTTGGGCAGGTGTGTATTTCACCATACAACCACCTCTATCAGCCGTGACACACCTGCTTGTGTATTGCAGGTAATGAATAAGCATTGTGGCCAGCTGACACAGATCTCAGCATTTTGCGCATTTGCTTCACCATTTCATTAGCATTTGCTAATTAATCCTTGAAACATATTTCTGGTTACGTTCTCTACGGTAGTGTTATCCTATACTTAACGAGCACTTTTTTCATCTGTATTGGTATTTCCAGTAGAAAATATAGTACTACCTGTATCTCTTTCGAAATTTAAGACTTTGATCAACCACTACTCAACCGAGATAGCGTCTAGTAAACCTGCCTCCACTGCCCAATAGTTGACACCTCTGAGTCACCCTCGACGTCCACCTTCCCCTACGTGGTATCCCTGTTAGCAACCGAGTGCTATCTGATGCAATACCAACCAATAATCAACGTTCATATCTCGCACGTCTTGTGGTTTTGAATAATTGTGAAAAATGAGCGCCGTACTAACGTCCGAAACGAAACCATGAGAATCACACCGAGTATCAGTTTAAAACATCGCATTAAACTGTTAATTATTTTCAAGTCATCCATCCATTTCAAACAATCTATCCCCTGAACATTTATCTTACCTCTTTCTGTGCCTTTCCTTTTCGAAGAATGGTGGTTTCTTTCTTTACTGAAGATGACGTTAGTATGGTCTGTAAACGGTTGAAAAAAATCATGAATCACAGCGTCAAATGGATCTTATTATAAATTTATAAAGAATTCCATGCAATCATACTGCAGATGTTGGTTGAGAATTAGATACACTCACCCATTGCAACGACGTCAAAGCTGAGCTGATAGTTACGTGATGGTCCCCGATACTTCTTTCAGTTGTTTGCCGACTTGATAATTAAGTCTCTTTTCACCGTCTGACTGAACGCTCCCAAAGCCTGAATACTGCCACTTTGCTCATGCCACTATATATATGTACACATCACCTCTGTACAATGAGAAAGGTGGGGCATCCATTACTGTTATTGCAAAACAAACACGAGGATGTAGTCTTTGAAGGGCATTTAGAAGTGAAATGCATAAGAATGAAGATTTTATGGATATCAACTTCTTTATATGAGAACACAACGTTTCGGAGTTAATGCTTACTCCTTCATCAGGTGATGAAATGAAGATTTTATGGATATCAACTTCTTTATATGAGAACACAACGTTTCGGAATTAATGCTTACTCCTTCATCACGTGATGAAGGAGTAAGCATTAATTCCGAAACGTTGATGAAGGAGTAAGCATTAACTCCGAAACGTTGTGTTCTCATATAAAGAAGTTGATATCCATAAAATCTTCATTCTTAAACACGAGGATGCATATTCGTAAAATGTCATGCCTGACTTACGCACAGTAAATCTCCACATAATCTGGGGAGAAGTTGTGTACACGCTGTCTTGCGAACTCCAATTAACGATGCGTCCTGTTTGTCGGCAACTTCAAAGAGCGGACATTTGGCTGCTGCACCAGGTATTTATAATTACCTTCTCCATGTGTCGTTTGCATTGACTGATGGTAACCCATAATTGCATTGAGCAGAGTAAACCTACATTTCTCAATCAACGTAATCTTCAGTACCTCACCTGTACAACCATTGTCATGCCGCTGGGATATATTCGGGTAGTCTGTGAATCGGACAACGCATTCACGAACAGTCAAATGCACTATGGCACGGGCAACTTGGTCTCTTTCTGTGAAAAACAGTACTTTGTATTTCAGCCACAGCAACAATCCCGAACCATGTGCCGTCAGCAACGTTAAACCGTCTGGGCAACCTACTGCAGTTACTATACAGGTGAGGCGATATGGTATTCTTGATTTACAGAAAAGCCTACCAAAGCATATCGTATAAAATTGTTTTGTTCATACTGGCACTTCTATGCAGAGGAAAGTAAATAACAGTCAATCAAACGTTTTCGTACTGTGCGTCGGGTGCCTTTTTTGTGTCTTTGTTATTTCACTAGAGCCAATTTTGGATGGGGGGAGGGGGGAGACAGCCATTAAACAACAACATAAATGCTTAAGAAACATATGTAAGCTTCACGGAGTGATTCCTATTGATGTATGTTACTATTTAGTATTTCAAGTATTTGTGACAGTAAAGTTCATTAGATATGAAACATAACTTTGGTGGATCAATGTAAAGAAATCTTAATGTATGCCTGAGGTCAAGAACAATATCGCCATCTGGTATTGATCTGAATCGGTTCGTTGCCGGGAGGGCAAAAATCATGACGCATCTCGGATCAGGGAGCCTAGTCTTTAACTGTACCTGCAATGCAATGTTTTGGCTGAATAAACGCGCGCGCCCTACTTTGCGGCTTTGACAAATTACAAAGAAAATAGGATTAACACGGACGCTCTTTCATTTGGGAACATACACAAATATAGATAAAGTAATTTACACATTTTCACGTCCATTCTTCATTACACATTAATATTCGCTTTTAATATTATCCCCTGATATTAGTCCCTGCTGAGTCCGTCACCAAATTGTCTACTCAGGGAAGGCTGAACTTACATTCTACGTAGCAGTAAACGAATATTATAAGAACTATCTGATCTACAGAAAATGGAATAGTACAAAAATCAGTAATTATAACACATCTTATTCAGCTTAGCAGAATGTTCAGAACTGTTTTCAAAAACATATAAATTTCACAAATATTTATGTTCAGGTGTATTTGCATAATCATTATTTTCACGTCATATGCATGCCTGCAGAGAACGGAGACATGCTTTTATTCACTTCTAAAGTTTCAATAACAATTTTACGTAGGGAAAACTTCGCCAGTGTTTCAACAATGGCTCTAAAACATTGGTGTGTAGAAGTTTGGATTTTGTTTCTTGATGACGTTTTCATAACGTTACTCCGGACGATTTCATACCGTTTTAAAGAACTTTTTAAATGCATCATGAAACTATTGGAAAACTTTTCATAAACGTTTTGTGCCAGCTGGGTAACAAAGTTTTGAAAAGAAATCCATCTACTCATGGATTATGCCTTGAGACTATTACGTTAATGCTTTCATAATTCATATACATCTGAAGTATAAACGCCACTTGAATAAAGTTCTAAACAAGCAAAGAATATAAATGCTCAATCTACTACCACGATGTTTTGAAACGATACCTATCTACACCCGACATGGACAATGCTTCCTGTCACCGTATCTTTAGATTTGGCGGGAAATTTACATTTTATCCTTCCCGTGACATCTGGAAAATAAATTTTAGCGTTCCGGGTACGACACCTGAAACAACAAAACATGTTATAGATGTATGCCCAAGATGGTAATTGTCTATGCGGCGCCGAGGCAATTACTAGGTAATTAAATTACCTCATTGGGTATTGTCACTTTCATCACAAACATATCGTTCCGGGGCAGGATTGGGGTAGGGGATGATAATCTTTATGGGGCGGCGTGTATAATGTGTATGCCCCCCGCCACTTATGTTTATACCCCCTGCATGTCATGTACAAAATCAGTGACCCTCCCCGCCCCCCAACCCCTTATTTGGCATGGTCGAAAGGGCTTGTTCGTTTAAACAATTCCACTCGACCTAATGGGGGTGGGGGCTGACAGAGGAGATGACCTAGTGCACGAAAACACCTTACTGTGAAAAACAGAAAATGTTTTGACTCCGTCCACTATTTTACCATCAAGTTACAACGCTTTAATTTTTCACAGGAAAACAATTACATTCTCAGAATTGTTCTTATTTCAACATATGGCTTGTTAGACGTTCAACACTGTAACTCTCTAGTTATGTTTAAGAGAATGACAGTTGTGCTTCTATTTATTCATTCATTCTACCCAAGTACAACTGTCATCCTCGTAATATTATCCATAAGCCATAACTTTTGATGGGATTTATATATAAAATAATGATTATGCAAATAATCATTTACTCATAACAAAACACATTTACTCATAACAAAATAACAAATGGTGAGCCATATGATAACTTTTGCTGGGATCTCGCTATCTCTCTCTTCATGTGAGCAGAACTGATGACCAGATATTTTCTTTTCGTCTTTCGATTCCTATTTTGAAACTCAAGAACTACTCTGGATTCCAGTTACACGGAACGAAAATACAGGAATGTGTATAGTCTTGTCATGTTTTCATTCTGAACCTTTTACATCGGACACCGAAAGAAGCTGTCGGACTTTCAGGTCATTTCCTTATTCCACAGGCAACACGAAAGGATACGAACACATTTTCGCTGCTGAAATAGGCGTTTACAAACACTCATCAGAACTCGACATACCTCCATGTATAAACAGAGGGCAACATCGCCCGCAGGTTGTAGTGCTTATGATGGTGATCCTGGTGATGTGCAGGTACAAGTATAATTCTTATCGTAGATGTATTAAATGTGAAGATTTTAATTTCAGCTTCATGATGATGTCGACATTGAGTGCCTCATACACAAGTATGCAGTTACTGACAACTTATGGAGTGACCTGTCCAAACGAGAAGATTCCGATGACTTTCTGGAGACAATTGACATGTTGATGGGTGTATATAAAGTTACATATCAAGGTAGAAAATATTTATTTTTGTTTGAATGAACTATAATTTAGTTCTTGACAATATTATCAGTTTAATCTCCTATTTCTTAAGGAGCTGACCTGATTCAAAACCAGGCTCTGGATGCATCTCCTGCAGAAACCTCTCCTACAGATGTAGAACCCCTAAATCTCAAAGCTACAGTAATGGTAAGTGATTCGTTAATGGTAAGTTTTTCATGTTTTTATTTCAAAACTGAAAACCCCTTTCAATGCAATGTCAATACATTCCACAGTCCAGTGCTGCCAAATTAGGTATGGGATCCTTATCACATCTGTTGAAAATAAACCGGGCTCAGTCTTAAATACTACACTGCCACCATATTGGCTACACTGGTAACGACCCGAGACATACATTCAGCGGCTTTTCGAGGAGTTTCTTCTCCCCCTTTATATAGGCTCCCTGTTTAAATATGCGCATCCATTGTTTTTTAATGTTGGACTTTTCTAATTGTCCCTTTCCAGCATCATTTCGGTGGTCGTTTCAAAGTTCACCTTGCAGTAGCTGCAACATTCGACAGATGCTATCGCCTCATCCTTGAGATCATCGACTTATTCAGCCTTGGCAAACTGAAGGAGCAGAAACATACTAAAGTGAACACTAAAGTGAACTGTTCTTGGAGACTGTTTCATTCAAAGATGAGGCAACCCTTTACAGAAACTTGACAGAATTCAGAAATAGTGAAATCTCCAAAGAAGAATTCAATCTTCAACTGAAACAAATTAAACAAGCAAACAAGGTAACAGAACAGAATGAGATCTGACATTTGAATAAATTCCTTCAGTTAACTTCATATGGTTATGTGTCAAGTGGCATTAGAATAAATTGATGTGTATACTGTATTTGAAGGGAGCTGCAATCAGTCAGGACACAGCTATTGATGTATTGGTATTAAAAGAACAACTGAAAGAAAAGGACAGACTGATTGAGGAGCTGAGGACGCAGAACCTATTTCTAAGACAGGAACTGGATAAGATGGTATGGTTGGATTATTGTGAATGTTTTTTCCCTCCTGCTGAATAGGGTATTTGACTTGTAGACTACCCCATCATGCACTGGTTCATGATAAAATTAGGCAATATAGTATTTAATACTATAACATTCACAATAATCCTTATCAGGACGAATTTGAGGTAGTAAATCCATTGGGTTCAGCACAGAAAAAGTCACAACTGATTGGTGTACACTACACTTTAGCAAACTGTGATATTCACAATGGGTCCAATATAGATTATAAGCAGTTAGCTGTTTTGTGCAAGGAGAGTTACCTAAAACAACTTAGTGCAAAAATGTTTTGTCAAAACTTGTGGGAGAAATCCGAGAAATGGAATCAGTTGGGGAAAGATGATGATATCAAAGGAACAATATTGTGTGTGGCAGGGGTTTGTAGAAAACATTAATGCAAATCATTTCTATAGATACCGCTGTATAACAAAGACTTTCAAGACTCTGGTGCTTTAGCTAAAGGCTGCAGGAGGACAACAGAACTCTACAAGCACTACATTCAATTTCTCATGTTCAATCCAGACATGGCAAATCATATGGGCATAAAATCAGACAGCATTGTGAACACTTTAGACATTTACCATGTTGCCAGGGATGCCACCGTGTATTGGTCACGACTTGTTTAAGGGGATACTTCCCTATGACATGGCACTAATGATTTGCAACAGAGAAACACTTTTTTACCTATGATCAGTTAAATAGGAAAATTGAAAACTTTCCTCACAAACGTACTGATGCTTTAGATCGTCCATGCACTGTGTATCGTCTAGGTGACGAAGCATGAGGCGAGGCTATACAGAAGTGGTTCTTATATCCAGTTGGTTGGACTGGATATGACAGTGTTTGGCAGTTGTATTTGAAACTGAAGGAAGTTATTGAAATTATATGTTCTCCATGCATCTCATCCAGTCAGATCGCATATTTCAAGGTTTGCATTCAGGAATATGTCTGTGATCGAAAATCACTTTTTGCTAATACAAAAAGTCCAAAACACCACTCCCTCACTCACTACCCTGAAATGATTTTAGCTCTTGGTCCTCTGATACATGTTTGGATAATTAGATTTGAAAGTAAACACTCCTACTTTAAAATTGCACAACTACAAACACATCACTAAAAGTCTAGCATGTAGGCATCAGCTTTTGCAAACCTATCATTCTTCAGGAAATTGTTTTCAAATGAAATTCGCTGTGATGATGGTATCCCTTTTATTACAGAAAATTATCGCAAAGAATTCCAGGAAGCTGTTAAAGATACGTCTTTTACTGGGATGAACACCATTATTTCCAATCAACTTGTGTACACAGGAATAAAATATCAGACAGGCATTGGATTAATGCTATCAGCTGCATGAATTGACAGTCATGCGTAATGAGTACGCTCTATTAACGTGATTCTTGTCAGGGACTGAAGTGTCTTCTTTCTGTTTCATCTTGGAAAGTGTCTTTCTGTTCCAACACTTGGCCTTTACGCTCTGACATTTGAAACAGTTTCAGTTATATGTGTAAATACATCTGAACTTGCAGATCTCCATCCTCTTTGTGAATATACAGCTTTCGGTGAAACCTACATTTCTTTGAGACACAGCATAGAGTAATAATGGCTGACCCTGCTGATTGAATGACTGAAGAAATAATGAAACGTTTACCCAGTATTGATGACACATTACTGCAGTCATTGATGGGAAGATTAATGTCATTGGGTGTAGAAACTGTTGATGATTTAAGACAGGAGCAAGATCTTTTTGAAGCCGATTCAAATCAGGAAAAGTGTCACATCTGGTAAGTCGGGTGCATATACTTCCATATGAGTTTAGATACTGTGTGCCTGTGTTTTCCACAGAGATTGACAAATGGATTGCCGATGGCATTACTTGCCTGTTTTTCTGTTCTCACGCCATAACTGAGTCAAAATCATGTTTATTCTTCACAATAAATTCACCACTATGTCAGTGACTTGAATGCTAAGCCCTGTTTGTCCTATGTCATGTAGATTGTATATTTTGGATAAATTATATCATTACAATAAACCCTTTTGTTTACAATGGCTGACAACAAAACCATATGAAACTTGAAGTTTCTTAAAATTGCTTCATTAAAGTTGCATTCATATAAGTCAACCAGTATATGTTGAATTTGTGTTGTTTTTGTTCAAGGTGGGCAGTGGAAAGTTCAACTTGCGAAAAAGCCCTCATCTCAATGTTTACCTTCAAGTCCAGTTTCAGGGAACAGCATCGATGTCTCCTTTAAGTAGTTTAGGATCACCAGGTCCGATATTCTTTGAGATCATCACCACCACAGATCCAAACTGGGCTTAAAAGGTTGATGTTCCATGGACCAAAATGAGCAGAGATATAACAGGTCAGACTTAAGTTGCTAATTCTAAATATCAAAGTTGTATTCAACTCATGTTTGATGACTAGATGTCCTTAAATATGGCGAGTAGACAGTAGAATGTGTTAATTTGTGTTGGATAGGGTTGCTCTGAATCTAAATCTCTAAATCGACTGTTGAAGAAATCAGAGAGAGGATCGTTCATGCAACACAACCACAGTTCAGTTCGGTGTTATTGCAAAGGGAATTAAACAGATGAGTCTAGAGGATAGGATAGAAGATATCATTGTAGGCAGAGGATATGATTCATTTCCCATGCAACTCCTAAACAGAAATGACAACCTTAAAAGACCAATGGGGGTGAAGATGGGTGTTAAGACAAGTGACATAGGAGAAAAGAAACTGGACAAAGAAATGTCCAAGCAGTGGGGAAAACGTCAAAGAAGATGTATACTAGTAAGCCTTTCCCCAAGTTTGAGCACTGATGCAGAAAGTTTGGAAGAAATCAGGGTGGGCATGTGCAGAAAACACAATCAGAATCCAAAGAATCACGATTTGGGACATCATCGAGACTCAACTTCGTGAAACATACAGCTTACAGAGACACAATATCTACGAAGGAGAAAGCGTCATGGATCTGTTGTCTAAATGACCCTTTATATATTTACAAAGAGGGCCCTTTTCTCCATTTCAAGCTACTGGTTGGGCTTGATATCAGAAACAATACCTGCGAAGCTCTTTCTAAGAAAGCTCACAGACTGAACATGTTTTTTAAAACAGAAGAATTTGGTATTTGTAACGAAACTGATGAACTCATCAAAGAGGCTAAAGCTCAAACTGCAAAGGACAATGTTATTGCTTGGCTACCTGCTAATATCCTTGCTAGCATGAAGTACTTCTCAGAGGAGGAAGAAGAGCTTTTCTTGACCGTTGATGTAAGAATTTAGAACTTTCTAGTTTTTAATCATATTACAATTTGGTGTGTTTTGGGAATTATCTTGTCATGACATTTTTTTAGAACATCAATAATGGAGAACATGCTTATCCTTGCCAGTGAAAACCAGCCTCCAATCCAAGACGAAAGACTCTGTGTCTTTTCACAGTATAATAGCTGCAGCAAGATTTATTTAATACCATGCTCAAAAAGGTACTTGATTATGAATTTCATGTGTTGCTTTGGTACTGAATATATTGTTATACATGTCCGCCAGATTTGAAGCTGAAGCTGCAGACACAAACGGCTTGCCAAGGAGAGTTTGCTCTGGTAATTTTTTGCTTCAGGTGAAATGTCTCCCTCAGGGGTTGAAAATGTTTTCCAAACTCGACTGGACAAATAAACTTTCAAACCCACCTGACTAAATATTAATTTCACCTGACCACAATTAAGAATTTGGTAGTAATTGCATTTTTATTTCAGCATTAAAATACATATATCAAAACATGTGAGTAGCATGGCTTTACTGTACAGGTTAATGTTGATATTGACTTGACCGTCCATAGAATTCCATTCGGCCTGGTTGTCAAAAAATGTTTTCAACCCGTCACTTGGCACTTGATTATAAAGCGCATGTATGCAATTAATACATCATATCTCTTGAGTCTGTTACCCTGGCTTTTCAAATGTACAAAAGTTTTAAGGTAACTTTGTAAGCATGGTAGAATGTCTCTCTCAAAGTAGAACATAACAAACAGGTAAGAAGCATATATTTTTCTACGCATTATTCATGTTACAGGCTGGAGTGTTATGGACGCCAAGAAATTCAGGATTGTGGTTGACAGAGTGTTGTTGTCTGACTTGACAAGCTTTGTAACATCCCTAACTGCACTGTTGGCTCTCTTTTACATTCTGAACATTCAGTACCAACATGGAGCATCAGCTACTTTGGAATTCATACAAAGGTGATTGTCACAAAGGTGATTTTATTGCTTTTTATTTAATTCAAAAATTTAAGTATTCGATGATTCAAAGAGCATATTTGAAAATGTTACTAGTTACAGATGAAAGTTCACTCTATATAACAAAATATCCATGTGTCCAATATATTAATAAATTCAATAATTCATTCAATGAATTTGTCAGGACATAACGTGTGAACCTTGTATGTTTGATAAATTCCAATGGCCTGTAAAAACATCGTTTGTTATTCCTAGATTTCTTTTTCTTATTCCATCGTAACAATTGGAAAATATATCTCGATCCAGTGATAACCATTGTTCCTATTATTCTTTCTATATCAACATTCTGATGACTAGTACTAAGATAGCTGAAGCTACTACTGGCTAGTGTTTTATTCAATGACACAAGTCCAAGTCAACTTTTGTGCTCAGGATTTTACAGTCTTGCACTCAATAGAAGTATTAGTATTTATTCACTGAATTTGCTTCATGATTGTTAATTCTATGAAATAGTACAGACTATTTTGTTTACTTTCAGAATCAACCCAGGCAGGAGCAGCAAGAGTGACCGAAAACGGAAATCGATTTGTGCTGGAAGTGTTAATGCCATGGTTCTGCGTCTTATTAACCAAATGGCAAATTTGGAATAGACAGCCTGCTAGATTGTAAACTGTTCCTGTTATCTCCCTTGACTGGAAGCACATGGTGATGCATGTACAATTTATTTGTTGGAGGTCTTTCAAAGTTATTGTAAACCTGTTATTGTAAGTTTGTTTTTCATGGCACCTCATGTCAAAATGAGTTATTGGCTTGGTGCATTGTCCGTCCACATCCATGAACCACTCTTCTGAGAAAAACTTTAGGTTTAGGAGACATGTTATTGACAACTATGACACATTTGTACCATCCATATTTTAAGCTGTCTTAGATAGTGGTCACATAATTACCATGTATAATGTATTTGTAAAAAATATCTGGTGAGCTGAACATGTTTCATGTCAGTTTTGTCCTCTGCTCATGAGGCAGCATGACTTTGTTTTACAATTTTAATGGTCATAGTTTTGACATAGCACTGATGGTATGCAGGAATGGATAAAGGTGATGACATTTGGGTTACTTCAGCAAGTAGTGACTTTGCTTCTATTTAGAGTTAAATTGTTCACTGAAACAGTGGATATAATATGTCTCAGCAAATGAGACAACATGACCTTTTTGCAGTCATAATGATCTTACTTTTGACATAACACTGATAGTGTGCAAGAATGTATAAAGCTGACGACGTTTGGGTTACTTCAGCAAGTGGTAACTTTGTATGTATTTAGAACTGTTCATTGAAACAGTGATATAATATGTCTCTGAAATTGAATCTGTTGCAGTTGTATTATAATTTCAGTATTCGTGTTTCCCTTGGGGTTGTAGGTAACAGTTGTGTTGAGTTAAATTGTTCGTTACATTACTCTGCATACCATACAACGGGCTAGTTGCCTACAATCGTATTGAATAACTGCTGTAAGAGAAATTAGGTTTCATATTTTGCAAACAGGCTATTACCTGTAACTTATCCAGTTACATTATGATGAGATTAAAGTCACTAGACTTTATAGATCATAACGATGTACAGTATGAATTTGCAATTACTAGTGTTCCAAACATCTGTAATGGTCGATTATAAGATTAATGTTATTGTTCATGATGATGACTGAGACTAAGCACTAAGACTTGCAGTTTACTTTAACTTTTCTTTTATTGTGTAAGACTATTTGACACACCCTTTGTATTGTTCCAACTATAGGTTTGTAATAATAGAAGTTCACACACCTCCCTTTTCTGTCATTGTCTATATGTATATCAGGAAAATTGTGAAAATTCGTCGTAAACTTACGTGGGCATTTATTTTACAGTTAGGAGAGAAACACCATGTGCTGGCCAATTTCCGGGTGTTATTGAGTATTTGAAGCACGGGAATGTTTCATTTGAAGTCCCGGGAAACTTTTGTGTTTACAATGTCGATAAACACCATGTGTTTGGCCAATTTCCGGGTGTTATTGAGTATTTGAAGCACGGGAATGCATTTGGAACCGATGGCGGCCGGTGTTTATCGACATTGTAAACAAAATCGTAAACAAAGGGGGTTTTACTGTCTGCACTCGTTTACATCGAGTATAAGTACAGCAGTAAGTGTCATCAGCTGGCCGTTTCAGCTGGTTCCCATGGTAGCATCTGGAGTTGCTCATTTGTGACGTCATTCTAACTTTACGTCACAATATGATTTGAATGACGTCACCACTGTTGATGACACAACAAAACAATTGTTTACGTGTCAATACGCAGTGAATAGTCTTGCAGTTTCCGGGAATCTAATACCATTTGATCATGTTATTCAATCAATCAGATTACAGAACACAGTGACTTTTGGTTTACAGTTTTTAACAAACAATGGACAGGCAAAGATTCAACAATGGACAAATACAGAAACAACAGCACTTACTTCAACAGTTGATGTGATGACACAGACAAGGGGGCTGACCACTAAAGGCCATTAAATGTCATATACAGTAACTAATGGAAGTGACAAAGAGGAACAGGGTAGCTGACAAGGCAATGTACCCAGCGGTAGTGGTACAGATTAAGAATACAGATTGAATAATAAGAAATAAGTCCCCTGTCCTGGCTGTGTAGAGTTTGGACTTGAGAATAATTTGGACGACGGCTGTCCTGAATTTGACACTATAAAACAGACAAGAGTCACCCGTTATCCACGCAGAATTGCAACGAGTCATCTATAGATGATTACCTTACCACGTCACCTTGATGACGGTTTGCACCTCTCTTGGTCATGTGGACAACGCGTCCGACTTCGGATGAGATAAGTTCGACTCGGAACTTTTGCAGCAACTTGGCTAGGTAACCAACAAAAGACAATTTCACAGCGTTCTGTAGAAAGATCTTTTAAATTTTAAAATGTCCCAGAATAACTGGATGACTCAAAAGGCCTGACGAAAAGAAACAATGATGACATTTTTCGGATTTGTTGTTTAATATACGTTAAAAACAGCATTGGACATCCCATCAGCAGACAGACTGTGGCCAAAAGATTCCGCATTCATGGTCTCCGTGCCATTTTACCATGCAGGGGCATGACGTTGACGTGCCAACGCCGACGTGCCAGATTGGGATGAGCCAGGACTGTGCGACTTTATTGACGAGCACAAGTTGCAGTTTTCTGTACAGACTATTATCACCACTTTACTGAGGATGTTGTTAACATCACCAGGAAAACTTGTGAGAAGTTTGAATCTTCAATTCATGCAAAATTTGGAGTTATTTGACAGCTTTTATATCAGTTTTGTTGGAAATATTCACATCCTACTTTGTGTTATAAA
The DNA here is from genome assembly GCF_037392515.1 of Haliotis asinina. Classification (NCBI taxonomy): domain Eukaryota; kingdom Metazoa; phylum Mollusca; class Gastropoda; order Lepetellida; family Haliotidae; genus Haliotis; species Haliotis asinina. The sequence goes on along the minus strand of NC_090290.1, from coordinate 7,150,486 downwards.
TCACTCCCCAAGCCTACCCCAGCTGGAGTACAATGAGGACTAATCAACTGCAGTCCCACTATTTCTAAGCAGGGCAGATCTTTTGTCTGTCAATCAGCCAACTGGTCACAACAGTCAGTTTTTTGTCACTGCTGAAAGCAAAACAAAAACTTTCAAGGTCGGATTGACCCTACACTTTTGAAAATATTACCTGATGCTGGCATTTCTGTTGCAAGAAAACCAAGAGAGGCCGTCAAGCGGGTAGGAAATCTCATAACAATTTGTCAAAATGTTTTCCCTGATTCTGTCAGAACTAAGTGCTGTAGTGGGATTAACCATAAGAATCTGATTCAGGTCCACCCCACAAAGTCCCCACAATTTCTTAAAATGTGCCTCTGGAATGCTCAATCAACCAGAAACAATCTATTGACATATTTGATATGATCATTGACTATGAAATAGATGTGCTCATTCTAACTGAAACATGGTTAATAAACACGGGAGATGAAGCTAAGATAGCTGAAAGATGCAAGTGGAGGGGGCATTGCAGTTCTCTTCAGGAAATTCCCCACTCTTCATCGCAGCGACTCGAGAAACAGTTACAAATCCTTTGAGAGCATGAATGTAATCATAACTTCCGGACAAGCTACTTTGAACACGGTATGCATTGACAACCGCCTTCCGATAAGAACAAACTAAAAAACCAATGACTTTCTTCAAGAGTTACCTACCCCTTCCAACTACACAGTAATTCTTGGTGACATTAATGTGCACTTCAACGCTCACGGGAAGTCTGAGGTGAAGAAATATATTCAGTTATTGAATACATATTCCCTTACCCAACACATAAATCTGGCAACATTCTTGACTGGATAATCACACAGCAACTGCAGCATTATCAGAGAAGTTAAAGTCAACGATCGCCAGATGTCTGACCACGTCAAAGTCTTCGTTACTATTGACTTAGTTTGGCTAAACAACAAGCCGTTACATCAAAATGATTCAGCCAGATAGTTTCAGACAGGACTTGGTTAATTCAAGCCTCCTCACTTATCTACGCACTATCCCCCCCCCCCCCCCCCCCCCCCATGTGATGTTCATGACCATGTTTAGCCCTTCCATGACACCCTTACATCTCTCCTATGTAAACCTGCTCCGGCAGCTGAGAAGTAGGTGATACTCCGTCCTCACGTTCCATTCTTCACGCATGGAAATTCACAGGCAGATGTATCAACAGTGCCGAAACGCTACCACCTCTTTAATCATCTACGCTTAAAGGAACTATTGTCTTCACAGTATAGAGAATAGTTCACTGTACAGGCCTATGAATACCCTGCTTGGTAAGGAAGGCGATGGTGATAGATTACCTCCCGGACAAAGTCACAAGGAACTAGCAGATTCCTTCAACTCATTCTTCATCTCAAAGATTGATACCATTCGAAAAGGACTTTTAGTCAGTAGGTGTTTCAGTGAACCTCTCCTCACATGCGATCCATTAATGCAGTTTGCACCCTTCAGTCCAAAGGACATTGAATCAATTATCCGCTCTTCAAAGCCAACCACCTGCGACTCTGACCCCATACCAACGAAACCTCATATTCAGTATCTTGACTTGCTTCTGTCAAGCATTACCAAAATCGTCAACTCATGTTTGGTGAACAGTGTATTTCCTAACAGAATTAAACACGCTGTAGTAAAACCTTTGCTGAAAAAACCCCAGATCTTGACCCTCAGAATCTTCAGAACTTTCGACCTGTCTCAAATTTATTCTTCGTTTCCAAGATAATTGAGAAGGCTTTACATGTGGGGCTTAAAGACCATCTCTCCAAACATTTTCTCTTGGATGAATTCCAGTCGACCGGCGGCGTATCGGCAATACTATAGTACAGAGACTGCAGTACTGCAAGTGACGAATGAGCTCCGTTGTGCTGTCGATGATGGTAGGATTGCTGCCCTAGTGCTGTTGGACCTGTCTGCGGCCTTGACACAATTGACCACCATAGACTCCTGTCTAGGCTCAAACAACAGTACGGACTTGAAGGCCATGCCCTTCAAAGGGTATCATCTTATCTGTCTGACCGACAGCAATCTGTTGTCATTGGTAGCGAGAGATCTAAAGGCGCTGCAATCACGTGTGGTGTGCCACAGGGTTAGTCCTTGGTCCGGTCCTGTTTGTATTGTATGCTGGATATGTCGGAATGATTACAAAAAACCACACAGTTTCTCACCATACCTATGCTGATGACACTCAGCCCCTGAAAGCCTTCCATCTGTCAGATTTTTCCACATCTCTTCACTGCATAGCTAAATGTACACAGGACATCAAATGCTGGATGACTACAAATATGCTTAAACTCAATGACACTAAAACAGAAGCAGTTCTCGTTGGTACAACTCAACAAAGTCAAAACCGATTTCCTTAAAGTTGCAGATGCAGACATCAAGTTCTCTGATATTGTTAAGGATTCTTGTGTTCATCATTTGAGCAGGATCTGCTACTTTCACTTGAAATCCATTGGTAACATTCGGCAATGCTGAACAACTGCTGCAACTGATGCCCTTGCTCGAGCTCTTGTTACATCAAGGCTTGATTACTGCAACAACATCCTTTCTGGCCTCAGTTCTATCCTCCTTGAGAAACTTCAAAAGATGCAAAACACTTCTGCCCGCATCATCAGCAAGACTTCTAAATATTCCCATATAACACCTGTGTCGAAAAATATGCATGGTTAAGGCACCAGTTAAGGCTAGAATTGACTTTCAGATCCTTGTTTGACATACAAGTGCCTCCATGGATTGGCTCCCTCCTACCTTTCTGAACTTCTACATCCGCATGTCCCCGCACGCAACTTGCGCTCAAACATTCAAGATGATCACTGGTCACCCCATCCTACAAACTGAAATCGTTTGGCTACCGGTCATTCTCGTACTCTGCACCTGTGCTTTGGAACTCTCTCCCTTGTGACATTAAAAGCAATCGACACAATTGACATTTTAAAGTCCAGACTTAAAACTCACCTTTTCACAGCATATTACTAAATATATCAGCTGTAAATACTCCACTGTAAATAGTCTGTAGCAGTTTGAGCATGCCTTAGGGTGTGGAACAGTATGCATTTATTATAAAATCTGTCCCCAAATGAGCACCTTCCTGAATACTTGAGACATCATATTCGGAAACGCCAAAATCAGCCATTGGCGAGGAACGGTTTGGCAGCCTCCCTGCAAAGGGAATGGCGTCGGATCCATATGCAAGACGTCAGAACACTCAGCAACTCGGGTTCAGGCCTGCATCATTGCTAGTGGTAGCCACACCCGGTGTTGAGCAATAGGTGTTGCCCAAAAAGTTGTAAAAGATCCCAATGGACTTTGCATTAGTGATAGAATACTGGATAATGCTTCCCGGTGTCATTAATGTGATATTAGATCACGAGCTGCCTCGTTTGCCTTTTTGTTTTCAATTAAATACTGTTGCCGAATGATTGATTTTTACAATACAACGTTTAATGTTACCGACCACAAAAATAATTGGTGGCGTTTCGTTTGGACGCTAGTTTAGCCTTGGTCTCTGCATTGAAGACTGAACTGGTAGCAATATTGAATAGACAGTATTGCATCGATTCGTCTGTGAAGATTGATCTATGAGTGTCGTACCTGGAGCGTAACTGGCTTTATTCCTGTTTATCAACGAATTTGCTTCGGATCCAATGAAAAGAAAAACCAACAGAAAGGTTTCATTAGATTTCAATGCTGAAATGGAAAGGTAGATGACACCTGTAAAGTCATGGGGGGAGACCTTATGTATGTCATCTACCAGGCTTGTTGAGGAGTAAAACTTCTTTTGGGTATCATTAGTACATTAAAAAAGATGATGGACATTTACACACCGGTCATCGAGCCGTCAGGCTCAAATCCTTCCAAGGGAAGAAAAAGCCCTCTCAAGAAACAGAAGGCGATAGAGCAAAGCAATGAAATATCCAGAAGCAAGCGAATGATTTAATTCCAATTTGAAAAAAAAACACCAACAACGAAAAACCTGTTATACCGTAGTATCTATATCCTCATCTAAGATATATATGTCTATTTTTGACATGTTATTCTTGTTTGTCGCAGAATTAACTCTACGTTTTCTTGTTACAACCATACTTCCGATAAGGAAAACCAAATAAGAATTAGAACTGCACGTTTTCATGTTTGGATTCATATCTGCATTGTGGTCTATGGTATTTAAGATGCAATTCATGAAGTCATGTTACATGAAATTGGTTCTGATGTTTTCCGTGTGTCTACTGGTGTACAAATGATGAAGTCTCTGCCTAATGTGGTTTAAAGGATCTTACAACTTGCATATCAGTCTATGAGCGATCATAGAAGTGACAGCGACACACAGGGCATACCATCAATCTATTTGTTGTAAGGGGCGGTGGGGTAGCCTAGTGGTTAAAGCGTTCGCTCGTCACACCGAAGACCCGTGTTCGATTCCCCACGTGGGTACAATGTGTGAGGCCCATTTTCTGGTGTCCCCCGCCGCGATATCGCTGGAATATTGCTAAAGCGGCGTAAAACCAAACTCACTCACTCACTCACTATTTGTTGTAAACTCCAGACTATATATTACTGCAGAATGAAATTAATTATGCCACTAGTTTCGTCAGGGGAATGGACAGGATACATCTGAATACTATTCGTTGACCTCTTTTCAGCCTTAAACAAGACCCAACCGCATTTCATGGCAAGACAGCTGCAAATTATGGGAGTGAACTGACAACTGATTAGGTGGATTGAAGACTTCCTCCATGTAAGAGTTCTGTTTGTGAAAGTTAACGGAAGTGTATTTTATTATAAATGTGAAATGAACTGTGCAGTGATTTCAGAACTAACCCCCCAAAAGAATCCTTTGTTCATCAATGGTGAACCAACTACGACACTGAATACAAGTACCTTGGAATATTTATTGACAGCAGGTTAATGTGGAATACCAACACTGATGCCCTGCGCAGTAAATGCTAACAATCCCTCCATTTAACTGCGATCTTTTAATGTTTCCCAATCCGTCATGATGTTGTTTTGTACCAGTTCTATTCAGGGTATACTCACTTTTTCTTCTCAGTGATGGTTCGAAACTCTTTCAGTCAAAAACAAGTCAAAACGTAACAAAATTGTAAATACATCTAGTAAAATAGCCGGCGTCAATTTTGATAATCTTTCACTTTTCTAAGAGTGTCAAGTACTTTCAACGTCTGAAAAAATCAGGACTGTAACGGTTAGCCATGTGGCCGCCGCTATGGGGAGGGGGGAGGTGACTGATTGAAAGTAATTTCGGGATACACTTCGTGGGACGCTTAAAGCTGCATCGTTAAAGAGGAGGTATCCCCGCTATACTGGTAAACGTCGCATCTCAAATATACTCAGTAAGCTGTGACTTCCAACTTACTTGAGATCACACTTTCTCGGTAACACCCCCACCCCCAACAAGGGTGCTGATCATGAAACACTTCAGCTCCATGTTTGATTCAAACGCCGAAACACTTCAGAATAGTGCAAGTGGAACACAGACTTAGAGGCGACCAGCGGAATCGGTGGTCTGACAATCGTCAAAAACAAGAACACATACTTTATATTCCGCTGGTCAGACAATCGTCACAAACAAGGAACAAATACTTTATTTATTCGTTCAGCTGTTTAGTCTCTATATTAAATTCATCGTGAAGGTATGATTGTAAATTGGTCGAGAATACTACTGACACAGTACTGAGAGGTGATCGTCGAAGGGAAATGATGCCCTTTCACGGTGCATACATTGTGAAACTATTAGAAAATATTGCTGTTTTTACCTTAAATTTATTTTTACTGTATGCAAGGGAGATTGAAAGGTATGAATGATAATTATGTCAATGTAAATACATCATTATTCATATTTTCAAAAATTACAAATATCCCTTACTACGTTTGTCCAGTATACACAGTGGAAGCTGTCTAAACCGGCACGCATTAGGACTGAAGAATTAATCCTGTTTAGAAAATTGCTGGATTGTAGAGCGGATGATAAATGTACAAGCCACGGATGGGCCTGAGATGCTATGCCAGTGTTGACAACTCTCCGGATTGGACAGATGTCGGTTTGGGCATCTTCCATTGTATATTGAACGGTTGAGGGGGACAACGGTTCTTAACAAAACCTCTGCTGACATAGTGATGTTTCCACACTGCGCTCCCTTGCATTACTCGACATGATAACGACGTCTTACTATGGACATCATGAAGCAATAAAAAAGTTCGTATGTTGCAATAATAATTTCTTATAAATGTTTTAAGTAAATTCTCAGTAATGATGAGTAGCATGATAGTCGTTCTATCCACGACCACGTCAAGTGTTTAAACACTTGCAGCACCCGTCAATTGAGAACCAGGACACCCCGTATTCCGATCCGCTCATCCACACTCCTGTGACGTAAGTTGTTTTCACTAAGCACGTGCAGAAGTCGCATCCATCTGTTTGTCTGTAACATGACGAGTCATGATTTAGCTTTGCTGAAGGCATTGTGTGACAGTTAGAGGGCAACACATGTTATTGGCACGACTTACGTCTATTTGTTGACTTCATAACTTCTGAATTGTTCGAGAGATCATTAGCTTTGAAAGGGTTATGAACACCTTCCCCATTGCCTGTGCTACCATTGTCTGGCCTGGAGGGACTGTGGGGTGTCTACTGGCTAAAGTGTCACGCCGAAGACACGGGTTCGATTCCCCACATGGTTTCAACGCATGAAGCCCGTTTCTGGTGTCCTCTGCCGTGATATTACTGGAATATGAAAGCTGAATGCGGTGTAAAACCATACTCACTCACTGACACAGAGCGATGTGTGGCCCTCCGATTCATATTACTCCCGAATAATCACCTGTGAAAGTATTCTCAGGACTTCATCAATATATCGCTAGCGTGTGTACACACTACGATTCCAAATGCCCCAGAATTCGTCATGGGGAATATATCGCCCGTACTTCACGGGTGTTGAACACATCGTCAGTTATTTACGAGTGTTACATAAATCGTACGCACTTCTCGAGTGTTGACTACATCGTCTCTACGTCACGCGTGTTAAATACCTCGTTGAATACGGGTTGAATACATCGTTTGTATTATACAAGTACATCGTCTGTTTCTTCATGGGTGTGGAATACTTCGACCCTACATTACGCGTGTTGAATATATTGTCTGTACGTCACGGGTGTTGAATACATCGTCTGTACGTTACGTGTTTTCAATACATCGTCCAATTCTTTGCAGGTGTTAAATACATTGTCCGTATGTCACGGGTGTTGAGTACATCGTCCATGTCCTTACGGGTATTAAATACATCGTTTGTACATGATGGATGTTGAATACATCGTCCATTTCCTTACGTGTGTTAAATACATTGTCTTTACATCACCGGTGTTCAGTACATCGCCCATATCTTTTCGCACGTCTCTCATGTTGAATACATCGTCCATTTCTTTACGGGTGTTAAATACATTGTCCTTACATCACCGGTGTTCAGTACATCACCCACATCTTTTCGTACGTCTCTCATGTTGAATACATCGTCCATTTCTTTACGTGTGTTAAATACATTGTCCTTACATCACCGGTGTTCAGTACCTCGTCCATATCGTTTCGTACGTCTCTCATGTTGAATACATCGTCCATTTCTTTACGGGTGTTAAATATATTGTCCATACATCCCGGGTTTAGAATATATCGTTCTTTACTTTAAGGGTGTGAAATACATTACCCGTACGTCACGGGTATTGAGTACACCGTCCATATCTTAAAGGGTGTTAAATACATTGTCCTTTCATCACGGGTGATGAATTCATCGTCCATATCTCTACGGGTGTTAAAACATCCTTCGTACGTCACACGTGTTGAACACGTCCATTCGTTACGGGTGTTAAATACATTGTCCGTACACCACGGGTGTTGAGTACATCGTCCATGTCCTTACGGGTATTAAATACATCGTTTGTACATGATGGATGTTGAATACATCGTCCATTTCCTTACGTGTGTTAAATACATTGTCTTTACATCACCGGTGTTCAGTACATCGCCCATATCTTTTCGCACGTCTCTCATGTTGAATACATCGTCCATTTCTTTACGGGTGTTAAATACATTGTCCTTACATCACCGGTGTTCAGTACATCACCCACATCTTTTCGTACGTCTCTCATGTTGAATACATCGTCCATTTCTTTACGTGTGTTAAATACATTGTCCTTACATCACCGGTGTTCAGTACCTCGTCCATATCGTTTCGTACGTCTCTCATGTTGAATACATCGTCCATTTCTTTACGGGTGTTAAATATATTGTCCATACATCCCGGGTTTAGAATATATCGTTCTTTACTTTAAGGGTGTGAAATACATTACCCGTACGTCACGGGTATTGAGTACACCGTCCATATCTTAAAGGGTGTTAAATACATTGTCCTTTCATCACGGGTGATGAATTCATCGTCCATATCTCTACGGGTGTTAAAACATCCTTCGTACGTCACACGTGTTGAACACGTCCATTCGTTACGGGTGTTAAATACATTGTCCGTACACCACGGGTTTTGAATATATCGTCCATTCCTTTAAGGGTGTTAAATACATTGTCAGTAGATCACGGGTGTCTAATACATCGTCAATCTTTTTCGGGTGGTAAAACATCGTTCATATATTACACGTTGTGAATACATCGTACATTTATTTACCGGTGTTAAATACATTGTCCTTAAATTACGGTGTTGAATACATTGTCCTTAAATTATGGTGTTGAATACATTGTCCTTAAATTACGGTGTTAAATACATTGTCCTTAAATTACGGTGTTGAATACATTGTCCTTAAATTACGGTGTTAAATACATCGTCCTTAAATTACGGTGTTAAATACATTGTCCTTAAATTACGGTGTTGAATACATTGTCCTTAAATTACGGTGTTAAATACATTGTCCTTAAATTACGGTGTTAAATACATTGTCCTTAAATTACGGTGTTAAATACATTGTCTTTAAATTACGGTGTTGAATACATTGTCCTTAAATTACGGTGTTGAATACATTGTCCTTAAATTACGGTGTTGAATACATTGTCCTTAAATTACGGTGTTGAATACATTGTCCTTAAATTACGGTGTTGAATACATCGTCCTTAAATTACGGTGTTGAATACATTGTCCTTAAATTACGGTGTTAAATACATTGTCCTTAAATTACGGTGTTAAATACATTGTCCTTAAATTACGGTGTTGAATATATCGTCCTTAAATTACGGTGTTAAATACATTGTCCTTAAATTACGGTGTTAAATACATTGTCCTTAAATTACGGTGTTGAATACATTGTCCTTAAATTACGGTGTTAAATACATTGTCCTTAAATTACGGTGTTGAATACATTGTCCTTAAATTACGGTGTTAAATACATCGTCAGTACTTCACAGATGTTAAATATTGGAGGATATTGTCTTCCGACATAATTAACCTGTACCTATCAGAGTTTTTCTCTGGGATAACTTCGATATTCATACTATAGGCACAATTTGGTCCACTTATTGCATTGTACATACTTGCATGATTCTGTACGGAAGAACTGCTTCGCTTTCACGCCTGCTTCATCCTCAAAGACAGCCATTGTTCTATTAACACCTGTCGCATCCACCCAATATTCGGGAGAGATGTAAGTGGCCTCCCTGCAATATGGAGAAAACAATGCGAAAATATGATCGCAGGAACAAATAAGATTATAAAAACAAAAATCACTTCTATCTACACGTATACAGCCCAAGGTACAATGGACAGTTTTTATCTTAGGGCATATCACTCATACCTACACATATACAGCCCGAGGTATAACGGACAGTTTCTATCTTAGGCCTATCACTCATACCTACACGTATACAACCCGAGGTATAACGGACAGTTTCTATCTTAGGCCTATCACTCATACCTACACGTATACAGCCCGAGATATAACGGACAGTTTCTATCTTAGGGCATATCACTCATACCTACATGTATACAGCCCGAGGTATAACGGACAGTTTCTATTTTAGGGCCTATCACTCATACCTACACGTATACAGCCCGAGGTATAACGGACAGTTTCTATCTTAGGGCATATCACTCATACCTACACGTATACAGCCCGAGGTATAACGGACAGTTTCTATCTTAGGCCTATCACTCATACCTACACGTATACAACCCGAGGTATAACGGACAGTTTCTATCTTAGGCCTATCACTCATACCTACACGTATACAGCCCGAGGTATAACGGACAGTTTCTATCTTAGGGCATATCACTCATACCTACATGTATACAACCCGAGGTATAACGGACAGTTTCTATCTTAGGGCATATCACTCATACCTACATGTATACAACCCGAGGTATAACGGACAGTTTCTATTTTAGGGCCTATCACTCATACCTACACATATACAGCCCGAGGTATAACGGACAGTTTCTGCCTTAGGCCTATCATTCATACCTACATATAAACAGCCCGAGGTATAACGGACAGTTTCTATCTTAGGGCCTATCACTCACACCTACATGTAAACAGCCCGAGGTATAACGGACAGTTTTTATCTTAGGGCCTATCACTCATACCTACACGTATACAGCCCGAGGTACAACGGACAGTTTTTATCTTGGAGCTTTATCACTTACACTTAGGGCTTGTGTGAAGTCCTGTGTATAGCGATCAGGTCACAAATCCGTTGAAGTTAAGCAACGTTTATCGCGGAGAATGCTTGGATGGGTAAACATGTTTGGCAGCTTGAGTCCCGAGAGTATCTTGGACTTCAGTCCTGCCACACAACGAACTGGTACTTGGTGCGTTTGTTTCTGTTCACCTAGCAGAAAATGGATGCCCGGTGGGATAATTCATGTGACTTTTAACCTTTTAGTACCCCCACATAAGCATGGGTTATTCTGTGTAATAGCCTGTGTAATCAGATTCTGATTACAGCGTCCAGTCAGCTAATGGTCAGATGGATACTAGGGGCCGCATAAATTGATTATTATTATTGAATTTTTTTTTCTTAATAGTATACTTTTATCATATAATATTATATTATATCAAGTTATAAAATGCAAATGGAAATCCATTGTTTAGTCTCATATGACTCACGTTGTGCAACAAGCATTGTATTCTATTTCCCTCGCTGGGTCAATCGGCACACCAGGGGAGGGGAGAAGAGCAGAGCACTGCTGAGACACAATGCTCAGGGTCACATTAGGAAATGACGTCATCTGGGTTGAAGGACGATGAAGCTTCTCGAAAGCTTCCTGTTCCGCCGGATACCGGAAGTAGCCAGGGAATCGTTCTCTTAAAGTTGGTTCCTTGATGGCTCGCAGTTGTGATCTAGGGGAAACGATACAGTGATTGAACACAACTGGGATATTAGTGGGATGGCTTGTGAATATACAAAGGAGACTAGACAACAGACAATCGGATTTGACAAAATTACAAAAGCTATCAAAACGTCAGTCTATTTTCATATTTAACACAGCTGTGTAAGAGTCTTCAAAAGACAGTCGTGGGCCCGACATTGTGAGCAGCAGGCCGCTACGTTATGACGGAAATATTACCATACTCTCCGTCATCCTTCTATCAATCAAATTAAATTAACTCTCTAGATTTACTGAAAGATTTGAAGAGGTCATTATGCGACGATGTCGCATTGGCCACACGAGATACACGCACGAATATATATTAAAAGGTGAGGATCCTCCGTTTTGTATCCCTTGTGATGAAAGAATCACAGTCAAGCATATCTTGCTTGACTGTGTTGAGTATTCCATCACAAGGGACACTTATTTCAATTCAAGAACAATGAAGGATCTTTTTAACAGTACCAGTTCTCATTTAATCATAGGATTTTTAAAAGCATTAGATCTATTAGCTGATTTGTAAATAGATATACATTTTATAATTGGAATAGTTTCAAAGTTGGCCTATACGTTTTACTTTTTGAAGAGAATACTGTTTCGAGATTGCAATACTGTGAGTGTATTTGTAGCCTTGTCTTGGACGGTGAACGCTATATATCAATAAAACGTCAATGTACATGCATAGGGGCTTACGTGGCGGAGCGATGTACGACCACGGAAGTCAGTGCTATAATAACGAGGAGTAGAACAACAGAGAAGAGTACCTGGAACAAAGGACACGCTTGGTTAGACATTGAAAAAAGTAGGGAATTAATATTGCAATTGTTTTGACACGTTACTGACTGGACGCACGGATCGAAAATAGGAGCCGGGCGCACGGTACAACTTTGGACCTGTTTACTGGGTGGTGGGTGTTAAGACATAGATTGTAAGATATTTACGCAAGAAAGGAATTTGAACGGGAGTTATTTTGGTATAAGAGCGGGATAAGGTGAGTAAATGAGTTCAGTTTTACGCCGCACTCAGCGACATTCCAGCAATATGGGGCGGTCTGAAGATAAACCAGTCTGGATCAGACAATCAAGTGATCAACTGTATAATCAACACAGTAAGGACACAATGGAATGTGTCGACCAAATCAGCGAGTCTGACCACCCGATCCCGTTAGTCGACTCTTACGACAGGTTTGGGTTACTCTCGAATACTTCATACCCGGTTCTTCACAGGTGACAGGACAAGGGTGAGTTTCCGATATGTTAGTAGCGAGGAGACGTATTTTCGAAATTCAGTCATTTGCCCTTGTATCTAGTCAGTGGGAGGACTTACTAAGGACCATTGTCTGTTTGCTGCAGTCACTTTCTTTCCTTCCGTTTGCATTTGTTCCATTCCTGAAAAGAATTGTATTGTATGTTATCCACTGAATCACATGTGTGTGTGTGTGTGTGTGTGAGAGAGAGAGAGAGAGAGAGAGACAGAGAGAGAGATCGAGATCGAGATCGCGTCTGTGGGTCTGCGTATTGATAGCGTGTGCGTTCCAATGTATATGCGTATATAGTTAGTTACTATGTATCTATGCGCATGTGTCAATCACCATCCGATGGATGTCTCTCATCCCTCCCCAAACTCTCTCTCAGGTGTAAGTTCGCTTCAAGTTTACAATGTATTTACAACTTACTGTGAGTAAATTCACCACGGGGCTACTCCAGCGACCCGATACTTGAATAAACATCAAGCAATGAACCTTTATGCGTTTTTGTCACTGTAAGTACACAGCTGCTGACAGAAAAGGTTGAATATCAACGCTTGCATTTGATGGAAAATCACAATGTACATACTGCACGATTAGATACAGGGACAATACCTTTTATCCGCTAGTGAGGACTATCCACAACGATAGGTTGTACAATGTAGAGCAATCCACGCAACACGCAAACCCGGTCTGTGTTGTGGCCGCGAGTGTGTCAGACCGAAGTATAATGTTTGAATGAGAATGTCACGCGTTTTATTCATGCTAAACCCGGATGCAGCCAGGATATCAGTCCCTGTTCATTACATATAGACACGAGAAGGTCTATTAGCCCAACGCCCAGATTAGACCCATGAACTCATAAGAATCCCATTCTTTTCTTTTGTCTGCGATGGAAGGAGTATTTTTCTTAAAGACTCCCGACTGCTCGGTTATGTTAATGTTTCAATCCCTGAAAGATATCCCTGTCGGATATTTTTCAGGTGACACCCACACTCACACCTACACTCACACCTACAGACCCATCAACCCCTTCCACGCCCACATGCTGTTCAGCTAGACAATCAAATATAACCAAATACTCATTGTGATATATTAAATCACATCCATGACGTCACTCTACTGTTGATACGTTCAATATTATTCACGAATTGGCCTTTAGTTACTCAAAAAGCATGTCTACATTATTCTGAAGCCTGATATAAGTAGGATAAGGGCTGGATGTCTACCCATTTCACTCTAGGACCTACATGAGCGAAAAATGTATTTACACGTAACAATTAGTTAGTTAGGTATGGACATAAACGAAAAAAACCCTCAAACAATTACTTCATTACTCCGTCCAGTGAAGATCCGTGTTAGAATTGGTCGTAAGGTCAGTATCGCTGACCCCGGCACTACTCCACCTACTCGCTGATAGTTCTATTTCACAGCCAAAGCAAACGTCATTTTAAAGGCACTGAAATACATCAATGACCAGCATATTACAATATTACTCTTTTCAGATCCTCTTTCATGCTTTCAGGCTATTAATAATTTGTCAGATGAACTTCCAGTTTTAACTGAAGTTCTAGCATTGTAAAATGATCTCGCTACTGGCCAATATGACATCATCGTTTGTTGGCCTCCCCGCTATGCTGGAATTACTATTAACACAGTGGCCAATTGTGCTGCAAAGGCCTCTCCAAACAAATCTCTGATACCACTCCTGATATCTTACATTGATTATAAACCTGTTATAAGAAGTTCTAATGCAGGATGCAGGGATATAATCCAGAAGAAGTGGGACACCCAAGTTGGTATCAATAAGCTACGGCAATAAAATCAGCTATTGGTTACACCTTCTTGAATTGTCGGTCTATTTTTGGAGAGGTTCTTTTAAGAAGAATGGCCACAGCAGGTGCAGTCATGAATATTTATTGAAAGGCGAAGATCCTCCATTTTGTATTTCTTGTGATGAGAGAATCACAGTAAAGTACATCCTGTTAGATTGTGTTGACTTTTTCATAAGGGATCAATATTTCAAGCTTCAGCAACGGACTTTTTAAAACACTACTAGCCCTCATTTAATTCTTGCAGTTTTAAAGGAAATTGATTTCATTCATAAGTTATGATGTGCATATAGTAATTTCTTTTTTGAAACTGGTTGTGCTATAATTACGAGTTTGATTGGCTATACCGTTTACAAAAATTGACGTATTTCTACACATCTACGAGTATTAAAACGCAGTATATTTGATATTTCAGTTTTAGCTTATCGAACCAATTATCGCCAGGGACTGAGGGGACTGTGTAAATTCAGCTTAGCTCCATGCAAGTAGCAAACAAGAATGATGTAAGTCCCCACAGAGATGTGATATACCTTCTGTAACTGGTGATCTATCGAACAGTTTTACATTGTTCTATGTTCATCTTTAATAGTATAGCTATTTTACTGTCCTTCGTTGACAGGTATTTAGTTTGTCTATGATTATTTTGATATGGAACTCTCGTAGTCACAATGTAGCTGAAATACTGCTGATGTAACGTTAAACTGTAACTCACTCACTCACTCACTCACTCACTCCACCACTCTACCATCTATTCCACTACCCAGTCCTCTACGACACCAATCCGTGAGCTACTCCACTTCCTACCCGCCACTCTACTATCCAGCGAGCTCCTCTACCTGACCAGCTAATCCAATACCCCTCGAGCTACTCTACTATCCCTTAAGCTACTCTACTACCCAGCTCGCTAGTCCTCTACGCCCCGACCTACTGCACCATCATGCTAGCTACGCCACTACCCCGCCAGCTACTCCACTATCCCACAAGATACTCCACTACCCCGCCAGCTACTCCACTATCCCACAAGATACTCCACTACCCCGCCAGCTACTCCACTATCCCACAAGATACTCCACTACCCCGCCAGCTACTCCACTATCCCACAAGATACTCCACTACCCCGCCAGCTACTCCACTATCCCACAAGATACTCCACTACCCCGCCAGCTACTCCACTATCCCACAAGATACTCCACTACCCCGCCAGCTACTCCACTATCCCACAAGATACTCCACTACCCCGCCAGCTACTCCACTATCCCACAAGATACTCCACTACCCCGCCAGCTACTCCACTATCCCACAAGATACTCCACTACCCCGCCAGCTACTCCACTATCCCACAAGATACTCCACTACCCCGCCAGCTACTCCACTATCCCACAAGATACTCCACTACCCCGCCAGCTACTCCACTATCCCACAAGATACTCCACTATCCCACAAGATACTCCACTACCCCGCCAGCTACTCCACTATCCCACAAGATACTCCACTACCCCGCCAGCTACTCCACTATCCCACAAGATACTCCACTACCCCGCCAGCTACTCCACTATCCCACAAGATACTCCACTACCCCGCCAGCTACTCCACTATCCCACAAGATACTCCACTACCCCGCCAGCTACTCCACTATCCCACAAGATACTCCACTACCCCGCCAGCTACTCCACTATCCCACAAGATACTCCACTACCCCGCCAGCTACTCCACTATCCCACAAGATACTCCACTACCCCGCCAGCTACTCCACTATCCCACAAGATACTCCACTACCCCGCCAGCTACTCCACTATCCCACAAGATACTCCACTATCCCACAAGATACTCCACTACCCCGCCAGCTACTCCACTATCCCACAAGATACTCCACTACCCCGCCAGCTACTCCACTATCCCACAAGATACTCCACTACCCCGCCAGCTACTCCACTATCCCACAAGATACTCCACTACCCCGCCAGCTACTCCACTATCCCACAAGATACTCCACTACCCCGCCAGCTACTCCACTATCCCACAAGATACTCCACTACCCCGCCAGCTACTCCACTATCCCACAAGATACTCCACTACCCCGCCAGCTACTCCACTATCCCACAAGATACTCCACTACCCCGCCAGCTACTCCACTATCCCACAAGATACTCCACTACCCCGCCAGCTACTCCACTATCCCACAAGATACTCCACTATCCCACAAGATACTCCACTATCCCACAAGATACTCCACTATCCCACAAGATACTCCACTATCCCACAAGATACTCCACTGATATCTAAAGCAGTCTTGAATAAATCAGGTAACAATGACAAATGACAGATAAAGTGTGGGATAAGATGCCCTTAGCTATTAGAAATTGCAGCTATGTTGAAGTGTTTAAATATTCTGTCCAAAGCAAAGTAAAATGCGCGCCTATACATTATTCACATGGGATAAGGAAGTTTAATGTTTTGCACAGTAGATTAAGAAATATGATGAGCACAATTAATTATTATTTTTTTAGAATAAAAACATGATGCATGATGAGAATGTGATGTTAATGTGATGTGAGAATGTTTTACTTCCTTGAGTCTCCTGTGTATACTATTCAAAAACATAATCTGTTGAAATCTTTAGAAAATATTGCTGACAATAGAGCACTGATTGATATTAATCTTATCTTACATAGCAATGCGGGTCTTTCAGTTACTGAAAAACAGGATGTTCTCAAATGTGTACATATATATATATATATATATATATATATATCCAACAAAACCCTTGCTCATTTAACATCTCCTGTTCACAATCCTAGCCCCTGCCTTTCACCTGTGTACATTGTCGTAAGACGAATTGTGTAATTTTCGGGAGAGGGCTTTTCTGAGCCTGGAAACTTGAGCCCAATCTTTTCCTATATGAATAAAATGTGTAATAAACAAATTAAAAAAACACGCCAAGTTATGAGAAAAGCTCTCTTTCGTGGAAATAGCCCCAGGGCCATGACTAACTATACAACTCCACAGGAGCGTCGACATTGTGCGAGCTGTGGATCTCAACATCAAGTACGAGTCTCGGGTCACTTCCCCAGGATAGTCTGTCTTTCACTATACATGTGACGTAGTGTTGTCTTAGGGCTGTGTTGCTACAGTGGGGAATTAGCAACGGTAGGCAGGTCAAGACTGGCTGGCACCTTAAACAACAGAGAAGGCTGCTGAGTCGTACGTTTATTCGGCGGAGGCAGAGTCATTGTACAGAGATAGAGGCAGTATACATACAGAGGTAGTCTACAGAGGTTATACAGAGGCAGTATACATATTCACAATAATCATTAAATAACGTGCACTTATTATTCAATCATTATGAGAATGTACTAGTAAACTTACATGTGTAAAACACAATAATAATATGTTTAGTAAATTTAGAATTAGTTTAGAATTTACAGAGATGATACAACTCATTTTTATTGGCACGTGTCTGCAGGCAAACCGACATTATGAGTATGCCTGACCAGACTGACTTGCGTAATAGTTTCAGGCTCCTAGTTGGAATGAAAGTGTAGTAAGCCACATACGTGAAATATATATCTTGTACGTGGCGGTCAGGTAGTGCAATTTCAACCCTGATTTTACTTTAGAAGTGTTAGACTAGATAAGTATACGGTGTAGTTCCTAGCGAGAAAATACATAGTAAAAGAAAGCTATGACACATGGAAGTCACGCTTTGTATAAGCAGCTACAACCACGGATCATGAACTGTCACTCTGGGGAAGTGAGGACGTTTGCTAATTTGATAGCCATCTTGTATCACGTGACACTTTAGGAATGTCGCTAGAGCTGTTTTCTGCTCACTCGTCGAATTATTGTACATCCGGGTTCAACATTTACTTCCTGTCTGAAATGTGAGGGCAACATATACTGGACAAAATAAGTTCGGGATATTGGTACTTGTAGGATTTATTTTGTATTTGTAAGTCTATGAATAAATACATCATTATTCATAATTTGAAAATTTACATATATCCCTTGCTACTTTTGTCCAGTATATTCTATTTGCACAAAAGATGCAAATACTAAACATTGTAAAGAGCTAACAAGTCATACAAAGCGCGACAGTTCGAAAACGTCGTAATATTAGTAGACTGTATAGTAACATTCGCCTTTGTTGTCAACACGTGAGCCTTTGTAAATGGTTAAACAAATGTCAATTAGAGGTGTACTGATGTACTTTGTGACGTCACAGTTTAGCGGCGCAAGGTCAGATCACAAATAATTGGTACTTGGTCATGTAACAACTCGGGTCCCGGTCATATCGGAATGTGTACTGGCCACATCACAACTCAGGTGTACTGAGTCACGGCAAAACTCAAGTGTGTTTGATCATGTCACAACTCAAGTAAACGGAGCCACGTCACAAAGTAAATTAAATGTACTTGGTTATGCCACAGATTGTAGCGGGTCTTGTGACCACTGAGGTGTACTTGGTCACGTCACAGCTCGGGTATAGTGGGTCACGTCTCAAGATAAATGTACTTGGTTATGCCACAGCTTGTAGCGGGTCATGTGACCACTTAGGTGTACTTGGTCACGTCATCACCGAGGTGTACTGGATCATGCTTTCCAAACAACATACTGAATGAGAATCATTCAGAACAATGGGAACACCCTAAACTTTAATTGTCATCTATAAACTCAAAGATTTTACTCTAAGGTACATGCAACTTTTTGTGTGCTAAATGGGCATCTTAAACGACATGTTAGAACTTGGAGTGAATCAACTGATTCAATATTCGTTGAAACATTGTCAAATACGGAAAACTACATGGGTGCTAAAACCGCTGCAGCATGTTTGATTCAAAACTTGCATGAAAGGAAACGAAAGTCTGACTTTTTGTCAAGTTTTTAAATAGAAGACAACCAAATTTAAGATTATGTTTTTTCTGCACTGTGGGAGTGTTTGTGCAAATATTTTGTACAGACGTCAAATTGCATGACGTCATCTTACCCGGATCATTACGTCACTTTACCATAGCCGTTCCATAAACATGAACGCTTACTTTTACAGTTTTTCGAAACTTACATTTCTTTTGCTGTTCAGTATATGTCGTATAAATTTTGCATTCTTGCCATCTGTGACGTGTCATATTTGGGGTTCTAGTGCTTTCGGGGATTCGAACCCACACCCTCACCTAATCGCCAGCACACTAAGTGAACCGCCTAACCCGCTCATCCTCCGAGACTTCCACAAAGAGGATGTAGGGCAACTGGTAATCTGGACTGTGGACGTTGTGTACTCCTCTGATATGTGTTAACTGTCAAGGCTCCCAATGTGGTCACCACATGGATTTTGAACATGAGTATCATCACTTTTGGGGCAAGATATCCTCATTGTTTCTCTAACACCTGTTGTCATTTCGAGTAGTTACAATGGACAGTGTTTTGAGGGGATATGTTTTTTTATTTATGGCTTCCTCGAGGAAAAACTGGATGGGAGACAACGTATCTATGGACGTTTTGCACCAAACTGCGTTCGACAGGTGGACAGAGTTGGTGGTGAAATGTCATGAGGCGGGGAGCCATGTCCTATATGAGCTGGAAACATGGTTGTAATGGATTTTATAAATTTGAGTTTTTTAAACAGTAATATGAATTAAACTAAATTGTAGTTTTCCACCAGTAGTATAGGGAATGACAGTTCTGGACCACTTTCAAGAAATGTCTCTACAAAGCCTTATTTACTAAATAAGGCTTTGGTTGGGGCCTTAGATCTTGCTACTATTACCCCTACTACAAAAAGGTTGGGTGTCTATGAAACAGTTTACCGTGTATTGGTTGGAGGTAACACTGTGCCGTACGGTACGATCAATAATTCTTCTCTTACAAACCCCCTACCCGGCCCACCCCTCAAGTAGTACAAGTTAGGTTCGTCGGCTTTCATATCCACTTTATCTATGTTGTAAGTTTTGACTGACCATATAGGATCGGTGGCCCGCTTACGGCTATCGCCCTCGTGTTCCCCCTACTACTTAACGTCTGTGCCTATGTCATGTTTATATCGATGAAACAGTTTAACGTGAACCGCCTACGATCTCTTTGGTGTTCATAATAAAGGCTTGCTGGGCTTTTTGTATCCCCTGTTCTATGTACTTTTTTTTCTCGTCCTCGCTGATAGCAGACTTACGAGACTTGGACCGAATATCTTGTTTCATTCCGTTATATTTTTTGAGTTCAGATAGGATTGAACGAAACTCCCCTTCTGAGATCTTACTGTCAGAGAGTGCCGTGGAAATTCGCTCACTCACTGTGTTCAGCTTTGCTTCGGCCAGAACCCTGATCTCGTCATGTTTCAATGCCTTACGATTAAGTCTGCGTGATACTAACTTAAGCGCCAACCCTGCCAACCCTGCCACCCCAGCTGTTATTTCAATACCTAGCACTATAGGTGCAGCCACGATGGTAGCTAATAATCCAACGCCTGCCGCCCCTAGTCCCATGCTGGTTGCCATAAGGGTAGTGTCAGTCCCGTCCACGATATTGAAAGCTCTATTGTACTTTTTACATAGTGCTTTCCGCGTGTCACGGTCTTGTTCTAGTTGACGTTTCACATCACATAACTGCCTCAAGCGGAACCCATCTACGGTTTCCAGCGTCTTCGCTACTTCCTCTACGACTGGGTACAGACCCATCCTATAATATATATTTTGAAAGATATTTTAATTGGGTTTCAGTTAATACTCTATTAATGTATTTGAAGTCTACAAGATCTAGACTACTACTCAGGGCAATAGGTGAGAGGTCAATAGACTTTCCTGTTGTAATAAAAACCCCACTGAGGCTTATTAAGCGGTTTATAGGACCCGTGGGGGTATCCTGTTGTATAACAATACGACAATATTGGTCTAGGTGTTCTTTATACCAGTGTATTGACACCCCGGGTAAAATTTGGTGTACTCTTGAGGTGTTTTCATTGTCTAAAACCCAAAAGAAGACTTCTATGATGAGTGTGAAAGGGGAGTATACATCAAGAGTTATGTTTAAAGAATACTTGATAAATACTAATTTATTTTTTACTACAGACCTTAACCTATTTTTTTCGGTATTAGTAGTTCCTATGAAAACCCCTTCCGGAATGAAATCCCCGATCCAGACACCGTTGTTCCTAATCTTAGAGATAAACTCATTTTCGTCTATTATGATATAAGGTGAGGCGAGTGTTAAGTTGATCAGCCATTTGGGCTCTTTTAAATCTGATAACGGCACCAGTCTGTACACGTTGTCTTTGAAGTGCAGGATGTATAATTCATCTTCCTCACCAGGCTGATCGAATCCATCCGTATCTCCTAGGTCGTTAAGCGTAGTGTTGGGACGATGATTGGCCATTATTATACTATTACGATATAATTTCCAACTGGTTTTTTGATAATAATTCAGGGGTGAACTTCATACCCATGAAGTGTATGTTGTCAGGCAGGAAGATCTTGGTTAGTGATATCTTGTTTTCCACGATCACGTTGACCCCCTCCATACTGGTGTCGGCTCCAACACCCACCCGCACGTAAACGTTGCAAACTTGATACTGGTGTCGTTTCACCCACCCGAGTTTGATCCCCTTCACGATCTCGACATCATTCACCGATGGTTCCCCTAGGTAGACTTTGATGATCAGTGTTGAGTTTGCCGGTAGACTCTCTAGTATCTTGACCACGCCTTCGAATTCAGACACCAACTGCAATGTCACGTTTTGTATGGCCGGTTTACTCGATAGCATGTGGGCTGCCATAGTGTTGACTGGGCTGACGACTACGCTACGTCTCTGAGTTGGGACATAAGCCACAAGCAGGCTTCCATTGTTCACGACTTTATTTAGGTGGTTGTCTTTGTTATCCGTAAACACGTAAGGGGAGACGAGTCTAATATTGAGAAACCAGTCGTCGTTATCAGGTAACAACACCCACTTGTTATCTTCAGTGAAGACGAGCATATATGGTTTGTTTTGGGCGACGGTAGTGCTCTCAACATCGTCTAAGTCGAACAGTTTACCACCGAACGATGGGTATATTATCCAATTATTATCACCGGTGTTGACAAGGGCGTACTTAGTGTTGACTGTTGCTCTTGTGGTATCTATCATATCACTTAGGGTTCCACCGGAGGGGATTTCAACGCGTTTGTAAATGTTGTTTTTCAGTTGCAAGACGTACGATTTACCATCTACTCCGGGAGCGTCGAAACCGCGCGTGTCTCCGAGGTCGGAGATCCCGATATTGACGCATTTTTTCACTCCGGGCCCTTGTGCGCTGGTCATTTTACATGAAGCGTTAAGCTGAGGTATCCTATATTTACAGGATTATGATTTATATCTAACACCGATATTGTCAGCTCAGGTATGTTGCCCTGGGTTAATCTCTTATACTGCCATGGTGAAAACGACTCGGTTCTACCGTCGTTGTAACGGGTAACTTCGTGCCTGTGACGGTTGTTGTTGGTTTTATCTCGTCAGGAGACATACCGAGTATCCTCGCTAATGGTCGGCCGAGCCTCAAGGAGGTTCTTCCGTTGTTGATTAACACCACTGTACCGTTTGAGTCGTTCATCTTGAGTTCGGCTCCCAGGGGTTTGAAGACCTCATCGTTTAGAGAGCACACGCTGTAGTAGCCGTCAGTTATCTGACTGCGAGCCCCACTGACGAACAGCTTATTGTTGCTGATATTAATGTTAGTCCATTGCGGTAGGTAGGTGATATCGCAGAGTGCGACTTCGAGTTGACCTGACGTGTTATCGATCGCGTGCGTCAGCTGAACGGCCTCACCGCTCGTTATCCCTGGAAGTGTTATGTACATATTATAATATATAATTTATATATTATAATATGGATTTAGCACACTTGAAAATCGTGGTGAATGCAGATGGTACGGGGTTTAAAACAACCTTTATTAATATCTTTGAAAACTATATCGTGTCCGTTAATAACGCGCAGGCGTGTGACACCAGACTACGGTATAGATGAACTGAGTAAGGCGGTTATTTTGTTTCATATTTATTATCAAACGAGACGAATATTGAAGGAAATAAGTGCTCCTCTTCCCCAAGATAAAGCGTGGAGTATGACGAATAACCCCTATGATAGACGCGCTTATGAACGTATTTGTGGGGAGTTTGAGATTCCAACGAATAAAGACTTTCGCCTTCCTGGTGTGAACCATGGTCTCGGTATAGTTCTCGTGTACTTCTACAGGTCCGGAACATATCAGGCCGGTTCTAAAGATGGTTCATACAACCCAAACCGTCATACATTTACAGGTCCCACAACGAATGAAAAGATCCATGTCAGCTGTATAAAACAAACCAATCCTGATGCAGCCACAGCCTGGACTAAAATGATTTCAAAAACATTGAAAGAATTCACTCGTGCTGGTACAATACGCTTGAACGACTCGATTCGAACGTACGTGTGGGCGCTGTTGGGTGCGCAGTCGATGACGCGTTCCAACATCCTCGGTAAGAGAACTGCTTACGACGCTCAGACACAATTCGTTTCCAACGTTGAGGATGCTATCAATTCTCCAGTTGATCTCCCGCAGGCCATCGACCGTTACCAAAACGTGTTAGAATACGCCAGATCGAAAGTCAATTACGTGTTCGGCGTGGGGTTGTACATGGCTCCGAGTGATATGCAACTGAGAATAAAAAAAGTGGTGGGTTATAACAACAAAATAGTCATAGCCACGGCGGATCAAAAGTTGGGTATCAACCCCGATATTAACACCCCCTATATCCCACACATCCCACCACGTGAAAAGGGTATAGTGGCGCCACCCCCGGAGTCTAAAGTTCATGTGCCCCCCACACACCCCCATATGCATGTGGGGGTACCCCCCTATCAGCAGCATATTGATAATAAAACGGCCCTGGTGGTTGGTGGGGTAACTTTGGGACTTATTTGGTTAAAGATTTCTTAGCCGCTACGTACACCAGACCCGCCACGGCGACGATGGCTGCCCACATGTTTTGACTGAGCCACATGGTAGTTTTAGCCAGAGCGCCCAACAACCACGAGACGATGCTACCCAGGATGCCGGGAAGGGCTTCGGCGGCTTTACCAGCTAGTTTAGCTAGGCGTTCCCCGAGTTTTTTTATCCAGTCTTTAACACCACCGCCTGTGGGAGTGGGAGTTCCCCCGCCGGCAGGTGTGGGGGTTCCTCCCACCAGTGACACCACCAGGGTTGATATAATGAAACCCAATGCAGTCAGAATGCTGGCGATGGTGATCCCTTGCTCCCGGAATAATATCCGAATCCTGTTGGCTAAAGTTGTATCCTCATTCAGTATTCTATCGATTGTTTCCCGAATGCGACTGATCTGGGATCGAAGCTGTTCACGATTCGAGGAAGCGGATTCCAATCGTGTACGTCTCTCGTCTTCTAAATCGCGTAGTCGTTCATTGATACGACGCTTCATATCATCGTTTTCAGTTTCGTTGAGTTTGATTTTTTCCCTAGCGATGTGCTCGTCGATTTCGTTCAGTTTCCCCATGTTGTTCACGAGTTCTCCACGCACGCGTTTCACGGCTTCGTCTAAGCCACGCAGTTCCCTTACTGGAAAGTCAAACCCGGTAACGGTTTGTCCCAGTAGGTGCTCAACAGTTTTTCTATGCTGTCCGAGGCTTCTGTAGCACGCTGTGGTGTCATTTCATCTCTAGTGGTGAGGTGGGATCTGGTAGCTTGCAGATCTTCTTTAACGGCCTTAGGTATTGCACCACCGTAATCATTCATGTTTAGATTTTTACGGATAAATTCGACACCATGGCGGCTGGCTAGAGTTGATAAGGCCAGTGGTTTTTTATTGCTCTTGTTAAAGAGGTCAACCCCTGGGTCAGACTTAAGGCGTAGAACACCCTTTGTATCAATAAAAAAATTCTTATGGTATCGACCCTGTGGTTCAACGTAGTTTTTATCTCTTCTTAAACTTTCGTAATAATCATTTACCGTTGTTTCCAAGAGTTCTTGGTTCAATGGTGAACTAGTAAATGAGGTCTCCTGCTCATCATCGAATGCCTGGGCACTAGCGCCCGGTATCTCCGTCATATCTATGTCTTCATCCATTAGTATTAAAAATATATTTCTTTTATATAACAATGTACGGCAGAAAATTAGATCCTTTCAGAAGATTGAGAGAGCCATTAGGCGCCAGAGCCGTGCGACAGTCGGTGACCATCACCAACAATCCCAGCAAGATAGACCAGAATCAAACTCTGCTGGTTAGATTTCCAAACCTTGGTGAGAATGACCTCATTGTACCAGGCACTGTTCGACTGGCGTTCAATATCACGTTGACCTCCGACAACGACAAACGTGAGCTAGTGCGTAACGTGGGTCGAGCCATCATCAAGAAAACGACCGTCAAGATCAGCGGTAACGAGGTGCTGAGCATCGACGACAGCGACGTGTTTCACTGCTACAGGGATCTCTGGAAAAGCGAGGGAGAACGAGTCAATGATGTGTACCAGGGTATCAGCAAATCAACCCGGGCGCGCATAGGGTATGCCTTCACGCCAGACCAGCAAGACAAGCTATCGGACGGTGAAAAGGCCATCGCTCGAGCATACGGGAATCGATTCTGCGTGCCGCTCGACTTCGAGTTGCTCACGGGACACGCGCCGTTTTACCAGGCCGCGCTGGGTGATAGGCTCGAATACGAGCTCACGTTTAACGACTATAGCAAAGTAGTGCGTACGCCGAACGGTGATGAGGCCAGTTATACCATAGACAACATCTCTCTGGAGTTCGATATGGTCACTAGCCCGGATCTGGCCAGGCAGGTTCGAAGCCAGTACTCTGGGAAGATGGCTATCCTGTACGATCGCGCACTGAGGCATAGATCAGTCGTGCGAGATAAGAGCGACACTGTGTGGAATATCAACCTGAACGTGCCGGCGCGATCGATGAAAGGTATCCTGGTCGTCCCCGTGGAGGATTACGATCCATTCCGGAGGGACAGCGAGAAGTTTTTCAACCCCGAGATTGAAAAGGTGGAAGTGACCATCGAGGGCGTGCCCAACCAGCTGTTCAGTCATGGTATGAGACCACACCAGCAGTGGGATGAGATAAAAAAGCTACCAGTTGGGGACTATATAACAAAGGACCTGGACCTAGGCTCCGTGCAGATCGGTGAATACCTGACCACCAAGTACGCCCTATGGTTGGACATGCGATCCACGGATGATGATAAACTGCACGGTAGCGGGCGCCGTATAGATAACGGCAGCGAAGGGATAACCATCCAGATTACTAAGAAGGCTCAAACCGCTGGTAAGTTGAAATTATATCTGTACGTTATTATGGACGCGCAACTTAATATAGACAATGGGAGATTCGTGCAAGCCATCTACTGATGGGGGGTACCCCCCACTGCCACAACTACCCACTGACCCACACTGCGCCATAGTGTGCGGGCAGACTGGCTGTGGGAAGACCGTTTTCGTGTTGGATATGTTGGAGGGTTACTACAAGGGTGTGTTCGATAACATCGTTATCATATGCCCTACTCTGAGCATGAATAAAACGTACGCGCGACCTTGGGTGATGACGGACCCGGACGTACACAAAATAGACCCTGGAACACGCCTGCAGGACTGGTTGAAAGCTCTTCACGAGAAATTTAAAGGGGAACCGACGCTGTTTATACTGGACGACTGCAGCGCTAATCGCGAGATAACAAAAAAGAGAGACATGCTATCGTACCTGGCCTTCTCCGGCCGGCATGCAAATCACAGCGTCTGGGTGCTAACGCAGAAGTTCAACTCGGTGTTGAAAGACCTCAGGGAGCAGACGCGATGGGTGGCCTTATTTCACTGCAAGGACAGGGATTCGTTCGAGGAGTGTTTGAGAGAGAACGATGTGATGAGCAAATTAGAATGGGAACGGGTGAAGAAACAGCTCGCTGAAACTAAACACGCTAAGCTCGTGCTCAAGACCGACCAACCAGTAGCATATAGGGTGTGCTAAAGCTAAGCAAAGCTAAACAAAGCTAAGCAAAGCTAAGCATATAGCTATGATATTTGAAGTGTTTGTCGTGTGCAACTTAACCTTCATTTCTCTGTGTTTTGTCTGCATCGGGTATTATATAGTTAAAACTAAATCTTACTTGTTATATTATAAGATGGAGTGTGAGGAATTGCTCGAACAATTGTCGTTGGAGGGTTCCCCCACTGGGGGGGATTCCCCCAAGCGAGAGAAACTGGTGGCGTTGGCTGTTGGCAGCAAAGCCAAACATTACTTTGGAGACTACACTCCGGATAAAATTCACAAAATGTCAGCCGAAGAAATCGATAAGCTGTACGCTAGATACGAGTCCCGGCTCGGAGCAGAAATGACAAAGACAATAGGATCGGCTATGACCCAGATATACACCGGTATTGTGTCACACTTCCTTCCCATTCCACCAGAGCGCCGACTTTACCTGTGGGAGGACCTAGATAAAGACCCTTTTATCGAACACGCCGTGAGCTCTATCAGCTGCGGGCTGTACCACAAATATGGTATGTTGTTGGCTCCAGTGACGGCGGCGATTATCACGGCAAAGCATTGTCAATTTGAGAGAAAAAATAATAATAATAGTATAGATGGATGCTGCTCCCGAGGTGATACCCCCCACAGTGAGGGAAACCCCTCCCGAGGTGACGGTGGAGACCCCTTCACAGGAACCAGTGACCCCAGTGGGGGTACCCCCAACAGTAACCAGACAGAAGAATCCTAAGAGAGTAGCTGCCGGTAAAAAACGGTGGTGTAACCAACATAAAGTGGCCAACCCAACCCGACTGTTGTTGGTTGTAGGCGTAACTGCTGCCGTGGTTATAACATGGTTATACGTGGGGGTACCCTCCCACAGTGAGCCCCCACCCAATAGTGAGCCCCCCACCCCCACGGTAGACCCGCATATCATGTTATAATTTAAAATATTTTTATATATACATAATGTCTGAGGGGAAAACGTTCGTCAACGACGCATACCACGCCACAGTGGTAGCCAGTCTAGCAGTAGGGTACGCTCGGTTGACTAAAATGGTGCTTAAACAACCAACTATCAAGCTAGATTTCAACCTGCAGGATATGGGTATGCTCATAATGAACCTTGGTATGGCGATGGCCACAAAAGACATCCTAGTAAAACAAGGAATAATACCTGATAATATAATGAAATAAATATAGGGATGGCCACGATAGCTATGATGGTCGGTGGGGCGTTAGTGAATGCCCTGGCATTTTCCGGGAGTAATTTCCTCTTCTCGAAACTACGAGATGATCACGCGGCTGAAATACAGGAAGAAAGGAAGCGACACGATCTCGCTACTGAGAAATTACAAAGAGCACAGGCCGAGTACGCTAAAAAACGTCTCCAGAGGATCGATTTTATTAACGAACAACTCAAGCGTGAAAACCATGCCATTAAAACATTCTACGATGTCGATGAAGCAATGAAAGAATACTACCTACTAACTGGTAAACAATTGGAACCGCTCAATAAACCCACACTCGCTCAGTACTACACACCATCCAAGGGACAAATGAATCGTGAACTGGGCTTCATAGTGTTGGGTATAGCAGCTACTGCGTTGGTTGCGAAGCAATTAAATTAAAATACCTATATAAGTAAACATGAGACCCGCTCCATACCGATGTGAATACATACTTATGGGGAAGACCGAGGCCTGTGGTAGGAAATGCAGGAATCAGGGGTTCTGTTGTTTCCATATGGGAAGTCCTAACTACACGTGTTCTGTGTGTGGTATCGGGGTTAAAGGACACTACTGTCTATGTAAAGCTCACGGAGCGAACGTAGTCAGACATCAACTCATCTACGAGAATAAAAAAGGCTACATAAAAGAACGTAGGCGACTGCTCAAGATAGCCACTTAAGGGTTACCTCCCTTTACTGTGAAGCAATTAGACATTGGTTCTCTTAGGTGTAAACACAATGTCTACTGTACGCGAGCTCAAGCGGGTCGCAAAACAGAGAGGTGTGATCGGGTATTCTCGAATGCGGAAGTCAGCATTGTTGAGATTACTAGGTTTAGAAGTCCCTCCTACCGTAACACAATTAAAAGCTCAAGCAAAACAGCTTGGATACACGGGTTATTCAAACCTGGGGAGAGCCGGGTTAACCGCATTGTTATCACATGCCCCCGTAGCAAAACCTCCCACTGTAAAACAACTGAAAGCCGAGGCACACGATTTGGGTTTAGGCGGGTATTCCCGTATGAGAAAACCACAGCTTGTAGAATTATTACGACAGAATAGAGCTATTGACCTACAGTTCGTGCGCACTGAGCGCGCTGTAGGCAACTATTTGAGAGGTTGGCACATGCACGTTGATAGAAACATAGACATTACAGATATCAAGCCCCTGATAGCTGATAAGGTCAACCAGGAACTAAATAATCTAGGAAGTATCAAGTTTCAGATCACAGTGAAAATGTCGCTCGATAAGCAGGTTGGGAGTACCACTGAGTATGTTCAGCCTTACTTCCGAGGCCAACAAGAGGTCGCCACACATACAGAGACCATTGACACATCAATCGATACCAGTTTTCAGCAGATACGAGAATACCTAGAACGCTACACACACTTGGGGTCCGGGTGGGCTGTAGATAAAATCGATAATGTCTATCTAGACATAGCTAACTACGTGCCGTTCAGAGGCGGGTCATACCTAGCCTTGCCTCCCTACTATAGGAACAAACATGCCATAGTAAACGTTAAGAATAGAGGAAACGATTGCCTGAGGTTAGCTATCAGGTCAGCCTTATTTCCAGCTGGCACTCATTCAGATAGGTTTTCTAGCTATCCCCAAGACGATGGGCTCAACTGGGATGGTATAGATGAACCCACCCCCATATCCCAGATCACTAAAGTGGAAAAACAGAATAATATGGCTATAAATGTCTTTGGGCACGAAGGTAACAAAACAATAGTACACAGGGTCAGCCCGGTGAAGGATCGCCAAGTTATCAATATATTCATGATCCAACGAGGTGACAAGTATCACTACACGTGGATAAAACATCTCAGCCGGTTGTTGCACGACCAGTCGAAACACGATAGGGAAAAACACTTTTGTGTACGATGCCTACACGGTTTCAGTCGAGCTGATTTATTAGAATCCCACCGGGAGGATTGCCAAGGTGTGGGGCAGACGGCCATACGAGTCGACATGCCTAAGGAAGGTGACAATATCCTAAAATTCAGTAACCACAAGAATCAAATGTCTGTGCCTTATATTATATACGCCGACTTCGAAGCCTTGGTTGTGGGGGATTCCCCCACACCCCCCAGTGGTGCCGCCGGCGAGGCTCCCTTCACCCACAAAACACAAGAGCATAAAGCCTGTTCGTTTGGATACATTGTCGTCCGTTGTGACGGGGAAACGAAAGCTCCGGTAGTATATAGGGGGCCTGACGCGGCTGAAAGGTTTCTAAAGTGTTTGCAGGAGGAAGAAAAAATTATTAGGAATGCATTGTATAAAATCGCTCCCATGCGTCTGACCCGAGTCGACAGGCTAGCCCACGCTAGTAGCACTAACTGTCACGTGTGTGAATCACCACTTAACGGTGATTCGGTGAGAGATCACTGCCACATAACTGGTAAGTATAGAGGCGCCGCTCACAACGCGTGCAACCTCAAGCTTAAAATCAACCCTAAGACAATAAACATCCCCGTTGTCTTTCACAACTTGAGAGGGTACGACTCACACTTGATCATGCAGGCCATCGCGAAAATCGATGGTAATATAACGTGCATCCCCAACAACATGGAGAGATACATCTCCTTCAGCTTAAACGGACTTAGGTTCATTGACTCGTTTCAGTTCCTCCTGTCGTCACTCGACAGTCTGGTCAAGGCCAACAATACCTTCCCTATCACCGATCGATACACAGACGCCGAGACTAGACCCCTGCTTATGAGGAAGGGTGTGTACCCCTATGAGTACATAGATAGTTGGGCCAAGTTCACCGAGACCAGACTACCCCCTATTGACTGCTTTTATAGCAAGCTGAATGAGGCGTCCGTCTCACGAGATGATTACTCGCACGCGACTAACGTATGGAATAAACTGGGTTGTAAGAACCTGGGTGATTATCACGACCTGTACTTGAGGACAGATGTACTGCTGTTAGCCGACGTGTTTGAAACGTTTAGGCGGACGTGTTTCAAGCAGTATAAACTCGACCCCGCATGGTATTACACCAGCCCAGGTCTGTCGTGGGACGCCTTGCTTAAAAAGACCGGAGTTAATTTGGAATTGCTCACAGATTACGACATGCACCTATTCATTGAGAAAGGCTTGCGAGGTGGGATTTCCATGGCATCCAAACGATACGCGAAAGCAAATAATCAATACGTGAAAGGTTACGATCCTAACAAGCCAACCAATCACATTCTCTACCTCGACGCAAACAACCTGTACGGCTGGGCCATGAGTCAGTATCTACCTACAGGGGGATTCGAATGGGTACCCCACGTTGATGTTATAGGGGTTGCACCAGATTCGAACAAAGGGTATATCCTCGAGGTTGACTTAGAGTATACCAAGGAATTACACACATCACACAACAGCTACCCCCTGGCCCCCGAACGTATGAGGGTTAACCCAGACTGGATGTCTGAGTACCAACATAACTTGTCAGGTGGGCATGTGACAGACGTTGAAAAACTCGTGCCTAACTTAATGAATAAGACCAAGTACATCGTTCACTATCGCAACCTACAGCTGTACCTGTCGTTGGGTATGAAGCTGACCAAAATACACAGGGTGCTCATGTTCGACCAGAGTCCATGGATGGAGCCCTACATCAGAATGAACACAGACCTACGAAAAAAAGCCACCAGTGATTTTGAGAAAAATCTCTACAAGCTCATGAACAACTCGGTGTTTGGTAAGACTATGGAGAACCTGAGGAAACGCGTGACCGTGAAGCTGGTTAGGTCGAGTGAGGAAGACAAGCTCAGGAGATTGATAGCCAGTCCGGCATTCAACCGTAGTAAGATATTCACAGACAACCTGGTTGCCCTACACATGAAGAAAAGCCACATAAAATTCAACCGGCCTGTTTACGTGGGGATGAGCATCCTCGATTTATCCAAACACCTGATGTACGACTTTTACTACAACGAGCTCAAGAAACAGTACGGTGACAGGTGTGAAGTGCTGTACACTGACACGGATTCCCTGCTGATGGAGATTCGAACCGAGGACGTGTACGAGGACATGAAAAAACACCTCGATTTATACGACACCAGCGACTACCCTAAGACCCATGCCATACACAGTACGGTAAATAAAAAGGTCCTAGGTAAGGTGTGCTGGCACGCCCATAGCCGAGTACATAGGTTTGAGACCTAAGATGTACTCCATACTGAAAGCCGACAATAGTGAGATCCGGAAGGCTAAGGGAGTTAAGAAGTATGTGGTGAAACAACACATCAAACACGCCAGATTCAAGGAAGCCCTGTTCAAGACCCGTACCTTTAGACATAAAATGAACACACTTAGAAGTGATGGGCATAAGATATACGGACTGACTATAAACAAGACGTCCCTGTCGCCTATGGACACGAAACGTTGGATAGCTATTGATGGGATAAACACATACGCGTATGGACATGACAAAATTTGAGGCTATTTACTACAGCCCGCGTGGGTACTGGAAAGGAGCTAGCGCAGTAGATAAGCTAGCTAAAATAGCGCGAGTACCCCCGGAGGAAGCCAAAGCGTGGCTTGAAAAACAAGCCCTGTGGCAGATCTATTTGCCGGCACCACACTACGTGCCTAGAAGGAGGTTCGGTATTAACATACCTAATAGCGTTCACCAGGCAGACCTACTGTTCCTACCCCACGACAAGAGGTACAAGTATGCCTTAACCGTAGTGGACGTAGCCAGTCGTTACAAGGAAGCCGAACCCTTGACCACGAAAGATTCGGCCCAGGTAGCCAGAGGATTTGAACGCATATACAAACGCAGTCCGCTGACGTGGCCAACAGAGCTGCAAGTTGACCCCGGACGGGAGTTCATGGGTGCCGTGTCACAACTGCTAGCCAAACACGATACAAAGGTCAGGCGTGGCACGGCCGGAGCCCATCGCAGCCAAGCCATAGTTGAGAGATTTAATAGGACTTTGGCTGAGCGCTTGTTCGGCCATCAGTATGCTAGGGAGATGGCCACCCCTGGAAAACGATCAACTGAATGGGTCACAAGGTTACCCAAGGTGGTGTCGGCAATCAACCATGAAGTCACCCGTCTCACCGGTAAGAAACCGGCAGACGCTATCAAACTAAAATCAATAGTTGCAGAGTCGGCCGCTCCATTGCGTGGGAAGGAGAAACAGATACCAGATAGGGCCCTAGTGAGGTATCTATACCAGCCGGGGGAACACGAGGGCGATAGCCGTAAGCGGGCCACCGATCCTATATGGTCAGTCAAAACTTACAACATAGATAAAGTGGATATGAAAGCCGACGAACCTAACTTGTACTACTTGAGGGGTGGGTCGGGTAGGGGGTTTGTAAGAGAAGAATTATTGATCGTACCGTACGGCACAGTGTTACCTCCAACCAATACACGGTAAACTGTTTCATAGACACCCAACCTTTTTGTAGTAGGGGTAATAGTAGCAAGATCTAAGGCCCCAACCAAAGCCTTATTTAGTAAATAAGGCTTTGTAGAGACATTTCTTGAAAGTGGTCCAGAACTGTCATTCCCTATACTACTCCACCTTATTTAGGATGGCTCAAGCAAGAGTCTCTCAACAAGATCTATGACTATTTGAATGATCCTGAGGTAAATCTGAAAAGGATTGAGTTATTAGCCAATCAAACCGTGACAACTGCAAACTAGCGTGCACTCTCAGCATCTTCCACAGTAACGGGGATTCTTCAATGTCATTTATGTAATATATCATTTTGACAGAACAGATCACTTCTCGGACATGTTCGCACAGTACATGACAAACAACAGTTTGAATGTGTGAGATGTGGGAAGTCCTATTCACGCCTGGATGCACTCCATAGTCATAACTGTGAGTCAAGCTTGAAGAAGGAGACTAGTGGTAGAGCAACAGAACCACCAAGTAAACACATTTGTCTACAGCCGGCGAACACTGACTCTAACATCCCCGTCAGGTAGGATGGATGCAATTGACGTGGACATGTCAAGCGTTTACTTCCAAACAAACTGTTTTGTGAAAGCTGCAGTCATGTAGGGCGAGAGTGTGTGAGTTGTCATCGTCCTTTACCCGAGCGTTTCTACAGTCAACAAGTGAAGCAATGCGGTAACTGTGTGCGTAGATACGGGAGGTATGAGACGCACGCCAGCAGAGGTCAGCACTCGCTGGGTCACTGAGGACAACGACAATCCTCCCCAACGAGTCTAATCGTGTTGACATTCTCCAGTTTCTGGCTGATGTTGCACGATTTCCTCAATGAGAAAAAAGGCATGAAGTATTTTTTAACATGAAAACTGAAATTTATAAAACATGATGAAAACAATGAAAGTTATTTGGCTCAACCCGCTTTGAAGAGCATTAACAATTGGGTGACCAATGTTTTCAGAAATAGAAAGGCAGTTTGCTGAGGCTTTCCAACATTTGTATACCTCTTCTCAAGAATTTCAGGCTGAGGAAGAGGGTGGATTTTGGATGGCATCATTCATCTAGAGGTGAAAACAGCTGGATATGTTCCACTGTCAACTAGTTCATACATTCCGGCAGATACGAGAACGATTTTAAATATAAAAAAATAAAGCCTTATGGTCAGTATTGGCTGCTTTGCATCCTTTTGACAGGTCACAAAATCCGGATAGGGTGTGTAAATATCTCCCATTTCTATCGGAGTTGAATGTTCGGGGCATTGAATTTCCCATATCTCTTTCCTATATCCCACAATGTCTTGAATATGAAGAGAAAGTGTTCCCTCTCCATATCAGCAAACATGACTTTGAAAAGACAGTAGACTCATTGCTACACTCGCAAGGAGAAAAGAGACATTTTAGTCTGATCAGAAATTGATGGAAGGTAGAACAAAACATGATAGAACAACGTTTTACTGTAGACGTTGTCTTCACGGATTTAGTAGGCAGGATTTGTTAGACGATCATTCCCTCTATTGCTCTGAGCACAGTCCGCAGATCAGGTTGCCCAACGAATACAGCAAATGGATTCATTTTTATTCTATTCAGAAACAATTACGAGCACCTTTTGTCATTTACGCAGATTTTGAAGCTCTGACCAGACATGTTAGTGAGGATATTATAACAGGATAAACTACCCTCTTTAAAAAACATGAACCTTCTGGATATTGCTACAGAGTTGTTTGTTCAAATCCAGAATTTACAAAGACAGCGGTAGTCTGCCGTGGACCCAATGCTATTTCTCATTTTATCGCCTCTTTATTACAAGAAGAAAATGCCATCAATGAAAAATTACAAAAGTCATATCCCATCAACATGACGGGTGAGACAGAAGTAAAATTTCAAACAGCTGACACTTGTCATATTTGTTTAGAACCTTTTGATTCAGATTCTGTCAAAGTGCTTGATCATGATCACATGGTAGAAAGAAATAATTATCAAAATTGCAATCTGCAACTTAAGTTCAAAACGTGTAAGAAAGTCGAAAAGGGAAAGAAAAGGAGTCATGGGGAAAACAAAACTGGTAGTGAACAGAGAGATGGGAACGAATCTGTCATACCCATCATACTCAATAACCTACGCGGCTATGATTAGCATCTTTTGAACAGAAAATTGGATGGCACGGTGAAAAAAAAGCTTGGCTGCTTAGCTAATGATATGGAGAAATACGTATCCTTCTCCATCGGCAATTTGAGATTCATTGATACTCTGCAGTTTCTTTCGGTTCCATTAGATACTCTGGTTCAAAATCTAGTGAAGAAAGATTCATCCCAATTCTTTCATTTGAGACAGGAATTTTCTACCTCTTCCCAGGCAGAACTGTTATTGAGAAAAGGGGTTGATTCATATGACGTTTTGGATCATAACACGAAATTGGAACTGACAGAGCTTCCTGTACAAACAGATTTTTTTCAGGAAATTGACTGGTGATTCCCTCTCTGATAAAGATTATGCCCATGCACACAATGTCTGGTCTTCATTTGAAATTTAAAACATGGGGGAATATCATGACCTCTATGTGAAAACAGACGTGTTACCTTTAGCTGACGTTTTGAAAGTTTTAGAACTATGGCACTCCAGTATTACCATTTAGATCCAGCTCATTACTACACTCTTCCTGACATGGGCCGGGATGCCATGCTGAAAATGGGAAAGGTTCAGCTGGAACGTTTGACTGACATTGACCAAATTCTCATGATAGAATCTGGAATGAGGAGTGGCATTAGTATGATAAAGAAAGACACTGCTTTTCAAACTTCCCGTGACAAGAGGGTTATCAATCAGGTGAAGCACACAAGCACTTAATATACTGGGATGCTAATAATCTTTATGGATGGGCGATGTCTCAAGCCCTAGGATGTCGATAACTTGGACATTATGGGTTTGGCAGCCTATGTTGTCACTGGTTATATCTTAGAGGTGGATTTAGAATGCCCCTCGCATTTAGATGCTTACAGCGACTATCAGAATCTATGATAGTGACAGAAAACATGCTTTCACCTCATTCAAAGGAATTGAAAGAGAAACTCTCAATCAAGGGAAAGCCAAGCAGAAAGCTGGTAGCTAATTTGTTCAATAAGCAGAAATATGTGTTACATTATAGAAACGTACAGTTCTATCTCAGGGAATGGTTCTCACCAACATTCATTGAGCCATTCATTCATTTCATTATGGAGAATCCACAAACAAAACCGACAACGTCATTAAACCCAACTACGGCTCCAAAGCGCATCTGTGCTTTACTGACACATACTCTCTGTGTTATGAAATGCAAACTCCCGACGTGCACGCCGACATGGAAAGACATGCTGTTTGATACCATCAGTTATGCACAAGGTCATCCTCTTTACTGAAGTAAAAATGAAAATATCTTAGGATAATTCAAAGATGAATTAGGGGAGAAAACAATGACCGAGTGTGTTGGTCTCCGCCCCAAAATGTATTCCATGCTTTACAAAGAATCAGAAACAAAAACAGTTGATGGCAAACAAGTTGAAATAGTACTTGATACAGAGGAAAAGACGGCCAAAGGCATTAGTGAAACCATGTGATGTACAAACAGTGTCGTTTTGAGAAAGTACAATTCAGACATGAGGTGGAACAAATTCAAAGTCGAAGCTATCAGCTGCACACTGCTCGCATCAGCAAAATAAGCCTCTCACCGTTTGATGATAAGAGGTATGTCCTAACAAATGGAATTTCAACATTTGCTCATGGTCACGGCAGAGTCAAATCTCAGTGAATACTGAACCATTTTGTGAATACCTTTGTTTGTATTTATCTGTGTTACTGTTGATATATGGCCTGCGTAGTAAGTAAATATGGATACAGTACAGTCATTTTAGTTTAGTATGTTTTCAATGAAAACACCTGTAATTTTCTTGGTAATGTGTCTTGTAATGTTGGTAATAGATGAACAAGATTTTATAACTATGCACTGTGAAACTGAATTTCCATCATTGCGTGAGTATTGATTTTGATTACCACTACTGTTGATGATGATGATGTGTCCTTTTTGTATATAATCGATTTTTGACTATGTTCACTTGTATTATTTATGAAATCATGGTTATGTTGGGTTTTTTTATTCCCTTGGAATTGGTGAGTGAGTTTAGTTTTAGGCTACAATCCTAAAAACAAGCTTAGTTGTCTTTTGTAACAAGCATGAACTACTGAAGACTGAATCAAATCCGGATCTATAAACATCAACTGTATACAGACTCCATCAATAAAATAAGTCGTTTCCCTATTGATGATAAACGTTGTTTTTGAAAATATAGGATCCATACACTAGCCCATGGACACTAGGGAATCCATTCAGTGACTGTGATTGTATCCACAGCCATGTCCTTGACTTTATAGACTGGCATCCCATCCCTGTAGTATCGTCTGCTAACAAGGCATATTTCCTCTGTCCATTTCTCCTGATAGTCACTTTGAAAGACATGTCTTAAATGTGACAGTCGCACAAATCCCCTACATTGAATTTAAAGGTTTCCTTCAGCTTATCTGCTTTGGGTTTACCTTATTTGATCAGTGGGTTAATGTACTATTCTTTCCAAACAACAGATTCACTGGTTGCGTTGATATCAATGGGCGAACGTTCATTCAGCGACCTCTGATGTCTCTGCTTATAATCATTCACCGGGTCTTGTGACACATCAACGTAATGATTCGATTGTTTGTAAGTAACGTATCTGTACATACTTGCCTTAAGGGTTCGTATCACTCTTTCGGCATAAGATGCTTTGGTTATATTCTTTGTGACATAGTAAGTGATGCCCTTATTTCTCAAAAAGGCCTTTAGTTCCTTATTATCAAATTCGCGACCTTTGTCATATCTTATGTGCTGTGGAAGAGTAGCACGAGAAAATATCGTATTCAAGGCCTTTATGATGGTGTCTGGTGTTTTATTTTTAAGGGTCTCCACTCATAGAAATCTTGTGAATATATTGGTAGCTATCAATAAGTATTTCACACCGTCATTTTCCGATGCTATATTAGATACATCAGCCAAGTCAACATCCCACCGATTGTTCAAACCAGTTGAAATCACTCTGTTCCGCTTGAACTTATATCTAAGAGGCCGTTGAAGCGAATAAGCATCTTGAGAAGCTAGCCACTTCTTGACGTGATGTAAGTTGATATCAAATTTCCCTGCCTATTTCACCATGTGATATAACTTTGTCGGACCCGAGAAGTACCCTTTCCATCCTTCATCGGGCATGATTGGAAAAGAAATGATATGAAAACAAACCAAAGCGGTTTATATATGCTTAAATTCAAAGGCTTAGACCATTAACTTCAGCTGTTTGCTATCCCTTTGTGTGACCTATTTCGTGTCACTGTGTAACCTTGACTTAGTTCGTGTGTCACTGTGTAACCTTGACCTAGTTCGTGTCTCACTGTGTAACCTTGACCTAGTTCGTGTGTCACTGTGTAACCTTGACCTAGTTCGTGTCTCACTGTGTAACCTTGATCTAGTTCATGTAACCTGTTTCTCTCGCTGCATATTTGGAATGAAACAATTTACAATAGTCTTCAGCCCCAATTATAAACAATTAACCCCACACAATGGATTCACGGTGGCTTTAGGCACGCTCCCTATCGTAGTTTCGCTATTTGTAGACTGAGGGGATATTTCCACTGCTAACAATAGCTTGTTGTATTGCACCGGGCAGTGGTGGTGACCTGCTTTAAATGTCTGTAACTAGGTCGGCACCATCGATAACTAGGTCAAGCTGATGCAAAACTGTCAAAGTCCTATCATCCTGGCTATGTTTGTCGTAAGAGGCGACTAACGGGATTGGGTGGTCAGGCTCGCTGACTTGGTTGACTGATGTCATCGGTTCCCAGTTGCGTAAATTGATGCTCATAATGTTGATCACTGGATTGTCTGGTCTAGACTCGATTATTTACAGACCGCCGCCATATAGCTGGAATATTGATGAGTGAGGCGTAAAACTAAACTCACTCACTGAGGCAAAATCTTAACGTTTACGTTTAACAAGGGACTAGAATTTATACTCTAATAAAGAAAGTGTAGTTCCAAACATAACAGATGTTACATTTGACTACTTCCCGGATGGAGCTTAACTGAAAAAGTACTAGAATCTATCCTTTACAAAGACAGTGTAACACCAATGTAACTTATGCTACATTACGTTAACCAGACGTTTGCCATGGGATTTCACGCACCTGTATCTTGACTGATAAGGATATAATAACACGACGTATAAAGATATATACGTTTAAGATAATATATCTTTCTTTGTTGTTTACCTCAAAGTAAAATTCAAATCATTATCTCATTATTCCATACCATTGATCTTGGGTTTACTGAACTAGTTTTGACTCATTTGTTTTTTCACTGAATAGCTGATATTCCTTCACGTGACAAAATGCACAATTAAAGTTGAAGGACATGGGATATACAAAGTTGACACGGGTAGATTTATTGTGTTTTGGGGGCACGCTGAACCATCAGTGAGTGAGTGAGTATGGCGTTATGCTTCAACGCACTGCCTCTGAGGCACCAAACCCTTTCTGGGTTAAATTGATACACATATGCCCAGAGAGAGGTCTATCATGTTACCGACAAACGGTAAAAGATAGTTCTTGGTGCCTGTGGGTCGACCAGTGTGCGGAATAGTTCCCAAAGTTTGTTATCAGTCGGACTAGCTATGCATGAAAGTTACTAGCCCACAAAATATGTCACTAGCCCAAAATGTGAAAGTAGAACTAAGGAAAGGTTACAAAAATTAAAATACCATTATTTATTAGAACATAATCTTGCATGCTTTAGAACTCGGGGAGAGTGGTATATGTAAGAATGACCCCAGGGATATTTGCTGGCCAGTCGCAACAGTCACTGCATCTGGTGAAAAGTACAGGCCCGACTGGATTTTTACCTGGCACTGGCTAGCGAGTTATTTCATACACTGGGGTCGACATAAGTTGGATACACAAGGTCTGGTCAGAAGAATGTAGTCAGGAGGAGGTCTTTATATGAAACTGTGTGGTCATATCTTGTGTAGCAAGCACGATGAACCCAGCATTTGTCCAGTCGACGAGGTGCAAGCTGGAATACATGAAAGACGTATTCTCGTTTCACGTGACCCCCACCTTATCTGCTGCTAGTTTAATTCTAGTAAACACTTGAATGTCGTAGTTAGTGATTACGCATTGTGGTGGGAATCATACATCTGACCAAGACAAACAGGATCTGTTCTGTTGTTTACTATCTTCAACACAGTATAAATACAACCTGTGCAAGGAGCCCCTCATACCACACAACAGCACCTATTGAGCTAAACGCATAACAAGACCAGGTAAGTTGTGACAATACTCCTCTCAACTGGGTATGTAACCGAGTGCTATCCTTGTAGGTCTGACACGCGTGGACCCGGGTTTGATTGCCTTCATAGGTACACTGAGTGAAGCCCAATTTTGGTCCCCTGCCGTGATTGGTAAAACCTCAACTCACTCTCCAATTGATACGTAGATTTGAATCCCAGACTGGACCCAATGATGTTTTAGATTCTACCAGATTGGGTTCACTTACGTGAAAACCAACATTACGTCAGCACTCCTTCGACACCAAACAGGGGGTTAACGTGACCAAGTGGATAAAGCTTTCCCCAAAACTAAGGTTCGATTCTGTTTATGGGTACACTGTTTGAAGTCCATTTGATCACACAATGTCATTCTGAAAGCGATCAAAGGTAACATATGTTATATTTGGGATTGTGTTATCTAAGTAAAGCACAAATTCCGGTACCTTTTTGATACCCACACGGGATTTGAGCCAACACTCGCACAGCACACAAAGTCATCTGTCTAACCCGCTCACCCTCTGTGACGTCCACAAAAATGGAAGTCGAACAAGTGGTAACCTAGATGGCAGACTTTGTGTACCTCTCTGATGAGCAATAATTGGCACGGCTCCCACAGGCGGAAGTTATGATTACGCAATGCCATTTAGAAAGTGGTCAAATGTAGCATATTTTATATCTGGGATTACTCTGTCTTCGTAACCTACTAATTCTAGTTCTCTTTTACAGGCATTTGTGGTTTACATGATGGGTCCGGTTTAGATTTTGATAAGTGAATAAGTGAATAAGTAACACTGAATTCTACTCTATATCTACTAAGTTATATTTGCTTCAGTTTTGTTAAGTTGTATACAGTTATTTCTGGTTTGTGGAGTGGGTGAGTGATTGTTTTTTACCCTCCTTTAGCATCATTCTAACTAAATCCCCGTGCGAGATACCAGAAATTCACAATTGGTTTCCATGTAGGACA
Organism: Haliotis asinina; assembly: GCF_037392515.1. NCBI lineage: Eukaryota > Metazoa > Mollusca > Gastropoda > Lepetellida > Haliotidae > Haliotis > Haliotis asinina. The sequence continues at coordinate 7,108,027 of NC_090290.1, read as the reverse complement.
TGAAATCCAGTCGTTGTTATCAAACAAACGCTCGAAACATTTCCAGCAGCTTCAACACAGAATGTTATTTCGCGTTTAGGGCTGTCTGTATTCTGAACATTAATGTTCTGAAACCTTTCTAAACAGGTATTTGAAATTTTGTAGATTACGTGTTGCTTTCAGTGTCTTAAGAAGTGGATTCTGTTGATGTAGTCTACAAACAATACCGTCCACTGAAATGATTTCAAACTTACAAAACCTCACATATTTTTGTCAACAGAAACATCGTCATGCTGACTCTGATATACCTCTTGTTGATGTTCTCGACCTGCGGCTTTACACAAAGTTCTGTCAAACAGATAAAGGAAAACATGAAATCCTATGCCAAGGGCTATGTTATCCAATACTATGTTCCCTATGTTAACGTTCAACCTGATGAAGCTAAACTGAAGTTGTTGAAACACCTTGAGGACAACCTGCTCATTATTACTGGTACGGATGACAAGGAGGTAACACAGGAAGGCAGTCTGGAACACAAGATCAGAAGTTTGTCGAATAAGGTGGACAGTAACGACGGTCTGCTTGTCTCTAATCCTCAGAATCTCATGAAGGCAGTTTCCAGAGATGTTGAGGATAGTTTGGATCAACAGGTCAGAGATTTGTCGAATACGGTGGACAGTAACGACGGCCTGCTTGTCATCGATGCACAGAATCTAATGAAGGCAGTTTCCAGAGATGTAGAGGATAGTCTGGATCAAAAGGTCAGACGTTTGTCAAATAAGGTGGACAGTAACGACGGTCTGCTTGTCATCGATGCACAGAATCTAATGAAGACAGTTTCCAGAGATGTAGAGGATAGTCTGGATCAAAAGGTCAGACGCTTGTCAAATAAGGTGGACAGTAACGACGGTCTGCTTGTCATCGATGCACAGAATCTAATGAAGACAGTTTCCAGAGATGTAGAGGATAGTCTGGATCAAAAGGTCAGACGTTTGTCAAATAAGGTGGACAGTAACGACGGTCTGCTTGTCATCGATGCTCAGAATCTAATGAAAGCAGTTTCCAGAGATGTAGAGGATAGTCTGGATCAAAAGGTCAGACGCTTGTCAAATAAGGTGGATAGTAACGACGGTCTGCTTGTCATCAATGCACAGAATCTAATGAAGGCAGTTTCCAGAGATGTAGAGGATAGTCTGGATCAAAAGGTTAGACGCTTGTCAAATAAGGTGGACAGTAACGATGGACTGCTTGTCATCGATGCACAGAATCTAATGAAGGCAGTTTCCAGAGATGTAGAGGGTAGTCTGGATCAAAAGGTCAGACGCTTGTCAAATAAGGTGGACAGTAACGATGGACTGCTTGTCATCGATGCACAGAATCTAATGAAAGCAGTTTCCAGAGATGTAGAGGATAGTCTGGATCAAAAGGTCAGACGCTTGTCAAATAAGGTGGATAGTAACGACGGTCTGCTTGTCATCGATGCACAGAATCTAATGAAGGCAGTTTCCAGAGATGTAGAAGATAGTCTGGATCAAAAGGTCAGACGCTTGTCAAATAAGGTGGATAGTAACGATGGACTGCTTGTCATCGATGCACAGAATCTAATGGAAGCAGTTTCCAGAGATGTAGAGGATAGTCTGGATCAAAAGGTCAGACGCTTGTCAAATAAGGTGGACAGTAACGATGGACTGCTTGTCATCGATGCACAGAATCTAATGAAGGCAGTTTCCAGAGATGTAGAAGATAGTCTGGAACATGAGCTCAAAGAAGCCATCGATAAAGAAAACAAAACCATAATTGATAATGCTCGACTCTACACGTTGTTGAAAGAAAAATTGGTAGCATGGTTTCAATACCATGTTAAACACGACAATATGGATCTTCATAACCTTGACCTCGACAGTGTGATTAATTGGCTGACACTGGTGCACAACTCTCGGAGAAATATTAGCAAAGCAGTCGATTCCTTTTACCAAGACTGGAACACGTCCCTGCCTATCTTCAGTAATCTATTTGTGTCCCTTGATATGTTGAAACCATTATCAACAAATGTATCCCTTTCCCTGATGGGTTTGACTGATAGCTTCATGAATCTGTACTGGCCTTTCCGCCGAGATGTCAACCTAATGAACCAGATTTTAGCAGTCAAAGGTTTCCGGGGCACACAAGTGTCTGAGAGCGAAGCCAAGAATGCGTTCTTTGAGGACATCCAGACAATTCAACCCATTCATCTCCCTGTCAAGAAGGATGAGATTGTATTGGTCTTTGATGATGAAGACATTGCAAATTGGTTGAATGTTTCAGGAGTTATGTCCCTTTCAGCGTCCTACATGACTTCAAAGAAGCACATATTCACAGGGGAAGAACAACAGAGGATATCGACCACTGCACATGCAGCATTCAGAATGATCAACAACACTCACCCTGAACTCTATGACGCCATGACACAAATGATTTCCTGCATTGCGTTATATAAACAGGAACACAAAATTAACTTAGCTGGAGGAGCTCGTTCAGCCCTTGGCATGTTCTGGATGGACCCAAGTGTTGGAAAGGAATGGAGCGTTCCCTTCATGGCAGAACAGATAGTCCATGAGTTCACCCACAACGCACTCAACTATGCAGAATTTGTCCATGGAACATACAACGATAAATCCGCCCTGGGGAACGCTGAGGTGAAATCGGCCATTCGTCTTGTTCCTCGTCCCTACGACAAGTCTCTGCATGCAGCTTACGTGTCAGCAGGACTGGTAACCTTCCATTCTAGGACAGGCTATGTGGAAAGAGCTGCACAACTAGCAGAAACTCTTCCGCAAGCCGTTGGAGATCTGGCAAGTGTGGATGCGGAGAAGCATGTGCTTGATGGGTCGGGCAGGGCAATTGTCAAGTTTCTGACTGACTACATGTACCTCACAAGACTCTGAATGTTTCATTCTGATTGTATATATACTATCCCAATAAATAATCATGAGTGTGAGAGTGGTGTGTTCTTTGTGTAAGACCATTTACATATCAGAGCCGATTAAAATCTGCTTCTCAATAAATGAAAGATGTTTAGGCTGCCCGTTTTCAAGATGGTGTTGTATCTGATTATAGAGATACTGTGAAATCATGTGTTAGCAAGGCTTGAAAGGGTTATTTGTCTTTCAGACAATTGCATGTCACTTTGGCAATATTTCAGCCATACGGTGAGGAGAAAGGTTGTACGTGCACAATAAATACAAGTAATTAAATAACAGGTCATCGATGGAGTGTAAAATAAGTAGAGTATCGCAAAACGAGTTAAAATTAGCTAACATGTATCGTTAAAAGTAGAAAACTATAAGTATGTATTACAATCTGAAAATGGACTTTTGCTCTCTAGCAACTGAAACCAGATCACCATACTAGGGACCATGGGGACTTACAGTGCCTTTGCTACCTGCATGGACCCTAGCTGGACTTACGCCATCCCGTCGGCCGTTGGCGATTGTTGGAAACATTTTGCCGAATTTTTATAGAACAGAAATATTTCGTTTAAAAGCTCTAAGAATGAGACACAATTATGATGAAGCGATGTTTCCCAGCCCACTACCAAGTAGCATGGTGTGTAGTAGTTCAAACTGACGCAGCCTAATAAAGCATTACCAGTGTGTATGAGCACCACTGCATCATTTGTCCAGGCGGACCCTTACACCAAGAGAAGAGGCTGTACAATATTCCTTTGAACGATGTATATTTCTGGTTCCGACATATGTCTCACTAAGATCAACAATACTTCTGAATACTTACGAACCTTATCAACATGAGGATTCCGCAAATCTACCGCACCAGACAAATATTAGGAATCATGATGGTTTTATTGCAACACCTAGCGAAACATATCGAGTGTATACTTCGAGGGAAGGTTTACTAACATGAAAGCACATGACGTCTGAAGTTTACTTAGAAAACGAGATGACATGAATGATAACATCTGTGTACGATTTGGGGTTCGTTCACGGCCCATTAGGTTGTGCTCCTCTTTTAGCTCAGCTCCCCTTTGTTCATATGAATCGGACATTTGGCCAAGGTGAATAACCTACCCTTCAGGGATATCGCTCGTCTGATATTATTCAAAAACAACAACTTGTCTATTCCCTTCCTTCGTCTTGACTTTTAATAGCAGCAGTCAAAGACTGTAGGAACACGGGAAAGAACGTCGGTGAACATCTACGGTCACTCGAAGGAATGTTTGTATCTGGACGTGGAATCTTTCCCGAATGAAGACAAAATTAAACGCTAAATGTCTGCATGATTATGTGAACAAGAATTTTCACCTGTCAAAAACATGACCTAGTCAGAAATACTCTCACCTTTCTTAGCTCTAGGCAGCATTACTGCAAAACCCTGATAAGCCCACGTAAAATCTCTAAAGCATGCCAACCAGATCGTCAAAGAATATGCTCAAATGGACACAGAAGAACCCTCACGTAAAAACGCACGTCATGAATACATTGATATCTCACACTGTTCAAAGCCCTATGCCTATTAAGCAATTCAATTTTGTCAACGCAATCCTCTTATTTATGTTCTTTGTAATGTCACAGTGCCGACAAACATCATGATTTTTGTAAACAAGCACATACATGTAATCCTGAATCCAATTTAAGCTCTGAGTATAATTTTTGTATCCAAGCACCTCAAATCTAACGCGCAGTCTGATTGGTGCGTCGTAACATTCATCGATAAGGGGGCGAGGCTTCTTGGAGTTACGGAAAGGAGCGAGTGGTGAAGAATTCATATAAGGGACACCAAGTAACTGCCTCGCGTATTGCCTCGCGTGACTACGAGATATAGTCTAAGGGGAGCAACTCATGTCGATTTAACAACGCAATCACCTGCTTCGCTGTCGAAAGCCAACAGAATGGACCAAACAATTCAATTCCACCAGTGTAATCTCCCAAATCCAGAAACTCTCCGCACTGAGGACACTTTATGGCAAGGGATTTGACAAAATTAATCACACAGTTGTTATGAATACATGTATATGCTAAGGATGAAAAACAATGAAAGTTCCATGTATGAAAACTCAAAATTCAAAATACATGTTTCTTCAGGGTTGGGAGCATGAAAATGAATGAACGTATCAGTAAGTATAAGTATCACAGCAAAAAATTCAAATCATTTTGACTTACTTCGGCTAATTGAAAACCATATAAAAAATTCTCACCATGGGCGAGAATACTTACTTTTGCTCAAAATACATGTTATTCCCTTTTTGAAGTATGTACAAGAAAAATTATGTTTATAAGTATCATGACAAAAAGAAATACATCACGTTGACTTAATTTAGAAGTTACGGAAAGGGGCGAGTGGTTATGAATGCATGCACGGGTCAACAAGTGAAGTCACGAGACACTCTAAGCTTCCCATGTAGATTTAAAGGCGCAGTAACTTGTTTCGCAGTCGAAAGCCAATAAATTGGACCTAACAATCCAGTGACTGACGCCACGGGCACCGACCCACTGAAATGGGATTAGATAACATGCATCAAACATTGGGTAATTAAGGATCCAACAGTGATACTTATCGGGATATATTCAAGGAAAGTGTGAACACATTTACCTTTGTAAGTGATCGGAGTGCAATCATTTTCTCATTATGAAATAGAAAATATATAATCTGCAAACACGTGAGCTCTTTATCCACACACCTTGTATGAATGTGTGGGCGGCATTGTTAGAATTCCTATGTAAATCTTACGTAAGGACAACTGAGAAGTAGCAATATTTGTACCAACGCATTAATATTTAACATAAATGCATGTAAAAATATCTGTTTGTATTCTCATCCTGAAAATACATGTTTTATCTGAATACATATATACGCGTGTGTGTGCTTTTGTGTGAATGCGTGCGTGCCTGCGTGTGTGCGTGTGTATTTGACTCATCATTCAGCAGTATTTCGTCACACATGGCGGCGGTTCCAGACAATTGGGTCACGATGACATGAGTCAACCAAGTCAGCGAGTCTGATCCCACTAGTCTTAAAGAAAACAATTTTCTAAAGTGCTTACTGAAAATGTTCCTTTCACCTACTTATTTTCTATGTACCGTAGTGATGAAACCTATCGATTAAATCTAGTCTGGTCTGGTGATCTTTTAACGATTACCTTTGTCCTTGTCATCAGCCACGGGTTGTTATAAGCGGTTCACCCACAATACGTTTCAACAGGTTATAATCAACACCTACCAGGGACATCTTATATTCGGATATTTACATTCACAACTTGCCCCAGGGGTCATCGGGCAACCCACACCAATCTAATTCCTAAGATCCAATGTAAACGTACGCTACATTTTGATACGAATACACCGCATCGAGTGAGAGAATGAGTGAGTGAGTTTAATCGAGTCTGGACCTGACTATCCAGTGACTGAGCATCGATCGACGCAATTGGGATGTGATGACATGTGTCAACCAAGCCAGCCTGACCACTCGATCCCTCTATTCCCGTTTTACAACAAGCATGGGTTACTGAAGATCAATTGTAATCGTATCTTCACTGGACCGCAACCATCAAGGCGCATCTAAAGTGTATAAAATTTATGCCAGTATAGAACACAGGTGTTCAATATGTTTTGTCCGTCAGTCTGCACAGACTGTTGGACAAGTAATGATAAAATCCTATAATTGATAATAGATAATCCTATAAAAAAAATTTCTGGTTAATGATTTACCGTTTTCACCTTGAACTGATACAAAGTATTACGACCACACCCGGTACTGTTACCAAGGATACGGCTAATGGGATCGCGTGGTCATTATCACAGAATTTATTGACACATGTTATCGTATCCTACTTGATGTGCATGCTGTTGCTCACTAGATTGTCTGGTTCAGACTTATCATATACAGACCGCTGTGAAATAGCTTTAACATTGCGGCGTAAAAGTAAATTCATTTAGTCATTATTCCGAATAATGAATGACAATGTCATTATCAGTACTGTAAACCACTGTCATATACAATAAATAACAGCCATCATATATAAGGCTGGCATTATATACCCTCTGAATTTAACGTATATTAATTTGTTTGATAGCGGCTGTATAATGTAAAGTTTGGTTTGTGTTTCTCGCTAAGCTCGGTACACTAGACTAAAATCGATCCTGTTTCATTTTCTATTTCACTAATTCTCATGAAGACAGAACCCTTAGAGTAACATCCATTCCTATGGGTATGTGAAGCTTATCTGCCACTAAATAGACAGTGAGCAATCCAATTAACTTGAGTAGAATCCAATGTAACATCGAAACAGTAGCACATGGTAACTTTCATTGCAGCATCAAATTCTGCTCCAACGACGACCGTTACTCGTACGTTTGTCTTGTTTGGCCTTTGCTATGATCTTTGGCAAATCTGGTGGCTGTACGTTTCAAGAACGGTTGCCGCGAAGATAGGGTCTTGAGTGTGGTTTGAACCCGACTTCAGGAAGAGGCATCAGACAACCGTGTCAATCTGCTTAAAGTGGAAATAGTCTTGGCATTGTGACTGTTTATTACACGTATGTTCATTTCATTGCATGCTCGTGTCAATCACGTGAGGTAATACACAGACATTCAGAAACAGAACAGACTGATTGATAGATATGCTAAGCTACATACTGATGGATAGATATATATACAACTGGGCAACAGACTGATAGGCAGACATGGAGCTAAGCTACATGCCGATGGGTAGATATGAAGCTAGGCTGCAGAGTGATGGGTAGATGTGACGCTGGGCTACAGACTGTTGGGTAGATATGACGCTGGGCTACAGACTGTTGGGTAGATATGACGCTGGGCTACAGACTGTTGGGTAGATATGACGCTGGGCTACAGACTGATTGGTAGATATGAAGGTAGGTTACAGACTGATAGGTAGATATGAAGGTAGGCAAACCAGTGGGTAGATATGAAGCTAGGTTACAGACTGATTGGTAGATTTGCAACCAGGCTACAAAGTGATGGGTTTGTGAGAAGGTAAGGTCACAAAATAACAAACACAGGCAGATAAACAGCTGTGTCTACGTAATGCTAACCTAAGTCAGACTGAGTTGCAAGGAAGAAACCCCATGGTTGTCAGTGACACTAAACTAACGAAAACGATTTATTGAAACAGACACATGCACGTCTCGTGGAATGTGAATCATAACATACAGGCTGACTGATAGTCAAACAGATTCAGAAATCCTTGTACATGTACATATCTGTTGTAGCAGAATTTGGATCCGTTTCATCACGTGAACAATCTGAACTTTCTCAGAAGTAGGGTAAAAGCCATTTTTGGAAACCGGGGCCTCGAGAGGTGTCCTAGTTGACAGTCGCATGGGTACGTCATAGTGTTGCGTCAATATGTCTGGAAACAAGGGTCGGGCGACAGCCCGGGGGTGTCCTGAGATCGATGCATGAGTGCTCTCTGTCCTACATTCCCTACAGCCACCGGCAGATGTGGCAGAAGGTTAGACCGAAACGTCAGTGCTGGGAATAGATAAATGGTGACACATTTACATTAAATTTATATCCAGGGGCGTACTCTCGAGCTTGAATTTATGAATCAGTTGATGAGACATTCGCAAAATTGAAACATTATAATGATGAAATTGAATACAAAATAGTGCACTTGTAATGCTCATATCTCCACGGTAAATACATGTTCGAGGCGCCGACGTTCAAGGTCACACAGCACAGGATTAAAATAAATGTATTTGCTACACTTCAACATGTAAGGTAGGCTTATTGAACAGGTAGGTTTTCATGTATTGTGTGAATACTGAATGGGATGGTGCAGGTCTGTGAGGGTGGGGGAGGATGTTCCCTTCCACGGCTGCATATAACGTAGAACACAGAAGTTAGATAATTTTGCAATATGCATATATATTCGTATAATACGATATCATGATCAATATAGTGTATACTGATGTTGCTATAATCATTAATCAAACCTTTTTTCAGTTTGGGCGGATGTGTTTTGATACTGCTTATATTAATCACAATAAAATTACATACACATAATTTATACATAGCACTTGAAGCGATGGTTACTTGAAATTTCTGAAAAATATAATGAGTCAGTAGGTATCTTCCCTTCCCATAAGTAACACCTCCCAAAAGACAGACCGCTTAAAGCTACACATTCCATGGTTGGTTGCATAATGCTTAATTAAGCTGTATCCTTGATACTAATGTGTCAAGATGAGAAAGGTATAAACTTTTTTTGTAATGAATTATGATTTTTAAATTAAGATCTATTGCATGAAAGCTACAAAGTAAAGTTCTTGAGAATATTCTCAACTTCTCAAACAACTGAGTTCTCTACCACTCTTCACTGTCTTCACTAGTGAACTCATGGGAGTGTGTTGTTACTATGCTCGACAGTGACTCTTCCAACAGAACAGAACAGGATTTCTATTCTCAAAAAACACAAAACGTGAAACATAGAACATAGAGGTATATATGAATATAAGTAAAACATTTACGTTTCGAAAAGGCACAGTGTTTCATATAATTTGATGATTGAGTATTCCTTGTATTCCACGGTTGTACAAACTGGTCTAACTCACTATATTCACTATACTCTGTATTAACTAAGGGTCAGCTCATTGTCTGAATGGGGATAGACAACATGGCTGATCTAATTAGAGTCCTCACTGAGTCCGTCTTATGGAGTGAACCACTCAGTAAGTCACCAATCAAGAAACGTTAAACTTTATTTGGCTTGTAAATATTTACTAAGTGCCAAAATATCTACACATAAACGCATCCTACGGGTTGAGTGTGGCAGATATCCTTTTCATGTTTATGCTTACAAGTATTGTAAAAAAAATCCTGTGTTGAATATACCAGTATCTCTCTGCACAAACGCACTATAATTTATTAATGTTAGATGTTAGCCATGGGAAAATAAACTGAGCATCAAAAGTAAAAGTTATTCCCCTACAATAAGGGATTTGGATATGCACGGGGAAGACAGAATATTAGTAGCTTACATTCCTTCCTGTCTGAGTTTATTATGGGGGCTGAATATATATCCCTTCCAAAATGGCATAACTCGCTATGATCACGTTCCAGAACTTACTCATATTCTCCTTTTACGTGTAATCATTCCATGTAACCATATCTTAGTGTTATTAACATTATTAAATTTGTCATTGCTTTTACTCAGTTTTGTTGTGGTTCCCATCAGTTAAATATTAAGACAGGTAGATATACAAATAAACCTAAGCATCAAAACGTCTCGTGGTGACCAAACATATGTTTGTCTGACTCGTATGATCATAAAAAAAGACAAAATGATTCAAATCCATGGTGCCGTTATGGCTGCTCATTTAAAAACATTGATTTTCACGCAGAACTATTTTTGGACCAGTCTGGACCTGGAATGCTTAATGTTGAATTTATTGGTAAATGTAAACATTCAACATGTCGTGAGATACACGATTCAAGGTCAGTACCGAGTGTAACCTCCACGTGACTGTCTAATAGCCAGCACTGTCCTCCTCATATCACCGGTCACCCTCCTGATCCTCTGAAGGGGCGGTTTACCCCATTCCTCGCGGTATGCAGCTTCCAAATGGTCCCGATTCTGTTCAGGAGGATCCCTATGGTGCGTACCACCGACGACCAATTATGTCCCAGACATCATCCAAAGGGTTAAGATCGGGGCACATTCAGTCGGGACATATGTCAGGGGATGCTTAACTAAGTTAACAATCTACAAATCTACTTCTTGTACAATTCTACTTAAGACCTGTCTAAGTAGTTAATAACCAGTCCACGAGCCTACACTATATCACTCCCATTTATTTGCATTGACATTTCTGGAATATTGCCACAAGCGGCCTAAAACAACTCTCGAACTCATGCTACCGGTAATCTGTAGATTCCGTAGAAGCACGGTTGAAAAACAGCATCTGACAAGATATTCCGTTTGCTCCGAGGTTCTAGAAGCTATCTATGGTTTGTTTGTTGCTTAACGCCGCGCTCAGCAATGTAACAACTATATGTCGGTGGTCGGTAAATTATCGAGTCTGGACCAGACCCTCCAAATGCTGACTTGGTTTACAGATGCCGTCGTAACTCATTTGCGGGAATCAATTCTCATGCTGTTGGTCACTGGACTTGATTATTTACGGACCGCATATATGTAGTTGGAGGATTGTCGAATCCGGAGTTACACAGCCAGCAAATAGAATTTCAGTCTGACAACCGAACACTCTCAAAACCTTGCAGAACGGCAAGGCACAGAATGCACGCCACCCAGATGCTACTGATGCAATACAGCACGAATCAGCTTAATGCGACACTAACCAGAGACCACGCATCACCGATTAGACATCAACCAGGCTCAAGTCTGAGATCACAATCCCTATCCACCAGTCTAAATCTGGCCCTTAACTAGCACAAAACAGCCCGCAAACCAACTCCAAACATCGATCAGACATCGATGAAACACTGATCAGATATAAACCTGCTGCAAAACAGACACTACCTAGACTCCATACTTGTATTTACTGTTAACGATATGAATTGTGATTAAACGTTATGCAAGATTTAGCTATGCTCATTTGTCATGCCTCCATGTACAGAAATAGCACAGATATAAAATGAGAGTCAGCTACGATTCAGCTGTTGTAGTATCAGAAGAGTACTGCAAATGTGCAAGTACTGTAAGTAGTCTTCAAAACTAAGAGCATTGTGCACAAGCTTTGATGACGTCATCATAACACATCATCAAAAATGGGGTCACTTCTGGTAGAGAACCACCATGACCTATGCCTTCATCACCAATTCAAAAGCTGTGTGACCTATTACAAGTTTTATATTTTTGTATTATGCCTGATCGTATACTCTGTGATGGACTATAGACCTGTGGTCTTATTAAGTACTGGAATTGAGATAGGAATTACCAAGGTTCTTTTCCTCTCATGCGTACTGTGTGTGGAACCCGTTTATAGTGTCCTCCTCCGTGGTATTGCTGAAGCTTTTATTTAAGGCTGTGAACCACACTCACTCACTCACTCACTCACTCACTTCTGTTACAATCATGTGTCTGTATGTAACTATGGCGATATTTAAAAAACGAAAGAAAAATGATCGGAATACTAAACGTCGACTATACACAAACCCTGCAGACACAAACTAGATACAAGCCAGATATTGTCCATTAGGACAGTACAAAACCATACTAATCTATTAATCATTTTCATTACTTTGCACTGTATGACATTAGTCTTCAATATATATGTACAGTAATTAATGTTCCTATGTATGGTATTGCATATTAGTTACTTCCGTTTTTTCAGATCCCATTTCCATGATAAATGAGAATTGGTATTTCCGATTGACAGCATAAACATTAGCACATCATCACCTCGCAAGTATATTGGATACCTCCGCATGGCGACATCCGCGTGTATATCACGTGTCTGATGTCAGCATGAACACATTGCAGCATGCAGGCTGCTAATATTGATATTACTTGGCATTTGATGACGACCCAACAGTATATAAACTTGAAATATTTCATTTATAGGTATTACAGTCTAACAGTACACAAAAGAGATTGAAAAAGATGAAAAACGGTTATTCGCGGAATGGTTACCAGGGTCAGCATAAGATTCACGTTCTGCATATTTGGAGAGAGCGTTTCCTCGGGTTTCCAACGACGTATACCATGCATAGATATGACAAAGTAAAAGGCTTCCAATGTACAATGGCACAGGCGACTACCACTGAAGGCTGGGTGGAAGAAAAGTCTTCCAACGAGACATCTGTGGAAGAAAATCAGACAGTCTAAAATCACAGAAACTTGCTCGGCTATGAATTTGCCCACAAAAAACAAAACAAAAAAACCAAAACCAAACCAAACCAAAACAAACTGAAACATTCACCATGAGGCTCCAGGGTCCAGCTATCCAACAGCATGCAGCATGCGAGTGTAAGGCGGCGAATGCAGCTCCCAAGGGAGCCGTGCAAAAATAGGTGATGCAGTCTGGGTGGTTTTATACATAAGGAGATCGTTTATACGGAAGTGCAGTTTTGTCACTTGACATAAGCTTGCAAAGGTTTTCATTAAAAACCTAAAATTCCAAACGTTTTGTCTTTTAAAGTGTGAAATCATGTTAATAAATGCACTTTTAGCTTTTATCATCTGAACCAGCTACCTATGCATGGTTGTCTAAGCTACACAGATGATGTCGGTAACATCTAGTTTGCAGGCATCTGTATGGTTGTATTCTTTACATGGCTTCCTGCAAGACATCCACGTACTGACACACCACAAAACGTCTTTTGGGGACGGTGGGGTATTCTCGTGGTAACAGCGTTAAAGCGCGTCACACAGCAGACCTGGGTTCGATGTGTGAAACCCAGCAGCGATATTGCTGGAATGTAGCTGAATGAAGCGTAAGAATAAACTAAACTAAACTAAACTTATTATGAGTGTGAGCTGGATTCCGCTGTATATGAAACAGACAGATGAAGCGGAAAATTGAACGCACAAACTTGCTCACTAATGTAACTAGTGCCGTAGGTTACATATTTAATTTAGTACTTGGTTAATGGATCTGCTCAGTGTATAGATATGAAATAAAATTAGAAGTGCGTGATGGAGGTTAGTTTTACACCACCTTTAGCAATGTTACAGCGGGGGACACCAGAAATGGGCCCCACACATTATATCCATTTGGGGAATCGAACCCGGGTCTTCGGCGGGATGAGCGAACGCTTTAACTACTAGGCTAATCAAATCAAAATTGGAAACAAAAGCTTATTATGTCTTAAAGCGAATTAATTTGAGCAATGAAAAAGAATGAAAGCAAACCAAATTCATTTTGTGTCGATCATTCTTTTTTACGCTCACTTTCGGACAGAGAAATTAAAAATACACTGAGAAACAAGATGAATTTAATTGAAATTTCAACTAATATGTTTTCTGTTGTCCTCTGGAATAATAGTTCACAGAACGATCGATAGTGCATAAAATTCCAATCGGTGGTGAGAGCTTTAGAGACAGTAACAGTTGGTGGGATAATGAATGAGAAAACAAAGCGTTCGAAAGTGTGAGTTCCGTTTCCGATTATTTGCTCGCAAGAAATATACGGTTAGGCATGTGGAAGGAAGTTCCTTTCGATACAAATTCTGTCATTAGTTTATATTTAAATATGTGCAGTCACACATCGTATCCTTATTATTTGGTGGCATGTTCAATAAGGACAACCTGTGTTTGACATGTTTTATGGTTAATCCGTGTACATCCAGGTCAGAACTGGCCTTCAGGAGACAGTGCTTGCGAGAGACTTACTGACCGCTACTGGCCGTCAGACTTGCTGACTTAAATGTGCAGATCGATGCTTATGTTGTTGATCACGGGATGCGGGGTCTGGCCCAGACTCCAGACTCAATAATTTACAGACCACCACCAAATAAAATATTTTTGCTTAGTGTGGCGTTAAACAACCAAATCAAATCATATTTCCTCAAGAGTATTTTTCCTGCATGCAATGTTCTGATCCCAGTTTCAGTATGTCCACTGAATTTGTATGCTTTGTTGGAGGAATATCATGAATATTGGTAAATATGTCAATCTCAGCTTAGTATTCTAAACTAAAATCGGTTCTTTATTTTTGATGATGACAACTCTCCAGAATAGCAAGTATCCCCATGGGTATATGAGCCGTTATCTCCCATAAATATCCAATCAGAAACAGAAGCTACAGTGAGTAAAAGGAGTAGAATCCAGCCATTCAGCTGGAAGGCGACGGTGAGTTTCATGTTTCCTGTTGCCAATGGCCGATATCCTATACATATATGTCAGATTATTTGAAAATTGCCAATGTGCCAATATACGTATCCAGTCTATATGAGCGAAATCGTATTCCCAATCGACAATTCTACAACGCCATGTGTTTATCCAGTCGTTACACTCAATCACATCCACTGGATGCCGAATAAGAAACATAAATGGCATAATAAATACAATAACTATAACTCATTGTGCTATACAATATACACCATTCATCATGAATCAATGAATCAACCCTGCATTTCACATTCCGGACCTTCACGTTGCATTGTTGGAGGCTGAATATATATATATAATCCCATATCCCATAATCTCCCGTTATCTCCCATAAATAACCAGTCAGAAAGTACAGTGGATAATCCATTCAGCTGGAGGGCGATGGTGAGTTTCATTCCAGTACCACTTTTCGATCAAGTCACGAACGTTAAGCTTTAGGTGAAGCGGATTGAGTCCTTACCATGGTCTTTGACAAATCGTAGTGGTCTTCGTGAGGAATGAATGTCTCTTACACTGATTATGCGTTGATCTTGTCACATTACTTAATGTTATTTCATAGAGCGTTGAGATTGCTTTGGACACGTATAACCGTGATCGGCTTCTGAAACAAACATGTTCTTGCGCAAACACTGTCAGATGTAGGGTAAAGGGCTGGCTTTGAGCAAGGCGCCACAAGGAGTGTCCTATTTGAGTGTCACATGGGCACGTGATCAGGTAATACTCATCGCGATGAAGGGAGAGCGAGAGCTCAGGTGTACGCAGACGCATAGGTGTTCTTTGTGTAACAGTCCTGGGAAACCGCCGGCTAATAAAAAACAGATGTGACGCCGGTACGAGATATAGATATAATTTTAGCGAAGTACACGTGGGATGATTGCAGTTTTTATGAATCAGTTGGTGAATCATTCTCATGATTCACACATATTAATTATGGTCATGTTTTTTCGTGTACACATTTTATTATTTACTATTCGCCCCACCCTAGTACGTGTGTACAAAATTGATGATCCCCTTACCTCAACAGAACAAACTGGGTGAATTCCCCTTGAAATCCTCAACCCAAATCCCTTAACATAGCCATAAATTATCAACGGTCCTTTAGTCCCGACAATTTATGTCCAATAACCCATTAATGTTACTGTCCTACACTTAGCACCACGTATTTAATGTGAAGATAATCAATATGTTGGACTCTTTAGGCCAGTAAGCAGCCCTTCAGCCACGTAAGGCCTTGAAGCGGATGCAGTTTGCTTTATCACTTTTCAAAAGTGCATTTTGTTCTCTTGCCCAATAGTTTACAATCACCACACCAGAGGTCAAACGTTGGTCAAATTTCCCTTTGGCAGTTACTAACCTGCGTTTCGTTGTACAAAGCAGCCATGGTGCTGAGGTGATCGTAACCCCTATACCTTAACATTGACTGACTACTGTTTTGCTAAAGTTGTTTCATGTCACCTGGAACAGTCACCTTCTCCTGGCATATTTCTTCACGGCTTTATTGTTCCTGTTCTTCTCAACCAGGGAAAATCCTGGTTACAATTGGTCTTCAGTAAGCCACCCTTGTCATGACTAACGTGTGGTCAGGCTCGCTTGACTTGGTTGGCACATATCATCGAATCTCAGTTGCGTAGATCCTTGCTCATGTTGATCACTTGATTGTTTGAGACTCGATTATTTCGAGTCACCGCCACATATCTGTAATGTTGCTGAGTGCAGCGTAAAACTAAACTCACTCACTTACACATATTCGTCGCGTTTCGTGGCATGATTGACGCACCTTACGAACTTTGTGTTAAGGCTCTGTGTTTGCTGGCTACTGAATACAGACGCAATTCATACACAATCTAGATACAGTCTGAAACTGATATGAGCCGCATATCACAACTGTACGGAACACCAACCAGACACCCAAGAGGCGCTAACTTGACACCAACGGGACTCCAAACATCTTACACAAGACAACACACTAAACAGATGCACCACATATACACAAACAGGCAAGTCAGACGTAAACCAAACAAAAGCCAGACACTCACATATTTTACCAGAGCGACCTACGGATATTACAGAGATGTCAGATTGACCTCTCGTTGGTAATTGTACAGATATACCAGGAAGGCATGTAATGTCACCGACACACCACAGCTACCTACCTCTCATTAGAATTTTAGTTCTATGTAGGTACATTCTTCTTTACTGGAACCTGACACGGACCAGACATTATCCAGACAGAAGCCAGACCTCGTGTATTATCACAAGTCAAGAACTCACAAATCAAATATATTGATCATTTTCATTTCTTTGCAGCATATTTCTTCGTCCTGTGATATTTGCCCTTATGACTTCGCTGTTGATATTGAAGGCAACGTTCCTGTGTATGGTTGTCTGGATAAGCAACATACATTATATTCAAATCCTTTTCCTGTGATAAATACGATTTTGTATTTCTAATGATTGGCTACATAAACGTTAGCCCGTCATCACTCTGCTAGTATATTGGATACCTCCGCCTGGCGACACCCGCGTGTATATCTAGTGTGTAATGTCAGCATAAACACATTGCAGCAGGCAGGCTGCTAATATTGGCTCCGCTCTAACAGTACACTACAAACGCGATTAGTAAGTCAGACAAAGAGAATTTTGAAGCTGGCAAGCAGATTTCATATTCCAAATTGCCCTTTTGTTACATGGCATTTGATGACGACCGCAAAATATATAAATCCGAAATATTTCATTTATAGGTATCACAGTCTCTTCATCAACAGATCTGTGTGTGGCTTCCTATGCAAACAAGGACGATTTGGACAAATCCAGGCGTCTATGTTGCTGTTTGCTGTTGCTGCTGTTTTGTAGCTGCTGTCCACCCTAACAACGCAGTGACTGTCTACATCATATTGTCAATGAGTGTTACTGACACAAACCAATGGTTGATAAATGAGTGAGTCAGTGAATCAGTGAGTGTAAGTCACAACGGCAATATTACAACCATATAGTGACTACAAACAGTTATGAAAATAATGTTATCACATGACAGCAAAACAAGAGAGATACCAAATGAAAACTAGTAATATTGGCACTAAAGGCCACTACACAATGTGAAAACAGGCTATAAATAGGCAGCGATCGAGCGTAGATCACCATGCTAGGACCCACGGGACTTACTGAACTTTTGCTACCTGCATGGTCCCTAGCTCGATTTACATCATCCCTTCAGCCGTTACCAACTTGGATAAGTCATGCCAAACATTTAAACAACTACTAATAGTACGGATAAGAAGTGTAGTAGGTTTAAATTTACTATGAATGTGTTGATGCTTACGTACACTCTATGGAGGACAATATTTTACAATGATCCTGAGAGGATATGATACAAAATATTAGTGTCAACTTGACGTTTTTGAGATGTCGTTAATGTCCATCAGAGGATTATTATTCTGCTAACGTATTCACCAAAGATGCGGTTGGAATTTTAATACCGGTTTTGCCTCGACCTTCCAACGATACTCAATTTTCCATCAACGTTTAATAGGGGCTGCGATTTGTTTTTCCTTAAACACACTCCTAACTCCTAAATCACGTCATTCATCAGCATGTGTCAAAAGCGATGATGAATACGCCCGTTATTCTAAAAAGTATGTGTCAAGTTTTATGATGGAAATTATTGATGTGTGTTAAGTGGAGAATCATACTGTTACAATCGTGGCCCTTTGAGACTGAAACCCCTCAGTGAGATTTAGACCACTGCTGTTTGTACAAATAGTAGATCTTTAATACAGATGATCCATTCCCAATCAGCACGTTATCTTGATGGGCATCGTTCTAACAGTAATGAACTTAACTGTATTATTTCGTTGACCGCGCTTTGTACTCCTAAGGATTCCGTTCTAATCGACCGATTTCCGATACCTCCTGTTGGTCAGTCTATTTCAAGAATGTCACATGAACATAAAATGAGCATAGTTTGACGCCGCTTCCAGCAATATTCCAGAAATATCAAGCCAGGAAGCATCAGCAATGGGCTTGGCGCTATATATGTAGCCTTGTAGGGAATCAATGAGTGAACGCGTTAACCATTGTGCCACCCACGAGCCCACGTTAGTATCAAATCGACATACCTTATACACATTTCCAACACACAAATCTGAAACTTCTGTATAGTGTACCGATATACGAAGTAATAATAACACCCACCCTTACCTTCATATAAAACAGACATGGACTCAAGATGCCTTACAGATATACCAGATAGGCATTTTCAGATCAAGTGTCTCAGCACTATACACATCGAACATGCAGTGTCCACATCCACAATGTTTATATGGAATCAACAAACTGGACATCACATCCACCTAATATAACAAAGCAAAAAGGAGAACTGGCAAGTATACCCCATATACTGAGAGAAACAAAAAGGGGAAGATACAAACATTCTGTTAATACATTCCAGTTTTCATCACCAGCTTTGAATAGTGCAATTGGAAGGTATATGAGAATAAGTTCACGTCATCACTGCATATCAGGAAGTCTGCAGTCAGTAATATTACATGTATATCAGGAAGTCTGAAGTCAGTAATATTACATGCATATCAAGGAGTCTGTAGTCAGTCACATACATGTATATCAGGAAGTCTGTAGTCAGTCATATTACATGTATATCAGGAAGTCTGTAGTCAGTAAAATTACATGTATATCAAGTAGTCTGTAGTCAGTCACATACATATATATCAGGAAGTCTGTAGTCAGCCATATTACATTTATATCAAAAAGTCTGTAGTCAGCCATATTACATGTGTATCAGAAAGTCTGTAGTCAGTCATATATGATAAGGGCAATGTTGTCTATGATATTGGTCAGTTCTTACTTAAGGTGTATAAACTTAGAATTGCCCTTACATGTGAAATGAGTGTGTGATATGTGTACATATCACAAGTAAATCCATATGCATGACAACCCTTGAATGGTATAACTCATGGCTTCCACTCTGTATTTTTTGCGTGGATTTTGAAAGTTAATCCGAGAATGTATTTCAGGCCAGTGGCCTCGGTTTGGAAAAAAATATCTGTCTGTCATATCACATGGCTGTCAGGAAGTATGTAGTCAGTAACATTTTATGTGTAATGTACTCAGTGTGAAGTGTTCCCGACACTACACATATGTGCCAAGACACAACGAGTGCGTTAGTGTCAACCTCGGTGGTTTCTTCAATATGGCTAACTATCCCATACATGATGTCATCATTATCGTGCTGCTGACGTATGGATGACGTAACCAGAATACGATGTTCAATAAGGTTGGTGTTACAACTACTTAAAGCAAATACACTACCACATGCATATCAGGAAATCTGTAGTCAGTAATATCACACGTGTATCGGGAAATCTGTAGTCAGTAACACGACATATAAAGCAGGAAGTTTGTAGTCAGTAATATCACATATAATCAGAACGTCTGTAGTCATTAATATCACACGTATATCAGGAAGTCTGTAGTGAGTACTTTCACATATAAATCAGAAAGTCTAGAGTCAGTAATATGACATTTATATCAATAAGTCTGTAGTCAGTCACATACCATGTATATCAGGAAGTCTGTAGTCAGGAATATCACATGTTTATCAGGACATCTGTAGTCAGTAATATTACATATACATCAGGATATCTGAAGTCAGTACTATCACACAAAATCAGAACATCTGAAGTCAGTAATATCACATGTTTATCAGGACATCTGTAGTCAGTAATATTACATATACATCAGGATATCTGAAGTCAGTACTATCACACAAAATCAGAACATCTGAAGTCAGTAATATCACATGTTTATCAGGACATCTGTAGTCAGTAATATTACATATACATCAGGATATCTGAAGTCAGTACTGTCACACAAAATCAGAACATCTGAAGTCAGTAATATTACGTGTATATCACGAAGTCTGTAGTCAGTGACATTACGTGTATATCACGAAGTCTGTAGTCAGTAACATTACGTGTATATCACGAAGTCTGTAGTCAGTAATATTACGTGTATATCACGAAGTCTGTAGTCAGTAACATTACGTGTATATCACGAAGTCTGCAGTCAGTAAAATTACGTGTATATCACGAAGTCTGTAGTCAGTAACATTACGTGTATATCACGAAGTCTGTAGTCAGTAATATTACGTGTATGTTACAAAGTCTGTAGTCAGTAATACCACATGTTTATCAGGCAATCTGTAATCAGTAATGTAAGATGTGTATCAGGAAGGCTGTAGTCAGGAATATTACATTTATATCAGGAAGTCTGTAGTCAGTAATATTACATGAATATGGGTGTCTCTAGCCAGCAATACTACAAGTACATTATGAAGCATATAGTTAGTAAAATCACATTTATCTGGGAGCCAGTTATGCCAAATCCAAACTAGGGAAGCTTTAGCCAGTTACATCACAATTACATTAAGGAGAATTTAGTAACATGACATATACAAGAGGACTGCCCACAGTAATTACGATGAGGTTCCTGATACGGATCTGTCGGCATTAATAATCTATATAGCAATTGTACATCCCCGGGAAAACATGCCGCACTTGGAAATCAAAGACGATACTGATTTTTTATGCTTCTGAACTTAAGAGTTAAAAATACCTAGTCCATTGTGATATGGCACTCCACTGACCTGGTACCGACACAATGCCAGACAGCTCCATACGAAAAGAGGACGTATTCGGGCCCAGAATATTCATACATATCTGGATGAAAACAGACATATGAGAACCAGAAGTGGTGTAAATAGAATCACCAGTAAATGAGATATAGAGCTGAAGAGAGATTGTGTTTGTTCGTCATAACCCTTACAAATTAAAACACATTCATATGCCTGAGGCTTCCATCAGTTTGATTTGCGTGTACATGTGATCGAGCGTGCTCGTGCGTGACTGTTCGATGGAACCCAGAAAGTAAATAGTCTTGATGCTGGAGTTACATATCATCCTGATAAATCTGAAATATATACATATCATCCTGATATATCTCAAGTATGTTGCCTTGGCATACCTGTAATAGTTACATGCCGTCCTGATGTCTCTGTAATAGTTACATGTCGACGTGATATATATGTAGTATTGACATGCCGTCCAGACATATCTGTAATATTTACATATCGTCCTAACATGTCTAAAACATTTCCATGTCGTGCAGATATATCGGTATTATTTACATATTGCCCTGACAAATCTGTAATATTTACGTGTCCTGACTTATGTGTTATGTCTGCATGTTGAGATATCTGTAATACTGACATGTCATCCTAATATATCTGCATATTTATTGCCGCCGTGGCATATCATCAGTATTTACATATCGTCCTGACATATCTCTCTAATATTTACATGTCGTGCTGATAGGTCTGTAACATTTTAAAATCAATATTAATTTATCTGTGTATTGGTCTATAGACTACAGATGCCCCTGGTATACTATGGTACTTTTCAATACAAGCACCCTGAAATACATTTAGCAAACTAAGTAAATGCCGCCCATTTGTAAGATGACTACGCACTTAATTTGAAGCTGTCTGGAATGCAACATTTTGGAATAAATTGCTTCATCCGAGAATCCACTGTAAAATCATGGATGCAGACTTATTAATCTAGTAAGTCAAGATCTGTAGATATCTTGGAATATCTAATTCTGTGACATGATTTAATAAGCCTTCATCAGGAACCTATTGTACTGCGGTACTCCCGGCTGCGCTTTAACATTAATCAACGTGAAAGTTCGTCTCTATGTTTGCTGAAAGAGTATACTCTTGTATCTTTCAATCACAGCTGACATCGAGCAGCCCACATCTCAGCTCTGATTTCCCAAGGGCGTTTCTCTATTAAACAGAAACAACATTCAGAAGGACGACCCGTTTCTGTCTTCTTGTAGATGTGTATTGCAATCTAGCAATTTGCATTAAAATTACATTTGACATACAACTGAGCTGCAGATAATATACCGTGTCTCATTGTTGTGGAACCCGTGAGATCAACGCAACTGCATGTTGGATGGAGACCCCTGCTAACCTGAGCATATGTTAGAAGTATAGGAAGAGTGCCAGTAAAATATTGCGATCTGGAAGTAAAGGTCGAGGGGAAGCCGATGGCTTTGCTCTCGAGACTCTACCTCAATACCACGATAATGTTTCTACACGAGTTTCTCGATTTATCTAGCACGGGCAAATATGACTTCCACAAAGAAACGAGACATTAAGCAAACATGCTTATAAAACTTAAGCATTCACATTGGATAACACGATTTCATATAACCTGGGCAGCTCGTGCAAACCATTTATTCTTTAATTCTCGCGAAGATAATTAGTTCAATATTCGACCATTGTTGAAAAAAATCACATGTACATCTGAAAACGCTTCTTTATTTAAGCATATTCTGCATATTGGAATGTTCAAGAGCTTCGTGCTAATACTGGATGAAGAGAAGGATAATGGATAGTTGATTGGATGGACGGACGGACGGATGGATTGATGGACGGACGGATGGATGGATGGATATTGACATGTAATAAATTACCTCAGCCAGACAAATTAGTATTTGATATTGAAAGAGTACAAAAGATTACAACATACCTCAGGCACTCTACGGGTGACTTGGTTTCCTTTACGTTATTCTGCTAATCCAATTATTTGAATGTGTAACAATGGGTGTCTGATCCAGGTTGTTGCAAAAAGGGTTTGTTTTCCGTATAGCGTGGATGTCGCCTCAGAATCAGTCGTCTCCTGCAGATAGATGACTGGATGATTGATGATTTGAATGTATGGCATGTGTCATGAAAGCTGACTGATGACTGATGACATGCTCGTAACTGACGACTGATGTTATTATACTGAGATGCTTAAGAAGATAACTGGACATGTCTGCGTTCGATTATATTAACTTGAATCAAGTAATAAAAACACGATAGTAGTCCGTCATAATCTGACCTTGGGTCATCACCATCAAACAGCCAATTGCAGACCTGGATACTTATTTAAACTCATATGTTTGGCATCAGTTTCTCATAAGGGTTTCTCACCCGCAGATATGTAATACATACTTGTCACACTGGTTGATGTATTTTATTTGGTATGACTGATAGTATATTGATTTCACACACTGATTGAATGTGTAAATTCATCATGTTGAAGAGAGGATCATTTGAGTATGTTGACGGGTCTATTTGCTAAGATATACCAGTTTAGGTAAATGGATCTGATGATGACTATCTGCAAACAAGCTAATGGAAAAGGATTCGGCATTGGTCTTTGTAGAATTGAAACCTTCAGAAAATTATGGGTACGAACGGCACCCGACGAAATGACTTACGTTGATAAAATTAACTTCATACATTGTGAAACTGTTGTAAATATGCAACACTGTTTCTGTAAACAAAGGGCATTAGTGAACTAATTAGTATGAAAGATTCCCGAGTATTCGGAATATCATACACACACAGGCACGCACGTACACACGCGCATACCTCACACGGACAGCAGTGGAGTTCATTTCGTAACCTTCATTCCAAGGCTTTGTAAGAGTGATCAATATTGCAGCGGGGTCTTTGTTACTTTTAACATTGCTTTTGTATATATAATGACAATATATTTGTAATGCTACTTATCTTGTGCTGATATTGTTATTTTTTAGCTAGTTTAGTAGTTTGGTTAATATGCTAATACAATATTGTATTACAGTTATTTCATGAAAACCATTTCTTTCTTATTCTTCCTGGTTTCACAAAGAATTCTATTGCATCTAAATGTCATTTGCATGCAAATTGTTATTTTGCTTCTTGACTATCAATAAAGCACTGGTTACAGACCTATTTGTACAAGAGAAAAGCATAAATGTCACGATGAGATTTCCATTTTAAAAAGTCACACAAAGTCATGATTTTAATATGCCCCAAACGTACTTGATCGTAACAAAGGACGATCATTCCGAAAAGACAAAATATGAAAGCAATAGCTTAAAACGTACATCCTTTTAATCGACGACATATTCTTTATCGCCCATGAAACATGATGATTAAATTCTTGCAGGGCTTAGGATCATCAAATTAGGGGCCAATGTTATAGGTTGGTGGAGGCTAGGAAATGTTGTTTGACGGTCACAATTAAATCCTTATTAAAATGCTAAAATGGTTGAATGCACAGCTATAATAATTAACCTCGGATAGGAGCTAAAGAAATCACGAAGTTTCAGCGTTCACAAAACTAATTTATATCATTTCGTTTTAGAAAGAAAGACGACGTCTCGTGCTAATGCTAACTCTCTTGCAATCATTTAACAAATTCATCCATTATAAAACGATTTGATACAGTTACAAATTATATGATCGTGGAAACTTCAACATGTTAGCACAGAACATTGCATGCACAGGGAATGTAATCTGGAGGAAACGACAGTATTTCGTTGCGGATTTAACCTTTATTGACGCACCTGCCACACAGATTACATTATTTCATTTCACGTTACATTATCAACAGCGATGATGGTGGATTATGAGTTTGCGTTCGCAAAGGAAAAGTTCAGGCAACTATTTCTTTTCATTGTTGAATATGTTACTAAGTGAATGTCATGTGGTACAAAATAAATTCAACAGAGAGTTTGTGTGTACGGGTGTGTTCGTGCGCGCGTGCTGTTTGTGTAAGTGTATGTATTCGGTGAATGTTTATATGCGCATGCGCGCTTGCGTGACTATGTTCTAAGTCAGTATGTGTGAGTGCAATGTTGTGCAAATGTGTGTGTATTGAGTGTTTGCATGTGTACATGAGTGTGTCCGGATCCGTATACATGTGGGTGTGCATATGCTACTACACCAACGAAAAAATACAGCGTGCTCCCCTAATCTGCTGTTCCGGTTAATGACTGAACGCTCAAACATATAGTACCCTGTTCCAGAGTAAAATATCACACTTTCATAAATTCGTACAAAAATCTGCACTGTAATATTTCATATAAAACATCTGTCCTTTTCCTTCATTATACCATCCGACGTTTACATCTCTTAAGTTTTCAACACCAGTGCAACGACTTTGAATTAAATGCAGTATCAAGCAAACTGAGAACCATTTTCACTTAAACAATAGGAAAACATTGCATCTTCAACCACCGTTCATTCGTCTCCCTTCTAATTCCATTCAATTTTTAGCAATGTTTGGATCAGTAGATCGGTTATCTAAATATTGAATGAACATACGGCCCACTGCGTGGATAATACACTGCCCCACAAAACGTGACAGGATAGCACCATCAGCTACATTTATTTTCCTTCTAGGCACACATAGTGCAGTGTCCCATACAGTAAGATCCAGGTCTAGTGGCTACTTCATGCTTGGGCGATTTTGTATTATTTTGCATCCACGGGATATTATTATTGCAGCCTTAATACCAAATTACAGCAAAAACAATTTTCTTAAGGTTTCTTAATGTAAGATGAATCGAGCAATATTCTACAATCACCAGATATGGCATTGACGAACAGATGAATTGCATACACACCTGTAAGCCATTACCTGTTCCTGATGTATTTAGTGCTTCATACTTGCCATAAGAAACGATTAAAGATCATATTTACCTGGATGTGTCAAAACAGACATTGCTTTGTTTGTATAGGGCCTGTTGACATAGATGGTACGAGATCAAAGTGTATCTGTAGAGATTCCTTGAGACTTTGACCTTGAAAATCATATCTTTTGGAGCTGTCATATTTTCAATAAAAAGTGTGCCATGCTTTCCGGTTGTCATTAAATGCCAAGTCATAAAACTAGATGTCAGAATTAAAGATCTATTCAGTTATAGATCTTGTTCGAGAATGGCCACACAATACCTTTGTCAGACTTACCTGTCGAATTTGTAGTAAACTGTCAAAGCTAAAATAGCAGCGTGCCTGCTGGAATGTGTTTATGCTGACATTACACACACGATATACACGTGGGAGTCCCCAGACGGAGGGATCCAGTATACTTGCGAGGTGATGACGTGCTAATGTATATCTAGCCAATCACTAGAAATACCACATCGCATTTACCAAAGAAATAGTAAAAGCCACACATTGCTCGTAGAGACCATACACAGGAACATTGATTTCAATATCAATAGCGAAGTCATAAAGGCAAATGTCTTATGCTATAAAGAAATGAAAATGATCAATAGATTCCACTTGTGTTTTGTGTGTATTGCAGCGAATTACGGTCGGTGCCTGTGTGTGTCTTTCGGGTCCCTTGGATGTGTCTGATCAGTGCCTGGATCTAGACAGTCGGTGTACATGTATAGAACTATGGTGTTCTAATGACAGGAAGCTCTGATGTAAATGCAACACTGCCGATTACCGGTCACTCTGACACATTTCCAACATTTCCAGGTCACCCTGATATAATCTGGCTTATGTTCTGCTTTTGTCTAGTTCGTGTCTGTTTACATTTGATGCACACCACTGCAGGTGAATGGTTAGTGTCTGTTTAGCTTCTTTCCTTAGCGCGCGAGGTTCCATGGCTGGTCGGTGCCTGTTCTAGGCGGAGTTGGTGTCTGGTTTGTATCTGTTCGGTGTCAGTTCGGTGTCGAGTTGAAGCATCAGGCTTGTGGGACTTTGCCTGGTTTGCGTCTGAATGGGGTCTGTGTTACGTCAGATGTAGTGCCAGTGGTATCTGCCCAACTGGAACATTCAATTACATTCACCATAACGCGTCATTTATAAATATTGATTCGTTACAGTACGAAAACCGTTGTGTCAATAAGATAGAATGGCCCCCTGCTCGGACCACCTTCAGTCATCAATTTAGGTTTATGGCTAATCTGAGTGAAGTCAAAGTTTATTCAGCAGAACAGTGTTTGTATTTAAGGTTTGGCAAAGCCTGTATAGCATGCGATACCAAATCAGATCTAAGCTGACAAATTAGCATGTTTCATAAGTGAGAACTGGAGTCCATATAGTCTTTACTACTAGTCTGTACACAAATTGTGCCTCTCTGAAGCGACTGTCACAGTATATATGTAGAGAGTTACAAATAGTTTCGCTGTTGTACATTCCTGACGAAATCTCCATCGTCTAGTATTGTAGTGTAAAGATGTTCCACAGTCGATTGTTAAATCATGGGGTTCTACAGAGTAATGCAATTAGAATATGTTCTACACAATGTTTTAAGGTCATGCCGTTCCATGATAATGCTGTGGCGGGCCGTTTTCTGAGGTCATAACGTAATTTGCATAAATGTAACGCCATTCGTAGAACAGTGCGATCGGTAAAGCATCCTTAGTATTATGAAGACACGTTGCTGTACAAAAGAGCATGCTCAGTGTGATCTACACTGTGCTGAGTGGTCATGCGTTCCACACATTTGTTCTTCCCGGTATTCTAAGGACATGCTCTTCTGAACATCATTGCAAAATCACTGTGTTCCACAGATCACATACATTTACTATTTCTACCACCTGCTTCACTCTATATCATATGTCTCCTCAGTGTGGCAAAGTTCATCCTGGTGTTTCTGCATCCTGTGCTGCTGTCATCACAAGGAAATACATAATATACAAAGGTATTTTGCAAGTATTTTGCCCATATCGACAGATGCACTGAGCACTACACACTACGATATTTGATAATCTCAAATCTTTAGGACACTAAAATGTATTGATTGACCGAAGGGATTTACACAGTAATCTCTGATCAATGGAACTGTGCTTCTTTAAACGCCGACAGTGTAAACCTGGCCTGAGAACATCATGGACAATCGGCGCCGATGTGTTTACTGGCCGCTGACGTGAGAACTGAAGAACTCTTTTCGTATAGATTTCGTATTCTTTCAATAGGTTCTGAGATGGAATGCTACCAACATAATAGAATAATTGATTGTGTCTGTATGAACTGGAACCAAATACAATGTTGAAATAGATGAGAGTCACTCAAGGTAACATTGACACATGGTAACACGAATACCTTTTTCATGTGAGCATATACACAACTCATCATTTACCAGTTTTGTCATTGAGGTTGTTCCATTACGGTTCCGTGTAATGGATGTGAGAATTGGAGTCTGGCGCTTTTGTTTGGGCGCGAGGACGTTTGACGTGTTAAGTGCACAATTATGGGAGGGTTCGAGGTCAAGAAACAAACGTTAGAATGCCAAGCTGGCCACCTTCCTGACCATTTAGACATTGTCTGCCTCATCGAAAATTTGTAAATTGAATTTGGAGGCAAATTGTAGCTTGGGTATATATACTTCTCGAATAAATGCAGACAAGGGACATGTTGGGCAGACGAACTCTCTATGTGAGTTGAAATATTCAGGGTAAATATAGGTTTCTGGATTGCGCAAACAAGAACCAGGCAAGCCTCATTGAGTCAGTTGAACATATAAGCCAGGTCAAACAGATGGTATTATCAGTCCGTAACAGTCCATGATATGTATTGAGAGAAAAATATCTTTGTTAATTACTGGATTGTTTTGTCTTTAAAGTTGATCCTGGAATATATTAGTTAACTCAATACTAGCTGTGCTAACATTACTTGACTTCTTGGGACCTTAGTTACATGTTATCTGATAGGCTTTGTATAGTGGTTGTCGAGGGGTGATATAGAGAATCTCACCCAAGTGTCTTCTGATATCAATTGCATCAACACGATTTGAAAAGTTACAAGCTGGCCGAGGATATTAAGCTTTTATCACCGAGGGTTGATATATTTGATTTCAGAAAACACGAGGGTGAAAATCCTTTTATCATCAAAAGCGCACTTCATTAGTTTTCAATGAACGATATGCATGTACATCTCTGAAAGCAGTACTGCCATTAGACCTGCAATGCAACGATGTGATTATTATAGCATTGTGACGTCATAGCATTGTAAGGGCACTGTGCAAAATCTACTGTCAAGAGATATCATCTACGAGGTATCATTTGATCTCACATAAGTAATATCTCATGTGGAACACAGTTTAGGATGATAAATAGGTTTATTGTTGGAACTTCCACCGCAATGAAAAGGGAAAACTATGTCGTTAGACGAGATAGTAATACCATCTGCTGCAAAAATATCGTGTTCTCGGTCTCTGTTGTCCCCTTCTCATTCACGTGCTGATTGCTTCCTGGTCTCGTGATATCGCTTTCTTGTCTGGTTGTCTTGACATGTGTCCTCATGTATCATGTAAATTGTGTTCCATCTCTTATTATCGCTTTCTCACCTTGTATATGGCTCTGCTTATGCTGTGTTATCCCTTTCTAGTCGTGCTATCGCTTTCTCGTCTACTACTTTCTCAGCTTTCTTATCCCACGTTATCTCTCTGTCGTCTTGCGTTATCGCTCGCCTTTCTTTCTCCTTCTCGTATCGTTTTCTGGTCATTGCGTGAGCTATTTTATCTCTCTCTCTCTTGTCTTGTCTTCCTTTCCCATCTGTTGCCATCTTTCTTGTCTCGTGTCACCGCTTGTCTGGTATCCTGGTATAGCATTCTTCTCGTCGAGTGTTTTCAAATCTCAACGCAACCACTGTCTCGTCTAATGCCTTACCTTTCTCGTCGATTGTATCTCATTTTCGTTTCTTTATATCTCTTTCTCGTCTCGTTAATCATGTCCCCTGTTTTGTTTTCTGAGAGGTGGTAGTGCTTTCTCATGCAGTATTATCTATATTATATTATTTTATATTTCTTCCTGTATTGTCGTTTTCTGTCTTTTTCTTATTGCAGCTACAAAAGCAAATGAGCTAAGTCTATTTTATTCATGGATAAACCAGATGTGAGATACTGGCATGTTAGGCTGAGTGTTCATACAATCATTGAAATACGAAACAAAATAATTCCAAAAAAGTAAAATCACAAGAATGAGGCCTCCATTCGACATATTTATCTCGACACGAAAGACAGAATGCAGTGGAAGGACAACATTTCAAATTACATTTCATACTGAGTTATCTGTACTTTAAGTGCACAAGTAAGTCTACAGTGACCTACACGTTACAGTCAGATGACAGATCAGTCATTTCGTGAAATTACTAAATTAGGCATTTCGTAAAATTACTAAATATTTTAGTCATGGCTTGAAGTGACCATGAGGAACAGCCATTCCGCGTCATTTTGTGTAACAACAATCAATATAGATCGGTCATTTCATGAAATTTCATTTTATCCGTATGCGATGGACAGGGGGGGTTGTGAGGTGTGGCTGCCTGGACACAGCAAATGTCAAACAAACAGGTGTAAATGCTTCAAGCCAAGCCGAAGCTCAATAATCGCTGCCACAAACATTTTAACTGTTTGTCACAACATATGATGTCTTCAATATTTGCTGACATTTAATATAGCATCACATTTAATGTAGGTGGCACTCTAATAGTACACTATGATTCATAAATATGGCAAACGGAATTACGAGGTGTTTACAAGCAGAAAGTGAATAGAGCCCTTACTCTGACATCTATATAGTTAAACAACAATTAATGGCAACTGGATAGGAATAAATATTGATTCCTAAATATATCATTTTAAATGTTAAAGTCTCAAAGAAGCTGTGCAGATTTATCTCTTACCATCTGCATCAACAGACCTCTGCAGACAAAAATGATTATAGCAATATCAGGTTTGACGAACCCAGGCATCTGTGCTGCTGCTGTTGTGGGATTTGTTTCGTGACATTTGATGACAACCCGTCTGCAGTTTCCATTGGAGATTGTAATACTACCAATACCTTTCCTCAGCTAAGGTATTAGTGATATACACTACATGTAGTGATATACAATTTAAGCAAAACTGTTAGAGTTATGGCTTTCTAATCAAGAAAGGATTATCACGGCAATATCTTGGTTTTCTAGTTGTTACTTTCGGGAGAATGCTATAGATTTCTACAGTGTGGAAATGATTGAGTATATATATATATACACACACACACACACACACACACATCTACAGTGTTGACTGTATGTAATATATATATACACACACACACACACACACACACATATATATATATATCTATATATATCTATATATCTATATATCTATATCTATATCTATCTATCTATCTATCTATATATATATATATATATATATATATATATCTATATATATCTATATCTATCTATATCTATCTATCTATCTATCTATCTATCTATATCTATATATCTATCTATCTATCTATATATAAAGGCTAGTTGCCGTTTTGAGGGGGACACACATCTGGAGTATATACATGATCGCCAACAAATCCGTCAACGCTTGGTCATCATAGCCGTCAGACCGCTCACTGTGTTACATTCTGCATAATTGTTTCTCTCTCGCACTAAGACTTTGGTGAGTTTGCTATATTACATTTTGTGACCCATTGCCTTACATTTTGCATCACTTGCGTTGTATTTGAAATCGGTATCGTGAAATTGACTTATACCTTGCTCCCGTTGCGCAATAATACAAAATTTGAATGTTTTAGACTTGTCTTTGTTCTGTTTAGCTGGTTCACAGGGGATTTCTTACAACGTTTGTCACGGTAAAATTCTTAACCGTAAAAAGTTAAAGAGGACAATACAATACAAACCACGGGCAACAGATCACCAACAACTGAAGGTGGATCAGCATACTAGGAACCATGGGGACTTGCAGTTCCTTTGATACCGATATGAACCCTAGCTGGATTTATATCATCCCTTCAGCCGCTGGCGAGTGTAGTACTCACAAAACGGAAAGAGTGAGTGAGTTTAGTTTAAGCCGCACTCATCAATATTCCAACTATATGGTGGCGGTTTGTAAATATTCGAGTCTGGACCAGATAATCCAGTAATCCTCAGCACGAGCATCGATCTGCGCAATTGAAACCGATGACATGTGTCAACCAAGTCAGCAAGCCTGACCACCGATCCCGTTAGTCGCCTCTTACGACAAACAGAGTCGACTTCTACCCCCGACCTTTACGGCTTCGAAAAGCGGAAAGAAGCCAGTTCATCTTTATTGCCTTGTATGCAACACTACACGGTGTGTGACAAGGAGGAAAGTAAATGCAACTGATTGTATTGTGAGCTTTACGTTTTGTGGCACAGTGTATTACTCAATCATTGGATCGTTTTTATAATTCAATACCTAGTTAAACGATCGACACAGGGCCAAAATTAGAAAGGAGCAAAATGGAGCTACACCAAGAGAATTTGGATTTTCAGTAGGGGAAAATGCAATAACTATTTCATGCCCAATTTCAAGGGGAGCAGATGCAGCAAATACAAGAACGAAAAACCAGATGCTGTTTGTTAAAGATGCACCGTTTGCCACTGGTTTAAGATGGAATAGAACGTTTCTACCCACCTCAGATGTTTCACATGATCAATTACAGTGCAGACACCGGTATTGATTTGAAGTGTGACATTGTAATCCAGGGCAGGACAGGATTTGTTTGAGCGGCCAGTGTCATTAAGGGGAAGAGCAAATTGGAGACTGTCAATTCTTTCATTGGTGCATTAAGATTTATATACACTCACATATACACTCATATACATATACATATATGGACGCACTATCTATTCTAGATTCTAAAGCAGATGCAGGGACCACTGCCACTACCGTGCCAATAACGAAGTTGCATCACCAACCACCATTCAGCCAAAGCACCTTCATTACCTCTAGGGCTAAGCAAACACAGATGTTTAATCAACTACCAAGATGGCCCAGGTAGCGCAGTTGTGTCATCAACTACTCCTTGGATAACGAATGCACTTGTATCATCAGCTCTATATATTTATCATCACCACCTTTATTCCTCTCACTGCATCATACAAATTGCCAAGAGTTAGACTTGTGTGCTGTAGTTTGCCTTTCGAAGTCTTTACCGTGTGAAAGCTGTACACCACACTCAAATCTGTTCCAGCTATATGGTGACAGTCTTCAAATTATCGTCTGCTCCAGAAAACCAAGTCATCAACAGCATGACCATCGATCTGAGCAATTCGGAACCGATGACATTAGTTAACCACGCCAGCAAGCCTGTTGCCGTTAGTTGCCTCTTCCGACAAGCAGGGTTTACTCAAGACCAATTCTAAACCGGATCTTCACAGGTGTTATCATCTTAGAATCGTCAGTGTAGATTCGAATACTTGACCCGTCCAGGCTGTGATTCTTGTTAGTTTTACACCCATGCTGTGTTAGATTAGACAAGGTGGTAATTGCAGTCGCCAGTCGTCACCTCTTCATCCCCACTAAACATAATGGATGCAATATAACAGAAATACTCTGCTAAAAAGCAGTTGTGAAGCAAACTCATACGTTTGCCATTTCCAACGTGATTGGCTTCTGCTTCTGAATGTGCATCTTTGCATTCAAGATGAACCGACGAGAATGAAATTACTCCCTGATACGACGGTACGATATTTTACCAAGGATGATTGTTGTAAGCATTCAATACTAAATCTGATCTGAGCTGGTTAGTTTGTTTCGTCAATGCGAGCTTCTATGAATACATCGAATGACATACAGTTTAGTCTTAACTGTTTTTCTGTTTACAAATACTGCCATCAGACTGCAGTTTTATCGGTGACGGGTAGGAAATCACAGTAGATGTACAAGTATTGCTGAGATCATGTTAGCACTGCAATGCTGAACAGACAATTGCCCCATGTATGCAGACTTCAGCCCTGCGTGGGATGGGAATTGAAGGATTGGTATTAGATGTATACAGGCCAGTGATCTGATAGGCCAGCGTGTTCCTTGTTGTACTGAAAGGTCAAAATGTTCTATGCAATACTGTATGGTCAGTATGTTCCACACAGTAATGTAAGGTCAGTGTGTCCCACACAGCAATGTAAGGTCAATATGTTCCACACTGTATTGTAAGGTCAATATTTCTAAACAGCACTGCGTCGTCATGTGTTCCACACAGTACTGAGTGGTCATGTTTCCCACAGAGTATGCAGTCTGTCCTAAACTGCATTGCAAAATCATTGCGTTCCACAGAATACACTTTTACAGGTTTCAACACCTTTTTCTCCTAAACTTCAAGGTTCAGCTGAATGACGATGCATTATGGGCTGTCGTCATTACAAGAAAGGTCGGTATGGATAATGTATGAAATGTTTTCTATACTATTATTGAAACACCCGTTTCGGTACCGGTAAGTTCAAACACCAAGTTCTATTTATTGACGCCGGAGGTTTATAGTGATCGGTGATCAATGTAACAGTGTTCCTTTACACGCCGTCAGTGTTAACTTGGCCTAGAACATCATGGACAACCGGCGCCAGTGCTGGCTGCTGACTTGAGCCCCATCTCGTCAATAGCTTCTCTTTCTATAGATTTCGTAGTCTTTCTATAGGTTTTGAGATGGAATGCCACCAGCATGATAAATCAATTGATTGTGTCTGCGTTAATGAAAGACCGTCAGTATGATATACAATTATGAAATAAATATAGATGTAAAGGGTAACGGTGTTTCTTAAGGTCACGTTGACACATGGCATCAGACGCGAATACCCACCGTCCATGTGCGTAACTCCTAACCAACACTCTCGTCAGTCGCGTTGTTCCATCGAGGAACCGTGTAATGAATTCGCAAAATTAGTGTCTGACACTTTTGTTTGAACGTTTGACTTGTCAAGTACATAATTACGGGAGGGTTCAACGTCAGGAAACGAACGATAGAATGCCAAACTCTTCACCTTCCTGAACATTAAGACATTGTTGCCTCACCAGAAATTTGCGAATTCAATTTGGAGGCGTGTAGCGTAGCGTGTGTATATATACTTTCCTCTTGAACAATATATAATGCCAGGCGATATCTTGGCGAGACGAACTTGCAGTGTCAGCTGAAATATTTAGGGTAAATATACGTTTTTGGATTAGGGAAACAAGAGTGAAGAAAAAGCTCATGTCACTCAGTTGAATGTTTATAGGATAATATATTACTTGTATTACATTGCAACAAGCGCATAATATAGCTGACCTTTTACTCATTGCAGTATTTACCGATACTTTTGTATTTTATATTTAGTTTTGTGTATTTTGTATTTTGCATATGCGCACTGTAGTTTACTATTGTCTTTTCTTCAGTGATCTATCATTCTCATAACTGCAATCAAGGTTTTCCTCGGTCATTCTACTGTAGACTCTGAAATTGCAAAAGAGTATTAACGAATAAAAGCAAAACCTCTGAAAATCTGTCGTACTTCACATAGTCTCATTTTTCATTTATCAGTCTGAGACTTTGTAGTGTGAAGATACTTGTAAATTAAGAATATCAAATTTGACATAACTCGCCAACTTATTATAGCCACACCTTGCTGATGGCACAATGAAGTTACCTATACCTTGATTGTGACACACAATGCCCCTCACAAAGTACTCCGCAAGCAGAATAGTTTGGGGAGCGAGGTACCGAAAGCAGGCCTAAGTTTCTGTGTGAAGTCTGTACTGTCACCCGTGTTTCTCATTTCACTGGAAAGATTTAGAAGGAATGTGGAACTGAGTGACGTCAGTCATTAACTGACAGCATGGCTGAACATGTCCTGTTAGAAGCATCCTGCGTTTGCCAGTGTTGTCGTGGAGAAACGTGTTATCACAGTTTAAAGTTTAGTTTAAAGTTTCTGTTTAAAGTCATCTCATTATTGTCACTCATGGTTCTGTGTTCGGATGAATGCCAAACTGAGGAACATGAAGCACTGATTGACACACTGGCAGCACGCTTCCACATGTAACCATTGTGTACTTGTCAGTGCTATAGAAAAACGTGTTATCTCAGTCGATTCCCTTCTTGTCTTCCCCAACTATTGACCCCAACTATTAAACAACTAATTAGCTAGAACGTGCCTTTCGTTAAAGAAACCGCAGTATTCGTTTTGTCTGTTTTGTTTTGTTTTGGGGATAAGAAAACGTTCTGCTTGGTTGTTTTCTGTCATCGTCTTCTGCGGAGTTATTGGGGAAGGAACTTTGTGTTGTTTGCACAGACTCAATGGGTAATGATTGTCTAATGGAAGTTCTTATTCTCCCCGCATAACCCAGATCAATGTGACATCCAAGAGAACATGTCAGTTGTGAAAGTAATGAACAGAGCGGCCGGGTTCTGATTAAAACATTTCACTATGCTAATTTGCCTGATCTGAGAATGTAAAATGATGAGCAAGTTGACCTTGTCCCAAATAAAGTGTTGAGAAAGTTAAAATTACGATGAATGCAACGGGTTCATGTCTGGTTTCAGTTCGCAATGGTTTTAGTCCAGGTAATATGCTTTTAATTCCAAAATGTTTGTCTAAAGGAGAAAACTTCATGGAGAAAAGAATGATATTTGAAGGGCATGATGGTCGCAAAAGGTGACCATAAACTCAATTGCAAGTTAAGGACATTGAAAGCGATGGTCTGGCTTGGCACCAGCTCTGCAGTCTACTCCAGAAGCATTGCTGCTGGTATCAAGCACCACTTGGACTTAACTGTTTCCTAATATGTGACAATTGCCCCGTCTTATCACCCAAAAGACGCAGAATGAATTAGTTATGAACATATAGAGTGTTTTAGGTAATTTTTACTTTCGAAAGAACTCTTGTTTGCTTATATATATGTACGGACGGCTGTGATGTGGCATAAAACGAAATTCTCTCATTGTGTCAGTATACATGCGCTAAATGTGAATGCCGATATCAGACCACGTGTGACTACATAAAGCTGTTATTGTGTCCTTAATACGATTGTTTTGATTCAAGCGGGTGACTTTGTTTTAACGTCAAAGTGTATTTGTAGTCCAGGTTCTCATGTAAATGTTGGAGAGAAGCCAGACGCAATGCATACTTCTCTGGCGTCTCTTAAATACATCTAAATGTATAGGGGCATTGTCTCAAGCCCAATATCATAATCGATGCAAAACAGGTCTCGAGCCAACAATCATAGGTTTCTGGAAAGACCACCGAATACCACTGGACCACCTGTGCTTACAGCGAGGATGTGTAAAGGACAGCGAGGATGTGTAAAGGACAGCCAGGATTTGCCTGTGGTATGGTTGCCCATGTCTCGGAAGTCCTTAATGCAGTGTGATGGTCGTCAACAGGTAACGTCTCCAGCAATTGTGATTAACCCATCAAATCTGGCCGAAATCAACAGTATCCGTCAGTGTTTGCACGTAACAAAGTCAGTGTGTCGTTTCACCAACGTTGGAGACGCCATGGGCATCATGTTGACAAGTCTAAAATCATGATCAGGGAGAATCGGTACTCAAACCCCCATTTCTAAAAGTTCCCAAAAGACTCCCACCCGATGAATAATTCACACGACATCTGTCAGGTTATGTACTCCACGACGGCTTTGTTCTGGCTTCAACATCGGACACGCTGTCAAAAAGAGTGAGCAATCGACTCCTCAAATTTTCAAGTAGACGTTCCGTATTTCCTAATACAATATATAGCGTCTGCCAATTGATAAACCATTATCAAAGAAAGTCTGTCTCCCCCCCCCTCCCCCCCGTGTGTGGTAACGACTCTGTTTTTCTCATACTGATAAACTTTGTGTAATATCTGATTGCATGAATAGAACAGAACCGTCTGACGCAAAATGCTGAGTCAGCGAAATTCGGTTCTCCGTTTCATACGATCGTACACGGTTACACACGAAAGTTACACACCTTGATCAATACACTCCGTAAATGAAGGTCCGTGGTAGAATAGGTCTACAGCAACCCATGCTTACCACAAGAGGCGCCTCTGCTTGTCTTAAGAGGCGGCTAATGAGATCGGGTGGTCACGCCCGCTGACTTGGTTGACAAATGTCATCGGTTCTTGTCCAGACTCGATTATTCACAGACTGACGCCATATAGCTGGAACATTGCTGCGTGTGGCGTAAAACTCTCCTCACTCACTCACTTTCAGGCTTACATACCACATACATTCTTTTTCATCTCAGAGTAATTAGGCCCCACATAATACCTGAAATACTGTCTAATCATATACACCAAATATCGTCACGTTAAATCACCAACTGATTTCTACCTGTGCTTACATACGTGTCTATGGTTTCAGAAAAATGACCTGAAATCTTAAGCCCAAATATTTGGTTAAAGCACAAGTACGTTTATTTCTGTAAATGTAAAACTTTTACAAGTTAGGTACTTATATAAAACCTCCGGATAGAATCTCACTGCACTTGAATAGAGCTGAATAGAAATCAATGAACTCGGTGTGCTGTACATTGCACAGAAACATGATGTAAAGATCAAAGTCATTTTCTTTTAGCTAAGTACAGGAAGTCTCTTTGAATAATTTGAGAAGTCGATAGCTCATGAGACACCGTTATCGACTGCGTGGGTGAGCTGTCTGACGTTGAAGCAACTATAAAGTAGTCGTAGAGATGCACTAGGTGCATGTCTTGATAAATTATTGAGCGAGAGCCCGCGTGTCAGTTAGATCCGGTTCATAGACACACTTGCCAACAAGAGTTGAGTCGGTGTCACTACAGGTCGTCGCTGACCACCTCTTGTTTTTATCTCAGGTGTTCATCTCGTGTGTTCATTCAACGATCCAAGGCCATTTCGAGCCGACCGTACCAAAAAGTATTTTGACTCACTGAACCGATCTTGTCAAGGCAAGGGATTTGTGCCATGTGTTTCTGTATCGAAATTCGCAGTGTCTGCCATCAATGATTTGTATTTACTTCGGCAAAGTTCT
The DNA here is from genome assembly GCF_037392515.1 of Haliotis asinina. Lineage (NCBI taxonomy): Eukaryota > Metazoa > Mollusca > Gastropoda > Lepetellida > Haliotidae > Haliotis > Haliotis asinina. The sequence goes on along the minus strand of NC_090290.1, from coordinate 7,068,614 downwards.
CATGACTCTATACAATGAACGCACATGCAAGTCACAGGCAGCACAAGTCGACACTGCCTAATTTACAAGGAAACCAAATAAGACACACTGACCACATTCAGCCGAGAAGTAATCGAGACAATATATTTCACCCATGATGACCACGTTTTCCTTACGTTTATTATGCAACGTTTCGGTATAGATTCGAATCCTTTGTGAAGCAAGAGTGAAGTCTTACAGCAGAGAACAGACATATACACATCCATTTGAGATCAATGGACCATCATGAATGGATTAAATAATAATGACAACAACAGTAACAACACAAAGAACTAAAACATAAGGAGACAACAGGAGGATATTACAAAACATTCACTGCTGATAAGTATTGTTAGGGATGGTATTTGGAGTGTTTTCACATTTGATGAGCTCATATATGGATGGATGAGATGAGGCGTCCTTGGTGTCTGTTCATTGGGGGTCTTGTGTCGGGGGATATAAACTGCTTCTGTCACTTCTTTTTTCTCATGACCCCTTTTTTCTGTATTTGGGAGGATTGAAGTTTTCGTCACTGATGGTTGATTTTCAGTTGCAAGAAATACCCCATTACCCCCGTGTACAGTGTAATAAAGTACAGATTAAATTGTGATCATAAAGAATACATGGCTATATGAACGTTGCATTTCTACTTCCAATACAAATTTAGATCAGTAAATCCAGCTGAAACTGTTGAGTCATTCCACGGATGCAATATGAGACTGTGAACATAGGTTTAGTATTCCATGGACGCAATATAGTATTCCACGGATGCAATATGAGACTGTGAACGTAGGTTTAGTATTCCATGGACGCAATATAGTATTCCACGGATGCAATATGAGACTGTGAACATAGGTTTAGTATTCCATGGACGCAATATGGGACTGTGGTATTCCATGGATGCTATGTGATACTGTGAACGTCGGCTGAGTGTTCCACAGATGCAATATAGGACTGTAGTATTCCACGGATGCAATATGGGACTGTACACATTGACTTAGTAGTCGACGGATGCAATATGGGACTGTAGTATTCCACGGATGCAATATGGGACTGTAGTATTCCACGGATGCAATATGGGACTGTAGTATTCCACGGATGCAATATGGGACTGTAGTATTCCACGGATGCAATATGGGACTGTAGTATTCCATGGATGTAATATGGGACTGTAGTATTCCACGGATGCAATATGGGACTGTAGTATTCCACGGATGCAATATGGGACTGTAGTATTCCACGGATGCAATATGGGACTGTAGTATTCCATGGATGTAATATGGAACTGTAAACACAGGTCTTGTATTCCACGGATGCATTATGGAACTGGGATGCAATATGGGACTGTAGTATTCCACGGATGCAATATGGGACTGTAGTATTCCACGGATGCAATATGGGACTGTAGTATTCCATGGATGTAATATGGAACTGTAAACACAGGTCTTGTATTCCACGGATGCATTATGGGACTGTGAACATAGGCTTTAAATAATCGAAGATTCGTCGCAGTGACAAAAACACCGAGCAATCAATAACATTTTCCCATAATCAAAACACAAACGAGCATAAGAGCATATCTTAGAAACTATTAGGCCCCGAAGATATGTTTGATCCTTAGAAAACTCACTTCGCTAACTGAAAACTTAGGACTGAATATTTCTTGAAGACTCCAGGAAGTTTACGTTCATGATACATTAGGGTAGGAAAATCTGAAAAGAAATGATGTTAACCAAGTTATAATAGATGACTGATCGCGGGTAATGCAGCAATCATCAGTTCTAGGATTTCAACCAATTCCCATCTCTAGGTGCTGAGGAGCATCAGTGTTTGGGACTGGACAAGTGCACCGCTTACCATGGTTATGTTTGATTACCATATACGATGTCACCAAATTGATGAATTTAAATGGTCTTCATGGACACTTACCTCTCTCATCAATCTCACACTATTTCGTGTAATTGAAAAACAACCTGCTCAGCTTTTAAACCCAGCTCCCTCACTCGTGTTAACGATTCAGTTACACAATTCGAGAACGGTTGATTGTAGAGAAATGGTTCAGAAACTTTGTTCGTTCATAATCAGCTAACACAGACAAACTGAAACTAAATAACTGTCAGTCTGGTAGATACACCCTACCTCAATATTGGTATTTCATGATATGAAGAACTCAGGATGCGTACCGTGACCATGGTGCCGTTGACGTTGCAGCAGTCTCTGAATGTCGATTGAGAGATGGGTATTGAAAATATGCTCCATTCTTAAACACCAGTGTCTGGAGTATATATTTGAGTATTGGCATGATCAGTTCTCATTAAGCTTGAAGAATGAGGAATCTCCTGTCAGTGGAAATGACTTGGTATCATGGGATCTTCATCCTATAACCACAAATCACAGGCTATGTATTGTCGGATGAAAATTGCGTAATTGTCTTACCGCCAGTTGATCAACGAAATTAATACCATCACATACAACAGGAGGAGATGATATGAGAGGATATACATGGCCTGGAAGTGGGTGGCACCATTACAGGTTCCAGACTGTTCTGTGAGTGAGTGGGTATTTTGGAAGATGGGTGTTTAGGTTGGTGGGTCACGGAGTAGGTGAAGAGCAGTTTAATATGGGTTTGCTTTTAGTTAGTGAGTGGAACAAAATCATATTTCAGTAAGGATACAGCGGGTCAGCTAAATGTATGATGGCAACCGAAGGTCTAGTCCTTCACTGATGTCTGCCATAATATCTGCAGGATTTCATCCCATTCTGTGTTTGCAATACTGTGGTTTGCCACTTGGTTATCAGGACCTGCTGCCACCTGCCGGCTTTAAATTCTACAGGTCCTGAATGAAATCTGCATACCCATTTAGTTAAAGTCGAACCAATAAAAACAACATAGACTACCCTGTACTCAGTTGTACACTGTTTCTACAAAACAGAAGCGTATGGCGCAAGGAGAAGTTGTTCTTTTAAGACTGGTGTTGACCAGTAAGTGAGACTGTAATTTATCTTAACATGGTAGATCATGGGTGATTCCCGAATGTTACTAAAGAAAACAAATATTAAATACATTCCAACATAAAAAAACCCAATAATCACAAATGATTTACTGATGGCCATTTATTGCAAATATTTCAAACAGCCGGCCTAATCCAATATCAACCGGTGTTCGGCCTCACATTCACACTCTCGCTCACACTCACATACGCACGCCCACAGGCTCGCAAGCGCGCCCACGCGCCCACGCGCCCACGCGCCCACGCGCCCACGCGCCCACGCGCACACTCACAGTACACTGTTGGTGTTCACCTTGAAATTGGTAGAGAAAGAAATGGCGTGAGTTCAACAAGAGATAATGATTAAGGTGTGCATGATAAAAGATTTCAAGTCATCCTAAATACCGGCAAGGGTTCAATGCCCTTAAGCAACCTTATGTGTGACATTGCAAAAAGAAGCTTATCCCACTTTGCTAAAACGACATATTGACTTCATTTCAAGCACAACATTCCAAAGGTGCATTTGTCTGGTACAATATGCTATTAGTGATCATCTCTCACGCAATGTCGAAATCAATAAGATTCGTGATCTGAACCGATCCAGAGTCCTACCACTGACGGAGACGTATAAGTGCAAAGCACAGGAGATGACAGATACTGTTGATTTCTACTGGGTGCGATGGGGTAATTGGAAGTACTGGATGCAACCGCCACACTGCTTCAGAGCCTTCAAAGGCATAAGTAGCAGTGCCACAGACACAGGATACGTGTCCTTTACACTTCCTCGTTGTGAGCACGTAGGGTCCAGTGGTTTATGTGGCCTCCTTTCCAGCGATTCCAGAAACCTTTGACTGTTTGCACGAGACCCACCACAGTAGGACGCTCTTTACGGTTCACGAACACATAGTTTTATCACTGACAGTTAAAAACTCTTCTGCAACCTCGACTCGCTCTCCAGTTCATAGTCTCAGAGCAGGCAAAGAAATACAGCTAATTATTTTAATCAGAACAAGCCCGCTATTCATTACTGTCACAACTGACGCTTTCCCTTTGATGTCGCATTGATCTGGGTTATGCACAGAGAATAACAACCTCCCCTAGACAATCAACCTGTGCAAATAACATAGAGTCTTTTCCCCGTAACAGATGACGTGGACTGAAAATAACTAAACGAAAGGTTTCTTTTTCCAAGTAAATAAGGACAACTGCGGTTTCTTTCATGAAAGACATGTTCAGTCTAACCCGTTGTTGCGGTTACAATAGTAACATATTCTACAAGAAGGGAATCGATTGTGATAACGTGTTCTGTATAACGCTGTCAAGTACATGCAGCGGGAAACGCCCACCCAGTATGCAATGCTTGAGGTCACCATGGGCGACACTTTACGATAATAATGATAAGTCTTGTTCTGTAGTCTCCAAATGCCAAGTGATTGCTCACGGCGTGATCAGAATTATTACCCCGGATAACCCAAGCTTCCCGTTAGGCGCTAGAAGGTTATGGTCACATGGGTATAGTCGTCGGGTACCCATTGCCAAATAAATGTGCTTCGTTGTAGGACTGGGGTCCTAGAAGCTCTCGGGAATCAAACTGTCAAACCATGGAACCCATCCTAGGATTGTCCGAACTCGACACTACTTAACTTCAAGTGATTCATGACCTGAGCCTACGCACAGGACCACACGGCATACACGATGAATTTACACGTAAACGTAGGCTGAGCACAGGAACCTCCCTATCTAAGCTGAGCTTGTAGCGGCTGACCCACTTCTATTAGTTAACATCAGACCGTTGTGAGGGAAGCTGATGATTATGGGGATGTTGTAAAGGTTGGAGATGAGACAGAATTAACGCGGGAAAAGAAAGAAACTGCACAAGGCCAGAAAGCCATATTACATGTAGGAGAAGGGGATAACACCGGTTGAAAAAGTGATAACCGCGGGTGAGAAAAAGAGGTATTGTCGCAAGAGAAAGTATTATCTCGTCACGGCCTTTCTAGGTTCAAAGATATAGGGAAATGGTACCACCGCTCGCATAACCTTAAACCACACAATAATGAATTAACTTCACAACATAAAGAAGAATATTCTTCATTCGTTATACAGTGTTTCGAGTGATAGTTCCTTCTGGCTGAACTAAGGTATACATTCGAATGATCAGACGAGGACTGCCAGACTCTGATTTTCTTAATCCAAAGACGTATATTTACTCAGAATATTTCAGCTGACACAGCGAGTTCACCTCGCCAACACGCTCCCCGTCTGGCATTATTTGAGAGAAAAGTATATATACCCAAGCTACAATTTGCCTCCAAATTGAATTTGCAAATTTTCGATGAGGCACACAATGTCTAAATGTTCAGGAAGGTGGCGAGCTTGGCATTCTAACGTCCGTTTCTTGACGTCGAACCCTCCCATAATTGTGTACTTAACACGTTAAACGTCCTCGCGCCCAAACAAAAGCTCCAGACCACAATTCTTAAATCCATTACACGGATCCGTCATGGAACAACCTCACTGGCGGAATTCGAAGTGTCGATCAGTTGTGCATGCTCACATGAAAAAGCTGCGGGTATTCGTGTCGGTTGCCATGTGTCAATGTGACCTTGAGAGGCTCCCTTACCACCGATTTCAATATTGTATTTGATTCCACTTCATATTGACAGCCTTTCATTCACTCAGATAAAGTCAATTACTCTATTATGATGGTAGCATTCCATCTGAAAACCTGTTGGAAGACGACGAAACTTGTAAGAAAAGATTTCTTCAGCCATCAAGTCAGAATCCCGTTTGAGCCGGAGTTAAAATAGTTTTTATATACACAAGTTGTCATTAAGTATACTTGTAAATAGCATATCTAAACATCTGAGAATTGATTATAAACTTTGGCCAAAAATCTGGTACAAATCCGTAACAGAGTGTCAAGTCAACGAAATCCTCACTTGTGGCCCTCTTTACATAGACTGACAAACATACAGGTATTGGAAATCGGTCAGTACGGAACAAAATTCTTAGGAATACAAAGAGCAGCCAACGGAATGATTCAGTTAAGTGAATCTGCCGATCAAAATGATGCTAATTAAGTGAATCTGCCGATCCGAATGATGCTAATTTCTCAGTTCCTTTTTCAGTTTGAATCGATCAAGCCTTAGCCATCCACGTTAAAGACCTACCATGAACCAAATCTCACTGAGGGATTTCAGTCTCAAAAGGACACGATTGTAGCAGTGTGATACTCCACTCCGTCTTAACGCTCAACAAAAGTTTCATAAGTAAATCTCACGACGTATTTTGCGAATAACCGGCATATTCATCATCTCTTCTTCTGTGACGTTAAACATTAACTCATTCACTCACTCATCATCTCTTCTGACACATACTGATGAATGATGTGATTATATTCTGGCGTTAGGAATATGTTTAAGGAAAAACGAATTGCGGCCTCTATTAAACGTTGATGGAAAACCGTGTATCGTTCGGGGGTCGAAGCAAAAGTGCTATTAAAATTTCAATCGCATCTTTGGTGAATACGTTAGCAGAATAATAACCCTCTGATGGACACTAATGACATCTCAAAAACGTCAAGTTCACGCTAATAGTTTGTATCATTTCCTTTCAGAAAGAAAAAAGATCATTCACGCTGATGTATTTCTGCGTTTCAGTTTAGATACCGTCAACAAATCCTATCATTGTGATAATTTCAGAAGAGTAAATGATACGATCAATGGAAACATTTGGGTTTTGTCTTTGTATATACAAGCCTTTTACCGACATCCACACACATTAAGGCCTAAATATTGATGTACAAGGATCCGGTGACATGCATTCTATGGCACACCGAGCATGACCCCAAACAAACGGTTTTTATGGGCAGGTTGCTGGGTCCTCCATATTTACTCATTCTGAATGGAGTTTCAGGATTCACAACTCAGAGGACACCAAATGAGCCACAAGAGGGTACCAAAGAGTACGATATCAACATTCTGCAACTACGCTCACGCTATCAACCATTGGTTTGTGCCAATGACACTCACTGACAGGAGGATTTACAGGGTCACTATGTGGTTCTGGTGGACATCAGCAATACAAGAGCAGCAACAGCAGCACAGATGCCTGGATTTGTCAAAGGAGATATTCTCCAAATCGTCCTTGTTTGCTCAAAAAACACCCACAGGTCTGCTGATACAGAGACTTTAATACCTATAAATGAAATATTTCGGGTTATATTTTGTTAGTTCGTCATCAAATGTCAAAACACTTAATTACAATTGGGAATATGAAACCTGCATGCCATCTTCAAAATTCCCTTTGTCTGACTTACCAATCGTATTTGTAGTGTGCTGTTAGAGTGGAGCCTTTATTACCAGCTTGCATGCTGCAATGTGTTCATGCTGACTATACACGGATGATATACACCCGGGTGTCGCCAGACGGAGGGATGCAATATACTTGCGAGGTGATGATGTGCTAATGCTTATGTAGCAAATCATTAGAAATACCTAATGGCATTTATCACAGGAAAGGGATGTAGGGATATATAGGAACGTTGATTTGGAGCCTGGATTGTGTCTGACTTTCATTCTTACGTCTGGTCCGTGTCTTGTTCTAGTACAATGTACGTGTACAGAACTAAAATGCTAATGTGAGGTAGCCTTCCTGGCATATCTGTACAACTTACTACAGGTCAGTCTGACATTTCTGTAATATTTGTAGGCCGGTCTGGTATAATATGCGAGTGTCTGGCTTATGTTTTGTTTATGTCTGGTTCGTGTCTGTTGGTGTATATTTTGCATATGTTTAGTGTGTTGTCTCACTGCAAGATGTTCGGTGACGAGTTATGGAATAAGGATTGCGTTTGTCCAGCGTCGGACTGTGCCTGATTTCCGTCTAGTTTGCGTTAGATGTTTGTCCGGATTGTGGCTAGATACAGTAGCCAGTCAACGGAGACAAAATGAAAGAAAGTTCATAAGATATGTCGATCAAGGCGACGAGAAGAAATGTACCAGAAGTTGGATGTTTTGACATGAAAAAACCTTAGCGCGATGACGGTCCAAAGTCCATAGTGAGTGAATTTAGTTTCACGCCGCACTCAACAATACTATATGGTGGCAGCAGGCTGAAAGTAGTTGTGTCTGGAACAGGCAATCCTTTGATCAACAGCGTTAGTATCGATACACGAAATTTGGAAACGTTGACATGTGTTAACCCTGTCAGCGAACCTGACCTCCCGCTGCCGTTAGTTACCTCTTTTCATAAGCATGGATTACTGAATAGCAATGTTAACCCAGAACTTCAAAGGATGGGAAGAACAAGAAGCGTGAAGAAATATGCCTGGATAGGGGGTAAAAAATATTCCATTCGACGCCCGAGACAAGTCAGTTTCGTTTCGGACAATCAAATGATGGTCTTAATCAAATCTTACTTATCCATAGATTACTAGATAGTTTCCGCTTACGGTGTCAAACTGAAACTAAAGTTAGATTTCATTTCATATCTGCTCAATATGTAGCTAATAAATTCGCACTTATAATAAAGTAGAGTTTTTTTTCTTTGTTGTTTATCACTTCCCGATCAATGGTCCAGTAAACATTTACATCAAACACCACGTTGATATTTTATTTCAGAATTACATCATCATGATTATGTCAGGATACTTGCAAAATACGTTTGGACAAGTTACTTTCTTGCCTTTCTTTCTGGCAAGTGACATTTTAAAAAGAACGAACTGTCCGGGCAAGGGGACTGTTCCAAATGATATGAAACAACCTTAGCACAGCCATGAGTCAATGGGTGTTAAGATCACGCGAACACTATGTGAGCGAATGAGTTTAGTTTTACGCAGCACTCAACGATATTCCAGGTCACGTACTGCCAAGTAGAAACTTGACCTAGGGTTGACCATTGGTGAGGTGATTGTAAACTATCGGGCCAAAGAAAAATGCACATTTGAAAACCGATGAAACGAATTGCAGCCGTATATAAACCATACATGGTCGAAAGATCCCAAGACATTGATTATACCAATATTACAAATATGAATATTTAGTTTTATTCAAAAACAGGACAATATCACCACTGCAAACATTATTGATCATAGGAATGTCTCACAAACTGATTCATAAACAGTACACTCAGCCCGCTAAAATATATCTATCCCTTTTCTTGGCGATTTCAAACTATCACACTCTGTCACGTTCTTTTTATAAGCCAGAAGCTTCCAAGGACTGTAACGCAAAGAACAGCTACTTACAGGTCTGGATACTCTCGGGTTGTCATCGCGATGGGTATTAACATATGACTATGACTATGACGTGCCCATGTGACGCTCATGATCAGCTAGGACACCCCCTGTGGCGCTTTGAACAAGGATTTCCCTTTACCCTACACCCGGGAGACTTACGTTTGTGCAAGAACATGCTTGCTTCAGACGCCGATCAGGGTCCTACGTGCTCAAAGCTATATTAACGCCAAGACATTACATTAAGATCTCAGAGCGCTCTGTGAAATAACATTAAGTAATATAGCAAGATAAACGCATAATCCGCCTATGAGACATACATTCTTCAAGAAGACCACTACGATTTGTCAAAGATCATGGTAAGGACTGATCCAGCTTCACCTAAAGCTTAACGTTCGTGACTTGATCGAAAAGTGGTACTGGAATGAAACTTACCATCGCCTTCCAGCTGAATGGCTGACTCCAGTTAATTGGATTACTCGCTGTAGTTTCTGATTGGCTATTTATGGGGAGACAACGGCTCATATACCCATGGAGATGCTTGCTATTCTGGAGAGTTGTCATCATCAGAAATAATAATTTAAATTTTAATTTAGAGCGCTAAGTTTAGAGTGCCGTATAAAGTAATATTCACAATATTCTGCCTCCAATAATGCAAACAAATAAACGTCAAGGTGTGGAATATCAAATGCAAGATTGATTCATGATGAATGGTGTATATTGTATAGCACAATGCTTCCATTTATGTTTCTTATTCGGCATCCAGTGGATGTGATTGAGTGTAATGACTGGATAAACACATTGAGTTGTAGAATTGTCAGTTGGGAATGTGATTTCGCTCATACAGACTGGATACGTTTATTTGCGCATATTCAATCTTCAAATAAACTGACAGATATGTATAGGACATCGGTCATTGGCCACATGATTACAAACATCAGCCAATGAAATCAGGAAGGTGTAGATTTAACACTAATAATTTACTGAACGTAAGAACAACATTTGCATTCATATGTTTCTGTGTTTCAGTTACGATACCGTTAATACATTCTTCTATTTTGAAACAATTGTTACACTATTGTAAATGATACTATTATTGGAAATATTGTAACTGGGTCAGAACATTGCATGCAGAAAATATGATATGATTGGTCTGTCTACCGTCGAAGTATTCAGCAATGTTCATGCTATATGGCGGCGGTTTGCAAGTAATCGAACCTGAGCCAGACAATCTCGTGATTAACAGCATGAACATCGATCTATGCAACTGATATACGATTTGTGTAAACGAGGTAAGCGAGTCAGAGCACCCGTTCGGGTTTGTATCCTCTAACAACAAGCATGGGTTGCTTAAGATCAATTCTAACCTTCTCGGGTCATTAATCTACAGGTCAGATGACTTGTTTTCCTTGTTGCACATGTCACCAAATATATACTATGGTTAACCGATATACAGCACATGTGAAGAAAGGTTTCCCAGAAATATTAGAACTAAGGGCGTCGTCATCATGTTTAATGTATTATCACTTCGTGACATGCTGACAAAAAATGTTCAACCATCAGTTGTACAGAGCAACCCCGTAAATGAAAATAACCATAGTCAGCACTTGGGCATTCAGTATCTTGTGTACCCTCTTTGCGGGTCCAAGACACAAGTGCACATTGTTCTCATGCTCCTTATCGGGTTCACAAAGAATGCTGCCATTCTATTCCATTACTAGAGTTGTGCGGAGTCCAGTTATTTTAACCAGAACAAAGCCTCTCCATTCATTATTGTCACAATTAACTCGCTCCCCATGACTTCACATTGATCCGGATTATGCTGAATTTGAAACGTAATTTCCAATTGCCTGAAAGAAAAACACTGTAAGTTCAAATAAAAAACCCACTTAACAGTTTCCCTTTGATCTGGATAATGCAAAGAGAATAACAACCTCCCCAAGACAATCGTTACCGCATCCATCCTGTACAAATAACACCAAGTTGTTCCCCGATGACTTTGCAGAAGACACGGACTGAAAATAAGCACAGATTTTCTTTTGTCCAGAAGATTCTTCAACTAAAGACACGTTCAGCCTAATTGATTATTGCAAGGGAAATGGCTTGTAAAGAAACCACATATTCTTGAAGAGGGGAATTGGTTGTAATGAGACTTTCTCTATAATACTGTCAAATACGAGACGTATTCACCCGTGAGTGTGCAACCACCGTTGCTCTGAGCTTGATACCGTCCCAAACATTTCCACTGAAACAAGAAACACAAGTGACAAGAAAAAGATATACACTGGAACTTTGTTTCGCCACTCTCACTACACTTCTGAGCAGTGCTTCTGGCGATCCCACACTACTTGTCAGTGTAAAACCGTTTTGGGAGAAAACGATATTCATTGGGGATCGTATGCCCACTGACGTATAATTATTTCTGACAGAACCATAAACCAAGACAGAAAGCAATTGTTTGAGTTACAAAACTAGATTATCGAAAAATGTACCATTTTTGCGATTCTATGCATCCCATATATATGGGACAGTCTGGAGGGGGATTTTGTGTTGCACTATGGACTAACATCGGCACTCAATGTACGGGTAATGCAATGTAAATTTGACTTCGAGTGGTAGAGCTTTTGCTGTAACTGGTTGAAAACAGTTTTCATCCAAACATTATGCAGAAGAAATATTCTTTACTGTCAGTCATCTATAAAATCATGTAGGCTCTTATTGGAAAGCAAACACAGAGTCTCTGGTCGACTTGGGAAACACCAGACTCTGTGAAAACATAGCAGCATATTAGAGGTTATACCTCAGGCTTATTTCAAAATATAGGGGCTTCCTTTTAAGCGTTCGTTTCAAATATGAGGTACAGCGTCTGACAAACTGCTGGTAGCAGATGCGTGTGTGGGTAAGAAAACTTAACCCGAGGGACCTCTACACTTGCTTCATTCAAGACTTTTGCATTAAAAAGAGGAATAGGCTGATAAAGTGCCCTGCTTCAGGAAATCATCAAACATATGAGAAAGTTGTTACACAAGATGAGAAAACTAAAGCACGAAGCTAAAGCACCATTTTGGTGTACAGTACACCAGTCTGCCTTGAGTTACTAGATATCGTGGAGGCTATCTCGAAGTGACTCAACCCAAAGGGTACTAGAATACACGCTACAGATAATCCAGATAATCCCAGGTTGAGGCTACCTTACAACTTCAACAAGGATGAAGATTCTCAAGAAGTTCTTGAACAAAGGCACTTTATCACACCAGCCCTTTGTGTAAAGCAAAAGTCTTAAATGATGCAAGTCTAGAGGTCCCTCGGGTTAAGGATTCTTATTATTTACCATCTCATTGAGCCTTCCTTTTTAAGCATTAGTTTCAAATAAGAGGGACCGCGTCTGACAAACTGCTGGCAGCAGATGCGTGTGTAGGTAAGAGTGCGTGTGTTTATTTAATATACCTTTGATGAAGAAAAGAGTATCCAACCAGTCATTCACGCAGTCAATTACTCTTTTATGTTGGGCGTATTCCATCTGAAAGCCAACAGAAATCTATAAAAGAAAATGGTCTTCAGCGCTCAAGTATAGCAGCCAGCACATACACTGGCGCCGGTTGTCCATGTTGTTAAAGAAACAGGTTTACACTGCTGAAGTGTAAAGGAGCACAGTTACATTGATAAGTAATCACGGCATTAATAACGGACGTCATTCAAAATATCTGAATGCCATCTAGGTATTTGTGATTAGTCTACCAAATATTGCCGTGTTTTGTGTACAGAGGAAATCTTCAACACGCCGCCATGATGATAATGGGACGAAAGTAGCCCTTTTATAATCTATATTCCTTCCTTGTTATGCCAGTAGCAGAGGAACGAGTCTCACAGAGATAGATCGTTACAGCTAATCTAAAGAGACAGGTAACACGCCCTGAATGAAGAAAGTCATGTTTGAGGATAGACTGGGGTAGTGGGCGGCGTTATATGTTGTAGAACACAATGGTTTTGGAATAGTGTTTCGAACAGCATGACCTTACAACACTGTGTCGAATACGATGACCTTACAGTTCCATGAGGGGCACTATGACCTTACAGTGCAGTGAAGGACACCATGACCTTACAAATCAGTAAAGAGCACCATGTCCTTTAAGAGCCGTGTAAAAGGTAATGTAATCATGACCTCAGGAAACAGGTAGCACATCATGACCTCATTATAGAGAAACATGACTTCTTCTTTGTCATATCAGCATGACTTTTAATTAATGTACAGAACAACTCAGCAATATATTGCGGAACATAGTGAGCCTCTTCCCGATATCAAACTATCAAAGTATACATTGAATCAGAAGAGTCAGTGAATCCCGATGGGCTCTGCTTTTTCGTCAGAAACGCATCGGAAGATGTGTAAACCGTCGGGCAAAAATATTTTTGTAAAATCTTGAATCAATGAAACACTAAACATTTTTTGTATTATTTATACGAATGACGACTCGTGACATTGCAGATGAGATTGCTGACGACATTGCTGATGACATTGTTGACGACACTGCTGATGATATGGATGACGGCAAGAGCAATGCGATGTCTGATGCCAGGGCTGGTGAATGATGACATTGCTGATGTCAAAACTGAGGACTGATGACCTGACTGATGACAAGACTGAAATTAACTAATGGCTTATGACAAGACTCGTGTTTTTAGGTCATCGGTACATACAGAGTTTGGGAAAGGTTTCAGGTTGACAGACCGAGACGTGTGATGTTAATATGTCCATGCTGTACCAATGACGTGTTATGTGGTTAAAGGTGGTTTGTTCTGTCAGTAAAGTGTAATTTGCTGAGTAGACAGATCTGTAAACATTGGCATAGTAGTTGGATATGTTGATTAAATGGATGTTATCCATTACCAGAACACAACAGAACACAGAAACAGAACACAACAATTAGGTTCACGTCATCCCATGAACAAAATCTTCTTTTAGCTCAGAACATTAACATCTGATCAGAACTGACTTTTGACACAAAAAACGAACGGCCTAAATCTCACCAGGAGCTAAAAATTTCCCTTCTTTTTGACATTGAAAATCCGCATCTTGTCCAACTATAGAAAAATTATTTTAATATTTAACGTGATACATACTTTTCACCATCTTCTGTGACACAAGGTTATACATGGCGTTAGTACAATCCAAGTTCAGAAATGTTCATGAATCAAAGCCCTCATGAAAGGTTGATGGAGGTTAGGAATATTGTTTGAAGATCGACCTTAACTCTCCATTGAAATACCAAACGCATCTTGTTTAAATGGATTCCAAGCTATTAAACCTGTGCTGGCGACAAACACGAGACTGTAGAGTTCGCACAACCACAGTTGGCGATTTTTTCCACGAGTTACCTTAACAAACTTAACACGTTGAGTATCAACAATGCTTTGCGGTTACTATGTCTCATTTCAACACTGGAAACGCAACGGACACAATACGAACCACTGATCACAGTAAGCATTAAGTCGAAGTTGATGAAGACAAGATGCTTTAAGTATGGCAACTTCTTTACCACATTTATGGTGCAACGTTTCGGCATAGATTTGACTTCTAACCTCTGAATGGATTAATAAGGCAACAACTAAAGAAAGTGAACTGAAATAAATATACAGAGCTGATAGGATCAATTATGATGATAGCTGGAGCATTCTGCTGTTTTATCAGTTCCCTGTAGTAGGATGTAGAGCTGAGTGAGTGGATAATGAATTAATATTTAACGTCACATCTGCAATATCTCATCCATACCGTGATGAAAACAATTTACACACTTATAAAATGAAGACATTGTGAAGAGTTAAACCTGTCGGCGATGGACAGTAAAATACTAGAGTATGACAGATATCAACATAAAACTAGCATGTAAAACCCAAACATTCTAATCAAAGAAAACAACGAAATATAAATTACGGGCTATAAACAGCTAACAACTGATGGTGGATCCCCATATTAATAACCATGCTGAAATAGGATGTCCTTAGGTGAGGGCATGTGTTTGTGGATTTAACCTGTTGGCATATGGACCAGTTTTCAGTTGGTAAAGGGAGTTTAGTAAAATTTTCCCAATAGCACATTTGGTCTTGTGGCGATGATAGTTAATTGTATGATTATAAATAGTTCAATCTGTGGTTGCTAACGTTGGTAGATGTTATGCAATGTTATATTTAAACAGTTGTAACACTTTAGAGTTACCTCTCTCTGAGTATGTGTTTTGACTTCCGAAGGACTACTAGAGATATTCTACGTTAATGACGATGGTGGCACATGTGCTCGAATATTAAAAAATCAGTGACTGTGTATAGAAAGGCTAGTTGTCGTGCTGACGACGGGACACACACTGGAGTACATCATTCGGCTAATATCAATCCGCTTTTGTCAACGCTCTCCGTGTTACATTGAGTATAACTGTTTCTCACTCTCAAACCAAGACTTTGGTGAGTTGACATTATATGTGTGATCCACTACTTTAGATTTGACTCTTGTGTTGCATTGTACACGAAACCTTTCTTGTGATTTTTTGGATCTTGCTTTTGTTTGCTCAGTACATCTCACTGAATATTTTAGACTTGTATGTCTCGCCAAGATGTCTCTCGTCTGACATCATTCGAGAGTAAAGTTTATATACCCAAACCAAAATATGCCTCCAAATTGAATGTGCACATTTACGTTGAGGCACTCAATATCTAAATGTTTAGAGAAGTGACGACTTCTCCATTCCAACGTTCGTTTCGTGACGCCAAACCCTCCTGTAATTGCATACTTAACAAGTCAAAGGGCGGGTGCCCAAACAAAAACGTCAGACTCAAATCCATAACACAGTTCCGCTATGGAACACCCTCATCGACGAAGTGTTGATCAGTAATGTATATGCTCGCTTCAAAAAGATCTCAAACTGATGGATATTTGTGTCAGTTGCCAAATGTCAACGTGGCCTTGCGTAACTCCTTTACCATCTACCTGAAATATTGATATTGTTTATATTGTCCACTTCATAGTGTATTGAATTGTAGCATTCCATCTCAACGTTTACTGAAAGACCACGAAAGCAATTTACAAAATATTCAGCGCCCAAGTCAGCCGAAGTTGCCCATGATGTTCCGAAAGCAGGTGTACTCTTCCGTTTGAAGGAGCACGGCTACATTGATCAGTAATCATTCTATTAATAATGGACGCTAGTCAATATATCTTAAGGTCGAATAGGTGTTTGTGATTACCAAATACCACAGTGTGTACAATGCGTCTGGCGAAATGGGCTCCTCAACATGCCGTCCTGACATTAACAGGACGGTAATACTCTTTTTAGATTCTATGCCGTCCTTGTAATGACAGCAGCACAGGATGTAGACTCACCAGGATGAATTGTTGCCACATGGAGATGAAGAGACAGATAGCATGTCCTGAGTGGAGAAGGTGGTAGAAGCAGTAAATGCATAATCTGTGGAACACAGTGATTCTGCAGTGATGTTGACCTGACCTTACACTACCGAGAGAACACTTTGACCTTACAGTACCGTGTGGAACAACTTGATCTAACAGTAATGTGATCGAACACCCTGAGCTTGACTGTACTGTGTAGAACGCTACTGCCTCAAAATAATCGGAGAAGTATTGCTTAGACTATCAGGAGGATGAGAGATTTGATTTTGTTGATTTATTTGAAACGTGGTGGTGATGTGTGTATGATAAACTCAATGGCACTGTTAGAATACCTGTCAGCTTTGAAGCTACATAAAGAATATGTCTGGTATAATTACTTTGTCTAATCCGTCATAGAAGGTGCACAGGTCTGACAGAAACCATAGCCTGGACGAGTCAAGTGTTCGAAGACACAATAGTCGGTTTCGAACAAGGTAATGGTTTAGCTTTAAAAACCAGATTGCGATGCTCTATTTTGTCAGCAGAAAATGCTTCAAACCCTTATTTTCGGCGTGACACGAAACCACTTACCACCCATATGACCGTCGGGAGAATGTAATTTCTAATATAGCATATTCAGCTATGGTCCATTTGTGACCAAATCAGTGTAAAACACCAGGCAACACTGTTTCCTCTATAAGCACTCACGGGCAAAAATATACAGTTGAAGAGGTAAACCTAACCAATATGCTATTAATGACAGATGGCATTTGCTAAGACAAACGAAACCGATGACACGAATAATGCCACGACACAAGTCATGGAAAAGCGAATGATGAATGATGACATGAATCATTGATGAATGATGACATGGCTTAGGTCAGGACTGAAACTGACTGTTGACTGATGGCAAGTGACAATGATTTGATCTGATGATATGACTGATGATTTGGATGATGACAAGAGTACTGCTATGGCTTTCCCCTCGACCATTACATTGTGTAATCAAATCTCAGTACATAGGTAAGTACAAAGACTTTTTCTATAAATGCAAAACTTTTATGATTTACGTCCTGCCATAAAACATCCGAATAAAAGTTCATAGCATCAGTGGAATCCGTGAGTTGTACATTGCACAGAAATGTGATGTAAAGATTAAAGACACGTTCTCTTTGCTAAATGTAGAAGTGTCTGAATAACCTGAAACGTCAATAGCTCATGAGACACTTTTATCGACAACGTTGGTAAACTGTCTAAAGATGAAACCAGTACAATGATGCCGCATGATAGTATTATGTAAATAGTCTAACAGTGAGCGAAATCGGTTCATAGACACATATCATATACAAGAGTCACATCGGTTAACAAGCACACCTGTTAGCACGAGGTAAATCGGAGTTGTCGCTACAGGTTGTCACAGATCACCTGCTGTTGTTTTTTGTCTAACGTAGGTCTACATCTCAGGTGTTCAACCAGGGACTCAAGGGCATCTCAGTCTCCGCCATGCTTACTTCTACCCGCGGAAGCGATCATCTACTCAAGGCTGTGTGTTTCTACCGTGTGCTATAAAGAAGATTAACAAGAAACAATGTTGTTTTACTATTCATGACAACAGTAACAATGACGATGGATGGAAACCAAGTTATTTTTGCTGTGATATAAACAAACGTCGCTGTAGTTACTTAACACAATTAGAGGAAGCCAACTGTACCTGCAGGACTGATAAGATTATTTAGGGATGGTAGCTGGAGTGCCCTGTTTTGTTATTAGTACATTGAAGGGTGATGGGATGAGGTGTCCTTGGGCTCTGTTGATTGATGACTTGTGTAGGCGGTTTTAAGCTGGAGAACTTTTTAAAAACTGTCCTATTTGATCTTGTGATTTGAGAATATGTCTGGTTTGCTGTTTGTTCGATGGTTAATGTAAATCATATTCTTTCTCGAATGCTAATAGATGGCTCATATAGATCGTTTTGTAAAACTCCGGGACACAATTGGTCTTCAACAACCTATGCTTGTAAGAGGCCGCTAACCCAATCAGGTGGTCAGGTTCGCTGAATTGACATGTCATCATATGCTGTGGAGAGTGAGGCTCATGCTGTTGAGTATTGGATTATCTAGTCCATACTTGATTGTTTACAGACCGTCGCTACATGACTTGTATATGAACAACAAACAATCAACAAAAAGAAGCAGCAAAACTGGTAGGCTAATGTTTCCATAGTTGTGTCATAGAAGCTGTCCAGCGTCAGATGTCTCCTGGTTCGAATCTTATATTCCTCTAAGAGGGTCGGGTTTTACTGCCACATATGACTACAAGTATGGGAAATAGGGTTGAAATGCGACTAAAAACTAGTTCACCCAGTTATGATAACGTCCGTGATAATCTACTTACTTTACTGCTCTTTACTAACACTGTTTTACATTCTAATTGTGTCCATATCAGACCCTGTAATCACATCTGCAAAGGCTGAGGAGTGTAGAGAAACGGGTCAGAGATTACACTTTGTCTGTTCTTTTATAAACGGCTAACATACGAGGAATGGAATCAATACGTATCAGTCTGGAAATAACATTACCTCGATACACGGTAAGTTTCACTTATCATCATCATATAACGATGTCTAGATGTGTTCCGTGACCATGCTGCCGTTGACGTTGCAGTAGGCTCTGAATGTCGATTGAGAGATGAGTATTGAAAAAATACGCCATTCTTAAACAACACCGTCTGCATTATATGTTCGAGCATTGGCATGATCAGTTGTCATTAAGTTTAATGAATGACGAATCTCCTGTCAATGGCTTGGTATCATGGGATCTTCAACCTATCACGACTAAGCTGAGATGTATCCGATCTAGAGTGATAAAAATCAAATTGTGTATTTGACTTAGAGAAACAGAATCAACATATTTAAATGCCATCACAAATCACAGTGAGAGATGTAATTAAGGAACAGACATGACCTGGAGAGTCAAGGTAACATGCTCAAGAAAGTTCTAAGTTTACAGCGAAAGCTCGGCGAGTAGGTTCTGTTGGTAAGTTCTCTGAGAACGTTTTCTGAGTGAGTTGTGAGTGAGTGATTTGGAGTGAGTGAGTCGTTCGGTTTATATTGCAACAGATCACATAACTGTATGATAAGATCCAACGATTTACCACTGCTGGATGCCATTCCATTCGACCCTCTCTCTCTCTCTCTGTCTCTCTCATACACACACACACACACACACACACACACACACACACACACACACACACACACACACACACACACAAAGATACGCATGAAATGTGCCTCATAAACGGTTTCAAGTCATACTAAATTCCGGGAGGTGTTCAATTCACTTAACCAACCTTTGGTGTGGGATGGAATGCAATGCTTATCCATCTTTGCTGAAACGACATATTGACTTTATTTCAAGCACAGCGTTCCAAGGTGCATTTGTCTAGCACAATATGCTATTAGTGATCATATGTTACTCAATGTCGAGCTCAATATGACACGTGATACGAACCGTCAGTAATAAATCCACAGCACTGGCACTCACTACGATGTGTATGTGCAAAGCACAAGAGGTGATAGATACGGTGAATTTCTGTTGGATCTGATGGGTTAATCGGAATTGCTGGAGATGTTATGATTTAGTACATGGTTCTGCTCGCAGTGGCCACGGGTGTTTACTGGTTTAATCGCCACCTTTATTCTCTCGAGTCCTCCAAGAACATATGATTATGGGTTGGAATCAGATCATGATGACGAATTTAGCAGCACCGTACCTGTACTTTTAGGTTTAACCCAAAGGAGACGTGTCAGATGTCTCCAATACATATTTCCAGATTGACATCACAGGCTGCAGTTCAGTTCGAATTCCGTTCAATGCACATTTAAAATACCTACGCACGCACCTTGTAGGCAAGAACTACCGTACTACGAACATCGTCACAGTATTCTTTAGTCGTAGTCTGTCTGACAGTGGTGTAAAGCACGTGTATTTTGACAAAAGTTGGATGGTGTTTTACGCTACGTCTGTGCTAGACGGCCTTTAAATAGAAAAAAGCAAACGATTGGCCCATATCGTAAAATCTTTACAAAATTCAGCAGGACTAGTTTTTATAAACATGTACATATGGGAAAAAAATAATCATTTGTGAATGATATATTTTATACCACGATTCACCAATAACGTAATGAACCATTCACTTAATTATTACTCTATTACAAGCCGTTTTCGGGGTTGTCATACGTCGTCATTTTGGTTGATCAGTTTGAGCAACTACTCATTTCTGAACCTGACGTAATGGTGCTTGCTGTAAACAGCAGTGATGCCGGCTGGTGGCCTAGAATGAGCAGCTAGTACCAACCATGACTATCGCTTCCCATATCTTTGACATTTAAGTAAACCTGGAACACTTTTGCAATCAAATTCCCGAAGGGCAATCCTTTTACCTCGTTCGCTCAATCCCAGTCACACCTCAGATCTCATTCATTTTTTCATGGATTCTCTTCTTCTCGCTTAGCAAATTTTATTCATACTACCTGAAAGAAAAACATTGCGAGTTCAAATTGAAACACGAACGCTTTGCAATTGTAATATTTCTCTACACTACCTATTCTAAACCTAGCTGGCTCACCAGTTTATATTCTCAGATCAGCCCCCTCTATTCATTACTATCACAACTGACATGTTCCCTTTGATGTCGCACATTGATCTGGATTACGTGGGGAGAATAACAAAGTTCCCAAGAAAGACATCGCCCCATTCAACCTGTTCAAATAGCATCAGTTTTTCCCCAAAAGCGGCGCAGAAGACGTGAACTGAAAATAACCAAGGAAAGGGTTTAGCTATTATCCAGAATAAAAAAAAGAATTCTGAAGTTTACTTAACTGTGGGCACGTCCAGTCTAATCTGTCGTTGCAAGGGCAATACTTGAGGAAGAAAACGCATATTCTTGAAAATTGGAATCGATTGTACTAACATGTTTCTCTAAAACACTTGCAAGTACAGGATGCTTGTCACAGGAGGGGCCCAACCACTGTGTGCAACAACACGTGACCCACTGTTTCACATTTAACTAAACAATTTCTACAGAAACACGAAACATGGGTGACAATCATGAGATGACTTTATACAGGAACTTGGTCTCGCCGAAGACAACTCCTATCTTATATTATTTTCCTATCTGCGTAGACCTTCCCGTGATCCTGCTGCTATTCGTCCACGTCAGACCATCGAGGGAGAAATTAGAAGTAATGAAGGCAATATGAAAGTTGTTTATACAAAGTAAAGATGATATTAATTCTGGCAAAGCAAACAATGACAACAGAAAAGCTTACATAGTTTTCGTACGTAGCTGCAAGTGTAACATACCCAATGATATGTAATATATAACCAGTTTCCTATATGAAACATTGCATTTTTTAAAATGAAAAGTAATACTGTTTTGTGCGATTATAGATGCATTGGAGACAGAAACCGCAATTACGGGAAGGTCAATCAATATTATCCTGTGATAAAAATATACCGCCAAACAAAAATGAACAGAGACACTACATGAGGAAACAATGAAAAGAAACGTCACAGAGACAATATTTCTCAAGAAGTCGATCTCACCAGTGAGAAGTCGGTATGAGAAAGTAAGAACATGGGAATGACAAATAAGAAATCACTATGTATCACTAACACGAGACAAGAAATGAGTATCACGCTGTGAGAAAGTAATAGCATGAAGTGATAAAGTGACATACTGATGTTAGAGAGATTGCACGAGTTGTGAAAGCAAAAAATGCCACGAGAAAGAGATAGTATGTCAAGACAATCACACCAACGCAGAAAAACGATACCACAAAGTGCTAGAAAGGAAGGACAAAGACAGAATGAGATATTGCAAGACGACATAGACATAATATGACATGAAAGTCATAACATGAGACGAGGCAATGAGAACATGGCATGTGTAAGAGATAACACTTGATGATACAGGGTACCATGAGACTTGTAAAGACATATATGAGGCGAGAAAAGGATAACATGTGAGGTGGAAAATGAGTTATGTGAGACAAAATATGGGACCAGATAGAAATACCGAGACTGTACACGACAAAGCAAACTGTACACGACAAGAAAGTGGTACCATCAGACCAGAACACATAGCATAAGAATGGGAATGAAATAACACTACCAGAGAAACTATCGCTATCTCACATTTCGCCATGGCTTTCACGTTTACTTGCTGCGGAGATTCCAATAAGAACGCGATGTCAATCATTGACAACCATCACATACATACTATCAGACAACATTCCATTCTGGTCCCAAGGCGTATAAGTAATGACAGAAGAGACAGCAGACAGGTAACTTATATATTTCTATCTGTCCTCATTACTATCGCAGAGTTGTAGTGCCATTTGTTTGACCTGGCATATATATTTAAATGACCACCAACTCTTGCCTCACTCTTGCTTCCTCTAAAAATTTGAGGACCCGTGAAGGTCCGGGGTAGAATAGACCTTCAGCAACCCATGCCTGCCCTAAAAGGCGACTGGCTTGTTGTAAGAGGCAACTAATGGGATCGGGTGGTCAGGCTCGCTGACTTGGATGACACATGTCATCGGTTCCCAATTGCACAGATCGATGCTCATGTTGTTGATCACTGGATTGTCTGGTCCACACTCGATTATTTGCAGATTGCCGCCATATAGCTGGAATATTGCTAAGTGCGGCGTAAAACTAAACTCACTCACTCACTCTAAATATTTCAGCTGACACATCTCGCCAAGATGATTATATATATACTATAAATTTAGACCCCAAATTGAATTTACACATTTTCGTTGATAAAGACAAACTACTACTTCAGTGTTCAGGAATGTTCGTTTCTAGCCGTAAAGGCCTCTTGTATTTTGTTTGTACAAGTTGAACATGGGGAGGTCAAACAAAAATATCAATGTCTTAAGTCTATTTATCAAATACATTACGTGGTTCCACCATAAAACAACATCACTAACAAAAGTGTTAACTATATATGCTTACATGAAAAGCAAAACGATTTCATCTCAAAGCCTACCGAAAGATTACAAAATCTATCCAAGAAATCCAGTAGGCAGCCATAACATATACTAGCGACAGTGATCAATGGTGTTCCAAAGGCAGGTTTTCACTGTCAACGTTTAAAGAAGCGTGGTAACATAGATCAGTGAGCACTACATCAATAATGAACGTCAATCTATATTTTTATAAGTCGTCTAGGTGTTTGTGATTTCCAAATATCACACTGTCAAGAGTACAATGCATCTGCCGAAACAGCTTCCTCAACATGTCGCCATAATAAAAAGCACTGGGATGACAGGAAGCAGCTTCACAGCTTTGGTGCCAAGCTAACCTAAAGGGACAGTTGACCTGCCAGACTGAAGCATTTGATTGAAGCGGTAAAAGTATACTCTGAAGAGTACAAGGATTTGCAATGATGTTAATAACAGTATGACGCCACAACGCTGTCAAAGATCAACTGATAATACTGTGGGAACACTCTCTAGAACACTTTGACCTTCCAGTACTGCGTAGAAAACGTTTGAAGAAAAATTGATGACATGACTAGAATGTGGATGTGTGTAGTGGGTGCGTATATTTTTGGTCCATCAGTAGATGCTCAGTTTAGTGTTAGTCCGTTGATTCACTTTGTTGTACGGTTTCTCGTGTTCATTTTCAGTGTGTAGTGATGGTACGATAGGTTCTCTGACACATGATTGAAAAATATGACTGAAAACTTTGATACTTTTGAAGTCCTAAATTGCACGATATGCTAGAATTGATTGGTACAAATAAAGATAAACAATGCAATGTTAGGGATGTGCAAAATTTGTTGTTTTTCTTTATGCAAAAATATGCTTGTCAGATTCAACCCCTTATTCGGGAATATTTGTCCAGTATGAGAGTGGCCTGTAAACACAGTCTTTACCAGATGATATATTGACTGATATCACATATCAGTCAGATCTTCACAAAAATAGACCCAGTACTTCAAGAAATACTTACAGTGTTGAAATTAATT
This sequence comes from Haliotis asinina, assembly GCF_037392515.1. Lineage (NCBI taxonomy): Eukaryota > Metazoa > Mollusca > Gastropoda > Lepetellida > Haliotidae > Haliotis > Haliotis asinina. The sequence continues at coordinate 7,043,944 of NC_090290.1, read as the reverse complement.
TTATCACGTTGCGGATTTGCTATTGCTAGTGTTAACACAATATAACCTGTTTACTCCAATAGCCATACCTTTGTAATAACAAGAAGCCTTGAGATTCAACTAACCATTTCAATTACGTTTTCCTGATCAAAATCCCAAAGGACACGCCCTTCATTCACTCACAGTCATACCATTTCTCATTTTTTCTTCACGGATTCCTATCTGTCGGGCAAATGTTCCATTAAAAAGATTACCAAATACATAAACCATCCGAAGTCAAACCAAAGGCGAACGCGTTGCAATTCTCGTGATTTTAATGTTTCTCCAGACTTCATTTTCTATAGCCTAGACTGGCTCTTCAGTTCATATCCTCCGATCAAGCAAAGAAAAACAGCCAATTATTGTAATCAGAACAATCCCGATCTATTCATCACTCTCACAAGCGATATGTTCTCTGTGATGTCACAATGATCTGGATTATGCAGGGAGAATAACAACCTCCCGAAGACAATCATTACCGCATTGAACCTGTACAAATAGTACCACGTTTTCCCCCACAGATCAGTAGAAGACGTGGCCTGAAAATAACCTGCCAAAAAGGTTCCCTTTTTAAAGAAAAATAGAACATTGCAGATTCTTTAACTAAAGGCACGTTCAGTCTAATCTACTTTTGCAGGGGCAATAGCTGACGAAGAAAACACATATTCGTGAATAAGGAATCGATTGTAATAACGCTTTCTCTATAAGACTGGCAGATACTGGACATATACACCGGAAAAGCGTGACACCACTGAGTTTGACATTCTTCCACACACTTCCAATTGTAACGAGAACCATGGATGACAAGAAGAAGATGAATTTACAAGGAAACTTTGGTTCACCACTGGCATTTCCCTTCTGTGTAGATCTCCCATTAATTATTTGACGTCAAATCGTTGTCAGATCGAGAAATTGATATTAATGGGAGCATGGTAAGGGACATGACATAATTTCATAATATGTCAAAACAGAGAGCAATATTTCGGGTTCGTCGAAAGTTATAGGACAAAATTATCAAACAAGTTGACATTTGGCAATTTTCTGCATACGAACCTAAATACTGTGGGATAAAAAGGAGTGCCAAACTTATGTGTCACACTGTGGATTAACACTGGTGGCACTCAAGGTGGTAGTGTAATGCAGCATGATTCAACTGGTCGTGGTTTTCCTGTAATTTGTTGGACAGAGTCTTCGGTCGTAAATTATGGTGAATAAAATAATCATTGCTTTCGGTTATCTTCAAAATCATGTAATTTTGTAATGGAAACAATAACTCTCTGTCTAATACATGAAACAGCAAACCTGACAGCTTATCAGAAGTTGTTTTAAATTTATTAATACAATACAACTACAAGATATACTCTGAGGAGGAAGGGTGGCGAGAAACACAGAACCTGTCACAGAAGAGGCAAAACACTCAACACTGGTCACGAGGTAAGTGAGTGAGTGAGTTTACTTTTTTGCCACCCTCAGCAATATTCTAGTTATATGGTGGTGGTCATGAGCATCGATTTGCGCATTTGGGAACTGATGATATGTGTCAACCAAATCAACCAAGAGAAGAGATAACACGAAAGGAGAGAAGGAGAGAAAGGAGCGCAGCATGGTTCGAATCGAGAAAGCAATAACACTTTATAAGACTTTATTTGATTTAATAACGAAGGAAATTGATACAGAAGACGGAAAAAGTAACATCAGAGGAGAAGGTGGCAACCAGAGAGAAGCGAAAGAAAAAACCATATCAGAAAGCTGTTACACAAGACAAGAAAGCTAAAGCACGAAGTGAAGAACAGATGCATGAGATAAGAAAGCTATACAAAAGCTGTCCCGTTTTTCCGAGACCAACGGTCCAGTCAGTATAAGGCGATGTCACCTCTCGAACACCATCAACTCAGCCAATCGTGAAAAGTTTGACCACGGTCTCCTGACCTTCCCCATTTTGGTGTACAGGACATCAGTCTGCCTTGAGTTACTAGATATCGTGGAGGCTATCTCGAAGTGACTCAACCCAAAGGGTACTAGAATACACGCTACAGATAATCCAGATAATCCCAGGTTGAGGCTACCTTACAACTTCAACAAGGATGAAGATTCTCAAGAAGTTCTTGAACCAGGGCACTTTATCACACCAGCCCTTTGTGTAATGCAAAAGTCTTAAATGAAGCAAGTCTAGAGGTCCCTCGGGTTAAGGTTTCTGATTTTACCACCCCATTGGGGCTTCCTTTAAGCGTTCATTTCAAATAAGAGGGACCGCGTCTGACTGGTAGCAGATGCGTGTGTAGGTAAGAGTGTGTGTGTATTTAATATACCTTTGATGAAAAAAGGAGTATCCAACCAGTCATTCACGCAGCCAGTTACTCTTTTATGTTGGGCGTATTCCATCTGAAAGCCAACAGAAATCTATAAAAGAAAATGGTCTTCAGCGCTCAAGTATAGCAGCCAGCACATACACTGGCGCCGGTTGTCCATGCTGTTACAAAGGCAGGTTTACACTGCTGAAGTTTAAAGGAGCACAGTTACATTGATTAGTAATCACGGCATTAATCATGGACGTCATTCAAAATATCTGAATGCCATCTAGGTATTTGTGATTTGTGTACCAAATATTGCCGTGTTTTGTGTACAGAGGAAATCTTCAACACGCCGCCACGATAATAACGGGACGGAAGTAGCCTTTCATGATCTGTACCTTCCTTGTAATGCCAGCTGCAGAGGAACGAGTCTCACAGAGATAGATCGTTACCACTAATCTAAAGAGACAGCTAACACGCCCCGAATGGAGAAATTCATGTTTGAGGCCAGACTGGGGTAGTGGCCGGCGTTATATGTTGTAGAACACAATGGTTTTGCAATTTTGTTTCGAACAGCATGACCTTACAACGCTCTGTCGAGCACGATGACCTTACAGGACAATGAAGGACACCATGACCTTACAAATCTGTAAAGAGCACCATGTCCTTAAAATGCCGTGTAAAAGGTTATATAATTATGATCTCAGGGTAGAACATCATGGCCTCATTATGGAGAAACATGACTTTTACGTTTGTCATGTCAGCATGGACTTTCATTAATGTGCAGAACAGCACACCTCAACAATATATTGTGAAACACAGTGAATCTTTTCCCGATATCAAACTCAAGTATACATTGATTTAGACGAGTCGGTGAATCCCGATGGGCTCTATGTTTTCGTGAGAAACGCATCAGAAGAGAAACCATTTCTAATACTTTCTCAGTCCATTTTACATGCCCTGATTCAACCGCTTCCAACATACATAGTGCCAACAGCCCCTGTCACAGATCTGTGACAGATGTCACAGTCCAATATTCAGCACGCCTTCTCCATTAAGTTCGCAAGCTTGGTGTGAACAAATTCTTAGGCATCGCGTAAATGACTACAACAACCTACTTGGCGAAATCACCACAGCACAGGTATAATGCTGTGAAGAATCATTACTTGGGGAGCCAATCATCCTTCGGACACGATAGAGGCGCAACTTCGTAAAGCAAATAACAGCAGGTGATTGAATGAGAGGTTTCGTAGTACGTAATGGGGTGAAGATGCTGAGCCGTAGAGATAGTTGGTGTTACGTTAGCTCAGCCTTAGTGACAGTTGACGAGTCGCAGAGACGTTTTTTGTTGGCGATATTTCGTCTGAACTGGTGGTAACTGTTTCTGCAGCTGCATTTTGCTGTGCCTTAGTGAGTGAAGGTAATGGATAAGATCTAATGCAGTGATGACATGGCTTTATAGTTTAAAATTCTTTTCAGCAATATTCCGTGAATATCACTAGGAACGTCCCCGGCAATGGGTTCCAAACATTTAATTTAATTCAATCAACCCCTTTGGCATAACAAGAACACACTTTAACCACAAAGCGATTCCAACACCAGTCAGTACAATCTAACTCGTGACTGTGATTGTTGTACAACGCCATCAGCCTGTCTGTTTAAACCGTCGGGAAAAAATATTCTTTTAATAACTTGAATCAATCAAACACTAAATATTTTTGTACGTTATTTATACAACTGACGACTCGGGACATTGCTGATGACATGGATGACATTGTTGACGACATGGATGACATTGCTGATGACATTGCTGATGACATTGTTGACGACATTGCTGATGACATGGATGACATTGCTGATGACATTGCTGATGACATTGCTGATGACATTGTTGACGACATTGCTGATGACATGGATGACATTGCTGATGACATGGATGATAGTGTTGACGACATTGCTGATGACATGGATGACATTGCTGATGACATGGATGACATTGCTGATGACATTGCTGATGACATTGCTGTTGACATGGATGACATTGCTGATGACATGGATGACATTGCTGATGACATTGTTGACGACATTGCTGATGATATGGATGACGGCAAGAGCAATGCGATGTCTCATGTCAGGACTGGTGAATGATGACATTGCTGATGTCTGAAATGAGGACTGTGACTTGACTGATGACAAGACTGAAATTAATTAATGGCTTATGACAAGACTCGTGGTTTTATGTCATCGGTACATACAGAATTTGGGAAAGGTTTCAGGTTGATAGACCGAGACGTGTGATGTAACAATGTCCATGCTTTATCAACGATGTGTTATGTGGTTAACAAACTGTTTTGTTCTGTCAGTAGAGTGTAATTTGCTGAGTAGCTAGATCTGTAAACATATTCATTGGGCATAGTAGTTGGATATCGTGATTAAATGGATGTTATTCATTACCAGAACACATAAACAGATCACAGAAACAGAACACAACAATATATGTTCACGTCATCTCATGAACAAAATCTTCTTTCAGCTCAGAACATTAACATCTGATCAGAACTAATATTTACACAAACACGAACGGCCTAAATCTCACCAGGAGCTAAGAATGTTTCGCAAAGATGTCTTTTTGACAAATGAAAATCCGCATCTCGTCCATGTATAGAAAGATTATTTTAATATTTAACGTGATACATACTTTTCACCATCTTGTGTGACACAAGGTGATAAGTTTCATGATTACAATCCACTTTCTGAAATGTTCATGAATCATAGCCCTCATGAAAAGTTGATGGAGGTTAGAAATTTTGTTTAAAGATCGACCTTAAATCTCCATTCAAATACCAAACGCATCCTATTTAAATGGATTCCGAGCTATTAAGCCGCTGATGGAGACAAATGACAACACGATACTGTAGAGTTCGCACAACCAGTTTACATCATTTCCATTTTGTGCATGTCAGCCATTCTTTATTAAAACGTCTATTACAAATTTTCCCATTAGAAACAGACACGGTGTCAGAAAATATCATCAGTGGAAACATCGACATGATGGACCGGGTGATGGTTTCATGTTCTTTTAGTAGCACTTCAGCAATATCACAGCAAGGACACCGTTAATCTGCTTCACACATTGTACCCACGTGGGAATCAAATGTGATAGATAGCTATAGTGATGAGAGAGGCACATGATTCATAATGAGTGAGTGAGTTAATATTTAACGTCACATCGGCAATATCGCAGCCATATCGTGACGAGAACATTCTTGAAAAGAGAATTCATATAAAGTCTGGTTCATAATTATTGAGAATTCTTCTTCTTACTTTGAGCTATCCTAACACCTCAACTGATTCACTGATACTTAAAACTAAGTAATGGTATAAGGGAGGTAACTCATCTTGGCCTACTGAGTATAGTACAATTAGAGTTACCTCCCCTGAATTTGTAGCAGACGTCATTTTCCTCAGCACTGTCAACAATGTCTGCTGAAGATAAAAGAAGGTTGATTTTTGAGTTGTGTAATCAAGGAATTGATGATGTAAATACATTGGCAGAGAGAACAGGAACTCCTCTTTCTACTGTGTATGGGATTAGGAAGAATTTTAAAGAGGGAAAGGATTTTGGGCACCAGAAAGGAGCAGGGAGACCCAGAAAATTGGACTTCTCAGATCGCGTCCGGCTGGGAATTTTAGCGTCTAAAAAGCAAAGGGCAAGCATCTCCAACATCAGGTATGAAATGATAGAAAGGGGATTAACAGTTGTATCAAAATCTACAGTTAGAAGAAATTTGATTGATCTTGGATGGGAGAAAAAGACTGGAATTCCTTCTCCTCTCATGAAACAAGAACATAAAGACAGGCGTGTTGAGTGGTGTTTGGCACATGAAAACTTTGACTGGGAAAATGTGATTTTTACTGATGAAAGCTCAATATGGGTATATCCCAATAATGTGAAAATATGGACAAAGTCTGCGCCAGCACCGTTGTATCGACGACCTAAATACAGCCCAAAGTTTCATCTATGGGGAGGGATATCCTTAATAGGAACGACCCCGCTGTGTGTGTTTGAGGGAAATCTGACAAGTCAACGCTACACTAACATATTAGATAATTTTCTCCTTCCAAGTGCACATGTGTTTTATGGAAATGACTGGATTTTGCAGCAAGATAATGATCCTAAACACACCGCAAAACATGCCAAGCAGTGGTTTCAGGAGAAAAATGTGACTGCATTACCATTTCCTGCATATAGTCCTGACTTAAATCCCATTGAGAACATTTGGGGGATGATGAAGGAATGTGTGAATCAAAAGGGGTTGACAAAAATTGAAGACATGAAGAGAGAAGTGGTCCGATACTGGGACAGCATAACACACGAGACACTAACCTCTCTGATAGGAAGTATGCCTACCCGTCCTAGACTGTGCCGTGAAGCTCAAGGAGACTTGATAAAATATTAAATTGTTACCTACACAACATGAAAAGGTCAGTTCACTTTCACAATACATTCAATTTTATCTGATTTGTTCTCGTTTAATAATATGAAATGCTTTAGCTATTCTCAATAATTTTGAACCATACTGTATATTGTAAACAACCTGTCAACGAAGGACAGTAAAACAACTAGAGTATCACAATGATAAATAAAACTAGCGTGGAAAGTTTAAACTAATATCACTATTCAGACAATACAATAAAATAGGCTGTATAAGATCGCCAACAAGGTAGATCACCATACTAGAGGCCATGGGGACTTACATTACTTTTGCTACCTGCATGGTCCCTAGATGGATTTACACCATCCCCTCAGCTGCTGGCGATTGTATGCAAGATTAGCCACAAATTAAAATGACAGAAATACTTCAGCTACAAAAAAAATGGAAGATTAAATTTGACCTCAAATGTTTTGGGACGTACGTACCCTCTCCGGAGGACAATAATTTTACCGTACTTCAACCCCCCTCGAGGATACAGCCACTAACAATCTCAGTTACTAATTCATCTTCCAATCATAAAATGTTTATATATTTACAAGTCAGACAACAAATCTAATTCAATTAAACATGTAAAAATTAAATGAGAACTTACGTTACTAAAAAGGTCCATCATAGTTCTTGACTTGAAATAATTGTCCCTTGTGATGGAATATTCAACACAGTCAAGCAAGACATGTTTGACCGTGATTATATCATCACTAGGGATGCACCTTTTCGCACCTTTCAAAAGATATTCATGCGTATACCTGGTGTGGCAAATACGACATCGTCGTATAATGTCCTCTTCATATCTGGACTGATAACCCAAGTAGGTGTAACCGACATATGATTTTATTGCATGTGATTTATTAATACCTACCAGCGTGTCCCACCTCTTCTGCATCAGGTCACGGATGTAAGATCTAATGGTAGCTTTATAATCTGAATATGGAATGAAAAGTGGTGTCACAGATTTGTTGAATGCTGCCTTAGCATCAAGATCAGCCATTGTGTTCCCAGAAAAGCCAACATGGCTAGGTAACCAACAAAAGACGATGTCGTATTGGCCGGTAGCAAGATTATTAAACAGTTCAATAATTTTTATTAAAAGTGGATTAATAGCCTGAAGGCAAGAAAGAGAGTCTGAATAGACTACACACTGTTTATGTTTGGGGTGTCTTTCAATATATTTAAGAGCTGTCAATATGGCGTTTGCTTCCGCTGTGAAAATAGAGCTGTGATCCGGTAATCTGGAAGAGATTGTTTTGGACCCAGTGACTGTGGCACAAGCCACTGCACCATCACTCTTGGATCCATCTTTGAATAAGGATTTATATGTATTGTATTTACTTTTTAATTGATTAAATGCTTGTTTGTATTGTAATTCATTAGTCTCTGATTTTCTAAATGTTGTCAGTGTAAGGTCAACTCGTGGTCTCACCAATTGCCAAGGAGGAGAAGAAAGTAAACGGGAAGGAGCTATATTTTCTAGCTGAATGCTAGCAGCAGAAAGGAAAGGTTTCACTCTTATGCCAGGAGGTGGAACAAGAGAAGACTGCCTGTCATACAAATCCTCATACAAAGGATTAAAGACACAGTTATATGCAGGGTTTGATTTGTTGGAACACAATTTTGTTACATACTGTAAAGTTAATTTTATACGGCGTTGATTAAGACATGGTTCACCAGCCTCGACATAGAGGCTGTCGACAGGTGATGTTCTGAAAGAGCCACGACAAAGTCTTAGACCTTGATGGTGAACAGAATCTAAAAGTTTTAGGTTGCTTTTGCAGGCTCCACCATATATAATGGAGCCATAATCAAGTTTTGAACGGATCAATGATCGATAAAGTTGTAAGAGGGTAGCTTGATCCCCTCCCCACTTAGAATGTGAAACAACTTTCAACAAGTCAAGTGCCTTCAGGCATTTAGTTTTGAGGGATTTGATATGTGGTAGAAACGTTAAATGTGAGTCAAAAATTAAACCCAAGAACTTGGCCTCCTTTACAACTTTGATGTGAGTTTCACTGAGAAACAGTTCAGGGTCTTTATGCGGCTTATACATTCTACAAAAATGTATACAATTAGTCTTGGTTTTAGAAAATGTAAAATCGTTTTCAAGACACCATTTATTAATCTTGTTTAAACACAGTTGCAGTTGCCGTTCAATAGTATGCATATTTTTATCACAACAAGAAATATTAAAATCATCCACAAATAACGATCCTTCAATTGAATCGTTTAAAACTTTTGATAAACTGTTGATCGTAACACTAAACAATGTTACTGACACAATACTGCCTTGTGGGACACCCTGATCCTGACTGTAATGATCAGACAGGGTAGACCCCACTCGGACTTGAAATTGTCTGTCTTCTAAAAATGTGATATAAAAAGGGGTAAACGACCCCTCAAACCAAAATCATGGAGATCTTGCAAAATGCCATACTTTCATGTCGTATCATATGCCTTTTCAAGATCGAAAAAAATCGATACAGCATGTTGTTTATTTAGCATGGAATGTTTGATGAAAGACTCTAAGCGTACCAAATGATCGATGATACTACGATTTTTCCGGACACCACACCTGACATGATCCCGTGAAACAATGACTGTCAAACCCGAGAGCTGATATTGAGACACATTTTCTTGATAGTAAGGTTTGATGACATTCAGGCAAGTCACAGAGCCTGGCCATTCAGTCAACTTCTGTTGACTCTTTCATCAACCATGGGATACTAAAGACCAACTATATTGAGGAACATGGACTGGATTCAGTCTATTTTGAATTAATGTCATGTTACAGTTTATTCGCGAATCAACACATCACAGTTCTTTTGGTTAATTAGATAGTAATTATTTCCCACTCAATACCCCCAAAAACGATGAAAAAAAATGAAAAAAACACTGTGAAACCATACATTTGTTGATCTATCGAATACTGACGTGAGTGTGGGAACGGGTGTAGTTCGGTTTTCAATTATTGATGTACTGCGTGTGGTCTTGCATGAATGGCTTAGCATCTTAAAATGCTGAGTCAGCGAAATTTGATTCTTCGTTTGATGCACACGATAGCATTTACCCCTGTTTAATACACTACGTTATCAAGACCTGATATCTGGCAACAATACAAATACCTTGCCTACAGATGTGAAACATTTATGACATAGGTCCTTATATAAAACGTCCTAAAAACAGATGTTCGTTGCATGGGAATAGACTTGCATACGAAAGGTCGGACTCCGTGAGGTACACATTGCACAGAAACACCATGTAAAGATAAAAAGGATTTTGTTTAAGCTAACTACATTAAGTGTCTCTAGCGGTGTAGTAGTCCTAGGGTAGTATTGTGATAGATATCAAGTAAATAATTGAGCGAAATGGCCTCTGCCAATTCGATCCGGTTAATAGACACAGCTATCAACAAGGGTTACATCGGAGAGGTTATTGTTATAGGTCCTCGGTGAGCACATTGTTTCTATCTCAACAAGTACTTCGACTCACAAAGTCGATTTTGTCACAGTTGGGGATTTGTCCCACGAGTTACCTTATCAAACGTAACACGTTGAGTATCAACAATGTTTTGCGGTTACTGTGTCTCATTTCAACACTGGAAACTGTCTACCGTACGCAACAGACATAATAGGAATCACTGATCACAGTAAGCATAAAGTCGAAGCTGATGAAGACAAGATACTTTAAGTATGGCAACTTCTTTACCACATTTATGGGGCAACGTTTCGACATAGATTTGAAAACCGTGAAGTAGCACAACACAGAACCGATTTCTGATTAGTGAGTGGACTTAACAATCACACTTACAACACCAACAAAACAACCACTGGGGTATAGGTGATTAATAAGGTAACAACTAGATGAAGTGAACTGAAATAAATATACAGAGCTGATAGGATTAATTATGATGATAGCTGGCGCATTCTGTTGTTGTTGCTTTTTTAAAGTTCCCTGTAGTAGGATTAAATGAGGTGAGTGAGTGGAGAGTGAATTGATATTTAACGTCACATCGGCAATATCTCAGCCATACGTGATGACAACAATTTATCCACTGCAAAAATGAAGACATTGTGAAGGGTTAGACCTTTCGACGATGGACAGTAAAATACTAGAGCATCACAGATGTCAACATACAACTAGCATGTGAAACATTGCAATTAAAGAAGACAATGAAATATAAAATACGGGCAATGGATCGTCAACAACTGATGGTGGTTCCCCATACTAATAACCATGCTGAAATAGGACGTCCTTAAGTCATATATATATATATATATATATATATATATATATATATATATATATATCACAGGCTAGCTTTGATGTCGCATTGATTTAGGATACGTAGAGACAATAACAACCTCCTCCAGAAAAATCAGCCTATGCAAATAACACCAATATACTTATACTGGAAAATGTCCGTACAGTATGCCAACTAATGGGTGTGACATCCTTCCAAACACTTAGAGATAAATTTACACAATAACTTTGGCTAAACACAGGCATTTGTTTTGTGGGTTGAGAAATTGATAGCAACTGGACCATGTAAAGGTTAGTAAACCCAGTGAAGTGATATTATTTCTGACAGGACAAAATATCCAAGCAGAAAACATTTACAATTTGTTAGACATTAGCTACAAGAGAAACACATCCAATGATTTGACAATTCAGGATGGACTGCATACGAAAATTGGTTGGGAGGGTTTCTGTGTCGAGTAAATGGATTTTCACATACACTTTTGTGCAATATCATGCTATTTATCAAATATGCACAAATTCAGTTTTGCTATAAGAAACAAGGCAGTTTGTTGTATTTCGACATAAATAAATGTTACTATACGATAAATTAAAACCACTACCCACAAAGCAGCCCCATGAAGTACGAAAACCATTGGCACAAGACGGGAAAGAGATGACATGAAACGTGAAATGATTGTGGTGAGGTAAGGTGAAATGGGTTTTAATGTCATACTGGGTGGCTGTCTGTACTAGCCTAGACTTCAGCTGGTATTATAATGCTAGCTCACTGAGATACCCTCCTGCAGTTAAGCATGAATACCTCACTGAGACACATTACACTGACGCCCAATCAGACCTTGCTTTACCCCTTAATGCCGAGCGCCAGGCAGGGAACAAACAGTACCATATCTTGATGTATTTTGGTATAACGCGGTCGGGGATCGAACCCGTAAGCTTCACCTTCCAAGTGGACGATACAACTCCATGGTGGTGGTTTGAAAGAACGGGTTACGGAGACAGGTAAGTAAATTTTTAGATAAACAGCACTGACAAAGAAAGTAATTAAACAAGGCCAGAAAATAATAACACATAAATGAGGAGGCGATAACATGGGTTGAGACAATGATAACAACGGCTGAGAAAGATGAGTTGTGCGAGACACTATCATTAGTTTCTTTGTGGTTGGCATTCATATCAAGAGAGGCAATGTCACCCTTGGCAATAGCATAGAGATTATTCGAAAACGTTTCACTGAGCTTCACAGACATTCTGAAATACTAGCACAGCTAATGTTGACTTATAGATGAACATTAAACACACGAAAATTCATTAACTATAAAATGTAGACAGGGGTATTCTTCACTCAATTTAGACTGACAGTTCCTGCTGGTTGAACTAACGAGAAGAGAGAGAGGTTTGCCTTTATAACCACAAATCCTATATTTCTTTTGAATATTTCAGTTGACAAAGGTAGTTCATCTCGCCAAGATGTCTCTCGTCTGGCATTATTCGAGAGCAACGTTTATATACCCAAACCAAAATTTGCCTCCCAAATGAATGTGCAAATTTACGTTTAGGCACACAATGTCTATATGTTTAGAGAAGTGACGACTTCTCCATTCCAACGTTCGTTTCGTGACGCCAAACCCTCCTGTAATTGCATACTCAACAAGTCAAAGGGCGGGTGCCCAAACAAAAACGTCAGACTCAAATCCATAATACAGTTCCGCGATGGAAGTGTTGATCAGGAATGTATATGCTCGCTTCAAAAAGATCCCAAACTGATGGGTATTTGTGTCAGTTGCTAAATTTCAACGTGGCCTTGGGTGACTCCTTTACCGTCTTTTTAACACCTAAAAAAATAATTTTTTTAGGTTATTTAAGTCCACTTCATACTGTATTGAGTTGTAGCATTGCATCTCAACGTTTACTGAAAGTCAGCGAAATCAATTTTAAAATTCTTCAGCGTCCAAGTCAGCCGAAGATGCCCATGATGTTCCAAAAGCCAGTGTAATAATGGACGCTAGTCAATATATCTTAAGGTCGAATAGGTGTTTGTGATTACCAAATACCACAGGGTGTACAATGCGTCTGGCGAAATTGGCTCCTCAACATGCCGTCCTGACATTAACAGGACAATACTCGTTTTTAGAATCCATACCTTCCTTGTAATGACAGCAGCACAGGATGCAGACTCACCAAGATGAATTGTTGCCACACGGACCTGAAGGGACAGATAACATGGCCTAAGTGGAGCAGGTGGTAGAAGCAGTAAATGCATAATCTGTGGAACACAGTGATCTTGCAATGATGTTGACCTGAACATGACCTTATGTAAATAGTCTAACAGATGTCGGGAAAATTTGTGAGCGAAATCAGTTCATTGACACATATAATATACAAGAGTTACATCAGTTAACAAGCACACCTGGTAGCACGAGGTAAATCGGAGTTGTCGTTAAAGGTTGTCACAGATCACCTGCTGTTGTTTTTTCTATCTTAGGTCTACAACTCAGGTGTTCAACCAGGGACTCAAGGGCATCTCAGTCTCCGTCATGCTTACTTCTACCCGCGGAAGCGATCATCTACACAAGGCTGTGTGTTTCTACCGTGTAGTATAAAGAACAGTAACAAGAAACAATTTTGTTTTTTACTTTTTATGACAACAGTAACAATGACGAAGGCAACATCAACGAAAGTAGCTGTAGTTAATTAACACAGTAAGAAGCCAGCAGTGAGTGAGTGAGTGAGTGAGTGAGTTTATGTTTAACGTCACATCGGCAATATCTCAGCCATATCGTGACGAGAGCATTCAACAATAAAAAGAGCATATGAAAAAGAGCATTATAAAAACCTGTCAATGAAGGAAAGTAAAACAACTAGAATATCACAATTTCAATTAGAACTAGCATGGATAGTTAAAACTAATAGCACTATTTAGACTATACAATATAAAAACAGACTATAGATCGCCAACAACAGAAGGTAGATCACCACACAAGGAACCATTGGGACTTACAGTACCTTTGCTACTTACATGGACCCTAGTTGGATTTACACCATCCCTTCAGCTGCTGGCGAGTGTACAAAAAGTTAGCCAAAATTATAAGAACATGAATACTACGATGAAAATCCTGGTAGACTTAAATTTACTGTGAATGATTTTGGACTTACTACCCTCTCAGGAGGACAGTAATGTTACAATATTTGAACCCCTTTGAGGGTACAGCCACCAACAATTTTAGTTACTAAATCAAACTACCAATTATGAAAACACATCTATTTACACAAACATACTAATCAATTTCTTTTTAAAAAACAATAATTAAATGAGCATTAACGCTGGTAAGAAGATCCTTAATTGTTTTAACTGTAAAATACTTATCCCTTCTGATGGAGAATTCAACACAGTCAAGCAGAATATGCTTGACTGTGACTCTCTCATCACAAGGGATACAAAATGGAGGATCCTCACCTTTTAACAGATATGCATGAGTATATCTAGTGTGGCCAATACGACATCGTCGTAAAATAACCTCTTCAAATAAATCTGGACTGACAACCCAAGTGGGTATAACCAATGTAAGGTTTTATTTTATGTAAGTTATTGATACCCACTTGGGTGTCCCACTTCTTCTGCATCAGATCACGGATATAAGATCCAATGATAGCTTTGTAATCACTATAAGGAATAAGAAGTGGTGTCACAGATTTGTTGAGTGCTGCTTTAGCATGAAGGTCAGCCAATGTGTTACCAGAGATTCCTACATGGCTTGGTAACCAACAGAAGACGATGTCGTATTGGCCAGTAGCAAGATCATTATACAATTCAATAATTTCTATTATAAGTGGATGTTTGCAAGAACTATTTTTAATAGCCCGAAGACAAGAAAGAGAGTCGGAATAGATTATATATTGTTTACGTTTAGGGTGTGTTTGAGTATATTTAACAGCTGTTAATATGGCGTTAGCTTCCACTGTAAAAATAGAACTGTTATCTGGTAATCTAGAAGATATTGTTCTGGATCCAATGGCAGTGGCACAAGCCAATGTGCCACCGTCCTTGGATCCATCTGTAAATAAGGATTTATAATTGCTATGTTTATGTTTCAATTGATTATATTCTTGTTTATACTGTAATTCATTCGCTTCCGATTTTTAAATGTAGTTAATGTTAGGCCAACTTGTGGCATAACCAACTGCCAAGGAGGAGAAGACAGAAGACGGGAAGGAGCTATATATTCCAGCTCAATGCCGGCTGAAGAAACAAATGGTTTATTTCTTAAACCAAGAGGCGGAACAAGAGAACATTTGTTATTGTATAAATCCTCATACAGAGAACTGAAAACACAGTTATATGCAGGGTTTGACTCACTGGAATATAATTTTGTTACATACTGTAAAGCTAGTTTTATACGTCGCTGCTCAAGAGATGGCTCATCAGCCTCAACGTAAGGGCTGTCAACAGGCGAAGTTCGAAAGGAGCCAAGGCACAGTCTTAGACCTTGATGGTGAACAGAATCTAAAAGGTTTAGGTTACTTTTACAGGCTCCACCATATAAAATGGAGCCATGATCAAGTTTTGACCGGATCAGTGATCGATAAAGCTGCAGGAGTGTAGCTTGAACCCATCCCCACTTAGAATTTGAAACGACTTTCAACAAGTCAAGTGCCCTCAGGCATTTAGTTTTGAGGGATTTGATATGTGGTAGAAACGTTAAATGTGAGTCAAAAATTATTCCCTCCTTTACAACTTTTATTGGAGATCCATTTAGAAACAGTTCAGGATCTTTATGCGGTTTATATTTTCTACAAAAGTGTATACAATTAGTTTTGGATTTATAAAATTT
Source organism: Haliotis asinina (assembly GCF_037392515.1). Taxonomy (NCBI): domain Eukaryota; kingdom Metazoa; phylum Mollusca; class Gastropoda; order Lepetellida; family Haliotidae; genus Haliotis; species Haliotis asinina. Next base: position 7,028,056 of record NC_090290.1, on the reverse strand, counting down.
AAAGCCGTTTTCAAGACACCATTTAATTATTTTATTTAAACACAGTTGCAGTTGCCGTTCAATAGTATGCATATTTTTACCACGGCAAGAAATATTAAAATCATCCACAAATAAAGATAAACTTGGATGAACTGTTAATCTTTATACTAAAAAGTGTGACTGACAAAATACTGCCTTGTGGAACATCCTGATCCTGATTGTAATGATCAGACAGGGTAGAACCCACGCGAACTTGAATCTGTCTGTTATTTAAAAAGCTGGCTAAGAATTCAGACAAACGACCTCGCAAACCGAAATCATGTAAATCTCTTAAAATACCATATTTCCAGGTTGTGTCATACGCTTTTTCTAGATAAAAAAAGACAGACACAGCATGTTGTTTATTAATTAGTGCGTTTTTAACAGATGATTCCAAAGGCACTAAGTGGTCGACTGTACTTTTGTTTTCACGGAAACCACACTGTATATCTGTTATGAGATTATTTGTTTCCAAGTACCAAACAAGTCGATTATTTATCATGCGTTCCATGGTCTTGCAAACACAGTTAGTTAATGAAATCGGACGATAATTGGATGGATCCGTATGATCACGTCAAGGCTTAGGTATTGATACTACTATAGCGTCACGCCATGAAGACGGAAACTTCCCAGAAGTCCAAATATCATCAAAAATATAGAAGAGCGTCTCTAAACAGGATTCTGGTAAATGTTTCATGAATTGATAATGTATGTGATAAGCTCCTGTGGCAATAAACTGAAAGCCAAAAGAAATGTTACACCTCTTATCATAACTATATTACAAAAAAAAACTTTATGAGAGAAGATTTTGGTGTTGCTTGTTTTGACAATCAGTTATGTAACTCATTTGAGGGAAACCATCAGACCAAGGTAGTCAATGATAATTTGGATATAGCCATCTGTTTTCGGATGGGTCCATTGTCCTATTTTCGATCAAGTGAAAATCCACATTGAAGGAGTTAAAAAAAAGTTTTAAATGAGTCCAAATGATATTGTTTGTGATGGTAATGCATACGTAACTCAAAAAGAACGGTAAAGTTGGGTTTCGGATAAGGAAAAATGGCTATTTATCGTAAAAAATGAGTACACACACTATACTCAATCCAATGCCGAGGATAAGTGCTGAAGAGAGGGAAAGAGCTGTCGGAATGCTGCAGACTGGGTCGACTGATGGGGAAGTGGCTACTGCATTTGGATGCCATCGCCTCACCATTCTAAGGCTTCGACAACGCTTGCAGAACACAGGAACAACAAGAGACAGACCCAGAAGTGGGAGGCCGCCAGTTACAACCCCTCATGAAGACCGCTACCTCCGTCAACTGCACCTGAGAAACCGTTTTCAGACGGCTACTGTGACGGCAAATACAGCTCTTGGACGCCGAATAAGTCCCCAAACAGTCAGAAGACGCCTCCGACAATACGGACTGAGACCATACCGACCGCTGCAAGGAGTACGTCTTACACGACAACATCGTCAAAACAGGGTTGCGTGGGCCAAGAATGTCAGACGTTGGCAGAACAGAAATTGGCAGAGGGTGTTTTTTTCCTGAAGAAAACCGGTTCCAGCTACACCGAGCGGACGGGAGAAGACGAGTTTATCGCCGCCAGAGTGAAAGAGAGGCACGATGTTGCGTACAGGAAGTTAAACCCTTTGGAGGAGGCAGCGTTATGGTCCGGGTAGTATACGTGGCGACAGAACAGCAAACCTCGTTGTGATCGACGGCAATCTCACCGCAAAGAGGTACATCAACCAGGTTCTACAGCCAGAGGTCCTCACCCAGCAGAATCCTAACACCTCTTCCAACAGGATAATGCTCGACCCCATGTAACCAGACAGACGTTACAGTTCCTCAACGTCAAGAAGATCACCGGATATGAGCCCCATCGAACACCTCTGGGATTACCTCGATCGTCGGATCTGGTTACGTCAGCAACAGCCACATACACGTCAACAATTTAGTGCTGCTCTGATGGACGAGTGGAGACAGATTCCAGCTGCTTTCATCCGACGTTTGACGTATTCTATGAGACGGCGAGTTCAGGCATTTTTGAACGCCAATGGAGGACACACCAGATACTAATCTAAGATTATTTCATTAACTTCTGCCTTTTTCAATGTCTCTTTTGTTTTCTGTGATTGATCGGAAACTGAACGATTGATACCACTCTTAAACACATGGGTTTAACACTGTCCACGAGCGTCATACAAAAAACAGCATTACTTACTCTTCTTGTGAAATGAACAATCTGTGTAGCACACACAAATCGGTTCTGCAACGTGGTAGGGACATTATTTAGATAAGAAGAGGTGTAACATTTCTTTTGGCTTTCAGTTTAGTTTTCTTTTCTTGTTGTGTTTGATATTGTTGGAATTTAGGCACATAATTAGAAGAGGAAGAATGTTTAGCGAGAGTTTCGCCCAGTTTCACACAATTATTCAAATATACTGAAGGGCCACAGGCCTATAGTACAAGCAATCAACTTTAGATAAAAACCATTGTAAGAACAGCATACAGATACAACATGCCATAGCGTATCTTATTCAGCACATCACATGTTATGTAATTAGTTATGACAAATGGGTACCTCCATGTAACTAATATTATGTTCTAACATATATTCAGCTCTGAATTTCATTGCATAATACACAAACATTGCCAGGTTTTGAAGTATAATTTTGTTTCTATTACTCAATAGCGCAACAAATTTGTGTTGGTTTGCATGTACACTGTAGTATTTGTTGATATAAAGATTTATCAATCGAGTATACACCGGGCATATTAAAAGAAATTGATATTCATCTTCAATGGCACACGGATCACAAAGCCTACAAATCCTATTCTCTCTATCAATCGCTCTAAATCTTCCACTCTCAATATATAAATTGTGCGAGGAACATCTAAATCTACTTAACGCCGTTCTAAACTTTTTGACATTAATAACTGACAGATACATTTCCAGGTCTAAATTATATTTAATCATTCTATAGTAAAGACATTTGCTCGAAAGAGACATGTTTTCAAACCATTCTTGCAAATAAATATTTTTTAGTCTTCTCGTTAATTCTGAAATAAACAAGTTCTTAAAATCGACATATTGATTGTTCCAGACATATGCAAAGCCTTTTGAGAATAGAAATTTTCTAATTGCAGTAACCCAGTTAGTGTGGCCGTTTCTATCAAATAGTACCAACATATTGTAGCATTTTTTGGGTAAACGATACGGGGGCATATTCAATAATTTTAACCAATATTTAATTACCTTTATACTCGTAAACAGCGACATTGGATATCTACCACATTCTCCGTAAACCATTAAATTCGTTGTATTGTGTTTAACACAAGAAATTTCTTGCAAGCTTGTAATTGCACCCGTTCAATATCTGGTAGATGACTTAACCCCCAAATTTCAGCTCCGTATGATATTATAGGGTAAATTTTTGCATCAAATATCTTGAAGTACGAACTTATATTTAAATCTCCAAATACATTCAGTTGCTTATAGAGACCTATCATGACCTTCTGAGCTTGCAGACTTGCGTATTTAGCATGTGTTAGCCATGAGAGATAGTGACTAAAAAATATTCCCAAGTATTTATACGAATTGGTGGTTTCTAGTTCTATGCCCCTGTACTGCCATTTCTCATTTTTCGCCAGGCGCCCTCCCCTTTTGAAAACTACTACTTTAGTTTTATTCCTGTTAACCTTTAACTTGTACTCATCCCAATATGTCTCTAGTTCCATTATTAGTTTTTGTAAACCTGCCACAGTGCTCGAGAATAGGACAATGTCATCTGCAAAAAGCAGCAGAAATACGTGTACAACATCTGGATGCAATTGGATTCCATTTTCACAATTCATTTCAATTTGAGTTGCTAGTTCATTAATGGAAAACGAAAATAAGAATGGGCTAACTATACAACCTTGCCTCACTCCAAGCTCTAGGTTAAATGTATCTAACAGTTCATTATTATTTCTGACGCAAGCTTTTACATTTTCATAGATATTGTGTAACAGATTTTTCATTTTCGGGCTAAGTCCATGAGTACTGAATGTATCCCAAAGTTTCTTCCTGTCGACAGAGTCAAACGCTTTTTCAAAATCAACAAAAAGAGCATATAATTTACCACCCTTGAAATTAAGATAACGTTGTATAATACTATGTAAGATAAACATATTGTCTATGGTCGTATACCCATGTCTAAATCCAGCCTGAGACTCACTGATTTTATTCATTGCTTCCCCCCACGTCACTAGTCTTTTATTTATGATAAAAGTGAAAACTTTACTAAAAATGCTTAAAAGTGTGATTCCTCTATAGTTGTTTGGATTGTCAACACTGCCTTGTTTATGAATTGGAACGATAATACCGATGGACCAACTGGATGGATACGTTCCACTTTCAAGAATGATATTGAACAACAGTTCCAGGTAGGGCGCTATTATATCTGCTGAGCTCTTAATCATCTCAGGTAAAACATCATCAACCCCAGGCGATTTATTACATTTTAAGTTATTGATACCATCAAGTATTTCTTCTCTACTGATCGGAGAATCCAACATATCCTTTGTTATCTCAAAACTAGAGTCAGAGGTTTCAGATGCGTTTAATGTTTCTACCTTATCATTTAGTCCTTTCTGTTGATCAGTTCTGAAATTGAAGAGGCCACTAAAATGCTGATGCCAGTCATTCATGTCAATACTGTTGTTTGATATGGTAGGATTCTTCAAAGACTTAAGTTTATGCCAGAACTTTTTTGAGTCTGCTATATTATTTTCTATATCCGCTTTTTTGTTCTTATAATAATCAAGCTTTTTTTGTTTACAAACTGCATTATATTCATTTCTTACTTGACAATAATCTTCAAACGTTTCCTTGTCTTTTACCTTTCTAAACTTGTTTAGTAATTTACACAGTTTTCTTTTCAATTTACACCGTTTTCTTTTCAAAAGTTCCATCATACCATTTGTTTGATATTCTACGTATCATACCAACTTTACGTTTCATATCTTCCGCTGCGGAACACAGTGCGTCTGTGACATATCTAATGCTATCGTCTATATTTGTAAAAGCAGAATCGACTGACTTGTCAAACAATAACTGAATGTTTTAAGACAATAGATTTACTCGAAATACTTCAACTTTATCCTGTTGCCAATAAAACCTATAGGCCTTATTTGAATTTCTTTTAGTGTTATCTAAAGATCTAACATGTGCTTTTACTGATAAGGTAACAGGTAGATGATCTGATTCAGTACGTGACTGTATGCTAAAGTCACAAACATGGTCAAATAACACAGACGATGATATTATGTAATCTATTACACTTGCCCCGTTGTTACCTATAAAAGTAAAGTCTCCAACTTCTGTATCACCACCACAGCGGCCATTCATAATATGAATATTCATGATAGAACAAAGATCTAGTAAGGATTTACCAAAGTTGTTTAAAGTTCTGTCGGCGGAAAAACGTTTCAAATTAAAATAGTCTGTTAAAAAGTCCCACTGTGATGCATTTTGGTTTTCTGTATAATCTAGAAGGTCATCTTCTACAAAATCTGGGTTTGTACTAGTTTGGGCATTAAAATCTCCGCCACTGAGGATATAAACATCGGGTAAACCAGAAATGATATCTAATAAGGACTCTTGATACAGAAGCACTCCGTTTTTACAGTTTGGTGATAGTTTATCATACCAGGTCGAGCTCTCCGGTTGAATGTAAACACATGAGTATAGTTTATTTGCAACATATGATTTATTCGTAAGTAATTGATCTCCATGTTTAAGATGATGGACAGTAGATTTAGTACCTTTACCTTTGATTTTCCGAACCATGTTCCAAACCCATGTTCGAATGTGTGGATCTGCAGAGGACTTTGGTATACATTCATCAGCTATAGATTTTGGTTCATTAGAAAACCTTTTGATAGCGTCAGGAACATCAATAAAATATTCAGGCTGAAGCCTGGCCGCACACAACGTTTCATATAAAGTCCAGTTAGCCTTTTTAAAATTCCACCTTGATGATGGAGGCACATCAGATGGTGTTACACATTGTAGTATAGTAGGAAAATGATCACTTCCACAGAGGTCATTGTGGACTGACCATTCAAATTCATTTAATAAGCTGGAGTCGGTTAATGACAAAAGAGCTGTATATGTTCCTATGCCAGGATGTAAATATGTATTTGTACCATCATTATATATACATAGATTATTATTCGAAATGAAATCCTCCAGAAGCTGACCTTTTGTGTTCGTGGTTACACCACCCCAAAGTGGCTTGTGTCCATTTAAATCACCCATGAGTATACATGGTTTGGGTAATTGATCGTAGAGAGTTTGTAGATCAACCTGCATAAGAGTTGATGAAGGTGGAATGTCATTCGCACTGCAACCGCTTGAAGATTAGTTTTGAGTTTTACAGGACTGTGAATAACGTAATGTCTTACAAGGACTGAAGATCCTCCAGTGGCTCTATCACCAGGCGGGGAAAAGTGATGATATGCATTACATTGACGTAAGTTAAAAAGCATTTGTCTGCTTTAGATACGTTTCTCGCAAGCAGAATGCTGATGGTGTAAAATCGTGAACTTATAGGTGAAGCTCATTAACATTAGTCGTTAGGCCCCTGTAATTCCACTGAATAACATATGAAGAAACTATTTCTTTGGGGGATTTATTGGGGATCTACCCCTTGATTTCCTTGAGGGCGACAAGCTATGTGCCCTACTTTGGATGTTTTTGGACACATCCATGTCTTCTAAGGATTCAAACTTATTAAAAAGTTTGATGGTGTTATTTGAACCTTTGGAGGTTCTGCTACTTTGACATTTTTGTATGTCATTTTTGGTTTAGATTTTATTTTTGGTAATATCTTTCCCATTATTTTGTGATTGACGTTTCGGCATGGGCTGTGATGATGAGGACGATTGTTCTTGAGAAGATGACCGTTATTGAAATGGAGCAAGTGTTTTTAGGAGTGATTTAGCGGTCTGGGTCGACTGGTTGGGTGTGTATATTTCAGGTTTCTGTGTATCCACCCATGTCAGATCAGTTTGGCACTCCATTGATGAAGTGGATACAGTTGCTTTGTGACTGACGGCAGATGGTATTCTCGTAACTGAGGCATAAGAAGTGGTCTGGTCTGTTGTGGAAAGAACAAGTTTTTTGGCATCAGCGAAACTAATATTTTGCGTGAATTTAATTTTGTTTATTTGCATTTGTTGAATACAGATGGGACATTGTTTAGAGAAAGATGAATGTGTCCCAGATCAGTTTGAACATTTTTTGATGTTGTTATTGCAATCCTCAGTAACATGAGTTTTCTCACTGCAATGAGCGCATGTTACCGAGTTAGTACAGGTGGTGACACCGTGTCCATACTTTTGACATTTGAAACATCTCGGTGGATTGGGAATATAGGTATCAACACTGGGATTGCAATATCCTGCTCTGATTTTGGAATGGTTGGTGAAGAAAAATGGACAAGATAAGTATTAGTAGGTTTTGTTTCATGTTTATTCGTGTTGTAAATCTTTTGACAAAAATCACTCCGTGCTCTTTCCTTTCTGCCGTGATATCAAGTTCTGACATATCAGAAAACAGTCGATCTCTGTCTCTGACAATCCCTTTGCTCGTATTCAGAGTCCTGTGAGGGGAAATTGAGACCGGAACTCCCATAAACAACTCGGTAGACATCAGGTTGGTGGATTGTTGTTTTCGATTACACTCTATAAGGAGAGAGCCTGAACGTTATCGTCTGATATTTCCGACCTCACCCGCAATACCATGTATACCTTTTGATACTGCTAAAGGATTTAATTTAATGGGTCATTTGTCAAGTGTTTCCATAACAAGAAATCGTGGCCAATATTCGATTGAGCTGGACGGTCGAGGTTCATCATCATCATCATCATAGTCAAGGTGACGTTTGTTTCTTTTTAGAGGGGTTTTGTAAGCCATGGGTAATGTAGTCTGGTTCATCATCTGAGCTCCCCACCCACCACGGAGTATCACAAGGACAATGCTAAAAACAAGTGGACCTCCGACTTGCAGCACCAAGGATACTCAGATGATATACTCTAGCGGAAGAATTATACATAACTAATCCACCAGACTGGCCCATGAGCCAACGTCGTCTGGCATAAGACTCTAGGCAAAGTTCAAAGACATATTAACATATTTCAAAATCCAAATTATACCACTGTAATAATAAGTCCCACAATCAAAAATGCCAAATACGATTTGTGCATTGGCATATATACAGTCCATACACTTGGCTTGGCATGACCAGCCGATTGATAGAACCGGGCGTATTCAACCTCCCGTCTTGTCGAAGTCAGGGCCTAAGTGGCGTATTGAGCAACAGGAACATGGTTGCAAGCCCCTATTGCCCTCAACCACCAGGATCCCCTCCTTCGCCGACACAGGGCCGCAACCCACGGCAAACGGGTTGGTGGACCAAATATCCCCCCGGGTCCACAACGGTGGTGTAGGCGAGCTCTTAGCGTTACCCAGCACCCACCACGAGGACGTGGCTCGCCACGGGTGTACGAATGCTAATAAATGGCTCATATTGATCGCTTTGGGAAAATCCGGGACACAATTGGTCTTCAACAACCTATGCTTGTAAGAGGCCACTAACCCAATCAGGTGGTTAGGTTCGCTGGATTGACATCATATACTGTCATCATATGCTGTGTAGAATGAGGCTCATGCTGTTGAGCACTGGACTATATAGTCCATACTTGATTGTTTACAGACCGTCGCTATATAACTTGCATATGAACAACAAATAATCAACAAAAAGAAGATAGTCTAATGTTTGCACAGTTGTGTCATAGAAGCTGTCCAGCGTCAGATGACCCCGGGTTCGAATCCTCTAAGAGGGTCGGGTTTTACTGCCACATGTGACTACAAGTATGGGAAATGGGGTTGTAATGTGATTAAAACTAGTTCACCCAGTTATGATAACGTCCGTGATAATCTACTTACTTTACTGCTCTTTACTAACAGTGTTTACATAGTAATTGTGTCCATTATGAATTCATAACTTTCAAGTCACGATATGGTTGAAATATTGCCAAGGTGACTATAACTTTTAACTCACTCACTCATGATAAAGGCATATCAGACCCTGTAATCACATCTGCAAGGGCTGAGGAGTGTAGAGAAACGGGTCAGAGATGACACTTTGTCTGTTCTTTTATATATATAAACGGCTAACGTACGAGGAATGGAATCAATACGTATCAGTATGGAAATAACATTACCTCGATACACGGTAAGTTTCACTTATCACCATGATATAACGATGTCTAGATGTGCTCCGTGACCATGCTGCCGTTGACGTTGTAGTAGGCTCTGAATGTCGATTGAGAGATGAGTATTGAAAAAATAGGCCATTCTCAAACAACACCGTCTGGAGTATATGTTCAAGCATTGGCATGATCAGTTGTCATTAAGTTTAATGAATGACGAATCTCCTGTCAATGGCTTGGTATCATGGGATCTTCACCCTATCACGACTAAGCTGAGGAGATGTATCCGAGCTTGAGTGATATAAATCAAATTGTGTATTTGACTTAAAGGAACATAATCAACAATTTTAAATATCATCACAAATCACAGCAAGAGATGTACTTAAAGAACACGCAGAGGTACAATGTCAAAGTAACTCATGCCAAAGTAGCTCATGAGAGTTCCAGGTTTGCAGGGAAAGTTCGGCGAGTCGGTTCTTTGCGTAATTTCTCTGAAAAAGTTTTGTGAGTGAGTGAGGCGTTTGGTTTATATTGGAGCAGGTCACATAATTGTATGATAAGATCCAACATTTACCACTGCTGGAAGCCATTCCATTAGATCCCCCCTCTCTCTCTCTGTCTGTCTCTCTCTCTGTCTGTCTCTCTCTCTCTCACACACACACACACACACACAGAGAGAGAGAGAGAGAAATGCATGACTAGCACAATATGCTATTTGTCTAGCACAATATGCTATTAGTGATCCTATCTTACTCAATGTCGAGTTCAATACGACACGTGATACAAACCGTCAGTAATAAATCTATAGCATTGACAGTCACTAAGATGTATAAGTGCAAAGCACAAGAGGTGATAGATACGGTGAATAAATTATTTCTGCTGGATCTGATGGGCTAATCGCAATTGCTGCAGATGTTATGGTTTAGAACATGGTTCTGCTCGCAGTAGACCCTTGTGTTTACTGGTCTAAATCGCCACCTTTCTTCTCTTGAGTGCTCCTAGAACAAATGATTGTGGGTTGGAATTAGATCATGATGTTAAGTGTGGCAGCACCGTACCTGTACTTATAGGTTTAACCCAAAAGAGACGTGTCAGATGTCTCCCATACATTTCCAGATTAACATCACATGTTGTAGTTGATTTGAATTCTGTTCAATGCACTGTTAAAATACGTACGCACGCACCCTACAAACATTGCCACAGTATTCTTTAGTCGTAGTCTGTCAGACAGTGGTGTAAAGCACGCGTATTGTGACAATAGGTGGATGATGTTTTACGCTACGTCTGTGCTAGACGGCCTTTAAATACACAAAAAGCAAACGATTGGCCGATATCACAAAAACATTTCAAAATTCAGCGGACTAAGTTGTATAAATATGTACATATACACAAAAATAAATCATTTGTGAACTATATATTTTATACCACGATTAACCAATAACGCAATGAACCAATAACTTAATTATTACTTTGTCACAAGTAGTTTTCAGGGTTGTCATACGTCGTCAATTTAGTTCATCAGTTTGAGGAAATACTCATTTCTGAACCTGCTGTAGTGGTGCTTGCTGTGAACAGCAATGATGCTTGCTGGTGGGCTAGAATGAGCAGCTAGTACCAACCATGATTATCGTTTCCCATATCTTTGTCCACAGCACCCCATTGCTTGTCCTAAGAGGCGACTAAATTAAGCAACCTGTTTGCCGTGGGTTGCGTCCCGCCGTGTCGGTGGAGGACGGGATCCTGGTGGTTGAGGGCAGTTGGGCTTTTAACTGCGTTCCATTTGTCCAACACCACTTTGGCCCTTACTTTACCTAGACGGGTGGTAGAATCGGCCCGCCAGGCCCCGTGTATGGACTTAAATTTTTGTCACTACACTAATCTGTTTGGAAAATGTTGTTACTTGTGGTCATGGCCGTTGTTCTCTAAACATGTTTATGATTTTGATGTATGATGTTTGCACTTTGCCTAGAGTCTTATGCCAGAAGGCGGTGGCTCATGGGCCAATCTGGTAGATGTGTTGTTAATAACTCTTCTGCTGGAGTATATCATCCCAGTATCATTGGTGCTGCAAGTTGGAGACCCACTTGTTTTTAGCATTGTCCTTGTGATACTCCTTGGTGGGTGGGGAGCTCGGATGACGAACCGCATTGAAAATTAACCATGGCTTATGACCCCCTCCCCCCACCTAAAAAAACCAAACGACAACTAGACACTGATCCAATTGACACTGATCAAAGACTGCCCACGTCCATTGAATACTGACCACGATTTCGTGTAACTGAAACTGTTGACACGACTCCATTAAAGTTGAACCCCTTTGCCATATCCAAGGGTATACAGGGCCTTGCAGGTGATGTCAAGAATATTGGACGTTTGCGTTCCGGTGCTTTGTTGGTTGCTTGTGGGAAAAGGCAACAAGCCACAAACCTTATGAGCACAGAATTGTTTGTTTGTTTGTTGGCGTTCCAGTCACGGTTACGGCCCATAAAACACTCAATACGAGCAAGGGAATCATCAGAGATCGTGACCGATTGTTTGCGCATATGACAGAGCTTGACATCATCTCTGAGATGAAAGATCAGGGCGTACTCAATGTAAAACGTTTCACAATCCGGAAGAATGATGTTACAAACACCAATACTTACCTCTTCTCCTTTTCCTCGCCAACTGCTCCAAAATCTCTGAAACATGGACATGTACATTCCAAACGCTCTGTCTGAGGTGTTTTAAATGTCAAAAGTTTGGTCATGGCGTCAATACTTGCATATTGTCTGTATCTGCTCACTGTGGCGAAAAGACACATAGAACAGACGATTGTGAGAGTAATGTTAAAAAATGTACAAACTGTGCGGGTGACCACTCCTCCTACTCTTAAAATTGTCCTGTTTGGAAACATCAAATGGAGATAAACCGAATAAAATTCACGCAACGTGTTAGTTTTGCGGAAGCTAAAACGCTAGTTCAAAGTTCAGAACATAAGGAGAGCTATGCTTCTATCACCAGAACACCGTCAGAAGCAGTAACCGCTATAACAACGTCATCTGTATGCTGTCAGACAAACCTGACCTGGGTTAAAAAGGAATCTCCTCTGATATTCTCACCTGCAATATCGACCCAAACAACAGAATCAGTTCCTAGTACATCTCAAAGCCAATGTGAAACATCATCTGACCTTAACGCATCATCTCAGCCTAAACAACTCTCTAGAGGCAAAGGTACAAAGCCAGATTCTTTGAAAAAAACATAGTGGCCGAACCCCCAAAGGGTCAGACAATAAAATCAATTTATACAACAAATATGGATCCCTTGAGGACATGGACGTGACTGAAAACGTCCTCTCTAGGGCACACAGCTTGTCGCCAAAAACGTACGGGGAAGATCCCCAATAAATTCTCCCAAACGATAGATTATCATAATCCTATTATACAATGCAATTGTAGGGGACAAAGGAATAATTTCCAACTTTTTAATCCAAGATTTATCTCCCTCAGCTCTCTGTCTGCAGGAGACATATTTGAAAGAGACAGATGTTCTTAACCTACGTTCGTTCAGTGCATACCATTGTTTTTCGCCTAAGGGTGACAGGGCCACTGGAGAGTTTTCCATTCTAGTTAAACACAACGTTATCCATAGCCCAGTTACACTTACTACTATTCTTCAGGCTGTTGCAGTGCGACTAACTTTGCACGTTGCGTTTACATTATGTTCCCTCTATGTTTCTCCATCTTCAACGTTTCACAAACTCGATCTTCAAGCTCTATATGATCAACTCCAAAAGCCATGCATTATTATGGGAGATTTAAATGGGCACAACCCACTCTGGGGTAGTGCAATAACAAATGGTAAAGGTAAACTACTGGAGGAATTTTGTTCAGATAATGATTTATGTATTTATGATGATGGCTCCAATACATATTTACATCCTGGTACAGTAACCTATTCTGCTCTCGACTTGTCGCTCAGAACTACTGAACGAATTCGAATGGTCAGTCCACGATATCTGTGGAAGTGACCATTTTCCTACAATACTAAAATCTGTACCTCCATCTGATGTTCCTCCATCATCAAGGCGGAATTTTAAAAAGGTTAACTGGGCTTTATATGAAACACTGTGTGCTGCAAAACTTAAACCTGAACTTTTTATTGACGTTCCCGATGCTATTAAATGCTTTCCTAATGAACTGAACTCCATAGCTGATGAGTGTATACCAAAGTCCTCTGCAGTTCCACATATCCGGAAACCATGGTTCAGGGATGAATGCAAACAAGCTAGGAAGGCAAGGAAAAAAAGCAGAACATTATTTCCGTCGCCATCCTATGGTGCATAATTTAAATAAATTAAAAATTTTAAATGCTAAAGCACGGCGTACTTTTAAACAGATCAAACGCCAATCTTGGCAAAATTATCTATCTAAAATAAATTCTCGGACACCCATGTCCAAGGTATGGAACATGGTCCAGAAAAGTAAGGGAAAAGGTACTAAATCTGGTGTCCATCATCTTATGGACAGATAAGATATTGCGAATTAACTGGGTGAAACCCTCGCTAAATACTCTTCCTCTTCTAATTATGTACCTAAATTCCAGCAGTATCAAAGACAACAAGAAAAAAGAACTATTAATTTCAACTCGGATACTGGGGAAGATTATAATGAAACATTTTCTATTCATGAGCTCCATACTGCTCTTGATCAAGCTCATGACACTGCTACAGGAGCTGATAACATACATTATCAGCTTCTGAAGCACTTACCAGAGTCCTGTTTAGAGGCACTCTAATCTATATTTGATGATATTTGGACTTCAGGTAAATTTCCGTCTTCATGGCGTGACGCTATAGTAGTACCAATACCTAAACCTGGACGTGATCATACGGATCCGTCCACTTATCGACCTATTTCACTAACTAGCTGTGTTTGCAAGACCATGGAACGCATGATAAATAATCGGCTTGTATGGTACTTGGAAACTAATAACGTCATAACACATATACAATGTGGTTTCCGTAAAAATAGAAGTACTGTCGATCACTTAGTGCCTTTGGAATCATTTGTTAAAAACGCACTAATTAATAAACAACACGCTGTGTCTATCTTTTTTGATCTAGAAAAAGCATGACACAACCTGGAAATATGGTATTTTAAGAGACTTACATGACGTCGGTTGTCGAGGTCGTTTGATGCAATTCATAGCGAACTTCTTAAATGGGAGACAATTTCACGTCCGCGTGGATTCTACCCTGTCTGATCATTACAATCAGTATCAGGGTGTCCCACAAGGCAGTATTTTGTCTGTCACACTTTTTAGTATAAAGGTGAATAGTTTATCAAAAATTTTAAATGATTCCATTGATGGTTCGTTATTTGTGGATGATTTTAATATTTCGTAAAAATATGAATACCATAGAGCGGCAGTTGCAGTTGTGTTTTAACAAAATAAATAAATGGTGTCTTGAAAACGGCTTTAAATTTTATAAGTCGAAAACTTATTGCATACATTTTTGTCGTAAATATAAACCACATAAAAACCCTGAACTATCTCTAGATGGCACTCCCTTTAAAGTTGTCAAGGAGGCCAAGTTCTTGGGATTAATTTTTGACTCACACCTAACTTTTCTGCCTCATATTAAATCTCTGAAAACTAAATGCCTGAAAGCACTTGATTTGTTGAAAGTGGTATCAAATTCTAAATGGGGAGGTGATCAAGCTATCCTCCTCCATCTATATCGATCACTTGTCCCTTCTAAACTTGATTATGGATCCATCGTATATGGTGGAGCCTGCAACAGCAACTAAAATTATTAGATTCTGTTCATCATCAAGGTCTAAGACTTTGTCTTGGGTCCTTTAGAACCTCTCCTGTTGACAATCTATATGTTGAAGCCGATGAACCATCCCTTACACAACGCCGTATAAAATTATCTTTACAATATATAACAAAGCTATACTCTAACGAATCTAACCCTGCATATAACTGTGTTTTCAATCCTCTGTACGAGGACTTGTACAACAAGAAGTCCTCTCTTGTTCCACCTCTCGGGCACAGAATTAAACCCTTTCTTTCTTCGGCCGGCATTGAACTGGAAAACATAGCTCCTTCCCGTCTTCTTTCTTATCCTTCTTGGCAGTTGGTTAGGCCACAAGTTGACCTAACATTAACTTCATTAAAAAAATCAGAAACGAATGAATTACAGTATAAACAAGAATATAATCAATTGAAACATAAATATAGCAATTATAAATCCTTATTTACAGATAGGTCCAAGGACGGTGGCGTAGTGGCTTGTGCCACTGTCATTGGATCCAGAACAATATCTTCTAGATTACCAGATAACAGTTCTATTTTTACAGTGGAAGCTAACGCCATATTAACAGCTCTTAAATATATTCAAAGACATCCTAAACATAAACAGTACATAATCTATTCAGACACTCTTTCGTGCCTTCAGGGTATTAAAAACCTAGCATGTAAAGATCTACTTTTAATAGAAATTATTGAACTTTAATTTATAACTATCTTGCGACTGGCCAATACGACATCGTCTTCTGTTGGTTACCAAGCCATGTTGGAATCTCTGGTAACACTTTGGCTGACCTTGCTGCCAAGGAAGCCCTAAACAAATCTGTGACACCACTTCATATTCCCTATACTGATTATAAAGCTACCATTAGATCTTACATCCGTGATCTGATGCAGAAGAAGTGGGACACCCAAGTAGGTATCAATGAATTACATGCAATAAAACCATATGTTGGTTACACCTACTTGGGTTGTCGGTCCAGATTTGAAGAGGTCATTATACGACGATGTCATATTGGCCACACTAGGTATACGCACGAATATCTTTTGAAAGGTGCGGATCCTCCGTTCTGCATCCCTTGTGATGAAATAATCACGGTCAAGCATGTCTTGCTTGACTGTGTTGAATATTCCATCACAAGGGACAATTATTTTAAATCAAGAACTATGAAGGACCTTTTTAATATCGTACGTTCTCATTTAATTATTGCATTTTTAAAAGAATTGAATGTATTGACTGACATGTAAATAAGTAAGTATTTTATCATTGGAAGTTGAATTAGCAGCTAAGATTGTTAGTGGCTGTATCCTAGAAGGGGGTTGAAGTACCGTAAAATTATTGTCCTCCGGAGAGGATACGTAAGTCCCAAAACGGTTAAAGTCAGATTTAATCTTCCACTTTTTTAATCGTAGAATATGTGTCATTTTAATTTGTGGCTAATCTTGCATACAGTCGCCATCAGCTGAGGGGATGGTGTAAATCCATCCAGGAACTATGCAGGTAGCAGAGGTATTGTAAGTCCCCTTGGTTCCTGGTATGGTGATCTACGCTCTGTTGTTGGCGATCTATGACCTGTTTTTATACTGTACTGTCCAAATAGTGATACTATCATTTTTTAAGTTCCCTCGCCAGTTTTAATACTAACTGTGATAGTCTAGTGGTTTTACTGTCTTCATAATATCCATAATTTATTATTTTATATTCTTTTTTGTCATGTATGTTGTCACGATATGGCTGCAATATTGCCGATGTGACGTTAAATATTAACTCACTCACTCACCCATATCTTTGACATTTAAGTAAACCTGGGACACTTTGCAATCAATTTCGCGAAGGGCAATCCTTTGACTTCGTTCCCTCAGTCCCAGTCACGCTTCAATTCTCATTCATTTTTTTCATGGATTCTGTCCTTCCCACTTAGCAATTTTCTTCATACTACCTGATAGAAAAACATTGCGAGTTCAAATTATAACACGAACGCTTTGCAATTGTAATATTTCTCTACACTACCTATTCTAAACCTAGCTGGCTCACCAGTTTATATTCTCAGATCAGCCCCCTCTATTCATTACTATCACAACTGACATGTTCCCTTTGATGTCGCTCATTGATCTGGATTACGCAGGGAAAATACCAAAGTTCCCAAGAAGGACATCGCCCATTCAACCTGTGCAAATAGCATCAATTTTCTCCAAAAACGTCGCAGAAGAAGCGAACTGAAAATAACCAAGGGAAGGGTTTACTATTTTCCAGAAAAAAAAGAATTCCGCAGTTTCCTTAACTGTGGACACGTCCAGTCTAATCTATCGTTGCAAGGGCAATACGTAAGGAAGAAAACTAATTTTCTTGAAAATTGGAATCGATTGTACTAACACGTTTCTCTAAAACACTTGCAAGTACAGGATGCTTGTAACAGGATGGACCCAACCAATGTGTGCAACAATACGTGACCCACTGTTTGGCATCCTACTAAACAGTTTCTACAGAAACACGAAACATGGGTGACAATCACAGAAACTGGGGCTCGCCGTAGGCATCTCTTATCTGCTTAGACCTTCCGGTGACCCTACCGCTATTCGTCCACGTCAAATTGTCGTGGGAGAAATTAGAAGTAACGAAGACAATGTAAAGGTTGTTATGCACAATGAGATGACGTTGATTCTGACAAAACAAACTACTGAAACAGAAAACCTTACATTGTTTCCGTAAGCAGCTGCACGTATAACATACCCACTGATATATAATGCATAAATACCTTGATACATGAAATATTGGAGTTTTTTAAATGAAAATTATTTTTGTTTTGTGCGATTATGGATGCATGGAAGACACAAAGCGCAAATACGGGCAGATCAATCAATATTATCCGATGAGAAAAAAATACCGCCAAACAGAAAAGAACAGAGACACTACATGAGAAAACAATGAAAAGAAACTGAGATATCTCTCAAGAAACGCGTGTGAAGAAAGCAAATAAGAAAAAGACAAGAAAGTGGTACCATCAGACCAGAATGCATAGCATAAGACTGGGAATGAGATAACACGGGATGAAAGAGCAATATCACTACCAGAGAGAGCGATATCACTATCAGAGTGATATCACTACTAGAGAGAGAGAGTGATATCACTACCAGAGAGCAATATCAGTACCAGAGAGCAATATCAGTACCAGAGACAGCGATATCACTACCACACAGAGTGATATCACTACCAGAGAGCGAGCAATATCACTACTGTTATGATTGTGTATTTTCTGGGTTTTTTTTGTTATTAAGTAATAATTATTATTGGGTGACAACATTTAGCGTTTGGAATAATAATTATGATGGATCACATTTCGTTTAATAGACGGTCAGCACTTGTAGGATTCGGGTTTTCCAGAATTTATCTGCTATTAGTTTTATATGTGTTTACTTCCCGGAGACTTATTCAGGGGCATTCTACAGTGTTGACGATGTTCGTAGGTGCCCGAACGTTTGGGAAATGACTGAGTATATATATGAAGACTGGCTGCCGTGTTAATGGTGACAAACATTCACATAACTGGAGGATATACATCACTGCCAACGGTTGATCATCAAACCCATCAACGCCTGAATCTACATTATCTGCTGTCAGACCGATCTCTGTATTTACATTCTGCATAGTTGATTATCTCTTGTACTGAGACTTTGGTGAGTTTGCTATATTATATCTTGTGACCCATTGCCTTAGATTTTGTCACACTTACTTTGAATTTGTAATCAGCATTTGGACTATTGACTTGTGACTTTGTATACCTTGCTCTAGTTACATAATAATACATATACATACATATAATAATTTGAACGTTTATGACTTGTCTTTGTTGTGTTTTGCTGGTTCACTACCAGAGAGAGTGATATCACTACCAGAGAGAGTGCAATATCACTACCAGCGAGAGCGATATCACTACCAGAGGCTCGCTGACTTGGTTGACACATGTCATCGGTTCGCCATTACACAAATTGATGCTCATGTTCTTGATCACTGGATTGTCTGGTCCAGACTCGATTATGTACAGACCACCGCCATACAGCTGGAATATTGCTGAGTGCGGTGTAAAACTAAACTCACTCACTCTAAATATTTCAGCTGACCCATCTCACCAAGATGATTACATATACTACAAATTATATAGAATCAGCCCCCAAATTGAATTTACACATTTTCGTTGATTAAGACAAACTACTGCTTCAGTGTTCAGGAATGTTCGTTTCTAGCCGTAAAGGCCTCCTCTATTTTTTGTACACGTTGAAAATGGGGAGCTCAAACAAAAATATCAAAGTCTATTTATCAAATGCATTACGTGGTTCCACCATAAAACATCACTGACAAAAGTGTAAAGTTTATGTGCTTACATGAAAAGCAAAACGGTTGCATCTCAAAGCCTACCGAAAGACTACAAAATCTATCCAAGAGATCCAGTAGGCAGCCATAAAATATACTTGCGACAGTGATCAATGGTGTTCCAAAGGCAGGTTTTCACTGTCAACGTTTAACGAAGCACGGTAACATAGATCAGTGAGCACTACATCAATAATGAACGTCAATCTATATGTTTATAAGTCGTCTACGTGTTTGTGATTTCCAAATATCACAGTGTCAAGAGTACAATGCATCTGCCGAAACAGCTTCCTCAACACGTCGCCATAGTGAAAAGCACTGGGGTACTCCTTTTCATAATCCATACCTTCCTTGTAATGACAGGAAGCAACTTTCCACCTTTGTTGCTAGCTAATCTAGAGGGACAGCTGACCTGCCAGACTGAAGCATTTGACTGAAGCGGTAAAAGTATACTCTGAAGAATACAAGGATTTTGCAATGATGTTAATAACAGTACGACCTCACAATCCTCAGTCAAAGGTCACCGTACGAAACAGTGGGAACACTTTCTAGAACACTTTGACCTTTTAGTACTGCGAAGAAAACGTTTTAAGAAAAACAAACTTGATGAATTAATGGTTTCATTCTCTCTGAAAACTGAACACTGACAACTGATAATATGACTAGAATGTGGATATGTGTAATGGGTGGGTATATTTGGTCAATCAGTAGATGCTCAGTTTAGCGTTAGTTCGGTGATTCACGTTGTTGTACAACGTGTTGTGTCGGTATGGTTTCTCTGGTTCATTTTCTGTGTGTAGTGTTGGTACGATTGGTTCTCTTACCCATGATTGAAAAATACAACTGAAAAGTTTGATACTTTTGAAGTCCTAAATTGCACGATATGCTAGAATTGATTGGTACAAATAAAGATAAACAATGCAATGTTAGAGAAGTGAAAACAAAATGTATCTTTATCTTTATGCAAAGATATGTTTGTCAGATTCACCCCCTTATTCGAGAATATTTCCCCTGTATGAGAGTGGCCTGTAAACACAGTCTTTACCAGATAATAAATTGTCTGATATCATACATCAGTCTGGTCTTCACAAAACTAGACCCTGTATATCAAGAAATAATTACAATGTTGAAATGAATTTTGTCACTTTGTGGTTTTGTTATTGCTGGTGTTAACAAAATTTGAGCTATTTTCTTCAACAGCCAACGACAGAAGATAGACCATCAAAGTGAGGACAGACTAGGCAAAGTCTGACCATCGTTTCACATATTCTTGAAAAACAACCAGCTGTATTAATTAGTTTGTCCTGATCAAAATGCCAAAAGGGCATGCCCTTCATTCACTCACAGTCATTCATTTCTCCACGAATTCCTATCTCTCGTGCAAATGTTCCATTTAAAAATGTTACCAAATACATAAACCTTCGTAAGCCAAAATAAACATGAACGCGTTGCTATTCTCGTGATTTTAATGTTCCTCCAAACTTCATTGTTTAGCGTCTAGACTCGCTCTTCATTTTATATCCTCAGATCAAGCAAAGAGGCCAATTATTGTACTCAGAACAAACCGATCTATTCATCACTATCACAACTGATATGTTCTCTGTGATGTCACATTGATCTGGATTATGCAGAGAGAATAAGTACTTCCCTAAGACAATCATTACGGCATTGAACCTGTGCAAACAACACCACGTTTTCCCCTGAAGATCTGCAGAAGACATGGTCTGAAAATAACCAGCCAAAAGGTTCCCTTTTTTTAAGAAAAAAGACGAACATTGCAGATTCCTTAACTGATGGCACGTTCCGTCTAATCTATTGTTGCAAGGGCAATAGCTAACGAAGAAACCACATATTCGTGAAGAAGGAATCGATTGTAATAACGCTTTCTCTATAACACCGGCAGATACTGGTCACATACACCGGAAAAGCGTGCAGCCAACGTGTCAGTCAATGCCTGACACCACTGAGTTTGACATTCTTCCACACACTTCCCATTGTAACCAGATCCATGGGTGACAAGGAGAAAATGAATTTACAAGGAAACTTTGGCTCACCACTGGCATTTCCCTTCTGTGTAGAGCTACCATTAATTATTGGACAACGTCAAACCAATGTCTAAGACATTGATAGTAATGGGGACATGGTAAGGAACATGACATAATTTCTGATGCAATAATATGTCAAAACAGACAGCAATACTTCGCGTTCGTTGCAAGTTATAAGACAAAATTATCACGTAAGTTGACATTTGACAATATTTTGCATACTGCGCTTGTGGAATAAACAGGAGGGCCACAATCATGTGTCGATTTGTGGACTAACACTGGCACTCAAGGTACGTGAAATGAGTTTGACATCCAGGGGTCATAGTCCTAATGCATTTGGTTGGACATAGTCTTTGTCCATACATTATGGTGAATAAAATAATCATTCATTTCGGGTATCTTCTACATCATGTACTTTCTTAATGAAAACAATGTCTCTGTCCAACACATGAAATACCATCCTGGCAGCTTATCAAATGTTATGTTTTAAATTTATTTCAAAATATAATACAACTACAAAATTTACTCAGAGGGACAGCAGTGAGGAAGACAGAACCTATCACAGAAGAAAGAAAACACTTAACACTGGTCAAGAGATAAGTGAGTGAGTGAGTTTAGTTTGACGCCACACTCAGCAATATTCCAGCCATATGGCGGCGGTCTGTAATAATCGAGCCTGGACTAGACAATACAGTGATCAGCATGTGCATCAATCTGCGCAATTAGGAACTGATGACATGTGCCAACCAAGTCAGTGAGCCTGACCACCCTATCCCGTTAGTCGCCTGTTACGACAAACATAGCCGCCTCAGGAGACAAGACAAGAGGAGAAACGTACGCTACTACACAAGAAAGAAATAATACGAGACGTCAAATCAATAACGACATGCTAAAGTGCTACATCAGAGGAGAAATTAGAGACGAGAAAAGAGAGGAAAGGAAACGAGAAAGTGATTGTGCCATGTGGGAAAGTTGTTACTCCACACAAAACAGGCTCTAACGCGAAGTGAGAAAGAAATGCAGAAGACGAGAAAGTAGTACCCAGTACTTCAGCTCACCAGTGCTTTTTTTCATTTTCTCTCGAGTTTGGTGCACAGTACAACAGTCTGCCATAAGTTACTAGGATATCGTGGAGCATGACTCATAATGGGACTCAACCCAAAGGTACTAGAGTCTCTACTCTACTGACTATAACACATATCGTATGTGATACAACTTTAATGTGGCTGACACTTTGTGAACTAAGTCTGCAACTACCTCATGTTACAGATTTCTGATTCTGCCGCTGAGGCTCACTTTCAAACCTTAGTCCCAAATAGAAAGGACTGAGTCCGACAAACTATTAGGACCACGTGCATATATAAATAGGCACACGTGTATATAAACGTATACATTAGAAGTAGCATTCCGGGCACGTTTTGCCTTATCTACTGATTTAAGTGAATAACAGAGTTTTGCCTGTCTCTTGTTTCTGTACACCTTCGGCGGATATTTACTCTGACCATTTCAGGTGACACACGAATTCATCTCGCCAAGATGTCCCTCGTCTGGTAGTATTCGAGAGGAAGGTATATACACCCATGGTACAATTTGGTCCAAATCGAATTTGCAAACTTTCGAAGCGGCAGATGATATCTTAATCTTCATAACTTTTGGCGACTTTGGCATTTTTACCATTTGTTTCGTGACATCGAACCCCGTTACTGCGTACTTAACAAGTCAAAAGTGCAGGCACCTAAATAAAAGCGCCAGACTCCAATTCTCAAATTTCACTTCACCGACAAAAGTGTTGTTTATATGCTCACATGAAAAGGTCTACAAGCTATGGAACTTCGTGCAAATTACCACTTGTTAATGCGACCTTTCGAGACCTCCTATCCATATATTTCAAGAGTGTATTATAAACCACTTTATATTGAGAACCTGTCATTCATGCAGACACAATTCCTTCCGCTTTTACGTTGGGCGTATTCCATTTCAAAGCCTACTGTAAGACAACCAAATCTATAAAAAAATTATTCAGCGATCAGCCAGCAAATACACAGGCGCCGGTTTTCAATGTTGTTCCAAAGGCATGTTTACCTTGTCGGTCTTTAAAGGAGCACGGTTAGACTGATCAGTCATCACGGTATTGATAACTGACATCAATCAAAATATCTTAAGATGACCAAGGTATTTGCGATTACTACAATGAGTTGCGCATAAGGGAACTCTTCAACACGCCGACATGATATTAACACGACAGAAGCACCGCTTATATAATCTATACCTTGTAATGGTACAAGCACAGCAAACAGTCTCACAAGGATACGTCCTCACCACAATAAGCTAAGGAGACACGCTGACACGCCTTGACTGAAGTAATCAGTGTTTGAAGCCAGACTGAGAGAACTGATGGATGCGTTATACTTTGTAGTGCACAATGACATTGCAGTGATGTTTCAACGGCATGACCTCACAATACTGTTTTGAATACCTTGACCTTACAGTCAAGTGAAGGACACTATAACCTTCCAGTTCCATGAAGAACACCGTGATCTCACAAACTGTGAAGAGCACCATGCTCTTTCGAACTTACGCAAAATGATGTTTTGATCTGAACAAAAAACGGGTACAACATCATGGCCTCGTGATAGAAAAACATAATTATTTTCTACTGTGCATGACAACATGACCTCTCATTACTGAGCAGAACAGCGCAACTCACGAATACTTTGCAGAACATAGTGAACTTTCTCCCGATGTCATAACTCAAGAGTTAGTATATATCGATTAATCCGAGTCCATGAATCGCGGTAGGCTCTGGTTCATCGTCAGGAACGCATCATCAGAGAAACGATTTGTAACGACATACGCTGATTTAACAGCTTCCACAGTACCAACAGCTTCAGAACATCTCTGACAGATGCCAAAGGCCGCTTCGCAGTGCAGTTTTGAACGCAATATTAGGAACGATTACAAACCATGCTTCGGAGACCTTTAATCCAAGGAAAGATGCTAAGAGACTAATTCTTTTTATCGTTGTCGCTCGATTTTTTCCAATTATGAAAGATTATGTATTTTCCAAACAAATCCTTTATTCTTTATCACTGTTAATTTTAATTACCTGTGAAGCGCTGCAATTATCCTTAACAAAAGCACTACTGTGAATTCCTGTCTGTCACTGATACCAGTGGGGTCTTGTATACACTCTACTTCTTGTTGCCATATTGCTTGTCGTCCTATACATAGCAGAATGACTGTTCTTAATAAATTCCAAGACTGGACCGTCGTTGAACAAGTATTGTTCTGACTATCAGCAGTGTATCGACAGGATAATTATCTGTACAGGCCTAATGCAATCTTTGTATCGATTATGATTTCTTGCAAACAATTGGTCAAAACAAACGTTCTAGATGACACAAAAATATTGTTTTATACAATGAGATTTTCCGAGAATGTCACTACGGGCGTCACCAGATATGGGCTCCAGACATGAGCTCAGGCGACCATTCCTCATTTTCTAAACAGTGTTCTATTTGGAAAGAGCAAATGGAGATCAACAAAATTAAAATTACTCCAAATATCTCTTTTTCTGAGGCAAAAAAAAATGGTAAAGAGATCTGATCCTCAGTAGGAGTTGCTACAGTAGCAAAAACATCATCTGAGTCTAGCTCTAAAACAACAACATCAACCACAGGTTGCCAAACTACCTGGACCTGGGTAAATTGCGACTCTCCACAGCTTTTGTACCTTGCTCTATCATCACAGACTGAGAAATCACTTCCTAGTACATCAAAGTCTTTCTCTGATCACAAATCATCATCATCTCAGTCACACTCAAAGTCTCAACCGACAGCTGATAGTCAACAAACTGTTAAAAGTAAATCTTACCCAAAGCCTGATAAACAACAAAGTCTTTTCAATTTCCCTCCTTCGTCGGGAAGTTAATGAAAGCCCTCGGGCTTCTGCAAATGATAATGCCCTGAAAAATAGCGTGACCCTTATAATATTGTACAGTGGACCTCCAGAGGACTGAGGACTAATTTACATGAATTACAGCTATTAGTCCAAGAGTTTCACCTTCAGCGATATGTCTCCAAGAGACATTTAAAACAAAGAGATACATTTGACCTTCGTCATTTTAATGCATATCATTGTTTTTCACCTCCGGGTAATAAGGCCACTGGGGGGATCATCCATTCTAGTCAGACAAAGCGTTATTCAAAGCCCTGTTTCACTTATTACTAATATGCTACTTTACATGTAGCGTTTACACTATGCTCTCTTTACATTTCGCCGTCTTCGACGTTTGCTAAAACTGATCTTCAAACTCTATATGACCAACTCCCGAAGCCCTGTATAATAATGGGAGATGGGGAAGTGCAACTACAAACGCTAGAGGTAAATTGTTGGAGGACTTTTGTTCTGACAATGATTTATGTATTTATAATGATGGTTCCAGCACATATTTACACCCTGGAACAGGGACCTATTCTGCTCTCGACTTGTTACTCACAAATTCAGAACTACACAATGAATTTGAATGGTCACTCCACGGTGACCTCTGTGGAAGTGACCATTTTCATACTATACTAAAATATGTAACTCCATCTGATGTCCCTCCATCATCAAGGAGGAATTTTAAAAAGGCTAACTGGGCTTTATATGAGACACTGTGCGCTGCAAAACTTAAACCTGAACGATTTATTGACGTCCCTGATGCTATTAAATTCTCTTCTGATGAACTGAATTCCACAGCTGATGAGTGTATACCAAACTCCTCTGCAGTTCCAAATATCCGAAAACTATGGTTCAGTGATGAATGCAAACAAGCTAGGAAGGCAAAGAAAAAAGCAGAACATTATTTCCGTCGCCATTACGGTACATAATTTAAATAAATTTAAAATTTTAAATGCTAGAGCGCGGCGTACTTTTAAACAGAACAAACGCCAATCTTGACAAAATTAAAATTTGCAAAATAAATTCTCGGACATTCATGTCCAAGGTATGGAACATGGTCCAGAAATTTAAAGGTAAAGGTACTAAGTCTACTGAACATCATCTTAAACATGGAGATCAATTACTTACGGATAAATCAGATATTGCAAATAAACTGGGTGAAACCCTCGCTAAGCACCCTTCCTCTTCTAATTATGTACCTAAATTCCAGCAGTATAAAAAAAAACAAGAAAAGAAAACTATCAATTTCAATTCAGATAATGGGGACGATTATAATGAAACATTTTCTATTCATGAGCTCCATACAGTTCTTGATCAAGCTCATGACACCGCTACAGGAGCTAATAACATAGATTATCAACTCCTGAAACACTTACCACAATCATGTTTAGAGACGCTCTTATATATTTTTGATGATATTTGGACTTCCTGGAAATTTCCTTCTTCATGGCGTGATGCTATAGTAGTACCAATACCTAAACCTGGACGTGATCATACGGATCCATCCACATATCGTCCGATTTCATTAACTAGCTGTGTGTGCAAGACCATGGACCGCATGATTAATAATCGACTTGTTTGGTACTTGGAAACAAATAATCTCATAACAGACATACAGTGTGCTTTCCGTAAAAACAGAAATACAGCCGACCACTTAGTGCGTTTGGAATCATTTGTTAAAACGCACTAATTAATAAACACATGCTGTGTCCAAACTGGAAATATGGTATTTTTAAGAGAATTACATGACTTTGGCTTGCGAGGTCGTTTGCCTCAATTTATAGACAACTTTTTTAAATGGCAGACAATTTCAAGTCCGAGTGGATTCTACCCTGTCTGATCATTACAATCAGGATCAGGGTGTTCCACTAGGCAGTATTTTGTCTGTCACACTTTTTTGTATAAAGATAAACAGTCTATCAAAAGTTTTAAGCGATTCAATTGATAGATCGTTATTTGTGGATGATTTTAATATTTCTTGTCGTGGTAAAAATATGCATATCATTGAACGGCAAATGATGCTGTGTTTAAACAAGATTAATGAATGGTGTCTTGAAAACGGCTTTAAATTTTCTAAATCGAAAACTAACTGCATACATTATTGTCGCAAATACAAACCACATAAAGACCCTGAACCATCTCTAAATGGCACGCCAATTAAAGTTGTGAAGGAAGCTAAGTTCTTGGGTCTAATCTCTGATTCACACTTAACGTTTTTACCGCATATTAAATCGCTTAAAACTAAATGCCTGAAAGCGCCTGACTAGTTGAAAGTGGTTTCAAATTCTAAATGGGGACGGGGTCAAGTTACCCTTCTCCATCTATATCGATCACTCGTGCGTTCTAAACTGGATTATGGCTCCATCGTTTATGGTGGAGCCTGCAAAAGCAACTTAAAATTATTAGATTCTGTCCATCATCAAGGTCTAAGACTTTGTCTTGGCTCCTTTCGAACTTCACCTGTGAACAGCCCTTACGTCGAGGCTAATGAACCATCTCTTGAACAGCGACGTATAAAATCAGCTTTACAGTATGTAAGGAAACAATATTCCATTGAGTCAAACCCTGCATATATTATATATCTTTTAACGATAATGTTATGATCACAAATTATCAGAACATTGCATTTGACTCCCAGGACATTTGATTTCCAACATTTGCAAACAGTAGCTTTCTCATGATATTGTCCTTTAAAACAGAATAATCTGAATGAAACTGAGATAAGGCTAGTTTAACTTAGTATTCATGTAGCGCATACATGGTTCACGCCTGAGGTTTCCTTAAGGGGAAAAGTTCAGTGAATATTGCCGATTAAAATTTAATGTGTTTTTACATGTCACTCCTCCATAAAGCATATCCATGCACAGTCAAACCCAAATTTAAAGAGAACTGTTTTCACGTGTGAAGCATAATTAAACCTATTAATTTAGATTACGTTAATTTTTAGTGGCTTTTGATAGGTAGCCTGAATTGAGAGGATCTTTGAGTAGTAAGGAATGCCAAAAATAAAACACATGAACAGAACGTCTACCAATTTCTCCAAGAACAGATGTAACTGGTGTAGACATTCGCAAACCAATGTCTCCTTTGCACCATTCCCAAGCAATCGTATTTATGAAAGATCCCAATTCTAACATACTTTGATGTAAACATCGTAAAATTATGGCACGTATTTAGAACTACAAAGGACTTTAGCAACAAATACTGTTTGGTCTTAATTAAGGAGGGACCAATTAAGAGTTCTCCAAATTAATATGCAAGAGTACTGTAGAGAGTAACAACTTCAAACGTAATTGATTCATATGTCCACTGTTCTGATTTCGACAGTTGTGATCCTTTTTTCATACTATTATTTTAGTTTTATCAAGAGCACAAGAGCTGTGCAAGAGGAAATAATGCCACCATGGAAACAAGCGGAACTGACATTTGAGGAGCAGTCTCTCACCCTTTTCACAGATATCAGTGCAAATCTTTCTATGATATCTGAGAAGCTGGATACAGTTACAGATCTTATACCGGATCAATTCAAAGCTTCATCTTCAACTTTGTCAGATGCGCCCATGATAAAGGAAGCATTAAACCAGGCAGGCGAACTGGCGACATCAACATCAGACAATATTTCCCATTTTCAAATAGAACAGGAAGCAGTGAAAATATTTAATTCCCTCAATCAAACACGGAATACACGACTGGTGCAACGCAAGAGACCGTTTTGGCAAGCACTTCGAAGCAGCAGTTATGTGGATACATGAATAGTATAGACGAATTAAGACCAAAGGATAATATCAACATCACTTTATTCCAAGTGATCCATTAGACCAACACAGAAAGAGAGAACTCCGTGCATGATAAAATGGGTATTGAAATTGAACTTTTGAAATGTGTGCTCAATCTCAAGGGGGTAAATACTTGAGTATTGATGCAACACTGAAAAATGAAATAAAAAGAATATCGCGGGGGAAAACCCGAGAGGTATCACTGAACACATGGACAATACAATACTGCAACGAAGAGGGAAAGTCGCATGAAACATCAGCGAATTCTTTAGCATGGCTAAACAAATATGCTGAGAACTTCATCATAACACAAAGGAAACCCATGCCTTAAACAAAACGTAGAAGAAAGAAGCAAACAGCACATTTGAATACAACTATTACATTCATTTATATTACATACAGCTAACGGCAGTATAATTCCTCATAACGATGTAACAAATCCAAGAAAAGAAAACATAAGATAACAATACACTAAGCCAGTTAGATGCGTTCTTTTCGGCGTTCATGCCAAAGATTGGCGCCGATTTCAATACTTTGATCGAGCATGTCAAAAGGCAGAATACAAAGCCCAGTACTTCACAGCCCTGCTTTCCTGTTGGATCAATACGTAATGTGTCTCTGCCGCTTAGTACTGCAACATTACCGCCCGGTGTGACATTCATGCTTAAACATCTCTTAGGTGATTTCCTTTATTTTCAAAGCTCCATGCTGGGGTGTAAACTCCCGAGAACTGGATATTAAAGTCTCGAGCAACCTCGTTTCAACCGAGATTTCGTATTCCACCTAATGTCATTGCGTATTCCCCAAGGGAATGTTAATGGTCTTGGCCATCCATTGAAGAGATTCCACACTACAAACGACCGCATAATTGATAATTATTTTTATGGTGTGTGGTTGATGAAGTATTATCGCTGCCACTGTTGATATATACTCATCAGAACAGAAAAGTAGGGTGTTATCAATTATATTCAGCTCCTCTTTAACTTCGACTCCAGGGAAATTGATGATCACCTCGCAGAACACAAAACATGTGAGAATTGCATATCAATGGTTACCATTTAGTGCTGGCCTAGAATACAGTGCACAACCTATGTAATGCATGGGTGCATGTTCCCTGTAATATGATACCAATTAATTTTAAGTAGCATTGATAGTGTTTGTCCAACATTGAAGATACTGTTGATAAAATATATATCAGCATGACGTTATAAAGTGGTGTCTCTTTCAAATTGCAGACAGAAATGGAATTATTACCCATACGGGCGAGGAGATCCCGTGTAATATCTTTTTGATATTTGCACAGTGTGCAATTTAGTGATTGGTGTTGATTGGTCAATCGTAATTTTGTGCATTTTCATTGGATGACGGAACTACTTTCACACTGCTACGTTCATTCATAATATTTCATCGATTCATTGATAAACAGAACGTGCTGTAATCTGATTCGGGTTTTTAAAACAGAACAAAAACAACACACACGATTTCGATTTTGATGTTAATTAAATGCTTTACCTCATTTACAATACAGCGTCATCGACATAACACATGTTTTGTAATACAAATATGTTTATAATTGATAACATTGCCTCATGTAAACAAACATGGTTACCCAGTTAACGCCAATCAAGGTCAATGACCTGGCCAAGGGGGTTGGAGACATCACTGGACACAACTACTAAATCCCTTCCATGTGTACGTTATAAACACCGAATATGGGGAAATGGAAGTTGCAAGGTACAGACAGAAAGTGTTGCCGGAGACAATCTCGAGCGCGTCGGGTTCTCATCAAAGCCCCCACCGGATTCAGAATGCCATAAATGACTTACTGCAAGATGATTGTTTTACACCCCAGTCGAAAACAAAGGTACTGACAGGTTTGTTCCTGTTTCTGATCATGACATTGGCTGCTAACGAAAACGAAAACACAATGAAAAAGACAAAATTGGACATGAATCGTGTTTATAGATTTCTCCGCGAGAGCCTGAATGACCCAAGACAGCTTGAAGATATTGCCCCCTATGAACTGAACACTATCCTATGCAAATCTTCCATACCGGCAAGGAAATCAGATGGTTCGGAGTATGAACCGTCTTCCCTTCGGGGAATAGAGGGTAGCGTTGAACGCTATTTGAAGCACCAAGGGTACTCGCATGTGTTAGCTGAATCAGTGCATTTCATGAAACTGAGAGAAACCTTGTCATCACAAGGTAAAGGAAACCTACCATTCCGTGCTGATCCTGTATCCGACACTGAATTACGGAAACTCCGTGAATGTGGCCAACTAGGCACTAGCACACCAGATTCCATTTTAAACACAATATGGTGGAAGAACACGGTTTATTTTGGTTTGAGATCTGCTACCCCGCACAGGCGTATGATGTAACACTGAAAGTTGATTCAGAGAACCGGGAATACCTCCAGTATATTGTGGTACGAGTGTGTATTTTCTGTATATCTTGTTATTAATTAAGTAATAATTATTATTGGGTCACAACATTTCGAGTTTTGAATATTAATTATGATGGGTCATATTTCGTTTTAATAGATGGTCAACACTTTTAGGATTCTGGTTTTCCGGAATTTATCTGCTCCTAGTTTTCGATGTTTACTTCCAGGAGACTTATTCGAGGGCATTCTACAGTGTTGATTGTCGTAAGTGCCCGAACTTTCGGGAAATGACTGTATATATATATATATATATATATATAAAGGCTGGTTGGCGTGTTGAGGGCGACACTCATTCATATTTGCTTGAGTTACATCACTGCCACGCTTGAAAACCCGTCAACGCCTTACCTACATTATCTGCTGTCACACCGATCGCTGTGTTGACATTCTGCATAGTTGATCTCGTACTGAGACTTTGGTGAGTTTGGTATATTGTATTTTGTGACCCATTGCCTTAGATTTTGTCACATCTCTATTGAATTTGTGATCAGCATTGTCATATTGACTTGTGACTTTGTATACATTGCTCTCGTCGCATAATTATACAGAATTTGAACGTTTATGGCTTGTCTTTGTTCTGTTTTGCTGGTTCACAGGGGATTTCTTAAATTGTTGTGACGGTAAATTCTTAACCGTAACAATTGAACGGCAGTCAAAAACCCTTCAGGGTGACCAGACTCGCGATCTTGCTCCTAAAGCATGGGCACAACCTGGGGATCCGTGTTGTCCTGTCGCTGTTTACAAGTCGTCCCGTGATTTGAGACCACTAAACTTCTCAAGCGATGACCATCCAGTCTATTTGGCTACAAACACCCAGTGTGGGGTACGAACCGAGAAAACTTGGTTTCAACATCAAGCGGTTGGCAGAAATAAATTGGGATCACTCATGAAAACTATGGCAAGTAAAGCAGGGCTTTCTAAAGATAAACGGTTGACAAACCATAGCGTCAGGTAACGTACGATTCAAACTCTTTCTGACAAAGGTGTTCCAGCTCACCAGATTATGCAAGTGTCGGGGCACAAAAACGTTCAGTCGATCAACAGTTACTCCACAATGAATGAAAAACAACACCAAAACATCAACAGACTTCTGTCTTCCAACTTCGACTCCACTACGTGTCACAGGCCTGTCTCTCCCTTGTCTAAATAATCCACTGCCTCAGTCAAATCAGTCAAGTTCCAAATGAATTCAGTTTCCATGCGGTTCATACTCTCTTGTCTGGTACAATTTACGGTGGAGTTTTCAGCTTCACTATTTCAAACGATTCTTCTTTCAGACATCCACTTGCATCTAAAAGGCATATTTTGCCTGTTGTCGACTCTGACTCGGACGAAGTTACTGTAGATTTATCGTTCCTGACAAGGACACTGACGCGAGTCAAAACTAGGTCACAGTACGTTTCCTCAAAATGTTGACTAACGTTGATAATTGTGAAACGTCTTCTTAGAAACAAGTTTTATCCGCGCATTAATACAAATCAGCTGGTGACGTTGTAAACACAGTGATGCGACACAGGCTTCAGAAGTGCTGATTTCTCAGTTTAATAACAGAATGGGTAATAAACAGAGTGATTACGGGAAATATGTCCTAAGTGAAATTAATGTTCAAGTCCCTCGCTAAAGCTCGGGACAGTGAAAATTAATTTCAATCGGGACATATTTCCCGTAATCACTCGTACTTCGTGGGTTATTCTCTAAGTGTTACAGTTTCAGTGGTTGCACATTCATGATTAAGCGTCGTTTGTATAATTTTAAACTCTGTACACCTCCACCACCTACCTTACTGCCGAGCATCTCATGGCTTCCTTTGTTTGAATCACAATGTTGGCTTGGTGTTCATTGATCATGTTTCCAGTAATGATAAACAGTTTTTGTGTCTGGGCCTGATTAAATACATTAGCAGGGTGCAGTTTTTTTCTTTCCTTTTTTTTTTTTTTTTAAAAAAAAAACCTGGTTATAATTATTTGAAGCCCATTTGATTAATAAAACATAGCGAAGATCTTGCTTTTGAAAAGAAAGAGCAGCCAGAACTTTTCTTTGGTTAATTTGATTTTGCCGTTACGTCTGTCATTGCTTGAGGCTATTCTTGGGAGACGAAAACAGTGAATGTACTGATGACTGACTTGACATTCTGGTTGTTACTGTCGAGCATTTCATTACATGGCATCGTCTTGTTTAAAGTGGGCTCACATTGAATCAGTCTTTCATGACTGTTTGAATTTGATTGTTTGAATTACCCATCTTGAGTTTTCGTAGAATTTTGTCACAAAAACAACTTCCATTTCCGTCGAAAGTGTTCATTTTGTCTATCCTGTGCACAATTTCGTCGCATGCCAAGGTCATGTAAAATTCAGTTCTGAATAACTTTGTGAGGACATAAGAAACTGAGATTCAGAACAGTCTGCCAAGAATTTCTCCCTGGGAAATCCCAGTCTTAACTTTTATGATAGATGTACGTGCTTCTGCGGTTAGATATTGCCAGTCATTTGCATGCGTATATTGTAGGATAGGCACATCCTTATCCGAACATGTGGTTTCATATCTGCTTAACAGTTACTCGAAAAACCCATGGATGCGTGCAATATTGTATAAGTAGGACTTGGACCTTTCCTATGATCACAAGGGAAGGGTTTCGTCGCAATATTTCCGAATATAAAATCACAGAGAGGTTCAGTGTTTCAGCTACTCTTTAAAAGTAACAATTCTTGTCGACAAAATGAAGTGACATAGCGCAAGCCATGTTAAAGAATGTCAGTAACTTCAGAGAACCCTATGTCCACATGTTAACTCTTCGATACTCCAAGATTCGCGGTCTTTCATCAAAGCTTCGCAGCCCCCGAGTCTTGGGGAATCGATATGCATGTTCTTTCATTTGCAGTGAGATTTTAATGATGCATGTTGAACCCAGGTCGATATCATTTAACTGTCTTTCTTTGTTCTCGTCACTCGTGTTTGATCTAAAGGTCATGGCCTGGAGTATGGCGTACGTAAGTAATGGTTTGCAGTCTACTGTGGAATGCGATGTGTTACCTTTGAGTCACAGATTCTAACTGTGGACAACGGACTCTCAGGAAGTGCCCTCAATTGAGACTGACAGAGGCGTTCTAGTCATGTTACAGTCTGCTGTGGAATGTGATGTGTTACCTCTATTTTTGAGTCTCAGGTTCTAACTGTTCCCACTGTGACCTGAAATGAGACCGACTGAAGTTCTCGCAATGAAATCTTCCTATCTCCTTGTGACAACTAGATCGTAGTCAGAAGTCATTTTAGTTGTGACAATATTCAGTAGCTTATATACCTTCATCCTCACTCTTTCTAAAGTGTAACCACTTTGATTGTCAAAATTCTTTCTTCTTGAAAACATTAATTAGTATTATCACTCTGAAGTATTCTTTTCTAAAACTGTCTACATGACAAATACTATTGGCGATGTCTCAAATCACTCTTTCTCACATATAAACTGGTCTGCATTTTCACGGTCGCCACGCGCTCTTGATAGCAGCATTCATTATTATTGTCTCCATTCACTTTAGTCCTTATTTACATGTTTACAATTACCGGAATGTTCTTTAGACTATATATAGATGTATAGATATTTTCGCTAACATTTTCATTGTCACAAATCTCTTCGGCCCAACATTATTCGCTTAGTTTTATTTTGTCATTTTCAAGATAGCGCTGTCGATAGTCATTTAACTTTCAAATCAATGTGATAATGCCTTAGTTACATACGTTGTCCTTTTCTTATCTTCTGCACACAACGCCCACCATCACGGGGAACTGTAAAGAAGCGAGATAACTGAGCTTCGCCTTCCAACCGAAGACCCTGTTTCAATTCCAAATGTCAGTCTAAAGGTCCTTGTGCGTGTGTTGAATATTGGAAACGACATTAAGAGCAAGATGTCAAAAATAATCATAAACACTTTGTTTTCTTTTGTAATTTAACCTTTTACTAGCATCAGCAACAGCAACAAAATGCCATGGCGATGCCTCTTTCACCTCGAGTTGATTATGCATCGCAGAACATGTCTTTTAGAGTCCCTGCAATAACCCCTGAAATACTCCCGGGCAGTGTAGTTATTTTGTTCTTGCAGGAGTTAAAAGGCAATAGCATCGTCCTCATTTCTTCTCAACGGCTGGCCATTGTATTTGATATCATCCTTGACCCGGCATTGGAACCCCTCGTTTAGGAAGTACAGTGGACTAGGAAATGTCCACAACATGAAATCTACCTGTGTGATCTATCAGTGATCAGGTCTATTATCAGCCCTCATAAACATACATCAGGAACTGTGGGGTGTAAGAAACCCCCTGTGAATCCAGCAAAACAGAACAAAGACAACTCTAAAACATTCAAATTTTGTATTATTAAGCAAGAGTGCAAGTTATACAAGGTCACAAGTCAATTTCACAATACAACACAAATGAGAAATCGAAGGCATTGGGTCACAAAATATATATATAACAAACTCACCAAAGTCTTAGTGCGAGAGAGAAAGTTATGCAGAATGTAACACAGCAAGCGGTCTAACGGCGGCTTTGAAGATTCAGGCGTTGGCAGTGATTGATGATGATGTATACTTCAGTAATGCGTGTCCCAAAACGGCAACTAGCATTTATATATACATTCAGTCATTTCCCGAAAGTTCGATCACTTACGGCCATCGCCAACACCGTAGAAAGCTCCAGAACTCGTGTTTTATATGTCCCTCAAAGGGACATAACTGCCTTAGAGGCGTGCCGCTTAAATAATTCCTTGCAGGAAATGTGACCTATAATAATTATTATTCAAAACACTGAACGTTGTAACCCAATAATAATTGTTACTTAATTAATAACAAAATATACAGAAAATACACACGCGTAACATATGTATAGTATGTACACAAAGCTACTGTGTTGTTTTTACCATAGATGAGCGAGAAAATTAAGTTACCTATGAGTAATGTTCATACATATTTGCATCGAGTGAATGACCATAGATGAATCCAGTATACAGGGATAGAAACTGGATAAAAAAGTATAGCAAATAGGCAGCTGGGATGTACAGTATGTTTAGATAAACACCATTGACAGGAGGAAATTAGTTATTGCACAGGCATTGGGAAGGAAAAAACACTGGTCCCTTCTGAGCTGAGACCGTTTTCTTGGGATAGCTTCCATCAGCCTTCGTTTACGAGAACTGCTGATATTCACGACTAAGAGTGAGTGAGTGAGTTTAGTTTTACGCCACACTCAGCAACCAGCACAACCAGCCTAGGTCAAACATGTTGCCATGGAAACGCCAAAAATATTTTATTCAGAATTCCAAAACTACCAAAATGCAATAACTTTCAATTATATACAAGAGGACATCACTCAAAGGACATTGACATGTCTTCCATGGCCCAAATGCACATGTTAATAGTGGAGATCTTTGGCTTTCATAGAACTGTTGTTTATTAGCAGTAAGTAATATTTTTTGCGACACTAATTTCTTTGACATACACCTTTGTACACTATTATTATTGCTGTTTTCTTTTCATTATCATTATATGATATTTATATAGCGCACATACCCATGCAACTATTGCTTGCTCGAGGCGCTGGTATTTGTTTTCCTCGATCAATGGATGTCCGTCTCAGCGTCACATCGTATTATCAATCTCAACTCCCTTGAGAATGTACAACTCTTGCTGCCACTAGGCGCACCGAGTTTATTATGGCTCTCTCATCCTAACGAGGTACCCGATTCACACCTGGGTGGACTGGGACACATAGACACAGTACTTTGTCCAAGTTAACTGCACGTCGCTGCACCCGCAACTAGGTGTATGCACGTATTCACGTGGCCACCATCTGGTCATAAACCAGCGGATTCGTGGGTTCTTTTAAGTGCCTAGGGTTGTGTACTGCTCAATAGGGGTTGTGACAACACGGAAAGTGTCTGCACACAAAGTAGACCCCAAGGTTTTTACACCCGGTCACAGGTGGACTCGATCCCGACACCTCAACCTCGGTGGATCACTAGCCTGGTGCCCACCGTTCCCCTCCCCCAATACTGTTTGTCGTCGTTGCTGCACGAGAAGTTCAATAGTAACGACATATTAACTGATGTTTTGGTTAATAAAATTACCGTGACAAAAGATGTAAGAAATCGCATTTTAGCCAGCAGAATTTAACACAGCGAAGTGTGAAATATCGACAGTAATACATTGAGCAAACAATGAGCATGTTACAATGCATCACAATGCAGATTTTTAGTACCATGCAACAGAGTCACAAATCTAAGGTGATGGGTCACAAACATGGAATATTAACTCACCAATCAATGAGTTTTGACAATCAGTGCGACCTGATATATTAAATGGAGTGGTCAGGAGCGAAATGTCAATCTTGAATGCAAGTCAGAGGATGTTGACAGACAGATTACAAAAACCAGTGTAATTGCGAGAGTTAGACCATGTCAAAAACCAGTCAAAAAGGCATGCCACTAAAGTACACACGTTTTTGTTTTTTTTTGCTTGAGGTGTAATTTACAGACTAAGTAGGGTTTTATACCACAGACACTATTGCAGCGGTGCTTTCTAGGTTTAAGATAATGATAATGGTCTTTTCATTCCATAGGGCCAGTTTGAAAATAGCTTTGTGGACCGTTGGGTTTCCATTAAAAAAATAAGCCAAACACTGACAACGATTTCAGTTCATGTATTGATCATGCATGGGGTTGCCGAAAATACGAAAGTCCTCTACAGTATGTAATGCCATCATAGTACTTCACAGCCGTGCAATTCTGTTAAATCAATACGCAACGTGTCTCAGCCGTTTAGTGCATAAAATATTACCACCTGGTGTGCTACATTCGCACATAAACATCTCTGAAGTGATTTCCTTTAGTTCCCAAGCTCCATGCTAGAGTGCTAACTCCCGAGAACTGGAGATTAAAGTCTCTAGAAACCACGTTTCAATCGAGATTTCATATTCCAGCTACTCTCAATGCATATTCCCCAATGAGTTGTTAATGGTGTATAAATAACCTTTCAAGAGATTCCATACTGCAAACGACCGCATAATTGGTAATTATTTTGATGTGGTGTGGTTGATGGAGAATGGTCTAGTCGCTTCGCTGAACAGACTGATATATACCAATCGAGTATTATCAATTATATTCATCTCCTTTCTGAGTTCGCCTCCTGGGAAATTTATGATAGTGTCTGTGCAGAGATGCAATTTAATGGTGATCACCTTGCAGAAAAAGTATGAGAATTGCATTTATTATGAAATATTAAATATTCATGTGAGTTCATATGGAGAGTGACATTGACTCCAGCTTGATAAATCTGTTCCATCATCAGCTGCTTTTGTCTGTAAAACAAAGGAGTTGTCTGTAGGAGGATAGTATCAAGCTTGTATATGTATGTAAAACAAAGGAGTTGTCTGTAGGAGGATAGTATCAAGCGTGTATATGTAAAACAAAGGAGTTGTCTGTAGGAGGATAGTATCAAGCTTGTATATCATTGTGTTGTTTGAAACCAAATAAAATGAGCATCAGTATCGAATCTACCAATACTCTACTCGAAAGAGGCGACTAACGGAATCGCTGGTCAGGATCGCTGACTTAGTTAACTCATGTCATCAGTTCCCAATTGCGGAGATCGATGTTCATGCTGTTGATCACTGGATTGTCTAGTCCAGACTCGATTATATACAGGCATATACCTGGAATATTGCTGTATGGGGCGTAAAACTAAACTCACTCATTCAGTCATTATCGATGGGACCAGCTAATGCAATCACAACGTTGGGTTCATGACATCAGGGCGGCGTTTATTGACATATTTTCAGTAATGAGTAATATTGAACGTTCCATGACGTTTGGAGACTAGTTTATGTTTTGTCTTGAGCCTAAGTAAACACACTAGCAGGGTGACATTTTGAAACTTGTTATTTCATGGTCATGGGTTTAATTAAATACAGTGAAGATATTGTTTCTTAAATATCAGTAGAATCTTTTCATTGCTTAACTTGATTTAGCCGTTATGACGCCTGGTTCTATCGTTGTTTGACAAAACCAGTGAATGTTCTGAGGATTACCTTGATATTCTTGTCGTTACTGCCGAGCATCTCACAACATGGCATCGTTTTGTTGTGAAGGGTTCATGATAAATCAGCCTTCCCTGACTGTGCAAATAACACGTTAGTTGTTTTACTTTGTGTAGATGGCTAAAGTCATTGGCTGGACTTTCGAGGCAGCTCGTCAGATTGTATTCATTGTTTGAATTACGCATTTGGAGCTTTAGTTTGGATATAACAGGACTTATATGAATATGTTCCTTGAAGTTTGACCATGGGCCCTAGTATGGTGATATATTATTTGCCGAAGCCATTTTCCCATATTTTTACTGGGAATACCTCTCTCATTGTTTATAGGGCTGCACGGTATCACTGGTATAGCGGTATATCATCATACGTATTTTTTTTTTTTTCTGAGAACCGGATAAATGAAATATATGTCAAATATATGAAATTTTAGTGCTTATCTTTATGGTTCAAGTTAAAATAAATCTACACATACTTTCATTCACAACATCTTTTCCTTCGTTATTCAATGACAAACCTGCACACAGTAATACTATCACTGTATAGAAAGAAAATAGAATCCACGACAATGCAACGTTATGTTAACACGTCTGTTATTTAGAACCGTAACTTGTATGTTTAGGGACTTATAATGTAGAAAATAGGATTGGCATGCACAATTATTGTCTCTCACTGTCACTGTCAAACACTCAAGGCCCAAAATATGGCACTAGAATAAACATGCCAGTACACAACCCGAATTGTTTATAATATCGATTGCGGATCTGGTTCTTTGTACAGATAGTGTTGTCATGTATTAATACTATTGCTGAGGAAGTCATTGAAAAACAAACACATTTTGTTGGAGGAGCTTTTTTGTATTTAGTAAATGATTATGTTTCGATCACATCATATTTTTTATCAATTTATGTCAATTTATGTACGTTCTCGTCAAACTTCATGCCAAAGATTGACGCCGAATTCAATACTTTGATCAGGCATACTGTTGTCGAACATGGCACCTGCTCTACAGAATACAATGCCAGAGTCCTTCACAACTCTGCTTTTCTGTTAGATCAATATATAATGTGTCCCTGCCTCTTAGTACTACAGTATTACCACCCGGTGTGACATTCACACTTAAACATCGCTAAGGCGATTCCCATTATTTCCCAAGCTCCATAGCAGGGTGTGAACTTCCGAGAACTAGATATAAAAGTCTCGAGCAACCTCGTTTCAACCGAGATTTCGTATTCCAGCTAATCTCATTGCGTATTCCCCCATGGGTTGTTAATGATGTATACCTATCCCTTCAAGAGATTCTACACTGCAAACGACCGCACAATTGATAATTATCTTGATTTGGTGTGGTTGATGGAGAATAATCTGTACTCTTCTCTGAAACTCTTGATATATATTCAGTGGAACAGCAAAGTAGGGTGTCATCAACGATATTCACCTCCTCTTCAAGTTTGACCCCTGGGAAATTCCGCCTCGCAGAACACATTCGTAGCATATGAGAATCGCATTATTATAGAATATTGTGTATTCATATCAGTTGAATACAATCCATCACAAACTACGTTCTTTCGTGAAAAGTGGATCGCTTAGGCTACATGAAGACAGTATAAAACATGTTGGTTTTGAAAAAAGTCATAACCTTGCATTGCATTTGGTTAATCTGATTTTGTCGTTACTACTGTCACTGCTTGAGTCTGTTGGTGTGTGACAAACAACACAAAATTGTTGTGCTGAATATCGATTATGCTGAGTATG
Organism: Haliotis asinina; assembly: GCF_037392515.1. Taxonomy (NCBI): domain Eukaryota; kingdom Metazoa; phylum Mollusca; class Gastropoda; order Lepetellida; family Haliotidae; genus Haliotis; species Haliotis asinina. The sequence goes on along the minus strand of NC_090290.1, from coordinate 6,986,565 downwards.
ATGACATGACATCGAATTGTTTTGAATGGGTTCACATTGTATCAGCCTTTCATGACTGTTTCAACTTCACTGTTTGAATTACCCGTCTTGGATTTCGTGTTGACATTACGGGTATCATGCGAGGGTGTTCCTTCCATTCTGAAGCCTTACAAAAGAACTCGTTCCATTTCCGTCGAGAATGTTGATTTTGCCTATCCTGTACACATCAACCTTGCATGCCAAGTTTATTGAAAATTCCATTCTGATTAACTTGGTAAGCATATACGATTCAGGGCAATCTACCAAGAATGAACGCAAATGCTTTTCCCGGTGAAATCCCTGTCTTGACTGTTATGTTTGGTGTACGTGTCTCTGCAATTATACATTGCCAGTCATTCGAATGCGTTCAATGTGGGATTGGTATTTCCTCATCCGAAAACATGGTTTCATCACGGAGAGGTTCAATTATGGTTGCCGTGTTGAGGGCGACACTCACACTCATTCATATTTGCTGGAGTTACCGCCACGCTTGAAATCCCGTCAACGCCTAACCTACATTATCTGCTGTCACACCGATCGCTGTGTTAACATTCGGCATAGCTGATTAACTCTCGTACCAAGACTTTGGTGAGTTTGCTACTTTATATATTTTGTGACCCATTTTGTCTCTCTTGAAACTGTATTTGTAATCAGCATTGTTATATGGACTTGTGACTTTGTATACCTTGCTCTCGTTGTATAACAATACAGAATTTGAACGTAAACGACTTGTCATTGTTCTGTTTTGCTGGTTCAATTGTTATCACAGTAAATTCTTAACCGTAACACTATTTATCACTTTCCAATTCCAAGTCCAGTTTCAAATGCGTAACAATTCTTTTTGTCAAAATGAAGTGATATAGCGCTGCCTTGTTAAAGAATGAATGTCAATGACTTGAGAGAACTATATGTTCACAAGATAGCTATAGCTCTTTGATGCTCCACGACTTAATTTCTGAAATGATTAGCGAGTGGTCTTTGAATACGTTTTCCAATATTCAACAAATGCACTAGAACGTTTAGACCCATGTGCGGAATTTCAACAGGGTCTTTGGTTGCAAGACGAAGTTAAGCTACCCGGCTTCCCAACAGTTCCCCATGAAGGTGCGCGTGGTATGCAATGCATACGAAAACAACTAGTTGTACGTCTGAGCCATTCTCACATTGATTTGAACCTTGACTGAGTATCGACAGAGCTGTTTTGAAAATGGCAAAGGTTGAGGAACAATTTGCTGATGTGTTTTTGTATGTTTGATATGTTTGCAAAAATGAATAAGAGTATATCGGTAGTGTTAAAAATGTAAATGAAGCCTTAAAGGGGTGAAGACAATAATATGTTGATTACTGTTGCTAACAAGAGCGCGTTGCGACTGAAATAGTGATTTGTGACATCGTCATTTGTCATGTTGACAGTTTCAAAATAAGAATACTACAGAGTGATGATATTAATGAATATTATGCTTAAGAAATTTACACGAACAAATTTTAATCACGTTTACCATTAACCCCTGGATGCCGAGTTTTTTTTTCCAGGCGCACATTTTCGTAAGGTTTGAAAAGTGAACGTTGTGCGCGATTTGCGCTCACGTGGTCCTGGATCTGCGTACGGCTAGAAAATTGCACAGAAATGTAGAATATTTTAGTTCCTATCCGTTGGTTTAAATATAACTGCGACTACCTCAGGGGTTTGAGAAATAGAAACTGGTGAATGGTGTTTTATATCTTGCACAAATAAAAGCACCCTGCTACGACTTTTTAAAATTTTTCATCTTTACGGAAAGTGTGAGCGAAGATAATACATCTTGATATCTGAACGACATAAGTGTATATGAAATGTATGTATGTGCTAATGCATAACGTCATACTCACAAAATAAAAAATGACCTGCAATAAATCTTAAAAAAAAGGATATTCTTCTATGACGTCAAACGTCGAAAGAGAGGTCATGCACGTTTAAAGATAAGGGGGCATTACTCCGCTGTGCTTTACATTAGGTCAGTGTAACTCAGATCACATAGAAAGAATTTGCTGTGGATATGGACACAAGGAACCAAACTATTCCAATACAGAGTTCCCTAATGTAAGAGGATATTTTGGTAGTTTCACAATTTGTTAGAAAGGGTGCCGATGTACTACATCAGAAATCATTTAATAGCGATTTGGATGGTTTTATCCGATCCATAATTTAGTTCTTAGATTCCCATATTCTCCTGTTTGTGTAGATTAATTTTGCATCATTATTAACGGAGTAACAGCCACATTTTCAAATGTAATGAAATAACTGAAAATAATGCGACATTTTAGTTGACGTCATGGCATGCTTTGTGCATTTTGTGACGTCAGAAAAAGACGACACTGGTTTGCTGATTGGTATATATCTAACCTATTTTCCACTCAATGTGTAAAAGATCACAACAATGTTTAGACAAACCATAAAACGAATGGTTTTACCACTGAAATAGTGTCCTGAATATATCAACAATTACACGGTTTTACTACGTATCTTATTGTGAGCAACACGCGCACCTGTCTGGCATCAATTTAGCGTAAATGAAAATTTCACAACATCCTAAATATTAATTGAATATTCATTTAGGAAATATGCTCTTATGATTATGTAATTATTTCACTTCAGAAGTATGCAATGAAAGGTACAAAGAGATCGCTTTTTCAGTACGGAACTATTAGAATATGGATTTGTCAAAATTAAGACATGACCTGGTTTATATATTTTTAACAATTTTCGTATAAATATTGTTTGAGTTAGATATTCTGCCACCAGATATGTTTTAATTGAATTTGAATTGACTTTATTATTTAACAATGATAATAAATCATAAAACGTTTTTGACAAACTCGCACCTGGTCAATCAATACTCATAATTGTTGTGTCCATAAAAACGACACAAACCAATGCAATGAACAAGACATTTCCTTTAAATATGTGTGCCTCTACATTTCATAAAATATATAAATTATTTTCATTTATATTATCGGTTTTACTTATGAGTTGGAATTTAATCGCTGTTTATTAACCTGTGCATATGAAACTGCAATATCTATCCCAATGTATTGAATATTGTACATCAAAGTTAACTAAAGTACATGTTGCAGTAATGGCTACGTGTGATCATCCAACACTTCTGTGGAGGCCTGAAATGTGGTATAATACACTTACTGAGACAATTTTCCATGTAAATATTATTCAAACAATCAAAAACTTTCAATGAATATAAACGTATACCTTACATATCATGTGGTGTTGAACATGGATATATGTAGATACTGAAATCAGTTTCATTAAAAAATATCTGAACGATACACAATACTGAAAATGCAATCTGAATGATGTGGCCATTGTGTTTACTCTTGTTCAACAGACCTTCCCCTCAAAGAAATTGCCAAATATATGCAACAATGTTGACGTGTAACATCACTACCGATAACCGATTTCTTTCAAAATGGCTTGCGGCTTCGCTGACAAGGGTACACAGAATTTTATGAGGACTCTTTCCTTGATTCAGTGATCTTTTGTACATAAATGTGAGATGTAATTATAAGTAATCAGAATTATTTAGACTATCTGTGTATTGTTATATGCTTTTATCGTTTTCGTTGTAAATGACAGAAGAAGCCAGAAATGCAGACAAGTACCGTTGTCGTTCTGAGTCATTTTGCGTCAGTCGTGGCGTCATGCTTCATTAAAAGTTTTACAGTTTCTTATGAATTATCAAATGGTTGCATTTTATCTATTTTTAATTTGCTATTTCTTGCTATGATATTCTTCCCCTGAATATCCTAAGCGTATGGAGCCATTGTAAGCAATGATTAGACGGCTGGATACATAGTGTAAAAATCGGAATTTTTCGTTGGTTGCATTTCAAACAAGCGCTGTCTTTCGAACACAGCGTTCGTTTTCATACCAAGTATATTTCGTTTCGTTTTATCTAGACAGTTGGTATTGGTGACAAAGACCATTTGTAATTTGATTCTAAGATGTTTGGGGAATTCAATGATGCATTTGTCGCAGCTGACTATGAAATATACATGATATAATACGCGTCTCAATACCGGCCTTCTCAAAACGTGATTTTGTAAACACTATCCACTATCGGCTTTCGTGTAAGTGTATTTTCGAAAACGTCCCAACCGATTCTGGGTTCATCGGCGACGTTTTAGAATTATCATTACTGGTAACATGGAAACTTGATATCAGTATTCATTAATATGCTATTTTTTAAATTCAGTACTCTCGGTAATTAGCCGATTTTCACATTTCAAAGCGTACAGTAAACAACACTCTGAATCGCGATTTTGTATAGTGTGAAAAATGGCGACATTTACGATGAAGCCTATTTTGAAAGGCAATTTAATCACTTTAGCTTGGTCTGAGATAATCAGGTATCAGGAAACGGGGAATTTCCTGCAGAATTCAAAACTGTGACACAACCAAGGTTAGGATACACTTCAATGTGGGATCGACGTCGGGTATCTACGTCTAAAACCCTTTCATAATTATCCAACCTATTTTCAACGTTCACATCATCAACGTTGAAACAACGTTTATGTGCCCACTGGGGTGGTATATTTAGAATTGTATTGGACTTCAAAGTGAGGGGTGGAGATCTGGTTGTCACAAGCGAATAAGAAGTCGCTTCGCAAAATTTCATTGCAACCACCTCTGTCAAACTCATTTCGGGTCACTTACGGAAAGTGAGAATCTGTGACACAAAATCAGATGACACAGTAGACTTCAAGTCATTACTTACGTATGACATCCCCCAGGTAATAACCTTTTAGATCAAGCACGAGTGACAAGAACAAAGAAAGTCAGATGATATCGGCCTGGGTTCAACAAGCGTCATTAAAATCTCACAACAGGTGAAAGAACAGGTATACTGATTACTCCAAGTGTCGAAGGTAACACAGCTTTTGATGAAAGTCATAAACACGTACGAAAATAATGTTTCTCATAGCTTAACCTTTTACTGGCTTCAGCAACAGCATGGCATGGCGACGCCTCTTTCACCCCGAGTTCATTATGCACCACAGAGTATCTCTTCTACAGTCTCTAGCAGTGAAATTAGGCCCTATTTTTATTTTGTTCTTGCTGGAGTTAAAAGGCAATAGCCATGTCCTCGTTTCTTCTCAACGGCTGGCCATTGTATTTGATATCGTCCTTGACCTGGCATTGGAACCCCTCGTTTAGGAAGTGCAGTGGACTAGGAAATGTCCACAACATGAAATCTACATGTCGATAATATATGTCAGAGATCAGGTCTATTCTGAGCCCTCATAATCATAGATCAGGAACTGTAGGATGGAAGGGACGCCTCGTTAAGTACTCTATTGTGATTGTAGTTAAGGAGATACGATAAGAAAACGAACTAATGTCCTTTTGACCTTTGATATCATCCTCCGAACAGTGAATCACCAATCATGAGAAAGGTCAAGGTGAAGGTCAACGTGGTGAATAATGGATAGAAATTCAGCTCACACCACGTTTATGTTAATATTGTAGTGTTAATGTGACGGGAGAAACTTGACGTAGGTGTATTCATTACATCTCTGCCAAAGTAAAACACATTTTTCCGGAACATGTGGTAGCATCACAACTTAATGATTCGGAAACATAGGCATACTAACGGTATTGTGCAAGGAGTTCAGTGGACTTCAAATGCATTTGTCTGTGATCATGTAGAGTGTTTCATATGTCCATGCCAGTACTCCGAATCTGAAATCGCAGAGAGGCTCAAGTTTAGTGAGCATGGATCGCCTAAGATTCCTTCATTTTGAAATGGTGAAGGTTAACGATTCTTGTCTGAAACACCATGTGACATACCATAGGACATGTTAAAAATTGTCAATGACTTCAGAGCGTTCTGTGTCCACGTGGTAGCTCTTTGATACTCCAGGATTCACAGTCTTTCACATCAAATGTTTTGCAGCCTGCCTCCTTTGGTGATCAATATGCATGTTCTTATACTTTCTGTGAGATTTTAATGATGCATGTGGAAAATGGGTCGATATCATTTAACTGTCTTACTTTGTTCTCGTCACTCGTATTTGATCAAAAGGCCATCACTCGGGGACGCCATAGATAAAGCAATGACTTGGCGTCTACAACAACATTTGATGTGTAACCTCAAAATCGTGGCTCACGTGCACTGTGCTAGTTGGAGTTACCTGCAGTGCGCTCAACTGTGGCTGATGGAGGTGGTATTGATGCTGTTAGGTGTGTGACCTTTCATCTGGGCACACACTAAAAGCACTATTTTTATGATGTTCCCCAGCATTGTGCAATGTGTTTGGGGTTTAACCAGCGGGGAAAAGTAAAACAGTGAATCATTGATTGATGGCGGCCATTTTGGACGTCATCTTGAATTGTTCGGAGAGTGGGCCCCCAAAATTCATTTTTAATATAACAGCTCTGTATTCGTCTTCGTGATTTCGTTGTGATTACTTTTTCTTAGTAGTAAAATTCACCAACACTTTCACCGCTCTTTCTTTATGGTAATATCCTTCAAAATCATATTTTTTTCATTCACTAACCTTTCGTTTCAACACAACAGATCTCTGATTCATTTTGCTGTCACGAACATCCTCAAATTTCATTTTTATTCTATTTTTCTCATTGTCAACGAATCTTCTCGATATTCGTTTTCTGTGTAGGATAAAGTCCTAAATCCGTATATTAGTTTCACATCTGATGCTGCCACCCATGAAGAGCCACCTCCTCGTGGTGGGTGCTGGGTAACGCTAAGTGCTCTTCTCCCGTGTGGACCCGGGACAGAATGTGTTCACAGCACCCCATTGCTTGTCGTAAGAGGCGACTAAATTGGGCAACCTGTTTGCCGTGGGTTGCGTCCCGTGTCGGTGGAGGACGGGATCCTGGTGGTTGAGGGCAGATGGGCTTTTAACTGCGTTTCATTTGCCCAACACACCACTTCGGCCCTTACTTCACCTAGACGGGTGGTTGAATGGGCCCGATTCAACCAATCGGCTGGTCATGCCAAGCCCTGTGCATGAACTGTGTATGTGTCTTTGGCACAGATTTGATTTGAAATTGTTTTGAATTTCGGCTTTGGCACTACTGGTGATCTGTAAGTTTTGATTGTGAATTCTAATATGAACTTTGCCTAGAGTCTTATGCCAGAAGGCGATGGCTCATGGGCCAATCTGGTAGTTTAATTATTTATAATTCTTCTACTGGAGTATATCATCCGGGTATCCTTGGTGCTGCAAGCTGGAGGCCCGCTTGCTTTAGCATTGTCCTTGTGATACTCCGTGGTGGGTGGGGAGCTCGGATGATGAACAATATGACACCAACCATGGCTTATGAAGTACCCCACAAAAAAACAAAGCGTCCACTTGAAATTGATCCTGTTGATACTGACCACAGACCGTCTCTATCGATTGAGTATTGGCCACGTTTCCTTGTTATTGAGACTCCGGACAAGACCCCATTAAAGCTGAACCCTTTTGCAGTATCTAAAGGCATTCAAGGTATTGCTGGGGATGTTAAGAACATTCGGCGCTTACGTTCGGGTGCGCTACTAGTTGAGTGCAGCAAGAAACATCAAGCATCCAATCTGATGAGTATTGAATCTTTTGTGGGCATTCCGGTCACGGTCTCTGCTCACAAGACCTTGAACACTAGTAAAGGTATCATCAGAGATCGTGATCGATTGTTTGCTGACATGACCGAACTTGATATAGCATGTGAAATGGAAGATCAAGGTGTGCTATATGTGAAGCGCTTTTCCACCCGAAAAAACAATGAAACATTTCAAACTAATACCTATCTGTTTACTTTTTCATGTCCAAATGCCCCTAGATCAGTGAAGGCAGGCTATTGTAACATAGAAGTTGATATCTACATCCCCAACCCGCTCAGGTGTTTCAAATGCCAGAAATATGGACATGGCGTGAATACTTGCACATTGTCTGTTGTGTGTGCTCACTGTGGTGAGAAAACACACACAACAGAAGATTGTGACAATGATTTTAAAAAATGCACCAACTGTTCAGGCAACCATTCATCTTCTTCGAACCAGTGTCCTATTTGGAAAGAACAAATGGAGATAAACAGAATAAAGTTTACTCAAAATATCTCCTTTTCTGAGGCAAAAAAACTGGTTAAAAGGTCTGATCTTCCAGAAAGTTACGCTACAGTAGCAAAAACATCATCGGAGTCTACCTCAAAAATAACAAAATCATCCACAGGATGCCAAACTACCTCGCCTTGGATAAATTGCGATTGTCCACAGCTGTTATACCCTGCTATGTCATCTCAGACTGAGGAATCACTTCCTAGTACATCAAAGTCGTCTTCTGATCACAAATCATCATCATCTCAGTCACACTCGAAATCTCAATCGACAGCTGATAATCAACAAACTGTGAAAGGTAAACCGAAGTCTAAGCCTGATGCTTCAAAATAACAAAGTGGCAGAGCTCCTAAAGGGTCACAAAATAAAATTCAGTTGTTTAATAGATATGGGTCTCTTGAAGACATGGACGTTTCTGAAAACGTCTATTCTAGGGCACATAGCTTGTCGCCCTCCAAAAGAGTGCGGGGTAGATCCCCAATAAATCCCCCGAAAAGAGAGTTTATTCCAATAATATTGTACAGTGGAACTGCAGAGGACTGAGGACTAATTTACATGAATTACAGCTATTAGTCCAGGATTTTACACCTTCAGCGATATGTCTCCAAGAGACATATTTAAAACAAACAGATACATTTGACCTTCGTCATTTTAATGCATATCATTCTTTTTCACCTCCGGGTGATAGAGCCACTGGTGGGTCATCCGTTCTAGTCAGACAAAACGTTATTCAAAGTCCTGTTTCACTAAATACTAATATGCAGGCTGTTGCTGTGAGACTTACTTTACATGTAGCGTTTACGCTATGCTCGCTCTATATTTCGCCGTCTTCGACGTTTGCCAAAACTGATCTGCAAGCTCTCTATGACCAACTCCCGAAACCCTGTATTATAATGGGAGATTTAAATGGGCACAACCCACTCTGGGATAGTGTAGCTACAAACACTAAAGGTAAGTTATTGGAGGATTTTTGTTCTGACAATGATTTATGTATTTATAATGATGGTTCCAACACATATTTACACCCTGGTACAGGGATCTATTCTCCTCTTGACTTGTTACTCACAAATTCAGAACTACACAATGAATTCGAATGGTCAGTCCACGATGACCTCTGTGGAAGTGACCATTTTCCTACTATCTTAAAAGCTGTAACTCCATCCGATGTTCCTCCATCATCAAGACGAAATTTTAAAAAGGCTAACTGGGCTTTATATGAAACACTGTGTGCTGAAAAACTTAAACCTGAACGTTTTATTGACGTTCCTGATGCTATTAAATCTTTTTCTGATGAATTGAATTCCATAGCTGATGAGTGTATACCAAATTCCTCTGTAGTTCCACACATAAGAAAACCATGGTACAACGATGAGTGCAAACAGGCTAGGAAGGCAAGGAAGAAAGCTGAACATTATTTCCGTCGCCAAGGTATGGAACATGGTCCAGAAAATCAAAGGTAAAGGTACTAAATCTACTGTCCATCATCTTAAACATGGAGATCAATTGCTTACTGATAAATCAGATATTGCTAATAAACTAGGTGAAACCCTTGCTAAACACTCTTCCTCTTCAAATTATGTACCAAAATTCCAGCAATATCAAAAACAAGAAGAAAAGAAAACTATTAATTTCAATTCTGATAATGGTGAAGATTATAATGAAACGTTTCCTATTCATGAACTCCATACTGCTCTTGATCAAGCTCATGACACTGCTACTGGAGCTGATAACATACATTATCAACTCCTGAAGCACTTACCAGAATCCTGCCTAGAAACTCTTCTCAATATTTTTGATGATATTTGGACGTCGGGTAACTTTCCTCCGTCATGGCGTGACGCCATAGTAGTACCAATACCTAAACCTGGACGTGATCATACGGATCCGTCAAATTATCGACCTATTTCACTAACTAGCTGTGTTTGCAAGACCATGGAACGCATGGTAAATAATCGACTTGTTTGGTACTTGGAAACAAATAATCTTATCACAGATATACAGTGTGGTTTCCGTAAAAACAGAAGTACTGTCGATCACTTGGTGCGACAGGAATCATTTGCTAAAAACGCACTAATTAATAAACAACATGCTGTGTCTATCTTTTTTGATCTTGAAAAAGCATATGACACAACCTGGAAACATGGTATTTTGAGGGATTTACATGACTTTGGTTTGCGAGGTCGTTTGCCTCAATTTATTGCCAACTTTTTAAATGACAGACAATTCCAGGTCCGTGTGGGTTCTACCCTGTCTGATCATTACAATCAGGATCAGGGTGTTCCACAAGGCAGTATTTTATCTGTCACTCTTTTTAGCATCAAGATCAACAGTTTATCAAAAGTTTTAAACGATTCAATTGATGGATCGCTTTTCGTGGATGATTTTAATATTTCTTGCCCAGGTAAAAATATGCATACTATTGAACGGCAACTGCAGTTGTGTTTAAACAAAATAAATAAATGGTGTCTTGAAAACGGCTTCAAATTTTCGAAGTCCAAAACTAATTGTATACATTTTTGCAGAACATATAAGCCACATAAGGACCCAGAACTATCTCTAGATGGCACTCCCATCAAAGTTGTAAAGGAGGCCAAGTTCTTGGGATTAATTTTTGACTCACATTTAACGTTTCCACCACATATCAAATCCCTCAAAACTAAATGCCTGAAGGCACTTGACTTGTTGAAAGTCGTTTCAAATTCTACATGGGGAGGGGACCAAGCTACCCTCCTGCAACTTTATCGATCACTGATCCGGTCAAAACTTGATTATGGCTCCATTGCATATGGTGGAGCCTGTAAAAGCAACCTGAAACTTTTAGATTCTGTTCACCATCAAGGTCTAAGACTTTGTCTTGGCTCCTTTCGAACTTCACCTGTTGACAGCCTGTACGTTGAGGCCGATGAGCCATCTCTTGAGCAGCGACGTATCAAATTAGCTTTACAGTATGTAACAAAATTATATTCCAGTGAGTCAAACCCTGCATATAACTGTGTTTTCAGTCCTCTGTGTGAGGACTTATACAATATGAAATCTTCGCTTGTACCGCCTCTTGGTTTAAGAATTAAACCATTTCTTGCTGCTGCCGGAATTGAGCTGGAAAATATAGCTCCTTCCCGTCTTCTCTCTTCTCCTCCTTGGCAGTTGGTTAGGCCCCAAGTGGACCTAACACCGACCACATTTAAAAAATCAGAAACTAATGAATTACAGTATAAACAAGAATATAATGAATTAAAACATAAATATAGCAGTTATAAATCCTTATTTACAGATGGGTCCAGGGACGGTGGCGCAGTAGCTTGTGCCACTGTCATTGGATCCAGAACAATATCTTCTAGATTACCAGACAACAGTTCTATTTTTACCGCTGAGGCTAACGCCATATTAACAGCTCTTAAATATATTCAAAGACGCCATAAACATAAACAATATATAATCTATTCCGACTCTCTTTCTTGCCTTCAGGCGATTAAAAATCTTTCTTGTAAACATCCACTTTTAATTGAAATTATTGAATTATATAATGATCTTGCTACTGGCCAGTACGACATCGTCTTCTGTTGGTTACCCAGCCACGTTGGCATTTCCGGTAACGCAATGGCCGATCTTGCTGCTAAGGCAGCACTCAACAAATCTGTGACACCACTTCGTATTCCTTACAGTGACTACAAAGCTAGCATTAGAGCTTACACTCGTGATCTGATGCAGAAGAAGTGGGACACTCAAGTAGGTATAAATAAACTACATGAAATAAAACCCTACATTGGTTATACATACTTGGGTTGTCAGTCCAGATTTGAAGAAGTCATTTTGCGACGATGTCGTATTGGCCATACAAGATACACTCATGCATACCTTTTAAAAGGTGAGGATCCTCCGTTTTGTATCCCTTGTGATGAGAGAGTCACGGTCAAGCATATTCTGCTTAACTGTGTTGAATTCTCCATCACAAGGGATAAATTTTTCAATGTCAAAACTATCAAGGACCTTTTTAGCACTGTTAGTTGTCATTTAATCATTGGTTTTTTAAACGAAATTGATTTTTTGGTTGAATTTTGAAAATTATGTTGTGTAAATAGATGCATTTTAATGATTGGTAGTTTGAATTAGTAGCTTGAATTGTTGGTGGCTGTACCCTCAAAGGGGGTTGAAGTATTGTAAAATTATTGTCCTCCTGAGAGGGTACGTAAGTCCACAAACATTCACAGTAAATTTAAGTCTACCAGAATTTTAATCGTAGCATTCATGTTCTTTTAATTTCGGCTAACTTTTCATACAATCGCTAGCAGCTGAAGGGATGGTGTAAATCCAACTGGGGACCATGCAGGTAGCAAAGGTACTGTAAGTCCCCATGGTTCCTAGTGTGGTGATCTACCTTCTGTTGTTGGCGATCTATAGTCTGTTTTTATATTGTATTGTCTAAATAGTGCTATTAGTTTTAACTTTCCATGCTAGTTTTAATTGAAATTGTGATATTCTAGTCGTTTTACTGTCCTTCGTTGACGGGTTTTTATGATTCATATATGCTCTTTTTCATTGTTGAATGTTCTCGTCACGATATGGCTGAGATATTGCCGATGTGACGTTAAGTATTAACTCACACACTCACACACATCTGATGCTAGTTCAAGTTAAAACACACACACACTCACAAAACCATTGTATTTACGTGTGTAACTAATGTACAATGATACTGGACATGAAGGCATGTTCTGTGGCAAGTTGAAAATGAGAAATCTATTTTTGAGAGGGTCAAAATTCATCTGACAGTGAACTTAGCTATAGTCAGGAAATTTGATAATAAACTGGCCCCCAACGCGTTCGATTTCTATACCAGCCGGGATGGTGGTTACAGCGTTTTACACCGAAGACCTGAGCTGGCTTCCCCACACAGGTACACTTTGTACATTTTGTTGCTGGAATATTGCGTAATAGGCGCAAAACTATACTCAGTCTCTCTATGCCAGCCATTCTCTCCGAGCGACCGCTGCACGACTTTTAAATTCGTTGCTTGAAGAACAGGTGATCTGCAAAATCACCAGCTGTCTCTTGCTATATGGTATGTATTCTATATTGATATCGTATATGTTACTTAACCCCCATTGTTTGAAGCAGCCTTGTCGTTTGTGTTAAGGACTGATAATGTCATGGCGTGTCTGTACCTAGGACGTCACAAATGTACATGCAGAAAAAGGCGTGCCAGAAAGGATGGAAACAACAGAGCACAGGCTAATGAATTAATAGCTTTGTCGTGCATGTGTTTTTCGAATAACTGTCTGTTCCTTTCTCCGCACACCTTCCTCGTAACAGACAGTGAATTGTGTCAATATTTTAAGGCTAATTTGTTAAAGAAACTTTTTCATTTTTAGGACTAAACTTTCCTCACACTTCACAGAGTTGGTCTGATTATTAAGCATGATTAGCTTTTCATTGAGTATTTTATGCTTGAGTGTTCCATATTTATCTTTATGTTTGCGAGTTAGAGTGTAATTCATCGCATCGCTTTTGAGCAAAACGGATTATAATGTCGTATACTTTAAATTATTATTGTTCATGAAAACAATGAAATTATTGCAAGTTTATTACTTGATTATTTGTGTTATGCATGTATATTAATAATGCATCAGAATATTTATGAATGCCAGTAAACGAACAAAACATTAAAAAACACTGGTGAAGACACGTACTGTATTTTGGATTTTCATCAAATGTATTGTCAAATCGTCAGTGTTTTAGCAATATCGTGACGGCAAAGCCTATACACCAATAAAAAATATGAAATTTATTTAAGGTTATAAAATCATGCCACAAAACGACAGTACACCAACTAGCTTTTTTCTAAAACTAGTTACTAAGCATGCAAAATAGTAAACTGTTAAAGTGACAACATAAAAGTGGGCTATACATCGCCAACAACCGAAGGTAGGTCACAATATCAGGAACAAGGCGACTTAAAGTGCCTTTGCTACCTGCATGAATCTTAGGCATAAAAAATGATATTTATTTAGATACTTGGTTCGAAGTTCAGATCATTAATATTGGTTATTAAGGTGTAATTACAGACACATTATGACAGGATTTAAAAGAGCATTAAAAAAGTTGTCCCTGATTTCCTCTGATTTCTTTACTTGGTAGTGATGTAGCTTCTCTCCCCTGTAGTTAGCTATCACATTGTCATTTTCTTTTTTAAGAATCAGTTTATCTTTGTGTAGTGGCTAATAGTGGCTTTTGCCACTGACAGCACTTCTCAAACACGACAGACATCCCTCAACTGCTGGTTGCAGACATGAAACGTCAAGATCTACGTTTTGGAATACCAAACTCACTCAGTTCAGTAAACCTGGGGATCACATCCATCATCACATGAAGCAAGAAAATGAACTTGTAATCTGTGAGGTTGGCTAGTTGTTCCTCTTCCTTTGAGCTCTTCTTGTCAATCTTTTTGAAATATCTCACTAGAGACTTCCATGTCCTTTACAGTGAAAAGTGTACTTAGCAAACCGCCTGATCTCGTGAACTTCATTTACTTTTATTTTGGGGGTTATCCAAATTGAATAATTTCTGTACCACGGCAAGTTCTGCAACTCTGCATGGTGATTTCTTAAAATAATAAAATACGTCTGTGAGAGTTTTCTGAAACACTTTCCCAACATATTTCACTTCGTCAGCTGCCTTTGATGTGCACAGGTTAAGTCTGTGTGCCACACAATGAACATTTACAACATGTGGACTATCATCCTGCAGGAGTTTGGCCACTCCAGATTTCCTACCAGTCATCACTGATGCTCCGTCTGTGCAAAGTGCAATGATGTCACTCATTTCAATAAATTCTTTCATGTGTTTGTAAATGACTTGTGCAGTTGCTCGTGAACCCTTTAATTCGATGTTTCCAAGAAAAATAGTTTCTTGTTGCATGTTTTCAAACATCATTCTTCCATAGACAACAAGTTTTTTTGTCACATTAATGTCTGTACTCTCATCTGTCAAAACAGATTTAAACACTGATGACCTAAGTTTCATGTCAATATCTTCTGTAATAACATCCACAAATGCATCCTGAAACTGATCATGATCAGCAGTTTCCCTTGAGGTATATGTTGCATTTTTACCAACACCTAATGACAAAATATCTTCACATACTTGAAGTTTACACAATGATACACGAGAAGGGTACTTGGAACTTGCAACACCTTCCTTGCACAGCCAATATGCACAACACATTGCGGCAACGATACTTGCTGATTTTTGAGAAATTGCCGTTTCTGTCACTGTAACGAAGTCATTTCGTTGAAGCAAGTTCTTTTCAGCAGTCTTATGGTCAAGCAATTTCTCATGTCTAGTCAAAGTCGACGATCTATAATTCTTGCAAGATGTCGTCACTGTATTACGAAAGTTACAGCTTTTACAAAGTTTGCAACCATGCACAACACATTGCGGCAACGATACTTGCTGATTTTTGAGAAATTGCCGTTTCTGTCACTGTAACAAAGTCATTTCGTTGAAGCAAGTTCTTTTCAGCAGTCTTATGGTCAAGCAATTTCTCATGTCTAGTCAAAGTCGACGATCTATAATTCTTGCAAGATGTCGTCACTGTATTACGAAAGTTACAGCTTTTACAAAGTTTGCAACTCATTATTCCACTTGCCTCTTCATACTCAAGTCAATCATATTTCTTTAGCCACTTGTTCCGAAATTTGAGCTCAAATTTTCGTTTTACGGTCTGTTTAAGATTTTCTTCGCAACTGTCACTTTCGTCAGAATTAACATTGAGTTCATCACTATCACGCACGTGGTCGCCATTATCGGAGATTTCTGCACTGGAAACATTTGAATTAACTTCACTAGCATCTGCCGTTTTGTGAAAGAAGTCCGTGATTCGTCTTTTCTTCTTATTTATTTATTCTTATTTAACTAATTCTTCTTATTATTATGTTTTACAGATTAAGATTGATATGCAGCAGAGAGGGTTCGGGTGATCCTGGCACAGTCAGGCCGATGAGGCTCATCATCAGCTCAGGGACCTGAGCCCCCTCTACACGCAGCCCAGACAGCGAATGGGACTTCTCCCAGGAAACACTGCCTAGTCGAACCCACCAAGAACTTTTCGGAGAATATGGAGGCTCCCCAACACTGCAGCCTTCTGCATTACCCAGATTGTCAGAAGGGCTGTGCTCCCGGTGGAGAACCCGGGCACTCTCCTCATCTGCGACAAGAGATCAGGAGGTACCAAACCAAGGGCACCGAGAACAATGGGGAGCCTGACGACAGTGTACTTGGGATGCAAGCGAGACATTTCAAAGGCGAGGTCCGCATATTTATCATGCTTTTCCTGAATCTTGCCAATCACAGTGCTGTCAAAAGGGACAGAAAATTCAATGATATAAATAATTTCATTGGTTTTATCAAAAAGAACAAGATCAGGTTTGTTAGCTGGAATTCGTCTCAGGCTGTATATTGGCCTATTCCAGAGAAGCTTAAAAGCATCATTTTCCAGGACGCAAGGGACATGTTCAGGGTCGTACCATGGATGGACCTCTGAGTCAAAGCCACAGGCATGGCAGAGACGATAGTAATAGCAGCGAGCCATGCCATCATGTCTTTTAAGATATGTTGTTTGTGCCAAGGAAGGGCATCCACTGACAAGGTGTTGGACAGTCTCTGTAAATTGATTGCAAAGACGACATTTCATATTGATATTTTCTTTAAGAATAACATTCTGGCGATTGCGAGTGGGAAGTGACTGGTCCTGAGCAGCAAAAAGGAAACCCTCAGTTTCACATTTGAGACCAGCCGACTTCAACCAGGCGAAGGAGTCGGTTGGATTGCTGTTCTGTTCCACACACTGCATGTACACACGATGCAATGGCTTCTCAGACAGCTTCTCCACAAAGGACCGACTCTGGGCAGACTTGGTAAAGGACTTCACCTGGTTTACTCCCATCGCTGTACCGTCCAGCAGTACATCACCGTGAGCAAAATCAACTTCAAATTTCAGATTGTGTCCAACAACCTTGGCACGCTTAAAATAGCTGTGGAATTCCTTGCTTTCATCATGAGTCTTGACGTGCATCACCAGAGGATCATCCGATAAATAAATATGTGCAAAAGTGCACAATAGAATTCTATCATGAAGAGCTTCCACATTAATCAAACCCCGTCCTCCCGAATTGATTGGCATATATAACCGATTAAGAGAGGAACGAGGGTGGTGTGCTCTGTTATCAGACATGATCCTTCTGGTCAGGCGGTCAAGACTCTGGATGTCTTGTTTTGTCCAATCAACTACTCCAAAGGAATAGGAGAGGACTGGCACAGCAAAAGTATTGGTGGCTTTGACCTTGTTTCGAGCATTTAGCTCTGAACTCCAGATTTTCTTTAAACGAGATTTATATTCGGCCCGAAGGTTATCTTGAATCTCGGCATTCTGGAGCTTGTCTCGAACTTGCATTCCAAGATAGGTGTAGGCCTGATCTTCCACAAGATGCTCAATAACTCCTCCCCCTTGAGACCTGACCGATCCATCATTAGTTACCTTGCCACGTTTCAAATGAAGAGTATTACATTTGTCGAGTCCAAATGTCATGCCTATATCATTAGAGAAGGACACGACAAGGAGAACCTGTGCTTTCAAATTGGTCTCTCCCTTGGCAAGGAGCTCGATGTCATCCATGTAGAGGAGATGAGTAAGAGGTGTTGGGGATCTGTGCTGAGGAGGTCCGGGATGATAACCCTCCTCCCTATTGAGCAGAAAACTCAAAGGATTCAGAGACAGACAAAAAAGCAAAGGACTAAAGGAGTCCCCCTGGAAAATTCCCCTTCTGATTGGAATAGATTCCGAAGTCTGCACCTGCCCTTGCCAGTACATCTCAAGTTGAGTCGACCAGCAACTCATTAAAGACTTGAGTAAATCAAGTATTCGCTCAGGGAGGTCAATACACTGAAGAGACTTCAGATTCCATCCGTGAGGGACAGAGTCGTATGCCTTTTTGTAGTCTATCCAGCACATGGAGAGGTTGCGGTGATAGGTTTTAGCCTCTTCCAAAATCATTTTCTGTACAAGAAGTTGTTCCTTGCACCCCCAACATCCCTTTCTCGTCCCCTTCTGCTCTCTGTAAATTATCTCATTGGAAGAGCAGTAACATGACACGAGGTTTGTCAAACACCCTGTGAATAATTTATATTGAGTATTCAAACACGTGATAGGGCGGAAGTTCTTGGGATCAGTCAAGTCTCCCTTTTTTGGGAGAAGTATTGTGCGACCTTTGCAGAACCAAGGAGGAACATCACCTGTGTCCACAAGAGAATTGAAACAGTGACGTAATGGTGCTTGGACACTGGGAAACAGTTTCCAGTACCGGTTTCGAATGCCATCAGGCCCTGGAGCTGTATTACATTTGGACTTTTTAATGACACTTTTAAAGCAATCTGGTGAGATGTAACACACAAACGACCTAGTTACTTTCTCATGCATTGCATGGTCATAATCACTGACCCATGGTGCCTCCAGGTTACTATTATTTTCTTATTATTATTTCTTATTCAACGTGATAATATGACTCGACTTTTTCGAACTTGAACGCTGACGTTACGTTGCCCGTTTCCAAGAAAAGTACGAGGTACGACGGATAAAGGTGAACGATTACGATCATTTCTGTATGGGATCAAGTGATAAACCTGTCTTTCCGAGTTCCTAACATATACCGAAATGATTCCGAATGCTTAACATTAAATTTGACCAATGAAAAAATCACTTGGAAATCACTCCGCCATCCAGACGTGTCCGGGCCGCATGTTCTTGGAAAAGTGCTATTTATATAGCTCTGTATTTCCAATATACGGAACAATGGAAAGTAACAGTTTTTAATTCATATAGTTTCGCTACGCGTTAGCAACGAATAAATGTGTGAAAATAATAACTCGCGCGTACAATGTAGCGCACACATGAAATATCTCTGCTTCATGTATTTTGCGATGTTTTATCACAAGAAGCCGACAGGCTTGTATCCAATCAAGAAATTTCTCTGTACCTATAAATCAGTACTTCCAAACATTGCTTTTATAATATTTGATGGAAAAATCCAACCTATACTCTCGTATGGGGCAGAAATCTGGGGGACAGTGTACCGACAAAACATTGAAAAGGTCCATTCAAACTTTTGTAAATGTATCTTTCGAACTGGATACTACTCACCCACAAAAGCTATCTTAGCTGAGTGTGGATGATATCCATTGCATGTAAATTATAAAGCTAGAGTAATATCGTATAATTGGTTACGGCTGCTTAGACAACCTGACTGTCGAAATTCGAAAAGATAGTACCTCATGTTAAAACGTCTAGATGATTCTGGGGATACTAATTGGGCCTCAGCTGTGCGAGAGCTATTGTTCCAGCATGGCATGTCTTATGCTTGGTTTAACCAAGACGTAGGCAATAATGAATTGTTATTGAGTATGTTTAAGCAAAGATGTAAAGATATTTATTATCAAGAGTGGTCAGCTTCTGTGACTGCTTCCAATTACTTGCAGACTTATTCAACCTATAAGTGTGATATAGTGCCAGAAACGTACTTACGAGTATTAAGTTGTGTTCATTTGCGTAGAGAACTGACAAAATTTAGATGTGGCATCGCTGGGCTTAACATACAGTTATATAGAAGATCAAAAAGTGTAGATATCGCAATTGCCAAGTGTCACCATTGTCTCAACAAGATAGAAAACAAATACTATGCATTACTAGAATGTCCACTGTATGACGATGAACAAAGAAAATATCTACCGAGTTATTATTACACCAACCCAAATCCCCTTAAGTTTATAGCTCTTTTGAATTCTAAATCAGCTGATATACTAGTGCGTTTAGCTGTGTATTGTACACAACTAATGCAGTCACGTACCGTTAATGTGTAACTCAATATCCAGGCGCTCCGGATTCTATACTATTACGAATGTCGATGTACTATTGGCCTCATGGCCATTTATACAATAACCTCTTCTGTCTGTCTCTGCATCATTTTTCTACTTTACTGCGTAATTGCGCAAAAACAGATGCAACAGTTGGGTCGCCTAGTGATTAAAGCGTCCATAACCCTGAAGACACGGGTTCTATTCCCCACATGGGTACAATGTGTGAAGCCCATTTTCTGCACCCCCACGCACCCATTATTATTGCTCGAATATTGCAACCAAACTCACTCGCTCACTTGTAGTAGTCGACGTCACATTAATAGTAGATAGCGACAGCAGTAGAAGTATTAATTGCAACCTAAGAAGTGACAGGTGTTTCACATGGTTACAATAGATCATTTAAATATATTTAAGATACACCATAACATACATCCGTGTAGCCTTTCCTACATCAGTCAATGACACACATGGCTTATACAATTCTTTCCACATTGAGACACATATATATTACACGAATGTCAAAACCCACTTCCAGACAAATTAAGAACATCTTTCTTTGATACATTTGGTCCTTCCCTTCCGATGACATTTAGCTATTCGATGCAGTCATAATGATGATTCATACTAATATCTGAAATACATAACACTGTTTTTGCAGCACAGCACAGT
This sequence comes from Haliotis asinina, assembly GCF_037392515.1. Classification (NCBI taxonomy): domain Eukaryota; kingdom Metazoa; phylum Mollusca; class Gastropoda; order Lepetellida; family Haliotidae; genus Haliotis; species Haliotis asinina. The sequence continues at coordinate 6,965,863 of NC_090290.1, read as the reverse complement.
CCATTAAATGGTGTATGCAAATCAGTATGAACGGTTGTTGTCGCTATCCAAGAGTGCAATTTTTCAGGACTCCCATGGTCCGTTTGTCTGAGAGCGGACCGATGAATTCAATGCTCCGCCAAAACTATTGAACATACCATACACAATGAAACGTTCATAATGAAAACATGGTAACTACTCTGTGAGGATTTTGCAGAAGTTTTGTCCTTGATGTTTGATCATCTATCACTAAAGTATTGACACAGTTCACTATTTGTTACGAGTGGGGAGTGTAGATAAAGTGACAGTTGGAAAAAGGCAGTGCGAGAAAGGATGGCGATGGCACAGCGCAGGTTAATGAAAAAAGAACTTTCTCGGCACTTGTGCAAACATACTTCAAATTGCAGTGATTTTATTTATTTATAGAGCTTCGTGAGAGGGTGAAAACTCCCAGAGCAGTGGATATTAAAGTCTCGCGGAACCTCATTTCGACCGAGATTTCGTAATTCAAGGTAATCTCATTGCATGTTCTCTAAGGAATGGATTGTTAGTGGTGTATCACTATCCCACACTTCAAACGTCAGCCTCATTGAGGATTTTTGTATGTGGTGTGGGTGATGGAGAATGATCTATACACTTCTCGGGAAATGTTGATATATTATACCCATCGGAACCAGCAAAGTGGAGTGTTACCCAATCATATTCAGCACCTCTTTGAGTTCGACTCCTGGGAAATTAATGATAGAGTCTATATCGTGACGTCATTTAATAGTTTTCACCTTGTATGCAACAATGTCGTATTGTCCGTATGAGATATTGTAACAAATACTTGTTAAAAGGTGAAGATCCGCTGTTTTGTATCCCTTGTGATGTGAAAGTCACAGCCAGGCATATCCTGCTTGACTGTGTTGAATTCTCCACCGGTTATTATTTCAGTGTACGAACAATGAAGGATCTCTTTGCTACTGTATATTCTCATTAATTATTGGGTTTCTTAAGGAATTTGATTTATTTAATGAATTCCGATTATATATGTTTTGTAAATAGTCATGTTTTAAGCATTGGTAGTTTAGAGTAGTAACTTAATTGTTAGTGACTGTACCCTCGAAGGGTGTTGAAGTATTGTAAAATTATTGTCCCCCCGAGAGGGTACTAAGTCCCAAAGCAATCTAGGTCAGTTTAAACCTCCTATTAGTCATAATCGTGGTATATGTGTTATTTTAATTATGGCTGTTTTTCTATAGTCGGCAGGAGCTGAAGGTATGGTGTAAATCCATCCAGAGACCATGCAGGTAGCAAAGATACTGTGAGTCCCATGGACCCTGGTAAGGTGATCTACCTTCGGTTGTTGGCGATCTATAGCCCGTTTTTATATTTCATTGTCCTCCATAGTTAAAATGTTTTAAATTTAATTCTTAGCTTTAAAAATCTATCTGTGATAACCTAGTTGTTTTACTCTCCTTCCTTGTTTGCCGATGTGACTTAAAATCTGAACTCACTCGCTGTATAGTTTTCACCTTGCAGAAACCAAAGCGTTCAAGAATTGCATTTATCATGGAATGTTAAATATTCATTTCAGCTCGCGTGGAGAGTGTAACCTTGAGTCTGGTGATTGTGGTAAATGTGATCCCTTGCCAGTTGCATTTCTTTGTGAAATGTCAATCTGCTCATGCGCTATGTATTTGGTCCCATTTTGTTTAAAACACATTTAGAGGGGGTATCGTTTTACCAATTAGATTATCACAAACATCAAACAGAAGTATCATTTTCACAATGTTATCAAATTTCATAGAGAGATCGATCCAATATTCTCTCTTTTTAGCTTTCATTTCACAAATACCAAGACACTTCTGTATTTTTTAATTACAATGCAGATATGGAATTGTTACATTTACACAGACACAGTATTTAATGTATATGAAGCCATTTTATCAAGTATCTAGTTGGTTTCAGATATCATAACATATTATTTAAACATTATTGATTAAAAGTTATATTTCACACTGCAACAATCATTAAGTTTAATTGAAAAGTGTTTCACACTGTCGCAACTGGCAACGCCATAATGTTTAAAATGCGAACACAATCTTGACAGGTATTTCCAGTAATGATAATACTGAAACTGGCATGAATTATGTCATACTATATTATTAATTTCAGCACTATGTTGATATCTGATCAGTTGTTTTAGTTTTGCCAGATATGCCACCTGTCTGCGTGGACTGTCGATTACATATAGCTGATTAAAATATATAGATTGTTTTGACAATTCAGCCGGCGTGTTCGTCTGGTTAGATGTACTGCTGAACATATTTCATTGTATTGCGAGCCAATTTGGGGTATGTGTAACCATCCTGGGATTAGCAGCGTACAAGACAGAGCTTTCATTTTTTTCTGGAATATGTCACGCAATACGTCAAACATTGCAATTCGTGGAAAAATGGGGTGGTCTACCTGTCTCAATGAACAACAAATAGATGCTTTTCGGTTTTATATGACACAGTCGAGTACTGACGATGACTGATCGACCATCGACTGGAACTTGAACGCTGTCGACTATTAAAAAAATGGCAGCTGGCAGCATGGCCAAAGGTCAAGGTCGAGTGTCCGAACTTACGTCATCTGTCTATCCTATGACGCTTCCATGTTTGTAAAATGTGTGTCAGTGACATCCGTCGTTTGATGGTCGAAGTAAATGCCTCAAAACCGACATCCTTGTTTGTTTTTATTTTGTCAGAAGTTCTCTCAGGTTTAGCTATAATAACGGTAAAGATGTTTTTCATCATTTGTCACATCATCAGTGTCTTCCATCGTCGCGCAGTTAGTGAAAGACCTAGGACTTCTCCAGATGATAATGCTCTGAAAATATAATAGTAAATGTTTACGAAATCGACTAGTCTTATAAGCTACATCAGCTTGGATCAGCTGGTCACGACACGTTATATTTACATTTGAAGCATTTCGACTTTGGGCGCGAATCAGAAAAAACAGAAATCGACCATTTTCGACGTTTTCACAACATTATATAATGTTACATTATATTAATAATTTCACGTACTGTGCATTTTAGGCTAAATAAGGTTATGATACTAGGTCCTACGTAGAAGATAGTAAGGCGAAACTAAGTTTTCACCGTGGCTCCTATACGCTTCCGTAGGTTATGTAACCGATGTGTCAAGATTGTAGCTTCCGTCAATGCATAGAAACTGCTATTTTCACAAAAGCAATAACTGTACCCCATTGATACTGTACAATCGAATTAATAAAGACAACAACAACAACACATGGCAACATTATTTATTTACAAACAAGGTTACATTGTACGATAATGTTTAATGCTTAAGTTATCTACCTTCAGTTGATCCCCAGCCCGTTGTTACGCTGTGTTGTCTGTACTATTTGTCTAATTCAAGAAGTTACTAGCTAGTTTTAATTCTGTCACTGTGATAATCTATCTATTTTACTCTCCATTGTCGACAGGCTTTCATAATCTAGTTGTGTTTATTGTTCATTTACATTTTTTCAGGCACGGTATGACTGTAATATTGTCGATGTGACTATAACCACACGATTTAACGCGCCATGAAATAATAATACCGGTGTTTTAGTTTTCACCAATCAATGAGCAGCTCGTCGTTGGTGCAAGCCTATTGAGGGTGAAGGACAAACATGGTGAACTCGATCACTCGATACCGCTAATTTTCCATTAAAGTCGTGTAATGCAGGTAAAAGAATAACCTATTTTATTTGAGAGTTGTAGAACGAAAGCGAAATATCTAGCAATGACGGAAAGGTCAATCGAGAGTTTTTAAGTGAAATACATAGTATTTCTTCTCCGGAAGTTTTTGGCGTTGTCTTTTCCCGAGTTCCAAGCAAAATTTCTCAGTACATAGAGCACCGATTTTGATAATTTTGGATTTATTGGAAGGGAATTTATCTGGCTTTATTTCAGAAATAATCGCGGCTGCTTATTCCACACTTTTCCACCCAGAATTCGCCCATAATCGAAAGTGGGGTGTTTGGCATCTTTGTGCGCGTCTTCTTCTTTATATGTATATGGATATCACTGTATCATTGGACCCAGGACGTATTGGTTTCAGCAATACAAACCCCTGTGCTTTGTGTTAATGACTGATGTCGGCTCTGATCATAGCACGGTGCATAGTCATGTGGACTGCATAGTTAACACTGAGCGAGGATTATTAGATCAAACACTTGCGTCACATTTAAATAATAGTCAACTCAAACATGTTTCATATTGAAATGAAATATGTATATATTATAAAACCCTGTCGGCAAAGGCCAGTAAAACAACTAGAATATCACAGTTACAATTAAACCTAGTGTAAAAAGTTAAAACTAGTAGCACTATTTGGACAAAACAATATCAAATACGGAAAACAACCGAAGGTATTCGTAGATCACCATGCTAGGGACCATGGGGACTGACAGCACAGTAGATTACGGAATCGGGCCGGAAGAAGCAAAGTTCGCTCCTCAGAAGGAGTTTCATTCCGGAAGACAACGAATTGATCAGTATGGCTAATGCGTCAGTGACTAATCTTTATCCAAACATATTTACCTGTAACTCGTTAACCTAATCAACACAAGCCTGCACACCAATCAGTTGAAGCCTGTACATAATTTGAAGCCTGTACATCTATCAATTGAAGCCTGTACATCAATTAATAGAAACCTGTATATCTTGTTACCCATTGTTATCAGTCTACTGTTATGTGTATATATACAGTACTGCAACCCTTTAGTTTTACCCTCACTTCACCTGAGGAAGAGACTAGAATCTGTCTCGAAACGTTGTGACCTTGTATAATAAAGAAGTTGAACCATAAAGCACTTTTAGTTTGATTCCTCCAACTTCTAAATGCCTTTGAAACAACTGAAACAACTAATGCACGTTGATAAAGTTTCCTTGAAAGTCCCCAGATTGCTGAGATATGATGATGGGATGATAATGTCTGATGTATTGGCCAATTCTTTCCATCTGATGAACACAGCAGTCAACTTAAATATGTGTCCATTCTCTGCAGTGTGACACAACTCCTGACTCAACCAGGACATGGCCACGACAGCTGATCTGCTCTCTGTGCTTTTGCATGTTTCGGCTTTAATCAAATCATGCAACCTCTTCTGCAATGCGTTTGCAGTTTTGTACACTATAGAAATCAAGGTAGAAACATGATTCGTTACCTGTGTCCTTGAGGTGTTCTGACAGAAAAAAATACACAACGTCCAGTCACATAGGAAAATACCTCTGGACGAAAAGCGTGGCCTTTGTCTGAAGCACCAGTCCGTTCATTTTCTTGTAAAGCATTGAACTGTTCCTTGGCAAGCCCTTAATTTATTTTTCCCGTATGCGTATTTGCTGCGTAACAGCGTTTGTACCATTTCAGTTTAGGGGTGCTGTCCAAAGGTTCGTCCAAGAGGAATGAATGCCTGCGAACAGCTGACCGAAATTTGCAATGTCTCTACCGCGCTCGGTAGTGGCCTCACTGATGAAAGATATACCCTTGTTGTAGAGGGTATCTTTAGAGCGACTGGTTTCCTGACATATGCTACAGAGCTCAAGTGACATATCTTGACACTGCCTCTTGATGCTTGCAATGTTCAGGTTCCATGGTGTGCCTGTGACCTAGAGCTATGTACATAATGCCACTGAAGACCCCATCTGGTACACGTACACCACACAGTGCAAGCAGTGCATCAACTAAGAAAATCCTCTGGCAAAAATATCCCTAAAAGACATTTGATAGCAAAATCCTTGGGTGTACCCTCGATCCTTTAGTCCAAATAAGTATGGACCATGGCAACTGGCTTGTATGCATTTATCTTATGGTAACTTTACTATTCAACAAATTATAAAATAAGTGAATTGTATGGATAGGGAATTGAAAATACAACACTTTGTGAAAAATGTTGAAATATTCATTCAACAGTTTCAACAATGTTTTGAAGATAGCACTTTCCAGGACAGGCATTGTGAGATGAACAATTCACATTACCTCGGGGCATATTCCGAGTTAACTCCAAAAATGTATATATCTTCATTTAATTACAACAACGATTTTGAGAAGATTGTGAAATAATATTCGATTCGTTGTCTTTTAAAAGATGAAGATTCGACAGTGTCGGTTTAATAAGAATGAAAGGCTAGTCTGCTTTGAGTGCCACTTACATCAAATTGAAGATAGGTATCATTTTCTGTTGATTTGTGCTTATGCAGAAGTTCGTCGAAGATAAATGCATCTTTTCACCATGTACACCTCTCAGTACATAGCATTCTTGAGTGTTTATCAGGAAACAAGTCTGTCAGTATGAGCTATAACATCTCCATGGTAGTACAATTTTTATCTTATCTACATTGTACCGCTGTGCACAATATTTCAGTACCTTAAATGTACTTTTGGCAGTACTGAAATAAATTGTCATTGTTAATTGTCATCGTCATTGGAAAAAATAATTGATTACACTTTAATTGGATAATGCATACGATATTTTTTAAAATACGACAAGAACATGAAAATATTTTGTTAAACGTTTTTGATAAAAAGAACGTCTTCTCAACTGATGGCTCCTGTAGACACTGTCGTTCAAAGTAAGTCGAAGAAGATGTCTTCTCTTACTGTGCAGACAGTAATGACATGCGCATATAAAGCACAGATCTCAGGTAGAAGTGAACTCATTATGCTTGACGACTGTGAGGATTGTATGGTCAGGCCTGCTCACTTTCTTGACGTGTTCTCGTGTAACAATTGCTGAGGGAGATATTCAGGTGGTTACCCGTGGGGGTTGTCTGGTCCAGATTCGTCTTTTGATATGATGCATGTAGCTGGAGTATTGATGAGAGTGGCATTACGTCACAAAACAGAAACGCAAAAAATAAACCAACCACCAAACCCTATTTGATGTTCCACGAGTACAACCCGGGCGTGGTATTTGGACAATTGCGGAATGTGAGCAACTTTGCCCAACAACAGAGGGAAATGCCCCATGGAATGAGGTGAATAGGTAAAAATTTGCGGAGTGTAATTTAGACTCAGGGTGCAAACAAAGGAGTTTTTTGTACTCTTTTATTATTCAAATCATTATTCAAATGAAAGAAGGTTCTGATTACAATTTGCATCAATCTACAATTGCCAGGCGAATGTTTGCTAAATCGCTTTCGTCTGTTGATTTGTGATGTTACCGTAGCCACACGAGACTCATTGAACTACAATGTACATGCATCAAATACTTTGTGGTGGAAACTGTTTGATGGCTGCTGAAAAGGAAACGACAAAAAAGCGATTGTTTGACTGTGATGCATTTGATACTGGCATTGTACTTCCCGTTTTGAGTTTTCAGTGGAGACTTTCTTTCGTCCGGGGTGTATTAACACTGAGAAGTAGAATATCAATTGGTTACAGCGAAAAGGCGTCATACGTTAATACGTTGTACTAAGTGATATTAATCATGTCCGGTTTGTGAAATCGATGTGACGATAAATATTAACTCACCCACTCACTCATATGTGGAATTTTGCATATAACATGCTATAACTGGAAAATAAACATACACTGAAATGTCGATTTACTGAGATGTTCTCACTGTTTTAGGTTGTGAACGTTTACGACAGTTTGTGTGCATTGTGGCCTGAGTGCCATCGCTTTCAACAATACATTTAGGGAGTATCTAATATCTAATGCCAGGTAGTTTAGATGGTAGTAGTAGTAGTAGTAGTAGTTGTGTAGATAGGAGTGGAAGTAGTACCGATTGCAGTAAAAGTAGTGACAGGCGTTGAAGATGTTGTACAATAGACCATTTAAATATATATTTTAAGATACACAATTGGATTGACACTATGCATCCTTTTAGCTGTGCTTACATTCACCAGGGACACACATGCCTGTGCACCCTTATACACTTCTTAGCACGTTGAGACACACATATATTGCACGAATATCAGAACACGATTCCCATTTCTAGACAAATTAAGACCATCTTTCTGTGATACTTGGATTCTTCACATCCGGTGATATTTCACAATAAGCCGTGGTTGTAGTGATGATTCATTTTGAAATACATAGCCCTGTTTTTGCTGCACAACACAATGCAGTATGAAATGTATGCGAATCAATATAAAGTTTTTTGTTTTGTTTGTCGTTATCCATGAAAGCAATTTTTCAGGATTCTTAGTGAAATGGTTTTGAGTTTCAGTTACGCTGCCCTTTGAAGGACCCTTTGATATTTCATCATGGTGATGTAACATGCATCATCTAATGACCAACTGATGGTTAACGAAAACAAATGAAACTGGATTGATGTAAAACACGTTTGCTTGAAAGGGAAAATGGCTCATTAAAGTTTTGCCCAAGCACAGAGTTTTCACTGTTTGAACATGTGCAGTGATTCATTTTGCCGGAGTTAGTGAAGAAGATGTCATTATATCAAAGGTTTGTGTCATTTAGAAACAGAACTATACATTCATAATAACTACATATTTGCTGTGTATGTTTCTATAGAAATGTTACAAAACTCGATATTTTGTTGAAGCGAGTTTCTTCAAAGACTAGTGAAACAAGCATGAAATGTCGGCATAGTACATATCACACAATCATGCACTTTACCACAGACAATACCTCATAAGACATAATGATATTATTGATAGAGGTCTTTATCAACAAAAACGGCGGACACAATCAAGACCATCGTAGTGGTGCTTTGTACTTTTAGGGAATGGCTGTTATGATCAGTCATCAGTGTAAGACCATATTGAAAAGGACTTTCCAGAACGTTTTTCTTTCTAAAGTCGACTTACGTCGATTTTATTTCTTATACTGACCATGCATGATGTCGAAAATATGAACCTGCTCTAAAGAATCAAACGCCACCCAGATACTTTACGGCCCACCCTTTCTGTTGGATGAATACATAATGGTTCCCTGCCGTTTAGTACGTACAATATAAGTACCCGTTATGTTATACCCCCATTTCATACCTCCTATGTGAGTTCCTCGGTTTCAACTCCTTCGTGACAGGACAAAATCGCCAGAAAACAACCAGATATTAAGATCTCGTAGAACCTCCAAGTCATCGAGATTTCGTATTCCAGCTAGTATCATAGCCTGTTTTCTAAAGGATTGTTAATGGTGCATAAGAATCCCTTCGACAGTTTCTACACTTGAAACGTCGCCATTATGATAATTATTCTGATGAGGTGAGGTCGATGTCGGAGAATGATCTATATGCTTCGCCGAACCTGTTGATATATACCCACTGAAACCAGCGCAGTAAGGTGGTATCTGTTCTATTCAGTTCTTCTTGCGTTCGACTCCTGGGAATTGATGATGGGGTTGATGCAAACATTCCATTTAACGGTCTTCGCCTTTGGAAAACACAAACCGTATAATGGAATATCACATATTTATGCCAGTTCATCAGGGCAATATGCAGTCTCGCTGTGGTCATTTCGGCGCGAATAGCTGCAACATTGATGATGCAGGGTAATCAATATTTACTCACTCACTCGCTGCTGTAAACAGCCGCGATCAGTAAAAAGTTTTTTGTTCTTGATTCATTGATCGGCATTAAACACTAATATGCATGATGACAAGATCACACTTGGACATCACCTGTTGGGTAGAATACAAAAAACACCACATTAGCTTCTTGTCTATGCATACCCCATGTAGCTGGAAACTAGTTCCAACTTTTAAGGTTTGTTTGACACTTTAACTAGAGGTATAGTTATTGCAGTTACGTAATTAAGAAAAAAACGAAGATGTTACGCATGGTTATGCTCACAATGTTATCAAGTTTCATGGAAGGGTCAGTCTATTGGGCTCTCTCTGAGGGTTTCCTAATTAGCAACACAGCATCTAAAGTTTCAAATAAATAGGAGTTATTGCATTCACAAACACACTTTCTTTGTTTGCAGCATATATGGAAATAACAGTCATTCTTTCAATCACTCAAATTAGTTTTAGGAGTGTTTCTATACTATTTCATCATTATCAGTTTGACCAACGTAATTTGATACTGCAATTATTTTCAAATGAAAAGGTAATGAAATAGGACGTTCATTTGCAATGCTTTGGCACCAACTTAACTGGATATGCTCTATTTTGTAAAATGCAGTTGTTCAACACCAGTCTGCCATTTCATAAGGCCAACATTAACAACTTGATAGCTGACATGCAGCAATACAACTGCAGCTGTAACAGCCTAAAATTCAGATTTCCTTTCAATAGGTGAGGCAGAATAACCTTCCCTAGCTTTCCGCACACGTTGCAACAACACGGTCCACAGTTTCACCCCACTTGAAATTATATAACACCTTCCCGAAATGCAAGAATACTTTTCAACATGCTCAGTGACAGATTGGACAAGCTGCATCTTGAGATATATTACCAGTTTGTTATTCAGCTTAGGTGATTTTTCAACTGTCCTCTGCTTCATCTGAAATTATATTTCCTCTTTTTATTTCTACAGCTTCGAATCTCATGTTTTCCTTTTATTTCTCAGTTTCAGTTTCTGACTGCCTCATCTGTTTGGGTCTTTTTTTCCATAGCCATTTTGCCTTTTTCAAATTATAATTTCTTTCGAGTCGAAGCGCCAGTCTTATCCAATTTAAATCAAAGCTAATTCTTCATTATGCAAAGTTGCTTCCACAACCAGGGATGAGACTAAAATTTTCGTAACCTTGCCCTCAGGCATATTAGATTCGATACCAAGTTTGTAATAGTTGGCCAGTTTTTATTTTAAACTCTTTGACAGACAGCTCTGTAGAAGATTAACGGACTTCTCTACACTGAAACATAGTGATTGTTGATTTCACAGAATATTCAGAAGTACATTGTTAATCCAAAAAACTTGTATACATGTATTGTATTTCGTTCCTGTACTAGACTATTACAGGATTCCTAGGTTGAAACTAAGGAGTTATCCAAGAATCGGTCTGTTAAAGAATTAGGTGTGGCACCAACAAACAAAACCGAAATGTCTAATTAACAATTTTTTTCTAAAATTAATCAAGTTTAAAAATCAATACAAATGTTTCACAGAACACACGGTATACAATACGAAGGATATTTTCCTGAGAGGATGCGCAAGTTGCAAAGCTTTCACGGTCAATTTCGCTCTACCGAACTTTTAATCGTAGCATATTAGTAGTTTTAAATAAAAGGTTAAAACTTAGCAGAATCCCCTGCTGCTGAAGGGACGGTGTAAATCCAACTGGGGTCCATGCAGGTCCCCATGGTCCCTTGTGTGGTGATCTACCTTCAGTTGTCAGCGATCTTTTGCCCATGTTTTATGGTATTGTCCTACTTTAAAATCCAATTTTACAGAAAGACTCTAATTTTATTTCTCAATACTGTGGTAGTCTAGTTGATCTATTGTCCTTCGTTGACGGGTGTTCTACCTTTCAACTATTATAAATATACACCTTGATTTAGTCACGATAAAGTTTAAATATTGCCGATGTGAATTTCAACTCACTCACTGACGGTGTTTTTCTGAGATTCTAAATCTAATACTATCGGACAATTAATTCAAGGCAGAGAACAAACACAATAATGACGGTCCAGGTATCCTAAATTAACAATCCTCGATCAGGTCTGTTGACATGTCTCTTCCCGACGTTAAGATGCACTCTACCAAGAAAAAAATGATAAATAGTTTAAAGACAGTTCACATTCGGGTTAAATATATTTTTTACATTTTTAATTCCAGTATAAGTTTTGATTAATACGTGCATCGTGATGCGAGGGAGCAGACTAGATTGGCGTTGTGGGAATGATATTACGCCGTGTTTAGCAGTATTACCGGGAGTCGAACCCGAGTCTTCGGGGTGATGGGTGGATGCTTTAACCACTAGGCTACCCCATCGCCCAAGAGGTGACATAATGCATTGACTGTACTTTACTGCCTGATAAAGTTCTGTCGGTGATTTAGATTTTTCAGGAATGGGAGTTTAATGAATAAGAGTGATTATGACAATAAAGAGTTAGGAAACAATAAACCAGCTGGGTGTCCAGGCAGATATATGATTAAATGTTGACTAAAAAGGTGACGGTTAGTGCTTCAGGTCCTTAGCATGCCTAACCAAAAGACATTTATTGTTCAATTTGTAAGCCCGAATGACGTTTGCCATTAAGAGATATGACAAGGATTTGACGTCTTGCATCCATGTTGAAACCACTCAGTCACACGGACCACTCCGATGCCCGATGCCCCATGCCCCTCGCGCGTACACCAAACACCCTCGCATGCACACCACACCCTCGCACACACCCTACACCCTTGCACACGTCACACACACAAAACGCATACAAACACTTGCACACGTCACACACACAAAACGCATACAAACACTTGCACACGTCACACACACAAAACGCATACAAACACTTGCAAACGATCTCAAGAGTTGTTATTAACTTGTTACATAAAAAGCAGTAGACTCATAAAAGCGATATTTTGAAATGTCGGTTGGATATTCTTTCAATACAGGCAGGTGAGTCATATTGAAACATACAAATTCAATACATTTGACCGTCGATGCAATAAAATATGGAATGTCTTTGTAGTACACTATCCTGTTATGATCAGATAAACATCATTTCTGTACAAACCATGCATTTCAGTCCTACCATTCTCCTCACTATCAATATTACCATACAAGTAATCATTGCATACTTGCATATTGTCAATGACGTATTATGTAACAATCATCATAAAATCAAAATAAAAACCTAAAAATAATGAAGACCCATATAATTGGGACGGTGGGGTACCCTAGTGGTTAAATCGTTCGTTCGGTCACGCTGAAGACCCGGTTCGATTCCCCACATGGGTAGAATGTGTGAAGCCTATGTCTGGTGTTCTCCCGCAGTGATATTGGTGGAATAGTACTTTAAGCGGCGTGAAACTAAACTCACTCACTCACTCATTAACTAATATCATCATATATTACCTTACAATAATCATTATGTCATACACTGCGATCCTACCGGCAATAGACACGTGTTACAAAACTGATATCATGATTTTATCATACAAGTAGCATCTCATGCAATCGTATGACATATCCGTTAACATCCAATCGTTCTCCATGGTAACAGAAGCTAAGGTACAACTCACTCATATATCCAGTCACAACGTTGGGTTTTAGAATGACGTTAAGGCGACGTTGATTGCTATGGTTCGATTATATTTCCAATAATGGTTAATATTGAAACCCCATGACATTTGAAGACAGGTTCCTCTCATGTCTTGAGAATGATTGCTATCTGGAAATAGCTTAGCACAGTGGTATTTTGAAAATTGTTATTTCATGCCAATTTGCTTAATGACGTACAGTGAGGATCATATTCTTAAAATAATAATCGAGTTCCACCACTGACTTGATTTATTTTGATAATGTGCTTGTGGTCTGTTGTTGTCTATCAGAAACAGTAAAAGTCCTGATGATGGGCTTGACATCCTGATCGTTACCGCCGAGATGTGGTGTCGTTTGGGCTCGGATTATTTCATATCAGCCTTTCCAGCCTATCCAGATAACTGATTAGTTGTTTTACTGTCTTTCGGGAGCTAATGACATTGCCTTTGACGGTCGAGATAGTTCAGGAAATTGTGTAGAGTGTTTTGACAATTCATCCGGTGTTGTTGCCTGTCTGAATATAAAAGGCTCAATATCACATAACAGATTGTTTTTTTTCTATTTAAGATCAGTTTAATAATACAAAATGTGGTTTTTGATTTTATATTCGCTTCGTTAATATAAGAATATTTCAATGTCTGAAGATAAACGCATGGATATGTACTTGTAGATCCATGGGGCCCTGCATTCTGAAGTGGTTGGTGGTTGAACGTGTCAACACTTAACGACTCTGTCTAGACTCACAACAACTCAAAGTGACATCTTGAATTGTTGCTTTCTCACATATGATTTTCCACGCGAAAGTAAATTTATATTATTATTTAATCACAGAGTTTCACAACCTGGGGTCCATATCTATTTCCCGTCGTGTCAAAGACAGAGTGCCAAGAGTGACAGAAAATAATCTACCAACCCAAATGAGAAGTTTGGTATCCATATTTTGACTTTCGCAGTGTGTTTGGGTATGTCATCAACCAGGTATTAAGTCCTTCGGGCTCGTTTGTGGCAGGATGTGGCACGGTTTATCTGAATACGTGGTTTCAACTGTAAGTAATAGCAATTCATAAACACAAAAATGTTGATGACACAGACGACATATTTGCCAAATACATTAATAACATTTTCCCACGATCATAGATAGGGGTTCGTCACTTGTATTTGTCAGTACGTGCCAACAATTACTTTCTGGAAAGAACCCCGACTGGTTCACATTTTCAGAAAGTTATTCTCGTACCCCGCGCCTCCAACATCCAATCGTCAAAAAGTTTTCAGAAACATTTTGTGACATACATGTATCGAACGTCATGTAAAAAAAGTTAACGCTTCTTGTCAGAAACATTTTGCGACATACATGTATCGAATGTCATGTGGAAACGTTGTTTATGATTTCACAGAAGTCCATGTCCACACGGTAGTTTCTTCATACTCTTGGACTCATAATCACTCATCAAAAACCTTGCAACCTGAGTCTTGGAGTAATCGATATGCCTGTTGTTGTACTTGCTGTGAGGTTTTAATGATGCATGTTGAATCTAGGTCGATATCTTTTAACTGTCTTTCTTTCTTCTCGTCACTCCTGCTTCATCTAAAGATCATCACCTGGGGGATGTCATGCGTAAGTAATGACTTAATGTCTAGTGGGGCATGTGATGTGCTACCTTTAATTTTCTGCCACAGATTCTCACTGTGCACAACGGACTCTCCGGAAGTGCTCTCAAAAGAGACTGACAGAGGTGTTCTCGTCATGTTGTGTTTCATCTAAAGGTTATCGCCTGGGGGATGGGATACGTAAGTAATAACTTGACTTCTACTGCGATATGTCATATGTTTCCTGCATATTATCACTGTTTAAACCGGAGGCACCAGTAGGGATCTGAAGTCAGGCACATGGAGGTGGTTTCAACTATGCTGTTGGGAATCCTATCTTTTCTTCAGTATAATGATTTCATTGGATATGGCGTCCTTTTTTACAGCAACATATTCCAATGAGAAATTCAGTTTAATAGTCAACACGATCATGCTCATATTATTCCTAAATTATTTTTAATTACGTCTTGAACAATTGCTTAAAATTGATTATTATCAATGTGTTTTGAAGTTGCCACTCTTTCTTAATATGGCTTTTCGTCGACGTTTTCATCGTTGTCAAAATTTTTAATATTTTGATGCCAATTGTACTTTGTATTTTAATATTCTATCTACTCTACACTGATTGGCATTAACATCACCAGCATAGGTCTCACCAAAAGATGTCAAAACACGGTACCTTTTGCTCCCTTCCAGGCGCTTGGCATTAACGGATACAACAAGGACTGGTCGGCTTGGAGTCAGTATAATGTATCTTAGAGGGATATTCATGCTCTAACTGTGGCATGGAATCTCAGTGATCTAGCACTATTAACCCTGTTTATTAATAGCAGGCAAATACACTCATATGAGTGAAATAATATCAAGTACAACATTAAATCCCGCTTCACCTCATCTCACCTTCAGTATCATAGCTGTGAGTTTATTCATCTTCAACAACATTTTCATGACCACAAAAATTGTCTCATCTCAATCCTTGTCGTAATTCTGATTTGTGTCATTCTAAAACATTTCTAAATCGAAATACATTTTCTCCATGCCGAATTTTCTTCTCACTTGGATCATTCCTATGTCATTTAATTTTTATTTTATGCCGACGACCATGTTTAAATTCCGAACCCAGAAGAGTGCACCCTGGCAAAATCCGTGGTGAAATTGCTGAAGATAGCTAGATGCAACAATCCGTCATGTTTAGATTTCAGAAATAGTCATAAGCACTACTTTATCTACTATTTATCTACTATATCTATTAACTATATACTTTAGCAACAACCGCAAACGTTTCCTTCATGAACAAGCCACTTCTTCCGCCTGTTCGTTATGCCTGCATAGAGCTCTCGGGGATTTCCTGTTTTCTTCTGAAATATTCCAGCGTAGTGTCATTAGGCACTATTGTGTTCTTGCTGGAGGAAATAACAATAACATCGTCATCATTTCTTCTCTTCGACTGTCCAATGATATCACTGACCCAACTGCAGGATATGAAGTGGACAATGAAATGACCACAACATGAAATCTACATATACATGATAGATGTCAGAGACCAGGTCTATTACCCTCCTTCAGCAACATATATCAAGAGTATTCTCGTTCATCCCCACTAATGAGACGGCAGTTAAGGAGTTATGATACGAAAACAAATTAATGTTGACCTTTGATATCATCACGTGAACAGTGTCCAACAAGCACGTGAAAGTTCAGAGTGAAGGTCAATGAGGTTATTGATGAATCGAAATGAGTTTCATACCTCTTTTGTGTCAATATCGCTGTTTCACCTCGACGGGAGCCACTTTAAAAGAGAAACCACCTTTACCCAAGGGAATCGAACGAGTTTGTTTGTAATCACTAATACCTTGTGGTTTCAAATGACGTTTATAATACACTTTCTGTTAATGTTTATGGTGAATCTGAGTTATATAATAATTCATGGCGACAATTAAGACATATCATACCTGAGATATATTTTGGTCACTTTTGTGAATGATGTATACAAACGGTGTCCTTAATTTGTTTCTTAGTATAGTCACAATAACCAATCATTATATGCTGTATGACTACAGTGATCAAACAAGTGATTAATCTCAAGAACAACTTCAATCATTGTACGATTCGTCACTGAGTCTAACTGCCCATCCATTTACCGACCTTTATTACATGGCACATACATGTGCGTTGAACCGCTGTTTTACCGGAAATTGTACTGGGGGTAAACTTCACCAGCGCCACAGGAAACTATTTTTTTAATAAAGAACCATGTTTTATATATAGAGTTTAATACGCTGCATATAACGTAGTAATTAAAAAGCTATACCCAAAGTCGTATTAGAACAATGCTCCCTCCAAATGGTAGTCACGAAGATGAATGCATACACATTTGGCATTTTAGACGTGAAACGCTTGATAGAAAATTGTGTTTCTTTAGTTTTTTGTTATTCAAATTGACATGTAAATGAGAGAAGGTTGGAGTTTCCACCAGTAAGTGCATGGTGGAATTTGCATAGATTGACAATCGCTTGCGAATGTTTGCTTAGTTGCTTTTGTCTGTTATTTTGTCGTTAAATCGAAACCGCACGAGACTGGAATAGCAATGCCCATTCATAAAGTACTTTGTGGTGGAACCCGTATGCGTGTGAAGTAGCATGCATAATGTAGGTATACACCAATTGTTGACTGTGGCTGCAGATGAAGTAGACAGCGTAGTTATTAGGCATTAATGTATGTGAAATCTCGCGGTCTTGCTGTTTTGATTTTGATTTTCAAATGAAGATTTGATGATAAATATTATTTGGCATCAAATGTTGGAGCGACCAAATATCATATGGATACCTTTGCCCGACATTGTAGTTACACATAGAGGCAAAATGCAGCAAAACCTGGAACAGATATCTCCAATGACAGTAACAAACGATTTAGTTTGAACTGGTTTGCTTTTGTTTGACAACTGTCTGATTTTGGGGAAGTGTTCTTTTATTACATGGGCGAAGAGACAAGATGGGTTAAGTTTTATCGCAACAGCAAATTAAGATACCTGTACGAAAGATAGTTCACATACATACCTTTGTGAGAGACAGTTCGAATTGTATGGCAGTGCAACAGTGAAGAAGGATATCTGAATTAAGGTAGTCAGAGATATGTTTCTAAGGACATACCTGAGCAGCATTATCTGTGGCCGATAGCTTCATCGTGAACTGTGTATATTAAACCTATTCAAGGAAATACCTGAATTAAAGATAGTCTCAGAAGTGTTGCTAAGGACATACCTTAGCAGCAATGGCTATGGCCGATAGCTTCATCGCGAACTGTTTGTGAAAACCTGTACAAGGAAATACCTGAATTATAACAGATCGTATCTCTGTTGCTATGCAACAATGAGCTAAGATGCATGTATCAAATGAACACAGGCCTTGAGCGAGGGGTTCTGTTTCGTCCAGTATTAATGGAGACAGTGAAAATAGACGTGAGAACTAACACGGAACATATCAATTGATTGACATAAAGGCACAATGGAGGGTGTTCCTGAACAACGGTACCCATGACTTGTTCCAGTACTGCACAGGGCTACGCATGACATTTGCTTGAAGTGTGCTACCAGAGCGTGTCGACGTGTTAACATTCATTTGTTGACTAGAACTGCTTCCAAGCAGTTTAAATATTTAGCTGTCGGTGAAAACAGCTGTTAAAATCAATTGTGGCTTACATTCCTTGGCTGAATGATTATTCCGGAACGACATCCAGTTTGGGGATCTTGGCAAGTATTAACGTGTGATGAATATGTTCGTCGTGGGTTCGAATCCGTGATGTTGCTTAGTTAGTCGTGTATATGACTGTCATCATGAGCTTCATGAACATGTCACAAAGCTGGCCAACTCACTCAACCAATCATTTGTATTCGGTCTAAGTAATTACGAATATGTTACCACATATATTTCGATCGGCCAAAAGTATTATGAACAATTCCTATCTGAAACTTGAAGCTATGAGAAGTACAACATTCGTGAAAATACCAAGGAAAACATAAACTAAGAATAAGAAAGCCATCGTAAGAAATCTACGCCAAAGGAGCAGAAGCAGATTGTCCGATACTGACTAAATAATGATGTTTTTTAATCACTATCGGACACGACACCAACCGATGTCAGCAGTAACAAACACATAAAACAGAAAAGTTATATATGTTACCGAAAGAACACGTTACACTGTTGTAAAGCCGAAATGAGTAATTTATTGTTTGTGTAGAACTATAACAGTGCCACAATTTCATACGATGCCACTGTATATGTGACATTTGAAATATTCCACCTGTAAAGGTAAAAAAACAGAGCCTAAAGTATCATATCTAAACTTAAATGTCACTAACAGCTCTTTGGAACATTAGAAGAGGAGAACTGCCCATCAACATAACCTTTGATCGCATGTGAGTGGGTGCTGGAGTTTCTTGAATGGTATTGATTTAGGAGATCAACATCATGTGTTGGCCAATTTCCGGGTGTTGTTGAGTATTTGAAGCCAGGGAAATACACTTGGAACCGACCACGTCAGCCGGAGGTTTCAAATGAAATATTTCCGTGCTTCAAATACTCAGTAACACCCGGAAATTGGCCAACACATGATTGTCTATCGACATTGTAAACAAAAAAGTAAACCAAAGGGTTTTACTGTCAGCACTCCTTTACATCGAGTACGGTTACAGCGGTGAAGTGCCATCAGCTGGCCTTTTCATCTGGTTCCCATGGTAGCATCTGGAGCTGCCCATTTGTGACGTCATTCTGACTTTACGTCACAATATGATTCGAATGACGTCACCACTGTGGATGACGCAACAAAACAATCGTTTGCCATGTTTCTACGTGTCAATACGCAGCAAACAGTCTTGCAATTTCAGGGGATCAAATCCCATTTTATCATGTCTTTCAATCAATCAGATTACAGAATACAGTGACTTTTGGTTTACAATTATGATGAAACGTAAATAGCTATAGTT
The DNA here is from genome assembly GCF_037392515.1 of Haliotis asinina. Classification (NCBI taxonomy): domain Eukaryota; kingdom Metazoa; phylum Mollusca; class Gastropoda; order Lepetellida; family Haliotidae; genus Haliotis; species Haliotis asinina. The sequence continues at coordinate 6,946,157 of NC_090290.1, read as the reverse complement.
CTTGACACAATGCCACCATGTTGGAGATAGGAACAATGTGTTACTCCGCTTTGAACAATATATCAGCTTCCTGGAGGATGAAAGCGTAAAGTGTCTTTGTAAAGATGTTCTTTAAATATATATGCGTTTATTATTATTATTTTTTTACAGATTGAGATAGAAATGCAGCAGAGAGGGTTCGGGTGATCCTGTCACAGTCAGGCTGGTCAAGCTCATCATCAGCTCAGGGCCCTCGCCCCCTCTACACGCAGCCCAGACAGCGAATGGGACTTCTCCCAGGAAACACTGCCTAGTCGAACCCACCAAGAACTTTCCGGAGAATATGGAGGCTCCCCAACACTGCAGCCTTCTGCATTACCCAGATTGTCAGAAGGGCTGTGCTCCCGGTGGAGAACCCGGGCACTCTCCTCATCTGCGCCAAGAGATCAGGAGGTACCAAACCAAGGGCACCGAGAACAATGGGGAGCCTGACGACAGTGTACTTGGGATGCAAGCGAGACATTTCAAAGGCGAGGTCCGCATATTTATCATGCTTTTCCTGAATCTTGCCAATCACAGTGCTGTCAAAAGGGACAGAAAATTCAATAATATAAATAATTTCATTAGTTTTATCAAAAAGGACAAGATCAGGTTTGTTAGCTGGAATTCGTCTCAGGCTGTATATTGGCCTATTCCAGAGAAGTTTGAAAGCATCATTTTCCAGGACGCCCTGGACATGTTCAGGGTCATAACATGGATGGACCTCTGAGTCAAAGCCACAGGCATGGCGGAGACGATAATAAAAGCAGCGAGCCATGCCATCATGTCTTTTAAGATATGCTGTTTGTGCCAAGGAAGGGCATCCACTGACAAGGTGTTGGACAGTCTCTGTAAATTGATTGCAAAGACGACATTTCATATTGATGTTTTCTTTAAGAATCACATTCTGGCGATTGCGAGTGGGAAGTGACTGGTCCTGAGCAGCAAAAAGGAAACCCTCAGTTTCACATTTGAGACCAGCCGACTTCATCCAGGCGAAGGAGTCGGTTGGATTGCTGTTCTGTTCCACACACTGCATATACACACGATGCAATGGCTTCCCAGACAGCTTCTCCACAAAGGACCGACTCTGGGCAGACTTGGTGAAAGACTTCAGCTGGTTTACTCACATCAGCAGTACATCGCCATCAACAAAATCAACTTTAAATTTCAAATTGTGTCCAACAACCTTGGCACGCTTAAAGTAGCTGTGGAATTCCTTGCTTTCATCATGAATCTTGACGTGCATCACCAGAGGATCATCTGACAAATAAATATGTGCGAAAGTACACAATAACATTCTGTCATGAAGAGCTTCCACATTAATCAAAGCCCGACCTCCCGAATTGATTGGCATATATAAACGATTAAGAGAGGAACGAGGGTGGTGTGCTCTGTTATCAGACATGATCCTTCTGGTCAGGCGGTCAAGATTCTGGATGTCTTGTTTTGTCCAATCAACTACTCCAAAGGAATAGGAGAGGACTGGCACAGCAAAGGTATTGGTGGCTTTGACTTTGTTTCGAGCATTTAGCTCTGAACTCCAGATTTTCTTTAAACGAGATTTATACTCGGCCCGAAGTTTATCTTGAATCTGGGCATTCTGGAGCTTGTCTCGAACTTGCATTCCAAGATAGGTGTAGGCCTGATCTTCCACAAGATGCTCAATAACTCCTCCCCCTTGTAACTTGACCGATCCATCATTAGTTACCTTGCCGCGTTTCAGATGAAGAGTATTACATTTGTCGAGTCCAAATGTCATGCCTATATCATTAGAGAAGGACTCGACAAGGAGAACCTGTTCTTTCAAATTGGTCTCTCCTTTGGCAAGGAGGTCGATGTCATCCATATAGAGGAGATGAGTAAGAGGTGTTGGGGATCTGTGCTGAGGAGGTCCGGGATGGTACCCTTCCTCCCCGTTGAGCAGGAAACTCAAAGGATTTAGAGACAGACAAAAAAGCAATGGACTGAAGGAGTCCCCCTGAAATATTCCCCTTCTGATTGGAATAGATTCCGAAGTCTGCACCTCTCCTTGCGAGTACATCTCAAGTTGAGTCGACCAGCAACTCATTAAAGACTTGAGTAAATGAAGTAGTCGCTCAGGGAGGTCAATACACTGAAGAGACTTCAGAATCCATTCGTGAGGGACAGAGTCGTATGCCTTTTTGTAGTCTATCCAGCACATGGAGAGGCTGCGGTGGTATGTCTTAGCCTCTTCCAAAATCATTTTCTGTACAAGAAGTTGATCCTTGCACCCCCAACATCCCTTTCTCGCCCCCTTCTGCTCTCTGTAAATTATCTCATTGGACGAGCAGTAAGATGACACGAGGTTTGTTAAACACCCTGTGAATAGTTTGTATTGAGTATTTAGACATGTGATAGGGCGGAAGTTTTTGGGATCAGTCAAGTCTCCTTTTTTGGGAAGGAGTATTATTTTGGACAGATTACAAATAATATGCAGCAAAGAGAGATCGAGGGGTCCTCAAACAGTTCTGGGTCCTTGGTCCCCTCAGCACGCAGTCCAGACAGGGAGTGGGATTTCCAAGCCCTGACTGCCAGAATCGCATGAACCTCCTTTAAATAGTATATGTGAATAATGATAGAAGTAACATTAATGTGGCAAATGTCTTATACAACTTGTTTACCTATCTCAAAATCAGCACGCTTCCTAAACCTCCACATCGCTCAAAGCAAGCCGAGAATAAACACATGCCTTGTTTCATATTTCAAATTTCCTGAAACTAAATTGAAATCACAAGACCCCGCGTGGCTTCCTATTGATTCTCAGCTGTCATGTATATTGTAGACGTATCACCAATTGATTAAATATATCTACAGTACACGCTAAGGCACAATTTCCCATCTCACACTGAAAGCCACTGATTATTGTCTTCTTGTTAAACATCTCCAAGTATTGATCGATAGTATTTTGCTGTTAGTACCAATTTTTGTTTTACTTGCACTCCTTCATAAAATCAATAACATAGTTTTAGGTGAAAGGTGGTTGAGGGCATTTTATCACACTTCTCTCGGATTTGTCCAGGTCGATGGGGTTTTATCTGTACTCTTAACTCAATGAACCTGATACAACAAAAAATGAGGCTGTAGCTGTTAGTAGAATGTCTGAGGTTTCATGAGCTCCCCTGGATAAACATTGATAAACAAGGATTATCTCGACTTGACGTAACTCAGATCTTCATCGGTTCTAATCAGCCGCTTCAGTTGTTGGCGAATTATAACTATTTCTATAGTATGTACAGCCCAAATTGATATTAGTTTTAACTTCACGTGCTAATTTAAAATATTAAAACTGTTATGGTTTTGTTGTTTCACTGTCCTTTGACGACAGCCGCCACCTGGAATATATTAGTGTTGATCAGAGAAGAAAGAATCATGGGGGGGTTTACGTTACTTTGTAAATGTGAATGTGAGAGAAGATTCCACTCAAATCCGACTTTAACATTTATTACACACAATAACTGACTGGTGGCAACGAAGCATGTTGTTCCAATTAACGTATACTGCTTGAGAGAAAATTCAGTGAAGAAAAGAAATTTCAACACATGTCGAGATTAAGATTCACTATCATAATATTGCAAAACCTGTCGATAATAAACAGTGAAACAGCTAAATCATCATCGAGTTGTACTTAAAACAGGTATTATCGCATAAACATGGACGTAAATACCTTGTTAGTACATTTTTCACAATATTTCAAAATTTATCAGTCAGTTTCATAATATATGTATCAATAAACAAGCGATTGGTTTGGGTCTTTTTGTGTTTGTTTTTCAATATAAATCTTGAATATTATTTCCAATAGGTATCCCTTATAGTAACTATTCCCAAACAGTAATCGTGTCCTTTGTATCTCCAGGGTCGAGTCATCAACAGAGAATAGAATGCCTTAAGGCATGTTGTTTGTTTGCCAAAGACAGTTCCCAGGCTCAAAGAAAGTTGATTTACAGATCTTACAGGACTAGTCATTCACAGCGACTCATCGTGCAGACTGAGATAGGCCCGTCGTCGGCAGAGGGTTTTCACTACTGAGGATAGCCGGTTCTGTCTGTTCTGCGGCGACATCGGGTATGCCCTCAAAGGGCAGAACGAATGGCGGCATGTTATAGTATCAGAATGTCAAGGTCTGGGTCGGGTGAGGAATTGTCGTTGGGTGTCAACACTAATTACCCTTCAAGGCCATTTACTATCTTTGTGGTATAATAATGACATGTTTTATGCATTTGTCTTGTCAGTTCTGCAATGGCTGCGTCATGGTGTTCTTTATCAACGTGACTGGATCAGACCCCATACAGTCCTTGGTGCCAGCAACATTCTCATGTTCCCGTGGCCTGCATGCTCACCAGACTTGCCATCTAATGTGAGTGACTGAGTTTGGATTGACGGAGCTCTTGGTAATATTCCATAGGTTTCATACATTGTACCCATGTGGGGAATTGAACCCGTGTCTTCATCGTCACGAGCGAACGCTTTAACCACACGTCCTCCCCACCAACCATGCCACCTACAGAATACCACTGGAATGTGATAGGTCGTCGTTGTCGACAGCGACCACATCAGGTTGTTGTACATATGCCAAGGTGGGTATTTCGCTCTCTGTTGCATCTGAAGTCATTTCGTGATATGTGAAGGAATGATGTCGTAATTATGCTTATGTTTACACCGAATGACGATGCAGTTGAATACTAATTAAGGGATAATCACATCTTACTTGCGAAATAGTTTAGCCGTAATCACAGTGTAATTACGACTGGGGAAAATGTACTGCCTTGATTTTCCTAGCTTCCGTACCATACGGAAATCTTTGTCTGGGCAGCTAAGTCTTGTTAAGTAATAACGAGGCGTTTGACTGGCAAGTTATTTTAGCCTTGATTTCATCCTGCTTCTATTCTCCACATGGCTACAATGTGTCCAAGTCTTTGTACGAGAGCTGACTAATGCGTTCTTAGCCTCACAGAGAAAACTATCGTTGTAGTGAAGTATTTTGATAAGCATACCGCTAGGTGCCAGGGAGTTACGTTTAATAAACCTTGATCTGACTTTTCGACTTTGACCAAACCCACGTTTACTCCATGGTGCCTCAATGGAGTATAAACCACTGTAACATTATCATCCTCTTGAGAGGGCACATAAGCCCCCAAACAGTCAAGGTGAATTTATTCTTACCACCGTTCCAGTCGTAGAATCTTTGATGTATGACTTGATGTGACTGAATAATCATTGCTAACGGTTGAAGGTATTTTGTAAATCCAGTTAGGGCCCATGCAGGAAGCAAAAATCTTATGTAAGTCTCCATGGTCCCTGGTATGGCGATCTACCTCCATTTGTTGACAATATATAGCCTGTTGCTACGGTATGACCAGAAATCATAGAGAATTTAAAAGATTCTGTTTTTTCCTCTCATTACTCACGTATTAAATGTGAATATTAGCAGAAAATAACAGACACAAAGACAGGGGGACAGTATTTTGTCAAGTCAGCATGGGAAAGTCGTGGTCTATGCTATCGAAATATCGGACCACCTCTTATTTATCAGACACTTTCTTTCGTAAGTCCCCAAACATTTTGTATTGGATTTACGTCAGGGTTATAGTTTGGATAATCTTATACTGTCTTATTTCGGGTCCGAAAAAAGGCCTGTAAATGCTTTGAATGGCGTTTGGGGTCGTTGTCCTGCTGGAAAATCAAAACAATTTCCATAGAACACGTGAACAGATGTCCCTCGGGAATATGTGTACCGCTCGCTGTTCATATTCCCTTCAAATACACAGAAGGGCGTTGCCCCTAAGACAGATATGCCGACCCACACGTTAAATTTCGGAGTTTACTTTGGGCGTTATTACAAAGATTTTATAAAAGTTTGTTTGATCCAGAATTTCAGTGTAATAGGAAACAGCCACAGAGAACCTTCATCTGAGAAAAATCATATTGTCCCAGTTAAAGTGTCTATGCTGCAAGCACCAGTTCAACCTTCGCTCCTTTTCTTCAGGTGATGGAATTTCTCGACCTTTCAACCAACTCACTGTATGAATCTCAGTTCTAATCATCTCCTTACAGACAGCCATAGTTCCTCTATCAGTCATATCCAGCCCTTCGTTTTCTAAAAATTCCTAATAATTTCTGGTTATACTTTATACTGTATTGTCTTCTACAGTTAACATTTTTGTCTATCTATTATTTTTACTGTATCTGTGATCCTCTGGTTACTGTCCCTCGTTGACGGGGTTTCATAATTTGACTTTATCTATTTACCATTCAAATCCTCGTCACAATATGACTGCAATATTGTCGATGTCACGTTAAATTTTAAGTCAGTCACTACTCCTTTATGAAATAAAAGACTGTGACGATATTATTGATAACCACGGAGACATGATCGTACCCGAGTCTACAGACTTTGGGCTTACATTTTATGGGTCTTTTTATATTAGTAATGACGTTAAGTGTGTCTGGAGGCGGAAAACTGCATATTCCTGCCTGTTATTCGTACTTATACATACATTATGAGAGGGACTAGGTTCCGTGTTATTAGCTTCTCGCTTCAAGCGTCCGTATCGTTGCGACCATTAGCACACTACAGTTTAAGATTGATTTACGATTGTCGTAACGTTTTGTGGCTCAGGGCCCTAGTGCACGTTAATGTCTAGACGTTGTAATTAGTAGCCTTTGAGGAATTCATAGCCTCGGTGTGGTTGGATTAACTACTTCATAAAATGTGAATTAACATGTCAAAAAATTATTGTCTGACTGTCGTTCCTTCCTACTTTAACATTATAATGTCGTTAAAACTGCTGTGACGGTATAGCGATGAAACGGTCAAACACAACGGTTGGAAATACGCACCACTGGATTTTTTGCTGAATCTGACTATCACTCACACGTCCTACATATTTCATATTACCCCAGATTCTTTCTGGACTGCAAACATTTGGTTACATTATCCTTAATGAATCATTAAAACTAAGTGGTGACAGGTGTTGTTATTCAATACGATGGAAACAAATTCAATGTTACAATGGGCAAATTTAGTGTCAAATGTATACGGTCTGATCGACACACCTCCAGTGAGTCAGCGTGTTTATATCTGCATGAGAGGCAGTGTTTTCAATACATCTACCACTGTGTGTAAAATTGTACATTCCGGGTTGTTACTGTTACTTTTCACTGTTGCAATTTTCTTCATTTCCTGCTCTTCCCTGAAACCCATATATTGACCATTTCTGGCATAGTTCTTTGCCTATAAATCTACCACAACAGATTCGTCTGCGTTCACATATCAACTGAAACCACTTTCTTGTTACATAGTGTAATCGTTACCAAAACATATTCGTCAGCGTTTACACATCTTCTGAAAACGAGTCCTTATTGCACATTATAATGGTTGACAAAACAAATTGTCTGCATTCACATATCAGGAAATGCAACGGCACATGTTACGGACACTGGCTGCAAGTGAGACGCAAATGAAAATAATTTCCCATTAGGCTTATGGCAATAACCATTTCGTCATGACGATTTGAAACAGGCGATTAGTCCAACTGGTGAAAGCATCGCTTGATGGCCGCGTTGTCTGACTCTCGGGCGAGGCAGTACTGGGTAAAACACATAGGGAGAAGCTAATAATGGGATGAAAGATATTCCCATGACGATGTTCATATAGAACGTCTACAATGCTAGCGCCAACGCTGCAACTACTGCTACTAGTATTACAAAATTTCACCAACTGTTGCTGCAACTACTACTGTTGCAGCTGCAATTCCCCTTCCACTGCTACTACAACTACAGTGTTACTGCTACTACTACTACTACTACTACTACTACTACTACTACTACTACTACTACTACTACTACTACTACCACTACTACAAGTGCTGCTACTGGTGAATTCTAAAGCTGTAATCTGTGCAGTTCAGTTATAAATTCATGACTAAAACGACCTTCTAAAAGGTCTGTGTTAAACGATTTAAAGGAAGAGACGATAAGAACTGACACTGGACCCAAAAGTATTAGTCGAAGCTATATATGATCTCTAGCAGAACACAACTGAATTCTAGTAGTGCGACACTGATTAAATCGAATGGAACTACCCCCGACACACACACACACACACACACACACACACACACACACACACACACACACACACACTTTGTCAGAGGGAATGTTGCACTTGTTTCACTGACAACTGACCATAATAATACTATAGACATGATAACACTCCTGTGAAAGTAAAACTAGAAAGGTAAACTCCCAGTGTAGATCCGACCCATCCTTGTACTGAAAGTGTCCGGCTCGCTGACTTTGTTAGTCTTTGGCATCTTATTCCAGTTAAGTATGTCGATGTCAATCGTTATATGTTCTGGTCGTATTTAATTATTTACGGTACGTCATCATATAGTCGGACTCGTCTGCTGCGTGCAAAACTAGTGAATGAATTGGATTTTTCGCTGCGTTCAGCAATATTCCAGCAACATCACAAAAAGGGAAACAAGGAAAATCCAAGGACGCAATAAACCCATTTTCTGATTATGTATGCGGTGCTTCCATCTTTGGTATCTCATCATGCAACAAACAAACAATTTTATTATGCCATCTGTGACCTCCAGAACACCTGTACCCGATGGCTTAACACATGTTCAGTGATCCGTTTTTTCACCCCTATTCTCTTTCTTTTTTTTCTTCCAAAGAATCTGTTTCAGCTTTACCCGTCATGGTCTGAGTTAGAATTGTTCTTCAGTAGCCCACGCTTGTCGTAAGATTCCACTAAAGGGATCGGGTTCTCAGGTTCAGGAAATGCAATGGTACATGCTACAGACACCGGCTGCAAGTGTAACGAAAATGAAAGTATTTTCCCATCAGACACATGACTTGGTTGACACATGTCATATGTACCCAGTTGCGTAAATCAGTTGTCAATTGTGTTATCACTGGATTATCTGGTCCAGATTCGATTATTTACAGACCGCCCCCCATACAACTGGAATACTACTGAGTGCGGCGAAAAACCCAACTCACTCACTTTCAATTTCAGATAATAATTCACTGAGCTGACATTTCTGATTGTAATTTTACCTCTGTTTATCTAGATTCAAGACTTATGGAAAAGATAAGTGGGAAAACCCCGAGATTTACGCAAATCATTTGGACGCTAAAGTCCACCGGTTAACAGATGCAAAGTTCGAACGATAATATAACATTAGCTTCAGAAATTCTTCTCGAATGTTTCATCTTGTTGCAACACAGTCTTCAATCAATACCATACTGACCTGCTAATTCATTTTTTATGAAGCAGATAATCCAACAATGCTTGATTACACCAACCACACCAAGACACCGTCTGAAGTCCACAAAGGCTTCTAATTACAATGTCTAGACACTCTTTGGCACTTGGGACCTAAGCCACAAAGCGTTCGAAGCGTTACGACAATCGTAAATCTGTCTTAACTGTAGTGTGCTAGTGGTCGTAACCTAACGGTCATTTTGAGCAAAGCCCATTCCCTCTTAAATATACTTTACAACACAAACTAGCATCCTGCAATATGCATTCTTCTGTATCCAGGATGATCTACCTAAAACTCGATACACTGATGAAAAGAACTATCCATACAAAATAGCCATTAGACCCGTGTACTCCAAGATAATACGGGGAGTTACAGGGATGTATGTTTCACTCAATTAAATCTGCTCCATAATATAAACAGCGTTGCGGCCAAGGTCTTACAGCTATAGACACAACCATTAATCATGTCCAACGTTCGATTTCATCAAGCCACGACTGAAATTCTATTGATCAATGATAATTGATATTATACACTTGGCGACCTTTCTGTGGCACATATATAGCGGAGGGTGTGTTCGCAAAGTCGAATACAGAGGACTGGATTAGCTTAAGATCAGTTCTAACATTTTTGCCCTAATTTTTAATCCAATTCGCTATCCAACCCGGAATAGGGACAAACGGAATCACCAAAAACTTGTGTAAATTATAATTGTGTCAAACTGACCTTGGCTGCATATAAAGAATGTTATCGTTACTTACAAGAATGATAGTGAGTCAGGTTTTATTACCGTTTTTTTTCCATGCAGTATTACAGTTATAGCCACGGCGTGTCTGCTAAATGTGGTAGAAAACCCCGAAACTATGAATTTCTCAGACTCAAATTCACGTACTCGAAATTTTAGTGATGTGTCATGCTCATTGCGACATTCGGCGCCTTGGGCGATTAGGCCCCTAATGGCCACATAAATGCATAAAACAGGACACACATGTAGTATCAGGTTGAAATGAGGTTTTATTGGAAGCGTAAAACCATTTTTGGTTAAATTCATGCTTTTATTCAGCTGTAGTAAGGCATATGAGCATCCGAAGATCAGAAAAAGTCTTAAGCAATGTAAATAGAAAAAAACGTCCAGTGTGATAAAATGTACAGGTGTAGAGTATACAACGGTTATCTCCCCTGATGAATATTACACTATAAAATAACTGGACTGCCAGGTCACGTGAGCAACGATAGTTCACTAAAGGGGAGATAACTATGTGAGTGAAATGTGTGAATAACAAAACAAAAATCACATCCAATGATTCGAAGTTGCAACCGTGCTGGGAAGCTGAGGTATTGAGAGTTGCATATATAAACATTCCATTAAGTACCATCCAACATCTTCTCCACATATTTTTGAATCAATACAAGCATAAAATGTCATACATGTTTAACATGGACGTACATAAAATGTTTACAGGTACCTGTGCCACTTTATCAGCATATTTCGATGACACACACATGATTTTATAGAACCAAAAATACCAAAACATTTCGTGAACAGGAATCGTCTCCCCAGACAAGGGAGTTTAACTCCCGAGGTAGCTGTACTTTTATAGCCAGTTACCTGCCTTGGGAACTTGACCTTGATTGTTAGTCAACGTCTTTGGGCAAAATACAGAGGTTTTAACTCCCTTGTTACTGGAAAACACAACACGATATAACAGATTAGCTGGTGATTTAAACCTCCATGTGTCAAGCTGGTGGTACTTGCAACTAACTTAACGGAGTTCCATTTTTTTCTGTCAAATGGAGGACGCACAGAACCACATCTATCAATACCCAATCAAATAATCAATGCTTCAAAATTCGTGACTTCGACCGACATTTTAAATAATCGCACAATCAAGGTAATTAGTCAACACAGTGAAATTTCTAATTTTATAAGAAACCATATAAAGTTGCCGAAACCAATAGATAAATATATACGGAGGAGTTGAGCCTACGACGCTCTTTCACCACATCAATAAGTCTTTGTGCATTCCCACTCTTTCATTAAAAAAACATAAACTTATAAATATGTTCCAGCCACTCTTGTCAGCAGGTGTTTTACTCGACACCCACACGCACGCAACACGACAATATAGGGCGGGATACATAGTGACTAATTGTGCCTGTAGAAGAATGACGATCGGGTGGTCATAATGCAGGTCAGGTATGGACATTGTTTATGGTAACACTGAAAAGAATTCTCCCACCAGGACAATGCTGCGGCTGTTTCCGGTGAAAGAGCAACTCCTGCTAATGTCAGCTACAAATCTTAAGTAATCCTAGATTTTTCGCCTTGGGTGTCGCGGAGTCACTTTGTAAATACTGGATATACAAGGATTGGGCATGTTGAATAGTCGATGTGGAAACACGTTCAATTGAGATTTGGTCGGATGTCGACAACATGTACAGTACTGTTCAAATCTAAGTCCCTATCGATCGCGATCACAACGTGACTATTGTCCAACCATGATGCGATCAAGGTGACTTTGTTTTGAAGGTTTATACTTCTTGCATTGCGATCAGGACGCGAACAGTTTGCGTCGTTGTCGCGACCTTTGTAGTTGTGTTAACCGTTGTCTACATTTCAGCAGTTCACGATTGTGTATATAGCTTACACAAAGACAGTTGTTCGACCAAAGATGAACACATAGCCTGAATATAAATGTACATGTTCAGAATAATTACAACTGGCTGTCTCGAGTTCAAGTTGCAGACACCAAACATCAGACCTGACGAACAAATGACAGTATGCACCATGTTGGGTAATGAATCAAACTATAAAAGACTCGAAAAACATGTTGAGATCGTTTTAAAGCCACTTCACAGTTCCGTTGGAGAAACATACACACGTACCGAACATATATGCACCGAAAACTATAATTAAGTTCTTGTTCAATTTAATCGGATTTGAGCTCCTAGTACACAATTGTACAACCGATGCTTTAAATTATCCTCATAGTAATACTGTGTGATTGGGGCTCATTTAACACGGATCTGAACAGTATTTCAGTTGCATCACAGCGTGCCTGTTTGAAATGGGAAGAAAGCCCGAAGTTATGAAAGACATTAACCACTTTGGCGAAATCATAAATCATAGGAATAGTGCTGACCTAGACGCGCAAACAAGGCGAACCTGGCTGCTGTTGTACAAAACATTCATGACGCTAAGACTACCTTAGGTCTATGTTAAAAGTGACGTTCACCGTAGTGCCAAGATCGTTTTGTACAACGGCACCCTGAGCTAAATAATACTGATGTAAGTTAAGTGGAAATTTGTTTGTTTCATACTGTAAGGACTATGAACGCATGCAGCTGAGGGACGTGCTTTAGCGACCATACTGGTTATCAACAATGGAATCAGGAGGTTCCACTGTATGCCAGTCACTGGCTGGCTGTGCCTTTCATCATTGCCCTCGCCTGCAAATGTTGGTGTAGTCTAAAGGTTTGAAATACATGCAATTTCTATTCAAGGAAATAATTACAAACGCGAGTAAACGTAACAACCGAATTTATCGATAGTCTGTTGATAAATCCTGATTCTACTTTTGTGACTGCAAGACAAACATTTTCTAACAAGTCAGAACCAGAAATACCTAGACTATTAAACAATTCAAATAGTGCAATTTCTTTCGTCTGGGGAATGCCACCCACGTGTATTGAGGACCGAATACGCGACTGTTCGATTCTGGGTAAGCCGATAAACCTTCAAATAATTCTGTTTTTCGGTCGTGCCTGGCATGTAATGGGTAGGCTAGATTACACAGCTCACAGAGCCGGGTTCATGAAACCTAGCTGTAATTGATAACATACCGAAGAGCAAAAGAAACTGAAAAAGAAAATGGTTGAATTGTCCTTGTTGGTGGTAATATCTTCGTTAGTGGATATAAGATCTTGTGTGATCTTAGTGATTATATGATGTAATGAACACATAATGAGCATTTATACCGTATCAGATATGACAGGGAGCGTGTAGTCGTAAGGTTATTGCATACCGCCGACTTCATTTAACTAATTAATATGCTCAATCTATAAACATGTTTTTTCAAAATTCAGATGTATAAAACCCCACTGTTTATTCTCTCTTTTGCACCTTACTATAGGTTCCTTTACCTAACACGTGCATTAACCACATACAGTGAGGACGAAAACAGTCCTCAAACTAAGTGACCCAAAATATACATACCAACACAGTGATCCCTGCTATTCAATGTTCTACAGTTACAAATGGTATTGTCCGAATAATGAGACACTCTCATAACGATATGTTTCTATTTACATAGAGTAATGGAGGTCCTGGGTAGAGGGGTTTCACTGTAGATTGAAAATATTGAGTGAATATGTAATACGATACGATACTTTACAATCGTGTGAATTAAGAATATATTGTTACGAGCTGGTAGGGTAGCGCATGGTTTATGCATGAGGTCGTCCTCGACAATTTGCGTGGTCTGATTCCAAAACTGGGTACAATGGATGAATCGTATGATGTCCTCCGTCGTAATATTGCTGGAACAATGCCTAAAGCGACGTTAAACCAGACCATTGCACAACTTACGAAACATGAAATAAAAAAGTACTCATTTAATTGATTTCATAATGTTCGGGCTCTCTCATAATCCATAATTGTGAATCTCTTACAAAGCCCACCCGATAAACAATACAACACAAGTAACACAAAAAAGAAAAAGGTCTGTGTTAAAGTTAAAGTAACGAAACATAGACGCCCCAATAAATAAATAAATAAATAAATAAATAAATAAATAAATAAATAAATAGCCCTGTCCGTCTTTTTTATAAATAATTTGATTCAAACATGATAATAACCATAAACAAACCTGTCTGTCACTTTTGGGGAATAAACCCTCTTTGTGCAAGAAATGATTGCATAGAAGTGATGATGAAGATATTTCGCAGACACTTAAAAAATCACAAGTGCCTTAGCGTTCCGCCAACAGTCGCTTTCCCGTTTTGATAAAAAAACACTAAACAGTGGCCGTAAGTTCAAGTGCTTCTGTGTTGAGGAACTAATTCAGAAACAATAATGACACGTGATACATTAATTATAAGAGCAAGCTGTGGGGCAAAACCTCAAACTGAGCAGGTATTTAAACGACGATTTAATTTTTTGGACCACATCGCCGATGAAGAAGTATGAATGAGAAATCATGTCTTTCCCTCTCTCACCAGGAGGAAGCAAAGAATACTGATGGTATATCGCCCTTGGAGCAATCTTGAGTTTCAGTTCCTTAACTTTTTGTACTGCGTGTACTGAACAGATACTTAAATGTGACTTGCACGTCCTGCTTTACTGTTATGTTAACGGTATTTCTACACTTCTGCTGTGATTGTTTCGGCGTCCAGATGGATGAAAGAACTTCAAAAGTAACGTATGCTTTTTTCTCACTGGCAGTTACAAACTAGAAATGAGTATATGTCTGACTAGTTTTCATCAAGCATCATTTTATACAAAGGCCTTTGTTGTTGATAGCTTATCGCATCGAAAGCAACTGAAACAACAATGTTTGGACACGAAACCTGTAAACCATCTTCACTTTTCATTGCTAATAACTGTTTCTTTGTACAATAGTATAGTCAATATAAAACTGACTTAAGCCCCATTTTGCATGAACGACGAAGTATTTTACAGACGAGATAACAAATTTCAACCCAAAACTCATGTCGGTTTATAAGATATGAACGTTACACTCAACGATAACCAGCTTCGCTATATACATACGTAATCTACTCTTGTGTGATCTTCCGTCGATTTAACCTTGCAGACACGATTGGCGAATTTTTCAGGCAGTGGCTTTGGCGCTGAAGCAGATTTTGTTAGGCGGCTACAGATACACGTATAAAAGTTCATTTTCTAGTATCTATTTTGCGACCTATTTTATATAAATGTCACTATGTTTAATTCAAAATTTAACCTTTATTTGATCATGCTTAAAGGAAATACTACTAAACATTTGTCAACACCTGTAATAAACAATATTGGTGGGTTTAGTAGTAGTTATTAAATCAATGCTGTTTCAACGGGTTTGATCATATTCGAAAGGAAGTAGTACGCATAAACCATGATCAAACATCAGTAATAACACGTTATAAGGGAAAATTAACAGGATCTCAAAAAGTGCACAAAACTGGCCATGCTTTTACCATGTTTCTACCAAAAGCTAAAATACCCATTGTGACGAAGTGACTTGGTACATTATGTTATGTAACTATGTAATTCACGTTATGCAATTGTGTAGCAAGAGAGATGTTGCCAATTCACGTTTGGGAAAACACTCTCCTGTCATATCCACAAGCATTTAATTCACAGATGTGTTAAATATCCTCTTCATATTCACAGGCTCCAGTGAACGCTGCACACAAAGAATGAACACCAGTGGTCCAAAGAGTGAACACCACTGTTCACTCTCTAAAGATCTGTGGATCACCTTCCAAGGGAATGCGCACGCGCAGTTTCTCAGCAAATACCCTGAAATATCTACACCTTCCGAACCACGCTGCTGCATTCACACATAGAACTCCGGTTCTCGTCGAACCTTCAGTCTAATGGCGTTATCTGGCGGTTGTGGGAGAAGCTGCTCAGTGGTGTCGGAAGAATCGAACAGTTCCTCCTCGTCATCCGCTCGTCTATTTTTCATGGTACGATTAGGGTTGCCTTTTGTCCTACACTGTATAACGATATAAACCAAACACGCAATAATGACTATACTGCCAATGACGATGACGACAGATAGTTTAATTTCAGAAAGGATGTGTTTGTTTCTGATTATCAGATGATGGTAGCGTGTGATGGATGATGGTTCTTCCATCTCCACCTTGTCCTCTTGATCCATCATCCTGATGGTCTTCGTCGTTAAAACGATTCACGAACGCCAGATAACTCGCACAAGAGCTAATAACACACGTCGCAGAACCACAAAAATTGAAATAGAAATCTCCAGCTGAATACGAATTAGCAGGCTTAAGCTGTTAAACACACTTGAATGAACACACTGACATTTCAGCGCACAAGGAAAACGTCTAGATAAATCCACAATCCCTTCTCCCGTCCACACTTCATTTTACTGTTTCTTGTCATTTTACTATCAATATCGTCACGTTTCCCTTTTCCAGCGCAGCATCTTAATGTAATAACTCCGTATTCCTTGGTAATCCTGAAGATGAAATTAACCCTTGCTTCCTGATTCAAGGATGGATTTGCTCTAGTAATCAAGACCTTCTTCAAATTACTGTCTGAGGCCTGTGTGTGCTCTGAAACCAAACGGGTTAACGCTTTATGGGCGGATGCTATTCACTGAAGCACGGCATTTCCCATGAATAACAATAACAGAAAAAAACATTGCTGTGGAATTATCAGATTTTCCTTTCAGTAAAGGAAAGCATTATCTGGAATGACATTGTATTTAAGAATCTTTTATCTTTAACCACGCAGATAAAGAGTAAAGGTCACTTGGTGACAATTGAATTAATTCTACTGAAAAACACAATGATGGAAGCTTATTCTCGGATTGACTGTCAGAAACGTGATATGAACTGGCAAACATCTACAAGCTCACAACGAATTAAGTGAAGGTAAATTCCCGTGTCTTTCAACCAACTCGAACATTAAACTTTCATTTCAACAACCGAGCCACAGTTACCCTACATCCCTCTGCTTATATACGGTCAATGAGTAACGATCACCTGTAATTTTACCCTCTAAGCTATACGCATTAATGTCAAAGTCTAAATCATCACATTTTCCTTTTTCAAATACGTTACCGTAAAATCAATACTTTTACAAGGTGCTCGCTGATTGCGTGAGTACAGGCAGGGCGAAAATATCAGCCAACAGAGTAGTAACCTATGAAATAAACATATATCAGAGGACAAGGGTAGAAATGTTGCTACTCACATTTCATAATCACGTTCCAATGGAAAGATGGACAGTGGTTCAACATGCATGTGGAAGTCACGTATGTTGAGCATAGGTCAACATCCCCGAACATTTACATCTGTGATGGTCCTATATCCTATTGTATGATTTGAATTTCACATGAAGCCCAAGCAGGTAATCCCATTTATTCAGTTGAACTGAAACGACGCCAAGAGACGAATCTAAATGGTAGAATGCCTTCAAGAACTGGGTCTCCACTACACCTCTGCAAACATAACCACGGATAAGAATTCTGCTGCCAACTGCACTATGATATTCTATCTAACCAGCAGTGTTTGGAATCCATACTGGCGATCACAAGAGCCCCGAAACACGTTGACACAACACGATCAATACCAGGTCCGAGTCTCACAACATAGAACTACAGAAAATACGTCTTCTTTGACACAGGTTGGCCCTAATTCCGACGGTCACACTAGTTGAGATACGTGGTAAAGCGTGTCTATATCTTACCTTGGTACGACTGCCAGGCTGGTAAATGTGTTATTTGTTTGCACTGGTAACGGTAAGTGATTCATCCATGTATTCCTTTGTAGAGGAAGACATACCTTTGGGGACTCGTCGCGGTGTTCAATAAAGGCGTGCTTTGCTTCACTGGTCATGAATGATATTACACACAGAGTGCATATCAACAGAACCGGCACCGACACAGGTGCATTGAGAACGCTGGAATCGTCTACAATTGTACAGTCTGATCCTCATCATTCCTCTAAGACATCCAGTTGTATGTTTCCTTTTGAGAATAAAACACAACACACCAGGTATCGAAATAAATATCCCAAATGCAGTATAGCACTTGATACACAGGGATGTCGATATATGAGTTGCTTGGTGCTCGCGCCGCTGCCAGTCACTCAATCAAGGCAGGATGTGACAAGTGTTTTCGTTCTGCGCGGTCTGTTGGTGACGATGTGCGTCAAGCTACAATCTCTCTGTACATGTTGTAGATGGCCACAGTACATAGCGGAGTCTACCGAGCCTGTCAGAGCTGTGTTTCAGATCCCGTCAGATGACGCGCTCAACCATTGATTGCCTGGCTTTTACTGGCAGTATGGCGAGCTACAACCAGGGCAGAGGATATTTCCCGTTTCGAGGATTCCTGAGCTAAATGGCAATCTCTTCTCAAATGCTAATCTACCGACGTTCATGAAACAGCTCTTCTTGAGATCCATGCTTGGGCTTGCTGAACAGATCAATGTTTCACACAACCTTCTCTGTCACCTGGGATCGCTTCCCATATTTCACTTTGCATCATCTGTCTGTGCACGTGACGAGATTAAACTTTAATCCAGTTGAACGAGAGCAAGGATTGTTGGAAGTGGTACGGGAGCCATACGTTGCCGGCTGGCTTTCGCTACCCCTGGGTACTAACTCACACTCACAACAAATGGAATTTGAAGAGGAAACTCGATTTTTTTCCTTCTGGCAAAACCTTTATCGATCTTTAGAGAATCGAGTTGGGTGTTTGACCAGATTATGTAGGCATAAAACCAGGCAGAAAGAACGACAGGAGCAGGCACAGAGGGACTTGGAACGAAAACTCTCTTGGTCATCCGCCGACAGTTGAATGTCAGTATTACGTTTGTGAAAGGTCAGTAAAAGGGATGAATTGTCCCTGCGTTGAGGCATTATCTGCCGTAGTGGACGTGATGAGCTCTCTTGTCAGCCCACTAATTAAATACACAATTGCTGATGTTATTGTAGTTGCCAAATCCCCGATAAGTGGCTGGAGAGATTCTGTATAGATTGACTAATGTTGACTCTATTAAAGACCGGAATGGCACTGATTGTTGTACTTGGATCTGTTAGATGGCATAGGTTTGCTTGCAAGACGGGAACGAACACGACAATGCTAACACAGGCAGTAGGAAAGTGTCCCGAGTCTCAGAGAACTGGTGCGTCGTGTTTAACATTTACTTTCGGAAGGGGTGGGTGTATGCCGTAGCTAGGTGGAGCTTATGTGTGTGTTTTCGTGCGTGCGCTCTGCGTGTTTGTGTGTGTTGTATGTATGTGGAGGAGGTGGGGATGTTGCGTTGTTTTACTTGGGTGATAAATTCGGGACTAGTCAGCGACAGTCCAGTTATGTTTCGTGGTCAAATCTGGACCTATCACACGGTATTTTATTATAAATACTAGTGTTTAGCTGTAGATGTATGATATCTTCCATTCGCAATTTCCAGTTATATGACGACTGTCTGGATCCGCTCTGGACCAGGCAAGCCGGTGCGTGACATCATGAACATCGATTTGTGCAGCAAGGATACAATGAATTAAAGACCGCATCCGTGGTGTGGTGGTTAGCGTGTTCGCCAAAGAGGGATTCGATCCCCGGCCGTGTCATACCAAGCTACGATAAAATATAGTACTTGCTTGTCCCTGCCTAGGGCTCGACATTAATGGGTATTATATGTGTCAGTATAATGTGTAGCGTATTCGTGCTTACCTGCGGCTTGGTGTCTCAGTGCGGTAAGACTATATAACCAGTTTAAGTCTGGACTAGTGCAAGCAGCCACAGATACACAAGCATGCACGTATATGAACGAAATAATATTCAGTGCGACATTAAACGCAATTTCACTTCAGTTCACCATCAGCCATTCAGCCAACCCGATTCCGTTTGTCGCCTTTTAGGATGTTGCAACATCAACTCTAACACGGTTCTGCCGGGATAACAATTGATTCGTACGCCTCTTGTAAATTTGCTGTTGTACGTAAGTCCCCATGGTCCCTTGTATGGTGATCTACCTTCACTTGTTGGTGATCAAGAGCCCATTTTTACATGATACTGTCTAAAATTTTCTGTTTTTTTTTTTTTTAAATACATACTAGCTAGTTTTAACGTTTTTTTTGGTGATACTCTTGTTATTTTACAGTCCGTCGATGACTGGTTCTGTAACTACTTATGTTTACATTTGTATTTGGTGTCTACAGCATTCTCGTCACTATGTGGCTGCAGTATTGCCGATGTGACGTTAAATTGTAACTCACTCACTCGTTGTTGGACGCTGCTGGGAGGGTGTGTCACATACGAAATGTTTTTAATTTTTTGGTGTCGCACATAAACTTTTGGGATGTTCGGACATATTTGTTTTCTTTCGGAATTTTAAAAACAATAACTATATCGCCTTTTATGTTCATTACAATAGTTACTGCTGTACAAAATTTAGAGATACAGACATTGATTGGGTATTTTCTGATTTACTTGCCCAAACGCAGTCCTTGGTTCAACGGATCTGAGAGCTGAAGCTGGACAGCGGTAATGGGGTATGTCTGACACACCCAAAACGTTAATCAACGTTATTGTCAGCCTATTACCAACATTATATCAGAGGTCTCTTCATCTTGGCTAATTTGACCTTATTTTATATAACTAAGTGCTCCTATCATTACCACGGTGATTTAAGTTTGCTCTCCTAATGCAGCAAAGCGTCTCTACAAGCACGCGCCATGTCGACTAATCAGCCACAGTCCAAAACAATTCGTGCCAGTGAAGTCCATGTAGTGTAACGAGCTTCGATCTTCCACATAATGGTCGGTTGGTTCCGACAGAAAACATGTCTATCTGTGATATCAAGCCGATTTGTAGCTCGAATAAACAAATGCGTCTAAACACCATCACAGACCAACTGACGATTAAAACCATCAAAGCTATTTCTTTCAAGGTGGGTGTCTTCACCACCTGCCGTGTACTGCCCCTACTGTTTAGGATGACCATTTTCCAATTGCAAAATACCAGGACATTTTGGTTGGCAGGGACGGAATTATATCTGCGGTCGTAAAGCTGGGAAGCATGTTAACGATCGATAAATGAACCGGTAATCCCTACCCTGCGGATAATCAGATTTACTCATCGATCGCAGCGGATTGAGCAAGTGAGTGTAAACAGCATTCAATCCTCAAGCATGGGTGATGTTGCCACCATTTACCAACACGACACAGCAGGACGAATTCAGCTACCTGTTAGCTTGTGCTAATGGTAGTCTTGAATAGCTGCTTCACCTGAACCGTGCTCACATCTTCAAACATGGCCAACATTGACTGCAGGTCTGAAACGCCGTTGCCTAGCATGACCAGACCGTCGCCGGCTCGGCGATTAGATACACTTCCAAGTCTTGCTATACCACAGATGTCATCTCTGTTGTACCAACGTAACATCGTGTCTTTTCCTAGAACGCTGAATCTAAGTCTACGGAAACGCTGCAGGGTCATAATTGTAAATCACGTTATGGCTTCAGTATCGATGTTCCACGATGGTATTTCCACCAACGTTCCATATAATTTCATGACATTTTAGGAACTTATATTCTGTTATATGAGTCGTACATCCACAAAGATTATTATTAAAATTGCTTCGCTGGTATTGTGTTACAACTGGATGAAGATTAGTTATTGGACGAAATCCGAGTATGTGGTTGTATGTTTGTATCTTATGTCAAGGCCTTTTACTGGTATTCCGTAAATATGAGTCCACCATGTCCATCAAATCTGCTGTACATTTTACAATCTTGCCGGTCGTGGCATCGATGAAGACAGATATGAGTTTGATATGAAATTTTCTGCATAGAAGAATACAGAAAGTCATATCTCTCTCGGCATGTCCAGGGCGGTTGATATGTCATGTGGCCAGTCCAGACCCTGAATTTGGCATCGTTGTTGGTCGGCGTTAACAAGAACTGTTTGGAGTGCAGCGTTAAACTCCAAAGTAACAAACAACATTTCACCCGTGCTGTGTTGGTTTTGCCAAAATGGTAATTATGGTCGTTTACGCGCTGCGTCAGTATTGCTTTCCATCCACACCAAGCTTACTGGATGCGAAGTAACAGAAATAATCTTTCAAGCAGCGTTTAAGCAAACCAGCGATTCTTCCATTTCAAACTTGACTTGTTCTCTCACACAGTTATTGAGCTTAACATACACTGTGCATCATTACATTTACAATAAATCAACAGATTCAAATCTCCAAAACCCATTACCCTCTCAGCCTGCTGACAGTCTAAACAATACTTGTCTAACGAGGGTACGATATTGGATGGTACGATATATTACAATCAATGGATGTTGTAGGCATGTGATACTAAATCAGATCTGAGCTGGCAGTCTCGTTAGCATGTTTCGTCGGTCCGGCCTGGAATCAATATACATCCAAATGAAATGCATTTCAGTCTTCAGTCTTTGTCTGTATACAAATACTGCCGTCAAACTTGCAAATAGTCATACATGGCCATATACAGGCTAACAGTACATATAGCAACGAGCAATTATAGACTGTATACAAACCCTAATGGTATCGAAGACGGGGGTAGTTATTGCTGGCATTAATGATTATTGCAATACAAACAGATAATGACTCGATGTACATACACAAGAGACCAGCGTGGAATGGGTATTAAATGATTGGTAATATCAAGTACATGGGTGAAAATCGTCAGCGTTTTAAATTCCAAGCAAGAATAACGATATTTCTCTGGGTAAAAGGGTCTCTGAATTATAATCCAGACACATCCTGTAGTCGTTAGTGGTAATGGAGGCATCCTCAGTGCCGGTGACCTGCCGTTTATTGGACGGCGAATCGGCTTGTGGCATCTGGCAGATGTTTTAAAATTTGCATTATCCAAGCTGTTGAATCAAGGTATGATGGGTTTACAGAACTACGCAGTGTTTCCTTGCAGATTGGTCCCTGACGATGAAGAAGAATCTGAGCGCGATTCATCGTCTAACTGTAGTAGCTCAGTGTGTACACATAAATTGCATGACGTCTGGAAAAGTTTGGGCATGAGTTCTACGCGGTCTTACAAGGTCATGCCGTTCTTTGGCAGATTTTCTCCATGGCGTTTTAGCGTCACGGTCTTTAGACAGTATTGTAACTTGAATGTGTTCCAGCAGTACTGTAAGACCACACTAGTAATACTGTATTAGCGATCTACATAATACTGTAATGCCAAGCCTTTCTACACAGTACTCTATGCTAATGGAGTTCCACGATGTCTACTGACGTCATTCTTTCGACAAATGTTACATGATACAAATCAGTGTAAGGTCGTGAAATTATCGGTGTTAAGTATCGGTGTTCTACAAAGTATTGTAAAGTCATAGTGTACGACACTGTTCTGTAAGGTCAATTTGTTCTACACAGTACTCATAAGTCAAGTGTTCTTCGCAGTACTGAAAGGCCAGTGTGTTCTACACAATATTGTAACGTCAAGTGTTCTACACAGTACTGTAAGGTAAATGTGTTTCACACTGCACTGTCAGGTCAATATATTATTCACTGTAGTCTAAGGTCAATATGCCTCTACAAAGTACTGTAAGGTCGTGATGTTCTACGCTGTATTCAGGGGATCAAGTGTTCTTCAAAGTACTGAAAGGTCAACGTACACAGTATTGTAAGGTCAGTATGTTCTACACAGTACTGTAAGGTCAATAAATTGTTCTTAGTAATCTAAGGTCAATATGTTCTACACAGTACTCTGGGGTTATGATGTTCTACGCTGTATTTGGAGGTCAAGTGTTCTTCATAGAACTAAAATGTCAATGTGTTCTACGCAGTACTGGAAGTTCAATATGCTCCACGCAATATTGTAAGGGCAGTTTCTACATAGTACTGAAAGGTCAGCGTGTTGTACGTTGTACTGTAAGGTCAGTGTGTTCCACTCAGAACTAAAAGGTCGATTGTTCTACACAGTACTCTGAGGTCACCCTGTTCTTAGCATCATTGCAGAATCATTGTATTCCACGGAGTATGTCTTCCATCACCCTAGTGAGTCTGCATCCTGTGCTGCTGTCATTGCAAGGTAGGTATAGATTATGTAAGGAGTATTTACGTCCTGCTATTATCATGGCGGCGTGTTGAAGATCCAATTTCGGCAGACGTATTGTACACTACACACTGCGATAGTTGGTAATCACAAACACCCAGCCGAACTTCAGATATATTGATTGACACTCAGTATTAATAAAGTGATCACTGATCAATGTTACCGTGCTCCTTTTACAACCGGCAGTGTAAACCTGCCTTTGAAATTAAACATCGTGGACAACTAGTGTATGTGCTGGCGGCTGACTTGAGCGTCGAAGAACATTTTGTAGGCTTTGAGATGGAATGCTACATAATAGAGTAACTGATTGTGTCTTCGTCAATGACTGGCCTTCTGTACAATATTGAAATAGAAGGTAAAGGAGTCACAAGGTCACGCTGACACGAATACCCACAGTTCGTGTGTTTTTTTCCGGTGAGCATGAAAACGTCTTTTTGTCTGTAAATGTATTCAATGCAATGTGGGAGTGATGTATTTAAGAATTAAACTATGGCATTTTGTTTGGGTACCTGCGCGTGTGGCTTGTAACGTACACATTTAAGGTAGGTTCCACGTCCAGCACACACGCCGGCACGAATACCCACAGCCTGTGCACGTTTTCGTGTGAACATATACACTACTCATCAACCCTTTCATTAATGACGTTGTTCCTCTGCGCACCCTATTATGAATGTAAGACTCTGACGCTTTTGTTTGGGCGCCCGCACGTTTCACTCGATAAGTACAAAATTACGGGAGTGTTCGACGCTCAGAAACGAACATTAGAATGCCATGCTCTCAACCTGCTCGATCAGCCTCTGTCTGTCTCACTGAAAATTAACAAATTCAAATTTGAGCCAAGTTGTTTCTTTGTTAGATAGTTTTATCTCTCGAATAATGCCAAACGAGGTGCATTTCTCGAGATGAACTCGTTGTGTCTGCTGAAATGTTCATAGTAAATATAAGTTTCTGAATTAAGGAACCATGAATTTCTGGTGGTATACGGATTCTATAATAGATCACGTCAATCAACAGGAAGTATCACTCGCAGGCAGTTGATCATTCATAAGGAGAGAAAACTTCCATTTTGTATCATTATTCAATTTCATGTGTTTAAAGTTTGTGTGTTGGGTGGCGGGGTAGCCTAGTGGTTAAAGCGTACCGACCCGGTTCGACTGCCTGCAACGGTACAGTGTCTGAAGCCAATTTCTGGTGTCCCTCGCCGTGCTGTTGCTGGAATGTTGCAAAGAAAGGCGTAAGACCTAACTCCCTCAATTAATGTTTGCGCTTTTGTACTGCTTATGTGAGTTAACATAAATACTAAATCTGCAAAGATTACGTTAGTTTTTTGCACTTTGGTGTTAACGTTGGATTTTGTATTATGGTTGTTGGTTGTTGGATTTTGTATTATGGTTGTTGGTTGTTGGATTTTGTATTATGGTTATTGGTTGTTGGATTTTGTATTATGGTTATTGGTTGTTGGATTTTGTATTATGGTTGTTGGTTGTTGGATTTTGTATTATGGTTATTGGTTGTTGGATTTTGTATTATGGTTATTGGTTGTTGGATTTTGTATTATGGTTGTTGGTTGTTGGATTTTGTATTATGGTTGTTGGTTGTTGGATTTTGTATTATGGCTGTTGGTTGTTGGATTTTGTATTATGGTTGTTGGTTGTTGGATTTTGTATTATGGTTGTTGGTTGTTGGATTTTGTATTATGGTTATTGGTTGTTGGATTTTGTATTATGTATTATTATCTGAGAAACCTATCGCATCAGATCGAGATAGTAACAGTTTCTATAGCAAGAACATTACTTTCTCGTACCGTCTTATCCCAAACTCACTGGTTCCAACTGCTTCCTGGTTTGGTGTTAACCCTATCTGGTCTGGTGCAGGTGCTTTCTTCACCAGTGTTATTTTTCCCACGTCTCGTGTTTTAAGTTCTTGTCTTATACATCTCATATGTGAGTGGTGGAGTAGCCTAGTGGTTAAAACGTTTGCTCGTCACGCCGAAGGCCGGGGTTCGAATCCCCGCATTGATGTTATTTTCTTAGGGGTTAATAATGAACGCGAACTAATGTTTTCTGTTTTGATAAATTCTACCGTCAGAATTAAGGTACACACTGGGTATAACAATCTTCACATTCCTCTCCCCGCCCCCATAATCATCAGTTTGTCAGACAACGGTCTAACGGTGATGAGCAGCAATAGGTTCACAATCCGCTCTACTCACAAGAAAGCTGCCTATGGTTAGCACAGTTTCCATGAAAAGTCAGCCGTGTTTCTCGTTTCAGAGGAAAGTGTAAGAAGGGATGTCAAAATCAGTGACCGCAATTAATTTACACAATGAAAGGGCATTTTGTTACGTCAGGGTGTTCTGAAGAATACGTTTCTACCTCTTCCAACCTCTCCAGCTGGCCCAGCCCCACACGAGGCATGTTAGCTGTGTCCTGGGCTATGTGTTTCAAATATTCATGCTGAACTTCTTTCTTTGCTAGGAAGGTATGGATTAAATAACGACAATGAATGTTTCCGGTCTATTATTATCGAGGTGTTAGCTGGAGATCGCATCTCGGCCGAGGCATTGTTGGTCATATTCTGCAATATTGGGTTTTAACAAACACCTAGACGACGTAAAGATGCATTGACTGACGCCCATTATTAATACAGTCATCAGAGATCAATGTAGCAATGCTCCTTTCATTGCTGACTGTGCAAACCTATCTTTGGACAACTGGCGCCGCGTTGTGGACGCTCTACGGTGTACCCTGGCTGCTGACTGGGGCTTCGAAGAGCTCTGAATAGATTTCCTACTTTTTCAGTAAACTTTGAGATGGAATGCAACCATTACGATGGTGTAATTGATTGTGTCTGACCGGTCTTCAGTATGAAGTGGATTAAACTATACTGTTGAAATAGGCGGTGACGGAGTTCCTCAGGGTCACGTTGACACAAAGTAATAGGCAGGGATTCCCACAGTCCATGTGCTCTCGTCCGTAAAGATGTTCAATGTAATGTAGGCGTAACGTACTTGAGAATTACACTCTAACACTTTTGATTGGGTGCCCGCACGTTTGACCTGTTGACTACGCAACTACGGAAGGTACAAGATACCCATGTTAGAATGGAAAAATCGAAACCATCTTAAAATTTTAGACAGCGTTTGTCTTAATTGAAAATTTGCAAATTCAGTTTCTAGCCAAATTGTACCTAGAGTTTTATATCTTCCCCTCAAATGATGCCAGACGAAATAAGCTCGATGATTCTGATGTTCGGCGGAAACATATGTTCGACGGATAAGAAACCAAGAGTAACGACAGTAAGAGTAACGAGTTGGACGGATAAGAAACCAAGAGTCAAGCAAACCTTTTTCGGCCAGAGGCACATATCAGGGCGATAAGAACAACACTACCTTTCACTAAGCTACAGGCCTGATTACCTTATTATTAGCATTTCGAGAGCTGTAGTTTCAGGTGAGATAGTGACAGCTTATCTCGCAGAGATGTGGCTTTCGCATCTGGTCATATCATTGTCTTGTCCCGTGTCTCTCTGCTATTTCTTCCTGATCTGTTGTCGTCACCTTCTGTTACCTTGCAAATGCTATCTTGGACCATGGGTATCTCTTGTCTCTATTTTGCTTACTTGTCTCGTGTAACTAAATACTTTACGTCTTTCTCGACCCATTACGTCTCTTTGTGGCTCGTGCACGTGGTATCGCATTCTCGTCTAATGTTATCGCATGTGTCGTGATAACCCTTTTCTCACGGTATGACTTTCCTGTCTCGTGATATCTTTTGTCGTCTCGTGAAATCTCGTCCTGTCTTCACATTCTCTTCCGAAGAGCGGAAGGTCGTAGGTTCAATCCCCGGTCACGTCTTACCAGAAGACATTAAACTATGGTACGTCTTCGTCCCTACCTGTCGCTCGACGTTAATGGCAACAAGCCTGGTCGGCTCGGGGTCAGTATAATGTGTCTGAGTGGGATATTCATGTTTAAGTGCAGTATGGTATCTCAGTGAGATAACACTATAAAGCCAGCTAAAGCCTCGGCTAGTACAAGCATGTGGGCGAAATATTCTTATGTACGACATTAAACTCTGTTTCACCTCATCTCGCCTCACCTCATCTCTCTTCATTCTTGCGTTATGGCTTTCTTTCGTCGTTTTCTGGCTAGTTGAGCATTTGTGACCCATGTAATTTATCGCACGTCTTATGCTTTGCCTTTTCTTCTTTTGTCATCTGTTTCCAGTCTCGTTTAATTGCCTGCCTAGTATATTGTATTGAATTCCCGTATCGCGTTCTGGGTGGTGGTATTCCTTTCTCATCTAGCAATATTTATCACTTTGCCCGTATCATCGCTTTCGGTCTTTCCAGCAGCTATAACCGAAAAGCAATTAGCGTTATTTCATTGTGAGTGTTCGTGCATATTATGAAATACGAAACACGATATTAATAGAAAATTGGAGATAATTTACTAGACGTTCTTAGCTCTACATTAAATACACTCCCAAATAAAATCAGTGAAAGAACAAATATTCTCAAATAAGTCAAATAAGTCAAAACAATCGAATTACCCGTAATTCGAGTATGATTATGATGTCAGCTCCAGTGGAACACACAGTGCAATACCCCTCCTAAACTATTCTAAGAGGTCAGTTTCTTTTTCTCCCAAATGGGAAATATCGAATCATGTGACATGTTTTTCTTGTGTCTACAGACGAACGCGAAGCATTGTTTTCTGTTTTGATACGTCGTTCTATCAGAATTAATTATATCACGACCTTGGATATAATAAAATTCAGATTGTCTTCATTACTGTCAATTTCTCGGACAACTGTCTGACAAATAGCAGCGGGTGACCACAACCCCTACTTAGAAAACAGATGCATGTGGAGAGTCAAGGTGTCTATGTGACGTCATCTCTTTATTGTCACTAACTAGATTTTTAGGTATAGATCTACATAATGTGTGACGCCACATATTTCTGACACAATATCTGGAAACGTGCTGTTATACACATCCTGTTATACTGAAACGTGTTATCACAATCAATTTCCGTCTCCAAGACTGCGTTGTTTCTTATTCAACAAACCTTCCCACAACAGATTAGAGTGAACAAAAATTAGTTACAGAGTAGAAAAACCCTTGCTTGGTATCAGTTCACTTCTTCTGCAGAGGTATTTGGTAACAAATTGGTGCTTTTTGCACAGGTTAAATTGGATAATGATTCTCACCGGTAGGTTGTTATTCTTTCTGGATAACCCAGATCGATGCGGCATCAAAGGAAACATGCCAGTTGTGATAGTACTGAATAGAGCGGGCTTGTCCTGATTAAAATAATTAGCTGTATTTCTTGCCTGATCTGAGGATATAAACTGACGAGTCAGTCTCGGCTGTTTGAAATGAAGTTTTGAGCAACATTAAAATCACGAAATGCACCGTAATGATGTTTAGTTTGAATTTGCAACGTTTTTCTTTCGGGCAATTATTCGCAGTGTTTTTATGAAAGAAATAGAAATCGTAGAACAATTAATAAGATTTGAAGCGTGATTGTGTGTGCGTGAACGAAATGTATTGAGGGATTCGTAACAGAAACACCAAACACTGTACACACGTTTTGTCTTCCTCTGACTTGAGCACTGAATGTGCCTCCCGTTTGAGGCAGAGTCGCCTCCCTTGAGTTTCCCAATTAGAACGCCTATTAGTATTATAGTGATGGTTCAATTTCATCTCCCTCTAAGGCATATTTTGGGGGGAACTAAGGTTTTCTGAAGGATAGGTGCCATCGTGCTCATCCTTGAACGACGTGGAGATGTCGTTCGTTGTCTGAGTTTTGCTCGCCAGCTTCGACCCGTAAAACTCCCAATTACTATAATAATACTCGCTTGGAGGTTGGAAATCTCATACAGGCTGATTCCATATATGTTTCTATTTTTTCTGTACCAGAACGGTGTTCATGGATTTTCACCAAGATTGCATATGGTTTGATAGTGCAAGCCGACAGAGATAGTGTGTCACAGTTGAACATGGGCACAATAACGAGTATACTCACTCCGACCAACGTGCTGTTGTGCAGCAACCTTAAGAGTCAAAACGGCTGTATGGCTACGTTATGTTTTGAGTGTTTCCCTATGGCGTCTAGTGATTTCTACATATGTAATGACACGCCGTGATATTGCTGGAATATTGCTAAAAAGCGGCGTAAAACACACTCACTCACATTTGTAATGACCCAAAATAGGTATATCTGAGTTAATCAATGTTGTTACGAGAATAATGAAGTTTTAGAGAGTACACGACCTCTTGCACATCCTTATGACCGTCGTTGTTGCTTAGCCATGTGTCAGGTTAATAGTAGAGAAAAGGTTATATTCATGCGGACGTCTTCGGTAGCAAACTAAACGCACAGGCATCGTGCTGACAAGAACCCCAAATCGTGATCAGAGCGAAGATCCAATCTTCAGATCATTGGGATGACCATAGGAGCCCAGACGGGCAAAATGTGTTGTTTTAGACCACTGGTACATCCCGTTGTTTGGATGAATATCATATTCCCCAAAGACAACAGACCGCGTCTGACACCAATGAACCACCCGGGCAAGTTGTTAGGATGGCTATTAGACGGTCGTTCAATCTCTGTGGTACGCTTGTTCATGGAAGAGTAAGCGGGATGGTCGTCGACAGACAACGTCTCCAGCCATGGCGAATAACCCATCAGATCTAACACAAATCAACAGTATCTGTCAACTCTTGTGCTTAGCACCTATATGTCTCAGTCAATGCCAGGGCTATGGATTTATTACTGACTGTTCGTATCACGTGTCCTATTGAGCTCAGCATTGCGTGACAGAGGATCACTAATAGCATATTGTGCCAGACAAATGCACCTTGTGGAATGTTGTGCTTGAAATGAAGTCAATGAGTTGTTTAACAAAGTTGGATAAGCGTTTTTTCCCATATCACACGAAAGGTTGGTTGGGGGGTATGAATGACGTGGCGCTATCAAGGATGACACGCACGTACATATGGTGTCTGTGAGAGAGAGGGAAGAATATGGCAAGATAGTGAGTGTGAAAGAGAGGGAGAGGTAGCCTGTGTTTAAGTTGGTGTGTGTTTGTGCATGAGTGACAGTGAGAAACAGAGAGATAATGTTAGTGTGTATGTGTATGAGTGAATGAGTTTAGTTTTACGCCGCTCTCAGCAATATCCCAGCTACACGGCGTCTGTAAACAATTGAGTCTGGACTAGACAATGCAGTGATCAACAAAATGAGCATCGATCGGGAACCGACCACATCTGTCAACCCGTTAGGCTGGGAGAGATCATATATATGTGAGAGT
Organism: Haliotis asinina; assembly: GCF_037392515.1. Lineage (NCBI taxonomy): Eukaryota > Metazoa > Mollusca > Gastropoda > Lepetellida > Haliotidae > Haliotis > Haliotis asinina. The sequence continues at coordinate 6,914,725 of NC_090290.1, read as the reverse complement.
GTGTTGTATCTGTGTGTCACATAGATGGAGAGATAATGCGTGAGACAGAAGGAGAGTGAGTAAGCATGTGTACGCGTGAGTGTGCGTCCAATGAAATGTTATCACACAGATATTTTGGCATCCATGATGAATAATAGGACGCATCATACAATAACGTGATCTTTAGTAATACCATTTCCAAATATTTTTGCCTCACGCGAATACGCTACCATCTGTTCTATCACTCTCTCATTTACTTACCCATCAGACAAAACACCAAAGCATCAACACAACTCGCAGAAATGTCTGCAGAATGTAACCTCAGTAAGGTGTCACCGTCTCTTCAGGCCATATGTATCCTCTTATACTATCTCTCACTGTGGTTGTGATGGTATCTAAATTCGTTCATTATCTTTCTGGAAGACAATTACACAATTTCCATCCGACAGACACGCGAGCCCGGATACATCTCCTCAGCTTAGTCGTGATAGGATGAACATCCCATGATACCAAGCCATTTACACTGACAGGCGATTCGTCTTTCGTCAGATTTAATGAGAAGTGATGATGCCTATACTCAAACATAAAATCTAGACATTGTTGTTTGAGAATGGAATAAGTTTTCAATACCAATCTCTCAATCTACATCCAGAGCCGTCAACGGCACCATGGTCACGGAACACATCTAGACTTCGTTATATCATGACGATAAGGGAACAATACCAATATTGAGGTAGTGTTTATTTTCCAGACTGATACGTATTGATTCAACTGTCCATATGTTTTCAGTTTCTGGAGAGAACAGACAAAGTCTTATCTCTGACCCATCACTCTGCAATGCACCGTTATTGCCGGGAGATCGATATCGGGATCACGAGTGAACGAGTTGGGCTTATAGCCGCATTAGTACGGTCTTTCAGTCATATCAAGTTGTGTGATTGACCCATTGGTTGAATGAGAGAGGAAAGTCCGACTTCATGGTGATTTAAACATATTTTTATTCATCATTTAATCAAGTTTGTAAACAAATTTTGCTTAAATAAATACCTCACCACTACCAATATCACACAATCGAACACTCAAGACCTTGACAAAAGAGTGAAATAGAAAATTACGTAAACTAAAATCATAACATTTCATGTGCATGGAGAATTGAAATTAACAATACTCTTGCTGTTATGTTTCATTGTTTTTGTTTTGGTTTTTTTGTACTCGCATTTATTATGTGGTTTCGACTGTTTGCTCGAAACGTTTAGTATTGCGTATGAACTGGTGGAGAGACCATAATTTTCTTTGTTGGCTCTGTTCGTTGTAACAGGTTGGAGGCTGTGACCATTTGCATGAAATATGCATTATTTCTAATGGTAGTATGTGATGTACATGTAAACAGATAATGAATGGCATTTTCATTGTTGTGTCCACCGGCGCGTCCAGCATTAGTTGATATATATCTGTTGATTTTATCCGCATTTAGATGACTGCAGCCGAGTTTACAAAATCGACTATCATTATTCAGGTCAAGATAATTATTGGATTCATAATTCAAGAACAAGGTTTTAAATCTGCCTATTGTATTAGCATTCGCGACGTTTCCGGGTAACGAACTGAAATAATTAATATTGTATGGTAGGAATGATTTTTCATATGTTTTTTGTCCTACAGTTTATTGTTTGTAACTTGGAATTGTTTCTGACATTGTATCTGCTGTTGTCAGATACAATTTTAGGTACAAGGTCACAGAAATATCCTGGGGCGAGATCGTTATTCAGATTGTTAATTTTACCAATTTGATGCCACGTCTTCTTCCTTTTAGTGGTTTGGAATTAGTTTCAAGGTATAATGTTTCATGACTTGTTCCGCGAACCGCGAGTCGATGGTGGTCATATAGATATAGTGTCACAAACGGACATGTGGCTGTGGGGCTTATGGCCCTAAATATTCTGAAAGAATCGTGGACTCGAACCCTACGTCATATGATGGCGCATTCATCATACACAGCCCTTCAAACCTTAGACTACTAGGGCAAAAAGTTGCTGCTTACAATGACTATATACCGTTAAACCTCCGACTACGTCATCAATTGACAGACATGACTGAACCAGTCCACAATATCCAGTTACGAACAACACCGAAAATCAACTGCACATCATTAAATTGACTGGTCAAAAAATCAAATAGGGCAATGCAGGTGCCTATATGACCTCACCAAACAAACACTGGTCTCTATGTCTCAGCAGTTTGAATCCGCCTACACAATCCACTTCAACAGACACCAAGGGCACCTCATCCCGTCTGACTACAATGAAATTTATGATTACAGAATGCCATTAGAAGGTGGTCAGATGTAACATATGTTGTATCTGAAATTGTTCTTTCTAAGTAAAATAGATATTCTAGTACTTAATGTTGAGTTGAGTCCATCCAGGATTCGCACGCACACACATACTCAGAGTTGGACACCTAATCGCCCACCTTACCCGCTCATCAATCAGAACTTCCATTTGTCAAATGTAAACTTGCTATATCTGAAATTACACTTTCTTGTGTGTATAAAATTGCACTTCCTTAATAAAATGAGATTCTAGTACTTTATGTTGGGGTGAGTTCTATCCGGTACTCGAACCCACACCCTCAGAATCAGGCACAGTCGAAGAAAGTGTAATGTCAGATATAGCACATCTTACAATGGAATTGTAAGAGGAGCTTTCCAGTTACCATCAAACATCACTCGGAACACATGTACATTGTATGATAACGGATCATTTCCTATAAGTCGGCAAAGATAATATTTGTGGACTACATAGAAGATATGATAAAACATATGTTGCGCTATTTCTCTATGAAGTGTCTTTGTTAAAACTATACAAACATTTTGAATAACTGATTGGTATTCTGGTCCGTCAGGTAGGATCTGATCACCAAAGAACACACAGGTTTTACAGCACCACGGCTAACATATTTGTATTTCAATCAGTAATTAATACATACATTTCTAGGAAAGTTGGCAAATTGTATACATATTACGCAGGTTTCTGACAAGCATTTCATTTAGTATAGACACACACGCTATAGTATATAGTCTATGGTATATTTTTAATTAAGATGGTCAACATCTAGGAAATGGATAACACTTGAAAGAGTATCATGAAGATGTCAAAGGTCACATGCAACGCAAAACACAACTTAGCAGATTCTGATACCTTTTGTTATGGACCTACAGAAACAGATTATCAAAAATGCAAATTCAAGTTATATAGTTGAAAAATAACGCGATGAAATAATACGCTTGGGGAAAATGTGATTTCGCAAGTTATGCTGCGCTGTGCCCATAGGGAAGAAAAAGAAGAAAAATATTTTATTGAAGTGTCACATGGTAATATTCAGTGCATAATGACACGGTTAAAAACATATTACATAGCATCCGGTCATTTGGCCTATGAGACACACATGTAAACATATATCACAGTAAAACATTTAAGATAAATAAAAATATAAACTGCAATTACATCACATTTCTTGCACACAAAAGTACATTCATGCATGCATCACCATACCGTCCTCACATTTCGCATGCGCAGTATGGTATCTCTGTATACATGTTTTATGGATAACAACCTCTTCTATTGTATATGATGCGAATTTTTGGTATGGATTCTTGTACCGTTATCGTGCTTGACAACGGTATATGAATCCATAATTTTATCATCATAATTTTGTTTGTCTTTTCACAATCAGCAGTGTATAGTATATGTCATGAATAATTGATAATTGTGTTTTATGTTTGGTATATATGATCGTATCTCTAGTGTAACTGTGAACTTTTGTAATAAAACATTTTTGTAATAAAAGATTTAAGCAGTATGTCAAGAAAATTATTCAACCGATATGTAGCACAACTAGGTACTGCAATCTTCGGTCAAATCATTGTGTTGGGTGTTCTGTTTCAATGCAGTTATCAGGAGCATTTTCACATTTATCTTTAATATCCCGTCATTTGTGCACTTTGGGTAATCCATAAAAGTTGGGGTTTTTTAAACGAAATTTGTGAGGTAATCTAACCCCTTTTGAGTTGTTTCGTTTGAAAATGTAGCAAGAAAAGCTGTATGGGTTTTCTTTGTTGTTGTTTTTTGTTTTTGTTTTGTTTTGTTTTCTTTTTTGGTTTTTGTTGTTTTTGTTTGTTGTTGTGAACATTGGCATTCTTCATAACCTCATCATGTTCCTGATCATTAAAATTATCTCCAGAGACATTTTCCTGTAATGTGTAACGTCCATAATAACAATAGACCCACCTTTGTCGCCCTGTTTTCATGATGTTTCTGTCATTAGGAATATCTGTCTGTGCTATCCTTTCTGAACTGGAAATGGTTGACTTTAGACATTTTTGTAGTTATAAAGGAACATTAGATACAAAGTCAATATATTCATCTGGATATGGATACCTGCCTGTCTTTGGAATCCCGTAACCTTTGTTCTTGATATATCATATTCTGATGTACTGGGATGTATACCCCAGTATGCTTCAAGGGCCCGTTGATTTCGAACTAGTTCGAACTATTTGAGTAAAATAACTGGAAATGCTGATGAAGAACACTGTCCAACAACACTTCTAAGATTAGTTAGTGTTACTAGTCTAGAAGTTATGTAGGCTTAGACAGTTTTACCAGCCCGCGTGCGAGTTAGTTATTATAGTGGAAGCTGTCTCATCCGGCACGCATTGGGACTGAAGAAATAATCAGTTAGAGAATGTGCCGGATTGCAGAGCTGGTGATAATTGTACAAGCCACGGAAGGGACTTTTGTGCCGGTGTTTACAACTTGTTAGATTAGACAGTTACCGGTTTTGACAGCTTCCACTGTATAATTGTACATCTACTGTAAGATCATAACTGTATGTGATAATGTTGATTGCGAAAAGCGATAACGGCATTAATACGTTCGGCTCGAGATGTTAATCTCTTGAAAATCTAATCGCTCGCATACATAGACTCGCTTATGTTCGCCGTCAGAAAGCCGGAACATTGCTGACAAAGGCATTAAGGAACAAATCCTAATGTTCCTGAAAATAAACATAGTAGAACTGACAATCATTATTCCCAAAGGGCCACCTTTCAAACAAGATTTGACCCTTCACAAACTTAGATTAGTCCCAAGTGGTTCAGGCGACTGACTCCTCTAAATAATATATGTGGTAGATCTGAATGCTGTAACACACGTGTATCCATTGGGAAACACGTGCATATTCTCCAGAACGATTACATGACTTGCGGTTGAGGGTATGAAACAAACTAAAGTCAAAAGGAATTGCCTTGATCGTAAAATATATTCAGATGTTTTTCAACCCGAATCACACATTCAGTATTGCCATTCGTCTTGACGTTGCTTGGTAGATGTTAGTATTAAACAATTCCGAAGTATCCTTGTTTTGATATGTTATATTAAACAACGCTGTTTTGGTAATTATGCAATACCCAGAGAGACATCACTGGATCGATCTCTCAGTAAAATTTTGTGAAGATTGTGAAAACCTACTGTCCAGCATTTTCTCAAGAAAAATCTCGTGCGGTGTATTAAAATCTCTCTATATGTTAAAACTCCTGCCAGTGTATATTGGTACATGTTGTCAGAGATTGGTTTAAGATATTTAAAATGCCTGACAAACTAGGCTTCTAGAGTTAAACATATCATATATTCCTTCGGATTCGGTTATATCTGGGAACAACAAAATACCTGTAATGATAAAGTTATGTCTGAATTTAGTTTTAGACTTAGGGTCTCATATGAACAAGATTGGCACACTCCTCTCGTAGACAGTTCACAATTTTCATCTTATGCTGTTTTTAAAACCGTATTTGGTGCTGAATTATACACCCAAGACTTACCTACAGCTAAATTTAGATCTGCTCTCGCGCGTATAGATGTTTTTCTCATCGTCTTCATATCGAAACTGGCAAATCTAAATCTGATAGATTATGTTAATATGTAATGACGAGCACATTGAAGACGAATGCCATTTAAGTTTAATCTGCAAACCTTAACAAACTTTAGATGTTTATATTTGCCCCGCAAATGTTCCTCGAAGCCCACTGTTCATAAATTCAATATGCTTATGTCAAATGTAAATCTAGTAATTGTAAGACAATTAGCAGTCTATATATTCAATGCCAAGTATAGACTGACTGACTGATTGACAACATTTTCTCATCCTTCTGGTTGTCTAACTGGTATTACGATACCTTCTTCAAACGCTAAAAAATTCATTTCGAATTGATTGGCAGCAAGTCAGATGGAGCATGGATAGATCCGATACTGGTGCTCTGTTTAATGGATTTTAAGTAACACTTAATGATATACAAACATGATACTGTCCACCCTCAGACTACTCCTTTGTTATACATTGTTGACATTTCACAAACAAAGGCAGCTGGTGATAGATGGAATTCATCGCACACAGTGTCAATGTCATACTCTCCATATGATCTCATGAATGTTTGATATTCCATAATAAATGCAATTCTCATTCATTTCTGCAAGGTGACGACGACTAAATGGCATAACTGCATAGACACTATCATTAGTTTCCCAGGAGTCCAACTCAGAGAAGAACTGAACATAATTAATAATACCCCATTGTTATATATCAACCGGTTCAGCGAAGCGTATAGATCATTCTCCATCAACCACACCACATCAAAATCATTACCAATTATGCGGTCGTTTGCAGTGTGGAATCTCTTGAAGGTATAATTATACACCATTAGCAACCCCTAGTGAATTCGCAATGAGGTTAGCTGGAATACGAAATATCGGCTGCCAGAGACTTTAATATCCAGTTCTCGGTAGTTTACACCCTGTCGTGGAGCTTGGGAAATAAAGGAAATCATTTAAGAAATCGTTTAAGGTTGAATGTATGACACCAGGTGGTAATATTGTATGTACTGAACGGCTGAGACACATTATACATTGATCCAGCATTACTCCTGTTGTGAAGTACCATTGTAGCATTATATACTGTGGGGCAGGTTAATATTTTCGGCAACCTCATGCATGATCAATACATGAACTGATTTCGGTGGCAGTGTTTGGCTTCATTTTCTAATGGAAATACCAACGGTCCCAAGAGCCTTTTACAAGGAGACCCTAATTAATTTATCCTTTACTTAAAATTAGAAAGTACCGTTATGATAGTGTTTGTTGTACAACGCCCTTGTCAGCCAATAACTGAATCTTACCAGTGACATTATGAACAGTAAAGGAGAGATGGAGTTTTGTGAAAGGAAGTATGTGGATATGTGCATGTGTGTGTGCCTGCATGAGTGTGTGAGTTGGGGGCCTATGCTGCAATTTCAAGTTGGAATAAGCTTCCAAAATAAGCTTCACAAATACAGTTGAAGCTGTCATAACCGGCATCTGTCCAATCCGGCAAGGTGTCAACACCAGCCTTTATCATCAGCTCTACAATCCGGCACGTTGTTTAAACTGGATTATTTCTTCAGTACCGATGAGTGCCGGTTTAGGCAGTTTCCACTGTATTCAGTTAATATCGTTACTATTTAACTTCTGATACAGCAACAGTGACCAACATCATTCCGGATATGGAATCACCATAATGTTTCATGCAGTGAACAAACTAACATTGTGCAACCCGCATTGGTGAGACCGGCAGACCTCACAAAACGGCCTAAACCTAAGCTCTGTATGGACCAGGGTGTCTTCCTTCCCAATGGCTGTGCATTAACTAATTTCCTCCCGTCGGTGGTGTTTACCTAAACATACTCGCTATAATTTTTTACCTATCTATTTTCTATCCCTGTATACCCTTTACTGCCTTCATCTATGGTCATTCACTGTATGCAAACATGCACAAACATAACCGATACCCTATGTTAACATAATTCTGTAACTAATCTCTAGACAAACCAACTCTATGGCGTCATGTAGATACAATACATACCTTTGCAAAAAACAAATATGTGGCGCCCATAATACTATATATACCTCTGTAACTATTAATTGTCATTCACCTGATGAATGGGCACACCAAGGAACGTCGTTTATAAGTAATCAAAATGTTGCAAATCCTTACAAGGTTCTGAATGCATATCAAACACATGACTAGCTCATACTATCAATCAGTCGTTTGACAAGGTAATTTCCGGGATAAGTCAAATAATATCTGGAAAATTGATTGTGGTTGTAATAACGAACATGTATATAAAATCATTTCTTTTAAGCCAAGATACCAAAGCAAATTGGCGTGCTTATGCTTGAATCCTCATGGACATGATCGAGGTAGTTATGTATGATACAGCATTTGTGTGATGTAATGAATACACCAACGCTCGTTCCGTTTTCTTGGGTGAAGGTGTGTTTCCCTATTAAGGTTTCACCCGTCGCAACAACACTGCGACATTAACACAAAAGTGGTACGAGATGTATTTCAATTCATTATCCACTGTGATGACCTTCACTTTAGCCTTTCACAAGCTTGATGCACTGTTCGGATGGTGATATCAAAGGTCAACATCAATTTGTTTTCTTATGATATCTCCTTAACTACAAGCACAATAGTGTACTTCACGAGACAGCCCTTCCACTCAACCGTTCCTGATCTATGTTCATGAAGGCTGGTAATAGACTTGATCTCCCGACATTAATTTATCGACACGTAGATTTCATGGTGTGGGCATTTCCCAGTCCACTGTAATTCCTGAACAAGGGCTTCCAATGCCGGTTCAATAATGATATCAAATACAATGGCCAGCCGTGGAGAAGAAATGAAGACAATGCTATTGCTAATTGCCTCCAGCAAGAACAAAATAGGGTCTAATTACACTGCCTTGGAATATTTCAGAGGCTATTATAGGGCCTGTAGAAGAGATGCTCTGTGATGCACTTGAGGTCAGGGTGGCGTCGCCATGCCATGTTAATCCTGCTGTTGCCCATGCCAGTTACGAAAGTTACGAAAAACAATCATAAAAAAATATAAAAATAACAGTCGTGTTTATGAGTATTATTTATGGATATTATTGCAACACGTATCAAAGATTTTCACGGTCATGTTTGTTGTACCCATTAAAATGTACTGCCAACTTGCACATCAAACTGTACTATTATACTTTGTAATTTATTCACTCTTCTACCACCTTTGATGGCCCATGGAGAAAAAAATGAAAATGGCAAAAGTTAATGGACAAAGTTTTTGTGACAGAATATGTTTGAAAAATAAATATGAACATATGTTGTTTAAAATTTGCCTTGACAAAAGGGGTAAGATATCCCCTCAGAACCAGCAAAATATAACGCAGTCAAGTCAAACGTTTCAGTAATATGTATTCAGTCAACAAGAACAAGATACGAAGGTACACAATAGGCGTTTCATGTACAAAGCACGCACTCAAAGGGACGTGACTCTAAAGCACTACTTTAAAGCCTGCTGCCAAAGTACGAAAAGCACTGACCATTTATGATGCAAACTGTGACCCATAACAATTACTAAAAACTCTTAACATTGTGACCCAGTAATAATTATCACTTAATCAATAATACAATTTACTCTCGTAACAATATGTAATGTTAAAAGTGTAAATAAAGAGTGAAATGAATAATGATGATGAAGAATGTTGTTTTTAAGAGCACGTTGTGACTGATAATGTTCACCAATTTACCATTAAGGAAGAGAGATGACAATGAACCGTATAATGAAGGTTTGTATGAAAAGAATTTTTATACAGAAAAGCAACAGCCACTATTATAACCATGAATATTGTGCCAACTAAAATGACTTCTGACAAGGATCTGGTTGTCATAAATGAATAAGAAGTCGGTCCGCAAATGAAAGTTTTCTTAGCCACCACCTCTGTCAGTCTCATTTCAGGGCACTTTCGGAGAGTCCGTTGTGCACAGTGAGAATCTGTGACAGAAAATTAAAGGTAACACATCACATGCCCCACTAGACATTAAGTCATTACTTACGTATGACATCCCCAGGTGATGATCTTTAGATCACACAGGAGTGACGAGAAGAAAGAAAAACAGTTACATGATATCGACCTGGCTTCAACATGCATCATTAAAATCTCGCACCAAGTAAAAGAACACGTATATTGATTATTCCAAGACTCGAAGGCCGCAAAGCTCTTGATGAAAGACTGTGAATCTTGGAGAATCAAAGAGCTACCATGTGGACATAGAAGTCTCTGAAGTCACAGACATTCTTTAACAGGGCTGCACTGGTCACTTTATTTTGTCGACAAAAATTTTTGAGCTGAAAGTGATAAATGGTAGCTGACAAAGTTTTAAGTCGGAAGTAAACCTCCGCGATCACAGGAAAGCTCCAATGAAGTGTTACTTATGCAATATCATACTCAAACATGTATTTACGAACAACTGTCAAGTAGTGATGAAACTACGTGTTCGTATAAGGATGCGCCCATCCTACAGTGAACGCATGCAAAAAGTGCTCACCACGTTAATCACAATGGACTAATAATAATAATAATAATAAGTATAGCACGCAAGGAAGTTGTGTACAGAGTAGACAAAAATGGAACTTGTTCTTTTGAGAGACTTCAAAGTTCAAGGAACACCCTCTCATAACACCTTTCTTTCAAGACAAAACCCGAGACAGGTAATTCAAACAATGAAATTCAGTCCTGACAGGCTGATTTAACAGGAACCCATTCAAAGCAATAGGAATATTAACTTGAAGTCAATAATCAGTGTATTCACAGTTTTTGTCAGACAACAAGAAACTCAAGCTGTAACAGCAAAATCACATCAACCAATGAAAAGGTCTGTGTTTAATTAAGCAAATGGACATAAATAACCAGTTTCAAACTATCACACTGCTAATGTATTTAATCAAGCTCAGCACAGAAACTGACCTTCAACTGCCACGGAACTTTCACTAATTACTCATTACTGGAAATATGATGAAGAAACGCCACCCTAATGTCCTGAACTCATCGTTGTGATTCTATACGTAACCAAGCCATGTTATGAGATGCTCGGCAGTAACGGGGTGTGTGGTTTGCATATTACAGAGTTGGGTGGGAACACCACCCACGCGTCAATCTTTCAACCATTATCTAGTTAACTGGTTGACCACATCTGGCCACTGCCTCTCAAACTACCCCATCATTAAGTATAGAGGTAAATTTGATTCAATAAAAACGAAGCCATGTTGTGAGATGCACGTCAGTACGGGCAGTAAGCAGGTGAGTGGTGGGACATATTGCAAAGGTTGAAATCAAACAAACGATGCTTAAACTCAGTTATCTTACCTCGCACATAAATGTCGTTTTCTTACTGGCTAATTTCTCTTCTGTTATTTTCAATTTACCCAAGGTACACTGCAATGTACCCAATGTGCCAATAGCAACATATACAATACAATAATATTGGATACTTCGTGGTAGTACTTCTTTATCTCATAATAAAATTGAATCACGTATGATGCACGGAAATTACCGATGTTTTTCTTGTGTCATCTGACTGAGTGAGTTCAGTTTTACGCCGCACTCAGCAATATTCCAGTCTGTAAATAATCGAGTCTGGACCAAACAGTCCATTGACCAATAACATGAGAATAGATCTGCGCAATTGGGAACCGATGACACGTGTCAACCAGGTCAGCGAACCTGACCACCAGATTCCGTTAGTCGCCTCTTACGACAAACATAATCGCCTTTTATGGCAAGCATGGGTTGTTGAAGGCTATTCTACTCCGGGACCTTCACGGGTCTTCTCTCGTCTGAAAAATGCAGTGTTGGTTATGAAAAGATGTGGCCTCAGGTTCCAATACATACATTTTGACAAAACGTTCAAATATAGTCCCCGTGAATACTAAAAAGGGAAATTACGCTAAGGCATTTTATTAAGATAATAACTGCGAGAAAAACACAGCAAGATGCAAGATGCGGATCGTTTGATTCACACAGGTTGGCTGAAGTGTACTATCCAATACCCATTGGTCAAACAGTTCAAAATTATCATTCAAACAGTTCAAAATTATCATTGAGGTGTTCAGTAAGATAAGTAGGTTGTTCGCTGGTCCCTCGGGGCTCACTGGTGGATGTACATCGTGACCAATCAACACCTTGGAGTGTACAAACACTGAAACTGTATGAATTCCAGTTGTGTCTAAGATTTGAAAGAGGACCACTTCACAATGCCATCCTGATATATATTTTATCAACAATACCTTCAGTGTTGGAAAAACACTATCAATGCTACTTAAAATTAATTGGTATCATATTACAGGGGACATGCACCCATGCAATACAGAAGTTTTGTATATTGTATAAAACCTAGCACTAAATGATACACATTTGAACCAGTACAATACTGTCCTGTTCAATCCACACGAATGAACGTGATCGTGTTCACTAGATCCAGACTCACTGTCCATGTGAACTGATATGAGTATATAATATTCCATAATAATGCGATTCTCACATGTTTTGTGCTCTGCGAGGTGGAAACTACAGGGTGACATGTCTGCATAGACTAAATCATCAATATCTATCTGTCAACAGAAGTCAAAGAGGGGCTGAATATAATTGATAACACGCTACCTTGCTCCTCTGATGAGTACATATCAGCAGTTTCAGCGAAGTGTACAGATTATCATCCATCAACCACATAACATCAAAATAATTATCAATTATTTTGTTGGTCGATTGCAGTGTAGAATCTCTTGAAGGGATGGGGAAGACCATTAACAACCCCTTGGGGAATACGCAATGAGATTAGCTGGAATACGAAATCTCGGTTGATATGAGGTTGCCAGAGGCTTAAATATTCAGTTCTAGTAAGTTTACACCTTGCCATGGAGTTTGGGAAATAAAGGAAATCACCTTAGAGATGTCTAAGTGAATGTCACACCGGATGGTAATATTGCAGTACTAACCGGCAGAGACACATCATGTATTGATCCAACAGAAAAGCAGGGCTGTGAAGTACCCTTGCATTGTGTTCTGTTGAGCAGGTTGCCACTTTCGACAACATACATGATCAATATGGGAACTGAAATCGGCGCCCCTTTTTGCACGAGCCTAGCAAAGAACACGTTTACATCTGGCATAAATTGATAAAAATGATGAGATCGAAACATTATTTACTAAATACACGGAAGCACCATAGTGCGGTTGTCGTTCATTGGCTACGACAGCAATGTTGTTACTACATGACAATATGATCTGAACAGTAAGCCAACTCCGCAATCGATATTATAAACAACAATGACAGAGTTTGTGTATTCACAGAAATTAATAAGAAAATTGTTTTGGCAAGTATCTTATATATCACCATACTAGGACCCATGGCCCAAATTCGTATCAAAATTGGTATAACACCTGCTATATCTACACTAAAGCCCCAATATGTGTAATCCAAACAATGAACAGAATCTCAAAAGCCCACGCAATGAGATTAGCTCTCTACACAGACAACATACTATTTGAACAGTCACGAAAGGCTGATTCACCATGAACCCATTCAAAACTAAACGATGCCATGTTATGAGATGCTCGAGATTAACGACCAGAATATCAAGCTATTTCTCAGAACATTTACTGGTTTTGTCAAATAACGATAAACTCAGGCAGTGACACTCAACGGCTAAATAAAAATAATCAATGAAAAGTTTTTACTGTTAATTAAGAAACAATATCTTCACTGTATTGACTTAAACAAATGGACACAATACAACCAGTTTCAAAATACCACCCTGCTAATGTATGCAATCAGACTCAAGACAAAACAGAAAGTAGTCTCCATGTGCCATGGATCTTTCAATATTACTCATTGTTGAAATATGGTCAATAAACGCCGCCCTAATGCCGTGAACCCAACGTTGTGATTGCATTAGCTGGCCCTGTTCCCATCGATAATGACTGAATGTTACCGTGTGATCATGGTCGTGTGATATGGTACGTCTTGTATAACATTTTGATATGTGCTCATGATAAGGTTTGCATCGACTGCATGATAATAATGAGGGATATGAGTTCGTGCTGATTGTGTACTTGTTGTCAGATCATGATTATATGGGATAATGTTGAGTGCATAAAAATATGACCAGACTTGGGAGTGGGTTAGCTCGTTGGCTTAACTGATGCCAGTCATCGTATCCCATTACATAACGTAAGTCACTGAATTTTCAGTATTATACTCATGAGGAATATGTGTTAGTGCTTATATGTATTCGTGATCATATACGTATCGTAACACTGTGTCTCTGTGTGATAATGTTTATTGCAAAAAGAGACAACGGCATTGCAGGGTTAGGTTCGAGATGTAACTTACTTGAAAATCTGGGTCAGACTCGCTGTACAAATTATAAGTCCTTAAACTCTTCAAATAAATAAAGTGGAACTGAAACTCAACATTCCCAAACGACCACCTTTCAAACAAGATTTGACCCTTCACGAAGTGGGATTAGATTCAAATGGTCCAGGCGAATTTAAATACTATATGTGGTAGATCTGTGGGTGTAACATATGTGTATCCACTGGGAATACACATGCAGATTTTGCAGAACGATTACAGCACTTGAGGGTATGGAACTTGAGTCAAAAGAAATTACCTTAATCATAAAATCTATACAGGTTTTCTCAACCCGAATCACACATTCAGCATTGCCATTCACCATGACATGTCTTGGTGGATGTTCTAAATTAATAGTTACATGATTTGCAAACACCCTTGTTTTGATACGGTTTGTTAAACAACGCTGTTTTGGTATTTTTGCTTTCCACAGACAGAGAGTATTAGATTGATCTCTCATTAAAATTTGATAAAATTTGGAGAAAAAAACAATTGTCCAACATTTTCTCATGCTTCTGGTTATCCAGTTGGTATAATGATACCCGCTGTTACACGTTAACAAACCATTTCAAACTGCCTGGCAGCAAGTTACATGGAATATGGGTAGAATAGATACTGATGCTCTGTTTATTGGATTTTAAGCATCACTTAATGATATACAAACATGATACTATCCTCCCTCAGACTACTCCTTTGTTAAATCGACAAGGCACAAACAAAGGCAGCTGGTGATGGATGGAATTTACCACACATGGAGTCAATGTCACGCTCTCCATATGAACTCACATGAATATTTAATGTTCCATAATAAATGCAATTCCTGTACGTTTTCTGCAAGGTGATCACAATTAAATGGCATCTCTGCACAGACACTATCATCAGTTTCCCAGGAGTCCAACTCAGAGAGGAACTGGACAATTAATAATACTCGATTGTTATATATCAACAGCTTCAGCGAAGCGTATAGATCATTCTCCATCAATCACACCACATCAAAATCATTACCAATTATGCGGTCGTTTGCAGTGTGGAATCTCTTGAAGGGACAGTGATACACCATTGACAACCCCTTAGGGAACACGCAATGAGATTAACTAGAATACAAAATCTCGGTTGAAACGAGGTTGCCAGAGACTTTAATATCCAGTTCTTAGAAGTTTACACCCTGCCATGGAGATTGGGAAATCACCTTAGAGATGTTTAAGCGTGAATATCACACCGGATGGTAATATTGTATGTATTAAACGGCTGAGACACATTATGTATTGATCCAACAGAAAAGCAGTGCTGTGAAGTAATGTGGCTTTGTATTCTGTAGAGTAGGTTCCCATTTTCGACAACAGCATG
Organism: Haliotis asinina; assembly: GCF_037392515.1. Classification (NCBI taxonomy): domain Eukaryota; kingdom Metazoa; phylum Mollusca; class Gastropoda; order Lepetellida; family Haliotidae; genus Haliotis; species Haliotis asinina. Next base: position 6,899,072 of record NC_090290.1, on the reverse strand, counting down.
TCTGATCAATATACGAATTGAAACCGGCGCCAGTCTTTGGCATCAACCTGAAACAGGACATTCTAGACTCTTCAGTTGATGAAACATGATGTAATTGAAACATTATCATTTACTGAATACCAGAATACGAATACCAGAAAGCACCTCTAACATAGTGTCTTTGTTGTTCAATGGCTATCTCAGCAATATTAGTACTGTGTATCTACAACATATCTGTACAATGAGCCAACCCCAGTAATATCAAGAATGAGAAAGTGTATTCCCAGAAATGAATAAGAAATTGTTTGGGGAAATATCTAATACGTACATATAAACTATAGAAAATTTACTGAAATTAATATGTTGGGATAGTAGGGTTTTTTTCTTTTCTTTTCAGTACTTTGCGAGATGTCCTTGCCCTGCAATGCACGACTGAATGTGCCTAGGTACACTCGCAAACAAAATTTGTAGGAAATATTAGACCACTTCTTTCTTCATAATTCTCCCTTAATATTTCTATGTCCTGTTTGGTGTCTTCTGTCATTCAGTAATCTCCATACATCAGCATGCTGGTTACGATCTAGCCTATAACTGGGCCAGTCTAAAACTTGAACATTTTCGTCTGACCCCCGCTGTTTCATGCACCCCTCTGTGGTGGGTCGTTATCATTTTGGAAAATCCAATTATCTTCAAATAGTGTTTAGGTCGTTGGAAGGAGGTGGTCATGTAAGATGTCAACATATCGTGCCTTCATCACATTTCCAGTGAAAATACTCTACGTGATGATATCCCACCTCACACGTGAAAATTCGTGCCATGGTTTGGACGTTGGTAGATTTCACTGTACCTCTTTGTCCAATGTTTTACACAGTTTGGAAACCGCTTTCATCACAAAAGAATACATTATCCCATTTTTTATTTTGTGAGTATTACAACAGTTTAAAAGTCTTTTTGTGTGCATGTTTCATCAATGGTGAAGGATAGTTTCGCATTTCAGCCACTCAGGTCTTTGTAATTCTTTACTGAGGGTAATTCCTGAGCAATTCCTCGATCATCGTTATCATTTCTGATATTCTCAAAGCTTTCCAATTTCCCCTACTCACGATCTGACCGAGTCACTAGTACTGACAGAACATCCTTGGCTCATCCTTGCACCTTTCTTGTGCTCAATCCCAAATACAAACTATAGCCCATTTTTATACTGCCATGTCTGCATTTCAAATCAAATCTTACAGATAGTGATTTTCTAGTTGGTTTTACTGTCGTTCACTGACAGGTTTGCACAATAATTTGCATGGAGTTTATGGTGAATTTACAATTCACAATGTGGCTGAAATATTGCCGTATGGCTTTAGATTTTAACTCACTCACTCAATCCCAACTCCAAACTGAATATTCTTCTGTACTCTGTATGTAAGATCTGAACACTGTTGACAGAGGTATGGTATGCCAACCTACTAACTAATTTGCGTTTCTCTCACCCTTGGCAAATTCTGGAACCAGCTTTCTTTTTTCGTCTGATGACAAATCTGCCGTGTCACGAAAGGAAGCTGTCGACTACGCCAGGGTGGATAACTCTTGATGCCGCAAAGTTCACTCTTAATCCTACAAGAGTTGCCTCCCATATTGCTCACCTTAGTGCATAATATAACAATCATAATATAACAATCTCTCATTTCAAACGTTTATCGTTTGACTACATATCTCTATTGTCTTCCATGCTTGATCACATCTCTAGTTTTTCCTGGTCACGACCCAAACCGTTTCTGATGTCCACAGTCTATTTGCTCAGGCACACACATTTTGAATACCATCACTTGGTATCGTCACCTCACTGAAATATCAAAGATTCCTTTACAATGACAGTGCTTCACTTGAAATCCTGAGAATTGTTTTAAAGGAATGCTAAACACGTGCGTAATGATTCGCATACGTCTCATACTAGATTTTCCTGTGCTGCGAAAGGGGTTTAATGTGTTTATTTGTAAATAAAGCATCGTGATAATTCTGTGGTAAGATATAAAACGGAAATTTGTTCTAAACCTGTCAGGGGAGGTGCATCATTAAAATGTGTTATGAATTCGTACTATATCTGTTTAGCAAAATATGTCAAGGAGTGCATTATCCTGGCTTTTGCGCACCTATCACTTCCGGATGTACACGGTCGCTACACATAAACGTGTGACGTAGGATTTCGTGTTTGTAAGTCGTCTTCTTTCCCCTGCTGTCACTATACTGTTTGTCGGGATTTTAGCTATCACGAATATTGATGTCGTTGCTCGCAACTGACCTTGATACTATCGTGTGGATGATGGCTTCGTCCCGCTGCGATAGCGATGTGTCAAATGCTGAAACATGTTTTTATAAACATTTTATATTGATGAAGGTTTGTATAATTGTTGATTTCCATGTGCCTTGTTAATTCAACATACCGTGCCGAAACGTGTCAGGTGCGGGAGGTTAGACCACTACTACTACTACTACTACTACTACTACTACTACTACTACTACTACTACTACTACTACTACTACTACTACTACTACTACTACTACTACTACTACTACTACTACTACTATATCGTCACGATATTGCTGCAATATTAACGACGTAGCGGTAAATATTAACTCACTCACTACTACTAAGGCTGGTACTACTACTACTATTATGTCATCGCGTTATGGCTGCAATATTACCGATGTGACGGTAAATAGTAACTCACTACTGCTAGGGCTTCTACTGCTACCACTACTATTACTCTTTACTACTACTACTACTACTACTACTACTACTACTCAGGCTGACACTACAACTACCACTACTACACAGCAAAAATAAGCTGGTTTCCGGAACACTGAAACCGAGAAGAAACGTCATGGAAACCAACATTTCCAGTTGGTTTCCAGGGAGTTTCCTATAGTTTCATGGTGGTTTCCATGCAACTGAAACTGCACCATTTCAGGATGGTTTCCAGTTCGTTTGATTACCCACTCCTCCAAGCGGGATCCAGTTGGTTTCCATGTACGAGTTTATTGTAGGTTTCAACCTGGTTTCCATGTATGAGTTTATTGTAGGTTTCAACCTGGTTTCCATGTATGAGTTTATTGTAGGTTTCAACCTAGTTTCCATGTATGAGTTTATTGTAGGTTTCAACCTGGTTTCCGTGTTGTAGTTTCCAGCCTAGTTTAATACCTAGTTTCCATGAACTGAAACTTTACCCGGTCCTCCGGAAAAGATGTTGTTTCATGTCTCACATGTAGCAAATCAGGTATTTTATACAATTGCATAATGGTAAAAGGCTTCAGGATGACAAACAGAATAAAACACAAATTCATTAAAAGTGTATTTATATTCAACAATATGTTTGTAAACAAATAATATTCGGAATATTCAAGTTAGTAAATGAAACAAAAGCAGAGGAATAATTAGCAGTGAGTACAGAATATTTTTCTTAAACACACTGTAGACCAGCCCGTATCACTTGGCTTCCTAGTTTGAAAAATGTTAGCTCTTTCCCCAAGAGAGGAAGAACTGTGTGCTTCTTCTCCTCCGGCCAGTCAATCGTTTCACAGCCTTCCTGCTTTCCAGCTTCTGAAATTTAGAAAACAAACTATCAGTACAAACAAGCATTCGTCTACGATATCCATGGCTAGAGAAAAGAAAACTGTCAAACATTGCTTGAGGTGAAATACACTGAACCCCATGTCCGATAAGCGAAGAGATCAAAAAGTATAAACTGAGCATTTGACATCAAAAGTTTCAATCGCACAACAGCTTATTGATATATGATAGAGTGCAGAGACATGAAGCAATCCGCTTTGAAAGCCATAATTTATTTTCTGAATGTTACTTACAATGCACATTATGAGTATAGAACTACGATTTATCCGTTATTGTGTAAAGACATGTTTTCTTAACCAATAATGTGGAATGATTCAGGCAGACAAGCTATGAATATGGGGTCAGAAGCATACGCTGCAGCATAATGTGCTGCATAACATTTAAAACTTTTTAAGCTGTATTTTTCAAAGGATAAATTGCACTTTTTAAACAGTGTTCATTTTGAAATTCCTTGAATGTACATAGAAAGAATCCAAATTAACATGATACTTTAAAGGTTTCCTTAAAATTTTTAATCTCTGCAAGATGTAAAATGACTCGAATACGTTTACTTACTCTGAACTTTTTGCCGTTCTTTGCGTACAAGCCGTGGGCCTCTGCTTTCCCCACACCTTCTTAAGTGATCCATCTTGTTCATCCAAACCCATCAAAAAGCTTCTGAAAGGAGACATGTGCATGATGCAGAACTATCAGTGAAACATATTTCCACTTGGAGATTACAAGAACAGTGACATGCGCCATGCATTTTTACTGATTCCTAGGATTTACATTATTTGGTTATGTTGTATGTACATTATGTACTGGACGGTTCAGGTTATACATACCTTTTGTATGTCAAAATGAGTTGGTCCTGGCTGCCTTCTTCAGTTTTTCCATCACTGCCCTCCTTTATGCTGGAAACGTAGAAATGCATCGATTAAAAAAAGTCAGGAACTTGTCATATTGCACTCTTGATAACAATAAAGGGTCGAATAAAAAGAATAAATATCAATTTGCAAAGTGTAGAATATGCTAGATGAAAAGAATCCAGGTCAGCAAATTCATACACTATTTTGGGTTGGCAATCCGTCATTGTATACCCATATATTCATTCATCCCAATCTGGCAATAAGGAGTGAAACGAACTTAACCTGCTAAATTAGTATACTTATCCAGTGATGTTTTTGCCCAATCCGTCATTGTATACCCATATATTCATTCATCCCAATCTAGAGAAACGGAACTAAGTGTGCCTCGCACATATAGCTGGGCAAAGGCCATTTATAGCCATTCGTCCTTTCACCATTTGCATGTTTAGTACGGTTATTGTGAAGTTTGTGTGCATGGTAGTTGGAATATGATGCTTCATTACATTACGAATAAACAAGAATGTGAAGGAAAAAAGTGTATAGTTTGTTCTTGTATCATCAGTTTGAAGCCACATTTAATATTGTGATATCCACAGAATGATGCGTCAACAATTTACTTTTGTTGTCTTGTTCATCTAAGCAATGATACGAATCTACTATTCCTTCCCCAGGCACATTCAGATTGAATTATAACACCTCGTGAAAGCTAAGTTTCAGTCAGGAATGGAAACCAACACATGACCATTGCTTCGTGTCAGTTTCCATCACCGGAGCTTAGAGTATCCATTATGGATTCTATTTGGAAACTAGGTCACCCAGTTTTACTGAATGGATACCAACTGAATGTCAGGATGGTAAACAATTACACATTTTATGTTACTTAGTTCAAAACAGCGCAATGGAAACCAACATGAAACTACATTTTCTACTTTTATGTTGGTTTCCATTTAGTGAGATCTGTTTCCAGGTATGGAAACCAACAAGAAACCCCCGAACTTAGTTTCATTTTGGTTTCCATTTACAGAAATACCAAAATCACATTTCCAAAATGGAATCTAGTTGGAAACTCAGTTAGTGAGTTTCAGGGAATGGAAACCAACTGGATTCCGCAATTACCCACATTACGGATGGTTTCCAGGTTTCTGGAAACCAAGTCATTTTTGTAGTGCTACTAAGGCTGATACTACCCCTCCTACTCCTTCTGCTGTTGTTCCCACTACATCTAAACTACGATAGCGCTAACGTAGTCTTGTGTATGTAGGTCATGGTAAATATAGCATGGTTACAGAGCAATCTCCCTATATATAAGCACATGCTAAATATTCATCGTCTCAAATGACGTATTTCCGGGTCTTCTAATTGCGTTGGGCATCTGGTGATCTTCTTAATTTAACTTTCATTACATTTATCTATTATTCAAAACACTTACCTTTGTCCTTCTCGTAATCGCCGCGTGTTGTAGTGACAGTGTGTATGTTGCACTGGTATACAATGTTTAGTTTGTATTGACGAGGATGATGGATTGTCGTGCATGTTGGATGCAGATGGGTCCAGTGCTCTTGGGGGAAGGATGCTCCACCCACATTAATAACATGCGTCATTTCGGGAACTATGATCGAGCTGAATATTTCATACTGTGCGTCAGAGCCATGTCAAGTTCATAATAGCCATTAGCTCTTGAATATACATGCATAGATTCATTTCCTACAGCGGACTCTCTTTAATACGACACTCCCTCTGTTAGCACTTTAGAATGAGTTCTAAATTCGCAACCTTTACTGCAAATAAGACATGTATTTACTTATCTTTACACAAAGAATCGTCGAAGCAGCATCCAATAAGCTAACGGCTGGAACGTAAATTAAGATGCCACAAAAATTGTGTCATATCCGATGCAGAGGAGGTGATAATACATCTGAAACGGCCAAAAGATATAATTTCATTTAACAATTAAAAACGTAGCACCAGATATTTGGTAAACACACACAGCAATATTCCTAACATATGGCTGTGGTATGTAAGTAAATGAACGTGAACCTTTCAATCTAGCGATCAGCAACATGACCATCCGTCTTCGCAATTCGCGTCACCCGAGCCTGTCAGCGAGTCAGCGAGCCTGGCCACTAATTCCAGTTAGTCGGATCTTACAACCATGGGTTTCTGATGACCAATTTGAACACGGGCGTTCAAGGGCTATTTTCAGTTTCATGTTTTATTTGTAATTTTCACAACATTAGATATTTAGCAGAGTTCCTTCCACATGAACACTGCGGAGTTTGAAGACTAGATCCATAACCGGTGACTGATCTATATTTTAACCAATGAACAATAAAAATCCGATCCCTTACAACAGTAGGACGACAACCATGGACGACAACCATGGACGACAACCATGGGTCCCTAAAGACCACTTCCAACCCAGGTCTTCTTGAGTAACTTTCGGTTTCATGTTATGTTAGATTACATTAGATATTTAGCAGAGTTCAGAGGTTCCTATCATCGGAACAGTACAGATTGTAGGCCAAATAAAAAAATAGTGACTGGTCAAGGAACAGTGAACCAAGAAAATGCAACCTTTTACAACCGTCGGACGACGACCTAGGTCTTCTTGAGTAACTTTCGGTTTCATGTTATGTTTGTAATTATCGGCTTCTTAACAACATAATGTGGCAGAGTTCCAATTATATTCCTTTCCTGTGAAGAGTACAGATTGTTGTCCACATCCCAAACTAGTAACTAATCTGTATTTAGACCAATGAGCATTGAGCCAAGAAAATGTGAAGTTTTACGGCAATTTTTCATTTCAACAGCCTCTAAAACACGGAATTGAACGTTGGTCTGTAAAACGGCAATAAGGAGTGAAACGAACTTAACCTGCTAAATTAGTATACTTATCCAGTGATGTTTTTGCCCAAAACAGACCGACTGCAGTTGCGCGATGAGGAATCAGGAACATTAGTACCAGAAGAACGAGGTCCAGCGTTTAATTTATCGGTAATATTCCGTCCAGAAAAATCTCCCGTTTGTCTTGAACAGTTTGGATGTTTCAGAAAATTAATAAATCGATTAATGGTTGGTTCATTAACCCTGAAAACAAAATTGACGGTAAATATACATACAAAAAGAAACATTTGCATAAAATAATACATACATCAACTCTCAAGATGGCTTGCGACCTGCTGATAGGAATTGACAACAGTGATTGCTAATAAATATTCTTTCAAACAGCAATAACATCAATCGTCTCAATAACTATCATAGCTCAGAATAGCTTTATTGAAACAGAGATCATTTCCATGATGCTGAAGCGAATGGTATCAGAGTATCAAATGACAAAACGCAAGAAGACACAAATTCTGCTTCATTATCGAAATAGCCAGGGGGTGTTCAGATGATGCTGCAAAACATCTTTGAAAAGTGTCTTCTTACAGGTCACTAAACGCTTCTGTGCAGTTTGACAAAAACACGGAACCGAAAGAGGAAAAATAACGTAATCAAGCCCCAAGAACCAGACTCCTGGCTCAACTTTGCATGGCGTATCTTGAAGCCATCACAACACCACAGATGTCTTAGGCCCAGCATCTATCACCAAGACTGTTGTTTTCGTCACGTTAAACAGAGGTGTTAAAAGCCCGGCCAGGAAATACCGGATTTAATCACGCTAAATCACCTATTTACTTTTTATCCGAACGTCTGAAATGCCACAATCGATAACGGAAACGTGACAGTTTAAACTTGCTATTTTCGTCTGGTATTTCATCATAGTGCGGTACAAATCAGGCTTCATTGACACGTGCGATAACCAAGATGATCTACTGATGGAAAAAGTAAAGCTGCATTTTAAATAGTCGTTAAGAGACTGATACTTGAAAAGGGTCTCAGTGTTGAAGACTTGGATGTTCTGTGGAGCTTTTCAATGCGGAATTAAAAGGTATCCCATGTTCAAGCTTGAATATCAACGGTTTCCATTTAAAAGTTCTGGGTATGTACCGTTGACTATTAACACCGGAGATAACGGGAAATTGCATGAGCTCCAAGATGTACAATTCGGTCCTGTTCAGTACATGACGATTAGAAAGTCATTTCTGTCTTCTGCAGTCATTGTGCAGTTTGGCTGACGTTAGAATGACATCTAGGCACATATCACATGAGATTTGTAAGCGTTGATAGTTCATCGACAGGCTGTGGTTTCCGTTTCTCGGAAATAGGATAAACTACTGAGACAACTGATAATGGCAAATGCCTCCAACGTTCAATCCCAGTGACTAGAAACGATTTTAAAAAACCTTCACTGGCCGAGTTTAAGGAGGAAAAGAGGGAAAATAACGAACCTCGTCAGATATTAATTCCCTGAAGGAAGTGAGAAAATTCAATGTATTCAATGTATACAATTATATAACATCATATTAAGTAATTATTTGAGTTTTCTTTATTTTGTCTTTTGCTTAATACGCTGTACCTAATATACAGTATGTATAAAACAATAGTTTCCCGAGAGGGGTGTCCGACAGAGAGAGGAAGATCAGTCACGAGACTTGTAGGTTGTTTGCCTCAGAGAAAGGAATCATCCGAGTGTGACGTTCTGCCGCTATAATATAACCAGTGTGTCCACGTTATAATCATGTGAAGGGGTCTAGTTGTTAAGTATTAAAGTTCAAGAGATAACTGCAGTCTGGTGATATTTCGGCCAATGGCCTGAGTAATTGCATGCAACACGACCATTCAACTCAATTCGTTTCAGTAACGAACCCACATGGATCGTGCATGCATAACAACAACAATTACTCAAAAACACAGAAGCGTGACCTGGCCTAAATGAGAGCACAATTAATCCAATGCTGTTTGTCCAGGAACTGTGTTCAGAAAACGTCAATGCTCTGCCTTCATTACAACCCGGAAACAAACCAAACATTAGTCTCAGTACCACAGGGATAGATCAAACTACTTAGTGAGTGAGTGAGTGAGTGAGTTTATTTTTGCACCGATTTAACAACATCGTGGTGGGGGGCACGGACTGGGCTTCACAAATTTTATGTATGTAAGTCGAGATAAAATAAAACAAAATTTTAAAAATAAGATTGTTTCTGTTTTGCATTAAACCTACATATTATATTGCATGACACATCATGCACTAGATTTCCAAAATGGTACTGGAACATGAAGAGTTGATATGTATATTGTTAAGAACGTCCAAAGCTCCCTGCACATGCAAGACGACAGCCGAATTTCAGAATTTCCATCAAGTGGCATAGTGATTATATAAGACGTTCAAAGAATTTTTCAATTTAGGCAATATTACGTTTTCGTTCAATATTAAAACTATGCTGAACCTATTACTAAACCTGAGGGATTGTTGCATTCATCAGTTCAAGCAAATATTTCACTCGAATCAAATGAAGTGTAAATTAACGAAATAGACCATTTTGTTTCTAGTTGTGTTTTCATACATTTTGTTCATGTGAACTGTATCCGTTAACTACAGATTAAGGATTCTAATTACATCCACAAGTCCTCCAAATCCCCCTACACAGACAGTTCATTTGTATATTTCAGATTAACGTGTTGTTAAATAACCTGACCTACATGCCACTCAAAAGCTACAAGTGATCAGGTTATCAACGCACACTCGTGAATCGACCACCTCCATGGCGAAGTGGTTAGAGCGTCCACCTGGAGAACTGACCGTCGCGGGTTCGATCCCCGTCGTACCAAGATACGTCAAATTATGGTTCATGTTGCTCCCTGCTTGGTGTTTGGCACTAATCGGTGTAACAATGTCGGTTTGGAGTCATTATAATGGGTCTAAATATGGTATTCATGCTTTACTGTGGCATGATATCTCAGTGAACTAGCACTATAAGACCAGCTTAAGTTTCAAGAGCGACGGAGAATCCAGTTTCACCTCACTTCATCTCACCTAGTCGTGAATCAGCTGCATACAGTATCTTCATTTTGAAGGAACACTGAGGAAGCCTACTGACTAAACCGTTGGCTCATCAGCCCCAAAACAGGATTCAAGTCTTCTTATAGGTAATGTGTCACGCTCAAGTCTGATGTCTCCCAGTGAAATTGATAAAATGGTGATGAAACTACTCAATTCATTACTGAAAATTTGATGATTATTATTGGTATGTAATCGCACGTCGACGATGCCAATGTTCGCAGTCTTCATGGATTTTGGAAATTCATCAGATTTATATTATATGAAAACCCAGTTCCTTTATCCACTCATCACTCTCATTCCACCTCCGTATTTACTGTGGATCTGAATCTGATCCGAGACACGATTCCACTGTTTGTAGGAATCACAAAAAAATCAAACATCATCTCACGACGGATGTTTCTTGCGCGTTTAGCTGGTTAAGTGGTATAATGTTCAAAGCTGTTCATTCACTTACTAAGTCACTCTGCATATTATGTGGGTGTGATGGAAGCGTTCATTCGGATTATATGAATCGGATATTTTAAAAAATGCAACAAGTGGGTAATTGTATCTTGAAGAGCCACTTGATCTTGAAGAGCCACTTGATCTTGAAGAGTCAGTTGATCTTGAAGAGCCACTTGATCTTGAAGAGTCAGTTGATCTTGAAGAGTCACTTGATCTTGAAGAGCCACTTGATCTTGAAGAACCACTTGATCTTGAAGAGTCACTCGATCTTGAAGAACCACTTGACCTGGAAGAGTCACTTGATCTTGAAGAACCATTTGATCTTGAAGAGTCACGATCTTGAAGAGCCAGTTGATCTTGAAGAGTCACTTGATCTTGAAGAGCCACTTGATCTTGAAGAGCCACTTGATCTTGAAGAACCACTTGATCTGGAAGAGCCAGTTGATCTTGAAGAGTCACTTGATCTGGAAGAGCCACTTCATCTTGAAGAGCCACTTCATCTTGAAGAGTCACTTCATCTTGAAGAGTCACTTGATCTTGAAGAGCCACTTGATCTTGAAGAGCCACTTGATCTTGAAGAACCACTTGATCTGGAAGAGCCAGTTGATCTTGAAGAGTCACTTGATCTGGAAGAGCCACTTGATCTTGAAGAGTCACTTGATCTTGAAGAGTCACTTGATCTTGAAGAGCCACTTCATCTTGAAGAGTCACTTGATCTTGAAGAGTCACTTCATCTGGAAGAGTCACTTGATCTGGAAGAACCACTTCATCTGGAAGAGTCACTTGATCTGGAAGAGTCACTTGATCTGGAAGAGTCACTTGATCTGGAAGAGTCACTTGATCTTGAAGAACCACTTGATCTTGAAGAACCACTTCATCTTGAAGAGTCACTTGATCTTGAAGAACCACTTGATCTTGAAGAACCACTTGATCTTGAAGAGTCACGATCTTGAAGAACCAGTTGATCTTGAAGAGTCACTTGATCTTGAGGAGTAACTTGATCTTGAAGAGCCACTTGATCTTGAAGAGGTAGTTGATCTTGAAGAGTCACTTGATCTTGAAGAGTCACGATCTTGAAGAGCCAGTTGATCTTGAAGAGTCACTTGATCTTGAAGAGTCACTTGATCTTGAAGAGTCACGATCTTGAAGAGCGAGTTGATCTTGAAGAGTCACTTGATCTGGAAGAGCCACTTGATCTTGAAGAGCCACTTGATCTTGAAGAACCACTTGATCTGGAAGAGCCAGTTGATCTGGAAGAGTCACTTGATCTTGAAGAGTCACTTGATCTGGAAGAGCCACTTCATCTTGAAGAGTCACTTGATCTTGAAGAGTCACTTGATCTTGAAGAGTCACTTGATCTTGAAGAGTCACTTGATCTTGAAGAACCACTTGATCTTGAAGAACCACTTCATTTTGAAGAGTCACTTCATCTTGAAGAACCACTTGATCTTGAAGAACCACTTGATCTTGAAGAGTCACGATCTTGAAGAACCAGTTGATCTTGAAGAGTCACTTGATCTTGAGGAGTAACTTGATCTTGAAGAGGTAGTTGATCTTGAAGAGTCACTTGATCTTGAAGAGTCACGATCTTGAAGAGCCAGTTGATCTTGAAGAGTCACTTCATCTTGAAGAGTCACTTGATCTTGAAGAACCACTTGATCTTGAAGAGCCAGTTGATCTTGAAGAGTCACTTGATCTTGAAGAACCACTTGATCTGGAAGAGTCAGTTGATCTTGAAGAGTCACTTGATCTTGAAGAACCACTTGATCTGGAAGAGTCACTTGATCTTGAAGAACCACTTGATCTTGAAGAGTCACTTGATCTTGAAGAGTCACTTGATCTTGAAGAACACTTGATCTTGAAGAACACTTGATCTGGAAGAGTCACTTGACAAAAGTCAATCACACGCACGATCCATGAATGAGCGTTTCCATTCATGCTACGGTCAACGTTTCACTTGCTTCTCAGCGATCGGCTGTCTGACGGCGAGACGTTGTGCCTGGACACTTGCGACATTGTAACTATTTCGTCTTATGCCAGGTCTGTCTAGCAGGGCAGGACGTCCTGACTATTGATAAGTATCTGGTCTCATGTATCCTCGTCACATCATTTGTGCTAAGGGCTGAATCTTTGCTGTCACTGTCATGCTCTCTGCAGAAGAGGACAGGTAAAGTGTTTCTGCGATAGTAACTGAGTCACTCTGCACGATGGTGGCCAGTATGTTGGCAAACTTGTGCATAAATTCAAATGAATGTTGCACTGATACATAATGTCAGTTATATCGTTATTTCACCCGACCGTCTTCCTGTTTGCGACGATCTGTCTGTCTATAGTGGTACACAACAAGGCAAACTCCAGGAATGTACATCATTACCCAAGAGTGGTTATTCTGATATTTATTTGATAGATATTTTATCAGATTTCAAAAGAACAATCTAATCATTCGAAAAGATCACTCCAGATTCGAATAACGTTACCATATTCTTTAAGGCACTGTGGCGTGATTGAATTTGTTTTATAGCGCTTTTATCAGGATTGATATAGGAGTAAATGCTATAGTAATGCAAATCTTGAAGATTTGCAGACTTAATGAAACCCTCGAGCATTGGTATGATAAATACACAACAGATAGAAATCCTGATTAGACAACAAAAGTTATGATGCCCTGAGCTATTACGTGTATTACATTATGACAACGCTTGGCATCACAGCAGAATTTGTATTCTAACGTACGTGTCTCTGTGTGTGTGTGCGTGTGTGTGGGTGTGTGTACACCCTAAAGTTTGATAGTCACACATAAACTTTAATGTGGTATGGTCACTTATACTCTAGGTTAGATGAAACCTTTTGCGTGCTTAATTGGATCTTGAAACAATATGTTAGAACTTGTAAAACAGTAAAACAATTCATTCAGTATTTGTTGCGAGTGAGTGAAATGAAACATTGTCCAAAACAGCGAAAAGCAAGGGTGCTGAAACACACCAAATATACATGTGTGCTCTTTATTGTTCACATATCAAAGACAAAGGTGAATGAGATAATAGTGAACGTCACATCACCAATATCTCAGTCACATTGACGAAAATAATTTATCCAATAAAGATGAAAACAGTCTGGAGATGAAAATATTCTCAAGAGGAAAACCTCTCCAAGAAGGACACAAATATACTATTGTGTCACAAATATGAACATAAAACTAGCTTGTAAAACGAAAACATTTTTATTGAAGAAGATACGTGTAAGTCACAGGCTATGGATTGCCAACGACTGAAGGTGGGTCACCATACTAGTTACAAAGACAATGGTATGTAGGTTCATTGGCTGTGTATATATCTGAGTCACCGAGTCGGAAAACCCTTGACAATAGATTTTTGCAAAAGCGTGGGTATCTTGAGTATCGTCACTGATTACTCAACGGAAATTTGTTCTTAAATTATCAAGGAAAGTGCATCATTAAGATGTGTTAGGGATTCCTATCATGTGTGTCTATCAAAAAATGTAAAGGACTGCACTACTGATACCACTAGTTCTACGATACAATAGTTATGTGTATGTAGGTCATTGTAAATATAGCATGGTTACAGAGTAATCTCCTTATATATAAGCACACGTTAAATATTCATCCTATGAAATGATGAATGTCTGGATTCGGCTTCATCTATTTTTTTCCGGCATCTGGTGATCTTAATCTAGCTTTCATTACATGCATCTATTATTCAAGACACATTCCACGTTTGTCCCTCGCGTAATCGCCGCGAGTTGTAGTGACAGTGTTTATGTTGTACTGGCGAGGATGATGGACTGTCGGGTTGGATGCAGATGGGTCCAGTGCTTCTAGGGGTAGGATGTCTTACACACATTCATAATATGCGACATTTCACGAATTACGATGAGCTGAATATTTCATACTGTATTTCCGATGTACATCATGTTCTTACAAACCGTTAGCACTTAAATATATATATTTATTGTCTACAGCGGGCACTCTTTAATCCAACAATGATAGTTCACGGTTCCAAAACTGTGTGGGTGCATGAGAGTGAATGGGTTAGTTGGGCCAAAGTTTCCGGCGGGCTGCAAGGCGATAGCAATTTCTCGACTATAAGCTCTATTGGGCCTATTTTAACTTTTTGATGAGTGTTGGTGGGTAAATCAGACATTTCCTTTTGAATAATGTCAAACATTTTTCGTTTTAGAGTTTAAAATGAGTTCTTAATTCGCACCCTTTACAGCAAACTAGACATATTTACTTCGAATTCTCTTTACCCAAAGAATCGTTGAAGCATCATGAAGTGTATATATAATGTAACAAGACCCTTTAGTGCCATCCGCCTCCATACATACACATAGATAAGTGAACTACAGCCTTATGCTACTTTCACAAATTCGGAAATTTGACAGCACAAACTACCCTTTTTATGACTAAGCTTACAGGGTAACAATAGTTGTTTGAGTAGCTGTGCTATTCGTTAAACATCTTTGACAGGAGTAGTGCAAACAATCTAACAACTGAAACATAGATTAAGATGTAACGAAAACTGGATCATATGGGAGGAGCTGAAATGTAGCTGAAACGACGGAAAGACATAATTTCATGTAACAATTAAAAATGTAAAAATCAGATAGTTATTTTTGTTTAACGCCGTACTCTTCAA
The DNA here is from genome assembly GCF_037392515.1 of Haliotis asinina. Classification (NCBI taxonomy): domain Eukaryota; kingdom Metazoa; phylum Mollusca; class Gastropoda; order Lepetellida; family Haliotidae; genus Haliotis; species Haliotis asinina. The sequence continues at coordinate 6,883,583 of NC_090290.1, read as the reverse complement.
TATTCCTATCATATGGTGGTGGCATGTAAACAGACAAACGTGGAACATTCCATCAGTGATAAACAACATGAACATCGGTCTTCGCAATTCGGATACGATGACATGTGTCACAAAAGCCTGGCCCCCGATTCCAGTCAACCATGGGTTGCTGAAGACCAACTTTAGCATGGGTCCTCAAGGGCAACTTTCGATTTCATGTTTTATTTGTAATTGTCACAACATTAGATATTTAACAGGGTTCCTTCCACATGAACACTGAGGATTTTGAAGACCAGATCCATAACCGGTGACTGATCTATATTTTGACCAATGAACACTGAACTAAGAAAATGCAATCCTTTACAACAGTCGGACGACAACCATGGACGACAACCATGGGTCCCTGAAAACCACTTCCAACCCGGGTCTACTTGAGTAACTTTCGGTTTCATGTTATGTTAGATTACATTAGATATTTAGCAGAGTTCAGAGGTTCCTTTCATCGGAACAGTACAGATTGTAGACCAAATCCAAAAATAGTGACTGATCGATGTTTTGACCAAGGAACAGTAAACCAAGAAAATGCGACCTTTTACAACAGTCGGACGACGACCATGGGTCCCTGAAGACCTGTTGTAACGTAGGTCTCCATAAGAAACTTTCAGTTTCATGTATCATTTGTAATTATCAGCATTTAAACAACATAACGTATTTTGCTGAATTCAGATTATATTTCTTTCGTTTAAACAGTAAGAATTGTTGTCCATTCGAACAGCCCCACATTTAAATCACGAACTTGAGTGTTGGTCTGGAGAATGGCAATAAGATGTGAAACGTACTTTATCTATTAGTATGCTTGTCCAGACATGTTTTTGCCCCAAACAGGCCGACTGCAGTAAGTCCAACACATGTCAAGGTCAAAATAATGATTCTGTCTTTCTTTTATGCGCCGGGTTTTTTGGTTTTGTTTTATTTGTTTTTATTTATTCATTCATTCATTCACTTTATTTGTTCTTTTGTATGTTTTTAGTTTTATTTCTTTTGCTTTTTTGTTTTTTTTCTTTTTTGTTTGTTTTTCTTTTTTTGTTGTTATTGTTTTTTATTTGTTTGTTTTTGGTTTGCTTTTTGTTTTGTTTTTTGTGTTATTGAAGGCTTGACTTGCCTTTGCAGGTATTTGTAACATATGGCACCAGTAGGAAATTTTCCACCCCTAGGTAGCACAAACCCTTGTATGATGCAAGCAATTTCACCTGAAAACGACTGAAATTGTTTTCAAGTCAAATGGAAATTGGCATTAGGGACACAGCTATTTCGTCCTTTATCAGTGGATGCTGTAAATATGATTTTGATACTGTGCGCGGAACAACAATAAAAAGAATAACGCCAGATGGCGTCAGTGTACAGTGGCAAATCGTCTGATCAGCATAATACCTTTAATTAATGGCTTCATACGTCGTGTGATAGAAAGCTATTACGGCCGAAAGACATACGCAGTGACAGCTAGAAGGAACACAGGGAATTGGGCTACATACATCTGCTATGTGATGAGGAATCAGGAAGATTAGCACCAGAAGAACGAGAGCCAGCTTTTACTTTAGCGGTGATGTGGGCCAGAACACCGTAATAGTTCGTCCAGAAAATTCTTCCTTTTGTCTAGAAAACAGTTTGAATGTTTCAGAAAATTCATCAATTGATTAATGGTTCATTGTTGGTTGATTATCCCTGAAAACAAAATTGACGGTAAACATACGTGTAGAAAGAAAACATTTGCATAAATATTACAAACATCAAGTCTTAGGATGTCATCCGATCTGCCGATAGGAATTGAAAACTGTGATTGCTAATAAATATTCTTTCAAACAGCAATGAAATCAATAGTTTCAGAATAATCAATACTCAGAATAGCTGTATTGAAACTGAAATCATTCGTCTTACAAAAAGGCATCAAAATGATATCGGTGACTCTAAAGCAATTGATATCAAAGTATGAAATGACGAAACGCCAGAAGATACAAATTGTGTTTCATTATCGAAATAGCCAGGGGGTGTTCAGTTGATGCTGCAAAACATCTTCGAAAGGTGTCTTTTTACATGCCATTGAATGCTTAACGTAGTCAAGCCCCAAGACTCCTGGCTCAACTTTGCATGGCGTATCTTGAAGCCATCACAACACCACTGATGTCCTAGACCCGGCATCTATCACCAAGACTGTTGTTTTCGTCACGTTAAACAGAGGTGTTAAAAGCCTGGCCAGGAAATACCGGATTTAATCACGCTAAATCACCTATTTACTTTTTATCCGAACGTCTGAAATGCCACAATCGATAACGGAAACGTGACAGTTTAAACTTGCTATTTTCGTCTGGTATTTCATCATAGTGCGGTACAAATCAGGCTTCATTGACACGTGCGATAACCAAGATGATCTACTGATGGAAAAAGTAAAGCTGCATTTTAAATAGTCGTTAAGAGACTGATACTTGAAAAGTGTCACAGGATTTTCTCTTGTTCCCATGTTCAAACTTGAATATAAACGGCTACCAATTTAAAATTCTGGGTATGTACCGCTGACTATTAACACCGGAGATAACGGGAAATTGCATGAGCTCCAAGATGTATAATTCGGTCCTGTTCAGTACATGACGATTAGAAAGTCATTTCTGTCTTCTGCAGTCATTGTGCGATTAGGTTGACGTTAGAATAACGTCTAGACACATATCACATGAGATTTGTAAGCATTGATAGTTCATCGACAGGCTGTGGTTTCCGTTTCTCGCAAATAGGATAAACTATTGAGACAACTGCTAATAGCAAATGCCTCCAACGTTCAATCCCAATGACCAGAAACGATTTTAAAACACCTTCACTGGCCGAGTTTAAGGAGGAAAAGAGGGAAAATAACGTTTGAAGCAATTCCCCATAATGTACCCCAAAATCGTATACATCAGTTGTAGAGTAGCCTGGAAGCTTCCATGCATAAGCATGAAGAGATTCCAGAAATGATCATGCAAATGCTATTATACTGAAGCTCTTCAGATAATGATGCCTTCTAGGGAAATATAAACATTCAATATGGATAATTATATAACAGAATTGTAGGTAATTAAATTGATTCTTATTTATTCTGTGTTTTGCTTAATATGCAGTACCTAATATACAGTATGTATGAAACAATATTTTCCCGAGAGGGGTGTCCGACAGAGAAAACAAGATCAGTCACAAGACTTGCAGGTTGTTTGCCTCAGGGAAGGAACTGTCGGACGTGGACACTGTTCTGACGTACGGAATCAGCCCAGTGTGACGTTCTGTCGTGTTTTGAAGCATATGAAACTTTAATATAACCAGTGTGACCATGTTACAATCTTGTTAAGGGTTCTAGTTGTCAGGTGTTAAAGCTGAATTTGATTCCATGAGTGAGTGAGTGAGGTTTTACGCCAATATTCCAGCTATATGGCGGCGATCTGTAAATAATCGATCAACAGAAAAAACATGGTGTTGTGGTTAGAGCGTCTGCATGGTGAGTGGAAGTTTGTGGGTTCGATTCCCAGCCTTTCATACCAAAATATTGTAATGTGTGGTATAGTATCTCAGTGAGCTTGCAGTATAAAACCAACGTAAGTCTGGGCTAGTACAAACAGCCACACATGCACACGCATGCCCGTCGTCATTTGAGCAAGCGCGACGTTAAACCCCAATTCACTTCACCTCTCCTACTCCTAAAACACTATTCAAGTCTTACTTCGTGTCATGTTCACTTATGGTGTCTCCCACTGTAAACTAGTGATGATAAGGTACTCACTTCATAACTAAAGACGTCGTTATTACAGGTATGTAATCACACTTCAGTGATGCCAGTGCTCGTAGGGTTCATTGATTTTGGAATTTCATCGCATTCACATTATATACGCAGTTGAAAACTGAATTCATTCATTCACTTCTTCCTCTCCTTCCATCTAGATCTACGTATTGACTGTGGATCTGAATCTGATCTGAAACATGATACAAGTATCTGTAGGATTCAAGAAAAATCAAATATCATCTCACGGTCGGGTGTTTCTTGCGCGTTAAGCTGATTAAGTAGTAGAATGGAAATATTCATGCGGATTACAAGAATCCGATACTTAAATAAATCCAATAAGTGGGTAAATGTATCTCCGTATCTTGTCGACCACATGCTGGATCCACGATCGACCGCTTCCATCCATGCTATGGTCACTTGCTTCTCAGCGACCCGCTGCCTGCAGGCGAGGTATAGTGGCTGGGCACGGCAGACACCTGCAACTATTTCGTTTCAAGCCAGGTTGGTCTAACGAGCAGGGCAGGATGTCCTTGCTTCCTGTATCTTCGTCACATCATCAACGCTCACTGGTTTAATCTTTAAACTTACTGTCAGGTGTTGTCTCTAGAGAAGAGAGCAGGTCAGTTGTTTCTGTGTTGATAGTAGCAGTGTTACACTGCATGGTGGTTTTCAGTCTGTAATATTGTATACATATCAATGTTGTACTAATTCAGTTACAACCGTGTTGTGATGGTAGGTGTGACAAAAACTCTCCCGATCTGTACAGATTTCATCGTTAATATCACCTGACCTTTTTCTGTTTTCGACAATTTATTTATCTGTATCAGCATATATCAAATATACAGTATAAGAAATAAAATTGGTTCATTCATTCCTCAAGGTGGAAATGAACTGTTTCGTGATTTTTTAGGACAATCGCATCAAATATGGAAACTTATTCCACACGTGTCTTCCAAGTGTACGTAAAGATCATTTTAGATTCGGAATTATTAAAACACATCCAAGAGACGACAAGCGGACTCTGGAACAGAAAGGTTTGGAGCTGTCGTATGTAATACAATAGGGGACTGCATAACTGCATAACAGATAGTATTTGCTTAAGTCAACGTGGGCAGAAATGCAGGCTTCTATGCGACGAGCATACTCTGATCAAAGACGTTTGAAAGTCGTGGTCCATGCTGTCCCAATATCAGACCAACTCTTCATTCATGTCAGCAATACTTGTTAGATTTTTCTTACTGACACTTTCTTTCATAAGTCCACAAACATTTTCTATTGGATTTAGGTCGGGTTATAGCTGGGTCAATTTAGTAATGTCATAAGTTGGGCCCGAAACCAGGCCTCTTAATGCTTTGAATAATGTTTTGGTCGTTGTTCTCCTAGAAAATCAGAACATTATCAAAGAACACATGAACAGATGTAATTGACTTTCGAGATTATCTGTGTACCTGCTCACTGTTCATATTTCCCTCAAATACACAGAGGAGCGTTGCCCCTAACACAGATATGCCACCCCACAGTTAAATTTACTGTACTTTGGACCCTGATACAAGGTTTTTCAGATTGTTTGATCCAAAATGTCAGTGTATTCGGAAACAGCTACACAGAACTTTAATTTCATCTTGGAAAATCACATTGTTCCATTTAAAATTTCTGTACTGAAAGCACCAATTAAACCATCGCTCCTATTGATCACGTTACCTAATTGAATTCCTTATCACAAAATGGAAACGCATAGACGAGAACTCTGTTGCGAAAATGTTGTGTTTTCAAACATGTACAAATCGTCCACAAATAGACCTTATTCCATGAAATTTTACACTAGTTTAGAAGTCAATGTCTATACAGCCAAGTGGATGCTGTTCCATAGAGTTACCGGATATGCTCTGAAGTCCAGGCACCCTGGCTTCTGTGTTCTCACCCGTGGCAGTAAGATCACGCAACTGGAATACCCGGAATTAACCTATCTTGGACTGAGTGGTAACTCGAGATCTGCCTGCATGCGGACGGTCATTTGTTACACCTGTTTAGTTGCAACGAGCTGCACGCCATGATATCTTGCTCAGACTAACATTCAGTGAGTGAGTGAGTGAGTGAGTTAACATTTAACGTCACATCGGCAATATCTCAGCCATATCGTGACGAGAACATTTAATACTAAAATGAAATATATATATATATCTATTATAAAATCTGACTGCGAAGGACAGTAAAACAACTAGGATATCACAGATTAGAATATAAAACTAGTAACTATACCTAAAAATGTATCTATACAGGACAATACAAATGGGCTATATATTGCTAACAACTGAAGGTAGATCACCATACTAGGGACCATGGGGACTTACAGTACTTTTGCTACCTGCATGGACCCTATCTGGATTTACATCATTCCCTCAGCCGTCAGCAATTTGTGAAATCTAGCCATACAATAAAAAGACATTTATTCTACGATTAAAAACCTGGAAATTTAGAATTTACTTTCACTGTTTGTGGACTTACGTACCCTCTCAGGAGGACAATAATTTTACAATACTTCAACCCCCTTTGAGGGTACAGCCACTAACAATTCTAGTTACGAATCCAAACTACCAATTATTAAAATACATCTTTTTACAGAAATATATTGCTCAAAACTAAATCAAAAAATCAATTTCCTTTAAAAAACCAATAATTAAATGAAACCTAACGCTGCTAAAACGATCCTTCATTGTTTTAACTGAAAAATACATATCCCTTGTGATGGAGAATTCAACACAGTCAAGCAGAATATGCTTGACTGTGACTCTCTCATCACAAGGGATACAAAATGGAGGATCCTCACCTTTAAACAGGTATGCATGAGTATATCTAGTGTGGCCAATACGACATCGTCTTAAAATAACCTCAAAAGTCATTTGTTTCTGACTTTTTAAATGATGTTAATGTTAGGTCAACTTGTGGCCTAACCAATTGCCAAGGAGGAGAAGAAAGAAGACGGGAAGGCGATATACTTTCCAGCTCAATGCCGGCAGAAGAAATAAATGGTTTAATTCAGTGCCCAAGAGGTGGAACAAGAGAAGACTTTTTGTTACACAAATCCTCATAAAACGGATTGAACACACAGTTATAGACAGGGTTAGATTCGTTAGAATATAATTTAGTAATGTATTGTAAAGACAATTTTATACGACGTTGAGTAAGAGATGGTTCATCGGCCTCAACGTAAAGACTATCAATAGGTGAAGTTCTGAAAAACCCAAGACAAAGTCTTACACCTTGATGGTGAACAGAATCAAGAAGTTTAAGGTTGCTTTTGCAGGCTCCACCATATACGATGGAGCCATAATCGAGTTTCGAACGGACCAGTGATCGATATATGTGTAAGAGGGTAGCCTCATCCCCTCCCCACTTTGAGTTGGAAACAACTTTCAACAAGTCAAGAGCCTTCAGGCATTTAGTTTTAAGGGACTTAATATGAGGCAGAAATGTTAAATGGGAGTCAAAGATTAGGCCCAAAATTAGGCCTCCTTTACAACTTTGATGGGAGTGCCATCTAGAGATAGTTCAGGGTCCTTATGTGGCTTATATTTTCTGCAAAAATGTATACAATTAGTTTTGGATTTAGAAAATTTAAAGCCGTTTTCAAGACACCATTTATTTATTTTGTTTAAACAAAGATGCAGTTGTCGTTCAATGGTATGCATATTTTTCCCACGACAAGAAATATTAAAATCATCCACAAATAACGATATCAATTGAATCGTTTAAAACTTTTGATAAACTGTTGATCTTGATGCTAAAAAGTGTGACACACAAAATTCTGCCCTGTGGAACACCCTGATCCTGATTGTAATGATCAGACAGGGTAGAACCCACTCGAACTTGAAACTGTCTGTCATTTAAAAAGTTGGCTATAAATTGAGGTAAACGACCTCGCAAGCCGAATTCATGTAAGTCTCTTAAAATACCATATTTCCAGGTTGTGTCATATGCTTTTTCTAGATCAAAAAAGATAGACAAAGCATGTTGTTTATTAATTAGTGCGTTTTTAACAAATGATTCTAAACGCACTAAGTGATCGACAGTACTTCTGTTTTTCCGGAAACCACATTGTATATCAGGTATAAGGTTATTTATTTCCGAGTACCAAACTAGTCGATTATTTATCATGCGTTCCATGGTCTTGCAAACACAGCTAGTTAATGAAATCGGACGATTATTAGACGGATCCGTATGATCACGTCCAGGTTTAGGTATGGGTACTACTATAGCGTCACGCCATGAAGAAGGAAATTTACCTGAAGTCCAAATATCATCAAGAATATATAAGAGCGTCTCTAAACAGGACTCCGGTAAGTGCTTAAGGAGTTGATAATGTATGTTATCAGCTCCTATAGCAGTGTGATGAGCTTGATCAAGAGCAGTATGGAGTTCATGAATAGAAAATGTTTCATTATAATCTTCCCCATTATCTGAGTTGAAATTAATAGTTTTCTTTTGTTTCTGATATTGCTGGAATTTTGGTACACAATTAGAAGAGGAAGAATGTTTAGCAAGGGTTTCACCCAGTTTATTAGCAATATCTGATTTATCAGTAAGCAATTGATCTCCATGTTTAAGATGATGGACAGTAGATTTAGTACCTTTACCTTTGATTTTCTGGACCATGTTCTATACCTTGGACATAGGTGTGCGAGAATTTATTTTGGATACATAATTTTGCCAAGATTGGCGTTTGTTCTGTTTAAAAGTACGCCGTGCTTTATCATTCAAAATCTTAAATTTATTTAAATTATGCACCATAGGATGGCGACGGAAATAATGTTCTGCCTTTTTCCTTGCCTTCCTAGCTTGTTTGCACTCATCGTTGAACCATGGTTTTCGTATGTGTGGAACTACAGAGGAATTTGGTATACACTCATCAGCTATGGAGTTCAGTTTATCAGAAAAAGACCTAATAGCATCAGGAACGTTAATAAAACGTTCAGGTTTAAGTTTTTCAGCACACAGTGTTTCATATAAAGCCCAGTTAGCCTTTTTAAAATTCCGTCTTGATGATGGAGGAACATCAGATGGAGTTACAGCTTTTAATATAGTAGGAAAATGGTCACTTCCACACAGGTCATCGTGGACTGACCATTCGAATTCATTTAATAGTTCAGAATTTGTAAGTGACAAGTCGAGAGCAGAATAATTCCCTGTACCAGGATGTAAATATGTGCTGGAACCATCATTATAAATACACAAATCATTGTCAGAACAAAAGTCCTCCAACAATTTCCCTTTAGTGTTTATATTTACACTACCCCAGAGTGGGCTGTGCCCATTTAATTCTCCCATTATAATACAGGGCTTCGGGAGTTGGTCATATAGAGCTTGAAGATCAGTTTTGGCAAATGTCGAAGATTGCGAAATATAGAGGGAGCATAGCGTAAATGCTACATGTAAAGTAATTCTCACTGCAACAGCCTGCATATTAGTATTAAGTGAAACGGGGGTTTGAATAACGTTTTCTCTGACTAGAATGGATGCTCCGCCAGTGGCTCTATCACCCGGAGGTGAAAAACAATGATATGCATTAAAATGACGAAGGTCAAATGTATCTGTTTGTTTTAAATATGTCTCTTGGAGACATAACGCTGAAGGTGTAAAATCTTGGACTAATAGCTGTAATTCATGTAAATTAGTCCTCAGTCCTCTGCAGTTCCACTGTAGAATATTATTGGAATAAACTCTCTTTTGGGGGGATTTATTGGGGATCTACCCCGCACTCTTTTGGAGGGCGACAAGCTATGTGCCCTAGAATGGACGTTTTCAGAAACGTCCTTATCTTCAAGAGACCCGTATTTATTGAACAATTGAAGTTTGTTCTGTGACCCTTTTGGAGTTGTACCACTTTGATGTTTTGAAGCATCAGGCTTTGGCTTCGGTTTACTTTTCACCGTTTGTTGATTATCAGCTGTTGATTGAGACTTTGAATGTGACTGAGATGATGATTTGTGATCAGAAGACCTTGAGGTACTAGGAAGTGATTCCTCAGTCTGTGATGATATAGCAGGGTACAAATGCTGTGGGGAATCGCAATTTACCCAGGTCAAGGTAGTTTGGCAGCCTGTGGTTGATGTTGTTTTAGAGCTAGAAACCGATGATGTTTTTGCTACTGCTGCATAACTTTCTGTAAGATCAGATGTCTTTACCAGTTTTTTGGCCTCCGAAAAAGAGATATTTTGAGTGACTTTTATTTTATTGATCTCCATTTGCTCTTTCCAAATAGGACACTGTTTAGAAAAGGACGAATGGTCGCCTGAGCAATTGGTGCATTTTTTTATAATCGCTGTCACAATCTTCTGTTGTGTGTGTCTTCTCACCACAGTGAGCACACACAACAGACAGTTTGCAAGTATTTACACCGTGTCCATATTTCTGGCATTTAAAACACCTGAGCGGGTTGGGGATGTAGGTATCAACTTGTATGTTGCAGTAGCCTGCCTTCACTGATTTTGGAGCATTTGGACATGAGAAAGTAAACAGATACGTATTTGTTTTGACGGTTTCGTTGTTTCTGCGAGTTGAAAAGCGCTTGACATATAGTACACCTTGATCCTTCATTTCAGATCCTATATCAAGTTCCGACATGTCATCAAACAACCGATCTCTATCTCTCACGATACCTTTACTTGTATTCAAGGTTTTGTGTGCAGAAACCGTGACGGGAATGCCCACTAAAGATTTAATATTCATCAGATTTGTTGCTTGCTGCTTTTTCCCGCACTCGACTAGCAGGGCACCCGAACGTAAGCGTCTTATGTTCTTCACATCCCCAGCAATGCCTTGAATACCTTTGGATACAGCAAAGGGGGTCAACTGCAAAGGTGTCTTATCAGGAGTCTCAATCACAATGAAACGTGGCCAATACTCAATCGATGTAGACGGTCTATGGTCAGTATCAACAGGGTCAATATGAAGTGGACGTTTTGTTTTTTTGGTTGGAGTTTCATAAGCCATGGTTAGTGTAATACGGTTCATCATCCGAGCTCCTCACCCACCACGGAGTATCACAAGGACAATGCTAAAGCAAGCGGGCCTCCAGCTTACAGCACCAAGGATACCCGGATGATATACTCCAGCAGAAGAATTAGAAGTAATTAGTCTACCAGATTGGCCCATGAGCCACCGCCTTCTGGGCATAAGACTCTAGGCAAAAGTTCAGAACTTCAAAAAAGCATTTTAAAATTCGAAAAGCTCAATGAACAAATAGGCCAAGACCGAAAGTAAAAATCCAAATAAAATTTGTGCAATGATATATATACTCCATGCACAGGGCTTGCCATGACCAGCCGATTGGTCGAACCGGGCCCATTCGACCACCCGTCTAGGTGAAGTCAGGGCCAAAGTGGTGTGTTGGGCAATGGAACGCAGTTAAAAGCCCTAGTGCCCTCAACCACCAGGATCCCGTCCTCCACCGACACGGGACGCAACCCACGGCAAACGGGTTGGTGGACCAAATATCCCCCCGGATCCACTATGGGGGTGTCGGCGAGCTCTTGGCGTTACCCAGCACCCACCACGAGGAGGTGGCTCGCCACGGGTGCCTCTAACATTCAGAAGCATAGAAACAGGTGATTGGTATACAAACGAAGAGAGACAGACGAACAGACAGACGAACAGACAGACAGACAGATCAATACGGTAGGGTATTGATCAATATAAATTAGTGGTTATGCGTATATTCATTCCGAGACTAGCGTGCTGTTAACGGCAAATAAGTAAGTCATAGCAAGTAACTCTTCAAGAGACCACCACACACTGTACTGTTAAACGACGTCTAGCCGTCTACATCCACTGACCTCCTTATCGATCAGCATTAAGGCAGGTGAGAATTCATTTGGGGTTTTTTGGACAGTAACGACTGGTAATATCACCCGCACTGCCCACCGAGGGATTGAAGGACACACAATTCACATACGATAAAAGATCATACAATCGTGTTTCATAGGGTACTGTCATAACTTGCATTAACGAACCAAATAATGATAGAACGTTTACCAATTCAACCAGATCAATATGACCAATAGAATCAACTTGGGAAGAATATAATACTAGTTTGCACAGTATACACTGTAATCGCTTGTAGACAAAGAGTAGAGTCTATGCGTGTGTCTGTTGTTCTATTTCCCTCACTTAATAACCTCATGGTATTGTTTGGACGAGATCTGACTGATTATAAAGATAGATCATGATAAAACTGACATCACAAAGATTAGATGGACTTCGTCGTCTGTAGCTAAAGTGGTAGACGCACTTCCGTAATTATGAAAGTTAATCAACATTGGGAACAGCGAATGACAAAGATATAATAGAGGATTTCTTGTACATATGTTATCTTTTCAGGCATAAACCAGTAAATATATGCTTAGGTAGAGTAACTTTCAATTCGCAACTACTTCCTAATTATTTTTATGTCTTAGCAACGTTTTTTGATTTTCTTGTAAACTTTTGAAAATGCACCAGTAGTGTAGATGTGTGTTGTTATTGTTCAGACAAAGGTGTGTGAGTGACTTTGTGCGGTAATATTGAAAGTCACATCAGCAATATCGCAGACATGTCGTAACGAAAACATTTTACTCAATAAAGATGAAAACAGTGTGCATTCTGAAACGGAAAACGATGGACAGTAAAACTACTGGAGTATCACATATATGAACATAAAACTAGCATGCAAAACTAAAATATTTTTCTTACAGAAGACAGTACAAAATAAAACACGTCCTATACATTGCGAACAACTGAAGGTAGATCCCCATACTTGTGGCAAAGACAAAGGTCAGTACTTTTCTTGTCCTTGTTTCTTTGCAGTTTTTCTCTGTGTTTATTTAACTGCGGTATGTAAACATCTGAGTCAACAAGTTGGACAATATTAACGCCTGAAAGCCCTTGGTGACAGGTGTTTTCAAAAGCATGGGCGTTTCTTGAATATCGTTACTGACTACCTTCAGCAGGAAATTATAACAAGTATGCAATGACCAGCCATGGGCCTTGAGTCTTCCTTAGTGCAGAACGTCAGAGGCATGATCTCAAGACGTGTATAAAGACATCAAAAGCTACATCACCCACTTGGCAAGGCTCGGTCAGAAGAGCCAACACAGGAGCTGGATTCGTTTAATGAATGTTTGATCAATCGTGGGAGTATGACCCATTATTGAACCAGTCATATGAAATGTTCACTGTTTGACTCTATATCTCTGTAGTGTTCTACAGCTGATTGCGTCACAGGTTATCCTGGCCATGACCAGGCTCAGTCTGATTGTTAGTATTAGTGAACTAACACACTCTCCAGCATTTCTCGTATTTGAACATAGGAGTATCATTGTCTTCATCAAACATCATCAGCAGCATCATAAAAGCAAAACAATTACAAGTTCTTTGTGTTTGACGGTTAAACAATCAAAAGTATTGATTCGCCACTGCCAACCGAAGTCTTTTGTTTGCTGCAGGAAACATCGCCAACATCAATAATTACAGTTACATAGATCGGGGATATGTGGATTCTCTACAAAACGGAACATGATCTAAACTATTCATGGAGTTATAACTAAGTTCCCTCAAACCTGATGAGGATTTAATCAGAGTTATCCTGCTAAAGAGACCCCATCCGCAAAGATCATTCAGTTCATTTGAAAAAGACTAATCTCATCAGTTTGGTATAAATTGCCTATTTCTGTTTCCAATTCCAGATTTCCAAAACAACTGTATTTTTGCCAATGTACATTTGACAGGGAGGACGTTAACTCAAGAAGTTATCAAGATTACAATGAAACTGTTCAGATTTTGAAAGGGGCGTTCTTTCCGTTTCATTCGATTGTCATGAGAAAGGCTATCAGTCTTTCTGTGGAGACGTTCTCTTTCTATTACGAAATAATAAAGGTATAATTTGTCCGATCAATATCACTATTAGCAATTCTTGTATCAAATTGTTTAGGCACAAAAACATGTAAACTATTGGCACGAATTATGCTAATAGTGATATAGATAGGATTTTGAAATACGTTTTGTTTTATCAAGATAAAAGTGGCACGTGTCGGCATTAGGTCTGGGGATACTACGTTGCTTTTATCCAATAAAAACATTGTTCAATAAATTCAAATGTCCTGACAAGCTTTAGCTTTAGTGTTGGGTTTCCTTTTGTGCAAACATTTATTTAGATATTGCTGTATCAATTTGAATGTGACCCTAACAGACAGATTAGCGGGAACGCTGTACCCTAACAATATATTGTGCAGTTAAATGCGTTTTAAGCTTTGGTTCATTTGGTGCACACGGTAAGGGACACTGAAGATGATTTCGCTATTTAGCTCGCACTTTATAATGCTTATTTCGCCCACGGGTACGCCAGTCCATCTCATGTATGATGGAAATAGGAGTGATGTGACCGAACGATGCTGCATACTGAGAATGAACCAGGCAATGGTTTGTTATGTTGGGTTTTTTTTATTTTTCATTTTTTATTTATTTATTTTGTTTAAAATTCTTTCCGTAGCGGGGAGAGAGGTGGGCGTTTTGGTATGTTATCGCCAGTTCTGGGTAATATAAACGACTCAAAAGGCCAGTTTTGGCTAGCTCCTGTATCGGGGTTACTAACAGCTTCATTAGTATATGTATTGATGCCATGCTCCTTTACGCTTATATATATATATATATATATGCTATGCTACACTTATGTTGAGTTGATGATACACTGCCTCACAGTTCAGTTGGTGTCACATCGCTTTACAGTTGAGCTAAGGTCATGTTGCACTGAACTTGAGTTGATGTCATACTGCTAGATAGAGTGCTTGATAGAGTCTCTATACATCTTCGTCCGGCATGCTGAAATAAGTGAACGTCTGAAAGTTAGGATTTTGTGAGAGCTGGATCATAAGAGATGCAGAGGTGAAGAGGATGCAACTCAAAGTGCTAACAGATACCTGGTAACAAGCCAGATTTAACCGACGGTATGTACAAAAATGTGTCATAAATCATTTTATACCCAAACGTGCTCTCACAAAGCTAATGCAACTATGCCCTGCGAGTCAGTATAATTTAAATTTGTATCAGTCGACATGGTAGTTGCGTTATATACTTAAAACAGTTTAGATTAGCTCTCCTTCACTCTTACATTTGTGTAGGTTGTGTGTATCAATTATTTGAAACCTAGTTTACTCATACCTTTCTTCTTTTTTTTGTACAGCAACAAGCCCACACTGATCTGGCAATCGGTACATCAGTAATTACTTTAATGTTCAGTGCCCTGACCTGAATGATTGTGATAACTGGCCACAATGCTCTATGTCCGGGAGCTGTGTTCAGAAACGTCAATATCAGCCTTCATTGCAATCCGGAAAGAAATCAAACTCGAGACTGAGCCCCATAGGGAATGGAACCGTCTAGCTGCACCAACGTATTGTTACGGTTAATAATTTGCTGTGACAAAAGGTATAATAAAACGCCTCAGAACTAGCAAGATATAGAACTGACAAGTCTAAAATTTTCGGTTTAGCGGTTGAGCAGAGAACAAGATGCAAAGATTCACAATTAAGGTTTCATGTACAATACAACTCAGTCAAATCTAAAGTAATGGGTCACAAATCAACTCAGTGAGAATTAGTAATACTGAACGTAACACGGCGAACAGTCAGGCAGCGGTTATGTAGATCAAGCGTTGACGGAAGGCAGACATACACATGTACTCCAGTTAATCTGTGTCTGTGTCTTCAACACAACAACCAGCCTTTATATACAGAGTCACTGATTCCTGCACATTCGAGCACAGTACGACCATCGCCATTAACCTTCTCGTAATCTCCCGAAAGTAAGCATAACTAATCAAGACACATACTAAAAGGGAGGTAGCTCTAAAGTGCTACCTTGAAGCTTGCTGCCAAAGTACGAGAAACACTCAACATTTATGAAACGAAATGAGACCCAGAATAACTATCACTCAAAACGTTGTGACCCAATAATCATTATCACTTAATCAGAAATACAATTTACAGAAAATACACACTCGTAACAGTATCAAAACAATGAAGAAAAAATGTCAAGATTTTTCTGTTTTGCCATACTAATAGCATACTACATCATAATAACACAATGTTCGGGAGATGATTAAGTGGTATAGATTGTAAATACTGCTAAGAAAAGCCACTTGAAAGTCCAAGAGAGCAGCCAAATTTTAAAAATGGACGTCTGAGGACACCTTGTTTCTTTATTGATGAAACAATGGGTGTAAGAGTTGTTCACTGTGGACAATATAATACTTGGTTTTCAACCATGCTGTAACTATTCTTAAACATATATTTTACAAATGTCAGTTGAATTTATACTGAACGAATGATAACTTATGTTCGAGTTGATCGGTGTGACTTAAATAATTCGTTCATGAGAAATAAAACTGTTAACTATAAATAACATACTTTAGAGACATCCTAAGGTCCCCCCCGAGTCCCTCTACACAGACAGTTCCTCATTTACACGGAAGGAACGTGTTGTTAAATTACCCGATGCCTGTTCATTCCTCTCGAGCTGCAAGTGATCAGATTATCAACACCACTCGAATCAGACGCATACCATCTCTTCATCCTTAATGAAAGGAGAATCCAAATGACTAAACCGTTCACAGTTCGAGTCACTAAATGGGTGTAACGTTTCTGGTACTAAAGTACTAAAGTTAGCTCAAAACCATACTCACTCCCTTACTATATCATTGAACATTTCATTATAACTATAAACATGTAAGCAGGCGTTATCAGTAAATTCCTGTGTTGTGACTCTCCTCACGGTAGTAGATCAGGTGTAGAAAATATTATGTTTTCGAATAGATTCAACCTCATTCACACATCGTAGTTTCACGGATATTGGAATTCCATGACATATTCAGAATATGTATGGGGTTAAAAACTCAATTCCTTCATTCACTTTTCGCACTCATTCAACTTTACACTGATTGCGGATATGAATCCGCGGATATGAATCCCATATTCAGCCATCCTCATTTGCTCGTAGGATTCACCTAAAAGGAAATGTCGTCTCACCTCGGATTATCCCCACACGTTTAGCTGACTCAGTGCAATAATTTTCAAAGCTGTTCACTCACTTACCCATTCCCTCTGTATTATATGTGTGTAATGAAAACGTTTATTTGGATTTTAAAACTCCGATAAAGTGGGTATCTCTATCGCCGTATCGTGAAGAGTCACTTGATCAAAGTCAATCACTATCAACAATCGAGCCCAGCGGTCAATTTTCCTCTTGTTCAGCGGCTGTCTGTATGCTAGGTATAGCGGCTGGACATGGACGGGCACCTGCTACGCTATAACTATTTCGTCTTAGGCCAGGATGTTCTCTCGACTGAGTCAGGATGTCCTGACTATTGACCAGTAACTGACTTCATGTATCATTAACGCTGAATCTTTTCTATCACTGGTGTCTACTGAAGAGGCTATACAAATGTTTCTGTGCTGACACTAACATTCGGTGATGTGTTGATATAGCTGTATATAGCAGATAATAGCTAATGTACATTATTTATTCATATATTCTGGCATACGCCTCGTCATGGTACATTTACAGCCATGTAATGATGGAAAGTATTTTTTCCCTAATGTGTATACATGAAACACAACAGGGTCCGGTACAACATTTCGCTCTACTGAACATATATATCTTTGCAAAACACAATTTACGATGTCTCCCCAATACCAAATGCACAGTTCATATTGATATATTGTTTCTTTAATGACACATCCAGCTATATCCACAGATGAGCAATCGGTCTGTAAATATTCGAGACTGAGTCAGACAATCATTGATCGACATCATGAGCAATTGAAAAACGATGACGTGTGTCAATCAAGTCAGCGGGCTTGACAACCTGATTCCATAAATCGCACGAGTTGCTGAAGACCTTAGGAATCACACAGAGCAGAATGCACAGACATAAATACGTCTGAAATGTCTTACATTCCAAACATTTGAAGGTTATCGTCGTAGAACGTTACCGATTATATAGAAATACTTTCGTTGACATTTATCGACATTATTCGGAAAATCCATAATGCTTTCAGAATATATGTGAAGAATGTTTTATTGCATATCATCAGAATGTCTATACGAAGAGAGTTCTGTTTGCATATCATCATGCTACATCAACTACACCGATAACAATCATCACAATTAAAAATCCATGGATAAAAAACAAACAAGATCCGAATTGGATCTGTAATAACACTTTAAATTCAAGTCCATGAATAATTCAGATCATGTTTCGTTTTTAGATTATGTTTTTTAATTATTATTATACTAGACATTTCTGTAGCGCCGATATCCTCTTCAAGCGCTCAACAGGGCTTTGTTTTTCCCACGATCATAAGCTTACCGCGCCCCCAAAGCATATTTCTTCTTTTTGTTTGATTTTGATGTTGATGTTGAAGTTGATGTTTCATAAAGACAATGGTGATGATATTTTCCAACCTAACTACGTACATTTATGTATGACATCGTTACTCGTTCCTACTGAAGGATGTCTTACTTCCACGTTGATAACTGCCAGATCTTGTTTGCGCAAATGGTATACAAGTGTGCATGTCATGTCACAGATGTTCTGTTTTAAGGGAAAGTCAACACCTATTTCTGGTCATTGCACACTGGTGATAGTTTGCAGCTAAAGGTTGTCAGCACAACGTTGACCAGTATGGAAATGGCACAACTATCGCATGTTGACCTGGAAATGCTGTCCAGTAAACAGTCAATTTACTATGCAGTGATGTTTACCTGTTTCATGTAATCAGAAACCCATCCTCAAATCCATCATGTTGCCAAATGTTTTCCTTTCGTAAGTCCACTATGATGGCGTGTCTTGATTCGTCGTTTCTAACAGGTACTACCGATGACACTAGATGCGCGCACGCTTTTGCAAACACATTGTAGTCACACGTTTTGATACTAAGGTGTTCATAAATCAAGGATCGGGCTTTGGACAGAGTTTTGATGAAGGAAAGGGTATCTAGCGTTGTTGATGTTGTCAGGATCGGTGGTTCTCTTTGTTGCAGACCTCTGACCTTCAACTTGACTGAACCAAATAAGAAGGCCGTTTAGAACCTAAAGTGATTCTACCTCATATATGTTCATGTTTGATGTCTTGAGCGGAGACAATATTCACAAGAAATCCCCTATTTTTTCTTTGTCATCCGCTGTTGATGAACTTTCGTAATTATGGAAGAGCGTCTACGACTGTCGCTATAGACGACGAATCTCATCTAAGCTCTGTGATGTCAGTTTTATTATGATTAATCTTTATAACCAGCCAGATCACGTCCTATCTATACCGTCAGGCTATTAATTTAGGGAAGTAGAGGCACAAACACACGCATAGACGTTATTCTCTGTCTACAATACATTGCAGTATATACCGGCTAAAGTGGGATTATATGATTTATATGTTAATTCTACTGGTAATATTGATCATATTGATTTGGTAATCATTATTTGGTTCAGCAATGCAAGTCGTGACAGTACTTTATGAAACACGAATGTGTGATGTTGTGTGACCTTCAAGGGTAGTGCCGGTATTATAACAAGTCGTTATTGTACGAGGAATCCCGAATGAATTCTCACCTGGTTTAATGTTGATCGATAAGGAGGTCAGTGGGGTTAGACGGCTAGACTACGATCAACAGTACATTGTTGGTCTCCAGTGGTGGTCTCCTAGTTGAAGAGTTACTTGCCCTGTTATACTTATTTGTCCTTAACACCACGTTAATGTCCGAGTTGATATACGCTAAATCAGCCATCTGTCACAAACGTACGGAAGCCAAACATGCATATGTCATGAAATAGGTGCCTAGAGTAGATATGCAGAATAGAGTCCCTTAGGTTCCCCGGGATCCTATGATCGTGGATTATTTCCACTGAAGCCGTTACAACACTCATGCTTGTGAGTTTCACCAAATCCACAAACCACTAAGATCATCAGGATGTGCTCCAACATTAAACCTGTTCAAAGCGGCCATGAAGCAAATTTAATCACCTCACGGTGCTTTGAAGAAACTGGTGATTTATTCTGATGACCTTTTCGACTGATTAAATTGTTCTTTTGAAATCTGATGAAATGTCTATCAAACTGATATCAGAATATCTGTTTCAACTATTTCCATAGTTACAGCAAGATGCCTTTTATAAGAAAACTACTTTTGAGTTATGATGTTAATTTCCGTAAAACAGGATGAAATGTTTCCCTCTTTCTTGGATCATCTAGAATCACTAAAACTCTAATTTCCGAACCTGGAGGATATACAAATCCTTTCTTGACAACTGACATCACTAGTGACAGAAGAGAGGGCGTTGATCTCATTCATGCTAAATGAATATCAAAATATTAGATTCAGCCACTAGTGTATAGATACATACATACATACATACATACATACATACATACATACATACATACATACATACATACATACATACATACATACATACATACATACATACATACATACATACATACATACATTTTAAGCGATTGGCGTGAAACGGGTTCTTTTGTTTGTTTTTGCTTTTTGTTTGTTTGCTTGTTTTTTTTATGAAGACAATAGTGGCTGAATCTATCATTTCTTTTTATGAAGACAATAGTGGCTGAATCTATCATTTCTTAAATGATGCCAACCGTTTTCCATACAGTGGGGTACCATATTTAGTACTTAGTTTGCAATTATTGATTTCTTTATTTCCACAAATGCATTTGTAAATTGTTTCTTTATAGGGTTATGTTTAGGAGAAGCAATTACAGCCTGTTTGCTGATCTTTTTACAATTTATGGTCTAATGTATATTACACGCCTTTCGGGAAATAAAATACTATATTATCCAGGTTAAATAACGTATTAAACCATTGGCATGAATATAAAAGTGGGCCTTGAAATACAATTTTCATTTTCATGTTGCTTTTCATCATATTGCACACATGTTGAGCTAATGTCATATTGCATTGAAGTTAGACTGACGCCACGTTGCACAAAAGTTGAGTTTCTATTACATTACAAACGATTTGAGCTCATGTCCTATTGCTCAAAGATTGAGCTTATATCACATCACAAAAAGATTGAGCTGAGGTCATGTTGCTCAAAGGTTGAGCTTATATCACATTGCACACTGGTTCAGCTAATGCCATATTGCATAAAAGTTGAGGTGATGCCAGGTTGCACTGAAACTGGCTTGCTGGCATGCTTGAAATACAGTTTTCATTTTCATGATGTGAAGGATACCATGTTGCTTTTCATCTGATTGAAATGACTCACTAAATCGGACGCCATGTTGCACAAACTTTGAGCGGGCGTCATATTGCACACATGTTGAGCTAATGTCATATTGCATAGAAGTTAGACTGACGCCACGTTGCACAAAAGTTGAGCTTCTATTACATTACAAACGATTTGAGCTCATGTCCTATTGCTCAAAGACTGAGCTTATATCACATTGCAAACTGGTTCAGCTAATGCCATATTGCATAAAAGTTGAGGTGATGCCAGGTTGCACTGAAACTGACTTGCTGGCATGCTCCACTGACCTTGTGCTGACTGTACTCAAAGTGTCCACAACATCTGCTATTAAATTGTGCTTATACACTAGTTGTACATTTCGCCTATATTCCACACAATCTAGTATATATGTCAACAACAATTAAAACTCATGGCTTAAACTCGATACAACATTTTGACTTTCTCTAATAAGGCATCACAAACACTTTCACAATGTAGCAACTAAATTTGCCATGGGTGTACTCTCTAAGTAACTTGTACATGGTTGCACCTTTGGTCAGTCACAGTAGAACCCATCTCAAGATTAAAAATGGAAACAGTAAGCACTAAGGCATTGTTGCTCAGTCCAGAACATTCCCATTGTGTCCACATCCAAGCAATTAATGCCCAGTAAGAAGGTAATCGGATAACCTTCGTCCACTGTCTGTTGATAGTCCACATGGGCAGGCTCTATAATGGCTAAACCCATTATCGTAATCTGTCAGTGACACACAGCATCTCCTGTGACCATATATGACTTATACCCACGAAAATACTAAGCACCGCTGTGACAAGCCCGGCAATATACCGGCACAGTGGGACAGTCCCTGCAATTAGAACCAACGCATTGAGGACTGTGGAAGTGGTATCACTTGTAAACCTAGACCACTGACTGTTTGAGTCACTCCTGAGTCCTAATCCATCTATCCAGTACTTTTGCCGTGGCCTAACCACTTCGTATGTCAATTTCAGTAAGCCCTCGTTTTGTGTCCCTAATGCAATCCGTTGTGCCAGGTTATGGAGCAATTTGTAATAGGTGTTCTCTCTTGGACAAACTATAAGTCAATAAGTCGTACTCAACTAATCCTTGGGGGCCTCATGCACAAACATTAAACGTCATCCACCGACAGTGAATATGAAATGTCTCCCTTATCAGCAGACAATTAACGCCTTGGGCGTTGAAGGTCAATGGTGGTAGATTGATCGCTAAAAGTGATTAAGTGTTGGTGAAACATACCGGCAATAACCGTTATTGTCAGTACTGATCAAAGGCACACAATTTAAGTTACAACTAGGATATATTAATGTATTCATTCTACCATGGATTTTTGAAGTAGTCGATTCTGTTGTATTAATCTGAAGTTAATGATCAGATGCTAAAAAGAAGAGCAAACTGTAGAATATCTATGAATCTTGTATACTCCCTACTCCCCTTTCAGCCTTTTGCTCTGTGGCGACTGTGGTTTGATTGAATGATAATGGAGACTTGTCGTCCTGTCTGTCGTTGTGTTGGAAGAAGTGATCGTTATTGTTTGCCAGTATGCTTGAGCACAAAGATCGATACTATTTAGACTCATTGATAGATAATGACGCTCTAGACATTTCCTCCAACCCGTAACACGTTAACACAAGCTAAACACTTTTCATGTTTCGTCAGTAGAAAACATTCAAATCAGAATATCTTCTTCCTGACTTCATAATCTAAGCACAAGTGCAAACAGCAGAATAAAGAACCTTCACGCCCCCTTTTGCATCTTCCCTGTTCGTCCCCTGATCATTGCCAGTGATCGTTGTTGGGTTTAAGAATTTTTACACAAGCACACACGTCGACGTTTGTTATTGAAAACTGATCACTGTTAAACTTCTGCCAGTAGAATTTACACTGTACAGTTTTAATGTCCCCATGTCCCAAGACTGCTGCTCTACCCCCAGGTGTTGGCGATCTCTGGCCTTTTTGAATATTGCAACCTATGCCCTAGTTAAAATGTTTTACATTTCATCACTAAATGTATATCTGTATGTGTGATAATCTTGTTCTTTAATTGTCCTTAGTTTATTGATTCGATGATAATTTACATTTAATCGTAATAAATATATAACCTAATTCAGTCAATTGCTTGTTTTGCCTTTGTCTCCTTAATATATCTTTGAAGACCACAGGTCAAGTACTACATGGTAACGTGAGTCCCTTGTCTGTCATCATCCCGAACATGTTTAAAATGTAAGAGGCCTGTTTCACTTGCGGGTTACACTTTCCCCACATCAAGCAGACACCCCATGGTGACTGAAATTGGGTTCAGAGTCAAACAAAAATCAACCACTTCAATTTAATTCCCAGAATCTTATATTTCATAATATATATGAATGGCTTCCCATTTTCACAGTTTACTATGCAACTATGACATTAAGGATGGTATTGTGCCCAGAAACTCCGCACTTGAGGTAGAAGCTCTCTTGGTCGCGCGGCTTTTAAAACGAATTATACAGATTGTGTCACTAAAAGGATCGATGATGGACTAGGGTATGTTCTCAGGAACCGGAAGGTATTGACAAGTGGAATCAATTATTGCTGAGAACAAGCTACATTATAACACAACATATTGCCACTCTGCCTGTGGCATGGATCAATTGCCCTTCTCATACCTAAGGTGAGTTATGTTTATGCTTGTGATAATGGTTTCATGTAACAGAGCATGCGAAGTGTTAAACAGTCATTACGTTCCGAACAGTCAAGGCAGCCAAATTAAAGAAGCAATTAACTCTATTACGTTCCCCCAGACAACTTCCCTGTTGATCGATAATCGATACTGTGTTAAAAGGTGTAAATCATTCGCTGCAAGTTTCAGGTTGTTTGATTGCAGTTCATGAGAGACATATCCAATGAAGAGAAGTTGGAAATGGGAACAGCGTAGACGTCGTAAAACAGATCCTACGAAGTTCATTGATTACTCCTTCAGTTATTGTCCTGTTTTTACATTGTCATATGTGGGTAAACTGTTTAAAATTTCAATACTAGTTTTACAATATATGTCTGTGCTAGTCCAATTGTTTTACTGTCCTCCTTGTTGTTTTTGTTTTCGTTGTTTGTTGTTTTGTTTTGTTTTTTCTGTGTTTTGTTGTTGTTATTATATATCACTTGATATAGTCACGATATGGCTGAAATACCGTCGATGTGGCTTAAAATCTTAATTCACTCAAAACGTGATTACGCGGGTGAGTCTAGCTGCAGGCCGCTCTTCACAGTGTACCCATTGTTTTTTACAAAAAGATGAAAAACAACAATAATACTTGTGGAGCGATGACTTTGCCACTGAACTCGATAAACCAAAACAGCCTATAAATGGTACATTTTATAGAGTGTATAAGAGAACAGCCTTAGAGTTGAAAACGAGAACAAGTACTTGACAAGTAACAGTAGGAGGAGAAACTCAGGAAAGGAAACTGAATCCTTGATGTAGCTGCAAGAAAGTCTCAAACTAATCTGACAACAAGGTCCCACGCTGTCATCTACGATGTACGATATGACAAACGTTACCCAACCTGATGTATTTTTGTCTTCTCTTACGACAAACAAGGACAAGAAAAAGTTGAAGTTTCGAAGTTGTTGTTGACAAACTATCTTGAAGTTGATGTGGAGAATAGCCAAGAAGTGTCTATTGAGAATAGTAACAGTCTCAAAATCGCTGTTGAGAACAGCTCTGAATTCGTTATTGCGAATAAACAGCCTTATAAACTGATCAACTACAACAACCCTGAAGAAGCCATTGACAACAGTGTTCAAGTACTCATTTACAACAGCCTTGACGTAAAGGAGAACAATCATTTTGAAGTCTCTTCCGGCATCCTATAAGAATTAAACTTCCACCTAGCAGGCTCTGAGATTAGACTTTAAATCCTTACTGAGCATTTTCAACCATTAAAGTTATTATCAATACAGATTTCAGTAACTGAAAACAGCCTTGAACTTGACAAAAAGGTTCATCATAGACTTTGTTAATGAAAACTCGGTATGAAACTTAGTCTGTACTTGATAGCAATATTCTGTCTTGGGGCAGTCTCCTCGTCCAACACACTGGAAAACGTGACTGATTTGGCAAGTATCCGCTAAAATACACCGTATGCTTCACATATAAGCCGTTGATGCAGGCACTGTCTTCTGTTTGTGTCCTAAGCTTAAGGATTGAATAAATAACTGGAATTGTCAACAATACACGTTGATTTGTAGTTCCTATAATTGATGTTAACGATCAGCGAATCTCGTGAACTCGGAATATTGCTCTTACTGTTCTGATCAATCAATCACTCTGATGTGGCCCTTACAAGTCAGTCGCAAAATAAAATAAAAACAACCCGTCATTTCAGAGATTCGAGAAATCGTTTTCACTTTCCCCTGTGAATAAAAACCTAATAGATCTAGTATCCCCTTCTGTATTGTGCATTGCAGCAAACTGGCCCTTTAAGAGCGTGATAACCTTAGCTCGTCTACGTTGACAGACCAGTTAGAAACAACAAGTAGAAATACACCTACCAATGTAACTAGGAAGAAGTTTTTGTCTTGTCTTGGCGCAAATCTATTGACATGTCAGTGCTGATGCCACACACGAGGTAACGGATATCTATTTTCATTAGGACCATGTTGATGTTGTCGTTTCCCAATCAGTAGTCTAGACTAATTGGCGTGCAGATAATCTGGAGTCTTCTGCAAAGAGGAAGACATGATACATCATTACTTTGCTCTAAGGATGCGCCAAAGCCACAAAACACATCTTGGTATACACAATCCGTTTCTTTTCTCTCAAAAAAATGAATGGCAAAATAACTCAAAACCCGGAAAAGTCTCGTAAATATCAATAGGAAACACAGCAATTAATATCCTGTGTCTTACAGTATTTGTTGTTTGTTATTTCTTATTCATCGTGGGGAAAATTTAAGAAACAATATTGACGTGTTCTCCACATGCTGAGTGGGACACGATGTATTTGTTGTTTGTTATTTCTTATTCGTCGTGGGGAAAACTTAAGAAACAATATTGACGTGTTCTCCACATGCTGAGTGGGACACGATGATACGACCGAACATACAGGTAATGACAGCAGTCCAATCACGCCTTATTTCAAACCAAACGGACTGTAGATCTGTCGTCAAACACTTCATAATTAACGTGGTGTGAGAGGTTTTCAGGGAAGACGAGACTTGATGCCTGGTTACATGTTTCGGAACTTTAAGGGGAAGTGACTCTTTAACCAGGAGACACCACTAAACAAATTATTGTTCATCCCAGTCTGGTCGTCTAAGGCCATTGACTTCCGTATCGATGAACATAAAGTCAGGTGAGCAAAGTACTCCAAGAATCTTCCGACAAACCCCCAGTGATAAGATCAGAGGTTTATGTCACACAGACGAGCATATTGATGAAATAATAATCACCAAATCTGTACATCATATATCAGTTAGGAAGAGAGGTAATAATAAGCTTTCAGATTTATCGTGACAGTGTGTACAGACAGGGATTAGGCTGCATCTGTTTCTCTGCATACTATTAACCGTTTTGTGGTTAACTAGACATGTCTTCCAACGATTACTCGAATACAAAGGCGGAGAATTAACGTTGATGAACTTAGGCTGAACCTATCGTGGATATATAAATGCATCCTATTCCCTAAAGAGTACAGTTGTAAATAACACAAAGTACTGATCATTGCAAAGCAAATCCATGCACATGTAGAATACAAATGAAGAAAACGTTCGTTTCACCTGTCCAAATTTGAATACATTATGTTTTTGAAATTCAGTTGTTGAACAGGTCTGCCAGAAACATTTTCGAAAATATGCCCATACCGTCCTTCCTCAAAGAATGACTGAGAAGCTGGCCTGGCTCATCAAGGTCTAGACAATTAGTCAGACAGATGGTGTGTGGATAGAGAGCTTAAATTACACATAACCATATTTGAATGGTAGTTAAATGTCTGAGGCGCTCTGGTGACCCCACCTGGCTTGGGCGGGCAAACAGATGGACAATTTCCATAGACTAGCCTTTGATTTTGATTGACGGTTTGTCATTTTTTGTTGGTCCGACCCTCTTGCCGCCCTAACTGTCAAGGGAATATAAAATGATTTATGTTTGGCCAGATTTATAACTGATCTACTCTCCTCAATCCGATTTCTTCGGCAATAAAGTGATTATTTCGAAATAACTTTCAAATGTTTCGTGACAAAAACGTGTTGATTACATAGTCTCTGGATGATAATATTAGTTTCAAATGGCCAAAGCATCTATGTTCCTGCTCTACCACAATCACCTGTCATGGCACATGTTTCCAGTGTCTCCTTTGAGACGTATTCAGGAGACGTTAAGGATAGAATTTTATCTGATCAATATGAATGGCACTGTAATATGTTTCTCGGATATTGGTTCTTTAGCTTACAGGTGTGGTAGACGATTATCTTGATATTGAACACTATTTTTATCCCAAACATTATGTAATGTTTGTAATGGCGGCATCTTCTTTCTTCTGCCTAGACGGTAATCTTGGATCGCCTTTAGCTGAATGCTAGTTTTTGCTTATCTTTTTTTATTGTACTTGTCTAAATATAAGAATCCATGAATTGCAAGTGTTGTCTCTGATCGTTATGATAGGATTCTACATTCTGTACTAACTGACACCATTGAGCGATGCTCAGAGGCTGGAAAAGATGATCTAAAACCCCAGGAATTTCAAAATTAGACATCTGTCCCCGCGCATGTTCAGAAAAAGAGTACCTGTATGTTTTAGTTAAATACATTTTTCGTTCTTCATACAGAGATAGATATTACATTTGATGTCTTGACTCGACCCAGCCACGCCAATGCTTCTCGTGGGCCAAGCTCAAATGCTCTTTGTATGTTTGGAGGACCGTATGAAATAGAAATTACTTTCCCATGGCGTGGGAGAATACAGCCAAGGGGTGTACTTATGTTGTAGAGGGCGTCTAATGAGAGTATAAAAGATAAGAATTCAAGGTATTTCAGTTGTCATTCTCGCTTGTTGTGCACTCCATATACATTGCATATCATGGAAAAATGAGAAATGTTTCGTCATTGTACTTTACCCAATTCTAAATGCTTCAGGCTATTGTAATGCTCGTCATTAAGTGTTAGGCTCGTCGTCATTGAGCTTGTCGCCGTTTGAGAGACTTTTCATCGTCGGGCACGTTTGGTGTGGACTAAAATGATTCTCACCGTTTCCTAGGCATGGGAGATCCGATCCCAGTTGTTAGTATTTGAAAGGCTGGTCACCAGCTTCTCTACAGATTCTTTCGCATTGTACATACTTGCAAATATGTACATCATTCTTCCACGCAATACAACGGTGGTGCCTGCATAGCCATCCAATGAATTTTATGTTATTTGCAGTACTGCGTTGCGGAGGCTAGGAGAACGAATATCTGAAATACAGCTCCCTACTGAACACTTCATATCTACCTTTACTCCTATTACATCGGCATATCCTCTTGACTACGTTATTCAGCGTGGACTAGAAGAGTTAACAACGGTGGCAGATTACCTTTAGTCAGCGTCTGCTGAAACTCGTGGTAACACAGTCAACGAAACAGACAAAGAAAAAGACTCTTGTCACCAGCTTTATAGTAAGTTTACAATGGGTCATCGGATCAGTGTAAACCCGATCACTAATACGTTGTAGTCATGTGTATTGTATTAGGTCTAGTAGAATGATGTTAATATGTATTTAAGAATGTGGTGTTTTCATAAACAAAATATGTATGTTAAGCTTTTTCAAGACTGTATTGTAGTTTCAGGGATTTTTGTCCGTTTAGCTTTTCTCTGTGGATTATGTTTCTGCTTGACAGGAGGAGAAGCAGGATCAGCATGAGGGGAGTAAACGAAGACAAGAAGAAGAAGACCGGGAAAAAACGAAAAAGAAAAAAAGTACTTTCATATATCACCCCAGCGATAAAATGTAACGACATGTAAGTGTAACATCACCATCATCATTAGAGCTACTCATGAATAGTGTGCCATTTTAACTACAACTATCCTGAAAACTTTCAACAGTGGTACGTAATAATATTAGTAAAGAATGACAAGTATATGGCGACTTGAGTCTTTCCCTCGCTAAAAACGTTTTCCATATATATGCACAATGCATTCAGAAACCAATTCCTAAAAGTTCTATAAATAACACTTACCGCTTTGGTGAAAGGTCATATATTTCAATGTACTTTATAAACTGCAAAATAGAACAGGAAGTACTGTTAAATTCAATGGTTTGAAATAATTGACTCAATCACGCATGTAATTTTATTGCCGGCTTCCCGTTTTCTCTACAATCGATGTTGTTACGATGTTATAATCTGTTCTTGCATTATTAACATTCTGTTACTATTGTTAAAACACTCACCTTAATTTCTTTTATGTCTTATAATTGTTTACATTATTTCTTGGTCACCAACCATATTTATTCCTGGAACATAAGAGACTATTCAGTTTGACGTGGAAAAGAATAGATGTGCTATAAACACAGATGCTGTTCCTGAATTGTCTCAATATAATAGCATAACGTGAAAATATACGGAAAAGCAGGAAAAACGCAAAATAGAAATCTCATAAAATAAGCGTCCGTGCTTATGTCTTCAATTTAAAAACTTGACAAAACAACAGAGTCGCGTTTCTTTTGCTGTCAGTATGTAATGAACATGGTTTCTGTCACAGTGTTGATATGAAGAGACACCGTCAGGATGTGACTGTGACGTCACATCATGTGACAAGCGTGGGCTTCATTGGGGTCACCATACTCATAGAGAACGTGACCTCTGCCTACCTTACTCTCCCTAGAGCACTTTTTACTGGAACCGTGAGTCTAGTTGCCGAAAGGAGCCATGGAACTAAGTTCTGTTTGGTTTACTTAAATGTGTTTATTTTCGTGTCTAACAACGCTGCACTTTGGCCTCTTTGGCTCACTCATCTGTCCTCCTGAGAGGGTACGTAAGTCCCAAAACATTTGATGTATATTTAAGTCTACCACGTTTTCATCGGAGTAGTTTGTCATTTTAATGTAAATGCCAAATCTGAGCATAAACGCCAATGGCTGCAATATGTTCTGCATTCTGGCCAGCATTCTGTCTTCCTGAAGCTTCGTCCCTCTGTTCCCTTGATAATCGTGGCATGTCGCTGCTGCCGAACAGTGAATGATTCATGTTTGGTGTCTTATAGGGATGACACCTCGGGATGCACTTGCCCCATCATTACTTTATTAGCCGCGTTTTGACGACATGTTTTTTGTATGTGAAACCATTTTTTCTTGAACATTGTCTACGCAACGGTTCTGATTAACATATAAAATGTGAAAAAAAATAGTTAAAATTAAGACGAAACATACGTGGCAAAATTTTTAGTAGGGTGACGTTTCATTTGCGGTTCACTATCTATCTTCTCAGGTGATTCCAAATCAACTTCCCCTTAATAACTGATATCTTCTTTAAGGTGTGGAAATCAAACCAAGCAACTCCTTGATGATAGAAGGGTGTGCTGATGCCCCCACCCCCCACCCCCCCTGTAACGCAGAAGTGTCACTGCCCCGAATATTTTGATTATGACAAATCACGTTCTTGTGGTTGTATGTTTGGACATGATGGATTGTCACGGGACAATTAGGTGTTAATGAGGTTGTGTGTTGGTGGGTGGTATCGTAAAGGTACCATGTGGTCAAGATGTCAAGGACCTCTACTCTAGAAGTGCCTTGCACACTTGACCTCACGCATCCTCTTCAATGGTCTCTCAGTTCTGAACACCAGGAGCACCCCTCAACACCACGAGAAATAATTGTATCCTATATCCCGTCACCTATTTTAAACATTTAAATCACTCAACGATTGATGTGTATACCATAATGGATGAAGTTGCAGAAGCTCGTATGAAGAGTTATTTCAGAAACGTCGGTCACAGGGGGTTAATGAATATGAAGAGACTAGGTTGCTCAACATATCAGTCACTGGATTGCCTGTTTCGTTAATTTCAAGTTATTGTTAATTAATGGAAATAATGAGAACAAAGACATAACCATGCTCCCGATGTCAAATAGAAATGACTTCTTAAAGTGGCATTAAGAAGTTGATGTGATGAACACCGAGGTGAGTTCCATCGATATATAACTTCTTAAATATTAATATGAGCGAGATTTCGGTGTAGCAAGTAACAATGTTACCATGTAAGTGATGATAACAGTGTTAGTAGCTCCACCGAAACATCGCTCACGGTAATATTAAAGACGTATATCCATAGAACTCATTGTTCAAATAGAAATGGTCGAAACTGAAGAATAAACATATTGGTCACAATTTCCATGAATTTACAATCTGGTAAATATTTTACGAAGGTTCATACGGGCAGGTACTTCATGGCAACTAGATTCGTCAAGACAAATATGCCTTGTCTGAACGATTGAACTTTGATCCACACAACACGATCTTCCCTATCTCCACCCACGAGAAGAGGCGCAGCTGAATCCTGATTCCAAGAAATAGTGGTAATGACACGCCCGACATCCGACCTGTCAATCTGGTTCTCCCTGTACAGATACACTGACAAGCACAAGACAATTGGCATGTCCCTGGTCAAGAACTTGGGGTCGGACATCTGATCCTTGTCCGGTCAATTGACCACTTAGTGAGTGCTACGGGAATTCATGGCCTTTCTGTTGGATAATGCTGACAGTTGCTATAGGCTCAGTGTATGAGGACGTTAATGTTAAAGAATAAGAGAACCATTTTCGGATTATTTTACCTCAGGGTGTTTTCGTCCTTTATCTGTATTATTTCGTGCATGTATTTGATCAGAAAGAAAAGAAATACTTGCTCGGGCGTTTACCCGAGATTGAGAAACAACAGGAAAAGACTAAACATTATTTTAAATCAAGTAGCGGTAAAAACTATACTGAAGTTGTTGCCTTACATGAGCTACACACTGCTCTTGAACAAGCTCATGACGCTGCAACGGGTGATGATAATATCCATTACAAGCTACGTAACACTTGT
This sequence comes from Haliotis asinina, assembly GCF_037392515.1. Lineage (NCBI taxonomy): Eukaryota > Metazoa > Mollusca > Gastropoda > Lepetellida > Haliotidae > Haliotis > Haliotis asinina. The sequence goes on along the minus strand of NC_090290.1, from coordinate 6,851,457 downwards.
CTGAACTATGTCTGATGACACTTTGAGATATATTATACAGAGATATTTGACCAAATATGGACGTCTGGAGAATTTCCTCATTCATAGCATAATGCCAGTATAGTAATGATACCCAAATCTGGCAGGGATCATACAGATCCATCGAATTACAAACCGATCTCTATAACTAGCTGTGTCTGTGAAACCATTGGACGTATGGTGAATAATAGATTAACTTGATTTCTTGAAACCGATAAGCTTATAACAAATATTCAGTGTGTTTTCAGAACAAGTCGTATTTGGTACGTTTAGAAATTTTGTTTAAAATGCTATGGTAAATAATCAATATGCTGTATCAATCTTCACTGATCTTGAGAAAGCGTATGATGCGACTCGAAAGCATGTTATTTTTAACGATTTACATGATTTTTGTTTCAGAGGTTGTTTGCCTTTTCTTACAAGAGTAAAGCCCATTTTCTGGTGTCCCCCGCCGTGATATTGCTGGAATATTGCTAAAAGCGGCGTAAAACTTAACTCACTCACTCACTTTTTTACAAGACAGACAATTTCAAGTCCGAGTGGCTTCAGCCCTGTCTGATTATTACAATCAGGATTAGGGTGCCTCTTAAGGCAGTATGTTGTATATCACAACGCGTAGCATCAAGATAAACAGTTTATCAAAAGTTTTAAATGATTCAATTGACGGATCATTATTTGTGGATGATTTTAACATCTCTTGCCGTGGTAAAAATATGCATGCTATTGAACGGCAGATGCAGTTATGTTTAAACAAAATATATAAATGCTGTCTATATATAAATATATAAATCCAAAACTAATTGTATTCATTTTTGTAGAGAGTATAACCCCATAAAGAACCAGAAGTATCTTTAACTTGAGCTCTACAAAGTTGTAAAAGAGGCCACGTTCTTGGGCCTAATTTTCGATTCCTATTTAACATTCTTGCCACATATTCAATCCCATAAAGCTAAATACCTGAAGGCACTTGATTTGTTAAAGGTTGCCTCCAATTCAAACTGGGGAGGGGATCGAACTACCCTCCATCACTTGTATTGATCACTGGTGCGATCTAAACTTGATCTAAACTCCATCGTATATGGTGGGGCCTGCAAAAGCAACCTATGTTAGTTACCCAGCCACGTTTCTGGGAAATACAATGGCCGATCTTGCTGCCAAGGCAGGACTCAACACATCTGTGACACCACTATTCCAAACTCTGATTACAAAACTACTATCAGAACTTACATCCGTAATCTGATGCAGAAGAGCAGAAGAAGTGGGACACCTGGTAGGTATCAATAAATTACATGTAATAAAACCATATATCGGTTAAACCTACTTGGATTGTCAGTCAAGGTTTGAAGAGGTCATCATACGACGAAGTCGCATTGGCAACACTAGATATACAAATGAGTTCCTATTGAAAGGGGAAGATCCGCCGTTCTGCATCGATTGCGATGAAGGAATCACGGTCAAGCATCACAAGGGATAAATATTAAAATCACGCACTATGAAGGATCTTTTTTAACTATAACAGTTGTAATTTAATTATTGTATTTTTAAAAGTATTAGATATGTACCTGACTTGTAACAGATAAATATTTTATGATTGGTAGTTTAGATTAGTAACTTAAATTGTTCTTGACTGTACCCTCAAAAGGGGTTGGTGTATTGCAAAATTATTGTCGACCTGAGAGTGCGAATAAGTCCCAAAACATTCAAACTAAATTCAAGTCTACCAGGTTTTTAATCGTAGTATTTCTGTCATTTTACAGTATAGCTGAAGGGTATAAACGGGACATTTTGCACATTTTAAAAAGACATGCTAGCCAGTTTTACCTCTTTTTGTGATACTCTAGTTATTTTACAGTCCGTCGATTCTTTAACTACTTGCATTTATAGTATATCTGCAACATTTCTCGTCTCTATATGGCTGCAGTATTGCCGATGTGACGTTAAATTTGAACTTACTCACTCACTCGACTTTTTTATATTGTGAGCGTTTCATAGTCTGTGTGTTCAGAGAAAGGGATGCTGAGTTGAATGTTTTAAGTAAATATACTGTCACAATGGCGCATTCGGAATGACGGGCTGATAAGCATTTAACAGAGTCGAGTGCCATTACGCGCAACTTTCTAGGGATTTCTTATCAGCATCGTGTTGTAATAATAACATTGCATCTTCCGAGTTATCTACCGAATATCAAAGCCTCACTGTGTCTTAACGTGAAAATGTCCATACTTATATACGTGTTTGTGCAATAAACTGATCATAAAAACGATAGTAATTTGGGAGAGAAGGCCTGTATACGACATCAGACGAATCTAAGCCAAAACCTCACCAACAAAACCAACACAGAGATTCATGTCCTTAAATTTAAAACTAATATGATAAAAAGATTCAATAAAAGATATCACACAAATGCTAACCTTGCCTATAGCGTGTTTCCCGTGCATCCTGGGTGCACTGTCAGCCTAGCAATATTATTGTTCTCAGTGCCATTGGTTTCATACATCCTGATATCTTAAAACCGTTCTCCTCCGGCTTTCGCATTTACTTCCGTGTTCTCGTGTAAACTTACTTCCGCAATCTGTTATGTGCGGAAGCACGTCGCTTGGTTACCAATGACGTCATATATTATTCGCGCACCGTTTACGTCACTTTCTGAACGTCATTCGCGCCGGTATCATCGTACGGTAAACATCATCCTGTTAAATCAAAATCAACCTGTTCATCATCTCATAATGCCCGGGAAAAGGAAGGCTGTAATCAATATTGTGACTTTAAGTTTAATTCATCTACTCATTTGATAGGAAGCACAACGTTAACCCTACCGACACCAGGGTAAGTGTTAGGGACTCGAACTATTATCCGCAAATGCCTTGGTTGATTCAACTAGACAGCGCTTGCTCCAAGAAGCCATATCAGGGTTGTGCATACACAGGGTAGCGGTACCTGACGTGATGATGAGCCTGACCAACGCGACCGTGCTAGAACCACCAAACCATCATTTGATCTATTTTAATTTGTAACACAATCAAACCATCATATGAAGTATATATAAGTAATAGCGATTCTATATTTTCAGTTTCTCTTGATTGTAGAAGAGTGATCTTCAGTCACCAACAACTGTAATAAGAGGAGGAGGTTCGCATGATTCAGTATCCAAAGCTTCTTACTTGATTGACGTACATATTTCACCAAAACGTAGATCGATACTTATGATGTCGGCCGTTGGAGTGCTTGGTCCTGACTGAGTGTGTATAGTAGATAATAGTAATTGCACATCTCTCATAGCTGAGCATTGTGTCAAAGGAACTAGAAGAGCCACAAGCACGATGAACGAAACAATGAAAAACTGCAATGCAAACTCGAGTGGTACTGAATGCTGACTAATGTAAAGTACAAGAAGTAATTATGGAGTGGTTATAACATCAAAACCAACAGTTAACAAGGTTCGGCTGCATACACCAGCCAATTACACCACATCACGCAAGCTCTCGTTCTCACCTGTCTCTTTTTCTCACGGGAGACAATTTGCAGGATATTAGTGTCGCAGTTCCAGACAAGATGAAATGTCAATTAAATTGATATCCGAGTTGTGTTATGTGTTCGTCTGTCAGGACTTAGGCTGGAGACAACAGACGCTGCGGGACCTACAGGCAGGGACAGTTTGATGTGATTCTGGAACAACAAACCCATCTTGCGCTTTGTGTTAGGCACATGGGAATTCACCTTCCCCGTTCATTTCCATACGTTATTCCAACTCTCGTATTTTTCCCTTTGCAAGGTGTAGCAACGTGTCGCGATAGTTAGTCTGAGCTGCAGGATTGAACATCCTAGTTCGTTTCAGGACAAGATTCCGATCGACGGTACAGGTACACGGGATTGTCCTTTTTCCAGAGAATGCTTTCGACTTTTCAAATACTTCTGTTGCTCTCTGTTACTTTCAAAACATGGTCTTGCCATTTCATTTTCCTTTTCAAGGCAACATTTATACCGTTTAATGTGTAAACTGTTCCTTTGGCCATTCCTAGTTGTGAATTGAAAATGTCACATTTGCTAAAACTAAGCAATGCAGCTGTGATGACAGATGTGTGTCAAACATTAGAGCAATTTCTGTTATATTTGATTGCTACATAAACCGTTTTTAAATATTTTATCTCGGAAACGCTGTTTGCTAAATGAACGCTGTTTGCTAAACGTTTCTTCTAAAAGTAGGACCTGTCCTTGTTGTTTTTCGGCTCAAACCCTGTAACAAGTCAAACACGTCCTACTGACAATGCAACAAATTTTACAAAACAACTAGAATTCACAAACAATTTCGTTTTATATAAAGTATCTTTAGTCACACATTCACTATTAGATGTAAAAATCAAACATCTAAGCCAGAGAATAACTATCTGCATGTTGAATGCTACATGGTTTGATCACTGAAAATCAGCAATAACACCAGGTGTTCACGAAAACTCTAAGAATATCGTGTTCCTTTGGTCGAACACACCGACAATCATTCTATAAACGTGGCACAAGCCACAGAGTCACAAAAAGTCAAGCGTATAATCTCATCACGTTTCAGGTACCAAGCCAGTTATGGCAATTGTAATCCTGTATTACATCGTGCAGTGTCCATCGACATCGAAGTCGCTGTAGTCAGTCTCGGTTGTTATCCTTTCTCTACGATATTGTGTTAGTCTCGTTAGTGTGGTGCATTTGTGTCAGGGATATCGTGAACAGTGGGTTCATTACCGCTGTGTTTTTGCCTTTCAATAAAACATAATGAAATTTCCTTACGAACCGCTATTTGCAAATATTACTGCCTGAGTGGTATCACCTGACCAGGAGCATTTAATTGACTTCGGCAATCCGGATTCGGATGTTTACTCATGCCATATTTTTCACCCATTTTTATACGAAACTGCGGCTCTTTAGCAGCATTCATTAGATCTATTTAGATTTCGTCCTTGCGCTGCTTTCATTGTTATCAAATTTGAAGAATTAATAACAATTTCTACCTTTACTTTGAAACGGGGATAGTTTGTGATTTGAGGATTGTGATTGGAATGACTGATTGATTGGTGTTGAATGCAGGCAACGTTTGAACTTTGAACCATTCTGGGACCACTGGCAACAAAGAACTACGGATGTGGTAGCTGTAATATATTAGAATATATATTAGTAAAATCGAAAGAGATTTCCAAACCCTTCCATGTGGGTTTGAAACGAAAATATAAATAGTTTTTATGGTGGTTGTGGCACACTCAGCAATATCTGGCCCAAATAACGGTGGTATGTAAATATTCGAGTCCAGACCAGACAATCAAATGATCAACAACGCAGTCGATCTGCGCAATGAGATATGATATGTGGCGACCAAATGAGCAAACCTGATCATACGATCCCGATAGTTGCCTCTACATAAACGGTTGAGCAACACATATACAATATTTAAGGGCACTGAATAGGTTTCCTGATCAAGATCGATGGAACGTCATGCTTTGAGAGAAGCACCTTTCGTTTGAAGAATCTCACCCTGACACTTCGTAATTTGAAATAGCTTGAACTGTCGATTCATTCTCAAAAGTGTTTCTTATTCCTAAACCATCTGCCCAATTCATGAAGCGAAAGAAAACATGGAAAATACGATAGATGTCTGTCCCAATTATCCGATGGATTATGTTGTTTTGACATATACATTTTCATAATATGATATGTGATATGTTATATGCGATGTCATATTTCATAAGTAATGGCTACCAGACAGTCATTTCAGGTACATTCATTACATCTACAAATCGATGTCGGTGACTTGGTAATCCTTGATTCTGCACATTTGAATGTTAGTACACTGAAAAGGTAAATCAGGATTCAAGACGGTGATATTGACTGCAGCATCAGGATCCGCATTTGTTAGTATTTTCAGTCTTCACCATTCAATGCAACTTTTATAGTGGTTGTCAACATTTTCAACATTGTCACCATCGTCGTTATCGTTGTTCATGAACGTCATCGTCATGGTTATTATTATCATCATCGTCGACGCTGCCGATTGTGGTATCATCGTCAGTATCAACGTTATCATTACGATCAAAATTACTTATACACATCTATCTTATATCTGTAGTCTAGAGTCTCGTCGGGGTGATAGCATCGGCTCTAAGTACCAGCTCTCCCACAACATCTGTCTGTTCTTTTGTTATCATTTCTCTGATATATAATGCATCCCAATCATCTAATCCGAATTAGTCTGTGTCTATGAAAAGTATTTTCCTGCAGACTGATCCCTCACAGAAGATGTGTTTATTATCAGTGTCATTTATCGGCGTTAAGGTGTCTGAACCAGAGATCACTTGGTTGCCACATTGTTAACACATCCAGACCAGTATGTTGTGAGGTGGGACCAACACTGGTTTGTCTCTGTTCTCGGTCAGTTTGCAAGTTCGAATGATACAACGTTCCTTAAACCATTGTCAGCATTCAAGCTAGAGGCAATAATTTCGACGATTCGTCGAGATTGAGCGTTGCCTTTGTTCCATGTACTCTGTAGTTAAAGCAATAGAAACATTGTGTTTGTTTTATCCCAAACAGCAAAAGCTGCAAACGTTCAAATTATATATATTCTGAAAGAATATTGTGATAGTGAAAATTGTGGTTGTTCTGGTATTGGTGACAATAGACAATAGCATTGCCGGTGTTGACTGACGTTGTACAATCTGTGATGACCGCTTGTCTGTTGTGGTCAGTTCCGTTTCATGGTGGACTAAGTAAAGACTCTGCTTCTGAGAATTTGATTGAAATGCACAGAAATGCAAGATTGATTCAAAAGTTAACGTAATACACGCTATGCGACCTTAACGGTCGGAAATCCAATATATGAATATAACACCAACATGACCAACCATGACCACCCGCCGCATTCCTCTGGATGTAAAATACAAGACAGAGGTGAAAATGGTTTCCCGACTCACGATGGCATCCAGCAATGACACGTGCCTGTATCCGCTGTATGGTTGCCTTACTGCTCTGGTGATCAGTGCTGACAGGTGCGACCATGATCATGTCATACCAAAGCTGAGTTTTTGTCATGTTGCTGTCCAGTTGAGTTGCACAAAATGTTGCATGTTGCACAAAAGCTGATTTTTAAATCCTGCAACATGTTTGGCGTGCTTGGGGTCTACACACACATACGTTTACATATAAGTCGTGTGTTCGTGCGAAATCTTCTTCCGTAAATAACTGAGTTGCAGTTCAGACTCGGTCAATGTCGACATTAATAGCTGCCTGCAATGACGAGGGGTGTCTGAGCAGAACGAGATGCGCCAAAATATAGGAGATACAAAAACTCTTCCAGAATTAAAAGAAATGTCTGCCAAACTATTGAAGAACTTGTGTACGAGTTTGTGAATAACTATTATAAAGTGTGGATAACAGGTGCTCGCAAAAGTGTGGGCGCATCTAGTGCCATCGGTAACAAAAGTAAATGTTGCTCATCATGGCAGCCGCTGGTTTCATGGCAATGACCGTTGACCTGAAGTGAGTCAGTATGGTCAAACCCGACGGTTCATAATACTGAAATAAGAACATCTGCATTAACAATGTGGAACGATGTTGTAGATAAATAAGAGTGTTCTTTTCAAAGTAGGAAAGTCTTTATCGTTGTCTTCTCAAATTTCATCGGCATCAGCGTCATAGTCAACATTTACAACTTAGGGTCGAATTCCACTTCTATATGTTTAACAGTAAGACAATCAAAACTATATTGTTTGCTGAGAAAGCTGGCTGTCCTAAGGACCCCAACCTTATTTACGTTTATATGGCTCCGGGAAATATGCTTGTTTCGCTTCTTTAACTTCAAAGTATTAAAACAGGCGCGTTTCCTCTTTCAATCGGTTAAAACAAGAAAGGGTAATTCCCCAGAGAGGCTCTTTTTCTATACAAAAACAGTAAATACAGAATCTATCCAATCAATGAAATTAATGTCCATCCAAGCGTCAAATTGGTCAGGCTGAGAGATGTCCTGCACGATTGGTATGAATTTACATCTCTGCCTTTAAAGTACGTATTTTAGCCAGGCAGAAATAGCACGAATCAACATTGCTCTGGAGAATGCTATGATGCTTTTAATCTGATAGAAAGAACATATTCCATGAATATATTCTGAAATATACCTACATCCTTTACTTTCAATTTCGGTTTTCCCTTTGTATGAACATTGATACTGAACAACATATTTCTGTATTGACATGAAAGGAGCCTTGGGGACCTATCAATGGAAATGTTCTATTCCAGCAATAGTTAGTACTAGTTAAATATCGATTTAATTGATGAGTTAGATAAGCGATTCATCCGTGAATGTTACATTTTAGCTGGCCCTGTCTCGAGTTTGCGTGTGTTATGGTCATACTGCCGTCCAAAATACAATGATAACGATAAAACTATTAAAATACAAATACCGTCTAATACCCAGTCCACCACTAGTCACTGCCGGTAGACATCATCTCCAGATTAAGGGACCATTAAGGACCAAGGGAGTGCTAGTCATTCCTGTAGAATCCCAACCGGTCCACGTGCGAGCAATAACGCTCAGCAAGAGGGTAATTGGATAACGTTGTCGTCGTTCAGGTGATAGACAGGTGATCAAGAGGCTTTATAATGACTAAACCCACTATCGTAATCTGTCAGTGACATTCAGCATCTCCTGTGACCATATATGACTTATACCCACGACAATACTTAACGCGGCTGTGACAAGCCCGGCAATATACCGACACCATGGGACAGTCCCTGCAATTAGAACCAACGCATTTGGGAACTCTTAACAATGTCTACACTCTGGACATAGCATCACTGGTTAACCTGCACCGTTGAGTGTTAAATTCACTCCAAGGTACAAAACCATCTATCCAGTACTTTCGTCGTGAACTAACCACTTCATATGTCAGTTACAACGCTCCCTCGTTTTGTGTCACTAATTCAATCAGATATCTTACGATATGGAACTGTTTGTGTAGGCCTTGGTCTCAGACAAACGATAAGTCAATAAGCCGGGTAACACTGCTCCTTGGGTCCCTCATCCACAAACATAAAACGTCATAGACTGTGAATGGGAAGACTCCGTTATCGGCAGAAATTGAATTGCACTTGTACAATGATGACGGAGGGCTGAGAATTATCAGTGACACCATGTGATGGTGACACATACTTGCAACAACCCTTATGGTCAGTAGTGGTCAGTGGTACACTATTTAGGTCAGTTACAGTATGCAGTCACGTGTTCATTCTACCATGAATTCGTGAAGCAGTCGATTCTGAGGTATTAATCTGAAGTGCATGATCAAATTAAGACGGATGTAGATTTACATACTAAGCAAGATTGCAACCTTACACTCCTTTTTAAGTCTTGTCCTATGTGACGCTGGTCTTTTGTTATGGAATAGCATGGAGTTTTCGTCCTCTCGGTTTTGCACCCCACTGGATGCCACGATCGCAATATTGCAGCTATTGCACAGACAGTCCAGTGATCAACAGTCGCCTCTTATGACATCATAGTCGCCGTTTATGGCAAGCATGGTTTGCTGAAGGTCCATTCTACCCTTGACCTTCACGGGTCATATTTGCAAAGAGTTGCCGTGTGCATTGGGCGTGCGGTTATGCAGAAGTGAGGTTTCCAATGCAAAAAGTGCTCAGAGAAAACAGTTGTAACGTCACTGAAGTTGTGGATACATCCGTATTTATACATGCAGTCGGCATCTCACCGAGGACAAAGCTTCCGCATCGTTTAAACATCACTGCTTTTCTCAATACAATCGACATTGTACCATTTCGCGAATACATCAGTGGTTGTATGTTTCTAAACTATCCACACGTCACTACATACCATACATCAAATCGTGAGTACATCAATACTCAGTAAACCAGGGGTTGATATAGTGAACAACGATGCACGTCGTTGGGGCACGGCGACACGTCATTAACCATTATTTTGCAGTGTTTCGATGAGCTACGCTGCCATATTCAGTATCGCCAAGTATCGGTCCAAGGGGATTTGAGTTCGCCTTACGTCTTGAGAAGTCAGTCATTACGTCTCTGCTCAAAATAGGGAGGCACAAAAAGTGTTTTCATTTTCTTTCTAAAGCAAGTTCCACAGCTGAATCAACGTCCAAATGTATTGTTCCACAACGAACCACGCAGCCAGTGCTTCACCGCGCCATCCATCTGATTTGCAATATATCAAAGACAGTTACAGAACGGAGACTCTTCTAGCCAATGCCATTACCAATTGTGGTTTATACAGTGATACGCTCTATAAACCAAACGTCCTTATTTAATTCCATACATTATCATTACGTTTTATCTCTGTACTGTTTATCGCCCAGTTGTGCAGTCTACAAGTCACATGAGTGTGTACTGTATTCGCTTCTGGTTCAGAAAGCGATGGGTGTAGACATAAGCAATTAGCATACGATTACACAATGCCAAGGATCTGTTGGAACAACACTTTCGGTGCCCGAATACAATCCTTGTATTCTGTGAACTCGATTGGCAGCAATCATCTTTAATGAGCGATGCCGCAAATGAATCTTGGCATCGATTTGACTGGACATCAGGATGATTCTTTGTCATTCGAACAACTGCAAGAAATACAGTATATTAGCAGTTAGTGAGTTTAATACAGAAACTGCCACCGTGTTGGTCATTCCATAAGATTCTGGCTTTGCTTCTCTTCTTTGTTTGTTTGTTTATTAAAACTCATTGTTTTGGGTTTTCTTTTTCGTGGTGTTTTGGGGTTTTTTTTTTTTTGGTTTTTGGTTTTTATTTTGTTTTTGTTTTTTTGGTCGTGTTTTTTTGTTTGTTTTGTTGTTTTGTTTTTTGTTGGGTTTTTTTGGAGGGGGTGTTTCCCATGTGTTTTGTTGTTGTTGTTGTTTTTTTTTTGGGGGGGTTGTTTCCGATGTGTCTGTTTTGGGATATTTAGGGGGGTTGGTTTGTCAGTTGCCCATCCCATACATGAGGTGACTTATGTTTATGTTTGTAATAACTGCTTCATGTAACGGAGCGTGTGAGGTGCTATACAGTTATTAACTTTATTAAGTCAACTCAGCGAATTACAGATGCAATTGACCCCATTGCGTCCCTCCACACAACTGTCCTGTTGATCGGTGATCGATACTGTGTTAGAAGGTGTAAAAATCAACCCTGCAAGTTGTTGCTTCATTCCAACTCATCAGAGACAAGTCGAGAGAGGAATGAGTTAGAAGTCGTAAATGAGTTCAACGTAGAAATCGTAAAATAGACATCAGAATTCGTAAACTTGGCCGATTACGTTGTTGGTTCTAGTGTTTGACTTTTGAGCTATCTCACTCATTGTTTTGGGTTTTCTTTTTCGTGGTGTTCTGGGGTTTTTTTTGTTTTTTGTTTTTGTTTTTTATTTTTTTTTTTTGTCGTATTTTTTGTGTGTTTTGTTGTTGTTGATTTTTTGGAGGGGTGTGTGTGTTTCCCGTGTGGTTTTTTTTGTTTTTGTTGTTGTTTTTGGGGGAGTTTGTTTCCGATGCGTCTGTTTTGGGATATTTAGGGGGGTTAGTTTGTCAATTGCCCATCCCATACATGAGGGGACTTATGTTTATGAGCGAGGTCATTTAACATAACGTTTCACTCAGTGCATCCATGAAATATATATAATACACAATGAAATTCAAGAATGAGTAGTCAATTTGTCACTGCCCTTAGTAAAGCAAACCAGACAAGAGAACAACCTTACGGTTATAAATCAAAACAAGTAATCGATGTAACTTGTCAAATATCACGGACATTGTGAAAGGGAAAGATAAAACCAGTACGACAGAAAAGATTGTTTGTTTTGTTCGTTGTTTGTACTGGCATTTTAGTAACCGAGTCTCAGACTAATATGAGAGTAATGTCAAACACTGCCATGTATGGTGTCACACACACTGCATGTAACCTCGCCTGATGACAAGGAGACAAAGACCAGCCTTCACGTCGTTATTAAGAACAGCCCTATAGTCATTTAAATGGGTTGCAGACAGTATTAACCTTTAAAAAGTTATTGGCAACAATTTTGAATTCTTCAAAGGCATTTAGAAGTTGGCGTAGCAATACAGGACAAATGTTATGGACAGCAGCTTCTTGAGTTCTTCTTTTCACGACGTTTCGAGGCTTATCCTAGGCCCCTCATCAGGTTGAGCTGAACTGAACATTAAGGCTAACTGTTAACTCTGCACATGAACTCACAATGCTTATGACGTCACAATGCTATGACAACATGATACCAGTAGCTAACAGGAATGCAATGACAACATAATATAATTAGTAATGAATGGTAACAATTTTGAAGTTCTAATTTTCAACAACATTGAAGTAAAGATGTTCTGGCGATGTCTATTTCATTGCGTCTAACAGGCAGCATGGCTGCATGACCCCCAGAGAGTTGAAAAAGTGGCGGAAAGAACGATAGTGTCCTTTGACCAATGATAGTAATGTATGTAGCGCCGTTTATATAAGCACCATATAATCGGATTAGTGCTATAAAGTCTCAATAGCCTTAAAGTAGTAAATGTATTAGTAGGTTTTGAGATCAAGTCTGTATTGACCACAGCCGGCCATGAAGTCATTAGTGAGAAGAGCTTCGAATTTATTATTGAGAACCGATTCAAACCTGTTATTGAAGACAGCCCTAACGTAAAGTGATACTTGAGAACAGGGGAGGTCTCCTAAGCTGAGGTTGTATTCGGGAGTAGTTATCCGGTTATCCTATGAACGACAGCTGGATCCGGTTTGGTAGCAATAATGTGTCTTTGTGCTGTGTCCTGGGTTTAAACGTGACTGGTTTGTCCACTGGTCAAACCTACTGCCACACACCTCTCACGCTGGTCCTTTCAAGTACCCACTTTGTAGGCAATTCGAAAAATCAGTGAGAATTAAATTGAAATCTGATTGGTTGAAATTAAACCGCCGTTTTAAGGAACAGTTCGGTTCATTTTTTGAAAATCAATTAACAGCTAGAAAGAACAATAATAGAACCTTTCAGGTTTGTGTTATAATGTTTGTAAAAGGGACTACATCCATGCTTCCTTTCCGAAATGTTATTGATGCATAATGGAATCGGTTCCTAATAAATGGCAAAATACAGCGCCTGAAAATTCATGATGATTTTTCTGTAGAAGCAATTGTGGATATTTAAATGCTTCCTATTCCCTATTGGGCAGCATTTGTGAAAAGAACACAAACTCAAAGCTGACGATTATTGACAAAACTAACTCCATGCATATTTAAAATACAAAGAGAATTTCCATCGACTGAGAAGAAAAGACTATTCAAATTTGGCATTATATTGGTTAAATTCAGTTACTGTAATATATCGTGAAATATTTATGAACAAGTTGGGACGCCTAAGCCTTAAACAAAACAATACTGGTTCGTCACGCCACGTGTCTTGACGGGCAAACATATAATGTGTGAAACTATAGCTGAGATTAAACGAAATCTGATTTTAACTATGTTTGAATGTGTGGAGGTCTCTGGTGACCTACACCTGCTTGAACATACAATTTGTTGTTACGGTTAAAAAATTGTCGTGACAAAAGGTATTTGAAATCCCCTCAGAACCGGCAAAATATATAACACTGAGAAGATTGAAATTTGTGTAGCAAAAACAGCACGATCCAAAGCTACACAAGAGAGGTTTCATGTACAATACTACCGTTTTGGTAATGGATCACAATAGAATGTCCACTCATTAAAGTCTTGGTGCGCTATGCAGAATGTAACGCAGCGAGCTGTCATGCAGCGGTTATGTAGGTCAAGCGTTGGCGGAAGCAGGAAGATATATACTCCAGTAGTCTTTGTGTATTTCCGTATTGACAACACGGCAACTAGCTTTTGTATATACAGTCAATAGTTCCTCAGAGTTCGAGCACTTACGAGCATCGCCATCAACGTGGAATTCTCTAGGCCAGCCTCGCGTTTACCGCATACAATAATCAAAGGGAGGTAACTCTAAACGCCTGCCGATAAAATAATCATACCACTGAACATTTATGATACGAAATGTGACCCATAATAATTATCATTCAAAACAATAAACGTTGTGACCCAATAATGATTATTACTTAATTAATAACACAGTTTACAGAAAATAGACTCTCGTAACATTGTGCAGATCATAATTTGATTTTGAATGATGTTTTGTCATTGTTTTGTGATATCGTTAGACGTTTATGTTGAAACTTCTTCTTACTTCGACCTAACGTTTTTAGCTTAATGCATCTAGCAGATTGTCTAAACATGACTGTAACACACTTATCTACTTTGTTATCACTGCACGGTACTCAGGGACTGTATTCAGCTGAATAACAGTGTTCAATATTTACTCTCACAAAAAAGAAACGCATACAGGAGAAATCTGTTGCCAAACTGTTATACTTTCAAACATGCATAACACGTCCACAGATAGACGTAGGTGCATGAACTTTTGCACCAGTTTAGAAGAAGTTAACGTGTATACAACCAAGTGGATAGTTTTAGATAACGGAGATGATGATGATGCTGAGCGCGATGGTGATCTTGGGCTTCAGTGGTAACTCGAGGTCTGCCTGTATGGGGACGGTCGTCTGTTATAACTGTTTATTTGCAACTAGCCGCAAGCCATGATATCTTGCCCAAGCTAATATTCAGACGCCTGGCAACAAATATTGGCAATCTCCAGCATGCATTCTTGCAATAGCGAGTCAAGACGTGATTTGACATTGAAGCTCCTTCAAAACGAATGCCATTTTCTGAAAGTAATCTGGATTGTTATTGCCAGACAATGAATGCTCTTTGCTCCACAATCCCAACTAGAAGGTTATTTCTCTTACGTAATGCCTGTCTAATCATTGTAGGAAATCTCATCAAAATCAACATTTTCAGATTAAACCGACGTTTTACTTCTGCTATTGTGTAAAATCATAATATCAACACTCTTGTTACATATATTTTGACGATTGTTTGAACACAATAAGTAGTAAATATTTTTTTTTCAAATACAAATCGCCTATGCGTTTCTTACTTTGGATTATATATCTGTCAAATTTCAATGTCAAATTGTAATTTGATCTCTAAAACCCAGATTGAAGTCTTTGTCTTTGGTGGTACTCGGAAGCTACACAAATTAAAAGAACACACAAAGAGTCAAAGACCCGAAAATGCTTGAAAATAAATCACCTGTCACCTAAAAGGTGAGAAAAAAAGAATGTTTTGGAGTGTAAACAATTATGCGAAGATAAAAGTATACATTGGTGTCATGAAATGCAACATGCAACGCAACAAGGCGCAACGCTACCCTTTGAAAGGTTGGAAAATCTCAGTTAAATCCAGATTTTAACAAGCATCGCTTCCAAGGTACACGTCTAGTGTACGTTTTACTCCACACTATGTGAAACCCATTTCTGGTGTCCCCCGCCGTGATATTGATGGAATATTACTCACTTTTACTCCATGTTAGAGGAAAGGGAATGTAAAATTCATGAATAAAGGAACAGAAGAAACTAAAAAAAGGAGAAGAAGAAAAGTAGAAAGAAAAGGAAACAGATATAATGTTCTCATAAATCACAACAGTCAAACAGCTTGTTTACATCTGAACCTGGAAGTTGTTTACATCTGAACCTGGAAGTTGTTTACATCTGAACCTGGAAGTTGTTTACATCTGAACCTGGAAGTAATTTACATCTGAACCTCCAGGGGCATGACTTGTGACACTCTTCTGCAGTGACAGTCTTTTCCTAAAAACATAAGCTATAGCTCCAACAACATCTCATACCTAAACACATTCAACAAGGGTGGTCAAAGATGGATAAGTATAAAAATGTAATAGTAGGAACTAAGAAGAAACATCACCGAGACGGGTGCTTCTTCGAACGACGCCATGTTTTGCTGCGTGAGTTTCCGCTCGCGACCGAAAAATCACGGAGATGAGCCGAAAAATCTCCGAAGACGGCTGAGTGTGTTTCAAGTATTACCGACATTGCTTCCGATATGGCCGATGTGTTTCTGTTATTACCGCTAAATTGCCGATATGGCTTCAATTGTTTCGCGAGTGGGCTGCGTTTGTTTACATTTGAGATGCAATTCCTTCAAATTTGCTGTAATTCCTTCAATTACTTAGTGGGGCCTGATGTGTATAACTTTTGATAGAGGGTGTGCATGTCTTTACGGGATCAAAAGAAAGGATAACGGTTTGTCAAGAGTTAATTTAGCAGCAGCATCGACTTTTGTGTTACCTGCAATGCCTACGTGGCAGGTAACCAACAGAGGAGAGTGCCACATTCGCCAGTACAATGGATCGTTGTAACGTCCTGAACGCTCCAAGATGAAAGGATGACTCTTAGAAACATTTTGAAGTGCTAGAAGGTAAGAAATGTTTTTGGGATGGTTCTACTGTTTAATATAGGTCAAAGCCGTGAAGATAGCTTTAACCTCAGCAGTGAAAATGAAACTATTCTCACGGATTCTGGACGTGAAAACCACAACACAAAATGAACTTAATAGAAAACAAATTACTTAACACGGCTGCTCAGTGGCGCTTCTGTTTTTTCATCGATCTTGGGTGTCAATCTCAACGGCACATCGTATTTCTCACGTTCCTGGCGACCATGCAACGCTTGCAATAGTCATGATATGGGTGAACAATTGCCAATGTAACGTTAAATATTAACCCACTCACATGCAGCCAATTCAATCCTTACGAGGTACCCATTCACAGCTGGGTGGACTGGAACACATAGTCACAGTACTTTGTCCAAGTGTACTACACAGTACCACATCATTCCCTGTGGTCATTTACCAACGGATTCGTGTTTCTTAGATTGCCCGCCGCAGTTGACATATAGTGGTACCCTCGGGATGTGACGTCAGATCATGTGATCAGCGTTGACTTCACTGGGATCCCCATACGCATAGGACACGTGACTTCTGTACCTGTCTCTCGGTAGAATACTTTTTACTGCAACCATGAGCCTTGTAGTCGAAGAATCAGCAATGAAACCTTTCAAGCGGAAGTGTGATAGAGTGACGCCATCTTCTGTTTAGCTGGGTATAGTGTTGTCTAACAACGCTACAGTTTTTCATCGGCTCAGGCTTGTCTCTAAGGCTTCCCTGGCGTGATAAAATAAGTGCCAGTATAACTTATGTCGACAGGAGATAGATGATACAATTACAATTGCTGGCTTAAGGACTTAACAGCCTCCTAATTCTTTTTACTGGACTTAGAAGTATAAGGTAATGTCTAGCCATACTCTCTGAGAAAAGATTTCCACGACTTCATGTATATACAAAGTAGAATCCGTGATGACACCAGGTGTTATGAAAAGGAAACACTGATCCGTTAACTTACGCCACATTTCACATAACCCAGCTGCACAATTCACAAAGAAATACTACCGCGAAGGTTCAGTTTAAGATTGATCTTGGTGAAACAGTTGCCTGAAAAAGACGACTGATGGGTTCGAGTGTCCAGCCTTGCTGTCTTGATGCATTTCTTCGTTTGGGCAGACCGATGCTCATTATATCAATCACTGAAATATCTGATTTGTATTCCGTGACATACACCTTGGTCTGTAGGCGTATACATTTCATGATTTTTATGTACCCCTTTGAAAACGTTTCAAGGCCTTTCTTCTTGTCACCTTGGATACGCTCAGAGGGAATATGTCTTATTTAACTTAAATGTCCTCGGAAGGTAACAGAGAGTTCTTATTAAATCGATATCGAAACTGACGCCATTGTGCATGTATATCCTCCTCAGTGATAGGCAATAACCCTGTATATTGTGAAGAAATAATTATGGTTTGGACGTATGTATGTCACGTGTTGTTGTTGGTCTCAGGCTTTAGTGGGGCCGTGCCTTAGCTTAGTGATTAAAGTGTTTGCTCGTCACACCGAGGCCCGGGTTCCGATTTTCGAAAAGCGACGAACAAGCTCATTCTACTCGTGCCTTTGGGTGCTGCTCAATGGAATTCCTGAAACGTAAGGAGAGGATGTAAGGTCATGGTGCTGAACAGTACCCCAAATCGATATCGTCCCTTCGATGATATAAAGTGCACATGTCTTCTAAATAAAGGAACATTTAGCCCTAGAGATCACGATTCCACCAATAACTTCAAGACTGTAGATGTGTTAAATTCTTCATGTATAAATACAACTGGTTTTATTTTTGCTTGTGTAAATAGAAAAAATAATGGTTTGAATTTTCGCCCAATTTCAAGCTGTTTTTACTATTAATTCCCAGTCATGTGAAAACATTTTGCTAAATCTAGTTTTTCAAACATGCACTTAGAAATCTTAATAGATCTCTCCACACATTTAAACCCCTTTCCGTGGGTGAGAACGGAAGCAATCCAA
Organism: Haliotis asinina; assembly: GCF_037392515.1. Classification (NCBI taxonomy): domain Eukaryota; kingdom Metazoa; phylum Mollusca; class Gastropoda; order Lepetellida; family Haliotidae; genus Haliotis; species Haliotis asinina. The sequence goes on along the minus strand of NC_090290.1, from coordinate 6,833,067 downwards.
ATGTACTGAAAGGTCTTTTACTCTGCGTTTAAATCCGTACAACCATTTGAGTGTTTCTTTTCTTTTCTATCATCTATTAAAAGGGCCCTTCATGCAGTAAACTGGTGGTCCATTCACCTGAGACAACGAAGTTAGCTTAGCAGATATACGCCCCTTATTGGTGCCAGATAGAGTGTCAAAATTATTCGAATAAATTAATATTTATGATCATTTAGATCCTTGTATGTGAGTTTGGACGAATGGAAGGTGTCATCACGTGTTCATTCCCATAAATAATTTCATGTCAGTTCTTCACTCTTCTTTCTCCATCAATGTCCATTAGAATTTGTTTTGTCTGAGTATATCAAGACTGGATATTCTCTAGCCTTGATCATATATTTCTTGTATTCAAGTGATGTTGACATAGTAGCTTAAATCCATACTCACTCACTCTTAAATCAACTTGTATTTTGTTTGTAGGCAAAATAATGGAAATAAACATATTAATGTAGCCTCTTCTACAATATGTGTTTGGGGAGATGTCAGACACTAATTTATGCTACCTTGGTTACCTGTCATTGTCATCATCAACGCTACCATCGACCTTTTTTCTGATAGTTGATTTATTTAGTAAAACACACAATTCGTACATGCTTCCATATGTTTTCATACCACAAACCCGTTCTTGTGATGAAGATCACAAATCTCGACCAAAAGACTGCAAATAATCCCCAAACCATGGATACATTAAAACAGTTTAAAAACAATCCGTAAGAAGCTTTGAAACACTACATACAATTTCAGGTAACACTTCCTACCCCGCAGAAACCATCCATTATATATGTAAACGCTAGTCAACGTTTACCTAACACGACATGGCAACAGAATGTAAGGGATGTATTCAGACATCATGTTCGTCACCGATCTGGAAATGTCCCCTGTATGCCTATTTAAAGGTTTCGCTTAAAACCTCAGCATTGTAGCCTTGATCTAAGCAAAAACATAAATAGTTCTCAACATCTAAGCAAAAAATAGAATGGTTCACTTTGAAACAAAAAACAATATATTCGCATATTCGCACATGTTTAGCGGAAGGAAGGCAAGGCTGGATTATTGCTAGAAATAACAGAACAACACTCTTGTGATGTATTCGTGTCGATACGTTTCCAGAAAAAGAAATCAATGTAAACAACTCACAAAAGATGGAACTTTCTGAAAAAAACATCGTTAATCCATATCTGCATCTGTCCTGTTGTCCTTCAAAGATGGATGAAGCCTTACAGATAAATCCAGTGTGACTATTACACATCAAACACGATTTCATCAAAACAAATGTTTAAATGTCACTAGTTTATAGGTCTACCACCGGGGGAGCTGCTAAACCCCGCATTTTCATGGCGAATATACATATTGCATGTTAAAGACCTGTAGTTATTGATCTCTTGGAAGTTTCATAAACTAAAGAACATGCTGTTCTCTTTATGTATATTCATGTTGTATAAATATACATAACATTTAAGAAGTTTTAAGATTTATATTGTATTCAAAACTCTTTTGTAATGCTGACAAAATGGAATATATCTAAAACAATTGATGTTAAGAATGATAGTAAGAAATACGAGCAAAGTACCCACTGCACGAAAAGCCAATTCAGGTTTCCAATAGATATTTCCTAAATATCTTTAAATTTTTAAAGCAGATTGGAAACTATGCCCATTGAAGTTACGAAGGATAACTACCCGCGTTTTAGAATCCAGAAAGCTATACAACTCCGGTAATATAGCAATCGAACTAAAAGTGTTTTATGGTTCAACTTCTTTATTATACAAGGTCACAACGTTTCGAGACAGATTCTAGTCTCTTCTTCAGGTGAAGTGAGGGTAAAACTAAAGGGATCCCCTCTATCACCACCACTGACAGAAATATACATGATTGCCTTTGAAGAAACTGCCCTGAAAACTGCATCATTCACCCCAAAGCATTGGTTCCGCAAAGTAGATGATGTCCCAGCCCTCCTGGAAGACAACCATGATCCAGAGGCCCTGCTGCAACACTTGAATTCAGTTTACAATGGAAGAAGAGACACACCAACAGCTTCCCTTCCTGGACATTCTTCTCCATCGACGCCAACAATCCATAGCCACCAGTGTTTGCCGTAAGCCAACACATACGGATCAGTATATTCATCACCAGTCCAACCATCATCCCCAGATCAAGAAAGGCATAGTAGCTACCCTGGCACGAAGAGCAAAAGCAGTCTGCAGTCCTGACAGCCTCCACGGCGAATTAAAACACCTGAAATCAACCTTCCAAGACCTTACCAAGTACCCACCCCATCTAGTCAGCACCATCACCAAGACCCTGAAAGAAACTCCCAAGTCAACTAAACCAGAACCTTCCCCCATCAGAATCAACATACCATACCATGGCCAGATAAGTCATCGCATCAGCCGTCTCACCAAGAAAACAACAGGAATAGACGTCACCTTCCGTAGCGACACCAACCTGAAAACGCTACTATCAGCTAATGGACGCGGGCCAACACCACCCAAATGCAACAATCCAGCAGGATGCATCTACCAGATCCAATGCAGTTGTAAAGAGGCATAGATTGGTGAAACTGGTCGACCACTGACTATCAGGTTAAAAGAACACAAAACATCACTTCAAAATTTGGATCAGAAGTCTGCTGTGTGTGAACACATCATGCACAATCACAACATTGTTTGGGGCAACACCAGGACACTAGTTAGGAACGCCTATGACTTCAAAAAACGGAAGCTCCTAGAAGCCATAATGATTGCAATTAAGCGGAGCAAGCCCTCAATCAACAGAGACGGATGTGTTTACTTACCCAATGCATGGAACCACCTTATCCTCAGTGACCAATCTTTATCCAAACATCTTTACCTGTAACTCGTTAACCTAATCAACACAAGCCTGCACACCAGTTGAAGCCTGTACATAAGTTGAAGCCTATACATCAATCAGTCGAAGCCTGTACATCAATTAATACAAACCTGTATATCTTATTACCCATTGTTATCGGTCTACTGTTAAGTGTATATATACCACAACCCTTTAGTTTTACCCTCACTTCACCTGGAGAAGAGACTAGAATCTGTCTCGAAATATTGTGACCTTGTATAATAAAGAAGCACTTTTAGTTTGATTCCTCCAACTTCTAAATGCCCTTGAAACAACTAATACATCAATCGCATTTCCATGTTTTCACAGAGACCGGCGATGTGTTACGAGCAATGGTCAATGGTCAATATGGACATTTCATAATGACTGAATCTGTTGGTTATCCCCCGAGTGAAACTGTTCGATTTGACATCCTCAACGATACAAGATGAAAAATACTAAGGTCATAAAAAAATCGCTTTACTCTTCTAAGGAGTTTGATCTGACATTTTATCTTTTCATGCGTCGCCAGCATTAACAAAACAGAAGTGTGTGTTTTTTTATGAAATTGGCGTTGTGTAATGTAGGATGTTGTGTTAATTATAATAATATATCAGACAAAGCCAGTACCGTTTTAACATCTTGTATCAGTGATTGGTGAAGGTATCATACTCACAGGTTCAGGTGGCAAGAGAACAACCTGTGTACAAAGCATGGCCACAAGAACCCCAGGCTGATCGGGGATCAGAGTTTCTCACACAGTTGAGTTTGGTATGGGTCGTTTTGTTACCAGCAGTTAGGCCTGGCAAAAAAAGACTCACCAAAACTACAGTTTACAAATAAGTCTGTCTAAACCCAAAAGCTTTGTACCACACAGCACAACCTATTCTGAGGCTCACCCACGGGAAGAAACACTGCTAGAGTAATGATCCCAGGAAATGGTGGCATTGAGACCCCCTTCCTATGGCCTGTCAATCTAGTGCTCTCTCAACAGATGCACTGAAACTCTTGACTTCCTTGCTGATTCAGTGATAAGCACAAGATAAATGATATGTCTCCGGTCAGGAATCTGGGGACGGACTTCAGATCCGTAGTCACGTGACCACTTAGTTACACCTAATGGTGTCAATAACCTCTCTATAGGATATGGCTGACCTAAGGCACAAGAGTGCACAAGAACTTTAATCACAAATGTTGTTTTAAGAAGAAAGAGAAACCCTTTCACTGTATTTAACTTTGGAGTTCATTCGTCCTTCACATTTGTTCCTATTTGCATGTAAATTTAATACGGATTTCCTTTTCATCGCCGTTTTGTGTTGGTGGACGTTTCTTTGTCGATGTCTAATTAAGTTCAAAGGGAACTGATGCTCGGACATTCAGTGACTCTAATTATACTCTTACAAAAAGTAGGAGAACCTGAACTTTGAAGTCTGGTAGAAAGCAAAAACCCGTTGAGGAACGTTACAATGACATTCATCTTGTGTATGCAGCATCATTTCACGTTATCACCACACGCAGACACAATGTATGGGAAACACGTGCACAACGTGGGAGCCTCCTACACGTGTATGTGGTGTCATTTTGAATCTTGACGTTTTTCAGACAGGTCGGTAAATCACTGAACGAACAGTTTTGCTTTGAATGAAATCCATGTGGTGATGCATATATATATATATCAGTGTGTGTATATATATATATATATATATATATATATATATATATATATATATATATATATATATATATATATATATATATATATATATATATATATATATATATATATATATATATATATATATATATATCAGTGTGTATGTCAAAAGACTACCGTGTCTATTTTCGTCCAAAACATTCTTCACAGGTTCGGACCCGTGAAGGTCCCGGGGTAGAACAGACCTTCAGCAAGCCATGCTTGCCACAAAAAGCGACTATGCTTGTCGTTAGAGGCGACTAAATGGATCGAGTAGTCAGACTTGCTGACTTGGTTGACACATGTCATCGGTTCTCAATTGCGCAGATCGATGCTCATGTTGTTGATCATTGGATTGTCTGGTCCAGACTCGATTATTTATAGACCACCGCCATATAACTGGAATATTGCTGAGTGCGTCGTAAAACTAAACTCACTCACTAACTCATTTGACAGGTTCGACTGGTTATACTTCCTGAATTCGCCGAAGAAAGGAAAACGGAACCGAATCTCGAGACGACCGCAAATAGCCTTGCTATGCAAGGACCACTCAGTCTATCCCTGCCTCATTTTCTTTTATATTTTTATGCGTAAAGGAAAAATCACCAGCCCCCACAAACTGTGGTGCGATGGGGAAGATAAGATTATCAGGTCTTGCGTGATATTTGTATTGCAAATACGTAGATCGATCTTTTGGATGCCAGTCACTGGATGGCCTGGCCCTGACTTGGGTAATGATAATATATACGCGTCTCTCGTTCCTGAGTATAGTGTTAAAAACAAACAAAAACACACGCAAAATACAATGAAAGAACAATTACAGTTAACAGTCGCGTCGCTTCGAGAGCTGGCGAATATACGTAATTATGATGACATTGTTTGTACATCGAGACTGATAGTTAACAAAGTAACAGGTACACCACGTCACGCGAGAACTCGTTCTCACCTGTCACTTTTCCTCAAGGTAGACATTTAGAGGGATATTCGTGTCGTGGAGCCACACAAGATGAACTGTCAATTAAGTTGATATCCGAGTTGTGTTATGTGTTCGTCTATCGGGGCGGGTTGATGTGATTCCGGAACAACAAACCCTTCTTGCCCTTTGTGTTAAGCACATGGGAATTCAACTCACCCGTTCATTTCCATACGTTGTTCCACCTTTCATATTCCCTCTTCAAGGTATATTCCAGTTGTAGTTAGTCTTAACTACCATATTGAATAACCTTTCAACATGCCCTATTTCTGTTATTCTCAGTCCATGCAGGTAGCTAAAGTAATGTAATTCACATGGTCCCACGGATGGGGATCTACCTTAGTTGCTGGCGATCAGTAGCCTGTTATTTAATATTGTGCATTGTTTATTGCAGTGTTTTTGTATTGTTTATTGCATCAATAGATTTTATACACACACGTTTTAAAGCAACTATCTGTGATAGATCTTATACGTACGAGTTTTAAACAAAATCTGTGCTAATCATGCATTATCAACAACAGGTTTATATGGTATATATTTATGTTGGTTTATTTCACAGATTGCTCTCATCACGATATGGCTGAAACATTGCCGATGTTTCACTCTCTGCTATTCTCCATTCGGTTCAGGATATGATAAAGCCGTTCCATCGTCCTTTTCAGGATAGCATTTCTACTCTTTGTGTACTCCACCCATGGAAATTCATCTTACTATCTTACTGAATCGAAGACAAAAGCTGACGGTTTCCCAATGTTCTATACGTCGTCATGTTCACTGGAGATGTACGTTCATGTGATGTGTAACTCCTTGCTGAAGTATGCAGTGATGTCTGAAGTAAAAGACAAAAAAATGAATTTCACACAGTTTACAATATTTTCAGCAATCGATCAGCCTCGCAAAACGCTTCTTTTAAGAGCGATGTGATGTGATGTGTACAAATCTTAGCAATATAAAATAAAATGTCTGATAAATCAAACTGCGCGGGCTAATTTTCATTTTTGCTGTTCCAGCAAGTATTTTCTCCATTTTCATTTTCTTAAACCAAGCACATCATCGTCATTCGTCACTGATGACAACCTTTTTCTGAAGATGATTTTTTTTTCCTAATTTAGTGTCAGTTCTGTTTTCTTTTTGTTTACAACACACCTTGAATGTCAGAAGACGTCGACATTTGTAAGACTAAACAAATCTACTGGTGAACTTTTATAAATGTCACGTTCGCAAAATCAGAGCGATGTCACCAATGTAATGAGAGATGCGTCTCGAACACTTCTTAAACATATGTTTCCTTTCATTGTTAGGTAGTGCGCCTTAACAATCGTTTTGTCCATGGCAGGCTGTTTGCTGAATGTCAGTTGTTTCTACATAAGCAGCATCCGTCCTTGCCATTTTCTTGACCAAACTCCCAGTGACAAGTGAAGTACATGCACCATTCGCTTCATATATGAAACTGCATTGGAAATAGATTATTAATTCAATAAATAAGAATTTGACATGATTATGAGAATTGACCTAAAAATCAATTTCAATGTAGTTCTCTAATGTCAGTGAGAGTTATCTTCACTTCGCTCATTCTTCAATGTAGATTCAGAGATATGAGCTGCTAAGCGACAGAATAATTACCCATCTCCATTATCTATGAAGGAATCACTGCAATCAATAAAGACACCGGGTGTTCAGCAAAACGGTAAGCATGTTCCTCTGCTAGAACACTCCAACGATCATTGAAGCTGACGCAACAGCGGAATGGCTAGTACGTATAATTCTAGCAAGTTTGAGACAGAAAGACAGTTTAAGTCGATTGTAAACATGTGTTACATCCCCGCGGCTACCCTCGAAATCGTGATCCTTAAATCTATCTTCTACATGTTCTTGTGTTAGTCTCATTAGTGTGGTACATTTGTGTCAGTGGACTCATTACAGACGTGGATTTGCCCTTCAACAAAACCTGATCAAACTTATGCTGTTTGTTGTCATTACTTGCTGAGTGATATCACCTGACCACGAGCATTTAATCAGACTCCAGCAATCCGGATTCGGATGTTTACCCATGCCAGATTTTCTATGTACACATGTTTGTACGAAACTGCGGCTCTTTAGCATCATTTATCAGATTTATTTACATTTCGTCTTTGTGCGTCTTGTGGATCATTACATTTGAGAATTAATGATATTTTCTACCTCTACTTTGAAACGGGTATTAGTGCTCATTGTGAGGGATTTGGTCATCAGCAAGGATGGTTTGTCTGGAGGATTGTTATAGAAGTACCGCCTGGTGGTGGATGCGTGTTGAATACAGACGAGATATAAATCTTACACGTGGAGCTGGGGACTATGTGCGTGTGTCAGTACGGACGCATGTCCCGATTCTTGTTTTGCGATGACACATGAACTGTTGAACCCACTGTCTTCAAATTTGGTGACAGCCTACACTGGAGGGCTAGCCAGACACCTGTCGATTCGTGTGAATTGACCTTATTTTCAAGGTCACCACGACACATTGATCATTTTTCAAACTCCTGCTAAAGCGATATGTCATGCACTTTTGTATTCTGTTACGAGTGTGTATTTTCTGTATAGTTTGTTATTAATTCAGTAATAATTATTATTGGGTCACACGGTTTAGTGTTTTGAATAATAAATATGGTGGGACGCATTTCGTGTGATAGATGATCCGCATTTTTAGGATTCAGGATTCTGAACCGTAACAAAATATTGTCTTAAAATTTGGTGGAAGCCTACATTTGGTTCATTACCTAAAAAGCAGTCATTTTGGGTGACCTTGACTTTATCTTCAAGTTCGCGATGATATTTTGACCACTTTTCAAACTTATGTAAACGTAATTTCTCATGAAATGATGTACCCAAATTTAACCTCCGAGCTTGCGTATATATTGCATTTCTTACAAGTTTGATGTCAGGAATTAACAACACGGGTATCCGAGTAACGTAGGCTATTGGGGGAGGGGTACCTGGGGTACCAGGGTACCTGGGAAGAAGATGTCAACCCGTCCCAGCCCTATTACACGCTGATACTGACAGTGGATCTGTGCAATCAGTTCTAGTTCTGAGAGGATTCTGAGAAGTGATCTATGTGACGAAGCATAAGAAAAACTAGTAAATACGTTATATTTCGTTCTTTTTTAGCGGCGGGGGCATTGACATCTTAGTAGCAGACACTTCCTTTGTGTTGTGTTCAACGTCGCACTCAGCAATATGTTATCTATATGACGGCGGTCTGCAAATAATGGAACCTTGTCCAGATCAACAGCGTGAACACCGATCTACGCATCTGGGACACGATGACTTGTATCAACGAAGCCAGCCGGTCTGACCATTCCTTCCTGTTAGTCGCCTTTTGAGACAAGCATGCGTTGCTGAAAACCAATTCTAACCCCGTTTTTTCACAGACTCGGCAACAAATATACATACTGGTCACAGTTCAAGGACACAGAAAAGGATTGTCGATCAGGATCGGTGGAACAAGACTGGTACGTGTGGATTTGAACGAAAGTCATTGAAATTGCGTTAAATGTTATCTCTCAAACATCTGCTGAATTGAGACGAAGAAGATATAAAAGATATACGTCCCAAGTCTCCGGTGGAATATACCGTTTTGACATTTATTTTTTTAATAATACAATAAGTGATAAAAATAAGAATGTTATATGTCAAATTTCACACTTTTCATATTTGGCATCGTTCAGCCTAATATTGCTGGTCTTCATCCATGTCAGTATGTTCCATGTATAGTGGCCAATAGGAAAGTAGTGATCGGCACGGCTATTTAGAATGAATCACGTTTCTTGAGTTTTTTTCAACATTTCATTGTCATGACTCTTTTGTAGAATGGTGAGATTACCGTACATGTTCCATGTACATATCTGTGTAAGTACAGTAACAGAGCATGTCCATATAGGACATACGACAACCTCAGCGCATTCACATGAGCAGTAAACATAATCCACTTGTCACACCCGCTCGTCACACTTCACCATGCCGACACGGAAGACACGGAATAACATGGACTATTGAAGACTTCTACCCAGAATTGGTCATGGGGAAGAAACCCTAAAATACCTGTGAGTGAGTGAGATTATTTTACACCGCATTTCAGTTATATGGTGGCTGTATGTAAATAACCAGACAATCCGGTGATCAACAGCATGAGCATCGATCTGCGCAATTGTGAATCGATGGCATAAATCAACCTCCCGTTAGTCTCCTCTTAAGATAAGACTGGGTTGCTGAAGGTCAATATTCTAACCAGCACAGGTCTTACGGTACCTTTACTGAAACACCAACATATGCTTATACACCAGGCCCAGAGAACTACCAGTATTGACATCAGGCCGAATCAGATTCAAAACATAAAACAGCAATGGATGTCATTCATGGACCGTCGGAACTCACGAATACACGAGGCGATGACCTCCACCGGCAGTCTGTAGATGGTTCAGTGGTTTCTCAACATTTCTGAAAGACACCAGGAAATGAATGTATCGAGACCATGACTTCCATACGTATCTGACCCTTGTGGCAATCAGTCCTGTCAGTACAGATCTTGCTCCACCAGGTTAATAAAGCTGTAGCATCTGGTAGTTTGCACAAGTAGATTACACGAAACAATCTGCGACCTCCTGGCAGGGCAAACTGAATTATATATCCCAAGCTAATGTTTAACGTGTAACACTGAAACGTGTATGATGTGTTAAAAACAGGTGAGTGGAAGGCCCCTTTGAATGGTACTTTAGTTACATGCAGGATGATGCATTCTTCAGCCATGTGAAATTCCGGTGCATCTGTTGTACAGTGGAATTGGGAGGTTACAATGTTCGAGTCACCGCAGTCGCAGAGATTGCTAGGTTATTAAAGAGTAGATCACGGTCATTAGCTTAGAAGATGATAACACTTAATGGCGAACCCGTGAAGAGGTATTGATGTATCATCGGTGCTGAGGTAATCTTTCATTTTTGCGAGAAGTCTTATTTGAGTATGGTGCAGTGATATTCCTAGAAGGCAGATCTAGTGGGCATTTTTGGCGATGATGTCAGGTGTTGGGTGAAAGGGGGGTTGGCGCTTTTAGTTGATGTTTACTGTTGAGGATACCTTGGTTCTTGTTGGAGCGATGGTTTCATGGACGTCATTGAAAAGGACATGAAGTAGACCACTGGCAAGAATTTAATGAAAAAATCAAATAAGAGTCATATGTATTATATAGTGCAAAACAGTAGGTAGACTGAAGACATTATGACGATGACATTCATGTATGTACTAAAATGCAACACGCATGCAACACGATGGTGGTAATCAGTAACAGAAATTGTTAATTTTAAATTAATAATAGATAATTGTATTTCCGAGCTAGACGATCATGCTTTGTAGTAATCATTGTTTCACAAGTTTGCTCGCCTTTCAGGTACTACTGTGGGATAACTGGCCTATATCCAACACGGCGTGAAATATGCCGCTTCGTTTTAGATTTAATATAAGTAATCAAGATCTTATTTCGTTTGGAGAAACAACAGTACAGGAATGAATATACCGCTTGGATTTCACTTGTGTTAAACGGGAATAGATTTTAAAGCACGTATATCTTGGGTCTTCATTGTGCCTGAGCGTACGAATTCCAGTAAAATATGGAAATCGATTTCGGGCGACTGTGCGTTAAATTTCTAATTAGGTATCTTTGTGCAAAGTTTACAAGTACCTTCAGATTTCTGATAAGATTCTGAGTAGATTGTGTAACTGATTATCAACGAAGGGTTGGCAGATAAGACTGCTTTTACTGTAGTTCAAATTATTTTTTCTTGTTTAGAAAACTAAGAGGTTTAACTGAACTGTAGTACAAGTGTGTCGGTGGGAACAGGTATGAGTTTAAACATTCCCTTTGTTATTAATTTGTTAGTGGCCTCATTGCCTCAACAAGATAGAAAAAAGTCACTGAATATCTTCACTCACCGACGTGGTCTAGCGAATAGCACAGCATAATGTGTGTGCTGTGATCCCCGACCCGTGAAGGTCCGGACTAGAATAGGTCTTCGGATCAGGTGGTCAGGCTTGCTGACTTAATTGACACGTAGTCGGTTCCCAGTTGCGATGCTCATGCTGTTGATCACTGGATTGTCTGGTTAATATTCGATTATTTCCAGACTGCCGCCATACAGGTGGAATATTGCTGACTGCGGCTAAACTAAACTCTCACTCGCTGTCATTCCCGAGATCATCACGCAAAAGACCTTGGGGGTGGGCACGTTTTTTCCCCGCTTTTAGCAGTGTAATTGGAGCGAATACCTTTTACCCACGTGGGTAATAGAACGTTTACATTCGTCGGTATCAGGGCGATGGACACCAGAAATGGGCTTCACTTATGGACAGAACAAAGTGAAGGTCCTGATGAAAGAGATGGATGCAATGCTGGGGGATAAAATACGTATTCCAACAGTGTCTGGGAACGCTTTGGCCAATGAACTACCTTACAATAACGTACAGGTTCAGAGTGCACCCTTCTCCATGAAATGAAACGAAACGATACTTTTTCTGGCTTGAATTGCCAAGAAGTCCTGCATCGCGAACCAAATGCATCATCTTTGTTCTTAGGATGGTAATTAAAAAGTGAAAGTCACGTTCAAAAATTAACCAACTGATAAGTTACAATGGTAACGAACTGTGTTAATGAAGTAGAGCAATGCTTTGTGTAAAACGTACATACTCCTTGAACTGAACCGATATCTTAATGGCGTAATCTGGTTATGGTGGCGTTGAGATGCTCGCGAATAACAAAATATAACACGAATAAAAAAAAACATGCACATTCTATTGTGTAAGAACGTCGATGGAGTAGTCATATTGCTTAATTAGAATTATGCTTGCATCTGTAATAGTTGCAACTCGATCAATTTGCTCTCTGATGAAGAATTAAAGCTGTCTTCCCAGTGAGCTTACTGGCACAGTCTCATACATTTTCAACTATATGCCTATTTTATATATATTGGGGCATATGCACCCACTTTAGCTTTATTGATGCAATAAAAGTCTTATCATCCCTTACGACTTGCCTGATATCGATGATTGAAACTACGTGTCGAAGAGCTTCCATAAAAAAATTGCTATATATGGACTACATGTATAAACAATTGCTACGTACATCGTACACGGTGTTGCCGGTGTTTGCCAAACTGGTTTCTGTCACATGGTGTGGGTAGGACCTTCGAAATGTGCGTGCAAAGGGGCATAACTCTATCGGGTTCGCTTGAAATAATGTTCGGTCAGAAGGGGACGCGAGAGTCGATCATGCAACATTGCACTAGTTCATGCAAACCTGAAAAGTGGAGAACTTTAGTTGTAAAGTGAAGTGCCATCCATATGGACACCTTCACTGGGCTTGTTGGAATGTAAAGTATTCTGTAATTAAAGTAGTAATTTGTTATTTATTTTTGGGGAAGTGTGGTGTGCCTCTAAGCCTGAACATTTTGTTATAATGTGAAGTGTGCGTACAAAGCACTCATTTTCCATCATGCCAAACATTCATAACATAACATACTGCCATATGTAACAAAGTAAGAGACAACAACCAGAAATACATTGATGTAGACGCTTCTGTATTTGAAACTCCGACGTATAGTCACCTGGGAGAGAGAGAGAGAGAGAGAGAGAGAGAGAGATAGGTTGAGAGAGAGACTGAGAGAGAGAGATTGAGAGAGAGATTGAGAGAGAGATTGAGAGAGAGAGAGAGAGACTGGGTATTAGCGAAGGTGTGTTGTGAACTCCTTCTCTCAGAATTAATGAGTCCTAACTTTTATACACTAGCCATGCTCGGCCAGTGTTTTTCTGCACTGCCCAGTCACCATTATCCAGGGAATTTCTACACTATTTGCTTAGACCCCTGGTCACTCTTACTTCACTGGCTAGAGTCCACTGTACTGGGCAATTGTCCACTCATGTGGAGTCACAGGGAGTTACCCTACACTGACCATTTGGTCATTGTTCTGAGCTTCATCAACCCCGATTCTCCGGGTTAGACATAGCTTCTCCTCGCTCCCTAACAGAATGCATACATTGTCCATGGACGTATTAAACCTTCCGTTAAAATAGATTTGTTAACACAGTGGTCATGGCCCACTGTGTCCACTTTGTTACAATTCAGCAAGGATAATTTCATCAAGGGATTTTTCTCAGGACGGCAGCAGCACTGGATTCATGTGCGTTCAGATGTACAACAACAACGTGGTCATTGGCTTGGATGACGTGAGTTGGGCAATTGCAGTGAAACTTTTCCTTTTTCTGCTCAGGCCCGGTCACTTCTCATTGGAAATCGACCAAACAACTCAAACGGCACGATAGCATGGTTTCAACCTGCCTTGCCACGCGTGTTTGGAACACAGAGGTCATCCATGTTCGATCAAAAGTGTTCAAACATCATGAAAAATGATGATCATAAAGTGCTGGGAAAAGGCCATATACAATCCTAGACGTATCCAGGAGAACAAACCTGGCCGTGTTTTTTTTTCTTTTGATAAACCATCATCACCATCATCATCACAATCGATGTCGTCATTAACTTGATTTTCACATTTGTAAATTGCCCTTAATCTTCAACGATGCTTTATATTGACATACAATCTTCAGTGTGTTACTGAAAACATTTAGATTAGTTTCTCTTTGAGTTAGCGTTACACAGCCAGTCAAAGTCTGAATTACAACAGGCAAATATACAATGATTACAAAGTTGTTTTGTGATTATATTTGTAACTTGCCGATTCAACTACTGATGCAAGCTCACAACAGTAGACATTGTACAACCTTCAGTTGTCGATGAATATTTATAATCAATTTTCAACATGGAAGACAAGCAAAACAGCCCAGTACGTCGCCTCGTCTCTCATACACAGACAATAATAATGTTTGATATTGATAACTGTTATTTTTCAGCATGTTCTGCATTTTATAAGCATATCCCTGGGACCTACACTTTCCATTTTAAGAGAGACATTACAGAGACTAAAGACCTAAAGTAACAAGTGACCTTCAAACATTAGAACGTTCTCATCTTGTCCTCATGACACCTGCTTATAGTGACATGCAGACTGGAACGGAGCACTGTGGGACATTGAGTGAGTTAAAGCTTGAAATCACATCGGCAATATTTCAACCATATCGTGACCATGAAAGTTGTAAATTTGTAAATATGAAAGACATACCAACAAACCCATATACCTAGCCGTCTCCAAATGACAGTAAAATCACAGATTTAATACTTAAAACTAGCATCTAACCAACCAGCATCCAACAAACCCATATACCTAGCCGTCTCCAAATGACAGTAAAATCACAGATTTATACTTGAAAGTAGCATCTAACCAACTAGCATCCAACAAACCCATATACCTACCCGTCTCCAAATGAAAGTAGAATCACAGATTTATACTTAAAACCAGCATAAAACCAATAAACCACTATTTCTATAACTGTACCCTATAAATGTGGGCCGAAATGATCGCCAACAACTGAAGGTGGATGACCACAGTTGAGACAATGGAGATTTATGAAAATTTTGTTATTTGCATGGACTCTAGATGGATTTACACCATCAATTACATTAAAATGTCAACAAATATAGCCATGAATTAAATGAACACATATCCTAGAATTAAAATCAAGATACGGATATATATACAGTTGAATCTGTCAAAACCGACATCTGTCTAATCCGGCAAGTTATCAACACCAACATAAAATGTCAGTCCCATCCGTGTCTTGTACATTTACCACCAGCTCTACAATCCGGAACCGGATTATTTCTTCAGTTCCAATGAGTGCCGGTATAGACAGCTTCCACTGAATGCTGCCGTTAGCATCATTTTGTGCGATTGTCTCGTTAGGTTGAAGATTGATCTTGTTAACCTTTCACTTACCAAAAGCCAAAACAATTCTAAATGTTTATATTCTTCACTGGACGTGCTTTTTTGCAAGTTGCCGCTTCCAGTGTGTATCTTTTTGGGGTGTAGAGCAATTGCAGTGTTACGGTTGTTAAATTTGCATGGTTACCACCAATTTGCATGGTTACCACCGTTTAGATAGACGAAACACATTTATCACATTACGTCCAGCTGTTAGAGTCATCCACATAATCTTAGCTTATTCCGGATGGAAACAACATTTCTGTATCCTAGAATGTTACCATCAGAGTCTTTATGCTATGTGGATGAGTGAGTGAGTGAGATTGGGCGCGTACATATAATAGTTTTTCTTTCATATGTTTATATGTGCTCATAGAAACGAATACGGGAACACATG
This sequence comes from Haliotis asinina, assembly GCF_037392515.1. NCBI lineage: Eukaryota > Metazoa > Mollusca > Gastropoda > Lepetellida > Haliotidae > Haliotis > Haliotis asinina. Next base: position 6,817,219 of record NC_090290.1, on the reverse strand, counting down.
AAAGTACAAGTATTCCTTTATTTTTTCGAGAATTTCACTCATAGTGCAAGACATACCTCGTGAAGAAACCTGGAAAATAAAGGATACTTGTATTGTCATGTATTTTCCCTTATTTGTTTCTATGAACATATGTTTTATGTTTTTGCTTAAGTTCGGAGGAAAAAGCAATGGTGTTCACAGACGTTTCACTACAACTTTCCGAGTTCGACTTTACGAATGTTCCATGTTTTGAGTCATATTGTACCAGTTTACCTAATACATATTACGTGAACAAACGAGAACAGACTGTGAAATAATCATCAAGGACTACGTCATGAAAAGATTGAGATATGAACTACAAACCTACACATATAAACTGGATAATTAAAGTCAACGCCCAACTAATAATATTCTAGATGTAAATCTACCAAAAACAGATTATCTTCAGCAATAGAACAAAAGTTTACCGGCCAGCTCTTTTGTATGGTTCACCTTTATCGTGGATACTCATTTTTACAAACTGCTCCCACGTTACCAGCAGTTAAAAAGATAGTGTTACCTTGACACAAAGACACCTATTACAAAATTTAACGCACAGTAGCCCAAAATCGATTTCCATTGTTTTTACTTAAATTCGCTGACGCAAGCAAAATTAAGACCAGGATATATGTGCTTTGAAAAATCTATTCATGCTTAAAAGGAGTCAAATCTAATTTGTTTTATTCATGTTGTGTTTTTTCACTGTTCGAAAGAAGACAGTAATTACATAAGTCTAACAGGAAGTGGCATATTATTTATTATGATCGATCAGGGCATTTTTTGTCCATCAGTAACTATACTCATGACTACAAACAGTTACTTCCGCGTTTGGGCGCTTACGTCTAATGTGGGATCGGGAGATATTGGTCTGGTGTACGTTCCTATAAACTGAACCCCTTTTTATCCGGGAAGGCACCTGTCGACTGCAGTCAGTTGAGTTAGAAAGTGTTTTATTGCTGATCTGAGGTGCATTTTGATTTGAACGCCATACACATCCAATTCAAGTCCCTGTTTTGATTTTAGTTAAATAATGTTCGTGTGGATTGTCAGGTGAATAATTGACTTGCATGTTTGTGTATTAGTGACAGGTAGTAGGGGATACGCTCACCATTGAAGCGAGCACCAGGTACTGTAAGCATTGGATAGTGATTCTTAAAAGTATCCTGATGCTACAATCGCAATGGCTCAGACATCTCTGGTTTTGGCTCACATTTCTCATGGCTATGAAAAGGATGTGATCACTATTCCTTGTTATTAAGTTAGTGTTTTCAACAATATTTCATCAATATCACGGTGGATGACACCAGGGCCCACTTGCACAAAGCGATCTTAGCACTACAATGATTGTAACTCCCATTCTCCAGTATAGGCTTAAGATAGTTGTAGCACGAAGATCGCTTTGTGCAAGTGGGCCCAGGAATGGGCTTCACAAATTGTACTCGTTTGGGGAATCGAACCCGCGACATCGGCGTAACGAGTCATAGCTTTTAACACTGGGATACCCATCGCTCTCTTGTATATATAAACCAACAGATAATGGAAAATACCTTCCCGACAACGATGAACCCCTTGATATCAAACTCTTCACTGACACCCTCCTCAGCCTCATCGAATCCTGGGCAGGTGAAATTAAAGTGTAACGCAAATGATTAATTCTCACTGATAGTGATACCTATAAGATACGTCTCACTGTCAGATGATAATTGAAAAGTAATTGATTTTAATGTCAATTCTTAAAAAAACAGCCAATGAGATATTTTCAATCTGTTTCAATAATTGCAGTTTATGTTCTGTATGCAATGAATGATGACTAATTATACCTGTAACAAAACTAATATTTCACGCAGAAGATGATCGGCACTAATCCTTCTGGAGGAGGTTTGACATTTAGCAACCAACACTAAAACACTCAATATATTTACAACAGCATTATTTGGCAATCCAATACAACAGAGAGTCCCAAAAGTCCAGACAGAGCTGGAAACGCATCCATCAACACTGGTTACATAGGTCGGTGTTCACTAATGTGACATTTGCGAACGTTTAAAAACAGATTTGTCCAGTCTCGCAAATTTCGTTGTCTAGCTGCGTTAGAGTGTTACAAAATAACAGCGTATCAGGGCTCGGACTCTACATACAAAAAAATTAATTAAGTTCTGATAATCTGAATATCAATCTAACAGGTCAGCGTCAAATAAAACGACGACGAACTGTGAGTGTCCCCTTTAAGCATTATTACGGTTTTATCAGGGAGTTTTGTCACCGTTTTCTTCACGAATGTCTTTTCGAGAAAATGATTATCTTATTATGATTAAATAACGTCTCTCGGCGGTTTTGAAAGGCTTTTCGAGGCTCTTACCAAAAAATGCATGGAATGTGCATACAATTTTTGAAAACAAAACACAATAAAAGAATTTTAGATTTTTTTCTATATACCTTTGAACCTAAATGTAATTATTTAATGCAGGTGAAATCCACTTTTATATTTACAATCCCGCATTTTGTCCTAACTGGATTATTTCTTCAGTGTCGATGAGTGCCGGTTTAGACAGCTTCCACTGTACATGTAAACGTGCACTTTTACTTATTATACATATGACTTGTGTATGACCGTTTCAAACATCCATAATTGAATGAATAGTAATTTTGAAAACATAAAACTAAATTCTGATATTAACATGCACATCATACTTCATGTTTAACAATAGCCATATGTCTCCCAAATATACTGCATATCATTAAAGGAAGTCATCGGCCAAAGCCAAAATATGCAAGACCTGCAGTAATACGAGGCTCCGAAAGCTACGGTAGAATTCGTATCGGTACACGGCAAAGATGTTATAACTTCCAATTTGAGCAAATGCCTAATTCAAATATTTCAGGATAAACACAGCAATATTACCAAAACGTTTATTAAAGCAACGTCAGTGTCATTTATGTGAAAATAGTAACATCATTCAATACCTGTGATGCGTTTATTTGGAGTGAGTGGGGTTTGCGCCGATTTTATCAATATTCCAGCAATATTAAGGCGGGCGTTACCAGAAATGGGCTTCATACATTGCACCTATGTGAGGAATGGAACCTTGGTTCTTGGCGTGACGAGCAAACACTTTAACCACTAGACTGCCCCACCGCCACTTGTAAATGGGACATACAAGGACATAATATAGATTAACGGTGCTAAACTGTATTGAATCAAATTCGGTAAGAAAGAATAACGGCTTGATACTGATAAGCGACACTGGAAAATAACAGTTTAACCAATGGTCAAAACCCTCGCCCAGCATGCACAAATGTTGCACACATATGTGTTGCACGTATTCCTCTTTTACCAAGACACGTTCCTGAATCAACCATGAGTGAGTGAGTGAGTTAGTACCCAACCATCAGTGCGCATTGGGGTGGCGTTGTGGTTACAGTTCACAACAACGAAGGTCCAGGTTCGATTACGCACCATTTGTAGTCATTGCTGGGACACAAGTGGACAAGGGGAAGAAAAGTGGACAAAATCTGCTACGTCATTTCATCCTTCACACACAATGTGCATTGCAAATACACAATAAACATCTTTTCCAAGAATATCGACTCTATTCCATTTTTTTTAAATTATTGAGAATCAGATTGAATCTTAGAGCAACCATTTCTGTGAACGTAATTACACATTGGCAAAGAAACGCCCGCCAATATAAAACTCCGACGAAAAGGAAAATGACCTGATTTCCCTTTCTCATTTCTGCATCACGGATCGTGGCGGAAGCGTGTGGATTGATTCAGTTATTTTCCTATATTTCTATTCACCGCAACACCCTGCATGCATTTATGAATAAATATTGGAGATGAAAGCACCCCCGAAGGAACAATATACCGAAAATGTTTCTCTGAAGTACTTCTAAAAACGTTCTTTAAGATTAAATTCCACATGCTCCTTTAAAGCTTTGGCAGGTGTCAGCCATATCCGACAGAGAGACTGTTAATTCCGGTAGCGGTTACCAAGTGGTCAATCGAAAGGGCAATAATCATTATTTGGACCCCTGGTTCTTGAGCAGGGGGCATGCCATTTGTCTGGCCAGTAAGCCCTTTAAGTAAGTCAGGAGGGAGGCCCGAGATACAGTACACATGTTCAGACAGCGCCACGATAGACAGGCAGGAGGAAGGGTCTGTCACATGCACTGTTTCTTGTGGTCAGTAATTCAGCTGCGCCTCGTCCCGTGAGAGAAGCTGAGAATGGATCTTGTATTGTGGATCGCAGTTTTGTCGTTGGCACTGATTTGCGAACAACAGTTTAGCGAAGCACGTTAGTCTGACGCTTCTGAAATATCTGACCGAATAAATGTTTTGATAATGAACCTATCATATTGCATAAAAAACTAAACATTTTGATAATTACCAGATTGTAAATTCATGGACATAATAAGGAATGCTTTGAGTCGTAAATTCATGTGTGACTGCGGGAATGATGCATTTGGTCAAACAACATTATTCAAAATAAATAAGAAAAGCTTGAACTCAAAGAACCTACACAAGGTAATCCAGTGACTGACATAGGAAGCAAATCAGCTGTCATAAGTTTGTTTATTCGGACTGATGTTTCACTGTGTCGTAGCTTTATGACACGTTACGAAGTGAATGGACAATGCCAAAGAAAAGGCATCATCAACCCGATCATCGTCGTCATCGTCCTTTCGTCATCGTCCTCATCACATAATCATGAAGTCGTAGCAGAGTCGTCGTCCTCATTATCATCCTGGATATACAGTTACTATTTTTATTGCTTGACAGAATGACGGCCTCAGTAGTGATAGCTCGATCACCTTTTCGTCAACTGAAATTCAGAATGATTCCTTTGCTCGTGTTAATACCAAAGCGTGATAGAATATGAATCCGTGCGTTCCTAAAACGCATATCCACGGCCCATGGTACCTTGTGCATGCGCACAAGTGATGGGAGGTCCAGGGCCATAGCCCCCTGTGACTTGTGTGTATGGGCGGGCATGCCCCCGAACTCGGCCAAAATTCCACACGCAATATTCCGAGGGTTATGCGTTTTATGAAAGCAAAGCTTTCTTTCCTAACGCGAACACTGCTAGCATAAAACGCATAAGGCATAAATATGGATTAAGCTCACTCTCAACTTTACATCATAGACGCTGTTTTGAAACATGGGAGAATATATCGAATATTTATTCACATTGTTCAGCATTTTGAAAAAATAGAATCATTGACGGAGTACTTGCTGTTGTTATTTTTGTCAAGGTAAACACATACAAAGCGATAAATATATATGTTCAGATTGAGCATGATGCCAATTCAACTTCACTGTTTCGCCCAGCAGAAAAATTGTTCATTCCTCAATGTTTTGTAATGACGTTGCTTATACATGTCGATGATAATAACATGCCGTTATTGAAAACATGTAACAATATCGTGCTTGTGATGTCAAGATCATACCAATGATACAACAAAAAACAAGGGGTCTATTATTTTTTAATCAACATAAACATTGTGAGGGAACTGAAACATGTTCTGTGGCGATCTAGCGTTTATTCAATAAACATTGATCAAACCTCTTCCTGGTTTGCTCCAGGCACTAAAATTTAGCGAGGAGCGTTTGAAGACACAGTGTTAAGTAACTTTTTTGAGTGGTATTTTAGAAGTTTGGAAGTACAATGTAAACCAAACTTTATGGATAAAAACAACGAATAAAAGAAGTTGTTTTCCACAAAGCTTGTTCTATATTGTGGCCACAATGAACGATGTAATCCGGTGAAGCTTAGTCTTATCAAAAACATTAACACATACATATTTCCGCTCTACGCACAGTGTCAGCTTATCAGACGACTGGGATCAAACAGTTGGCCAGTTATTGCACAGATGATTGATGCAAACACATTTGCCTTGTCTGAAACATTTTAATGGTTTGTTGACGACATTTTAGCTATTTGTGTGCAACACTGTTAATAATTATTGATGAAACAGAAGGAATGACACATGTCTGTATAGGGCACTGATTGTTAACGTAGGAATAGGAAGGCAGACAAAAGGTTTCAGGAGCGTTTATTCCAGCACTGTGAAGTTTCTGTGTTGTAAATTTTCAATCCGGATCGCTGAACCGTGAATCCTTAAACATCTACATTTTACCATTATTGGTTACATGAAGGGAATAAGCATTACCTTAAACGATGAACCCTCGCGAATTCTAAATCCTTACATTTGCCGGTGATTACCAATCAGTGTGAGTTAAGATATATAGTGACAACGGCAATATGTGAGTGATATCTTGACTTAAAAAGAAAAAAGTTTTGGTTAATGGAATTACAAAACAACCACATATCGACGAAGGGCAGTAAAATACCTAGATTATCTCAAATATATAGACGTAAAACCAGTAATTAATCAAAGCCAGTGAAGCTACAGAGGACAACACAAGGCATATAGCTAGAACATTCCTGAGTGGGACATAAAACCAGTAATTAAATCTAAACCAGTTTAACTACAGAGGACACCACAAGGCATATAGCTAGAAGATTGCTGCGAGGGACATAAAACCAGTAATTAAATCTAAACCAGTTTAACTACAGGGGACAACACAAGGCGTATAGCTAGAACATTGCTGAGTGGGACATAAAACCAGTAATTAAATCTAAACCAGTTTAACTACAGAGGACAACACAAGGCATATAGCTAGGACATTGCTGCGAGGGACATAAAACCAGTAACTAAATCTAAACCAGTTTAACTACAGAGGACAACACAAGGCATATAGCCAGGACATTGCTGCAAGGGACATAAAACCAGTAATTAAATATAAACCAGTTTAACTACAGGGGACAACACAAGGCATATAGCTAGGACATTGCTGCAAGGGGCATACAACCAGTAATTAAATCTAAACCAGTTTAACTACAGAGGACAACACAAGGCATATAGCTAGGACATTGCTGCAAGGGACATAAAACCAGTAATTAAATCTAAACCAGTTTAACTACAGAGGACAACACAAGGCATATCGCTAGAACATTCCTGAATGGGACATACAACCTGTAATTAAATCTAAACCAGTTTAACTACAGAGGACAACACAAGGCATATAGCCAGGACATTGCTGCAAGGGACATAAAACCAGTAATTAAGTCTAAACCAGTTTAACTACAAAGGACAACACAAGGCATATCGCTAGGACATTGCTGCAAGGGACATACAACCAGTAATTAAATCTAAACCAGTTTAACTACAGAGGACAACACAAGGCATATAGCTAGGACATTGCTGCGAGGGACATAAAACCAGTAATTAAATCTAAACCAGTTTAACTACAGAGGACAACACAAGGCACATAGCTAGAACATTGCTGCGAGGGACATAAAACCAGTAATTAAATCTAAACCAGTTTAACTACAAAGGACAACACAAAGCATATAGCTAGAACATTGCTGCGAGGGACATAAAACCAGTAATTAAATCTAAACCAGTTTAACTACAAAGGACAACACAAGGCATATAGCTAGAACATTGCTGCGAGGGACATAAAACCAGTAATTAAATCTAAACCAGTTTAACTACAGAGGACAACACAAGGCATATAGCTAGAACATTGCTGAGTGGACGTAAAACTAAACTCATTCACTCACTCAGAATCGAGGGGTGAGTGAGTTAAGATTTAGAGTCACATCGGCAATGTTTCAGCTATATCATTACTAAAACAAATCTTGTCAACGAAGGACAATAAAGATGATGACAAAATGATTTAAAACTGGCCAGCATATTTCTGTTAAAAGAAGGAACTATTTCTGGATATTGCAATGAAAAAGGGATTACTTATCGTCAACAACTGAAATTAGATCACCATCAAAATTAAGGAATAAATGCTAAAATTCTAACTAGTTACGTCTTTTTTGTGTCAGATATGGAAACGTCGATATTAGAGCACTTTATAATTTGGTTGACTGCACTTGACAATTTACTGTCCAGATTAAAAGGTTTCATTGTATATGTACACACCAGGCAAACCTGTCCCGACCATGGCTTACCTGTAAGCCGATTATTAAACGGAGAATGAACTCACTCAACATGGTCACAGTTCGTATTAATCAGTGTTTGCATTCACGAAAACCGACAGGTTTGTTTCAGGAAGATAGCTGTGATCTTTCGCAATTAATAATGTGGAATAATACGCTTAGATCCAACAGAGCGTGAAATATGCCACATCGCCTAAGACTTTTATGATTAATGACTTCTTACTGAAAAACAGGGACAGAACTTGATTTGGCTCTTTTTAAGCGGGAATACATTTTTCAAAGGACATATATCTTGGACTTAATAATGCTTGAGCCGGATGGGAACCGATTCCAGGCGACTGTGCGTTAAATTTCTAATTATGTATCGCTTTGTAAAGTTTACAAGTTCCTCAAGGCGGCTGATAAGCAGATTGTAAAACTGATAATCCACGAAGGAAAATGACACATAAAAATGGTTCGCAGGTACTGCTGTTCTGTTGTTCAAGCTAGTCAAAACAATTGGGTTTTACATCTCGATTGTTATGTAAAATATTTCAAGGTTAATTGTCTTGTGGTTACCTGAGGTTTGGAAATTACGGAGTGTAATTATCCAATAGTATAAACGAAAGTCCAGTATATGATAGAGGCGTCTAAATAGAAACAGATACATAATCATTCAAAATACAGTTTATTACATTTTATAACTGTTTCTTTCTGGATCGAATTTCACCGACTGGTCACAAACTTACTCACTCGTCACTTAGCCTAATGAATAGAACCAGTGTGTGAAACTCCTAAAATGGCCAGGAAATCCACAGGGCTGATAGCTGAAAATGTTTCCGGCTCTGTTAACATGTAACCAGCCCTGTATTAAATATAGGAATTTGAGATATGTTTATAAAGTAATTAATGAATTACCTGTAGTGAGGTAAACTTAAGCATGTGCAAAAGCAAATGTAATAAAATGGTAATGTAATGGTCACTGTTGATTTAACAAGTAGCATTTCCATCTGAATCAGAAAAGGAGAAAAGAACATTATTCATAGGCTGAAATCATTCTCTAGGCCAGTCACACTTAGTTTTAGATAAATGGGTAGGCTGATCTGTGGAAGTTAAAGTTTGATCGATCATGAACTACATTGTATACAGGCATCATCTGTAAACTATTTTCGAAATATTATTTTATAGTCAATGACATGGTCAAATGTATACCTTTGAAAAATCTATTGGCACGCAGGGCCGACTATAAAATTAGGTTGTAAGCCCGCCATGAAACTTACAAGCAGCGGACCGCCGGGCAGACGCTATTTCATGCACCGATGGTACGTCTTCCTGGAGAGGAAAAGGTATGTGGCTCGATCACCAGCAAACAAAAACATCCGTTATTACATGCCTGATGTGCAGGGATTAAACTGAGAGGGGTGCCTGGGTTGAGTGAATCGCACTTTTGTACGACTGGGGACACAATGCGAAACTGTTTCATGTACCTATGTAGAGAATCGAACCTTTATTCTCACCGCTTTAACCACTCCACCACCCTACCTCCAGCATGGTAACACTATACAGCGACATGACTATGTAGTAACGACGTTTTACTACACCGTCATTAATCGTCCATCAACTGTGAATTGTACAGTACTGATATGCTCTTCTCACCAACAGACACCATCATGAACATCTCTGATCGTGATACGTTAGTTTTGCGAAATATGAAAGGATCAAGTCGTGTCATCACATCACTCAGTCAATCACTAAAATCCTTTTATGGCGATTTTAACTTGATATTAATGGTACCGGTATGATAATACAGGATCAATGAAGTCATCTTTCAATGAGAGAAGTATTGCCCGACCTTTGTTCAACCAAGTTCTCTATATCGAAGACAGGTTTTAAACTGTGAATTGTACAATACGAAAACAACACACTCCCAAGTAATCTCAGTATTAAATTCCGTTTGATTCCAAAGGCAAATTAGCTAGGGAAATTATAAGAATGGTCTACTAAAAACAGTGATGGCATCAGGTGTTTGCGAAAGGGGCGCGCATGACCTGTCCTTCCCACTGTCCCTGTTTTTTTATACATTTTTACTGTCGTAACATTTGCCTCCAGGGAATAAAGCATTTGAAGTTATTAGTTGTTGCTTGCTTGAATTTGTTTGTAGTGTTTTACAAATTCCTTTTGTCAGAATGACATCGTTGTCACAATGGAAAGAAACATTCTAAAATTTTCCTTAAAAATACAGAAGTGCTAATAGACAGAATTGCAAACCACACAAGTTGACGTCCAACAAGGAAAAACAGATATATTTATGAAGTAATGTACGACAAAGAGTAGCAAGGTGGTTCGGATAGTTTTGTTCTCAATAATCAGGGATTGTTTATTTAAGATATGTTTATTGGTTGCTTACTCGATATATGCACCTACGCACAGTCTGCCTATTGCTGATATAATGGTGAAAATGAAACTGCCCCGTCCATTGCACCCACGCACTGGGACAAATAAACTACGGTTTAGAAACAAATGTCTCCATGAAGATGAATGCCCCTGCTCAGCTAATGTCCGGCGGATGATAGATTCTGGAAAAAAAATAGTCAGTGAATTTTGCATTCACAAAGTACTGTTGTCCGGAACGTAATCACTATTAATGTCCCCTGCAAAGTTTAACCAAATTGACACTTGGAACAGATACATTACCAAGAACGTTTCTTAAATTTCCAGGATGAAGTCGCAGTGAAAGAGTTGCGGCAGTTGATGGTGTTTCACCACGTCCCACGTTCCAGTGTGTAACAGACAGGTGCTGCTTCAGACCCATGCATAAATCTAATCACGTCAGCTGAGGACTAGACACTTCTTAGAGGTGTTTTCACACTCAGATAACGGTTGTATGTTTTGTTAATCACAAGAGTCCTAGGGTCACCGTAACCAGATTGCACCATTTGAATATTGTTTTAATTCAACGATTGTGTGCATCTTAAATGAAACCCAGCAGAGTTCGATAACAAACCACACAGCTCATTAATGGAGAACAGGCAATGTAATTTATCAGTTATTAATTACTAAACAATAATTCAACTTTTGATTAGCTCTCCTTACTTTTACCTACGATGTATGGTAAAGGTAAAAATGTTTCAGCGAGTTCTGTGATGTTAAAAGTCGAATTGCCACATTTTAAAGCGTCACAGGAGGCGATAGATATTTGCATAATCATTTAAAAGAGCAAGACTAGCATTTCATGACTTCCTCTCAAGGTTTGGATTCTAGGATGGTCGATATACTGGAATAGCTCATTTGGTTAGCGGTACAAAGCAACTGTTTAGTTGGTCGGTTATAGGATATGCCAACAGACGCTGACAAAGAAATGGACGTTGGAATTAAGAAACCAAATGTGCTTTCAACGATTTACAAATTCATGCTCTGCTCTGCCGAATAAACCAGAAAACATGTAAGCTGAAGTTCCCGGCAAAAGTTTGTTATTTTCATTTTGTTTGACGTCGCACTCAGAAAACTTCCAGCCGCATGCCTGGGACCAGACAATCCAATGATCATCTCCTCTTACTGCAAGCACCGGTTCCTGAAGACCTATTCTAATCCTAGTCTTCTGGGACCTCAAAGAAAATGAGTGTATGCCAGAACCTGGGTCATAAAAATTATGAATCCTGAGGAAATGCTGGTATGCACAGCTTCAAGTACACAAAAATGATTTTCAACAAAGTACATGTACGGACAAAACGAAGTGAACTCCTGATAAAATAGAGAGATGACATGTATCGGATAAACACGAGAAAGACAATTCAAGGCCTTAAGCACTGAAGTGAGTGAGTGAGATGTGTTTTACGCCGCTTTCAGCAGCATTCCAGCTATACTGCAGCGTTCTGTAAATAATCGAATTTGGACCAGACAATCCAGTGATCAACAACATAAGCATCGATCTGCGCAATTGGGAGTCAGCTAACCTGACCTCCCTATTCCAGCGAGTTTCGATCCTAAGTCTAATCGGCAATACTTAAGTAACTAAAGCAAGTTATAATTTCACAATAATGAAAACCCTGTCAGCGACACCACTGAGGTACCCGCACAGTCCTCACACGTACGACAGTAGATACAGAGTACATATACTCGCCTCTCCATGAAACCAAACTTTACTCTTTCTGGCTCAAGTTGTCGATAACTCGTGGGGTTGAGAGGATACACCACACTGTTAATGTTGAGAACAAGCCATTGCTCAGTCTCCAGAATTCAAACCAAAATGTCAGTCTCTTTGCAATTGATTAACACGAACTTCAGTCTGTAAACTGAACATACGACATGTTCTCTTGAACAGTTGCCTATCAACACATAAACAGCTGTTGCCAAGTCGAAAGCAAACATGGGTACTTTCACGTTTTTTTCGTGTTTCCATACTGGTTGGTTTCGCTGTATTCATGTCCGGTTCATCTAACCTTGTATAAAATTGAAAAAATATGTTTTAACCTGTAACCAAGTGGATTTTTATGAAAAGGAATTGACTATCCTTGAAGTAGATGGCTTGTATCATGAAGCGCTATGACCTTAAGGAGAACTCTGTCTCTTCTTTAAAGTAGAAAGTAAAGTAAAGTAAATGTTGAATAATTAACGAACTGATACATTACATTGACCATTCTCCATTAGCGAGGTGTGCTGGGCTTCATGTAAGGTGGACACATTTGTTGTGTCTAAATGGTGTAATCTCATAACAGTGACGTTGAGGTTACCAATTAATATTTGGGTGTACCGAAATAGTGCGTTGGCGTATAACAGCTTGAAGCGCGATTAATTCACATGTAAAAGAGATAAAGGCTATCATCCATTTAAATACGTTCACAGTGCTCAAGCCTTAGAAGCTTTTAAATCTTCTTTGAATGTAATGTTCCAAGTACCAATGTACTGTCATGTCCTGACGAATTATTGATACTACAAAGACACAACTTTGACTATATTTATTCGACTCTGTCATCATTCCGGTATTAGGTGCACAAGGATATTCATGTTTGAAAAGGAAGTTGGCTTCAACATTCCATCTTTTGTGGGTTGCAATGTTAGAGGTTTCTGGTTATCCATCACAGGCTCTAAGTGGGCGTATGAAAGATGCAAGTCTCGATCTTAAACTTGTGACCATAAGTCTTTCTGGATCCTCTGTGTACTTTTGAAATTACTTCATTGGTGTGTTTTTTTTTTATTTCCTTCCTGTGTTTATTTTGACGTGTCTTGATTAAGTATAGTGGCCTGTCCAGATACAGAACCCTGAAACACAAGCTGAGTTAAACTCTCCAGCCACGTGAGTCTTCTACCAGGGAATTTACCCGCCACATTAGAGATTTGATTTATACCATAGGAAGCACCAAACCTAAACGTCGTGGACACTAAACTTAAATTCGTTGAAATTCCAAGTGACAAAGCATTGGAACAAGGCCATGTGAATGTATATGTATGCATATATGGACATCAGAATCTACGTGATCGGGAACTTCAGCTTATTATGCAATGTGAACCCGATGAAGTCGCTGTAAACAGTTGTCGGTGACTTTTGCACATGAACCCTCGGTTTAGTGCAGTGTCACTAAATAGATACTTGGCGGACTTAAGCATGAAACTTTCCTAAGTGCTTTGGAATATCAAGACAAAACATATTTTGGGGGGATGTCGACTTTTGGGGTCCAATATCCGAAACATTTAACATGGCGTCCCAGATGGGCGCCAGAAGTCAACGATATCCAATTCTAACGTAATGTGAACGTTCATTTACAATTTCGGGTCTGCCTTGTAGACTTACATATGTCATTCAAAGATGCCATAATACAAAGATGTCACACTTCAAGAGATTCTGCGTTATATTCGAATATGCCATTTGCACTGATGTGTAGATGTCCCATTGTAAACTGTTGTGTCATGTGTAAATGCATCATTGTAAACTGTGGTGTCATCAGTAACTGCATCATTGTAAACTCTTGTGTCATGTGTAACTGCATCACTGTAACCTGTTGTGTCATGTGTAACTGCATCACTGTAACCTGTTGTGTCATGTGTAAATGCATCATTGTAAACTGTTGTGTCATTTGTAAATGCGTCATTGTAAACCATCATGTGTCGTGTATAGATGGGTCATTGTAAATTGATGTGTCATATAGATGCGTCATTGTAAACTGATGGCATGTGTAGATGGGTCATTGAAAACTGATGCCATGTGTAGATGGGTCATTGAAAACTGATGTCATGTGTAGATGGGTCATTGAAAACTGGTGGCATGTGTAGATGGGTCATTGAAAACTGGTGGCATGTGTAGATGGGTCATTGAAAACTGATGTCATGTGTAGATGGGTCATTGTAAACTGATGGCATGTGTAGATGGGTCATTGTAAACTGATGGCATGTGTAGATGGGTCATTGTAAACTGATGGCATGTGTAGATGGGTCATTGTAAACTGATGTGTCATGGGTGAAGACGTAGTTTGAAATCGATCCTTTATGGGTTTATACGTCATAGTATGTCGATGTTCCACATGTGAAAGTTGAGTGTTCAAAAACAGACTGAAACATTCCTCTGCATGTGGAATACAGACTAGTAGTAGTCATCAGTATTAATTAATATGTTGTGAATATATATCATAAGCTGCTGTACCATCCATGTGGGATACCAGAATAGATACCCTAATCTAATACATGACGTTGCCATAGATGTCGTGTAAGGTTTCTAGTATTCTCAGTAGGTTTGTCTGGCACATCGCGAGTGATGCCTTATCTCGCGCCCTATATGCCACTGAACTTATCGCACAAATATCCGATGACAGTCATAACCAAACAAAAGATCACACAAGCTTGTCACCAAATTATAACATGATTGGACAATGTTTCATGTTTGCAGCATGGCAGATTTTCAAGGTATTATCAGCTCTATTTCGGTGGCGGGTTCAAGTCAAGGATTCTGACCTGAATCCAATGATGCCAGGGCAATGATGCCAGGAAGACTGTGGTGCCAATCAACACCTAAGGTGGTGTCATCACCAGCGGAAGGAACTATCACAACCACAATTTTGATAATTGAATATTCTTTCACAAAACTGATACTTTGCATTCTTAAAACTTTTGTTCTTTGTGTTTAAGCCTCAAACGTACTCATATACTTGAGAGGCATTCAAGACGTCGGTGGTATAGAGATGACAAGACCTTGTGGATGGCGACATTTCGGTATAGATTCTTACACCGTTTGTTTTCAAGCATCTGCAGAAACGTCGCCGTTGTTAAAATAAAGAAATTGATCATCCACAAAGTTTTGTACTCTCCACAAACTGATTTCTACTATCTGAAGTACAGGCACCAGGTCGACGTCAAGAATTTGTTTCTACTCAAATGAAATACAGACTGACACTGACATGATTATGCCTGAATATTGTCAATAACGTGAAACAGTATTCAGTCATGCACAGCTGACAATAGTGCCTTTTCGCTCTTGGTTTATTTATTACGACATGTATGTTCATGATGTTAATACAGAAGCAGATAAATGATGGAGGTTCGGCACAGATAACTTTGGTAATTCCACATTTACTGGCCAGTTGATCAAGTACCTCAGGCCGTTTTGCCATATAATTCCTTTCTCACGCATTGCTGACTTAGATGCAATCATCGCCGTTGGTTCTACATGGACAATACACGCGACAAACTCTTTCCAGTATTCTTGACTAAAGCTGAATCCATTGCAAGTATCCGAACATTAGCATGTATTTATGTCTTATTGTAAACCAGTTAAGATATCCCTTCTGGAAACATGTCCATGGCGGTGTATTGCCGTCACGTTGTAACGCACAACTGGTCATTGAAGAACACACTGTACATGGTACACACTGTACATGATACCTCGTACAGAGATAAATGCACACATGCACACATTCAAGGTCAACAGGTGCACACACGATAAACACATAATATATTAAGGAATTCTTTCTCTCGTCTTTTGATCTCCGATCTCGCGAGGGTTATTGGCATTTCTTCATCACTTGGCTACTTTAGGGGATGTATTCCAGCTTCAGCAGCAGCCGAAAGGCAAATGTAAATAGATCTGATGAGTGGTGAAAAAGAACCGCAGTTTCGTACAAACACGGGTGAAAGGAAAACCCGGTAAACATCCGAATCCGGATTACTAGAGTCTGCTAAACTGTTCCTGGTCAGAAAATATCACTCAGGCAGTAATGGCAGGATATAACGGCTCGTAACAAATTTGATCTTGTTTGGTTGAAAGGCAAAAAGTACAGCTCTAATTAACCCATTGCACGGATCTACCTTTAGGGTGATTGCTGATGGAGACATGGGTGGAACAGAAACTCCTTAACGTTTTCGCTAACACTTGATGTCATAACTGATTTCCAGTGACACAGTTACATATCACATGGACAGATATATCTGGTGACGCCTCTGTCGGCAGGTGAGTGAGAAGAATATGTTACCGATTGTTGAAGGTTTAACATGCGCCACACACTCTTTAAAAAAGTGTGTGTGGGGGTGGGGGGGTGTTGGTGTTGTGGGCTTAATTTTATTTTTTACGATTAAAAATATTAAGGAGATTTATCGGTGTCATTCAATGTTGTTATGATATTATTCAATGTTTTGAGAGTGCATCACCATTTGCACTTCCGTGCAACTATACAGTGTTCCCAGAAATTATTGAGAAAATCTTTGTTTTTTTTTCTAATGATGCTAAGATTGGAAAAAGGGCTTTCACTATGCACTAAGCATATAAAAAACGAGGGAGACAACTCTTGAAGGCTTAGAAGGCAGCTCATTACATCAAGAGTTATCTCCCTTGTCTTAGCAGACGGCTTCCTGAGTTGACATGGCAGAATTTACAGCAAGAGAGAAAAGAAAGCTCATTCTAGATGGTTTTGAAAGGGGTGAGGCTGATGCTAAAGTGTTAGCTTGTAGACATGGTATTCCTCTGTCTACAGTTTACAGAACTTTGAAGAATTTTCAAACAGGAACCGGGATAGAGCACAAAGCAGGGGCAGGTCGGCCTAGGAAATTCAGTGTTGTGGATCGCCAAAGACTTGGGCAGATTGTGAGTAGGGGCAAACTGAAAAGTGTTGAGAACATCAGAAATGAAATGATTAGCAGAGGAAGTCCTCAGGTATGCAATGAAACAGTTAGGCAGGAATTACAGAGACTTAATTGGGTGAAAAAACGTGGAATTCCCTCACCGTTGATGAAAGATGCACAAAAGGAAAAACGTTTAAACTGGTGTCGGGCTCATGAAAATCAAGATTGGGATAATGTTTTCTTTTCGGATGAAAGTTCTGTTTGGCTTTTCCCTAATTGTGTGAAAATTTGGACCAAAGATACTGTCAAACCTATCTACCAGCGACCAAAACAAAGCCCGAAGTTTCACATGTGGGGTGGCATATCGGCTCGCGGAGTGACGCCATTGTGTGTTTTCACGGGAAACTTGACAAAAGAAAGATACGTTGACATTCTAAATGGTCACCCTCTTCCGACAGCACAAACATTGTATGAAGATGATTGGATTTTCCAGCATGATAATGACCCAAAACACACTGCGCGCTACACAAAACAGTGGTTGTCGGGCGAAAATGTTCAAGTTTTAGACTGCCCCAGTTACAGCCCAGACCTAAACCCAATTGAGAATGTGTGGGGAGTCATGAAGGACAGAATAAACCAAAAGGGACTGAGAAATATTGAAGATATGAAGGCCGAGGTGGTCCAATATTGGGATACCCTGTCACACGATTACCTACAAACTTTGATGGGTAGTTTGCCTAGGCGTATTCAGGCATGCATTGCTGAGCGAGGAGGTCTAACAAAGTACTAAGACAAGACTGAGACTGTAAAAGGATGATGTTTTAACATGTTTATGTAAGTAAAACGCCAGAAGTTAATAAACGTAATGAGTTACATGACGCAACATGATTCTCAATAATTTCTGGGAATACTATAGTTAATTGGAATGTAGTCGCTTTCGACAGATGATTAATATATGACATGTCATTTGCATTTGTGCGATTTTCATTTTAAAACAAGGGACTAGAAACAAACACTAACAAATGCGTGATGCAAGCTGAGCGTCAAAGTTAATGTTCTAAGTGATTTCTCGACCGTCTTGGAAAAAAACGTCAAAATCAAGAATGGGACCCCATGCACGTGTATGGTGCTACTGCGTTATGCGTTGTGTTCAGGGGTTGTAATAGAGAGAAATGGTGGTGCGTTCATAAGATGTCTGTCCTTGAAACGTTTGCACTTCCTATCCAAATTGAAAGTTCATTGTCCCCTACTTATTTTGAAGAGTTTATTTAGTTTGTTTAAATTCAGTTGTTATTTTTTGTTCCATTACTACCACACTACCATGCTATTCCAGGAGAGCCTAAAAGAGTGATGGAAATATGAGCATGAGTGATGACATATTGTTGCCAATTCTACCAGTGTGCCTTCACTATATTATCTTCATTGATAATTAAATCAAACAAAAAGCCAAAATATAGTCTCAAAAAAGGAATACCTTTGACAGATAGCAATACCTCCTAATGGAAATAACTCTCACTGACAGATGATAACTGAACAGTAATAGATTTCTCTATCAATTCTTAAAACCCTCATCAATCTGTTTCAATTGCTCTGGCATCTATACACAATGAAAATTGACTTCATTACGTTTGTCACAAAACTAAACTTTCTCTCTGAAAATGACAGACGCTGCTCTTCACGGAGGGTCGTTTGAAACCAGGAACGGGCAATGAAAAGTCAATACGTTTACATCAGCATTATTTGGAAATCAGTTTCAACGCATACCAAAAGCTGAAGACGCATCCGCCATCACATCTCTTGCTCTGTTCATCAGTATGACATTTAAGTTTAAGAACAGATTTGTTCAGTCTAACAAAATCCTACAGTGCTGGCAGCCATAGAATTTAGAATTCACAACTAAACAGAATGGGCGCATGTGTTTAGAAGAACAAATCATCCCTGGTCCAAGTATGTGCAACGAAGGCTTGAAAAGTCAGAACGTCTCAAAGATAGTCTGCAGTGGGAACGTACCGACAAATTCCACTTAAATAAAACGTAAATCGAATAAAGTAAAATAAAGTTTGCAAAGCGTCATAATTGTTCCTAGCCATTTCAAAGTCAGAAATTTATTCAACTTACATTTTTTTAACAAACGATCACAGTTTCGCAATCTTAACTACACTTTACATGGTTTACGTTTTTGTTTACAGCTAAATTCACTAGTACGTTGTCACTGCAAACAGACTATTGTCAAGACGGTGTTAAGCGGTGATGACACACATTGCTCACATTATGGGTCGACAGCAATGATTTGGTATTGCCAAAAGCAAGGAAGCCTCAGCATTTTAACTTATAACATGAACCTGATCACTAGCAAACAACCTCGGGCATCTGTCATCAGGCTCCTGACCCTTGCCTTTGATAACCTTGTTTCGGAGCAGTGTCTTGTAACCTTTTTCAGGTAATAGGAATTTTTATGTCTTGCTGTAGGCTATTTTCCCTCTGAAGTCCGAGTTGTTTGATTGGCCCCAGACCACTGGGGTCTGGCGTTTCACTTTCCTATACCTAGGTTTTAGACCAACTTTCTGAACCCAGAATCCTAGTCTTCGTCTTCTGACTCCTTGGCTTTTGCCTTTTAATGTCAAGCTTCTGGGATTTCTTGCAGAAACACCTGAGTACGGTCCAATCATTCCAGACACATTAGTGTAATTCATGTCCTTCCATTACTAATCCCAGAACAAATTTAAATTAATATATCACTGTTAATAGCGTTGACATTTTAACAGTCGTTTCCCTAAATCAATAGTACAGAAACTCAGTCGTCCGTCGATGAATGACTGTAAAACAACGAGATCATCACGAGTAATTAAATCTTAAACAGCTCAACTAATGACGACGATACAGTATAAGCCAGGCTGCAAACAACAGTAGGGAGACGACCATACTAGGACCATGGTGTCGTACAGTCCCCTTGCTGCCTGCATGCACCCAGATGGATATACACCATGCATTTAGTAACTGGCGATTGTACGTAAATTTAGCCATAATTTAAAAGCACGAAACTGCTACCTTTAAAAACATTTGGTATGTTTAAATTTCCTTTATTGCCTAGCGTATCCTTCCAAGAAGAGAATATAATGCTAGTTGTGAATATTTGTGTCAGTATTAGCATTTGACATTCGTTTGCATTGTGTGCTTAAATTATTTCAATCACGAGGGAATACTACACCTTAAAGATTTTACCTTGCTTGTGTGAGTCAGTACCCTGTCACCTCTTTGTCTGAACCACGGCAAATCTTCTCTTCACCTTTGCATACTTTTAGCCTACATTCAGTTACCACTCAAATACGTCTCTGGCGGACGACAGCAAACGGAATGTTGCATATACCTTTTTACTGGCAAGGTGTCTTTGTCCAGTTTAATACATTATATAAACGTAATTTGTTAGATATTTGATGGATTTAGTAAGTGGCAGAATCTCCATGTTAGGCCGTGACTTGAGGATGTTTATGAAGCAGTTATTTGAATATGTTTTATGAGGCCTGTACGTACTGTGCATGTATGGTCATTTCCACTAGTATGAGGATGTTTGTTGTTTTGTTGTGTGCAATGCACGATCTGTAAATATGTGCTTAAGGTAGCTCTGATTTCATAATAATGTCCACATTTCTAAGGGCAGTATGTGAGAAAGTTAATTTTCTTGTTCATTTAGAATTATTTTCATATTTGTAGGTGTTTTGGTGTCACTGTAGCCCTGGCCATGTACTCGTGGGAAACTGATGATCACATTCCTAAATGTGATGATGAGGCTGTATTTACTTGCTCCATATTTTCTTTCATCTAAGGTATTTGATGTATATGTATTGTGTATTGATACTCACTTTGATTTGCATGTCAAATGAACTATCATGCTCTGGTTCTGTTTGTTCCCTTATTTATGCTATTGTGTATTTAGGGTGTAACATATATATAAGCACACTCATTAATTACCAAGTTATCGATAAACTGGATCATATCCCTAGCTGCTGCCTAGGCATGTTACATATGCTTTTCGATACATTTTGTGAAAATGAATACTGGTCCACATGTTTCATGAAATATATTTCCCCAGCTTTTTGCAGTTTGATTACATTGATTAAAAAGGTTCACTCCCAAGCATCAGATGTTCCAATTGTCAGACGGCTCAATCATTGGACAAATCAGTTAAGTGTGACCAGTGTAACTGCCTGGCCTTACCTACTAATTAATGAACTGCTCCAAACTCTGGGCAAGGTGAGCAGACTGATCCCAGCTACTGAAGTTTGTTAACTGAACAGATTAAACTCTTTTGTTTTTGTGGTTGTTGCCGCTGCTTCAGTATGTGGAGAGGCGTGTGATTTTGTAGTAGTTTGTTCAACTAAATGGAATACACAGGACGTATGTAGAATGCAGTAAACATGATTAAATAAGCTTTGACTGTTTGTATATACTTGAGTAAGTGGTTTAAGGTTTTCCGCAACTCAAGTTGAATCTCACATGTGATATATAACATGAATTCTAAAGCTGCTATTCCTGGCATTCGCAGAGTGGAATTTATTCAGTCTCTGAGAGGAACCCAGCAAGTATTTCTTGATGGGTTCACATACTCCAAGAATAAGACCAGAGGCCAGACCACACACTAGAGATATGTCGTCAAGACATGCAAAGGGAAATGTTCAACTGTTGGAGACTTCCTGAGAGATTCCTCAGACCACTGCCACCCACCATGTGACCCGACTTCAGTCAAGTTTGTCTGTAACTTGAGGAAACGTGTCAGAGAAGAAGCCACACTTCTCCAGGCGATCTACATTGCCGAAGTTGGTCTCCAGGCTCCAGACAAGCTCAAGCATCTGGCTTCCTTCCCCAGTTTGAAGAGTTCCCTCTACCGACATCGCCGGACAACAATCCCTGGACTGCCTAAGATCGCTTAGATGGACAGTGGACCACAACCAGAGATGGCAGAAGGTTTCTTCTCTGTGAAGATGGCGAGGAGGACAAGATCATCATCTTTTTGACTGATGAGCAGCCTGCATGTCTGGCCGAAGCTGACACACCCTACATGGACGGTACATTTTCCTGCTGTCCTCATCGCTGGAATCAACTCTGCACCATACATGCCCGCATTGGATACACCATGTACCCGCTTGTCTTAGCCCTGCTGCCCAACCGACAACAGACAGCATACACATACAAGACAGAGGTCCAGCAGATGTTCAACCGACCCCTAGCTCCAGCTACGGTTCAGACCGACTTCGAGATGGCGGCTATTCGCGCCACACAGAGCGAGTTTCCTGCAGCAAACATCAAGGAATGTTTCTTTCACTACACCCAGGCCATCTGGAAGAAAACTCAGGACCTCGGCTTAGCTGTCCAGGACGATCCCCAAGTACAGAGCTGGATTCGAAGAGCGGCTGGACTTTTCCTACCTCCTCTTACTGATGTGCAAGAAGCCTGGTTGGAGACGATGGATGCAACACATGAAGTATCACGGTCCTAGGCCTTCACGGTTCCGCTTCCCACTGCGCCTTTGGAACCATCACCACACAGTTGGCCCAAGGACAAACAACAATCTTGAGGGATTCCATGCCCGTATCAACAGAAGTCTACTTCATCAGCATGCCAGCATCCTTCGTCTGAAAGAAAAGCTGACAAGTGGCCAGAGGACATCCATTGAATTCCAGGATGCTGTAGGACATCTCTTGAAACTTGGCTATAACTATTGAACTGTGAAGGTGATTGTGACTGTAATGTAAATAGTGAATGTAAAGCGAATAGTGCCATAATTATTGGATACAACACTCCGTTACTGACTGCCATATATGTAAATAGTAAGTAGTGCTATACTTTTGTTAAATGATAAAGTTCGTACTTACATTTCTTAACAAAATATGTAATTAACATTTAAAGTTGGTGCTTACGTTACTTATAAAGATTGTGATGTAAAATCATCAAATCACCATATTTTACATGTGATAATTTGATAAGTAAATAATAAAAGAGTAAAGGTTTCTTTCTTGGGACTTACAAAGTTTTTATTGTTGTGGTCTGTTCCAATTTACTGAAAGGTAAACAGATGACTAATGCTTGACTAAGCAACCAATCTGATAATAACCCGTCTGACAGTCGACGCGTCTGACATTTGGGAAGGTACCATTAAAAGAATATCAAAACTCGTGCTTTTATTGTTTGATTGACGTGACCTTGACAACACAACATTATCACAACGTTTATAATTGAAGTCAACAAACACCTGGGAATTCCTCCAGGGACGATCAAGTTCTCTTCCTCCAGGAAATTATTTAGTTGTCTTGGCGTCGTGTGAAATGTGAACATATACCTTTCCATTTACACTGACAATGTATAATAAGGAAGTGAGAGTAATGTACATATCATCCAGATCTACTTGCACAGGGCGCAGCATACACCACCCAGTCAGCGTGAATACAGCTGTCCTTATATGGATATACAGTAAAGGTCATTTTACGGACATGTCGCTTGTATATCACATTCTTCGTTTTCCATTTTTCAGAATTTCCATGGCCATAAGAACCTATTCCGAGTTATGGGCTATCAGGTGATATTCACGCTTTGTCTACTGAGGCTCTCGTTCGATACAATGATGTAAGCTTCAGATATAACGATGGTGATAAGTTCATTATGATGATAATGACGCCGACGATAATGATAACGATAATTAGCACTATTGCGGTGGCGGTGATGGCAATAACGATACTATCTACTATCATGACGATGTCTTGTTTTATTGACAAGCACAAAACAAATGGTATGTCCTGGTCAGAAACCTGTGACCGACTTCTGAATCATGGTGACAGAATTTATGGCCTCTCAGTCGGGAATGTCTGACATTTGCCAAAGGTTCAAGAAAGCATGAAGACCTAAACGATGTCTAAAAATCGCTTGAGTGAAACATTTGCATTTTATTGTACCTCCGAGGATGATTTCGTCTCTCATACGTATTCATAAATGCATGTGGAATGGTTCAGTCGATAGATATATTGGAAGATAACTGAATTTCTCCATGTGCTTCCGCAATACGGAAACAAGAAAGAAAAGTGGTTGCCTCTTCAGCGCTGTTAAATGTTCGTGGGCGTTTCTTGTCGGTGTGTCATTACCTTCACGGAGATGGATCCTCTGGGATTCAGTCGAATTCTATCGAATTTTGTTAACAAAGGAATACAGTCGATACTTTTTAAAAAGGTGCTCATGATTTATTGATATTATTAGGTCATCGTGTTGAGAATGCATATGTTGGGTTGCTGGTTTAAACCCGCTTTTAGGGATAGTCCACCTATATCATGTTGCAGACACCGAAAATTGACATGACACATTGTACCTATGTGGGGAATACAACCTGAACGTTAGGTTCTAACCACTTATTAGCACCAATTAAATGGTCGATTTCTGGATGTGTCACGCTTTGTACAAATGGTATTGTGGCGTATATGCGATATATTTGCGCTTGAGAGACAGAGGCGCTGGCATACAGAAAGATCTGACTTATAAATGAATGCGTTGCACTTCGTGTTCAAATGAGTTGTTGGTCAAGCACAACCTGCCTATAACGTTCCTTGTTTCCTTGTCTTTTACCTTGAAGAAACAGCCGAGAAGTTAGACGTGATTCTTCAGCAACTCACCATTGTAGTTAATGGAGACCACTGACACTGTCAGGTGTTCACACATTTTCAACTGTATGCCATGGTGTTCCAACAACCAATCCTCATTAGTGTTTGTAATACTTTAATTTGCCAGCTGGCCAACAGGGTCTGCTGCCGCCCGCAGACTTTAAAATATACAGACGCTGAATGAAATCTGCAGGCCCATTTTTCACTGTAACAATTTCGCTTTTCTTACAAAATCAGTTTCCGAAACCTATGACACAGAGAATTTGCCATTCCTATATGCAATGTGATGTAATAACAGGAGGTGATCCTGTAACTTAGCGTCACATATCGTTAATAAAGAAAAGAAGTATAGGGAAGATTCCAGTTGAAACAGGCAGTTAACTGAAGGCCTCAAGGTCCTGCAAATATTTTAAACTGCCGGCCCGATACAGTGACGACAGGCGCTGGGTCTCCGGGCAGGCGATCAGTATAGCGCTAATGTAAGATGTGAGTCACTGGATTGTTAGTTCCAGACTCGGGTATTTACCTTCTTTACCACTCAATAATTGCTGCATGCGACGTTGAAACAGCAAATAAAAGCACAAAAGCATTGTGAAATACTACTTTCATAACGAACGTGTTTCACACCGAATAGTTTTGAAACTGAAATAAAGGAGATATGAGGCAAAATTGTAACTACACAAAAACAAATATTTGGTTTGACTACGTACACAATGGTCATACAGTCAAGGAGTCAAGTTCTGACGATAATATAAGATATTGTTTATTTACGCCCTGCTCATTCCTGGGTGTAGTGTCCAAGAACAGACAAAACGACATACACAGACGCGATGACAGAACGGGTACACCTAAACCTGGCGTTGTATCGAACGCTAACGAAACTAAAGAACAGGAAATGATCAAATAGTTATTCGATACACCGGGCCATTACTCCATATCACGCGAGATCTCGTTCTCACCTGTCCATTACCCTCGAGAGAGACAATTTATGGGATTTGTCGTAGAGCCAGACAAGATGAAAGGTCAATTAAATTGATATGCGAGTTGTTTTGTGTGTAAGTCTGTCAGGACCCCGGAACCTACGGGGAGAGACGGGTTGATGTGATTCCGGAAGAACAGACTCATCCTGCTCTTTACGTTACAAACATGGATATTCAACATCCGCGTTCATTTCTACACATTATTCCGACTATGTGTACATTCCTACGCAAGGTGTAATTCATTTCCGTCCGTATTTTTTTATGTGTGTATTGAATATCCACGTTCATTGCAGAATATCTTTTTGCTATTTTAATCTATCTTATCTTCTACAAGGATTTCTATCAGGATTTCTGTTCGTTCAAGAAAATGTTCCTAACTTTGGATATATTTCTGTTATTCTTCGTTCGTTTCTTCATATTATATCTCCGTTTCAGTTCCCATTACAAGATAGAATGTCTATCCGTTTTCGTTTCTTTCTTCAGTTTTCCCCATCAGTGAATTCTTTCTTGCACTTTTGCCTACATCCATGGTCACACGAGACATATCTTTACGTAATTTGAAACTAGTAAACATGTAAAGTCGACGTGGAATTATTGATAATGAGGATTTGAGGTTGTGGTGTGCAGTGACAACGACAGGCGGTTCAGAACATGTCCACACTGACAGGCAATATGTATGATTGAAACTTGTATCGTCTATGCACCCATTCCCAGTCTGTGTAGAAGTAGCGTAAACTGGAACATGATACTATCCAAAGTTGTCTGACAAAGTTCAAGTTTGAGACAATTTGTTTCTTGCAGACGAATATCTCTGTACACCATGTTGACAAGTATTCATTTAGAGCAACGTATACGTGGCCCGAAAATCAAAGGAACCCCTACACTTATTTTCTTTGACCCGATATGACAGGGTAACTTTGCACCGCAATAACTCTAAAACCTGAACACCAAACGCAGAGCAATTGAACACACAGACCACGGCATTGTTAAATGCATGCTCATCACGAGCACACGTGCATTGCATGTTTTGAAGAGTAGTTAAGCCATGACATGCATGCGAGTGTAAGGGCTCACAAAATGCCACCACGGCAGTATTTGACGTCAGCACAAAAATGGCAATGCATAGGGATGCTACAGTCTGGAGATTCTCAGAACCATGTAGCCAGGTCCAAAAGCGTCACCTCCCGGCTTGTTTCTCTCCACCGTCAGACTGGTGACGTCAAAATGAGGTCTGGTCGTGGACGTCATCGCAAAACAACAGCCAGACAAGATCGCCTCGTACGCGTACTTGCACTGCGTAACCGCTTCGTAACAGCACCAGAACTGAAGAGGGAGTTCCATGCTGCCACGGGAATACGACTTTCGAACTGTACTGCGTGAAAGTGCTCTGAAATCAAGGCGTCCTGTTCGTGGTGTCATCATGTCATGAGCTAACAGACAGGCTCGTTTACAGTGGTCTTGACAGCGTCAGGGTTGGCCAGTACGTCAATGGCGTCACGTCATGCTCTCTGACGAGTCCAGGTTCTGTTTGAGATTCACAGACGGTCGCAAACGTGTTGGCGACGACGTGGTGGGAGGTACAGTCGCAGCACTATTATGGAGCATGATTTCTTTGGGGTTTTCTACGACAGGGGGACAGATTTGATTGTTGTTCCTGGTAAGCTTACTGGTCAACGTTACGTCAATGAACTTGTACGCCCCATTGTTGTTCCAATGGCCCGCAGAGTTGGACGTAACTTCATCTTTCAAGATGATAATGCTCGTGTTGTGATTGACTTTGTGGCACAAGAAGGCATTGTGACACTTCTATGGCCTGCCAAATCTCCTGACCAGTCGCCAATAGAGCATTTTTGGGATGTTTTGGGTAGGAGAGTTCGTGCACGGCGCCCAGGACCAGCAAATCTCCAGGAACCTGGTGTAGCTCTTCAGTATGAGTGGCAGCAGATTACAAGAGCTACGATTCGTCGTATCATCTCCAGTATGCCCGCTAGGTGTCGTGCTTGTGTTGCTGCACACGGTGGTCACACTCGATATTGACTTATACCTCACATGAGTGCTACATTTCCTGAAATAAAACCTGATGATTGCTACGATTATTGAGGGTTCCCTTATTTCTTGTTGGGATTTAATGTTTTGGAGGGTTCATCTCAAAATGATACACACGTAATATTTATACATTACATTGGAGGATAATGCCCAAGTATTTCAGACATAAGTACTGGGGAAGTGCGTTGAGTATTCCATAACAAGGGACATTTATTTCAAATCACAAACCATGAAGGATCTTTTTAACAATAAAAGTTGTCATGTGATTATTCCATTTTTAAAACAATTAGATTTGTTTAATGATTTGTAAATGTATTTTATTTTTTTATATTTTATTATTGGTGGTTTTAGATTAGTAACTCAGATTGGTCTTGGTTGTAACCTCGGAAGGGGTTGACGTATTGTAAAATTAGAGGGTACGTAAGGCCCGAAGGAAATTTAGATTTACGGGCTGTTTCAAATGTAGTATTTTTGCTATTATAATTTGGGCTAAAATTGACCTCAATCGCCAGCAGCTGAAGAGTTGATATAAATCCATCTAGGGTCCATGCAGGTAGCAAAGGTCCCCATGGTCGCTCGTATGTGGTCTGCCTTTAGTTGTTGACGATCTGTGGCCGGTGTTTGGTTTTGTGCTGTGCGTGCTGTTGGTTTTGGCTTTCCATACTGGTTTTGATTGTGGTTGTGTTTCCTTGTTTTGCTGTCCTTCGACGACAGGTTATATTATATTATACACATCTTCCGTTGCATTTTCTGTTCTCTTCACGATATGGCTGAAATATTGCCGATGTGACGTTAAATATTTACTCACTCACTCACGAATGGTAGATGGGAGCCTTTAATCTCATTTTGCATGCAGGTGCGATTCAGTTGTTACAGATACAGACATGATTCTGATCAAAAGCAATCTGTCGAGGTCAAAACACTATTTTGACAGATTCAAATAAAACAACATGTTTTCTTCATTCCGGGATACTTAACATCGCTGTAATCGAAAACAACTATTTGAGTAATCATTCATTACACCTTACATGAAGTTTCACACAACTCGTCTGGAGAATCGGAAAATCGTTGATGTAGTTTGTGTATTAATAACATTTCTTTAACTTTTAGATTATCACCCAAAGAACACAGACATTTCTATGAAAGATGCAGTGCCTGCTTGTTGCCACTGAAGTGGTACTAAAGGAAATACAAAGGAAAAGTGGTTCTGTGAAGAGTACACTCGAAACACCACAGACAACGATGGCTGGAATTGCAGATATATTTGATTATTTGCATACCATACACATTTAGTTCAAAGGACAGACAGAGCAGTAAAACAGGAGTACACCTTAACAACAAAAACCATCAAAGATAATCTATTCATTCTCATGAACATCTATTTGGATAAAGGTAAAACAAATCTCTTCAGTTCGAAATGTCAGTCAGTCAGATGAACCGATCGAAAAACGTCTACACACAAATCGATGACTACAGCGAACATGGAAAACAACCGTATGGAAACTCTTTCTCATGTAAACATGTGCTTAAAGGCAAAGTTAGAGAAACGAGATACAATCCGTGTTTGCTTTGCATTTGTCAACAACTTTTTATGTACTGACAGTTGTTGTTTAAGAGAACACGTCTTCTATTCAGGTTACCAACTGACGTTCCTGTATATCAGTTGTTGTTTGCAAGGAGACTGACATTTTGTTGTCGCACTTCTAGTGACCGTACACTTCCTTGTATTCGCCGTGGCAATATGCCGTGCCCACGCAACTTAAGTTGCAAAACAACATGCGTTTGTAATCGGTTCGCATTGCAGGTGTAATTGGCCATGTAAGCCAGAGAAAGTATTGTTTTGTTTAGTGGAAAAGTAAGGTTTTATGGTAGCCCAGTGGCTCAAGTTTTCACGTGTGCCGTAGAACTCGTGTTTTATCCCATACACTTCTATCTCATCTCCGACATTCACTTCGGTCTGTCCATATACACACTTGTTCATACTGATGAACGATCATACTTCTTTTAATTGGCACATACAGACATTTGGATAAATTGTATGACCCTGGTTCGGGCATACAGACATCTTCTGGAAGATCAGAGAAGATCAGGGTTAGAACTGAACTTTGCATCCGATGCTTATCGCAAGAGGCGACTGAAGGGATCGATGTCCATGATGTTCATGGCAGGATTGTCTGGTCCAAAACTGATTATTTACGAACCGCTGGCATGCAGTTGGAATATTACTGAGTGTGACATTACACAGCAAACAAAATAACAAATTGCCGGTTTCAAAAGTAATTTGTTGGGGCCTGCAACTAATGTGTTTAGTAATACTAATTCTTTTATTCACCAGAGCAACGGTTGAAGTTCTTCTTTGGAAAGCACATTTGGTTACATTATTCCAAGACTATTGCTTCAATTCACACATCCTATATTTGAGCATTTGTAAAAGTTTAGTTACGTTTTCATGATGCTCCTCTCTTCCTTTACAGGAAATAGTTCCACAAGTAGTTTGTAACATGTTGAAGCGCTCTGACCTTCAAGTGAACTCCTGAATTGATGGCTCTGTTCTTTAAAATCAATATTCAAATACTCCAATGTATCATCAATTCCAGCTATCGCCTACGGTGACTTTTTTCAAATGTGACGTTTCGATTTTACTTTTAACAGAACCCGGTGAAATATGTGTTCCCTTTATATGACATTGTGGTTTGAAGCAGGGAGGGTAATTTAAAGTTAAATTATTGTTCAATAATAAAAGACCTGATAAATTACATTGACTATTCCCGGTTAACGAACTGTGCGGCTTCTTATCGAACTCTGCTAGGCTTCAAATAAGATGAACACAATCGTTGAATTAAACCAATATGCAAATGGTGCAATCTGGTTACGGTGACCCTAAGACTCTCGTGATTAACAAAACATACAACCGTTATCTGAGTGTAAAAGCACCTCTAAGAAGTGTCTAGTCCTCAGCTGACGTGATTAGATTTATGCATGCGTCTGAAGCAGCACCTGTCTGTTACACACTGGAACGTGGGACGTGGTGAAACACCATCAACTGCCGCAACTCTTTCACTGCGACTTCATCCTGGAAATTTAAGAAACGTTCTTGGTAATGTATCTGTTCCATGTGTCAGTTTGGTTTAACTTTGCAAGAAACATTTATTGTGATTAGGTTCCGGACAACATTTCTTTATTAATGCAATTCACTGACTATTTTCTCCGAATCTATCATCCGCCGGGCATTTGGTGAACAGAGGCATTCATCTTTAGGAAGGAAAGTGTTCCTAAATCGTAGTTTATTCGAATCGTGTCAACAGTGCGTGGGTGCAATGGACGGGTAGTGTCTTTTCGACTTTATATCAGCTATAAGTAGACTGTGCATAGGTGCATAAATCGAATTAATAGCCATTCTCAAATCTACAATCCCTGCTTATTGTGAACAAAATTATCTGACCCACCTGGGTTCTATGCATCTTGTGTTTCCTCTGTTGGAAGGTTAGAACTTTTGAAACGTGTGGTTTGCAGTTCCGGTTACAGTTCTGGTTTGCAATTCGATTTGTTTGCAATTCCGTATTATTATTTAATGAAGAAACAAAATATTTTTGCATCATGTTGAATGATGATAACGACGACGACAACGACAACGGTGATATCCTGGCAGTCTATAACCTATTACAGTTGTTGGTCGTAAAGAAATCGAGTCTGGCCCAGACAATCCGGTGATTGTCGCCATGCGATACGATACGATGTTTATGAATCAGTATGGAATAGTGATCATGAATACTTCGTCTTGTCAACTGTTCACGTGAAATAATTCGGGAACGTATGGTACAAGTCACCATAAGGACATTTTTGTCACTGATGCATCAAATTTGGAAACGTCCTCTACATGTCTGAGCAAAATTGGTATCGCGTTCTTTGAAATTCACACTAAAGGATGGAGCTGCTTGAATATTGCTCGATATGAAAGGGAAGTTGACTATTGGAAAGTTGAGATCATCCCTTTCGTCACACATCCTTATTGAGAGATTCTGTCACTCTGAATCTTTACGCATAGATCTGAAAGTGAAACAGGTGGTCTCACTTCTCACGCAAAACTACCAACGTGTGACTGGAGTCAAACTGTAAGAATGAAATGAGGAATATGCAAAGACTTAAATAGTGGATGCACAGTATTCTGTTACGGTTAGGAATTTACTGTGATAACAATTTAAAAAATCCCCTGTGAACCAGCAAAACAGAACACAGACAAGTCGTTTACGTTCAAATTCTGTATTATTATGCAACGAGAGCAAGGTATACAAAGTCACAAGTCAGGCGTTGACGGGTTTTGATGATCAAGCGTGGCAGAGATCGAACTCCAGCAAATATGAATGAATGTGAGTGTCACCCGCTGCACGGCAACCAGCCCTTATATATATTTACCAGTCATTTCCCGAAAGTTCGGGCACAAACGAACATCGTCAACACTGTAGAATGTCCTCGAATAAGTCTCCCGTAAGTAGACACATAGAAAACTAGAGGCAGATGGTACAGCCTAACATATGGCCGTCGTGAACAAGGTTAAATATAACATTCACTGTACTAGGATCGTATACGGTCACAGATGAAACCAAGCCAACAAACATAAAGTTGTCAGAGTTTTTTTATGAAACATATATGGTCGTTTACACCTTTTGACAGTAATGAAATTTAGAAAAGGAAGAAAAACGTGACACTAGAGAAATCGGAGTAGTAAGCGATGTCTGTGTACACTGACTAATCGTGAACGTCTTATTAAACACAGTGTGACCTTACCAGAACGTCATGTACACAATTATGGCGCTCGTCATCACAAATGTACATTTACATAGCTCAAGACCAGTTACTCACACATACACACAACCTTGACGGACAACCAATGTTTGGTCAATGTTTAGTACTATATACGATAATTACTAAGAAGTATTGTGTACAAATATACTGTACCTTGACTCTCCTCTCATATAACGGACAGCAGCAATAAGTCTGCATGGAATATACCGTCCCAAACAGCACATATCAAAGTTTCCCTCTTTCATTGAAAGATACAGTTCATGCTACAGATCTTCAGTACTACATGATCTACGTACATTAGAACAGACTCCCACTATTTGCACGTGACGCCTGTATATAACAAGAAGTTGTGACTGACGTGTAGACGTAAACCCAGCGTTCAAATAAAAATACTGTTTAGTAAAGAGCTCATAATGGCTCACTTTAGGATCATTTCTGCTTTTGTTTCCTTGGCTACAGACAGACACTTTATGTGTATGTGGCTCTAAGGCCAATAGTACATAGTACCACTCCTACCAATCCATATATGCACTACCTATAAGTACTTATGTTGTAGTTACATGATAAATCCACAGACATTCATTTGTAGTTTACATTACTTTCTCTTAATCTAAGTATGTGCTACAGCACAAGCGCTACCTTAAACAATAGGTTCACATCTTCTGTGCGGAGCAGCATACAGGAGCTTCGTCTCGACGGTTGGTTATGAAAGAAATTGGGCAGATATTTTTCTCTAATTTTTCAGTATTGCGGGCATATAAGTAGTACATGGTACTCATCCTCTTGCGACAGATTACAGAATGGACGCTGGATATTCGTTGCATTTACAGTTTTGGCAAATCGTACCGCTTGGACTTGTGTGCAATACATCTAAATTTAGTGAGTGCGCGCTTAAGTTGTGATAATTCAATATTTGAAAAGTAAATTTCTGTATCAATACAATTATTTCTTATGTAATAATGTTTATATTCTGCATAAATGTTGGCAGGCGTTGATGAAGTTATTTCATTGTACTAGTCTTGTTGATAAATGCCTTTGCATCTCTGCTTGATTACTTCGATGAAATATTCTGCATTGCTTACATTTTGAGCGAGCCATACATTTCCAAAGCCATGACTAAAAAGAATAATTCTGATGAAGGAAACCCCATAAGTATCTCCTGTATCATCTAATGTTTTCAGCATTTTATAACTACATCGTGAATATCGTGAAATTGGTTGTCTCATAAATCTTAGCCAATATAACAAAACCCGACAGAGGGCGTTAATAAATAGTGGAACACGTCCAGATTCAGCTATAATAACCTTGTTCGCGGTTCTGTAACCAACACGTAACAAGAACTTGCAGGTCTTTGAATGTACGTTTTCAACATTCTTAGTTATCGTAATGCCGCATATTTCAGAACCGTATAGAAAAGTTGGTGGAATTTTCCCATTTTCCCACAGTTTCAAACGTGTGTGGATCGGTAGTTCTTTGTATTTACAAATGAATTTCTTTATGACATGTAGGGCTCGTTCAGCTTGCATAGATAATGCAATTCCTTAACCAGTTCTTCGACATATAACAAAAAGAAAAGAACCGGTGATAGAATGCAGCCTTGCCTGACTCCGGAATACGTATCAAATACATCATTTACTAATTCTGAGACATGGTCTCACGGTGGCGTTCAAAGTACGCAAAAGACGTTGGCTTTTACCGTGAATTCCTGACTGTAGTAGAACAGTAACAGTTTCGTTCTATTAACGGAATCAAAAGCTTTCTTAAAATCTAAGAAAAGGCAATAAAACGTCCCCACTTTCTTCGGTAGGTGTTTATGGATAATACTATTGGGAATAAATATATGGTCCGTAGTTGAATATTCTAGAAAACCTGCTTGGCACTCTGACAGAAGTTCGCGTGTGGACACCCAAGACTTGATGCGATTTTCTAACACAGAGGTAAATATTTTATTTAGTGTATTCAGTAATGCAGTGCCTCTATAATTGTTTGGAATAATCCTTTCGCCTGACATATGAAGAGGTACTACTAATCCTACATTCAAGGCATCTGGGAAAACACCGCTATCTAGAACTCGATTAAACAGACTATTCATAAAAGGTAGCAATAAAGAAATTCAATCTGCAGTAACTTCGACTGAAAAACCATCTATCAAGGGTGCTTTTCCACATTTCAAACTTTTTCTGCACATAATATCTCGTTAACAGTTATACGGTTTCCATGGTATTCATCAGACGTAATACAATCCTCGCATTCGTTAAAGTTGTGGTTATTAACATAGTTTTGCAAATGTTCACAAAAAAGATTATCAATGTTATTCGTATCTCCAGCGAGGAGGTGTTTAAAATAGTCAAACCATTCGTCAACTGATATATTTTCCGGTATAATTTCCCTGCACTTTCCTTGGCCACTCTTGAAAAGTGAATGATTAAACACCATAATCCTAACATCTAACATACGGTAGTCGCACCACAGCACAAGTAACCTCATCCACTATATAAGTGAGTGAGTTTAGTTTTACGCTGCATTCACAATATTCCAGCCATATGGCGGCACTCTGTACATAATCGAATCTGAACCAGACAATCCAGTGATCAACAGTGTGAGCATCGATCTGCGCATGTGGGAACCGATTACAACCAATTCACCAAGCCTGACCACCCGATCTAGTTACTCTCCTCTTACGGCAAGCATAGGTGCCTTTTATGGCAAGCATGGGTTGCTGAAGACCTATTCTATCCCCGGACCGCCACGGGTCCCCACTAAATAAGAGTCGATAATATGCTCTTCAAGAAATAGGAGATCTTCATACTTTTTATTGTATATGAGGCTACTGCTTTGTGCACGTGCATATCATGCGTTGTGTTTAGGGGTGATAATAGAGGGAAATGGTGGAGCGTTCGTGAGATGTCTGTTCTTGAAACGTTTATTAACGTTTACACTTCCAATCCAAACTGAAAGTTCATTATCCCCTACTTTTTTAAGAGTATAAAACAAATCAGATTAGTTTCAGCAAAACACCATTACCTGTCGACCCTTTTTATTTTCCGTTTTCCTTCGTGGGTAATCAGTTTCACAATCTACTCACAAGAGTATCAGCCGCCTGGAAGAACTTGTAAGCTTAACACAAAGATACCTTATTAGAAATTGAACGCACAGTGCCTGGAATCCATTTCTGTCTTTTACTGGAATTCGTCGACTCAAGCGCAATTCAGACATGACAAATATATTCCAGCTTAAAACAAGTCAGATCCTATTTGTATTTCTATTCCTGTTCTTTTGGTTTCCTAAACGAACGAAGATCTTGATTACTTGAATATAAGACGAAGTGGCATATCTGACGCCGGATCTTGGCTTATTATCCTGCTGTATTACTTGGGAGGGGTCACAGCTATGCTCGTCAAACAAACTAATCGTGGATACAAACATTGATTAATTCGAAGCATAATTATGCTGAACGAGTTCACTCCCCGTTCATGCAATCGGCTTACACGTAGCGAGAGATGTATTTATATGCAACCTTTTAATCAGAACAGTGACCGGTCAGGTGAAGTCAACGTAATGACAAAGTTCCACAATAGAGATCAATTGTATTTTCTATAGGATTTATATCGGGCATGTGGAGAACGTTTCTAAATTTGTCCCTGTTTGTACTTGCACCTCATGTTCCTGAGATTTTGTCAGGTGAACAATTGACCTGTTTTAGCACTTTCGCCCACCTTTTCCCAAACACCTGGCTTCATAGCCGTTCGATAGCGATGAATAAGGACATGCCCGTGGCATAATCGGAATCGTTCGATCTCTTTTGTCAGAGATGTAAAATGGATCATAAGTAGGGAAGGGTGTTTTCGTTGAAATCGATGTTGACATATTGACAGTCAGAACGGTGATCGCACGGAATGTTAAGGATTCCGAATTAGCGAGGTTTCACCTCCCAAGGTAATGTTTATACTACATGACCAGTAATGGCAGAATGTGCATTTCCGTTTCCTCAATGCCGATTCTATATGACTTCACCTTGTTCCATTTTAGTTGTTGTTTTTTTCTTTCGCTTGTGTGTATATCTTTATATATGTTCTTTGGTTTGTGGCAGGTTAAAAAACAGAAGAAAAAACATAATACGACATTACAAACGGTTTATGACGTCACAATAGATTTCTTTGTACCATCTCAACGAAAGGCTGCCTAAACTGGAGTTGCCATTTCTTTACATATTTACTTTTCTGACGAAAATGTCAAGATTAATAGACATAAAAACATGGAAACTCGAGGTATCTGTCCCTCGTGAATCAATGATGCATTTGCGTAACACCACCCATTCAGTCAGCTCGATTTCTTCTTCCGTTGTGATATTTCACTTTGAATCTCGGTAATTTGTTATCTGCTTCTTTGTCGTTATTTAGCAGGTGCCGACAATTTGAGTTAGAAATATTATTTGGTCATTGCATAGTCAAATCTGCAGAATGCATCCCATGGAAGAATCACCCTAACCATTGGAAAGTTAGATTAACATAATATTTTATTACTTTAGCAAAAAGTAGACAGCGATACCACATTCTCTAACTCCTAGCTCAGTATATGGTATCATCCTCTAAGCTATTGCCCGCGATCAACAGTTTAATAAAGGATCTATATGAGAAACCGTGACTCCTGATTCATACATTGGTGATCCCGCCTCCATCCAGTAGATATCTGCAGGAAAGAACGTAAAACTTCAACAGCCAAAGTCGAGTGTAAATAAACGTTACCATGAAATCAGTCATCTGGTGACATGACAAACACATTTCACAATTGGACAACGTTGAGGTGCGTTGTAATTCAATTTGAGAGCCTGAGGTCGCAGATTGGGTTTCCAGTAATCCAATTGGCCAGCTACAAGGTGCTACAGCTTCATTAGCGTGGTAGAACTACATCTCTACTGAGAGTACTGATTGCCAGAAGGGTCAGGTTCTCACGGAGGTCATGTACTCATTGTATTCGTTCACCTTTCTTTCTGAATTGTCAGCCACAAGTCAACCATTCAGCAGGTGCACGTACATATTATCGCGTTGTGCTTCCGCAGGTTTGTGTGGGCGATGCATTGCTGCAGACTAGCTATTCTCGAAACGTTCGTAGCCCTACGAACTTCTTTAGCTCATTCTTAACACACTGGCTACGATCAAAGTTAACAATTCTCAGGGCTACGAGCGTTTCGAGAATAAGGGCTCTTGTTCGTACTTTGGTGCTAGAAGGATCTGTTTTCGTGAGTGGGCAAGGTGGGAGGATTGATGACATGGTGGATAGGTTTTGTATTATATTCATATGTCCATAAACATGCCAGTTTTAATTCTTGATACTGTGATATTCAAGTTGGTTTTACTGATCGTCGTTGACAGGTTTTTATAATTTCCATCTACATACGGTGCGTTTACAACTTGTTCAGCAACTGAAATATTGCCGATATGATTTGTCAAATGTAACTCATTCACTTCTTGAGGAATCCAGGATAAAAGTAGTCTTCAATGTTCTATGTTTGGTTTATTGGCGTCAGTTGTATCATCTTTTTCTTCTTTTTTCAGTGGTATCATCCTTGTTGGATTACGGGATCTCATTGTCGACGATGTCGTGGGTCGTGACACATACCTCTGTCACTGGTTTGCCTCTCTCTGCCTGTGTCGTCTACTCGGCAGTTTATATTACTAACTGGATTGAGTGCATGTCCTCTATAGAGCTGTGGAGCATGTCAACATCAACGATGCTATCGCCACCATCAATAGGAGTCAGGACAACCAAACGTTTACCATTGGAATTTTCTTCCAGATTACATATAATTTGGATGTTTGTCGCTTTTGCATTGGGAGGTGGAACGGGGTTTGACGTCGTATTTGAGAATATTTCGCCCATGTGACGACATGCATGCGTGTATATGCGTCGTTGTTTGTACTAACCCAGACTTCAGCTGTTTTTATAGTGGTAGCCTACTGAAACTCATTATACTGACTCCGAGGCGATCAGCTTTTGTTATACCCATTAATGCC
Organism: Haliotis asinina; assembly: GCF_037392515.1. Lineage (NCBI taxonomy): Eukaryota > Metazoa > Mollusca > Gastropoda > Lepetellida > Haliotidae > Haliotis > Haliotis asinina. Next base: position 6,778,680 of record NC_090290.1, on the reverse strand, counting down.
GAGCACCAGGTAGGGACGAACAAGTACCATATTTTAGCGACTTTTGCTATGACACGGCCAACGGGGATCGAACCCTCCAACTTCTGCGCTCGGACGAAAGCTCAAACCACCGCCATGGCGACGGATTCGTTCATACGGATTAGCAACCATAATATTTCTATTTCCTTATTTATAGGGTAGCCGGGAAGAGCCTGTGTTGAACAAAGCGAACGATCAATCACGGTGAATTGTCGGAAATTAGTGGTCCAAACTTAAATATTGACAATAGAGTTAAACGGAAATAACTCCCTTATACTGGCAATCACGCTGATGACTGACCACAGTGGTTTACCTCACGGAATATATGTGCATGACCTAATGTCGTGAACACAGTAGCAGCCAACAGGTGTCTGGTCCAGACACGCTTAAGCATAACACATACATTAAATGAATGCATCTTCTGTCTGTCACCAGTGACGATGATCATACTGCAGGAAAATACTTTCAAAGACACAGATTAATTCAGATAGATGATTGCGATGGGGTATTGTTATTATTAATATTATTAATATTATTAATATTATTAATATCATTAATATTTCATCGAAATGATAACAAAGGACGGACAGATGTTTTAGAAAGCCAATGCGTAGTGCTGAATATATCACTCAAGCGAGAATTTTGACTACAGATATAAGATAGATAATATATAAGTGATGGTGATGATATCAATAACGGCGATAATGGTAGATGGCAGCGTCGATCACAGTGATGATGGGGAGTATTTCGTCGACAATGACGATGACAGGGATGAAGATTATAGCAGAACTGAAAACGCTGTAGCTGATGACAACCAGTACGACAGTGCTACCGAATGACACATTGCTGCCGTCCCTGCAGTTGTAATTAATTTCATTACGCCTTAAATCCTACTTTCGGTTTTCTAGTGTACACACACAAACTTGTGTTTGGTGTGAAACATTGCCAAGTCTATATCGCACGTAGTATTTTGATTATCTGATTATGAAGAAATATCCAAACGACAAAATCCACGCGAGAATCTTCCACTTTTTCTTTTCACGAATTGGTCAGGTGTTTGAGGAATAACAAAGATGTCAGGAGGTGTTAGAGGGTACTGGGGATCCGGTACTCGGTGACTTAGTTGTCACTTGTCATCATATCCCAATTGTACACACAGATGCTCACAGTGTTGATCACATATTTGTTTGGCCCAGACCTGATTATTTGCGGACTGTCGCAATAGTTTAAATATTGCTGAGTTCAGTTTTAATAAACAAACAAAAGGCTTATTGATGCTGAATCCACAGACACTTTAACTAAATCCTTTAACTATATCAAATGACTACTTGACTCAATTATATCAGCGTCAATTCTACAATTTTACTGCTAAAAACCCTATAGCTTATTCTGGTCAGCGATCTAGAGAATATTTCAAACGTTTCTGTATTCAATATGCATCCATCATCTGACGGCATTTTACAATAGCAATCTTCTACAGAAAACGTTTAGCTCTCTATCAAATCCCACACTAGGAGAATAATATCCGTTTGAAAGTAGAGGTCGAATATTTCAAAAATTCCTCAAATTTCGCAAAAGCGAATTGTAGATAGATCTGATGAAAGCTGCTGAAGTGCCTCAGTTTCGTACAAACATGGGCGAAATGAAACTCTAGCAAGGGAAACACCCGAATCCGGATTGCCGAAGTCTGATTAAATGCTCCTGGTCAGGTGATACTACTCAGGCAGTAATATTAGCAAATAGCGGTTCGTAAAGAAATTTCATCATGTTTTGTCGAAAGGCGAAAATACAGCTGTAATGAACCCACTGTTCACGATATCCCTAACACAAATGCACCACACTGAGACAATATCGTAGAGAAAAGATAAGAACCGAGACTAACTACAGAGACTTCGATGTCGATGGACGCTGCACTGATGTAATACAGGATTACAATTGCCATACCTGGCTTTGTGCCTGAAACTTGAGGGGATTATACGCTTGGCTTTTTGTGGCTAATGGAAAAATATACTGAGGAAAAAATACGGGATTACACGAACGCACAAGTGTTCTTTTATGTATTGTTTTTCAAGTTTCTTCATAATTTGTGCGATTCAGTTCTTGTGGAGAAAACGTGTGCTTTCATGTGATCCCTTATTTTACCTATCAGTATATTTGTAGAAGCGTTCTACCAGGGGATACGACATACCTATCGTCTTCATTATGAACACATGGTGTCACACTTGATTTTCATTGATTAACCCGCACGCTATTCAATACTCCAACCCACACACAACACAACACCTGAATAAAATAAACAAGGAGTTTAATGAACAGCAGTCACGGGATCATCTGTTACATAATCAGTCAAGTAATTATTAGAACACGGTGACATTGCAATCAGCTGTATAGTATATGTACAGAACATGTAGATTTGTTACACTTACTACAGTAATCGCGATACACATTCAAAGTATACAATGTAATGTAATTGTTACAATTCACCACACATCAAGCCAGAGGGCGTTTATACAACCCGGGACACAGTTACAAAACAGCAAAACCACGAAGGTACACTTGGTATGCATGTGATTTGACCAGAGTGAACCACAAACAGCCATACATGCATAGGTTCCTAGGTTCTGTTAGCTTTAGAGATACTAATCACGGATTACGTCCGATACTCGTTATCACTGACCCTTGACAGGTTTAACAATGAGGAACGTGGTCAGCTGGTCTGTAAATTTCCAGTTTTCAATAACACATACCGTTATAAAAGCTTTGTCCAATTTTCCCATGTTAATACAAGGACTGATCTTGCTTACGCAGAAACGACTGACATTTAGCAAACAGCGTGCCATAGATAAATATAATTAAGCTTTTGAAAGCGCATTATAAAACCATGAAATACAACATATCCCAGAAGTGCTCCAGACGCATCTCACATTACATAGGTGACATCGCTCAGTTTTCGCCAGTGTGATATTAATAAACATTTAAAAACAGATCTGTCCAGTCCAACAAATGTCAAAGTCTACTGATATTCAAAGTGTTATGAAACCTCAAGTAAACACAACTGGGACTTCAATCCAGAAGAAACAAACATGCTCAGAAAAAGAACTGTCTTGAATGGCGATGGTATGCACGTTTCTGAAATTCGAACACATACTATCATGTAGATACTCTGTTCAAAGAGACTTGACAAAATAGGAGCGACGGAAGCAGGAACATCTGACACATATGAAACTGCCGGCGATAGATTTAAGAGAAAACGACAGCATGTTTCTGAATTTTGCCCATCGAAAAGCATTAACTGGTGTTCATTCTGGTGCGGATTCTTGGCTTACCTATTGTTCAGCCATTTGTCCCTGAGCTACTAAAGGCATTTTGCAAAAAGATCTAATCACCTCATCTAGGTCTATACCATGGCGAACAGATGTACTATTTATGTGTGGAAAAAAGAGGTAAAAGTATTTTAGACAAATTGATTTATTTGATACTTCTAATACAGTACCAAACCTTACCTGACATCGTATTCATAAAAAAGAGCATTTATAGATGGACAGATGGCTTTTAAGTATTGGAACTTTGTGTCAGTTCCATTTATTTATTTTATCAGGCATCCCTGTACACAATAATATGAAGTCCTGGTAATAAATAACGTTACATTTCACATCAGCTTGACACCTCTTTTTATGGTGATACATCATATGAACCTATATCTCTTTTGACCATGACAATGTACGAAAGACAGCGAGAGGTGTAAATGTCTGTAAGAGGATCATAGAGAAAGACTACAGAGACTGTACAAAAAGGGTAGACTTGCTAGAATAAGGGGCCATATCCTGAAACGTGCAGAGAATAACAGAAATGTGTGTCAAGTTGGAAGCATTTTCTAAACTAAACGGCAATCCCAGTCATACATACAGTGTCCTGTTTATCCGACCCTCAGCTAACCGGAAAACTCGCTTTCCGAACGAACATTCCTTAAAACGAATTCACCAATATTGTAAAATTATTCATTTATTCGAAAATCCGGTTCTGAAACGAAGTTGGGCGTTCGACATACTAGTTTAGAAATACTTCCAAGGGAAGATAGTTATTCCTTGAACAGGAAAAGAGCTGGAGTAACCTATGGAAATGAACAGGGAAAATGAGCCCCGATGTGCCTAACACAAAGGGCAAATGGTTTGTTGTTCCAGCCAATAGGTCCCACAGCATCTGTTGTCTCCAGCTCGAGTCCCGACAGACGAACAAATAACGCAACTCGGATACCAATTTAATTGACATTTCAATTTGTCTGGCTCGAACCTTGTCGACTATTAGTCTTGATGTCATAACAATTTCATCATTATTTCGATACATTAAATCTGTCAGCATTCGAGTTGTATGTGTAATTTTCTTTCTTCATGTTTTCGAGTGTGTCTTTGTTTGTTGTTTACCATTTCACTCAGCCTTGAGAGATGTTAGATACAGTAACTTTATATTGCCAGTACCCCAGTCAGGACCAGACAATCAAGTGACTGGCTTCATGATTATCGATCTACGTAATGGCGACATGGACATCGCAGAGCCTTTGGAAACGAACACATGCTAGCCTCCCCATGTTTCTGCAGTAGCTGGAAATCTTTCTGATTACGCCTGCATATTAAAGGTGAATGAGATTTTAGAAACTGTTGTAATATGTATATATATTTTTATTATAGTTGTTTAAAGTCTTATTATAAGTCTAGTTAGAATTGAGCTTCAGTAACCCAGTTACTTCAGTTAAGCTTGTCTTAAGAGGTTTCTCTCGGGATCGGGCGGTCTCACTCGCTAACTTGATTATCCCTTATCGAGTACGTAGATCGATGCCGCTGATCAGGGTATTGTCTGGTCCTGACTCGATTATTTTACGATAGCTGGAATATTGCTGATTACAGTGTAACTTTACACTCACTCACTTTTTGTGTTAAGTTGTCATTATTTTACGGAATAAAGTTTAAAATGCAGCAGAGAGAGGTTTAGTGGTCCTTCCACAGTCAGGCTGGTTGCATTTGTTTACGTGAACAACTACTATCAGCGCTTACAGTTACTGTCTTCGTTAATAGGTTAGTTTGTCAGCTTGAACGGAAACTAGACACCACAGTGGCTGCATATCCTTTTTTAGCCTTAAATGCACAACATGTGAAATCAGTTCAATTGATTATGTAATATAGACGTCAAAAGTGGTCGATCTCTCGGTTTTTCCAATTCTCGCCGAAAGACGTGTGAAGAGATGCTTCAAGTATAATAATAATAAGTGTACTGAAAATCTGTTGTGCGCTAAATCCAACCACTAAGTGGGTGTAAGCAAAGTATAATGTGTCCTGACCAAATGATATAGCGGTTATAAACCATGACCTTATGAGACAAGTGGATTTCATAAATATTTACTGCTTGGGAGTATTCTGACGAAGTTTAAGACTCACTCTCTACTGGGATGAACCGTCTTTCGAGGAAATGGTAGTTGATGACGACAAACAGGACAGTGTACATAGCAATCTGGAGCTCGTTCTATAAATATTTATCAAATGTGTGCGCAGTTTAAAAATGGGACAGTATTTAAACATCAGCGTTACAAGACACGATGACAAGTATTTACTGTATGTCAAGGGTCACGTCAAGCAATGCGCGATGTCAGGTGGGAAATTGAGTCTTAACAAAAACATGGATTAGGAACATGGATATAATGGATATAATGGCATTTGGAAAAGTTTCTTGGAACAGATGTCATTTTCGCCTGGTTATAATGTCAGTTACCCTGGCTTCATGTAGTATACATCCTTAATTGGGACTTAACTGACCAAATCCTTTAGTGCTTTAAGTAGTTTGGTAATCCCTGGTGGGAAACACATTTGCCAATACACCTCCTGCCACCTACAACAAGTCACCTACAGCCCCTTGATGCTGGAATTCAAGTCATTCAAGGTCCATTAGAGGAGACATCAGCCCAATCACCTTGTAACTTGCACAACAAGTTGTAACTTGCACAACAAGTTGTAACTTGCACAACAAGGGCTCTGACTGTCTTATGCCACCTTGGATATAATGTCATATGTTATCCGGGACTAACTGTGGGATTATAACCAGGGTATACTGTGGTTCATTTCTGATAAATCCGCCAGCTTTGCTCAAGACCAGGAACAACAAATTTTATAAAACTTATTATTATAAAAGACGTTGACACGCTTCTGGTTTGTCTAGTTACTTTTTACAGTACATTACGACCTTAATTGCAAGTACCATTGTCTGAGTGCACTGAACGAACAGGTTCGATTCCCCACATTAGAAAAATGGCTCCTGCCAAGTGTTGTTAAAGAAATATTACTAAAACTAAACTGTACTAAGGGAAGCAGAATTAAGTGAACTAAGTGAACTAAGTGAAACTAAGTGAACTAAGTGAATTTCATGAGCATTGTGCTGACGAATTGGCTCCCAAAATCCCTTATGTGTTTTTCAAGTAATTCTAAAATTAACTGAAAACAATATGCACTTGCTCACTGATCACGAAATAAGATAACAATAAAAAGCTATGAAACCCGTAATGGAATGTATCAATCAATGCCAAGATTTGAAAACAGAGAGCTGGCCATGTTAGGTTTAATTTCTTGAATCAAGTTGGCCCACATCAACACCAAATATGCTGGCAACACACGAAAAGATGTCAAAATGTCAAATGTCAGACCAAACCGTTTCCTTGGATTATTGAAATAATCTTTTGAAGTGGCTTGTTTTATTCATATTGTATCGCTGAGAGCGTCTTTCACATTAAACAGTTTTACTCAGAGTCAGTTATTCCTCACAACACAAAGTTGGTCTCTACAAAAGTATTCCCCTGACATACTCCACAAATCCCATTGAAAAATAACGGGAGTTGCAGCGTTTTCTTGATCCTAAAACGCAACATGGAAAATTCGCTGGAACGAGATATCTTCCAATCTACATTGAAAAGACATTTAGAAAATAACTATCAGAAACCCAAAATGGCAGTTTATGTATAAGGTGCTTTAGCTCAGATTTGTATTAATCATTCTCAATGGGCTTTGTTTTAGATACATTCCATGCTTTTTCACAATCAGTCTTTTTAGGAATATGGAATAAATTATATGTGTAAGGCTTTTACGTGTTTTCCTTAATCAGATATATATTTCCAAAACGTAAGTTGTTATCACAGTTGTTGAGCTCCTGATAAATCAATAACTAGACGGACTTCTAACATGAATCATATGTATTCGTCTTGGAGATACGGGAGTTACCATTTCCTCTGGGGTTCACTCGTAAAGTGGAATCTCTGTCGATGAATTCGTTTTTGATGTGCAAAGGTGACACTGAATTCATCCGCTCTGTGCAAGATTCCATCCATGTCCGTCTATATAGACATGTTAACAGGACGGACGTAGATATGAATAAACAATGTATTTTATGTATAACCATTTAGTGAGGGTGAATTACATCGCTGACCTTGTGCTTGCGAGTAGATGACTCACTCCAAGGATAACCAATAGCAGCGTCTTCTACTCTCCCAGCTCGCTCTGAGAGCGTACGTTCGACTCGGCCCACAATACTGGAATCTGTACTTTACCTGGTACCTGGTCCTTTCCAGATCGGTTCAAATACCCACACACACGTGGATCATAGCCATTTGGTCGCGTGTTACATTGCATATCTGAGTGGTTAAGGGAAACTTATGAATAGTTACCTAAAGAAGTGAAGTATTGTCGGCAAGACCATTGCAAAAGAGGGACTCCCATATTTTTAGCAACATACCAGTGCTTTAGTGTCTTCATTCAAATCTAAGGTACAATCGACCATGTGCTTACACAAAGATTTCAATGACAATCATTACAGTTTTGGCTCAGATATTGTCCAAGCAGGTAAAGCTTTCCAAAAGGTGTAGAGTATCAACAACAGGACATCTAATCGGTAACGAAAATGATGTCCTGAGCAAGTCCTTATTTTGAATTGTACCATATGTTGCTGTGTCATTCAAGGAACACTTTTGTGTGGCAGCGAGTGGCAGCTATTCGGACGTGTTCTCAACAACTAGCTGATGGATCTGTAAACTCATATGACATTATCAAAGTCGTACGGTGGACTGTATCTTTGATGATAGTTTTATCGATTCACATTAACTTGCGTCAGTTAAATGAGGTTATGTACATTTTCAAAGCCTCTTCAGGATTGTTTTACGAAATATCTTTAAAATATTTTGATGTTTCAAAATGTTGAAACATATATAAATAGAGGTTTGAGGATGAAGGTCATAATGGCGCATTATTTTTGCCTACAAATAATCCTATGATTTAAAGGTGAGTAAGTACGGTGTGACAAGGATTTGTATCAATAGGTGAGCACCACAGCGATGGACGCCAAAGGAAGGATTTGCATTCAGCATGATTGATGCATTAATAGAAGTTTCGATTTTCGCACAAACCAGATTCTATTGGACGTAAAAGGGGATGATGTAATGAAATGGAATGAAATATGATTGGTTCACTGATGACACTACTTGTTCATACAAATCCCCATGGACATACTAAGGAAATATCAAATCATAAATAATAATTATGCCCAATGATTTGGTCATCCGAGCTGGCACCATAAAGGGGACTAACTCTGCAAGGCAAACTTCTTTGCCTCAGTTGAGTGGGCTGACAGTTTCCTTCATTAAGGGCTGAAGTGCCCGTTTGAAAGATGACAGAGGAAACACTTATAAATCGTTGTATGGAATTTAACCTCTGAGAAAAGACTTTTCAGCATAGTTGAATTGGTTTCAGTTTTCTCACCCTCAGCCAGCACCCGTCGTTATATAGAATTCGATCGTGTCGACAAACACATAAAGATTTCTAAGTGCACCTTTAAAAAACTAGTTTTAACGTTATTTCTTTTCACAGAATGGGGAATGAACCTTAAAGTAGCTGAAAATAGGGGCACAATCTAAACCATTATTTTCTTTCATTTACATGCGGATACAAAATACACAGCAAAAATGACCCGCTGTCTTACTGTTGTCGGAGGAAAGCATATTTCGTGCGAATAATGTGTGAAACTGCGAGCTTAGAACCTTCTATCAGCGGACACTAGAAGTAGAAATCAGACAATGTAGGAATACAATCGCCAGTGGCTGAGGAAATTGTGTCAATCGAGCATGGTTCCACGCAGGAAGCAAAAGTACTGCAAGTTCCATGCTCTCAAGTGTGGTGAACCCTCCTCAGTTGCTGGTGATCTACAGCCGGATTATATATGTGTTATTCCCCTTCATGATATCTTAGTGAGTGAGTTAAAATTTATCGTCACATCAGCAATATTTCAGCCATATGGTGACGAGAGCCATTGATAGTATTCATAACAGTGAATGTTCATGGTGAAAATCTGATATCGCGCCGATTTCATGATAAATAGTCACTCACTCACTCACTCACACAGTGTACCCACATAGGAAATCGAACCCTAATCTTTCGCCCACCATCACACGAGATTCTGACCTACTCACTGGTCAACAACAACAAACATGATTTCCAAAGACAGCAACGCCAGAAACGTGATTCACCAAACATCCTCCTCATTATGCATTTTAAGAGAATATCCATTATTAATCAATTGAAAGTTGTTTTGGAATCAGCTAGGAAGACAGTAGTGAATTATCACCTGGAGAGGTGCAAAGCAGGAGAGATACAAAGAAAGTACACACTTGCGCGCATGCACAGACAACACACAAGCCTACAAGACCTAGTTTTAGGTGATGGGTCGTTAAGGTTTCCAGCAGGAAGCTAACACTTTGATTTTGTTCATGAATGCACTACATGATGTTGACTGTCTTGATGACGTCACCTAGGCAAGCTGGGTTTCCGTTTTGACCAATGTCCTTCATGATACCATTGCTAATTTAGTTTGGATTTGTTTAAGAAATCGCATTCAAAATATGAAATAAAATCGACCTCTTTGCGATTGTCTCAGCTTTGTGTAATCGTCGCAGTTCTGTGCATTCGTCTCAGTTTTGTGCAATCGTGTCTACTCGGAGTGTTCTGTTTCTATTCACAAGAACTTTGTGTATCCACCTGAGAACATTTATGGTTCAAGACTTATTCAAGCTTGTTATGTTTTCAAAAAGGTAAATTGATCAAATGTGTATATACCCACCACTCATGTTAGCACTAGTCCATAATGTAATGAAAGCAATAGAAACAAGACAATCCAAATATTATGAACATCGATATGCTCACATGGAATACTGCACCGATATGCTTCAGGCAGGTCAGGCAGACTGACCATACTATCCTGATATTTTTGGGGACAAGCATGACTACCAATTTTGACCCAGAACCTCATGCGGCATATCTATTTTCAAATCAGGTTTTCATCCAACCTGAACACAAATGAAGTGTCATGTCAAATGATGAGGTCACCAGGGGATATCATAAATGAAGTTTTCACTATTCAATTATGAGATTATTACTCTCTTGGCACTAGCGTTTCTGGTCAGTCGATCATTTGATTGTCTGCAACGTAATAATGTACGGCGTCAGACAACAAACACTTACTTTAAATCAACTTCTGGGAGTTATCGGAAGCGCGGGATACCCTTTTAACGAATTCAACGAATTCATCAGGGATTTTCACATATGTAAACTTCCCATCGAAAGTTTAGACTCACTTAAAACATACCTTTACATACTTTCACTGATTTTTATCATTTATTGAAATCATGGCATTAATCTTTTCGAAATAGTTACCTATATTTTGTTACACTACATCAGTCCATGTGTAAACAATGCCATTAAACACTATGGAATATTTTGCAAAATTGAGTTTAGGACAGTGGCCTGAAGGTCACTATATTTACACTGCTGAGTTTGATGAGAAATATAGATTAAGCCATCGTATCGAGTTGATCTGTGTCTATAAAATCCATTCAGACGGGGCGTGGCTAAAGGTTAGCTGATATTGTTTTTCTTTATTATGCACCAAAAATGAAAATGTAGATTTTGATTTTGACACCTGTTTCGCGGCCACACCAGCTAGATTTGCACTTACTTCCTCACGTCAAGGGACCAATTTAGCTTTAGATACTCATGAGAGATGAAAAAATACAGCGTTGTTAGACGTAATAATAAACCCAGCCAAGCAGAACCTGCCTTCACTTTATCAAATTTCCGCTGTAGAGGTTTTATTGGTGATTCAGCGACCACAAGGCTCGTTGCTACAATAAAAAGGATTCTTATGAAAGGCAGGTAGCCAGACGTCACGTGTTTCGTGCTTATGGTGAACCCAGTCACTTCCTGAATGTGCCTCTACATATGTCAATACTTTGACCGATAGACCAATTGTATTTTTTAGAAAGAGACGCAATTCTTATTATGGCAATGTCTCCGATTGCGCATTTGCATATGTATTTAATAATCTCTGTCAGCTTCAAGAACCAAACATAGCTGATGAAGGACTAATAGTACAAACAATCATCAGACGTAACGAGATAAATAGGAGTGGTTTACAAATACCAACATAAGGAGGAAACAACCTTATTTAGCACTATAATATTTTTGTGTGAAAATGATCGTAGACATATAATGTCTTTTCAAAGTCACGCATTTTTAGATCACATGTTGCAGACTGACTCTGAGTATTGCGTTTTTAACAAATACAGACTGCTCCCAATGCGACAACAACTGCATGTTTTATTGGACTGCCTAAAGGCGAAGAAGGGAGATGACTTTGTTACAGACTTGCGTGTGGATAGAATGTTTGGAGAAATAGAGTGTTTGACAATCGTCTACCACTTCTTTTGAGATAAACAAATTATAGCTGTGAAACATATTACATGTACATTGATTGAATGAAGTTTTATTCGTTTCATGTCCAGAATACGTCTCTTGGGAAACATTGAAAACATGTTCCGCGACAGCTAATTGAAGTACAACAGGAAACGTGATGCCTTTGCGATTTCAAACTTATGTTGTCATCCAGAGACTTCCTAATTAACACACGTCGTGTCAAGTAAACATTCAAACGTTATTTTGGAAACTGTTTCTGCGAATGGAAACATGTATATGCACTTTATCCAAAACCTGTTACGTTAAGACTCCTATGTCAATGCTGTTCAAAGGAAAACAGAATTGGAAACTTAGTTATAAGTGCGTTAAGGATGCCCATTGATTTTCCTTTCAACGTGAAATGAAGACAATGTATTTATAAGTCAACCGTTATGACGAGGTTCACGCACTAATCTTATGGACGAATATGACCTCGTCGACATGTCCAGCTTCGCCTGTCTTTATACAGGTTTGTTTGGTTTGTATGTTTGTTGTTTATGTTGCTTTCAGCATGTTCCAGCTATATGACAGTGGTTTGCGAATAATCAAATTAAGACCAAGCAATCCAGTGCTCGACATCATGAGCACTGATCTACACAACTGGCATATGGTGACATGTGTCAACCGTATCAGTCCGCCTGACCATCCGATCCCGTTAGTCGATTCTTACGACAATCATTGAATGCTGAAGACCAGGACTATCCCAGATATTCATGGGTATTTAGACCTTAGACTTCTCATCACTATTGCAGGAAATAATGTTTTCGAAAATGTTACAGATGACACTATTTCTTCAACTGAAGTCAAAGAGCAGAATATATTCAAATTTGAGTAGGAATAACTTGTTTTTCTTCTGGGCCACAGCAATTTGTCTTCCACCTATATGCATGGAGATGATTTGCGAAACATCGCCAGCTACGACTTGCTGTTAAATGCAAAATTGGTGCCCAAATGGGAATATGAATCATTCAAATATCCACAACTGGTTCAGCAGGAAGTGCATGTTCATGTATGCTACAAAATAATCAACACCATTATGAAAACAGACGCAGCCTCAGACACGCCTATAACTACCAACAACTATTAAATGGTAAGTATTATTTCATCAAAGTCGTCTGTGTGATTTATACCTCCGATCTTATCATCGCGGTGTTGTCGGATGCTTCCGGATGCTTCTAGGCCAGCTTTTGTCACCTGACAGAATGTTGATCGATGCAGGAGTCAATGGAGTTAGACGACCACACAGATATCAACAATAATTTGTTTAGTGGTCTCCTAGTTGACGAGTCACTTTCCATTAGTTCCGAAACATGCAAGTAGGCTTTTGGTTTTCATTTCACCTACAGTCCGTTTGGTTCCAACTGTGAGAGGCGGTCACGCGGAAGACATAGTTTCGATTCCACACATTGGTACACTGTTTGTAGTACATTCCCCAGGGTGGAATATTGCTAAAAGCGAAATGAAATATATTGACTCACTCATTCGCTCCAATGGGACGAGATGGAGTTCAGCAAGATTGCGACTCAATTGCCACACAGCACTCGTTATGTTGACATTCCTTGTAAATTCATGTGTACCCTTGTGCCTCTCTTTGTTGAGATGTTAACTCGTACAGAAAACGCCATGACGGTTTCTTGACATTTTTTCCATTGATGAATGTGCGAGTAAGAAACAACTGCCAATGCCAGTTAAACAAATAACAGATATAGATGGACACAGTGTATTTATTGCCATGCACCTTGATGTTGTTTATGACAGTATGAGTGATTTTGAGGTATTTTGCAAATCGTGCTAATTTGGAGACAAAAGGACTGTCTATACGACAATATGTTTTGTGGCTTATGCACATCCTTAGCGCCGGCACCCGTGGCGAGCCACCTCCTCGTGGTGGGTGCTGGGTAACGCCAAGAGCTCGCCGGCACCCCCGTTGTGGACCCGGGGGCATATTTGGTCCACCAACCTGTTTGCCATGGGTTGCGGCCCTGTGTCGGTGGAGGACGGGAGTCTGGGGGTTGAGGGCACTGGGGGCCTGTGACCGCGTTCCCTTTGCTCAACACACCCCTTCGACCCTTACTTCACCTAGACGGGAGGTTGAATAGGCCCGGTTCAACCAATCGGCTGGTCATGCTAAGCCCTGTACATTTTGTCTTTTGTCAGTTGTCATGGCTTTGTGATGATATATCTATTTTACGATTAAATAACTCAAATTTCGTATCTTGCCTTGAGTCCTATGTCCAGAAGGCAGTGGCTCATGGGCCAATCTGGTGGAATAATTACTTGCTGATTATTCTGCTTGAGTATATCATCCGGGTATCCTTGGTGCTGCAGGCTGGAAACCCGCCTGCTCTTAGCATTGTCCTTGTGATACTCCGTGGGGGGTGGGGAGCTCGGATGACGAATTCATACTAACTTACCATGGAATACCAAACCCCGAACAAAAAAACGAAACGCCAACTCGACAATGATGATGATGAACAGCGACCCTCCAAATCTATTGATTACTGGCCTCGTTTTCTGATCCTTGAGACTCTTGATAATACTCCTTTAAAGCTGAATCCATTTGCGATATCTAAAGGTATCCATGGAATAGCAGGAGATATTAAAGATGTGAAACGCTTGCGTTCAGGATGTTTATTACTTGAATGTAATAGAAAACAGCAAGCAACTAACCTGTTCTCCATTGAAACGTTTGTTGGAGTTCCGGTTATGGTCTCTGCACATAGAACACTGAACACCAGTAAAGGTATTGTACGAGACCGAGATCGTCTATTTGCAGATATGACCGAGATTGACATTGCATCGGAAATGAAGGATCAAGGTGTGATGTATGTCAAAAGATTTTCCAGTCGAAAAAACAATGAAAGTGTTCCAACTAACACATACCTGTTTTCTTTTTCTGCGCCAAATCCACCCAAATCAATCAGGGCAGGTTACTACAGCGTTACTGTTGATGCATACATCCCCAATCCTCTGAGATGTTTCAAATGCCAGAAGTTTGGACATGGTGTGAAGACTTGCACATTGTCTGTTACATGTGCTCACTGTGCTGAGACTACTCATGTAACAGAAGATTGTGAAAGTAGCTCCAAAAAATGTGCCAACTGCAATGGAAATCATTCAGCATTTTCTAAGGATTGTCCCACTTGGAAAAAGCAGATGGAGATCAACAGGATTAAGTACACTAATAATGTCAGTTTTGCTGAAGCAAAAAAGTTGATACAGTCAAGGGATCCTAGTGAAACTTATGCCTCCATCGCCAGAAAGCCATCAGAAATGACCAACAAAGAAAATACTTCTCAAGTCATTACCTTGTCACATGCCTGTCAAACAGACTTGACGTGGATAAACACAGACATTCCTAAAAATCTTTCTCCTGAGCAATCCACACAGACAGCAGATTTACTTCCTGATCAGCAGAACTTTTCTCAGCACCAATCTCCCGTTTCTCAACTTGGATCACAACCAGGGAAGAATGAGAAACAGACAGGTAAAACAAAGATCAAATCAAGATCAGACACTTCAAGACCAAATCGAGCTCCTAAAGGGTCAGACAAGATCAAATTATTTAATAAGTTTGGGTCACTAGAAGATATGGATGTGTCTGATAACATCCATCCTCGGGCACATAGCTTGTCGCCCTCGAAGAAAGTGCGGGGTAGATCCCCAATCAACCCACCATAGTTTTTTCCAAAAGTATAATACAATGGAATTGTAGAGGATTAAGGACTAATCTTAATGAACTACAGCTATTAGTCCAAGACTTTGCACCAGCAGCTTTCTGTTTACAGGAAACATACCTGAAACAGACAGATACTTTTAATTTACGTCAGTTTGATGCATACAATTATTTTTCCCCTTCGGGTGACAGGGCCACTGGAGGATCTTCAATCCTCGTTAAACAAGATGTTATCCATAGTTCTGTAGCTCTTAAAACTAACCTCCAGGCCGTTGCAGTGAGACTTACTCTTCACGTTACTTTTACACTATGCTCTTTGTATATACCGCCTTCCTCAGCACTCCAACAGTCAGATCTGCAAGATCTCTATGATCAACTCCCAAAGTCGTGTATCATAATGGGTGATCTCAGTGGCCATAACCCGCTATGGGGTGGTACAAACACTAACTCAAAAGGTCAAATACTGGAAGATTTTATCTCCAATAATGACTTATGTTTATACAATGATGATTCAAGCACTTATCTGCACCCTGCAACCGGCACCTACTCTTCTCTAGATCTGTCTCTTGCAGACTCTTCACTACTTAATGAGTTTGAGTGGTCAGTCCACAATGATCTCTGTGGAAGTGACCATTTCCCTACTATATTAAAATCTATAACTCCATCTGATGTTCCTCCATCATCAAGGCGGATTTATAAAAAGGCTAACTGGGCTTTATATGAAATACTGTGTGCTGAAAAACTTAAACCTGAACTTTTTATTGACGTTCCTGATGCTATTCAATGTTTTTTCTGAGGAACTGAATTCCATAGCTGATGAGTGTATACCAAAGTCCTCTGCAGTTCCACACATAAGGAAACCATGGTTCAACGATGAGTGCAAACAAGCTAGGAAGGCAAGGAAAAAAGCAGAACATTATTTCCGTCGCCATCCTATGGTGCATAATTTAAATAAATTTAAGATTTTAAATGCAAAAGCACGGCGTACTTTTAAACAGAAAAAACGTCAATCTTGGCAAAATTATGTGTCCAAAATAAATTCTCGGACACCCATGTCCAAGGTATGGAACATGGTCCAGAAAATCAAAGGTAAAGGTACTAAATCTACTGTCCATCATCTTAAACAGGGAGATCAATTGCTTACTGATAAATCAGATATTGCTAATAAACTAGGTGAAACCCTTGCTAAACATTCTTCCTCTTCGAATTATGTATCAAAAGTCCAGCAATATCAAAAACAACAAGAAAAGAAAACTATTAATTTCAATTCTGATAATGGGGAAGATTATAATGAAACTTTTTCTATTCATGAACTCCATACTGCTCTTGATCAAGCTCATGACACTGCTACTGGAGCTGATAACATACATTATCAACTCCTGAAACATTTACCAGAATCCTGCCTAGAAACTCTCCTGAATATTTTTGATCATATTTGGACATCGGGTGACTTTCCTCCCTCATGGCGTGACGCCATAGTAGTACCAATACCTAAACCTGGACGTGATCATACGGATCCATCCAATTATCGTCCGATTTCATTAACTAGCTGTGTTTGCAAGACCATGGAACGCATGATAAATAATCGACTTGTTTGGTACTTGGAAACAAATAATCTCATAACAGATATACAATGTGGTTTCCATAAAAACAGAAGTACTGTTGATCACCTCGTGCGACTGGAATCATTTGTTAAAAACGCACTAATAAACAACCAACACGCTGTGTCTATCTTTTTTGATCTTGAGAAGGCATATGACACTACTTGGAAATATGGCATTTTAAGAGATTTACATGACTTCGGGTTACGAGGTCGTTTGCCTAAATTTATTGCCAACTTTTTAAATAACAGACAATTTCAGGTCCGTGTGGGTTCTACCCTGTCTGATCATTACAATCAGGATCAGGGTGTTCCACAAGGCAGTATTTTGTCTGTCACACTTTTTAGCATCAAGATCAACAGTTTATCAAAAGTTTTAAACGATTCAATTGATGGATCGTTATTTGTGGATGATTTTAATATTTCTTGTCGTGGTAAAAATATGCATACCATTGAACGACAATTGCAGTTGTGTTTAAACAAGATAAATAAATGGTGTCTTGAAAACGGCTTTAAATTTTCGAAATCCAAAACTAACTGCATACATTTTTGTCGTAAATACAAACCACATAAGACCCTGATCTGTCTCTAGATGGCACACCAATTAAAGTTGTGAAGGAAGCTAAGTTCTTGGGTCTCATTTTTGACTCACACTTAACGTTTTTACCTCATATTAAATCACTTAAAACTAAATGCCTGAAAGCACTTGACTTGTTGAAAGTGGTTTCAAATTCTAAATGGGGAGGGGATCAAGCTACTCTTCTCCATCTATATCGATCTCTCGTGCGTTCGAAACTCGATTATGGCTCCATTGTCTATGGTGGAGCCTGCAAAAGCAACTTAAAACTATTAGATTCAGTCCATCATCAAGGTCTAAGACTTTGTCTTGGCTCCTTTAGAACTTCACCTGTTGACAGCCTGTATGTCGAGGCTGATGAACCATCTCTTGAGCAGCGACGTATAAAATTAGCTTTACAGTATGTAACAAAACTATATTCAAATGAGTCAAACCCTGCATATAACTGTGTTTTCAATCCCCTGTATGAGGATTTATACAAAAAGAAATCTTCTCTTGTTCCGCCTCTTGGTTTAAGAATAAAACCACTTATTTCTGCTGCCAGCATTACGCTGGAAAACATAGCTCCTTTCCGTCTTCCTTCTTCTCCTCCTTGGCAGTTGGTTAGGCCACAAGTTGACCTAACATTAACGACTTTTAAAAAAATCAGAAACGAATGAATTACAGTATAAACAAGAATATAATCAATTAAAACATAAATATAACAATTATATATCCTTATTTACAGATGGGTCCAAGGATGGTGGCGCAGTGGCTTGTGCCACTGTCATTGGATCCAGAACAATATCTTCTAGATTACCAGATAATAGTTCTATTTTTACAGCTGAAGCTAACGCCATATTCACAGCTCTTAAATATATTCAAAGACACCCTAAACGTAAACAATATATAATCTATTCAGATTCTCTTTCATGTCTTCAGGCGATTAAAAATTTGTCATGTAAACATCCACTTTTAATTGATATTATTGAAATGTATAATAATCTTGCTACTGGCCAATACGACATCGTCTTCTGTTGGTTACCCAGCCACATAGGCATTTCTGGTAACACAATGGCCGATCTTGCTGCCAAGGCAGCACTCAACAAATCTATGACACCGCTTCTTATTCCCTACAGTGATTACAAAGCCACCATTAGATCTTATATCCGTGATCTGATGCAAAAGAAGTGGGACACCCAAGTGGGTATAAATAAATTACATGAGATAAAACCTTACATTGGTTATACCCACTTGGGTTGTCAGTCCAGATTTGAAGAGGTCATACTACGACGATGTCGTATTGGCCACACTAGATATACTCATGCATACCTGTTGCAAGGTGAGGATCATTCTGCTTGACTGTGTTGAATTCTCCATCACAAGGGATAAGTATTTTACAGTAAAAACAATGAAGGATCTTTTTACCAACGTTAATTCTCATTTTATTATAGGTTTTTTAAAAGAAATTGATTTTTTGGTTGAATTTTGAATAATATGTTTCTGTAAATAGATGTATTTTAATGATTGGTAGTTTGAATTAGTAACTTGAATTGTTGGTGGCTGTACCCTCAAAGGGGGTTGAAGTATTGTAAAATTATTGTCCTCCTGAGAGGGTACGTAAGTCCACAAACATTCACAGTAAGTTTAGGTCTACCAGGGTTTTAATCGTATTATTCATGTTCTTTTAATTTTGGCTAAACTTTCGTACAATCGCCAGCAGCTGAGGGGATGATGTAAATCCAACTAGGGTCCATGTAGGTAGCAAAGGTACTGTAAGTCCCCATGGTCCCTAGTGTGGTGATCTACCTTCAGTTGTTGGCGATCTATAGTCTGTTTTTATATTGTATTGTCTGAATATTGATATTAGTTTTAACTTTCCAAGCTAGTTTTAATTCAAATTGTGATACTGTAGTTGTTTTACTGTCCTTTGTCGACAGGTTTTATAACACACATATATTCCTTTTCAGTGGTTTGTTCCCGTCACGATATGGCTGAAATATTGCCGATGTGACGTTAAATATTAACTCACTCACTCACATCCTTAGCGCCAAGTCGACAGTCTATTACAGTTTTCACTATTTCTCCTTGAAGAAGACTTCAGAGGATCTGCTCGCCAATTAGTCTACACTACTGATTGGGAAACAATCAAAGCAACATAATGATGATGAAAATTGATATCACTGTGACCTCGTGAGTGGTCACAGCACTGACATGCCAATACAGGTACGCCAGGATTTCGACGTAATATTCCACGTTACTGCAAAAGTGTGTATACTCATAACTGTTGCTTTTAATGGTCTAGGACCTCGGCGAGGTCAGGTTATCACACACTTGATGAGTCAGCAGACTCTAGTGAACAATAATGTGGTGATTGCCCTAATAGGTTATGGTTTGGTTTACCCGTCCTTGAATGGTGGTGACCAACACTGATGAGAATCACAGTGATAAGACCCAGGAATGTCAGGAATCATGTATGTTTGAACTAGATTTGAAAAATAACAATGACAAGAATAATTGCAAGATATTACAATAAGAAGAGAACCGTTCATTTCTCTTTCACTGATTTTTATTTGTCCCTAACCATGTCTGTGATATTTCCCTTTAGTGACTTCAAGGCAGCGCTCGTGCTTAATCTATAAACTGTACCATTTAATTCTAAGGTTTCTTTGGTTTATGAAGGGCAGCGGTAAACTCATCGCTCCACAGTGTTGAGCTTTATTGTTGATGTTATTCAATTCAGTGGGTACACTGTATGAAGCCTTTTGCTTGAATCCCCATTCATGGAATTGTTAACGGTGGTCTACGAGACTCATCCACTAATCCACAATTTTCTTTTAGGATTTCTTTTACAATCTCTACATTGTTCCCATTCACAACTCTTGTACTTTCCCTTTTACACCCAGTAAGTATTTCTCCTCCCTGATATTTCCCAGCCGTGATATTGCAGGAATATTGTTAAAAGCGGCGTCACGCTAAACTCACTCACTCGCTCACTCTGCTCTCGACGTCACCGCTAATTGCTGGACTATTACTGCGATATTCATTCATTCTCCTCTCGACATTTCTCTAAAGAATTGGAATCAAACAACCTGACACTTGCAGCGATTGATTTTTTTTTTTATCGATCAACAAGGAAGTTGTTTGGAAGGCCATGATGGTGTTAATTTCATCCATTATTTGTCGCGTGGACTGTTTGGAATGTCATGACTGTTTAGCACCTCACACGCTGGGTTACACGATACCAAAACATAAATATAACTGACCCTATGCAGGAGAACCGATCGATGCCACGGGCAAAGTGGTAATATGTTATGTATTAAC
Organism: Haliotis asinina; assembly: GCF_037392515.1. Lineage (NCBI taxonomy): Eukaryota > Metazoa > Mollusca > Gastropoda > Lepetellida > Haliotidae > Haliotis > Haliotis asinina. Next base: position 6,757,696 of record NC_090290.1, on the reverse strand, counting down.
TAACCTTGTTCTCAGCAATAATTGATTGCACTTAACAGTAACTTCCTGCCCCTAAGTGCATCCATGCCAATAGGCAATCATATTAGTGACACAACCTATGTCAATAGTTCTGAAACCGCACAACCAGGAGAACTTCTACTCCACGACTTCAGTGCAGAGTTAATGATTTGTCCAGTTTCCAACAAGATACGTCGATCTATCTGAATATAATGCTACACTCATCAACATTCCACATATGTTACAGCGGTCTGTAAATAATCGAATCTGGACCAGACAATCCAGTGACAAACAGCATTGGTATCTGTCTACGAAACTGGGATACGATGACTGTTTCAACCAAGTCAGTGAGCCTGGCCACCTTATCCCCTACGTCACCTCTTACGACAAGCCGGGGCTACTGAAGATCAGTCCTTGCCCCGGTCTTCAGGGATGGCGAACATAGCGTGTACATGTATGTATGCCTGTTTATGTCGTATGGATGCTATAGTATGTGAAGATCGGGGTTAGAACGGATTGTAATAACCAACAGTTTTTAGACATTAGGGTAAGTGGCCGAGTGTCCTTAACGCCGTCCAGACGTGTCTGAGTTTGTTTATCTCCGCTCTGGGCGTTATTTCAGATATTACATCCTCTCTGCTTGGAGTGGGAGAAAACTCCCAATTAATACCGGTCTTAGATTTTTAACGCTTACAAATAGAGAATCAGAAACTCAGCGAATGTGTGATTCGAAACAAGGACCAAAGGATCCTGGTATAGGACTTAGCGGCCCATGTCTTCACAGACACATTTGTAAAGAGATACAAATTTCAGTGCATCTTACAAAAAAAAATCACAATGAATAAGCATAATGTAACAGGATGACAGGGCTATCTGATATTCAACGCCCTGACAAATATTGAACAAATTGTTTAAGTTAGTCAGTTATCAGGAATATCAAGAATGTAGTGGCCAGGTCAAACTGACACACAAATTCATTTGACTCATCACTCACTGAAGATTATCACTGCCAATCATTAGTCGAGGTCACAGAATACATGGTCTCGTGGAACACATCAAAACAATGTCTGTTGGCTTTCTGCAACTTGCAAGCTTTAAGAATACCCTGAAAACACACCAGGAACATGAATTGTGGGGACTTGATGTCAACCACCGGTTCACAAAGTTCTGATATAGTCACTACTAGGCCCTTATTGAAGTCGCGTGTGGCGGTCGCAATGATATTATTCACGAAATTACCATTGGTCCTTGGTGAAGTCTCTGATATACTTTACTGACATTTCGTCCTTGTTGAAGTGTCAGTGATATTTTATATACGCTTTGCTGTTTTAACGACATAAACCAATACTCCTGGGAATGATGACTGTATCTCTCATGATCCCCCTCTCCGTTGGAACCCTTGATCATGCACAACCTCAACATCTACTTATCATCACTCACATTGTACACACCACAAACAGACACAGCTCTTAACTATTAAGAAAATAATATTAATACGTTTTCCTCGTTTCAAAGTCTACTTATTCGAAGTGAGAATAAGCTGTCCGTTTCAATGCACCCGGTGTTCCAGAACCTAACTGTTTGTTTGATAAAGTTTTCCCCAAACATTATCTGTTTCACTTTCAGACATAAGAGTCGTTCTGTTGTTGCAAAAAGGGGGATATTACCTAAAATCTGGTATGCATGTTTGTACTGACTTAAAGATTTCCGCAGGATTAAAGATCCTGCTGAAAGGTTCCTGAAGTTCCTTTTTTTCCTAGTGGTTGATATTCGTATGGTTTGTTGAAATATGTGTTTTTTATGAGGCGTTCTGTAAGGATAGATCTGATTTCAGATTCGTCAAGAGAGGCCTTGTGTCCTTGATTCTCGTGGCTATGGGGCATGACGTCTTGGGGAAATATCCTACAACTGGCCCATGCATTCAGTCGTAGAATGGACAGATTCGATTCCAACACTGGTACAGTGGCACCTGCACATTATTATACATGCCTTGCTAAAACCAGTTAAAACATACTCTTTCATATAATGTGGAAGTGACGGTAGTCAAAACCGGTGAAATTCATGGTGCGGATGAATTGACTCCCAAACCCCTTTCGTGTTGAGTGATTCTAAAACAATATGCACTTTTTCATTGATCTTGGAATAGGATAAAACTAGCAAACTATGGAACTTGTAATGGAATGTTTCAATCAATTCAAAGTATAATTACAATCATCTGAAAATGGCAAATACAATTTTTAAGAGCTTCTTAGATGTGTTTGTTTAAGTTGGTCCTTATCGACACGAGATATGGCTACACGTCACAAGATAGCATATAATGTCAGATCAAACGCTTTTACTTGGATGATTAGAATAATGTTTTGAACGTCGATTGTTTCATCGATCTTGTATCAATGAGAGCATCTTTCAACCAGTATGCCATTGGGAAATGCGATAGATGCATCCATTGTTAAAGGTCCGTTTTAGTATTGCTCACAACACTAAGTAGGTCCTTACGAAATTATTTCGTTGACATATTCTACAAATTCCATGAAATATAAAGGTAACTGCAGCGTTTTCCGGTTTCTAAGGTCAAAGGAGACCCTTAGAAGATTCGATGGAACAAAAACTCGTTTCCAATCTACACTGAAAAGACATTTTGGAAACACTATTGCCAACCGAACTTGGCATTTTATGTATTAGGAGCTTTATCTCAGATATATATTAAACAGTCTAAAAAGCCTCACTTTGGGTATATTTCATGATTTCCATATAATTGCAGAAAACATGAGAATACTTTATATATGTACGAATTGTTACATATTTTCTGTAATCAATATCCGTTATTATGCAGAAAACAAACTGACCAATCTTTGCCAAGCATCCAAGAGATCAATAACTGCACGCTGGTTTTTAACATGCAGCGTACGTGTTCGTTTGGAGACGCGAGGGTTCGCGAGTTCCTGTGACCTGTAAACCGGCATTTATAGTAAGGACATAGTGCTTGATGTGCAGTGGCGGCCCTGAACTTACCAGCGCCCTGCAAGGTTTCATCCATCGTATGTGTCGGCATCTTAACAGGACTGATTATAAATAAACATTCCATTCTAGATATTACCATTTCATGTGGAAAGGGTGATGTTGCTCGCTGACTTGTGCGTACGACTATATGCCTCACTCAGTGAGCGTAGGTTTCCCCACTGGGCCTCCATAAATACTCTGTATTTATTTGCGAAATTGTAATCTCAAATAGAACAGATGTTGAGGATGTAGATAGACTTTCTGATTCTTATCTGATGAATACCAATACCCTAAATGTCACAGTCGGTCATTAGTACCTTGTACGTGATTACGGGTATCTTAGTAGTGAAGGGAAATGTCTAAATATGTAAATTAAGGTAGAGAAGAATTATCGACAAGACGATCGCAACTTTCCCATATTTTACCTCTCTACCAGCATTTTACATACTTCATTTCTAAAAAAAATCTGAGGTATAATCGAGCATGCTCCTATGCAAAGATTTCAATGAGACGGATTATACTCTTTGCTCCTAAATAGAACCTTCAGAAAGGTGTATAATATCAAAGAGAGGACACTTCCTAATAGGTTATGAAAATCGTATCTGACTAATTCACTATCTTGATTTGTACCATGCGTTCCTGTGTCATTTTAGGCATACATTTCATCATTCTGTGACGAGCGGCAGCTGTGGGGGTATGCTGTCACCAGTGCCCTGTTTTACAAAGCTATCGCAACACCATGACTGTCGTCAGTGTTACAGGATAGGTGTACAACAGTTGCAGCGCTACAACTGCCGTGAGTCAGTGTTACAGGATAGGTGTACGACAGTTGCAGTGTTACAGGATAGGTGTGCGACAGTTGCAGTGTTACAGGATAGGTGTACGACAGTTGCAGTGTTACAGGATAGGTGTACGACAGTTGCAGCGCTACGACTGTCGTGAGTCAGTGTTACAGGATAGGTGTACGACAGTTGCAGTGTTACAGGATAGGTGTACGACAGTTGCAGCACTACGACTGTCGTGAGTCAGTGTTACAGGATAGGCGTGCGACAGTTGCAGTGTTACAGGATAGTTGTACGACAGTTGCAGTGCTACGACTGTCGTGAGTCAGTGTTACAGGATAGGTGTACGACAGTCACAACTCTACAACTGCCGTGAGTCAGTGTTACTGTACAGGAGGTGCAAGAGTCGCAGCGCTACAACTGTCGTAGGTCAGTGTTACAGTACAGAAGGTAGCTGTGACAGCTTTATGAAACGGGACCTGCACAACAACTGGTTTCGAATCTATTTAGCTTCATAAAAATAACATACGTATGATACATATTTTACAATGAATTGCTTTCTATTATGTTTGTATTAATTCATTTAATTTATGCCAGTTAAAAGTTTTCAAAGCCTCCTCGGAATTTGTATCAACGCAGTCATGATTTGGGATATTTCTATCAGCTCATAAAATGTGATGCTCTTCACTATTAGATCAAGGGTTTGTCGTATAGAAACATGCAGAAGTTGAACGATGCATATTTGATAAATGAATGAATTGATATAGGATAAAGGTCATGCTGCTTCTGCTGCTGCTGCTGTTGTTGTTGTTGTTGTTGCTGCTGCTGCTGCTGCTGCTGCTGCTGCTGATGATGATGATGATGGAGCCGTAATGATAATGACTATGTTAACATTACATATTGTCATGGTAGCACAGATTTTTATGTCCTTAACACCTGCCCAACTCGTATATAAAAGGAGAAAGAGTCTATATGCACAGGTTTATTGGCATTATTTTGCCTACAAATAACCTTATGGGTGAGTATGGTGTTACGCTGTTGTTAATCAATAGGTGGGCACCACAACGATGGACGCCAAAGAATGGATTTACACTCGGCATGACTGACGTATCAACTGAATTATTCCCAACATCCGACAAATTCAGTGCTGGATGTCATATATCAAGTCGACTGAATACCCAGTCTCGATTTTCCCACAAACCAGATTCTACAAGGAGAAGCAGGAGAGACATAGAATGAAAAATGATTGGCTCAGTGAGTGAGTTTACTTTTTGACTGGTTCACTGATGACACCAGCCGTTTAAACAAATTCACATGGACATACTAGGCAGTAAAATATCTTAGATAATAACTATGCCCAATGATTCGGTCATCCGAGTTGACACCATCAAGGGGACTAACTCTGCAAGGCAACCTTCGTTTAGAGCAGCTGGAAATTTGGGGTTCTCAACCATTATATTTCATTTACATGCGGATACAATACACAAAGCAAAACTGCCCCGCTGTCTTTCTCTTATCGCTGAAAACAATATTTCTTGAGTTGAAGATCAAAGTGTATTCCTGCGAGCGTAGAACCTTCTCCAACTCCAAAACGGTTTCGGCAGTATTGAAAGGCTAGGGTGGAGTGAGTGAGGTTGTACGTAGCTTTTAGCATATCAAGGCGGTGGACACTAGAAGTGGACATCGTACAATGTTGGAATACAATCGCCAACAGCTGAGTAAATAGTCTAAATCCAACAAGGGCCCATACAGGTAGCAAACATACAGCAAGTCCCTATGATCCCTAGCATGTGATCGTTCCTCAGTTGCTGGCGATCTACAGCACTTTTCATATTGTGTTGTTCCCTTTCGTGATATCTTGCCGATGTCATGATAAATAATCACTCACTCACATAATGTACCCACGTAGGAAATCGAACCCTGGTCTTCCGCCCACCGTCACATGAAATCCTGGCCGACTAAATGATCAGCAACGAACTATCATTTCCATGACAACAATGCGAGAAACGTGATTCAAAGTTGTAAGGTACGAAACTCTCGGTTCAATGATGCTTAAGCATTTCACTGAAACTCTTCATCATCATGTCACGTGAACGTGGATTGATTTTCACAAACTTTAGAGGATATCGATTATTAATCAATGGGAAGCTGTTTTGGAATCAGCCAGGATGACAGTCGTGGAGTAATTATTTCCTTAATTTATGGGTAAGACACTTGACTGCGATCAAAGCAGGAGAGATACAAAAAATACACACTGGCATGCAGGCGCAGACAACACATATAGACCTGGTTTCAGGTGATGGAATGTTATGGCTTCCAGCAGAAAATGACTCTTTCCATTCTGATGTAGCTCTTCGTGATGTGGACTGTATTGATGGTCCATGAAAATGTCACCTGGTTTCCATTTCAGCTAAAGCACCTAATGCCGTTCATGCTTTTACCACTGCCAATTTGGTTCAAACTGGTGTAGGAAATTCTAATCAAAATATAAAATAAAATCGACCTCTTTGCAATGGTCACAGTTTTGTGCAATCGTGTCTACTCGAAGTAGACATTTCATATCCTCAAAGAAGCTTAACCGCTGCTATTCGTGAGAAATGCTGTTATGTACTCTCACAAACTGAACAATAAATAAAGAGTATAATTAGTACATTTATATACATGTTTAGTATATTTTATTACAAACAAACACAACCCAGCCACGCTGTCCATATAACGTTGTTGTGAAGCTTTTTACTCAGTTTATACCTACGAACGCGATGTTTGATTTTAATTTCGTAAGAACTTAGTGTGTCCATCTGGGGACATCTAGTCGAACAATTCAAGATCAATACCTTCTATACGTATGACACCCATGAAGGTCTAGATTAGAATATTGGCCTTCAGGGCCTAGATTTTAGAAGCTTTTTAGCGCTAAGATAGTCGTAAGTTAATGTTAATGTATGGCACTTACGACTATCTTAGTACTACGAGACCTTCGAAAATCTTGGCCCAGTAACCAAGGCGTGTCGTTAGGTGCGACTAACGGGATCGGGTGGTCGCTGATATGGTTGGCACCGGCCATCAGTTCCATTTGTTTTCATATCAGGTGTTCATCCATCCTTAACACAAATGAAGTGTGAAGCTCAAATGATGAGTTCACCATGACTTATCACAAATGACGTTTTCACTGGGGATTATTTTAAATGTTGGTTACTGTAATCTCTGCTCAGTCGATTCACTGAGTGTTTGGTTTTCTCACCAGTCACTGTTGACAACAGTGATGCTGTGTCACGTCAGATGACAAACACTTACTTTAAACTTGTGGAAGCGCTGGACAGGCTTACATATGATTACATCACAGACTGGTTTATCCACTAACTCTGGGAAATCAACTTCAAATCTTATGCACTTGAACTGCACGAGGATCATGCATCAAATTGTTGTACGGCATGTGCAAATACCGTGCATGTGAACAGCTGCGTTTTGGTGTAACGTTTTGTTCAGAATTCGCCAATTTTCCCTGATATTTTATCAAATATTGAACTCATGATTACAATCTTTTCAACGTAGCGAATTTGCTTTACACTACATTAGTTCATGTGTAAAGAGCACCTTCAAACAGTATAGAATATTTTGCACAATTTAGTTTAGAACAGTCGTCGGAAAGAAGTCCGCGATGAGCACGCGGATCCATTCAGAGGGGATATCGCTAAATTTTAGCTGATATTGTTGTTTTCTTTATCATGCAAGGAGAACTAGGAGCTGTTAATTGTGCCATCTGTCTCGCGGTGACGCCAGATTGGCACTTACTTCCTCACGCCAAGGGACCAATTTAGCTCTGGATACTCACGAGAGACGTGAAGAAAAGTACAGCGTTGTTAGACGTAGTTATAAACCAAGCCAAACAGAACTTGCCTTCACTTTATCAAACTTCCATTGTAGAGGTTTTATTGGTGATTCCGCGACTACGATTCTCACTACTACCAGTAAGAAATATCCTTGTGTGAGGCAGGTAGCCAGAATCCATGTGCACCGTGCTTATGGTGAACGCAGTCACTTCCTGAAGGTGACTCTACATGTCAATACTTTGGTAGACCAACTGCTGTTTTTTAGAAAGAGACGCAATTTATCTTATTATAGCAATGTTTCCGAATGCCTATTTGCATGTGTATTGAATAATCTCTTCAACTTCCAGAAATAAAAATAGGTGATGAAGAACTAAGAGTAGAAACAATCATCACACTTCAAGAGATATATACCAATAGAATGAGCAAAAATAAAAATAGGTGATGAAGAACTAAGAGTAGAAACAATCATCACACTTCAAGAGATATATACCAATAGAATGAGCAAACAAGCTTATTTAAACCAGTAAATATTCTTTGACTGAACATAATCGAAGACAGAAAATATATTTTAATATTTAGATCACCTCATCCAACCTGACTGAGTATCGCTTCCTTTAAAACTTATAGACTCCTCACAATACGGCAGCAACTACAAAATATCGACAGGCATAGAGAACAGTACAGTTTTATAACGTTATTATTCAGTTAAAGGCGGTCTATGGTAGACTTGCAGGGAGAAGAAAGAAAATGACGTTATTACAGACGTGGCGTGAGAATGTTTGGGGATATGTAGTGTTTGTCTGCCACATTGTCTTAAGCGAACCAAATTATATCGGCGAAAGATAATAATGTGTATTGATTGAATAAAGTTTTATTCGTAACATCTCCAGAATACGTCTCTGAGGATAGATTGAAAACGTGTTCACGACAGCTAATTGTAAGTACAACGTGATGACACACTTATGTTTTCTATCATCCAGAGACTTCGTAATTAGTACATTTCTTGTCAAGTAAACATTTCAAAGTTATTACGGGAACTGTTTCGTGGAAATCAGTATGTGCACTTTTTTCTGCGGTATGTTAAGTTAAGACCTATGTCAGTGCTGATCAAAGGGAGTTTCGGGGATTTTGTTGTTGTTGTTTATGATGTTATAGGAACATTCCAACTAACATGGCATCTGTCTCTGAAGAATCAAATCTGGACCACACAATCCAGTGATCGACATCATGAACACTGTCCTACACAAGTGGCATGCGATGGCATGTGATGACCATGTCAGACAGCCTGGTCACACGGTCCCGTTAGTCGATTTTCATGGCAATCATGGGTTGCTGAAGACCAATTCTATCCCGGATCTTCTTGGGTATTTAGGCCTTAGGCTTCCCAACTTCTCCATCACTATTGCAGGAAGGAAGGTCATAGTTTCGAAAATGTTACAGATGACACTATTTCTTCAGTTGAATTCAAAGAACAGAGTATATTCAAATTTGGGTAGGAAAAGCGAGTTTTCCTTCTGGACCGTAGAAATTTGTCTTCCAGATATATGCATGGAGTTGGTTTGCGAAACATTGCCAGCTAGGACTTACCGTTAAATGTATAATTGGTGTCCAAAAGGGAATATGAATCATTCAAATATCCACAATTGATTCAGCAGAAAATGCTTGAAAACAATTCCTCTATAGGACAAAATAACCAATACCATTTCGGAAAACAGACTCAGCCTGAGACCCGTCTATCATCACTGTCACGAACAACCCACTGTTAAATGATTTACAAATAAGGTGATGTTTATTTCATTAATGTCGTCTACGTACTTTATACCACCAATCCTATCATCGGGAGGTTTGTCGAAAGAAGTGTAGGTTTACTTTTCTCACCCGACAGAATATGCATGATATTCTGCTGGATATAGAAGTCAATAGAGTTAGACAACCAGATTAAAAGTAATTTGTATGGTCTACTAGCTGACGAGTCACTTTTCATAAGTCCAGAAACATGCAACCAGACTCTTGGTCTTTCGGATTACAGTATTCCGGATTTTGAGGTATTTTGCAGTTCGTCGTGCTCATTTGGAGGAAAACGTATTGTCTATACGACGATGAGTTTCGTGGATTAGGCGCATCCTTAGAGCAAGGTGGACAGTTTATTTCAATTATTACTGTTTCCTCTCGGCAGAAGACTTCCGATTATCTGCACGCCAATTAGTCTAGATTAGTGATTGGGAAACATAACAGCAACATGGTCGTAATGAAACATGACAGCCCTGTCACCTCGTTAGTGACATCAGCATTGACATGTCAATACAGGTACGCCAGGATTTTGACTTTGAATGAAGGCGCGGTCAGGTTAAAACGTGGTGGGTCAGTAGGCTCTAGTGTTTGGTATGTTAGATTAGTAACTTCGATTGTTAGGGGCTGTACTCTGGTACTGTAAAAATATTGTCCTCCTGAGGGGTACGTGAGTCTTAATACTTTCATGGAATTCCTGGAGTACAGCGACCTACAACTAGACTCGTCCATACATCCACCCACTTTATTTCTGGGATTTCATTTACGACCACTGCACTGTTCCCATTCACTTATGTACTGTTCCTCTCTTTCCCGAAGACCAAGATCAACAAAACTTATAGAACCGATAAATTACGTTGACACGTTTGGTCTGCTGTGTTACAGTAAATTACGACCGTAATTGCACAGTGTCTCAGTGGTTCAGTCATAGCACTGAAGGAACGCGTTTGATCCCCACACTGGTACAATGGATCCTTTGGCGTTATTAAAGAAATATTCCTAAAACCATACTCACTCATTTAATGTGGAAAGGAAAGTGGAAACCTCTTTGCAACATTAGTGAATTTCATTTTCATGGTTTGCAAGAGTAATTGCAAGACTAACTTAAAATAACATGCACTTGTTTTACTGAAATCGAATCGGGGTAAGATAACAACAGCAAACTTTAAAACCCGTAATGTTTCAATTTATATAAGGGTTTGAATACAATCACCCGAAAATCGCAAATACGATTTTGGAGAGCAGGGCATCTTAGATTGCTTGAAACAAATTAGTCATCGTCAACACGAGATATGCCAGCAACACACGAAAATATACGTACCAAATGTCAGAGCAGACCCTTCCCATGGATGATTAAAATAGCTTTTTGAAGCTGATTGTCTTATTCATCTTGTATCGTGGAGGTCGTCTTTCAAATGAAACAGTTTGACGGCAGTTTGGGTCAGCAACCAGATGCATCCAGAGTGAAAAAAACGTTATTCCCCATTGCTCACAACACAAAGTAGGTCTACTTAATTGGCTCTACATAATTATTCCTTCGAAATATTCCACAAATCCCATAGAAATATAAGGGAAGCTGCAGTGTTTTCTGCATTCTGAAACGTAAAAAGATATACCAGGAATTTCGATAGAACGAGATATCATTTCCAATCTACATTGAAAAGACATTTAGGAAACAATAATTGGAAACCGAAATTGTCATTTTATGTATAAGGTGCTTTAGCTCAGATTTGTAATAATCATTCTTAATGCTATTTGTCTTAGATATATTCCATGTTTTTACATATAATTGCATGAGAGGAATACATTCTTAACGTGGGACGGTTTACATGTTTTCCTTAAAAAATAGAAATATGTATTTGGAAAACGCATGTTTTGACCACAGTTGATGAAGCTTCTAAGAAATCAATAACTAATCAATAACATGCAACATAGGTATTCGTCTTAAAATGCGAGGTTCACCAGTTCCTCTTGTGGCTGACTTGTAAACTGGCATTTATATTGATGAAATCGTTTTGGATGCGCAACGGTGACACTGAATTTATCTGCTCTGTGCAGGGCTCCATTGATCTTGAATATAGACAGCTTAACACGACGGAGGTACATATGAATGAACAGTGTATTTTAGATATTACCATTTTGAGTGAGGGTGAATGACATCGCTGACCTTGTGCTGGCGAGTAGATGGCTCACTCCAGGGATAAGCTACAGCAGCGTCTATCCCTGCTCGCTCTGAGAGCGTAGGTTCGACTCAGGCCAACAATACTTGAAACTGTACGTTACTGAGACTGTGTTATCCGAAATATCTGAGACATTGAGGATGTTCATAGACTTTCAGGTTTCTTCCAAATGGATTCGAAAATCCTCACAGATGTTGATTATAATCATTTTGTCACATCTTACATTGTATATCTGAGTAGTGAAGGAAAACAGAGGCCATGTCCTAGTCGGTAATGAAACTGATGTTCCGAGCGATTCCTTATTTTGATTTGCGCTATATCTTCCTGTGAGAGTGTCATTTTAGATAAACATTTGACTCGCCTTTATGTGACGAGTGGCAGCTTTTCGGACGCGCTCACAACAACTGGTATCCTAACTATTGGATAGTGATCTGTAAACACGATATAATCAAAGTTGTACAGTGGACCTTACTTTTGATGATATTTTTATTAATTAATTTTAATTTACTTCAATTGCGAAAAGATACGTACATCTTCATAACTTCTTCGGGTTTTAAGAACTTATATTAAATTACTTTGATGATTAAAAATGCTTAATTACATACCGGTCAAGAAATGAAGTTATGGTTAGGAATATTTTCAACCAGCTGATGGTCATAGGATCAAGTGTTGGACATGTGTACAAGTTGAAACACAGACGATTGAAGATAAAGGTGATGATGGCGCTGTTAATGATGAAGACAGTGTTAATATTGTATATTACCATGGTAGGATTAATTATTATATTCTTAACATTTACCCAGCCCATTTGTTAACGAGTCTACATGCATAGGTTTTTGGGCATTATTTTGTCTATAAATAACCCTATGATTTAAGGGTGAGTGAGTATGCTGTGACGTTTTTATCAATATGTGGACACCACAAAAAGGGACGCCAAAAAGTTATTTATATTCAGGAATGTCAACATCACGCAAGCTAACCTTGGATATCTCACATCATGGCCAATGAATACCCAGCCTCATTTTCCACAAAAACGATTCTATTAGACGTAGGGAAAGAGGTAGTGACATGAAATATGATTGGTTCACGGAGTGAGTTTAGTTTTTGACTGGATCCCTGATGACACCAGGTGTTTATACAAATCCCCATGAGCATACTAAGGACGTAGAGAATCATAAATAATAATTATGACCAATGATTTAGTCATCCGAGCTGGCACCATAAAGAGGATTAACTCTTCAAGGCAAACTTCGTTGTCTCATTTGCGTAAGCTGACAGTTTCCTTCATTAAGGGCTTAAGTGCCCGTTTGAAAGATGTTACAGAAGAAACACTGATAAATAGTTGTACGGAAATTAAGCTCTGAGAAAAGATCTTTCAACATATATAGTTAAATTGGTTTCCGCTCTCTCCCACACGCACCCATCGCTTCAGGGAATTCGATCGTTTGGACCAACCCATAAAGAATTCTAAGTGCACTTTTGAAAAACTGACTTTAACGTTATTTCTTTTCACTGGACGCGAATTAAGCGTAAGTGCAGGTGGAAATTGAAGGAAATCTACACCATAACTTCATTTACGTGCGGATACAATACACACAGCAAAACTGACCATGTTGTAGGAGGTACCGTATTTCTCGGGTGTCCATGTGTCTCAAACACGTCATACGATCGACGTGTGGACCTGCGAGCATAGAACCTTCTCCAACTTAACAAGAGTTCCAGTGAGGAGTATTCAAAGACGAGGGTGGAGTGAGTGAGTTTGTATGTCGCTTTTAGTAATATCTCTACCACATGACGGGACTGGGCACTAGAAGTGGACTTCGCACAATGTTGGGACGGCTAAGGGAGTGGTGTAAATCCATCAAGGATCAATGCAGGAAACACACACACTGCCAGTCACCATGACTCCTAGTGTAGTGATCTTTCTTCAGTTGCTGGCCATCTAGAGCCGGATTTTCTATTGTGTTGTTTCCTTTCATGATATCTTGCCGATGTGATGATACATAGTCACTCACCCACTCACACAGTGTGACCACGCAGAAAATCGAACCCTGGTCTTCCGCCCACCGTCACATGAGATCCTGACCCGACACTTCAACGTTTCACCAAATATACTCCTCATCATGCCTTTACGTGTACGTGGGTTGATTTTCACACCTTTCAAGAGGATATCGATTATTAATCAATGGCACGTTGTTTCGTAGTCAGCTACAAACCCTCATTTCCAAAGACAGCAACGCTAAACGTGATTCGTCGTTGTAAGGTACGAAACGTTTGGGTCAATGGTACTTAAACGTTTGACCAAATATTCTCCTCATCATGCCTTTACGTGTACGTGGGTTGTTTTTCAAGAGGATATCGATTATTAATCAATGGCAAGTTGTTTTGGAATCAGCTAGGGAGACAGTAATAAAGTTGATTATCGCCTTAATTTCCAGTTCAGACATTTCACTGTGATAAAGCAGTAGAGATACAAAGAACATACACACTTGTGCGCATGCGCACACAACACACCTGCCAGTGCACCATACATGTCCTCACATGTTGCAGGTGATGGAATGTTATGGATTCCAGCAGAAAGTTTACGTTTTCCATTCTGATGTAGCACTTCACGATGTGGCCTGTTTTGATGACCCGTGATGACATGGATCGAATGTGTACATACTCTGTACTAATACTGACTCCAGTGGTTGATATTATGAGCATCGAAATGCTAAAATGGAACACGATGACATCCATTCTAACTATACGGCCCTGATAGCTTTTCTAACAAGCATGACTTCCTGCACACCAATTCTAACCCAGATCCTGGTAGGGCGCATTTATCTTCAAATCAGGTGTTCATCAAAGGTTACCTCAAATCAAGTGTACAGGTGGGTCATGTCAAATGATGATTTCACCAAGGTTTAGTATAAATAACGTTTTCACTGGTGTGATTATTACTGTCTTGCGTCTGGTTTCGTCATTGTTAACAACAGCGCTGTTGTGTGGCGTCAGATATCAAACACTTACTTTAAATCAACTTGTGGGAGTTAATGGAAGCCCAGGATACCATTATCCTCTTCGCGAACAACCCGTGAAGTTCCGGGGTAGGATAGGTCTTAAGCAACCCATGCTTGCCATGAAAGGCGACTATGCTTGTCGTAAGAGGCAACTAACGGGATCGGGTGGTCAGTCTTGCTGACTTGGCTGACACATGTCATCGGTTCCCAATTGCGCAGATCGATGCTCATGTTGTTGTTCACGTCATTGTCTTGTCCACACTCTATTTTGTACAGACCACCGCCATACAGCTGGAATATTGCTAAGTGCGACGACAAACTAAACTCACTTACGTCACGAACAGCTGGTGTCATCACAGATTTTCAGTCCAATATATGAACATCCCATTAAAACATATATTATCATATCGAATATCGACATGTGCAAATATCGTGCATGTGAACAGCTGCGTTTTGGTGTAACATTTTGTATAGAATTCGACAATTTTCATTGATTTTAATCATGTATTGCACCCATGCATTCCTTTCAACGTTACGAATTTCTTTTACAATGCATCAGTTCATATGTAAACAATACCTTTAAACAGGAAAGAATAGTTTAGTTTAGAACAGTTGCGTGAAGTAAATTGCTGTATTTCCACTACTGACTCTAAACGTTTGTCAAGATAGGTCATCGTACGTAGCGTTGTGCTGTGTCTATAACATCCATTCAGACGGGATTTGACGAAACGTTAGCTGATATTCCTTTCCTTATCTTGCATGGTGAATTAGCATGTTGTGGCTTTCAAATGTGTCATCTGTCTCGTGGTGATGCCAGCTAGATTGGCACTTACTTCCTCACGCCAAGGGTACTCACGAGAGACATGAAAACACAACAGCGTTGTTCGACGTAGTAATAAACCCAGCCAAACAGAACCCGTCTTCAATTTGTCCGCTGTAGAGGTTTTATAGCTCATTCAGCGACCACCAGGCTCACTACTGCTGCAAAATGGTCCTGATAGGAGACAGGTTGCCAGAAGTCACGTGCCCTATTCCTGTAGTGAACCCAGGCACTTCCTGACGGTGCCTCTACATATATGAATACTTTGAAAGACTGTGTTGTATATGAGTCTAAAGAGACTGAATTTATGCTGCTAAAACGATGTTTATAAGTACCCTTCAAACATGGATGTTGAATATTCGCTTCATTTTCTAGAAGTAAATACAGCTTGTGAAGGTATAATAGTAAAAACAACACCAGACAACGTTGGGAAGATTAGTGTTTTTCCAGTACCAACAGAAGGGGGAAACAAGCATATTTAGCACTATTTTTGTCTAGACATAATCGTGGACAGATTCTTTCTTTTGAAATTCATGCATTTTTAGATCACCTGTTCCAGCCTGACTCTCAGTATTGCGCTTTTAGCATATATAGAATGCTCCCGATACACCAACAAATGCAAAACATCAACATGCTCAGATAACAGTAAAATTCGAGCTTCCTGGAATTTGGAAGTTTTATTGGACACTATCACTCGGCTGAAGACGGTCCATGGTCGTCATCCAGGGAGAAGAAAGAAAATGACTCCGTTAAAGACTTTCGTGTCGAGAGAATGTTTAGGAAAATAAAGTGTTTGACGATTGTGTACCACATCTTTTTAGTTAAACAAGTTGTACCTGCGAAAGATATTACATGTGAATTGATTGAATAAAGTAATTTGTTTTATTTGCCTCCAGAATACGTCTCTGAGGAGAGGCTGAAAACGATCGTTCTACTACAGCCGATCGAAGTACAAGAAGAAGCATAATTCCTTGGTGATTTGAAACTTATGTTATCTATCATCCTGAGACTTCGTAATTATCACATTCCGTGTCAAGTAAACATTTAAACATTTTATTTCGGAGACTATTTCCTGGAAACCGGTATATGTCTTTATGCATGGCATGTTCAGTTAAGACTCCTATGGCAATGCTGATCAAGGGAAAATAGAATTGGAAACTTAGGTTTAACTGCGTTGAGGATGTTCATTGATTTTCCTTTCAACATCAAATGAAGACAAGTATTTTTGAGTCAACCGTTATGACGAGGTTCACGCAATAATGGTATGGATGAATATGCAGCTCGTCGGCATGTCCACCTTCACTTATCTTACTGCTGTTTTATTTGGTTGTTGATTCTGTCGCTTTGGGAATATTCCAACTACATGTCGGCTTTCTATTTGTTTGCTTGTTTGTGTTGCTTTCATCAATAACCCCGCTACATATGGCGATATTCTGTAAATGATCAAAGCTGGACCACACAATCCTGTGATCGACATCACAGCTGATATACCGTAGCATGTGTCAAGCTTGGCCACCCAATCCTGTTAGTTGATTCTCACGTACAAGCATGGGTCGCGGAAGCCCAGTTCTGTCCACGATCTTCACAGGCTGTAGGTTTCCCATCTTCCCCATCACTATTGCAGGAAGGAAGGGCATATTTACGGAAGTGTTACAAATGAACCTCAGTTGAATTCAAACAACAGAATGTATTGAAATTTGGATAGGAAAGGCGAGATTTTTCTTCGTAGCAATTTGTCTGCATGCATGAAGAGTGTTTGGGAAACATCGCTAGCTTGTTTTTTTTTCTGTGAAATTTAAAACTACTGATCAAAAGGGAACATGAACCATTCAGATATCCACAATTGGTTCACCAGAAAATGTTGGAAAACAATACACCATCAGCCCCGTCTATCACTGTAGCGTAATACTAACTGAAAAATGATTTACAAATTTGGTGATTACTAGTACTGTTTCATCAATTTCGTCTGTGTGATTTATACATCCGACCTTCATATCATTGGCTTGCCGGAGGATTCTAGCGCTACTTTTCTCACCTGACTTACTGTTGATCGATACGGAAGTCAACTGAGTCCGACGACCAGACTGACATTAACAATAATTTGTTTAGTGGTCTTCTAGTTGACGGGCCCCTTTGCCCTAATTCTGAGACAAGCAACTTGGCTGTTGGTTTTCATTTTGGTTTGAAATGTGAGAGGCGGTGACGGCGAAGACATTGGTTCGATTCCACACAATGTTACGATGTTTGATGTACATTCCTGCTAAAAGCGGCGTCACAATAAACTCACTCACTAACTCTCTCCTCGATCTCACCCCGAATAGCTGGACTATCACAGGTGCGGCGTGAAGCAATATTCATTCATTTTCCCCTCTGCATTTCTCTGAAGAATTGGAATCAAACAACCTGACACTTGCAGCGATTGATTTTTACACCTTTCAACACAGTATCGATTATCGATCAACAAGGAAGTTGTTTGGCGGGCCATAATGGTGTTAATTACATCCATTATTTGCCGCGGTGACCGTTTGCAATTTCATGACTGTTTAGCACCTCACCCGCTGGGTTACAAGATGCCAAAACATAAATATACTTGACCCTATGCAGAAGGGCAGTTGATCCAGAGTGGTGATATGTTAAGTTTTAACGTAGCTTGTTCTCAACAATAATGGATTCCACATGTCAATAACTTCCAGTTCCTAAGTGCATCCTAGGCCACTATCAATCATTTTAGTGACACAATCTACATCAATACTTTTAACAAATCGCAGGACCAACGGCACTTGGACTCAAGGCCTCAAGTGAGAAGTAAATGATTTGTCCAATTCCCAGCAAGATTGTAAACCAAAAGCCATTGTGTTCTGTAATCTGATTGGTTGAAAAACATGATCAAATGGTATTAGATTCCCGGAAATTGTAAGACTGCTTGCTGCGTATTGACACGCAGAAACATCACATGGAATTGTTTTGTTGTGTCATCAACAGTGGCGACGTCATTCAAATCATATTGTGACTTTAAGTAAGAATGAAGTAACAAATGAGCAGCTCCAAACGCTACCATGGGAACCAGCTGAAACGGCCAGCTGATGCCACTTCACTGTTGTACCCTACTCTATGTAAACGAGTGCAGACAGTAAAACAATTTGGTTTACTTTTTTGTTTACAGTGTCGATAAACATCATGTGTTGGCCAATTTCCAGAGTGTTATTGAGTATTTGAAGCACGGGAATACATTTGGAACGAACGGCTGACTCAATTACACCCGGAAATTGGCCAACACATGGTGTTTATCTCCTAAATATATCGATTTTACCAACTATTGTCCATGAGTGAGTTAGTTAGAATAATTCAGATATATGACGGCGGTTTGTAAATAATAGAGTCTGGGCCAGACAATCCAGTGATCAACAGCATGAGTATCTATCTACCAACTGGAATACGATGAATGTGTCAACCAAGAAAGCGAGCCTGGCCAGCCAGTGTCGTTAGTCTCCTCTTAAGACAAGCAAGAGTGGTTGAAGATCAATTCGAACCCGGATCTTCACAGACCACGAAAATTGTGAGTACATGTATGTTTCTGTTCACAAACTCGTGTGGATGCTATAGTATGTGAAGATCAGGGATAGAACGGATTGTAATAACCATCAGTTTTTCGACATTAGAGTGCGTGGCTGAATGTGCTTTAACGCCGTCCAGACGTGTCTGAGTTTGTATATCAACGCTCTGGGCGTTATTTCAGATATTACACATCATGTGTACTTGAAGTGGAACGACATTCCAAAGTGATGCCAACATCATCAGATCCTGGTATATGAATAAGGGCCCCAACTCTTCACAAGTACGTGCGATACCTTGTTTTGCTGACCCTGTGATTGTAAAGAGATATTAGCAAAATAGACTTCTGGACATTACAGAAAAAACTATGACAAACATAATCTTTGGGAACGAGCATAAGAAAACCAGTTGTCAGATGTGCTGTGTATATACCACACACTGACAGGTAATGAAACATATTCTTTCACCTGTTTGATTATCAAGAATATAAAGAATACAGTGATGAGGTGACACTGATTTAAAAATGGTAGCATACATTAGAAACTGTCATTGCTACTGGTTGTATCCTCACAAACTGTAATTGTATCGTAATATCATTGTAGTCCTCAGAGGGAACAAAAGACCCAAAGCTTTCAAAGTAAAATTTAAACTTACAGATTTTTAAACGTAGTAATTTTGTTATTTGAAATGTCGGCTATGTTTTCCTACAATCACCAAGGACGAAGACATGGTGAAAAATCCATCTTGGGTCCCCATGGTCCTAAGTCTGGCGGTCTACTTTCAGTTCAGTATTGTCTTCTTAAATAAGGTAGTTTTAGATTCCCGTGCTACTTTAAAACACCATCTGTCATACTTTACTTATTTCAATCCTTCGATGATCAGTTATTTATCACTTATGCAAAACTTTTTTCACTATAAGGCTATAATATTGCCTAAGTGACGTTAACTTTTAACTGACTCAAATTGACGCCAAGATTCATTTGACTCATTACCCACTGAAGATTATTACTACCAATCACTGATCGAGTTCACGGAATGCAGGTTATCAATAACTGGAAGAAGGGTAGCCAATACCATGTCTGTTGACTTCGTTGGTTCACGGAAATTGAATGGTCTTCCTGAAGGGCCATGAGTGATCATCACACCGTGCATCATGTCAAGGGATGGCTGTTCATAAGTAAGCCAAACTTGGCGTCATCGTATCTCAATAAATTCATACCAGTGAGATCAGCCACTGGATTGTCTTGTGCAGACTCGGGTATGTACAGACTACAGGCAGTAGACTTGTATCGTGGTTGTTATGGCGATAAACAACAAACACACGTTGTTATTCATTATATATTCACTTCTACAGTGTAAGCAATAGGTTGACCAACAAATTGTCATTTACACTTGACATTATAAATTGTGTCTTATGTGTCAGGAGTTCACTTTATACGACAACGCTAATAAACTATAGCTTGTAATAACATCGGCTAGAAGAGCCCAGGTTCTATGACGGAGGTGATAAATTACGAATATAATGGATTGCGTGGTAAATCCCCGGAAACATGGCTGATTGTAGAAAAATCTAACTTAGGGCGTTTTTTTCCAGTGCAGCAACTTGCAAGCTTTAGGAATAACCTAAAAAACACATCATTTTGAGCAGGCCCATGAAGTGTAGGGACTTTATCGATTGATCTCTCAAAACATTAAGCAAACTCAAATCCCCTTTGAACGATAGTTCACTGGATATAAGCGATATAAAAATTACAGTGGCAGCACAGCACAGCATAAACAGAGCACAGCACAGCATGCCCTGTGTCACCGTGTGCCGGTGGCATGTGTCGCCACTCATGACATCCCCTGGTTCACTGAGTACTGATGTACTCACCACTTCACCAATCTATGGCCCAGTGTGAAGTGGCGATTTTCCATAAACATAACCAATGTTATTATTCACGAAAAGACCATTAGTCTTTGGTAAAGTGTCTGTTGTATTTCACATAAACACTGATATTTGAAGAACTCATGTAATTGGTCGTTGTTGAGGTGACAATGGTATTTTATGTACGCCTTGTTGTTTTAACGCCATAGATCACTGGTCCTTGGCGACTGTATCTTTGAGCACGTATGTACCCTTTCTTAATTGGAAACCTGGTTCATGCACAACCCCGACATCTACTTACTACTTACTCACTTCCAACAGCATACCTCTTTGAAAATAATGTTAGTAAGTTTTCCTCTTTTCAGATTTTGCTGTCGTTTTCTTCTAATTGAGAATAACCCGACCACTCCACAATGTGTCAGTGTTGCCGGTGTTCTTGAACCTAACATGAGTTACCATCTGTTTGCCTGATAAAGATTTTTCACCAATATTTTAAATTTCAGACACAAGATTCGTTCTGCCGCTGCAAGAAGGAGGGTATTACTTAAAATCTGGCTTGCATGTTTGGATTGACTTAAGGGTTTCCTGAGGATTAGAGTCCCTGCTGGAATGGTTTTGGTTGGCTTTGATATCTCGCAGTTTCATCATACAGTTTTCGATCGAAAGTCCCTGTGAAAGTCGTGTCTATGTTAATACATTGCAATCTCTAAACAAACTTGAAACTTAAAACCACAAAGCTACTTTAGTAAAGAATAGTTTCAATAAAAGAGAAGTTCAAGGTCATAATTGACAAATGTTTGATTTACGCGACGGTTACGAGGGCTGGTCAAAAAGCTCTAGGCCTACAGAACTTCTAGACTGATGGCACCAACTAATCTTAGGAGCGTTGTTGGACAGTGTTTTTCATCAGCATTTACAGTTGTTTTACTCAAATAGATCACCTGGTTCGAAAGCAACAGGTCCTTGAAGCATACTGGTCCTTGAAGAAAATGACTGAATTAGAGACACAAAAAGACGAGGGATCACTATAATTGGCATATGAAGGGGTACAGGATCGATGTATTATTACAATAAAAAAGCCGCCCCCAAAGGTTCTAGTTGCAGGTACTGTGCCAGTGTGTCGATATATTGCTGGGCTTGTCACAGCCGTGTTTAGTATTGTCGTGGGTATAAGTCACATACGATCACATAGGATGCTGTGTTTAGTCATTATGCAGCCTGTCCATGTGGACTGTCAACAGAAAGTGGGCAAAGGTTTTCCGATTACCTTCTGGCTAGGCATTATGGCAGGTTGATCCGGCGGGATTCTGTAGGATTGAACTGCATTGGTTTGGTCCTTGGTTTCGTCTCCAAGTTGAATTCTACTGTGATAGAGTAGAGATGGATGGATGTACAAGTGTAGACGGCAATTAGATAGGAAGTTTAGTTGCTACATTGTGAGAAGTTTTGGTGTTGCCTTTGCATTGTACAGGCAAACCTTTGTTTAGAGTCTAGTTGAAGCCTTGTATACAGTATAGGCTTTTCCACTGCCCTCAGTAAACAGAAACTAATTAAACAATGTATAGGTCATACAAGAGGACAATCTTGAAGTAACTGAAGGGAACTGTCACACACATAGTGCAGGGAAAAAAGAGAAAAATAACACGAGACTAAAGAACCTGTTCTGTTGATGTTTTGTATCAGCTTGTAAGTAATCGTGTCAGTTGCATCCCAACGTCCTGTAAGTTATCAACTCAATTTACAGCAACATTACATCAACTCAACTGTACAACATGACATCCCAACGGTACAACATGACATCAACTTCAGTACAGTGAGTGAGTGAGTAATTATATAACGTCACGACGGCAATATCTCGGCCATATTGTGACGAAAATAGTTTATGCAATGAAGATGACAACATTTTAAAGAGTAAAACCTGTCAACGATGGAGAGTATAAATATTACAGATATGAATATAAAACTAGCATGTAAAACTAAACCATTTTAACAAAGAAAATACAATAAAACAATGGACTAAAATCGCCAAAAACTGAAAACTGAACTATCACCATACCAGGGATCATGGGGACCTACAGTACTTTTGCTACCTGCATGGACCCTAGCTGGACTTACATCATAGATAGATTCAGCCATACTTTGAAATAACAAAAATACTAGGATTACAAACTTGGTAATTTCAAATTCAATTTGAATGTTTTGGGACTTATGTTTCATTTCAGTATAGCATTGCATAAACCTTACTGACACCAACACACTCCGGCACATGACGGGAAAAGGCTCCATTAAACCCATGTCTGACCAAACCGATGTGTCTCATTTATAGATATATAATTACTTAGCACACCGTTTGAATCAGTTCTCAACTCGCAGTCAAAAACACAATATGTCGCCAGAAGCGAGCTTTCCAACGGACACGTCTTCCAAGGCCAGCTTCAAGTCAATGCTAGAATATTTACATTAATATCAATTTTTTACACCAAAAGAGGGAAAGTAATGGATGCCGGGATATTTAAGATTTATTGAATCAGTTCTATTTATCAGTTTGAAAGCAACACAGTATTCTCACAGCTAATGCCGATTCGTTCAACCTTTGTCTGAATAAAAACGTATTTCAAAGGCCGATTTTTATATTGATGCCAATCGTTTAAGACGTTTTTAACCTGGATAGTTTCACTCTGTGGTGGCTATTAATTTCATTGATCGGAAAAATTCATTATTCATTATTTCTATACAGTCAGAGAACGACTATACTACTTTCGAAAGAAAGATTGATATCCTTTCTCATGATAACCAATTGAAAAGGGAAACGCACCGGTTTCAAGATCCTCTACGTTTAATAGTTATCTTGGGAGTTTCAGGTTTAAAAGTTTTAAATGAAATCTACATTCAAAAGTCGTATTGCAATTTTTGAGATGGATCTAGAAATGGGCAATTTATACCAAGATGGTGGGATTAGCCTTTTTCAAATGAACTGAATTTTCTTCCAGGCCTTTAACAAGGCTTAAATCCATCCTAGAATTCAGGAAACTTAGTTATGAGTCAATGAATATTTCAGATCACGCTTCGTCTTCCAGCGAAAGCATATTTCCCTGAATTTTGCAGAAGTGAATCAGTACTTTACAGTGTCTCACGGTTAAACGTGTAGAGGTGGCATTTGACTTTCACTTGTAATTATTTTGCTTTTGTGTTCACAATGACGACGATGATTGCATTTCTGCCTGAAAATTTGTAAAAACGTATATATATTTACGTAAAACAAGTGGCCGACATCATGAGCGACAATTCTATTTCACATTATTTACCCTTGCAGGTGGCGCTGGACATTCGTAGGAATAATATCGACTTTCAGATTGTGTGAACTATGATTGGTTATACTGTAAAATGTTTCAAACAAACACGACTTTAATACTAACATGTGAATGTTTTGACTCCAAACGCTTGTTGCACCAGGAAAACGCCCAGCCTCGTCTTTGAACGATACTATTTATCATTGCGACTGGTGGCGCGGGACCTTCGTGGGGAAAATATCGCCCCTTAACTTGTGCATTCTGGGCAAAATTATTCACAGGACACCCTTATATTGTAGGTAACAGCAAACAAACACGACTTGAATTCAAACGTATGAATGCCCAAACCGTAAACGCATCAAACGCGTGGGACAAGGAAAACGCTTAATTTTGTCTTTGGGATCTGAACACAATCGAGTCAGCATCAAGACAGCATTAACCGGAGTAGATCCGGGCTAGAATTGGTCATCAGTAACACATGCTTGTCGTGCGACTAACGGGAACGGGATCAGGCTCGTGGACTTAGCTGACCACATGTTATCGGTTCCAGTTGCGTAGGGATGTCCGTGATATTGATCACTGGATTGGCTGGTCCAGACTCGATTATTTACAGGCCGCCGCCACGTACCTGGAATACTGCGGTGCGACTGCGGCGTAAAACTAAACTCACTCACTCATAGCAGTCAAAAATATATGATTACAACCACAACACGTATCTCGTAATTTCGCTTATCAACATCATCCTATCAAAATGTCTCAAGTCAAATGATGGTATAATACAGCGAAAGCCCTTTAATGATGAACCGGTCCTGAGCAGGAGTGGTCAATCTTGGTCTTCCACTTCTGGGACGATCTTGGGTCAAACTGAAGCTGACATTCGATGCCATAATAGAAATATGGTCCTATGGTGGACGTTGAAGTGGCTTGCAATGGCAGGCTGAGATTCCCACGTCTCCAAACGTACGTGTCGGCCAGCAGCATTCACTCTTGCTATTTTCTTTTCTTCGAAAAGTCGTATCTTTCGTAACGAAAAGATGAATTTGGTTTGGCCTTTATAGTCTCTACCATCGGAAATGTTGCACGTGTATGCAACTTGACTTGAAACGTTTACAAACGTTTTGTAAGATGCGTTAGCGCAGCAACCACAACATGATGAAAGAGATTCAGACAAAGGACAACTGTTGCCACAAAATATCGAACTGACCTACTAGAAACTCATGTGAGTTCCTTTTTATTTATGTTTTTGAAGAGCGTAATATAAGGTGTGAGAGACATCCAAAAACCACCCCTGATGGGCATCGAGGAACTGTTGTGGTTTAAGCTCGCCACACCGAACGCACATGGGATGTCGGTTTCTGATATCTCCACTATCATATACGTGGAATATCGCTGAAAGCTTAATATTGAAACCTCATCCAGGAACAGAACATATGCATTGACGACAGGGCGATCTAAAGCACCAGTGAAAATATCAAAGACATTCACAAAGGAAGCATCCGTCATCACATTCTTAACAGTGCACAGTTTCGAACAGACAGTTCCGAACATTTAGAAATGTTTACTTGTATTTATCTGGCTTTCAGTTCATCCTTCTTGTCAATGGATCATGGGAGTCTTCCTCGTCTGATCTCATGGCCTTTGCTTTCTGGCCTTATGTTTTGGAGATTTCCCTGCTCTCACCTGGCTTCAGCTATTGTCCGTTTAACCTCTGAATCGTGGAACATTGCTTTTGACCCCTTCTGGTCTTTGAACTTTCACCGACATTAGTGGCTGAGTTTCGTTTTTCCTCGCGCTCAACTATATTCCAGCTATGTGACGGCGGTGTGGAAATAATAAAATCAGGATCAGATACTCCAGTGATCAACAGCATATGCATCGATCATGTGTCAACCAAGATTTCTCGACTTCACAACAAACATGGGTTACGGAAGGCCATCTTCACAGCCCTTGACTGATATTAACTGGCATTTGCTTTCTGATTGCCAGCCTGTTGCTTCTTCCATTTCAGGCAGTTTGACTTCTCTTCTGAGAGACGTGACGTGTGAACAAGGGACCTACTGCAGATAATAATTGCAAAGCCACCGTGAAATTGTCTTTAAAATACGTCAAAATTATTCCAGACACAATATTTCTTTAAGCATATGTTATATATTTAAAAAAGAGCGATCTAAATCCGGATTGTGTTGTCGGCACATACGGAAATTACATGCATTTATTGAATTAAATTAAATCAAGGACTCATGCAATGCACATGCCATTATGATAGTTCCGGGTCAGGAACATCATGCCGAATCAAGCAGTGATATAGTGAGTTATATCTGTCAGGATGTGTCAGGGATTTCTTATGAACCAGGAGCGGGGTTCAGGGTTTGTAATATTTCCAGTTGTATTTTGAGCTAATATGGAACACAAATGTGGCATGCTGAAAACAGCACCATAATATGAACGTGTATTTAGCAACATTTATGTGAAAGAACTATCAATGAATACCTTTGACTTGTATACAGTGAATGACTGAGTGAGTTTAGTTTGTACAACGCACTCAGTAACATTACATCTATATGGCGCCGGTCTGTAAAACAATCGAGTCTGGGTTAGAAAATCCAGTGATCAACAGTATTGGTATTTATGTACGCAATCGGAATGCGATGACACGTATCAACCAAATCAGCGTGTCTGACCACCCGATCGACAACTTTTGACAATTGCCGAAGTTGTAACCTGGATCATCACGGGTCTGCTTGTTTATAAATGTAAATAGGTTTAGCTGTGTTACATCAAATTCTTCCGTAAGATACTATAAGAACTATAAGCACCCCTTTACAGGAATGAGCTGCGTTTTATATGCATTGCACACGCCTCCCTTTCACGGCGGCCTGCGTGGTGTAGTTGTTCGAGTAGCCAGAGAAGGAGAGAAATACTGAATGGTTTTGAAGTTATGCACGAATGTGCACGAACGGAGAAGGAGGTTTCGAATACCCCCTGCAAAACGCGTTGCCGAGGATAACAAGGACTGATCAGCACCGACTGATGTGTAAGTTTCTGAGCTGGTGTATCATTCTTATCATGCTTAGCTGTAGCACAGCATCTCATTCATGTAGCACTGTAAAATCTTGGTTAGTTCAAGCAACAACAGTCACACACATGCACGTCGTCATATAAGCGGATATTCTTTAGTTGGACGTTAAACCTCATTTCATATCAGCGTAAAGCTTTAGAGCAACATATTCCTGAACAAGGAACAACTGCATCGGCACAATTTGTACAGTGAAAGACATCCAGAAACTGACACTTGAGTGGGCATAAGGGACGTTAAGCTGTAAACCTCACCACCACAAATACACTGGACTACCTGCATGGGTACAACGTGCGAAATCGTTTCTTGCGTGGCTGAGAATGAGTAACAATATTCCAACAATATCATGGCGGGGCGCATCAGAAATACCTTAAAGTTTACATATTGTACCCATGAGGGGAATCAAACTCGACGTGACAAGCCAAGGACTACGCAACCCCCCGCCCCTTTCTTTCTCAGACATTACATACTCGGCGACAAAGAGACTCCCACAAGCTTTATACGGCAAATAATTTCATATACATTTCCACTTCCGCATCACGCGAGTTCGAGGGAGCGTGTGGATTATTTTCCTCTATCTCTATTCACTGTCAAACTCCACATGCATGTATGAATAAACATGAGGGACAAATCATCCTCGGAGGTAAAATAAACCGGAAATGTACATACGCTCTTAAACATCATTCAAGTCGTTGTGACTTCTTGTACCTTTAGCAGCCGTCAGACATTTCCTATACAAGAGTCAGTAGTCCCTGCAGCTGTAACTAAGTGGTCAATGAAAAGAACAAGGTTAAGAAGTCCGATACCAGGCTCTTGACCGGGGCCATGCACAGGAATTTCAGTGCATCTGTTCAAAGCGCGCCAAGACTGACACACCTCATAATGGTTTTGTCATTGCCACCCTGTCCTTTGGGCAGCAGTTCAGCTGCGCCTCTTCCCATTGGAGGAGCTTAGTTCCTGTAGCCTGGTTCACAGTTTGGGGGTTGAACAAAGGTTTCTTCATTTGATGGTCTGTTTCTGAAGTACCTGGCCGAACACTAGAACTCATATAATGGTCCCTGAAAAGATATTGACAACCACATTTACTGGACATATTTTGTGTCATACATGCCTTGAACACTCCTTTGCAAGATCAGGAGCTTGTTTTTTTCTTTTTTGAACTTGCCTTATTTCAGGAACTTGCCCTATTTCAGGAAAATAGAAACTGCCTGTGATTATGAACTGGAACGGACAGTCCGGTCACTGATACAGCAACGACCCACTGATTCGGGGTACTATCTAAAAGTTGTACTCATCGGTATAATTATCATCATCATCATCATACTAAACTTCATATTCGTTCTCACCATCACCATTATCACTATGACGGTCGTTATTTCCATAGTTAATATTCTTTTTCCGGAGGATAGTCACAGTAGTCTTAGTAGTCACATGGTGATCAATTCAGTGTGTTTTGTTTACGTCTGTGCTGTCAACCATTCTGGAGAGATCGGGAGAAGAATCGTGTCCAACCCACACATTATTGTACTAATTGCGCCATTGAGGAAAGTGATATAGAAACGACATATCTGGTACTAAAGCTTCACTTTCAAAAATCGCCTTTATGGAAAATTCCAAAGTGAGCGTCAAACTCCATTGCGTTGTTGTCAAACGGAAGTAGTTCTGTCGGTAAGATTTGTTAATGCGCAGTGAAGCGGCCCTAAAATAGATGAGTGTCAATCCGGAATAGATGCCGTCTGATGTTTCTGAACAACCAATCAGAAACTAGTATTTTCGTGAGTCATGGTAGATTAGTCCATATAAGGACAGTTTGTTTTCACGTTAGCAGTGTGCTGTGTGCTGTCAGAGTAAATCTTGGTCATATGTACTTTAACTTCTCATCCTCAGCATACAGATTTGTGCAAGTAATAAACAACCATTCTTCGCAAGATAGAACACACAAATGCGCACTCACATATCATGCACAGTACAAACATTCGGTGAGGTTAACGTCAAACATTTATGCCACAGACACTACTTGGAAACATTCGCGTTGTAATGATATACAGAATATTGATTTTTTAATTTTTTGTATTATAAAAAAGAAAATCAGTCGAGGTTTACTTGATAGCTGGATAAATACTACGGTCTGCGTTTCCGTTTCGCATGATGCCAAGACAATTAACCGATTTCTTGAAGGAGGATAGCTGGGTCATCCCTAGTGCGGTATGAGAGACTTTCTGGCCTGTTGGAATGTTGTTAGGTGATGACAAAATGTTGTTAGTGACAAAATGTTGTTAGTGACATCATGGGACAATAATTGTGTTGTCAAGTTCATGTCTATCTCTCAACAATGTTTAATCAATGTGTTCCCACCAACAGTTTCAATAATGATCTGGTGTTCAGTCAGAGAATATTGATCAAAGTGAGTGAGTGGGTGAGTTTTACACGGTACTCAACAATATTCAAACTATATGGCGTCGGTCTGTAAACCAGACAATCCAGTGCTCAACAACATGAACATCGATCAAGTGTTATCTGATGACATGCCTCGACGAAGGCATCGAGTCTAGCCACCTGATCCTATTCTACTCTTACGACAAGCATAGAGTACTGAAAATCATGTCTAACCACGATCATGTTTTAAACTATTGTTTAACGTGGAGCGTTTGAGAATACGATGACAAGTAATGTTTAATGTGTGTTGAGTGAGTTTGACAAATAATGCACGGAGTTGTTTGATGAAGCTGAGTGTTAGCAAAACATATTGAAAGATAAGCTTGCAGCTAAATGCAGACGACAAGAATCGAATAATGACCAGTTGTTGAAACCCTTAGGGACAAATATTTTATGAGACACAATGACAAGTATAGTCACTACACATATGTAATTTATATAATCGGCAGGTTATGACAAAAGTATGTTATGCGTTCAGTTCAAATTTCAGTGCCATCAGCGACTGTAAAGGAAAAATGAACTCAACACAAACTGTTGTCAATATTTCAAGCAATTTATTAATGATTTTTCAGTTTCGATGTGGCATATTAGCTGGCCTAATACTGGAAGTCTGCGAAATACATCTATTTGTTCGGAGTAATTTATCTCCCTCATTTTTGTTAGAGTTTTTGTAGTGAATCGTTTTGCAAACATCCCCATCCCGGTGACATGCCCTATGACGTCTTTTATCAACACTAAAATTAGCTTGGATGCCTGAGAAGAATTTAAATATAATTTTGAAATAAAGTTTGTTTTAATATGTGGACAAGGATTAGACGTTAGAACTCAAACGGACGCTAAAGTGGGTCAAGAACAAAGACAAGCAGCCCTGGTCAAAAAGAAGGTCCAAAGTACATATGCGAAACTGTCGATTCCTGCAGCCATATGTTACAGGGAAATAACAGAAACATGAGATCAGAAGGCCAAAGGCCATGGGGCCATAGAGCCAGACCGGGATCCAGGAATCAGAAAGCTGGGTTATAAGCCAGGCAAATCAGATGACAAGATTCCAGTGACTTGAGGCCCAACAAATAGGTCAGAGTGCAAAGGGAAATGGTTTAATTGCACACATCTGGAACCGATAATCAGACCCCTATAGCCATCTACAGGAAAAGGATAAAAGGCAAAGTTCGAAATCCCACCGACGATCAGATCGGTCGGTTGTTTGCCCCAAGTCATCTGCTGTAGGGAGGTCGGGTTGCCTAGTGGATAAAGCCGAAACCCTGTTTCGATTCTCTACATGGGTACAATTTGTGGAACCCATTTCTGGTGTGTCCCTACGTGATATTGCTGGAATGTTGCTAAAGGCGGCGTAAAACCATATTCACTCACTTAAATCCGCTGCCGTCATGTTTGTTACTCGCAGAAAGGATATTAGAACTTAGACTAGTTCTTTGAGAAAATGACTGATTAAGAATATTTATAAAGGCGACTTTCAAAGCTTCATATCCTGTTCAAAGAGCACAAAGAGTGCTCAGAGCGCACAATCTGATTATGGTTTTGTATGTGCAAAGACTCACTATGATTTTCTCTGAATACTCGTCAAAGTCCGGACAGTCCTTTAGGCCTCTCAATTAATGGTAATAAGAAACAAACAACTACCTCAATCACAAAGTCCCCAACCGATCCAACATAAAATCAAGTATGTTCCATATTATTCAGACAATATTCAATAACGTCAGGCTAGAAGCTGACCAGTCTCTGGCACCCATGAAGAGCCACCTCCTCGTGGTGGGTGCTGGATAACGCTAAGTGCTCTTCTCCCGTGTGGACCCGGGACAGAATGTGTCCACAGCACCCCATTGCTTGTCGTAAGAGGCGACTAAATTGGGCAACCTGTTTGCCGTGGGTTGCGTCCCGTGTCGGTGGAGGACGGGAACCTGGTGGTTGAGGGCAGTTGGGCTTTTTAACTGCTTTCCATTTGCCCAACACACCACTTTGGCCCTTACTTCACCTAGACGGGTGGTTGAATTGGCCCGATTCAACCAATGGGCTGGTCATGCCAAGCCCTGTGCATGAACTGTGTATGTGTCTTTGGCACAGATTTGATTTGAAATTGTTTTGAATTTCGGCTTTGGCACTACTGGTGATCTGTAAGTTTTGATTGTGAATTCTAATATGAACTTTGCCTAGAGTCTTATGCCAGAAGGCGATGGCTCATGGGCCAATCTGGTAGTTTAATTATTTATAATTCTTCTACTGGAGTATATCATCCGGGTATCCTTGGTGCTGCAAGCTGGAGGCCCGCTTGCTTTAGCATTGTCCTTGTGATACTCCGTGGTGGGTGGGGAGCTCGGATGATGAACAATATAACACCAACCATGGCTTATGAAGTACCCCACAAAAAAACAAAGCGTCCACTTGAAATTGATCCTGTTGATACTGACCACAGACAGTCTCTATCGATTGAGTATTGGCCACGTTTCCTTGTTATTGAGACTCCGGACAAGACCCCATTAAAGCTGAACCCTTTTGCAGTATCTAAAGGCATTCAAGGTATTGCTGGGGATGTTAAGAACATTCGGCGCTTACGTTCGGGTGCGCTACTAGTTGAGTGCAGCAAGAAACAGCAAGCATCCAGTCTGATGAGTATTGAATCTTTTGTGGGCATTCCGGTCACGGTCTCTGCTCACAAGACCTTGAACACTAGTAAAGGTATCATCAGAGATCGTGATCGATTGTTTGCTGACATGTCCGAACTTGATATAGCATGTGAAATGAAAGATCAAGGTGTGCTATATGTGAAGCGCTTTTCAACCCGAAAAAACAATGAAACATTTCAAACTAATACCTATCTGTTTACTTTTTCATGTCCAAATGCTCCAAAATCAGTGAAGGCAGGCTATTGTAACATAGAAGTTGATACCTACATCCCCAACCCGCTCAGGTGTTTTAAATGCCAGAAATATGGACATGGCGTGAATACTTGCACATTGTCTGTTGTGTGTGCTCACTGTGGTGAGAAAACACACACAACAGAAGATTGTGACAGTGATTTCAAAAAATGCACCAACTGTTCAGGCAACCATTCATCTTCTTCGAAACAGTGTCCTATTTGGAAAGAACAAATGGAGATAAACAGAATAAAGTTTACTCAAAATATCTCCTTTTCTGAGGCAAAAAAACTGGTTAAAAGGTCTGATCTTTCAGAAAGTTACGCTACAGTAGCAAAAACATCATCGGAGTCTACCTCAAAAATAACAAAATCATCCACAGGATGCCAAACTACCTTGACTTGGATAAATTGCGATTCTCCACAGCTTTTATACCCTGCTATGTCATCTCAGACTGAGGAATCACTTCCTAGTACATCAAAGTCGTCTTCTGATCACAAATCATCATCGTCTCAGTCACACTCGAAATCTCAATCGACAGCGGATAATCAACAAACTGTGAAAGGTAAACCGAAGTCTAAGCCTGATGCTTCAAAACAACAAAGTGGCAGAGCTCCTAAAGGGTCACAAAATAAAATTCAGTTGTTTAATAGATATGGGTCTCTTGAAGACATGGACGTTTCTGAAAACGTCCATTCTAGGGCACATAGCTTGTCGCCCTCCAAAAGAGTGCGGGGTAGATCCCCAATAAATCCCCCCAAAAGATAGTTTATTCCAATAATGTTGTACAGTGGAACTGCAGAGGACTGAGGACTAATTTACATGAATTACAGCTATTAGTCCAGGATTTTACACCTTCAGCGATATGTCTCCAAGAGACATATTTAAAACAAACAGATACATTTAACCTTCGTCATTTTAATGCATATCATTGTTTTTCACCTCCGGGTGATAGGGCCACTGGCGGATCATCCATTCTAGTCAAGCATAACGTTATTCAAAGCCCTGTTTCACTTAATACTAATATGCAGGCTGTTGCTGTGAGAATTACTTTACATGTAGCGTTTACGCTATGCTCTCTCTATATTTCACCATCTTCAGCTTTTGCCAAAACTGATCTGCAAGCTCTATATGATCAGCTCCCGAAGCCCTGTATTATAATGGGAGATTTAAATGGGCACAACCCACTCTGGGGTAGTGTAAATACAAACACTAGAGGTAAATTGTTGGAGGACTTTTGTTCTGACAATGACTTATGTATTTATAATGATGGTTCCAACACATACTTACACCCTGGTACAGGGACTTATTCTGTTCTCGACTTGTCATTGACAAATTCCGAACTATTAAATGAATTTGAATGGTCAGTCCACAATGACCTGTGTGGAAGTGACCATTTTCCTACTGTATTAAATGCTGTAACTCCATCCGATGTTCCTCCATCATCAAGACGAAATTTTAAAAAGGCTAACTGGGCTTTGTATGAAACACTGTGTGCTGAAAAACTTAAACCTGAACTTTTTATTGACGTTCCTGATGCTATTAAATGCTTTTCTGATGAACTGAACTCCATAGCTGATGAGTGTATACCAAAGTCCTCTGTAGTTCCACATATAAGAAAACCATGGTTCAACGATGACTGCAAACAAGCTAGGAAGGCGAGGAAAAAAGCAGAACATTATTTCCGTCGCCATCCTATGGTCCATAATTTCAATAAATTTAAGACTTTAAATGCTAAAGCAAGGCGAACAAACGCCAATCTTGGCAACATTATGTATCCGAAATAAATTCTCGGACACCCATGTCCAAGGTGTGGAACATGGTCCAGAAAATAAAAGGTAAAGGTACTAAATCTTCGGTCCATCATCTTAAACACGGAGATCAATTACTTACTGATAAATCAGATATTGCGAATAAACTGGGCGAAACTGTTGCTAAACATTCTTCCTCTTCTAATTATATACCTAAATTTCAGCAATATCAAAAACAACAAGAAAAGAAAACTATTAATTTCAATTCTGATAATGGGGAAGATTATAATGAAACGTTTTCTATTCATGAACTCCATACTGCTCTTGATCAAGCTCATGATACTGCTACTGGAGCTGATAACATACATTATCAACTCCTGAAGCACTTACCAGAATCCTGTTTAGAGACGCTCTTATCAATATTTGATGATATTTGGACTTCCGGGAAATTTCCTTCTTCATGGCGTGATGCCATAGTAGTACCAATACCTAAACCTGGACGTGATCATACGGATCCGTCCAATTATCGACCTATTTCACTAACTAGCTGTGTTTGCAAGACCATGGAACGCATGATAAATAATCGACTTGTTTGGTACTTGGAAACAAATAATCTTATCACAGATATACAATGTGGTTTCCGTAAAAACAGAAGTACTGTCGATCACTTAGTGCGACTGGAATCATTTGTGAAAAACGCACTAATTAATAAACAACATGCTGTGTCTATCTTTTTTGATCTTGAGAAGGCATATGACACAACCTGGAAATATGGCATACTGAGAGATTTACATGATTTCGGTTTGCGAGGTCGTTTGCCTGAATTCATTGCTAAATTTTTAAATAACAGGCAATTTCAAGTCCGTGTGGGTTCTACCCTGTCTGATCATTATAATCAGGATCAGGGTGTTCCACAAGGCAGTATTTTGTCTGTCACTCTTTTTAGCGTCAAGATCAACAGTTTATGTAAAGTTTTAAACGATTTAATCTATGGATATTTATTTGTGGATGATTTTGATATTTCTTGCCGCGGTAAGAATATGCATACTATTGAACGGCAACTGCAGCTGTGTTTAAACAAAATTGATAAATGGTGTCTTGAAAACGGTTTTAAATTTTCTAAATCAAAAACCAATTGTATACACTTCTGTCGTAAATACAAACCCCATAAAGAACCAGAGTTATTTCTCAGTGGCACCCCCATCAAAGTCGTCAAGGAGGCCAAGTTCTTGGGACTTATTTTCTCACATTTGACCTTTTTGCCACATATTAAATCCCTTAAAGCCAAATGCCTGAAGGCACTCGATTTATTAAAGGTTGTTTCAAATTCAAAATGGGGAGGGGATCAATCTACCCTTCTTCACTTATATAGATCACTGATCCGATCTAAACTTGATTACGGCTCCATCGTATATGGTGGCGCTTGTCAAAGCAACCTAAAACTACTTGATCCTGTTCACCACCAAGGCCTAAGACTTTGTCTTGGTTCTTTTAGAACCTCTCCTATCGACAGTCTATACGTCGAAGCTGATGAGCCTTCTCTCAACTTACGTCGTATTAAACTATCTTTACAATACATTACAAAATTAGCTTCTAATGAGTCTAACCCCGCATTTAATTGTGTTTTTAATCCTCTCTATGAGGATTTGTACAACAAAACGTCTTCCCTTGTTCCGCCTCTTGGGCTCAGAATTAAGCCATTTCTTGCTGCTTCCAGCATTGAGCTGAACCATATAGCTCCTTCCCGTCTTCTTTCTTCTCCTCCTTGGCAGTTGGTTAGGCCACATGTTGACCTAACATTAACATCACTTAAAAAATCAGAAACTAATGAATTACAGTATAAACAAGAATATAATCAACTGAAACATAAATATAGCAATTATAAATCCTTATTTACAGATGGGTCCAAGGACGGTGGCGCAGTCGCTTGTGCCACTGTCACTGGATCCAGAACAATATCTTCTAGGTTACCAGATAATAGTTCTATTTTTACAGCTGAAGCTAACGCCATATTAACAGCTCTAAAATATATTCAAAGACACCCTAAACGTAAACAATATATAATCTATTCTGATTCTCTTTCTTGCCTTCAAGCTATTAGAAATGTATCATGTAAACATCCACTTTTAATTGAAATAATTGAATTGTATAATAACCTTGCTACTGGTCAGTACGACATCGTCTTCTGTTGGTTACCAAGTCACGTAGGCATTTCTGGTAACGCAATGGCTGATCTTGCTGCCAAGGCAGCACTCAACAAATCTGTGACACCACTTCTTATTCCTTACAGTGATTACAAAGCCACCATTAGATCTTATATCCGTGGTCTGATGCAGAAGAAGTGGGACACCCAAGTAGGTATCAA
The DNA here is from genome assembly GCF_037392515.1 of Haliotis asinina. NCBI lineage: Eukaryota > Metazoa > Mollusca > Gastropoda > Lepetellida > Haliotidae > Haliotis > Haliotis asinina. Next base: position 6,721,087 of record NC_090290.1, on the reverse strand, counting down.
TAAATTACATGAAATAAAACCGTATATTGGTTACACCTACTTGGGTTGTCAGTCCAGATTTGAAGAGGTTATTTTAAGACGATGTCGTATTGGCCATACTAGATATACTCATTCATACCTGTTGAAAGGTGAGGATCCTCCGTTTTGCATCCCTTGTGATGAGAGAACCACAGTCAAGCATATCCTGCTTGACTGTGTTGAATTCTCCATCACAAGGGATAAGTATTTTACAGTTAAAACAATAAGGGATCTTTTTACCAGCGTTAGGTCTCATTTAATTATTGATTTTTTAAAAGAGATTGATTTTTTGGTTGAACTTTGAAATTATGTTGTGTAAATAGATGTATTTTAATTATTGGAAGTTTGGATTTGTAACTTGAATTGTTGGTGGCTGTACCCTCAAAGGGGGTTGAAGTATTGTAAAATTATTGTCCTCCTGAGAGGGTACGCAAGTCCAAAAACATTCACAGTAAATTTAAACTTTCCACTGTTCTTAGTCGTAGTATATCTGTATTTTTAATTTTTGGCCAGATATGTCTAAATTGCTAACAGCTGAGGGGGTGATGTAAATCCGACTAGGCTCCATGCAGGTAGCAAAGGCACTGTAAGTCCCCATGGTCCCTAGTATGGTGATCTACCTTCAGTTGCTGGCAACCTATAGCCTGATTTTATACTGTATTGTCCGAATAGTAATATTAGTTTTAAACTTTCCACACTAGTTTTAATCTCATTTGTGATATTCTAGTTGTTTTACTGTCCTTCGCTGACAGGTTTTTATACAATACATGTATTTCATTTCAGTATTAAATTTTCTCGTCACGATATGGCTGAGACATTGCCGATGTGACGTTAAATACTAACTCACTCACTCACTCACTGACCAGTCTCTGTTAAATACCAAGAGAGATTTCTCATATTGCAGTTTCGAGTAATGCTTAGATTGATTGCTGAAATTAAGTAATGACACCAGGTATTTACAAGAACGTTCCACCTACGTACACCACCATCCTTTAAGGAACATCAGCCATGAAAAGTCCAGTTGTCAAGATGTTATCCCCGGGACACATTCTTGTGCACATTTTACGCACAAAGCCAGTTTATATCGATTGTAATCCTGTATTACATCCCTGCGGCTTAAATCGACATCGGGGTCTCAGTAGTTAGCCTCTGTTGTTATCTTTCCTCTACGATATTGTGTTAGTCTCATTAGTGTGGTGCATTTGTGTCAGGGATATCGTGAACAGTAGGCTCATTACAGCCTTTCAACAAAACATGATCAAATTTCCTTACGAACCGTTATTTGCTGTCGTTACTGCCTGAGTGATATCACCTGACCAGGAGCATTTAATCAGACTCCTGCAATCCGGATTCGGATGTTTACCCATGCCAGATTTTCTATTCACCCATGTTTGTACGAAACTGCGGCTGTTTAGCAGCATTCATCAGATATCTTTACATTTCGTCTTTGCGCTGCTTTCAAGGTTATTAAGTTTGAGGAATTAATTACATTTTCTACCTCTACTTTGAAACGGGGATTAATTCTCATAGTGTGGGATTTGATGATCAGCAAAGGGTTTTGTGTAGAAGATTATTATAGAAATGTCGTAGGATGATGGATGCGAGGTAATATTGAAACATTCTGAAGACCGCTGACAAAAATGTGCCTTGAGATTGGTAGCTGTAACATTTTAGACTTGACGAAGAGATTATAGGGTCAAATGACAATTGGTATTGATGGAGTGACAATTTCAGAGAGCAAAAATATAGAATTGTCGGAGGTGAAGTAGAGGCACATGTGTGTAGGCAGGGCGAGTTGTGAATGTTTCCGGATGTTTATAAATATGATATTTTGTGTGTAACCAATGCTTGTTTCACATTGCTGCTTGTGTGTGGGTATGTCTGTGTGCCTGGGTTAGCATGCATGTATCAACATGTGTGGTAACATGCTTCCGTGCAATGGCAGTGGTCCCATTACCTATTGTGAGAGACGACAGTATGTCGGTGAGTTGATATTTAACATCACAAATGTTCAGCCATATCGTGACAAATTGGAAGTTTATAAAATATATTTGTATACATTATAACACCTGTCCTCAAAATGCAGTTAAACAGCCAGAGTACCACACTTAGAATTAAAACTAGCATGTCAAGTTAAAACTGATATAAAAACAGGGTTTAGATTGTCAGCACCTGAGTGTAGATTACCATATGGGCTTATGGTACATTTGCTATTTGCATGAAGCCTAGCTGGATTTATACCATCCCTTCAGCCGCTGGCGATTGTTTTTGCAAGTATTAAAAATAAGAAATATATTACGATTAAAAGTTTGGTGGAACTATGTTGACTTTGAAGTGTGGGGGCTTAGATACCGTCTCAGGGGGGCAAAAACATGACGATAATAAGATCAATGTTACGTTGAGAAATGCTGACACAAGTACAAACTTATTGCATATCGCACTCTAATAGTATAGGTCGTTTTGCAGCGACGTTTTCTTGTTGACTTCAAAATTCAAGTATCCCTTTCATAGAAAATTAATGTCAATCAATGTAAAGTTCAAATGTCCTTCTTTTTGAGCATTTCATATTTTTGTGAGAACCTGTATTTGCATGTTCGCTGTGTGAATTTTGTCAAGAACTGTTTTCAGTCTCATTATTGTGATAGCCAGTTATTATTATCTTCCGTTTACTGGCCCTTCATGTGTACATGCAGAAAAAGGTGGACATATATATTTCCATATTCATGTTATTCGTATTTGTCTCTCTACCATGGCCTTTTTAGTGCATGTCTCTATGGCTCACGCTTTCCATCGGCTTGTTTTAGATGTTCGCTGTATTCATAAGCCTGTTCCTGTGTGTACAAATGTTTTTGTCCAAACGGTCAATATGGCCATGCGTGGGACTCGAGTTTTGTTTCGTCCGTCAACCAAATGAATATTCATTACAATATATCGACCATCCTTGAAGTAGTGTGCTGCATAATGAAGCTCCCGACCTTGAGGTGAAGTCTTGAATTGCTAGGCCTGATGTTGTAACTGAATATGTATGTTATGGAAATGTACTGGAAATATACTAAATTAAATGTATTCTTTATTCCAACTATCGCCTCCTGTGACATTTCTAAATGAGCGAATTCGATTTTATTCGTTGCAGTACAGTTGAAACATTTTATTACTTTCATCTAACAAGGAAGGTAATTCAAAAGTTGAATGATTGTTCAATAATTAACGAACTGGTAAATTAAACTGACTGTCCTCCGTTGAAGAGTTGTGCGGTTTGTTATCGAACTCTGATGGGCTTCATGTAAGATGTACACACGGGTTGAACTGAATCAATATTCAAATGGCGTAATTTGGTTACGCTGACCTTGGACTCTGGCGATTAACAAAACATTCAATAATTATCAGAGTGTAAAAGCACCCTTACATTATAATCGGGTTCTCAACTCACGGTTTGCGGCAACACTTTGACTACGTGTTTAGCTTCGAAATATTTTTTGCCTGGAACGTGTCTCTGGAAAGTGCCAATTTGATATAAATTTGCACGGAATTGATGTTATAGAGTCCAGGACAACATTTCTATTAATGCATATTTACTGACTATTTGTTTCGTATCTATCAACCGTAGGGCATAAAGTGAACAGGGCATTCATCTTTATGCAGAAAATTGTTCCTTAATCACAGTTTATCTGAAGCGTGGGTGTCGTTGCAATTGAAGGTAGTGTCGTATTCTCCAATACAAGCAGACCGTGAGTGAGTGCATAACATGAATCAATAGGATTAAATCATACTTGAATAATAAATGCCTGCTTACTGAGAACTAGGGGTGGGTATTGCAGAGAATTTTCATATTTATAAAACATCACAGCAACATCACTATGCTTAATTAAGCTTTATCAGAAACCTTTATTCTCCACTCTCAAAAGAAATAAGCCCTGACATTTTAGACTGCAATTTGACCTAGTCAGGACGTACCAGAGATATTTAAATAAATATTTTAAAAGTACATATTTACAACATTCAGATCCAAAACATTGCGAAGCAAATTAACAAAAGTGAAGAACACAACTTAAAACCAAACTTAATTTGGCTTGCGTTGTGGAGAACGGTAATATCCGATGATTTCCAAGTGTCCCTGAGTTTTTTATAATGCATTTCAAAATAGCGATTCCGATCGCAATGCGTATTGTTTGTGTGTCTGAACCGGTTACATTGTGCAGCCCTATTGAGAACAGAATTTCCCCTAAAAGCAGGGTGATATTTGTCTATTGGTTTTCTTCTAGAACACTTTTCACATTCAGAAATCTTCAGTTCACATGGACTGATTGAAGAAAACCAGTGGTGAATAGCATGAGCAGCGGTCTAATGGGTCACGTGGTGGTTAAGGGGCGAACACCGAGAGCAACCGAACATTGTTACAGCATTACTGATTTGTTTCCGTTTGTTATTCGTATTTTGGGGGATTTTCTGTTTTATTTTGCCTTTTCTATGAATCACAAATCGCCCTTTTATGATAGCCATCATCATCTTGGTATCTGTGTCAGGACATCACAAGCTGATTTCGTAACAACCACAAAGCAAATCAGAAGAAATATAACAACAACAAACTTCTAAATCTAATTATTGATTTCTTGAAGGCAACATAAACATTTTGACAAAAAGGACAGATTTGGGGACCAGCAAAATAATTTTATCGAACTAAATGGGATGTTCGGAAATGACGAATTTTACACAGAAACAACAAACCACACTAGTGCACGTGAGAAAAGCCTAGATTTCCAGATCTTGGAAGCTGATATTGGTACCAAGCTACAGAACGAAAAAGTACGGACAGGATCACAATGACAGTACATGTATTCATAATAAAATACGTACCGCCAGAAGTATTTCAAAGAACAGTACCTTGATCGATTTGTTCCCAGGTAGCTCAGAAATGGTTTACTGAATCTCAAAATCAGTAACGATGCGGTTATTTGACATTTCTATGGCCAGTTTAGCTATAGTTCGTACCAGACTTCGGGTCGCTGTTTAGCCAGAAGGGTAATCCTCGCATGAGAATGTGAGTGAGTCAATATTTTAAGTCACATCGGTAATATTTCAGCCATATCGTGACTAAAAAAAGGTACAGAAATATAATAATTAAAAAATATATTATACACAACTGTCAACGAAGAACAGTCAAAAAAGGATTTTCACTGATAGATATTTAAAACCAGTAATTAAATTAAATTAAACAGTTTAATCATAGAGGACGATTCAATATGAAAACGGGCTATTTATCGCCAACAACCGAAATTAAAAAAATTGGTATTTGGTTTTTTTTATTTTACTTTGAAAGGTTTGGACTTATATATCCTCTCAAAAGGACAATAATTTAACTCCTTTGAGGATACAGCCACTAACAATCGCAGTTGCTATTTTGTACTTCCATGTTTAAAATACCATTAATCTATTTACCAAACATACTGTTAACAAAATATCAAATATTTCAATTTCCTTTAACAAACGACTGACATGTAGACCTATAGGTAGCGCTGAAATGAAAACCTTATTTTGTTAAGAGCGCACGTTGACTAACATGAAGATTTACTGCAACTGTTTATTTTGTACAGGATCAATCATGTTACCATCCAGCAGAATTTAAACAAAACAGATACAACAAATTTCCATTCTTAATTTGTTCATGCTGATTGACGCTTTGATGTTCTGTACAAGCGCAATTACCACCGCGAAAGCAATTTGTAGTGTGAATATCTTTTTACATACAAACTAGCGTGGATACAGTTTCAAACATGACTTTCTCTCAGATCACCTTCGAGTTGATCCACCAAAATAGTCTTGAGTATTCTGGTTGAAAACACCTTTTCTGTGCTCCATCGTGCTGACGTCAATGTTTATATATAAGGATCGAGTGAAAGGAGGTTACCAGTGTGTCATGTATTAGAGATCCCAGGTGGGGCAGTGTAATAGACCAGTAGTCAAAGTATTCGCTCGTCATGCCAGAGGGACGAGTTCGATTCTGTTCAAGGGTACATGAAATCCTTGTTTATGGGGGTCCCCCTCCAGGAAATTGATGCATTATCGGTAAAAGCGGCGTTAAATCTGATCACTCAGTCCGTATTGCACTTTACCCTTGAAACCGCACTCAGCACAAGGCATTGTAATAGTAAGTGCCATCTCTTTAAGTGTTTTCTTATATGAGGTCTTGGAAAGAAACACGGACCTTCCACTATCTATTCGGTCTATTCAGTAGGTAGCGAAAAATGACAACAAAATAATGATCGTTAATTTTTTTATAAGATTTTGTGCCTGTAAGCAAGTCCTCGGTCTCAAATGAATTCAAACGGTTTGTAAGTTGGTGAAGATATCCAGTTATTGATTTGTGCAATTTGTAGGGCCCCTAACCGAAAAAAGAGCAAACTGCGTGATTAAACTTCGTTACACTCACACCACACGAAAGGGCATGTTGAAAACCTCCGGTACACTTGCAACAGAGTACAGTTAACCTCGTAGCTTTCTAAATAATAATCGGCTATAAAAAAAGAAACGATTAATTTGAACTACGGGGAAAAAACAGCTTTACCTGACAATCCTTTTTAAGTTTCATTTTTCTTCGTGGGTAATCAGTTTCACAATCTACTCACAAAGTTATCAGCTGCCTGGAAGAACTTGTAAACTTGTAAACTTGTACACTTTACTCAAAGATACCTAATTGGAAATTTAACGCACAGTCGCCCGGAATCGATTGCCCTCGTTTACTGTAATTCGTCGGCTCAAGCATAATTAAATCCACGATAAATGTGCTTGAAATATCTATTCCCACTTTTAAAAGCCAAATCCTGTTTGTCTTTCGTGTTCTGTTCTTTTGTTTCTTTGTACGAAGATCATTCTAAGACATCGTGGAATATTTCATACCACGGTGGATCTTCGCGTTATAATGCATATTATCAATGTAGAGGCTATTCTTGTAAATACAAACAATTATTAATACGAACTGGGATCATGTTGAACGAGTCTAATCCCGTTCATGCAACTGACGTGCAGGAAACACAGGGTCAGGAGACGTTTATAGATACAATGAAGCCGTTTTAATCCGCACAGTAACCTTTCCTGTGCAGTCAACCGAGTTACACAGTCTCCCAACAACGATTCATTGCCTTGAGGTAGCCATATTGTTCAACGTCCGCTCGTCACGTTGAAGAACCGGGTTCGATTCTCCATATGAGTACAATATGTGAAGCCCATTTCTGGAGTAACCAGCAGTGACTGGAATTATAACAGTCTTGTAAAACCACCCACTCACTCACACGTTGCTTTTCTGAGGGGTTCATGGAAGACACGTGTCCTCTTTAGACGCGTAACATATTTTCCCCGAGATTTGTAAATATTGACTTGGTTCTGCGTGTATTTTCACCGATGCCACCGCTAAGGTCGGACACATTCACCGTTTCGCTATCACTTGGTGCTATCACACTTCGAGAGTGATACATAAAAACAAGCGGAAGTATAATATAACATGACAGTTAGACATCGTCATAGGTATAATCAAGGCATTCAAAATGGTTTTATAACAAACTGTCATCCAGCTATTACTGGCTTATGAGACACTTAACATTTAAAACTTATAAATACAAAAAAAGCATAACACAAAATAGTTTTAAATGAACTACAGGGAAACAAAGTTAGTGAGAACATACTACCAATGTGCTAAAAGGTATAGCTTATAGATTATATAAGAGTATTATATAACATAATACGTTCAGTTGTGCTTAAATATTTTCAGAAAGTATATAAGTAGGCGCATGTGCATTGCGTCTTAAACATTTTTGTTATATTTGTACAAAATATTTTTTTTCAAAATTAAAATAAAGAGAAAATCACGGTATAAAGGGAATGTTCGTTTGTTAGACATGTCTCCGCGAGAGTATAGATGTGTTTCGTCAATAGATATCAGGACGAGGTTCACTTCTTGAAAACATGCTGTCTGCACTCAACCGTTTGAAGGTCGCTTTGGAATGGTGCCTCGTCTTTAGACCACAATTTTCCCCATCTGCCTGCGAAGGATCAACCCGTGTTTCTGATGAAACACCCAAAGCTTCATCACTCCGTCGTCGCTTTATTACAATTCTGTTCAGATCTAGACTAGCTTAAAATGTTCAAAATGAGAGTTAGAATGTGTCTTGTCTTTTTTAACACTGTATTTGATCACTTGTATTATTTATGAACTCTTAGCACCTTATATGTTTTTATATGTACAGTTTTAGACAATTAGTGTCAAATAGGCCCAATATGGCCGGGTGATGTTTAATGATATTTTGTATTGTGTCTATTGCTTGTATGGATTGACACTTAAATAAATTCTTCTTCCCAATGAGCGAGGTTTCACCCCCTATGGTGATAGTATCTATATTCACCATATGAATAATATGCATATGGTACATAACATCTCTCCAATCTTTCAATAGTCCATAAGACTTCACAAAAACGACATATCCGCTGTGCAGGAGGTCGAACATACGTCATCTATTGTCGTCTCATCAAAAGACTGCTTCAGTGAAGTTTCTCAGGAATGTTGTAGAGTTGATATTATATACCCATTTCCTTTCTTACAAGAATAATGTCCAGAAAAACTTAATAAAAATTCGGAATTATGATAATATATCTATCGTCAAAAAATTATCTAAGTGATTTATACCATTATTCAAACAGGACAGACAACGCACCACCCGCGTAGCTTGTGTAGCGTATTCAGAATCCACCAGTGTCATATCCACAGTCTGATGAGTTAAATAGAAACATATGCAACTTAAGGGATAACTATGACTTTGACAGTACAGGGTGTAGGCAAGACATGATACGTCTCAATAACAGTGTTTCTTTTAAAAAGGGGGAATTACGGGTGTGTACACATGATACGTCTCAATAACAGTGTTTCTTTAAAAAAGGGGGAATTACGGGTGTGTACACATGATACGTCTCAATAACAGTGTTTCTTTAAAAAAGGGGGAATTACGGGTGTGTACACATGATACGTCTCAATAACAGTGTTTCTTTAAAAAAGGGGGAATTACGGGTGTGTACACATGATACGTCTCAATAACAGTGTTTCTTTAAAAAAGGGGGAATTACGGGTGTGTACACATGATACGTCTCAATAACAGTGTTTCTTTAAAAAAGGGGGAATTACGGGTGTGTATACATGATACGTCTCAATAACAGTGTTTCTTTAAAAAAGGGGGAATTACGGGTGTGTACACATGATACGTCTCAATAACAGTGTTTCTTTTAAAAAGGGGGAATTACGGGTGTGTACACATGATACGTCTCAATAACAGTGTTTCTTTAAAAAAGGGGGAATTACGGGTGTGTTTGTTTTTTTCATACGTATTTTGCAAGTTTATTACAGACATTATGTTTGTTACTTTAAAATAATGAAACTATTTTGCCAAGAGTTGAGTACATGCAACAATATTGTGTAACAATGTTGGAACGCAAACCTGAATGAAATGTAGCAGTGAAGATCCTGGTTAGAATTGATCTTCAAGTCACCCATGCTTGCTGTTAGTGGAAACGCCGAATCCCTCTTCAAATTCATATGAAATCCCGACACATCTTGGTACAACTGGGATACTGCTTCATGCTGTTCATCGTGCTGTTCCTGAAACTGTTATTATGACATTTAGATTATCGGGCCTTGATTTAATTTTATTAAATAACTGCTCGTAATTCTGTATGTGTTGACAGTGTGTGTCGGATTTAGACCACTCTTTCAAATACAAACATATGTGCTCTTGTTTTTGACGCATTGAAGCGACTGCAAAAGCAGAAATGAACTTCAGACATTGTTTTCAATATGTCAAGCAATGTATCAAGTTACGAAAGTGGCTGAAATGTTAGATTTGATTTGTAGCGAGATTAAAACTGCAATGATATAAAGTATCAGTGTGTCTGGAATAATTTGACGTATTTTATTTAGATAATGCCACGGTGTTTTCGCAAGTATTATTCTGCATTTAATCAGGCGCAGATGTCACTAGTTCTGCTACTATGTCTCTTATAATCTGCAAGAGACAAAGATCTCTTAGAACCAAGTTAAAAGAAATGCCAAAATGGCTGAAATGGTAGAAGGAACAGGAACCAGTAAGCAAATGCCATAATATGATTTAATATCAGAAGATCCCGGATAGAACTGATCTTCGGTAGTCCACGTTTGTCGTAAGGGACAACTAACGGGACCTGGTGATCAGCCTCGCTGACTTGACTGATACATGGTATTATATACCAGATGCGTAGGCCAATGCACATGCTGGTGGCTCATAGTTCAGAGATCAGACGCTGAAGCCAGATGAGAGCAAGGAAATTAGAAAGCAAAGGTCAAGAGGTCAGACGAGGAAGACCACGACCATGGGACAAGAAGGATGAAAGTTTTTCAGTTGTGAAAACTGCGCTCCGCGAAGAATGTGGGGACGGATGCGTGTAGAGAGCTATCTTTTGTATTTGCGAAAAGCGCTTTATAAGCGCTGTGACTTTTGTGTGTGTTGCTTGTTCCAAATGATTCTATAGTTCTGTGACAAGTGAAATATTTTACCATTCATTTCATACAGATGATGCTACGGCTACTGAAACCGACTGAAACCTTTCTGTTAGTAGTCCTTCAAAGTTGCCGCTAAAAGTGTTATCATCAGACAGTGACAAGTTATACCCGATAAGGTATTACTAACAATCAAAATTATTCATTTTGTAATTACATTTTTATTTACCTGTATTTTCAAGTTTATTACTGATGAAAAGAAGATGCTGATATACATTTCATGGAATAGTTACAGAGTCGACAAAGTTTATTATGTTTTTCTGTGTATTCTCCAATCACTCGTTCAGGTCTCTCATTGGAACATCGTTGCGTTTGGAGATAAAATTTTTAACCACAAAAAATCGAGATCAATTCGTAGATACTGCATATTATTACAATGGGAGAAAATAATCACAACACAAATATCTACGGGAGGCAATGAGCATCGACCGAGATTCCCTTAGTTTGTAGTTACATGAAATGATCACAGAATATAAGTAATGACATCGGGTGTTCACTAAAATTGTTAGCATCCTCTGTACCATGCATGTCCGTCTTTAGACCAATTTTACATGAAACTTCGATCACTAGAATCCAAGTTCACAAGAACTGTTCCCTAATGACACCAGGTGTTCGCAAAAACGCTTAGCATTTTCTGCGCCACCCGTATCCGTACCTACAATGTTCAATTCTACGAAATCACGAAAAGCCAAGTTTACAAAAATTGTCCCCGAGCTCATGACACCCGGTGTTCGTAAGCACGTACAGCATATTCTTTTCCACGTACAGTTCTTAGTTTCGATTGTTATCTTTTCTCTGCGATATTGTGTTAGTCTCATTAGTGTGGTGCATTTGTGTCAGGGGTATCGTGAACAGTGGACTCGTTAGCGCTGTGTTCTTGTCTTTTAACATAAAGTAATCAAATTTACTTGCGAACCGTTATTTGCTTTCATTACTGCCTGAGTGATATCACCTAACAACGAGCATTTAATCCGACTCCAACTATCCGGATTCGGATGTTTACCCAAGCCAGATTTTCTTTTCACCCATGTTTGTACGAAACTGCGGCTCATTAGCACCATTTACCAGATCTATTTACATTTCGTCTTTGCGGTTAAGTTTGAGGACAAACCTTTTACCTCTTCTTTGAAATGGGGATTTGATAATAAGCGAGGATGGTTTGTGTAGGGGATTATTACAGAAATAAAGATGGATGATGGATGCGTATTGAAAAGGAACAACGTTTGAATGATGAATCTATTGGAGACAACTGGAAACAACGAGCTTTAGATTTGGGTAGCTGTAGTACTTTAGAATTCATGCTGAGCTAATCTCATCATTTCAACAATTGAAATAAGTCCCCTAAATCTTTCAAGTGATGATTACAGAAGTTCAGCTTGGCCTGAGCAGCTACTCTGCATATGCATGACCCTGGAGGTCGAGTTGACATAATTAAATAGGGGATCAGAGAATGTTATTGATGTTGCGCTTGTGCGAAACCTGAACACAAACGTTCGGTTCGTTGTCCCGGACATGTTTTAATTGAATTGTTTATACAGTCATATGGTGTCTGTTTTGGTTTGCTAACATTACAACGTGCATTCGTTAGTTACTTTCACATTCCGATTCACTAACTCTGTTGCATACAGATACAACATAACTCTACACCCTACACTCTCGATTCTTACTGGAAACACCAGTTGCTGCAGGTGCTGATCGCTGCCTGAGAGGTTGAAACGTAAACATTTAATAAAGCACCTGTAGGTTCTTGTTTGAAGAAGGTTAAGACATTGCTGACGAGAACGACACTGAGAGGTCAAATTGTCTCGTCTGTCCGGACATGCTGGCAATCAACTAACAAAGGCGCACCCTTTCACAATAATAGACCTAACCAGTTGTGACATGGTCAGGCAATGCATTAGTATTCACTTCATCAGGTCAAGCTGAACAAGCTGTAAGCGATAATATCATCCTCGAGATATCAAAAGTATAGAGTAGTCATGTGGGAAAGAGTTGCTTGGCTAGTTGTTTAATGCCGCATTCCGCAATGTTCCAACTATATGGGGGTTGTATGCAAATAATCGAGGACTAGACAACCCAGTGATTAACAGCAAGAGCATAAATCTCCGCAGCTGGGATGTGTATAGGTGACATGTGGCAACCACGTCAGCGAACCAGAGTCTGTGAGAGAGGGTCACCGTTGTGTTGTTACAATTTTGGATGGTTAGTCCAAAGCCACTTAAATGTCACCGGCAACCAAAAAATCAAACTGAATTAAAACACAGTTATGACTTATTCAAGATGCAATGCTGAATAAGGAAAAACAAATAAACAAAATTATACGCGTATAATCGCAAATCAAGTCCAATATTTTGTACTTGGGTTTACCTCCCTCGAAATGAAGTAGCCGCGATACCGAACCCAGTCAGATCCGGTGGGTGTGAACTCAAGTGTAACGAAGCCTTTTCATTGGCCACTGAATCATTTGCCGATACGCTGAGACGGCTCTTTGGTGTGACCTTTAACTGGTCAATCAGTGTGGAAATAACACAGTTATTTGTGCCAAAGGTCCGAGGGAAGATCTCATATTGGCATATTGTTCCAATAGGAAATCAGTAATAAATAATATTCATCCGATATCAAATCGAGGAAGGTGTATCTATCACACTTACGCCACTATTATTCAACCTGTGCAAGAAATGATGGCATTTGAAAGTCGATGTGAGTGACATGGCTAGACGCCCCTGATACATAGAGAATCTCACCCAAGTGAGTGTTGATACAGCTGATATCAGGTGAGGGTGAGATTCTATTTATCATCCAAAACCATTCTTCATCAGCTAGCAATGAAAAAATACATCTCTGAAGACAGTACTGCCATTAGGCTTCCATGCAGCGATGTCATAGCATTGTGGCGTCATCAAGTTCATGACGTCATTGCATTATCAGTGCATCCCACAAAATCTGCTGTCAAAACGATATCTCCTAGGAGATATATAGAGGATAATAAACGACCTTCCGTGTAATACCATTTTTATTAAACGAGTTAATGATTTGGCATCAAACGAGCGAAAGCGATTTTGATGCTAAATCCTTAACGAGTTTAATGAAAATGGTATTTCACGGAAGCGAGTTTAGTATTCTGTTTATTACTCGCCAACATAAATTGACAGAAACTGCGGCGAAATTGCCTACAGTGTGAGGTCTCTCAGCTTTCACATCAAGCAAGGTCTAGTAAAATCGCGACATCAACATTAGCATTGTGACGTCACAACTTTGAACCATTTTGACGTCATACGTCAAGCGGTACTATACTAGTGTAATATTGAAGTGAAAATATTACACTGCAGTATCTTCAACGGCCGAGTAATAACATCTGATCTCACACGAGCGATATCTCATTTATACATTTAGGAGATAAGCATCATGTGTTGGCCAATTTCCGGGTGTTGTTGAGTATTTGAGTGTTTATCGACATTGTAAACACAAACGTAAACCAAGGGGTTTTACTGTCATTGAGAACGGGTACAGCAGTGAAGTGTCATCAGCTGGCCGTTTCAGCTGGTTCCCATGGTAGCATCTGGAGTTGCTCACTTTTGACGTCATTCTAACTTTACGTCACAATATGATTTGAATGACGTCACCACTGTTGAAGACTCAGCAAAACAACTGTTTGCGAGGTTTCTACGTTCAATAGGCAGTAAATAGTCTTGCAGTTTCCGGGAATCTAATACCATTTGATCATGTTTTTCAACCAATCAGATTACAGAACACAGTCACTTTTGGTTTACAATTGTGCTTTGAAAACATAAGGTAAGATATTAGGCGACATAGAATCATCAGATCCATCATCCTTATTGGCATCATAGTCCTACTCGGTATCATCGTCCTCAGCAGCATTTTCAGCATTGTAGTCGTCAACATCATCATCGTCGTCGTCGTCTTCGTCGTCGTCGTTGTCGTCATCGTCCGAGAGGATCCGTGACACTATATACACCTTTGTGTATTTGATATGAAAAAATAACGTAGGATTTTAGTTGCCACAGAATCAACAAAGTATAATCGGCATAGGCATAATACACAGCAGCAGTTTATCCCGGGGTGGGGGTGTGGCCTTGTTGCCAAAGTGTTCGATTTCCCACATGGGTACATTTCAGGTGTCCCACGCGGGATATTGCTAAAAGCGGCGTAAAACCATACTCACTCACTTTGTGACGAGGCATGTACTGCCGTCGTTGTAGCTGCATTGATTCTGAAGGGTAGCTCGATGGTAAAACCGTTCAACGCCCCTGAGAACCCGTGTTCTATCCCAACACTAGCAACCATCTCTCATTGGGAGCTTGTCTAGCCTGTGCGTAGACGCTGAGAGTTGTTACTTGTGATTACTAATTTGAGAAAAAAAATAAACATTCGGTCCATAATTTCAGTGCGAACTCAATATGCACATATACGTATACGGTTCTTGAGAAGCCTAAATCTGTCCTTTGTTTGAACAGACACTTTTTTATTTGTGAGTTTTGATTTAGACCTAACCATGAGCCTTGTGTTTGTGACAACCTAATTGGCATATTCATGTTTATCGCATTGTCCTTCCGCGTCACGCGTACATGTCAACAAGAGTAACGCATTTCATACTGTTTGTTTTGGATGTTCTCAGTATTGCTGTGTGTGCGAACTAATAAACATGAAGGCTTCACGTAAACGTGTTCAGATTGAAACTGTATTGGGTTTTCACCGTTTGTGTAATGAATATTCATGACAAGTCATGGACTATCCTTAAACTACACGAAACGTCCTCAACATTGTGTTAAGTCTAGAATTGCTTTTTAGCTGAATGTGTACCGTATGCAAACAACTGAAATCATCCTCAAACCCTGTCATCATGTCCTGTCCAGTTTTAAGCATGGAGCTTGTATTTTATTGTTCAAACAAGTAGTTCGTTAGGTTCGTTTCCTTTAGTTCATGTTAAACTAAAAGCAGTTTGTTCCTGTGCCACTCCTTCGCAAAGCTCACTATGTTATTTTGTGACCGGGTATACAGAGTAAGGGCACCATAGAGTAGTATTTAGTTCCCAGGTGGGTGGACACGGTGGAGTGGTTAAAGTATTCGCTCGTGTTGCCGAAGATCCGGGTTCAATTCCCTACATGGACATGTGTGCAATGCCCGTATCGGAAGCAGCTTACGTAGTGCACACTTGAAAGTGAAAGGGGATGGATCGCTATCAACAGCCGGACCTCTTCCCGTGTGCTACCTCTGTGGTTAAAAATTCCCTTTGACTATTCCATGCCTGAACCATGAGTATGTCCTTATCATTTGGCAAACAATCATTCATGTCAGAAAATCCTGGAACGAATATCTTTGCTAATGCGTATTTAATGACATAATTCGGGCATAAGGTGAAGGAGGCATTCACCTTTCTCGAGAAGATTGTTTCTTAAATTGCGGTTTATCTGAATCCTTTGCCAGCTGCGTGGATGCTTGGGACGGCTCCACACTGACGGTGACCGGGCGCATGAATGAAACAAGAGTCAGTGTTGAGGAGTGCCTGAACGAACACATATAACGTTAAGACCTATTATGGTGCAATTTCTAAAGCTTCATCTTACAGACTGATAGCTACATGCTTAGTAGTCGTATTGGTTTTTGCTTCCGGGGAACGGATAGGGAAATGTTTTAGTTTTTCCTGAAGTTGTATCTAAAACTGTTTCATACTGCGGAGCATTGGCGGAGTGTTGGTTGAAAGAAACCTTTTCCGTAGAAAAATTCGACGATCGGAAAAAGGAACGTTCAGCAATTTTGGGAGAGGGGCGGGCAGGGGTAGTGAGCAGGCCTTGCATCCAGGGGTATCCAGAAACAATAATGATTAGTTTTATGAACATCTGTAGATCTGTGTCCTCTGTTAAGAGCGGAGAGCGGTAAACCGAGAGTTTCATCCCTGGCCGACTTTTAACTATGACGTAATTGGTGCTACTTGATTGAAGACAGGTCCCCTGTGTAGTCCCAAAGCAAAAGATAATAATGCTGAAATTAATCACGTGAAAAAAGTTTGTGAAAATACAGAAGAAGCACACGGACGGAAAATGGAACAAGCAGGACAGAGTGGTCGTGTGTACTTTCATCGAATAACCTCACCTCAATGTAAATGCTAAATATGTATGACAATGTTGATGACGTACTATGACATCACTGTCGAGAGGCGATATAAATATGACATATAGGTAGTCCGACTCATTGTGACAATCAGCTGATTTCTATTTTCTTTTTGCTTTCATTGCGACTAAATAATTAGTCATAAATGAGGACAGATACCATCGTCGGTGTGCGTAAGTTTGCGTCAGTCATGTCGTCGGGCTTTCAGGAACGATGTATGTTGTGATGAATCTAGGAATTGTTCGGAGTACACCTATTTTATCGCTTGCTACGATACCTTTCCCAGGCGTGTTCTAAAACTAATGATCAAGTGCATGCAATAAAAGTAGGCGAATTGAAACAATGTCTGATATGATACTGGCTTTGTTTACGTCTTAATTTGAGATCGCTTCTCAGACTGGCATCTTATACATTTCGTTAGATTTCACTGAAACACTTGGTACTGGTGACAAAGACCATTTGTGTGAGGAATTCGGTGATTCGTGAAAGGAAGATGGTGTGGAACGGCAATCGATTTATAGATGAAAGATAATATACACGATATGCGTGTGAGGTGATATTAGGCTGCATGAAAAATGTTTCTCGGGGACATTTTTTTTCAAAACGTGACGAGAGCGTAGGACTTTTTTTAATTTTTGCTAGGAAAAGGGGAGGGAGTAACATGTTTGTTTTTTTTCTGTCAGAAATATAGCTTGGAAAGTTTAGTACGTGTTAATGAGGTGTAGATTCGGTCACTCGTTCTTACAGACACCCATTTTTATAGTGGACAAATGGATGATTGGGACCACGGCAAAGTCAAAAATATGTTTTTCAAATGGCAATAAAAATTTGTAACGCGCATAAATAAAAGTGACGCGCCGATGCGCCGAAACATTTCACTTTTTCATTTAGCCCTATAAGTTACATTTTGTAATATGGCTGAAACACCACTGATTATTTATATTTTCCAAAACATTCTGTACTACTGCTCATTCTGATGAACCGTTGTCGATGAACAGAGAATCGCCGAGAATGCCATACAATTTGGTAACGTGGTAACAATGTTTGTATAATGTATACAGTTTCTTCAAACTGCAGTGTCATCACAGTGTGGAACTGACCACACAGCCAGCTGACGGCCAGGCCACAGCTGGATTAAAACAGTAAGCTGTGTATCGAGACTCAAGAACCACCCCGATACCTGTACCACGTGAAGCGGGTCTAATTAATTGTTCCAACGTCATTCATTTATCAGTCAACCCAAGTTGTCATTTCCAAGGAGCATAAGCTATGGTGTGTTTATGTGGAATTTTTCCATCGATATAACGCAAAAAATAAACTAGTTACTGATACCTGTACAGTTTTGTCTATAAAACTTCTTGGAAAACACTTTTTATGATGACAAGGAGCAAGGCAAAAATTTTAGCCTCGTGTAAACTTGCCTTTTAATGGATAAAATAAGGAGTGGTCGGCTCGAAGTCAGCATAATGTGTCTGGAGTGGGGCATTCATGCTTTAATGCAGCATCGTATCTCAATGAGCTAGCACAATATAGCAGCTTTTATACACACGCATACACGTCGTCATATCCATCGTCATAATCATGGTCATATTCATTGTCATACCCGTCGTCAAAGTCATTGTCATATCCATCGTCATATTCATCGTCATATCCATCGTCATATCCAGCGTCATATTCATCGTCATATCCAGCGTCATATTCATCGTCATAATCATCGTCATATCCATCGTCATATTCATCGTCATATTCATCGTCATATCCATCGTCATATCCATCGTCAAATTCAACGGTGTATCCATCGTCATATCCAACGTCATATTCAACGCGATATTCATCGTCATATTCATTGTCATATCCAACGTTATATTCATCGTCATATTTATCGTCATATCCATCGTCATATTCCACGTCTAACCCCATTTCTCCTAATCTCACCCGTGTCCTCTTTGTGACCCATTGCATGTAAGGTCAGCAGCAAAAGCGTCCCTCCAAAAACGGTATATCCATCATCATATCTATCGTCATATCCAACGTTATATTCATCGTCATATTCATCGTCATATCCATCGTCATATTCATCGTCATATTCATTGTCATATTCAACGGTATATCCATCATCATATCTATCGTCATATCCATCGTCATATCCATCGTCATATCCAACGTCATATCCAACGTTACATTCATCGTCATATCCATCGTCATATTCATCGTCATATTCATCGTCATATTCATCATCATATTCATCGTCATATCCATCGTCATATCCATCGTCAAATTCAACGGTGTGTCCATCGTCATATCCAACGTCATATCCAACGTCATATTCATCGTCATATTCATTGTCATATCCAACGTTATATTCATCGTCATATTTATCGTCATATCCATCGTCATATCCAACGTCATATTCAACATTATATTCATCGTCATATTCATCATCATATTCATCGTCATATCCATCGTCATATCCATCGTCATATCCATCGTCAAATTCAACGGTGTATCCATCGTCATATCCAACGTCATATCCAACGCGATATTCATCGTCATATTCATTGTCGTATCCAACGTTATATTCATCGTCATATTTATCGTCATATCCATCGTCATATTCCACGTCTAACCCCATTTCTCCTAATCTCACCCGTGTCCTCTTTGTGACCCAGATATCGATCTCTCATACATTGCAGCTTATCTTATATGTAGGCACACGGAAGGACGGACGGATGGGCGGGCAGGCAGGCAGGCACGATAGACTGTAAAAAGTCATCCAGCCGTAATTTATTTGAAGCCTTGATTAAATTCGAAGTATATGTGGAGAATGTCATCAGCAGAAGATGGTAAGGATAATGTCATGAAAGTCTGAGCCAAAACGTTTCAGATATTTGCCAATTCTGGTTTCCAGAGGAGACTTTCTAAAACGCAGTTTCAATGTATAGGGAAGTTTCATTGTATAGGGAAGACCTCAGAAACTCTGACATTTCCCTAAATAACTATAACCTACATTTGCCGTTGCATTGCAAATGATTTTCCATCCACATATCGGGACTTGTTTTGATTAGTGAGCAGCGACACATAAGGACTTTGCACTGTGGATGCATTTGTTGGCTGTTCTAAATGTCAAACATCTGATTTGAACCAGCGCAGAATGAATGTCCACATAAACCTTCAAGCTATTATTTTTATCATTCCTGCAAAAGGTTTCATCCGATATTTATGTTATCTTTTCGTGTGTTGCTGGCACATCTCGATTTGATACTGACTAACTTGGTTCAATAAATCTAAGATGTCAATCCCTTAACAATCTTATTTTCCATTTTCAGCTGATTGTATTCAAACCTAATCAAACCTTGGCATTGATGGAAACATTCAATTAAGGGTTTCATTTATTTTTGTTGCTATCAACTTCCGGGACGAGGCGGTAATATTTCTGTAACTTTTTAAAACATCACGGAGTGGTTTTATGGACAGATGAATGTGTTTGCCTGCTTCATAAACGTGAAATTCACCAATGTTGACAGCAACTATGACCACCTGTCCTCAACAAGTGAGTATTTGATGAATAGCTAGGCTAGTAGTCATGAGTTCCCAGTTCCTGGTGTCAGTCTCCCATGGTTACAGTCTGATGTGCAACAATTGTGTAGTGGTATTGGTATGACATGTTAACGTGATGGTGCTAGAGCGTCCAAACCCCACTGGCTCTCTTCCTCTACGACTTCAGGACTGTCTTTCTAAACAATCACATCGTCCTCCTTTAGGTCGTCTGATCCGTCTTTATCAACGACTTCAGAACACTCTTTCTGTACAACCACGTCGTATTCCTTCAGGTCTTCTGGTCTGTCTTCCTAAATGACTTCAGGACTGTCCTTCATTACAAGCTCGCTGTTTTCCTCCAGGCCTTTTCGTCCGTCTTCCTCAACGACTTCAGTATTTTCTTTCTGAACAACCACGCCGTATTCCTTCAGGTCTTTTCGCCCGTCTTCCTTAACGACTTCTCTACTTCCAGCATAACACTACACCGTCATCCTTTATGGTTTCCTGGTATGTCATCATATTTCCTGTAAAATACTATGGCATCTTCCTTCCAGGTCCTCTGGTGTGTCTTTATTCTTCGACTCCTGACCTGTCTTCCTTTACGACTTCAGGACTGACTTCCCGTACAACACAACGTCTCCTTCCTTTTCACTATTTCCTCTGCACCCCACAATGACTTATAAACCAATGTCTGATTCCCCTTCCCTGTCGCTGTTCCACCCACTGACTGTGTTCTACGCAGCTGCCCATTGCGGGTTTCGTTGTGTCAGTCCTGCGCTGTCCTATAATCATTAGAAACAAACAACCGCCTCACTTGCAATGATTGATCTTACTCTGCTCAAGACATCACTGATTATCAGTCAATAGGGAATCGGCTTGTAGGTAATAATAGGGGCAATCGCTTTATAAGTGACTACCCTGAAACGTCGAACACAGTCGGCTGCGATGGCGTGATCTGTTTGTTAAAGTGAGCGTTCCTCACGGAGTGCCAGAGCATCGGGTTCGATTCCACTAATCTTTGCAATGTGCTTCTTAATTCTTGAATATGTCTAAAACAAATTAAGCTAGCTCATAGTTCTGCACTTAACACTTGCTTGCATTTGACAAGCTATTAAATTATATTAAAAGCAAACATATTTCTGATGGTGTTCATGTTCTGCGTGGTTCTATTTATCAGATTACAAGAAACACAGATTTTTAGTTATCGTCTTCATCTGATTGACTTTCAAGGTCCTTTTATTCAGGGGTAATAGGGTAGCTTAGTAATAAAGCGTTCACTCATCACGCCGAGTTCGATTCCCCATGAGTACAATGTTCGAAGCCTAGTTCTGGTTTCCTGGTTTCCTACCCGATTGTATTGCTGTAAACGACACAAAACTAAACTCACACGCTTACTTACCATTTCAAGTTCCATTCACCATGAGAATGGTACACGACCTTTACATTATTTTCTTACAGCTTTGGATGAGTGTGAACTCAGATCTCATCCTCAACCCCCTGAGGGGTATGCATGACTGGATGTCAAATGAGGTCCTAACTAGAAAGTGCACAATGAAAATACCACCTCTCCCTCAGCTCAGATAGGTAAACTCAATATTCCAAAGAAGTCAGGAAGAGACTCTATGTTGTTGGTTTAATTTTTGTTTTTGTTTTTTGTTTATTTTATTTTTTTCTTATGTATTTATTTTTTTAAATATCTGACGATGTGAAATTGCATGTGACGCATCTGGAGATGCTTGGTGTTGCTTGAACCACACTCTCTCTGTTATTAAGGCCACTATTAACAGATGAAGTTTCCACACAAACAGGTAAATGTAGCAACAAACTGCTAAAGTATTGGACACAAAGGAGGGGCGGCTCAATATCTTCAATCAGCTTTGCAATGACTGACCACATGTTCGATCCTATTCTTCACGGACAGTGTCGGTAGAACTGCAATATATCTTTATCAATGTTATGGTGAACCCAAACCTTCCCACTTACATCTTGTATTGTTTGACAAGACCCCTTGACATATGATTTTACTTATTATCATGTTTCATTAAATATTAGTCCATCGCTTAAACGAAGCACACGTTCGATCAATATTCATCGAAAGAACACCACATCGCTATGGAAATGTCTTCAGTTCCGACACATTGATTAAAAGAAAAATACACCCTTGTTTTGTTGTGTGGTTGATATTATCATGACAGCACAATATTGTCACCTGTTGTCAGTAACAGCATGACGCTGTCATCAACGTTTATAACTAACGTCATTACAACACGCCAGAAATTCTCTCATGGCGCCCCAGGGATGACAGTGCTCTTCCTTCAAGAACTCGGTTAATTGCCCTGGCATCATGTGAAATGTAAACATACACTGTTGTGTTTATCCTGACAAAAATAGCAATAGCAAGTAGCAAAATCAATATTTCTCCTTTTCTCTTTGAAATATGAAACTCGATATTCTTCATATTCTTACAACTTCCAAATAGTGTATGTGGCATGAATGTTTGACGTAAATACCACCGAATATATGTACTGTGCACAATATGTAAGTGTGCTGAATGAAGCGTGAATGTTTGTTTATTACTTGGTCAAAACTGTACATTGAGGAAGTAAGGGTAAAGTACATATGGCCAAGATCTACTTTGACAGCACACATCACACAATACACAGCACACAGTACACATCGCACATCACATAGCACACAATACACAGCACACAGCACATAATACCCAGCACACAATGCACAGCACACAATACACAGCACAGAATACACAGCACACATTGCACAATACACAGCACACAGCACACAAAACACAGCACAGAACACACCATGCACAGCACGCAGCCCACAGTAAACAGCACATACCACACAATACACAGCACAAAATACACAGCACACACCACACAACACAGAGCACGCAATACACAGTGCACAGCACACAGTACGCACCACACACCACACAATGCACAGCACACAATGCACAGCACAAAATACACACTATACACAGCACACAGTGCACAATGCACCGCACACAATACACAGCACAGAACACACAATGCACAGCACACAGTGCACAGCACGCAGCCCACAGTAAACAGCACACACCACACAATACACAGCACAAAATACACAGCACACAGCACACAGCACACAACACAGAGCACGCAATACACAGTGCACAGCACACACTACGCACCTCGCACCACACGATACACAGCACACAATACACAACACACAATACACAATACACGTTACACAATAGACAACACACCGTACACAGCACACAATACAGAGCACACAGCACATAGTACAAAGTACACAGTACACACCATACAATACACAATACACAGCACAAATACACAGCACACTACACACAATACACAGTGCAAAGTACTCAGCACACAGTGCATAACACACAGCACACAATACACAGCAGCACAAGCCACGAGCAAAGGGACATAAGATATGTCGTGTCTGTCATTTTCCCTTTTATTAGAATTTCTGCCTGGTTTTAAGGACGATTCAATTCTTCCTCTATCTCTCTGGAATGCAAGCGTGGTTGTTGAAATCACGAGCAAAGGACCATAAGGAACTATTCTTCAAGTTAAAACTAATGGGGCACTCTTTCAGGGAAATAATATCAACCATTAAGAAACGATTCTATTCGGACAAAACCTTGAAAACCATCCTGAGAGTGAACGGAAGAGGTCGCAGCAAGACTGTTTCAAAGACCATAAAACTTCAGTTGAAAAATCTGATCTCGAAGATGTTTTCTCAGAGCACACTGAAATTCTGGCTTCCAACATCAGCAATTGGTGAAATATTACTGTATTGTTCACTGTGATCAATATCCACCTGACGCAAGGACTAGTACTGGCCCATAAACGCTGTGAAAAATAAACCAAGACGTTGTTATACATAAGATTTGTCATGTATTAATGAAATTTCCCAAGATGTAATTTAGCCGAAGACTCGGGTTCAACCCCTCCAAGTGTACATTGTGTGACGCCCATTTCTGGTGTCCCTCACCGTAATATTGCTGGAATATTGCTAAAAACGTCATAAAACTACACTCACTCACCCATTGTTTTCTCCTTTGCAGCAACTCGTTTACAGTTGTGTGTATTTTTAGCTTTCGTTCTTTTAAAGAAAAATGGTGTGATTTGGTTATGTGATGTGGTTATGCACTAATAATAACGTCGTATTAAACAACTTATGACATCACTAGGTATGACATCTAGGTATGCTCTCGACCATCTGATAATAAACGCACAGCAATTATGGAGACAAACGTCAGGACGTTCACGTGACTAGTATTTCGTCTACGATCTTGACAGTTGTGACCATACAGATCATCTTATAGATCGTGATCTTGATACGACGATCCTCAAGCAATATATATCAGCATCTCCACTCTCATATAGACCAGCCTATAATTCCACATTCTTCAGGAGTAAGCTTAGGAATCAATGGCAAACACTGCCGTCAGATGTGAAATTCTCACGCATTTAAAACCCTCACGGAAAGTCTTCCCGCCGACGCGATGGGTAAAGGTCAGCCAAAATGCAGATTGTACTGTGTTTAATACACATTGGAATTCATTGAATGCAGCAGTAGCACTGGAATAAGAATATGATATTTAGATGCAGAAATGGAATGTTCGTTACATGTTCTTCAATCGCCTCTTTTGCTATCATGATACACAGATAGATAAGGCCATGTCCAAACATGCACATGAG
Source organism: Haliotis asinina (assembly GCF_037392515.1). NCBI lineage: Eukaryota > Metazoa > Mollusca > Gastropoda > Lepetellida > Haliotidae > Haliotis > Haliotis asinina. The sequence continues at coordinate 6,696,100 of NC_090290.1, read as the reverse complement.
ATATTTGACTATCTATACACCCAGCACTGCTTGATAACAAGGACATAGGACAGGAATCAAATGTCTTCATTTCCTCTGAATATTAACGAGGGGGGAACTATGTTCTCCAATTCAGGGGCATGAAAAGAAGATTCATTATTAGTTTCCAAACTATACAGTAGCTTGTTTGGACTGAGGAACCTGGGGAGGGGTATTAACGATCACGACTCTTCGCCGTGTGTTAAGTGTCAATGCACGTAGAGAGATTGGTCGTCTTGTCATAACCGAACACGCTGGATGTACTTTTTCGCTGACACTTTCCACTTCCCGTATTGATGCACATGCCTTTTATCGTTGAGTAGACGGTAAATATTAGCATGGGGAGGCTTCCAAAAGAAGTAATTAACGTAATTAGCTATAGAGACAAGCCGAATTGGTGAAAGTAACAGTGGCGATGGATGTGTTGATGGGAGAGCATTGTCAAGAGAATTAGCGTCCATCGATAGGAAATGTACAGGAGCTGAAATACACGACCGACCGTTTCACTTGACAATCCTTGTTTGCCTTTAATTCTACAGCCTCTGTTGATATATAGAAAGGAAAGTTCCGTTATTTATCGAAATGTTAAACATCGAATGATATATGCGCAACCTGATAATAAGGCAGGATTCGTTAATTTTCTAGAGTATAAGCGTCAATTGACTGGGACAATTGTGTTTGCTTCAGATTTAGAACCCTCTCTTGATTCATGGAAGGGGACATTTTGTCATTTGGAGAATATGTTCTTTTCTTACTTTGACGACTTAAGGATTTTTAAATCGCGTGCTATATTATGCGCATTGTGACAAATTAAAAAAACTTTCGTTTTTACTTCCGTACAATAGCTTAATCTGTCCATAGCACAATGCTGTAACCTCAGACACTCATTTGTTACATTTGGTTATATGATGAAGGAGCTACAGGTTGTTCCGCTTCACCTGACCAACTGATTACTCATGCATTGCGTGACCGTGTCACAACTGGTTGGGTCTATTATTGTGAAGGGGTGCGCCTTTGTCGGGTGATTGTCAAAATGTCCGAACAAGGTCACCGTTTGACATCTCAGTGTCGAGAAAGCGTCAGAAGTGTCCTAACTTTCTTTAATGTTTTCTATTCGGGCTTTTAGGCAGCCAGCGGTATCCGGGAATCAGATTCTGAAAGAAACTGACTTTATGTTGTACAGTTAGTAAACCAAAGTAGATATGTTAAGGCAGTAAAACATTTCAATGAACATATGGAATTATTTTTTGCAGTAGAGTTATTTTCCGGGACAAGCTCTGTTACAGTTCCATGCATGCATGTTTCGCACGAACGCAACAATAACAGGAATTCTCTGCTCCCCTATTTAATGAAGTTAACTCGTCCAGCCATTTGTGCCATTTGACCTCTCTGGATATGCATATGTAGAGTAGCTCAGGTCAAGCTGAACAACCTGTGCAATGGTTAACAGAAACGTGTACTATTAATTTGTGGGTGGGCGTTCCAGCCTGTATTCTAATTAGAGCATGTAGACAATTGACGCACCACCATGTTTGATTCAAACGTTGCCACAAGCTGCACCGAATGTCTGTCTTCCACAATGCACTAGGATGTTGTGTTTAGGTGTAAGAATGAAACGTTTGTTTCAGCACCCTTGTTTTTTTTTTTTGTTTTTTTTTTGTTTTGTTTTTTGTTTTTTGTTTTTTTGGGGGGGTTGTTTTTTTTGGTTTGGTTTGGTTTTTTTGTTGTTGTTGTTGAAATATTTCATTTCGCTCAGACTCAAGAAATAGTATTTTAGTTGCCTCACTGTATGTTCCAACATGGCTTTTAAGTGGCCAGTAAGCACACAAACAGTTCAGTTACCTTACAGTATGCACGACCTCAACGCGTTTACATTCATGTATGACTACCACATTTTGGCGTGTTCCCATACATTTTGTTTATATCATATTCCTTTATCCGATCACCCGAAGTACAAACTAATGTGTCTAGTCCCATTCCCCAAACTAACAAAAACTTTCCAAGAAACTGCACCTTAACGGTTCACAGTGACATTTAGTCAAGGACAAACCATGTATAAGATTTGCACTTGTTTCATTCATGCACCCACTCACCGTTAATGAGGAGTCCTCCTTCAAACCCACCTCAGCAAACCAAAGATAACCACAATTTAAGATACAATCTTATCTTGAATGATCGTTCATACGGACAAATCCAGGCAGTAAATATGGGTATTATTTCCAGGATTTTATGGCATTAAAGATTCTGTTCAAAATGGCAGGAAATGACCATTGGTCCAGATAATATTCAAAGAGAATTTCTATGCTGCCAAGTGGTAGTCACGCTCAAAGCATTCCGGCCGTTGAAAGGGATTCATCCTTATTGCACTTCTCAATAATGTGCACTAATCGTGTTTCAGCTATTTCCTAGAGGGACATTATTCAAATCAAGCAGTCACTTGAGAATTAAACACTACTTTGATGGTGTCTCTAAACTCTGGTTATTGAATGCATGCATGTCGATCCCAGTGCAGCAATAAGCAGTATTTACCCTGACCTGTTAAGCCCTTGTACTTTTGCTTCGGTTCAACGAGTGTGTACATCTCATCTTATATGAAGACAAGCATAGTTCGATAACAAGCGGCCCACTCCTTAACAGGAAATACTTTATGTAAGTTATACAAATTGAAAGGTCATCTTTCAGATTATCGTCAGAAAACGATAAGACAGGTTCAGTTATTTGCATAATCAGTTATGAAGGCAGAACGAGCAATTCAAGACTTCACTCCAAGATCAGTCACATGTTTACTGTAGGGAGTGCCTACAAATTCTCATCAGTATTCATGAAGTAAACACTTTTTTAAAACACAATTCTAAACACACTTAACGATACAGGACGAATAGCTTGTACAGGAACACGAATACTGAGAACATGGCAGCACTAGGGTGTGCGTTACCCATAGGGACATATACTTCAAGGTGTCTCGACAAAGCAATAGTGCAACCCGACGCGCACATTAGAGTTGTCAATAGGAAATAAGGACATTAAAAATGTCTAAATGCACAAATTAGAAAACACAATTTTCAGATCTCACACGACCGAAATACAAGCATCTAATGAAATACATGGTGGCCATGTGTGGGGTAGCTGGTTAGTCAAAGTATTGAACGTGTTACCACAGGAGTGAAGTAGTAAACGCCTCTTCAACAGGTTTGAACAGTAATTGTGTTGGTAACCAGTGGTACCTCATTCATCATTTACAAACTAAAACGAAATGTTACTAATGAGGGTTTGAAGTTACAATTCAATGTTCCACACAAATCAAACCATTTCATGTATGAACACACAAAGGTTGCGCAAATTAAAGCATGCAACTTACAACTCGTTCTTTAAATAACAAAACCCCATTTTCCATATATCAACAGAGACTGCAGAATTAAAAGCAAACAAGGATTGTCAAGTGAAACCGTTGGTCGTGTATTTCAGCTCCTGTACAGTTGTTCCTATCGATGGACGCTAATTCTCTTGACAATACTCTCCCATCAACACAGCCATCGCCACTGTTACTTTCACCAATTTCAGCTTGTCTCTAATTACGTTAATTACTTCTTCTGGAAGCCTCCCCATGCTAATATTTACCGTCTACTCAACGATAAAAGGCATGTGCATCAATACGGGAAGTGGAAAGTGTCAGCGAAAAAGTACAACCAGCGTGTTCGGTTATGACAAGACGATAAATCTCTCTACGTGTATTGACACTTAACACACGGCGAAGAGTCGTGATCGTTAATAACTCTCCCCAGGTTCCTCAGTCCAAACATACTGCTGTATAGATTGGAAACTAATTATGAATCTCCTGTGCATGTCCCTGAATTGGTGAATATTGTTCCCAGGCGTTAATTCAGAGGGATTTAATTCCTGCCACATGTCATTGTTATCAAACAGTGTTGGATGTACAGGTAGTCTAATATCTCGCAGTCTAAGTATACACTCCACCACTGAGTCTAACAAAACCTATTAGAAGGTCACGTCAGGTAACCTTTGAGCGACCAATGACCGTCCAATCAAACGCGAGACGGTCAAATAGGTTTAACCAATCAGTGAAGAGCTACTGTATAGGGATCGGAGGGACTTTCAAAATATTCATTTCACTGACACAGAACTCTCCACAAATAATAATCTGCATATAACACAATTATTTGACCTGCAGTATATACGCTTTGGGGTTTTTGATGACATCGTTACCATTAGCTAATATTTCTGCAAGATGACATCCTTGAATATTGCTAAAAACACCATTTTCAGCGACTGTTTACTCACCGTTGTCATGGCTGTACGTACACCGTGTGCATCACCCGGAAGCGAGCGTACGCTAAATAACATTCGCAATCGTTCGGGTGCGAACCTTGTCTAGATAAAAACTTCAAAACGTATGTGCGAATGTCCACTTTCGCGATTTGATAAGCTGTGTTCTGATTGGTCAATCTCAAAGGTTACCTGATGCGACGTCCCATAAGGTTTTGTTAGACTCAGTAGTGGAGTGTAACGAAAAGTACTGGGGATAAGTTTACTAGACTGAATATCTCATGAACATGTGTAGCCAGGACCGTATCTATTTGTGTATCATGACAACAAAATAAGTCATTGATAAACATGTAACGACAATTCCATTTCGGCATCTACATACCATGTACTTATTCAAGTGCTGCTGGTACAGTCAATGAATTCCAACGTATATTAAACACTGTACAATCTGCATCTTGGCTCACCTGTACACATGGTGTCTACGGGAAGACTTTCCGTGACGGTTTAAAATGCGTGAGAATATCACATCTGGTTGTGGACAGCAGAGTTTTGCCATTGCTTCCCAAGAGTATTCCTAAAGACTGTGATCTATAGACTGGTCTCTATGATGATCGAAATGCTGATGTATGACAAGATCGTAGTGTAAATAATCTCCCAAATGAAAGTCAAGACACTGGTCTGCATGGTGGTCAAAAAGATGGCCTGTTCACTATCTGGTGGTCGAGACAATGTCTAGATAGTGGTGATTCTGTGTTGCTACACTTACAGGCTTACCTCCATGAGCGCATGTCCTTGACAAGACATCAGTATTTGATGTACATCCTGTATTCGAAATCAAATCACCTTTGTCTTTACACTAACAAACTTTCAATAAAAGAACCGGAAACCAGTCACTTCCTATATGAATATACAAGGGAAAATAGGAAATACAATTTGTAATTTTCCAACAAACAGCACCCACACATTTCCGAACGATTCGTTTTCAACAAACACGGCAGTTCTAATCAATATTGGTTCCTGATTTGTTTCATGCTCCTACTCATAGCCCGTGCTAGGTTAACACAATGTAGAACATGACGCGTACCCGCCCATTGCACCGACACTCAACACCCGAGATTCAGATAAAACTTCAGCGGAGTTCCACCTTCACTTTATCCCTGGTGATAGACGTCATTTAAAACCGATAACATTTCCGAACGGTTCGTTTCCAACTGGCCATTTCACCCCACACCCGAGATTCTGATAAAACATCAGCTGAGTTTTCTGCCGAAATATAAGTTCAACCGACACTTTATGCCTGGTGATAGACGTCATTTAAAACCGAGAACTATGCTTACATCTATACTATGCAATAACTATGCAATAACTATGCAATAAACACATGTCCGGGACATGATGCCTTAATGTTTCTCTGCAAAATATTCAAAATTGTTTCGGTTTTGTGATACAGACGTTACAGTCAGGAAGCAGCAATAACCAAAGAGTTCTGTTTGATATGTTTTCCACTTCTGGGAATGCAGTAGTAATGGCGTTTCAGTTGTTACAGATGAAGACATGATTCAAGCAGTCAGTTGAGATCTAGACACTACTTACCGGGGGCTGATAAATATTGCATGTTCTGTCACTCGTGAAAGTATCTAAGTCATCATGACCAAACTACTCTCTGCTAATCTAGGTTTGCTTCTACGAGTTTGCTCAACACGGACAAAAACAGTCAGATAACCAAGCGAACAACTTGCTGACGTGAATAGTTAATGTAATTCAGACCGTTAAATTTTAAAGATTAACTTAACTTTTAAATTACCTCCAAAGAACATAATGACATTCCTTTGAGAGACATAATGACTTGTGGCTTTTCACTGCGCTGTGAGATGAATGGACTATTTTATCGGCTCTGGTGAGAAATAAAATCGAAATGTCACATTTAAAAATGCACAGAAAACGACAGTGGGAATTGACGATAAATTTGACCATTAGCATACCAAACACATTCAGGTAAAAGAACAGACTTAGCAATTCCAGACTTCACCTCAAGGTCAAACCACTTCATCCCACAGCAATGTGAGCATCTAAAACAAGCAGTAAGGAAAGTGTTACCCATCTTAACATACACACAAAGACGACGGGGTACATTGTAATGCAGAAACCATGAATATGTAATAATGACTTTAAGTAAAATGCCTGAATGCTCAAGAAAAGAGCATAAGAAAGATCCTTAATAAATAACTTTCCGAATAGAAAATCTAAAACACATTTCCCAGTATATGTAAATATCTATGTTCACAAATTAGAAAGCAGTATATTAGTCTCTGATTCCACTGGATAAGGACCACTTATCAGAGAATGCTGGTTGACCTGAAGAATATATATGTTGTAATTTATTCTGGTCTAGCTGTCTGTGGCAATGTTGGGCAAGCCTCTCACTCCTCCCATCGACAACGTGTTCGATTCTCATCATGTAAAAGACGTTCTGTCAACGTGATGCTGCTTCGAATATGACATCAATATCGTCATATCCAAATCCCTCGGGTGTATTTCCACCCTGTACAAATATAATAATCTTCCTAAACCCATCTACCAAGAACACTCGTCTGTTGAATTATCCAGCAAGAACGTGTTAACACGTAATCAATGTTGGTCCAGATTTCCTTTCTATCGATGGTATGGAATCCAGTGATCTCAGGAGTACAGTCGAAGCTGAATTAGAGGGGAAAGACCCCTGGGAACCGAGGATGGTCATATAGTCTACAAAATTAGACTTACACATTCGAAACAGTCTATGTGACATACCTCCACTGGGATGAAAGAAATGTGAATATTTCATAACGAGATTTTAACGAGATTTTAACGAGATTTCCTCAGTACCGAAAGGTAATTATTTTTCTTTCCACTGTCACCATGAACAAGCAGGCGGTGTAAATAACTGTTTCCATATGCGACGAGTTATAGACTATCTCAGTGTCATGACAACGCATCTCAAGGATGTAACACTAAACAATAACGACATTTGGACGAGGGTTTTAAACTTAAACTGAATTTGATCCGATTATTTTTTTTCATACCATTCTAACTATGTTACACTAGTTTTCATGCAGTTTATTTCACACCCTTTAAATCGATTTCAAACTCCTTTCAAACTTCAACAAGGGACATTGTTAATTAAATCAACTGAAAGTGTGCTGCTGTTCGAATGATTTCAAACTCACATATCAGTTCAAATTCCAGTCTTATTGTTATACTCACAATAAACAGATATCTCTCGTCAAGAGAAAAGTGATTTTGACTGTTTGGAAAACTCGAATGATCACCATCCTTCTTATTTCACTTTGAACGGAAACGAAGTACATTTAATCAAGGTTTCTTTTTAAATCACATGAAAAATACAACCGAAAGCCGATGCCATTAACACCGATATCCAGGGTCTCAGTTACCCTGTACTGTGATCAAGGGAATCAACCTGTATATATTTCTTGTAGTAAATCCCTACAACCCATTCATTATTCTGTAATCAATGTCCCACACACCATAGAAACATTGTGAACTGCCTGATGGACAATTAATGGCAGAATAATCTGGGCCTGTGAAGTAGTTGATGATCAGACCTCCAACAATGCCATTTCGATTCGTGCAAGTCTTGGAGGTTACGTGTTGTTAACTACACACACGGAACTCCGGAAACCATTAAACTTTCTCAGAGAATTTTAAAAGAAAATATGAAGCTGCCAAGAGATTTACTGACGGCGTGAGTCTGCCCTTCACATTATTTTACAATTCCGCAGATGGATACTAATATATCTATGAACAACTTCTTTATTGCTGTGACAGCGACGTTTCGTTGTAGGTTCTAACGCCGTCATCAAGCACATACGTTATTAATCACTTCGGTGTAGGGTCTAACACCGTCATCAAGCACTTGCTTGATAGCAGTGCTAGAGCCTAAAAACAAAACGTCGCTCTCACAGCCATAAAGAAGTTGTTCATCCACATACATTTTGATCCTTCCTTACTGCCCCAACTTCTAAATGCCTCTCTGGAGATACTGACGAGCGGGGATATGGGTAGTTTCTCAGCAAGACTTTCAGGAAATGATTAAAAATCAATCCAGCTCACTTCGACTTGTCTCAGCTCTAACATTTAGCACTGTTTACGGCTCCACATGGGTTTTATCTTATATATGTTATATTCTAATTACATTTCTTAGTAATTTTTTTTACTTAAATAATACGATGACCATATTTCTGAGACAAAATGTTAGTTGATAAGATGTGCTGAACAAAAGAGGAACAACAAGACGTTTCTTCCTAAACTTAAAATGAAGCAGGATACGGTTAAGTTGTCCACCGTCGGTTAACAAAGGTTATCCATCCTCGGTTAACAATGGTATTTTGTCTCTATAGTATCATATGATGCCTGGGAATCATTAGTCATCATGTTAATTCCTCGTCAAAACCCAAGACCTCTATATTTTTGTTTATATTCTTTATATTTATCAGATTGTTTTCCTAATCGCAGACCTATATCCAAAACCACAATCTTTAGCGAGCCGATATATGTAATTTCATTGATACATAATTGATATGTTAGAAGCCTGTGATATACTTTGATTTAAAAACGATCATTTTCGGATTCAATGACGTCAAACGTACAAAATCACTGCTTGTCAATATCGCAGCGTCCTATGAGGAAGTTCTTTATTTATTTCAGATGACCGACACAAAAGTCTTCCTGACCTAGAAAAGATCATGGGCTTCGAACTTCTTGTCGTGAGGAGCATGACAAATTGTTACATTGTTTAGAGGATGGGCTGATGTCACCATGATTGGCATTATGGGTGGGTTGATGTCAGCAACATAACATTCAATTTCATCACCAAACTCTCCAACACAGTACCCATCCCTATAAAACGGGGACCGTTTGTCCTGATTAGAAAATCTTGTCATGTTTTATCAGCTTTTTTCAGAGAAACACCTTCCACCTCAAAAACTGCTCGTAATCGTGTTACTACATCTCTTGCCCTGGTCATCCTGCATAATGGCCTTTACAGAGTAGCGAGAATCAGACTGGTTTTTGTCCTTCAGAATGAAACACAGAGTATCAGTCATTTAGATAGCTTGCAAGGTTGAGATAGCTGATCAGCAAGACGCATTCAGTGATACAAAGGATTGAACAAATCTCTCGTTGTGTTCAACAGGGTTATTGGGAGCGTGACCCCGATCTTGTGGACAGACAGGATAAGGAGGTCACCACAGAGCGGGGAACACTGGCGGAGAGGACGAGAGGGAGGTCGCCTGGAGATCAGACGGAGGGAAAGACAGAGAGAGAAGTCAGACATTGTCAAGAAAGAAATCAGTGCGTTTTTCGGGGTGTTTTTTGCTTGTTTTTATTTACTCTCTGAAGCGTCTACATTTACGCGCATGCGTGTACCTGATCGTGCATGTGCCCGTGCGAGACAGGCACGAGACGTAGAGGTTCGGAGAGAAGGGAAAATGGATGACTGCTGCAGTAAAGAAACTCATTTGCATCAAAGATCTCCATTACGCCGATCTGGACTCGATAATTACCGGGATCCGGCCAGGCCAATACATCGTCTACATGGGAGATGTCTGAGCGGTTACGCAAGACGTAGCGGTGGAATTAGCCCAGTCTCTGTGATACAAGCACTTAAACTGATGGAAACTACATCGATTGAAGTCCTTAATACCGGTGTTATAGTTCTCTACAGTCATACCTCCGGGGATCTCGTTATAAGACAGTATCTCTTTACTACAGTTGATTAGAGATGGATTGTCCCGTGACAATGTAATTGAGACTGTACAGATAGATAGACAGTGTACGGAGGATACAGCTATGGGAGTTTGTGGGACGTTGTCATAACCTAGAGGTAGTCATCGACCGTACACTTTAAACGCTGAGTAAAGAGTTTATATGGGTTCCTTTTTACGTTCCATTCTCGGTCAAGATATTGTATTTAATGTTGTTGCTGCCCTATTGTCAGATAGAATCATGACTGGACCAAACATTCTAGTGATTGGTGTTATGAGCATCGGACTTTGCATCTGGGATGCCATGACATACTGGGACCAAGTCACCGAGTCCAGCATGCCAATCCTTTTTGTCCTCTCTTTTCACAAAGGTTCCGTCGTCAATTTCGGTCCTGCATAATGTGCAACTGGTCTTGTAGTGGCATAAAGTTACAAACTTTTGGAAAGATTCTGTTTCCGTAATGTTCGGAAATAGGGCTATTTTGTGAAGACACCTCATGTTGGCTTGGAACTATATCTGGCCATTCATCTCGTTCCGCGAGAAACGGTCATCGAATCATGACCGCTTATGTCAGTCGGAGAATTAAGAATGATGTCCATTCATGACCACTCGTCTTATTTTGGAACAACTATTTTCCATTCAGAACTTCTCGAGTCATTCCGGAACCGACCACTTGAGAAATACACACGTCTTGACCAGATAGTTCAGACTTAGACACCATCGAAATCACAACTCGTGTCATCTCAAGAAAGATCCAAGAGCTGTGAATGACTTTGGCAGAAGGGAAGCTAAAACTGTTATGGCTGTATTTTGGCCTTATGTATATTAAGATTTTCTATTATCATTATGTTCTCACGTTATGTGCTGTACAGAAACAAGAGGCTGGCGCGCCATGCTACAAGCAGACTATCTGTTCAAACATAGATCTCTATGTACATAAGTTTAATTATAAGTATATATGGCTGCAGCTCCGTCCAAACACATAAAAAGGTCAGGCTAACTAGTTCTAATTGGCTGGAGTTTACTTAGCAGGTGATGGAAACAGACCATTCTACTTGTCACACAGACCATTTCACTTGTTAAACAGACCTTGTGTGCCTTTTTGCTCCAAGGTCGGGGCATGTAGACAACCATCACAAAGACGGCTATTTGGACGATTATCTTCATCAATGAGGACCAACTAGCATCTCCCTTCTATATTACGTCTAGTAATATCACTAAGTGGTAACTCAAAGACTTTAATGTTTAGAAAGTAGTCTTGACGACACAAGCTTGATTGGAGGGACAAATATTCAACATGAAAAGAATCAATTTTCATTCACCTAAATAATTAATCCCGTAGAACTGAAAATGTAATGGGTGACAATCGGTGTTATTAAGCAAGCCACTTCATCAGTGTGCCCTCGCTTTTCTTTCTCAGCTCCATCGGGAGTGTACAAACCAGGCTATCTGTGAAGTTCCAGAGGGTTCACAGAGCAATGCAATTCACTACTGGATGAAGAGAACTACTTCATATAAAGGCACTTGTTATGATAGACGCCATTACTGTAACATGTGCTTCAGTTGGGGGCGTCACCAAAGCCCATCAAACACTCCGGAGTGACGGTCACCCATCCAACTATTCTAAGTGACCAATCATGATTATCTCCCCCTGATTTCTGACAAGTGTACTAAACACGGGACCACATATCAACAACGTATACAGAACCTTTGTTTGGTTGTCTCTTGTTTGTTTGTTTGTTTGTTTGTTTGTTTGTTTGTTTAACGCCGCACACTGGTGAAGCTATATGGCGGTGTTCTGCAAACAATAGAGTCTGGACCAGAAAATGCAGTGGTCAACAATATGAGCATTGATATACGCCATTTTTTACGAGCGGATTTGACCACCCGATCCCGTTAGTCACCTCTTACGGCAATCATGGGTTGCCGACAACCAATTAGAAACAAAATCTTTAAGGGTGTTTGGAAGCTTCGACGTTTCAGAAAGTTCACATGACCCGACCTTGCATGGTCAAATCAGCTGTTATAGCTGGAAGCTGTCGTATCCAAGTAGATCGTTTCTTTTTAAATAGACTGGATACCAGTCATCAACAACCAACCAATGCATTGAAACAAAATGAAATGAATCAGGCAAAATCATACGATGAATTGGTGTTAGAAATTATGTCGAGAAAAAAAATCCTGTGTTATTAGTAGTTTCCACAAGCTAGCCCAAGACATCATCTGGGCTTTAAACGGTTTCGCATTAGTCGTCTATGTCTATCTATCATAATTGGCCTTGTCTTGCCAATACTGGCCTAATTCTCTCAAACAAACCTTACCACCACCAGCGAGTTGTCTTATTTGATGACCTAATCACAAAATGGCACCCCTTCACAAGACACAAGCAATTTCAAGTAAAGTAGTACAGTGGATTAATAGGATTTTCCTAATCCCTGGTAATCCACGACGTCTGTACAAGCCACCGATTGATCGATGTTCAAAGAAAGCGGCAACGAGAACATCTGAGGGTTTTTTGAGAAATTGGGACGGCAATAAAAACGGTATGTGGGCAAATACAGACCGTCTGACCTTTGACGTAATGGCATAATGTGGACGCTGTTACAACGCAGTTTTCAACTATGGCGTCCAAAAGCACTTAAGAGCAAAACGCCCATCACATTATGGCAAGAATGAACCGATATATCCTCCTTTATACGATTTGGGTCTTTGTTTACCATTTTGACGTCAAGAAGATTTTCACCTACACAACTTCTAGCCTGCACTGGTCTTAAACGCCTCTTTATTGCAGCGTATGTGACCACGGATGAGCAGATGGTCACCGGTACAAATGTCTGGGGAGATTTTTCTCACCTGACCTTAGCCTCTTTTCTGCCAAACAAATGTAACTTAATCAAACTTATTTGTTCACAAAATCCACAAACAATCAAATCGCTATCATTATTTTTTAAGCATGTATTTGAAGCACGTCGTTCTTAATCATTAGTTTTCTTTCTTCATATCAAAGCCACGTGGCAAAATAATATGTTGTGGTGTAATTGTACCCTGAGTCACATGGTCTGCAGTAATGAATAAACCAGTCTGAATCTGATTCCTTGATATTGGGTTTGAATCTTAGGCTGTGATCCGATTGTTCATATAAAATTTGGTCTCTCAGTACCAAGTTGTTACCAAAGCAATAGATGTCTAAATGTTAGAGGGGGCAGAGAATTTAGTTCTCAATGTGCCAGGAAATATCTAATCAGAATCACTCACTGAACCCACCTCTCACTTTAATGTTAATAAATACATGGTTACCGTAACTGTAAAATGAGTCAGGTTTTACACAACTGAAAAGTGTCTATAGGCGTCACAGCACAGAGTTCAGTTTTCACCAGGAAACCGTAGTGCTTTACCAGAATTGTTCTCACACTGTGTTAAAGTACTGCAAAGACAAGATCTCGAATCGATGACTGAAATGTCTGCCGAAATGGTGCGCTACATTTCCATCTTCGGTGAAATTCACCTTTTCACTGGGACGTTTTTCGTTCTTCTCGATTCCGGTTGCGTCATACCGTTAAAACATGGTACTTGTTGCTACCCTGCCTGGACTCTGATGAGACACCCACATTTAACAGTGGCATGGTATGTCAGTCGGTTAGCACATATGTCAGTCAGACATGAGCCTGGACCAGTACAAGTTCAGACATGAACACACGCACGTGTATGCACGCTGCTTTATGGTGCAGTGTTCTTAAACATGATGTCTACCTCATTTCACATGATATAACTTTGTTCAAGAGGCATAGTTACTACCACTAAACTTGGGAATTCATATCCCTCACATTGTCTCCATAAAAGCGCTGTAAATAATGAAATATACACTTGTCTCGAACTCGGATCTCGTCGTTTGTGTCGAATTCACGGTTCGTGCAGCCAGAAGGTCGAGACAGCCTGGACATCTACAGTCACAACGACCGCACAACGTGCAAATCGACCTAGCCCACTTTATTGTCTGGTTCGTTGTATCGCTTCAAAATTTCTTCTAGATAAAAGACACCTTTAATACCCATCCAGAAAGAAAATTTACTTCAAACCCGTAACCATGAATAATAGCATGTATTTTTAAAAGAAAACACATCACGGAGAAAATTATTTTCCCATCGCCATTGTTTTTCCATTACTGGCAAGAAATAGTGAGAGATAAAAATCGGATGAATGATAGATACGGCGGCATTACCCCAAGGGGAGCCATACTTGGGCAGCAAGAAAGCCATTTACTGGATGCCCTCTCAGCAGCATCGCTTATAACTCGTTTTATATCATAGACGAGGTGTTTTTGAAAACGTAAAGTCAAAATGGATGTCTTTATTTAAAGCAGTGGTTGTTTTAAAGCCTGACCACCTGAACCCGTTAGACAACTAGGGGAAAACGCGAGGGGAAATCCGTAACAAACCGACCGACTCACTCACTCGACTTATACAGTGAAACCTGTTTCTTCCTCTCCTCCTTCGTCATGATACGAGGAGGTAACAATCTATATCGGTACGAAATGTTCCATGCTGTGCATTTACTTTGTGTGACGAGTGCACGCCTCTGTCCACATTCTGTTGACAGATCTTACAGTCACAAACTTAAAAATAAACTGCAATCAGCAAAACTGACACGAAAGACAGATGCAAACGGTTCATCAGGCAGATCAAAGGGAGATAACTCCCCGTCACACTATTGCAAGTCTAATGGCCCACGTCGTCTTATCACAATGAAACCAACCAGTTGCAATACTAAAGCAGTCGTACGAAAATGTTTTATGTGTTTATGTGGGGTAGAATAGGCCTTCAGCAACCCATGCTTGCCATAACATAAAAGGCGACTGTACTGGTCGTAAGAGGCGACTAAATCGGGTAGATCGGGTGGTCAGGCTCGCTGACTTGGTTGACACATGTCACAGGTTCCCAATTGCGCAGATCGATGCTCATGTTGTTGATCACTTCATTGTCTGGTCCAGACTCGACTATTTACAGACCGCCGCCATAAAGCTGGAACATTGCTGAGTGCGGCGTAAAACTAAACTCACTCACTCACTCTTCTAGTGGCATTAAACTTGAATCGTCAGAATTGTCTGCCAAATTGCTGATCGAATACCGTCAAATCAAACATGATTCACAGCAACAGATTCCAAACAAGCATGTGAGGTCACCTGGCTGTTGTGTTCCACATGTGAATGCTGATGTAACTGAGTGGTTGAATGCTGTTTTACGCCGCGATACCAGCAAGGAGGATGACCCCCATCGTACACCAATCATGAGAAACGAATGCTATAATTTCATTTGACGCTTACCACGACTGGATTGTCGTACTGGGGACGCATCCTGTAGTCACTATGTAACAGACACGTATTCAGTAAAAGCTACGTACTGTGAATCTATTCCGGAATCCATAGGATTACTTAGGATGCATGCACTCTTACTGCGAACGAAGATTTATTCCGTTATCACTGTGTACTAGGAATCTGTTCTGTAATCACTACGTACTAGTGACGTATTCAATAATCACTCACTCACTCACTTGGGATGCATTAGTTAGTGTGTACCGGGGACCTGTTCCGTAATGAATATTTCCTAATCAGTACTTACTAAGGACGTATTAGGCAATCCCTACGTACAATTGACGCATTCGGTGATCAACACGCACTAGGGACTCAGTTGGTAATCTCTAAGTATTGGGGATTTATCAAGTAGTCAATACGTACTCATGACGTATTCCGTAATCAATACGCAGTGGGGACGTATTCCATAATCACTTGGTACCTGTGACGTTTCCCGTAATCACTACATACTAGGAACATCTTACGGACTCACTACGTACTGGGCACGTATTACGTAACTACTGTGCAGTGGGGCGTATTTCATAATCACCACATAGTGGGGACGTATTCGTTAAGCACTACGTACTCGGGACGTATTTGGTAATCACTACGTACAAAGGGCATATTTGGTGATCACTACGTACTGGGACGCATCAGGTACCCACGTCGCACCGAAAACGTATTTCGTAATCACTACCTACTGGGGACGTATTCCGTAATCACTACGTAACGGGGGGCATATTCAGTAATCACTACGTGCAAGGAACTTATTCGGTAATCACTACGTACTGCATCCGGAGACATGCTAAGGGCGTATTAATTAACCACTAGGTATTCAGGACGTATTCCCATTCGTTTTCACAGTAAGGAGATTGTCGAGAGACACTGGTGTATACTATCTGAACTTCCCGTTCCCGCTCATTTTTGAGAAATTCGATATCATACGTCTTCGAAATGTTGTCCCACTCCATAAAAACTTCCAAAGTGATTGCATAATTAGATCGTGACCGTGACAAGACTTCCTGTTGTGGTTCTGTCAAATCATGGTGTGAGGACAGCTGTTGGGGCTACTGGCGACATATTCTGCCATCCCTGCTCGGAGACACACACAAAGCGTATGTTTTGTCACTCGTTTGGGAAACAGAGTTTAATAAATTACGTCATAAGGTATTACCAACTTGGACAATCCTTCGGGAAGTTATACATGATTTATTACCCACGTCGTCAACGGCTTGATGTGTGTCGTAACGACTTGACCTGAGATTCTAACGAGTTGATTGGATAATGATGAGTTGTGCAGAAACTACTTTTTCTTTCATGACAAACAGTGAAGTCATTCATTCTACATTTTATTTGCATTGTGGGAATGTACACATTTGGAATTTTCCAATAAACAGTACCCACACATTTCCGAACGATTCGTTTCCACCAGGCCATTTCTAATTAAGATCGATTCCTGATTTGTTTCATGCTCCTACTAATAACCCGTGCCAGATTAACACAATGTAGAACATGACGCTTCCCCGCCCATTGAACCAACGCACCACACCCGAGATTCAGATAAAACATCAGCTGCGTTTTCTGACGAAATATAAGTTCAACCTATACTGTATGCCTGATGATAGACGCCATTTAAAACCGATAACTATGCTTGTATCTATGCTATGCAATAACAATGCAATAAATATATATCCGGGACATGATACCTTAATGTTTCTCTGCAAAATATTCAAAATTCTTTGTGTTTTGTGATACAGACGTTACAGTCATTAAGGAAGCAGCAACAACCAAAGAGTCCTGTTTGAATGTTTTCCACTTCTGAGAGCGCAGTAGTAATGGCGTTTCAGTTGTTACAGATGAAGACGTGATTTAAGCAGTCATTGTAAACCAAAAGTCATTGTGTTCTGTAATCTGATTGGTTGAAAAACATGATCAAATGGTATTAGATTCCCGGAAACTGCAAGACTATTTACTGCGTACTGACACGTAGAAACATCGCAAAATATCGTTTTGTTGCGTCATCAACAGTGGTGACGTCATTCAAATCATATTGTGACGTAAAGTTAGAATAACGTCACAAATGAGCAACTCCAGATGCTACCATGGGAACCAGCTGAAACGGCCAGCTGATGACACTTCACTGCTGTACTTGTTCTCGATGTAAACGAGTGCAGACAGTAAAACCCTTTGGTTTACTTTTGTGTTTGCAATGTCGATAAACATCATGTGTTGGCCAAGGTGTTATTGAGTATTTGAAGCACGGGAATATTTGACGCCGTCGGTTCCAAATGAAATATTCCCGTGCTTCAAATACTCAATAACACCCGGAAATTGGCCAACACATGATGTTTATCTCATAAGTTGAGATCTAGACACTACTTACCGGGGGCTGATAAATATTGCATGGTATGTCACTCGTGAAAGTATCTAAGTCATCATGACCAAACTACTCTCTGCTAATCTCGGTTTGCTTCTACGCGTTTGCTCAACACCACGACAACCACAGTCAGATAACCAAGCGAACAGCTTGCTGACGTGAATAGTTAATGTAATTCAGACCGTTCATTTTTAAACATTACCTTAACTTTTAAATTACCTCCAAAGAACATAATGACATTTCTTTGAGAGACATAATGACTTGTGGCTTTTAACTGCGCTGTGAGATGAATGGACTATTTTATCGGCTCTGGTGAGAAATAAAATCAAAATGTCACATTTAAAAATGCACAGAACACTATAGTGGGAATTAACCATAGATTTGATCATTTGCATACCAAACACATTCAGGTAAAAGAACAGACTTAGCAATTCAAGACATCACCTCAAGATCAAAACACTTCATCCCACAGCAATGTGAGCATCTAAAACATGCAGTAAGGAAAGTGTTACCCATGTTAACATACACACAAAGACGACGGGGTACTTTGTATTGCAGAAACCGCGAATATGTAATAATGACTTTAAGTAAAATGCCTGAATGCTCAAGAAAAGAGCATAAGAAACATCCCCAATAGGTGAATTTCCGAATAGAAAATGTAGAAATAGATATCCCAGTATATGTAAATATCTATGTTCACAAATTAGAAAGCAGTATATTAGTCTTTGGTTCCACTCGATAAGGACCACTTATCAGAGAATGCTGGCTGACCTGAAGAATATATATGTTGTAATTTATTCTGGTCTAGCTGCCTGTGTCAATGTTGGCCAAGCCTCTCACTCCTCCCATCGACAACACGTGTTCGATTCTCATCATGTAAAAGATGTTCTGTCAACGTGATGCTGCTTTAAATATGGCATCAATATCGTCCCACCAAAATCCTTCGGATGTATTTCCACCCTGTACAAATATAATAATACTCCTAAACAAATCTACCATGAACACTCGTCAATTGAATGATCCCGCACGAACGTGTTAACACGCAATCAATGTTGGACCAGATTTCCTTTCTATCGATGGTATGGAATCCAGTGATCTCAGGGGTACGGTCGAAGCGAAATTAGAGGGAAAAGACCCCTGGGAACCTAGGATGGTCATATAATCTACAAAATTAGACTTACAGATACGAAACAGTCTACGTGACAGACATCCTCTGGGATGAAAGAAATGTGAGTATTTCATAACGAGATTTTAACGAGATTTCCTCAGTACCGAAAGGTAATGTTTCTTTTTCTTTCCACTGCTGCCATGAACACGCAGACGGTGTAAATGACTCGTTTCATATGTGACGAGTTATAGACTTTCTCAGTGTCATGACAACGCATCTCAAAGATTTAACCCTAAACAATAACGACATTTGAACGAGGGTTTAAGCTTTAACTGAATTTGATCCGACTATTGTTTTTTATACCATTCTAACTATGTTTTACTAGTTTTCATGTAGTTTATTTCATACCCTTTAAATTGATTTCAAACTCCTTTCAAACTCACCTACGATCTATAGCTACTGTGGTCAAGTATACCACAAGATCATCAGAGTTCAAGCATTTCAACAAGGGACATTGTTAATTAAATGAACCGAAAGTGTGCTGCTGTTCGACTGATTGTGAAGTTGGGTTGTCCATAGGGATGATGACAAGGGTTGTAAAGGACAGTGTCCGTAGTATTCTTTCAGATGAACCCAGAACCTCGATAGGGTAAATGCGGATCCGTACTGCAAATCGTTTGAACAGAATCTTTCAGTCGATTTTCTAATCCGAATCTACATTAAAATCACCTCCAATCCGTATCCCCATATGAATCCAAAATGCAGTTAAATGTCGGGTTATACCTACAATAAACAGATATAGAATCTATATGCTGTATAAGCAGCATCTTCACCGTCTAGTTCCAGTCAGTAAACCTCATATGGTTATTAGTTTTTGAGTTAGAATGGAATTCAATGGTTCACTTTTGATTCAAACGGACTGTTGTAGTCAGTACTTTTCTCCCTTTAATGACGACCGCAAGGCATGGTAACAATGAGTGCCATACTTTAACACCCTTACACATAACACGATCAGGGATCGACCCACATACCTTCTCCTCACCACTGAGGCGGATTTCTCGTCAAGAGAAAAGTGACTTTGACTGTTTGGAAAACTCGAATGATCACCACCCTTCTTATTTCACTTTGAACGGAAACGAAGTACATTTGATGAAGGTTTCTTTTTAAATCACATGAAAAATACAACCGAAAGCCAATGCCATTAACACCGATATCCCGGGTCTCAATTGCCCTGTACTGTGATCAAGGCAATCAACCCTACAGTCCATTCCTTATTCTGTAATCAATGTCCCACACACCATGGAAACATTGTGAACTGCCTGATGGACAATTAATGGCAGAAAAATCTGGGCCTGTGAAGCAGTTGATGATCAGACCTCCAACAATGCTATTTCGATTCGTGCAAGTCTTGGAGGTTAAGTGTTGTTAACTACACACACGGAACTCCGGAAACCATTAAACTTTCTCAGAGAATGTTAAAAGAAAATATGAAGCTGCCAAAAGATTTACTGACGGCGTCTCTATGTGAGTCTGCCCTTCACATTATTTTACAATTCCGCAGATGGATACTAATATATCTATGAACAACTTCCTTATAGCTGTGACAGCGACGTTTCGTTGTAGGTTCTAACGCCGTCATCAAGCACACACGTTATTAATCACTTCTTGGTAGGTTCTAACACTCTTATCAGGCACATGCTTGATAACAGTGTTAGAACCTACTACAAACGTCGCTCTCACAGCAATAAAGGAGTTGTTCATCCACATACATTTTGATCCTTCCTTACTGCCCCAACTTCTAAATGCCTCTCTGAAGATACTGACGAGCGGGGATATGGGTAGTTTGTCTCCAAGACTTTCAGGAAATGATTACAAATCAATCAGCTCACCTCGACTTGTCTCAGCTCTAACATTTAGCACTGTTTACGGCTCCACATAGGTTTTACCTTATACTTTCTAAATTTGTATCTGGTATTTTTTTTTATTTTCATAAAACGATGACCATATTTCTGAGACTAAATATTTGGTGATTGTGTGCTGAACAAAAGAGGAACAACAAGACGTTTCTACCTAAATCAAAATGATCGAAGCAAGATACGGTTCAGTTGTCCAACACAATGCTTCATGAGTGCAGTGAATAACTCACTCAGTTATCACCCATCCTCGGTTAGCAAAGATATTTGATCTCTGTTGTATAATATGATGCCTGGGACTTATTCGTCATCATGTTAATTACTCGTTAAAAACCAAGCTCTTAATATTTTTCTTTATATTCTATATATTTATCAGATTGTTTTCCTAATCACAGAGCTATATGCAAAAACCACAACCCTGGACGAGTTTATTTACGTATTTGGTTTGATTTATATATTAGGAGATTGTAGTATACTTTGATTTGAAAAACGATGATTTTCGGATGAAATGACGGCAAACGTACAATTCGTTGGTTTCACATTGCATGCGCAGAGCGTGTAGAAATATCTACTGGCTAACTTCCGCTTTTGTCGTACGTTTAGCGATAGTGTAAATACACGCAAACCAAAATAATTTTAAAATATTTATTTACGAGTGACAACTCTTCATAGTGGATTAAATATATCGATTTGCATCAGAAATGTCCGTTTTGTAAGTTGTAAGATGTGCGGAAAGAATGATGGTGGTGAGATGTCTTTATACAAGAACATATTGACATAGTTTAATATATTCAGCTCACTACTGACGGTCTTTGGTGCATACAAGTATACAATTAAGTTGTAATCGACATATAACTATGTATTTGTTTTTCGTTTTCTTTAGAGTGTGTTTACTCTATCAGTAAAACGGACGACCAAAGCAGAAGTTAGCCAGTAGATATGTTTACACGCTCTGCGCATGCACACAGCGAGTCTTAAATTAATGTGAAACCAACGAATATCACTGTTTGTCAATATCGCAGCGTCACATCAGTAAGCTCTTTGTTTATTTTAGACGACAAACACAAAAGTCCTCTTGATCTAGAAAACATCAAGGGGTTGGATTTTCTTGTCGTGAGGAGCAAATTGGAGACAAATTGGAGAATGGGATGATGTCACAATGATCGGCATTATGGGTGGGTTGATGTCAGCAACATAACATTCAATCTCATCACCAAACTCTCCCACACAGTACCCATCCCTATAAAACGGGGACCCTTTGTTCTGATTAGAAAATCTTGTCATGTTTCATCAGCTTCTTTCAGCGAAACACCTTCCACCTCAGAAACTGCTCGTGATCGTGTTATTACATCTCTTGCCCTGGCCAGCCTGCATAATGGCCTTTACAGAGTAGCGAGATTCAGAATGAAACGCAGAGTATCAGTCATTTAGATAGCTTGCAAGGTTGAGAAAACTGATCAGCAAGACGCATTCAGTGATACAATGGACTGAACAAATCTCTCGTTGTGTTCAACAGGGTTATAGCCAGCGTGACCCCAATCTTCTCGACAGACAGGATAAGGAGGTCTACACAGAGCGGGGGGCCTGGTGGAGAGGACCACAGTCGCCTGAAAATCAGACAGAAGGAACGACAGAGAGAGAAGCCAGACGTTGTGAGGAAAGGCAGACACCCACACAGGAACAGACAGAGAGAAAAGCCAGACGTTGTGATGAAAGACAGACACCCACACAGGAATAGACAGAGAGAGAAGTCAGACGTTGTGAAGATGGCATACACCCACACGGGAATAGACACAGAGAGAAGTCAGACGTTGTGAAGAAAGGCAGACACCCACACAGGAATAGACAGAGAGAAAAGCCAGATGTTGACAGAGATATACAGGTGGACAGACTTGTATGGACAGAAAAAGAAATGTACAAAGAGATTAACAAAGCAAATACCCAGCTGTAGACAAAGGTCAAAACGAGACAACAGACAGATTGACAGATGAGGCACTGAGACAGGAACACAAACAGACATGGAAGACAAAACGCGCCCAAGACGGAAACAGATGGGAAGACATTCTGAGAGAAGACAAACACACACGCAGACATAGAGACAGGATGAAATGAAGAGAAACAATCTGATGTAAGACCAGTACATACACAAATATAGGCACAGACATGAAGACAACGCACAGACACCCACTCATGGAGATCAAACAATGTCAGAGCATCTTTACCAGTTGGACAGATAACAGACCAAAACTGGCCTAATCGTTTACTTTGTGGTACAAACATCGGCTGTCAGAAAATACAAGATGGCCGCCATTTCTCAAGATGACCACCAAAGGTAATACAAGCATGTTAGCTCTGTATTTTGACCATCATTCTTTGGTGTTTTTCACCAAAATGTCTAATTCTACTTTAGTTTACTTTGCAGAACAATGTGTCAATGAAAAAAACACAAACAGTAGATTATATATGGGTAGATGTATCTGAACATAGCGAGATAAAATCAAACTTATATTATTTTTCTCGTGACTATTGTCTATGTTACATGTTGGTGGTGCCTAAAATGTTAGATGTTAAAGGACAAAAATCAGCATTATACAGTGAACATATACAGATGGTAAGAAACACGTGATGAGTACATCATCGCTGCATTTGGCATAGTCTATTCCAAAGTTACCCTACTCAAACTTTGTCTCAAAAATGAGAAAAGTCGCAAAGTCCTCAATTCCAGTATTTTAATATGGTACTGGATATGTAGCTCTTCATCCTTACGCTGATCTGAGAGGCCGTCATTTAAAGAGGCAAATATAAATTGAGCCAGGTAAACAGTTACAAGACCAATGATTTTAAAGTTTGTACTTGCTAACAACAATCTGGGTGGGTTTTTTTTCACTCTCTCAAGCGTCTCCCTTTGTGCACATGCGTGTACCCGACAGTGCATGTGCCCGTGCAAGACAGACACGAGAGGTAGAGGTGTGGAGAGAAAGGAAGATGGGTGGCGACTGCAGTTAAGAAACTCATTTGTATCAAAGATCTCCATTACGCCGATTCAGGGCTCGATAATTACCGGGATCCGGCCAGGCCAATACATCGTCTACACGAGAGATGTCTGAGCGGTTACGCAAGACGTAGCGGTGGGATTAGCCCAGTCACAGTGATACTGTGATACGAGCACTTAAACTGATGGAAACAACATCGATTGAAGTCCTCAATACCGGTGTTATAGTTCTCTACAGTCATACCTCCGGGGATCTCGTTATAAGACAGTATCTCTTTACTACAGTTCCTTAGAGATGGATTGTCCCGTGACGATGTAATTGAGACTGTACAGATCGACAGACGGTGTACAGAGGATACAGCTATGGGAGTTTGTGGGACGTTGTCATAACTTAGAGGTAGTCATCGACCGTACACTTCAAGCGCTGCGTAGAGAGGAACTAGGTTCATATTGGCTCCTTTTACGTTCCATTCTCGGCCAAGATATTGTATTTAACGTTGTTTCTGCCCTCGACGATATTCGAGATTTATTGTCAGAATCATGACTGGACCAAACATTCTAGTGATTGACGTCATGAGCATCGGACTTTGCATCTGGGATGCCATGACATACTGGGACCAAGTCAGCGAAAAAAATACCATGCCAATCCTTCATGTCCTCTCTTTTCACAAAGGTTCCGTCGTCAATTTCAGTTTTGCACAATGTGCAACTGGTCTTGTATTGACATAAAGTTACACACTTTTGGAAAGATTCTGTTTCCGTAATGTTCGGAAATAGGACTATTTTGTGAAGACACCTCATGTTAGTTTGGAACTATGTCGAATCATGACCGCTCGTATCAATCGGAGAATTAAGAATGATATCCATTCATAACCACTCGTCTTATTTTGGAACAACTATTTTCCATTCAGAACTTCTCGTGTCATTCTGGAACCGACCACTTGAGAAATACACACGTCTTGACCAGATAGTTCAGACTTAGACACCATCGAAATCACAACTCGTGTCATCTCAAGAAAGATCCAAGAGCTGTGAATGACTTTGGCAGAAGGAAAGCTAAAACTGTTACGGCTGTATTTTGGCCTGATGTATATTAAGATTTATTATTATCATTATGTGCAGAAACAAGATGCTAACACGTCATGCTACAAGCAGACAATCTCTTCAAACACGGATCTCTATGTACATCAGTTTAATTATAAGTATATATGGGTCCAGCTCCGTCCAAACACATAAAGAAGTCAGTTCTAATTGGCTGGAGTTTACTTAGCAGGTGATGGAAACAGACCATTCTACTTGTCACACAAACCATTTCACTTGTCAAACAGACCCTGTGTCCGTTTGGCTCCAAGGTCGGAGCATGTAGACAACCATCACAAAGACGGCAATTTGGACGATTATTTTCATCAATGAGGACCAACTACCATCTCCCTCCTATATTACGGCTAGTAATATCACTCAATGGTAACTCAGGGACTTAAAAATAATGTTTAGAAAATAGTCTTGACGACACAAGCTTGATTGAAGGGACAAATACTCAGCATGAAAAGAATAAGTAGGTCCCGTAGAATTGAAAATGTAATGGGTGACAATCGGTGTTATTAAGCCAGCCTCTTCATCAGTGTGCCCACGCTCTTCATTCTCAGCTCCATCGTAGTGTACAAACCAGTCTCTCTGTGAAGCTCTAGAGGGTTCACAGAGCAATGCAATTCACTACTGGATGAAGAGAGGATTATTTCAAATAAAGGCACTTGCTCAGAGAGACCACATTACCGTAACATGTGGTTCAGTTGGGGGCGTGACCTAAGCCCATCAAACACTCCGGAGTCAGGCTGACTAACACGGTCACCCATCCACCTGTTCTAAGTGGCCAGTCATGATTATCTCCCCCTGATTTGTGGCAAGTGTACTGAGCACAACGTATTGCTTGCTTGTTAACGCCGCACACTGGTAAAGCTATATGGTGGTGTTCTGCAAATAATTGAGTGTGGACCAGAAAATACAGTGGTCAACAATATGAGCATTGATATACGCCATTTTGTACGAGAGAATCTGACCACCCGATCCCGTTAGTCACCTCTTACGGCAAGCATTGGTTGCCGAAAACCAATTAGAAATAGAATCTTTAAGGGTGTTTGGAAACTTCGACGTTTCAGAAAGTTCACATGACCCGACCTTGCATGGTCACCTCGACTGTTATAGCTGGAAGCTGTCGTATCCAAGTAGGGGATCTGGTTTTTAAAAGACTGGATACCAGTCATCAACAGAAAACCAATGCATTGAAACAAAATGAAATGAATCGGTCAAAATCGTACGGTCAATTGGTGTTAGAAATTCTATCGAGAAAACAAAATTCCTGTGTTATTAGTTGTTTCCACAAGCTAGCGCAATTGGGCTTGAAACGGCTTCGCGTTAGTTGTCAATTATGTCTATCTATCATAATTGGCCGTATCTTGCCAATACTAGCCTAATTCTCTCAAACAAGCCTTACCACCACCAGCGAGTTTATTTCGTCTTATTTGATGACCTAATCACAAAATGACAGCCACCCACAAGACACAAGCAATTTCAAGTAAAGTAATACAGCGGATTAATAGGATTTTACTAATCCCTGGTAATCCACGACGTCTGTACAAGCCACCGATTGATCGATGTTCAAAGAAAGCGGCAACGGGAAAGTCTGAGGGTTTTTGAGAAATTGGGACGGCAATAAAAAAGTGGGCAAATACAAACCGTTTGACCTTTGGCGTAATGGCATAATCTGGACGCTGTTACAGCGAGGAAGGCGTGTGTCGACTCCAGCGTGTTGAGAGGCAGAGGAGTGACGACAGATGGCGTCAGTTTTCAATTCGGGTGTCCAAAAGCACTTAAGAGCAAAACGCCCATCACATTATGGCAAGAATGAACCAGTATATCCTCCTTTATAAGATTTGGGTTTTTGTTTTCCATTTTGACGTCAAGAAGATTTTCACCTACACAACTTCTAGCCTGGATTGTTCTTAAACGTCTCTTTAGTGAAGCTTATTTGACCACGGATGAGCAGATGGTCACCGGTACAAATCTTTGGGGAGATTTTTCTCACCTGGCCATAGCCTTTCTTCTGCCAAACAAATGTAACTTAATCAAACTTATTTGTTCACAAACTCCACAAACAATCAAATCGCTATCATTATTTTTAAAGCATGTATTTGAGGCATGCCGTTCTTAACTATTAGTTTTCTTTCTTCATATCAAATCCACGTGGCAAAATAATATGTTGTGGTGTAATTGTATCTTAGGTCACATGGCCTGCAGTAATGAATAAACCAGTCTGAATCTGATTCCTTGATACTAGGTTTGAATCTTAGCTGTGATCCGATTGTTCATATATAATTTGATCTGTCAGTACCAAGTTGTCACCAAAGCGATAGAGGGAGGCAGGGAATTTAGTTCTCAATGTGGCAGAAAATATCTAATCAGAATCCATGAACGAACCCACCTATCACTTTAATGTTAATAAATTCACGGTTATCGTAACTGTAAAATGAGTCAGGTTTTACACAACTGAAAAGTGTCTATAGGCGTCACAGCACAGCGTTCAGTTTTCGCCAGGAAACCGTAGTGCTTTACCGGAATTGTTCTCACACTGTGTTAAACTACTGCAACAACGAGATCTAGAATCGATGACTGAAATGTCTGCCGAAAAGATACGCTTCAATTCCTACTTCGGTGGAATTCAAATTTCCATTTGTACCGTTTTGGTGTTTTCGATTCCGGTTGCGTCATACCATTAAAA
This sequence comes from Haliotis asinina, assembly GCF_037392515.1. Taxonomy (NCBI): domain Eukaryota; kingdom Metazoa; phylum Mollusca; class Gastropoda; order Lepetellida; family Haliotidae; genus Haliotis; species Haliotis asinina. The sequence continues at coordinate 6,668,523 of NC_090290.1, read as the reverse complement.
CATGTTACTTGTTGCTACCCTGCCTGGCGCTCAACAGTAAAGGTACACACAAGGACTCTGCTTCCGTAGACTGTGTCTGATGCGACACCCACTATTAACTGTGGCATGGTATGTCAGTGGGCTAGCACATATGTCAGTCAGACATAAGCCTGGACCAGTACAAGTTCAGACATGAGCACACGCACGTGTATGCATGCCGCTTTATGGTGCAGTATTCTTAATGTCTACCTCATTTCACATGAGGCATAGTTACTACTACTAGGTTTGGGAATTCATATCCCTCACATTGTCTCCATAAAAGCGCTGTAAATAATGAAATATACACTTGTCTCGAACACGATCTCGTGGTTTGTTTCGAATTCACAGTTCGTGCAGCCAGAAGGTCGAGACAGCCTGGTCATCTACAGTCACAACGACCGCACCGTGCAAATCACCCTAGCCCACTTTATTGTCTTGTTCGTTGTATCGCTACAAAATTTCTTCTAGATAAAATGCACCTTTAATACCCATCCAGAAAGAAAATTTACTTCAAACCCATAACCATGAATAATAGCATGTATTTTTAAAAGAAAACACATCACGGAGAAAATTATTTTCCCATCGCCATTGTTTTACCATTACTGGCAAGAAATGGTGAGAGATAAAAATCGGATGAATGATAGATAAGGCGGCATTACCCCAGGGGGAGCCATACTTGGGTGGCAAGAAAGCCCATTTACTGGATTCCCTCTCAGCAGCATCGCTCATAACTTGTTTTATATCTTAGACGAGGTGTTCTTGAAAAAGCAAAATCTAAATGGATGTCTTTATTTAAAGCAGTGGGTGTTTATATTCCGTCAATCAAAATGTATAATGAAAATGCTCATTTACCACAGACTTATCAATTTAAATAATTGTATAGCTACATTCCAGCTCTATAGCAGCGGTCTATAAATAGCTGAGTCTGAACCACACAATCCAGCGATCAAAAGCACGAGCATCGATCTCCGCAACTGGGAACCGATGACCGTGTCAACCAAGCCAGCGAGCCTAGCCACCTGAACCCGTTAAACAACTAGGGGGAAACACGAGGGGAAATCCGTTACAAACCGACTGACTCACTCACTCAATCGACTTATACAGTGAAACCTCTTTATTCCTCTCCTCCTTCGTCATGATACGAGGAGGTAACAATCTATATCGGTACGAAATGTTCCATGCTGTGCATTTACTTTGTGTGACGAGTGCACTCCTCTGTCCACAGTCTGTTGACAGATTCTAGAACCACAAACCTAAAACAAAACTGCAATCAGCACGAAAGACAGAAGCAAACGGTTCATCAGGCAGATCCAAGGGAGATAACTCAGACTACTGCAAGTCTAATGGCCCACGTCGTCCTATAACAATGAAACCAACCAGTTGCAATACTAAAGCAGTCGTTCGAACATGTTTTACGGGTTCTACTTTAGGACCAAGCATTAAACCAGTAGACACATTTACTATATAATCGTGGCTTGGTGTGATGTTCAATGAAGGTCCACTTCCGGTTCCGGTCCCGCTCCATAGCCATTCCCAGCAGATACTTCCAGTAAAGACCCATCACTCTCAAGCATCAAAGAGTAATATTAAACTACGCCACACGAAATCCCAACTAAGCTTACAGGCGTGTTCCTAAGAACCATTTAAGAGAAGGGAATATTTGACACAGCGGATCGGGACCTCCGTCCGCAGCTCAGAACATTGACATAGCTTGATACCGTGATGGCGGGAGCTTAAGGTGATGGTTTACTGGTTTTCATCACCAAAAATACATCAAAACTGTTTCACGTTCAAACAGATTCGAATTAAAAACTTCAATCAATACTTGAGTATTATGTAGTCAAAGTTGCATCGATCTTCCCATCCAAAGGAAAAATTTGTCATTCTTTCAATAACAATTTCGGGCGATATATCGACCTCTTCTAGTGGCATTAAACTTGACATGTTCTATCAGAATTGTCTGCCAAATTGCTGATCGAATACCAATAAAACAAACATGATTCACAGCAACGGATTCCAAACAAGCATGTGAGGTCACGTGGCTGTTGTGTTCCACATATGTATGCCGATGTAACTGAGTGATTGGTCGTTGCTTTACGCCTCGATACCAGCGTTACAGTAATAAGCAGGATGACCCCCATCGTACACCAATCAGGAGACACGATTCCCATTTCATTTGACGCTTAAGACAGGGTTGTCGTACTGGGGACGCATCCTGTAGTCACTGCGTAATAAAGACGAATTCAGTAAAAGCTACGTACTGTGAACCTATTCCGGAATCCCTACGTTAGGATGCATTCCCTTATTAATGCGAACGGAGATTTATTCCGTTATCACGGTGTACTGGGGCCTGTTCTGTAATCACCACGTACTTTGGATGCATTCCGTAATCAGTACTTAGGCAATGTATTAGGCAATCTCTACTTACAAGGGACGCATTCAGTAATCACTTCGCACTGGGGACGTATTCGGTAATCGCTAGGTATTAAGGATTTATTAAGTAATCACTGTGTACTGGGGACGTATTCCACAATCACTTCGTACTTATGGCGGATCCCTCATCACTTCGTACTTATGACGCATTCCTCATCAATACATACTAGGAAGATATGACGTATTATGTAATCACTAAGTACTGGGGACGCATTCCGTAATCACGACGTACTGGGGATATATTCCGTAATCGCTACGTCCTGGGAACATATTACGTAATTACTACATACTGAGGGGGGGGGGGCGTATCTCGTAATCACTACTTACTGGGGACGTATTCATGAAGCACTACGTACTCGGGACATATCTGGTAATCACTATTCGTAAAAAACTTCCAAAGTGATTGAATAATTAGAACGTGACTGTGACGAGACCTCCTGCAGTGGTGCTATCAAACCGTGATGGTGTGAGCATAACTGCTGACACTGCTGGCGACATATTCTGCCATCAGTGCTCGGAGACACACACAGCGTGTGTTTTGTCACTGGCTTTGGCAACAAAGTTTCATAAATTACGTCATAAGGTACATACATGATTTAGGACCCACCCAGGTTGACCTGTGTCGGAACGGCTTGACCTGAGATTCTAACGAGTTGATTGGATAAGGATGATCTCTAAGGTAGGTCAGGTTGTGCCGGAACTACTTTTTCATTCATGACAAACAGTGAAGTCATTCATTCTACATCTTATATGCATTGTGGGAATGTAGATATTGCGAACGTTGTCTCGTATCATTTTAAGACGAAATGAGGTGTCAAAGGCATTTCAAAGACACTTTCATGCTTGCAGAAATAAAATGCCCGGATTTATATTTTGTTTTAACGATGGTAAGTAATATGACTGATACATGCCAAATGATACAGAGCTTTGTGCAATAGTTGGTTTGGGGGTATTAGCTTTTTAATATTTTTATTTTCATTTCTTATTATTTATATTTTATTTTTTATTTATCTTTTGGGTTTGTGCTTGGTTGTTTTATTTCCTGTTTTCATTAAGTTTTTGTCCGTTTGGGTTTTTTTTGTGTTTTTGGTGGGGTTTTTTCTCGTGTATTCCAGCTCCTGTACAAGTTGCTCGTATCGATGGACGATAATTCTCTTGAGAATACTGTCCCAACAACACATCCGTTACATACACCAGTTCGGTCTTTAATTACTAAATATGCTAAATATTTACCGTCTACCCAACGATAAAACTCATATGCATCAATACGGGAAGTGGAAGTGTCAGCAAAAAGTACAACCAGCGTGTTCGGTTCTGATAAGACGAGCAATCTCTCTAGGTGTATTGACGTTTAACACACGGCGTGATCGTTAATAACTCTCTCCCGGTTCCTCAGGTCAAACGAGTTACTGTATAGTTCCGAAAGTAATCATAAATTTTCTGTTCATGGCTATGAATTGCAAACAAAGTTCCTCGGTGTTAACACTGAGAGGAACCGTAGACATTTGATTCCTGTCCTGTGTTATTGTTATGCAGCAGTGCTGGGTGTATATATCTCCTAATATCCCATGTACATGTTTAGACACGACCTTAAATATCTGTGAATCATGACAACAAAAGAAGCGATTGATGAGCATGCACCGAAAATGTGCGTTCAACACAATACAATCTGCATCTTGGCTGACCTTTACCCAGTGTGTCTACGGGGTGACTATCCGTGACGATTTTAAATGCGTGAGAATATCACACCTCATTGTGGACAGCAGTTTTTTGCCATTGGTTCCCAAGTATATTCCTAAAGACTGTCATCTATAGACAGTCTAGATGATGATCGAGATGCTGATGTATGACAAGATTGTAGTGTAAATAATCTCCCAAATGAACGTCAAGACACTGGTCTCCATGGTGGTCTGTAAGATGGTCTGTTTACTATCTGGTGGTCGAGGCGATGTCTAAATGGCAGTGAAAAGTTGTTGTACAATTCTTTCTGTGTTGCTGCACTTAAAGAAAGGCTTACCTGTGTGGGTGTATGACCTTGGCAAGATATCAAAACACATTTGTCTTTACACTTGAAAACTTGGAAAGAAAAGAACCAGAAACGAGTCACTTCATATAAGAATCGAGAAGGGAAAATAGGAAATACATTTTGTAAGTTTCCAATAAACAGTACCCACACATTTCCGAATAATTCGTAATAATAACAGGGCAGTTCTAATTAATATTGGTTCCTGGTTTGTTTCATGCTCCTACTCATAACCTGTGCTAGGTTAACACAATGTAGAACATGACGCGTACCCGCCCATTGCGCCGACACACCACATCCGAGTTTCAGATAAAACTTCAGCTGCCTTCCATCTTCACTTTAAGCCTGATGGTAGACGTCATTTAAAACCGATGACTATGCTTATATCTATACTATGCAATAAATATATGTCCGGGATATAAAGAGTTAATGTTTCTCTGCAAAATATTCAAAATTGTTTGTGTTTTGTGATACAGACGTTACAGTCAGGAAGCAGCAATAACCAAAGAGTTCTGTTTGAACACTTCTGAGAGCGCAGTAGTAATGGCGTTTCAGTTGTTACAGATGAAGACGTGATTCAAGCAGTCAGCTGAGATATAGACACTAATCATCGGGGGCTGATAAGCATTGCATGTTATGTCACTCGTGAAAGTATCTAAGTCATCATGACCAAACTACTCTCTGCTAGTCTCGGTTTGCTTCTACGCGTTTGCTCATCACAGACAACCACAGTCAGATAACCAAGCGAACAACTTGCTGACGTGAATAGTTAATGTAATTCAGCCTGTTAAACTTTAAACATTAACTTAACTTTTAAATTACCTCCAAAGAACATGATGACATTTCTTTGAGAGACATAATGACTTGTGGCTTTTAACTGTGCTGTGAGATGAATGGACTATTTTATCGACTCTGGTGAGAAATAAAATCGAAATCTCACATTTAAAAATGCACAGAAAACGACAGAGGGGATTGACACATTCAGGTAAAAGAACAGACTTAGCAATTCAAGACTTCACCTCAAGGTCAAACCGTTTCATCCCACAGCAATGTGAGCATCAAAAACATTCAGTAAGGAAAGTGTTACCCATGTTAACATACACACAAAGGCGACGGGGTACTTAGTAATGCAGAAACCATGAATATGTAATAATGACTTTAAGTAAAATGCCTGAATGCTCAAGAAAAGAACAAAAGAAACATCCTCAATAAATGACTTTCCGAATAGAAAATCTAAACTAGATATCCCAGTATATGTAAATATCTATGTTCACAAATTAGAAAGCAGTATATACGTCTTTGGTTCCACTGGATAAGGACCACTTATCAGACAATGCTGGCTGGCCTGAAGAATATATATCTTGTAATTTATTCTGGTCTAGCTGCCTGTGTCAATGTTGGCCAAGCCTCTCACTCCTCCCATCGACAACGCGTGTTCGATTCTCATAATGTGAAACAAGTTCTGTCAACGCTTTAAATATGGCATCAATATCGTCACACCAAAATCCTTAGGGTGTATTTCTATCCTCTACAAATATAATAATACCCCTAAACCCATCTACCATGAACACTCGTCAGTTGAATTATCCAGCACGAACGTGTTAACACGCAATCAATGTTGGACCAGATTTCCTTTCTATCGATGGTATGGAATCCAGTGATCTCCGGGGTACAGTCGAAGCGAAATTAGAGGGAAAAGACCCCTGGGAACCTAGGATGGTCATATAATCTACAAAATTAGACTTACAGATACGAAACAATCTATGTGACAGACATCCTCTGGGATGAAAGAAATCTGAATATTTCATAACGAGATTTTAACGAGATTTCCTCAGTACCGAAAGGTAATGTTTTTTTCTTTCCACTGTTGCCATGAACACGCAGACGGTGTAAAGTTTGTACTTCCTTACAGCAATCTGAGTGGCTATTTTCACTCTCTCAAGCGTCTCCTTTTGTGCGCATGCGTGTACCTGCTCGTGCATGTGCCCGTGCGAGATAGGCACGAGAGGTAGGGGTGTGGAGAGAAGGGAAGATGGATGGCGGCTGCAGTAAAGAAACTCATTTGTATCAAAGATCTCCATTACGCCGATTCGGGGCTCAATAATTACGGGGATCCGGCCAGGCCAATACATCGTCTACACGGGAGATGTCTGAGCGGTTACGCAAGACGTAGCGGTGGGATTAGCCCAGTCACAGTGATACTGTGATACAAGCACTTAAACTGATGGAAACAACATCGATTGAAGTCCTTAATACCGGTGTTATAGTTCTCTACAGTCATACCTCCGGGGATCTCGTTATAAGACAGTATCTCTTTACTACAGTTGATTAGAGATGGATTGTCCCGTGACGATGTAATTGAGACTGTACAGATAGATAGACAGTGTACGGAGGATACAGCTATGGGAGTTTGTGGGACGTTGTCATAACCTAGAGGTAGTCATCGCCCGTACACTTCAAGCGCTGCGTAGAGAGGAACTAGGTTCATATTGGCTCCTTTTACGTTCCATTCTCGGCCAAGATATTGTATTTAACGTTGTTTCTGCCCTCGACGATATTCGAGATTTATTGTCAGAATCATAACTGGACCAAACATTCTAGTGATTGACGTCATGAGCATCGGACTTTGCATCTGGGATGCCATGACATACTGGAACCAAGTCAGCGAAAAAAATACCATGCCAATCCTTCATGTCCTCTCTTTTCACAAAGGTTCCGTCGTCAATTTCAGTTTTGCACAATGTGCAACTGGTCTTGTATTGACATAAAGTTACAAACTTTTGGAAAGATTCTGTTTCCGTAATGTTCGGAAATAGGGCTATTTTGTGAAGACACCTCATGTTAGTTTGGAATTATGACTGGCCATTCATCTCGTTCCGTGAGAAACGGTCATCGAATCATGACCGCTTATGTCAATCGGAGAATTAAGAATGGTGTTCATTCATCACCACTCGTTTTATTTTGGAACAACTATTTTCCATTCAGAACTTCTTGAGTCATTCTGGAACCGACCACTTGAGAAATACACACGTCTTGACCAGACAGATCAGACTTAGACACCATCGAAATCACAACTCGTGTCATCTCAAGAAAGATCCAAGAGCTGTGAATGACTTTGGCAGAAGGGAAGCTAAAACTGTTATGGCTGTATTTTGGCCTTATGTATATTAAGATTCATTATTATCATTATGTTCTGATGCTATGTGCTGTACAGAAACAAGAGGCTGACGAGCCATGCTGCAAGCAGACAATCTGTTCAAACATAGACGTCTATATACATAAGTTTAATTATAAGTATATATGGGTCCAGCTCCGTCCAAACACATAAAGAAGTCAGACTATCTAGTTCTAATTGGCTGGAGTTTACTTAGCAGGTGATGGAAACAGACCATTCTACTTGTCACACAAACCATTTCACTTGTCAAAGAGACCCTGTGTGCGTTTGGCTCCAAGGTCGGAGCATGTAGACAACCATCACAAAGACGGCAATTAGGACGATTATCTTCATCAACGAGGACCAACTACCATCTCCCTCCTATATCACGTCTAATAATATCACTCAATGGTACCTTTAATGTTTAGAAAGTAGTCTTGACGACACAAGCTTGATTGCAGGGACAAACATTCAGCATGAAAAGAATCAATTTTCATCCACGTAAATAATTAGGTTGCGTAGACTTGAAAATGTAATGGGTGACAATAGGTGTTATTAAGTCAACCACTTCATCAGTGTGCCCACGCTCTTCATTCTCAGCTCCATCGGGAGTGTACAAACCAGTCTATCTGTGAAGCTCTAGAGGGTTCACAGAGCAATGCAATTCACTACTGGATGAAGAGAGGACTATTTCATATAAAGGCACTCGCTAAGAGAGACGCCATTACCGTACCGTAGCATGTGGTTCAGTTGGGGGCGTGACCGAAGCCCATCAAACACTCCGGAGTCACGGTCACCCATCCACTTATTCTAAGTGGCCAGTCATGATTATCTCCCCCTGATTTGTGACAAATTTACTAAACACGGGACCATATACCAACAACGTATTCAGAAAATTCAATCAAGCAATCAACCAACCAACCAGCCAGCCAGGTAGCCAGCCAGCCAGCCAGCCAGCCAGCCAGCCGATCAATCAATCAATCAATCAATCAATCAATCAATCAATCAATCAATCAATCAATCAATCAATCAATCAATCAATCAATCAATCAATCAATCAATCAATCAATCAATCAATCAATCAATCAATCAATCAATCGATCGATCAATCGATCGATCAATCAATCAATCAATCAATAAATCAATCATTAAATCAATCAATTCATCAATCAATCAATCAATTTATCAATCAATCAAACTTTTCTCTGATTGATTGCCTGATTGTTGTTTATGTATTTGTTTGTTTAACGCCGCGCACTGGTAACGTTATATGGCGGTGTTCTGCAAATAATTGAGTCTAGACCAGAAAATACATTGGTCAACAATATATGAATTGACATTTTTTACGAGCGAAACTGACCATCTGTTCCCGTTAGTCACCTCTTACGGCAAGCATGTGTTGCCGAAAACTAATTAGAAATAGAATCTTTAAAGGTGTTTGGAAGCTTCGACGTTTCAGAAAGTTCACATGACCCGACCTTGCATGGTCACCTCGACTGTTATAGCTGGAAGCTGTCGTATCCAAGTAGGGTATCTGGTTTTAAAAACCAACCAACCAATGCATTGAAACAAAATGAAATGAATCAGTCAAAATCGTACGATGATTTGGTGTTTCTGTCAAAAAAAAGAATTCCTGTGTTGTTAGTAGTTTCCACAAGCTAGCCCAAGACATCATTTGGGCTTGAAACGGCTTCGCGTTAGTTGTCAATTATGTCTATCTATCATAATTGGCCGTAGCTTGCCAATACTGGCCTAATTCTCAAACAAGCCTTACCACCACCAGCGAGTTTATTTCGTCTTATTTGATGACCTAATCACAAAATGGCAGCCACTCACAAGACACAAGCAATTTCAAGTAAAGTAAGACAGCGGATTAATAGGATTTTACTAATCCCTGGTAATCCACGACGTCTGTACAAGCCGCCGATTGATCGATGTTCAAAGAAAGCGGCAACGGGAACGCCTGAGGGTTTTTAAGAAATTGGGACGGCAATAAAAACGGTATGTGGGCAAATACAGACCGTTTGACCTTTGGCGTAATGGCATAATCTGGACGCTGTTACAGCGAGGAAGGCGTGTGTCGACTCCAGCGTGTTGAGAGGCAGAGGAGTGACGACAGATGGCGTCAGTTTTCAATTCGGGTGTCCAAAAGCACTTAAGAGCAAAACGTACATCACATTATGGCAAGAATGAACCAATATATCCTCCTTTATACGATTTGGGTCTTTGTTTACCATTTGGACGTCAAGAAGATTTTCACCTACACAACTTCTAGCCTGGATAGGTCTTAAACGTCTCTTTAGTGAAGCTTATTTGACCACGGATGAGCAGATGGTCACCGGTACAAATCTTTGGGAGATTTTTCTCACCTGGCCTTTGCCTTTTTTTCTGCCAAACAAATGTAATTTAATCAAACTTATTTGTTCACAAAATCCACAATCAAATCGCTATCAATATTTTTAAAGCACGTATTTGAATGCCGCACGCCGTTCTTAATCATTAGTTTTGTTTCTTCATGTCAAATCCACGTGGCAAAATAATATGTTGTGGTGTAATTGTACCCTGGGTCACATGGCCTGCAGTATTGAATAAACCAGTCTGAGTTTGATTCCTTGATATTAGGTTTGAATCTTAGCTGTGATCCGATTGTTCATATATAATTTGGCCTGTCCGTACCACGTTGTCACCAAAGGGATAGATGTCTCAGTGTTAGAGGGAGGCAGGGAATTTAGTTCTCAATGTGCCAGAAAATATCTAATCAGAATCACTCACTGAACCCACCCATCACTTTAATGTTAATAAATTCATGGTTATCGTAACTGTAAAATGAGTCAGGTTTTACACAACTGAAAAGTGTATATAGGCGTCACAGCACAGCGTTCAGTTTTCACCAGGAAACCGTAGTGCTTTACCAGAATTATTCTCCGACTGTGTTAAAGTACTGCAACAACGAGATCTCGAATCGATAACTGACGTATCTACCGAAAAGATACGCTTCAATTCCTACTTCGGTGGAATTCACTTTTGTACTTTTTGGCGTTTTCGATTCCGGTTGCGTCATACCTTTAAAACATGGTACTTTTAGCTACCCTGCCTGGCGCTCAACAGTAAAGGCACACACAGGGACTCTGATTCCGTAGACTGTGTCTGATGTGACACCCACATTTAACAATGGCATGGTATGTCAGTGGGCTAGCACATATGTCAGTCAGACATAAGCCTGGACCAGTACAAGTTCAGACATGAACACACGCACGTGTATGCACGCTGCTTTATGGTGCAGTATTCTTAATGTCTACCTCATTTCACATGACCTAACTTCGTTCAAGAGGCATAGTTACTACTACTAGGTTTGGGAATTCATATCCCTCACATTGTCTCCATAAAAGCGCTGTAAATAATGAAATATACACTTGTCTCGAACTCGGATCTCGTCGTTTGTTTCGAATTCACAGTTCGTGCAGCCAGAAGGTCGAGACAGCCTGGTCTTGTACAGTCACAACGACCGCACCGTGCAAATCGACCTAGCCCACTTTATTGTCTGGTTCGTTGTATCGCTTTAAAATTACTTCTAGATAAAAGACACCTTTAATACCCATCCAGAAAGAAAATTTACTTCAAACCCATAACCATGAATAATAGCATGTATTTTTAAAAGAAAACACATCATGGAGAAAATTATTTTCCCATCGCCATTGTTTTTCCATTACTGGCAAGAAATGGTGAGAGATAAAAATCGGATGAATGATAGATAAGGCGGCATTACCCCAGGGGGAGCCATACTTGGGCAGCAAGAAAGCCATTTACTGGATGCCCTCTCAGCAGCATCGCTTATAACTCGTTTTATATCTTAGACGAGGTGTTTTTGAAAAAGTAAAATCTAAATGGATGTCTTTATTTAAAGGAGTGGGTGTTTTTATTCCGTCAATCAAAATGTATAATGAAAATGCTCATTTACCACAGACTTATCAGTTTAAATAATTGTATAGGAAATATATTTAATAAACATGTTGCTGATATATACAAAAACCTCACAGTAAGTTTAGTTTTACTCCACATTCATCTACATTCCAGCTTTATAGCGGCAGTCTATAAATAGCTGAAACCAGACAATCCAGTGATCAACAGCACGAGTATCGATCTCCGCACTCCTCTGTCCACAGTCTGTTGACAGATCCTAGAACCACAAACCTAAAACAAAACTGCAATCAGCAAAACTGACACGAAAGACAGAAGCAAACGGTTCATCAGGCAGATCCAAAGGAGATAACTCAGACTACTGCAAGTCTACTGGCCCACGTCGTCCTATAACAATGAAACCATCCAGTTGCAATACTAAAGCAGTCGTACGAACATGTTTAAGGGTTCTACTTTATAGGACCAAGCATTAAACCAGTAGACACATTTACTATATAATCGTGGCTTGATGTGATGTTGAACGAAGGTCCACTTCCGGTTCCGGTCCCGCTCAATATCCATTCCCAGCAGACACTGCCAGTAAAGGCCCATCACTCTCAAGCATCAAAAACTAATATTAAACTACGACACACGAAATCCCGACTAAGCTTACAGGCGTGTTTCTAAGAACCATTTAAGAGAAGGGAATATTTGACACAGCGGATCGGGACCTCCGTCCGCAGCTTAGAACATTGACATAGCTTAATACCGTGATGGCGGGAGCTTAAAGGGATGGTTTACTGGTTTTCATCACCAAAAATACATCAAAACTGTTTCACGCTCAAACAGATTCGAATTAATTGGAACCTGAAGTTTAAAAACTTGAATCAATACTTGAGTATTATGTAGTCAAAGTTGCATCGATCTTCCAATGCAAAGGAAAAATTTGTCATTCTTTCAATAACAATTTCGGGCGATATATCGACCTCTTCTAGTGGCATTAAACTTGACATGTTCTATCAGAATTGTCTGCCAAATTGCTGATCGAATACCACTAAATCAAACATGATTCACAGCAACGGATTCCAAACAAGCATGTGAGGTCACGTGGCTGTTGTGTTCCACATATGTATGCTGATGTAACTGAGTGATTGGTCGTTGTTTTACGCCGCGATACCAGTATTACAGTAATAAGCAGGATGGCCCACATCGTACACCAATCATAAGATTCCTATTTCATTTAACGCTTAAGACAAGATTGTCGTACTGGGGACGCATCCTGTAGTCACTGTGTAATAAAGACGAATTCAGTAAAAGCTACGTACTGTGCATCTATTCCCAAAACCCTACGTTAGGATGCATTTCCTTATTAATGCGGTTTATTCCGTTATCACGGTGTACTGGGGCCTGTTCTGTAATCACCACGTACTTACGATGCATTCCGTAATCAGTACTTACCAGGGACGTATTAGGCAATCTCTACTTACAAGGGACGCATTCAGTAATCACTTCGCACTGGGGACGTTTTTGGTAATCGCTACGTATTAGGGACTTATTAAGTAATCACTAAGTACTGGGGACGTATTCCATAATCAGTTCGTACTTACCACGTATTCCTCATCACCACATACTAGGAAGATATGACGTATATGTAATCACTGTATACTGGGGACGTATTTGTGGCCGGGATGATTTTATTACTTCTGTATAAATGTTTTAGAAACGTGTTTTAATCTATTTTGTTTCTCTTTCATCAAGTACATGTACAAGCTAGATAACACAAGTAGCATAGTTAGAATACTTTGACAATAGGTTCAACCCAGCACTTACATAACTATTAACTCTTCAACAGCCAGCTTCAGTCTAATGCCAAGCGCACTGCATTGTCTGCCTTTTTTCCTATCTCTCCATTATGTAAGTCATGTTGCCCACAGTTCAACTTTTTCTGATCAAGCAGTGGTAAGATAAGAGTGTTACAAGTCAGAGGTCCAATACTTTGCTCAGCAAATAGTTTGGCTTTTTGTGGACCGAGTGGCTGAGGACTTCACCTCTGCTTATATATATAAGGTCAGTTTGTGTTTTGTTCTCATATTTATGTATATATAGATATGCCGGTGTATAGCTATATAAGAATTAAATGCATTAAGCTAATGCATTGATAGGATATATTTCTCTGCTGAACCAACAAATTAACTTGCAATTTATGGTGTGTTATTGAAATTCATATTTAGTGTGTAAGTATATTTATATGTGCGGATATTAGAACGGCTTTTAAGGTTATAGTTTCACTTCTAATCCATGAACTTATGACCTATAGATTTATTGCCATATTTCCTCATAGTTCATAGTTGTGTAACATTTATAGGATGTCTTGATTGGACACTGGCAACGTCGTTATGAACTGCCCGCTCATTGCCACACAGTGGTAAGTTAGCTGTACATATTGTATATATATTGGCTGCAGATCTTAAAGTTTGATTGTAATGTGTCAGCCTTGTAGACATATTGTTTATTCTCAAGAAAATAATCTTTTGCAGTTTAACTGTAGTGACTATTCCATTTCTATGTTATTCAGGCATAATTTGTGATATTGTGTGATATGGCTGGTACAAGCAATTTATCCCATGTATGGTAATAGTATATTTATATAATATTCACAGAACTGGAAAACACTGACTGGGCTTGCTTAATAAAGTGCATACTGTCAGCTCACCATCAAGTAGCTGTTCCGTGTTATTTATACAACTGGAACCTCGTCCGCTACTACATTTTGGAGCCCCCAGTGAGGATTGACAGCATGGAAGAACACAGCTCGAAGATCGAGGAAAGTAGAAGCTGAACTTGAGTATCACTCATCTTGTTTGTTGTGAATTACAGATATCAGCTGTGACTATTAATGTGCTATACATGTGAAACATTGCAGTTTGACTCTGCATTGCAGTGACTGATCTTTCGGAACTGACTTTCTTCATACTACTGCCACGGTTATATTGAGATCATTGTATAACATTGTGTTGTCGTGGTGGAAAATTTTCCTGTGAGAAGTCACCCTACTGTGTATGATGACAAGACACATCTATCCACTGGAAGTTGTATTTACCTAAGATATTTTCACGCATTTATAGACTTAGATTCAACAGCAATGTGGTTGACTTCTTTATAAGTTACTCGATATGCTTTAACCCTTAATTGATGCACAGGGAGATCTGCAAGATTCATTGATGGATATATTTACATACCATTTGCTTTGTGTCTATATGACTGGTCATGCCTGTATTTGCATATGCTTAGCGTGCCATTAAGCACTATCTGCTTGTTGTGCGACACGCTGCCTTTGAACACTCTCTGAATGGACTTATGTATTTATAATTGGCAAATGTTTATTGGTATATTTATATTATTGCCAACTGAGGCTATATCTACTGAATATACCTGGGTTTCTGTAGGTTTTCAGTGTGCATGTGATTTAATGGCTCTGGAGTTTTTCTCCATAAGGGATACCACATGCTCGAAACCACATACTCTTAAGTTCAACACAATTAAGTCTAGAACACATGGTAACACTGCATTCTTTGTTTGCACAGGAGACATTGCTTTATGTTAGTGCTCTCTGCACTGGCTCTCACTTTTGTGTGCAGTATTTGGCTGAGCTAAAAACTGGCTAGTGCATGATGTAAGCGATGAAGTGAGTGTGTCGCCCTGCAGCAATACTTCACACATTCCAAGGTTAGCTGAAAGTGTAATTTCCTTACACATTTTATTGCATGATTAGCTAGATTTACATTTACCATATCAAGGGCAGTATTTCTTTTCTCAACATGGCTGAAGGTGGCATGTCTCAGGAGGACATTGATAAACTGGTTAAAACCCTAAATGCACTTAAGTTGAAACCTAAGACAGATACCCCTGAGGATTTCTTGGCTTGGATGCATGAATACAATGGCATGGCTAGCACTGGGGTCAAGGTAGAATCAGATAGCATGGGGGGGAAACCAGAGGTTCAGCTTAAACCCAGTACTGTGTTAAAAGTGGCAGATGTCCCACGTTTACCCTTCTTTTCCGGTGAGACTGGCAAGGATGCAAGCTATGACTTATGGCGGTATGAAGTTAGGTGTCTTTGTCAGGACAAGCTCCACTCAGATGATACCATGAGGCAAGCTATTAGACGATCTCTCAAGGGTCCAGCAGCCAGGGCTTTACTTAGGTTAGGAGCTCATGTAGATATTTTCGCCATTTTGGCAAAGATGGATAGCATTTTTGGCGATGTGGGAAAAATGTAGTAGCGGACGAGGTTCCAGTTGTATAAATAACACGGAACAGCTACTTGATGGTGAGCTGACAGTATGCACTTTATTAAGCAAGCCCAGTCAGTGTTTTCCAGTTCTGTGAATATTATATAAATATACTATTACCATACATGGGATAAATTGCTTGTACCAGCCATATCACACAATATCACAAATTATGCCTGAATAACATAGAAATGGAATAGTCACTACAGTTAAACTGCAAAAGATTATTTTCTTGAGAATAAACAATATGTCTACAAGGCTGACACATTACAATCAAACTTTAAGATCTGCAGCCAATATATATACAATATGTACAGCTAACTTACCACTGTGTGGCAATGAGCGGGCAGTTCATAACGACGTTGCCAGTGTCCAATCAAGACATCCTATAAATGTTACACAACTATGAACTATGAGGAAATATGGCAATAAATCTATAGGTCATAAGTTCATGGATTAGAAGTGAAACTATAACCTTAAAAGCCGTTCTAATATCCGCACATATAAATATACTTACACACTAAATATGAATTTCAATAACACACCATAAATTGCAAGTTAATTTGTTGGTTCAGCAGAGAAATATATCCTATCAATGCATTAGCTTAATGCATTTAATTCTTATATAGCTATACACCGGCATATCTATATATACATAAATATGAGAACAAAACACAAACTGACCTTATATATATAAGCAGAGGTGAAGTCCTCAGCCACTCGGTCCACAAAAAGCCAAACTATTTGCTGAGCAAAGTATTGGACCTCTGACTTGTAACACTCTTATCTTACCACTGCTTGATCAGAAAAAGTTGAACTGTGGGCAACATGACTTACATAATGGAGAGATAGGAAAAAAGGCAGACAATGCAGTGCGCTTGGCATTAGACTGAAGCTGGCTGTTGAAGAGTTAATAGTTATGTAAGTGCTGGGTTGAACCTATTGTCAAAGTATTCTAACTATGCTACTTGTGTTATCTAGCTTGTACATGTACTTGATGAAAGAGAAACAAAATAGATTAAAACACGTTTCTAAAACATTTATACAGAAGTAATAAAATCATCCCGGCCACATATTCCGTAATCACGACGTGCTGGGGATATATCCCGTAATTGCTTCGTCCTGGGAACTTATTACGTAATTACTACATACTGGGAGCGTATCTCGTAATCACTACTTGCTGGGGACGTATTCGTGAAGCACTACGTAACGTGAAAGGGGCGTATTCGGTAACCACTTCACACTGAAGACGTACGCTCCGTAAAAACCTTCCAAAGTGATTGAATAATTAGAACGTGACTGTGACGAGACCTCCTGTAGGGGTGCTATCAAACCGTGATGGTGTGAGCATAACTGCTGACACTGCTGGCGACATATTCTGCTATCAGTGCTCAGAGACACACACAGCGTGTGTTTTCTCACTGGCTTTGGCAACAAAGTTTCATAAATTACGTCATAAGGTATTACCAACTTGGTTATACCAAGTTATACATGATTTAGGACCCACCCAGGTTGACCTGTGTCGTAACGGCTTGACCTGAGATTCTAACGAGTTGATTGGTTAAGGATGATCTCTAAGGTAGGTCAGGTGCCGGAACTACTTTTTCATTAATGACAAACAGGAAAGTCATTCATTCTACATTTTAATATGCATTGTGGGAATGTAAATATTCCGAACGTTGCCTCGTATAATTGTAAGTCGAAATGAGACATTACATCCGCCAAAATTCATAAACGCAATGTTTCCACCAGTGGTGTTAGCCGGGTGAAGCAACTGTAAAGCAAGAAGAAGAGGCTTGCAACGGAGTAGTTTACAGTCGGAAGCTGCACGAACTGACATGCATTGTGACGTCGGTTACCAAGGCGATAGACGTTGTAACGTCATTAAAGAGTGACGTCATGCAAAATGAGACACCGGTTTCGGATTGAAACCACAGGAACATGAAACATGCTGACCATCAGTCAGATCAAGTACCACCATTGTCAGTGTAAATCGGAACAGCCCATAACTCTCTTTCCAGGTGTCAAAAGCGTTTCAAAGGCACTTTCATACATGCAGAAATAAAATGCCCGGATGTATATTTCGTTCTAATGCAGCCTGTAAAGATGGAAAGTAGCATGCTTGAGACATGCCAACTGTTAAATAAATACAGCCACGCGTATTTCTTCTGAGGGTGTTTCTCTTAATTATCTATTTTTTTATGTTTGGTTGTTTGTTTGTTTGTTTGTTTGTTTCTTTTTCGTTTTGCTTTTGGATTTGTTTTCGGTTAGTTTTGTTTATGTTGTTGGACTCTGCAACAGGAGGCAGCTGTAAGACCGGCATGGACGTTAGGTTAAGCCCAGTGGCTAAAGCGTTGGCTCGTCATTAGATAATATCTTAGATAATGATTTATATGTTCAGTTCTTTGTTGAAAGAGTAGAATGTACGTGTTAAATTCAGTAAAAACTATTGCGAGAGTTTGTGTTATATATTTGTGATGGGGCAAACCAAAAATGCTGGTTGACACAGAATGACTTTGTCAGTCTCATATAAGAACATTTGAGGCACGCTTCAGTCACTTCCAAAGTTGAAAAGATTCTATTTTCCCCGACCCTGACCCAGGGTCTTCCGTCAGAAGGAAATGTCCCATGACCACCTCAAGGTACAATTCACATTTAAAATCCACTGGTGCAGCATGTTTACAATATGTTAAAAACATCTAACCTAAACCATTTGTTTTTGTTTGTGTGAGTGGATGTGTGTGCGCGCGTACTAAGTGCGTCTGTGTTTTGAGGTTCAGATACAGTAAGTGCCATATGTAGGCGACAGGTACAGCAACATTATTGAAATGACATGTTCAACATCACAGCTAACTCTTTGACTGGCAACATCCTAACTAAACCTTGTGTTCAGCAACTTCCCACATACACACTGTGTTCAGAAATATAGCAGCTAAACCCTGTGTTCAGCAACGCCACAGCTAAACCCTGTTTTCATCAACACCCCAGCTAAACACTGTACAGCAACAGCCTAACTAAACTAAACCCAGTGTTCAGCAACATCCTAACTAAACCCAGTGTTCGGCAATATCACAGCTAAACCCTGTGTTCAGCAACAGTACACCTAAACCCTGTGTTCAGCAACAAACCAGCTAAACCTGGTGTTCCGCAACACCACAGCTAAACCCTGTGTTCAGCAGCATCCCAGCTCAAACCTGTGTTCAGGGTTTGACCACCTTAACCCTGTGTTCAGCAACACCACACATAAATCCTGGGTTCAGCAACATAACAGCTAAACCCTGTGTTCAGCAACGCCACAGCTAAACCTTGTTTTCATCAACATTCCAGCAAAACACTATGTTCAGCAGCATGCCAGCTAAACCCTTTGTTCAGTGAGTGAGTGATCTTAACGACCCTTAATTGGTGTTTGCATAATGTTATTTCAATGTAGGTGATGACACATTTACCTCATCAAAGCAGTTTATTAAACTGTCTAGACATAACCCTTGTCTTATTGAATGGCTTGTCTTACAGTGGAATTCTGATTACCTCAGGCAAAGGGAGGTAATCCCACAATGTCAGAACTTTGGTAACAAAGCATCAGTGTAGGAAATCCATAGTCACAGGTGTACAAATAACATATCTCCATCACTCATATTATTCATGAAGTATATTTAATGAAGCAATGCGTACAGTATTTAACTTAATCACTCATAACAACTTTACTTTTTCTCAAAAGTGTACAGTAAGCATTAACAGTAATTGGTTTCAAACTCTCAACAACCTCAGTGGGAATGCATTTCGCCCTGAATATATTAACAAGAGAAACATTATAAGTCACAAGATGTACCCTGAAACATTTTTCTTCTCTTTCGCATATTTCAATACACTATACTAAATAATATTAAAAGTACTGGACATCGCTTTAAACCTATGAAGGTCCTGGGGTAGAAATCTATTACTAGAATAGGCTTTCAGCAACCCATTCTTGCCATAAAAGGCGGCTGTGCATGTCGCTGAGTGCAGCGTAAAACTAAACTCACTCACTCACATCGCTTGAATATTTGCAACCCAAATTAAATACAGAACACAAAGACAATTTGACTAAGAGATATTTTTATGTATCCAAACTTACTGAGGCTTCACTGCGCATACATTCATCTCAAGTTAAAAAAATTGATATTCTGATGAAAGACATTTTTAACATATTTTTTTTCAAATTTCTCTCCTTTGATGAAAAGAATATTTTGACAGGCACCACAGGCATATAATTTATGAATCTAGATGGCCAATTTTATTTTCACATGCCTCTACATAAATGTATGTCTTTACATTTTTGACTCGTTAATTCACTGAATAGTATCTGTCATTTCTATCATTTACGTTTCTTTGCAGTCATGGGAGCCTCTTTTGGTTGATCTGATTTCTTTTTCTTTCTCCTTTTTCTGTCCTCTTTATGTTCTTTAACAATAATTTCTTTCTCTTTCTTTTTCACAGTCTTGGTTTGCACTTGTTCAAGATTCTCCCAAACATCCTCATCATCTGATTCAATCCCTGACTCTGCGTCAGCTTCTATTTCTTGAACCTCACTCTTACTTCCTGACACATTTTCTCCTTCTTTTGATGAAAAGAGGAGACAGTTTAGTCTTGACTTTAAATACAATTTATTCACCATTTCCTTGGAATCAATATCATGTATACGCAAATGCCTATCCAAACCACAAGAAGCAACAAGGGATTTAGACGGATGGCATTTGATATCTCGTATACCTCCTGCAAAACCTTTATAGACTTGCATGACTTTACCATTCCTCAGATCAACCAAAGCCATTTTCCCCTGTGTATTACCAACAAGAACTTGATTGTCTTGATCATGGCGCAATGATATTGCTGTCAGAGGATATTCATCTACTTCAATGTCAAGGACAGGTCTACGTTGTGAACTCTGCGGGTCATACACCCTGACCTGATGATGACCTGTTGAGGTCACAACTTTGTCACTTCCTGGAAGGAACTTAACACCCATTACCCAAACTGGGACTCTCAGATTTAACCAGTCATTTTTCACATTCTTTGCTTTGAACACTGGTTCGGAATGTCTCTGAAGATCCCACAATTTAAGTTCGTTTTCCTTCCCGCCTGTACCGATGATATGGGACTTTTGTGGATTTTGCTCCATGCAAAACAGATCTTTCCCGGCTTCAATATGGATTGAGTTTTCGTCATCGTCACCCCAGAGTTTGACTAAACCAGACTCCACGGCTGTCAAATATCTGCCTTCAACTTTCGCTAGAGCACGGAACTTCCCAATGCCTCCGTCAAAAGTATGAATTTTATCCTCGAGCGATTGTGTATCAATGTCATAAACAAGCACCTGTCTGTTTTTCAAACCAAAGCATACTTTCGACTCATCAATGTTATCCCAACACATGGCACATATTCCTTTCTCTCTGTCTGCACTAGCGATAGCATTTAGATTGTTCCACTGTGCCTTTTTCAAGGTAATGCCTTTCAATAAACCAGTTTCAGCTCCCACAAACACGTTGTACATGGGAGCCGCCATTTTACATAGTCGAGTTATTCCGGAAGTTGATAATATCGAAGGTGATATAAAACACACACGCGGAAACCGAAACGAACCAAATAGGCATTTACGTGTGTACATAGCTACTTGCAGTTAAATGGTAGCAGAAGCACTGTTAACACAAAATTGTGCTAAATACCTATTGTACACTAAAGGTAAACACACACTTTCCAATTAGTTGTCTTCTAATAATGTATGGTTGCTGATTTTGTGTTCCCACCGTTTCTCCTCCTCCTCCTCTTCCTACTCCTCCTAGTAGTAGCAGTAGTAGTAGTAGTAGTAGTAGTAGTAGTAGTAGTAGTAGTAGTAGTAGAAACGGCATTACTCAAATGCTCAAAAATGATAACGTGTCAGCATAAGAAGTTATTTTAAGTCACTGAAAGTAGTCGAAGTCAGAATAGTCTTATTTGTGGCTGTATTGATTAAGTTTAGTTTTACGTCGCTTTTAGCAATATTCCAGCAATATTTGTGGAGACACCAGAGATGATCTGAGGACAATCTCATAAATTACTTTGAAATATGATCTTACCATGTCCGTGAAGCGTAAACCTATTTCGTGAAGGGATCGGCAATTTCGATTCAACCTGCTTTTTATCCAATGAACGTGTCGAAAAACTTCACTGCAGCCATAGTAGCCGGAAAGCGGGAACACAAACTTGGCTCAACTTCGGGGTTTACTAAGGTTTTGAAATTACGCTATGATAAAAAAAATGACCATGATAACAGATTAATATCAACCCATTTGTCAAACCATCGTATGGGGGCTACAACAATGGTTTCGTTCGATAAACATCGCGTACAGCTGCTTGTATTCTAAAACGACTTCTGCATAATATTCGAGGTAAATCAAGACTTTTCACAATGACGAGCAGGTTTATCAAAATGAACCCTTATGTAACACAGCATTATGAATGGAAGATCTGACTATCAAAATGGATGTTATATTCACCAGAAGCTGGATATCATATGCTGCGATTGACACTGTGACGATTAGAATCGTTGCTCGCCACCTGGAAGTTTGTGAAATGTGATGAATGGGATGTTTAAAGAGTAAACAACGAAACGAATGCGTTCTTGAAGAATGAAGCAAAAGGATGGTGACAAGCATAAACGTAATTATCATGATATTTGTTTTCAGTTCACTGTATCCATGTCAAAGTGACCCAAAGTTCAAGTTTTGTTTTGACAATATCCTGCCTTTATGTGAATTACTAATGATTTTAAACAATTGATGTCACGTTTAAGATTCCCAGTCATTATATTTTATATTACTTGGATTAATGAGTAATTTGTGAATTAAATCAGGGTTGGGTAACCCCATCCCAAACCTTATCCATGAAAAATATTATGGCAGAAACGATCACAATTCCTTTCAACGTGTTTACGTTCCTTGTTTATTAACCAAAGAATACAATTCAACACCTCTTTTCTTTCCTTTGCCAATAAATATTTCCTTTGGATTAGGATTAGGGAATTAAGGAATATACAATAGTAATGTGCCATGCTAGATGCAAATGTAAAAAAAGACTCAATGCTGGACCTCAGTTGTATTTCAAACTCTGATGGACGTTAATTTTTTAACCCCCTTTAATCGGAACATTTTATGGCCTTGTGTGCTATTTGATTCCATAGACCCCTTCTAGGTATGACTTCCGTCCGTATCCTCCCTCAATTATATAGATATGCAAATATGTCTTTTAACTGACATTTTTAGAAGTTGGATATGTCTTTCAGTATGTTGAGATATAATTAAAGAAACATGTTGAAACTCATCCTCATCATATGAGAAACACAGATTCAGGTGATATGATTTGACTAGAATGAAATTTAAGTGGGGAAATCTTTTCCCCTTTTATTTTATCAGTTGGGTCATAACAAAACGCCTTTGACCTTAATGGCAATATTCCATCACCGTTATGGTTACTGTGATTACATGTGTCATCATAATTCTTTTCCCACAGCTAGTACAAGTTATAGTTCCAACAAAGGGAAGAGGAAACTGGAGTTTGATAAGAAGACAAATAAATTGCCCTTAGCAGGGAAAATAGTGTATCTTGATGTTAAAGATGTTCGCCAAGCCAGGAGTCTTGAGGAGAAACTTAAACAACTTGGAGGGGTAAGCAAATTAACACTGCAGTTTTGATACATGCTTCGCCAAACAATCGGAAGCCAAGATTTAGTTTTATTGTTTGTTTTTTGTTTTAACTCTTCCCTTAGATACATTCCAGCTGTATGACAGTTGCCAGGTCTTGAAGTCTGGACCGGAACATTGTTTTAAAAAAAACTTTAATAAAATAGATTTTAGTGTTTGATTTTTTCCATTATTTGTTCGAAATAGAGCTGGTTGCATATTTTGTAATAAATAATGTACACTTATTTGAAAAAATATTGCATGTCATGTATTACATATAATGCTTTGAGAGTATTCTACATAATTCTGTGGACAAATGTTCAGGAATTATGGATCATATAAGTCTAGGTATACCAGCGATTGATTCACAGGATTATCTCATCAAAAATTGATTTTTAACAGACCACCGCCATGCAGCTGGAATAAAACTAAACTCACTCTTCGTACAGTTACGATAATCATGGATGTATTAACATTATTGTGATAGTTAGGCTTAGTCAGGGCTTCTGATCAGGTATTTTCTTGGCACATTGAAAACTGTTGAAAAATTCAACAGCATCTAAAGCAATTTCTTTGTTTTCATTCCTTCCAGACCATTGAGAAATTTCTCATCAAGGATGTGAATTACGTGATATCCAGCAATGCTCCAGCCAGTGGCAGTGGTCAGAAGAAAGGGGAGAAGGGTCAAGATCGACCGGACAGCCCTGCCTTCCAATCTACACCCAGTCCCTTCAGCATGGGGCAGTCACCATCACCAACTGCAACTGAAGCTAAAAAGGAAACTGTGAGGCCAATTTCCAATAACTGTTCTTCACACAATCCTCCAGATAAATCATTATCTGTGTGTCAGCATCCAAATACAAAACTTAAACCACAATGATCCTGTTTCATTTTCATGCATCTGTGTGTGTGTGTGTACATTCTCGCTAAAGAGAGTCACTTTCACGCAAATGAATAAATCTACTTTTATGAATCTCTAGTCTACAAATAAATCTTCTTTTTATGCACGCTATTGTCCACTTGCGTGTTCTTCACTTAAGACATTTTATGCTCTAGGCAGTTACATTTCTACATTACTTCCTTAATTCTCACAATATTGAAATGTAGCATCCTGTTTTGATGTAGTGAATCAAGAGATGTTACTTGGAATTCCCCTGGTTTATAAATAGTGACGGCGGCAGATGGGTGTAACCGTGTATGACCATATTTGTAACAAATTTATACCTCATGTACTAGTGGTTTGGAGATTTTTGAGTTATGTGTTGTATGCCATGCCTCACAAAATTCTTCATGAAACTGCAAATCTCTCTGAATGGATGAAAGTTAAGTTTAATAATGATGACGGCTCTGTGTTTTATTCTAATGCGAACACTGATGCATTGTTTCATGAATTTCCAAGTATAATTTAAAACCCTTTTCCTGCAGAAAACATAACATTTTCCTCTTCCCTAACTATTACACTTCGACTCATATTGTTCCTGGTACTTAGTTTAAGTCCTTGAATAGCACCAAATGTTTGTGTTTAAAATGTTCTAAACTTTGGTCTGTATTCAAGCCAGGATTTGCATGAGAGTGAGTTTCAGTTTTAATGGGGGCGAAATCTCCAACATAATCAGCATTTTTTTAGTTTTCCTCTCTTCCTAATGTTTTACAAGGGGACAGGTTAAAAGTTTACTTTTGTTCAACATCTCCAAGGCAAGGATTTATTACATTTTTTGTCAGCTGACCCAGCGTTAATTCGATCAGTGATTGTATTTCTCATTGCAGGTGACACGGGGAAAGGCAATTCTTCAGATAGCAAAGAACAAAAGCTCAGTAAGTTGTGTGTTTTTATATTTTTCTGAATCTTGTTTTGTTGTCACATTGAAAGTAATGCATACATTAAAAACTAAATTACAAAAAGCTAAAATGTCCAGTATAGCATTGGAATTTTTCCTCATGAATATGGTATTCACTGTTCGGTCAGTCAGTCAATCAATCTCACTTAGGTCAGCGACTCTGGAGTCTAATTGAAATTCTTGAGACATGAAATTTGGAATTATGTTTTGTTTTTTGTTTTTTCTTGTATTTTTTGTTGTTATGTTTGGTAAATCAAGACATAACCAATTCATGCAGTTTCTTGTGTCATAAAACTGTATATGCATGCTTTGCATGCATGTTGCAACAAAAAGTATCGTTAATCTGTTAATATTTTGATTGTGATGTGATCGGTGCCTAGTTTGTCTGTACAATGCTATGATTGTGTTCCATGAGTTTAGTGGTGGTATATACATTTCCAGTCGATTATTGGTTGATTACTGACCCCTGATTATCGGTCTGTTTGTCGATCTGTGATAACCAACACTATCCACTGTAAAAAAAACTTAAGCCATCCTACTTATGCCATGCTACTTAAGATAGCTACTCATATCCTCCCAGCAACATTCATTGTTTTCTTTGGTCATGTTGATGTTGCCATTGCCACATTATAATCATGGTCAGTAGATTTGTGTACCTTCATTTTTCATTCTCAGCTCCCTGAGGTGAATACATCTAAAGTTGCCTGTGAGGCACTAGAATGTTAAGACACATAGCTATCTCATCTTACTGGGGATCTGACCTATGAAGATCCGGGTTAGAATTGATCTTCAGTAACCCAATTGTCGACTAACAGGATTTGGTGGTCAGGCTTGCTGACTTGTTTGACACATGACATTGGTTCCCAATTGTGGAGATTGATGTTGATCACTGGCTTGTCTGGTCCAGTATTATTTACATATTGCCGCCTTACATATTGCTCACTCTTACTGGGAATCCATACTCTTCTGCCTTTACACTAGTATATTTTGAGCAAAGTTGATGTTTTTCCATTAAGATATGTGATTATGTTTTTATCTTTTACAGCAAACCAGTGTAATAGACACAGCCAAGAAAATGGGGATAAAAATTGTGTCCCTAAATGGTACGTAACAGTCCGCAGAGTTCATACTGATTTATCCTTTCATTACTACGCCTTGTTTTGTTGGCCTGCAGATGATAATTTGCACAACTTTCTCTTTTGAAGAGGGACAGTGGGGTAACCAGGCGGCTGAAGTGTTCGCTAGTCACTCCAAACGTCTGGGTTCAGTTCCGCAGATGGGTGAAATGTTTTAACCCCATTGTTGGAGTCCATGACCTTGATATTTGTGGAATATAGCTAAAAGCAATAAAACCATACTCACTCTCTCTGTTTGAAGAGTTTTCTAATCAAGGCAAAATCTCCCTTTTAGTTTTATTGACAGAATTCAGTTGTTCAGCAGCAATTAACCCATCGATCACTAGCAGCTGAAGGGATGGTGTAAATCCAGCTTGGGTCCATCAGTGTTCGTGTTAACGCTGAAACCTGCGTTTTTCATGCAAAAAAAATAATAGAACCACGCAAAAAGTATTTTGCAGACATGTTTTGGACGCATAGATTCTGATCTACGTAATTTTAAAAAGTGCCTTACAACTGCAAAATATGACAAACAATACATTTTAACATGATTCAGAATTTTAATGAATGCAGATGTGGACTGGATATTTATAATTTTATTTTGCACACACTCATATAAAACCTACCGGGAACACTGTCCATGCAGGTAGCAAAGGCACTAAGTCCCCATGGTCCCTAATATGGTGATCTGCCTTCAGTTCTTGGTTATCTGTAAATCTGTTTTGTAATGTGTCATGTTTACAAATATTGTTCTGTGGTTATGTGTTAGTTTTATATTTGGAAATGTCTCAATTTGAAATAACTCATAAAGGAACATCATAGACTGCAATCATTCTGAAGCAGGGGCCATGGGCCATTTTTCACATTAGAAAATTTTGAAGTTTACTGTTGGTACAAGGGCAGTGGCCCATTATAAATTCAGAAAATGGCTAGTAATCCTGAAAATGACCCATTGTCAAAGTTCTCCATCCCGATCCCAGATGAAGGAGACCCTCTCACTCAGGAAGATTAATTGCCTCTTCCTTTCAGGAGCTATAACATGGCTAGATAAAGAGATTCACAAGATTAAACCAGTGGCAGTTGCACAATCCAACAAACAGGTAGGCATGGTTTTAACATTTGTTTGTTGTTGAGTCTGTTTAATGTCACAATGTCTGATATGAATCAATCAACAAACCAGCCATATTTGATGATTTAGATCCATGAATATTAGAATTGATCTTTAGTAGCACATGCTTGTCATAAGAGGCGACTAACTGGATCGGATGGTCAGGGTCGCTGACTTGGTTGATACATGTCAGCGGTTCCCAGGTGTGTAGATTGATGCCTCATGGTGTTAATCACTGGCTTGTCTGGTCCAGACACGATTATTTACAGACCGTCCCCTTATATGTGGATGGAATATTGCTGAGTGCGGCATAAACTAAATGCATGCACTCATTTGATTCACTTTGTGACTTCTCATGCCAATCATAGTTTACAAGGGGCCTGTGTTTTAATGATGAAGTATTGTTTCATCTCATGGAATGTCAAGAAGCATATCAAGTTCATATACTGGACAAAAGTAGTTAATGATCTATGTAAATTTTGAAACTATCAATAATTATCTTTTTTTTTCATTGACAGTCTGATGAAATATCAGTCATAAAAATACCATTATCCCAGAAATATTTTGTCCAGTGTATTTTCTTCTTTATAAAAGTTGCAGATTACATGATTTCAAATTTCTTGGAATAAAAATTCATGTCTGTTTGAAACCCTAAAATTAATTTAATTAAAACATAGTTTGATTGAATTTACAGCATAATCAGATTTCAGACAGTCAATTTCAATCAGAAATATCTTCTCGAAAAAGGTAAACATTATCAGTGAATGGCATCAGAACCTCCAGTGATAGATTGTCGTAATAATTCTTTGGACACACATGGAGCTGTGGTTGTGTGCAGGGTTTTATTTTTCTGTTTTCTGGTATTGATTATTTCTTATTTGTGTTTTTCACTTTTGCTTTGTGTTTTGCAGGAAACAAGAAGGAGGGGCACCAAAAGTGAGTTGATTCAGCATGTGTGTCCTGTATTCTGTGTGTCTTGGGGGTGCACTTGGGTAGCCTAGTAGTTAAAACGTTCAGTAGTTACAAGACCAGCGTGTGAAGCCCATTTCTGGTGTACCCTGTTGTGATTTGCTAGAATATTGCTAGAAGTAATGTAAAACGAAACTCACTCACCTAATAAGGAAATATGACATTTCGTGAAGTCTTCGGGGTGACGAAACTGTCTGTGAACATGTCTTGGCATATCCTTGAGATAGTAAATGTCTTGTGCCCATCACTTTGGGTTTTGTTGCTGCATCACTGTGTTTATTACAGAAATACTGAAATGCACTGAGAGTTTTACTAAACCCACTTGAGCAACCTTGAACTATTTAGGAATCAATGACACATGTCAAACAATGACATTCCCACCCCAAGTAAGGGTAGCACCATGTCGAAGCATTTCTCGCAGGGATTTACCTTGAGTCCTTTGAGGGTCTGAGACTCATGCTACAATTTTCAGGGGTCCAAGACTACAAGACCACAGGCGATCATGTCATTGCGAGGAGTAAAGATTTTTTTTAATATGAAAAGTTTGAGATGACCCCTGACCACAGTACGATATATCTAGACAAGGCCGGACTCTTCAGTGTACACCACCCATCTGCTTTGCTGATCGCTATGCTACCATTGCATGCATTTGATTAAAACTTCATCTAAACAGTCATTGGTGATTGACCTATCGATCACCACTCATGACACCTACCAGTTCTTTATTGTTATTTGTACAAGTCGACTGAAAGCTGATTTTGACCCTCAACTAAACGATCTTGACACAAATGACGGATAGCTAGGATATAAGGCTGCATAAAGGGTGTGTGGTCGAACCAAGCCCTCTCATTGGACGACGCTGGCTGTCGTCCACCATTTGTGCCAAGATACTTTAGTTGAGGGTCAGAATAGGTTTTCAGTCGACTTGTACAAATAATAATAAAGAACTTGGGTTGAAAATACTTAATTCTTTAGTGGGAGTACACAAAATGCCAGTTATTCCCCAAAACATGCAATTACTCATACATAAGCTGGCGTGGGAGTAAATACCCAGTTGCTTGAAAAATTATCTAGAGCTCTGGTTTTAATGCATATAGGATGCAGGAATTTTCCCTGTACCCATAAGAAACCCAAAGATCATCCTATTGGCCTTTGGCGTGCCTTTAACATATACGACTCAAAATATGGAAAGGACCAGCAAATGTTTTCAAAATGCTGGACTTAATGGGTCAGTGTGTGACACTTCAGATGTAGTGATATGAAAGAATAGGATGTCATTAACATATTTTGAGCCGATGGACTCTAGCATTTTTACATAATGCATCCTTGCAGTTCAAAGATTGAAGACTCCCTATGTAAAGTATGAGGCGGAGAATTGTCACTACCGTCCCATCATGCAACAGTTGAAGACGTGGCCACACTTCAACACTGAGACACCCCCAGGAACATGTCCGTTTGATGGTCGGGCGCTAGGGAGGCCTCAGAACTCAGAGCGAGGGGACAGAGAGGAGGCTGGGAACATCCTGTCCCCGGGAACACCACAGGCACAGAGAGATGATCTGTCAGGCACTCCACAGGCAAAGTCACAGAGGTGGGTGGGTTGGAGTAACAGATGTTCATGTAGATGGATTACAGTGGTCACAAATAGTGTCTGCCTCTCTGACAAGTCTGGCAGATTTGCTGACGATCTGGTGGAAGTCTACAACCCGTCGGCCACAGTATCCGACTGTATATTTCACAATGACTTTGAATGAAGTTGTCAATTATATGACGCTTGTTTGCTGTTTATACATTTTACATTTGTAAATAATTTCACTGCACATCATAAGAAATGTTAAATGTTCTATTGTATGGGTGTTGTGAATTTTGAATGGGTCAGACAAACATCTGAAACTTACACGACCCAATGCCTTGTTATTTTGAATCACTACTCATGAGCACTGCATGTATATTCAGGATTTGCTGGGCAGAGTTGTTATCTAGGCAAATCCGCAGAGCTGGGTAGGGTAGGGGTAACAAATTGTCATGTAGAGATGGATGTTTTCAGGATTTGAGTTCCACCCTTGTGGTAAGTGAGAATCATTTGATCATGTCCTATTTCTTGGTTCAGGAGTGCTCTACTTATGTTCATTGCTTTCAAT
This sequence comes from Haliotis asinina, assembly GCF_037392515.1. Classification (NCBI taxonomy): domain Eukaryota; kingdom Metazoa; phylum Mollusca; class Gastropoda; order Lepetellida; family Haliotidae; genus Haliotis; species Haliotis asinina. The sequence continues at coordinate 6,637,841 of NC_090290.1, read as the reverse complement.
TTTTCATGGCCTCTGCACATTAAGCCCTGATGTAATTAGGATTTTACCAAGGTGTCCAAATTAAGGGATGTATACTGCATTGCATTTTGAGGTTATATTCAATGTCGAAATATATGAAAACCTCCTCCTTTATGATCTTGTTTTCAGTGAAGTAGAGCTTACATTGAAGTGCAGTAGCAGTTTTTAGAAGGACTAGAGCGATTTGGCAATTAATTAGTTGACTGACCAATCTTGCATGTATCAACAATTATCAATTGACTCGAGAGACTAAGAGATATTCTAAAGAAATGAACTTTTTTCAGTGTCATAATTGTTAAATTGAGACATAAATACCTGATGCAGGTTGCTTTTACTGGGGTGTGTGTGTGTGTGTACGTGCGTGCGTGCGTGCGTGTGAGAGAGAGAGAGACCAGGATGTATACCATATCATATATCATCTTGATCATTATTCAGTGCGCGAAATTTACACTAGTCCTGTGGTCCATGGCTAGTAAAAATTCACCAGGGCCTCTGAAGGATAAGTTAGCAGTAGTCATGGTGGCCAGTGAATTTTGTATCAATAGTTAGGTAAACCTACAGATGTTGTTTTGGACCAGTGAAGTACAGACAGGACCACCAATTATTTTCCACTCACTGGTCCAGAAAGTTTTAAAAGGTTTCTTTCCCTGTTACTGCCCTTATGAATTTTTTGGAGGGGTTGCGAATGCAATCATGTATTGATCGATCACTGTTTCGATTATTGATCTGCATACTGTGAGCAATAACCAGCACCAGTGACTAGTTATGTGTATATTTAACACTGGAACCCTTGATCTGTCAAAGAGAATATTGTAATAGTAGACATTGGAACCCTTGATCTGTCAAAGAGAATATTGTAATAGTAGGGTTTGGTTTTGCCAAAATTTCTGTATTGCGATATATTGTGATATGTGTTGGCATGTTGCAGTATGTATTGCACTATATTGTGAAAGTGTAACACATGGTGAAGGTAATGAAATTATTGTTAATTTTTTTCCTTTCTTTGAAACAATGCCACTGGCCACTGCCAGGATCCCGATGTAATTGTACAAGGAATCATTTGAAAATGTTTCCAAATTGAAGACTGTGCTCCAGAGTTTGGAACTCGAGCGACAACCGTTATTTGGGTTTGTGTATCAACGAGTGCCAGTACTAACATAATTTTTTTATATGGTTTAGAAGTCATGCAAATGTAATCATATGACCAATAAACATTCTCAAAATTATTAATTTATTGTAATATAAAGGAAATACATCACAAAAATTATTGATGAAGGTCAGAGAAATTGCCAAAAGTATCAGGTGAACTGATTCGCGAAATGTGTACTGCAATATATTGTTTTGTGCAGTTCATATTGCAATAGACCGATCCAGTCTGTCAATCAAAGCTGGCGCATGCGTTGATTTTGGCCAATCAGCAGGCCGGGTGTGCATTGTGGATTTGTCAGACTTATTTCCGGGGTCAAATGAAGCCTTCGAAGCGATGTGCTTCGAATTATGCCATTCACACTCGCAGTATCTGTTAAACATTACTGTGATTTAATGAGTACCTTCAACAAAACCATTTTGGTGAAGACAAACAAAATTAAGGTGGATCAAGTATGCGATAGGCCTCACGATCAGTTAATTGTCGGCACCATCGTCCTCGAAACCTACGTCTGCTCGAAGTTGAGACTTTGCATGAATTTCCACACTTTCGCACATGTGTAAAACCATTACCATTTGAATGACAACAACTAGCAGTTTTAGGCTTCGCAAGTGTTATAAACATTGATAAATTTTGTAACTACAAAATTGTTTTTGCATAACGTTTTAGTCAATACTAGGCATTAATTTGGTAGACCATAAAGCTGAAACGAGACGGGCGAGAAGGCCGTGACACAATGTAAACAAATCTGACAGCGATCTGATTGCAGTTAAGCAAGACCAAATGGCACACTTTGTTACATTAAAGAACAATGTGATGGATATGGTTGCCTTCGATCTTACATATTCTTAAATTTGTCACACATTTTATGATGTTGTCAAGTTTCAAAAGGACAATCTGAAGGGCTACTGTGCAGTACACTATCCGTCAATAGCTCAAAATATTTGAGGAGTAGTATTTTTAATTCAAAGGGACAGTGTAAGCAGATGCCTATCACGCAATATCCAAAATATGAAAAGCACTGGGTGTCTATAAAACCATGCCTTAAATATTTCGGAATTTCCAAAAAGAGATGTGGATCGAGACGAAAACTATGCCAGAAGAATAGTGACTTTCTGAAATATTGGAGGGAATTAAATAAAATTGTATTTCTTAACTAAGAGAATATTATTTGTCTTTAATTTTTGTTACAACATAAATTTGTTCATGCAGGAGAGGTACATTGGTACACTTTAGGAATATTACAGTCATTAAAATTGATAGCAAGATATCTTTTAAGGATCTTACATCCTTTAGTAAACATACATAGAAAGGTAGTAAAATACATAATAATATAACCAATTATAAACAATAATTCCTAACTGACTGACATCAGATTCATGTGGTTTGAAAGCAGAACCAGGCATAATTAGACAACACTATAGATATGTCATGGCAGAGCAATAGCTTGGCACTAACTTAGCAAATGCTACGTTTTGGCCACACCCTGGTCTGGCATTTTTCAGTCTTGAAACAGAATAACTTACTAAATATTAGTTGACTATTCATGTATATTGAAACACATTTAGTCCAGATTTGATGTAATGCTTCTTAGAAATCACCATCTTTCGAGGAGGTTACCAATGTTTCATCACTGAGCCAAAGTGTTGTTTATTAAGATGGACAAATTGTTCAAGGTTTATTGGTGCATGGTTATTTGGAAAATTAGCTCCATATTAAATTGCACACTGGTTCACAGGATGCGAATGCTTTAGCATATTTTCCTAAAGTTATGTTATGACTTTTACCACATTTTGAAACAACTCGAATATGTTTTTGGTAACATTTCTAAGTATTCCAAAATAGGAAATAGATATGGTCTCAGATATAATAAAACAAATATTTCTAGAATCATTGTTTAAGAAGCAATGATGTCTAAATGTAATTTTATTGACACAACCCTTTGAAACTTGGAGATATTCTTTGCACCTTATGTATGTTAGTAATTATCTCTGAAGAAACCTAGTTATTTGTTTTGGTAACTGTGGGTCCTCTGTTCAGAGATTATACTGTTTCTGGAAGATGGGTCAGTGTACAGCTGCAGAGTTTTTTTTGGATCTTCTTTTTGTTATGGTGGTGTTATATACCTGAACATAAACACTGGCAGTTCATGAAGTCCAGTATTGTGGAAGTTTGTAAATTAGAATTCCACAACAAAGTACACACAGAAAAATAAATTGAAGAGGATGATTAAAAGAATATATTTCTATATATTAAGTGTCATTCTAGGATGGTGTAGTAATTTGAAGATGGAAATTTTACTGAGATTTGCTAAGATTAGCTGCTGAATATTTGCTTCTGGGTAGATCTGTGTCCAGATACATCTACTAGTATGTAAAATTACATGATGATTTCACATAAATGATTGAACTAAATTTGTACATCGGATAAATGATCGAACTGAAGGCTCCTCGCGCAGTGCTGACAATCTATTTATAGCTACCAAAGCGATCTGCAACTTGAACATGTGGCAGTGTTCACGGTTATTATAAAATAACGATGGGAATCTAGAGGGAAAAAAACCTAAACAACATACTTCAGTTTCACTTCCCTGATGGCATCTTAGATGGACGTGAATTGCCAGATAAATTGATCATTTCGAAAGAAAATACGCTTCATACACGCAGCCACTGGCCGAGACGATTTTTCATCGGGCATGTAACTCATTTTCATTCGCTAATTAAAGTCTGTCAGCTATGATATATTAAAAATAAAATATGTGTTCCTTTCCGCTTTAAATATCATTCACAAACGACAGATACAAAAGTACCGCAAGCAGAAGTCATCAACGCCGTTCTTACGTTTCGTCGGCGGTGACGCCATTGTTATTAGTGAGAGGTTGTCCCCCCTAACGTCAAGAAACGAAGTGGGCGGGGCTTATCGACCCGGACTGGATTGGTCGATTGCCCAGTTAACCTGTATTATCGTCCACCCCTATATAATAAGGTAGCCTAATGGTTAAAACGTGCACCGAGTTGTGATGCCGAGTTGAATTGAAAACGTTTCTCTACAGCCATTTATTGCTTTGCTAACATGACTGGATTCATCTATCCATATTTTCAGATCGGATTCTTGAGTTCTAGACTGTCTTATGTAACCAAATAAAACCATTGCCTGTTTCCAGTAAGACAGCAAAGCTTGAGGAGCCGAGTAACTGCAAGTTGTTTGGTGTTCCAATATTGACGGCCGGTGAGATCAAACGAGAGAGGGAGCGGCGGAAGCGAGAGACTAAGCGCAAGGGATACTGTGAATGTTGCAAAGAAAAATATGATGATGTTGATAAAGTAAGCTGGACATGTTTTTGTTTATTTTCTGTCGATTTCAAACATCTTTGTCGGGATTTTTAGCAGAAGTGAGGTCCTGCTTCACTCCTGTCTGTGTTCATCACACATTGTGGCATAGCTCAAATAGTGTTCTAAATGGTGTTTTACCAAACTGAGACATGTCTATCAATACATGAACTTCAGATGATCAGAACACAGACCCAGTTTCTGTTCCCCACATTGGTACAATATGTCCTATTTCTATTGTCCTCTGCTGTGATATTGCAGGAATTTGCCAAAAGTGGTGTGAAAGTAGACTATATTGCTCAGTGCATTGTTGCAAAAACCATAACCTATATCTAAATGAAATGCTGGGATTCTAGGAATACCCTCTATTGAAGATCAGCAGGTTCTGTCCAAGCTGGGGACACATGGCCCAGATATCCAAGGTTTTGCCATTGCTCTTGCAAAGAAGTACCTCCTTTGTTCCTGCTAGATTCTGATGTTTTTTGACCCGTGAAGGTCCCGGGGTAGAATAGGCCTTCAGCAACCCATGCTTGCCATAAAAGGCGACTATGCTTGTCGTAAGAGACGACTAAAGGGATCGGATGGTCAGGTTCGCTGACTTGGTTGACACATGTCATCAGTTCCCAAATGCGCAAATCAGTGCGATTATTTACAGACCACCGCCATATAGCTGGATTATTGCTGAGTGCGGCATAAAACTAAACTCACTCATTCACTCACTTACTCATTCCTTGCTGCATCTTAAACACTTGCTCTAGCGTTATGTTATTTACATTGTTTTTCAGCATATGAGAGGACTTCAGCACAAGAACTTTGCACGGAACAAGAAGAATTTCGATTGCATTGACAACCTGATCCACAAAGGCCCCAACACTGTTTCATTTCTACAGCGGATCCTGCTCCGACACTGTGTACAAAAGGCAGCGGATAGAACCAAAGAGTAAGTATTGAAGAATACGCTTCTCTTTTTGAGTGAAAGGGATATTATTTAAACCTATGATATTTTATGGCTTTGCAAGTTTTGATTTCTTCAGTGAAACATCTGCATGATTAAATACTTATCCATAGTGTGATTACTAGCACCACCAGAATCATATGTTCTTGTTGGAAACTGAGAAAAGGACGGTGAATATAACGCAGCTCACCACGCCAAAGACTCAGGTTGGACTCCCCAACTGGGTACATTGTGCAAAGCCCATTTCTGGTGTTCCGCTCTGTGATATTGCTGGAATGTTGCTAAAAGCTGAACTCATTTGGCCACTAGAGTTGGAAAAGTCCCACTTTTTGGTGTTATTTAGCAGTAAGATATTATTTATTCGATCAGATATTTTTTTTTATTTGGAATGCATTTCAAATCAAATCTAGGATGGCACTGAGGTTGCGTTATTGTTTCTTTTTTAAATCTGGTGCCAATCATTTTGGTAAGTATTTTAGGCAATGTTGATCCGTCTTTTTGATACCAAGACTTAATTCAGAGTCATGTGTCTTTTAGAAAAAATTCTGTAATGTCAGTTACTCTTGGTGCATATCACCTAATTTGATTGTATGATCAAATTGATTTCCCGTTTCAGCTCACCAGCCTGTGAAGATGGGGAAGTAATGTTAATTGAAGAATGTTCCGAAAAACAGGGTGAAAACAGCAGAGCTTCAAACCTTCCTCCAGAGCAACTGAGAGTGGAACGCAAGATGAACAGGAGACTTAAGTATGACCGAAAAATAGAAAACTCTCTAAAAGTTAAAGCCAGTGTTGAAAAGACAAAACTTAAGGCAAATGTTGAAACGTGCGAATCTAGACTAGGAATTGTCACAGATGGGAAGCACAATGATCACTTATCTCCAAGAAAAGCCCGATCTGGTAGCTTCCCCCGAGTCAGCAGAGACGGTAAGGAATCGGAGTCCACCTCTGCTGTCGTGATACGGCGGTCAGGAACAAGGGGTCTGTATGGATCTCCTCGACGATCGCAATCTGCATCGGGGTCAGAAAAGACATTGATTATTCGGGACTCGCCAATAGCAGGCTTGCAGCCTTTGAAAGATTTCCTGAAAAGACATTCCACCAACACAGGTTCAAAGGATGGGGAGAAGTCTTCGAGGTTTGATGATGCTGGTGAAAAAGAAACACGGAAACGTAAATCTGATCACACCAAGTCACCAGTGCAGGTGGAGAAGCGACACAGGCACTCAGACAAAACCCCAGAGCATGATTCGATATCAAGGGAAAATGTAATGACGAAATCATTAAAATATCAGAGATCTGATATTGGGAAGGATGGGGCAGGTGAAGTGAGTGATACAAATGTACTTTCACCGGGAAAGAAATGTCCCAAGTACAAGTTAGAAATCGAACACTCCAGAGTAACTCGGTCGAGTCCTAGGAAACGGATTGACATTGAATGCAAAGTAATAAGTCCTAGGAAAAGCAACAGACTGTCATCACATACAGATAACGTGAGTCAGTTAAGCGATGTTGTAAAGATGGGTGAAAATGTGATAGACTTGTCCAGTAGGAGCGTTGTTGTCATCTCCAAACAGGACATGGAGTCAGCCGACTTGCAGCTGTCTTTGACAAGTGCTGGGAGTCCTCGTTCAAAGTCTGGGAAAAACAGGCAGAAAGATTCTTATCGTGGATCTGTGAGTGGTGAGTTTCATGATGATCAGACAGATGATAAGGGGCATGTTGAAGATGATCCGGAATCAAAAGACAGGCATAAATCTTGTTCCAAGTCAAGAAAACATCGTGATTGTGGACATGATTCTGAAGATAAGGCTGATGTGATTGTGGAAATGTCAGCAGATGTGAATGATCATGGATCTCGCCCTAAAAAGAGAAAAGATAAAGATTCTGAACGGAAGTCCCACTCTGAAGTTGAAGTGATTGTGGAAAGGTCGATGGCAGCCGATGAACAAAGATCTCGTTCTAAGAGAAGAAAACATCATGTGAAAGGTTCACAAGTTGACAAAGTAGATGTTGAAGAGTTTAAAGAAAAAGATGACTCAACACCTCATTCAAAGAAAAGAAAAGGTAGAGATGCTGAAGCAAATGGTGAAGGAACCCAAGAGAAGGGTGATTTAAGATCTACTTCAAGGAAAAGAAAAAGTAAGAACTGTGGAAATATTTCAGATGCTGAAGCAAATGACGATGGATTCAGAGAGAAGGGTGATTTAGAATCACCTTCAAAGAAACAAAAAAGTAGGAACTGTAAGGGTTCAGAAGCTGATGGGAAAGATCCCCAAAGATCTTCAGTGCAAAGAAAGCAGAAAGACTCCACAGAGGATTCAGTGATTCAGGACATAAGCATCATACCTCCAGAGTGCTCTAACCCGGACTCAGATTCTCAGAAATCTCAGTCTCCACGTCTGATGAAACATGGCTCAGAAACACATCTCATACAAAACAACCTAGACAGTGCAGATCTTTCTCCCACAAAGGGAAGATCAAAGTCCAAACAGGTTCTTCCAAAGCCCCCAGTAAGTCCAAACAAAATCCAACAGACTGAAGTTAGAAGCAGTTCTTGGACATCACCAAGGAAAAAACAAAGGGGTTCGGAAGAAGGAAATGTGAAAATACTTCATAAGAGTAAAGAAACAAATTCTTCACAGGGAAGGACAAAAGTTCATAGTGAAAAGTTGGAAGAAGAGCAGGCAGGGGAAATAGGTATTTCTGATGATACGACTGTGGTCTTCACAAAGAGGAAGAAGTGGAAGAAAGCTATACGGTCTAGTCCTCGAACAAAGGGGAGGAAGTTGACCAAGTTGAAGCTGGATGAGTCGTCTTGTAGTGAATACTCATGTGTCACTGCTAAGACATCTGATGTAACGCCGAGGAAAAAGACTTCCCTAGAACAGGGGGAGTCTCAGTCACCTGTGTTTAAGCGAAAGTCAAGACACTCCATCAAGGAACTCTGCCATGATGGCAAGGAAAATACTGAGTCTGTTGAAATGGGGTTCAGAACACCAAGCAGAGGAAAGTATTGTAAGAAAGGTGAAACTGAAGATCAAGAGAACGGTGGAACGGAGCAGGAAACACCCAAAAGTGGCTATTGTTCAACACCAAGGCAGCTCGAGAGATCTTGGAGAAGTCGGAGGTCCAGCTTGTTAAGTGAAACGGTATGTGATGGTGATGACAAAACAGGGGAGAAAAATGAGCATGTCCATGATACAACCCCTTTAAAAAGGGTCATGTCAAGGTCACATAGTGATACCGAAATGTGTAGTTCACCAGTAATGTCAAGGTCAAGAAGAACCAGGAAGTCTGATGAATCTCATCAGGACATGCTTGAAGACAAATCTACAGAAAGAAAATGTCCTGAAATCAGTTACTCTCCTAGGTCAAGGTCAAGGTTATTAAGACACAAACTAAATGAATTTGGTGAAACTGCCAGTCCTAATGTCTCGCCCTCTAAAATTGAAACTCCTAAGAAATCTAGGTCATCTTCCACTGAGAAAAGTCCTAAAAGAAAGAAACACTCATCACCTAAGAAAAAAGGAATTGGAGCCAAAAGAAAATGGCGTCGGTCAAAACCAAGCTCGGGGAGAAAGACAGTAAAATTAAATCGTAGTTGGTTGATTCTCAGTGAAAGAAGCATGTCAAAGCTGTTGGAGAGTGAAGAAGATTCACAACCATTTCTCGGCTTTGAGAAAGAGGAGTCTGATTCCAGACTTCCATCAGACTTGACTTATGAGGAAGTGTCCGAAGTCGATATGAGTGACGATTCTACGCGAGAGTGGGTCTTGGATGAACCTGACCATGACGCAGAGCAGAGAAGTGATGCTGAGAAAAATCATGGGGAAGATGGTACTGATAATTTGTGGTTTCCCCAATTCTTCCCATCCCCAGATAAAGCTTCCAATTCTTCATGGGGCGAGGCTTGTGATAGCTTCCTCCAGACTGCCTGCGAGAGAAGACTCAGTGGTCATGCTTGCAGTACTCCACTTGTGATGTCTTGCACCAAAGTTGGCACCCCAAGGACAAGGAATAGAAGTCCATTCCACAGTCCCGTGTTGCATACTGTGAAAGAGGACGACGATTTAGACAATACTTTGGTGGCATCTGATTCATGTGAAACGCCGAAAAAGTCGCGCAAAATATCTCCTCGAAATTTACACCGTGAGTGTGATGAATCTGTTGACAAAGGTATTGTATATAACTTTAATTACCAAAGTCCGCAGAAGGCACCGAGACAGGGAAGCAGTCAGAAAAATTTCAGAGCAACAACTACTGATGATGGTTTGTGTATTGAGTACAGAAAGACTGGGGACTCGGGTAGGAAGTTACGGCTGTTGAAGAAAGCCTCAAATACCAAGAAGACGTTTCATATGAGTTATGTCGCTAAACCAACAAAGTCCCCAAAACCTCGGAGGGTGAACATACCAGCCGCAGGTACAGTTGTGGTTGTGTCCCCGAAAGGGAAGTTAAAGTAATCTGTGTGGGCTGTTTACAGCCGATCAGAGAAATTTAAGACTTTAGAAATGTGTCTCACATTTCAGGCATTTTGAGGGGATGAATGGCCCAACTGACTAAGGGGCTGTAATTTGCTGAGTGTAGATGACGTTTGAGAACAAGACAGGATGTATAAAACTGTTCATTACTGTTATGTCTGACATGGGCCGGTGGGGTAGCCTAATGGTTAAAGCATTCCCTTGTCACACTGAAAACCTGGGTTTGATCTCCCACACGGATACTATGTGTGAAGCCCATTTGTGGTACCCCGCTGTGACATTGCTGGAATATTGAGAAAGTGGTGCAAGACTATATTCACTCACTCGTATCTGACCTACTATTATATGGTGTCAAGAAAATTGATCGGAAGTATTTACTGGTGGCAAAGATTGGACGAGGAATATGTTTCTTAATATTGACAAAAACATAATTGCCTGCTGTGAGTTATAGTATTAAGACAAGTAGTTGTTTTTTGTACTCTTTTGTTTATTGTGCACCACTACTTTGGGCTATTTATATGTTCTGTCTTGTGATGCACATATGTAATTTTACTTGTGAACTTGAGGAACATTGAGCAGTGGTCAACTTTAGGACAGGCTTTATTTCTGGTCTTACTATCACATATAAAGATTTTTCTTCTTGAATTCTGTATTTGTTAATGAATTTGCTCAAATGTTTGAGCAAAGATGCGATATTGGAATGAATCTGTTAAAATGTGTCAAGAAAGTAGAGGTGTTGTCACCCAGTGTATCTGTGATGTGTCAGGAATCTGGAGATGTTGTCACCCCTCTCTGTCATTGACATGTCAGGAAACTGGTGGTGTCATGACCTCACTGTACATGCGTTGGGAAACTGGAGGTGTCATCCCCTCACTGTACATGTGTCAAGAAAATGCAAGTGAGGTCAACTTTGTATACATGTGTCGGGAAACTGGAGGTGTTGTCACCCCATTGTACATATGTCCAGAAACTGGAGATGGCATCAGCTCATTATACGTGTATCAGGAAGCTGAATGTGTTGTCAGCTCAGTGTACAGGTGTCAACAAACTGAAGGTGGTGTCACCTCTGTATGCATATGTCAAGAAATTTGAAGTGTTGTCACACCACTGTACTTTTGTCAACCTTGGCATATCATCAGCCACAACATCTAATGACATTATCAATGACCTGATCCCGTCAACTTTCCCAGATTGATAGGCAGCTCTAGTGCATTGTTTCTGGTAGTGTACATATTAAACACTCTGATTACTGTATTAACTGTTTTTATGACTTTAGATATACGAATATTATACATATTTAGTCCTGCCCTTCAATAAGTATTTTGAATTTGTATATGGCTCTTAGAATTCTGAGAACCGTCATGGGCAATTATGATTTCAAGGAACGTGTACCGTGGGGAATGAAATGTTTCTTGAAAGGGTGTAGCATGATCTGCTGCTGTGAGATGCTTTAATCTGCATACAAGGGAGTGGCAGAAATGTAATATGAGTCAGTTGGATCTGTCTGTGATTCACTTGACACTCTTGTCAAAAATACTGTGCTGTTTGGCAATTTTGTCTAAATCCTATTAGAGGCACTGGGAGTGATTTTGCCATTGTTACAGTGCGGTATCTTAATTGTTCAAAATCTGCAGCCGATGAAATATTTCAGTGTATACCACACCAACACTGTTGTATAGTCGTTAGTTTGTATTTATTTAACAAATCATTAATGGAGGAAATATATTTTTAGCTACCCTGGACTGTAGGGGTGAAACGGTATGCTCTGTACGGCACAGTATGATTGCGGTACAAGACTTTTGGTTCGGTCCATTTCGGTTTGGTATATTAGATATAGTCATGATGCAGAGAACTGACAACAAGAGCTGAACCTTACATTGTTTCAGAAGGCCAGACCAATTTTATTTCTTGTTTTACGGATCTGCCAGTTGTATTTTTTTAACAACCAAGAAACATAAATAAAACATAAATAAAAATAGAAAATAATTATAATTAATTGCATAGAAATAAAATCCTAATGTTTTTATTGGCAAAAATGTAATCTTTCAAGAAAATGTTGCCCAGATTTTTTTTTTTTTTTTTCCCCTACATATGCTGCATGAATTGCCAATAGTCACATTGCTTTCGGTATTTAAAAAAAAATACTTTGGTGACTTTTATTTTTGTTTTCTTTCCCTCTGCCTTTAGGTTTTCTGAGGACAAATATCCATAAATCAAGAAATAAAATTGATCTAGTCAAATATGAAAAAAATAGCCATAATCTTTGTTATTTTAAGTGAGCAAAACTCTCATTTTGTGACTAGTTAGAAATGTTGTGAAAGTGAGATTCTTTATGGATTGAAATGGCGGTATGAAAACTGAAATGCCAATATATTTTTTTTGTTGCATTACAGCATATCAGACCTAAGAAAAAATACAGCAGTTCTACTAATTCAGTGTTTAACCGTTTCACCCCTACTGGACAGATGATCATTAGCTTTTTGAAGTATTGATGTCCATTATCTTCACATCAGTCCTTATGTGTACCCTTAAATGACTTCACAATATAAATTTATTAAATCACTACAGTGCTTTTCAGTAGCTTGACAAAATTTTTGTTTCATTGATTTTAGATTTTCAATTAATATTTTAGAAATTGGAAACAATTTGCAATACTTTAAATGTCATTTGAGTACTATGCTCATGGCTCTTTTTTTAGTTAGAAAAATATTTATTTTATGAATAATTTTATGATTTTGTTTTCCAAATGGAGACTTGTTTTAGTTGTTGTTTATGATTCTTATATGGTCACTGAATATGTTATTGTTATGTAGACAGGGACAATATAGTTTCTTGGAAGCTAATGTTAGACACAGACATGCCAACCCATATGACCTTGTTGTCAAGAAAACAATAACACAAAATACACGACCATGATTGCAGTAAAATATGCAAAGAATGTTTTTAAAAATTGTTTAATTACATTATCAAATTTCATACATACCTTAAACAAGAAATTTGAACCACATTTTATTTAGTATTATGCTATATGTGGACACTTAAAACTGATTGAGGTGAGTACAATGTTCATATCAAATATTTAGAATATTTGTATGTTTTTGGGTTTCACATTAGATATAAATATTCTTTGGAAAAGTTAATATCAATTTTGGCCCCCAAATACTAATTGGGCTAAATTAGGGTTGGCGTCTCTGTTAGATAGCCTTATTAATCTTCTTTTAACAAATCAGGTTTTTCTGAACAAAGTTTGGCCAGAAAGTGGTCGGCTTTGCATGACTTACCTGACTTACTGTCACCTTCTCAAAGTGTTGTGTTTTGTCTTTTATGAACATTTTAGAATCTTGATAGACATCGAAACTGTCTCAATTCAACATTGTTTTAATGAATTAAATATGATTTTCGGCCTGATCAGGCAGAATATCATTAATAATACTGACATCAACTCTTTGTATATTTTTTGTTTTTCATTTATGGTTGAACAAATTCATTCAAACAGAAATTAGTTCTCACTTCAACTAAACAATGATCTGAGCACAATCGTTATGTTTCTTGTCAGAACAGCCTTTCATGCAACCAGTATGAGAGATGGTCGTCAGATTTGGAAGGTGATCATCACAAGATGTTTTCTTACCACGCCAGCTCAAAGAGAAAAAGTATTTCATGTAACAGTTATAGGTTGTACGATTGTATCCATCTCTCCAGCTTAAGTGGGATGAACATTTGAAACGAGATATTTTCCATAGCCTGTGAGAACTACTGTTACTTATTAAACAACATAGAATTTTGTTCTGCTCATTTTACAAATTTTCAATTGAGAACTTAGTCAACAATGTTTTCCATTTTTTTAACCATTCTCTGGAATTGAAGCTGCCAGTTTAAAACTAGGCCATAAGTAAAAGCTGCCTTCAAGTCAAAGTCAGTATTACGTTGGTCTATCAGAGTTCACAAAAAATCATCTGATGAGACCTTCAATGGAATGACCTCAGATCCCTGTGTAGTGGTAGCGAGTGCTAAGATTGATTTTAATTCAATTATATTTCCAATAATGGCATCTTTAAGATACTGTTTTAGGTTATGAATATTTAATTTTTGTTTAATCGTCTCTTGCTCATTTCTATGGAATAAACATTAGGACGCAAGCAATGCCATGTAAAGTCAACCAATTGTAGAATTTTATTGTGATCATATTAAGTTGTACATCAAGATCGTTGGAAGCTGCTATTTAGGGCACATTTACACACTGCCTTCAAGTGGAGTCTATCTTGTCAGTTATTTCATTGGTCAGTCAAGGTGACGAAAGGTTATTCTGAAGTGACCTGTAATGAGATGGTGAGATATTTTTGTAGTGATAGCAGAGACCGTAGCAAATGCTAAGATTTGATTTGAGTTTTAGTGATGGCATTTTGAAAATACTATATTAGGGTGACAAATATGCTTCCATCATTTTTATGTCATGTTTGTCAGTTTAAAAGGATGTTCGGTTTGCCTTTTGACCCAGAGAGCATATGAGACAAGATTTTAATTCATCATACCTCAACTGAATATGTCAGACATTCTGTTTGTACATGATCTTGGAAATGTTTCGCCTATGTGCTCTATGAATTTATTTTTTTTATTTTCAGACAGGGATGGCAGTTTTCTGCAAATTCATGGAAATACATAGATTTAAATGCAAATCAATCAATCTTGTACGCTGTTGAGGGCCTGTGGCCTCCAGACCCTCAGCTGATTGTCAGTTGAAATCACTTTCACCTGTTGCCATCCCTGTTATCTGGCCCCTGTTAAACAAGTTTGATCTGGGTTTCAAGTTTCTTGTCAGTTATTTAAAGAGACTGAAACTACTTCAGCTTATTTATGTTTCATATAAGCTGTACTTCATTTGGGAAATGACTTCAAATGAGACATTTCAAGGAAAGAAAAAGCTATTGCAATACTTGGTACCTTTACCTCAGTAGTCACAGCAACTGTATTGTCCTAACAGTGAAAGAATTACCGCTGGCAGTTTTGATGATAAGTTGTATGCAGGGCTAAAAGTCTGAATTGTTTAAATATTGCTATAAAGGGGAACTCAATACTACATGTAACAGACAGAAAAATTTAAAATCATAAACACTTTGTCTTGTTCAATAAGGACTAAATTCAGACTCTTGTAATAAAGATTTAACTGTTCCTCAGACAGTTCTTATCAAAAGGGGGGTGGTTTGGTTGCCTAATGGTTAAAGTGTTTGCTCGTCAAGCCGAAGACCAGGGTTGATTTTCCACATGGCTATGTGAGATTTATGTTGGCCTGCATTTGTCAGAGAGAAAAAATCCCAAATTGGAAAAATAAAATTGCCAAGTTTCTGTCATAATAATGTGATGGTTGTGAGGAGGTATCCTGTATTTCATGGCTAACACAACCAATAAACAATGTTTGATTTAATGTTTTTGGCATTGGATAAAATATTTAAATTCCCCCACTTTTTAGAAAATCTGAAGGTTTGAGAAGGTCCCAGTTTTGAACAAATCTTTTCATTTGCCTTGTTTGTCATCTATGGGTACTTGACTTTTGACTCATTAATGAAGCCCTAGCAGTGTTATGGATAGGAATGAAAGGACTTATCACAATAACAAACCTCCCTTGTGCCATCACTTGCACAAAATCAAAAACAAATTTCCATGTATCTTTGAAACTTGCACACTTCTAAATTTTCTTGTGCTGTGTCTTGTGCAAGTATTTCAATGGTAATGAGAGTATTGGTTGTTTGATATGTGTCCTTCCTGAGGTGTTCAGCTGTAAGAAATTATCAACCTTAATTGTTTGCAGTTATTGAGCATGAACTTGGGCTATGTGGATTTGAAAGCTTTCAGTATTATTATTATCAGATGTGTACATGAAGTAATATGATTCACAAAAATATTGATATAATCGTTGTAAAATGTGTGTTGTTAATGAAAATGTTGTCTTATCTGTGTAAGTCATGAAGGCCCCAAATAAACAATCTATCGTGACTACTGCTTGTTTTGTGTGTCCATGTTTTATGAACAGTGATTTGTTTGTACAACCTGCTCGACTTGGCAGTGTTCAAGCAATCTTCAGAAATGCCAACCTCTATGATTTTATCGTAGTTGCCATGAATTTTAGCCTCAAAGTGCACCAATACAATTGCACTAGAAATTCTACAAAATGTGACGAAATTTCATTGAAATTCGCATATATAGACAAAACCATATATATTTTCATCGATTAAATACATTTTAGGACTTCACTTACTTTCCATTCATTAGATTTAATGAATATTTGAAGTAGATTTGTTGCAAATAAATAAAGTTTCAGCGAAATTGTCAATCACAAATCTGAAGCTGATTTCAATACATCTGTAATTTGACCCACTTATAGCGCACTGGTGGAAAATAGCAATCCCATCAGAATGATTTAACCAAGAGATCATTCCTTCCGTTCCACTACATGCAATTTGCATGTGAAATAAAAGCTTCAATTTTGATTAGTATCATATTTCTCAGAATTCATTATGATCAGTATTTAGCTGACAACTAATTTTTTAAATGGTCGAACGACTAATTTTGATCCTTGAAGCTACTGTTTGCAACACTCTGGCCTCAAATCCAAACTCAAAACTCTAAGTTATCAAGTCTGGACAAGACAAACCACTGAATGACATCACTGGCATCAATCCACAGGCAGGCTGATGACATCAGCCAAACCACTCATATATACCTCTTATGATCAGCATCAGGCGGTTGAGTAGAAAGTGGTTAAATCGTCAGCTTGTCACGCTAAAGATCTTGGTCAGAAATAGTCTGCAGTAATCCATGTGTCCTCAGACACTACCTACAGGATTCGGTGGTCAGACACATGTTATCTTATCCCAACTGTGTAGGTCAATGATGTCGATCACTTGATTATCGATTATTCAATTATTTACCGACTATCGCCATACAGCTGGAATATTGGTGAGTTTGGCATTAAACAACATACAAACATATCTTTGCTGCATGATGCCATTAGATGCTTGAGGATGGTGGTTGTTACCAGGCTTTGTGGCACGGACCATCAGTGGCTGAGTGAGCCTTTTCATGATCTGGATATACACTTACATGTGTATAAAACTGCCATACAAGTGCTTGAGTGGGCATGGTTTTACGCTGCTTTTGGATATATTCCAGCAATATCATATCAGGGGACACCAGAGATGGGCTTCACATATTGTGCTCACGTGGTTAACTGAACCTGGGTCTTCAGTGTGACGAGTAAATACAAGTGCTTGAACGTCATGGCATACCACATTCCTAACACACTGGTCACGTAATCCCAGACCTGTGTTTGATTCCTCAAATGGGTTACATAGTATGAAGCCCATATTTGGTGTGCCTTAGTGACAGTGCTGGAACAATGCTAATAATTTCCTGAAAACATACACTCCTCAAACCACTGACCCACACAGTAATATACAAAGAGTGAGTGAGTTTAGTTTTAACACCACTTTTAGCAATATTCCAATATCACAACAGGTGACACCAGAAATGGGCTTAACACATTATAAACACGTGCAGATTTGAACCCGAGTCTTCAGCAGAACAAGCAAACACTTTAAGCACAAAGCTACACAACATCCAATGTACAAAGAACACAACACCAGATTCATTTTGAGAGGTTTTGGTTTTAATGGCTATGACGATGAACTTTGAACACAAAGTTCCGCAATGAGACAATGACATATCATTCAAACCGATTATGTGAACATCAGTGATTGCAGTTGTTCTCCCTGCCAACACTTGGGCGCGACAACCGTTGACATTGCAAACTGCAAACAACAGGAATGGAGTTCATGCTATGCGCTTGTATCATAATATATATATATGTATATGTGTATATCTTTATCATAACTTGATAGTCACTACTACTTACAGTATATACAATCAACATAAATATCTTCAATAATCTACAAAACCTTTGGCCAATGCAGATCCATAAAACATGATGGCATATCTACAGTCTAGTCCAGCTGTAACAAGACACAGGCAACAGTCATGTAAAAATACATGTACTGCCAAACACTCGCAGTCACCAGAAAAACAACAACTAGGCCCAGCAACTGTCAGCATCAACGATAGGGGGTAATGATGCGGTGATACAGTCACCGACATGAGGACGTGACAAACCTGTGATATGGTCACTCAATACATACTTGACCTACCGTTGGAATAGTCTTTGATGATGTTTAACTATCCTGTGCTACAGTCACTGACTTTATATTTGGACTTAACTGCTCTGTGGCATGTTACGGAATAGATGCACAGACTTAACTTTCAATGGTACAGTCACTGACGTGATGCACATATTTCACTTTCCTATGGATACAATCACTAACTTGTTTTTTGGTCTTAACTATCCTGTGGTAATGTCAATGATGATATATAGACTATACTGTGGTAGTAACTGTTTTTGATGCACAGACTTAACCATGTGGTAGTCACTGACTTGAGGCACATACTTAATTACGGTGTGGTAGTCACTGACTTGATACACAGACATAAGCATTCTGTAGTTCAATCATAGACTTGACTGATGCACTGACCTAAGTATCCTGTGGCAAGGTCACAACTGTGATCTATG
Organism: Haliotis asinina; assembly: GCF_037392515.1. Lineage (NCBI taxonomy): Eukaryota > Metazoa > Mollusca > Gastropoda > Lepetellida > Haliotidae > Haliotis > Haliotis asinina. The sequence continues at coordinate 6,619,291 of NC_090290.1, read as the reverse complement.
AACTTAACTGTCTTGTGGATTATCCAGTGGTAGTCTCTGATTTAATGCACTGACTATAGTAAACTGTGAGACCATAATCATGGACTGCAGAAGTTCTTTCAGTTACCATTAAGGTTATCTCTAAACAAATCAAGTATTTACCAGCAGTGCCTTTCACATAATGACCAGAAGGGTTATAGACCTGCTACAAAACAGAACCTACAAGGACAGAGAGTGTTGAAAACCAATGGATCACAAACTGTCTGCATCAGATATTCAACCAATGACCACTTATCCTGAGAGCTAAGGGACATAACTCTGCCAGCCAGTCAAGAGACGTTAGATGCTGTATACAGTTTGAAATGATCCCCAACTAGTCTTATCCAGCCTAATACACCAGCCCGGTCAGTGCCAAGTAGCTCAGTCATACTGCATTGTGTATCACATCATAAACGCCCCTATCGTTGCCATGTACCAGTACCCTACCACTCACGGAATATCCCCCAGTTTTCAACATATATTTGGCTGTCATGATTATAAATGCCATAGCCTTTGAATTTTTCACTGGATATGGCCTGAAAATTCAATACAACAACTCATAGATCATTATGACATATATCTTTTCACACCATTCTCGGAAAAGTGTACAATGTGATATTTTGCATATTTATAAAAAAAGTACAAAAATGTCCAATTCCAACTTTGCTAAGAACGTTCAGTTTCTCTGAAGGGATCCAGGTTACGCAAAGTTTCTACCAGGATTTCTGTTTTCACAAACACATCAAACTTACATTAAATGTTCCCCAATTATAAATCACTTGCCAAAATAAAGTTCATTTTTAAACAATCTCTACGTCACAAAAATGATGAAATCTGATATCTAACCGCTCTGAAAACACAACGCTTCCTTTTCAGATAATCTGTGTAACATTCATTAAACCAAGGCACACCTGTTTTCGATGATGTTGTGATGGTTTAATACTCTTACAAGTTATGACATAACCATCCCGACTTGTATGTTGGGAATGTTACATGGTTCTATCAAACATCCTAACGTATTTATCTTAGGTTAGAGATTCTACATTGTCAGGAACTCATTCATGTCTTTCCCTACTCCAAATGAGGTTAAATATCAGATTTGGTCCACACACACTACATACAAAAGGAGGCAGTTTAACATTGCCAGAAGCAATTAATTGTAGAAACAGGGCAATCTTTATTAATAAAAATAACTTAAGGACACTCTGAATTTTCACATTACTGTAGCAAATCAGTCAGTGCATGAAGGAGAAACTACAGAAATGTCAATAAATCATGTCATTTAATGTCTTTTGGGAAGTACAAGAGGATCAAGCAGTACTAAACACATGACAAAGTCATTGCAGTTCTTGCATAGCAATACAGAGCAGAAATAGTCAACCGAAAATACATCTAGTTGGGCTTCCGTTCCCCATGGAATTATCAAAATTTCCAGTTAACATCAGCAACCATGATCGTGAGTTCAAATCATAATCTCATGATGATCTCGAATCAATGACACAAGATCCTACCAGATTTCGTGTAAAGTTGATCAAAGCAACAACTAGCTAAAAAACTGTATTGCACCATCAGGGTATTACTAAATATCGAGAGACTTGCAGCTAGAGGTATGATGATTAAATAGATATGTGATGCATATAAGAGATATCTATGGTATGGCCTTATCACGAATCCGCAGTCATGAAATATTTCATTTCGTCAACAAGTTTAGATGGTAAAGCAGCCTTGCGAAGATGAGGAAATGAAAACAGTGCATGGATACGTCATGAGTGACACGTCTTAACCACTGAGAAGTAAGCACTGAAGGTGGTGCGTATAATATTACTTGTCAATCTAAACAGTTCCTGTGGTTCAAATCTTTATGTCCTTGATTAAAGGTTGGCATCACCTCTAATCAGTTTAACTTCAACACTTTCAAAGTTTCAAAGAAATGCATAATATAGAGGAGCCAATAGAAAAATATAAATGAAAACTGTGATCTTTGATAAAAACTAAAATTCAAAACAAACTCATCTAAGTTCTACGACCTTTGGAAGTACTGTGGTACTATACTGCCATGCATTTACCTTGATACAGTGTTGTGTCATTTTACCTTGTCAGTGTTCCTTGGTACAATGCATATATGGATACAATGTTGTATCTGGTAACATCCAGCATGAACGTATCATGGTACCATGTTGTATCAGGCAATGCCATGCATCACAGTATCACACTGTATCATGCAACAATATTAATGCACGTTACATGATACAAATGTTGAACCAGGCAACACCATGCATGCATGTTGCATGACACAATGTTGAACCAGAAAACAGAATGCATGTATCACAGCACTACACTGTATTCAGGCAACACCAGGCAAGCATGTTCCATGACACAATGTTGTATCTGGCAACACCAAGCATGTATCACAGTATTACATTGTATCAGGCAACACCATGCAAGCATGGTCCATGACACAATGTTGTACCAGGTAACACCATGCATGTATCACAGTACAACATTGTATCAGGTAACACCACGCATGCATGTTACAAGATACAATCTTGTACTAGGCAACACCATGCATGTATCACATTACAACATTGTATCAGGAAACACCATGCATGCATGTTACAAGATACAATGTTGTACCAGGCAACACCGGGCATGTATTACAGTACAACATTGTATCAGGTAACACCATGCATGCACGTTACCAGATACAATGTTGAACCTGGCAACACCATGCACATGTACAATGACAAAGCTGTAATGTGTTGTATCATGTTTCATCACACCTCTAGCTGCAGTTTCAACATCAGCAACATTTACAAAGTGGACCTAGCAAGTAATATCTCAAAAGAACACATTGTGCTGATGATGTTGTTCAACACACAATCACAAAGGCTATGGTACCAATGAAATTCAGAAAACATCAATATTGTCACAATAGTCTCGACTTGAAACAGACCAACATGACTCGGGCAAACAGAAATATCATCTCCAGATAAACAGGAGTAATTATGAGTAACTTTTGAAAATCATCCTACATAATCACTGATTTAGGCCACAATGGCCACAGACATTACCAGAACAACTGATGAAGTAAGCTAAGAAGCCAAGCAGTGTATAATTCCAACTGACTGAAGCTGTATTATCACAGAAACATATAATATGCATTGTACTGTTGAATCTCTTCCGTGCTGCCACGATATACCCTACACTACCACTTGACTCTGGGTCTGAGCAAACCAAGTTTCAAAATAATCACTGATCAGTGTTTCCTCGTCTCAAATTTAGGGACAGAGGAAAAACTGAATCAACTTATACAGAGTACTATTGGGACACACTTCACGCTTACAGTCTGGAAAAATCTCAATAAATTGTACCAGAAGAATGAATAAAATCGTTTCATTCCACATCTTGATTTTACAATAAAAGATTATAACGTGTATGCTATAATATAGTGTTGTAAACACACTGCGCAGATTTCACTGTTGTACAGTCTCGAAGATGTGAACCTATAAAACCAGACTCTTGTGACTTTACAATCATGCCAAACAGAAACAGGCAGTGTTACCAATATCTTACTTTGAAATCAATTAGACAAAGAAGCAGATTCCACACACCAGCAATGGTGTATCAGCATGTGTGTATGTATAAGTCAAGTCAGTGTATTTGACTTCTAGTAAACATCATTAACGTTAACCTTGAACTACAAAACAGCTATACATGTGTTGAGGTATTGTCTTGAACTTTGATCACATGATAATCTGACAGCATATCACCAAAGGCAAATGAGAAATGTTTCCTTCTCAGGCTTTTTCTCCTATCAGAATGTTCTTAGACTCACTTTATGTAATTTATCTTGATTCAATAAACTGACTAAACCAAACATCTCAAATCCTTGTATCATTTCCAAACGCTTGTCTTAATTTGGAAAAGAATAAAAGGTACATCTATAATTTAATACAATCAGAATAATTTCAATTTGTTATATCAGCAATGAAGTCATCTCCTGAGGTGTTCTTAAAAAAAATCAGTTTTCATTTTAAATACATTCTGTAAATCATAAAACTGATAGTGTCCCTCGTTCACATTAATGAAGTGGCATTTAGTCTGGAGATTTTGACACTGATCATGTCAGGCTTACTGCACATGGCAGACAATAAATGACATATTAGCAAAGCTTAAACATGAACCATGTAACTGCATGCAACGTTCAAGTATCAACAGTGGAATATAAGGAAATTAAAGTCCACAGTTTGTGGTTTTCATCTGCTGATTAAGTTTTAAAGTCTTAACACAGGGACAGTCACACTGCTCATGATAACTTCATGACACACTTAGTGCCAAGAGCTGACACTCATTAATTTGGTGACATATCAATTTCATGATTTACAATAAATCCTGAACCAACTTCTGAATCATGCTGAGAAAGTGAAAAGTTTCATCTTTTTACAGGCATCTGACAAAGAGGCCATTAACACAACTTGACAGCCGAGGTGAGCACAGCTCAGCACTACTAATAACCCATCTCATGATTACATGAGTCAGTTAAGATTTTGGCTTTGCATGAAAAAGTTGATAGGGAAATAGTTTCTGGTTGCGTGTCCAAAGACGTAACATTTTACAACAACAGACTGTCTGACAAGCAACACACATTATCATGGAGATACAACCCTGAGAAAGTTGATGTGTCTAAGAAACAAGTACAATAACTCATACAAAGTCGTGACTTCAGAAAGCAACACAAAAGTAACAAATTATCAACAGTCAGCATGTGGGCAGACGATGTATGGGCAGACAATGTATAGCTGACTTCTCAGTCTGGGACACTGGTCATCAATTTTTTGAGAAAAGAAAGTGTGTGTTAGCTCAGAGATTCATTACTCTTGAATGTGATCCAAAATATGACATCATTTCATGTTCCAGCCATTTTAATGAAAGAACCAGCCCGGATCATACATATAAATTTTTGCCCTCTCAAGATGCCGTTTTGCATGAATGTCACATTTTGTAACAGATATTCCACAGCTGGACAAAGATACAATGGTTCATAAACGTAACTAAGAAATTGAAAAAGACACCAGGTGCATTTTCTCCAAAAACGTCTTAGCACCTTGACTACTGCAAGCCTGTGTTGCAAACATCTGAATGGTAAGATGAGTTTGAGGAGTGGAACCCAGGATTTCATAAACCCTAAAAAGTAATAAAGATGAACACACTATTGGCGAGTTTAGTTTTGCAAATTTTAAGAATGATTTTTTTTTATGATTCAATCTCTGAGAATTTGTCAATTTTCCTTCCACTGCACCACTATCTTTCCTCAATAAACTGGCTAGCAACATTTGAACAAAATATTTCCAATTATTTCATGATTCAATTTATGAGAATGTCAGTTTTGTTTTCAAAGCACATCTCTCCTCCATCAAAGAAGACCAGTGTCACACCTGAAAAAAAACTAACATCAGCAAACATTGAGGACCCAAAGTGATCGCCCTGAAAACTGCAACGACAGAGTAAAGGGCATGTGTAGAGGTCAGACCAGTCGAAGCACTATGATCATTTTGTAGCCCATAACTGCATTCAAACACTATAAGGAACAAGGAAGAGGTTTTGGCAACGGTATCAGCTTATCTGGTAGCTGTGTCATTTCCATGAAGTACATCAGTTTGGCTTTGCATGTCAGTTTAATAACACCTACTCAAAGAAAACTATACTTCACCCATGTGAAAAATGACTATCAATTCGTACAGAAGTGGGTCCCTTTCCACAAAGCATTCACAACGCTATGACCTGCTGAAAACCTATAGTTTATCATATGCTTTTGAATGTCGTATCACTATGAACAGTTTGTGGATCTGGACCCTGGGTGCTGTTGTACAAAGGAACCTAAGATGAAAGACAATCGTAAGTCTATGTTAAGGTATGGAAGTTACGATCACCTTAGCCCTATGGTCATCTTGTACAACAGCATCCTGGGACCAGAGTTTGTGGTACATTTTGAACATAATTTCTTTTCGTTACTTAATGATCATCAAAAAAGTCAAATGAATCAATAATTACAAATGCTTGCACTGTAGTGAACTAATTTACAAGGCAGGTTCAAACTTGAATAATCTAATCAAAACTTTTTTTCTTTGGCTTTATTACAATAAACCTTCCTCAGATCTACCCTGAATGACATGTGTTGAACAGCATAAGAATTACAAGAAGATTCCAAGTCTTACCATTTCTGTTTAGGAATGTTTAGGCTAGTTTGACAATGATTCTTACTTGAAAGGAAATCCATAAATGAATGAAATTAGGGCCATATCCTGTAATTGTTCTGACCCTAGTGGTCAAAATGGACAATTTGTGGTTTTTCTATTTCCCAGCTAAAACACAATCATCAGCTATTCAGCCCCATTAAAGCTTCATCCATGAGTTCATCATCTATTTCACAAGGGGAGTGACGGGTATCGCCACTCCCTGGGGTCTCGGAGTTACTCGTGACCTTGACCCCCGCAGGGCTTTGGCTGGGGCGTGGTGACTGATGCACTTTGGATTTTGGAGAACTTGACACAGTAGAGGATTTCACAGGAGTCTGTTTACCATCAGTGGGTGGTAGAGGGGCTGGTGCATCTTTTACTGGACTTTCAAGAACTGACATGGGCGACGCCCCGTTGCTATTCACCTTGGGCGTCCCCGGACAATCTATAACAAGCCCATTTTCGGGACTACTTGCATCACTATGAGGGCTGGACACGTTCTTGTTTACTCGTTGCTTTTTTCGTGGCAAACACTCCAGCTCGTCCATATCGCGAGTCTCAGGAGTGGAAGCTTTGGGTGTCGGCACTTTGAATGCTTCTCGCTCCTCCTTGTTTGGAGTCTTTTCTCTGGAACTTTCTCCATTGAATTTAGTATTGTTGAACACAAGAGGCGAAGTACAATGTTTCTGCGAAGGACTTCGCTTCTCCACACCTACATTTTGCACATTCTGAATCGTCAAAGGAGAGACACTGCCCCCTTTAATGCTGCCTTTATCTGAGGGTTCAGACTTTTTATTATTTGACACATTTCCCACAGGCTTATTCCCTGTCACTGGCGACCCACTTCTCCCACTTTCCACAGACTGTCTTCTGTTTTTATTATCATCCTTTGAAAAGACATTGACTTTATCCTTTCCATCAAGAACAGAGTTTGTTGAAGCACTTGGCCTGCCTGGACTATCTTTAATCCCAGGGCTTGATTTGCCTCCAGGACTAGCCCGACCCACTGGGCTGTCTCTATTTTTCAGGGCCTCCTTATTCACAGGACTGGCCCTGCCAACAGATCTAGAAGAACCCAAACTGTTGGTCCTTGGTGAAGAAGACACTGAATTGTTTTCCGAAGTAACCACCTTGTTTAGAGGAGATGAATTTTGCCCCAGTTTTATCATTTCATTACGACTCACTTTATTATTCACAGAAGATAACACTTTGGGTGAATCCTTATTTGACGATCCCACTGATATATTCCTTTTGATTTGAGGATCTATTCTGTTTCGGTTATCACCAGAATCACTTTTATCTCGCTCTGTCTTTGCACTATTTAACACATGATCTTGAGCCTTATTGTCAGAGCGGGCAGCTCTTTGCTCAGCCAAAGCTCTGTTCTCTTGTTCAGCTTTCTCTCGAGCTTGTTTGGCCAATACTTCCCCAGGTGTCATTGTACTGACATGCACAGCAGTGGTGCTGGACTTAGTCAGCTTATCAATCACAGCAGACAAAGACCCCTTCCTTGATCTGGCTGCAGGCAGTTTGCCTTTATTTGCACCAGCATCACCAGATCCCGAGCTGGAACCATTCCCGCCAGCACCTTCTGAAGCACTTGAGGACTCAACAGGTTTGCTATTTACAGTGGCATTACTTTTTGAACTGGTATTCCCTGAAGCACTGCCACTGGAAACTTTAGTAACACTAGCACTGGAATTACTTGCCAAGGCTTTAGAACTGTATGATGCACTGGTGGTACTTGTTCCGCTGGGGTTGGGAGCAGCACCTGATGTATTGGTGGAGAGATCCTTGGAGCTAGAAGCTCCAGAGCCTTGACTGGGGTTGCTGTTGTGACTAGTTCCACTGCTTGAAGAGGAGGAGGAAGAGGATAATTTGGGGATTGGGGGAAGACTAGCCACACTGCTTGCTGTGGGCGCATCTGGGAGGAAACTAGCTATGGACAGGGCAGCTGGGAGGGAAGGACCTGAGGTAGATGAATTTTTGCTGGAGCTAGAACTTGAAGCATTGGAGGATTTTGGCATACTGGAGGTTTTTGAAGTGGTCTTATCCTTTGATGAACTACTGCTACTACTAGATTTTGTTAAGCTGGAGCTCTGAGATTTTGTTGAACTGGACTGAGGACGAGAAGAGCTTGATGTTTGCGTTTTTGAGGAGCTGGATGATTTGTTTGAGCTGCTACTGACTGACCTATTAGAGCTTGAAGACTTGGATGAGCTTGTGCTGGTTTTAGGTGATCCTGAGGATGAGGTGGTGGAGGAAGAAGAGGATTTGAGTAATGTCTGAGATGAAGACAGTTTTGGGTTTTGACTTGATGGCCTTGCTGGACTGGATGAATGACTTTTAGATGAACTTGAAGGAGTTTTAGCAGTGACAGGTGTAGTTGGAGTTTTAGCACTACTGGTGGGTGTTGACGATTTAGTTGAAGTAGAGGTGACAGATTTTGGTGAATTTGAAGCTGAAGGTGACTTAGAAAGGTTTGACACAGGGTTTTTTGACAAACTGAGTGATGTGGGAGGTTTTGGTAGACTGGAAGAGGATTTGGAGGTTGTGAGGGATTTAGACGAACTTGATTTGCCCGAGGACTGGGAAGCAAGCTTGGAGGGGGAGGATGTTGGTGTCCTCACTGGAGAGGGTGACAGAGATACTTTAGATACTATGGGCGTCTGAGGTCGTGATGAATTAGACACAGACGTTTTAGTGGATGTAAGACTCTTTGCCGTGCTTAAAGCAGAAGGACTCTTTTTGTCAGTCTGGACAGTTACTGAAGATCCTGAGTTAGGAATATTGAGTGGTTTGAGTCGGATTGTAGTTTTAGTTGCCAGTTTAGGGTCTGACTTGCTAACACTATTACCCTGAGATTGATTTGGACTTGCTGATCTCTGAGATAATGATGATGAGCGATGAAGACTCTTCTGAGAGGATGACTGTGATTTATGGCTTGAAATTATGTCAGGATCTTTCAAGTCATGTTTGGAGACAATCAGCTTGTCTACCACTGGAGTGGAGGAGTGTTTGGAGGACTTCTTGGAGGTGTCCTCCTCGATCTTAAAAGAAGGCTCTTTGGACACTCTAATTTTCAGCTTGGTGACTGACTTTTGATCACTCTCCACAGTCGCAGCATGATATACAGTTTTATTCACAGCCACACTAGAATACTGGTTACTCTCACCCAACTTCCGCTTCTTTCTCTCCTTCTTTGATTCATCCTTCCCTCTCTTCCGCTTCACAGATTCACCACTTGAGCCATATTTGCTCTCTTTCCTTTTATACTTTTCACTCTTTCTACGAGATGAGGTATCATAAGAGTTTTTTGATTTGTTAGTAATCTGCAGCCTGGTAGGTGATGCTGCATAAACTGCTAACCTCTCTGAGCCACTGAGGCTTGGCAAGGGTTCATCCTCATCCTCATCACTCTTAAAGTCAAATGTACCCACATTGCTCTGTTTACCTAGGCTTTTACTGGACAGAGATTCCATGCTGACTGGAGGTGCACTGCGACTATCACTATGCCTCAGAGCTGGCAGCTTCAGCTTCAACCCCTTCCCTTCCTCAGATTTCACAATACTTGTACCCACTGGTTCCACATTTTCATTTTTTAACTTTTCAAATTTTTCAAACAGACCTGTAATCTCCCTCCTATCCGACGTACTCGATTCAGACTTAATCGGAGGTGTTTTAACAGAGTACTTGGTCTCAGGAAGATCAAACGCTGTCCTATCAAACATTGCACTATGTAGAGGATCAGACCTTTCACGATCAGGGCTAAAAACTTCCTTGTGAAAACTTGCGGAGATGGGAGATTTGGAGTCCTGCCTGGGACTGCTGGACTTAAAGCCTAAAAAAGCAGAATTTCTTCCACTGTTTTTATCAGATGCTATACTGGAAGAGGAACTACTGAGAGAAGAAGCTGGGTCTAGAGCCTCGTTTCCCTCTCCCGACCCAGCGAGGAGATCCTCAAGAGAGGTAGAGGCATTCTCGTTTTTTGAACCCGGTGATGAATTTTTGGATAAAAGACTCCTCCCAGGATCCCCATCAGACAACAATGCTGTCAGTTCACTATCTGTTGCTTGCTTTTGATCCTTAGGAATCAAACTGTCCATACTATCTGCAAGCTTCTTCAGATTTGATTCCCCAAATGAATCTTCTGTCAAGTCAATAATGGACTGCAGGCCTGCAGAAGGGGGCAGACCAGAACTGCTTTGTAAACTAGAATCAAATGGACTACAGCTTGAGTCCAAGTCTATAGTGGTTATCTTATCATTCCCCTCGCCATCACTCAGTCTATGTTTTGGACTCCGACCTAGCTGGTCAGAAGTAGAACGTCTTTTGCGTACACGTTTATGAAGTGCTGTTGGTTTTGTTGCATTTGCCATGGGTAAAGATCCTGCCACTCCAGCAGCAGCTGCAGATGAAGCTGTACTTGTAGTCTGATCTTCTAAGAGTTTGGACAACATGGGACTGTCGTTCACTTCTTGACTAGAGCCATCATGTTCCTGGTCCAGAAGTCCAGCCAACAGAGGATTATTGCCAATTTTGTCCAAAGGGGGTGAGAGGAGATCAGCAATGGAACTGCGCATATCTTGCATCTGTCCCCGCATGTCTTGCATGGGACCCCTCATGTCGGTCATTTGAGCTGGTGGAGGCAGCTGGTTGACTTGTAGTTGATGCTGCTGCTGCTGCTGTTGCTGCAGTTGATGATGGTGGTGATGGGACATCTGGTGAGCCATGGGGTGGGGCATATGATGATGAGAGACTGGGTGTGGCATTTGCTGCATAGGGGCCATCTGCTGGGGCACCTGGGACAGGGCTGGGTTCACAAACACTGGTTGTCTCCCCCTAGCGTGAACACTGGGTGTCTGTGTTGGTTGGGGGCGGTTGTTGCGCTGCCACAAGGCCATCTTCATGGCTGCCAGCCTTTCTTCAAGTAATTTTTGCAGCTGCTCTCTCCCCTTCTTGATGATCGACCTCAGAGTGATTGGGATTGACAGGCATCTGCAACAAGACAACGCATTGTTACTTAAGAAGCCACTGTCTTGCATCAGCTTATACACATATTTCTTCTTTTAGTCCACAGTTAGCAATATTCAGGCTATATTACAGTGACCTGCATATAAACAAGTTAGGACCAGACAGTATTACTGATTTGCAATCAACTAAGCTTGACCATCTAAAGCTAACCTCTTAACAAGAATTAAGGACAAACAGCGAGTGATGGCCTATTCTAATACTTTCTTTGTTGTTTAATGCCACATTAATTCTGTAATCTTCCAGCTGGTAAATAATGAATTCTTGACCAAATAATCCAGTGATTGATATTATGAGCAGCAGGGTACCATGGCATCTACCAAGTAACTTAGGCTGACCATCTGATCCATGGATTATCAATCTGACATGTGATTGTGAGTTCTTCTTCAAACCTAATGTTTCATTAGGATTTGCTTCGTATTTCACGTTTGGTCTGGTATGTAACTTAAAACATTGCGGTTCTGCCAGATTGTAATGATTGGCAAGATTGGCATCTTGCTTCAGTTAAACCATGAAGATCAAGGTTAGAATTGGTCTTCAGCAACCAATGGGATCAGGTGGTCAGACTTGCAGACTTGGTGGACACGTCATCATATCCCAATAGTACAGAACAATGCTCAGGATGCTGAACACTGCATTGACCATATTCAATTATTTACAGACTGGAACATTGCTGATAGCGGTGTCAAACAACAACCAACTAAATGGGCAGATTGTTTTAGTGCTTTACTTTTCATTTTCAATAAAATATCAGTGCAAAACATAACAGTTCAACACTTTTGTAGAAAATGCATCAAATCATATGCACTTTCAAAGACAATATGTTCAAATAATGAAACACAGCAAGTAAGCCTTGTTATCTTAAACTGGGCAGTAATGTGACATAACTTTGAGATACTCAGATATTTAAGTCAGATCAAGTAACAGGCTGTGCAAATAAATCTATACCACTATGTTCACATGAACAGATGTTTTGCAATAGATAATCAATAAAATATGTTGACACATGTACACGTGGATACATGTGGGGATTGAAAACTCCTGACAGCTGCATGTGGTATTCACATATTCATGAAAACATGCTATGTATTTTCATGAAATGAGACGTCTGTTCTTTTGCATACAAGACATTTGCAGCAAAGTCAAAATTGAGACCAAGTCAAAGGTTTGAGAACTGACATGGGCTTTTGAATTCATATACATTCATATTGTGGGGCAGTCAAGACAGGGGAATAATTTCAAGATATCATTACGTTCATGACAATGGAGTCATCAAGTACAAGGTCACATACAACATGATTGTAGAGCTTGACAACCATGAAGATTTGGGTAAGAATTGGTCTTCAGAAATCCATGCATTTCTAAAGGTGACTAACAAGTCAGACTCACTGACATGGTTAGACTCACTGACATGGTTGACACACGTCATCGTACCCCGATTGCACAGATCGATGCTAATGCTGTTGATCACTGGACTGTCTTGTTCAGACTCATATATTTACAGACCGCAGCCATATAACCAAGAATACCACTAAGTGTGGCGTTAAACAACTATGAACTATCTTACAAACTGAAATTCAGAATTAGACAGAACCCAATACAACAGTTATCTCCCTTACCTCTGGAATACTCTGGAAGCAAAGTCGTCAGTACATAGCACCTGGTCAGTGTGACCTGATGACAGGCGACATTTGAGGCTTGTGATGTCTCCCAGGTCCAGCTCCACATTCAGCATGGAGTCATACACAGGGTGTTCCATGGTTATACAGATCTGTTGGAGGGAGATCGTTGTCAGCTCTATCACAACAGCATTGGCCATATCTGAAACATAAAATAACCCTGATAAAATTGATTGAGTTGGATGGGGAGATTTTTGTGACTTCATTGACAACAGCATTGGTCAAATCAAGCATAAAGATATCTGCTCAAGAAGAGGCAGGCAGAACACTGAGACCTCAGTCTCAATAGAAATGTCTTGGTCATCACACAAGGACCCCTTGATTTTCATTGGAAATTAGAAGACTGTCTGTCGCCGTCAGCTGTGCGTCAGCTCTTGATGCAGTCAATAAATACATGGTTCCAGACCAAATAATTTACTTACCACAACTGGGCCTGCCCAAAAAATTGAATTACATCAATTATTTAGTTCATAGTGAATTGTCAATCACCCTTGTACATGTAAATTATTCTCAAAGCTGCAAGGAAAATAAGCCACAAAACTATTTCCATCTTGATAGAAACCTCTCCTTCAAGAAGACTTTTGTTTGATTCAAACTACATCAGAAACACATGCTTGCGAAGCACTCTCCAGTCGGGGCGATGGAGTAGCCTCATGGATAAACCATCCGCTAGTCAAGCTGAAAACAGGTCGATTCCACTCATGGCTACTATGTGTGAAGCCCATGTTGTAAACATAAACAACTTATCTGGAGTAGCCTCATGGATAAACCATCCGCTAGTCAAGCTGAAAACAGGTCGATTCCACTCATGGCTACTATGTGTGAAGCCCATGTTGTAAACATAAACAACTTATCTGGAGTAGCCTCATGGATAAACCATCCGCTAGTCAAGCTGAAAACAGGTTGATTCCACTCATGGCTACTATGTGTGAAGCCCATGTTGTAAACATAAACAACTTATCTGGAGTAGCCTCATGGATAAACCATCCGCTAGTCAAGCTGAAAACAGGTCGATTCCACTCATGGCTACTATGTGTGAAGCCCATGTTGTAAACATAAACAACTTATCTGGAGTAGCCTCATGGATAAACCATCCGCTAGTCAAGCTGAAAACAGGTCGATTCCACTCATGGCTACTATGTGTGAAGCCCATGTTGTAAACATAAACAACTTATCAATCCACACCATATGTTGTGAGGCCCATTTCTAGTGTTCGCCACCGTGATATTGCTGGAATATTGCTAAAAGCGGCATAAAAGCAAACTTACTCTCTCACTCACTCTCAAATCATCAAAGTTCAAGGTGTTCACCAAGATGTAAGCATATCCTACCCCACCACTGGCATCCACTACAAAGACAAGCAGCATGTTGTAACACAGAGACAAACGTTAGCTTCCCATTTTTCAGATAAGGGAAACTTTATTCAACTGACCTTGCTTGGAGTTGGGCCTGATGCAGCTGCTGACGACAGTGTTGAAGACAAGCTGCTGACGTAGATGACTGAGGATGTGAGCAACATTCATGGGATGTGTGAACGGGATACGGGACACCATGACACCAGGCTGGTCCAGAGAGCTTCCGTTTACGTTGTTCATGAAGTAAACATGCTGCTGGTCAGGCAAGGACTGAAGACAGACACCATCAATATGTTCAACAGAAATATCAATATGTGTAATAGAATCATCAAGGTGCATAACGGAATTATCAATGTGAGTAATGCAGCACATTCAATATGCCACCTCCAAAGTGATGCAAAATCAGTTTCAAGGATCAAAATTGGTAGTTTGACCATAAAATTCGTAGTGAACTAAATACTCATTATCACAATGGATTCTGAGAAGGATAACACTAATTGAGAGTAAAGCTTTAATTTCACATACCTCCAACAGCAGATTTCCAAATGTATTAGTATTTTTGTTTCCACAACCCAAACAAATCTATAATTTAATTATAATTATATATATCAAGAGAACAAGCCACACAACTTACCACAAAAAGCTCTTTCTCATTGAGAGTTTTTCCATTTGAATATTTTTCCATTATGAGTGAAAAAAGTGGTTTGGGATCGGCACTTTTCTCTATGTCCATATCTACAAGAAACAGTCAACAATAATAATAAAGTTTTCACTTCATTCAATTAACAGTGCAATGCCACATGTAAAAACTTTGATAATACATTCATAAGTCATTAGTTCTGTTTCACATTGAATAATGATGGACATTTATACAGTACTTGTATCCATCCAAAGCGCCACGACAGTATCATCCAAGTTGACCCAAGCTGCCTGTGAGGCACTAGAAGGTTAACAGTCATTAGACTTTTCCTGCCGGGTACCCATTCACAGATCAGTCAGAGGAGTAAACAGAGGCAGTTTTGAACAAACTTAGCTAAGACTACATGTGTCATATGTGTTTCACTGTGGGTCAGGACTGTCAGAAGTGTCAGAAACCCTCAACCTTCCCGAACAAGGTGACCCATCGATGGACTCCCTATGCTCAATGTTGCTGAACTTACTTGATTAATGACCAGAGCTGTATGCACTGAACCACACACACAACACTTTATTCCCCACCCAATGGAGGTGATGCAAAGCTCAGATCAGCTCTCCCTTGTTTGTCATAGGATCTTACTACATTAGGCTTGTATGCCCTGTATAAGATGCTAATAAATTAGGTTCATCTGATTGTTCATCTGTAGTGTTGCCAGAAACTCAGGAACCAAGTCTGGTCCAGACCAACCAACTATAATATTAAACCATTTCTTTTTTATTTAGTTTTAAGCACAGGTTACAGGGGTCAGCTCTAGTAATGAAATAAAGTCTTGTCCAGGGAAGCCCACTGCAATAATGCACATTAAGCAATGTTCAGGTAAAATGGTACATGATCAACCAAGTGAAATAGCCAGACAACAGGAGCCATTTGCTTTGGCTTAAATAACAAACTCAGGTTACAGGGGCTATTTCTACCAGAGACCTGGTGATGTATTAAACTTAACATGTGAAATCTACTGACTTGTATGTGACTGTATCTTCTGTATCATGGACAGGGCCAGAGGGATTGGCTCGGGCAGCTCCAGCACAAAGCAGGCTGGGAACGTGAAACTGTTGACATGGGTGAGACCTTGAAATGATGGGATGCTGAAACAACAATCATACTACTGCAACAGGACTGACAACACATGGGAGTCTCACATTAGTGCTGTTACTGAAGACAGTCACACCGGAAGGTTATATTATTTACAAAGGGCTAAGAAGATGATGTGGAGGTGGGGAAATAAGAAGAGAACGAGGACTGGGGAGGAAGATCATGATGAAGAGGAGGAGAAAGAAGAAGTGAAGGAGAAGGAAGAATTGTAAGAAAAGGAGGAGGAAGAAGATGAGGAAGAGAAATAAGAAGTGAAGGAAGATTGGAAAAGGAGCCTGAGGAAGATCTGGTGGTGTTAGAAGGTGATCAGGAGAAGGAGGTTGTAGAAATGGAAGAGAGGAAGATTTTCAGCATTTGCTCTGAGAAATTGACATTTTACTTACTATATGCTGGTTACCATCTGCATATCTGAATGACAGATGGTGGCAAAGCAGTTACTGATCAAAACTGACAGAATCTAACATCCATGTTAGCTCACCCTTTCCCATCTCTGTTGACAACAGTCATGAGGGGCATAGTCTGCAGCTTGTTGGGTGTGGCCGCCTCCAGACACACGGTCACACTCTGACCCAGGCCATGCTCAGTGATGGCTGAAACAGACATAGCTCCATATCCAAAACCATACTTGTGTGAAGCATGACTTTAATCTAAAAATGCATGTCTGTAAAGGACAAAAGTGGAATCAGATGACTAGAGTGTTGTTATTCCAGAGTCATTTTCAAATCCTTCCTGCATATTTGTACACTACATTAATGGGGAAATGATGATTCAATGAGTAAGTGAGTTGGGTTTTATACCACTTTTAACTTCCAGCAAAATCACACCGGGGACACCAGAAATGGGCTTCACGCATTGTACCCCGGTGGGGAATCAAACACAGGCCTTCACCATGATGAGGAAAAGATTTAACAATTAAGCTACCCCACGGCCCCAAATGCTCAGTATATTTTACGCAAGTATACAGCTCATTATTACCTCTACAAACTTAACGTCCCACTGCCAAAAATGGTGGGTTTGAGGATTTTCAAATCAGTATGAGTAAACGCAGACGAAGGTCAGTGCCTCCAATACACCCAGAGAAATTTGAACTGGACATGACAAGATTTGGTTTCACAGGCACGAAGAATGTCACATGTGATTGACAATTTATGAGTTTGTCAGTTGAGTGCTTGAGTTGACAGCAACAAGTTCTCAGAATGGGAATGTGTCAAAACAAAATAGTTACAGAGAAATAAAAGGTCACATTTTATTGCTGAAGTTTTTTCACATATATATAGGACCAAGAATGAAAATGTGTCAAAACAAAATAATAAAAGAGAAAAATATGAAGTAAAAACCTAGTAAACTGAACCCACAGTTGTGTTAAACTGAATGGTGCAGTTCCAGAATATATAATTTAAGTTTTCAACGTGTTTCAAGTTATGTTAAATTCTGTGGTTTACTACAATGGCCTTTCTGAAGCAAGGGAGATAACTGACTTTAAATTTTCAGTTAAAACCCTTGATGAACTGGGTTGGTATTTCATAGCTCAGTCTTATTATTACACCAAGAGGCAATAATGAGTTATGTCCCTTTTATGGCCATCCTGTTGACCTTCTAGAACCCAAATAGAATTGCTCACGAACATCCTAGCATGTCTTATACAAATAAAGAACTGACACAAATAACAATCTCCCTGAAATGAAACTCAATGTGAAAACTTGATATGTTCAGGGCCATTTCATAAAACTTGTAGGATTAGATGCAAACAGAAATACTGGCAGTTAGAAGGGAGATACCTCTACTTTTACAGATCAATTTTGAAAAATATTTTTCACTGAAGTTTCTAACAAAATCCAACAATTCTTTTTTCACACCAACAAACTGACATATTTCTCATCTGTTTTCTTATGATGGAGATTGATAAGAAAGATATAGTTTTTAGGGCAAATTATTGATTTTTGTGACTTTTTCACAACAGACGGTTACTGGACCTCAATACAAGCATATTGAACACAATTCCTGACCCTCATAAGATTCTAGATGTATACTGGCATACCTTCCACTGTCATGGCATGGGCAGACTTGCTCTTCTTGTCTAGTAAATCATAGGGCGATACAAAATAAATTAGCTTCATAGGCAAACCTGAAAGCAAAAGACATTCTTTCTTAGGATAACATTTTGTCTAATACAAACACAAATACTTCATCTTTCTTATTATAATTTCACTGTTACGCATTTCAAATCAAAATCTTTATCCTTTGGCTTAAAGCTCAAACCAATGAGAGCTGAACAGGGTTTTCTTCAGTTATTGTTTAATCCACTCTCTGCTTATATTCCAGCTATATGGCAGCTGTCAGTAAATAATCAGATCTGGACCTGACAGACCAGTGATCAACAGCATGAGAACTGATTGACACAACTGTAATACAATGGCATGTGTCAACCAGTTCAGTGAGCCTGACCACCTGATCCCGTAATTTGCCTTTAATGACAAGTATGGGTTGCTTGAAGACCTCTTCTGTCCCGGATCTTCATGGGTCAGCTATGCAAGGCCTATTTCATGTCAACAGGTATAATACACATGTACATGCACTGCAAGAATCAGTTCCTACAAAACATCTCTGTCATCATTAAACAAAAGGTCGAAGCACTCTGAGCTCAATCTCCACACTCGAATACTGGAGTAATGTTGGGAATCAAAACAAAATCGGAGGACTTATGGTGAATGAGTATCAATTATAATGTAAATATATATACTTTTAATGTGATCACCAATTTTAAGTTGTTATTTTTTTCTCTAATCAATGCTAATGTTATTATTATGTTTATTTATACAACAAATACTTATCAGTATATCTCATTATATTCACATCAGATTAAAATATATTGACAGGTTACAGTAATATCTACGCTGTGGAGCACATGCTTGTTTGTGAATATTCATTAAATTTAATGGTCAGTTTACTACATTCAAGAGACGTATACTGAAACAATAAAAATTCTGATTAATGGAAAATATGCTTTTTACAATTGATAATTATTGTGAATCCTTCTTGCAATTGATTTTCAATCATAATCACAATACTTGAGGTATGATAAGTAAAAACTAGCACAGTTGACGACAAAACAGAGCATATTATTCCCTCTGCCATCATTTCAGTTAGTGGTAATATAAACTGATCAAATTTTGTATCAGTGAAATGACCATTACGCCAAATCAGATTGGAAATACTGGAGTCTGGAACCTGTAAATGTGTAAATTCTCCATGGTATCAGAGATACAGGCCAGTTGATTCAGTGTAATCTTCTCCAATGACAATTATAAGTATAAAGGACAGATTCTACTATGAATTTATGGGTTCTGAGCAGTGACCTAAATACCAGTTTGACCTCCTGCTAAAGGTTTGCAACTTTCGTGTTGGGCTACCTGAAAAAAATCTCCACCAGTCCAATCGTCTGGCTGATATTTTCAAATACCTCCCTTTTGGAAGCTTTGTATGAATAACACGAGAAGATATATTGGAGTCGGGTATCGGTGTTAACTTTCACTATTAAAACTTTCGGAAAAATATTATTTTGATGATGTAAACCAATAAATGTAATACAAGTTTAACAGGCTATTTCAAATCTCACAGGCTGGGCATGTGACTGAGCGTTCATGCTTGTTGTTTTGAATTTTAATTCACATCTGAAACAATGATGCTTGGTGGGGGGTAGAAAAAACCCAGCAATTCGTGCGCCAAAAGCGTGGGAAGGCAACTTACAAGAAGAACTGGCAACATTTATTGGTCACATGCCTGACTGTCTAGTTGAGTTGAAAAATTATTTTGATCACTGGACCTGAGAGGGGCTGAGTGGCTGTTCCTTATTCTGCAATCACATGCTTGTAAAGTACCAACTGTCGCTCACTCACGGCAAACAACACTCACTCTGTAGTGCCTAAGTACACAGTATTGCTTACCTCCCTTCCTTGGTAACAGGATACCTAGAGGAGACTTGTGTATATAGTTTCCAACACCATTGATAGAGCTGAAAGTAAAATCATGTCACTATGAAAATAAAAGCAAACGAAAAGAGACAAGGTTAATTTGATTTTAACATTATCTTCAAGATTATTCACACACACACACGTAAGCATGTTTGTACCAGATCAGACTAATGGCAATTTTACAGTCCTAACTCAGTTTTACAATTGCTTAACAATCCATGAAAACAACAAGGACAATAATTCAACACCTTGTAGGAATAATACATCCTCTCTCCAAGAGGGTGCTCTATCCAGAACACAGATGCACACAGTAAAGAGTTAAAGGAAACAAGCATAAAGACAGCACGCTGCCATACAGACAGCACGCTGCCATGCAGACAGCACGCTGCCATGCAGACAGCACGCTGCCATGCAGACAGCACGCTGCCATGCAGACAGCACGCTGCCATAAAGACTGCACGCTGCCATAAAGACAGCACGCTGCCATAAAGACAGCACGCTGCCATACAGACAGCACGCTGCCATACAGACAGCACGCTGCCATAAATCAGCATAAAATGCATTGATTATACACAGATATTACTCAGGCTTGAAGCAAAGTATTTTTATTGTAAAATAACAACTAAATATGCCAGGCATGTTGAGATGAGGAAGTTGTAAGTCAATGGGTTGGTTTGGCTTGTTGTATAACTTGGTACTCAGCAATATTCCAGCTATACGGCAGCCATCTTCTAATAAAGTCTACACAGGACCAGACAATCCAGTGATCAACATCAAGAGAGCTGATCTACTCAACAGTCACACAATGACTTCTGGACCATCTCAGCAAGCCTGACCACCCAAACCCATTAGTCCCTTCCGACAACAAGCGTGGGCAGGGATTGGGAAAGAGAACTTTGACAATTTGCCATTTTCATAATTATTAGCCATTTTCTGAGTTTAGAATGGGCCACTGCCCGTGTATCAATAGTAAACTTTAATGGGCCATTTTGTATTCTAATGTGCAAAATGGCCCATGGCCCTCCCTTGCCCAATCCTGCATGGGTGAAGACCAGTTAAAACCTGGATTTTCATGGGCATGTACCGAGTCATCGTACTTGAAGACATCTGTTGAAAACTCAGTCTTAAGCAGACTGCTGTCCTAGTTATTCATTTCACAGGACAATTTTGACACAAAAAAATTCAGAATTACATAAAACAGCTCTGACATGTACACTTATGAAAACACCAGATGTGACATTGCTTGAATTTGCTTAAGGAGTTTAAAATCAGAAGTAAACTCACTCACTCATGACCTGATGGAAATAAGTTAAAGCACACCAGTAAGTGGAAGACCGTGAGCTGCATTACCCACAGAATGACAGATCATCTAGGTGTATGCGAAAAATTATGTATCCTTTAACTTTTTAAAAATATATTTAGTCATACTTTAC
Organism: Haliotis asinina; assembly: GCF_037392515.1. Taxonomy (NCBI): domain Eukaryota; kingdom Metazoa; phylum Mollusca; class Gastropoda; order Lepetellida; family Haliotidae; genus Haliotis; species Haliotis asinina. Next base: position 6,597,779 of record NC_090290.1, on the reverse strand, counting down.
CTTTGTAACTGGGCAAGAAGGTTGAGATCTGATTCCAAAGATTGAAGAGAGAGAAAGGCCTTACTTTTCACTTTTCTGAAACACAACATTCACACAAAATGAAATCAAAATGTTTCAAAAATCAATCACTATGTAGAAAGAAGTCAACATGTGTACACATCTGGCCCATGTAATCCAGAAATACAATCCACAAACACAACCATCTACACCCTCAGGGTATGATGACTTAAAAACTCATAAAATTACCTATCAGCATCCCGTCCAACAGCAGTTCGCAGAAAGTCAGTTTTAAGCATACAGTGTTTCACCCTTTGTTTTGTCTAGCTTTGCAAAGAAGTCCTCTAAACTCGATACCGACCACATGGTTCCATTATTTGTGGCAGTCACAACATGTTTTGAGCCATATCGGGTTTCATAATTTTATTATCATCATAAATTGTAGTTTTGTTCAGCATGTGCCTAAAATGTCCAGCACAGCAGTTTCACGTACAACATTCATAACATAAATCAGTCTTTTCAATGTAAACAAACTTTAACATGGGCCAAAGCCAGGTGACTTTGTCATATCTGATAGATCAGTCTTTTTATCTTTTCTCCAGTACTTCATTTAAATACTACATGATGTAATCAGATATTATCATATTTCTAAACTATGACTTAGTTACTCTTGTATGAGGATTTTTTTTCAGAAATAAATAAAACACTGTCTACAATTCAAACATAAATAATGTGAATGGACACATATAACATCCAAAACAGCACTACTACTACTAATAAGACAAAATCCCTTAGCATAAAATGTAAGCCCAGGTTATACGAAAATGATCATATTTTCACGACTTCACAAAAATTATGTTTAAAATCTGCCATCTATCAGTGATAGTCGTCAAGGAAATGTCACTTATCTTGGCTGAATTTAACTTGACTCTGAAAAGCGACCTAACCTTGGCTTCAAACTATGTACTTCACTCTAAGAAAAACTATCTTAGACTACAAAATGTCATTCCCTTATCAGCTACTCAGGAAGACTCTTGAATGGTCTTATGTCCCCTATTTTGGTAAGCATATGTCCGTATCCTTATCCCAACGTCAAAGATTACAGATTTAGGAATGAAGATTATTACTATAGCAGTTACACTTTGAGAAGTGACTTTAAATTTTGAATTTCCTCCATCAAGTAGAACTTAAATTTTTTTTAAATAAATGTGACATGATGCAGTCTACAGCAAAAACAGCTTGTATTTTGGCATATTTTCAGTATATGTTTGTTTAAGTATATGCACTGATGGAGGCAAATTATTATCCACTCAACAAATTAGAGTTAGCTGAATCTGAAGTACGCATTGAGAATGTAAAAGACCTTCACAGTGTGATTACTAGCGCTGTATTATTGCATCAAACTATCAATGGATTGCATCTGTTGAGTCACTGGTAGCAATTAATCTATGGAAGAAATGAAAAACTGTCAATGCATCAATAGAATGTTTAACTATAGAGAGTTTAGTAATGGACTTCCGTTGATAAACGTGCCATGCAAAATACAGGATGTATGGGCGCAGAATTGCAGCTTCATGGAGTTTTTGTTTTACTGGTTTTCTTGATCTGGGTTTGAAGTTTCTTGTCAGTTACTAAAAGAGAAACTACTTCAGCTTGTTGTTATTTCAGATCAACAATATACTCCTCGGCCAGATGTAGAGACAGCATCAAAATCAGATAATATGATACACCCAGCCTTGTCAACCATACTGCATATCTTGACCATGTTGAACACCAGTGCATGTTACCTAGGTCTACCATACAGACGGTGAACAAATCATGAAAACTGGACACTTATATACCAAAACTGGACAGAAATCAGCAGAAGCTGCCACAATATCCTCTAAAATTGAAACAAATCCCCTGTAACGGAAAACTAATCGTTTGAAATGGAAATTTAAAGAGTATATGAGTTCATTTTTGATGATTTGTTTACCGTTTGTATGGTAGGCCTGTTACTATCCATTAGACAACGTGGTCAATACTCCTGCAGTTGGTCAAAGAACATGTGGACACTATTTCAACAGTGGGTGGTAACCTTTGTTTGTTTTTATTAACCCTATACATCCTGTGGCTATAATTCCATATTAACAAGAATTTGTGGAGGGTGGGAGGTGTCATACTAATTACTGGATAACACTTTTACTGGAGCTGAGGGATCCTTAATGATTAGGACTTTCCTAGCATTTGGCCTAGGACCAAATAGTCTCATCTGGGAAATGAGAAGATTCAAAGAGAAACAATCCATTGGAATAGTACTGCAATAGTTGGTCGCAACAGATGTTGCAAAAGACTACTGCTATCACAATAGAGTGTCACCCCTACAGATTACAGCTATTATACAGGATGAAGATATTTCTGTAACCAAGGTGTAAAAACTGCCCCCTCGTTTAAAAGTCCCTGGGCTACTATCTCAAAAATGTTTCCATATAGAAGCCCATAGGCATCTATCTAATACCAAAGTGTGTCAAATGAGAATGGTCTCCCCTTCCTACAATACAAATTGTCAATGATATTTCCTCCTAAATTTGACATGACGACCATATCTGTTAACGCTGTTGAGCTGTATCGACTGCGCTGATCCTTTGTGTGATTAACTGACGAGATAGAATCTCATAGTTCTAATGACCAATTTCAAAACATTTCAAAGTTTCAAGAGTTATAGCGCAGTTATATGCATTCCAGTCCATAGCATAGTTGTTGCAATATTCGTGAAAGAAATATCAAAAAGATTTCCTTAAATTATTGCCTTATGATTTTTTATTCCATATGATTGTCACTTACCGAATAAAAGCTCATGTTTCTGAATATACGCCCAGACTTTTATTTAGTGTCAATGTTCACTTGTCAAAAATCTTATTTTCCGTAATAAAGCCCTTGTTTTCGGGAAACCCTGGTAGTAAACTAAATCAGAAACTGACAACATATTGTTCACACAATTTCCCTGCTACTGTTTCAACTTGTTTAAAATTATTTCAAGCACCTTGAAAACATGTTATTGGATTTTCAAAAAGATTTCTAAATCATATCTTCAGGTTTTCAAAAGCAGTGATAAATAAGAGGAATGACGAATAAAAGCGTTTCCTCTTCATCAGCATATGTAATGCTGATTACGACACAGTAATTAAACAGTTTGACATTTACAACAAACTAATTATCACAACACATGGACTAAGTTATTTGCACTGCACGCAGCTCTTTAAGCTATGGTGATTCAGGAACAAAAAGTCTTCAAAATGATGATTTCCTATTGCAGACGTCAGAGATGAGGTTAAGTTGTAACAAATACGCCATTACATATACACTTCCAAAAAATCCGCAGACAAAACAAAGTACCACAGTTCCCCTATCAAATGCCAGGCCTCTAATATATATCCAGGTATAACAAAGTACCATATTTCCTCTATCAAATGCCAGGCCTCTAATATATACCCAGACATAACAAAGTACCGTATTTCCCCTATCAAATGCCAGGCTTCTAATACATACCTAGATATAACTAAGTACCATATTTCCTCTATCACATGCCAGGCTTCTAATATATACCCGAATATGACAAAGTACCACATTTCCTCTATCAAATGCCAGGCCTCTAATATATACCCGAATATAACAAAGTACCACATTTCCTCTATCAAATGCCAGGCCTCTAATATACACCTAGACATAACAAAGTACCGTATTTCCCCTATCAAATGCCAGGCCTCGAATATATACCCGAATATAACAAAGTACCACACTTCCTCTATCAAATGCCAGGCCTCTAATATACACCTAGACATAACAAAGTACCGTATTTTCCCGATCAAATGCCAGGCCTCTAATATATACCCGAATATAACAAAGTACCACATTTCCCCTATCAAATGCCAGGCCTCTAATATATACCCGAATATAACAAAGTACCACATTTCCTCTATCAAATGCCAGGCCTCTAATATACACCTAGACATAACAAAGTACCGTATTTCCCCTATCAAATGCCAGGCCTCTAATATATACCCGAATATAACAAAGTACCACATTTCCCCTATCAAATGCCAGGCCTCTAATATATACCCGAATATAACAAAGTACCACATTTCCTCTATCAAATGCCAGGCCTCTAATACACACCTAGACATAACAAAGTACCACATTTCCTCTATCAAATGCCAGGCCTCTAATATATACCTTGACATAACAAAGTACTGCATTTCCTCTATCAAATGCCAGGCCTCTAATATGTACCTAGATGTAACAAAGTACCACATTTCCTCTATCAAATGCCAGGCCTCTAATATATACCTGGATATAACAAAGTACCGTATTTCCCCTATCAAATGCCAGGCCTCGAATATATACCTAGATATAACAAAGTACCGTATTTCCCCTATCAAATGCCAGGCCTCGAATATATACCCACACAATACAAAGCACAGTATTCTCTCTACAAATGCCAGACCTCTAATACGTCCAAAGACAAAACAAAGCAGTGTATTTTCTTTGTCAAATGCCAGGCCTTTAATACATCCAAAGAGAAAACAACCTATTGTATATTCTCTATCAAATGCCAGGCCTCTAATAATTATCTAGAAAAATTAAAGTACTGTCTTTCCTCCACCAAATGCATCAAATGGTTTCTCAAAAACAATAGATCCCTGCCTGTATGTACATTCAGGGTAATACTGTGATATACAACTTTAAAAACAAACTTTCCTATAAACATACTTTATGCTGGACAGAAATCTGGATTTGTGAGGTGAGTTCCAACTGTGTCAGCATTAAAAGAAAACACACAGGAACTCAATCCACAAAATGCCTTTGATAAACCCTGGTTCAATGCCTTGCACAAATCACTATTTGTCAATGCTACTAAAAGCGGAACATACATGCTAGGGCTTCTAATAGAGGAAATACAGTAATGTTATTACCAGTGTGTACCATGCAATAATGAGGCGTTTTCACACCAGTTTGAGTACAAATAGACCATATCCGCAGTATCGGATGCATGTGAATGTTCTTCAAAGATAATTTACAAGTAATTATATCTGTCTTACTCTTGAGTATGCGCCTGAGTTGCAAGAATAAGGAGCAACATCAATTACTGTATAATGTTTTGTAGACTCAACAGAGCTAGTAAAGCATATGCTAATGAATTCTATGCACTTAAGTAAATACCTAAACTCTGTATTTACCATCCCTACATGATTGAGTCTACTGTGACATGTATTTCAGAAAGTTAATCACTTCTGATTAAGTCTGCTGGCGATTTCACGTTTTCAGTTCAGTTTTTACTCAAATTTCAAACTGAGTTTGACAAATTGAAACAGCTGAATTTTTAACCAAACAGAATAATAAAAAACCCACACAAATATAAGAAACTTACCCACCAAACTCAAAATGTCTACTATGTTTGAGTTTAATATCATTTCAGTTCATTTTTAGATTTGCCTTTTCCTGTGTTTTCTCAAATTTGAGCAAAGACTTTAACTTCAGTCAAACCTCAGACTCAAGTTTGTTTCGAGAAATCTGGGCCTGGTCGTTGTCTACTATCACACCCAGTAATATTTCAGCAGTATGGTGGTAGTTTGTATATCACTATATGATCACATCTAGACTAGATAATCCAGTTATTTACATCAGCATTGATCTATGCAGTTGTGATGCGATGACTTGCATAATGTATTTCCATAAGTCTGACTACCTAATCCTGCAAATCAACTGTTCCGACAAGCATGGGTAGCTGAAGATCAAATCACTATCTTCATAGGCTAAAATGCTATGTTGATTCTCAGCTGTCAAAATGCAGATACCTTCGCTATAAACATCTATCTCATATAAATCTGATCACATGGACCTGACACCTTGCTGCATATTTCTCACACCTCAGTCTCTGTATATGTAACCTGTGGAGATCCAGGTCAGAATTGATCTTCAGTAACCCCTGCTTGTGTAAAAGACAACTAATTGGATCAGGTGTTCAGGCTTTATGACTTAGTTGACATGTCATTGGGTCCCAATTGCGTGGATCAATGCTCATGCTGTTGATCACTGGATTGTCTGATCCAGCCTTGATTATGTGCAGACTGCACAAACAGATAGTTTGAATATTGCTGAGTGTGGCATAAAACTAAACTCACTCACCTACTCTATACATTATTATCCTCCAATATAGAGAGTACCATGAATCAACCCACAGACTTAAGGCATTTCTGATGCCACACTCCTCAATATTTGAGTCGGCCAAATTTCAAAACATTCTAGTGTTTTATTAAAACTCAGGTACATGATGGTAATTAATCAACAAAGACTGATTCCTTCCACATTATCAATAAATACAGCTCTCAGAATGTACATCAGTTGTCATAACCTATTCTAGACAAGATAACTCATGAGATTTTCGTTTTCCACACTACCCTTTCTAGTTCACTTCACATTTCTGGCGGTGCTTTTCTTACTTTTGCCGTGTCTTGATTTTAAATTTTCCTGGAATATTTTCTAAAGTTTAACTTGCATAGAGTTCTCCATCATTCCTGAGACGATGCCAGCGTGTTTTGATGAAGATCAAGAAGATTGCATTCAAATCATGCTGATGTCCTGGGGATATCATTTGCATTTCGGTTTCATAATGCCAGGCAGGAGAAAATCAAAAGGAAACGAAAAGAAAAGATGCAATGAAGGCTGAAGTATCAAAATGTCATCCACTTCTTAAATAATGCATCTAAGACAAAATTTTTAAAGCCCTGTTCGACTTAATTTAGATTTTTCATCAATATTCATCACCAACATGCCCTATATAAACTACAAAGTGCCCTTTTTATGAAGTCAGCCATTGTTTTGTAAATCTAAGGGGAAGTCTAGGTGTCAGTCGATTTTGATATTGGAATGTGTATGATTATTTTAACTCCAATACTCTTCAGTATGTCAGTCAACCTAACAAAACAGTAATGGGAGACATATACTTACTTATCACCAACAATTTGATATATTTTCAGCAATCCTTCCAAGTGGGATGCAAACTCCACAAAATCTCTCCGGCTGCAGAGAAAAAAATACTTTAGGTAAAAACTTTTACTTGTAAAGTTGTAATGTAAGAGCTGAGAGTACATTTGACTGGATGAGTAAAGAAACTGTTATACTGTGACTTTCTATTATCGTGGCAAGTGAAAAACAAAAGCAGAAACACCACACTGCACATCAGCTGTTTAAACACGCAAACAGCGTAAAAACATTCATCACTCTAGAAAAAGTCATTCATTTCATTGTCATTTCATGTCTAATCACAGAAATATTGAAGTGTTCATCATTTCAGTAACTTCTGGAATATTTTGCAACCACCATGATCCCCTCCTCCCATTACATGTAGCATGAATCAAAACTTTGTCAAGAGTACTCCTGTGGCATCTAGAAGATCATTTGCATATTTTCCTGCTGAAAATATAACAGGAAGTGACATATTTTGGAACTTCACTTTACACACTACAGCAAATTGTATGATACGTCTTAAGGCAGCAAAACAATATTTTGTTAGGTTATTTTTACGCTGTATTCAAATGAATAGAAATTTCAGATGTTTGGGTTGAAAACATGATAATATTACCAATGAGAGTTAAGTTCCTAGATAATTTTTAACAATACAACTACTTAGATTCGTTGTTTGTCTTAGTAAATGTTTTAAAGTGTCGTTTGCTTATACCACTTGCCAAAGTTTGAAAACAGCAACACTGCGATAAGACAGTTGCTTCAATTTCCGGGTCAAACAGAATAATCAAGATTGCAGCGATCATGTTGAATGAGTTGTCATTATGTGGCATATTGTTTGTGACAGAAATGAAAATTAAACATCAGTCAACTGAAAATATACATAAAATGTCAAATGACAGTAGTTGTTCACAATCCCAATAGCAACAACATCATATTTGACAAAAAGAAAAATGTCTTTTATTCATCAAATTAGTACTCTTACCTCAATACTTCCACTAATTCTTGACAACTCTGAAATGGAAAGAACAATGACATTAATTAATGCTAAAATAACACAGGTAATTAAAATCTAATCTCAGACAAATCATCAGTTTTGGCGGTTACATTCTCTTATCAAATACAAAACAGTTTCAACAGGTCAAAACAAATACCAATGTTCCTCTTCAAGCCAAATGTCCAAGGGAGGCTACTCTGATCACTTCATAGTTAACTCTGGTTTTACAACTCTGCAGCAACAATAGACTCTAATTTGGTCCACTTTCATCTCTTTTTGGTAAGTCATCTTGAAAGTAGTCAATTGTGATTTTGTTACCCAACCTTACTGATATGCTTGCCAACATAAAATGAGCTATCCACATTAAAATAGGCATGCTAATGAACTGATCATTGTTTTGAGTATATGATCACAATAATTGATGAATAGATCACAATAATTGGTGAATAGATCACAATAAATGACGAACAGTTATGACAAAATTCAGTCAGGCTAACTTTTACCTATATACATCATGTAAATAACAACATAAATACTAGTTGTGTAATGAATCACTGATAGTATTCATGTTTCAACTGTTGGCAGTCAACTACGCAATAAAAGTGCATCGATGCAGAGAAACATTTAGGCAATTTATCACAATATTTATGGTCCACTATAATGATATCTGAGACGATATATCCCGATAAGACTGACATACTACTCAAAATTGTGAGGAGTACTGCATTAGGAATAGGAAAGGAGTCACTTTGAAATTCATCTGAATTTTAAAAACAAATTGAACCTTATAAGAACTTGTTTGTGACTGCTACCTTTGTTACAAGAACAAACGAGTTAGTGTATTAGTGACAGAATGTGCGTTTTTCAGACTTTGTGAACTGAAGAATACTTGTCATCATGTAACTGAAATATGTTTTAGTTGTTTGACTACACCATTTATTAACAACTATGAATGATGTCTTAGCTTTGTTAAGAAAGAGAACAAAGAGAGGATAAAATTTAGAATGCATACTTAAGAGTTTTTTTCAGAGATCCTGATATAAATTGCACTGAATTGTTTGTGAAAACATTAGTGCAGAAACACAAGGGAAACCTCAGTTTCAAATTTATATATGTTATGTCAAGGCAACACGAATATTTGTGACTGTACTTTCTCAAGCATTAAATGCTGAAATTTTATCAGATGTGAATGAATGTAATACAAGTTCTGCTGTATAACAAATAAAGTTACAGTCATGTTATCTATCATATATGTTCTGCTATTAGAAATTTCCGATGTGTATCATTATGCCATCATTGCAACACAATGATAACCATGTGAGAAATTCCAATATTTTCATCATTTTGCCTCATTAACCTGCTTTCAGGATACATCGTATCTCCACATAGGTCATGATAATTGTCTCAATGGTTCCCTGTTAATAGTTTCATGACATATTGTCTCGCCTCATTAACCTGCTTTCAGGATACGTCGCATCTCCACTTAGGCCATGATAATTGTCTCAATGGTTCCCTGTCAATAGTTTCATGACGTATTGTCTCGCCTCATTAACCTGCTTTCAGGATACGTCGCATCTCCACTTAGGCCATGATAATTGTCTCAATGGTTCCCTGTCAATAGTTTCATGACGTATTGTCTCGCCTCATTAACCTGCTTTCAGGATACGTCGCATCTCCACATAGGTCATGATAATTGTCTCAATGGTTCCTTGTCAATAGTTTCATGATGTATTGTCTCGCCTCATTAACCTGCTACCAGGATATATCGTCTCGCCACTAAGGCCATGATAACTGTCTCAAAGATTCCTTGCCAATAGCGTCTTGATGAACTGTCCCACCTCATTAACCTGCTATCGCGATATATTATCTCACCACTTTGGCCACAATAATTGTCTCATCGGTTCTTTGCCAATACTTCTCACAATATATTGTCTCGCCTCTCGCCACATAGGCCATGATAATTGTCTCAAAGGTTCCTTGCCAATAGTTTCATGATGTATCAGAACATATCATCTCACAACTCAGTTCACGATAACCAGCTCTAATGAATATCAACCTTCTTCATATTCTACTTAAGTGAACAAGACAAATATACAAGAAAAATTTATACAATTTGCAAGAACCAATTTCATGACTGGTAGTTATGTGGGACAGAATGCCATGAAATCAATATCTGGAACACATTACATTGACACTGACATAGCAATACATGGTGGGAGCCTTTTCCTTGAAACTGCCCACACACAGGTTGAATGAATGAATGAGTAGGTGGGTGGGTGGGTGGGTGAGTGAGTGAGTGAGTGAGTGAGTGAGTGAGTGAGTGAGTGAGTGAGTGAGTGAGTGAGTGAGTGAGTTTTACGCCGCACTCAGCAATACTGCAGCTATATGATGGCGGTCTGTAAATAATTGAGTCTGGACCAGACAATCCAGTGTCCAACAACATGAGCATCAATCTGCGCAATTCGGAACCGATGACATGTGTCAACCAAGTCAGCAAGCCTGACCACCCGATCCTGTTAGTCACCTCTTACGACAAGCATAGTCGCCATTTATGGCAAGCATGGGTTGCTGAAGGCCTATTCTACCCCGATACTGTCACAGTTCGAGTGAGTGAGGAGTGAGTGAGTGAGTGAGCAAGCAAGCAAGCGAGCAAGTAAGCGAGCGAGGATTAGTGCTAATTTTGCAATATTCCAGCGACTTCACAGAGGTGGAGACCATACATGCGCTTTACAGGAAGTACTCCTGAGGGCAATCTAACTCTGGTCTTTGTCAAGGCTACCCCACCACCCCACACAGATTCAGTCAATATCTTGGACCCCCTTAATACTGTCCAGTTTCACTCCCATATCTACAAATGTCATAGCAAGAGAAGAAAAGTTTTAGCCAAAGGAAAGTGAAAATGTACAAAATCAAACATCAAAACATCTAAACATGAGTGCAAGTTTCCGCCAAAGTCCTTCAACACTTAGCAGCTTCAAACTGACAATTCAACACCACTGACTGACTCTCAATGAGCATAATTCCTGTTTTGAAAAACACAAGCTAAACCTGAAATCCTGCAGCAGGTCAAGTTAACTTCTGGTGCAGAAACTGTCTGGGAATTAACTTGGCTGTGTGCCTCAAGTAAGTGCATAGCAACACCTTGTCATCTTCTCACCACATGTTTAAATATTGATAATTGTCTTTCCAATATAAAAAAAACTTAGTATATACTAGATAGAGATCAGCAATGAACTTAAAGTATGTAGTTATGTGTCATATAAACAAGAAAATGTGAAGATTCATCAACCATAGACTGCATCTTCAAGTGCCAATATTCACAGGCTGTTTTCTCAAAGAAGCTAGAACTATCATGGGTGCATTCTTCCTCCTTCAAATGACATTTCCGTAATTACTTATACAATTAATTATCAAACAATCCCATAACCTTCCTGATCCATTTTTCATCGTAACATAAGACTGTTTACCCTTGACTTGTGACATACTGAATCCAGGTACTAATTCAAAATGTTCATGTTTGCTGATACCATACATTGAGTGCTACTTACAATGTATCAAAAACATCTGCAAAACGATTTACATTTATTCCATGGCAATTTATCTTAACGGTTATGTGGAAAATTACAAAAGCTGGCTTGGCAACATATACCTTTTACTAGTCCTTGCAAATATTTACTAGCAACAGACTCATAGCAAAATGATCGGGTGAGCATAGTTTTACGCTGCACTCAACAATATTTCAGCTATATGGTGGCAGTCTGTAAATAATGGAGTCTGGACCAAATAACCAGTGGTCAACAGCATGAACATCAATCCATGCAAATGGGTACCATTGGCGTGTCAACCAAGTCAACAAGTCTCACCACCCGAGCCTGATAGTCGAATCATACAAAAAGCATTTCTTTTTGAAGACCAGTATTCTAATCTGCTTCTTCACAGGTGCTCATGGAAAGGGGACAATTCTGCTTTCAGCACACATTCCCCAGTACCTTATACTCTCTGACAACAACCTAATTCCACTTTGCCAAACAATGGATGTTATGAATAGCTGGACTTACGTGACCAAACTCACTTTTACTAAACACAGGCTTCAGACAATGTTGCAGAGTGCTATATGAATTGTCTGTTTGTTGTCTAACACAGCATGCAGCAACATCACAGGTGCATGCAGCTGTTTGCAAATAATCAACCACGAAATCCAGTGATCAAAATCATCAACACTGATCTACATAATTGTGATACAAAGACTGTAGTAGAAATTTCCAACATTATTGCCTAAACCTGACACAACTGCTACAGGTCTCTTTGTAAAAGAATCATTAATCAGTCACAAACTTTTAAAACATTTCGGTATTGTCAAAAGTACAATGTCAGTGTGCATGTTCAGACTAGGCGTGACATCAGCTTCAAATCAAGGTGGTTAAATCCTTAGATTAATAAGATGTAAAGACACTGAGAAGAGTCACCAGCAAAATGTCAAAGCTATTTCCATCCAAAACAACAATTACCCACATGGAATTCTGATAAGACACCAAACCTAACCAAACCATGGCTGACAAAATTGATTCCTGCTGCCAGCTTCAAGACAATTTCCATTCTAAATCCAGTTACCAAACTGGAATAAAGTTACTCACAGAGAGTGTAAGAATTACAATAAACAAAGGACAAGGCTTTACGAAGCCAAAGTGAAAATAATCAATATTCCAAACCTCACTTTCATATATACCACCCTCCTTTGACAGGAATTTTTACATGAATTTAACCAGAATTGAGACAGAAACATTTCAGTGCCTCGAATCTCATCAGATACAGGGTTCAGAAGGCGCCTTGCTGAAATGGTAAAAAATACTTTGATATTGATTGTATCGACCACAACCATGCTTGTACCTCCAGGTTTATCAATCAGCTACACTTTTCTTCTTTCTTGGCAGGAATTTTGCCTCTGGAAATTCATAAGGCTTTGAAAAAGGTCTGATCTTTCGTAGCTATGATAACTTCTCTTGGTTAAATACCTTGGTTTCAAAAAGATGAATGATCTGGCAGAACTAATTATCTATTCCTGATCATCTGTCCAAATTCTCACTTTCATTTGAAGGGTAGACAATTTTCTCAAGACAGAATTGATTGGAAACGGCCAAGAGTAATTTTGAAAACCAAGATAACAAAAATTCGAAACTAAATATCAGTCAATATTTCTCTCCCACATATTCTTATTTAATAATTACAGTGAGCATCAAACTATGCAGCAGAACCTGATGAAAACAAAAATACATGTTAATCCCATCAGCATGTCATATGTGTCACCTATGCCAAATTAATACTGTTAAAAACAAATCATGAGTCAAAAATTTCATCTTCATACATAAGTTGAGAAATACAATAAATTCAGGACATGTTTAATGCATTTGAGCTTTGGCGTACAAGGGCAACCATTCTCGAAAGCATTTAGTAAATACTTTAAAAAGGAGTGATACACAGTGAAGACATTTCACACACAGCCTATGCTTTCAGTGCCTTTTCCTAATTTGTAATTGAGTTATTACTGTAATTCAACAATGAGTTGACATTTATCAGTATGCTCCCCTTCCATGGACACTTCAAATAACACTTCATAAATTCACATTGTGTGAATGCTCTTAAGTCAAACCTTTGCCTCAAGGGCTTATCCCATGACATTGAGATTGAGATTTGGAAAATATCAATTTCTTTCATGTCATCAGAAACTATAAATCAGATACTGCTTGTGACTGATGACCCAACCTGTCATCTGTGATGTCGATGACAAAACCATCCACTAATTGCCCATGTAGCTGGACCACGGGGGGGGGGGGGGGGGGGTCATGTCTCCCTTCTTTCGGGATACAGATACAATTATCACGTTGTCATGGTAACCTGACCTTATTTCAGAAAACAGTTTCAAGTATGCTGACACTGCTCCCAAAAGACTAACTGATGATTAAACAAGCATCACATGAAGATAATTCTGGGAATGGTTCTTGAGATATCTGACAAGGGTAAAACGTTAAAGTCCCCATATGACCTTGAAATGAAGGTAAAAGTGACCAAACCTGACTGAGACTGAGTCTTTTACTATGATGAACCTAGATACCAAATATGAAAAGAATCTAGTGAATGGTTCTTAAGATATTCCTATTTGTATGTAGCTACAGATGGATGGATGGAGCCTAATACTATATTCCCAGCTCACGCTAAACGCGCAGTTGGGGATAACAAGATGTTTAATTTGATTGCAAAGTTTGATAAGTCTCGGGCTTTTCCTTGGATCAAGGAAGATTGTGAAATAAGTACCAGTGTTTTGCCACGAAACTGACTTTTGGGCCAACATACCACATGTGATCACTTGCTTCCAAATGGTTATTCAGCCTTTGTATAGGGACAGAAGTAATATCTATTTTGATGCATATGCAAATATCTCATGATAACTAAGCAAACAAGGACACAAAATATACAGAGTTAAAATTTACTGCAGAGTGAATAAGTTTGTTACTTTCTTTGTACAACTCAGTCATTATCAATGTTATTTCGGCCATATTGAGCCAGTTTGCAAATAATGGCCCCCACAAACCAGAGGACGATGAACACGAAACACTTTCAGGTCAATTTTCCATTCCACCTGAGTCATGTTTCATACCCTGCTACAAGGAACTTTTCCTAATTCCTTGGCCTAGATTATCAAAGCTCCCTTAGCACTAAGGTAGCCATACATTAACATTTACTTATGAGTATCTTAGCGTCAAAAGAGCTTTGAAAATCTACACCCTGGATCTTGCAGGGTCATGCAAGGTGACACAAGGAACCTACATTAGCTTCTCCTCCATGGGCGACTTTGACATCCTTGACCCCTCCGCCCTTGTCAAAGATGATCTGGACATGGAACATATCGGAGGAGATGATCAGGTGCTGCTCTGGACCAGTTTGGATGCTGGAACTCAAGCTGAGCTGTCTGGCTATTGTCTCCAGCCTCTCGATCAGAGACTGCTGGCTGATAACTGAAACAACACACACTGAAGGTCAAATAGGGATGGGTGAAGATACTCAGAGGTACCAGCATCAGGAACGTTACTAAACCGTTGAGCTGTCTGGCTATTGTCCGGATACTGTATTCAGCCTCTGTCTGGCTATTGTCTGGCTATTGTCTCCAGCTTCTGAATCAGAGACTGCTGGCTGATAACTGATGGACATGGAGTATTAACATTCAAGGACACCACCAATGGCAAACTAGCCTTCAAGATTTAGCATCTGGGAAATTAAGCATCAGAGTGAAACTACTCTTGTCATAACCATTTCGGTAACTTTGTAAGAATTAGGAGATCCCTAATCTTAAATACCCCCATATAATGATACATTATTTTAAATGACACACAGTGTAGAATGATATCCATATTAGCTTTTGTTTGAATACTGGTTCATGATTGGAAAGGAAACATCCACTGTCCTAAAGCTCCAGGTTTACAAAATTTCTGGACAATTTTTGACAAGAATATGTCACAAATCTGATCGAGGAACAGTGGTATAGAAAGACCTTCAGTGACCCTACCTATCCTCTTAATATTAAAAAGTGCATATTATACAAAATCTGTTATGCACATCATAAAGCCATGGGAAAAAACTCCGTCTATTTTTTTTTAAATTGATATATCTATAGAATTGGAAATAATGAAATACTTCCAACCAAAGGCAACCATATTAATTATAACTGTAACGTTATTGATTTGTGCACAGATGTATTTTCTTGTTAACCGAACAGGACAAAATAGCACAGGTACCAACCAATAATAAATATCAATAACAAATACCAGTTTCAACATCCTCAATGAGGCTGGTTATTGTATAATCTAAACCCAATATGATACATTTGCAACCTACTGACCTACTGTAGTAATATAGAGATGTCAGACACAGATCTGTACTTCAGAAGTCTTGAACAAACAATGTTCTAAACTTAGCATCAAAGTCAAGGGGCCCTTGCCATAATATACAACATCTCAAGAGTTTAATGCTTCATAGACTAAACTAAAAGCAGATCTTTTTATTTGTGATAATATTGTAACATGACAGACACATATTGATCAACACAAGTGTCTTTAGGTTGTTTGTATATTAGACTATAATGGTCAATTAACTCCCTTGCCTTGGGAAGTTGTGCACCACCCAAAATACCAGCAGTTGTAAGAGTGTTGTGTAATGTGTAATACCATAGGATGTCACTAAACAGAGTAGTATTCATATACCATAGGTATAATTACGGTTAGTTCACAAAGGTACATAACACTCCAAATCTGTAACAGAGAGGAACACTTTTTATGGATAAGTAACTTCAGTATTGGAATTTGTGCGATATTTCTGAGTAGATTTAATACCCTTATGAAGTAAATGACGTCAACAGAGTTGTGATCTACACCTAGATGTCACTTCTATCTATAGAAGTTTTCAATCCATGAAAAGTATTCCTCTTCATCATACCTGCTTCTAAATGCCACAGGAGACCTAACAACCATGCAGAGCACTGGTTTATACTGTCCTAGCCAGTTTCTCAAACAGGCCCTACTGCAGGCCACCAAACAAAATCCTACAGAAACAACATCAGTCACAATATGGTTTGATGATTATGACTCCAGAATCAAACTGGTTGGTTGGTCTGAAACACTGTACTCGGCAATATTCCAGCAGTATGGTGGCAGCCTGTCAATAACGGAGTCTGAATCAGACAATCCTGTGATCACCATTATGAGCACTGATCTACACAACAAGGATATAATGACATGTGTCAACCAAGTCTCAACAAGCCTGAATGCCTGGTCCCGTTAGTCGCCTCTTACAACAAGCATGGGTTGCTGAAGACAAATTCTAACCTGTATCTTCACTTTAAAAACCAACAGATTTTTCTGATTTCTCAAGCTGCATGTTGACAAACTGCTGTCCAATACAACATACAAAATTCATCACAGCCTGAGTAACTGAGGTAAATTATTATCATTAAACTTGAAAACTCGAAAGTAAAAAATATGACTTGCTATGAGTCTCTAAGAACCTCCCCTACCTTTGATAGCTCTTTGCAGTGAGTCAAGACATCGTTGCAGGTGTCCTTTGTCCAGAGCGTCTGGCTGATGTCGTTTGTCCTACAACAAAGAGGACAGGCATAAGTCTTGCATCTGACATACACACCAAACAAATGGCACAAAAACAAGAAATGTAGTCTTTTCAAGCATGTCAAAAAGCACTCAAGGATGTTCAAGTGTGCCCTTTTAGATTTAAATGAGCAAGAGTTATACTTCAAGTGAAAAATTTAAATGCTAAACTAAAAACTAACTCCTGTTAATTTAGCATGGTCATGAGTTTACCATGCCTTTGCCAAGTTACGTTATGTAGAACACAGTTATCATCAGCTTCATATCCTAAAAATCATAACAGTATTTCTATTTCACAAAATATAATTTCTAAGAGGACCCTAAAGCATGTTACCACATGCAACATATTAAACTGGGCCATTACAATTTGAACCTGTCCCATTAGCACTTCAATGGTAGAAATTTTAAGCCATCATCAGCAATGTTTATAATTAAGGGGACTTGATGAGTTCTTTGAGGTTTGCAAACATGTGAAAACTGTCAAGTTTTTATTCTTCATACGTAGCAACTGTTTAGTTGATGAAGATACACCTCATTATCACAATAACCACATTTGTTTAAACTGCACTCAGTAATTATCAAGCTATGTGGCAACATATTGAATTATCCAAGCTGGGTAAGACAATCTAGTGACTGACAACATGAGCACCGATCAGTCAGGGCACAGTGACATCCATCAACCAAATCAACAAGCCTGACTATAGCATCCAGTTAGTTGTTTCTCACAACAAATATATGCTACTATAGACCAATTCTAACACAGAACTACCAAACACTTGAATGGATTATATCTGATATATTTAACTGAGAGTCTATGACCATGACAATGCAGCAAAATCTATATAATCGTAACACATCCAATATTTCTCATAGAAACCTGTATACATATTATACAGGACTATTACCATACATATCCATTCACAAGTACTTCTGACAGTGATTTATCCCACATCATAACATGTAAGTGTTCCGATAATACATGGAAGGCGGAACGTAGGTCACCACTTGTCAAGTTGTCTCGGACGTAATCATGTAGCGTGTGGAGCTTTAGAAGGTAAGTTAGATGAAAAACATAAATTTATGACACAAAGTTTCTATTTTGCCAATTGCATATTCTTTTGTTAATTTTAAATGGCCTAAAAACATACGACATCGTATCGAATTTATGCTGTTTGCAGAAAGTAAATTTCCGGACGGGATCACATGACTTACATCATGTGGCAGGCTATATTTAACTTGCATCACGACAATTCCGTATGGATAACTGGATCATTTTTCAATGGAAATGTATGGGAATGCTTTCAAAATTCGCCGTCCGGGTCCGGAAGTGTGGGGCCCGGTTAAGCGAGTACAATCAATCAACGTAAGTTTCGTTTCACATAAAAATCGTCCGGAAGGCAGGGTTTCCGGATATGTGGGGTCCAGGTAAACGGGGTTCGACTGTAAACATAACAACTTAAGAAGTGTGAGACAGTCTCGTGGTTAACTTCATCGTGAAATGTATATTTCTCGGACAAGAAAAGATTGACAGCAATAACCTCGATTCCGTAAGCTTGCTTCAAAGCTGAGGTTGGTTAAGCACATTAAACAATACCCATGACAGTTTATGAGAAAATAATGGGAACACACAAAACAGAATTTACACCAAAACATCACAACTCAGCCAAGGTTCAAAATTTGGTCATCACTAAAATTCTGGAAAGGCTAGTGACATATTCTGCATAGTAAATGTTTACAACTTAGTAGACAGCATGACTTTTACAGACACTGTTTAAATCAGAAATAAGTTTATTTCTTATCCTGCTGACTGTGACGTTGGTTTTGAGATAATGATTCATCACTCATACATTTTATCTTTTGACTACATTTAGATTTTGAAACTGTTAGAAATGATATTATGATGAAATCCTTAACTCTGAAGAAAAATGAGATTTGGAGATTAAGTTAAGCCTCTGAAAAAAGCATAAAAACCCTTCTGCTGCTACAGCTTATTTCCAACACACAGTGTCTTCATCAGCACACTGTTATGTACTCAAGAGATGCACCATAAACTAATATGGCACAGAATTAAAATGAAATTAGCCAGGTGTCTAAGGACCAAGTTATTCACCCGTCGACCATAAACAAACGTAGAGCTCATGCTTAAATTCACACTTTAATAATACCTCCAACACAAGCCAAGTGTAACAATACTGGAAGTTAATAGGCACTTTTGCTGCATTTCATATGCAGAGCGAGGTGCCTACGCATGCTGTGCATGCAAACAAACTCCATCAATCGGCTGAAGTACAACAGCTAAAGCATCGTCAAACACCAGCTCCACCTTGCACTCTCCTGAACACTTGGGAACAACAATCACAGGTGGGAAGTCCTCAGTGGTGTCCAGCAAACCGTGAACAAGAGATGCTTATCCTGATGTTGGGAAGGCTGCAAGCCATTAATGACAGATGACACAACTCAAATCTCTTCAGCTGACACCCCTCTAATGATATTGATTGGCAAACAGCAAGCAGATGTTTATATTAAGTGTGATGTTCTATAATGACCTGTATTTAGTGGCCAGACCGATAAAGATCTAAGTTCTAAAGATCTAAGTTTGTGTGTTTGCTGTTTCAAACACAATACAAAAGTTTCCTGATAGCATTTCAAATACAATACACAGGTTTCAGGTCAGCGTTTCAAGCCTGTAGAAAGGCCACTCTATCTCTGAATAAGATATCTGCACAAACAAGTTTTCTTCAGCATGATTCACAGTAGACGCATCCATGTTACTACATCCTGTTATGAACTAGGAAGAAGGAAATGCTTGTTTAGTCAGACTTTGTGACATAAGTCGAACACTGCTAACATAACTGAGTCAGTATGATTTCAAAGCTGCAATATTCAAGTCCTGCAAAAAATTGAGTCAAAACCAGACAATCCAGTGACTGATACCACATCGATGATCCACACTATCAATGTGAGACAGTGAGTTTGGTTTTATGTTACTTTTTGCAATATTCCAGCAAACTCACTGCAGGGAACACCAGAACCCATGTGAAGAATCGAACCCAGGTAGTCAGCATGACAAGCGAATACCTTAACCACTACGCTACCCCACTGCCCACACACCATCGAGGCACCAAGACACACTATAAACATGTCTTATAGTCAAACCACTTGTTAATTTGGCTATTAATTATGTGTCAAACATTGGTTGCAGAGGCCTACATATTTTCCTGAATCCCTACAGAGTAGATGATTGACTGATTAAGGCTTAATGCTATTCTATTTAATCAATGCATGTCAAATGAAAATAGGAACAGAGCCAGGCGTGATGTAGATCCTAGATGTCTACGCCTTCACAGAAACCACAACCAGGGATGAGTTACTAACAAACAGGATCATTATCAGAGATCTGAACCAGTAATCAAAACAATTCTAACATTTCTAAGCCATAGAACTCAGGGAGTAAAAATCTAACAAAAAAATTACACGTATTCAAATAAAATTTAAACTTATGAAACTTTCATTTTTTCAAATAAAATTTAAACTTATTAAAATCTGAAATAAATCATTACATGTTTATGAATAAATACTGACAAAGAAATCAACAGAATTAGTTTCCCCCCTGTTAAAACTTCCATCAGAATCCTTTCCTTAACACCAACTGACTAACTGATAAAAACGATTCAGAAAACATGCTTGTCTTTCCTGATGATTAGTTAAATGTTTACGGCTGAGGAATTTCCCCCTTGTTGCATTTGGAAATGTCACTCAAGCACAAAAACAGCATGTTCTCAAATAAGAACCTTCCCCTTCCAGCAATCTGAAAATGGTACATGGTTAGAAAGGCACTTGAAATCAGTCGTGAGGAAACTACTGCTCAAAATGTCATGATCAACTTTTCAGACACTAAATCAGAATTACCTCCCTTAGATTAATTTGCCTTTTTTCAAGGGCAGCTGAGGGTGCAAACTGGAGCTGTGAAAGTATGGACAAATTAATTTCCCTTGGTATCGCCTGGACTACTATGAGTTGAGCTCAGCATCTGCAACACTGGAAGAAGACGGTCATATCACCCTAGCTAGGACTAATTTGGATTGGAAGCCATGCGAAAGAGATTGATTTCTTTCTTTCTCATTTGGAGAAGCATGGAAATTAGCTTACATGTTCCCTAGTGACTGTTCATCAGAGTCAACGGGCTGACCATACTATGCAAACAACGAGACATGTCATGGTAAGGACTGGGTGGAGGGTGGTATTGATGAATTTTCAGTGTACTGGGGCTGAAGTTCATGAACATGCATGGGGAGGGTGCTGCTTTAGTCAAGACTGGTGGAGTGCTTTACTAAGCTCACTGAGATACAAAGCAGCAGTTTCATAATGAATACCCCTCCCAGCATTAGGGGTAGTGACTACCATCTTTTTCATATTGTTTGGTATAACAAGGACAGAGAGAGAACCTCAAAGAACTCTATCAACTGCACTAAAGAGCAGAAAGGTCAAGGACAACAAGGGTTTGGTGAGTTTGATCAAGAAATTGACTTCTTAGAATGTTCTGTGACTTGAGGTCAACTCATTTATATAGCATTAGTTCATGAGGACAAGAAACTGAAACAATGCCTAAAGGAGTAAGACGCTACATTGAACGTTTCCTGCAGTGTTCAATCAACCAGTTGACACCTTGTTTTTATAAATGACGCATCATCACTGTCAACCTGTTGCCTTTGAGCTCTAGAGTATATTTAAGTGCTCCAGTGTACTAGAAGTAAACCCAGTCTTTGCATCTACACTATATGGCTCCGATCACATGGGTATAACATCAGTGCAATATGTTACAGAAGGCAGGGCCTGCCACAATATAGCCTGATCCTGCAGGTGTAACATCAGTGCAACATGTTACACAATGGAGGGTTGGCCACAATATAGCTTGATCCCACAGGTGTAACATCAGTACAATATGTTACAGAAGGCAGGGCCTGCCACAATATAGCCTGACCCCACATGTGTAACATCAGTACAACATGTTACACAAGGAATAGCCTGCCACAAATAGCCTGATTCCACAGTTGTAACATCAGTGCAACATGTTACACAAGGAAGGGCCTGCCACAATATTGCCAGATCCCACAGGTGTAACATTAGTGCAACATGTAAAAGAACACAAGACCTGACAATATAGTCTGCAATGTATGCTTCCTTTAACAATCAAATTCCCATAAAATTCCCATCAGGGATTCTGCCAAAGACCTCATTGAGGCTATGTAGAATAATGTTAACTCAAGAAACCCACAAATGAATACCTTGTATTGTGTTTCTATAAGTATAATCAAATATAGTGAAATTATGGCATCATGAAATCTCAAGTATTATTCTTTATCTAATGAAGAGTAGTAGTAGTAGTAGTAGTAGTAGTAGTAGTAGTAGTAGTAGTAGTAGTAGTAGTAGTTTTGAATGTTAGACCAGACAATCAAGTGATAAGGTAAGAAGGGGTAAAAAGACACTTGAGGATCATTTCATTCATTGATTCATTGATCTGAGCATTCTGACATGTCTTCCCCAACCCAGCAAAAAAACAATTAAAAAAATAAAATGAATGAAAATAAAATAACATGAATATCAATGCCATCAACTAATACATAAATAAAGACTTTCTTGCTATGTTGTACTTTTCGCTAGTTTTCTTTTAGGGCTAGTAGTTTAATGCTAAAAATGAACAACTACAGAAAATGATGCATAGGGCATCAAAACCAGGGACCAAAACGTTGCTGACCACACCAACTTAGTCCAACGAATCGTATGAAGCCTAGCAACCAAATATTTCTTTGTTTACCCCGCCTACCATCACTGTGAGGAATTTATTCAACCTTCATAAAATATCCAGGATAGCCTGAGGCTGTAAACTTGTGGCATGCATGAAATACAGTTAATAAAACCAATATTTCACTTTTCCAACACATGTCAAGCAACATTCCTGACACAATTATTGATTGTGAAAGGAGACACGCCTTGGTTTGTTAAAGAGGACAAAAAGGGTGTGAAATACATTAGGACATGTCCTACAAACTGTTGTCTATCTGTATGCAATGTATACTGAACTTATCAAAATAATTAGTGAGTGAGTTTATTTTTACACTGCACTCAGCAATGTTCCAGCTATATGGTGGAGGTCTATAAATATTTGAGTCTGGACCAGACAATCCAGTAATCAACAACATGAGCATCGATCTGCGCAAATGGGAACCGATAACATGTATCAACTGAGTCAGCAAGCCTGACCATCCAATCCAGTTAGTCACCTCTCACGACAAGCTTGGGTTGCTGAATGCCTTTTCTACCCTGGGACCCTTACGGGTCAAAACAATTCAGTGACTTACAAGAAGTGGTAGAGACAATAACTGACTCACAATGTGATTTATCACAGTGATTTTCAGATCTACTCCATTAACAAATGTGTATGTGCAGTATCTCATGTATGCATCAAGTGAAGATTCAGGTTACAATTGATTTGCAGCAATCAATGCTTGTAAGCATCAAGTTATGGGACTGGGTGGTCAGGCACATCAACCTGGTGGATGCATGTCATCGTATCCCTACTGCATGGATCAAGTTTCATTATGTCAATCACTTGATTTTCTGGTTTTCCTGTCAGGATTGACAAAATTATATTTAGAACCTTGTCGTAAAGCTGGAAAAATAGTGCAATATTAATCTCATCAAGGTAGAGAGTATTACTTCCATGGAAGAATAAAGTTCCCAACATTTATGGGTCCGA
Source organism: Haliotis asinina (assembly GCF_037392515.1). Lineage (NCBI taxonomy): Eukaryota > Metazoa > Mollusca > Gastropoda > Lepetellida > Haliotidae > Haliotis > Haliotis asinina. Next base: position 6,573,877 of record NC_090290.1, on the reverse strand, counting down.
TCAGTCATATCTTGGTTTCTTCACATCCTAGATGATCATGATGTCAGAGACTGGATTGTCTGGTCCAGACTTCATTATTAACAGACCACTGTCATGTCAATGGTGTTAACAAGATTAAACAAAAATCTAAGTCAGCAAAGTCGTACATTTGGATCATTAGAGTCCTACAAATTTCGCAATGAAATGGTAAAATAAGAAGAATAGCATAACTGCTGTTTGACTGATCCTCATCCCTTGTAGCTGATCCTACTCAAGCAAAACAATAATGCTTACTGTGCCTGAATTTTCTGACAATGATATACAGTTCCACATTCAAACTACATAAAAACACACAGAACTGGTTCAGAATCATAGCCCTCAAATGCTGCTTCTTAATGACAAGTCATCTCATTGAAAGCTGAGTTATTCTATGCCTAGATTAGCCAAGGGCTGACAGGACAGGCAAGCCCATTCACACAATACAAGCATATCCATCCATTTCGTACACATGAGATTTTCTTTGCTTCTTATTAAAATCGAACAATAATTCATACTTAACGATGAGTAGGGAACACAGATGATGTGTATGAAATCAGAATATAGCCAAAAGCTTTCATACCTGCAGTAAGAACCAATTTGCATCTTTACAAATATGGTCTATGAGCCATATCTCCTGGAACAAACTGCCACTATCTTTCAAAACATATACATAAAAATCAGATTTTATTGTCCATATGAGACGCTTAGACTGAATGAGAATTTCTATTACAGATTAATACCACCGACATATGTGGTCATCCCATTATTCCTTGAAATATCTGAAAATCCTTCCAGGAACATAATCAGCACGTCAATACTTCCATAGAAAACTCACATCATTCTTGATGCTTGTGTTGCACATCAATTTTGTTGCCTCCTAACCCTATTTTTGTCAAAAGATTTCAAGAAATAATTTTCCCCTCAATCACAATTACCCCTTTTCTTGTAACAAGAAGCTGTAGGAAATCATCATATGGTGTAACAGGGCACGTCAAGGGACTGAGACAGGCATTACAGCTCAGAAAGCAATGATTATCTCCTAATAATGCATACAGGGCCATTCTGGTCCCAATTCTCATCTTGGAACTCCCACACTCATATATTTTCAGAACCTCTTGACCTTTCCAGAAATCAATTTCTATCACCATTTCAAAACAGAATTCTGTGGATTCATCAGGAAGCAAAAATAGGTTTGCCTGGGAAATCAGCATTGAGAATGAATGTAGTTTTATGTCCAGTCAACACTAACATTTTTCATCTGACAAACCCAAGGTTAGCAGTAATCATCAAAGCCATCGAGCACACATCCAGGGCATCATTTTACAAAGCACTATGGTGATTGTAAGTCATTAAGGTAACCTTAGCGCATTGTTAAAGAATGGGAGTTGAGGCTAACCTTAGTAATGATTGCTTCGTGAAAGGAGTCCCAGGTCTGTTCAACAAAGCAATTGTAATGCTAAATCTGTTGCAAATATATGTTAAAGCATCATCTTTGTGCAAAGATTTTATGGAACCACCTAATCTCTAACCACCCAATCAACCCATATTCTCTAACCACCCAATTAATATTTTCTAACCACCTAACCCATTATTCTTTGATCATTCAACCGATATATTCTCTAATCACCCAAGACATATTCTCTTACCCAATCCTCAATACTCAGGTTTCATGACGAGCACCAAAAAATTGCCACAGATTCATTGGTAAGAACCCTATGTGACAACCATGAACAACCATGAAGATATACTTAAGAAATGTTTTGCAGAAAAGACAGAACTTGAACCCTCGGCTTTTTGATTGGCATTAATCTGGATGGTAACATGGGGAGCTGATCTTGCATGCCGATCTCTCATTAGCTGCTTGGATGTTCAATGCCACATGTTTGTTGCCAAATCCCAAGCAGAATCTGGTTTATTCAGTAACCTTTCAGCATCAGAAAAACAATCAAACAATGACAATCTGACAATCATGGAAACAGAAGATTTAGCCTGTCCATATATTTAGTTCACTAAAGCTAAAGTTTGTCATAAAGTTTAAAATACCATCAACTTGAATCTATGATTATACAGGCAGGCTTACGATGGAACTTCAGTCTTAAAAAGTCTTATCAGTGATAACATAAAATCGAAGCCTGTGCAAGACATGTTGGTTTGGTTTGGGACCAAAACTTTAATTTCCTTTCACAAATATGATACGACACAGGCAAGAGATGATTTTAACCATTCCTGTGCAGAAGTATGATTGGCTGATATACCTGAAAAAACAAACCAGGAAAATGTACGTTCAGCCTTGTTCAAGTGACCTTGGCTTGAAGGTCAAGCAATAAAGACCAGACAGGAAAGCTTACAGATGAGTTATTCAAAACAGCAGGCGAGATTAGAAACCCCTCAAATGAATGTCCAACCACTTGTCCTGGATGAGGTTTATCAGGGCTCTCTGTCCATATTGTTTAAAATATCCTCATAACAAATGGCTCCACACACAGGGTTTGTCTGCTGCCATGTTATGTCAAAATGATTTATAGGTACCATAATAAAAATGATGATTTATACTCATACTCACAAGAAGCTGTGATCAAGTGTGAAATTGAATTCAGTCTCTGACATTTAAGAGACTTATTTATATTCTATGTAAAGTGTGAGAAATTAAACAGGTCGTGGAAGTCTGTGCAAAGACTTTTGAGTCTACAGACCATGATGCATAATGTCACAATTTTAAAAAAAAAACATTTTCTCTAAATTTATGGTAGAATACATTATGATGTTACTAAATCAGAACTATTTTCACCTTGACTTTGGATTGGTATAAGAAGTAACAGACCACTGTATGTTCAACTTTAGCCGCTAGCCCAGATACATGTCTAGTAAAATTATGTTAGGTCCAGTAAGCCCAGCTAAATATAGTCCCTTTAATAACACTATTTTCTGCTGAAAATGATGTTGAGAGCCAAGCTGAGGCTTTTAGTCCCAAAAGTCTGACCACCCAATTGATTTACCAATGCCTCTGACAAGAATGATAGGTTTTCCTATTCAGTACATGGAGCAGTATAGACTTGTCTGAAATTTGACTTAACACCTTCTTCAGACCAAATGGCTAAGGTCACAGACAGTATACACTGCAAATATCATTCAGCCAAAGTTGACTGTTTTATAGAATCGGGTTAAGTGTTCAATTACAAGCGAAATTCTGACTAAGGTTTGACGGAGAAGGGATATGATGATTAAGTATTGACACTTTGTAGATGTGGTCTGTTTGTCTAAAAGCTAAGGTAAATTGATGAAATTGTCATTTTGCCCAGGGATAAGTCATCATGCACTCATTCAAAACAAAGCCTAATCCCCACACTACTTGGGCTGTAGAGAATTTCCCATGAGGCGAATATGACACGTCATGAAATTTGTGGAACGAATATGAATATTAGGTTAAAACGAAACTAATAACAAGTCAGCAGTTGATGCATAAGTCTATATATTTAGAATAATTTAGTGTGATGACCTGTCCATCGAGCCAATGTCACAAATCAGTTGAAGTTAAACAGCACAGTCCTTGATGGGTGAAAGTGTTTGGCAGTTTGACTTCTGGGAGTTTCTAACTTTCATCCTGCGTCACAATAAAGCATACATGACACACGTGGTCTCACCTTAGGCAAGTTAGATCAAAATTGCTCTGTTCACCCAGAAGTGATTGGGTACCCTGTAGGATATGTCATGACTAATATCCTTCTAGAGCCTCACGGGGAGCTTGGGTTATCTGTCATAATACTGCATCAGAGCACTGAGCATGCACAAGTGGATACACTGAAATTAACAATTCAGTCTTATCACGAAAAACTCTCTGACAGAATCTATCCAGCCATTGTGGTTGAACCTAAAACACAGGTATGCTTGTATTGTTTAAAGTTTCCAAGACATAGTTTTCCACTGGATGAGAGTCTGGTCATTCGTAAGTGTACATGAAAAACATAATATAAGCTGATACCTTCTTCTCTAATCTGGAAGGACAAATAATGACAGACTGCTAAAACATTTGTGAGGAACATCAACCAACAGCGGCAGATGACAGCATTCTACAGTTATCTATGAGTTTTCTTCTTAATGTTTTCTACACCTCACAGCATTTATGTTTGAATAATTGGCCAAATGATCCATGATGACAAGCCACATAATCGTCATAGGTTTATGGCATGATGTGCAGTATACTATATATGCCATATACTACTGTCAATATAACAGCAAGCTACAGCAAGTATAACCATCTGATCCTTTCAGCACCACTTACATCAAACATTGGTAATGAAGATCAATTTTAACCTGGATCTTCATGGGGTTCCAATCAAATGTCAAGCAGGGGGGGTTACTGGTGATCAATTACCGGATCTTCACTGGGTTACACCTTGGATGTCAAGCATGAGTTAGTAATGATCACTTTAGCCTTGATCTTATTGTGATTGTGGTTAACTACAGTTCGCACTCCTGCACTTCCACAAGTGAAATTTCAACACTTAGCTCTGACTACAAAAATAATGAATAAGGATAAAACGCCAACAACCATTGATTGCTTAACCGAAAAAAATTAATTCATATTTTGAAATTTGTGAAGAGTGTTTAATGTTTTGTCACACAGATCCCTATGGACGATCATAATCCTCATCCCTGACTGTCACTTACGTTTGCCTGCTTATGATACAACCCATCTCATCGACATTTCAAATCGCAATTTCAATAATAAATGCTTTCCCAGTTTCACCAGTATGTTTTTATCAGTGGAAGTGGTGCCTAATATGGCAGTTGACAAGTTGCAATTGGCATCAAAGGAAACTAAGAAGGACCACACAGTGAGATATTAATAATTCAGAGAACCGTGAGTCATGTCTGTAGGTTTGTTGGTGCCACTGGAATGCCACGCATGGCCATTCTCCACTGAACAAGGGACCGTATCAAAATCAATTTGGGATAATATCTTGTTCTCAATCAGTGTACTGATGCTGTCCTTCACTGTGCTGTTATTGAAGAAAGTGAGTAGGTGAGTTTAGTTTTACGTTGCACTCAGGAATATTACAGATATATGACAACTGTCTGCAAATAATCAAGCCTGAACCAGACAATCCTGTGATCAATAACATGAGCACTGACTTACACAAATGTGATACGATGACATGTATCAACCAAGTCATTGAAGAAAATACGCTCCATAACCACAAAAAAAAGTCAGTTTTTCATCAAATTCAATGTTTTGTGACATTTCATTTCGCTTAACATTTTTCATTAAGAAGATGGCAATAGCAGTAGCCATTCAAGTAAAACCTTTCTAACCTTTTAAACTTCCTCGTTCAACTATTTTTCATTGGCTCTGAACAAAATGCTAAATAATTCACATGCTACTAAGTTCAGAGCATATTTGCCATTACAGATTTATGGTATGAACATGAAATCAATCTGCTCTGAGTGGTGTCAGAAATGAAAGTTCATGATAGTTATAGACAGTGTGATAGTAAAAAAACCGAAAAACCTAAAAATTGTAACATTAAGTTTCTGATGAGATACGACGAGCCGAGGCATGGAGAGGTGGGGTGAAATATTTTTACAACTGTATGACAATACAGCAAGGTATATGTGTACCTATGTGTCTGCATACACTAATATGTGTGTCTTGGGTCAGGATTTGATTGTTTTTAACCTCGACACCCATCTATGACATGCTGACCCAAAGCTGTCCAGTTCTAGTTTTGTCCCTTTAACGCAAAGCACCAGAGTAGAAACATCTTTTAACACCTCTTGTGTGATGCAGAACTTAGGGTTAACTAGCAATACATATCATATAGATCAATAATTAGTGTTGGAAACGGAAACCACTGTCAATATTGGAGGACTGGAGCTGAATGATTATTGATTATAATCGAAATATTTACATTTTAAATGTAATCACCAATTCTACGGGGTTTTACCCAGTTGTTTTTTTCTGATTAATAATTTTTATAACTAATACCAGCATGCAAGACAGACACTGGAATTGTAATTAAACAATTATAAGTGGTTACAATTTTACAATGGACATAGCCTTGTGCTGTTAAGCACATTTGTTTGTGAATATTCATCAAATTTAACAGTTAGTTTACTTCATTCAGGTGTCATATTAAAACAACAAAATTATGATTAATCGAAAAGATGTTTTTCACAATCGATAATCAATTTCAATCCTTCTTTTGATTGATTTTTTATTATTTTCATAACTAAATATGGACTTATTATTGATAAATATCGGAAAGGTAAGTTTCAGCATAAACACCAAGAATATCTTTCCTGTTGATTATTTATTTCCGATTATCTATCATTTTTGCAAGCCCTGAAAGAAGGAGTTCAAACCACTGACCTCCTTCTTATCCAGCAGACTGTTTCCACTGTACCATGGCATGTCTTACTGAAGAAGCATGATGACTGAGCAGTGACTGTACATTTAGATACATATATATATCACACATTACTGGAAAGACAAGAGAGGTGGACTGTTCTAATGGAACTGAAAATTCTTTTTAAAAATCAATATTTCATTGATGCATGAGCACATTCAAATGCATTTTAATATCACTATCATCAATCATTTCTCGATTCAAACATGTTAAACATTCATGAACAGATACTTCAAATATTAAATTCTGCAAGGAAAACAGCCCTCACTTAGATATTGCCAGAATGGATATGCCAGCCAGCACCTTCCATTGACAAAATAGATCCTGAAACTGAAAATCATTCCATAGCGTTCTACTCAATTCACCATCACATCTCTTACAGAAGGAAAGACGGGTGAAATTTGGATGCCATCAGTGATCAGAATAAGTTCGAGCAGCCGTCCAATCATTGGACAAACAAGCAACAAAAACAATCGATAGCAAGTCATCAGACGAAGCCTAGTAATTGAAATCCCATTGATTTTCATCACAAAACTCCCCTGATTATGTTTAGAATCCAGTAGCCCAGTCATTAGTGAGCAATGGACGCCACAAGTTCCCAAGCAACACTGGCAAAGTCTCAGGGCCGGACAGCAACAGCTCCTATGAATTTTACAACAAAAACAACTTTCTAAAATTACTCCTCCCTGGTGCGGAGAGAAATCGGCAGGTCCCAATAATACACCATTCTGACTGTGACCTCATTTCGCACGTCTATTTTGGGATCACAAGCAGACTTGAAAGGGAGGTGATATTACACATGATCTATCCTCTGCTTCAAGACCCTGACTCTGATATTTTCAAAACTGTGCGTAGGAGGCATTTTATTCAAGAAATCTAAATGTATATGCCAACCATTGCTGTTCTACAGTGTCAAGTAACAAATCAAGGCCAAGTGAAGGAGTCAGTAATTCAATCTATACATGCAGAGCAAAGATGAGCAGTCACTTAACTTAGTGGGCTTATGTTGGTTGAGATTTGGTTAGGCAGTGTTAATTAAGATCATGAAAATACAGGTTTTACAGGTTTCACAAGCTTCCTTCACATTAACAAAGATTATCAATAACAACTACCGGTATACAGAGAAGCTGGTTTCAATTTCATAAAAATATAAGGATCACAATAAGTTCTTTTTTATTTCTTTGCATTAATGATTTTACTGAAATGATTAAAAAAAATTCAAAGCATCATTTGTATTCCAGTATTTCTCGCTTAAGGAGGGTCAGGAAAACACAGAGGAACAAAGCAAGACATAATTTTCCATTTAATATTTATATATATGCAAAAATAAATATTCCTCTTAATAATGAGGTTTCTAAAACTTAACTCAGGATTGATTTATTAAATATTAGATTAAATGCCCTATAGTTCTCACATGCATAATATAAAAAGCTATGTGAAATAGAAACATGCATAAATATAATTCATTGTTAACCCCAAACAATGATAAATTGGGTTTCAGCTTCGGGTACATGACTAACATTACTGACGAACCAGAAGACAAAATCAAAGTGAACAGGATTCAATCCATGGACCATAGATTTCCACAAAGATGAATGATTACGACATTTGGCACCCAAGTGACCAGTCAACCACGCCCCACTTATTCATGAATGTAGAAGAAAAAGGGCTATGTATCTTAACACAAAACTCCTCCACACTTCCAACATATTAAATCTCCGGTTCAGCATATCCTATGGTTTTCTGGATGCAAAGGTTGGCGAACAGAAAACAAACAAAATAAAATCGCTTTTTAGTCTCCAGCACCTTTCAACACTCATTAATCCCTAGATTAAACAGGCAGCGGGGTAGCCAAGTGGTTAAAGCGTTTGCTTGTTACGCCGAAGCCCCGGGTTCGATACCCTACATGGGTAGTGTATCAAGCCAATACTGGTGTACCCTGCCGTCATATTGCTGCAATTAATCCCTAGATTAAACAGGCAGCGGGGTAGCCAAGTGGTTAAAGCGTTTGCTTGTTACGCCGAAGCCCCGGGTTCGATACCCTACATGGGCAGTGTATCAAGCCAATACTGGTGTACCCTGCCGTCATATTGCTGCAATATTGCTAAATGTGGCATAAAACCCAACTCGTTGCACTTGATCATTGCAAAATGATTGATTATCTTCACTTAAAATGCTGGACAAATTTCTAAATGACAAGTAACGCTACCACAAACCGACAAACTGATTGAGTTGACAGATAAAATATAAGACCCACATTCACAATATCGCTTTGTTGGTGTATGCTATACCATACCGTAAGAGCCTCTAATATAAGCTTGCAAAATTTTCTATCAATAAAAATTGCCATTAAAATCAGCTAACAGCTGTGTACAATAGACAGCTCTTAATTTAGACATGTTGATTCAAAATTCAACGCTATCCCAGACTGCAAGGCAATACAACATAGATTTTAACAATAACATTGAAAAAATATCGAATGCAGTTATGGAACTACACACAATACTGATATATTTATGAGTATGTTCCATATTTAGAAAGAATTTAAATTTTTAGACATTTTCTAGCAACAAAAACAATTTGAAAAAACTTCAGTGTCTATAAATACAACATTTCTATGACTATCTGCAAAATTTATTCTGATATTGTATCCAATACCTGAATTTCAACCTGTGACAAAAATGTAATACAGCATGTGGCTCCATAGGCCTTTTAAAAATATTTTGAACATATTTAATCACTCATTTTCACAACTGATTACACTTGTAGCATGTATAAAAAAAAAATCAACCAATGAAATTCAGCCATAATTGAATTTAAAAGGACAATATCTCCAACAATGCATTGCTTGTGAAATAGCTTGGAACATTGTCATGGCAACCGAGCAGAAAAAGCAAATTAAAACATTTAAATTTGAATATCTGAGGGACCATGTTACCACCTGGCAGTGTTGAATATTGTGTGAAAAGAAACAGCAACAACATGGTTGAAATGGTGACAGTTTATAGGCCGTCTGTTTGCTTGTGTTTTAGTCGAATGTTTGGATATTTGTGGGTCAACAAAGACAAGCCTGGGACAAGTCAGAGCAGGAGAGGGAGCACAGTCTGAAGCAAGTCACAACACAAGCCTGTTCAAACATTCTACCTTCAGTTGAGATCCTATACCACTGTGAAGACGGAAGTGAAAAGTATTTACTTATCACATCAACTGAACACTGAGCAAGTCACTCTCACAATAAGTGAGGTGGAATCAGGTGTAATATTGCAGCAAAGATTACTGCACTTGCATGCATGCACACGTGCGTGCGTGCGTGCGTGCGTGCGTGCGTGCGTGCGTGCGTGCGTGCGTGCGTGCGTGCGTGCGTGCGTGCGTGCGTGCGTACGTACGTGTGTCTGTACATGTGCGTACATGTGTGCACACATGCTTGCAGGAGGTCAATTTTTTTTAAAGCCATTTGCCACAGGGCAAGTGCCTTCAAGAAAGTCACTTGTCCTGATCAATTTTCCACTTACCTTCATTTTATGACACAATGTTTAATGTTAATGTTTACTGGACTATTTAATGAAGAATGATAAATTTCAAAGAACAATAACTCTACTTTATCATAACATGAAATCCAACAGCTACATTATGAACAGATATGAACTGAAATCCTTGATTACTTGCAGTCTCAAACCATAAGCGAAAATTATCTAGTAGCCCACGGACAAAGAAGATGCCATTATTTGATTGCCCAAAATTAAAACTGACTAGTAACCAGTGCTGGGCGATGGGGTTTTTGAACTCATGGCATATTTGTTTCCTGTGTACGTGTGAAGTAAGTCTGGTTTGGTCCTTATATCTGTGTGCATATGTGTTTCTGTCTGTTTTGTGTGTGCATATGTCAGCATTCTCATCTGTACATGTGCATGCATGAATGTGTGTATATGAATGTGTGTATGTGCATGTGTGAATCTGTGTTCTCATCAAGCAATGCACCTTCAAATACCACTTTCTAACATCTATTCACCAATGCCCAAAGGCACCATTCCACTCTCCAAGCAGACACTCTTTCAAAAGACTAAGTGGACAGGCAGAGAGTTGAACCACAGCGGTGGATAGAGATGCACCATCTGGCATGACAATACCAACACAAAAAACTTGGATTGAAGTATACAACAAAGGCCTTTATGTAATCAAGTCTGGACCAGACAATACAATGATTGATATTGGAAGCAATTATCCACACTGAAAACTTAGAATGACATTTAATCAACATGGGATGACCTCACCAGCTTTAGATGAGGGGAACTAAGTTCTATCCAGAGTCCCACTTGAGTAGTTATTAAACATTATCTCCTAAATACTAAGTTACATAACATAGCCAGAACATGTTGATTCCAGTTGCATATTCAGTAAAGGAAAGTGATGTCTTTTGTCATTTTCCCTCGACACACTAAAACAGCAACTTCTGGGTCCAATCCATTCTCTAATGCCAATTAACCAGTTGATTATAACAAATATTACATTAACCTGTTAAACAAGAGTTCAATGCAATAATGTCACCTCAATGAATATCTGGTCATGGATGAAAACATTTGGCATTTTGCCATTACATCAGACACATGTCAATATACAGCAGGCTTCATGCAAGCGACAGCTGGCTGATAAACAATATCACTTCCCAGTTGAAATTATTGCTAACAATTTGCAATTTCTCAAGTTTCCAAGTACATCAACTTGATAAGGCCGCCTGATGTGATAGACACACTGAAATGCTTTGAGATGGGCGCCTGCCAAACACATTTATTCCATTTGCAATTATATCCAATCTTTGCACTGAAATCTTATCGTTCTTGTACCTAAGCACATCATTTTGCACTTGTATATTACAATTTACTTAATAACTGCTAAAAACTGCTTTGATGTAATTCAGTTCAATGCTATTTATATGCATGAACCTGCAGAACAAATCTTAGTTTACAGGTTAAATGGTAATAAGCTGGGTCAAAATTCATTTTTTCCTAAATGCTGCAAAGCACTGTTGTAATTAGATATGGTATCTCATGAAAAATTCAAGGTTTCAGAAAATCCTTGCATAGTTAATGTGATTTAATACCCTACACCATGCATACGAATTGGGAATTAAAGCAAACATTTTTTCATCCGTGGGAGACTTTTCGTTCCAAAGGTTAAAGCTAGGTATGAGCAAAGTGATTCTCATTACTATGATAATGTTATTAATTAAGGATATAATGAGGATGACAGACAATTTTATCGCTGCCTCAATGCAAATTATCAGGGAGCAGCACTTACGATTTAAAATATTCATGAATTTGCACCACAAAATGGAATTTCAAACTTCATCATATTCCAGTCAAAGCAAAAGCTTTGATCGAGATGACATATTATATGTATATCATTTGTGGTGGATGACGTACACTGCTCAAAGAAAGAAAAATAAAACTTAACCACTTCCTAATTGACAGCATAGCCATATTACTATGAAATGAGTGAGTTGAGTTTTACGCCATGCTCACCAATATTCCAGAAAAATAGTCGCAGTCTGTAAATAAATATAGTCTCGATCAGACAATCCAGTGATGAAGATGATCGCCATCCCTACGCAACTGGGATATGATGACATGTCAACAGTGTCAAAGAGCCTGATCACCCCATCCAGTTAGTCGCCTCTCACAACATGAATGTGTTGCTAAAGATCAAGTCTAACTGGGTCTGTGTGCTTTTATCAGTATACTGCTATACACTTTTCACATGATATATATTGCAATATTTTTCCTGAGAAACAGTATATGGGTATAAATATAGGAAGTTTTTGTGACTATCTTTATGGTTTAACTTAAACTACACACATATCTTTATGGTTTAACTTAAACTACACACAAACTTTCCTTTGTTAATCAATGACAAAATGCCATACTGTGATACTATTCATTGTATAAAAAAGAAAATAGAATCCCTGACTAGGCAACCTAATTTTAAGATTGCTGTTATTAGAACCATAACATATGCATAGGGACTCACAATGTAGAGAATAGGATTCACATGCACAAATAGTGTTAATTACTGCTAAACACTTAAGTTTCCAATATATCTCAAAACAGAACACACCTGAATCGCAGTATGTTGAAATGCAATTCATCTGCCAATACACAGACCTACACTTCGATATTCACAGGTCCAAAATCAGTGTTCTCTAAAACTTATTTTGAGCAGTATTGATAAACAACACCATCTCTATTTCCTCTGCGGAGTAGTAAACACCACTTACATATTAATAGCCACTCATCAACATGGCTAAATGATCAGCTGACATGCGAATGATGCGATAGATGTTCCTGCAAACACTATGTTAATCTGTAAGTCAACAAGTACTCACAAACTATAAGCAAGTTGCCATGTTTTTGCCAAAAGTAGCAATCTCCCAGATCTCAACTCCTTTTCACAAGCAACAAGAACATATGGTTCAAACCTATTCAAGATAATGCCAAGCTGTTTACAAGCCTACAACATGACATTCCGCTTTCAACAGCTCTGGTGTTAAAGCTGGTTCATTCACGTTGACAACTACTGGTTGTACTGTGGCTTCAGTAAGTAAGTAGGACTTCACACCACAGTCCCCTCAGCATGTCTGCTTACTGTTTCAGGTTAGCTGTAAGTAACGCAGGTCTTAGACGCTTACCACTTTATTGAGGGAGTTTTGTTTACCACTGCTTTTAGCAATATTCCAGTAGTATCACAGTGGGGACACCAGAAATAGGCTTCGTACTGTACCAATGGGAATCGAACCCTGACCAGTGTGATCAGCGAACATCTTAACTACCAGGCTACCCTCCCACCTTCCACTGTGGATATGCTTACAAACCTGGAAAGATAATTTTGTTGAAATGGTGATTCAAACCAACAATCATGACTTCCTGGAGTGGTCAAGGGAGGACAATGTATTCACAAATTTCACTCCCTGACTGGGAGCCTTTGGTGGTTTGTAGTAAACTGACCGAACAGACAACAGGATGGTCAGCATAACACACCTGCATTACAAACATGCAACTAGTTCATGTCAGTGTCCCTAACAGGTAATAAACCATCAAGAGTCCACATATAAACCACCAACAGTTGGCTATATCAAAGAATTTCAAGGTCAATATGTTTATTCAGGAAGACCAGAAATAAACCAACAGAACCCTTTCTGCAGCTTTACAATGTCCCATAACATGGCAGGTCATTGCCCATTCCAGTCCTCCCTAACAGCTGAGTATGTGGTCAGTCTGCAGCAAGGTGAAGGTCATGTGATATGAGTCACTGATCAATGTAGCAAGACCACGGCTTACAGATCAATATTAGCCTGGCCTCAGAGACCAGTGCTCTTCTGGGAGAGCCTAGTGCTGTTGCACATAATGAAGGTAGCCTGGGTTTCACAAGCAAGGTGTTACAAGACATCCAAAACTGACAACGCCTACATGACCCGTTCTTCATATTCTCTTCCCTCACCTGATCATAATCTTCACGATCTCAGGATCTTCTAAACTGGTTTGCACGGATTTAGAATACCTTTGTGTTGAAGCCAATGCATTTCATCATGCTCATTAACAGGTGAATACCACCAACTCTTAAAGCCCAGACTGAAGTGTGAATTTTATACCAACATAACCTATGTTCTAGCTACACCTGGATTGGAAGAAAATTATGGAATCTGGACCAGGCAATCCAGTGACTGAAATGAGCAATGGTCCACACAACTGAGACACCATGGCTATTGATCCATCGCATAGAAACATCACCTGGTCTACTTGAGTTCTTTCTTACAGTCTCTGGATGATAGTTCAAGGTCTGGTGATATTTTGGTTGGTAATATTGGCCACTAATAAATCACACAACTCCTTAAAGTCTATGCTTTGTTGAGGTAAATAGCAGTGTCCAATGCAGGAGGCTCAATGATTAAGGCACAGACTGTGTTATTCATGACATACATATGCTACACAGGACCAGTAGCGTCAAATTTCCAACAGTCTAAAGGAACTGATTTGTTTTGAGGCAATATCGAAACTATGTTTCCAGGAAGATGACCAAGATGGAGTTTTCAAGCAAGAAAAATGAAGCACATGCACTATATTGAGTTGTCTTTCCGAAAACATGAACCCATATTTGAGATAGAAATATTGTCTCACAAACATAAGTTACAAGGTCCTTGAGATTTGGACCGAAAACATGTGAATCAAAAGATGCCCCAAATCTTCAACTTTGAACATTTAGGGAATGAATTTATTCCTTGACTTTCATTCTTACTTGTGAACGCTAGACCACTAGCCTGTGACAAGTTAAGTTCAGTAAAAACTAGTCATAAATCCTCCTCCTAAAAAAAACCCTCTGCAATTCGAAAGTAGTCATTCAGAGATGACTTTTCAATAAAATGAAAATGAAAATGGAAATGGAAACAATTCAAACCCTGACAATACCAGTACCTAAAGAGGACTTTGAATTACACCTCAAACTAAGAAATTCCCATTTCAACGCCAAGTCAAGAGTAACCAACAAGTATTGGTCCATGCAACAACCAGTAACAGGTGCAAATCCTTCTATGCATTGTCTGGCATGCATGATTAAAGTTGCTGATCTAAGCAGTCTTATTGATTCTGAGCATGTTGTCGAAACAAAACCTGCTTCTTGGGATGAGGACAGTATCGTCAGAACCTAACATGCACAAATCATCATCTAAGGCAGTGTAGCCCAATGAGTTGACTCCAAGTAGACAATTGTTCAAGGTACATTTGGGGGAGACAACAGATTATTCCATAATATCAAGAGGTACAGACGAACGAACTAGTAGCTCTGATTCATCTTCAGTACCTGAACACAATCCCACAATGTGTTGTGTTCATAACCAAACAAACCAACAAACTGTAATGTATGCATTTAAAGCATCATAAATACATTCCACTTCAATGCATGTTAGACCTCTGATGATTCCAACCCATGCTTGTCTTAAGGGGTGACTAATGGTATCAGATGGTCAGGCTCCCTGACTTGTTTGAGATATGTCACCATATCCCAGTTGCGTAGATCAATGCTCATGATGTTGATCACTGGACTGTCTGGTCCCACCACAGTTACTGACAGACCACCACTCTATAACTGAAATATGGCGGAGTCCTATGTTAAACAACAAACCAACCAAACCAAGCCAATATTTACTAATGAAATGCCTTTGGACAATTAGGTTCCAAGAAAATATGACAAGAATAGCGTGGCTGACTGGAAGGCAGGATGGGAGGTCAATTATGATTAGTCGGACTGCGAAAATAGCAGGAAATATATAAAGGCTTGGATGGACTGGATGATGAAATATACATTCTGCTCCTCAATCCTCAAAACACCCACAATTTCATTTCTCAAAAACAAATAATGAGAGATAGTCCTACCTTGAGTCATACTAAACCACTGTCAATAATTACAGGTGGTATATACCATGATATTCATTATCTCACATGCAAACTCTCACATTTTGAATAGATGGATTCCACAACTATAGAGAATTACTAAGAGACAAAACAAAATACTGTCATGGATTATCTAGAATTTCAAATTAGGAACCAATGGCACACAAAAAGGTAAAAACTGGTGATATTGTCAGGAACTGGCTTCTTCAAATGTTATGTTCATGACCTCTGACAAAATGAGATAATTTTAGGTCAAATTGACAATATTGCCTGTCATTGCTACAGACTTACAGGCAAATAATGGCATCTGAGGACTTTTCATAAAATCCCTTTTCATGAATGAGAAAGCTTGAAAACAACATTCATTCCTGAGATACAAGTAAGAATTCAATTAAATCCAAATATCAATTTGTAACTTTTGCCCAGGTTCTATCAGTTTTCTCGCTCAACTAAATATATATCAGTAGCAATCTCTACAGAGATTCTGACTGCCATCTTGCAATCTCTACTGGTAGAACTCCAATTCTACCAGATTGCAATTTCTACTCTGTCATACACATGTAAGACAATGATGATAAATTTCTCTTGGCGTTGAAGATTCACTGAAAATGCCCCAAAATAGGCACAAAAATCTGAAGAAAATGATAACAGGCGGCAAGGTGAAGCTTTGAAAAGTAGACTCAGAGCATTTCAACGCATTGTGTTGAAAACTAGAAATGGTGGACAGGATTCCACAGTATTGTTGTTGTCTTGTCATGTTTAGGGACACCCAGACCCTTTGATTAATTGAACAGTTAACAATCAAACGACATACAGATTCCAAAGTAAGAAGTGTGTCATGTCATGTTTAGGGACACCCAGACCCTTTGATTAATTGAACAGTTAACAATCAAACGACACACAGATTCCAAAGTAAGAAGTGTGTCATGTCATGTTTAGGGACACCCAGACCCTTTGAATAATTGAACAGTTAACAATCAAACGACACACAGATTCCAAAGTAAGAAGTGTGTCATGTCATGCTTTGGGACACCTGAATCCTTTGACTATTTGTACAGTTGACAATCAGACAACACACCATATGACTTATGTCTGGTGAACTTTCTAATCAGCCAGTCAGTGTCAAGGCTTCCGAACAGTAGTATGAATGCACGGAACATTAAAACCTGCTGAACATTCAGACATGCGTATCTAATTTCATTATATGGTAAATTAACTTAACGACCTTTTCTGGAATACATGCATTGTAGATTATTCATAATATTTTTAAAATCCTGTATTATCTCAACTTGAGAGTGTGTGAAATTTACGCTGGTCCTGTGGTCCCTTGCTAGTAAAAATGCATCAGGACCACTAAATGATAAGCTTAAAGTGGTCCTGTGGCCAGTGAATTTTAGTGAATTTTGTATTGATAGTTAAGTAAATCTACAAATGTTGGTTTGGAGCAGTGAAATACAGACAGGACCACTAATTACTGTCCACTCACTGGTCCTGTGGTCTTGTCAGAAAGTTTGAAAGGTTTCCCTGCACTTCATTCTAAACCGAAATAGTAGCAGTACCATTGAAGCCATGAAGGAATATTGGTGTTATGCTGGAATAACAATTTCCAAAATGAAGTAAAGTCATTTTAGGAAGCTGACATCTGACTGCTGTAAGAGGAAGACCATCCTACATTTAGAATCAGTAAACTGAATAAGGATGCGTTGCCCGTAGCAGTAAGTTGTTATTTCAGAGAAACATCAGATATAAATCAGATAGAGATTTCCTGTAGAGGTGTCTCCAGTTTGAAAGCTTGGAATCAATACAGAATTTGTATTAGCCAACACCAAATTTCAGTCAAAAAGAATTAATCTTTTCACTTTTCCTCAACAAATAACATGTTTCAGAGTTCCAGAGAAATTTCACAAAGAAAATATTTGTAGTTGACGATGGAATTTCCTCCTTCCAAAGTTTAACTCATTTCAGACCAGTACATTTATTATTATCACACACACTCATAATCGATCTATGTCACAGACTCAACAACAGACAAGCAAGTCATTTATGTTCTGGTTGCACATCAATGACATTCAATAGACCAAATCACTGGACTACCTAACCTAAGTAACACTTGACCAAGATCTCGATCTCTCTCTCTCTGTGCGTGCGTGCGTGCGTGCGTGCGTGCGTGCGTGCGTGCGTGCGTGCGTGCGTGCGTGCGTGCGTGCGTGCGTGCGTGCGTGCGTGCGTGCGTGCGTGCGTGCGTGCGTGCGTGCGTGCGTGCGTGCGTGCGTGCGTGCGTGCGTGCGTGCGTGCGTGCGTGCGTGCGTGCGTGCGTGTTTATCAAAGAATCTCCATGAAGTTATTTAGTCAAGTTAGACATAACACTGACAAAATTTCCCCTCCTGAAATGTATATGATCCATACTAGTCTGGATGGGCCTTGTACAAAGGGACCTTTGTGCAAACACCAAACACATATTATTGGTTATTTATTGGTCAATACTTAACTCACATATTCTAAATCCATGTATACATTTTTCAACTGCAGAATTGCTTAAAAGTATATACCAACTTTGTCCATTAAGATAAGAACACAAAGATGTTGGGTGTTATACACAACCACAAACTGTTACAACTGTAGGAAGTCCATCTCAACGTCCAGGATGTTCTACAAAACGACCAAAGTGTTACCGATGTCATAAGTCTATATTAGGCCCAGGGAGTTGTACGAAACAATTAAAGCATTACCAATGCCATATGTCATAAGTCCGTATAACGTCCAGGGTGTTGTACAAAACAACCAAAGCGTTACCAATGTCATTAGTCCATATTAGGCCTGGGGTGTTGTACAAAGCAACCAAAGAGTTACCAATGTCATAAGTCCACATTAGGCCCGGGGTGTTGTACAAAACAACCAAAGAGTTACCAATGTCATTAGTCCATATTAGGCCCGGGGTGTTGTACAAAACAACCAAAGAGTTACCAATGTCGTAAGTCCATATTAGGCCCGGGGTGTTGTACAAAGCAACCAAAGAGTTACCAATGTCATAAGTCCATATTTGGCCCGGGGTGTTGTACAAAATACCAAACATTACTACAACAGCTACCCTCAAGACCCTGCTTCAGGAAGCTACCATAGTGCTAATGTTGATTGTAACATGAACTTTTAGCTACCATAGCGCTTAGACCACTTTGTAGAATGGGACCATGTGAATGGTACTGTGATCCAAAAGGCAAATAACAATATCCTCATGTCCTTATTCAAATTCATCCTGAAAAAAATACTGGCATTTTTCCTGAAGTAATAAACAATATGAATCTAAAAATGACACTCGTGCATTTAATCAAGCAGTCTGGTATAAATTTCACTTACCGATATGGCGGTGCGCACGGCCTTGACGCAATCTACCCATGTCTTGTGTTGAGATGTGCGGCTACGGAGCGATTCCATGAGGGTGGTGAGACGCCGGCGTTTGTCTCGTTCCCCTAAAAAAAACATACACTTATAAACTCATTTAACATCAGGCTCACTGACTAGCTTGACAAATGTCATCATATCACAATTGTGTAGATCAATGCTCATGCTGTTGATCCCTGGACTGTCTGGTCCTGACTCCATTGTTTACATTCCACCGCCATGTAGCTGAATATTGCAGCATAGAACAATACATAAAATTTAATATTCAATCGACCAAAATATTTTTCAATACACAACTGTGCCAAACCTTCAGTTCTAATCAAACTGGAAGTTTAGTTTTTGCGGTTTTATATTGAGTTATTCAATGGTGGATTCAGCAGATAGGGATGTTGGGAAATTGAGTAGGGGGATATGGGGCTGTTTTTTTCCATGAATGTTCCCCTGCAAATAAGTGTATGAAAATATATTTCTGAAACCTTACATGTTACTGACTCTTCAACCAACTGTAATTGTGACTTCAGTAAAATGTAAAATGTTGCAATTTTCTCTTATTTCGGGTTAATCGAACCATATCTCTTCTTAAATTCAATTCATAATTCTGTAGTGTAAAGCAGTTTGACTTCTTTACAATAAACATAAGGTATTTGTGGATCAATATTATAATTCGTTATGATATATTCATGATATGTATCATATTCGCCTCATGGAATATTTGTTACAGCCATAGTAACATCTCTCCATCCCAAACTCTCCTCCCACAACCAATAACTCCCCACCCCAACTCCCCAGGCAATAACTCACCACCACCTACTCCAAACAATAACTCACTAGACCCAAACTCCCCACCTCCAAATCCCTAAACACCTACCAATACCTCTCCAAAACCAATGCCCTACCACCAACTCCCCATCCCATTTCAATAACCCCCAACTCAACACCACTATTCAATACCCCCTACTCCAATAACTCCCCATTTCCCACGGCACAACAATAACTCTGAATCCCACCCCCTACAAATAATCCCCGACTCCCGACCACCAATTCCCTACCCCCAACTCCAATAACTCCATTCCCCACACTTTCCACAAATAAATCCCCACTACTACCTCCAAATCCCCAAACCAATAACACCCACCTCCCTACCACCAATAATAATTATCTACCCCCAACTAATTCCCTACCAACAACTCTCCATTTCCCAACCCCTCACCAATAAGTCCCCATCCCTGGATCCATATCCCCAACCAGTAACTCCCAGCTCCCCCTATAACTCCTTAGCCCAAAGTCCCTAGCCCTTTCCCTTAAAAACCTGGATCAACAACTGTTACTAGCTGGGACTAACAAAACCAAGCAGAATGTTATTAACTACATTAGTGAATATTTTGTTAAATGCCAGTCAGCAACATTCCAGCAACATTCCAGCTGTACCACAACAGCCTAGGTCAGACAAACCACTTAAAGCTATTACAAGGCACATCCCATGCGGCTAGTGTACAACGATGAGAATCAATCAAGTCTAGGCAGCTAATCCAACATAGTCACTTCCAATAATAAGGAATAAATGCATCTATCCTAACCAACCTCCCACATCTTATCTCTGGTAGATGTGAGACTAAATGGGGTTACATCACTTTCCACAGTATCACTCTTACAACAGGGGCTTGTGCTGTGGACTAACCTGATGGTTAGTTAATGTGTCCGGTGAGGACCTGGGTTCAATTTCCACATGGGTACAATTGTGGAGCCAATTTCTGGTGTAACCTGTAATGATATTGCTAGAAGAAATCTAAAAGTGGCGTAAAACCAAACTCATACATTTACTGGTGTGAGGCTGCTCAAACATTTCTGTCCAATACCCATTTTATAATATAAGCCTAGCCACAGTGATACTGTTTTTTAACATAGATACCCCACGCAATCTACAGGCTCAAGGCAGGCCACTCCTCATATTTCTTTCAAGTCAAGTGCCAAACCGGATACAAAGTGCCTTTCCTTGACATCTTTTGAAATGTTGTTGGCAAATACTGTAGCCAAAATAAATTTTCACACAGAAACAGCACCATGAACGTTTAAGGGAAAGTTCACCATTGGAATAACCTTTTCTAAAACATGAACAACTTGTAAATTCCATTGCTGCAGCAGGTCACGCTGACCTTACATGTACTGAATCTCATGATTTACTTGAGTGAGCATACATAGAAGTAAAATTCAGGCATTATTCATTACAATTGTGTATTATCACAAAGGGTATCACAACACGCCCAAATATGATACCATACAATTAACCTTTGCACCAGGATATGAAACTTTTATGCCATATTCAATGCAACATGTACAAAGGAATTCTCTGCACAGACTGAAAGCCGAATCCAAGCTGTATTTCTGCCTAATGTTCTCCACACACGTTTACAGCAAACAGAAAAGCTTTACAGAGCAATTCACATTTTCTTTTAGAAAAATCAATACTTGATATCAAACTTGTACTTTCTGTATCTTGGTATCAGATCTACCAGATAGTTGGAGGCAACAGGGAGTTTGCTCCACAATGCTTTTAGCAATGTTCCAGCAATATCATGACAGGGGACACCAAAGATGGCTCCACTCATTGTACATCTCAGGGATCAAACCCAGCGCTTCAACGCGCTGCCTTCCCTGAATTTGCTAAAAGATAATTTTCATAGATAGACTTCTTCATTTTGGTCTCTAATTCTATTTTTATTGCCCATTCATAATTTCATGATACATTTATAATAAAAAATTGGTTCGATATGAATTGATGGATACTCAATATTGTTGAATGAAACACTCAGTCTCACAAATTCCCAAGACATCTTTAATAAATCCTATCACATATTTACTTTTCCTGAAACCTTTCCCAAAATGCCCATCAAAATACGGAGAATTCGAAATCCTACTTTCCCAACCCTGTAAACCAGTTTCTGAATTATTAAACTTCAGCTCACTAATATTGTTTACATTTAAACCATGCCTACATTTAGAAAGAAAATACAAAAAAACATCAGAGCAAAAAAAAAGATGATAAATCAATATTATCTATTGACAGCTGTCTAGACCAGGTCTGGTGGGAAAAACAACAGATATCTTCAACAGCTGCTGGCAATGTAAATGCTATTGTTATACATAATTCAAGAAAAAAAAGTATTAAATTTCTGATCTACCAAAATGTGACATCCTGTGTTCTTAACTTAAGAACAGATATCAAATAACTGTCAATATATATATACATATTTTCAGACACTTAGTGTTAGTCCAGAGAGACTTTGCACATTGTTCTCAGTAGACATTCCTGTTGTCGCACTTGTTAGCTGATCTCACAGACAGAGGTACAGTGTGGTGGCCCAATGCATTCGCTTGTCATGTCGAAGCCCTGGATTCGATTCCCATATGGATACTAAGTGTGAAGCCTGTTTCTGGTGTCCTTTGCCATTAGAATGCTGGAATATCACTAAAACCATCCTTACCCATACAGTCTGAACAGAATTGTTTTGAGATTCACTCTTTGAACTGGAGGAGGACGGCGGGGTAGCCCAGTGTTTAAAGCATTGCTTGTTACGCCGAAGACCTAGGTTTGATTCCCTATATGGGTATGTGATATTGAGGCAATATTGCCAAAGGTGGCGTAAAACTATACTGACTCAACTTTGTACTTGTGGCAATCTGTGGATATGGACCATTTGTTGTTTAAGTTTATATTGGTAGTACTCAGGTGCTTAACAACAGTCAGTAAATATTCAACCAAGCCATTCATATGATGTGCAGCTATCTACATATCTACAACCACAATGTAAAATGACAAAATGTATAACCATATATATGCCTGACCATCCAATCCATTTTAATGCCTCTTACAACCAGCATATCACTGGTGCTATTCTAATCATCGATATCTTGACTTATAGACAGCATTAAATATTTTCATTCAAACTGATTCATAGGAAAGCTGTTAAGTTGTTGCCAATTTCATTCATAAAATCTATTCAACAACTATGTTTGCTATACCTGCGAACGACAATATAGTAAACAGTTCTTGTTGTCAGACACACATCTGTGTGTGCCTGCTTTGTTGTCAGCCCTTTCAAGGAATTTCTGTTGGGAGGAACTTTCGTGATAATGACCACACAACTTCCATACAAAAAATTCATTTTTCAATATTTTCAAAATGCTGTACAACTTTCACTACAACAATACAAGAAGTACAAAGATACTCCTGGTTTTGTGCTAAATATTTACACCATAAATCTTCTTGTTCAAAATAAATCATTTCTTGTTTCATGCCACACTCAGTAATAACATTATACAGCCTCTACAGTTTACAAATATGGAGTTTCGAATGTGCAAACTAGTAGTGTTGGGAACTGGTTAGAATGTGATAATTGATGATTGGTTGATTACAACCGATCAGTCATCGAAAACAATTGATTAGTGTCATTCATCAATTCAGTGGAAGCTGTCTAAACCAGCACTCATCGGGACTGAAGAATTAATCAAGTTTAGACGACGTGCCGGATTAGAGAGCTGATGATAAATGTACATGTCACAAATGGGACTGAGATTTTATGCCGGTGTTGAAAACTTGTCGGAATGGACAGATGCCCGTTTTGACAGCTTCCACTGTATTTCCTGGTTAACTTTGTTAATTCTCAAAAAATAGAGAAAAAGAAAGCATGTGTTTTTTTGGGGTTGTTTTTGTCAAATAGCAGCAAATACATTTTTAAAGGATGGCCAGTATGTTAGGAACAAACATTTCCTGAGTCTTTAAGCTAAATTCAATCATGACTTGAAACGAACTTGTAGCGTTTACGAAGTGTAACAAACAAACCAAACAGAGAAAAATATTGTTATGCAAATATGTGCTGTTTGTGTTCGATTATGAGAAAACATGACTGTTTAGTCATTATGACCAATTTTCAATTATTTCACCACTATAAACCTGGGACTGATCCCATGAGCAATATATCATGTCATCAGGTTACACTGACCTGCAATCACACAGTCACTGAACCAGACCACCTGACCCATAAAGTCACCTTGTAAACTTTAGTGAAGGAATATTATCTGACACAACTTTAAGGCTAGTGGTTAAAGTCCCAAACTACAAACATGGTAATAATATAGAATACAGAGCTGCATTTCAAAATGAAACACACAGACACAAACACTTCAATATTCAGGATGTGAAATTTGACAAACAGTTAAAAGCAGGAAGTTGTCAACATAATTATCCAGGTCACACTCAAACCAAAGGTTTAGGCACTTTCCATCACAACAACACAAAACATTCTTAAGATACATTCTCTACAAACTAGTGGCAGATATATAGAAGTCAAACAGGTGAAAGACCACACAGATCATTCAAATCACAATAGTTAATCTATCACACTCTGACATATTATCCATAGTATCAAAGAAAAGGTAACCATTGACTTCTTTTCATCTATCAGCAGATTGATGCTCATGCTGTTCATCACTGGTTTATCTGATCCAGATTCGATTATGTTTATAGGCCAATGCCATATAGCTGGAATAATGCTGAGTGTGGCATAAAACTAAACTCACTCACTATATCTCCAGTGAATTCCTAAATCCCTCAATGAAATGACTGTAGTATGTTTTATACATACTTTGACTATTCAATTTACTTCACATGAAATTAAGGCAGCACAAAGCATGATGCAACATACAAACTCTACCTCCCACTGAACTTCCGAAAACAAAATACATTCCTGTGACAACATGTACCTACATAACTGGATCCCAAATCTCTGAACTTTGACAAACATTAATGAAAAAAGAAGCAAGTATGAATCTTTCTGATGAAATTTCAACATTTCCAAAAATACTACCTGGACCATGTACACAATTGTACAGAACAGGTTCAGCAACTGCTGTCTCAATATGCAGTCTCTTGTTTATGAAGGCATGTAGAAATGTTCACATAGGTTGACGAATGAAATATGCTTTACCACTATGAACTGGGAGACATCAAAAACAAACGGACAGGCATGAATGCAGTTTTCCAGACTTGATACTGTAAACCAGTATAAGTGAACCATACGTACCATGAGCAAAGAGCACAAAGAATGAGTGAGTTTTGTTCTAAGCCACACTCAGTAATATTCCAGCTCTATGGTGGTTGTCTAAATAATCAAGTCTGCATCAAACAATCCTGTCATCAACATCATTAGCATCGATCAACAGAACTGGGATACAATGACAGTCTCAACCAAGAACGCAAGCCTAGCTACCCATGAGGCACTGGGGACCTGGGATAACCCAGATACAGGTATTTACTTCAAGCATGAGGCGCTGGGGACCTATGATAACCAAGACACAGGTATTTACATCACGCATGGGGCACTGGGGACCTATGATAGCCAAGACACAGGTATTTTCGTCAAGCATGAAGCACTGGGGACCTATGATAACCAAGACACAGGTATTTACATCAAACATGAAGCATTGGGGACCTATGACAGCCCAGACACAGGTATTTACATCAAGCATGAAGCACTGGGGACCTATGATAGCCAAGACACAGGTATTTACATCAAGCATGAAGCCACGGGGACCTATGATAGCCAAGACACAGGTATTTACATCAAACATGAAGGACTGGGGACCTATAATAACCCAGATGCATTTATTTACATCAAGCATGAGGCACTGGGGACCTATGACAGCCAAGACACAGGTATTTACATCAAGCATGAAGCACTGCTGACCTATGATAGCCCAGACACAGGTATTTACATCAAGCATGAGGCACTGGGGACCTATGATAGCCAAGACACAGGTATTTACATCAAGCATGAGGCACTGGGGACCTCTGGCAGCCAAGACACAGGTATTTTCGTCAAGCATGAAGCACTGGGGACCTATGACAGCCAAGACACAGGTATTTACATCAAGCATGAGGCACTGGAGACCTATGACAGCCAAGACACAGGTATTTACATCAAGCATGAAGCAATGAGGACCTATGATAACCAAGACACAGGTATTTACATCAAGCATGAAGCACTGGGGACCTATGACAGCCAATGCACAGGTATTTACATCAAGCATGAGGCACTGAGGACCTATGATAGCCCAGACACAGGTATTTACATCAAGCATGAGGCACTGGGGACCTATGACAGCCAATACACAGGTATTTACATCAAGCATGAGGCACTGAGGACCTATGATAGCCTAGACACAGGTATTTACAACAAGCATGAGGCACTTGAGACCTATGACAGCCAATACACAGGTATTTACATCAAGCATGAGACACAGGCCTTTACAGGTAACACTGCAGCTGTCGGCATTAAATAACTCTGACTTCATTTACTACAGCAACAATTACAAAGGAATCCTCCCTTTCAACCCTTCAAATATAGTAAGCTTACAGGTTGAAATACTGCAGCAACAAATCTCATGGACCTTACCACCAGCCCAACCTCCTTTCTTAACAATGACATGTGAGACCTAACTGCCCTCAAAGTTTCACAGATTAAAAACCCACATTTTTCAGGGTTGGAAATGAACTTTTATCCCCACTAGTGCATAAAAATCGAACTGCTACAGAGATATGGTAAAACTGATGGGTCAAAAAAGAATGGCACTATTCCTCCAAAATTTTACTAGTGTAATTTTGCCTTGCAGGTTTACGTTACTTTCAAACTCTGGTCATCTAAATATTAATATAATCCTAAACAGTTCCTAGACTGGACAGGTATTGCTGGTAGGGAGGCATGTCATCCAGCCTGAAAACATTATGGCAAATTGGCCCAAGGAATTATGATAATAAAATGGAGATTAGAATCAGCTGTTTTCATTATCCTGTTCATAATGAGTTGTCATGTCTATTCACTTAGATGCACTTGTAATTTCAAGCTTCACATTTCATAGCACATGCATATTCTGCACATAATCATGATAATGATACATATCATATACACACAAGCAGAGAGTGAGTTCAGTTCACACTGAAAAAAAAACATTTTCCATGATTCTATGCAGCCTTAAACAGTATTCCATCATAGTAGGGGACACCAGAAATGGGCTTCGCACGTTGTGCTCATGTGGTGAACTGAACCTAGGTCTTTGGCGCGATGAGCGAATGCTTCAACCACTGGGCTTCCCCACCATACCACAAGCAGTTGGCTACTGGCACTGTGACCTGTGACAGAAATACCTGCGTCTTCTAGCACAGACAACACTTTCATCATAATTAAATGTTATTCACATCCTAACAAAATTTTACTATTACCATCTGATCTTGGAAAAGACGCAGACTTTAGGCTTGTGCTTAAAATTTTGGCATCTATGGACATATTAAAATATCTAACATGTTCAATGACTACTTTTGTACTGTATAGCTGAATGGCTAGTAAATACAATCATCATCGAACGCTGAAATCTTATTGTTACACCAAGCAAACAAAGTGCAAGAATTGTTACCAATAAACGATCAAAAATAGCAGTAGCTGAGCAGGTGTGTATTTCACACCAACTACAGCAACCACGTAACCAAGAAATTCCAAACCTAGCCTCCATTCCGGAAAATTACCAGTAATCAATACAAGTCTCATTATTCAAAGGACTGTATTGTTAATATCATATGGAACCCATGACTTGATTCTTATCTGGATTTTTCCACGACTCCAAAGATAAGGTTATAAAGTGGAGTTACAATCTACTACCACAGACATGGTAATCATATCAAATGTTATATTGCTAACATAATAAGACTACTTAAATGAATTAAATATCAGAACTTGATCAGCAGCCCTTGTACATTTTGTTGGCTCATGATTAGAAGGTTATTTAATCAAAAATCATTGTTGTGTGAGAAAAAAAAAAGGTTGTATGAGCATGTCGTCATATTCAAACCTTTGTTAAATCAAAGCGTAAGTCTAATGGTGGAAATACTGTATTACAAAAACAAAGTGAATGAGCATAGTTCTGCAGCACTTCTAGCAATATTCCAGCAATATCACAGCAAGTGACACCAGAAATGGGCTTCAGACTTTGTACCCATGTGGGGAATCAAACCTGGGTCTTCAGTGTGACAAGCAAACACATTACAACTAGGCTACCCCCCACCACCGCCATAAAAGCCACCAACCAATTATTAGCTGTCACAGCCTTTGTCCACTCCCCAACATATTATTTTCTTTGGTGCACTTCAACGCTATCTTAATCATAATGAAAATAATAAGGTCACCAATATAAAGCACTGAACCCCACAAAGTGGGGACTTTCTCTAAGCGCATTCAACGTGATAGACATTAAATTGATTAATACCCATGATAATCCAAGCTGCCTGTGAGGCACTAGAAGGTTCATAACCACATGACTTATCCCACCGGGTACCCATTACTAGCACATTTATAGATCACACATTTCTATATGACTCTGGCTTCGAATAAATGGCAGACGATTTGTTTTGAGCAAGAAGAAAGAGATATTCAGAATTCCTCTAACACAAAAAATGCTAACATTATAAATATCATGATATTCCATGAGTGTGTAATTAACATACAACAAATCTACACAAAGATACAAAGTGACAATTTCTAATGTGAGTTTAGTCTATGGAGGAGTTCAAAATTCCCATCGCCCAACTCCAGGGAAAAGTCAATGTTCAATTCGAGCAATGAAATAATGGTATCTTACTTGTCCATGGGCTACTACATACTTCCCACTTAAAGTTTCAGTTTGAAAATAAACTTGGATTTCATTTCATATCTGCTCAAAATGTAGCTGCTAAATTTCATAATGATAATATATAGGGTTATCATTCTTTGCTTGTTGTCGCTTTTTGATAAATAGTACATTAAATATTAACATCAAATACCATGTTGATTTATTCTTTCATAATTTCATCATCATCATCATCATCATGTCATAAAAATCAGGGCAAGTGGAACATTAGTCAGGACAAGTGACTTTCTTAAAGCTGCTTGCCCTATGGCAAGTGGCTTTAGTTTAAGAAATATTTTAATCCCTGCTAAGTTGCCCCAACATATACTTGATAATCTAATACTTAGAATGAATTTACTGAACCACCATTTACTTGTGATTGACTTCAGATCAGTGAGAACTTGAGGTCTGGCTGAGCAGGAAGCTGACATAGGTTTTACAGCTGAACACCAACTGGTTACCAAAAAACCTGTTGGCAGTCGGGATACTAAACAGACTGTCAAAGAATATGTGTGAGTGAGTTGGGTTGGCTTTCATACAACGTTTAGCAATATTCCAGCAATATCATGGCAGAGGATACCTGAAATGTAATACACACATTGTAACCATGTGACTTTGTGAGGAATCGAACCTGGATCTTCAGCATAAGAGAATGATTTATTAACCACTGGGTTTCCCCTGGTGGTTAAAACATCCTTTTGTGACACAGATTTGATTTTGCACATGGGTGGAATGTGTGGTGTCTCCCGCTATATCACTAGAATATTAATAAGACTAGTGACACACATACCACCCACTCATTCAAAGAATGAGTGCCAGTTATGTAATCTGCTGTTACCATGGTCAGCTGAAAGTGACAGATTGCAAGAGCCTGAGCTTGTCTATAAAATTGGCAATTACATGTCAAGGGTTAAGCATCCCCCTAAGAAAAAACAGGACTCATGTCTAAAACTACCAAAAGTCAAAAGACCTGGGACTGTCCTGACTTGCTAACTATAAATTTCAGACTAAAAAGGGATAAAATTTCCTTTGCCTTGTTCCTTTGGCCTAATACACAAAGATCACTAGCCATGAGATTAACAGAGGTCTCAAGGACTGCAACATCTCCCAATAGAAGACAGGTCAAAATTATCATCAAACATAATTATGATCAATATCCCTAAAATTAATAACCCTGTTACTATGGCAACAAAGGTAATAAACAACAAACATTTTGTGCAGATAAAAACATGAAAAAGTGTCATGGTTTGCAAACCTGTTGCAGTAAAGCAATAAATTAAAATATCTGAAACACCAAGGGGTTTCTGCACATGAAAACAATGCAAATCATATATCTTCAGATCTGTTCTTCAATTCCTGAAATGTGAAGATTCGAGATCATATATAAATGATAAATAACACAAGGTGTAAGTGACAATAAATAGAACGCAAGTCATTATATAACACTGACAGGATAACAAAGCACATATTTTTTGTGTTTATGCGACCATAAACCATAAAAATATTGAATTCAATTTTTAAATGAAAATACCTGAGTTGCTTTGATATTGTACCATCTGCTCATGGAAGTACAGCTGTGCACAAAGAAATCTCCCTCGATTCATTGAAAAAACACTCAACAGTTAAACTTTCAGTATGACTCACTGACGGAATTTACTGAATATCTGAAGCAACTCCTTTATATACCCAAACAATAGCCCAAAGCTTTTCATAGCCAATATCTAGCCCAAGTTGTCAGTTTGTTTACATACATTCACATTAACCTCTTGACCTCTTGTCAGGGGAGGTAATATTATTCATTAATTTTTTTCCTTAAACATTCTCAGCTAAGTCTTCAGTCAATTCTATGGAAAATACTGACGAAACTCCACTAAATACAAAAGAATTGATAAAACATGCAAAGACAGGAATGTACGATTTGTCCATGACCCCCTTTGAAATGTCAATGGGTACACGGATGTGATGCTTAAAAGATATAGCTGTCATACAAATCTTTTAAGACGCAAAATGAAATCTATGTGTTTAACTTGCACAAACAACAATGCACTTTTGTTAGTATTGCAAATGGTCATCCTACACTTTTGAAAGTGTCTGTGATCAACGAGAAAATAATATTTGCTAGATGCAAGCCAGCTCTGACCTACATAATGTCTGACCCAGAAGAGACGAGCTGAAACTTAATCCACAGATGTAAGACACCCTTCTCAAAATAATACAGTGTGGATTCAGTTCAACTTTCTGAACATGCCATCTTTAATTTGATATCTGAAGGCTGTTGTAACTTTCAATACACAAAGTCTATTTCAAAACGTAGCATTACAATGTACGATCACCTGAATATTTTTAGCCTATGAAATCAACATATGGAAGATATCTTACAAACTCACACACACTGTAGCTGAAGTAACTCAGCGCTGAATGTTATCACACAGAGGTTGAAGAAAAGAACATTATCAATAAGAAGCAATCTATGTGTTTTTAAAAAAAACAAGGCACTAGTGTGAATAATTAAAACTTGACAGATGTAAATTGCGGACTGACTAAAAGAAAATGGAAAATTTTGATGTAGTTTCTCATTATCACAGATATATACGATTGAGAATCCACAGAACTGAAAGCCACGAAAGCTTACTAACTGATTTAGACAAAATAGGATGCCTCTGCATGTAACATGGTCGTGTAACTTTACCTTCGGGTTTATTTTGCTCCAAACTAACGGGAAATATCCCCGTTGGATCTGCCATCTTGGATCCAGTACAACAAGCCTACGGGCAAGCTCTGCCTTCAAAACCAACAATATTCCAAGGCATTGCAACTGTAAACTTCACATTTCATTAGTCGAATATGCAGTTAAGTGATCGGTAAATTTAATGAATCCATTGCACGATCTCTGCAAATTCCCAGGAAGAAAAACTCCACTGGTGTACAAACGCACTTCTATCCCCGGTCGCCGGGGTCACTGGCTGGGTCGCTCTGACGTCATCGGGCACTGAGACACTATTTCCCGAACAACTATCCAAATACCTGTGAGTGTGAGTAAAACGCACACAGTTATGTCCCCTCCTTTGCGTCAACAATGAAATTTATAGAATCGACGATTTGCTGACTAAGACAAAATATATATATCGCATGGTAATATTTCAGTCTCACATAACGCCACAGACTGAGAAACAAATGTCTGTATCACGTTTCCAAATCATTAAAAATAACCTCTTACGTTCAAGGTTGGGTATAAGCTGACATGGCTTTTTAAATAGAGAAACGTATAAGTGAATATTTTATTCTCAAATTTCTGTACACGCCATTATGTCATATCGACAAAAGCAAATGCCCGTCTACGGTTTATCCGGCATTTGTTGTGCTGTACATGTCATAGTTTATGTTCGCTGGAATACAAATCTGTTCGTTTTACTGATTAATCTTATCAATCTACGATATTTCTGTAAATATTTTGAGCGTAAATATAGTTTTGAAATGTTCATCAATGCAAACAGCAGGGATTATTCTGAGATCGTTTGCAAAAGATTCTGGTCAAAGAGTCCGTCAAGCTATTTTGTCATTTACTTGTGTATTAGCATAAAATCACTAGCATACAGAGCACATGCTGTCAGAAAATCCGTTCTCTCTCTCTCTCTCTCTCTCTCTCTCTCTCTCTCTCTGACATACACACACACTCACTCACTCATTATCATTATAGGATATCATTATAGGGTATTCCTTCTTATATAATGCACATCTCCCCGCTACTAGAGTGTTCCCTTGATCAACGGATAGCCTCATTTTCACTGTTACTGCTTATCAACAACTCCAGATCCATGGGGATATTCAACTCATGCAGCTGGATGAAATGGGACATACACTCACAGAATTTTGTCCAATGATACTCACAAATTGTCACGCAAGCACATGTCCGCACGCACACACGATCACGCACAACCGCGCGGATGCATCAATGCACACGCGCACAATAAGCACAAAGTTGCAATTAACAAAAATTATACTAAATTCATACACGTATGTCCCATGATGAAAGGTATATCCCGACAATATGTTGATACAGGACTTCATTTCATAAGTGCCTATTCTACTTTTTTTCAGCGAAATCACAATTCTACACTGCGGAAATGGAGATACTTGAGAGGCATTTAGAAGTTTGTAAATACATTTTACGCCTCTCTTTAACCA
This sequence comes from Haliotis asinina, assembly GCF_037392515.1. NCBI lineage: Eukaryota > Metazoa > Mollusca > Gastropoda > Lepetellida > Haliotidae > Haliotis > Haliotis asinina. The sequence goes on along the minus strand of NC_090290.1, from coordinate 6,540,720 downwards.
CCTAAAGAAGGGGCAAGAAGTAGCCCAGAAATGTCGTGTTATATAATAAAGAAATGGTTGTCACCCATGTACTCGTTATATACGCGGAAATGGAATGGATGTTGCAAGGGGCAAAAATACAAGCTTTGGAGCACCAAGCATAACCAGATATTTACAGCATATTAGGAAACACAACAGGGGCGGATACAGCTTTTTGACAAAATGGGGAACAGGGGAAGGGGATGGGGTTGCATCCGTTATTTTTCACCCGAGTTTCAATTCCATGGCCATACAACAGAATTTCTGGACAAATAGGGGGTTGTATAGAGGAGAGTGAGAGAGAGATGGGGGGTGGAGTGGGGGTGGGGGGTTGTTGAACACTTTCCATTATTATTTACATAATTTAAACTTGTAATTAGAAATGAATCTATCGTGTCGCGATCCAATGTTGTATTAGACCCGTGATACAATTAGATACGGTTACATGTTCATTGTCTGTTTGTTGGTTGGTTGTTTTTTGTAGGTTTGGTAATTTGGGTGTGTTTGTTAATTTGTTCGGTGGTCACCTATGGGCAGAGCCGTGGGTGGGAGTGGAGTGGTAGGGGTAGGGGTGATGGGGGTTGGGATGGGGGTGTTGGGTTTACTTCCTATTACCCTGCCTGCGCTCAGCGTCAGAAGCTGAAACGAAGACTAGTCGACCCAGGGTGAGTAGATCGAGAATTAGTCCAACTATACATTCAACATGACTCATATGAACTCCATTCACTACCGTCAACAATTTGACATCTCTCACAATATTCAGTGCCTAGTTCCCATAAATACTGCCCACGCGTCAGCCCACATTACAGCTGATGTAAAGCTGTAGCAATGACGCAGATCCCAGCTGCTGATGTAAAGCTGTAGCAATGACGCAGATCCCAGCTGCTGATGTAAAGCTGTAGCAATGACGCAGATCCCAGCTGCTGATGTAAAGCTGTAGCAATGACGCAGATCCCAGCTGCTGATGTAAAGCTGTAGCAATGACGCAGATCCCAGCTGCTGATGTAAAGCTGTAGCAGTAATGCAGATCTCAGCAGCTGATGTGAAACTGTAACAATAAGCATATCTCAGCAGCTGATGTAAAGCTTAACAGCAATAACGCAGGTCTCAGCAGCTGATGTAAAGCTTAACAGCAATAACGCAGGTCTCAGCAGCTGATGTAAAGCTTAACAGCAATACGCAGGTCTCAGCAGCTGATGTAAAGCTGTATCAGTAATGCAGATCTCAGCAGCTGATGTGAAACTGTAACAATAAGCATATCTCAGCAGCTGATGTAAAGCTTAACAGCAATAACGCAGGTCTCAGCAGCTGATGTAAAACTTAACAGCAATAACGCAGGTCTCAGCAGCTGATGTAAAGCTGTATCAGTAATGCAGATCTCAGCAGCTGATGTGAAACTGTAACAATAAGCATATCTCAGCAGCTGATGTAAAGCTTAGCAGCAATAACGCAGATCTCAGCAGCTGATGTAAAGCTTAACAGCAATAACGCAGGTCTCAGCAGCTGATGTAAAGCTTAACAGCAATAACGCAGGTCTCAGCAGCTGATGTAAAGCTTAACAGCAATAAAGCAGGTCTCAGTTGTTGTGAAGTCCTCTTGGAAAAAAACGCTCTTCCACGCGTCCCGATGTTCTGAGGGTAAGTCCGTTTCTGGTGTGTCCCGCCGTAATATTGGCGGAAAATTGCCAAAAGGCGGTCGAAAACCCAATTCACACAGTGACTGCAGTGTGTTGACCCAAACAAGTGATCACTTATCCTTGACAGAAACAGATTACAGTCCAGTATTTGGTGTCTTCAGTATCCTTGACAGCAGAGTACTCTACAACATTTAATGTCTTCCTTGTCCTTGACAACCAACAGGATACTCTACAGCATTAGATGACCCCACTGTCCTTGACAACCAACAGGATACTCTACAACATTAGATGACCCCACTGTCCTTGACAACAAACACATGATACATTTAATGTCTTCCTTGTCCTTGACAACCAACAGGATACACAGCAACATTACATGTCTACTTGGGCCTTGACAACACTCAGGATACTCTACAACATCAGATATCCCCACTGTCCTTGACAACAAACAGGATACTCTACAACATTAGATGTCCACATTGTCCTTGACAACAAAACAGGATACTCTACAACATGTAATGTCTACCTTGTCCTTGACAACAAAACAGGATACTCTACAACATGAGATTTCTTCCCTGTCCTTGACAACAAACAAGATACAATGCAACATTACATGTCTACCTTGTCCTTGACAACAAACAGGATACTCTACAGCATGAGATGTCTTCCCCGTCCTTGACAACAAACAAGGTACTCTACAACATTAGATGTATTCCTTGTCCTTGACAACAAACAGGATACTCTACAACATTAGATGTATTCCCCTGTCCTTGACAAAAACATTACTTGTTATCATGATTATTAATAACGGTAAATGGGGTCCATTGTACTATATTTGTAACATTCGCGGTTTAACTAACAAAAACACTATAATTACTCGCAAGTTAATAAAAGCCATTTTCCAAATGGAGTAATGCATTAGCCTTTTCGACCACTCTAAAAAATTGAACATTCACAAACGCTCATTTGCATATGTAGTAAATCATTAATTATAAGATTCGTGTATATTTACATTTTTCAGTGCTGCTGGTGATGCTCGTTTCTTCTGTATGAATCTTTATACTGGTAGCTCCTCACACTGTGTCATTGCAATGTCGTGCAGATGAGCATGCAAACGTTTTCGCCCTTTGTTTTCTTTTCAGTTATTTGCTCATCGTTAAACAACAATAACTGTTTTTGAATTCCATTTAAAAGAGATACACATGAAGGGGGAAGCTATGGATGTCAAATTCTGTTACATGAAGAACACGAAGTTGCGGAGTATATGCGTCGTATCCCCATATTATAGAAGTTGACATCCATAAATATCCCCCTTTAATATACACTAAAGGTTTCATATGGCATATTGTTTTTGAAAGAGGTACTAGGATTTATTCAACAATATTTCATGAATAGTTAAGACCCATTTAAATGTGACGAAATCAGAGCACTGTGATGGTCATCAGCGTCCAATGCCGAGTCGGCTCACAGTGATGTCCGGTCAGAGTGGTGGAGAGAGATGAAGTTATCGTCACATCAGCAATATTTCAGCCATTTTGTGACAAGAGAAGCTAATAATGAATGACAAATATATTTCAACGGTTGATCTACGCTCAGTGCGCCTGTCATTGGATTGTCTGGTCCACGACTCGATATTCTTCAGACTGGCATCGTGTAACTGGACTGCGGAATAAACAAAACACACAATCGACATTGTTGAGCAGATTTTACGAAACTTCCAAATGAGCCGAATTTCTGCTGAAACTAAACTCAGTGTTCGACTTCCGACTCTGCTTCATTAACGTAACTCTGCAAGACATGAGAAAAACTGTCAACATCTTTTTTAAAATTCCAAGACAGCACAGTGCGTACCATCCAAATTTATGGATGAACAGTAGGCAGTCACTTGGAGACAGAAAACATTCTATTATTTACATTTAACATTTTTGTTCGATTAATATACAGATTTGTGAACGTCACGTGCTATTCATGATGACGTCAAAGTTTTGTTGCCGGTGAAGCTAATGTCATGCATGGGCAATAGTCTGTAACACGTCGCAGTATGTTTTATGAATTATGTTTTTTAAATAAAACTAATTACAAATGCAGATATACATATTTCATTACAACAACATCGACTCACTCATCTAGACAGAGCGATTGAGAGAATGAGTTTAGTTAATAGTCCCTCTTAGTAATATTTCCATCAAAATACCATAAATGGGCTTCACATATTGTATCCATGGGGGAATCGAACGTGGGTTCTCGTTTGTACCCACTGGACTACACTACCGCCTCATTAACTAATAGCAGTTCACTGACGGTGTGAAACTTCCCGCTAAATATGAATGAAAGTAAAAACAAATGTAGCTATGAAAAACTACTGCAATAGAATATTTAATGTTTTTATTTAATGTTTAATTTAATGTAAACAGTAAACTAAGCGCACAATAACCCCTGTGTAAATAGACTTGAACGCAGGTGGAGTCTAGACTGAGTGTGCATGATTTTGATAGAAAATAAAACCCTGTTGAATTGAAAAGGATCCCCAGTCAGACGAAAAAATCAGAACCTGGGGAAATCCAGGCATCTTTCATCGCTCTAGGGTGTTCTAATAGCATTGCAGATAGGACTTGGCGGTAGGGAAATCACGTGGTTCTGGGACTCTGAGACAGACTAAGGTGGAGTCCAAAAGGGTAGTTTCATAAAGGTCATTGCAATAAAAGGTCTGTTGTAGTTCTCCAGATATTCTTTGGAGGGGTGTAATGACAGTGCAATAACTTATGACGTCAGTCGCCTGATGACGTCAGAGGGATACCGCAACTTATGTCCATACTCGTTTGCTGATTTCTGTTGGCTGGTGATATTTGACTGTTTCTGATTTGACTGTCCAAGTGGACCCTTAATCCTCTGGATGCCGAGTTTTTTTTCAGGCGCACATTTTCGTAAGGCTTGAAAAGTGAACATTGTGCGAGAAATGCGCTCGCATGGTCCTGGATCTTCGTACGGCTATAAAATTACGCAGAAATGTAGAATATTTAATTTCCTATCCGTTGGTATAAATGTAACTGCGACTACTTCAGGGGTTTGAGAAATAGACACTGCTAAATGTTGTCCAAAACTTTTGTGTGCTTTAAAAAACATACAATTTCTCCGTTTATTTCTTTTTTTATCGTGCACCAATAAAAGCACTCTGCTGCGATTTGTTTTAATTTGTCATCTATACGAAAAGAGAAAGTGCGAGAAACACAGCCTGGTGTCTGAACGACATATATGTGCATGTGGAATGGATTTATGTGCTAATGCACAACTTTATACGCTCAACATTAAACATGGCCCGCAATAAATGTCAAAAATGGCTTTTCTTCTATGACGTCAAACGTCATGCACGTATAAAGATAAGGGGGCATAACTCCGCTATGCTTTACATTACGTCAATGTAACTCAGATCACATGGACAGTGTTTGCTGTGGATACGGATTCGCTATGTTTTATTCACAAGGAACCAAACTATTCCAATATAAAGTTCCCCATAGTGAGCGGATACCGTTTGGTAGTTTCACAATTTGTAGTGAGTGGGTAAGTCTAATTTTACGCCGCACTCAGCAATATTCCAGCTATATGGCGGCGGTCTGTAAATAATTGAGTCTGGACCAGACAATCCAGTGATCAACAACATGAGCATTGATCTGCACAATTGGGAACCGATGACATGTGTCAACCAAGTCAGTGAACCTGACCACCCGATCCCGTTAATCGCCTCTTACGACAAGTACAGTCGCCTTTTATGGCAAGCATGGTTTGCTGAAGGCCTATTCTACCCCGGGACCTTCACGGGTCTCACAATTTGTAAGAAGAGATGCCAACGTACTACATGAGAAAGCAGGTATTAGCAATTTGGCTGGCCCTATCCAAAGCATAATTTAGTTCTTAGAATCCCATATCCTCCTGTTTGTGTAGATGTAACTTGATTACTTTTGCATCATTATTAAGGGAGTAACAGACACATCTTCAAGTGTAATGAAATAACTGAAAATAATGCGACATTTTAGTTGACCTCAGGGCATGTTTTGTGCATTTTGTGACGTCTGAAAGAGATGACATCGGTTTGCTGATTTGCATATATCTCACCTAATTTCCACTCAATGTGTAAAAGGCCTCGGCTTCTATGTCACATTTCAACACTCCTTAGAAAAAACATTAAATGAATGGTTTTACCATTGAAATTGTGTCCTGAATATATCAACAATTAAACGGTTTTACTACGTATCTTATTGTGAGCAACATGCGCACCTGTCTGGCATCAGTTTAGCTTAAATGAAAATTTCGCAAACACCTGAATATTCATTGAATATTCATTTAGGATATAAACTTTTCTTCTTATGATTATGTAATTATTTCTCTTCATAATTATGCCATGAAAAGTACAAAGAGATCGCTTTTTAGTATGGAACTTAGAATATGGACGTAAGGTTTGTCCAAATTAAGACATGACCTGGTTTATATATGTTCAAACAATTTTCGTATATCCTGCCATTAAAATATGTTTTAATGGAATTTGAATTGACTCTATGATCGAAAACAATGATGATGATGAATAAAACGTTTTTCACAACTCGCACCTGGTCAATCAATTTTCATAAACGTTTTGTCTAAAAGAACGACAAAAACAAATGCAATGAACAATTAAGACATTTCCTTTAAACATGTGTGCCTATACATTTTATAAAATGTACAAATAATGTTCATTAATATTATCAGTTTTACTTATAAGTTCGAATTAAACCTGTTCATATGAAACCGCAATATTTGTCCCAACGTGCTGAATATTGTACATCACAGGAACTATAGTGGTGGTGGATTTGCAGGTCGCCTGCAGCGGAGCTCAAGTTCGAACGGTGATCTTACATGTCCTTACATTGGAAATATCGGCGTGTTCTGTCCGAAGATTTGCTGCGTTAAGATATCTGTTACGTAACTCGCTGTTAACTATGTACCTATTATCTCGGACTGTTATGACACTGGCGACCTCGTCGACCTGTATATTTCACTGGCCCACTGGCTTGGAATCTCTGCCACAGTCTACTAATAGCACTCGTAACAACGAAAACCCGGGTCGATTCATGGGTACAATGAAGCCCATTTCTGGTGACCCCGCTGTGACATTGCCGGAATATTAGTAAAAACGCCGTTAAACTAAACGCACAACATCGGTACCGATGATATACTAATGACGTATAATTCCATTAATTTATTTAGAACTCCAAATTTCCCAACATTATAACTCCGTGATAAGAAAAGCATACGGAAAATACCAAAATAGTAAACTTACAAGTTATTCTCTTCGCGAGTCTCACGTGATACACGAATTTTCTAAACTTGCACATGCATATCGGGTAAACCTACCCTGCATGGCCCGGTCAATGCCTTTGTGGTGAAGGGCGGTGGGGTAGTTTAGTAGTGAAAGGTGTTCGCTCGTCACGCCGATGACCCGGGTCTCATTCCCGAATAAGTACAAAGTGTGAAGCCCATGGATGTGTGGTGTCCCGGGTCTTGCTGTAGCTGGAATAGTGCTAAAGCAGCGTAAAACTTAACTCACTCACTTTATAGTGACCACAGATTAGTTGGTGAAGTACAAACGTAATGTAGTAGTGAGGGTGTTAATGGAATGTCGGTGTATGGCGCGTTTGTCCGTGAAATGACATCATTGATCAACTTTCATTCTTTGGCGATATATACTACCGACAGAAAATAAGGGAACCAAGAAATTGAATGTAGATGTCTTTGACTGTGACAGGGTCCGTTATCGTGGCGTATCTCCCAAACGCAACATCCAATGACAATGGAATTTCGCATAATGCATGTTCAGCACGTGCTACACGTGCATACAGAAGTTAACTCCTGTAAATGTACTGGAGAAGTCGCAATCACTAATGCAATAGAGATGGACACTTACTGACAGAAATGCCTCCGAGGCAGTATCTCGGTCAAGCAACAAAATGGAGAATTATGGGGATGATAGAGGGGAGGGGCGGGGGAGACATCATTATGTGAAGTTGCCCGGCAGATGGGTAAATCAAAAAGTGTAATTTCACGCCTGTAGGATAAGTACCGTCAAACGAGTGGGGTTGCAACGAGACCTGGGCGTGGTAGACCAAAATCAACGATACCACGACAGGATCGTCTCATTACGTTAATTGATCTACGCGATAGGTTTAAATCGGCCCCTGCCATCAATAGAGAATTCCGCACACTCACTGGAAGACGCATTTCAACCTCAACCGTTAAAAACCGACTCTATCAAGCTCGTCTGAAAGCAAGACGGTCTTTTAAGGGTGTCACCCTTTCAGCTCACCATAAGCGCCAAAGATTGGCATGGGCTAGGCAGCACCAGGGACGGGCTATGCGCCACTGGCGTTACACCATGTTCTCTGATGAGTCAAGGTTTTGCCTACGATTCACAGATGGCAGAGAACGTTGTTGGCGTCGGAGCGGGGAGCGATATGCCAGAGCAGCAATTCTTGACCATGATCGATATGGAAGTGGTACTGTCATGGTGTGGGGTGGGATTACACATGACAGACGATCAGATTTGGTCATCATTAACGGAGCCATGACTGGTCAGCGATACGTTGACCAAATATTGCGTCCTGTTGTGGCTCCATTGGCTAGAGTTATCGGCCGAAATTTTGTATTCCAAGATGATAATGCCAGACCACATCGGGCCCGAATTGTCTCTGCTTATCCCCGACAAGAAGGTATCCAGACATTGGACTGGCCCTCTAAGTCCCCAGACCTGTCCCCAATTGAACATCTCTGGGACGTTCTTGGTCGAAGGGTGTACGCCAGGGACCCAGGACCCGCCAACCTGGCCCAGCTTGGTGCAGCTCTCCAAGAGGAATGGCGGGCAATACCACGTGCAACCAGCCGGAAATTGATTAACAGCATGCCATCAAGGTGCCCAACATGGTGGACACACCAGATATTGAACTTGACGCCTAAAATTGATTTAGTGGATATTTAAAGCAGTTTCAAATTCGCTATTATTTCATTAGTTCCCTTATTTCTTGTCGGTAGTATATGTGTCTCTGCTTCTCTCTCTGGCTTAGAGTCCTTACTACTTGTGTCTGAAGGTACTGCTGATAGGGATTTTGTGTTTTTGCAGATTTGTATTGTCTTTTTTGTACCTTCAAGTTCGCTTGGTACAATACAGGATTGATAAATACTGATGTCTTTGTTTTTATGGAATATTTCGGTCACTGCCTTCAGCATTATCTCCGTGTTTAGTGTTGACTTGGTTGCCTCATCTCATCATGTCCCCGTTGCGTAGATCGATGCTCATGCTGTTGATCACAGAAGTTTTCGGGACCAGCACGTATTTTGTCAGCGCGTGTGTGTGCTTCCTACGTTTACTTGTACATTTAATCAGAATCAGTCAAAATACATGTTGTAATCAGAATGTGTCACTTTTTCCCATGGTGCAAATTCTTGCTTTATTTTCCATTATTTGACTCATTGCAACGTGTCGTATCCGATGATGTCATGTACCTACGTAGGCAGTGAGACAAAAATAAACTCATGAGTCTGGATAACTATTAAATTACAAAGATGGATCGCTATCTAATGCGGTGGGGTTTATGGCGTGGGGGATGGGAGGAGAGAGCCGATTGACCTACTGTAGCATAAATATCGAGGCATTGCGTATTGAAGAAAAGAAAGACGTCATTTATACAATGTACTGCAGTTACATTTTGAGATAATAAAATGTAATACTTTAAGTTTATTTGAATGATTCACATGAAATGTCACAGTGAAAAAGGCGGGAAATTGTCACGAACACACAGTTCGACAGTGGTGACATAGGCATGGCGCGAGCTGTAACGTCACGTGACTACCATCGTCCTTCACATCCCGAGACGCCTGAATGGCCATCCGTGGATGTGTGCAGTGAATGTGTCGGGGTGGGTGGGACTTTCTGTCTGACCGCTTGAGCGTGCGTGTTACTTTGTGCCGGAAATATAATGCTTTCTGGCTGTTTGACACGTAGCAGTGAAAGAATAGTTTTGTCAGGGCATTGTAAATCCGACTTCTATCGATTGACGGAGAAGTGGGTGTGAGATGGGCGTGGTTGACAAAGTGATACCACAATTCCCCTTACTGTGAACTGTGAAGTCCAAACAGAAACTTGTGACATTATGTGCATGTTCAGTTTTTAGTATAAAAGCATTTTTCAAATTGAAAGACGACAATAAATAAATAAATAAATAAATAAATAAATAAATAAATAAATAAATAAATAAATAAATAAATAAATAAATAAATAAATAAAACGAAAAATATTACTTTTTAAAGTTTATTGACTGCGATAGATAAATAAACATTTACAGATTGAATTTACAATGGATGGAATTGACAAAACTAATCAAGGGATTATTCTGTTTCAAAATCCCATATACACATCTTCACATTTACACATTTAATCGTATCCCAGAAGCGTAGCCCGATACCGGCGATGTTGATGAGTGATTGCCTGGTCCAGGCTTGAGTATTTACTCATCGCTGCCATTTACCTGGAACATCCTAATGCGTCGTTAAACAAACAAACAAATCCTAAATGAATAAGTAAGCCCAGGTAACTTGTGGGTTCACTGAGGCTAATTTGCAATTAAAGCGGACTTGTTTGTTTCTGCGGAGGTCATATATTCAGTTAATGGCGCAGAGGCGTTCCTGACTAAACATCGTCATATAGATTAACCAAAACTGTATGAATGTGTTTTCCGCGTTTTACCTGTATGGATGAGGCTGCATCCCCCCCCCCCAAAAAAAAATGAAATGTCTCTAGGGCACATTTTTTTTAAAAACTGACGTGGCAGGTAGGACCTTTTTTTAAATTTTGATAGAAAAAAGTGAGGTATTTTTTGTCTTTCTCAGAAATATAGCTGGAAAGTTTAGCACGTGTTAAGCGCGAGTTGTTGATTCAGTCACAGTCATTGTTACAGACACTCATTCTTATAGTGCACAAATGGATGATCGGCAAAATCGGTTTTATTTTTAACTTTTATTTTATTTTTATTTAAAAAATGTTGCGCGGTCAAATAAAAGTGACGAGCCGATGCCCGAGAAACCTTTTTTTTTTTTCATTTAGCCTTAAAAAACAAGGGTGACGGGTCTGGCGGATGCATTAGTCACTAGGCCGCTCTACAGTCCAAAAATACCATGTTAGGAACCATCTTTGGTTTTCTAATTCATTGACCACAACCAGTGAACAGGTTAGAGTTGGTCTTCAGCAACACACGTTTGTGGTAAGAAGCGACTAACGGGATCGGGTGGTCAGGTTGGCCGAGTTGGCACCGTCCAACTCAAAGACGTCCGTACTCATGATATCAACCCCTTGTTTGGTGGGGACTCGATAATTTAGGTCTTCATAGGGCTTGGGTGAGTGGGTTTTAGGTTTACGTCAATTTGCCAGTATTCGAGAAACATCACGACAGGGACACCAGAAATGGGCTGCACACATTGTACCCATTTGAGGAATCGAATCCGCGTCTTCGGCGTGACGAGCGAATACTTTAACCACGAGGTAACCCAACAATATGTACATGGAGTCGACACATTTAGCGTAGAGCGCCATATTGGTAACCTTAACACGGGTGTTAGACGATGAAATGAAAGCGTAACTGCAATGTACGATTACATTCAACGTTATAATTCCATACATACAGGTTAGTGAGCTCAGTTCAGAGTGATATAGTTTATTAAATATACATGCTCACATGTGTATGAGGATTTTCTGAATTATTCTGTTTTACACCGTTTCACTAACTGAAACAGTATGTTTAATGACTCACCGGCGTGCACTTGCATGTCAGAGACATTTAGAGAAATAAATTGTCTCTGAAATGAACAGAAAAAAAATACAGAAAAAGTGCTCATAAAAAAGAGTCCCGAGACGTCCTTGATTTTCACAGAAATGTGGATATCTTGGCCTGAATGAGTTTTCCTGTGTATGTTTGTTCCCTGCTCTGTATGACAGACGAAGAAACGTTTAAGCACTGATTTTCTGTTTTCTTGTTTTCCTGGGAACTCTTTCCAACACGAGACGCACAGCCTCTAAACGCAGAAGTGTATGGAACGTAGAAAGGTATAACTGAACATAAGTCGATTAAGCCTGAACACAGATGAAGGAAATGGGACACACGGGTGAATACAGATCACTTACAGAATATGTACAGACACAAAGGGGCGTTCAGGTCAGTACCTGGTCACACCATCCGTAGCAGCAGTCACTGCTCGACATATCGTTCCGGAGGGGATTGCACAAGTCGTCGGATTTTTTAGCACGGAATTCTTCGCCATGCCTCCTGCAACGCGTTGGCAGGTTACGCAAGTGTCTGAGGACGATGGTGACGTTTACGGACGCGTCGACCATGTTCGTGCCATAGATGTTCGATCGGGTTCAGATTATGCGATTTGGAAGGCCAAGGAAGAATGCAGACGTTTGCATTGTCGAGATAGGCACCTGTTGCATGAGCTGTGCGAGGTCGGCGTTGTCGAGTTGAAACAGCTCCCTCTGGTGTTTAAAATGTGGGAGGAGGTGAGGCCGCAAGATTTGGTCGATTTAGCGATATGCTGTAAGATTTCCATGAAACAACAATAGCTTTGATCTAGCCGATTGTAGTACATTGCTCCCAATACCGTAACGTTTTCTCCACAAAATCTGTCCAACTGTCGAGCGCAAAACGTTCATGTCGACGTCGATAGACACGTTGTCTCCGATCCCGTCGTTGCAGGAGGAAACGCGATTAAATGCTGAACCAAACGTAAAGTCATGCAGGTCCTCAGGTCCCATGCCTGTACCCTCTTGCACGACTGGACGCCTCGTTGTCTTGTAGTCGTATCAGGACAGGCTCGAATTCCCACATCTCCTAGACGATATCTGAGAGAATGCAGTCGACCATGTCCCATGATCCTCTAACAGATTATGGCAAAGCAGACACCACCGAGCACATGGCAGTCCACGTGTGTCTTTCTTGGCTTAGTAATCTTCTCCGTAACCCCCACTCACCCCAACCTGGCCGTGTGGGATTAAGTAAACAAACAAACCCAGTCGACCATGCCTCACCAATCTCTAAACAACTTGCCCGACTAGCAAAAGAGGATACCACCCTGGAGTGTCCATTGTTATAGCATATCGGTGACGTAGGTGAAACACCCGCACAAAGTAGTGAGTGTGTGAGTTTAATTTCACTCAGCAGTATTCCAGCTTTATGGCGGCGGTATGTAAGTAATCGAGTCTGGACCAGACAATCCAGTGATCAACAGCATGAGCATCGATCTGCGCAATTGGGAACTGATGACATGTGTCAACCAAGTCAGCAAGTCTTACCACCCGATCCCGTTAGTCGCCTCTAACGACAAGCATAGTCACCTTCTATGGCAAGCATGAGTTGCCGAAGGCCTATTCTACTCCTTCTTACAGGTCACTTACTCATTAAAAGACACCACTATATTCGCATTTGGGCATATCATTCATCAGTGAGCCTGACCACTCGATCCCGTTAGTATGGAGCAGGAGCTGTCACTATCTCGGACAATCTTGGGTTGAATTGAAGCGGGTATATCGATGCCATAATTAAGTGGTGCTGTGATGTCTTGACTGGCAGTGCCCTGATTCCAAACGTCCAGTGGCGATATTTCGACCGGTAGCATTCAGTCTTGGGAGTGTGTATCAGAGTTTACTTGGCAATGGTCGTGATGAAATGATACATTTGGTTTGGCCTTTTATAGTCGATGTCTCGACACATGTTACCGACATATTGCATGTGCATTAGCTGAATTTTGTTCATGAACTTTTCATGTATCGTTTTCATTTTGTATGACAAACGGTTACAAACACATTTTTAATACGTTGGCGAGCATTGTAAAAACCACGACATGACTAAGGTGTGTGTGTTCTTTTTCTTTTCTTTTCTGTTCTTCTTCTTCTTCTTCTTCTTCTTCTTTTTTTTTTTTTTTTTTGAAGCGTGATGAATAATCAATCTATGCTTAGATAACTTTGCTGTTATGAACGGGATTCAAAGATAGGAATTGTCTATTCCATTATAATGTGTAGGTAACAGGTAGTAGCTAGTCTAGTAGCTAGTCGCTAGTAAATCTTAATGTTTAAGGTGTGTGCAAGCAGCCTGTCTGCGTAACAGAAAGGATACCGAATACTAAACTGTTTCGCTGAGAATCTACAAAAAGAAATATACTATACAATATTCTCCTTTTTGTAGGGGCGGTGGGGTAGTCTAGTGGTTAAAGCGTTCACTCGTCACGCCGAAGACCCGGGTTTTATTCTCCACATGGGTACAATGTGTGAGGCCCATTTTCTGGTGTCCTCCGCCATGACATCGCTGGAATGTTGCTAAAAGCGGCGTAAAACCAAACTCACTTACTCACTCACTCTCCTTTTGTCTGGTATGGTATTCTCCAATGTATGGGCCCCGTGAAGGTCCCGGGGTAGAATAGGCCTTCAGCAACCCATGCTTACCATGAAAGGCGAGTCAACTTGTCGTAAGAGGCGACTAACGGGATCGGGTGGTCAGGCTCGCTGACTTGGTTGGCACATGTCATCGGTTCCCAATTGCGCAGATCGATGCTCATGTTGTTGATCACTGGATTGTCTGGTCCAGACGCAATTATTTACAGACCGCCGCCATAAAGCTGGAATATTGCTGAGTGCGGCGTAAAACTAAACTCACTCACTCCAATGTATGGTATTGTATTGTTCTGATAGGCCCAGGAGCATAAGTATCAATGTTCTTCATCGTTCATTGTATATTTATGAAGAGAAATCGAAACATAACCAGACTCGAGGAAACTCTGACATTGTGTCCGTGCGTTTTGAAATAATTTACGTGTTGTTCACATTAAGGTGTACGGTGAAACTACCTAACTGTTTATTCATTCTGACCCATATTCAAATGGTAAAATCAGGCGTCTGCACAAAAAGCGTCCTATTCTGACTGACGAACAGAGATATTTTCAATGTACTCTTTCTTAAAAAGTCACTACCCCTAAACACAACGCATGGGACGCACCTGTACAACAGGTTTTAAGGAGGTCGAAATATCACTGTAGAACATTAATTTGGGCAATCATCTTGCATCTCATAGTCGCTAAGGTTTGTGTCTAGCCGGTGTCTTTAAGATTCTTGAGAGGTTTTCATTTCGTTTGCTTGAAAATGAAAATCATGGACATGCACATTTCACGTTATACACCAATCATCTTCCGAGACTGATTACTGTACAACCAACTATGGTCACAAGGAAGTGCAGGTGATGATGCGCTCTCAAAACATCCATTATTAGCGTGCCAACATTGACTGGCTCCGATATATCTCCCACTTATTTCGATCATAAGTTACAAATGAAATTCACCTACGTTTTACTTCACCTACCTGTCCTTAGTAAGGGTTCATCATTCCGTGTTATAACAGTATCATACCAATGGCTTGATGCATAAAATTAATCAGTAAAAAAATTCTAGGGGGTCCCCCTGCCCCCTGGGCTCCCTACGGCCCTGGAGTATACTTTCAAGGGAAACTAAGTGAGATATGAATATTCTTGTAATTTGTTCATTTCAATACATTATACTGCATAATGTTAATAGTACTGGACATCGCTTAAGGTTGTCTGACCTGTGGTCTATACATTCCCAATAATCACACACATCCAAGTAAAAATAATTCCTTGTGTATTGCCCTACAGATATGCATCACCTCATAACAGTCCGAAACTTTCGATGTCTTTGTCCGATATTGCAAAGACGTAAAACAAACCATGGTGCCCAGTAAATTGTGTAGTTCATCCAGTAGTTTAATTGCATTTGAGGATATGGCTAATATTCTTTTAATAATTGTGCAAAATTAGACAAAATGCATCTACACAAATTGAAGATTGCGAAGAACTAATTTACATATTGGATATTCAGCTTCTTGGATGGATTTAGGAAGCTGAAGGACCATGAATACATTTGAAGGAGCAAGAAGTACATGTCGTATAAACAATAAACAGAAGTTGTTATCCGTAAATCGAGTCTTGTAACCATTTAGCTACTAGTATCACTTGAATGCTCACGCTGGGCAATTTCAACGTTTCTCTTTATATGTGATACTTGGTTGGTTGACTGGCTTGCTGTTTACCACCGCACTCAACAATATTCCAGCTATATGACTTCGGTCTGTAAATAATCGAGTCTGGGTGGGGCAATCCAGTGATCAACCGCATGCGCATCGATCTACGTAACTGGGATACGATGGCACGTGTCAACCAGATCCGATATCTGACAGTTCGGCACGCATGGGTCGCTGAAATAGAAAACCAATTCTTCAGGGGACAATTTGTTCGACCAAATCCCATTACCGAGTGGGTCAATGTTTTTGGTATAGTTTGGGTCATGATGAACGAAACCTCGGGAAAATAGAGCGTGCTTATCCACATCACATTCTCTCCATGTGACCCGACTTACAATGATCTTGTGTAAGAAAGTGAGTGAATTTAGTTTTACGTCGCTTCTTAAAAGCAATGTACTTGCAATATCACTTCGGGGGACACCAGAAATGGACTTTACACATTGTACCTCTGCTGGAAACCAGCCCGGGGCCTTCAGTGTAATGAGCGAACACCATACAACCACTAGCCAATGGCCATGCTTGAAACACAGCGAATAGACAAGCAGTGATGCTCCCTCGACTTCGTGCGTGTGCAATTTCTTTGTCGCCGTTTGACGTCACAGGGCAAAATAAGGATTCTAATTCAAGACAAGACATTTTGTATATGGAATATGTAGCGTTATACATAAACAGAAAAATATGTGTAATACACTTATCATTTTCAGATATCAGGCAGTATTTTGTTTGCTCACACTTTCCGTACTGATGCCAAATACAAAAGATTGCTTTATCGGTGTTCGATAACAAGCTGAAAAAGGGAATGTTTTTATCTTTAGTTTCGGACAACACTTAGTAGTGTCATTTTTTTAAAACGGATCGGTATTTTCACTTGAATTCATACCGTCGATTAGCATATTAAATACTGTATATCCCTGTGTATTTGTTCACTATAACGCAGATTGAAGACAACGAGAACGCAGTTCTTGCACAAAGTTCACGTTATATATCCTACCCCATCAATAACTATACTGCAAGATATATTGGATGGTTTAAAGTATCATTCGTGTGAAATTTAAATTTTGAAAAATAACTGATTGTGAAATTAAATATTCAACATGTTCCTATTGACTAGGCGCGGGGAACGTACAAGGGAGCTAACTCATACTGCCTTAAGAGTCATCTCGTTTCAAGAGCTGGCGGTGAGTGGCACTATATATTCAAACGGTTTGTGACATTATTTTTCACTTTTTAAAACTGCGTGCGTGCGTGAGTGCGTGGGTGAATGTGTGCATAACAATTTAACGAGGCATAAAGTGGACAGAACATACAGCTTAAAAATTCATCAAACAATTAAGAAAAATATTTCTTGACTGTGGTCACTGTGGTCATTAAGTAAATTACAAAGCGTAGATTCCATGAATACAGTAGGAGTTCAATCAAATGCGACGTACCGAATTATTCAGAGTCACTACTTACTTTAACGTCAAGCCGATTTGGGGACGATATATGTTCTTACGGTAAATATTTCCTCGTATTTTGTTTGATTCCCCGATGTTTGCGAAATCATCGGGTCCGTATCTGAACTCGGCATGATAACCAATACGTTCCCAAACCCCCTCTATATTTTTGTGTGACGTCATGGAAAGTAACACAATAAAATGACGTCATGTTGTTTCATAGCAATGACGGTAGATTTGTTACGGCAACCTTTGATGAAAATGTGAAGTGATCGGACGCTGGCGTCGCTTTGTAGTAGATGGAACAAGATGAAGTGGAGTCACGTATTAGTGGAGTGAGAGGAAAATGAATTCACTGGGACACGGAAGTATGTTGAAAATATGAAAAATCGAAAACACAAGAAGTAAAACGGAATATGATGATAAGAGACTCAGCACCTGGCTGCCATTGAAGCAGAGTGGGGACAGTTTACAATTCAACACTAAAGTATTCCACCTTTATCTGGCCCATATTTTAGGTCCCTTGGTGATAAACACAGTATGAAACTCCATTTTCCATATCTTGTCCCGCATCATCTCGGGACGCCCGTATCTGACTTAGGAAATGGAAAAAGGAAGGTGATAATGTCTACATATTTGCACCATTCGTGATGCTGCCTTAGAAGCCGAGTACAAATTACAGCGAAGGTTTCACATTTATCGAAATTAATATCTCTATTGTATTTTATCTAAAATCATTGCCACTTCTAAAATACTGTACGTTTTGAGGAATTAAAGACATGGTAGTTCTTTCTAACCCTCTAAATAATTTAAAAACAGTTAGAAAGAAACATAATGGTCTAAATGGTAAAAAAACCAAAAAACAAACCCAAACTTTTGACAGTATTTTTTCGATTTAAAATCGGTTTGACGACCAGTTTAATTTCGCCATTCATTAGTAAGGCATAATATAATAAGCAACGGATGAATGAACTGTGGTTATGTACTTTTATTTTTCGGAGTAATGTTATGAAAGGAGCATTCGTTGTTCGGCAGGAAATCTAAATAGTTTCACCTAAATGTTGTTTACGGACAACAGGTTGAAATGGACAAAATACGTTCAGATGTAAACATAAGTAACACACAAACGGCTGGTCACTTCTGTGATTTCACGTCCAACGATTAACTTTATTTAGCAAGATGATATCACTTATAGCTAGGAAATTGTGTCATGTAAATACGGTGTTTACAACAGACGCCTATTAGCATGAGTCGATAGATAAAAATAGCCGTGCGGTATATAGGATCCGTCCCAGCATTCAGTGGAGAGTGCTCGCCATTTCCACTTCGGGAAAGTTAAAGTCTAATGAAAAGAGTTGTACACTTAAGTGATATTTCAAACCGCACATTGGTTATAAGCAGCCTCTAAAGGTCACGAGGCTGTTCAATATTCATGTAAGTATTTTTTATATTAATTAGATACAGTCAGTTGCCTTTTCTTTACGTTTAGTGAAGAATTATCAATGTGCTGTCAAAATTTTGCGTGGGCCGTTCGCCAAGTTCCCGTTTCAACCGGGACAGGAAAAAAATAACAGGACCTGTAACTAAATCTGACTCGATTTAAACAAAAACCGACAGTTACTTAACTGTCAAAACAGTTATTGATGTCGCAGTACAACTAGTTTTGTAGAGGATTATTTAGGTCACGTCGAACGGTTTTTGACACCGGTTCAAGTTTTCAATGGAATATTTCATCAAAGTCGGAGCTTTTGTGTTCGAGTTGAAGTTTCTATCTTGCCTCGGGACAGTTGTGTCTGGTCTCAGAATGATATTCGTGCACCCCGTTAGTTCATGCAGTGCGCGTAGCAGAGGTAATCAGGGCGTTGTCTTTTCAGTTTAGCAGTGATGTAGGGATGGCCCATCACTG
This sequence comes from Haliotis asinina, assembly GCF_037392515.1. Classification (NCBI taxonomy): domain Eukaryota; kingdom Metazoa; phylum Mollusca; class Gastropoda; order Lepetellida; family Haliotidae; genus Haliotis; species Haliotis asinina. Next base: position 6,521,569 of record NC_090290.1, on the reverse strand, counting down.
GGTCACAAAGAAGTCACAAGCTGAAACATTAATGCTGATAAGCTTGTTAACGTCAGCTCATTTTGACCCACCACCACCCGATTACTTGTATCAGTATCGCACTGTCTCTGTTGTTATCATATTCTGTTTTTTAATTGTAGTAATGTTATCGATATTCAATTCAGTGCCTTGTTGCACGTCATTCAATAAATAGTAAAAACATGTATTCTTTTCAGGTTATTAGACATGCTAGGGTTCAAGACTTGTTTATGTGTGAGGACACTGTCATCCAACTTCCTGGTGTTCTTCTTTCTGTCTTGTTATCATCATTCATCTATCATTAGTTTGAACAAATCATTCCATATACACATCATTGTCATTTACATTTTTCTGAAACAATCAGCTAAATTCAAATTCAGTCTTACTATTTGACAGAGTACTTGTTTTATGTAGACTGATATGTTTGTGAATGTATGTGTGGCTAAATTCTTGTATATTTCAGATGGTGTTCATGTTTTATTAGTATGTGATGTTGTTATTCTCTGTGGACATTTAAGATATCCCCATTCAGTGTTTTCTTGTTAAATTAAGTCTTCTCTGTACTGTGTCCATAGCAATGCTATTTACATTTTAATGGTGATGTGGTATATTTATTATCCAGTTTAGCATTCTTTGAGGGCATTTTAGATCTGGCATATATTGAAATTTTCATTCATTCAGTACATTCTTGTTAAATGAGTAAATGAAGCCAGAGCAAAGAATTACTCCTTACAAGGTCTTGTTTCACATCTTGTCATGCTCATGGCTTCAGGAAAAGGGTATTTGTACATTTTTGTCCTTGTCAAATATTTGTGAAATAGGTGTTAAAACCACTTGGCAAATTGCATGCACTGCACTTTGCCAGTCTGTGATCATCTTGAATTAACCTAGGCTAGGTCTGTTGAGGCTAGTGCATCAGTTGTTCCTACAGATGATGGATGAGTTCGATAATGTCTGTGGAATGATGCTATAGTGGGACGATGGTGATGCTGCAAGGGTTCTGGTGTAGTAATGCAGATTCACTGCATTTATGTAAATGTGCAGTGAGGCTATGTGAGTGGGTGAGGGAGTTTACTTTAATGTTGTACTCCGCTCTATTCCAATTTCCAGCTATATGGTAGCGGTCTGTAAAAAATAGTCTGGACCATACAATCCAGTGATCAACAGTAAGATCATCAATCTGCACAATTGGTAACCGATGACATGTGTCTATCAAGTCCTTGAGTCTGACCAGCTGATCCCGTTAGTTGCCTCATACGACAAGCAAAGTCGTATGGCAAGCATGGGTTGCTGAAGTTCTATTCTACCCAGACCTTCACAGGTTGAGGTTATGTTACACTGAGGGGTCATTTTATTTATTTTTAATCTCCCACTCAAATACCAGGTCACTATGAACGTTATCATTGATTATATGGCTATATGGGAAACTCTGTTATTGATCACGTACTGTCTTCCTGATAGGAACAAGGTCGAGTTCCACATCATTGAGGCCGATGTAAATTCTTGCAGAACCTGTAGATCTCTCTACAGTTAGATGCACTCACGCCAGTAGATGCTTGAGATGCATTCTTGAGGATCATCCTATCCCTACAGATTTGAATCCATGATTACAGGCTTTGGCTTGTCAGTGTGACATCCACCCATGACCTGCATCACTTGAGGTTTTCATGCCTCATTCATCATATAGACTTGGATTAATGATCATCAGATCAACAACCGTCTTGTCAAGGAATGATTATAAGTGGTCGCTGTCATAAGGCAGTAATTCTGCTTCTGTCTTGTTAGTTCAGTGATGGCGTCACGTACATCAGGATTACGTCTCTTTGGAGAGTCATGACAAACCTACAGCACAAACTAATACATATCTTAATATGTCTTGACAGACAGTCTCACAGTACTAGTCACAGTCAATGAACTGCATTATTTTTCCATCTGCATGGCTCATTCCACAATCCTGAAGTCCCATATGAAGAAAGTCTAGATTTCTTCAGGTTTTGAATATCTCATCTCTCTGTTTTGTTTTTTGTGTTTTTTTTGTTTTTTTTTTCAGTTTCAACAAAGTTACTTCTCTTATCAAAATTTTATTCTGAAACTAAGCGTTGGTCTACAGTTTCACAGTCATGGATCACATTATCTTCCCTTCTGTCCAGATCTTCCTGCCCTAAATGATGTAAGTCTTGTTTTCCTTGGGTTCAGGTTCCAGATCTCCCATCTCACAGGGGCTCCTTTGCAGTTTAAACGAAATTCCTTGTTTCTGTCAACATGATATATATTCAGAGAATAGGCATGGGTCTACTGTCTTGAGAAGGCTTCAAACTTCATGCTAGATTGTGAGCTCATGACACACACATTCATACACCCATAATTGCAGTGAGTTTGAATATGATGTTGAAGTTTATTATACCTTACCTGAACCGTCAAGGCAGGCATACCACTTGAGACTAGCAGCCAGTTACCTCTTTCCAACATTACTGCTTTGTGAAGGATCACCGGGGAGGTTCTTGATGCCACCTGGCTAATTGATAAGTAATTATACCCTTATGTGTAATCCATGCTCAGACGGTGGTAAGTGTAAGTGACTGGCATCTTCTTTCTGGACTCGTACAAACACACGGTGATGTAGTGTATTGTTTCACACCTGCTCATTGGCAGTGTAACGATACAGCAACAAAGTTGTATCATGGTTTCCAGGCTAAACATAAGGAATCCTTTGAATGTGTGACAAGTTCAGAGTGTGTGAAAATGTGTGTCAAGTCTAGAATGTGTGACAAGTTTAGATTGTGTGAAAATGTGTGACAAGTCCAAATACTTTTTGTAAAAATTATGATCAAGAAAGAATAAGATGTCACTGTGCCTTCTACTAGCCAGGCTGGTATCATTTACAATGTAACAATGTGATAATCATGATGCATAATGCAATAACAGTAACAGAATTACAGCAATATTAAAACATAGTGTTAATACATTTTTTTTAATGTCTGGGACCATGAATATTAATAGGTAAATCCCTGACGCTGACAGTATCACAGTTTCTGGGTCACCTGCTGAAAAGGAGAGCATATGAAGTCAAGAAATGAAAGTACATCAAGATGCAAATCGTATCACACATGTATTGTAATATATATTGACTTGCCACCTCACTGTATCTCTACACACATAATTAATAATATTCACATTATCAATCACCTGTACCATGGTTTAACCCCCCCACACCCACCCCCACCCCCCAGGCCATTTGTGCTATTAGTCACTGGATTGTCTGGTCCAGACTCAATTATTTACAGGCGTGTAGGAATCCGTACTAGTCCCACAGGCAGGGTCTCACTCACTCACTCAGGATCTTTCTGATGAGATGACCATTTTTCTCTGTGACAGAAGTTGTTGTAAAGTTGACTCCTTTCAGGACACTTTGAATTTGTCTTCCCTTATGGTGTTCACTGGTTTGTCTGTTGGCTTATCCAAAGTGCTGAATGTCTAACACCTGAACGAGTGTCTTATCACCTCTTATATTCAACTGAATGAATTTAAGCCTTGCTTGCTCTCACTTTTCTGAAAATGTCTGCCTGTCTCCTTACTTTGTTAGATGTGATATTTGTAGATTTGGTAGTCAAATTGGACACTCACTCACTCGCTTAAGTATCATCGTATGGCACTAAATCAGCATATTTCTCAAAGTGTCCACACCCCTACACACATGCCATTGCCAGAGGTTGACTACCTTTCCACGGTTGTCGGAGATTGGTTTTGTGTCACATCAATGATATAGCTCGCTAACACTGTGCTCTTCTGGATCTGTTTTGATGGGAATCATTCAGCTATGATTTCTGCTGCTATGGTCACACGATGATGTTGATGTATCATCAGCCATGGATGATGTCTAGTATGAAAGTCTAGTCTTGTCATAACACATCTTATAACAGAGATTCAGGGGTCTGGATAGTCGCTACTGCTGGGGATGATACCATGAGGCCCCAATACCATACTTAGTTATGAATGCTGATCAGTGTTTGAAATTAAGGCTGAAAATCAATGGGCCTTTCTCATGACCCCAATATCATACAACACTCTAGGTTCATGTACAGGAAGCTCTTGAAGATCCAGGGTAGAACTGATTTTCAGTAACCCATGCTTGCTTTAAGTGGTGACTAATTTTTAAAAATGTTGAACAGTGATGTTTGTAACAATAAGAAATGTCTCCAGCAATAGATGTGTGTCAGTGTCTTCAGCATTTTGGTAACTCTTCTGCTCTATGTCACAATGTTGATGTGGTTAAAATGACAGCGATGAGCCAGTTGTAGTCCTCCATGTGACTCATATATAAAATCAATAATGATTCAATGTTGATGTCATGCTGTACTCAAGTGGAACCATGGTAGAAAATCTTCCACATGGTCGGCAGAATGACTTTGATTTTTCTTTTTATATTATCACTGCCCATTAGGAACGTAATGTCTAAGGAACATTTTTGCCTTTTTATTACAATGGGGGCTCCAGCATTGTAGTAATGAATCATTTGCAGTCATTCAAGAAAATCTTTCTCCATTGATATTATTTGTACAAATATTATGAATTGGGCTCATTATAATACAGCTGCTTGTTCAACGTGCTCAAGACGATTGGTCATACCACGAGCCAAAGTCTTATGTCATAGCTACTGGTTCCAGAAATACACAGTGGCCTATACATTGCAGAAGTGCCGATGTGACATTTTTCGACGAAGCCTACATGTGGAAGAAAGATATTGGCATTGTTGCCCTGCAGATTATTGATTTTCTCCAAAGGTCTAGCCCCATCTCATACGTTCCCTACAGTGACAACCAGTTGCAGGAAGACAGCCTCTACCGGCGGAGCTAAAATTATCTCATTATTTATACTAGAATGTGTATTAGATCATGGTGGATTTGTCACAGTAGGGCTGTCTGGTGTTCTCTGAGGTCTGTCCATCTGTCCTGACCTGCATACATTTCGCAAGTCTAATTTTCCTCCATTTTCAATCATGTTTAGTTGTTGGCCAAAGAAAACCCGGGACAATCGAGACATCATGTCGAAGGCTAAAACACAGCAACCGGCGGTGATACATAAAGTCATCATGGTTGGAAGTGGAGGCGTGGGAAAGTCGGCATTAACATTACAGTTCATGTATGATGAGGTAAGAGTTGAATTTGCCAATAAACTATTACAGTGATAATCAGGAAGAAACTACAGGGGATATCTAGACCTGATCAGACTGATATTTGCCTCCAAATCTGTCAACAAATGTCATTCTAAATTCTCAATTTGGAATTTAATATTTCTCTATTCATGAATAAATCACAATTTTTGTTTTAAAATTACAGTAATTATGTATTAGAAATCTCTTGTTTGGATTTGTAAAATTTGCCAAGCTATTGATATGTGTAACCAATAACTAATTTTTATGTCAGTGTTGTTTATGTTTACTTTATTGATATTACTAACAATTTTGAAGGCTTTTTACTACTTGTTGTGATTCAGTGAAGGGGCAGTGGAGTAGCCAAGTTGTTAAGATATTCACTCATCATACCAAAGACCTGGGTTCGATTCCCCACATGGTTTCAATGTGTGTTCCCTATCATGATATTGCTGAAACATGGCCAAAAGCAGCAAAAAAACAAACTCACTGAGTCTTGCATTATGGTGTATGGTGACCAATACTATTTTTGTCTTTGGTTTGTCTAATTATGTCAGAAACTATATTGTCTGTACCATTATGTTCAAGAGCAGACATAAACTTCTTTGCTCTGTAAGCAGTTAAACCCATGGATGAAACTGTTAATAAGCGTAATTTGGAGTTTGCTTGCATTATTATGGACAGATGAGTTCTAATGAAGGAACACAAATGGCGGCTCTAGTGCTTGCTGGCTGCTACACGCTGGTTGTGATGTGAAGCCAATTGTCCTCAGAGTGTAAGAATATGGCTGGAATATTGTTGCAAGTGGCTTCATATTCGTCTCTTGTGACGAGTCAGAAGTGGATTCACTCACTCCAATCTTGCTTTCTTTTCTTCAGTTTGTAGAGGATTACGAACCAACAAAAGCTGACTCATATCGGAAGAAGGTAGTTCTGGATGGAGAGGAGGTTCAGATCGACATCCTGGACACTGCTGGACAGGAAGACTATGCAGCAATTCGGGATAATTACTTTCGTAGTGGGGAAGGTTTTCTCTGTGTCTTTTCTATCACGGAGCAAGAATCTTTTCAAGCCACGGCAGAATTTAGGTAAGAGTGTTTGAAATACACATTTTGCTTCGTCTCAGTGTCACATGTTAATGGCTTGGAATGTGTTGCCCTGTATCTAAGATGCTGTGCAGTGTTGCCTCACGTTTGCACTGTTGTTGATGGTTAATATCCCTTATTTTTAGTGTTCATTTTCTATCAATCTATGAACTTGGTTGAAATGTGTCATACTTTCTTTTGTAAGATCTGACCCTCAGTGTACAAAGTAATAGTGACACACAGTCAGATTTGGAGAAACGATTGCTGATAGTTGTTGGATTGGTGATTGCGTTTGCCAGCTTCAGCATTTCAAGGGCATGGCATAAGTTGTCTCTCCATTGGAAAGTCACACTTCACTAAATGGGTACCCAGTGGGATGGGATGGGATGGGATGGTAGTGTTCCTGTTGACCTGTACCTTGAAAAGAGTTATTTAATTGAAATTTCTGAGAATGTTGTGGTAAAACCATATTTACTCACTCTGTATTGCTGCACCATATTATTGGCATACAGCAATACTCGTTTCAGATTATGAGAAATGGTCTTCAGGGGGCATGATGGGGCATGGTGGGCGAGCTGGCTAAGGCGCCAGGCTAGTGATCCAGCGAGGTTGAGGTTTCGTGATCGAGCCCACCTGTGACCAGGTGTAAAAACCTTGAAGTCAGCTTTGTGTGGAGACTTTTTCAGTGTTGTCACAACCCTGTGCACTTAAAAGAATCCACGAATCCGTTGGTATATGACCAGATGGTGGCACATGAACACTTGCATACACCTAGTTGCTGGTACAGCAACGTGCAGTAAACTTGGACAAAGTACTGTGACTACATGTCTCAATCCACCCAGCTGTGAATTGGGTACCAGGTTATGATGAGAGAGACACAATAAACTTGGTGTGCGTAGTGGCAGCAAGAGTTGTATACTCCCCAGGGAGTTGAGATTGAAATACGATGTGCTGTTGAGATTGACATCCAGTGATCGAGGGAAACATACCAGCATCTTGAGCATGCATTAGTGCCGGGATATGTGCACTATATAAATATCCTGTATCCTATCATATCTTCAGCAAACCATGCTTGCCACTAAAGGTGACTATGCTTGTCGTAAGAAGTGACTAGTGGGATCACGTGGTAAGGCTTGCTGTCTTGGTTGACATATTTCATCGGTTTCCATTTGTGCAGATCGATGCTCGTGGTGTTGATCAGTGGATTGGCTGGGCCAAACGTGATTGTTTACAGACTGCCACCATATGGCTGGAATATTGCTGAGTACGGTGTTAAATGGTACTCACTCACTTTTTTCAGATGATACACATTACAATACTTTTTCTGAGATGTATTGTTTGAAAAACTGTTTGAAGTTGTGTGGTTGTCTGAATGGGGTGAGTTACAATCTACATACACTTTCATACACAAATGATGTTTCCCTTCATGATTTATTGTTAAGAGAGTATACTTTACACTCCATACGTTGTATGAAATTGAAAATAGACCCCGTAACTATCCAAGCCTAATTTTGAGATTGCTGTTATCTGAACTATAACAATAATCCTTGAGCCCTTAGTGTGTAGAAAATCAGATCAGCTTGTAAGAGCAGTGTCACTCTTTGTCAAACACTTAAGGTTCCAATTTATTGGAGTGTATCACAATAGAAGTATCCGAATTTCAATATGTTCTAGCACAGCTAACGTCCCAATTTTTCTGCGTGAATTGCAAAAATAGTCTCTGATATATGTTGAAATAACATACACCAATTTCCTTTGTGAAAAGAAACATTAGAAAGATGAATGATCCAAGATCACTTTGTGTATATTTGGTTTGACTCACCACCAGGAAGCCATTAGCCTCACGCATATGTCTAGTCACACCAGTATCGGTGAAAATCACTTTTTTAGAAAATATGCAGGACTTTTTGTCCTGTCCATGTTATATTATCCAAGGGTTTGGGATACATGTGTTGGATCTCGTTTCCATACTTGACCAATTTTTGCTGCTGTGCCTGGTGTGACCAATTCCTCTGCAACATTGACCACATGTGGAATATACCAAACAACATTCATTCTCAAAAGCCTATATGGTATGCCCCCAGTTTGAATGTGTTAAAGGTATATTTCAAGACATGTAGGACTGGCTGTCAGTAATCATCGATAATATCATATTGATCAATTATCAGTATATGTCAGAGATGCATTAGAAAGCAGTCTGAAAGAAATCACCATCTTTCATGATAACTGGTGACATTGATTAATTGGTGAACATGAAATACAAGAACAGTTACTTTCCCTCTTTTTGTCAGATGCCATAATCAACCAAAACAACACTGTAGCTCCATTTTGTTAAGCATAAACTTGGTTCAGCCAATTTGTCAATAAGAAGTATTACCCGCGGCACAGCTTACATATCGATAAGTGTATACTTCTGCCGATCTATGTTTGATCTGATTGGTAATCATATTTTCTATCCCTGATGATTTATGCATTTTCTAGAGAGCATGTTTGTGATTACCTAAGAGCCATAATATTTTAGCAGACATCAATCATAAATCACAGATCTAAAGGAAACAATGACTACTAAATCAAATGACTTCTCTGTAAAGGAATACCCCCAAATTAAAAAAAATATGAAGTGTGAAGGTACAGTTTAAGATTAGTGGTTAAAGCATCCACTCGACATGCTGAGGACCAGGTCGACTCTCCACATGGGTAGAATGTGTGAAGCCCAATGGTGTCCTACTCTGCTGTTGCTAAACCATACCAACTCACTGATGACATTGTGCAACATGCAAGTATAGACATCAAATTGAAGTGAAAAAAGGAAAGTAAGTGTTTACGGTTTTGTGTGAACCTTGAAAGGTATAAAGTTGAAACAATATGTCCAAAAAATCTCTCCATGGAATAACAAGAGTTCATGATCGCATAGCATAAAAGAATATTGGTCACAGAAACTTTTTAAACTGAATTTTGAACTTTTATGTCAGTAAATTTGTAAGAGTATTTGTTAAACTGTTCCTCATATACACATGGTAGATAGGTTCAGTGAGAAGTCTGAAAAGAATGAGATAGCATTTCAAGCTGTCATTTACTCACTAGTGGGCAGTAGGCTGTGTAACCCAGGGCTATTTCTGTCTTGTAGTCATGCTTGTGTACTTCTACATTTACCCAGTAGGGAAATACTGCGGAACTTCACGCAATAGATATCCTTGTCATAGCCTAAGGCAGTCTCTGATGTGCAAGGCCTTGAATGAATAAAAGTTATTTATGAGGTGTTTCTCACACTCATTTTAAATAAAATTCATTTTCAGTCAGTAAAAGCACCATTTGAAGGTTATCACTTGTGATCATGTGAGTGTTGTGAAAAAATGAAAATAATGTGTTTTTTTTTTATAAGACATGTCCAAATTAATGGAGTGATTCCTTCCTCTTAGTAGTCCCTGATATTGTATTAATGCTTAAACAAGACAAACATAGTCAATAATAATACTTTGTGTTGGTTTTGTTCAGTTTGTATTGACATTAAAGCTTGACTGGTTCAGAATTGTTGCTAACTAATGTTTTTAGTAAGCGAAACTTCTTTTTTCGACCTGAGCACAATTTAGTAGTCTTGGGCTAGCTGACAGACTAGCGAATGGCTTAATGTGAGTATTGAGGGCTGTGTCATAATGATAATATGTGCTGATGACTGCTGCATGAGTCAGAACTTGAGAATAGACACAGCATTTTTTCCATGTGTGACTTGTGACTATTTGAAATCCGGTGATTGTGAGATTGTTATGTTAAAGGTGTTTGGGTACAGTTGTGTGAGCAAGGTAGAGTCTCAACAAAATAATCCAATTATTGATACATATATTGTATGTACTGGAATGTGTATTGATGTAGGATAATGCCAAAGACACTTTTGTGATAACCCTGGTGCTAAATATTAAAAGATTTTATGATAGAATATTTTACTGAAATGTTTACTGACAATCAACACTCAAAATTCTCATGACTCCATTAAGTTGCGTTTGTCTCCTTTAGTACATGTGATAATTGTTATCAGGTGTTGTGGGGTAGCCTAGTTGTTAAGGCATTTGTTCATCATGCTGAAAAGCCAGGTTCTTTTCTCCACATGGGTACATGAAGCCCATTTCTGGTGTTCTCCTGCCATGATTACGAACATTGCTAAAAGTGTCGAAATACCCAACTCACTAACTGACGTGCCAGACCAGTGATTCTGGGGTAGGCCAAGTCCTCCTTCCTTCCTCAACGATTGGTAGGACAGCTGAACAGACTGCTTCTTAGTGACCAGAATGAGAAAGTATTTCCCTGTCCAGGTTCATTAATCAAGGACACTTTGCCCGAAGCACGTACATTTATAATGATAGCCAACTCTGCTGAGCAGTGGTTATCTTTGTGAGCTGAAAACATCTTCAGTCTGTATCATTTCCAGCTTGCCTCACATGTAAAGCATTCCGAATATTACCATAGATAAGACAATGTTCAGGACCAAAAAAAAGCAGACTGTGTAAAGGGATCAGCTTATGTATGTGTTACACTTTTGTCAAATTTTCAAATGGTAAGAAAACAACGGCATATCTCTCATGTGACTGAACTAACAAGTGAAGATGACTTTGTCAGTAATAATATCAAATTTGCCGTTAAACGTCACTAGACATGATTATTTTTTGCAGATCTAATTTGGATTTCATAGGCGTTGTCTTGTATGCAGGGATTAATATCAGCATGTGTAACTGGTCTGTGTACTGTTAGTGATTGAAACAACTCTGTTAGCTGATGCATAAAGAGAAATTGTGAAGTCAGTTAGCAAAACCTGGTAGTTTAACCTTTGGCCATTAAGTCACAGGATGAATGTGTAAAGGTAACCCTCTCATTAGGCTCCAGGATGTGATCGAGGTGTCTGTCACCAATGCTTCTGCAACATGTATTTATTGCCAGTTCAAATGGTGAGCTAACAGGTTAGAATTGGTCTCCAGGCTGCTTGTAACTATAGAGGTATTGACAGGTCAGGCTGGTCCCTTGGTTGATAAGGTGACATTGCACACTTTACTCAAGAGTCTTTTAAGGGTAGCATGCCAGGGATATAGCTCTATAGGTGAAGGTAGTGTAATAAAGGTGTAGCTCTACTCATGAGTGTACCTCTACAGTCTTTTAAGGGTAGCATAGCTCTGTAGGTGAAGGTAGTGTAGTAGGGGTGTAGCTCTACTCACAAGTGTAGCGCTACCATGTTTTCAGGATAGCATGCAAAGGATGTAGCTCTACAGGTGAAAGTAGTGTAATAGGGGTGTATCTCTTCAGATGAGTGTAGCATAGCGAGTGTACCTCTGAAATTGATGGTAACATAACAGATGTAGCAGTAAAGGTGAAGGTAGTGTAATAGGCTCTACTGATGGGTGTAGCTCTGCATGTGACGGCATGTCAGGGATGTTGCTCTACAAATGAAAGTTGTGTAATAGGGGTGTAGTGGTTCAGATGAGTGTAGCATAGTGAGTGTACCTCTGAAACTGATGGTATCATAACAGATGTAGCAGTAAAGGTGAAGGTAGTGTAATAGGCTCTACTGTAGTAGCTCTACATGTAAAGGTTGCATACCATGGATGTAGCTCTACATGTGAAAGTTGTGTAATGGGGGTGTAGTGGTTCTGATGGGGTAGCATAGCGAGGGTAGCTCTGAAACTGATGGTGTCACAACACAGACGTAGCTGTGCAGGTGAAAGTAGCATGGTTGGGATGCAGATGCTGTGCACAGGTGCTGGTAGCATGCCATTGTTGTTGTAAGTGCAGAAAGGGCAAGTACTCTGAATGCTTCACTTGCAGCTTACTTCTCACTTGTATGTTAGGTGCATTCATGAGATGTCTTCAGGTGAGTGATGGGAACACATTAGGTGTGTAATGGTACATACAGATGGTCAGTGCAGGGCAGGTTAGTGTGGAGATAAACATGTTAGCTGTTTGATGGCAGATTTAGTCAGTGAGTTTGAGTCATTGTTTCAGCTTGGATGAGGATATAGATTCCGAACATAACATGAGTGATGAGTCTTTCATTTGGGTACAGAGGGTAGTGTTGATTGTCTCTTATAAAACCTGATAAAGCTGATGATGGTTGTCATAACAAAATTGTCTTGCCATGATACAGGTGAAGTTGATTGTGATGAGGAAATTGTCTGATGATGATGATGATGATGATAATGATGATGAACTTTGGGTCACACATGTTAATATATTTGACAGTCTTAATGATTTTGTTGTTCTCTCCTAAAATCAAATGTTATGTTGTGTCTCATCTGAACAATGTAATCTATAAACTTAAATAATTGCTCATGTGTCCGAATCAATAAATTGCCTGCATTAACCAGTAAATGTACATCACGTGATTCCTTCTTAACTGACCTGAATACACAGTTTTCTCTGACTGATGTATAAGCCAACCTGATAGGCATATTTATTATGTTATTACGTTCTTTTTATGTGTGTGTGGGCTAATATACCAGAGCTATATCGATAATGTTCCTGTGTACATTCTTGAGATTGTCTGTGATGTTAATGCGGACAGTATTTCTCATTGTTTTTTTTTCATATCGACATTCTGAGATGAATGTTTTCATCTTGATATGTTAAATTCCAACCCACCCTCATACAAATAGTTGAAATATCAAGCTCTAGCGTTGTATATCTTGTATTTCTATCCGTGGGCGAGGAATTAAGTGTTGGTTGTGTATTGAGACATTGAAGTTTTTTGGGATGAGGAAATGGCACTGTATCAGCAGTTTCACATCCATTTTGAGGAAGCTTTTAAGGAATTTGTCAACTATGCTTCATGATTCAATGGAGGCTGTGGGATAGCCAACTGGTTAAAGCATTCGCTTGTCATGTTGAACACCTCTGTTCGATTCCCCACACAGTAACAATGTGTGAAACCCATTTCTGGTGTCCTCCTTGTGAAATTGCCGGAATATTGCTAAATGAGACGTAAACCTACACCTACTCTTGATTGATTCTAGTTTGAAATAACTAGAACTGTTTATAAAAAACAATATTGTGGCAATATTGGTCCAGTACTATACATAAAGGTCTACATGCTGATGTAAATTCTCCTCTTCTTGATGCAGATTTTGTTTTTACCCAGAGCTTGATTTGAGACATGTTAACCTACTTGCACCAGGTGCAACCTAAGCTAACAACGTAGCTACACCAGCAAAGTTCCTGTGTCAACATAGTGTGTTAAAACATCAGAAGTTTCGGTGCACATATATCTGTGAGGTAGTACACATGAAACCATAGCAACACAGAGACACAGCTGATAGTTGTTTACATGAACTGTCATGATGTCATGTCTGTGTTTCTGTGTTTCTGTGAGAGCTATTCAAAGTTAAGTTAAAGAATGAGCTCACATATTTATGCTGATAAAATTTAAATTTATTTAATATTGTTGATTTATTCCTCAAAACTTGACTTGCACTTTCTGCAAGGTAGACTCATGAAGAAGTTGCATGTTTTAATGTTGGGCTGCACCAGTGCAAGTAACAAAGCAGTAAATCGAGGACTGTTGCCTTTGAGTATTTGAAACTGCAAAGGTTGAATTTTACATTTTGTGTTGTCAGTGTGTTATTATGGCCATCTACCAGATTGAAGCCTCATAGGGTTTAATTTAATGACATGAAACTTTGACAACCTTGGATAATAACCACTTTACATTTTTGACAAAAACAGCATTCATCTTCAGCTTGATGTAGAACTATATGTTAAGTAGCAGTCACACAATCACCGGCTGTCATCATCAGGGTCACTTCTTTTTGTGTATTCCTGCTGAAATCTGTATACTTTAAATGGGAAAATTTCAATATGCAAGGGTGCAAGTTTGTATATATCAGTTTACATTTTGTACTATTATGTGTCTCCAAGTTTTGCAAGTCAAGGTTGGACTAAGTTATCTTGTTTGGACATATGGAGTGAGGTGTGTCTAGCAAGAGACAGTGTTACTCGGTACAGCAGCAGAAGCCATTGTGATGAGAGATGGTGTAAGACACTGACCCCATTCCACACACCTGACGCCTCTCAGTGGCAGCTTCACTCATGGCCTAGTACAAGGTCGGATGGAAATATTGTAGTCAGGATCCCTATCCTACACAGGCAACAAGTGTCAAAACCTGGGATACTAACTCACCTCAGCTTAGGATGTTACTAGTCTGTCTTCCAGTCCTTTAAACACATTATTTCCCTCTCCATCTGGAATGTCAGTCATAGGGGTGACTGTTGAGGGTGAAACAACTATTGCCATAGTGATAGTCTGTTGCAACATGCTGTTGCAGTACGATTGCAATACTATTGCAATACTATTGCAATCGTCTTTTTCTCTCCTTGAATTATCTTATTTGAAGTCATATCTAGTCAATATGAAATAAAACAGTTGAAGCAGTTTCAGTCTCTTAACTGCTGACAAAAAACTTAACATGAACACAAACTCCATGAAGCTGCAAGTCTGAGCCAAAAGATCCTGTATTTTGCGCTGTGCATTTGTCAACAGAAGTCAATTACCACACTGTTGATAGTCACACGTACGCAACTATTTATGCATCAATAATTTCTTCATGTCTAGCATAAATTAATTTGCTATCAGACTCAATAATTTCAGTTCATTGCTGTCGAATACTTAACAATTTCAATCCATCGATAGCTTGATGAATTTAAAACAGACCAAGTCACTGTTCTGTCTTACAGTCCCTGAACTGCATTATGTACCCCTCCATCGTTCCTGCAAGGCTTAACCCTAAATGAAGCAAATCTTACCTGACATCTCAGTGTAGCTTGTTTGTAATTTTAATGGGATTGTTTGTTACTATCAAAGTTATATAATTATGTTGCTATAAATGATGTCATACCACTCTCTTTGCAATTTAAATGGAATAACAAGTTTCCATCATTCCAATTCTGTATATACAGACGCTAAGCATTAATTTACTGTAAGTAAATCATATGCCAACACATCTGTGAAGCAACTACTGTGTAACTAAATCTGATCTTGTTGCTGTTTATAATATTTGTTTTAAACTAATTCCTGAATCGACCATGGTTAGAAATATTCCCTCTTTACCAGATATTTTATGAATAATAATCAAGTATGTTTCAGGTAGGAGTATGTTTTGTCAGATGTCATACTGACCTTCCAGGAGGCTGTAGGTATCATGTCAGCATTGTTTGAATGTATTTGTGAAGTGACCACAATCCTTTCATATTGTTTTTGTATGAGATAAGGACGTTAGCCAGGTGCATGATCTGAAACTGAAAATGACACTTAAAAATATCTTTGATAGCAGCATGTCTTTTATGCTGACTGTGTAAAGAAACCTTAAAAGCCTTTTGGTCAACTTCAACAAGCACTTCCAGATCTGACATACAAATGTATTTCAAGTCACTTAGGTTTCATAGGTGTCTAAGTGTAGTGATTAACAATCACGTCTACTGATGAATGATATGAAAAAATATTGACTCATATTAATGAGTAAGTATGACTTCTAGTGAACTGTACAGCTGCCTTGTAGCATTATGTGTAAGAGGCAACTGGGACTGGATGGTCAGGCTTTCTGACTTGGTTGACACACGTCATCGATTCCCAATTGCAAAGGTGGATGCTCATGCTATTGATCACTGGATTGTCTGGTCTAGACTTGATTATTTACAGGTCACCACCATATAGCTGGAATATTGCTGAGTGTGGCATAAACCTAAATTCACTCATTATAGCATTATGTTCCTGAATCTTTCTTACAAATAAGGTCATTGCCACTGTGTTGATAGATATCTGTGTTGCAAAGCTGAATGTATGTGTGGGCGTCATAAGGAAACCATATCAATTCGAACACTACATCCTTGTTAGAATTGGACTTCAGCAACCCATACATTATATGCAAGAACACTGCCATCTAGATGGAATATCACTGAGTGTGGTGTTCACAATGTCAGTAGGAGAATCTGGTGGTCATGCTTGCTAGCTTTGTTTGCACATGTCATGGTGTCCAAGAAGATAGGTAGTATTTTCCATGATGCAGAAAACCTACGTATTTGATGCACAAATTATCTCAAATACGCAGTGAATTTAGAAGTTTGCGTAATTGTTGACGCAATGCTACTGGCCCCCTTAGTTCAGATAATCATGTTATCTGGTTTGCTTTTGTTTTATACTGCTCAGTTTAATGTATGCTAGTTAACTACTCAGTGCTGATTAAATACCTGACCTGCCATACTTTGTTGTCAGCTGAACAATCACAGTTTATGTCTTTATGAAAGTTCCAATCTGAAGATAACTCCCAGAAACATGTAGGCACCATGTCTCTTGACACCAGGGAGTCATGATAACTTTTAGATTGTTATGCCTAGGGGAAACACTGAATAGGTGTTCATTTTGTCAATCATCTGATTAGCTGGTCCAGGGAATCATGATGACTTCTAAATTTTTATGCCTAGGGCAAACACTAAATATGTGTTCATTTTGTCAATCATCTGATTAGCTGGTCCAGGGAATCATGATGACTGCTAACTTTTATGCCTAGGGCAAACACTGGATAGGTTTTCATTTTGTCAGTTATCAGCTTAGCTGGTCCAGACTTCATTATTTACACGCTGCTAACATACAGCTGGACTATCGCTGAGTGTGACATTAAGCAACAAACCAACAATTTGTTACTGTGTCAGTAGATATGTATGTTGCAGTGCATGTATAGTGAAGCACAATTGTTGTGTGTGGGGGCGTCCACAGGAAAGCCCTGCCGACACTCAAGTACCTCCACTGGTGGGAGGCAGTATTGCCAGAGTGACTGGGATTGTCACAGTCTCTGTCTAGCTTCAAATTAGGGTCAGCACGAAGCCGATAATGTCATGCTATGCAAAAATGCATGTTAGAAGTCATGGGCCAGTGAAGGTCCAGGTTTTGATTGTTTTCCATGATCCATGCTTGTTGTCAGAGGTATGTTTGGTTTGAAGGTGGTGGTTAGGTCTGTTTAATGCTGAGTCAGCAGTATTCCAGCTGTGTCACAGTGACTTGTCAATTAAACCAGGGCCTTGTGAACTGGTGACTGAAATCATGAGCATGTATGTAACTGATGTTACTAACTAGTCAGACAGATCACAGAGTCTGGTCAAGACTAATGCTTAGTACCTGATGATGTTAATAAAAGCAAACCTCGATGTTCAAGTGAGAATGAACCTCAGTGAAACTGGACATTCAGAAACTGGAAAAAGACTTGTTTCATTAAGAGATATGGCATGACTAATAGTCATGGACGGACGGGGAAGTAACATAGTGGAATGACTGACTGACTAAGCCTGACCTTCCAGTCCACATTTTT
Source organism: Haliotis asinina (assembly GCF_037392515.1). Lineage (NCBI taxonomy): Eukaryota > Metazoa > Mollusca > Gastropoda > Lepetellida > Haliotidae > Haliotis > Haliotis asinina. The sequence continues at coordinate 6,503,985 of NC_090290.1, read as the reverse complement.
GTGGATCCTTATAACAAGCATGTGTACCTACAGATTTTTCACGGGGATGAGAATCGTGGCAAAAATACTGACAATGGCCTCACTGTTTTTCTCTAGGATCATCGAAAGGTTTGACACATACATATACCAAACATATTTTGGCAGTATCTACAAGCCCTGCAGGAACACAACCAACCTGAGGACCACTTACAGAATACAACATTGCCTAGAATACACAACTTGAGTTCAATATGTTCCTGTTTTGTGGAAGCATAGGTTACTGAAGCATTGCCTGCTGAAACAACAATAATTCCGCATTTGATTTCACGATGGAAAGCGACCTCAGTGGCCTTGTACCAAAATTTGATAGTGCCTCAATGGAGTGAAGCTGTTTGTTTAGCTGGATGAGAGTGAAGGTGAGGGCTGGGGTCGGTTTGAAGGAGGAAGAGGGATGTTGTATACAGACAAGTAATTCTAGCTACAGAGTCCCTTCCCTACCTCACTGCCCGATAAACAAGTCCCTCTGTTGATAACATAGCCATAAACTATGTCTAAATACTGGGAACTCCAGCCTCTCTCCCTTTTTAATATTCCAGTTGTTAGTGTCATTGTTTGTCTCTGGGACACTCAGGATTTAGGTTGTTGATCTTTTACTCATAAATAGTTTGTATACTGAGATGTATTTGGTAAACTGTCTATGTGTTGAGTATGGCTGAGTTTACTTGTTGGCTTGTAAACTTGGTTAGCTTGGATAGAGATAGGGCTGAGGGATGTTGGTTGTGTTATCTAGTCACTATCTGGTAATTCAGTTTGTGCGTGAGGTGTGCAGCATGCACTGAGTTAGGCCTACATACTACTCATGCCTGGTCCCAATGAGATTAGTTGTAGGCATGTAGTATATTTTGGTGTTATTTGGCATGGCTATGTTGATCAAGGCTTTTGGTAGGAAGTTAAGGTGTCTGATGTTTAATAGTCTAGTGAAGGGTGAGAGAGGAAGGCAAGGGGTGAGAGGGGAAGGTGAATGTCAAGACGGGAATTAGAGGCGTAAGAGTGAAAGGCAACACACAGTTCAGAGGGGAAGATGAACTGATTGTGAAACAGGGAAGAAATCTAGGCAAGCTGTTCATTGTGGTGCCATTGATGGGTCAGGTATAGCAGACCTTTTCACCAACACTGGTGTCATCACTATTTGATAGAGCCAGTTGCTTATGATGTTGTTATAAGACTGCTCTGAAGAGAGATTACATTCAGAATATCATTTGGAAAGTTTTGAGCAGTTACTGGTATATTTTTAATTTATGTATTACTGTTAGAAGAATGATGACTTGTAGTTACACTCAAATTTTCTGTGGGAAGTCACAGGTTTCTCCTGTGGGTTGGTCCTCTTTTCTGTTGAGTTCTTAGTTGAAAGTTGGAACAGAGCCTCACTGACTGTTGCCTGAATGGTTCATGACTTGACGTGGCCAAGGTTCCGTACTTGAGACTTACACAGGAAACTGTATAATTAGGTACCAGTGTGTCTGGCTATCTCTGTGAGAGTGCTCTAAGCCACAGGTGAGACAACCCCTTTCGCTTGCATCACACCTTGATGCCGCACCCTCCCACCTGTTGATTGTTGAATCTCCTCTGGGGTCACCAGAGATTAATTGCCTGTCAGTGGGGATGAATTGTTTCAGTTGCTAGGTGAGCTGGTAGAATACAGATCTCTGCTGTGTGCTTTAAATCAATCATTGATGGTAAAAAGGTGTTCTTTCATAGCTGGTTCTAAAGTTAGAGGAGCTGTTCATTGATGAGGGCATGTCCTTCTGTTGTGAGCTGGATCTCTTGTTAAAAGTGGGTTGTAGGGTAGCCCACTGATTGTTTCCCACAAGGAAGGTCCAAGTTTAATTCCCTACAGGGATACAAGGTTTGAAGTCAATGGCTGGTGTACACTGCTATGTTTTTGCTGGATTATTGCTAAAAGCGGTGTAAAACCATGCTCACCTACTCTGTTAGCCTTAGAAGCAAAGTTTATTGATAAGATGTTGTGCTGTTGTCAGCTGGTTTCCTTGTGAGGGCCACTGATTATTGATAAGATGTTGTTCTGTTGTCAGCTGGTTTCCTTGTGAGTGAGGGCCACTGTTTATTGATAAGATGTTGTTCTGTTGTCAGCTGGTTTCCTTGTGAGTGAGGGCCACTGTTTATTGATAAGATGTTGTTCTGTTGTCAGCTGGTTTCCTTGTGAGGGCCACTGTTTATTGATAAGATGTTGTTCTGGGGTCACTGTTTATTGATAAGATGTTGTTCTGTTGTCAGCTGGTTTCCTTGTGAGGGCCACTGTTTATTGATAAGATGTTGTTCTGGGGTCACTGTTTATTGATAAGATGTTGTTCTGTTGTCAGCTGGTTTCCTTGTGAGGGCCACTGTTTATTGATAAGATGTTGTTCTGTTGTCAGCTGGTTTCCTTGTGAGGGCCACTGTTTATTGATAAGATGTTGTTTTGTAGTCAGCTCGTTTCCTTGTGAGGGCCACTGTTTATTGATAAGACGTTGTTCTGTTGTCAGCTGGTTTCCTTGTGTTTATTGATAAAGTATGTTCTACTGTTCTCTGCTGGTTGTCCTATTGGAGGCGCTGTTCATTGATGAAAGCGTTTTTTTCTTATCTCTAGATAGCATCACTATAGAAGTAATAAGTTCTTTGCTAATATAATACATTCTACTTAAATTCACTGTTATATTTGCTTGGTGGTTAAAGGCATTGCTTGCCATATCAAAGACCTGTGTTTCATTATAGAGATATGTCGATCTTTTTCCTGTATTCTCCTGTGATACTGTTACAATGACCAACTTCTGGACCATACAAGTTTTCAGCTTATATTGCAGGTAGTACGGTACAGAAGTGTTTGTTACCATAACAGCATCAGTCTTTCACTAACTCTCTTCACCTGCTGGAGTTGTTACAGACCCATAATCTGGTTAATGAAATAAGTCTGATATCTGACTGTCCAACACACATTATTTCCTCATATGTATTTGATCGTTTTCTTCAGGTCAAGGCTGTGGCCACAAGTTTAAGGCTGAGTCATTTCTAGAAACAGGAGGCATAGTGTAGATTTGACCTTTATTAGCTTCATTGTTTTCAGACCTGTTGTTTGATAAGTTATGTCCTGTAGAACAATTGTTTTTTGGGGGGAATCAAAATAGCCAGTTATTCATCAACTCAGCTGAACTACACTTGCCGCCTGCTCGTTCTTGAATCTACACGGCTTTGCCAGCTTGCGTTATGTTTTCTTCTAATCAATTTGGTTGCATTAGCATATTGCTGACTCAGATTATGTCAATTCGTCATAGAGATCTTACTTTAGATGTGTGCATCAGATGTCTTACATATTTCCACATTCAGGGGTGGGAATTATCCATAGATAATGTGATTCCATGAATCTCATTCTGTGTAGGGTCACTTTCACGAAACAGAACATTCCAATATATATGTAGAAATAAATCATGTAGAACACTTCATCCCTGGCTGTCTGTAATAAATATCCTCATCCCGACATTGTAGTGTGTGCTTCAAATACAAGAGTGCTTCAGATATAAGATCTGAATTATTGATTTTTACTACCAAAGGTAACAGCTGACAACTAATCTGCCAGTTGAAATAAGTTGTCAGTATAATAGGGCTGTTGATCTGACAGAGAATATTTGTTGGGACATCAATGAGAGATACACAGTAAGGGATGTTATTATATTCTTATCAAAGAAATGAAAGAAGTGGAATGCTTTCATGTTAGTGTAAATTGTAATAGTAGACGGGTCGAACTCAAAGTGCTTCAGACAGGTAAATATTGGATGTAAGTGAATGCAAGCTGTCAAAAGATGTGATTGTTTTGGGGCATTTATTGTTTTTTTTAATAAGTAGTTTAATATACATCTATCCATCGTGCAACAGTTATCTCAGTGACTCCTGAAGACCCAGATTAGAACTGGTCTTCAGCAAAACCTGCTAGTAGGTAAGAGGTGACAAATGAGATCAGTTGGTGACTTGGTTGACACATGTCATCGTATCCCACCTGCGAAGATTGATGGTCATGATGTTGATCACTTGATTGTCTGGTCAGGACTTAATCGTTTACAGAGTGCCTTCATAGAGCTGGTATGTTGCTGAGGGCAGCTTTAAACAGCAAACAAACCAAGAGAAGTCCCAGATCAGTTGCATGAGGTGTGCAGTGTTCTGTCCATTGCGTGGATCAAATACATGGTTCAGGCAGTCTCTGTCAGTGACTTATACTGAAGTGTTAGATGTCTGAAACCTGCTTCTCTCTGGACTGTCTTGCTTCATTAAGCTAACAAGCAGTGAAATAACTGGTATATTGTTGAAAAGGACATTAAAAGGAACCCTTCCACACGTACACATTGTCATCAGCAAAAAGACTGATCATGTTTCCTTTCTTTTTTTTTCTTTTTTTTTCTTTCCTTTTGTTTTTGGGAGATTTTTCATGTATTTACCTTTTTTTATTTATAATCTGCCTTGTAGTATTTTGAGTGCTGCAGTAGAGTAGTGGTTTTAGTGTTCACTCATCATGCTAGAGGCCTGGTTCGATTCTTCACATGGGTACAATGTGTTAAGCCCATTTCTGGTGTCCCCACCGCAATATGGCTACACTACTGCTAAAATCAGCATGAAATAGACTCGCTCATCACTTTTGTGTTACTTTTCATTGATCTGTTTATAGAATGAAATTTCTCAGTTCTGACACCATCTTGTTTTGAGGTCAGTGTATTGCTGTGTGAACTTACCAGTCACCCTGCCATACTGTAACTTGTACAGCAGTCCAACATTGTATCCTGAAAACCACAATAAATTAACCGATTCACAACTTCAGTTCGCCATACAGGCAGTATGTTACATAACATGCTATATCGGTATAAACATATGTATACAATAGCAGGTCTTTAAACACCAAATGAAGCTGTTTATCTACCAGCTTGACTCTCTGATTCTCTGGCATTTCCTGGTTCACTATAAATAGCACAACATTAACAGTGCCCACAAGCTACTCAGTCTCTGAGGCCCCAGGGGACTGGAGTATTACTCAAGTCTAGAATGGTGTAGCAAGTCAAGGTTACCCCAGCTCCAGAAAATACATAATTGCACAAAATATCTTTACAGAATTGATTCAGACAAATAATGTTTATTCATTTTAGCAACCATGCAACTTCAGATTATACAAGTTGTGTAATAATAAATTATTTATGATCAAATCTTTCTTTACAATACAATACTGAATTTCATTACTTAACTGGACCATCATGTTCTTGTAGAAACCAAACAGGATTAATTTTTGTGAGGGTTTTGAAGATGACCTTTGGCTTCATGGAGCAAATTACTTTGAATCTCTTAACATAATTAATTTAGATATTGCTGATCAACTTTTTCCTGACAGGTAATATGGGAGGGATATTTCCAAAACTGTAATCCCTTGACATCAGATGAAGATTTAAGATTAATGCAGTGGGAAGCATGGGAACGTTGTCACTCATTTATCTCACAGTAGGTACATGCCTATACATGTTCAATTCTCTTTCATTTCTTTCAGAGAACAAATTTTACGAGTGAAAAATGACGAAAACATTCCATTCCTGTTGGTTGGGAACAAGTGTGACTTAGAGGAGAAGCGACAAGTTAGTAATGATGAAGCCACAAAACGGGCCCAGGAATGGAAGGTGGTTTATGTGGAAACCTCAGCAAAGACCAGGACGAACGTAGACAAGGTAAAATAAACTAAGTCATGTGTCTTCACTGTTTTGTTGGCTGAATGTGGACACTAAATTTGTAATCTTTTTGGTTCTGATGGTGTTGCCAGTCTAAGTAAACTTATCCTCAGTACTTTTCGTTACACTCCACTACTGAGTCTAACAAAACCTTATGGGAGGTCGTGTCAGGTAACCTTTGAGATTGACCAAACAGAACACAGCTTACCAAATCACGAAAGTGCACATTCATACATACCATTTGAACTTTTTATCTCGAAAAGGTTCGTACCCGAATGATTCTGAATGCTATTTAGCGCATGCTTGCTTCCCGGTGATGCACACGGCATACGCACAACCATGACAATGGTGAGTAAACAGTAAATAGTGTTTTGGGCAATATTTAAGGATGTTATCTTGTGGAAATACTAGCTAATGGTAACCATGTCAACAGAAACCCCAAAGCGTATATACTGCAGGTCAATTTACTGTGTTATAAGCAGATTTTTGTTTGTGGAGAGTTCTGTGTCAGTGACCTGAATATTTTGAAAGTCCTTCCGATCCCTAAATAGTAGCCATTGTCTGATTGGTTAAATCTATTTAACCGTCTCGCGTTTGATTGGATGGTCCATGGTCGCTCAAAGGTTACCTGGCGTGACCTTCTTCTAGGTTTTGTTATACTCAGTGGTGGAGTGGAACGAAATATGCTGAGACTAAGTTTACTTAGACTGATTAGCATTCTGGGAAGAATGTCGGCCATATTTAATACTTTCACATGTCCTTCTTGCATGAATTTTGCTAACATTGTTAAAACTCTGTGTTGATTTAATCCTGTTTTGTTCAAGACTTGTTGTTATTTGTTTTACCACATAAATGACCACATATTCTGTTGCTGTAATTGATGAACATACACATTTTGAAGTTGAGGGGGGTCAAATATTGGTGCCCACGCTTTCAGAATGAAATAGAACTGACATGAATGTACAGCCCATTTTCAGTAATCCTACATAGAACTCTGGAAGTGATGATATCCCGCATTTATTTGAAACAACCTGTGAATTCAACAGGCAGATGAATAATGCTAGTAGTCACTTGTATAATTGATGAGTCCGAACAATTCCAGAGGCCCCTTCTCTAGATCTTGTTAAAGATCACATATACTCTAAGGGAGTACAAATACATATCAGTTAGTCACATCATTATAAACATAACGCCGTCATTAAAACTGCTCATTTTGACCTTTAATTGCCTTGAATCGACTTTTTTGACAACAATGCACAACTGTTTGAATGAAATTTCATGTACATTTCTGAGGGGTAGATTATCTTGTTGATAGGTTTGTCTAAACCTGAAGTCATGACAATTGTTTTGGAAGATGGAAGTTTTATGTTTTCACAAGCTGCTTCCATTTAGTTTTGTCACCTGCTTTGCTTAATTTCCGAGATACAACTTGTATTCATAGACGATTCCGTCAAAATCGCTTACTGTCATAATGGTTATTTATCATTGTGTTAAAAGTGGTGTCATGCAAAATCTTTTTGGTCATGAATCAAAAGATTATCTAACTAGTAGGAAGTACTTTGATCATTTTTTCTTGATGAAAACAAACTATAATCTAATTGATTCTCAAACTGAGTTTAGACTGTGATGCCACATATTAAAAAAGGCAGAGCCCTGTCGTGAACATCCGTCTGTCTGAGAATAAATGCTATTTAGGAAAGTTTTCACTGAATTACAAAATCCGAACTAGTCAAAGTAGTATTGATTTTTTTAACTAAATGTAAACAAATCTAAACAGCATACTCTATCTTGGAAGGAAGATAGGTGTCGAACCACCTGATTTAATAAGTAAAGGCTTCCAAAACACTTGCTTTGCACTCACAAACAACGTATTTAGCATGAACTGAGGGGTCCCATGGAAAACTGTGCATGGTGACACCATCACCCAACACATGGGAATATTTGACGGCAACCAAACGATTCAGCATGTCTTTGTTGCCATTGACATTGAGAAATCAGCAAATTGACGAGCTTGTTACACATTTTATATACAACTAACTGAAAATCCTTCCTCACTGACGTCACTGCAGTGCTTTGACGTCAGAGCTGCACAACCTGTTTATGGTTTTGTTGGTGGGCGAGAGGGAAGCAGACTTTTTGGCAGCTTTAATTTGCTCGGTATTAGTCATAAAGAATGACTTTGGAGTTCCGCTTAAGACTAGCCATAACTCTTTCATATGTAATGGTTGTAAGAGTCAAAGAAAATGTGAGTTTATTCATTCTTTAGACAGAGACATTACCTACAATGTAATTAACGGGCTCGTTTGTAGGAATACCTAGAATGACCCTGACCACTTTCTGATTACCGAAGGATGTGGCATGGATGCCCTTGTAGAGCTCCAGGTACAATTTGAATTCTTTCGCAGATAACTTCCTAGTGTTTTGTCAGTTTTAAGACTGATGATGTTGTGAAACTTTTCGCATGGTCACAAGGTAATTTGTCCTCAATTTTGTTTGTTTTGTATTTTGATATCTTGAAATGGTTCAATCTATTGATTATAATTACACAAACACCAAGGCCAGCAAACCTGTGCTTCTGATCATTTAACTGCCTGACTATCTGTTTTCATCAGGAAATACTGTTTTGAATCTAGTAAAACGTGTTATGGAGAGATGTCATTTGATATTGGTTAGTAGCAAAATTATTCATTCTTAGTTCATAAGAATACATTACATATGTCGGCATTCTATTAATTTAAGTTAATGTTGAATAGGATGATCAATAAGATGTTTCTTGGTGAAGTTTTGGCCTATTCTGATAATTCATGGAATATATTTGTTCTGCAAGAGCAGCTGTTAAATATTCAGGATTTTGGTGATTAATACACTGGTAGTGTGACACAGTTGTAGTGTGTTTCTTATTGTCATTAATAGCTGCCAAGTTGACATGAAACATTGTTGACTGTCACAGCTTCGGCTGAAGTAGTTCCTGGTTACTTCTCTCAGGATAACTTGTGTGACGATGAGGAAGAGAAACATCCGGCTGTCTGGTCTGCCTGCAGTTACATGCACACTTTCCCATCAGTTGTGGTAGTAGGCATGTGCACGGGATCCTCTGTGCTTCTCATACCAGCTTTATATTAGAAAACCTCACCAGTAGAAATCACAGAGTCGAAGGATCTTTGTCAAAATTTAATAAGGTTAAGGGATCTTCATGATTCAATTCCCACAGTTGATGTTAAGGAGCACCAGGCTGTCCTTGAGTTGGTGCAGAAGCCAAGTAGTTGTAGTGTTTGCCCTTCATGCCAAAGGCCTGTGTTCAATTCCCCACATGAGTACGATCTGTGCACTCTGATGTTTCCAGATATTGCTGGAATGTTGCATCAACAGAGTTTCAGCCAGGCAAACGCACTTGTGCCATTGACACTAAAAAATATGCAGTGACAATTTTTTCAATACAAATGGTCAAATTGTGGCTTCTTTGGAATATTGCAGAAAGTGGTGTAAAACTAGACTCACTCTATCAATGAATGACATGGTCAGGTGATGGAACTATTGAGCTTCCACTCCAAGGGGAGCCTGTTTCTTTCAGGTGGTACACTTGCATTCATTCCATTTGCAACATTGTAGTGAAGTGACTATTTCACAAACCTGGAGTGTTTAACAGCAGTATGACAGACAGTCCAGCTACCCACCAGTCAGTGGAGTATTTAATGTGGCTGTATGACAGACAGTCCACCTACCCACCAGTCAGTGGAGTATTTGATGTGGCGGTATGACAGACAGTCCACCTACCCACCAGTCAGTGGAGTATTTGACATACCAGTATGACAGACAGTCCACCTATGCACCAGTCAGTGTAATTAGCTGACTATCAGGAGAGCTGTGGCTTCCTCTGGCTTATTGCTAAAGGTCTATGTGCTCCTGTGGTGGAGCTTTCAGATCCCAGGTTTTAGTGTAATTGCGCCCAATAATTTCTGATGTACTCATAGATCAGAGAAGAAGGTTGGGATTTAAGTTGAAGTAGGACTGCTTGAAGTGAGGGAGGTTGAATCACAGTATGCTAAGATAACAGCCTGTGGTGATGATGTTTGAAATTGAGATTTTTGTTGCTGCGACAATGCCATGTTCATTGCAACGTGAGCTTTTAGAGAGCATGATGCTCTGAGCATCAATTTTAATGGATTTGAATCTCACTGTATTGACTATAATCAGCTGAATTTACTTCACAGGACACAATTTTGCCTAGACATTTGCTCCACCCTTGTGACTATAATTCGAAACTGATGACGAATACTCATCAACACATGTTAAGGATCACCTAGAATATTGATATTTGTATAGATATCATGTTTAAGTATGTGGAGTAAGTTGAAAGATCAGCAGGTGTTTTGTATCGTCTGTTGACTAGTGTAAACAAGACTGAAGGTGTCAGTTGTGGTTCTTCCTTAGGCTTTCGAAATGGTTCATCATGTGCTGCATAAAGCCTGGAATTAGGATTCTTGCAAGGATTTAAACTGGTTGATGAATGTGTAAAAACCTTGAATTCAGATTCTCCTGAGAGGCTTGGGATAGGGCTCATGTGCCTGCTTGCAGCTGCACGCACACTTGTTCATTTATGAGTGCAGTAATCTTGAACTCCATTTCACCTCTCATCGTACTGATGGCCAAATCTGATGTTTCTTCACTGTATATCGGCATACCCATTTAGATAGGAATAGATATCCTTGGATCCAGAATTTCTTCTAATGAATCCAATAAATTCAAAGCTTGAGGTTATTTATTTCAAGAGACAAGTGATTATTTCTTTTGAGACAAGGATTTATGGATAGAATATTTAGGATAAAAGGTCTGGCAAAGTTTCAACTGTACCACTTAAACAGATACTATGTTTTTTGGGTGTACTTACAGATGGAGGCTTGTGTATGTTGACCGCAGACGCCGGTAATCAGAGTTTTTTCAGTGACCACATTACTGGGCAGTCTGACGTACATTGGAGTATAGACTACATTCCAGACTCTGGAAATACACCTGTAGGAATTGGTCTCTTGTTTTCATAAATGTGGCTTTGATTTGTTAGGGTTTATGTTTGTAAGGTCAGCATGCCACACACTAACCTGTCACAACAAAAATCAGCAGACAGTTTGCCCGTCTGCCGCTTTAGCCACTTGTCCAAAACTGAGCAAGTACACATCCTCTGTTACAGAGTGAACAGCTAATGGTTTTCTATACAACAATGTGCTTCTCTTCAGATTGACAATTTACGCTTCTGCTGCTTTAGCCACGTCCAAAACTAAGTAATTCATACACTGTTATAGAATGAACAACTGATGGTTTTCTTTTCAATGACATGTTTGTGAAGATGAGTCTTCAGATTGGGTGGATACATTGTGAGCTAGGGTGTATTAGAGTGAGTTGCTTTATCTGACGATGAACCCACGATAACCCTGGTTAGAATTTGTCTTCACCAACCCATGCATCTTTTATCGGGTGACTTTTGGGAAAACCAGGTCACATTTGCAACATATGTTATAGTTTGGATTACACTATCTCAGTAAAGTAGATCCAAGTACTTCCGTAGGGTGGAGTCCCACTCCCTCAGAGTCACGCACCAACTTGCCAGCACACAATGTGAGATGCTTCATGGCTTCCACAAAAATGGAAGTTGGACAATTGCTAGACCATGGTCTTTGTACTCCCCTCCGATAGGTGATGCTTGCTGCCTCAACAGTTTAAAAACCAGAGAAGATCATGTAAAATTCTGATCTTCATGAACCCATGTCCATTTTGAAAGGCAACCTCAGAAGGGAGACTCACAATTGTGAGATAGATGCTGATGACATCAATCACTTGATTAGTCAGCCTTGGGCATTGTTAGACTGCTTGTATATCTGGGCTAGAAATGGAAGCGACATTGAGCCTAACAGATTCAAAATGTCCTATGTGGACCAGAAGGCATAGAAGTCTTTGGTACAGACAGCCTTTTTATGAAATATGAGACATGATATATGAGGTTGGTCGGAATAATGTCGACATTTATTAACATGTCCAACAATACAGCAACTGTTTACTCCACACCCATGATCTGGTGGTCTGGAATATACAACAACCAGGGAAGGGATTTGTGGAAACTATCAACATTCTTCCATTTGCTTTAGTTATTTTGTGTTGGAAGACACTGAGCTGTCAAATTACGTGAGACAGAGGAGAAAGGTATCTTTCTCCTTGCCTGCGGCATGCCATTGCATCACAGATAACCAACAGAGGCCTTTTAGCAAGCTGAAGCAATGTTGCACTACAGTATTCATGAATAGTGTCTGACCGTCTGACAAATCCAGCAGATTTGCCAATGGTCAGACAGAAGTTCCCAATCTGCTGGCCCCAGTGTCTGACTGAATATATCACAATAACTTTGTCTGAAGTTGTTATATGTGGCATGCCACACTTGTTCACTGTTTATAAATTTATGTTTATAATGTTTGTCATTATATAATGTTAATAATTTCAATGCCAATAATGAGAAATGTTAAATCTGAAATGTGTGTTTAATTTTATTCTGTGGGTCCTGTGAATTTTCATTGGGTCAGACACACATCTGAAGCTTACAGGACCCAATGTCCTGTTACTGTGAAACACCATTCATTAACACTGGCACCATCTGAAATGTTATCACTGAATACCAATTTTATGTACCAGGTGTAGTCTTACACAGATTGAATCATAAACAAAATTTTATGAAGTAAGATGAAATGATCTATCAGATGCAGAATAATTTTGTTTTGGGGATATTTTACGTCAACACCAAATCTCAAGTATTATATGTAGTTTTCTACTGACCAACAGGTGCAATCTGTGTTTGTTCGGTGCAGTCCGGTCATATCCTAAGCATGCATCTAGACTAACCAATAGTCTTTGAATATCCATGGTGTATAATTTAGACCAAAGAAACTGAAATTGAGAACCAGTGAGATGGGAAATTCAGAACTTGAGGAAATCCAGACTTGCTTCAAATAGGGTTTTAACAATGCAGAAAGGGTAGGGGGAAGGAAACTAATGTTTGGGGGTACTGCGAGACAGGCTAGGCTGCAATGGTACAGCTGTTTTTATATTTCCTTGAATCGACCCTGACTGCCATATCCTTATACCACTGGTAGTGTTAGTCGGCTCCAGCAAAGGCAGTGGGGCTAACAGTGATACTGTATGGCAGGTTACATGTCAGGAATGTCTACTCTGCTGTGACAGGTAAACCACTTTGGCCTCCACTGATCAATCTTTGATGTACTTCCACATGGAATATACTGAATGGTTGTATCGATAGTGCATCTGTTAGATGTAGGCAGTTGTATCTTTGAAGGTCTGTTACTTCAAGCTGACCCCCCAGCTGTCTTCATGTTTGGAGGAGACATTTTACTTAAGCCATACACCTGAAGCATTTGTTAAAATGTGTTCATGCTGTGTGGGCCTAATAGTAACAGCCTGGCCTGTAAGTTCAAACATACCTCAGGTGCATTGGGGTGAACCAAGAATAAGGGTTTGTTACTCATGGAAAGGGATTCTCCTACAGTCTTGTTGGATGGAAATCTGTATGTTTGGATGTTGATGGTACAGGTCTGAAAGATTCTATCAGGCTTTGCCAAGAACTAATATCATCACTGGACTCCATCAATGGCTATGACAGTAGAATGCTAAGACATTCAATGGCTATGACAGTAGAATGCTAAGACATTCAATGGCTATGACAGTAGAATGCTAAGACATTCAACAGTCATGATGGTAGAATGCCAAGACATTCAACATCTGTGACAGTAGAATGCCAAGACGTTCAACAGCTGTGACAGTAGAATGCTAAGACATTCAACAGTCATGATGGTAGAATGCCAAGACATTCAACATCTGTGACAGTAGAATGCCAAGACGTTCAACAGCTGTGACAGTAGAATGCTAAGACATTCAATGGCTATGACAGTAGAATGCTAAGACATTCAACGGCTATGACAGTAGAATGCTAAGACATTCAACAGTCATGATGGTAGAATGCCAAGACATTCAACATCTGTGACAGAAGAATGCCAAGACGTTCAACAGCTGTGACAGTAGAATGCTAAGACATTCAATGGCTATGACAGTAGAATGCTAAGACATTCAACAGTCATGATGGTAGAATGCCAAGACATTCAACATCTGTGACAGTAGAATGCCAAGACGTTCAACAGCTGTGACAGTAGAATGCTAAGACATTCAACAGTCATGATGGTAGAATGCCAAGACATTCAACATCTGTGACAGTAGAATGCCAAGACGTTCAACAGCTGTGACAGTAGAATGCTAAGACATTCAACAGTCATGATGGTAGAATGCCAAGACATTCAACATCTGTGACAGTAGAATGCCAAGACGTTCAACAGCTGTGACAGTAGAATGCTAAGACATTCAATGGCTATGACAGTAGAATGCTAAGACATTCAACGGCTATGACAGTAGAATGCTAAGACATTCAACAGTCATGATGGTAGAATGCCAAGACATTCAACATCTGTGACAGAAGAATGCCAAGATGTTCAACAGCTGTGACAGTAGAATGCTAAGACATTCAATGGCTATGACAGTAGAATGCTAAGACATTCAACAATCATGATGGTAGAATGCCAAGACATTCAACATCTGTGACAGTAGAATGCCAAGACGTTCAACAGCTGTGACAGTAGAATGCTAAGACATTCAACAGTCATGATGGTAGAATGCCAAGACATTCAACATCTGTGACAGTAGAATGCCAAGACGTTCAACAGCTGTGACAGTAGAATGCTAAGACATTCAATGGCTATGACATTCAATGGCTATGACAGTAGAATGCTAAGACATTCAACAGTCATGATGGTAGAATGCCAAGACATTCAACATCTGTGACAGTAGAATGCCAAGACGTTCAACAGCTGTGACAGTAGAATGCTAAGACATTCAATGGCTATGACATTCAATGGCTATGACAGTAGAATGCTAAGACATTCAACAGTCATGATGGTAGAATGCCAAGACATTCAACATCTGTGACAGTAGAATGCCAAGACGTTCAACAGCTGTGACAGTAGAATGCTAAGACATTCAACAGTCATGATGGTAGAATGCCAAGACATTCAACATCTGTGACAGTAGAATGCCAAGACGTTCAACAGCTGTGACAGTAGAATGCTAAGACATTCAACAGTCATGATGGTAGAATGCCAAGACATTCAACATCTGTGACAGTAGAGTGCTAAGACATTCAACAGCTGTGACAGTAGAATGCTACAATTTTTGTTGTCAATTTAACTTACCGTTTCTATAGATTCCAAACTGTCTAAGGAAGAGAAACTGTTATTTTGGTCATGTAGGTCAGTGAAACATATGTTAGTCGTACAAGGCATAAAATATTGTATTACTATACAGCATAAAGAGGGAAGTCTGTAATGGCAATTAGGAAATTCACATTTACAAACGTAGGACTGAAGTTTGATCTGATTATCAGCCTCCAAAGAGGTCATTGTTGGCAGTGTGAAGAGTTTTGAAAACCATATTGAACTTCACATTGTCCATGTGAGTTAGTGAATATTGTTTAGTGCCTAGTCAGCTATTTGAAGTTACTTGCAAATCCTCATGTTATAAATTGAAGTTGAAGTCCAAAAATTGATTTACTGCAGCCACAACCACTCATACCTTTGTAATATTGAACACTCACTGACTGGGGGGGTAAATGTGTCAGTTAAAAGAGGTCAGTTTTCCTCTTGAAATCCATATTCAGTAAACTATGGTGATATCAAACACATAGACCACTGATTACAGTAAAAACTGTAGTACATTTGAATTAATTTGACTACAGTATTCATACATTTTCTGAGATCTAAGAAAAGCACTATGTCAGTTCATTGTGAGTTTATTTATGTGAAACATTGTTTACTACAATTGGTATAGGCATGATAAGGGTACTAGCAGGGTTATTGGATGTTCTTGAAGAAATTGAAACAATTTTTAAGGATCATATGCGAGGTTCTATTGCTTATTTTTGGTTTTTGTAGCAGGGTGATCCCAAGGATCTTGTTCCAGATGAAGAAAGTCCTGGGTACATCATGTAACTTGATGTCCTTAGATGTGAGTCGTGGAAGGGCTGGGATTTGAAGTTGTTTGTTTTACACTGTAAAAAACAGGCTTGTACTGCTGGAATGTCTTCACTGTGTTGAAACCAATTATAAAATCTGTGATGCAGTCTTTCACTGCTTAGGAGTAATTAAATGGAATGCCACTATACCATTGTTCAACTGTCCTTCATGATATTTAGGATGTCAGCAAAAGAAGCATACTCCAATGCTTCTTGAGCTTGTGACAAGTGCAGGGCCAGTGCTTGGCATTATCGGCATTCTGAAGAAAATGCATGCATGCACACAAGACTAACCTTTCTTCAGTCTTAAAAAAACCCAAAATGATAGAAACAAGCAGCTAAATCTAAACTGAAAAAAAGTTTAAAGACAGATGGTATAAAATCTGCAGAAAATCTACTCTTTGCATTGCAGTAAGAGTTGGATGGAAGGGAATGATTCAGGACTGTGAGCCAGACTGATGATTCTCCAGGAAATTAAGCATGAAGTCAGGAGCCCTTGTCAGAACTGATAAAACTTCACAATTACAGGGATTGGGAAAGGCGGGGGTCATGGGCCATTTTGCATATTGGAATAAAAAATGGCCCATTAAAATTTGGAAGTATAGTATTGATACAATGGCAGTGGCCCATTCTAAATTCAGAAAATGGCTAATAATCCTGAAAATGCCCCATTGTCAAAGTTCTCTTTCCCAGTCCTTGCAATTATGTGTCTTGACTCAGATCCTGAATCAGAAAATCTTATTGCAGCAGCAACCACCTTTATTTGGGTGACAAAACATCATGTTTCAGTGATTTCTGAGAGTTTGTATGTTAGAGTAGAGCTAAACTCCAATGGTTACCTCTAACCAGAGGACACCTGGGGTGGCCTTGCGGTTAAAGCTTTCACCAATCAACCTAAAGGCATGGGTTTGATTTCCCAGATGGGTACAGGGTGTAAAGCCCATTTCTGGCACTCCCTGTCATGATTTTGCTGGTATATTGCCCAAAGTTTTGTATAGCTAGACACACTCACACACTCACTCACACACTCACTCACGCACTCACTCCAACCATCGCCCCATGTTGTATTCGTAATCATGTTCATGATACTGATATCTTCTTCCTGTTCCGGGCAGTGGGGTTGAGTAGTGATTAAAGCGTTGACTCATGCCAAAGACCTAGGCTCGAATCCCACATAAGTACACAGTGTGAAGCCCATTTCTGGTGTCCCCTGTTGTGATATTGCTGGAATATTGTTTATAGCGATAAAAATTTAAACTTGTCCATATTTCACAGAATATGTGTCAATAGAGAATAAATATTTCATTTCATATTTCGTCAGCCACAATTCTCTATTGATCTGCATCATCATCAAGTTGTCTGCTCATCACGTACAGTGTGTTTAATCAGTTTCTTTAAGTTCACTCTGAAGAAAGAGTGTTCGTACATGGTTCATATGAGTTGTGGTTTAGTGCTAACTTGACTGTGTACACAAATAACTGGCTTCATTACGAAAAAGCCCAGATTTGCTCCTCATGTAATCTTCATGATTCATTTTATAGCCAAAAAAGTGGGCTTCTTTATCGCTGCCATGCAGAAATAAACAGAGAGCCATTTGATGCCTGGAACATCTGATAGCTTTTTAGAACTGGGAGGAACCCCACGTGCCAAGCCGCGATTTTGATAAATGTAATGCGCTCACTCAAGCAACTGTTCTTTCCTTTCTTTGAATTTCCTATCAACTCTGTGTATATGTCATTGTTCCTCATTAAAATATCAATTTATCTGACTGCAGAATTTCAGAGGTTAGATACTACTATTGTATGTAATGCTTGAGCAAAATATATTTATCTGATGTGTCAGGAATGTAAAGGCAGTTTGTTGTTGTGTCGCAGTGTTAAGTGTGGCTTGTTCTGTGACAGAAACAGAAAATGTGGAGTCTAAATTTTAGAGTCAGTGAGTGAGTATAATTTTATGTCACACCCAGCAATATTGCAGCAGTCTGTAAATATACATGGACAGTGCAATCCAGTGATCAACAGCATGAACAATAATCTAAGCAAATGGGATACACAGTCTTGTGTCAACGAAGTCAGCGAGTCTGACCACCCGATCTCATTAGTCACCCCTTATGACAAGCATGGGCTGGAGATGAATTCTGACAAGGATCTTCGCGCCTCTGAGTCTTTTTGATCACAGACAGGGAGGGAGTGTCATCATCATCTTCAGGTTTTGCTGAAATCATTACATGTTCAAATTACTGTATAGTTTACTTGTACAACTGCCCAGTGAGGCTCCGGGTAGAATAGGCCATCAGAAGACAGCAGCAATGCTTTTATTTGAATTTTTATGTTTGAAATTGACTCTCATATTCAATTTCAACAACTTCTGACTAACTGGCATAAAACAACATGCATGACATTAACTTGGAAATAGAAATGGCTAGCAGCATCTTTCTTTTCTGCTTCAAAGCATCCCCATGTTTACGTACACATTCAGAAGTGATACTGATAAGTTGATATCAAGACTAACATAATTTCAGCCTAAAAAAGTAAACTGAATTTACTTTATGTACATGTGTTCCCCTGCATTGTCCGAAGGCCAGATAAGATGTGTTTCGGGGTAAAAGCACATAGAAAATTTCCAGTTACGCACTGAAAAATAATTGTTGCATATCATTTAACATTTTGGAGATGCAAAAAGTTTAAAACATACGCTTATAGAATATATTTATGATAGTCATTTGCATAATAAAGAAGACATTGCTTGCTATCAAGTCGTGCTACAGGGCAAGTGATTTTTGTTTATGCTATCATTTCCATCATATTTAAATTTGTTTGGAATAGGTATGTCATATGGCAGTGCATACCTGCTTATTAAATTTACTCATTGATATATACATCACTAAAATACACTACATATTTGAAAACAGTTGGTAATGGAAAATGAAATACCCGCTCAACATAATACTCACTGTGGGTATATTACCCATATAAGCTAAATCTTTTCTGAAGCTCTGAGAGTCATGTTAGAGAAACTTGGCATGAGTGAAGTTGAAGCTTGTTGAAGATGTTCTGCACGCAGTAACACGGGCAGTATTCATCTAATGACTTCCTCATTTGTGGAAGCACAGACAGTATACAATGTAGCATGTGGTACCCAACTCAGCCTAATTGTTGATACTTTATATAAACTTTAGAGCTGGGATCTTCCAGCTTTGATTAACTGGTGCTGTTGAATGTTGGAGATGACCCAGTGAATTCAAGGATAATCACAGGTGGAACGTGGAAGATGCTAGATTTTGTCATTGAGAGTTAAGTCCCTTGGCAGTGATGGGATCAGCTGGCTGTTAGCTTGATTTGCCACTTGTTTTGATCTTTACTTTGCCATCAATGTCTCTGATCCACATCTAAACTAATGAAGTCATATTTTGCTTTGAGCTTGAGCTTGAGCTTGAGCTTTGAGATTTCCTCTTGCTTCAAAGTGATATCCTGTTTTTAACCATTTTAAATGCAGCTTCATCTCACTACAACCTGCACAGAGATGCCAACCTCTACGATTTTATCGTAGTCGCTACAAATTTTAACTTCAAACTACACCAATACGATTCCACTAGAAATCCTACGAAATCTGAATAAATTGCATTAAAATTCCGATATATAGACAAAAACATATATCTTCAACGATGAAATACATTTTCGGACTTCACATCCTTCCATTCATCATATTTAATGACATATTTGAACTGGAATGATTGCAAGTAACAAACATAATTTTAGCGAAGCTGGTTTCAGTACCTTTGCGATTTGACACATTTAGTTCTGGCGGAAATAATTTAATCACGTGACCGTAATATCATTCATTTTTTTCTCAGAATCCATCATGATTTTGTTTATTTAGTTAACTACTAATTTTATGGTCGAACTACTAATTTTGAAGTTGAAACTACTATTTGCAACACTTCGGGGTTGGCATCTCTGCCTGCAATGTATGGGCTGCTTGGAACACAAGCACAATCAGTGGTAGTTTCTTAAAGCTTGTTAGGGGCAAACAGTATCAGTGGTATGTTCCAGAAATCTCATTTGCAGTTTGTCTATGATACTTGCCTACAGCTGTCAAAATGTCTGACTGGCATGGGATAATGGTTGTATGTTCCTGGACAACAGGATACGGTGTATGTCACTCGATATGTTAACAAATCAGTGCTTCAAGTAGCTATGGTGTTGGGGTTGCACATTTATCACAAGGCTGAACATAGATACCACTGTGTGTGTGTGTGTGTGTGTGTGTCTGTGTGTGTCTATGTCTGTGTCTGTGTGTCTGTGTCTGTGTGTCTGTCTGCACTTGACTGCACTGTGAGCTTGTCGAAGCATGAGATGAAATGGCACTGTTTAACAGGAACCCGACTCAGGCACAGTATCCTGACAAACAAAGCAGTCCTCATTGTGTCAGCTGAATTCTGAACAGAGACTTTAGGATAGCTAAGTGGTTGAATCATTTGCTCGTCAAAGACCTGGGTTTGATTCCCCACATGGGTACAATACGTGATGCCCATTTCTAGACTCCCCAAACTGGCTCTTGCTGGAATATTGCTATATATTGTCATTGTTATAAAACTGGACTCACCTGGGCAACAACAAGAACCACAGTTGAAAGTTTGTTGGCATTGTGTGATGATTAAGCACAGACAAGGGTCGTAATGTCTATCATTTAATTGTTTAATTGTCTGGTCCAGGCTTTTATATTTATGGTTGCCATCATTTTGAGTTAAGGACAGAATACAGCTCTGAACAACAAATATAGTCACCTCCCCATCTGGTGATATATACAAAAGTTTTCTCTCAAGCGTTGTTAAAACAGAATCCGAGTTAACAACAGGAACATCTCTGTTGCAAGACAGAAGGGATATGATTCTTCTTCCTTTCCAGGGTGCTTTTCAACAAAGGAACCTTAGCTCTATGCCAGTCGTGGGTCTGTGGTATGGTATGGGAGTTACGATCACCTTAGCGTTAAGATTGCTTTATACAACGTCACCCTGGAACCTGTGAGTCACAGTACTTAAATCCTCATCTCAATCAAACTTTTTTTCTAAACAAGATTAACACAGGCTGGGTTTCCAGTGATGAAGTGCAGATGCATCTCCTGGATGAAGGTTCCACACTGTTGTGATGACAATGTGAGCTGCAAGACACCTGTGACGGAGCCTCATGAGAGGCTGAGGTTTTGCTGCCTTGGAATTAACATGAAATATTGGCAGACAGGTTTATGGTTGTTTAAATGCCAGGATTTTGCTGGGAAACCTGACAAGGTACAGAGATATGGATAGGCTGATGAGTGAGGTGATGGGTTAGCCTGATGGTTGAAGTGTCTGCTCATTATGAAGACCCAGGTTCGATTCCTTGCATGTGAGTTCTGTTCCTGGTGTCCTCCGCCATTATATTGCTAATATCGGCATAAAGTCATGCTCATTCTTTCACTGACTATTTTAAAGTCTCCTTTGACATAGCTGGAATTCTCCTGGTTCAGCATTGTTAACCCATTCAACACCATAGTCTGAAATATCTGCCAAGCCGTCACCACTCCCTAGACTCTGTCGGCCGAAAATCAGCCGGGGAGTAGTCACATCAAAATGAGATATGATTTTATGAATCTAACTAACATATGATTCGTTTATCAAATCCATCACCCTTCATAATGCCTCTAAATACTTATTACATTTCGAATGGAAATATGTTGTTGACAGGATTAGAATTATAAACTATTTTTCTCAATGTTATTGGAAAAGAACTATTCTCGCACACATGCTTCAGCAACAGTTCCACATCAGAGTTCTCAGTGAGCAAATTAACAATGTTTAGAGGATATAATTAAACAAATAAACTGAAGAATAAAATCATCAACAGCACTCATTAAAGTTGTCAAATGAACATTATAACTTACTATTTCCATCTTTGTGTGATCATGTAATGTAATTCAAGTGACATCTTGGCTTTCTTAGCTTTGAACTTGTTGTTTGAACACAATGTATAATTATAAATGTATGCATAGACTATCTTGTCTCAGGTCATAACCTAGCATGATACATCCTCTAAGTTCCGTATTATATGTATTGATGGTTATTTTTTGTATAACATATTCAGAACAGCATGATTTTACCCCAAACCTTTGTCTGAATCTACAGGTTTTCATTTACAAGGACAGTATCCATTGCTGTTATCTGATTGGCTGACTTAGGTCACGTGTCTGATTTTGACCAGTCACAATCCTTATAGCAGACTGAGGCGAAAAAGCGTCATTAGAAACCAGTCTTTATCCAATAAAAATGTTTCTTACAACTGTGAAAAAACTTCTGGCAAGGGCACAGTGATATTGTTGATGTTGAGAGCTAGTTTGAATGAAACCCTCCATCATCAAACGAATTGCCTCACATGTTGTTCATACAAAGCTTTGAAAACAGAGGTATTTCATGCCGTTGTATCACGTTACCGAGCGGAATGTCACTGATAATGGGAAATACATGACCATACATATTATTTCAGAAATCTTTTTATAATAATTTTCTGATGGTGTGAAAATGAAAATATACATGGAAAAGGGAAGGGGATATCATTGGGAAAAATTGCCCCTTGTGGTTCATCTGGACATATAGACGTGTAAACATTTTCATTAAAAATTTACTTCTTTAAGTTGTAGTCATTTTACTTGAGTACTATAATAAAAAATAACTTTCATATTTATTAACACTAGGACTAGACCTTTCGAATGGTGTGTGATTTGTAGTAGTAACACTTATTTATGAGCTTATATTTTCCTTAATAAACATACGCTTCATCTATGACCTCAGAGTCCCTGGGAACCAGGTTTCATGGCAGTATATTCCTCTGGTTGACTGGTGTTGAAAGAGTTAACCAAAGACCATCAGTAGAGTAGGTGTTCATGTCGTTCTGCATCATGGGTCAACATGTTCTGTTCTTATCAGAGAAGAACTCAAGGTCAACCTGCTCCTTCACTAGAAAACAATGTGATAAAGCTGTGTCACTGTTCCCCGATATATTGATTGTTCACTGAACTTGTCTGAGTATCATCCACCAAGACTTTTCTTCAGACCTGTCTGATAGATAGAACCACATTGGATATTTTCAGCTCAGTTGCTGTTTGATATCAGTCTTTTGTGGCATTTCTTTGTCTCTGTAATCAGCAGGTGTAGTTGTTGATGAGCGGCTGGGTGAGTCAAGAATGATTGACCCACGGTGATTCCTAGTTACAGTCAGTCCCCAGCAATCTTTGCTGGTGTGTGAGAGGCAGCCAAAGGGATTGGCTTATCATTATTGGTGAATTGCAGTAGTGTTCATTGATGCTTACTATAGTAATCACTGGATTGTCTTACATGTGCCATCATTTACACATACATCATGAAGCTAACTAATATTATGTGTTTAGTGTACATACAAATAGATCAGATCAATAATTTTGTTTATTGATATACAGTATCATAAAGGCTCTAAGGGTTGTTCTTTCACAGTTTTAGATTAGTCAAGGATTCCTACACTAGGACAGGGTGTGAGGGTAGCCTAGTGGTTAAAGCGTTCACTCATCAAGTCAAGGTTCGATTCCCCACATGAGCAATATGTATGAGGCCCTCCATGACATTGCTGAAATGTTGCTAGAATTGGCATACAAAACAAGCTGACTCACTCACTCACTCATTCACTTCAACTCTGGAGCAAAACACAGGTAGATTTCTGCCTCATTTGTCATTATCTGCTACCTCATAATAAGCATTGGTGATGATTTTCAACCATAATCATACAAGGAAGCAGATTCTGTCAGAGACTTTCCCCTCATCCTGATGGATCTGGAGTATCAGGTTGACTGGCTCAGTGACCAATTCAAGGGCATGTCATTATATCACCTGGAGCCAAGGCCACAGAACCAGTGAAGATCCAGGTTAGAATTGGTCTTCAGCAACTCATGCTTGTCATAAGAGGTCGGGCTCATGGATTTGGTTGATACATGTCATCATGTCCGAATTGTGTCAATCAATACTAATGATGATGTTCACTGTAGTGTTTGGTCCAGACTCTATAATGTACAGGCTAGCATGTATGTTAAACAACACAGAAAGAAAATGTCTTCCTGGAGAGCACAAGTTTGGTACTTCAGTCTCCAGCATCATTAAACCAAGATGCTCATATAAGAATGAAGATTTTTATGGATATCAACTTCTTTATGTGAGAACGCAACGTTTCGGAGTTAATGCTTACTCCTTCATCAACGCAACGTTTCGGAGTTAATGCTTACTCCTTCATCACCTGATGAAGGAGTAAGCATTAACTCCGAAACGTTGCGTTCTCACTTAAAGAAGTTGATATCCATAAAAATCTTCATTCTTATGTATTTTCACTTCTAAATGACATTCAAAGAAGATGCTCATAGTACTTGTTGTTCAGCTGTATTGTGCCATGTACAGAACTGTTAAAACAAAGACTGATTGTCTTGGAGTCAGTATAGTTCATATGGGGTACCCCCCCACCCCCATACCCCGCACACACTACATCTGAGTACACATTTCAAAGTAAGTTTTTGATGCTCATGCTTTTTCATTAGATTGATTGGTCAAAACTTGATTATTTACAGACCGCTTGAATATAGCACCACTATTGCTGAGTGCAACAATATTTAAGAAAAAACAGCCAGTCAACCAGCATTGGTTCAATAACGTTAGACACGATGTTAAACCCCACTTCACTTCACCCCTAATGAGAATTGTTAATCAGTGACGATCTGGAAACTGTTGTGTGGTAAATACTACACTATATGGTAGTCCCTAGTGTATGCTTGAGTAAGTAGGATTAATGCTACGCCCCACTTCTCTGCCCTGCCATTCATTACCAACGGCTGTTCTGTTTCTGGTAGGACCTGTCAACTGACTGTCAGGCATTCTCCTCCAGATTGGACTCAGCTCCACACTCCAAAGATTGCTGTTAAGATTTTGGGTTGGGATATATTTTCATTAAATTGCTCTACAGTGTTGAGTTGTGATGACAAATTGGAAAGTGTTGGATATGTTTGTGTAAGGAACCAGATGTTTTGGAGAATAGTAGACGTGAGCTACAGGTGTTAACGTTAATGTCAGATTTAATCCCACCAACTCACCAATGTTACAAGGGTATAGGTAGATGGGATTAGTTTTGTGAAAGATATATGCTAATTTGTCAGCTCTGTTCACTCGGCCGACCTGTATGTTTTCATTACCAAACCCAGTAAAGATGGAAATGTTATTGATGGCACTGTGCAAACTGAATCCAGTGAAATGGAAGGCATGCCTTTTGTCTGGATCTTTTCAAATATCCTGCTTGAGAAGACATACATTAAAAGTTGTCCCTGTGGTTTTGCCGGTGGCTATTCTCTGTGGCAATTCCCTGTGAAAATCTGTCACCAGCAACCATGTTATTTTCTGAAGGTGATATGGTAGTACTGGTGACTCGTGGCTCATCAAGTCAATCATTGGTTTGTGTGGTTCTGATTCGGGGCAGGGGATTTCCTGAAAGTGATGTATCAAAGCTGGTGACTCGTGGCTCATCATGTCAATCATTGGTTTGTGTGGTTCTGATTCGGGGCAGGGGATTTCCTGAAAGTGATGTATCAAAGCTGGTGACCCGTGGCTCATCATGTCAGTCATTGGTTTATGTGGTTCTGATTCGGGGCAGGGGATTTCCTGAAAGTGATGTATCAAAGCTGGTGACCCGTGGCTCATCATGTCAGTCATTGGTTTGTGTGGTTCTGATTCGGGGCAGGGGATTTCCTGAAAGTGGTGTATCAAAGCTGATGACTCGTGGCTCATCATGTCAATCATTGGTTTGTGTGGTTCTGATTCGGGGCAGGGGATTTCCTGAAAGTGATGTATCAAAGCTGGTGACTCGTGGCTCATCATGTCTATCATTGGTTTGTGTGGTTCTGATTCAGGGCAGGGGATTTGCTGAAGGTGATATGTTAAAGCTGGTGACTCGTGGCTCATCATGTCAATTATTGGTTTGTGTGGTTCTGATTCAGGGCAGGGAATTTGCTGAAGGTGATACGTCAAAGCTGGTGACTAATTGCTCATCATGCTAGTCATTGGTTTGGATGTCCCTGATTTGTGGCAGGTTACTGCGACACTGCAGCACTGTAGCCAGCTTTATCATTGATAATGGTTGACAAACTCTTTAAGACAGTGAAATGCTGATTGGATTCTGAGTCTATCATTGTATAGTGAGCCACCATGTGATCCATCTTGTTCACTCCTAGGCATCTATCATCCCAACACCATGCTGTGTATCTTAAGCTTTTGGTATGTACTCTCATAAAAACACTTGGATCTTAAACATTCAGTTGTGTTTTTGCCATACTTTTTACTCTGCCAGAAAGGAACATGTTTCCATATGTAGTTTTCTGTTGGTCGTATAAAAATAAAACTGTTGTGACCTGATTTGGGATGTGTTTTTTTAGTGGTATTTTGTTGGGCTGTGCAGTGTAACCAGTTTTCCTGTACTTACTGTTTCAAACATGAAAACGTTGCATATTGCGAATTGAAAACCAGTATTTTGACATGAATTAAAAAAATTAGCAATTTAATATGATGCCTGTCAGTACTATGACAAAGGCTTCACTATGGCATTTAAGCTAAAAGAGGTCATGTTTTATGTTTTGTCATGATTAAATTTTTTTTTTGTTAAAGCTTAATCAAGCATTTTTGTGATTTTGTTTTGTTTTTGCTTTAAAAATGAAGCATTATTTCAATTATGTGTAGTTTCTTGTTGAAAATAATTCTTGCAATATATTTGCAAGACATTTTGCAATGCTTTTTGCTTTCACAATGTATTGCAATATAGAGATTCTCTGCCATAGTATTTTGTCAGTTTGAATGTCTAGGGTGATAAGGTATCTTATCTGCAAAACTGACATTAATGTGGATTTGTACAGTCACAAAGACCCGTGATTCTGAAGATCTGGGATAGAATTTGTCTTCAGTAACACAAGTTTGTTGTAAGAGACAACAAAATGGGATCAGGTGGCCAGGCTCCAGACTCGATTATTTAGAAACTGTTGGCCTAGAGCTGAAATATTATGAACAAACCAACCAGTGACAAGGACAAAACATGCACGTCACTGTGTCAGTGCCATTATGTTGAAGACAATTTCCTACCACCATCACCTGAATGATCAGTGTAAGGCGTGTTTTCGGTCCACGGATGAAGAAAGAAACAGGCTGATAGTACTGGATGTTGACGTCTGCTGGTTTCTTAAGTCATGCATGGAACAGAACGAACATATTGAAGGTTTTCAAGATCACCGACAGAACAAGGAAAATTGATTTCCTGCCTATCCCTATCATAACAATAGCTATGAAGACGTTGGTATTAAGTCTGTCCCTGGTTTAGTGAACAATAGCCCTGAAGGTGTAGGTTTGAGGGTTTTCACACAGTATCTTTGTTTCGACTTACTGCATGACAATTTACAGTAATCTGTCAGTGGTGTCATGTTTCTACAGAGTGATGTCATGGTTCTCGCCTGTACCTGTCACGCACTGTTGACTATGGAAACATTCTCCACATGTTTCTCATGCCAGCTGACTCACTCAATCACTGGCCCGATATCGGGGTTCTCCGATTCACCACAACCAGAATTCCTTTCGGCCTCCATTCCGTATAATCTCCTCGTCAGAAGCCCCCTGCTGTAATTGCTTCTGGTCAGTAATTGTTCATTATGGTTTCTCATCTGAACATTTGTTCAATTAGATTTTCCAAGACTTGTAGCAATGCAGGGTTTGAACCAGTTAGTCTGTCGTACAGACCCTGAAGTATATATATCCAAGAAAGCCCATGCAAGTTTAGATTTCCATAGCTTCAGGAAAAATGAGGAAAGTCTTAGGGCTCCATTTCATTATATTATTTTTATTTTTCACCATGAACGTTTTTTCAGTAAAATATGTTCATTTCAGAGACTAGCTGTTAGTCTAAGAACCAGTCACCAGCTTCCTATGCTTCTTGTACATTGTAGGCAGGGTGATCAGAGGTGCTGGACTGTGATTAGGTGTTGGAATGTCTGACAGTGATTTGGTGGATTAGGTGGTTAGACAGTGATTTGGTGGATTAGGTGGCTGGTCAATGATTAGGTGTATCAGGCGATGAGACAGTGATTAGGTGGATTTGGTGGTCAGATGGTGATTAGGTGGTTTGGGGCCTTCCCTTAGCATGTCAGACAAAAGACAGTGTTGTCTGTGTTATGATGCCTGGCAGCACATGCTTAGGATAAAGTTTTCTACAAATGATTTTGTTTACATTTACATATGGTTATAAGCAGATTGTCTCAAACAAAAATTGCAGTCTTAAATATATTTATCTGGCACGTGAAAAACACAGAAAAACTGTACTACTAATATAGATATAGATCTTCTAAATGGTGCAGAGGGATGGTATGACTTCCTGTTTGTCGACAGTACAAGCCAATAGAGTATTAGCACCAGCAGTTACTTTGTGTTCCTTGGAATTGATTTACACTAAAACCCAGGTGAAGTTGGAAAAGGTGAGGCGTCAAGACGCAGTACCCTTTAAAACATGATCTTGGTACACGCCAGGACAAGTGATGAACAGGCACTGTACTTCATGTTGGTTGTTATCTTGTAGATACTCACACCAAACCTGTTGATTACAAATGGCAAGGCTGGGGTGTGGAGGTCTGCATGCTAGGAATGAGTAATTCCATTTACAACCACTAGCCCCAAGCCATGGTCTTGTCAGATTTCTTTCATTCTAGTAAGCTGGAGAAAATTCCCTATACCAACACGAAATGTGCTGAAAATTATGTCAGGTGATAATGTCAGGCTACTTGACTGAAAAAATATGGCTTTCTTTTCATGCCAACCCATGTGATGCAGAATGACCATTTTTGTCATGGTAGTGTCTTCACCAACCCATGCTTGTCGTGAGAGGTGACAAACAGGATTGGGTGGTCAGGCTCACTGACTTGGTTTACATGTTCCATCATATCTCAGTTGCGTAAATCGACACTTGTACTGTTAATCACTGGATTGTCTAGCCCAAACTGGATTATTTACAGACCGCTGCCATATTGCTGAATATAGGCATGTCAAACAAACTAAATTAGGAAAAGGAAACCACTGGGACAGTCGTTGTGGTGGGAGTTGTCAGACATTAAAAACCCTTCCTTTGCGCTTTGCGTTATCTGCGAGGTAACAGATCTCCGCGGTTAATTTCTGTCGTTGTGAGAACTGTTAATTGTATGTTAGCGTA
The DNA here is from genome assembly GCF_037392515.1 of Haliotis asinina. Lineage (NCBI taxonomy): Eukaryota > Metazoa > Mollusca > Gastropoda > Lepetellida > Haliotidae > Haliotis > Haliotis asinina. The sequence goes on along the minus strand of NC_090290.1, from coordinate 6,474,874 downwards.
GGGTAAGCTCCCCAATCTCTCACCAACTGATAGTGGAGGAAAGCTCATGAAATGATAGGTGTGTCAGTGTTTAGGCTATAGCTCACATCTTCGTGAACCTCAACACCTTCGCGGTTTGGAGGCATACAGATATACGTAAACATGGTAATACAGATTTTATTCAGTCATTGTCATGCAGTCATTGTATAATGACCATATTTGATTGATGGATGTGGCTTGATTATACAACCCGCGAAGGTCCCGGGGTAGAATAGGCCTTCAGCAACAGGCGACTATGCTTGTTGTAAGAGGCGACTAATGGGATCGTGTGGTCAGGCTCGTTGACTTGGTTGACACATGTCATCGGTTGCCAATTGTGCAGATCAGTGCTCATGTTGTTGGACACTGGATTGTCTGGTTCAGACTCAATTATTTACAGACCGCCACCATATAGCTAGAATATTGCTGAGTGCGGCATAAAACTGAACTCACTCACTCACTTGATTATACACTTGATTGTTCAGATAGTAGGTCTGACAGCAGTGTCGTTGGAGCAGCATGTATCTGCTGTGAAAGAAACAACCAAACACTTGGCAAAGTCATAGATGTGTTGTGTGTACAGTGAATAACATTGTGCATTCATTTGGATACAGTGAATATATTTTTCTGTGTCTATTCTCCACATTTGTGGATACTGGACATACATTTAAGCATGCTGTGTTGAGACCTGGTTAATTGCAAGCTCAATGAACAGCATCTATTTGAAACTGACAAAACTTGTGTTTTGAGCCAGACTTGATATGACTGCCAGTTTCTCCACATCTTCATCCCTATTTAAGTTTCACCATCATTGTGTCATAACAGTATTGACCAGGCTGTTTTGTTTTATTTCCAGTGTCAACTTTCATACTTATTGCAGATATATTGTGACAGTTCTCTTACAGACGTTTTATAACCTACTGCGCACCATGAACAAGTACAAACAGGAAAGGCGCTCTGGTAAAAGTAGTGCTGGGGCCAGTAAACAGAAGGCTGAGAAAAAGACTGCTGACAAAAAGCAAACTAAGCCTAAGAAAAAGAAGAAATCAAAATGTGTTCTTATGTAACACTGCCGCTTTCCGACAGATGCCATGTAACTTGGATTTTGGTATCCCTTAAACTCACCCTTTCCCAAATTCTGCATACCCCCTCACCAGCAGAAATGAGTAGCACTTTTTTTGTGTCAGAACCAACTTTGGAGTAGCTGTCAAATTTTAACTTTGAAGTGTAATTTCATATCTCTGATATTAATAGAATTAAGTTATTATTGAGATAATTTAGTTTGATTTTCATATTCAGAAATGAGTTTTCAACTCTTTATATGAAATTATTCAAGAATCTTTAATATTGGATAAATTCCAATATTAAAGAACGATGATGATAACAAGGCACTTACCTTACCTAACACTGGAACTGACCTGACTAGTCATAACTCCCACAGCTGTCAGGATTTCCTTAACAAAGTTTTCCCTTTTGACTTAACACACCTCACTGGTATACCGTGCACACTAACTGGTGAATGTACAAGACAGCTTTTTGTTTTTCAGCTGGTGTTCAGAATTGTCGATTTTCAATTTTTCTTATGTGCATTTAAAATACCGCTAGAATATTTTACAATGCTTTTTTTCAAGGAGATTTTTCAGTTTACTTGTATGCTGGAGGACAAGGAACTATACAGACAAGAAATTATGGATAACAATTGATCTATTTTACTGTATTAATTAACAGTGTTTTTGCATTGTTCTTAGTGGCCCTTTGTTGACCACTCCCTGCTTGGCATCTGTATAGAAACTCTTTAATGCCCTATGACAAAGAATTTGTTCTCCATAATTGTTTTGTCTAGTTTGTTGTCTTTTAAGTTATGAATATGGAATAATTTATACTGGGGAAGGATACTTTGCTGAGTTAGTTATAGTAATATGGTTTAACTGAGTGTCTCACCTTCTTAGATACTTTACTGAGTTAGTTGTTATAAATTGGTATAAGGGAATGTTTTACCTTCTTAGAGGAGTAAATGCTGTAAAGATTTTTGTGGGAACAGCTTTCAGTCATCAGAATTTTCACAATTTGCCATGAAGAGTTGTGTCCCTTGTGTGGTCAAGGCATTGTGGCCAGTTTGTGATTTTGTTTGTTTCACTGAAGTGGTAAATGTCTCGAACCTAGGTGATATACTGTCTATATTTCTGATGTTAATTATAAGCAACAAATAATTTTTGGGGTTTTTTTTATTTAATTTTTCTATAGAATTTACAACGAAATTGGTTGATGAAATATTCTAATCTCATTAGATCTGTTTCTAATGTTATTTTGAATAATTTTAATTATAACGTGTAGGAGTAGGTAGTTGTCAGTACACAGCAAAACAGTTATCTATTTGTCCAAGAGGTTTTTATTTGGTAATGAATAACCTTAGACACTAAATCTTTTAAGCCTAAAGCCTTGAATGTTTGTCTTGGTTCTAGAATTATCAGTTCATCTTCAATCTCGATCTGTTGAATAACGCGCAATGATATTGATTGACAGGTTGAAAAAAGCCATTTGTGGTCAATAGCAATTACCCTTGAGCCAACATTCAAGGTCTTGCAGTCAGGGAGACTGTTTCTGATCCAAGTCTTTGCCGAATGTCTTCGTATATTGAATTTCATGGTTCCCAAGAAGCCTCACTTAACACTTTCCATGAAAATATGGCCTTTGATTCTGGACCTGAACTGGGAAGTCCAAATTGAATTGACTTTCACCTTTATGAGCCATTGACTACTTTGTATTTGTCTCTGAAAAAATGTTACACTGTAATTAGAGGGAAGCAACCCCATCATTAAACCACCAGCCAGCAACACTGGCTTTGATCTCCACCTGCTGCACATCTGTTGCACTTGCACACACTTGCAATGTATGTAGGAACTGTTATGTATTATTCTTTCTCAACAATTGAACCATTTATCTGTTTCACCTACTTTCCATATGTTATTTTGGTATGCCATTGTGGACTGCTAAAAGGTTGTTCTGTGAAATATTATAATGTGATTACTTTGTGTGAATGTGTTCAATGTTGAATTTCTACTATGAAGAATATTAACAGAATAATATCACCTTTATGATATATGCTCATCTTCCAGTAATAATACAATATTATATTTTCTTGAAGACTGTTGATTGCAAATTTCTTATTTCAGGAGTCACGAGAAAATTACCTTTTTGAAATGTTTTTGTAATCTCTAGTCTAGTAAATGGTAGGGTCAGTGTTCATTTTCATCATTGTACTGACATAAGATCATCACTTTGTTACTGACATAAATCATCACTTTGTACTGACATAAGGTTATCACTTTGCAATGATATAAGGTCATCACATTATACTGACATATGGTCATCATCACACTGTACTTAATTTGTAGTCTTGTAATTTGTACAAATGTTCTCCTGTGATACAAAGTAAATATATTGTGATTATTGATCATTTTCCCAAATTTTCTTTAGAATGGCATATTTGGTTTGGAAAATGTTGTTTAATATGACGTGTGTCATATAAGTATTAAAACAACCAGAAAAAGGTTACTATGCATGTAATTGCACATTAACATGCAAGTTTGCTTTAAAGAATTCACATCATATTTAAGCAGGTGCTTGGTGGAGTTAGTAGAAAGTAATTCTACTTCTACATTGATTCTTCATCAACTTAGATCGATATTTTGCAACATACTCTCAATATATTTCTGCATTTGTTATTGGAAGTGTATTAGCCCTTGAAGATCCAATATTGAATTGGCCTGTGGCAATCCAAGCTTGTTGTAAGAGGCCGCTAACTGATTTGAGTGGCCTGGCTTGCTGACCTTGATGCATGTCATTGTATCCCTGGCAATGCTGAAGATGTCATGACCAGACAATCCAGTGACAAATATGTGATACAATGGCAAGCATCTACCGTGTCTGACCACCCAGTCCTGTTATTGTCCTCCTATGATAAGCTTGAGGGATTTTGCTGGGTATTTATGGTTCATAAAAGAAGCATTTGTAAATCTCCTTAGTGATTAATTTTTACTTTTTATGTTTCAGGTATTCTATGATTTGATGAGAGAGATTCGCTCACGGAAGATGGAAGCAAGTCGACAGAATAATGGCAAACAGAAGAAAAAGAAAGACAGTCGCAAAAAGAAATGTGTAATTTTGTAACAAACACCCCTCGTTATAACTCTCCCAAACTGTGCAAAGACATCTCCACATCAAGGCCCTAGCTAGGGGCTCGGAAATCAGCCACACTTCTCCAGCCAAGCTGACTGGACAGAGTTAGAGAAAGACTTAGGATGGATGTCACCAGTTGGCAGATGTCCTAGGACTGTCTCTAAACAAGGCACTTATTCACAGACAGAGTCACCTTTTCAGGAACAGTTTCTTAACATTTGGAAACAACGATGTGTTTCGATATTTAGAGAAATGCCGAGGGGTCTTTGGAAACAGCATGTCATGATTTCAGCTAACATGCTTGTTTTCATAATGTATCAACAAAATTTGATAGTAAGATCCAGATATTTTCAGGTTTGAAATTGTTACATTTGTTTTTGTGTGTTGATAATTACCAATTAACGAATAGAAAGATGGAAAGAAAAATGTGAAGAACATTTTATATGCTTCATTGTATATGATAGGACCAAAAGTGTACTTTTCAATATCAAATGTACGCAACCTATTGAATCATCGTGCTGCTTGCATGGAATGCAATGTATGGCTTGTAGTGTAAGGGAGGTAACTCTCCATGCAGAGCTGCTACCAGTCACAGCGACAAGGCTTTTGAAATCCTTCAACACAGAATTTAAATTTTTAACTCATTTTTGCAAATCAAATGCCATTTGTAAATCTACTTGTACAGATATTCTTGTATTGAATTATGTGTGCCATTTTGAGACTGAAACTCAAATGATGCACACTTATTCCACAATATCACTGTAGAAATTTCAGTCTCGGTTTCAGCTTCATGATGTTTTAGTTGCATGGACAGCCTTGTTGTATTGAATAAAAATGTCACATGTCTGTAGATTGTCATGAGAAATATTCAGAAAACATGTCTTAGTTGACCCTTTAAATAGATTGATTTACTACACTGTTGAATTCATGATTAGTATAATCTTGTAAGTTTTGTCTCTTTGTTGTCAGTGAGCATCGGGCAAAGGCATCCAGTGACAATAGAGGGACAGTGGGGTAGCAAAGTGGTTAAGGCGTTCGCTTGTCACGCTGAATACCCAAGTTCGATTCCCCTCATGGGTACAATGTGTGAAGCCCATTTCTGGTGTCCCTGCTGTGACATTGTTGGAATATTGCTTAAAGCACACGAAACAAAACTCACTCACAGATAATAGAGATTTTCACACTTTAATCAGCAGTCCTTCCTGAAGTTGTCTGTGATTCTGTTGAAAACAATCACATCAGCACTGACATATGTATGAAAGCCAAGAACTCATTTTCATTGCTTCAATGAAAAGTTTTAAGATTTTGATGTCCAGAGATTTCTATACAGTTGACAACCTCAAAACCCTTTCATGACAGTCACAACTTTAATATGATCTAACTGATTAGATTTTATGCTACTCTAAAGAAGTGAAAAGTGAAAAAAAAAGAGTATTTAAAAGTTAATCTGTAAAAGCTCATGGGCATTCGTGATTTTCTTTAATTTGTTTTGAGTAATATATTTGTAGTCTTCACCTACACACTATGCTAAGATGTGCGCTTCTGTTTCTTGAGGGTAATACAATCTGATGTACGCCTCTTTGTACCAGTGTCACCCAAGCCAGATGATGAATGACGCTGTTACACAAAGGCATACATGAGACCATTGTTACCTGTAGGAGAAGCCTGTTTATCTTACTGCCATGTTAATTATACAAAATGTCATTTCAGTTTATTTTGAAGATGGCTAGGGACTATATGACATGTAAAGAAATGGTGTCTGCTTCTCTAGTGGATTTGAAACATCAGTGAAACATATTCTGACAAGTTTAAAGCTGCTATAAAAATGATTAATTATGTTTATGTTGAGTGTGCAAATGATTCAGTGTATGAAATAGTTTAAATAAGGCAATGGAAGTTGGTAAAATGAAAGAGTACACAGTGAACTGAAAACAGCTAATCAACTCCATGCACTGTACGTGTTGCGGCCTGATTGCCAGTGATACAGCTCAGCAGAGCGTTTGGTTGTAACCGTGGCAGCAGGTAATATTATTTCTCCTGGGAGGGGTGACACAGAAACTTGTCAAAGCGTCATTGGCCAAAGAAATTTAAATATTTTACGTGAAGGTAAAATACAGTTTTAAGAACGATCTCTGAACTCTCACCAGATCTCTTTTACAGTAAGACAGACATAACACATCTGATTGTCACAAGCAAATGTTTGCCAGAATTTCAAGCGTAATATCTCTTGCTTTGAGAGCAAGTTTCTTCAATCAGCAATAGTGTTACATTCTAGTATCTTGCTGACAGTAAGGTATACTTAAGGTGACATTTCAAATTCAGAATACATTCATCCTGAGATTTTTGTAATTATTCCTATGGAGGAGGTTTTAAAGGGATCAATTTTGAAGCTTTTCTCCAATTTGGGCGCTTTGTGTAGCCTAGCGATGAATGAGCTGATTGATAATGCTGAAGAACAGGGATCTGTTCCCATGGGTGCAACATGTCCACTGTTGGTGGTTGACTGTCTGTTGTGGCTGGAGTTGATTGTTTTTATGCTGCACACATATTCCCGTCAACAGAGATCGATGGATGTGAGGAACAGTGCAAGTGAGTGTTTTTGTAGATGATGCATTCGAAACTAAAATGTTCAAAAACATTTACCCTGTCAGGTTCCATAAATGTTTCCTCACAGACATGACTTTCAGTTTCAACAGTTGAGTCATGGTGCGGATTGTCACAAGGCTGAAGCTTTGAGATGAGTCATGTCATGCTTTAGAACTTTCCTGTTTGCTTGAGGCAGCCTTGTCCCAAATATAACCAAAGTTGTATTTGATTATTTGCGTATTATTTCTTTTTATGTATTATTTAGTAAAAAGATTTCATAATGCACACAAGTTGGGAGGATGCTTTTGTCGAATCTTCAAATTTCACAATGGTCCGATAGTCAGAGACAACTGAATTGTACTATGGAAAATTGAAAATATAGTGAAGGGAGTCTTCATTCACTTGTGGTATTTCAAAGGCTCTAATTCCAAACGTTTTTGCTAAATTGATGTTAAATCAAACCTCACAGCATTTTTTCAGTGTTATGATTTTGGGTTTTTTTTATCCTGCGGCAAAAAGCTTAGAATGTTCATATGTCCCAATAATGAATTGTTTGACACAAGTGATAATAAGTAATCTGATGTTTAATCTACAGAAGCTCTTGGAAACAGGTCTGGAAACATGACGTCACTTTGCCCTGTAGGTTCTGTCTTCAGAAATAAATAATTCTTAGTGGAAAGAGATAGTTCAATTTGACTGTGATTTGGAATATGATCTGCTGAGACCTTAAGTGGACATTTCACCTTGTATTAAATGTTATTTATTAGGCTGGTGTAAATTTCACTATTAATAATAGACTAGCAACTTGTACCAATTGTATTTAGATCAATGCTCATTTTGTATGTACTCCTGTAGGCCTTCCTGTTAGCATGCTATTGATAGGAGATAAGCCTTGTTTTACTGTTCTCAAGCAACCATCCTTGATCATGCAAGTTTTGTTATTGGTTGTTGTTATGCTAAGCACCCAGGACCAATTCAGCATGGCAGCACTAGCGAAATCTCTCCTGTTTGGCAACTTCAGGTGGAATTTCTTCCGCCAATCTGAGTAATTTTGATTGGATTGCTTTTTCTAGTGCTGTGCCATTTCAGTTGGCCCATTTCAGTCCGAGCTGTGGTAGTGAATGGTCAAGAATATATTCAGAAGAATGGAGGTTAGAACACGGAAGAATCAGTGGTGGCGAGGAACTGTTTCATGGGGCTGCTCAGAGTTGTCTCCCCTGTAGCCAGAATGATAGTCAATGCTAAATGAAAGTAGACAGCACAACCAGATTGTACATTCTGCCAGGAGAATAAATTGGAGTAGTTCATCCAAAAGTAGAAAACAATCTCAGGTGGCGGATGATATTATTTTGCAAGTCAGTATTTTATGTGACAGGCTTATTGAAGATATTTGAAGTAGTTAGTCTATTATTGGTTTGAAAGACAAAATCGTCATGTGGCCATATGTGACGTGACACCACACATACATGCCCAAGGTATAAAAGTCATTTCCAGTTTCCTTAAAAAATCACTTGGACTTGTTTAGAATCAACTTTTGACTAACAGTATTATGTTGTGAGAATGATATAAAATATTGTAATATAAAAATATTAGGTAAATGTTACAAAATGAAAGATATAAACATCTCATGCAAAATGACACTGTACATTTTTCCTTCATAAAGAAGTGAAGTTTTGAAGAGATTAGGTGGTGGACCAGGGCATTTATTATGTTGAATATGGTATAGTAGAGTATAGAGCTGATGATGAAGCATTTCAATCCTTTACTGAGCATCGTGTGAGGTTTCAGCATTGTCCAAGGTTTCAGCGGTGTATGGAGCTACTGAAGCATTCATCAAACCATGTACTGAAACCGGGTCCTAGATGACCCACAAATACTGAGCAGCAGAGAGTTTGAGTATCTGCGTTGAATCACGTGATTAATCAGGGTGACTCTCCTTGTCCTTGTGTGAAGATGTCAGGACATTCTGTATGATCAGCATTTTGATGTTCGGATTTTTCTACAATGGTGCTATGTCATCGTGCTTTTTACCTGATAACAATGTTAGTACATTACGTTTTGAGTCAAGTGAATATCTTTCCATCTGGACTGTATATTGCAACTGGTTCCAGTTGTTGAGGTTTGTGAGATGCAGGTAGGAAAAGTCATGAATCCTTGGTTTTGATTCTGTTAGAAGGGTCTGAGTGGTACAGAAAATTTTGGTCTATTTTCATTATTTAGGGATCCAATATGGCTGCAAGGTCACTCAAACACACAGAGACAAAATGTCTGTTCTCTTGAGTTGCAGTCAAGGGAGGCAACTAAAATAAAACAGGGTCAAAATTCCATGTTTTATGAGTATTAGTCAATTGCTGTTATAATTATTTGCTAATCCATTGTGCTCAGTGTACAGATGAATTGTATGCTCCTATAAATGTACAGTCAAATTTTGTGTACCCTGCTTCATGCTTTTGTACACTTGCTTTATTCGCCACTTTTTCAGCCAACATGTCTGTGATGTTTCGGCACTGGTATTCAGTTATTTACGATAAAGTAATTATTACATGTTTATCCCTCTGTGCTTCACTGACCAAAGGGAAAGATGGTGGGGTGGTCTACTTGAGTAGGTGGTTGCTTCTCATGCCATAGACATGTGTTCAATTCCCTACATGGTTGCAAGTGTGAAGCCCATTTTTGGTGCCCTCTGCAGAGATATTTGCTGGATTATTGCTGAAAATGATGTAAAACCATACTCGCTCACTACCCAACCTACTGCTTCACATCTGTATGATGTCCACAGTTATCGCTAGGTGAATAAAATAGAAAACAAATCTAAGGATTCACATTGCACATTACCTGCATAAATGCTCTGACAAACTGATCTGTCCACAACTGAACAAAGACCTAGGGCACTTGTAGTGCTGTGGTTCTTTTGTACAAGAACACCTGTACCAATAGTAATACTAAACACTGTAAGTCACATTTGACAATTTTGTCAGCTGAAATATTTGAAAAACCAAATTGTTCCTGCATTTTTTAAAAATAGAGGTGAATGCATAAATACCTCTTTAATGCAGCATTTTCCTTTTTGTACATTGGTTTCTAAACTTGACAATTTTCTGTACTACAGTTAATACTCGTGAGCTTTTGTGTCTTTTAATACTGAAGATACCTGAAATCAAAGCGAGTCATGGTGATTCCTGTTATTTTAGATGTTGGGAAACATTCTTAAACTTACAGCTCTGTGTGCTCTCTTGATGATTTATATTGTTGATAAAAACAATTCTAAATGTCTTTAGTTTATGAGCAGAACTTATCTATTCTATGAGTTATGGGATGGACTAATGTTAAGTATTGTCACTTTCCTCTCTGGTTTGTCACTGACCACTGGTTTGTCTTGCACTGGCCAGATTAATCATTTTGACATGAGCTAGAACATTGCTGAATTTTAAAAACCAGCAACAAACAAAATTTAAAACTGTTCCTATGCCACAATTTAGGGGCAAAATTTTGATGCTTACAGAAAACCAGTAAATTGTTCAGGGCGGATTAGGGTAGCTGGGTGGTTAAGGCATTTGCTTTGGAGAAAGCCTGGGTTCAGTTAACCAGATGGGAGCCAGTATGTGCAGTACTGCTCTGGCAGTCGATGATGACTGTCTGCTCCAGATTCAATTATTTATAAACTGCCACCATGTAGCCGGAAAACTGCTGATTGTGGCGCTAAACAGTAAACAAATATACTTCTCCTTCCTGTGAAGTATAATATGTTGAACTTCATAACAGAACAGATTTCATATCGGGTTGTAGTAAATAGTTCTCATTTCATTTTGGAGGAATGACACACACAGTTCTGAATATGTATGCAAACTGTCTTTTCAAATTGAAATTCCAGTCAAGATTGCATGATTTCTTTGTCCAGTGCTACTAGAGAGTTCTCATTGAGGAGTTCAGTGAGTGTTGTATTCATGATTAATATCCATAGTCAGTGTAGAATATTTTGTGGAAGGATTTCAGTTTGAAGAGACAGCACATGTTGACAAGGAGACCTGGGCTCCTTGTTGAGGGAATTAGATGTTACATTTGGTCAATTATGCCATTTGTTTTATACAACTTTTAACATTTGTTTGTCAACTGAAACTGTTTCTATTTAAACATGTATCAATTATTGCCTTTGTCAATGCCCAGTAATTTCATTAAATACTGCATCTTTTTTCATGCTTGTTTTGTTCTTTTCCTTTCGATTCCCCACTTGGGTACATTGCATGAAACCGATTTCAAGTGTCCCGGATGTGATATTGCTGTAATATTGGTAAACAACGTTCAGCTACTCACTTGCGCACACATGCATGCACACATGCATGCACACATGCATGCACCAAACCTCCCACCCACGCCACTGGTCATCTCCCACCCACGCCACTGGTCATCTCCCTGAGAATTCCATTCAAGCTCATTTGTCAGGTGCAAGAAGTATGTCATTTCATTTTTCAAGGTACTCGATCCGTGAATGTCCCGTGAAGGTTCCTCGCGGGTTAGTTACCACGTGAGGAAGGAAGGGGTCGCCTTGTGGTTAAAAATGCAATTTCGCCCGATTATCAGTTTTCCATTACTTACGTGTAGCCATGTCAGATGAAATTCATAATGTTGTGGGGAACATGTCCAAGAAATCTCTCGGTTGGTATTCCGTCTTGAACGCAAACCTATTTTAGGGGTGGTGTCCTGGAACGTGCCAACTTGACAAAGTTATTCATTTCCTGATATCCGATTCTTAACCGCTACATACTGTTTCTCCTTCAGTTGAGGCTTTAGCATACACATTAACACTATTGCGTACGTTATTGAATGTGTGAAGCGACATCTTTGATCTTCATGTAATGTAATCTAAATAACGAACAGTCTGCCACTAGCATTTCATTACTAAAATGTTGGTAGCAGTATAAAGGTTAAAGCGTTCACTCTTCGCGCCGCCATGCACCTTGAGTATAAAGCGGTCTAAAACTCAGCTCACTCTACCAATCTCGCCGGAGACCCTGTTTAGACTCCACTCGTGAAATATAACCAGGTATTTCTGGTATTTCTTTTGTTTGCTCGCAGAATGAATCATTAAGCTTGCAAGAGGAAACGCTGATGTTCATTTGATAGTTCAGAGACATCTTTATGGTTCTTTCTTCACAGCATGGTGCTTGAGAGACCAGTCCAGGATGAGTCCATTCTGGTGTCCCCACCGTGATATTGCTGGAATATTGCTAAAAGCGACGTAAAACACAACTCACTCATTCTAACCCAGGTTTCCTACACCCATGTTAATTATTTTCATTAACGAGGTTAACGCTCGAGGCTTATATCACGCAAGGCTTTCGTCAAGCTTAACACGCTGTATCACTTGTATAACAGTAATACAACTGGAAACATGTTCAAAGCGGTGCCATGTCCACTGAACCCGGAGGTGTCACTGAACAAACAAAATTACATAAGAACAATACATTTAAAAAGGATTTTATTCAGTTTGTTTCACCCTACAACATTGTATAAGAAAAAGTGATCCCTTTGGAATGAACCGCAAGATGAAGCTACGACGGACAGCGGACATGGACTCCTAAGATATATGGGCTGGATGGGTGGAGTAGCAGTCGGGGTAACTGAGATGAAAAGACACAAAAGTCAGGCGACGCCAGTTTGGAGAAAACCGTCTTTGGCTATTTTATGTGAATAAGTGCTTCACATGGTGTACAGTGTACAGTAAACCTGTTTAGAACTGGTATAACATAGTTTTTATGTTTTTGGATTTTTTTATATTTGTTTTGTTTGCTCGCAGAATGAATCATGATGCTTGCAAGAGGAAAGGCTGATGTTCATTTGACAGTTCTATGACAGAAGCTGTTTTATGGTTCTTTCTTCTCAGCATGATGCTTGAGAGACCAGTCCAGGATGACTCCATTCTTTGCGCACGATCCCTTGGATTGGTCACACGTATAACCATTCGGGCAGCAGTGGCGTCCGTCCTGGCAACACGTAGCATTCTGGTACGGACAGCACCCCCAGTCTCCACTGGGCAACTTACAGCAGGTCTGTTTCTCGGTACAGTACGCGGAAGGACTGCAGGGCACCAACCCATCACCAACTGAAGTTCCAGAATCAGTTTGTGTTCCTGTTCCAAATCCTGAGCCTGCTCGTTTTGCCGCCCGAAATCCGGATCTTGCTTTACTTCCGGGTCTGGTTCTAACTCTGACTTGTTGATTGAAGAAGAACACGGCAGCTGAGGATGTCGCTCCCTTTTCAGAGTCAGATGATGCGGATGTAGCAAATGAAGGTGATACACACTGGTTATTCACGCAGTGGGACCCAGCTCTGCAGCAGTGGAGGCCGTTAATGCAGCATGATGCATGAGGCCATGGGCAGCATCTCGAACCGAGAGGGGAACGACAGGTTGTCTGCTGAAGTGCACAAAACCCAGCTTCGTCTTGAGTAGTGTATTGTAACATGGCTACACTGTCGTCGCCTAATGACGGCAGTCCATCGCTGTCTTGTACGTCACCTGTGATTTGCCTCTTTTTCTGGTCTCCATCTTTGAGAGTTGATCGAAGGACGTCCATGCGAACTGAGTCTTTTCCCGTGGATCCTCTGTTGTCGATTCGTGCCTTGTTATAGTTTGCCTGTTTCTCAGCAGAAGCCTTTGAGAGTAAGGGCGTCAGAGATGGATGACAGGTATTTGGTATGGCGCCACAGGTCGATCCCAACGGGCAACAAAAGAAGCCAACAGACATTTTACAGCAGGTGTACATGTCTGGGCAGACGTATTTTGCGTCGCATCTGATGAAACCTGGAGTGCTGCTTTGAGTGAGGACTTCATTCTGTTTCGATTTCTCTAGAAATTCCAGCAGCGAGGATAACCAGGAAATCTGACCAGATCCTTCTGCCACCACGGCCACCGTAACCAGCACCGACAACGACTTCACCTGTGGACAAATACAACGATAGTTCTTTGTGTGCGATATCGAATTCTACAGCTAATATCTATTAACCATATAGCATAAACTGCTCTACAAAACTGCATATTATTGGATTATTCGGGTTAATATTGTGTTGTGCTATTAAGTTGTGGCATCGTGATGAGGGGCATACACATTTATTTATCCTACCTCATGTGAGGATGTCAGTCTCTGATTGGTTCACATGACCTTGAACAAATTACCACGCATGCACAGTGCACATCGCCCAACAATATAATTCCTTGCGAGGTAGAATACATCATCCCTACCCCGCCCCATGGAGAAGAATAAAACAAAATATGCACTCGCGGTAGTCAGTGAACCTTGAACACGTAGTGAGGATCGACTAGTCACCATGTTAGTAAAATATATGACTGAATTTCAGTTTGTTTTAACGTTGTATTTACATAATAAGATGTGTATACATTCGGCAAGATAATTTAGTTGTAGCATTCGGGGTTTACTGGGTTTTGTGCGTCTCGGTGGAGAAAGCCTAACACAAGAAGCAAAAATCCGTATAACCTTCATCACAACGCCACAACTTCTGATGTGCGCCCTGGATGGAAAAAAAAATTGCTAATTTCTTTTCCCGAAAAATAGAATGTGTGACTCCACTTTGTGAGACCAAAAAGCTTTAGAGCCGTGACGAGAAAGATAATCTGTCTCTTATTAAAAAGGAGAGACGCAGTTCGTAGTCGTTCATTACCGCTAAATGCGAAAGGTATTGTGCGAATAAATCCAGGATCTTGACACGATCAAGGGAGGCAACTTTAAATCTGGACATTGTATACGACGACAGTTATCGCTGGTACAAATCAAGTTCAACTCACCAGAAACATCTTCGCGGATCCCAGAACCAGCGCCGCGCTGTGACGTTTGCCACTTTGTCGTCCTTTTATACCCGCTGTGACCTTCCTCTCACACTCAACAATGTCCTGTCAAGCCGTATTTTGTTCCTTGTGCTGAAATGTTTCCTCACCCAATTGTCTTGGTTTACACTTCCTGCTATTCTTCCATTGTAGGTGTTTGTGCACGTGGACCACTTAACAGATTAAGTAGGCAATGGAGGTGGTTTGACATTTTCCTGATATCAAAAAGTTTGCAAAACATCTTCACCCGAAAACCAGTGTTCTGTTCGTGGGCCTCCTTTCAAAAAGCTCTAAGATGATCGTAAGTCACTAAGGTAGCCTTAGTGCAGTGTTAAAGAATGTGAGTTAAGGTTAACCTTAGTAAAGGTTGCTTCATGAAAGGAGACCCTGATGGGTACAAGGTCGTGATCCTGCTGAAATGTGATAACCGCAACATAAAAAACATCACTCACTAATCCATGCAAGCCATAATCTCACATTGATGATACTATGGTGCGCTAACGCAGTGTAAGCCCGTGAACACCAGTGTATGTCTAACCCAACATTTGACCTTTCATACTGTGAATAATGCTATTAGATTTACATCTGTTATCTCACATTAAAGTAAGCAGATTAAATTTGTGAAAATTCACATATACGTTTTTTTTGGACAGTATGTATAGATATCACGTGACCTACATACGCTATCTCTCTTAATATTTCTCTTCAACTTAAAACGTACAGCTCGAACTGAGTTTGAAACTGACAAACGCAAAGCCTGAAACAGCTAGTGTGGACATCCTCACCATGCCTTTGAAATACGGAAAATATGTTTGGTACAATTAGTTTAGTTTTGTTTATGAAAGTAAAACCGCCAGGTTGAGATATTTATAGTGATTTTTTGTGTAAATCGGATACCATGCTGATAGGGAAGAAAACACTTTTAACACTGATACAATGACGAGCAAAATAAACTACCCAAAAGACGTTACGGTAGATACGGGAGTAGATTGTCGGACCTAATGCACGTTCAATTCAACGCAGGAGATAAACACAGGGTTTTTTATAACCTAGACGGCTCACTGAAAGAAGGAATATGTAATTAAACGCAACAACACCCAGCAACAGCCCAAAACACAACTAAGGTCTTCCCTGATACCACGTGTTTTCTACGTACTAAAAAACAAAGACATAAAGTGACAAAGGAAAATTCCTTAAATGTTTTCCAGTTTTCGTCACAGCTTTATATAGCAATGTGGGAGGAAACCTCAGAATAAAGAAAGGAACACTGTCATGCAGTGGTGTTACCTTATTTGTTTCCCTCAGTATACATGCAAGTCGACTTGTCCCCTATAATATAACCGACATGAGACACCAGCATGCCACTGTTTGACTGACATGTGACAGTGAGGCAGATGACTGTGACACCAATATGTCACTCTGTGACTGACATGTGACTGTATGACTATGAGCTAGATATGTGACTGTGACATCAACACGTAACTGTGTGACTTACATGTGACTGTGTGGTCAACATATGACTGTGACACCGACATGTGAACGTGAAACCGACGTGTGATTGTGACACCTAACATGTGACTGTAAAACCAACATGTCACTGACATGTCACTGAGAGAGCAACATATGGCCGTGCAGCGAGCATGTGACTGTGGGGCTGTCATGTTACAGTGATACCGACTTCTGACTGTTTCACACTTGTGACTTCAGACCCACATGCGACAGTGCAGCGGACATGTGACTGTTTTGAGGACATGCGACGATGTGGTGGACATATGACTGTGAGAGATAGATTAGCGACTGTGAAACCGACATGTGCCTTTGTGACATTTAGAAAGTGGTCAAATGTTATATTTGGGATTACTCTCAGGTGAGGCACCCAATCGCCAGCACACAAAGTCAGCCGTCCAACCCTGTGATGCCACTTTACTAAGAAAGTGTAATCCCAAATATGACATATATTACATTTGACCACTTTCCAAATGGCAATGTGTAATTATGGTGGAGACACATGGGAACGTATACCCTGGAGATAACGAGGATGTCACAAGGTGCGCTTAGGAGACACTTTCCACCATGTACATTTCCAATAATGTCTTTACTGAACACGTGTCATAATGCACAAGCTGAACATGAACATAGTTCTAGGGTTGTTTAACCTTTTCTAGGGTTGTTTAATCTTTTCTAGGGTTGTTTAACCTTTCTAGGGCTGTTTAACCTTTTCCTAGGTGTAAAGCTGTTTAAACGGCCATTACTACCATAAGTTCCCACAAACGATTGCGTCTTTATGTTATACAGTGGATGCTGTCTATACCGGCACTCATGGGACTGAAGAAATAATCCGGTTTAGACAAAGAGATTGAGTGTTGAGCTGATGGTAAATGTACAAGCCATGGATGGGGATGAAATTTTTTGCCGGTGTTGACAACTTGCCGGATTGGACAGATACCTGTTTTGACAGATACCTGTTTTGAATATCAACAGTGCCGGAAAGTATGGCCACATGGCAACGCCAGCAATCTGAATGTCACACAGATCTCAAATAGCAGTTGTTGTGAGGGACATCGGAATGGGCTCCACACATTGCACGCTTGTGGTGAATCGAACCCGGGTCTTCGGTGTGACGAGCGAACGCTTTCACCACTTGACTACCTCTCCACCAGTTGAATGTTTCTGGGTAGTTTCAGCAGATACTGATGTGGTCGTCAGTGGTGGTTCGTACAATCACAACGGGCTGAGGGGTAGCCTAGTGGTTCAAGCGTTCTCTCGTCACGGTGAATGTTCGATTCCCTACATGGACCACAATATGCGAAGCCCATTTCTGATGTCCCCCTCCGTGATGTTACTGGAATATTGCTAAACGCGGCGTAAAACGAAAATCACGCCATAATGAAATTTGTTCTCCAGTATGCTTGCCTCCTTCGCAGCTGGTGAAAATGAGACCATAGCCTGCGAGATTTTGTTTGAAGTAAGTACTTGGCATGTGCATGTCAGTATGCATTTGATCGTTTGATCGCCTGTTTGGACCTACTTTTGAAATTGCTCTTGGATTTAGGTGGTGCATAATTGTACGACATAATAGACAGAGACAGGGTACTGTGTGTACTGTCCAGCAAAGGTGTTCATGACAAGATCTTTAGGCTTTTAAGAAACATATGTAATAATGTTTCTTAAAAGCCTAAAGATCTACCCCGGATCCATAATAATAATTGTTTGGATTACACACGGTTTTGGCGACATAGATGTATTCATTGCAACGCTACAGTGACGATGCAAGGATATCTGTTCCCAAACTTGGAGTAGTTCTTTTCTAAAAGTTAATTCATCGCACAAGTCAGTTTTAGAACAGAAGCGCATATAACTACGTTGTACACTCATGGAGAAATTATGCAAATTTCGTTGCTTATCGCACAAACTGGGTGCCCAGCTGTTGTGTTTCAATAAAACCATTGCGGATGATACTTCAGCCTCCTGAAGCAGTGTTAAATAAAACAGATCTAAGGAGCACTTCCCCCTCCCCAACCGTAACCATCTCTGCATGAGGAAATAATATGATTACAAATGCAACTATCTCAGATTACGTGTCCTTTTGCTTAACAAGCAATAATATGTAATATTCATGAGGAAATTAATTTGAATAATAAGGAAATATTATACTGGGGGTTCGACTCCGATATGGGTGCACTGTATGAACTGGTGTTCTTTGCTCTGATGTCTCAGAATTATTCCCAAAAGCGACGTAAAACTAATTTTGCTCAAATAACCTGATAACAAACGGCACACAACGAGATTCCATTTCAGTCCCATGCAAATATTTAAATGTGCTTCTTTTTACAGCAGGGAGTGCAAATGTGCTCCTTTGGCTTTTACGATAGACGTCCATGGGTGTGGCGTGTGTGTCTGCATGCGTACTTGTGTTCCTGCGTGCATTTGTGTGAGTTCTTGTCTATGCATGTGTGTGCGTGTCCATGTGCATGCATGAGTGCACGTGTCTCCCTGGCCGTATCATACATGGTCACGATGTGAGATAATACCTGATGGTAAGGGCCGATATTGATGATGTCGGCGCAGAGGCAGTAACATATGATCCAGTGAGTAGGTTTTACGATGCCAGCTATATGCAGGCGGTCTGTAAATAATAGAGTCTGGACCAGACAGTCCTGTGATCAACAACATGAGCATCGATCTGCGCAATTGGGAGCCGATAGCATTTGACAACCAAGTCAGCGAGTCTGACCACCCGATCCCGTTAGTCGACAAGCATAGTCGCAAGCACTATTCTACCCCGGATCCAGTAAAACGTGTCCGTTTAGAATCTATGGTGTCTCAGGAGGGGAGCATTATAAAATCATTCTGGGCTAGTGCAATCACGCATACACTTACACCGGCCACGACACAAAGACACAAGCACATGACTGAGTGATATAATCTTATGTGAGCACGCATTGTACCCAAGTGATGAATCCAAGAAACTACCCCACGGGCCGATATAATCTTGAATTCAGTAATACAGCCCACCAAAGAAAGCAAAATGTCTGATAATAACGACGCCTTTCTCATGCTGTAACTTGACTCCAGCTATGAAATATGATCTCCTCGAGCTTTCCTGCATGCCAGATCGTAAGTTTTCCTTGACATTTACTATTTTAACGTCATTCTTTCTAGAAATAACATTTCTAAAGGTAAAGCTTCCGTACAGTTTCCTGTCGATGCCCGCTCCAGCGGTTTTATTAGACTTCGGGAAGTTGTAAGTCGTTCACGCAGGCTCTTGATTTTCACTCGGCTGATTACACCATAAGATATGGCATGTGGGGCTTTGGGGAGTCTCGTAAGTCTTCCCCCTGGCAGGAAGTGTTCACATTTTAATGGGTTTTTTTGGGGTTTGGTTTTTGTTTCATTTGTGTGCACTCGCTAACAGTGAGTGACGTCATGTTTCAGTCACCCCCTATGCTGGTTGCAAGGTCGTCAAAATTGAATGGTAGGTAGACGGGGAGTGACAGTGGTGATTGCATGTCATTCTGTCGAGGTTGATTCTGATCATTAGGAGTGATTGAGTTTAGTTTCACGCCACCTTCAGCAATATTCCAGCTAGATGGCGGCGGTCTGTAAATGATCGAGTCTGGACTAGATAATCCGGTGATCAACTGTATGAGTATCGACCTGTGCCATTGGGAACCGATGACGTTTGTCAACAAAGTGAGCCTGCCGTAGCACTGCCACTTGGAAAATATCATCAAGAAGAAGTTTATTGCAGTTTAGGAGTCCGGCTCATAGACAGAAAAGAAAGAAAAACATCATCAAGATCAAGAGCATTATTCCAGCTTTGATAGCCATGTAAGTAATGCATTTATAATGTACTTATTATTGTGATCACCAACAGAGTGGTTTTTAAGATATGCTTGTTCTGAGTATGAAGGATTTAACATTAGAGAAGCACACAGTCTTGATGTGTAACGCATGCAGCCTGAAACCCTTCGAAGCGCCTGTAAAATATATCGCTGAGACCAATCAACACCAGAATGAAGGAACATCAGACCTCAGTCAGGAAACTCGACCAGAAATCGGCCATCTCTGAACACATTCTCAAGAACCCTGAACACTCAATTCGATGGGAGGACACTAGGATACTATCTACCAACAACAACAACTGGCGCCAAAGGAAACTGCAAGAGGCCATCGAGATCCGGAGACAGAAACCAGCCATCAACCGCGACCAAGGAGTGTACCTACCAAGTGCCTGGGACTTATTGAAAAATTAATCTCATCTACCTGTGTACATTCTATCTATGTAATTCATGTATAGCCTATCTACCCAGTACATACTTGTGTTTGTACATCACCAACCCTCATGTAACATGCTCACCCCCTATCGTGTGTTATGTACATCATCCTATCATGCGTAATGTATCACCATTGGCTTCCATCCTTATCCCCAATCATGTTATGTAAACATATCCAATCAACTGTAATGCATTACCATTGGCTTCCATCATTGTTATCTTAACTATCGGCTTCCTATCAGTGCTTGTTTATACTAGCTTTCGTTAACTCATTCCACTTGTTACTTTGTTATTGTTTTACCTGTACATATAAATACACCTCTGTATCCCTTTCCCAATCACCTGATGAAGGAGTAAGCATTAACTCCGAAACGTTGTGTTCTCTCATAAAGAAGTTGATATCCATAAAAATCTTCATTCTTATATCTGTGAACCTGTGAACCGAAGTGAGATCATGGAGCTCCTGTGCATCAGTGTGCACGTTTCCCGCTGGTGAGAATTGTTTGTCTAAAGCTTGATGATTTGTTGTTTAACGCCACACTCAGCAATACTGTAAACAGCTATATGGCGTGAGCCTGCATCTATGCAATCGTACATATGTCGACTAGCCTGACCACACCCGATTCCTTCAGCCGTCGACAGCGATGCATATATCTGATTCTGTCGAATATCTATCGATGTCGACCGAAAATGAAATCATCAGTCCTACGTAAACTGATCTATGGTGGTTACGAGAGATATAGTATTCCCAGAAATTATTGAGAATCATGTAACTGATTACGTTTATTAACTTCTGGCGTTTTACTTACATAAACATGTTAAAACATCATCCTTTTACAGTCTCAGTCTTGTTTTAGTACTTTGTTAGACCTCCTCGCTCAGCAATGCATGCCTGAATACGCCTAGGCACACTACCCATCAAAGTTTGTAGGTAATCGTGTGACAGGGTATCCCAATATTGGACCACCTCGGCCTTCATATCTTCAATATTTCTCAGTCCCTTTTGGTTTATTCTGTCCTTCATGACTCCCCACACATTCTCAATTTGGTTTAGGTCTGGGCTGTAACTGGGCCAGTCTAAAACTTGAACATTTTCGCCCGACAACCACTGTTTTGTGTAGCGCGCAGTGTGTTTTGGGTCATTATCATGCTGGAAAATCCAATCATCTTCATACAATGTTTGTGCTGTCGGAAGAAGGTGACCATTTAGAATGTCAACGTATCTTTCTTTTGTCAAGTTTCCCGTGAAAACACACAATGGCGTCACTCCGCGAGCCGATATGCCACCCCACATGTGAAACTTCGGGCTATGTTTTGGTCGCTGGTAGATAGGTTTGACAGTATCTTTGGTCCAAATTTTCACACAATTAGGGAAAAGCCAAACAGAACTTTCATCCGAAAAGAAAACATTATCCCAATCTTGATTTTCATGAGCCCGACACCAGTTTAAAAGTTTTACCTTTTGTGCATCTTTCATCAACGGCGAGGGAATTCCACGTTTTTTCACCCAATTAAGTCTCTGTAATTCCTGCCTAACTGTTTCATTGCATACCTGAGGACTTCCTCTGCTAATCATTTCATTTCTGATGTTCTCAACACTTTTCAATTTGCCCCTACTCACAATCTGCCCAAGTCTTCGGCGATCCACAACACTGAATTTCCTAGGCCGCCCTGCCCCTGCTTTGTGCTCTATCCCGGTTCCTGTTTGAATATTCTTCAAAGTTCTGTATACTGTAGACAGAGGAATACCATGTCTACAAGCTAACACTTTAGCATCAGCCTCACCCCTTTCAAAATCATCTAGAATGAGCTTTCTTTTCTCTCTTGCTGTAAATTCTGCCATGTCAACACAGGAAGCCGTCTGCTCAGACAAGGGAGATAACTCTTGACGTAATGAGCTGCCTTCTAAACCTTCAAGAGTTGTCTCCCTTATTTAGTATGCTTAGTGCATAGTGAAAGCCCTTTTTCCAATCTTAGCATCATTAGATAAAAACAAAGATTTTCTCAATAATTTCTGGGAACACTGTAAGTTGTTTGTGTACACAAACAAGAGCGAATGTGTTTGAAGCGCTCGAGCCCAACGTCAACACGCGTCATTTTATTTTCCGAACGTGACCGCCCTTTGGCTCTTCGTTGAAACAAGCAACTTCTGTGGCTACGATTCTGACAATTTTAAAGAATGGAAATTGTGATCTGTTTTTTTTTAAAAAAATGATAACTAACAGGAGAAATTAGTGAAAGCAATACTGATTTCATACATGGTTAAATTGATAATTCCCAGCTCACAAACTTGTGAACAAAGACTTGTTTGGTGTTTAATGTCACTAGGTGTTGGTCAGACTGAGAAATGTTGCTGATCGCGTGACCTCCTTCACTGGGGGTGTTTGACTCCGCGTGTGGCATCAATCATCAGATGTTCTGGCGCAGTGTCCACTATTTCGCACAGGACAATGGTGATGGCAGCAGAACTGTGGAACAACGGACACTTCTGTTCTTTCTATTCACACAATCTGAACAATGGACTGGCCACCCAATACCATGACTGAGTGAGAAGACAATCCAGTGACCAACAGCATGAGCATCGATCTGTACAATTAGGAATCGATGACATGTGTCAACCAAGTCAGCGAGCCTGACCTCCCGATCCCGTTAGACGCCTCTTGCGACAGGCGTGGGTTAGTGAAGATCAGTTGTAACCTGGATCTTCAAGGGTATATCCATGAAGAGACTGACAACCTATCCCTATGAAGAGGCCACTCAGTACCCTTGAGACCCGTGAAGGTCACGGGGTAGAATAGGCCTTCAGCAACCCATGCTTGCCATAAAAGGCGACTATGCATGTCGTAAGAGGCGGCTAACGGGATCGAGTGGTCAGGCTCGCTGACTTGGTTGACACATGTCATCGGTTCCCAATTGCGCAGATCGATGCTCATGTTTTTGATCACTGGATTGTCTGGTCCAGACTCAATTATTTACAGACCGCCGCCATATAGCTGGAATATTGCTGAGTGCGGCGTAAAACCAAACTCACTCACTCAGTACCCTTGAACACTGGCAGACTACAATCCAGAAAAAATATTTAAACTGAAAAATAGGTCCAATGTGCGTCAAGAAATAGGAATGCACTGACTGAAAACTGTTATCAACTGTATTCACTATATTTATGGTGGAGTTCTACAAATAGAAATATTTAGGGTGACTGAATGATTTAAAAATGAATAAATTAAGAATCAAAACATTGATCTGATACCCTCTGACATTTTAGCACAGGATTAGCTCAAACCTGAGTTTTGTCCCATGTGGGTTGCCACCGGTTTCAATGATCATGGGGAATTTTTACTAAAATCGATGTATCTTGGCACCTTCTTTTCGTGACTCGAATGTATTATTAGATTCGAGTTGGAGTCTGGCCATTTGGGACTTTATCTGTTTGGGGGCTCATTCACTTCCTGATTGGATAAGTCGAGGCTAATCTAATGATCCTCCCGTGTACGACTGCACTGCAAGATGCGCTCATAAATATCTTATTGCGACTCAGCATGTGATCTGTGCCGCAGAAACTGTAGTTTAGTTATGTGGGCCGTCAAAAAAGAAGTTGATCGCAGGTGACTTGTGAATAGTGAGTGAGTTTAGTTTTACAGCGCACTCAGCAATATTCCAGCTACATGGCGGAGGTCTGTAAATAATCGAGCAGACAATCCAGTGACCAACAGCATGATCATCGATCTGCACAATTAGGAATCGATGACATGTGTCAACCAGGTCAGCGAGCCTGACCACCCGATTCCGTTAGTCGCCTCTTACGACAAGCATAGTCGCCACTCACTCACTCACTCACTCACTCACTCACTCACTCACTCACTCACTCACTCACTCACTCACTCACTCACTCACTCACTCACTTAAAGCAGTGCGAGGCCATTGCGTCAGTTTACTCGTGTGTGTGTGTGTTTGTGTTTGTGTTTGTGTGTGTGTGTGCGTGCGCGCGCGCTCTCAACAATATTACAGTTACAATCTAGTGACCAACAGCATGAGCATCGATCTACTCAGCTCGGATACAGTGACACCACTAGTCAGCGAGCCTATTTAATTTCGTCCAAGCAATTATTACAAAACACCATGATCAGCAATATCCAACTGTAGCTAAACATATAAAACAGAATCAGAAGAAAAACCAAAAACAAACAACAGTGGTTGATACTATAAGCAAGGAGGGCAAATGTTTTCAGCGGGAATCCAGTGGAGGAATGTACCTTTAGATCTTTTATGATATATACAGAGGGGAAAAAATAAGGGATCAGGTAAAAGTACAAATGTTCCTCACCCCTTTCCAGGTTTCTTCATAAGCTTTGTATCACACTGGTTTCATTTGGTCTCATTTCTTTCCTCAGTATATGTCTCTCAAATTGCTCTGGTTGTTAAGCTGAGCATTAAGAAGATTTTTCGTTCTCAACCAAGTCCAAGAACAAAAAAAGGAGGTCGGGAATATTTCATTGTCAAAAGAAAAAAAAGTGCTCTCAAGAGGTAAACCTCATTTTTTGGATTCCAGTGAAGACCGACAAAATCTATTCCTGTCGCAAGAATCAAACGGTCATATGTGGTATCATGTTGCATGTCATCATCTATACGTCATCACAATAGTTGCTCCTGATATCAAACTCGTCTTGCAAACTTTTGGTTATTCATAGACCCTAATCACATAGCTGAAAAATAGCTGGGTGTGACGTTAAAGCAGAACAAATGAAAAAAGAACCCATTTATCATCAATTCTTAACCTTGAAATTTCAACCTTCCGGTTTCTGTTGGAATGGTACCTCTTGTATTAACTATACATAGTTTGAACATTTGACCACCAGTACAACTGCGCTAGGTTAATTACACCAGCCGTCTCCAAAGAAACAAGACATAAATGGCGAAATGAGTAATATATACGACAGGCACTCGCTCATACTAAACAAATTGAATTATTTTCGAACAGAGACTATCCACGTATCCAATTTGGGAAGGCCTGAGTATCGTTAGATGTCTTGCTGCAAACAAATGTCTGTTTAAAGAGGTTGTTTTCATACTTGTGCGTTTCATGTTACTTCCATTTTGGTGATACAGGAATCCAACATGCCGTGACAGATTAAATTTTCCAACGCAAGGATATCGACACAGATGCCCACAGAAGATACAGATTCTAAGTGACAACTGGATCTTTCTTTATGGCACGTTTGTGTGGGGAGTGAGTGATTGAATACGGGTTTACTCCGCTCTAAGCAAGATTTTTGCAATATCACGACGGGAGACACCAGAAATGAGCTTCAAACGTTGTGTCCATGTGGGGGAATCGAACCTTGGTCTTCGGTGTTACGAGAGAACTCATTAACCAAAGGTCTACACCACAGCCCATTTTTCGGGATGGAACGCCATGGCGCCATAATTCCTAATTATATAGCCTACACCTGTATGTAATGGTATTGTTCTGTTCCAGCACTGGTAGATTCGAGAATATACTCGATCGATTGGCTAATAAAGACTTGTGGCTGAGATTAACGTCCAATCGTTTCCCTTACGAATGTTTCATGTTTTTGTTGCACAATGCTAATAGATACTTATGCTAAACGTTCAATTGTTTCCTATGCCAGTATCCAATGTGTTAGCTACGCCATGTCTCTAGATACTTGTATTGAACGTTCAGTTGTTTCTCGTGCCAGAATATATTGATCTATTATGCAGTTGTTCCCATGGCAATGTTGAACGTTTTGATTTGACACACGGTGAGACAGCCATTTAGTTCGGGCTCATGATACTAAACTTTCATTCTAACTGGTGATACGGTCTGCCACATGATAATTGAGATTATCGCAATTATCAGTTGTATTCTGGGACAATGATATATAACTCACACAGTCAAGATGGTAATTCTTTTCCTAGGGTCTAAAGAAGAAAACTAAGCCAGGCAATTAAAGGTAAATCCATTATTAGAAGTAAACAGGAAAAAAACCCAATTGCTGAGGGATATTCGAAGTAGAGCTGAGGGAGAATATTACGTCTCGGGGGATATAACACCTGTAACCCGGTTACACACCAAAATCATGTTTGTATTTCATATGCAGTGTTTAGAGATACTTTTGTTGAATGTGTTGTCATGGCTGTGTTGAACATATCCCGTCAAGGTAAAAATACAGAGAAAATGACTGGGCGACCGCATTCAAGAAGACAGGTCATTTTCTCTCTGTTGCGCAAACCTACTTGCGCTACAGTGTGCCTTTGATTCCGTACACAGTATTTACCGACTCTTGTCCAGTTCCCAAGTTCCAAAACGACTCGTAGCTCCGAATAGCGTATGGTCGTGTACTCCAAACACCTCACAAACTCGCACAAAGGGCCATTTTAGGCAGTTACTCTCTTAGGAGCAATCCAAGATATATTCGCACAAGCGCTCATGCATGGTCGCTTCAATACATGGACGTTAGTGTATAAAAGCAACAAGTGGTTCTTGTGAGTTCGTTCCATTTTAACCGGTTGTCATATCAACCACAACCCGCGAAACTTTCGATGTCAAACTGATTTTAGTCATACATTACGAGAAATGATAGATTACTTTGTGCTATCATTTTATAAATAAAAGAACAGCCATTCGTCTTCGCGACAATATTAATAACACAGATATCCCGCAACGTGATAGAGAGATTCACGCTGTCTGCAATGACGGAGGAAATTAGATAACTAGCATGACGCTCCCTACAGCCTGTTGCCATGAAGTGACATTTCCATGACGATGGGTGTTAAATATTTAATGGATCAACATGAACCCTACCAGATCAAAATGGAAATATCATCGATGATGTTGATATGAATAAAACAGGTCAGAGCAATGCTACATAACAGACGGCTATGTTGATGGTGTAGGGTCAGTCTGACATATCCAATTTCTCACACCGCCCACGTGACCTTTTGCCGTATATAGATTTCATAGACGTCTCGGTGGAATCAGCTTTTTGAAGGCTTGGAAGACTGCTTTGAAAGACTTTCAGAGCTTCAGAATGGTGAGGTAAGAGTCTCTGAAGCAAACACAGACTGGGAATATTCCCCCACAAGCACTGTTTATGAAGAGTACGTTCTGGTGCAGTAAAGTGAGTGAGTGAGTGAGTGAGTGAGTTTAGTTTTACGTCGCACTCAGCAATATTCCAGCTATATGGCAGCGGTCTGTAAATAATCGAGTCTGGACCAGACAATCCAGTGGTCAAAACATGAGCATCGATCTGCGCAGTTGGGAACCGATGACATGTGTCAACCAAGCCAGCGAGCCTGACCACCCGATCCCGTTAGTTGCCTCTTACGACAAGCTGAGTCGCCATTTATGGCAAGCATGGGTTGCTGAAGGCCAATTCTACCACGGGACCTTCACGGGTGGTGCAGTAAAGACATAATGTGCTACTGGTAGCTGTCTAAGCACACTCTTACACTGGGTCTAACAAAACTTAGGTGATTGACCAGTCAGAGCACAGCTTACCAGCTTAGCGTTTTTGGCAATATTCAAGGATGTCAGCTTGCAGAAATATTTTTCGTTTGTAAGAGATCATGGCCAGTGACCGGTGTATTTTGTAAGTCCCACCAAACCCTAAACAGTAGCCGTTGTCTGATTGGTTAAATCCGTTAGCCGTCTCGCTTTTGATTGGACGGCCATTGGTCACCCAAAGGTTACCTGACGAGACCTCTTACTACGTTTTGTTAGACCCAGTGCAGGATAACGCTGCGGCTAAATTTACGTAGTCTGCTGCTCGTATGCAGTTTCAGTTCAGGTGCAATTCAGGTGCGTTAAAGGTATAGTTCAGGTGCCATACGGGTTACGTTCAGGTGCGTTACAGGTATATGTATAAGAGGATACATTTTCGAAACTCTCTTAGCACTAAGATAGTCGTAAGGTAGTGTTAATGTATGGTACCTACGATTATCTTAGCGCTAAGAGAGTTTCGAAAATGTAGGTCCATGTGCGTTACAGTTATAGTTCAGGTGCAATACGGGAATAGGTCAGGTGCGTTACAGTTATAGTTCAGGTGCAATACGGGAATAGGTCAGGTGCGTTACAGTTATAGTTCAGGTGCAATACGGGAATAGGTCAGGTGCGTTACAGTTATAGTTCAGGTGCAATACGGGAATAGGTCAGGTGCGTTACAGTTATAGTTCAGGTGCAATACGGGAATAGGTCAGGTGCGTTACAGTTATAGTTCAGGTGCAATACGGGAATAGGTCAGGTGCGTTACAGTTATAGTTCAGGTGCAATACGGGAATAGGTCAGGTGCGTTACAGTTATAGTTCAGGTGCAATACGGGAATAGGTCAGGTGCGTTACAGTTATAGTTCAGGTGCAATACGGGAATAGGTCAGGTGCGTTACAGTTATAGTTCAGGTGCAATACGGGAATAGGTCAGGTGCGTTACAGTTATAGTTCAGGTGCAATACGGGAATAGGTCAGGTGCGTTACAGTTATAGTTCAGGTGCAGTACGGGAATAGGTCAGGTGCGTTACAGGTACAGTTCAGGTGCGTTACAGGTACAGGTCAGGTGAGCTACAGGTATAGTTCAGATGCGACACAGGTATAGTTCAGGTGTGTGAAAGGTTCAGCCCAGGAAGTAAATGTATGCTAGTGATATTACATCTGCTGTCAACTAAATGGCAACTTGACATGCTCTCTGTGCAACACATCTGTCTCAGAGACCCAAGAGTGAGTGAGTTAATATTTAACGTCACATCGGCAATATCTCAGCCATATCGTGACGAGAACGATTAATTATAAAAATACAAATGAATTACTAGCACGAACATTGTAAAACCCTGTCAACGAAGAACAGTAAAACGGACTAGAATATCACAGAATAGAATATAAAACTTGTGAGTATACCTAAAACAATGTATCTATAGAGGACAGTACAATATAAAAATGAGCTATAGGTTGCCAACAACTGAAGGTAGATCACCATACTAAGGACCATGGGGACTTACAGACGTGAGTACATTTGCCTCCTCCATGGTCCCTGGATTTACATCATCCCTTCAGCTGTTAGTAATTTAGACAAATCTAGCCATAAAGTAAAAACACACTTATTCTACGATTAAAAAGCTGGAAAACTGAATTTACTTCAAATGTTTTTGGACTTACGTACCCTCTCAGGAGGACAATTATTTTACGATACTTCAACCCCCTTTGAGGGTACAGCCACTAACGATCTGAGTTACTAATTTAATCTTCCAATTTTAAAATATTTATCTATTTACAGTTCAGTTAACAAATTTAATTCCTTTAAACATGCAATAATTAAATGAGGCCTAACACTGTTAAAAAGATTCTTCATAGTTTGTGAATTAAAATACTGACCCCTTGTGATGGAATACTCAACACAGTCAAGCAAGATATGCTTGACTGTGATTCTTTCATCACAAGGGATACAGAACGGAGGATCCTCACCTTTCAAAAGGTATTCATGTGTATATCTGGTGTGGCCAATACGACATCGCCGCATAATGACCTCTTCAAATCTGGACTGACAACCCAAGTAGGTGTAACCAATGTAGGGTTTTATTGCATGTAATATATTTATACCCACTTGGGTGTCCCACTTCTTCTGCATCAGATCACGTATATAAGATCTAATAGTAGGTTTAAAATCTGAGTATGGAATAAGAAGTGGTGTCACAGAATTGTTGAGTGCCGCCTTGGCAGCAAGATCGGCCATCCTATTCCCAGAAATGCCTACGTGGCTGGGTAACCAACACAAGACGATGTCGTATTGGCCAGTGGCAAGATCATTATACAATTTAATAATTTCAATTAAAAGTGGATGTTTACGTGAAGGCACGAAAGAGAGTCGGAATATATTATATACTGTTTACGTATCGGGTGTCTCTGAATATATTTAAGAGCTGTTAATATGGCGTTAGCTTCTAAAAATAGAACTATTGTCTGGTAATCTAGAGGATATTGTTCTGGATCCAATGACAGTGGCACAAGCCACTGCGCCACCGTCCTTGGACCCATCTGTAAATAAGGATTTGTAATTGTTATATGTATGTTTCAGTTGATTATATTGTTGTTAACATTGTAATTCATTCGTTTCTGATTTTTTAAATGATGTTAAAGTTAGGTCAACCTGTGGCCTAACCAACTGCCAAGGGGAAGAGGAAAGAAGACGGAAAGGAGCTATATTGTCCAGCTCAATACCAGCAGCAGCAATAAACGGCTCTATTCTAAACCCAAGAGGTGGAACAAGAGAAGACTTTTTGCTATACAAATCCTCATAAAGAGGATTGAAGACACAGTTATATGCAGGGTTAGATTCGTTAGAGTATAGTTTTGTGATATATTGTGGAGATAATTTGATACGGCGTTGTGCAAGAGATGGTTCATCGGTCTCAACGTAAAGACTGTCAATAGGTGAAGTTCGGAAAGACCCAAGACAAAGTCTTAAACCTTGGTGGTGGACAGAATAAAGAAGTTTAAGGTTGCTTTTGCAGACTCCACCATATACAATGGAGCCATAATCAAGTTTAGAACGTACGAGTGATCGATATAGATGGAGAAGGGTAGCTTGATCCCCTCCCCATTTAGAATTTGACACCACTTTCAACAAGTCAAGTGCTTTCAAGCATTTAGTTTTAAGTGATTTAATATGCGGTAAAAACGTTAAGTGTGAATCAAAGATTAGACCCAAGAACTTGGCTTCCTTCACAACTTTCATCGGCGTGCCATCTAGAGACAGTTCAGGGTCTTTATGTGGTTTATATTTGCGACAAAAATGTATGCAGTTAGTTTTCGATTTAGAAAATTTAAAGCCGTTTTCAAGACACCATTTATTAATCTTGTTTAAACACAACTGTAGTTGCCGTTCAGTGGTATTCATATTTTTACCACCACAAGAAATAGTAAAATCATCCACAAATAACGATCCATCAATTGAATTATTTAAAACTTTTGATAAACTGATTATCTTTATTCTAAAAGTGTGACTGACAAGATGCTGCCTTGTGGAACACCCTGATCCTGATTGTAATGATCAGACAGGGTAGAACCCACGCGGACTTGAAATTGTCTGTTATTTAAAAAGTTGCCTATGAATTCAGGCAAACGACATCGTAAACCGAAATCATGTAAATCTCTCAGAATGCCATACTTCCAGGTTGTGTCATATGCCTTCTCAAGATAAAAAAAAATCGACACAGCGTGTTGTTTATTAATCAGCGCGTTTTTCACAAATGATTCTAAACGCACTAAGTGATCGACAGTACTTCGACAGTTTTTCCGGAAACCACATTGTATATCTGTGATAAGGTTATTTGTTTCCAAGTACCAAACAAGTCGATTATTTATTATGCGTTCCATGGTCTTGCAAACACAGCTAGTTAATGAAATCGGACAATAATTGGATGGATACGTACGATCACGTCCAGGTTTAGGTATTGGTACAACTGTAGCATCACGCCATGAAGAAGGAAATTTCCCGGAAGTTCAAATATCATCAAAAATGGATAAGAGCGTCTCTAAACAGGATTCTGGTAAGTGCTTCAGGAGTTGATAATGTATGTTATCAGCTCCCGTAGCAGTGTCATGAGCTTGATCAAGAGCAGTATGGAGTTCATGAATAGAAAACGTTTCATTATAATCTTCCCCATTATCAGAATTGAAATTAATAGTTTTCTTTTTTTTGTTGTTTTTGATATTGCTGAAATTTAGGTATATAATTATCAGAGGAAGAATGTTTAGCGAGAGTTTCGCCCAGTTTATTCGCAATATCTGATTTATCAGTAAGTAATTGATCTCCATGTTTAAGATGAAGGACAGTAGGTTTAGTACCTTTACCTTTAATTTTCTGGACCATATTCCATACCTTGGACATGGGTGTCCGAGAATTTATTTTGGATACATAATTTTGCCAAGATTGGCGTTTGTTCTGTTTAAAAGTACGTCGTGCTTTAGCATTTAAAATTTTAGATTTATTTAAATTATGCACCATAGGATGGCGACGGAAATAATGTTCTGCTTTTTTCCTTGCCTTCCTAGCTTGTTTGCATTCATCGCTGAACCATGGTTTTCGAATATGTGGAACTGCAGAGGACTTTGGTATACACTCATCAGCTATGGAATTCAGTTCATCAGAAAAGCATTTAATAGCACCAGGAACGTCAACAAAACGTTCAGGTTTAAGTTTCTCCGCACACAGTGTTTCATATAAAGTCCAGTTAGCCTTTTCAAAATTCCGTCTTGATGATGGAGGAACATCAGATGGAGTTACAGATGTTAGTATAGTAGGAAAATGGTCACTTCCACAAAGGTCATAGTGGACTGACCATTCAAATTCATTTAGTAGTTCTGAATTTGTGAGTGACAAGTTAAGAGCAGAATAGGTCCCTGTACCGGGGTGTAAATATGTGTTGGAACCATCATTATAAATACATAAATCATTGTCAGAACAAACGTCCTCCAACAACTTACGTTTAGTGTTTGTACTTACACTACCCCAGAGTGATTTGTGTTCATTTAAATCTCCCATTATAATACAGGGCTTTGGGAGTTGGTCACAGAGAGCTTGAAGATCAGTTTTGGCAAACGTCGAAGACGGCGAAATATATAGAGAGCATAGCGTAAACGCTAAGTAATTCTCACTGCAACAGCCTGCATATTAGTAATAAGTGAAACAGGGCTTTGGATAACGTTTTGTCTGACTAGAATGGATGATCCGCCAGTGGCCCTATCACCCGGAGGGGAAAAGCAATGATATGCATTAAATTGACGAAGGTAAAATGTATCTGTTTTAAATATGTCTCTTGGAGACATAACGCTGAAGGTGTAACATCTTGGACTAATAGCTGTAATTCATGTAAATTAGTCCTCAATCCTCTGCAGTTCCACTGTACAATATTATTGGAATAAATCTTTTTGGTGGGTTAATAGGGGATCTACCCCTCACCTTTTTCGAGGGCGACAAGCTATGTGCCCTGGGATGGAAGTTTTCTGACACTTCCATGGCCTCAAGCGATCCATATTTATTGAATACTTTTACAGGATTTTCTGAACCCTTCTGGGGTCTGCCACTCTTTTTTGAAGATTCTGTTCTTGAGTCAGTTTTACTTTGAACAATATTCTTCGAGTTTGTTTTTGATCGTGATTTGTGAGTTGGCTGAGACAAAGATTGTTCTCAAGATACAGATGAAGTCTGACTGCATGACTGTGACCCGGCTTTAGATACCACCTGAGTGTTGACAGAAGATGTCAAGGTCTGTGTAGACTGTTCGGGTGCAACAAACTGAGCATTATTTGTTTTAACCCACGTCAAGTCTGTCTGGCAATGTATCGACGAGGTAGTTACTTTTGAGGTATATTCAGGAGTTCTGACAACTGATGCAAATGATTCTGTATGTGCTGCAGATTCCACAAGTCTTTTGGCGTTTTGTTTTTTCCAGACTGGACACTCTATGGCGAAAGACGAATGATTTCCCGAACAATTTGTACACTTTTTATGGTCACTGTTACAGTCTTCTGTGACATGAGTATTCTCACTACAGCGGGCGCATGTTATGGGCTTGATACAAGTGTTCACCGTGCCCATACCTTTGACATCTAAAACATCTCAGAGGATTTGGGATGTACACGTCAACTGAAATACTACAGTAAGTTGCTCAAATAGACTTCGGAGGATTTGGCGAGGAGAAGGAGAACAGATAAGTATTTGTTTGGACCGTTCCATTGTTTCTGCGGATCTTGAATCTTTTAACATAAATCACTCCCTGATCTTTCATCTTAGAAGCAATATCTAACTCTGACATATCAGCAAACAATCCATCCCTGTCTCGGATTATGCCTTTACTGGTATTCAGAGTCCTGTGTGCAGTGATAGAGACGGGACTTCCAACAAATACTTCTGTTGACATCAGGTTCTTTGCTTGCTGTTTTCTGCTGCATTCAACCAACAGAGAGCCTGAACGCAAGCGTCTAATGTTTTTAACCTCACCTGCAATGCCATGTATACCCTTGGAAATGGCAAAAGGGTTAAGTTTCAGTGGCGTCTTGTCTACAGTTTCTATAACTAAAAATCGAGGCCAATAGTCGATTGAGTTAGAAGGTCGTTGGTCGTCATCATCGTTGTCAAGTTGACGTTTATTGCGTTTTGCGGGGGTTTGGTATTCCATAGGTAGTATAAATGTTTCATCATCCAAGCTCCCCACCACGGAGCATCACAAAGGACAATGCTAAACACAAGCGGGTCTCCAACATGCAGCACCAAGGATACTCAGATAATATACTCCAGCAGAAAAAACAAAAGATTAATTCTTCCACCAGATTGGCCCATGAGCCACCGCTTTCTGGGCATAAGACTCTAGGCAATTACATATACATGTAATCTATGAACAGGGCTTGGCATGACCAGCCGATTGATTGAACCGGGCCCATTCAACCACCCGTCTAGGTGAAGTCAGGGCCAAAGTGGTGTATCGGGCATTAGGAACATTGGTCCTGCTCCCATGCCCTCAACCACCAGGATCCCCTCCTCCACCGACACAGGGCCGCAACCCACGGCAAACGGGTTGGTGGACCAAATAGCCCCCCGGGTCCACAACGGGGGTGTTCGCGAGCTCTTGGCGTTACCCAGCATTCACCACGAGGAGGTGGTTCGCCACGGGTGCCAGAGACCTAAGAGAATAAGCATACTAATGAATGCAAATCTCCATAAATTTGCATTTGATTAGGCAGTGTTCTATAGCTAGGCTCATCTGGAACAATCGTTTCTATTATGTAGATATAATTTTAGGTTATTAGGCTGAACTAACCGAATGTTCATATAAATCTGAGCGCAAAACTGTCGTCAATGTACAGACGCCATTAATCTGATCATAGAGGTTGAATTAAGCTCACTCTTACGTCTTAGGTTACATGAATGACGTTTGATCTCCTTGTTTCAACCGTTTGACTCTCTGTGTTGTTTATATCTATCAGAGGCATTTCCTAATGGGCTCTCAGTACTGTTGGCAACGTTTTCCTTTGAAAGCAGTGAAGTCACTTTCGACCATGTGCTTCAAAGAACGTGTATGTTTTTGTCACTGAGGTCATCCGTCATCCTTTGCGACTTTTCATTATGTAGCAGGAACAGAACCCCGTTTGTTATGCATTGGATCGTGACACAGGAGACCGGGTTCGATTCCCATGGGGGAAAATATGTTGAGTGCATTACTGGATCCTCCTGCTCTTCTAATGCTGCATCGTCGACAAGAGGTTTTGTAATCACTCAGTGATATTGAAATAAACGGTTTTCGTTTTCTGTCAGCCTAGACATCAGCCTAGACAACGATCCGATACATTGTCACTGATGACAAGCTCTAACCGGAAACTTTAGGAGCTTCTGTTTTATCTTTCGGCTTGCATCATTGCAACAAAGTTTCGAATCCTGGACTACAGACAAGTTAAAGGGCGTGTTAAGTATCTTTCATATAATATAAACGTCTTCCTTTTTGGTCTTGTCCAGTGAGTAAATGTACTTGTACTACTCTACGGGTCTACGGGTCTACGGATCTGCGTATCTACGGGTCTGCGGGTCTACGGATCTGCGTATCTATGGGGCTGCGGGTTTACGGATCTGCTGGTGTACGGATCTGCGTATCTACGTGTCTACGGATCTGCGGATCTGCGTATCTACGGGTCTGCGGGTCTACGTATCGACGGGTCTATGGATCTACGTATCTATGGCTCTACGGATCTGCGTATCTACGGGTCTATGGGTCTGTGGATCTGCGTATCTACGGGTCTATGGGTCTGTGGATCTACGTATCTACGGGTCTATGGGTCTACGGTTACGGCTAATGCAATATTGATACCCTGTGTACAACTGATACGACCTCCTGTTTGAATAAATTTGCTTTGTAACATAACTTATAGCGATGCGAAGTAGAAAATGATCTACTCCGATAACTTATCCCAATTAAGTTGTGACGTCATATGCAGTTTGACTCAATATCTGATAAGGTCGTTTTGATACCATGTGACCAGTTACTGCCGGTTCCTGCGTGTCACAATGCTTAGATTTATCAGCACCAGGGTAGGCGGTAAGGAGCCGGTAGTGTCGTCATGCTGAAGCTCCGGGTTCGATTCTCCACATGGGTACAATGTGTGAAGTCCATTTCTGCTGTCCCCTACCGTGATATTGCTGGAATATTGCTGCAAACGGCTTTAAACCACACTCACTCAATCAATCACTCCTATGGATAAGCCTTCGCTCATTACGCCGAAGTCCCGGGTTTGATTTTCCACATGGGTACAATGTGTGAAGCTCATTTGTCATTTCACTCCCCTACATCTAACTGACATACTATGTTGTACATACATAGTTTTGTCACTCCTATGACCTAATCCTTGTCCCGTCACAGTGTCAGGATTAGAGGACTTTCACCATTGCTGTGATCTTTGAGATTAAGACTGACACAGACAAGCTATGCGACTTCCTTATAAATTTGTTATATTCCCTACCGTTTGATCTCCGACAACAGGTTTATCTTGCTGGACGTGGCCAGTTAACAAATCATTTGTCCAAGCGCTAGCGCGCTTATTACGGTGAGCACGGTATACCTCTCTTTCCAACTCCAGGATTCAAGAAATGACAGCGTCTGCGGCCTGCCTGTCATGACATATACGTCGTATTAAGCCGACTATATGACTGAATTATATTTGTAAACGGCGGTAAAGCGTCAATTTGTCTGGTAAAGAAAAATACATATCGTTCATATTTCCATACAGAAACCTCCATTGACAGACGAAGCCCCAACCTCAACTCATTACCAACCTAACTGGTATTATCCCAGTGGTTAATAGTAGATTCGTGCACATAATAGTGACATTTACCTACGATGAAGGCATTTAGACAAGCTCGGCCGCCCCCACGAACGTCACTTACGACAGCCCCGCTTGCCACTCATCGATCCAGCCCCACTAACTGGTTCTTCGTCAAAGGGCTGACTACCAGTTTCCTTCAGCAATTACAGAGGTACGGTGAAGCTTGTGTCTGGTTTACGAAGAGCTTCCCGTCAGTGGAAGTGTTCGTCCCTCATACCATGTCATATGGATGTCCACGACTATAACACGTGGTTTATTGGTGTTTAGATAATGTATATCCCAAGAAAAAACAGCAAGAGTAACAGCATTTACAGAATGGTGTTAGTCACAACCATTTATTATGGTTATTATTCCTGGCCTGTACAACACTGTAGCTAGTTCTAGACCTGTTACATTTTTTCGCATAATGGCCCTTGCTCTACTCCTGTTGAAGGTGCTGGTTCCACTTTAGTTAACCTGGCTAATATTTGAATTCCATATGTCACAACCTATGTTCGATATCAAGATCTTGCCCTCCCTTGTCCAATGTTTACATCCCAAACCATGCCTCAGATCCTAAATATTCACCTGTATTCTTACTCATTTGACACCAAGATCAAACGTATTGGTGGTCCTCGTTATTCAACATCAAAGGAAGCCGATTAACCCAAGATAAATTGATCGATTGACTAAATATTAGGTAGGGAGTTTAATTTCGGTATTCAGTTAAGGGAGCATCCCGCTGCAAGTCTCCTGTGTTTGGTGAAATATTCTTTTCCTCTTATGACTGCCCTAACTGAGTGCCGAAACATCATCAGTATCGACAGGGCACATGTTACAGCACTATATAATCATTAATGGTAAAACCGATTGCATATCTTGCTATTATTCCTCTTATGAAATAAAAACTTATTATCAATAGATTTTAATCAAATATGGATTCTTATGTGATGAAACTTATCAGAACTTTGAAATAATTTCTTGACTCCCTCGTGTCTTTTGTGTTCCATTTGAACAC
Source organism: Haliotis asinina (assembly GCF_037392515.1). Taxonomy (NCBI): domain Eukaryota; kingdom Metazoa; phylum Mollusca; class Gastropoda; order Lepetellida; family Haliotidae; genus Haliotis; species Haliotis asinina. The sequence goes on along the minus strand of NC_090290.1, from coordinate 6,436,620 downwards.
GTATGTGCAGATGCATGTTTATAAATGTAAACTAAGCAAACCCAAAATGTAACTTAAACAAAGATCGAAAAAAATCCCCGCTAACGCTGGCGACACGCATCTAGTAAAGTCCCCAGAAGTAAAATAATTTTTCATAACTGACTCATGATCTATGTCTGCTCGATAAATGTCTAATATCAGATGACATTAAAATAACAATCGTTGGCATTCGTATTTCACAAAAAGAAAAAAAATATAAGAACATGGATGACGTCATGAAAAAATGTGTTGGGAAAGAAATTGAAAATTACTGCATGTTGTATGAAACAGTGATGGCTTAACCTCAGGTTTGCTGCGTGAGATTTGTAGAGGTGATAACTGTTTCAGAAAGCTGCATTACTTTCACCTTTCCTCACATATATATAACAGTACTCATCCTCTCATCGTCATATTCATATTATTGTATAATCGTTTTATGTTCAGTGAATGAGTGAGTTATCAGAAATATTCCAAAAATATCACGATAGGGGACTGTAGAAATGGTGTTCACACATGTGGGGAAACGAACACGGATCTTCTGCGTGATGAGCGAACGCCTTAACTACTAGGCTAGCCCACCGTCCCCTTTTTATGTTTAACCCCACTGAGCATCTGGGTACGTACAGCTCCATACTGACAGACGATTCACTGATTTGAACAAATAACAAGCAATAGGTGAAACTTGTTTCTCTGCCTAGGCTCAAGGGGATTAAAAGATGAACTGTATTTCTGCCATCTTACCTATAACAAACTGGCAGACATCAACAGTGAACGTTCACCCCCACACTTAACTGATACCTGTGATTTGAACTATATCCAGTAGACACTGAAGGAAAACGCACTGACAACACCATGAAACAACACTGCTGAGTTCTCCCGTCATGGTCCAACACTGCTGAGATCTCCCGTCATGGTCCAACATTGCTGAGATCTCCCGTCATGGTCCAAGGTGCAACTGGTTCCTCGTACATCCTGCTTGCCGGGAGATTAGTCCAACGGAGAAGTGGATTGTTTAACTTGGAAGAATACCCAAAGAAATTTCCAAGTTTTAATATAAAATTACTCAACTGAGTAAGAACTGAATTCTGGGAACCTAAATCATAAATTAAAATTAGAGACACCATTGCATAGGTAGTTATCTTTGTTTGCCTAACTGTGACCCTGTAGGCTTGTGAAGCTTTGCACATATTGAATCCGACAAATTTCCGGTGCTTAAAAGCAAACTTTATACAGTTTAAATTTATATTTCACGTACACTTGCGCTTTGTTGAATGACTTTGTTACGAATCTATGCGTTTGCAATCAAATTAAATTCATTTTAGGAGTCAACATGTCCCTAACTGATCTGGTTCATGAATACAAGGAATGCCTCCATTTTCCAGGATTTCCAATATCTGAAGTAAAAGACACAACCTTTCTACAAAATGAAGACAATCAGATAAAACCGTGATTGAGTTTTTAGTTGAGATGCAAATTGGTCTGGTATTATTTGATATAGAAAATCCGATCTTTATATTTATCCGATTTAAAATTTAGCACCACTGCATCGCTAATTCGTGTTATTGCATGTGTAAATGTACTAAACATGTTTTCTTAAAGGTCACATGCAACGTAAAACACAACTTTGCAGATTCTGGTACCTTTCGGTGTGCACTTACTGAAACAAATCATAAAAAATGCCAATTCAACCTATAAAGTTGAAAAAAAAACGCGATGAAAAAAAAGCCCGCGAAATCGGAGTTCAAACGTTTCACTAAATTCCCCCCAGCGCTGGGGAGAAAACTGGTTTCAACAGCTGTGCTGCGCTGCGTCCATAACGCATGCGCAGTGGATAGATTCGAGGAGCTTGAAACAGTATGCATGCCCAGCGTCTGAGGTCGTGAGCAGTAGTCTAATCTTGGTTGTGTACACAAACAAGTACATAATCTACTCGTTACGTAAAACAACTTGTTGATTGTGGTAAGCAGTCTCTGTCACAGAGAAAGCTCAGTGTCTGGTTTATTCACACCTATATGTCTGTCTGCCTGTCTGCTAAAGACAACATGCAATACACAGCTTCAATCATTGACCACGTGCAATTTGAACTTAACACCTATCAGACTATACGACATAAAGAAAATAAGTTGATTTGTGACTCGTGCACCCGAGTCCCGTGTCTGCCACATTATGTTATTTTTTATCACGTGTGATACACATGACATGTTTTTATGTCTGTGGGTTGCAAACAAACTACATTCATCTTATTCGGATGACTGGATCTGACGGAAACTTGTGCAAACTCTTGTCAGATTCAAGTCGTGTTTTGTACTTGGACGAATGACAGATTCCAGCCACGCAGTATTTTACCATCTCTACTGACATGATTTTTTATTGGATCGAGCGCAAATTCAGAGAACATGTATTTTCTAAACCCAACATCTCTATATACATTCTTCATGGATATCGACTTCTTTTCGTGTATATGATTTTGCTTGACAACAGTATATGAATCCATACTGAAACGACGCATTAAGCACACAAAAAGAAGTTGTTATCCATAAAGAATCTTACTTTTTTGTGACTGGCTATACTTCTAAAATGCCCATCAAACAGATCATCTTTCTGTACACACAATGAAGCCTCAGCATGTCAGCAAATGGAACAGCCAATCGGAAGCCGTCGTTACACTTGAGTGCATATCCACCCGTTATGACTGGGTTCGGTCTCCCGAGGGCTTCGTTTCTAAGTACAAAATATTGCACTTTTGAATCGCGATTGTACGCTTATAATTGTGTTTATTTGTTTTTTTTAAAAGCCGCAATCTATATTATATGTCATGAATAAGTGATAAATGTGTTTTAATTATGTTTGATTTTTTGATTGCATGTGACCTTTAACACTGCCCTGAAGTGAGGAAACCCTTGGGGAGGCTTTAGTTTGAAAAAGTTTCCTTGCAAAAAAAGTGTTCATTGATCGTGCTCCTTTTAGTTCCACAGCGAAGCTAGGCAAGAGATATGGGGCCAGATACCATGCACGGTTCCGTGAAATGTCACAAAACCGTACACTTACTGAAGACTAAACGGAGTATTAGTAAGAAATCGATCGTTTCTGGATTTAGAGATAATACATATGAAATATTGCTCGCTATTTTCTTGCCTTTCCTATAACCTCTTTCTCTTTCTAATTCATATAGTTATAATTATCATCTTACAATATAAACAAACGTTTTTGCCTCATTTACGTGTTAATGTTGTCAGAATGTTTGACAAAATGCATTTCTTCATAGACAAGCTGTACTCATAGACATGACCAGTTATAACGTACACGCATCTAAGTTTCATAGCTTGCATGACGTCGCAATTGGTTTGTAAAACGCCTTGTCACGTAAAAATACTAAATGCCATGATTGGTTATGAATTACGGCAAATCCATGTAGTGGTCTAGTAGTTAAAGCATTACAGGCCAGTGTTCTATTCCCGACATGGATAATAAGTGTTAATGGCATTTCTGGCGTCCCTCGCCGTGATGTTGCTGGAATATTGCTAAAACCAGCATAAAACCATACCCACTACATCTTAAAGTCGTATGAGATGCACAAAATATGTACACTATATCTTTTTATATGAACGTCCGTGTTAGTTTCATGTTTTTAAAACTCTCGTAGGTTCGGTTATAAATGAACGCAGAACAGCATCAATCAGATGTCTAATACTTTCTTTTGACAACAGTTATGAAAACTTACCTCACATATACATAATCGTCTGGAGACAACTATTGGTTCGTTATCACAACTGAGTATTGTTGTCTTCGGATCAAAGAACATTCATAAGAAACCGATGGATGCGTTTTGTTGTCATAAAGCACACCATCACTATTTGATTCACGTCAGTCAATATACTGACTGCACACCTGTGCCAGTGGACATGTGAAACATACTTTTCAGACTCTGACGTCGAGCAAATAATTCGTGTAAAGAAACCTCAGCCAAGCGTTAACAGTACTTTTAAGTGTTGCACGCTTAATTCGATTTATTTTTAATCGCCCGTTAGTTGTCTTAATGTTTTCATTAGTCCCATGAAAGAAAAACAGAACGGCGCATTGTAATAAAAAAGAAGAAGATACATTTTCGCCAGCAGGATTATCCGGAAGTGCCCCGTAATGTGGAACGTCCACAATTTGATTAACCGTTTCTTGACTTTTACTGTTGTGCCCTTTGGTTAAAACATTAGCTTTATTTATGTCTTTACTGTGTTGTGATGACAGTAAGACGGATGTGGCTGAGAAGGACCATGACTGTCATCATGAACATCCCAACTGCAAATAGGATCCTATCCTTTTCCAGCAACAAAGATATGATAATGATGAAATGGTAAACTCTCGGGACTAAAACAAGTATGGATACCGTATTAAGGCTTAATGTGTTACATGTCCAGTTACATAACGTCACTTCCGGGCTAGAACTGGTCTTCACCAAACCATACTTGTCAAAAGACGTGATTGGTGGTCAGACTCGGTGACTTGGATGACACGTTTCATCGTATTTCAGTTGCTTATGCTGTTGATCACTGGATTGTATGGTCGGTTATTTACAGACCGCTGTCATATAGCTGCAATATTGTTGCCTGTGGCGTAAAACAACAAAGCAACTCTCAACATAACAGGCATGACTTGCACTTCCACGAGAATAGTGCCGACTGACGGGGTTCCGTTACACACAGGTATAACGTGATAAATACAATCCCAGCCACCCCCCCAAAAAAAACAAAACAAAAAAACCCAAAAAAACAACAACACCAAAACAAAACAAAAAAACCCAAAAAAACAAACAAACAAAAAAACAAAACAAAACAAAACACAAAAAACAAAAAACAAAACAAAACAAAAAACAAAACAAAACAACAAAAAAGACAAAACAAAAAAACACCCACATCCTGGCATATACAGAGTGTAAATTCAAGATTTATGGATGTCAATTTTGTTATTGTAAATGTCACTACGTTTCGGAATGTATGCTTGCTCCTTCACTGTGTGAGAGCAAGCATACATTCCGGAATGTCTTGCTAAACAAGCTGAGAGCCATAAATCTTGTTTCTCCTGTGCATTCCGTTTCTAAAGATTTGATAAGCAGTGTTACTGTGCAACGACCTAAACAAATAAGTGATTATTTTTTTCAATAAATCAACCGTTATATCATCACACATATTATTTTAAACTGTTCCACATAACAAATGTAAAGGTACTGACAGCGAGTGAAAACTGAAAGGCAATCCGTTCACACCGTTCACAACCCACAACACATAAAATTGAGCTTCTTACCAGCGAATGATTCAAATTCTGTCTCTACAAAGAAACGAATTTTTGCAAAGAGGAACGAGAAGGAATTAGCTCTCATTGCAGCACGTCACTTGAATCGAAGTACAAGTGCCAACCACTCAATCATTTGCTTACAGAAGAAACAAAATTGATTCTAACAATTCGATGACGACAGCATCTAAATTTGGGGAGAGAACCGTCAGACGACAGAATGCCGTAATTCTTTCAGCTATGGGCAGTGAATGGTGTTTCCCGTGTTCTCCTGGTCGGTTCTTCACGAGTATTAGACATCAATAAAGTTGCCGATATTTGACACTTGTGTCAATGGAATGGAATGGAGAGATAGAGATGGGGCTTAGGTTGGGCAGAGATCTTGACTTAGGCGTTACGAATCGTTTCATTCCAACAAGAATCTGTAATGTTATAGATTTATGGGTTACAAATTGCATTCCGACAGTCTTCTGTTATATGTTGTAGTTTTCATGTTATGCGTGTTACATATATTAAACGTTCCATAGTGTAGTATCTGAGAACGACATATAATCCTTTTGGTGTAAAGTAAACAATGCCTATGAAAAGTATATGACAATACAGCAGATGTGATTTATAGAACTAGGTGTAAATATGTGCAAGGAACGGGATATTTGCCATTTAAAAATCTGATTTGTCAAGGAGACTGTTGAGAGAGTTCCTGGGACGAAAATGTCTTTGCTGCTCATGTATAGTGGACCGTCCAGTCCGGGGTTCCGCAGGTGGGTAGATCGATCCAAAGCTGCACTGTGCTGTCCTGCCTGGCGCTCGGATTAAAGAAACAGCAGGTGGGTCGGAGTGTCTGAATGGGGTATGCATGTTGAAATGTATCCTCTTACTATGTAGTTGGCTAAAATAGCACCCAGGCTGTGCCAACGTAAACTCAAAATCGCTCTATACATGCAACAACATTCATGAATGAATGGCACACGAGAGGATGATATCATGCTTTATTACGCACTTAATATGAAATCAAACTTCAAAGCCAATCATAAATTTTGAAAAGAATTCGTGTTTTACAACGCTCGATTTTACACGCATCTAAAGAAGTCATTTGACATAATGATTGGTAAGACTAATCATGTTTGTCTCAAACCCTGGACGCCAGTGCCAGTACAAAGAAACTGAACAAGACCAGAATCTGTCTTCCATCTGTGGTTATTATGGCACGAATGAGAGGGTGAGTTTAGTCTTGCAATGCTTGTACAGTGAAGTATTCTTGCAGCATCACGCTGCGGGACACCAGAAATGGGTATCACATTGTATCATATGGTTAATCGAATTTGGGTCTTCGGCGGCACAGGGACTTGTATCGCTTAGAAACAGCGCTCGAAAGACATATATGTGTATAGACCCTACCCTGGTACTATATAAAAGGAAAGGGATGTAACGAAGAAACCACCCCCTGTTCGATCAAAGTTACATGTCACCGCGTAAAATATTTTTAAGGCAACGTCGAGGCCAACGGATCGAACGCTAGATGATTTCCCTACAAAACGAGCCATAAATGGCCACAATCGGATCATTATTTCAAAAGTTATACTCCACGAATCATCGAAAACAGCTACCTCCGCAATTTCACGCCAAAATCATGGATCACCAAATACGGCGAAAACTCACCTTTTAAATTAGTTTATTAATTCCAGACACGTTGACAGCACCAGCGCTGGGCTGGATTCGATCGGCTGCGGCATTCCGTGGGTCGGAAAACTTATTGCAACACCTACATGTCATTTTCTCGACAGTAAGCAAACATTTTCACCAAAATCGCTGGCAAACCTACTCACTTGTCGGCCATACGTGACCTTGACATTCATTGAACTGAGCAGATCCGCGCAAACAGACTCGGGCCATCCGATTGGTGGGAAATAAAATATACAGTGGCAGTGGCCAGTCGGATGGCCCGAGTCTGTTTGCGCGGATCTGCTCAGTATAACTTTTGAAATAATGATCCGATTGTGGCCATTTATGGCTCGTTTTGTAGGGAAATCATCTAGCGTTCGATCCGTTGGCCTCGACGTTGCCTTAAAAATATTTTACGCGGTGACATGTAACTTTGATCGAACAGGGGGTGGTTTCTTCGTTACATCCCTTTCCTTTTATATAGTACCAGGGTAGGGTCTATACACATATATGTCTTTCGAGCGCTGTTTCTAAGCGATACAAGTCCCTGTGTTCGGCGGGAGGAGCGAGCACTTTAACCACAAGACTTGACATGACAGATAAACCTTTGTGACATGAATGAAGTAGGTGTATTTAGTCGTGTTTCACATAGAATTCGTTGTAAAATAGAGTGCTGTAGTTATTCGTCCAGAATATATTGGAAACGACTTGCAAAACTAAACCACTGATACGTATCATTGATAAATAAACTCTATAGAACAAAATCTTGAAATATCGGACATTTCTGGAAGCAAAAAGATAAAGAAATGACAAGGCATATACAGATTATGTAAACCATTCTAGAAACGATGTTTACCAGGAATCCTACAGAACCTAATCGGATTAATAACTTCATTTTTGTATTCTTGATAAGGAAACATTCAGGCTCATTATTCTAGACAGAGATAAATCGAAGTCCATGCACCAAAGTGCCACCACTTACAGAGTCAAATTATCTAATGGAACATATAAAATCACCATAATATCAACTTAAATGTTATCCACTTAAATGGGCCAGTTCTTGAAACTCAAAAGCAGAATGAAAAATATATAAAGCATATGAGGTTCTTGTTTCTGGACAGGCTATTTAACATGAGTTCCACAACGGAGCCTATTAAGATGCATGACTTTCTTTTTGACATTCCTGATAAAAACACATTCAGGTTCAATATTCTGTAAACGGAAAGATGGAAGTCCGTGCACTTAAGTGACACCATTTACATTTAGTACAATTCCCTTCAGTCAAAGTCCGTTAAAACGCGAAAGCGTGTACCATTGAAGGTAATAGTACTGATTAACCTCGGAAGTTCGAATGTATCTGTCAATCGGTTTGAAAGGCAGCCATCAGTGTAAGCTATGGAGAGAAGCTGATAAAATGAAAGTTATTCATCATTACTGGGTCTGTACTATTTTGTTTTAGAAATAAAAATGCTTCGAGTGACGTGTATTGCTTATGGTATAGTCACTCTTTGGGCAAAGCGTCAAGGACTGGAGTCCACGCTCATTAGGCGTCAAGACCTCTGCATACACTACTGTTACAAGTATGCAGTGGAGGAGACAATGCAACCTCACATAATTTCAAAGTCTTATTTGTTGTCTTGTTAGTATGGAGTAGTTTGTATTGTGATGTTGATGTTGGAGGTGATGTAGCATGGAGATGTATCATTATCATTGTCACTGGAGTAAAAACACAGGTGGTTTGGTCATATGTGTTCTCGGAAGCACCATGCTTCAAATGACGTGTATCATCTATTATAATACATATCGTCACTTGGGTAATCTCTGGAACATCACTGGCACGTAGAACGCTTACAGTGTAATTGATAAAAAGTTTCTCAATTGTTAAAAAAAAAATGAAACCCAACTGTTACTGGCCATTAGTCGTGTTTCACATAGAATTCGTTGTAAAATAGAGTGCTGTAGTTATTCGTCCATAATATATTGGAAACGACTTGCAAAACTAAACCACTGATACGTATCTGGAACATCACTGGCACGTAGAACGCTTACAGTGTAATTGATAAAAAGTTTCTCAATTGTTAAAAAAAAACAACAAAAATGAAACCCAACTGTTACTGGCCATGATGACATCGTGACCACTACTACAGACAACTGGGATACGAGTCTTTAGAAATTGGCAGACCATCCTATACCCATGAAGATTGCCTGTGTGCTGATTACTGCTGTGTTCAGCAATATCCTGGTTATTTCCATGTTGCTTGTAAATAATCGAGTTTAGACTAGACAATCCAGTGATGAACAGTATGATCATCGATCTACGTAAATGGGATACTAAGACGCGTATCAACCAAGTAAGTGAGCCAGACCACCCTATCCTCTAGTTGCCTCTTACGATAAGCATGGGTTGCTGAAGATCACTTCTAACCCGGATCTTCACGAATTATCCGTGAAGAGACTGGTAGGCTACTCAATATCCATGAACTGACAGAGAGACGTTGCTGAACATTGCCCTAAGCAATAGGAATGTTCTGACTGAAGACCATTGCAAACTTTATCCAGTATATTTCAGGAAGAATCTTACACATTCGAAATCGTTAGGATGATTGAATACTTGATTTATTCAAACAAAATAGAAATCAAAACGTTGATCTGATGCAGTCTGAGACTTAATTTCTTCGGTGCACATGACAAGGTCAGGCCTGAGTTATGTCCCTTGTGGATTGCTAGTGGTTTCATTGATCAGGGATAATCATTACTAAAATCGAGGGATCCTGACGAGTTTTCCGTGACTCGAATGTCACTATAGACATGCACCCAACACCAAGTGAATATAAATTAACTAAATAAAATAAACACACACACACACATACACACACACACACATACACACACACACACACACACACACACACACACACACACACACACAAAAAAAAAAAAAAAACAAACAAAAAAACAAAAAAAACAAAAAAAACAAACAAAACAAAAACAAAACAAAAAAACACACAGACACTAAAACAAACAGAGAAGCAAAGTACATCAGCACACACTTTTTAAAACATGTGGTCATTGAGATAAATAATTGCACAGATAACCACATGGCTTTCTTCAACATACATGAATGTGTTTTAATCATACCGTTTAATCTCCGATAAGAGGTTAACTTGTTGGAGAGGGTTTTAACTGATCTCCTCCAGATGTCCGACTGCTTATCACGGTGAACATAGTATCAAACATTCAGCAAATGACGTCTGTGGCCTGCCCGTCATGTATTGCATAAAGCTGATAATATGACTGAATTATATTTCTAAACGGCGTTAAACCGGCAATCCCTCTGGTAAAGAAAAATGCATATTGTTCATTTTTCCTGACAGAAACCTTCCATTACCAAACGAAGCCCTAACCTCACCTTATTACCAACCCAGCTGGAATTATCCCAGAGGTTAATAGTAGCTAAGTGGACATAATAGTGACAATTACCCACAATGAAGGCATTTAGACCACCTCGGCCGCCCCCATGAACGTCACTTACGACAGCGTCACTTGTCACTCATCGATCCACAATCGCCAACTGTTTTTTGATCAAAGGGCTGACTCCAAGCTTCCATGTTACAATACAGACATAGTGAAGTCTGGTGAAGCACGGTTTTCCAACAACTTTCCATCAGTGTAAAGATCTACAGCAGTGTCGCCACAACTGTCCACGAGTAAAACAAGTGATTCATTGTTATTCAGATTATATCCGAAGAAAATAACAACAGCAATAGTAACGCCAACAATAACAACAGCAATAGTAACGCCAACAATAACAACAGCAATAGTAACGCCAACAATAACAACAGCAATAGTAACGCCAACAATAACAACAGCAATAGTAACGCCAACAATAACAACAATCACCCGACTAGTCACGCTGCAAAGGTCTTTGTTGAAACATTCTCTTCCTTTTATGGCTCCCCTAGTTGAGTGCCGAAACATCCTCAGTATCGACAGTGCACATGTTACAGCATTATAGAATCATTAATGATAAAACCCATAGCAGATCATGCTATTATTCCTCTTATGAAGTAAAATGATAATCAATAGATTGTAATCAAATATGGATCATGTTTTAATGAAAATTAACAGAACTTTCAAATAATGTTTTGCATTAACAAAGAGGATGGCGTGCCCTCAGGTTCCTCGTGTGCTTTGTGTGTTTCGTTTGAACACATATGTGCAGATGCATGTTTACAAATGGTAATTAGCAAAACCAAAAATGTAATTTAAGCAAAGATCGAAAAAAAAATTCCGCTAACGCTGTCGACACGTATCGAGTAAAATCGCCAGGAGTGAAATAATTTTCATAATCAGAACTGACTCATGATCTATCTCCGAGCGGTAAATGTCTAATATCAGATGACATTCGGATTTTACAAAAGAGGAAATATGTAAGAACATGGATGACGTCCTGAAAAAAATATGATATGCGTAAAGAAATTGAAAAATTACTGTTGTCTTAAACAGTAACGGCTTCACCTCATCTTTCCCCGTGTCAGATTTGTGGAAGTGATCAATGTCTCAGAAAGCTGCATTACTTTGACCTTTCCTCAACCGGTCACAAGTCATCCTCTCTTTACTAGTCATCATATTCACGTTATTTTATAATTGTTCAATATTTAGAGAGTTAGTGAGAGGAGTATTCCCACTTTCAGAAATATTCCAACAATATCACGACAGGTTTCTCCAGACATGGGTTTTACACATTGTGTCCATGTGACAAATCGAAGCCCTATCTTGGGCGTCAAGGTGCAATAGCTCAATAGGTCAAGTGCGATACAGGTGGGCAATCAAACCCGGATAATCGGTGTGACGAGTGAACGCCTTAACCGCTAGGCTAGCCCACCGCCTTCTATTTATTTTTAACCCATTTGAACACCTTGGCATGTGCAACTAAATATTGACAGAGGATTCACTGATTTGAATGACAAGCAACAAACGACAAGCTGTTTCAGGCATGAAAGACATGCTGGGTTTCTGCCAACTCCCCTTTATCAAACTGGCAGTCATCAACGACAGACAGTGAACGTTCACCCTCACACTAAACTGACACCTGTGAGTTGAGCCACATCCAGTAGACACTCAACGAAACTCACTGATAACTCCGTGAAACAACACTGCTATGATCTCCCGTCATTATCCAATGTGCTGCAGGTTCCTGGTACTTGCCGGGAGATTAGTCTAACGGGATTATTGGTTGTTGCCTTTGACCATGCACCTGGTGCCACCATTTGGAGGAATCCATTCATGCAGTTTCCACCATTTTGCCCTTAAAGCCCTGTGGAATTTGTTTCGGTAGAGAATCAATTCTGGAATATACAGAATGCATGACCTTTACTGACTGTGTCGAAAACCTATTTACGATCGTGAGAGACCTGTAGTATTGCTAACTTAGCTCTCATGACCCAGAGGAGAACTGGTCATGGCACTCAGGACGGTGATTATGTAGGGAGTTGATTGGCCTTCGGGAGAAGTGGATTGAAGAATTTGGAAGAATTCCCCAGTTTTAACACACAGTTACACAAACAAGCAAGAGTTGACTTCTGGGAACCTAAATCATAAATTAAAGTAAGAAACACTATTACATAGGTAGTTACTAGTATTTTTCTTTGCCTAACTGTGACCCTGTAGACTTGCCGAACTTTACACAAATGGAATCAGACAAGTTTAAATTGTAGTTACTGTACGCCTGTGCTTTGTTCAAATGTCTTTGGTACGAATCTGTGCAATCAAATTACATTCATGTTGCGTGTCAACATCTAATAGTTTTATGAATACAAAGAGTGCCTCTTTTTTGATGATTCTTAAGAAAACAATTGCTCTTACGCGATAAACCGTTTCCAATATGAATATATTTTTAATGTCTGAATTGAAGTAAAACACCCAACCTTTTTCAGATAGAAGACAATCAGACAAAGCCTTGATAGAGTTTCCAACTGAGATTCAAACTGGTCTTGCTATTATTATTTGCCTCCTTGGCTTCTTACAGTCTCTAGAAAAGAGACGAATAGATAATTTCATTTATCTGATTTGAAATGTGACACGTCGCATCCCTAATTTTATTAGCACACCATTGTGCTATTTCCAGTGTATGTGTGCCAAATGTTTCTTATTGACATTACCCAGAAATAAGCAAACCATTGGGGAGTCTTCAGTTTGTAATACCTCAGTATCGCTAAGCAATGGACACGGCACCCCGTGGGACGTACTTCATACCAATACTGAAGATTAAAGGCTGTTTTACTAAAAGAAGTTGAAAAAATAGATCGTTTCTGGACGATTTCGAGATAATAATACAAGATGATACATACGGAATATTGCTTGCTATTTATTTCGTTTCCCATAACTAGGTTCCTCTTTTCAATTCACATCTTTGAAATTATCATCTGAACATGCAGTCAAACGTTTTTATTTCATTTACATTTAAATGTTGTCATGTTGCCTGTTGAGTTTCAGGCGACAGCAGGCGCGATGCATTTTTTTATAAACAATCTGCACTCATAGCCAGTTATTAAGTGTACTAATCTCAGTTGCCATCGCTTGCGTGAAATTTCACGATTGTTTTATAAAACTTTAACTTCTCAGTTGCTGTTTTTAATTGAGGCTATAAGCAAATTGGTGCCCTCTATCTTCATAGTGGCATAGTGGTTAAAGTGTTCGCCCTTCACGCCAAAGGGGTGTGAAGCCTAGGTTTAGCGTCCTCCACCGTGGTGTTGTAATATTGCTAAAAGCAGAGTCAAATCATACTCACTCACTCAAAATTCGGGCCCGACATATAACATTGAAATCACCTCTTAAAGTCATGAGATGCGCAAAATATGTACAATATATTTTTTTCCTGGCAGTCAAATTATATCAGCGTCCGTATTGGTTCTGTGTTCTTAGAACCCTCGTAGACCCGATTACAAACGAACCAGATGTTTCATAATTTCTTTGCAAAACAGTTTCTAAAACTGATCTCACAGAATCTGATACATAACCGTGTGTAGACAATCGATGGTTCGTTAACACCACTAGGTATTGTTGCCTCGCAAGAATACTGTTTACATCTAAAAGAAACTGATAAATGCTTTGTTTCCGTAAAGTACACCATCAACATGTGGTTCACATCAGTCAATATATTGACTGAAAACCTGTGCAAGAGGCCATGTTGGAACATGATACTTCATTTTCAGATTCGAGCAAATTCTTTGTGTAAAGAAACCTCAGCCAAGCGTTAACAGTACTTTCAAATGTTTCACGCTAAATTCGATTTACTTTTAATTGCTACCGTTACTTGTTAAACGTATTTATCAATTAAATTTAGGAAAAACAGAACGATGCATTGTGAGAAAAAAGGAGTCATTACATCAGGATAAATGTTCAAGTAATACTTTATGCCAAAAAAAAGACGATACATTTTCGTCAGCAGATTTTCTGGAACAGCGAAGTGCCTCGTGAAGCGTATTTGATTGAACGTTTCTTGATTTTTATTATTCTGGATTTTGGTTAAAACATCAGTTTTTATTTCTGCCGTTACTGTGATGACGGTGGGACGGATGTGGCTGAGAAGGACCATGACTGTTAACAACAGCATCCTTCTGGAAACTGAATCCTATCCTTAGGGATATCATGAGGGTCATGAAAAGATAAACTGATGGGACCAAAAACAATTATGGAACCCGTTTAAAAACTTAACACTTTAAATATCCAGTTATATAACAACACTTCCTGGTTAGAATTGGTCTTCAGAAACCAATGCTTGTGAAAAGAGGTGACTAACGGGATCGGGTGGTCAGGTTCGCTGATATACTAGTATGTCAGTTATTTACAGAATATAGTTCCCTGTGGCGTAAAACAGCAAAGGAACTACCAACATAACGGCCCTAACTCGAGATTAGTGCCGATTATCGAGGTTCCATTCATACAGGTATAACGTGATAAAACCAACCCTCACAACACGCCCTGGCATAAGCAGAGTTTAAACAAAGCAAGACTTATGGATGTCAAGTTCTTTATTGTATGTGCTTGCTTCTTCATTGTTCACAATAATGAAGTTGACATCCATAAATCTTGCTTCTCTTATACAATCCATTCCTAAGTGCCCCTCAATATTGATGGGCAGTGTTACTGTGCAAAAACTTAAACAAATAAGTGATTATGTTTTCAATAAATCCACAGTTATATCATCAAACATATTATTTTGAACTGCTCCACATAACAAATGTAAAGGTATTGACAGTGAGTGACAATTGAAAGGAAATCCGTTCACAGCTTCTTGCCAGCTAATGATTCGAATTCTGTCTCCACAAAGAAACGAATTTTTGCAAAGAGGAACGAGAAGGAATGAGCTCTCATTGCAGCACGTCACTTGAATCGAAGTACAAGTGCCAACCACTAAACCATTTGCCTACAGAAGAAACAAAATTGATTCTAACAATTCGATGACGACAGCATCTAAATTTGGGGAGAGAACCGTCAGACGACAGAATGCGTTAATTCTTTCAGGCATGGCCAGTGAATGGTGTTTCCTGTGTTCTCCTGGTCGGTTCTTCATGTGTATTAGACATCAATAAAGGTGACGATATTTGCCACTTGTGTCAATGGAATGGAATGGAATGGAGAGATAGAGACGGGGCTCAGGTTGGGCAGAGATCTTGACTTAGGCGTTACGAATCGTTTCATTCCAACAAGGATCTGTAATGTTATAGATTTAGGGGTTACAAATTGCCTTCCAACATAAATTCATTTGGATTGCCTTGTTTAGAATGGCCTCCTGTTATATGCTATAGTTTACACGTATATATATTTATATAGTAAATATATAGTAAACTATGGAACTATATATATATATATGCTTACTATCTCGCAAAGACATATAATCCTTTTGGTGAAATTCATATGCCCTTAGAACAGATTTTCTGAGGGGCTAGGTTTAAGTTACCATTTACAAATCTGATTTAGCAGGAGAGAATTTCTGTGACGAAACTATCTTAGCTTTTCAGGTGTCGTGGTCAGAACGTTTAATCGGGGTTCTGCAAGAAGTAGATCGATCAAAGATGCACTGTGTCGTCCTGCCTGGCGCTTGGATTAAAGAGGGAGCAGTTGGATTGGTGTGACGTGTCTGAATCGGTTATCACTGTTTAAATGTATCATGTTACCATGCAGTGGGCTTGCAGAAAAATAACGTTTGGGTTATGTCAATGCAAACACAAACTCGCTTTATAAATGCAACAATATTCGTGAATGAATGGAACATGAGGGCAGTCCTTCTTTATTACACACTTAATACGACATCAACCTTTAAATCCACTCATAGATTTTAGAAAGAATTCGTATTTTACAACGCTAGATTTTACACGCATCTAAAGAAGTCATTTGACGTAATGAATGGCAAGACTATACATGTCTGTCTCAAACATCTGAATTCCAGTGCCAGTACAAAGGAACTGAACAAGACCTGAATCTGTCTTTAGTTTATTATGGCATGGATGAGCGGGAGAGTTTAGTTTTGCAATGCTTTCAGCAGTATTGTAGCAATATCACGCCGGGGAGATACCAGAAATGGGCTTCACATTGACCCCTTGTGGGGAATCGACATTCTAAGAGTACCATCTCTGTTTACAGAGACCTGTTTCGTCCTGAACATTCTACTGTGCCCTTTAACTGTGGAAACACGTTTCTGATCATGATCATACGAGAAATCAGTCAGAGTTGCCAAAACATGGTTTCAACTGTAAATCAGGAACTAAGTTGAAACCAGTATGCTACATGTTGTTTTGAAAATGATTATGTTCCTTAAATATTTTAGGAATATAATATCTTGGGACTCGACGAACAAAAAGTCTGAATCATTTCATCAAAAGTTTTCTAGGGGAAGAGGAAGATAAAAGCTCCATAAATCACCTGACATTTTTGGTGAAGGATGTGCTTTCCTTCTTGATTAATACACATCAGTGAGAACATTTGAGAATGGGGTACTCAAGTGTGAAATTGGATTCACCGATAGCTTTTGTAAAATTGACAATAAAAGCGGACAAACGTCATTTCTCGGACAGGCAGACAATATAAACACATTTGGAAGATCTCAAGAGTATGGCAGTAATGTCAAATAAAAATAATATAATCAATTCCATGAATATTAACTTTGTGTTCATTGTATTTTTATAGTACTTTTGTAACTTATCGCCATGATATTTTGACTTGAGCATTCCTAGACGTATAAAATTACATTAACACTGCGTGGGAAAAAGCTTACTTGACACTAGGAAAACAACTGGGAGTAAGGAAACAACTAGGAGAAAACAACTGGGAGTTGGGTCTGTCATTCAGGCTTATGACTACATGTGTGTGTAAATGTTATTACCATGCATGGTGCTTGACATGAAGCGATAAACACAGAACCTGGAGCTAAGAGAGGTGAGGGAATCACACTTCCTGCCCAAACAAAAACAAGGTGTCTCAAAGGAGTATGAAGTCTGTGTTGGAGCCAGGTGTATGAAACCATTGGTTTTATTGATTTTCAGTGATCATTTGGTAGTTTCTCAGAAATTTGCCGTTGTGGCAACGGATAATTAAGACTAGTTTTTAATGTATTGCATGCCTTTTCCCTGTTTTGTTGGAATCCCACTGCAGGCATGACAGATTACATCTGTAACTTCAATAATTTACCTCACACGATCTCAAAACAGAAATCCCCCATACATGGGGAGGTTATCAGCATTCCTGAACACATGAAGGTATTAGGTTTAAAATGCAAGACAATATACTAGTACAGTCAGTAAAACCATTACAAGAGATGTTCTTGAAGCCTGTGGGCCCGTCAAACATTGTACAAACTGAATCCGACACATTTCCAGCACTTACCAGCAAACGTTCCTCTGTAAACTTTAATGAACAAACAGTTTATTTTGTTTCAGTTTATTTTGTTCAAATGACTTCGTTACAATTCTATTCATTTACAGTCAAATAAAATTGAAATTGCGTGTCCACATCCCCCAAACGTATACGTTCATGGTGGCAAAGGACACCTCTAATTTACATGTTTCTGAAAAACCACATTACCCTTACTTGACAGTTCGTCTCCAGTATAAATATATGTTTTCCGTTTGTTGTTAAATCTATATTGCCTAAAAAGATAATCTGACAAAGGCATGATAGTAAGTTGTCTGGGACTGTATTATTCCTCAGGTGTTCTGCTTGTAATTATTCGTTATGTAAATCGCGTTATGGATAGTATGTATCCCATATGCCGTGCTTGGTTCCGACTTACGACATCAATCCTGATCCACATGAAAGGGTAAACTGTAATGAATTATGTCCGGGTTATTGGTATATGTGTGTAACCAGCATTCATATTGTGCATGTAATTATTGTGGCATATTTTTCTGAATTGCGTATCTATTCATTTTCAGAAGATTTGACTCAAAATGCATTTTCTCCAATATATATATAATATATATATTGTTCATTATGTGTTAATTATTGTCCTCCTGAGAGGGTGAGTAAGTCCCAAAACTTTCAAAGTTAAATTTCAGCTTACCAGATTCTTAAAATTAAAACTACTTTTAGTCACGAGATGACAGATATGTTGCCGATGTGACTAAGAATTGTAACTCACTCATTATGTGAAGAAACAGGACGACATGACACATTTAAAATTCACACGTATCACGTATCATCTTCGCTTGGTTAACGCAGATTATCAAGGTTCCGTGACACACAGCTGAGCGGAACGATGTATAAACGTGCCTACATCTCGTAAATGTGTATTGCAAATTAGCCTTTACGTCAACAATCATATTACTTTAGAGAGCTCCATGTGAAACGAAGAATGGCATGAACAGCAAGCAAACATTACAAGCAATTACGTTCACGGTATCCAACACACAAAAACCAGAACGTCTAATCAGCTCCGAATCAACAACTGTCTCCACAAAACACGCTAAATAATAACGCCTTTGTTGGCAAAGAGGAAAGAGAGGGAATTACCTCACACAGCACCACGTCACTTGAATCAAGTGACAAGTGGCAACCACTAAATCACCAAGCAAGAAAAGAATCTAAATTGATTCTAACAGTTTGATGACAGTGGCTAAATTTGGACATTGAATGGTCAAACCGTTGAATACGTCAATACTGTCAACCATGACACAGAATGACGTTCCACGTGTTCTTCTGGTCGGTACTTCATGTGTATAAGACGTCAATGACGTCGCCGATATTTGACACTTGTGTGGAACGGCGTAAGAGACGACGGCTTAAGGATTGGCATAGGTCTTGCCCTAATTGTTTTGAATCGTTTCAGTCTGGCAAGCATTTGTTATAATATTGATGTATGTAGTATACTTTTAACATTGTGCCAGAGCTGAATGGTTTTGATTGTATGCCTTGTTAGGTCAAAACTATGTTACAAATAATAGTTCACACACAGAAGAACATTTGGGGCTGTGGGATGTGGACTGGCCAAGATGTGGGACTATTGGTCATCAGTTCCAAACCATTCAAAGGCAGGACACCTCCAGGCCACACATGAGACAAATCAATTCGATGTTCAGTGTTAGCAAATACTAAGTGAGACTTTATATTGTTATATTTATTGTTGATAAATATTGTCACAGGACGTCAACATGCACTGCCATGTTCAATATTCTTCCATCCCAACCCTGAAGACCTCTGTGAAGTATCAATATCAGAACGTAATGTCAATATCTTGTGTGATCTCTTGTGAGATCTCTGTCAACTGCAATAACATCCTTGACCCCTTTCCTCAACTCACTGTATTCAAGTCAAAAGGCAAATGATGTTTATTGTACAGGAAGCCTCCAATCTGTATTCATTGGCGTTAAACATATGGAGCATTATACGTGTGGTGCAATATGTAGTAATTAGTGAGGTAAACAGCAAAATCGTGATAGAGGCAGTAAATTATGTAGAAGTACCGAAATACGATGGATCTACAAAACTATATATTAGACTGTTACGTTTAATAAGAGCATACCTGATATGGTAAGACAGCTTTATTATTCCATGCAGGTCAGCTGATGAAAGAAGTAGCTTAAAAGCTAATGGAGGTGGCTTACCTACATAATATTCAGCCATCTATAAAAGGACATACAAGCAAAAAATGCATTTCATTTTCCAAATCTAAATTACACAGAGGGCATATTCTCTTACATCCTTCAATATAAAAACGTCTTCCTTCGTTTACCATTGTGTTGATCAAACCTAACCTATAACGTATTAATGGATATCTTTGATGTTGAAAACGACAGACTCTTCTCCGGCTGAAGTGGTGATTTGTATATTCTATTGGAATTGGAATCATACCGTGAACTAATATCTATTGCTGAATGCCATTCTTGATTAAACATATTAAGACTTATTTCTCGAAAATGAGTCAAAAACAAACTTGCATCACCAACTGACTGGCTTAACTATACAAAACCATAACAATGTGGAAACAGAAGATTTCTCACATGAGATGCCCACGTCACTTTACCATTGTTGTCCAAATGAACAAGCATGTTATAAGCCTTTGTGGGTCGTCTGTGTTTTTGCATACACAATATATTAAACCAGAATTTTATACATCGAATTTGAGTGGATGCCATGCTTACAAACTGCGATAATATCTTAGTACAATTCGTTGATAAACAGGGAAAATAGAATTGGACACATCCTTGTCTCAATCCATCGGGGCAGTCGAAAATATCTGTCTTATCATCACAACGAACACAAGCTTTGACATTAGCATACATCGAATCGAATACATTCTACCTTTCAGGCCAGCTTTACATAAAGAATGCCACAATTTAGATCGACTGACAGAATCAAATGCTTCACGGTATTCAAGAAAAGCTACATGGAGTTTACGCTTACGATGGGACAGACTAATGCAAATAGTGTAAAGATATAATCAGTAATTGAATATTCATTTCTAAAACCTGCTTGAGATTCCGGAAGTTTATCTTGTTACTCTATCCAGTTCGCGCGTTCATATGGGAATCTCTAAACTCAGACAAATTAGAGTAAAAGCTGATCAGCATTATCGAGACTAATAGTAGGATGAACCCAATGGTGGGACATATGTACATATAAAATAATCTTTTAACTATTTGCAAATATCACCTTCCAGAATTTTATACATATGAAATTGCCAAAATTACTTACACGATTTGCTGAGAGATCGACGAACACCTACCACCCGAGTGAAGACTGTACTCGGATAGTTTGATCGCTGGGCTATAAAAGATATCGTAGTTGTGCAACCCATCAACATTAGAAATATTGTCAACAAATGTTTCTGCAAGACATACAAATTTTGAAATGACGTAAATAATTCAAAGAGTCATTTTCATAGATTTTGGAATTCAAACCATTCACATTTGAAAAAAGAAAGTCAATAATCAGCCGGTTCACAATGTTGTTTTCACACCGGTGTCACGGTCACGAGATCCATGAGAAGTATGAGAAGTCTTCCTATTTCGACACGACTGGAGGCGTTGTTCGGTATCTGTACTTGATGTTACAATGTGCCGTCTCTTTTGACTGGTTTTTCTGTGATATCGACGTTGTGGATTCTGTAGCTAAGCGAGGTTTCGTTAACATCTTGCCATTCTTAAAGAAGCCAAACCGGTTGGTAACCTTAAACGTTTGAAGTTGCTGTCGTCGACTAGTCGTTAAATCACTCGATATTAAAAAACCCTTTCCTTAAGTGCTGGTCTAGTCTTAAAGACTCTGAGAAAACACATGGTCACAGTAAGTGCATCAATATCACTGTAAATCAAGTCATAGTTATGTTTCACATCAGTAACCTCAGATCTCATAACTGTAACCCTTCTGTCCAAATCATTACATTTTGAACTCATTGCTTTAACTTCACTTTTAAGGTCCGATATTTGCGACGAAGTCCAGATTCAATTTGACGATGAGGTAAAGCGTTCCATTCTTGATGGAGACTTGTTCCAGTACATCCTGATTTTGTGTCGAGGTAAGACTCCGGTATATCCTCCGACCCATAATGAGCAATACATGCTGAAGGTGGAGCTGCTATTGCCTCTTGATGTCAGGGATCACCAACAAGTGGGTATAATGTGGCCTTGCATTGTCGCCCATGAAGACAGTCCTTGTGGTCAGAGGATGGTCTTGTGATATAGTGTTATGTGTTGTGCAGTAATGGTTTAAGTATTATATACTACACATGCACCTTTAGATTCAGTCCCAGCTCAGTGTGTGATGTGAAGACGTCCTCTAAATGTAGACTTGTTAAGACTTGCCCTAAAGATCTGACAATGACTGAAGGAGCTTATTCCACAATCATCAGTATTCTGCTTTAGAGCAGTGACGTGTGTCTTCCACATGCTCTAGTCTGTTGTGTGTGTGCGTTTTAATCTAACATGGTGCTGGTGTGTTTCAACACCAATTTTGTTTCGCCGTTTTTAACAATGTTTCATTTCACTCAAACACAACGAATATTGAATCAGTTGCTGCAATTCAAGCCCTAAGATGTTGCTGAACGTGCCATTAAATACACACAAAGCTGTCAGCTTAAAGTATTAATGACAAATATATGCTTATATATTAAGTATATATATGACTATCAAATTTTAGGGTGTTCCCATACTGTTTGTTTGCAGTATATATCTCATGTGCAAATCGTAAGAAGCTGGGCAATTTGTGATACCTTTGTACTGATTTAAACGTACATTTCTTTAAAATACAGTGGCCAACTTCAGAACATTTCCTTGGCTGTTTGATAGTTTAAAATCTGGTATTTCAGCTTCAACTTGAGATTCAACACGTGGCAGTGGTCTTCAGAATATGACAACAACCCTGTCTGCGATGTCAGTGAAGTACGGCTGTCCATTTAGATTTTGCCAAGCACCACAAGGTCAAGTTTTCATGTTTCAAATTTCTGAGTGTAGCATTGCTGGTGTGAAAGAGGGTTTTTCAAATAATAGGGTCTGTCAGTATTAGTTATGGACAGGCTGGTAAGTTTGGTAAATAACGGGGGTTATTTATCATTCGAACGTCTGTGGTGTATATTAGTTTGATGCCAGAATTGATGTTGGAGGTGACGAAGCATGTAGAAGTCTCATTGTTTCAAGAAAATAGACCAGCCACTGCAAATATGGATCGTCTGCGATATGTGATGACATCAGCAGCTGGCAGTTCTACTCATCTTACATCTTCCACTGGAGATCCCTTGTCCCGGCATATGATGAGAAACAGTTACCGAGTAGGCATTTGGTGCCAATTAGCAAGACCTTTACAAGCTCATGGACCATGGGTGTGCAGAATGGGTGGGCGGTTCTCTGAAACCTATGATTTTCACGAAGGACATAATTCCAACTGAATTGATACATCTCACATATTTGCATATCACAGAGAACGACTGTAGTGTCATTGTTTCCAATTCAGGACTGGAATGCACAGAAGTTTACAAATATAGAGGTCAGGATTGCCAGGCCACTACTTTTCCCATATTCTCTGAAGATGATGGGGATAATGATCGTACACACAATGCAAGCTCAGATGCGGTTATGTGAACAAACATGAATTTGTTCTTACATTGTTTGTAGACATCTTTCGATGTGTTAATACCTGCTCAGTGTCTCATGAAAACATGTGCTAAATGGATTACAGCGCCTTTTGACTATCAGGTTAAGAGTAGCAAGATTTATGGATGCCAACATCTTTATTGTGAATAGCACGCCTTATTCAGAGTAAATAAACTGACATCCATAAATCTTGCTTTTCTTTTGCATTTCACATCCAACTGGCTTTCAATGATTTGACTATCAGGATATTTCAATATGTTTGTCAGACGAAAATGGCTCTTTCCTTGACAGGTCACAGAATAACTTGCCCAAAATGTATACTGGGTAATGAGGCAAAAAGAAGTGCTGGCTACTTACCCTAGATTGAAGTGCCCATAAAATATTCATGTTTTTCTTCTGTAAAGTGTCCCGATTTCAGTCATAACTATTCTCAGTTTATTGCTTTTGGACACTTAAATGATTTAACAATCTAATGGTATCAACTGTACTTTTGTTTTTGTCAAGTCAACTTTTACTTTCGGTGAGTTTTGAAAACACAAGAATCTGTAATGGTAACCACAATTTCATTTTGGTGAATAAAAGACAAGAAAATATTAAAACACTTTCAGAACATATATTTTAGTGTTGTTTTATTGGCAGTCTAGAAGCTGAGGATATGATGAATGAGCACAGGTTTTATGGACATACCATTTTGTAATACTGTATAGACAGATGTTTGGAGATCTCTCAGATTGACCTACGTGTCATGGTCCAGCTTAGTCGCTCTTGATGTTGCTTTATGGTGTTCACGGTGGGTGCCCTAATCTTGCACTGATTCAGGATTCTTTCTCTTGACAACACCATCAGAATCTATGTCCAAATGTCGGCTATACAAAAGAAAGAAGTTATATATTCACAAAAATTAATTGACCTCATGTGTTTATGCTGAATCAAAATATTTAGGTTGTGCCTTGTCAAAACTCCGATTGGAGTTCATCTCTGTGACGTGTCAGAAGCCACTAGTTGTACATAACACATCTACATTAGGGAAAGATCAGCCAAGTCGTGTACACTTATAGAGGTTTGCAACAAACAACTTCCTATTGGCGCTATTGGTGATTTACTTTTACTGTATGTACATATTTATAAGAATATCGATTAAAGCAGCTGAACACGGCTAATGATTTAAACCAAGGAACATTCAGAAATCATAGATTAAATAAAGCCTGTAGGTGAATGGCATTGTTGTAAAATGAAATTTCTTTTGAAAATTCGAAATTGCCATTACTTTGGGACAGTCTCCATATCTCTGTCTGAGAAATCAGTTTCTTTCAGAAATCAGATTCTTTCAAGAAAGTCCTAAAATCCATAACCATTGTTCATCAACATATCATTATTATTAATTGATTTCCTGTGGAGTGTGTACTAAATCACGAATGCAGTGTAGTAATTCATGTATAAAACTTTTGGGGGTTTTGTCGAAGCAGGTGAAGAACCCTTGACGCTAATGTCTTTTCGTGTTCATGCATACATCCTACTGATCACAAAGATGTTAGAAACAGTGAAGACGTAAGTGGTAAATCAGTGATGATGTTGGAATGGGCATTTCGGATGTTGTTGTTGTTGTTGTTGTTGTTGTTGTTGTTGGAACTTAACATTATCATCATCATTATTATTGTGCTCTTCTTGAATATTATTATCAGTTATCAGTGCCCTTGCTTTACCTTGGACTTGAAGATTGAGCGAGGATGTACGGATATTGTTTGGAGATCAAGAAATGACGTCACACAATGTATATAAATTGAAAGTGCAACAAGAAAACAGCTTTATCACATCACCATCATCTTCTTCGTCTTCTTCTTCATATTTCAGCTTTATCCTGAGAGTGGATATATTTTATGTTACTTGGCGATTAAACAAGACTTCACATAATATGTGCATGTTCACAATTGAGTTCATGCTTTCAACAAGAGGAGACTTAAGTCGACCGAACGCTCCCTTAAAACTTTTACTGGTAAGTTTGATATATTAAAAACAACTGAAAGAACTTTGTTGTGTGTATAGAAAAAAACTTGTTTCACTTGTTCACTCGACGGTTTGACAAAAACATGCTGCTGGTCCGAAAGCAATTGCTTTTTCAGACGAAACAGTTGTATGACTTGTGGCAACAACAAATAACCCGATATTCTGCTGTGTTTCCTTCTAAAAATACCGTTGTGTTTCTTTGAATATCAAGCAGTTAGTTCCCTCCTTCACAAACCGATCAATTCCAGATCTTCTTAGAAACCTGTAAAATGGGAAAGGTGTAAATAGAGGAAAATAGTTTGAGCAGTCACACCTCCCAAATGACATTTGGAGATGGTCGAAAGAAACGAGTTCGAGTTGGTGGTTACCAAGACAACCCATTGAACTATGTGACAGTAGTGATGATGATGTGATCATTATCATCATCATCATCAAAGCACATTTACACATATACCTATTTTTTCTGCTTACTTGTATGAGTGAGTATGGAATTTAGCAATAGTTCACCAGTATTCCGGTTGTTAAAACCAGAAATTGGGTGCATACATTGTTACGTGTAAGGTATAAAACCAGGGCCTCTGAGTGACCTGATAATGCTTTATCCAATTGGCTACTCCACCAAACCGTCTTTAAACTCACAGTCAGTGTTCCCCTTTACACTATTTTGCAACGACATTCTACACAGATTCCAGATTCCAGTTACATGAATGTAAAGATGAAAATGGTCATGGTTGAATAGGTGAGTAAGTGAGTGAGTTACGATTTATAATTTCGTCGGCGATATGTCAGCCATGTAGTGACTTTAAAAATATACCAATTCATGATGAACGCAACTGAATAATAATAAAAATAACCCTGTCAGTTGAAGACAGTAAGGAAACTAGATTTTCACAGAATTAAAAGTAGCATATCACAGTAAACTTAAAAAAACTTTTATGGACAATACAATAAAAATAACTATATAAATAAATAAATAAATAAAACCGGGTTGGCGATCATCAGTAACAGTAACAGTAACAGATGAATCACCATACCATGGGTCCGTCGGAACGTAAGTACTTTGTTGAGGTCATGGTTGATAATGATAATTATCCTCCTTTGTACGAGGGAGAATATTAGTTATCTTCCCTTGTGCGTGGGAGAATGGTAGTTATCTCCCCTTGTACGTGGGAATATGGTAGTTATCTTCCCTTACGCTTGGGAAAATGGCACTTATCTCCCCTTGTACGTAGAAAAATGGTAGTTATGTTCATTTGTACATGTGAGAATGGTAGTTATCTTCCCTTGGCGTGAGTGAATGATAGTTATCTTCATCTGTACGTGGGAGAATGGTAGTTATCTTCCTTTGTGCGTGGGAGAATGATAGCTACCTTCATCTGTAGGTGTGAGAATGGTAGTTATCGTGGGAGAATGATAGCTATCTTTCCTTGAACGCGGAGAGTGATTGTTATCCCACTTGCAAACGGTTAATTGACCTGTGTTTGCAACAAGAATACCGTGTCGCAAGAGGTTAAAACATCACTCTTGAGACAGTTCACACTACACCGATATATTCGCCATAGAGCTACGACTCTAGTTTGACTCTCCTCTCCATCTTGTGTTGTTACAGCTTTACAAATTTAAAAATATTCCAAATTCGCTCTGTTTTAGACATGTAATTCTAAATCAATAACTGGGTTTTCCTGGATCGATCGTTTTACTGTCTGGTTAGTTTCCGGGATTACTGATGTACAGCCAGCTAGACATACCGTTTTTTAAGGCAGATGGCAAGTGCTTAAGGCAGGACATGCTTATCATTTTGCAAACACCTGCTGTCATAGATATAACTGATTTACAACGGCAGCCATCTCTTCCGAGAGGATTGTATATTTTAAGGTCAAAAGATATATATTGGCACGATTTATAGCGCATTTTGTACTGAATAAGGCCTCAGAAGACATGTGAACAGAAACAATCACCCCTGACTAAGAATCAAGGTTATTGTGCTTTATTAACGTAACAAATACTTGTCCCTACGAAACGATTCAACACATTTAAGCGAAAACCTGTCAAACCTTAACAGTGATCCCTAAACCCCTGGTTCACGCTGGCGATAAAAGTGTCAAAAATTGACGGTTTTGTTGATGTCTCACACTCACAAATGATGGGTAAAGTAGAAACAGTATTCAGTGCACATATCCGAGCGTACTGACGCATCCGATGGTCGCTTGCAAATCGTTAACTGCTTTCGTACTGAAACTGTTAGAATTGCATAACATATATATAATGCATAAAGTCATGTGACGTGCGGTAGTGAGAGCTAACCTGGAACCCCCATTCCCCACACACATAGACCTTTTTTCTTTCAACAACACCGTTATCAAGCAAAAGATAACGTTGTTAGAATCTACACCGAAACGTCGCGTTCACTGCTAGAAATAAGTTTTCTATGCATGAAGGTCTTCGTTCTTATCATTCCAACTTCTAAAATGCCACATAAAGAAGAAAAATCTGTGATATTAGAGTGTTTTTACTGTCCATCATCGACAGCTTTATACGCTTCAAAATGTTTTCACATTTATTGTCTTTTCCGTCACCATATGGCTGAGATATTGCAGATGTGACGTTAAATATTAAACCACTCACTAAATTTGTATGAAACTTACCTTGATATCATTGCTAACCGAATGAAAGTGACTGCCACGTTAATGTCATTTGAAAGTGCAGTAATGCCATATAACCCTTAATGGTTGCGGAGTTTAATGGTTAAGACTTGCGTCTCCATTTCCCTATCATATGTATAATGTTATGATTTGAGAAGGTTGATGTGTTGATGGTCATCGTGTCAGCCGCTGCATTTTGTGAACTCGAATACTTCGAAACTTTTAACACAATTTAAGCCACATCCGCCTTGCGTCGTCATTGCACTACACAGACATTAATAACAGTTTAAGAGAAACTACTCAACATCACGGAACGTATTATCAATTCCACTGTGTACGTTTTCTACCACTACGCCTCTCAAATGATGGTCCCTTGAATCTGGCAATGAAGATATGTTGTCTTCCTCTTGGGCATAATGTGCTACATTCACATATTATCTGATGGAAATACCTCCTCCCTTTCACAATATATCGTTATATGTTTCTCTGGGCATTAAATGAATACATTCAGCACTGACAGGCAGTGACTAAAATTTAACATACATCCGATAAACCACAATGCCCCTAAATGCACTGGCTAACGCCAGTTTTTCAGAGCAAGTATTAAACATGTGGTTGAGAAATTCTGTGACTGGATGAAAGATGGTTTAAAGAACATAATAGTCACAGACATACTTCGACTACCAGAAAATGATAAAGATATAAAATTTTGTGTATACCGTATGATGTTATGAGTTTAAAATACTATTTAGGACGTAGCTTTTGAAAGATCTAAGCCAGAGAAGTTGACGTCCAGGGTACTGGTTACAATGAAAACTTGGACTGATCCAACACAGGACACAAGAGCCAACACATGTTTCATTTACCACCATAGGTATAATGGTTTGCTGGTCTGGAACATATAATATTTTAATTATCCGATGGCGATGGGAAGATATTCACATTTACAATTACAAGGTAAGATTTTTTTTGGTGCCTGGGACTGAGATGTTAATGACAGAAGTGTGATCTATTGCTCCATTGAAAATACAAATCATACAGTCTTTTCTGTGCATCATCCCTCATTATTATCGCTAAATCTAAAAACAATCCACGGTATGTTTTTTTCTGAGCAATACATCATTTTATCTTTGCACGTTTGGTCTGAATTGTGTCTAGGGTCCCATTTATTATGTTATTGCAGTTTCCATGGAACCGTTCCTACGTATCTAGTGTCATCTTTAACACAAAGCTATACTCCGGGGTTTTGCTGGGTCTGATTAATGTTCGGTTATAATGTCTATATAGTTGCTGTCTAATTTACACTTCACTTAGATAGATACATATTAATAACAAACACACACTACTTTTTGCCACATGCGTATTGCTCCATTGATGATACATAGCAAAGACTCCTTTCTATGCATTACAATTCATAATGTCTCTTAATCATCTAGAAATATAACATTTTATTTGTTCCGAGTAATAAATCATTTTATCTTTTGCTTTTAGATATTTCTAGTATATACTTGCATCTACATGCACTGTCGCTACAAAAGTGAAACGCGAGAGTTAATTCTTGAACCTAATCTGATTTTAAGAATTAGTGAAAAGTGTTTACGCTACTTACGTCACTGATTTATCATTGAAAAAAGCCGGAAGTAATGAATCTCCCTGACAAGCTCCGTTACATCGGGCTTTAACCACTGGGCCGCCACTTACTAAAGTCATAACTGCTACTTTGAGATTTGCATTCACTTTGCTTTAGGTCAGGTACCTAATACAAATATGCTACAGTCAAAAGCGGCATTGAATCTAGCGCACTATCGTACTATCCTTGGCAATTCCTTCGGCAAACAATTATAAAACACATAACAGTGGCAAGGTGTATGTACGTCAGTGTGGCACGTGCGAAGAACATGAAAGAAGAAAAAGTGTGAGAGGTGAGGACATGCCTAAATATAGCTCCAAATATTGTACTTCCTAACTTCTAAAATGCCACTCAAAGAAACTAATTTTGTTCACCGGGAAAAATTTCATTCACGGAGATTAGCATTGGGTCATTCTCTACACCCCAGTCTAAATAAACGTAGTTTCAGTATTATTCGTTACACACTGATTCAAACATACCCAAGTAGGAGTTTAGGTCAGGTAACCTTTGAGACTGACTAATCCGAACCAAATCGCGAAAGCGGACATTCGCACATAGCTTTCGAACTCTATCGAAATATCGTGAGTAAACAGTCGCAGAAAATAGCGATTTGTCAATATTCAAAGATTTCAGCTCGCGGAAAGCACTAATCAGAAAGCATTAACCGTATATACTGCAGATCTGTATTTTTTTCGTTTGTTGAAGGATCATTGTCAGTGATCGGGGAATTTTGTAAGTCCCGCCAAACCCTAAACAGTAGCTGTTGTGTGATTGGTAAATCCGTTCGGTCTTCTCGCGTTTGATTGGACGGTCATTGGTAGCTTGACTCAGTGTAAGAGTGTAATGAATAATACTGAGACTAAGTTTACATAGACTATTTATACACTTACCCATCGTAAGGATATACTGTTAAGGTAATATTTTAGTCATTCATCATTCACAAGGACCTTTCAGAAAATAATTACGAAATCTAAAAAAAGAATACATTCAGAATGCCTGATCAACAGATTTTCGTCCATTGCTTCAATAAGGTTAAGCGTCTTACCTTCAGATATCACATGTTTACAGTCATGGGACAGGCATGGTGGACAATTCAGCTAATGGGACTTTCCTAACGCAACTTACAAGATAATATAATGTATGTGAGAATGTAATCCCGGTCATATATGTGTACGACCCGTGAAAGTCCGAGATAGATTATTGGCCTTCAGCAACCAATACTTATCGTAAGAGACAACCAAATGGATTGGGTGGTCAGGGTTGCTGACTTGGTTGACACATGTCATCGGTTCCCAATTGTACATATGTTCATGCTGTTGATCACTGGATGGTCTGGTCCAGGGTCGATTATTTAGAGAACGTCGCCATACAGTTGGAATATTGCTGAGTACAGCGTAAAACTAAATTCACCCATTACAGACATGCAGAGGTAATCAGCTCTGGGGCGTCATGTTCAGTTGTCACGCGATCTTTCTAATAAACTTCAGCGCTGTTCAAAGCCTAATGATCGGGGATTCCAGTCCCTGACACCTTGACGTATAGCCACAGTGACATGAATAGTTAATACACTTCATCCGAAATCGATTCGTTTGATTCCTGGAACATACATCAAGAGTCCACCTGTCTTTATCCACACTGGAATTAGACTGCTCCGTGTTTCGTCTCAGTAAAATATACTGCAGGCACAATGAATATCTCTTATTACCCCACTTCCACCTTGGCCTGAACTCATATGAACAGCTGCGGTCTCTTAGGATGTCAGATTCGCCAGTGACATTCACTAGTTTCATAAATATGTCATTACACGGGACATCGTATTCATTTACTACTCACCCATCATTAACAAAATAATATCGAGCAACAAAGCTCTTTCTAAAGAATTCAACGAGTATTGATACATGATGATTGTCCCTCAAAGTAAATGAATAGGAATAGAAAGTAACAACATTTGGTTGCAACAGAAATCAAAGCAACACCAGGGTGTGAATATGTAAACACTGATGTTTTACACTATCCCATATTATATAAGACGAGTAATTGTTCTTCTTTCTTGTACAGCACAACGTTTCTAGGGAACGTCTTGTCCCTTCTTCAACCACCTGAAGAAGGGTCAAGAAGTAGCCCAGAAACGTCGTATTTTACAAGAAAGACGAAGTTGTCCTACATATAAATGTCTTATATATTCACCAACTTCCAAAGCCTCTCAAGAATTCGATGTTTATCGGCCCTGCAGAGATCGTACCAAGAGATTGTATTTGGGAATGGTTCCAAGGTATCTGATGTCATGGCATCAAAAGGAAAATATTTTCTTTAATCTTTTGGTAAAATAGTAATAATTTACTTAAATTTCTATGTTCAAGCAAAACTATACTTATACTAAAGAGCGGCTGTCAAGTAAGAAAATGGGATTTTTTTAAAGAAACACATTTGCAAAACATTGAAATTAGCGGCAACCTTTGTATTCATGAACCTATGAGTATTGGAAATGTTGACACGCAACTTGAATTTAATTTGTCTCTAAATGCATAGAATTGTAACGAAGTCATTTGAACAATGTGACTTTGTGAGTTACAATTAAGACAGTATACTGTTTACTGGTTCCTGCAGGAAATTGTTGCATTTAATTTGTGCCAATTTCGAGAAGCCCACACTGCCACAATTTGGCAACAAAGATAACAACCCTTGTAATGGTGTTTTGCACTTTTACATTACGATGTTGCTTCCAGAAGGCAATTTTGGTTCATTTTTGTCATTAGCGCTTCGGTGAATTGCGACAATGGCATTTTGAAATAGGGGCAATCTCTTTGGGTGTTCTTCCGTGTTAAGCTCAATCCAGGGCTCAGGAAAGCCAACAGGCATCTTATACAGTTTGGCTACTGTCAGTGTATGAAACACTTACAGAACGACAAGATAACTAAAATATCCTGCCGGTCCTGTTAACATGTAACCAGCCCTGTATTAAATATAGGAAATTGAGATATAGTGTTAAAAGAAATTAAGTAAAGAATTACTTGTAGTGAGGTAAACTTAAACAAAATCAAATTTAATAAAACCATGACTTGGGGGTCACTGTTAATTCTTTTGTGTCAGTGCCGTCAGAAAATAACGACGTTGGCTGAAAGTATTTTCTAGACCAGTCACATTTAGTGTCCGATAAATGGGTAGGCAGATCTGTGGAAGTTACAGTTTGATTGACCATGAACTATACAGACATCGTCTAGTTACCACAATTGTAAATTATTTTCGTAATATTTCCTTTAGTCAATGACATGGTCAAATATATACCATTGGAAAATGTATTGACGCACAGGGCCGACTATAAAATAAAGTTGTCAGCCTGCCATGTAACTAGCAAACAGCGGACCGCCGGGCAGACGCTATTTCATACACTGACTACTGCAGTTATGTCCCGAGTTCATGAAAGGTGTGCTATTATTAAAGCTAAGTCAGCAATATTAGAGACCAAGTCTACCGTGCCGGCAGCTGCATTCCAGCAAAGCCAGAACCAGTCTCGATTTTCTGATGTGATAGATTCTATTTGGGACAAAGTCAAAATGACGGTGAAAATTATTCGAAATGATCCAGAGACACCAGGAGGAGGTGCAGTGAAAATACAAGCCCGTTTTCTTGCAGTACATTTTAGTACCTCTCGGATCATTATGGGATTGTTATCTAGATTCATGTCAACCATCGGATTATCGGTAAACTTCGCTTAGTGTTGATTTCACTTGTTTCAGTGAGTGAGTGAGTGAGTGAGTTTAGTTTAGTTTAGTTTAGAAATCTTCCAGCTATATGGCTGCGGTCTGTCAATAATCGAGTCTGGACCAGACATTGGAGTGATCAACAACATGAGCATCGACCTTCGCAATGGGGATCCGATGACATGTGTCAACCAATTCAGGGAGCCTGACCACCCGACAGTCGCCTCTTACGATAAACTGAAGGTCAATATTTTGAAATGACCTTCACGGGTACGTGTTTCAGTAATGGTGTAGTAGCTTAAATGGTCAGTGGGAATAGACTATAGAGAGCTTTATTTGAAATAGGCATCCACATTTCATCCTGTTTGGTGGGTGCATGACACGGTATGGTAACAATCGAGTCTGGACAAGAAACTCCAGTGATTGACATATGAGACATGATAACCGAGTGTATATTTAATATTTTGACTGACCTGAAGACCAGCATTGTGTCTGATGATCAGCATTTGCTAGCGATCCCTTTTTTGCAGCTTCTCTGCTGAGATATCAGTACTGTCATCACTCTCTTTATTGCTATACTTACAGCTCTTTCATTTATCTAAATCTAAAATTGCAACTGAAACTTAATTTTATGTGAAGTTTCTATTGTAAATCCTGCATGCAGTGTTGTACTCACGTTTCAGTCATCCATGAATATTGCTGCATTCATAAAGTGATCTTGTGTTAGTGTGTGTGCATGCAGTATACCCGTTGCTTTCAGGTCAAAGATACAAACTGGTGTCATCGCTGTCACTTTGGGTCTCAGATATAAACTTGTGTCAGCGCTGACACTTTCCTGCTTTATATCGTAATTTACAGTACCATTATCATTAATTATTTAATTATTCAGGTCAGAAATGTTTTTCGACAGTATGAGTGGAACATTTCGGGCGAAACAGATCTCTGAAATCAGTGATGGTTATTCTTACAAAGAAAAGAAAATATTTGAAATGATGTGAAATACCATTTTTCTCGTCTGACATAATAAGCTACGTCCTGTTATGTACAATTGCCCCCACGTCTTTCCATTAAACTTCAATACCCATGCCTTCCTGTGGTTAGATTTTATCTCCAGTAACCCATGCTTTTCGGAAGAGGCGACTAACGGGATCGATTCCCCTGCCGTTGATGGCTGCATTGTGTGATCCAGACTCGATTATATACATACTGCCGTCATATATCTAGAATATTACTGACTGCGGCCTCAAAAAGAAACAAACCATCATCTTGTCAACGGCACATTCACCCGAAGAGTCGTCTTGACATAGATAGTAGACATGCCATTAAAAAGCATCGCGATATCTTTAGGTTCTGGGAACATGTATCCAAAGTCCATCCGCCTCTGTCCATCGCGACAGTGAGTCTTTTCCGTGCTTCATCACTTCCAACATGGCATCAACAAGAAATAAGTCAAAATGGTGGGAAACAGCTTTTACCCCCCCCCCCCCCCCCCCTATGCTGCAAGATGGCGTCATGTACAGTAGTCTCGAAGCCTAACGATGATTGATTCCTGTCTTTGACGCTTTGACCAGAGAGTGATCGTGACATAAACAGTTAATACACGCCATTCGATGGATGCTAATCACTAAAATATACCACAGACTTTCAAATCATAAATAACTTCCGTTATCTCACTGAGGAGCTTTTCCATAGATCACACTGACAACTGCCTTTCAAACTGATTGATAGAAACAACATGGCTAATCAGCATTATGATATGTAATCTTACAAGATTACACTTTTTTCTGTGGGACTCACATGACTCGAAAGAAACATTTCCTCGAATTATTAACAGCACTGAAATGTGAAATGTATTAATCTGAGAGTATTGTATAGTTTCAAATAGCTGAGACAGACGGAACATTTTTTCATGAATATGTGTGAAATCTTTGAAATTATTATTATAGAAACAGATTGGAAAATCTGCAAGGCTGTTGCGTACTGACCCAGACGGAGTAAAACGTCACCGTCAGTTGAAGTTGGGTTGTATTTAGTGCAGGAAGGTTTCAAAACAAATTGATATCATGGTAATTTTATATGTTTCATCTTGTGTGAATGCAGGGAATTTGACTCTGGCTAAGCGGTGGCACTTTGGTGCATGAACTTCGATCCATCTCTGTCAAGAATATTGAACCTGAATGTTTCTTTATCAAGAATACGAAAAAGGAAGATTAAGTTCTGTTGCAGGATTCCCGGTAAACATCCTTTCTAGAATGGGACACATAATCTATACATGCCTTGCCATTTTTTATCTTTGTGCTTCTAAAAATGCAAGAGATTTTCGGAATTTGAGTTTATGGCACTGAACGTCGTTTTCAATATATTCTTGAAGAACAACCATGACGCACCACCTTGTTAGATATATCTCTCGAAAGACGGCAAAGAATATCAAATTCTTTCATATCACTATAATTGATCTTTAATAGTAATATGAAAAAATCAAGTCTTCCTTTGCCCTGTATGTATGAGTCGAACTGGTCTCGTCATTAGCCATGTATTCTTTATTTCGAGGCAAAATGGGGTTTTCTCATCAAAATATGGACTTTCGATCATAACATCTCAACAAGGCATTGCTTTTACCAACAACCGGAACCGTTCATAACACATGTCAAGTCAGTTATTGTAAAATCTAGCTTTGCAAAATGATAATTTTTTTTTGAAACTCTAAAATTGGAGTTGTTCAAAGCTTGATATCACGTACAGTGCTGTACGCAGTGTCGTTCTCATGTTTGATTCTTTCACGAATGTGTTTCCATTGCTAAAGCCATTTTGTGTGCATGGACACGAGCGGGCACTATGCTAACCCACTATATGGTAACGTGATGCAGTAGAACATAGATACACCATTCAGACACATGACTCCAACTGGTCATTCTTGTATCCAAGAGACAGGCAGGACCACACCAGTTACCAATCCGGAGTTTATATGCAGGAAGGCGAATTCGCCTTCCTGCGAATAGTGGTCCTTTCACAATTAGTGGTCCTTTCACAATTAGTGGTCCTTTCACAATTAACCCGAACAATAGGAGACTGAGTGCTTGTTCAAGCTCCCTCAACGAAGGCGAAGGAATCATTCGAACAGGCTGGAAACCAAACTACTAAGTTAAGATATTTTTCAAGGTTACAGATCTTCATTTGTTCACATATTGTACAAATAAAACATAAATAAAAATAAATAAAATGACAAACATGTGTATATACATATACGTTGATCGCTAATTATTTTATATTAGGATATATCTGATATATGTTATGTTACATTGATTATTATTATTATTATTATTCTTACTTACTACACATATATACAGATGACTAGATTAACCTTATACATTGGACTCAGACTGGGAAACCAATCTATTTTAGGAAACTTTAATTGTATTGTTGTTATTGTATTATTATTGTTTTGAAACAAAATTCACAACAACAGTTTACCAAAATTACAAGATGAGAACTGTTCACCAACATGTTCGGATGGGCGACAACCCTTCCATTGTGCAAACAATATAAAAACAACACCAATCATCAAAGAGTACCGCTTTTCGCCTTCTCACGA
Source organism: Haliotis asinina (assembly GCF_037392515.1). Lineage (NCBI taxonomy): Eukaryota > Metazoa > Mollusca > Gastropoda > Lepetellida > Haliotidae > Haliotis > Haliotis asinina. The sequence goes on along the minus strand of NC_090290.1, from coordinate 6,399,508 downwards.
AAAGCAGAAATTAAGAAATTCGACTTCGCACAAATACCCGCACACGGAGTCACAGAGTTGCTTTTGTTATGGGTAATGAAACATATTTTGCAAATATATAATGTAATAATGTACAGTTTAGATTGTGTTGAGTATACCTGGTGTAATTAGATTTAGTTTGAGGTGAGGGCGAAACGAATTGTTATGTAACTTGAGGTACAGATTGGGGTGTGATGAGGTAAGCTGTTTTCAGTTAATTGAGTGTGGCCGGTCAGCTTATCGGCAGAAGCTCAGTTTGTGCGCGAGACTGGTTGGGCAGTTGTTTGAGGACTAGACATTATTGCCATTTGATATTATACCAGTGATGTGAATGTTCAACGTTGATTCATTAACTTGTACCCACGTCGGGACAATGACAAATAGGGGCAATGTGAAACTAGAAAGTCATGGTGTACACAGTTTTTGGGGGACTTAATAATGAGGTGACTATGCCATATTGCTGTGTATTAATAGGGATTCTGACCTCCTTTTACATTGGTCAAGCCAGACCCGCCCCACCGCCATCATATTTGTACAGACATTAGTACTGATGTTTTGCCAAAAACGGCAGAATAAGGAATATTAAGAAAAGTTTCAACAGTTTTACAGAGAATGTGCTGTTAGTATTACAACTCTTGTCATGATGTGCCGCATATTACGTTCACACTTTTTGTCCGATAGAAATACTTCCTTTTTCTCACAAGTAGTCAGTACACTTTTTAAATGTAATTAATGAATACATTGAAACAACTAAAAGGGAATAATAAATCGAGTTAACCATGAGTGAGTGAGTGAATGGGTTTAGTTTTACGCCGCACTCAGCAATATTCCAGCTATATGGCGGTGGTCCGTAAATAATCGAGTCTCGACCAGACAATCCGGTTATCAAGAACATGAGCATCAATCGGCACAAATAGGAATTGATGATAAGTGTCAACCAAGTCAGCGAGACTAAATCCGATCTTTTCAGTCGCCTCTTACGACAGGCAAAGTCGTCTTTTGTGACAAGCATTGGTTGCTGAAGACCTATTCTGTCCCGGATCTTCACGGGTTGAATTAACCATGAAACATTCATATGTGTTGTTTATTGCTGAGGTTTCATTACACATTACTTGGTGGACTTTAACACTAGCGAGCCTGTGAATGACGTGGTTTCTCCAACATGACGACTGGCGCAGGTGAAATATACATACTGCCTGGCGCCAGTCATTCAACCAAGGATGGTCTACTTATCACAACAAAACGCATTCATCATCTTATTTTGGAATTTCAGGACAAAATTGATATCAACATCTCTGTCCTCAGACAATTACGTATCTGTAAGTTAAATTTTCATAGTTTATTTTGATAATGAAATATCAAACATGTGGTTGATATAATTCCACGTTCAATAATAATGAAGATACAAACCAAAAAGGATCCTAACATAGTTCGACTACCAGAAAAGGATACGTTTCGTATGACGTTACGAGGTTTATAGTGCAGCGGCTACTGATGCTCTATGCACGATGGTCTAAACTATGGCTTGATGGTCTGGTGGTCTTGGAAACATAGTCTGATTTACCATGTCTAGCTAAAGACAAAGTGTCCAAGGCAAAAACGTTAATGACGGCAATGGGATTATCTTGGCCACAGGTTACGGCCTCAGTTTAAAACAACATCCGATCCAAAGGAGCAAACAACAACGATAATTATGAAAATAAAGGAGGACGGCAGGATGATTCATGGATGTGGTGAAAACTTTTCGTTTAGAATTGAGGTAATGCGCATTAAGGGATTTTTTATTTGATAAGGTATTTTTACAAGACAACTGTGATGATTATCTTTGAGACCTTCTAGGTTGTTAATGTCTGTGAGGCCAGCTTGTCAAATCACGAATTGCATTGCCTTAAAAGAACATAAAAATATTATAAAACACAAAAGGGTTTCATGACAAACACTTACCGTTTAAATATAATTATGGATACTTGCTTATGGGGTAAATCAGCAAGAGAAAACTCGGATTCAATATTTCATATCTGTAAACCCTTCAATATTATTTCTAAATTGTTCGGAACGGAATAAATTCTACTTTTCTTTTGATTTATCCTTTCATCCTTAGCACTTTTAATCAAGGGTATTTCTTCGATGCCATTTGCGAACACGGAACAGCGGGATGTATCTGGTGCCATCGTCCTCACTTAGCTACACTTATACGGCCACGATCAGTGAACGTTTCATTTCACTGAAACTTTCTCAATCTGAAGCATCCCATAGGGCTTCCTTACTTCGGAGTATTGTCAAGGTAACAATATGGCGTACGTATACATTTCGAATAACTCGACGTTGTGCTGATCAAAGGATCAGTGCGTTCATACGTGAAAAATATCGGTCCCCTTTCTTTTGACCTTGAGCAGCCAAGGCGGCAAATTATAATAGCAAAAAAATGACAGACCAGTTTTGATCTCTCTGTTTGAGAAAACAAAACTCTATCACAGCTTTGTCTCCTTGTCTTCGTTTTGTAAACCACTGGACTTTTTACTTTAATTTAGACTTTTAAAATATACTGATAAAACGGTTTTCACCTAAGGGAAATGTTTTAAGAGACTCGTTTCCAGACCAAGAAAATAGACTCATTATTTGAATTCTTGAACGTATGAGTTAGGGAGATGCTTACACGAGACTTGAATTTAATTTGATTGTAAATGCAAAGATTCGTAATGGAGTCATTTGAACAAAGTGAACTAGAACAACTGATGGCGAATTTAAAAAGTATAATGTGTGCCGGTTACCGTAGGAAAATATCCTGATTCAATTTGTGCAGCTGCGACAAGCCTACAGGGCCACAGTTCGGCATATAAAGATTTCAATCCAGGCAGTGGTGTTTCTTACTTTCATATTACGATCTAGGTTCCCAAAATCAATTCGTATTGGTGCATATGTGTGTAATTGCTCTTCAGTGTTTAACGGTAATTGTATTTTAAAACTGGTCACCCTCTTTGGATATGCCCTTCCAGGTTACGTTCAATCCACTTTGTACGAAAGCCAATAAGCTCCCCAGTGATTCACCAGCTCTGCCCTGGGTCGTGAGAGCTAAGTTACCAATATTACAGGTCTCTCACGATTGCCAATAGGTGTTTGACAGTCAGTAAAGTCTTGCATTCTTTATATTCCAGAATCGATTCTCTGCCGAAACAATTTCCACAGGGCGTTAAGAGCAAAACGGTGGAAACTGCATGAGAAGATCGCTGAAAATGGTTGTACAGGTGTATGGGCAGACAACAACCAGCAATCCCGTTAGACTAATTTCCCGAAAAGTACGAAGTACGAGGAACCAGTTGTACCTTGGATCATAACGGGAGATCATAGCAGCATTGTTACATAGTGAGTTTTGTTCAGTGCCTATTGGGCGTGCTTCACAGGAATTACTCCAATGTGGGGGTGTTAGTGTACTGTTGACCCTTTGTCAGTTTGTCACGCGCAAAATATGTCTGGCAGAAACTTACCCTGATCAGTCCAGTCCATCTTATATCCCCTTAACACTAGGCAGGGTAACAACATGTCAACAGTAAGTAGTTGTCTGTCATGTTTTCATATCAGTTAATCATCTGTTTAACAATATACGGCGCTGTACGTGTACATAGTGAGTGAATGAGTTATAAAGGACTGGGCGCAACGAGAGGTACATTTGTTTTTCTTTATGTAAAATCCGAATACCAAAGTTTATGATTTTAATGTCGTCTGAGGTTAGACATTTACCGCGCGAAGAGTCAGTTCTCCATCCTGGTTATGAAAAAATATTTTCGTCCAGGCGATTTTACGGGATTCGTGTCGCCAGCCTTAATGTGAGTTTCGGTTTTTGTTTAAATTGCATTTTTGCTAGTTAGCTTTGATAAACATGCATCCGCCCATATGTGTTCCGGCGAGACACAAAACACGAGGGAGCCTGAAGGCACGCCATGCTATTTGTTGATGTAAGAAAGTATTTCAAAGTTCTGTTAGGTTTCATAACGAAAGGCTGAGTATTTGATTACCATTTATTGATGATAATTTTTATTTCATAACAGGAATAATAGCATGATATGCTATCGGTTTTACCATTAATGATTATATAGTGCTGTAACATGTGCCCTGTCGATACTGATGATGTTTCGGCACTCAATTAGGGCAGTCATAAGAGGAAGAGAATATTTCAGCAAAGACAGGAGCCTTGCAGCGGGATGCTCCCTTAATTGAATACCGAAACTAAACTCCCTACCTAATATTTAGTCAATCGATCGATTTACCTTGTGTTCATCAGCTTCCTTTGATGTTGAATAACGAGGACCACCAATGCGTTTGATCTTGGTGCCAACTGAGCAAGAATACAGGTGAATATTTAGGATCTGAGGCATGGTTTTGGGTGTAAACATTGGACAAGGGATGGCAAAATCTTGATAATGAATATCTATTGTGAGATACGGAATTCAAATATTAGCTAGGACAACTAAGGTGGAACCAACACTTTCAACTCGAGTGGAACAAGGACCTTTAAGCGGAAACACTGCACAGTTCTCAAAATGGCTACAGTTTTGCAAGGGCCAGGAAGATCATTGAATTGTTACTATCAACATGATTCTGTAAATGATAAGGTGACCTTTGCTGCTGTTGTTGACATTACTCTTAGCGTTGTTATCTTCTTGGGATATACATAATCCAAACAATGTTATACTCGTGCACATGTTATGAGGAACGAACACTTCCACTGTTGTAGATCTATAAATTGACTGAAAGCTCTTCGTAAACCAGGCACAAGCTTCACCATGTCTCTGTAATCACTTAAGGAAGCCGGGAGTCAGCCCTTGGATCAGCAAGCAGATGGCGATGCCGGATCGATGGGTGACAAGTGGGGCTGTCGTAAGTGACGTTCGTGGGGGCGGCCGAGCTTGTCTAAATGCCTTCATTGTGGGTAAATATCACTATTATGACCGCGTAGGTAGTATTAACCCTCAGGATAGTGCCATCTGGGTTGGTAATGAGGTGAGGCTGTGGCTTCGTTTGCCAGTGGATGTTTCTGTATGGAAATGTGTACGATATCTATTTTTCTTTATCAGAGAGATTGACGGTTTAATTCAGTCATATAGTCGGCTCAATGCGGCACATGTGTCATGACAGGCGGGACACAGACGTTGTCATTTCCTGAATGCCAGCGTCTGAAAATATAAGGGATGCCGTATTCACCGTAATACGCGCTCGGTCAAGCGATTTGTTAACACCACGTCCAGCAAGTTTTTTTCCGAGTTTTAACGGATGGAAACACATTCATAGAACTATTGATAAAACATGCTGTCACGTTAATCTTAATCTAACCACTGGTTATTTATTTTTGTGGGCGATAAGGGAGATGGAAATTGGGTAGGTTGAGGGAGAAATCATGTTCTTTTTTTTGTCTGTGTGACAGAGAGAATGATATTTTTGTGATTGATGGGAAGGGGGAGGGTAGTGAGTTAGGTGGATGGTTAGTGGGTGAACACTCTGATTACCGATTACTCTCTAATGCACAAATTGTCACTTTATAATCTGACGAGACAAAAAATTATTTCAACAACAAGCAACAGAACAAAGAATGCTATTTCCTGGATCAATCAGATGTCAGTCTTCCTACAGAGTGGGCTTCCCCTCGGACGCGTCGGCTTGTACACAGCAAACACACACAATCATTTTTAACAATACCAGTCCTTCCTGTATTGCGCAGAGACTGGACACTCTTGGCGCTGATTGGCTTAAGAGAAACTTCACATGACGAAACTCTTACATCTTCACGCAGTGAACATCCTATCGAAGTGATAGATCTGACTGTTATGATTTCTCAGTCACAGTTTGTGTAACCCATGTAAGGGGACCGACGCAATGTCCAGAGGATATTGGCTTTACGTGGAAGGGAACACAAAAGTCCTCCAGGTCTCAAAAGCTTACCAGTGTGGTGAATATGCCGTGAAAGAATATGATGCCGACCTAAACATAGTCATGAGCTTACACGTCACTATCACAGGATCCTGGCACACATTAGGGACGCAGCCCTGCACATCAAAGTGTGGTAGTTAATAGTGTGTCAGCCATACCCGTATGCTTCAATAACACACTGGACAAGTCAAAAGAAGAAGTAAAGACATGAGGTTTCATGCCGCCCTTCATTACATTTATTCAAGGATCAAAATGTTGCTGCAGTGATGGTTGGAATAGAACAAACCACTTCAAGCGAAACAAAAGCGTCCAAAAACTATGACGAATAGTTCGTGAATATCTCGTGAAGATCCAGGATAGAACTGTGTATTTATAACCCATGATTTTAGCAAGTGACAGCTTAATGGGTCGGACGGACGGACGTTGCCTTGATGCTCAGATTCGATTCTTTACAGGACACCGTCACATAGTCGGACTCCCCCACTGCACCGTTGTATACAAATCAACAAATAGACAAAACATATCACGAAAGCCGTGTATGTCAACGTCACTGAGTGATTACAAAGCCTTTTGTGACCGATGCAGCATCAGAAGAGCAGGGGGCTCCATTAACGGGCTCAACATATTTACCCCGTGGGAATCGAACCCGGTCTTTGACGTGAATAACAAATGGGTTTCTGTCCGTATTAAATAATGAGCCATCGCAAAGGATGACGAATGACCTCAGTGACAAAAACATGCACGTTCTTCGTCAAACGAAAGTGATTGCACTGACAGTGAAAGGCAGTTCATAATCCTGAGAGTCCATTAGGAAAGATCGCTGATTCGCAGATGCAAAAAACATGGATAGAAACTACGAGATGAACCGTCATTCAAAACTCTCTCTCATTCTCTCTCTCTCACCTAACCTGTACACCTACTGAATCACTATACTTTTCCTGCACCATAACGTACCCTTCGTAAACCGTGCTTGTCAGGGAATGTTCCCAATCTGCCTCTGACTCAACTCACCATTTCTGAAGGACTTATTATCACCTACTTAGGACTTACTATCTCCTACGTAGGACTTACTATCGCCTACGGAGGACTTATTATCACCTATGTAGGACTTATTATCTCCTACGTAGGAGATAGTAATCCTAACTCCCACGTTGGAGAGAGTAAGTCCTACGTAGGTGATAGTAAGTCCTACGTAGGGGATAGTAAGTCCTACCTAGGAGATAGTAAGTCCTAAATATGGGGATATTAAGTCCTACGTAGGAGATAATAAGTCCTACGTAGGTGATAATAAGTCCTACGTAGGTGATAGTAAGTCCTATCTAGGAGATAGTAACTCCTACGTAGGAGGTAGTAAGTCCTACGTAGGTGATAGTAAGTCCTATCTAGGAGATAGTAACTCCTACGTAGGAGGTAGTAAGTCCTACGTAGGTGACAGTAAGTCCTATCTAGGAGATAGTAACTCCTACGTAGGAGGTAGTAAGTCCTACGTAGGTGATAGTAAGTCCTACGTCGGAGATAATAAGTCCTACGTAGGAGATAGTAAGTCCTACGTAGGTGATATTAAGTCCTACGTAGGAGATTATAAGTCCTACGTAGGTGATAGTAAGTCCTATCTAGGAGATAGTAACTCCTACGTAGGAGGTAGTAAGTCCTACGTAGGTGATATTAAATCCTCCCTAGGAGATGTTAAGTACTAAGTCCTACGTAGGAGATACTAAGTAGTAAGTCCTACGTAGGAGATAATAAGTCCTACGAAGGAGATAATAAGTCCTACGTAGGAGATAGTGACACCAAAAACTTTTTTCACCCTGGCCCTAATACGCTTCCGTAGAAATGAGCGTTACAGACAAGTGTCAAAATACATTCAACACTAGAATGGGAAACAAATGAACATTCAACAGAAGTATCGGTTTAACATGGCGTGAATGAAACATTCAAAATTTGTATGGGAACAGTTGTATGTTCAAACACACATTTCCGTTACGGCTAAGATTTCGCAACACAGAACATTCAACATTTGCCTGGGAAACAACTGAAAGTTCAACACTCCAACTGGAGGCAAATACACGATCAATACAAGTATCTATTAATAATACGTCGCTCGCCAAGGAGTTACGAAATGGGTAAAATCTCTCCTGAACAGTTTGATGATTGGACAGTCAAGATTTATATGGTAAATACACATGGAATATCAAACCATGATATTCTATTTTGTTGCAGTGGTAACCATTTAATCAAAGATACTGCACCACATTTTCGTTATGAATATGAAAGGACTCAAACCTATCTTCACAATCTACAGAACCTTATTAAAGGAAGTTTATGAGATTGAGAAATGTATCGCTAAGAAAAACGACAATATGCAACATTTTTGCAGAAAATGGAATGCACTAAGTCCAATCCTGCAATTAGATATTAGTCTTTCCCTTCTCTGTATTACCTAAGTAGCATTTCAGTTGTTTAATCTATATATTCGCGATAGGAAATACATTTTACTGTCTACTTTTCATTATGCAATTTGTAATTTCTACTCATGTATCCTGTTTAACTGTAACCACTAAAGTGAATAAAAAATACTCTAAAACAGAAAAAACCCAAACAAACAAAAAGCCGCCATTACGTCGCTAGAATATTCAGCATACACACAGGAAACACAAGTGTCCATTAGCCGATCGTTCTCGAATGCACCAACGCTGGGGCATAAGAATACTAGTACATACATGTACATACGCTATGATTAATACTAGACCTCATAGAGACCCGTCGTTCCACATGCCAAACGTATGTAACACGTGCCATGAAGGATTATCCATGGTCTGTGGCCATCTGTGCGTTGCATAAACTTACTTGCGACATGTTGGATCCCTGCACCGCCAAGGTGGAAGAAATAAGTATGAAAACAACCTCTTTAAACAGACATTTGTTATCAGCAAGACACCTAACGATACTCAGGCCTTCTCAAATTGGATACGTTGATAGTCTCTGTTCGAATATAATTCAATTTGTTTAGTATGAGCGAGTGCCTGTCGTGTATACTCATTTCACCAATTTTGTCTTGTTTCTGTGGAGACGACTAGTGGAATTAACCCAATGAAATTGCAATGGTGGTCAAACGTTCAAACTGTGCACAGTTAATACAAGAGGTACCATTCCAACAGAAATGGGAGGGTTTAAATGTCAAGGTTAAGAAATCATGGCCCATGGGCTTTCTTTCTTTTTCTATTAACGTCTCAAAAGTTTAACTATATGATGAAGGTCTATATATAGTTCGATTGAGTGGTTGATATTAGGAACAACTATGTATGAGATGACATGTAACATGACACCGCACAAGACTATTTAGTATTATGAGTTTTTCACTGGTCACGAGGGTACATCAACCCATGGTCCCCGGCGTATTCATCTTACCGAAACCCTCAATGTTAAGTTTGAACTGTTTGAAGCATGGGTATCGGATCGTACACTTCAGCCAACCTGTGTAAATCAAAAGATTCTAATCTTGCATCTTGTAAGTAGGTATTGTCTCAGTAAGGTATTGTCGCCGCGATGTAATTCTCCTTCTTAATATTCACGGGGACTACATTTGAACGTTTTGTCAAAATTTATTCATTGGAATGCGAGGCAGTGTTTTTCGTAGCCATCGCTAGATATGGCGGACGGCACAGGACAAACACATTTAGAATTATCTCCCTTCCATCGATTTGCATTCGTAAAACATCGGTAATTTCCGTGCCATCATGCGTGATGTAATGTTATTCGAGATAACTACCACGAAGTACCGAATGAGTTGCTGTTGGCAGCGGGGTGTATTACAATACACCTCGCTTGTACACGAGGTGCATTGAAAATAATAGCGGTCAGCCAATCAGACAGCGACATTTATGTGTGAGGTAAGATACGCTTATTTGCTTCTTACGACATGAAAAGATATTGAGGGTATATTATATTCTTACCTGGAATACAAAAACAAATGACCTTGCCCGGTCACTTTATTGATTTTGGACCATGACCCTTTTCTGTGAACATAACCTTCCTGATGGAAAACACCAAAGCTCCTTAATTCCTCAATATCAACCACTATTTGTTTCTGACACTGTTATTTTAGTATGGTGATCTACCTTCGGTTGTTGGAGATCTACAGCTTGTTTTTATATTGTTTTGTCCAGATAGTGATATTAATTTTAACTTTCCACGTTTTAATTCAAATTGTGATATTCTAGATGTTTTGTTTTACTTTCCTTCGTCGGCAGGTTTTACAATATGCATATAGTCGTTTTCATTGTTAAATGCTCTTGTCACGATATTGCTAAAATATTGCCGATGTGACGTTAAATATTAACTCACTCACTCACTGTTATTTAAAGTGTATAACTACAAATAGACATTGCTGATCACGTAACAATTTCGTACTCGTACATGCTTTGACTAGGTACCCAGGCTCGGTGACTTGGTTCACACATGTTATCGTATGTGAAGATCCAAGCAGGTGCTGTGCAGATTGAAGTAATTAGAAGCCGATGGAAAATATTGCTGTAAAATTGCAGAGTATGTCGGTAAAACAACAAACGACCAAAAAACCGAGTTAACTGGCTGAAGTAATGACTTTGCAGTGCGTTGGATGAGTGAGTGAGTTAGGTTTAAGCACGTGTGGAACAGTATTAATGTCAGTTTAATACTGGTAGACTGTCAGATGGTACGGGTAGACTGTCAGATGGGACGGGTAGACAGTCAGATGGTACGGGTAGACAGTCAGATGGTACGGGTAGACTGTCAGGTGGGATGCCGGTGATAAATGTTTCCCACTTAGTTCGTTCATTTTCCTTCATAGTATTTTTGTCTTCCAGAACATCCCTCCATCCGTCTGCAATCAATTTCTCATATGTCTGCCCCACATCAGCAAACTTGTGCAGCCACGATCACATGCCGGGTTGCTTTAAGATATTTATGAGCGCATCTTGCAGTACCGTCGAGGATGATTGAATTAGACATGACTGATCCAATAAGGGAGGGAACTGGGCCCACAAAACACATAAAGTCCCATGTGACCAGGCATCTAATAATACATTCGAATCACGAAAAAAGCCGTGCCAAGTTGCAACGATTTTAGTAATAATTCCCCGTGATCAATGAAACCACTGGCAACCCACAAGAGACATAACTAAGGCTAGACCTAATCCAGTGCACCAATGAAGTTACGTGTCAGAGTGCATCAGATTACTGTTTTGATTCATATTTTGTTTAAAAAATCAAGCAGTCAATCATCTTAACTATTTCGAATTTGCATGCTTCCGCGGTAAATACAGTGAATCCAAATGGCAAATCTTCAGTCAGAATATTGCGGAATATTGTTTGCAACAATTGGTATTGGCTGGCCTGCCAGTCTCTTAACGGGTATGGGGTGGCCTGCCAGTCTCTTGATGGGTATTGTGTGGCCTGTCAGTCGCTTGACAGATACCGGATAACCTGCCAGTCTCTTGACGGGTTTTGTGTGGACTGCTAGTCTCTTGACGGGTATTGGGTGGACTGCCAGTCGCTTGACAGGTACCTGGTAACCTGCTGTGGATATTGGGGGCCTTCACGTTTGTTCATGGATGAAGGTTCAGGCTTAAATTGGTCTACAGCAATCCATGACACATGTCATGGTATACCAAATTGCGTACATCCATGCTCATGCTTTTCACCACAGGACTGACTGGTCTAGACTCGATTATTTAAAGAAAACAGCCAAAATCGCTAGAATACTGCAGAGTATTCAGCAAATGTTAAATGTGAGCTTTAAACAACAAACAATCATTCTTCATGGGTATGTGATGGGCTGTCAGTCTCTAACATTCTCCTACAATTGCATAAGGTGATGATCGATCTTTTTCATTGGTTGACTATTAATAAAGGTTCACGCTTCTTTTAACACTGCAGTTTTGACCCGTCACAACAATAAACAAACCACAAACGTTTGTTTAATTAAACAGGGAACGTTCTATATTACAAGACTTGTCAAATGATGTTCCAGGGAATCTCTCAGCGAAGATATATATGTCGTCGTCTTCTTTTCGGACATAAAATAATTCGTTCCCACCTTGTCTTGTGTGAATAACTATTTTTTCTCTCACAACATTTTGTTATATATATTTTTTAAGAATCATCAAATACATCTAAAATGTATGTAATTATGAGAGCAAAGAATAAGGCTGTTACTCTTTTCTATTTTACACCTTCACCTGATTAAAAAATTGACTTGTTGGAAGCCTGGGTTGATTGTGAACTTTTACATATGTAATCATGGCAGTTCTTCATGGACTGATTTGATCCTCAAACAGCAAACAATATTCATCACGCAAACTCAGAAAAAAAACTGAAATAAGGACTTTAAACAGGAAGAAGAACACGGAAACACGGCAAACCATGTGGAATGGCAGTCTCTTGTTGAAAGTCTGTATTCGAGTCTCCAAAAGTACACATTGTGTAAGATGAAGTCTTCATGCCCTATCTCCAAGTGGCATAAACTCATCTCCTTACATATTATTACACTGTAGATCTTCCATGAATTAAATGTGTTATTCAATAAATACTGGACACCAATGCGGATCGATGAGATATTGCCACCCACTGGTTTGCATTGAATCATAATATACGGTGAATTACAAAGCCCCGTCTTTCCAGGTGACACACATATACCAACCAAAATACATTATAGAAGACCTAAATCACGCAGCCACAAATTTACTATTGTGACACGAAACAACTGGACATTCCTCACTAGGGCATTCTTTCGATTAGAACACGTGGCAACGTGATAATAAACTTGGTATTACTTAAAAAAACAACAAAAACCAAAACAAAAAACAAAAAAACAACAACAACCACAACAAAAACCCGACCGACTCTAGAAATAAATGTTTGGTTTGCCGCGGATATTTGGATGGAACCAATTCTTTAAAGATGTTACATTTCTCAAGGATACTGCCTAAGCGGAACTTTACTTGTTCCAGAAAGGATGGTTAGCATGGGTCTAATAAGATTCATCACCTCATTTTTTCATATTCCTGATACGAGAACGAATTTAGGTTCAATATTCTGGAAGCAGAAAGATCGAAGACACTGCACCACAGTTCCATCACTTCACTCAAAATACAAAATCAGCAATGTATTGTTGAGTCGCTCTTAATAAAACCTTTTAAAACTGATGGTAACGTATAGCATCATTGTCAGAAGTTTGAACTATTTTCGGTATGGATTTATAATAATCTTAAAGCTGTCTCATAAATTCATCACATAATGCTCCCTCCGTTCCCTCATACAAAAGAAGACATTGCACATTCAGTGCTTTAAATCCTAGGCATTTATTCTTCCAGTATCAGAGTCACGCTACACCCGCAAACAAGACGAATCGCATAACATTAATGTTCATTTTCTGTCTAAATACATTTGTGTATATCCTCTTTAATGAGGTGAAATAAACTGGTGAAGTACGATCTGTAATAAAAATACTAAAAACCGCTTATAACGCATACCGCTCTACCGCTGAGCAAGAGAAAGTACAACTTAAACAACAAGGCAAATCTTGACATCTTACGCGAGCACATGGATAGTTCTCAGAGGATCATCTGGGTGGACGAATTTCTTAAAGGACCGTTTCAGTATGAAATCCGTCTATCTGGGTGAGTTATGGACAAGCCGTAAGTGAGGAATGGAGGATTATTTATTATTCACAAGTCTGTTCACTATTAGTGTTCTCAGTAATATCATGATCACTAAATTTAATGTCTTTAAGGCACGTTTTAACAATGTCTTTGTGATAAAGGTCGTGAAAGAAGTTCGATTTATTCGATTTTGAATTTTGTGGCAGTTTTAAACGCATGTATTATATCATTTAGGTTTAAGGATTTTATGAAAAGGTTCCTGAATAATTGAACTCATTTATGACTCTGATTATAGTCATACGTGAATTGTTCGCCTTGTTTTTAACGAAACTGAATTGATAAAGTGCGTTAAAACGTTGCCACAATAATGAAGGAACCTGTGAGCTGAACGTTTTTCAGCCAAGTAAGTGGATAAATTTGATAATATCCGGAGGTAAGAACGATCCTTAATGAAACACTGGACGAAAGAATAAATTCTAAAAAGCATAACTGTATTTTCTTCTAAATCTTCCTTTTCGTAAATATTTTCTGAAACGTCTTTGGGACTAACGTACGATTGAAATGTGGCCTTAGGAGTACGTTCAAGGGAACGTAATACTTTTCTGTCATAACAGCATGTATTGTTCAGGTAAATAGGCAATGACACACTGATCGGTATTTCACGAATTTAGGTTAAGGACGAGATATGTTTGCCGATGTGATATGCGTTCATTTCTCCGATAATAAGGTATTTAGGCTCAGTATTCTGAAAATTGAAGGATGAAAGTCTCTACACCAAGGTGACACCAGTTATGCACCAATGTGAAGCGGGAAATGCACTTAATATTTAAGGAGTTTAGTTATTATAAATGGAAATCGACGAAGAAAAAGAGACTTCTTTTTTGTTGAAACATGGTATAGAATGCTATCTTGTGCATGATATGTTGTGTATAAAAACGTTCATAAACTGCAACTCTCATACTTATACTCAAACAAAGGAAAAAAAATCAATATATATATATATATATGTGTGTGTGTGTGTGTGTGTGTATGTCTCTGTGTGTGTGCATGATATGTTGTGTATAAAAACGTTCATAAACTGCAACTCTCATACTTATACTCAAACAAAGGAAAAAAATCAATATATATATATATATATATATATATATATATATGTGTGTGTGTGTGTGTGTGTGTGTGTGTGTGTGTGTGTGTGTCTGTGTGTGTCTGTGTGTCTGTGTGTGTCTGTGTGTGTGTTTTCAGATATCGGTGCCACAGAGTCCCTGCTAACGTTTGAAGAATGAGGCTTATTTTTATCAATATACAACTTCTTTATTCTGTATAGGCGATGATTCGACATAGATTCTAATCTCGTACACTTATATGACGTTACTTGTTAATGGGTAGTATTGTTTATCAGTAACGTAAAACTGTCATCACTCTTAGGATAAAGTTAAAATATGGAAGAAGAAAAAGATGATGATGATGATGATGATGATGATGATGATGATGATGAAGGTGATGATGATCAGACCGCGTATGACGACAAATCGTGATCCCCAAATGACGTAAAAACCATATCTCCCATCCTTAGATCACAGCTAAAATAAGGAGACTAATAATCATAACGATAAAGAACATTCGAAAATGACCTCAAACGTTTCAATATCAATTACGCCTTAACATGCATGATCTAAAAGACTCATATGTGATTAAGTTTCAAATCCAAATGAAGATTTTTAAAAATCTCCTCTCACAAACACAATCATCTCAATAATTCATTTTCTTTATGATTTATAACCCACTCTCCGCGAAAATCCGTAGCCGTGTTCGGATATGTGCTATATCCTTAGGAATATGTACATTCAATACACAGAAGATCAACATTAGCCCAACTATGTTTGTTTCTAAAAGATGTTTTATTGCACATAGTTCTATGCACATGTATATTCTTTCCTGAATTAAATGTGTTCATTCAGTAGGTATTGGAAAACGACATTGGTCTTTGTTCATGCTATCATCCTATAGGTTGCACTGAATCAAACTTTACATTCAAACACTTTGCGAAATCCCGTTTTGGCCTTTCCCGAATTAAACTAGAGTGCATCGAAAATGACAAAAAGATGCTAGAAACAAGTGGCTGGCCTTGGCAATCAATAAACGTCCTACTGTTCCTCACATTTCAACACACTAAAGGAGAAATGCAAACTCAACGTTTATATTTCAGAGAGGATATTTGGCGCTCAGTTTTACAACAGAACATAATCAGATTCATAACTTCTGTTCTGGTCTCATACAAGAACGCATGTAGTCCACGTATCCTGGAATTAAAAAGACCAAACACCCTGCACCAAAGGGCCACAATGTGTAGATTTATGTGAAGCAGGAAATGAATTTCACCCAGTATGGTTCATATCGTTTATAAATGGTTGTGTTAATTAAACATTTGACTCGCCACCATAGGACGTTAATATTGCTGTGCGCGGTTTAAAACAACAAAACCAAACCATAGCCTCACAAAAGCATTTGGGCAAAATAATTTTTTTAATAATATCATTAACCGAACAAAGAGTGCGCCGCTGTGTTTAATTATGGCATCAGGCGTTTCCTGTGAATACTACTTTACGAATACGAACCTTTTTAAAGAAAACATTGAACTAATATTCTCAATAACCGGAGCTCTCCATACTGACAACTATAAAATTCCTCTCCTCAGAGATAAGGAGGAAGATAAAAGTTGCATGAATCAACATCTTTGTTTCTGAAGGACGTGTTTTCCTCCTTCACTTCAGCAAGTACAAAGGAGAAAGGGGTAACTATGTGTGTAATTGGACCCACCGAAACCTTTTGTAAAATCGACAATTTAAGAGGAACAACTTTCTTTCGTCGACGCACGGAGACAATTAAAACCCGTTATGAAGTCGTCACGAGGATGGCTGTTATGTCAATAAAAACCTGAATTAAAATAATCAATTCCACGAATATTAACTTTGTGAAGATTAATGTCTCTTGATAGTGTTGGGATGATTTATGAGCTCATATGATTTGAACTGAGTATTACCGGACTTATAAAATTACATGTCAACATTATCACAGCGTGGGAAACACACAGGAGCTTGCCATTGGGAAACCATTCTTTTGGAATACAACAGGGACGTTTGTGTGTGATATAACGTGACATCAATGCGTTGTACCACTTACCAAAAGTGACATAAATAACGTATGCTTAAATGTGAAACATCAAGTGGCATCAACGGCAATGTATCTTTGACGCAAATTGGCAACAATGACACAGATGTATCTTTGACCCAAATTGGCAACAATGACACAGATTTATACCTGAAATCTAAAGTGACACAAAATGATGGACCCGACACATATCTGTGTCCCGACGTTGTATTTTCTACTGCAGGGATTAAAAGAAAATACATGCCCCGCTACTTTAACAAGTAGTGATTGGACACACCCGAGACTTAAGAACATACTCATGAGTTGTATGTGAGCAAATGGATTGTGTATGCACGGGTCGGGTTTTAAAACATTCATCCTTTGTGGACGTTCATGCCCATGGGATGTGCTTTCATCCTAAGGAGCCATGTGGTCGCCTAGTGGTTAAAACGTTTTCACTCACGGTGAAGACCCGGACTCGATTCCCCACATGGGTACAATGTGTGAAGTCCATGTCAGATGTCCGCCTCGGTGATATTGTTGTAGTAGTGTTAAAGCGGCGTAATACTATACTCACTCACTCACTCACTCACACTTTTATCCCAAGTACCACGGTACTAACAGTTAAACAACATCTCTATTGTTTGCACATGACCACGTATTCATTTGCACGTACAAATTGCACCAGCGAAACCCGTAAAGTTATTTTAAAGGGTCGATGCATGTTATAAAAGGGTTGTCTCTAAATATATACTCAGTCCATATGAAAACGCACCACTCACGAAATCTGGAATAGCTCCACGGATTGACATGTGAAGTATATACTTATGATGCATTTGAGACAATGAATGATATATCATTACACTTCACTCACGATAATGTTAATGCGCGAGGGAGGCTTAACTGGTGTCGGGGTCAAACAGTAAAGTCAATAACGGGTGTGCCACCGTCGTCGCATGGAGGTGATCAGTCTCTGGATAGTGTTCTGAGGCTTAGCATTCCACTCCTGAACAAGGGTAACCTCAAGTTCTCGGATGTTGTCCATCTGGCGTCGACGTGAAAGACGTCGTCCAATTTCATCCCATAAGTGCTCGATAGGGGAGAGGTCGGGTGACAGAGCTCGCCACTGAAGCACGGCTATGTTCTGCTGTGCAAGGTACTGCATGGACACCCTTGCAGTGTGTGCCCTAGCGTTGTCCTGTTGCAACGTGTGGACATCGTGGTGTCGAACGGCACGACATGGTTCTGCAGCACGGTAGTAGACGGCGTTCACCCTTCCTCTGCAGATGTGGAGAGGGGTTCTGTGACGGTACCCTAATCCACCCCACACCATAACGCTTCCATCACCCCAACGGTCCGTCTGAACGACACAATCGGCGTTATAACGTTCACCACGTCTCCGCCAAACACGTATACGGCCATCTGCGTTCCTTACGTGAAATCGTGACTCGTCAGAAAAGATGACACCGTGCCATGGTCGTAGTCGCCAATTCTGATGCCTGTTTGCCCACTGTAGACGCGGGTTTCGGTGGTTTCGATCCATCAATATGGGGCCGAAATAAGGACGCCGTGCCCGCAGGCCTGCAGCTCGCAGACGGTTCCGTACGGTGTTGTGGTGAAGGAATCCACGTCGTCCTTGGACTTGAGCAGCCGTGTTTGTCGCTGGTAGTGTTCGCTCTCGGACATGATCCCGTACGATCTGACGGTCGTGACGTGCCGTTGTCACACGTTGTTGACCCGGTCGAGGACGGTCCCGAGAGCTCCCCGTTTGCAGAAACCTTTGATGAAGTCTTGCGATCGTTGTGTGTGCGCAGTGTAGTCGTCTGGCAATTTCCCTGGTACATTTTGAATCATGCCTATGGTATGCTCCCGTTCAGGGGCTGTAAGTCGCGGCATCGTGTCGGCGTTTCACAAGTGTCAGTGAAGAATTGAAATTTTATTCGGATTCACATGCTTTTAAAAGCAATGTGTGCACAAATTCAGAGTGAAATTCATTTTTCCCGTGCTGTGCGTGCAAAATATTGCGTTTTTGCGAAAAATTGCCTAGAGTTACAGTTAACATGAAATTCTCGCATTTCTTGCACCAGGCATGTCGGGCGACGTCACTGTAGTGTTGTTGTTGTATAAAAATTATATTGAAGTTCATTTGAAGTTAAATATTGACTTTTTTCATGATCAAGTGGTGCGTTTTCATGTGTCCTTAGTATATTCTATAAGAGTAATTAATTGAAATACATTAAATCAACGATAAACAAAAGTCCCTCTCGTGGTGATCCGATGTGCTACAGATTCTTGTTACTCAAACTTGTTGCGGAAAGTCTCAATGACATATCGAAACTTCACCGTTTTACTATACTTGGTATCACTAATTTCTAGTTATCGAATAATTTTCAACGTTACTTTGCTTTTTACGCCCAAGAGAATTATCTGTTTCGGCAGATAATTAAGAAAGGGTTTGCTTTATTAATGTCCTTTGCTTTGTCGATCTCAAGGGATCAATATTTCGAAGTTTTAGCCATTTTAAAGCAATTGGTAAATTTGAAAACATTTAATTTTAAAGTGTAATTAGTGAATGTTTTTTTATAATTTGGTAGAATTGATAAATAACTGTCGACTGTTAGTGGCAGTACCTTCGAAGGGGGTTGAAGTAGCGTAAAATGGTTGTCTCTGTGAGGGTATGTAAGTCCAACTTCAAAGGGTATTTTTCATATTACGTATTCTCATTGCTCAATATGTGTCTTTTTAATGTGTAGCTACATTTGACTACAGTCACCAACGACTGAAGAGGTGGTGAAAATCCATCTTGTGTCCATGCGGGAAGCAAATGCACTGCAAGCCCCATGGTCCCTAGTGTGATGGTCTACCGTCAGTTGTTGGCTATCGATAGTCCGTTTGTATATCGTATTGTCCCAAATACTCTTATGCTTTTTAAGTTAAATGCTAGTTTTAATATATCAAACTGTGATATTCTATTTGATTTATTGTCCTTTGTCGATAGCTTATATACTCTAATATTGTCTATTGTTAACATATCATATGTTTTAGTCACGATATGGCTATGTGTGACGATAAATGTTAAGTCACTGTGTGGAAATCCTATTGATGGTCACGAAGATCTGTAATACTGCTTACATAGTGACTCGTAGCTATTGATGGTCACGAAGATCTGTAATGTTGCTTACATAATGACTCGTATTTATTGAAGGTCACGAAGATCTGTAATGTTGCTTACATAATGACTCGTATTTATTGAAGGTCACGAAGATCTGTAATGTTGCTTACATAATGACTCGTATCTACTGATGGTCACGAGGATCTGTAATGTTGCTTACATAATGACTCGTATTTATTGATGGTCACGAAGATCTGTAATGTTGCTTACATAATGACTCGTATCTAGTGATGGTCTCGAAGATCTGTAATACTGCTTACATAATGACTCGTATCTAGTGATGGTCACGAAGATCTGTTATATTGCTTACATGATGACTCGTGCGTTTTAAGAGTTAAACCAATCACAACATTCGAGACCACATCATGTCATCACTACTGGGTTTCTATTGGCCAAAGTGGACTCAGCGTAACTTGGAATAACATCCAAAGAGGTTTCCTTGCGCCAATATCAAATAATCATTGATGTGTTGTAGTACAAATGCCAAAGAATCGACCTTAATTTAAAGTGAAAAAAAAAACAACACAAAGACAGACCGGGGCTAGACAACCTGGACTTCACATATTAGAAATGTTCTGTATTGTCACGGCTTTGGAAAGGCATGGTTAAACCAAGCACTAGGTAAACTCTTTTTATTAAACGTTTCCGAGAACAGTCAGTTAATGTGTTCCATCAAGAATGGAATCCAACTCTCGAAAATAGTTCAGGGTATGATCTTATATAAGTCCTTTAAGAGCCTTATCCATCCAGAAATATATTTATCTGTATTGACATCAAGAAATACCAGACGCACATTTGTTGAGCTCCGACTAGGTTTATTAGTTTTAATAATTAATAAAGGAAGAAGATTGTCTATAGAAAGAAAGGTGAGAATTTGCCCTTTATGCACTTCATCTATTGAAGATGAAATTAATTTTATATTTGCATATCCATATTATGATGATACTAGTAGGAAGTATATTCAAAGATATTATGTATCAAAATACCCAGCAATAGCCTTTGTCTCGATTCTCACTTCCAGAAATGAAACTGTTATCCGTATCATTTCTTTATTTGCAAAAACATGAATACATGCAGACAGACAGACATCCACACTTCTTGTCGGTTGGAGTATTGTAAGCATGTCGAACTGTTCACAAATTGAATCTGACAAATTTCCTTCAGTAATATCAAAATTGTCATTCGCAGATAAATGCGTTCATCTCTCTCAAAAGACCTAGTTACCATTATTTTGCATTTAATGTCAAATGATATTCTCGTTTCGTATCAACATCTCCCTAACTCATTGTTTCATGAATATAAATGATGCGTCTATTTTCAATGTATTTCCAAATGAGTTTCTCAGAAAGACATTCCTATCACTCGAGAAACAGCCACCAGTATGCTTATACTTTCTTTTTGTCTTGAAATGCTAAGAGGAGAGGGAAACACATCTTTTTACTAAAGGAAGACAAGCCGACAGAGCAGTGATGGTACTTTTTCCTTTCTCAAACAGACATATCCCAAATTGGTCTGCTGTTATTTCTACACCAGTTGTGCCCTGGCATTTCATTGCCTATAGAGTGAGAAGGACTATCTATTCGTGACAGGGTGATTAATAACGTGACACCGCCGCACCGCTGTTTCGCTAAACACAAGGTTGACTTATTCCAATGCATGTTTCCTCGACACTGCCCTGAAGTGCAGAGACTCTTGGGGATCTTACAGTTTGAGAAAAAGTTACCTTATGATGAAGCTTTCGTTGATTGTGCTCGCCAAACTTTCGGGCTGGAGTCTTCAGTATAATTTAGTGATGGAAATGGCACGAGTTACCTTGCACTGTTTGGGAACTGTGAGAACGCACCAAATGGGGCCCGAGAGAAACTTCACACCAAAAGTGCCAAATTGATTACTGCTAAAACAAAAAACTATAAAAAAAAAAAAAAAATGAACTCCAATGTATATGGAGGGTTTAGAGATAATAATGAAGGATGGTGCATATGAATGATTGGTTGCTATTCTCTTTTTCCCCTCGTGACTGGTTTCCACTTTCCGAGACAGGCATGATGCAAGACTTCGAAATAAGAGAGAAAATCGCTTTTCCATTTATGTTTTTGTTTTCTTACATTAAAAGGCATCACGAAATTTAGCAAGTCGTTCCCATTGCTAACTATTACAGCTTCAGTGATCGACATTGACTGTCATCGTTATGACAAATAATTATTGTGTAGATTTTATTCTTGGAATCATATGTGTATAAATCAAAAATATGCCAAATGGTTGGCTCTGACATATGGCACCAATCGTGATCTAATGTCATGATACATCCCATATGTTGTATGCCGGCCTCGGTTCATCATGATTATCTGGTATTTGTTTCCTAACCGTTTGTTTCATTGGGCATCGTACGCGTGTTATAAACTGATTTTAGTATACCGTGTTATATAAACTGATTTTAATTCGTGTCAAAAGAACAGTAGATAATATTTCTGTCTCAACGTCTGCACCATGGGGACAAGGGTGCCTAAATATGTTACAAAAACATGGTGAACCAGACCATGGTCCCAAGAACATTGAAGTAAGTGCCCGGCATCTGCACAATGTTCAGCAATGTTCAAATGCAGAAGCTGCACTGAAATCCACACTACAAACCTCTTAATGTCATATGGGATGCACAAAAATCATAGTTATCATTTTCGCAATTTAGCTTTTTGGGGGCAGTGAAAGTGATATTCTTGCAAGGGATGTACATGTTCATGATCCACTAAAAATGAAAAGTGAATTCATCAGCTACTTTTTTGTACTTGCTTTTACAAAAAACTGAACAGATACGTTCAATTTCAAGGACAACGGCTATCATACTTCGTTGACGTAGCCATGTATTACAGTGAAAAAATCAAAGCGAAATTCATCTCCCAAAAGGATATGTTATGGTAAAAACAAAATCATGATTGCATTTTGTTTTCACTAAGAACATTATAACCATTTGAGTAGTTGACGTTAGGTCAAGCAGGAAAAAAAATTAATCAGTAAATTTTCATATCGACCACAGAATCAGGAAAGGAACCCCAGTCATTCGGTAACCAATTACCTTACAGTGCGCCATTGCTAATTCGATGTTTTTAGTTTTTATTCACTACCTGCAAGTCGTTGAAGGAGGCACACTTTCACAGCACACTTCTTTTAAAGTAATTCATTTCTCTCAATAATGCTAACGATCAGCCCTCATTAAAATACCATCTAATCCTCCCCCATTATATACAGTCGTTATATAAGTCCTTCACTGGTCACGAGGGGCGCATTGGTTGATGTACCCTCGATGTTTATTTATGTTCCCTGAGCCCGAAGGGGTTACATCACTTTACTCGCTCCCCGTTTCCACAAACCACGCCTAAGAAGTAAAGAATTTGTTGGAAAAAGGAATCAACTTCCCCTGTATCACGTCAGTCGAATCAAATAAGTGCCAACCACTAAATCATGTGACGAGAAAAGAAGCTAAATTGGTTCTAGCAATATGCTAACGACGGCAATTAAATTTGGAACAAGAACAGTTTGATTTATACTCACTGCAACGGGCATTGAATGACGATGCAATCAAATTTGGATAAAGAACAGTCAGATTTATACTCACTGCAATGGGCATTGTATGGCGTTTCCAGTATTCTTCTGTTCATCCGTTGGTGAAAGACCAGGCGGGTGGTGGCCACGTGAATACGTGCAAACACCTATTTGCAGGTACAGCAACGTGCAAGAAACTTGGACAAAGTTCTGTAGCCATGTGTCCCAGTCCATCCTCCTCTGAATAGGCACCTCGTAAAGATGGTAAAGCTACATTAACTTGGTAGACCTAGTGACTGCACAAGTTGTATGTTCCCCAGGGAGTTGATATTGAAAATACGATGTGCCTTTGTGACTGACATCCAGTGCTCGAGGGATACAACAAAACGTTTTGAGCATGCATTTAGATGTGTGGTGAACTGTATAGCGCCATGTAAATATTACTAAGTACCCATCTAATGAGAGCTGTGTGAGCATTAGACATCAGTAAAGTTGACTATATTTGATACTTATGTGGTATGCGTGGAACAAAGGGTGGAGAACAAAGGGTGGAGAACGAAGGATGGAGGAACGGGGTGGGTTATAAAGTTTGGCAGTGGTATGATGTATATGTTATGCATGGTTTCTGACATTCTGACAAACATGCTATAGTTTTGGTTTGCATTGCGTGTCAAAAGTGAACTATCGCTCTGTCGACCCAAATTATGAAATGAAATTAATATAAGCACCGAAAAACATCTCAGTTGAGTGAGTGAGTGAGTGAGTGAGTGAGTGAGTACGTCTTTTGCAGCTTTTAGCTATATTCCAGCAGTATCACGGCGTCGGACACCAGAAATGGGCTTCGCAAATTGTAATAAATATGCCAGGAGCCTCCTCACTAAATATACAGCTGTTGTGTGTGTTTAGTTTAGAGAATATAGTTTATATCATGATGTTTTCTACTGCAGGCAGTATGAATAAATGTGACGAGACGAAAGCGTACTTTAAAGCTTTTCCAATGTGTTTGCTTGTAACAAACATGAATTACGACATCATGATCTATTAACCACTAAATATGCAATTAAGCTCCAAATCCAATTTCTGAGTATCAAAATAAACGTGTGGTTATATGTTTTGGTACGTTAGCATTCTTGTCATGCTGTTTTCATGTAACCGTGAAGGTTCGGGGTAGAATGGGATCGGGTGGTCAGGCTCGCTGACTTGGTTGACCACATGTCATCGGTTTCCAACTGCGAAACGTTTGTTCATCACTGGATTATTTACACACGAACGCATACTACATCACCATTAGTACAACGTTCTTTGTCGGAAACACCGCATTTTTGAAAGACATTTGGAACGTCTTTGGATACATATTACTCTGCAGATCCTCCCATAAGTTATTTATTAAATTGTGGAAAACAATGCGACTCCGTTGTTCATAGTACCACCCACTGGGTTGCATAGAACCAGAATATACAGCGAATGACAAACGCCATTCTTAGTTTGTCTCAAAGCCCTTTCTTTCACATATCAACTATATTGGGTAGTGGCATAAAGCATTTGGGTATTCTTTATCCTCTTTCTCGTAGAATATGTAAAAGCGTATTGCCATCTACGAATTGTCTTGGGTATTTGGATGGAACCAATTCTTGAAATTTGTGACATTTCTGAAAGAAAAACGCCAAAGGTGAAAGTTAACTAGTTCCAGAGGATATTTAGCATGAGTCTCACTACGCAGCCTAATCAGATTCATAGGTTTCGTTTCTGTGATATTCCTGATACAAAAACGCATTTTGGTTCAATATTCTGGAAGCAGCAAGGTCGAAGTCCGACGTCCGTGAACTAAAGTGCATTCCAGCTCTCTGTAGTCAAACCAGATGGAGACGTCAGCAAAGTCAGCAACTCTAGTCATCAACTATTGTTGATGTGCTGTGAACCATAAATTAAAAACGTGTCCTTCACCAAATACTTCAACTGACAGTAACCTTGTCGCCATGGTCGCCAGGGTCGGTTTGCAGAAGTTAATATGATTTTTTCCACACGCAACCATAATAACCTCCAAGGTCACACAATGCCCCTGCTTTCGCGACTATCGGACACCATACAGTATTCTCAAAAGAATACGTTTCACACTTCACTGCTATTAATTCAAGGCAATTACCTCTTCTAGTCACGCAAGTGCCACAAAAAACACGAAATCGAGGAAGATTAATGTTCATTTTGAGGCTAAATATATCCTCTTTTATGAGGTGAAATAAACTGATAAAGTATGATCTCTAATCAAAATACTGAAACTACTAACTAGTTCTACTGCTGATCCAGCTGAGCAAGAAACAGCACAGCTTAAGCTATCAAGACCAATCTTGACATCCTACGCGAGCCCATGGATAGTTCTCCACTGAAGCATGAGCTTCATCTGGGTGGAAGAATTTCTCAAAGGATCGCTGATTAACCTTGTAAGTGAGAGTGCTATTTTTATCAATCAGTTTGAAAGGCAGCTATCAGGGTGAGTTATGGACAAGCCGTAAGTGAGATAACGAGGTTTATATATTATTCGTAAGTTTGTAGCAATTTTTCTGTGGGGCAACAAAAGATTTTGGAAGTAATAAAGAAAAAAAGGTCTCATTGCTGCAGTGGTGAAAGACGGGACGATTCTTGACGTATATTTTGGGAAAGAACATGTTTTGGCATTCCTCACGTCGATCGATAATTTAAAAGGTATAAAAAAAACCCGCAGAACAAGCAAAATACAATACTGACAAGTCTAAGATTTTCAATAATTTGTATTCATTAAAAACAAAGGCAAGATACAAAAGATACACAATAGAGGTATCATGTACAATGCAAAGTAAAATCCGTAGTAATGGTCACAAATGTAATGTCAGCTCACCGAAGTTTTGGTGTGAGAGTGAGAAACCGCTATACAGAATGTAACACAGCGAGCGGTCAGGCAGCGCTTTGTAGGTCAAACGTTGACGGGGATTGGCAGGTGAATGTATTCCAGTAAATATGTGGGTGTCCGGTGTACCAACACAATAACCGGCATTTATGTACAAAGTTACCGATTATCTTGAATGTTCGAGCACATACGACCATCGTCATCAACGTAGAATTCTCTAGTCCAACCTCGTGTTTACTGCGTAATATTATCAAAGGGACGTAACCTTACAGAACTACCTTAAAGACCTGCCGATAAAATACTAAAAGCACTGAACATTTACTGCTAGACACATATTAGATGATCCTGCGCACTAAACGCATTTGTGACAAGACAGGCGGTACAACAAATTGGGCAAGTACACTTGGCTGCTACAGGTAGCTTGACGATTATGCACGTGCAATACATGCTAACCGTGACATGAAATCAACACCGCTACTGATTAACACCTGTCTAGCTACTGTGTAACACCAGTCTCACTGCTGTTTTACACCTGTCTCAATACTGTTAAACAGATTTCAGTTGTAGTAAAAAATGTCCAAGTTAGGAAAACATGGGCAAATAGTTCATTCTGAGGCAAGGGAGATAGCATACAATGTTATCATGCATATGGACAAAAATTGTGCAACCAAAGCAGATTCTCTTTTACAAAGTGGCCGTAGCCTTGCTACTGGAGTCTCAACTTCAACTTTAAAGCACATTAAGGCAGAAGGTAGTAGGAGTGCGAGTGGACCTACATCTATAAGTCCCACCAGGTTGCAAAACTTGCAGTTACAAACTTGATGATTTCGACCGGTGTGCAGTCCGTCAATTTGTACAAAGTTTATATGGCGTAAAAAAACCAACTACCCACACTGGATACGATGTATGATATGGCAAAGTGCCAGTTTAACTACAAGGGTTCTAAGGAAAGTTTTCGAAAAAATCTCAAAAACATGGGGTTTAGGTGGCGAAAAACGCAGTCAAACCGTAAACTTTTAATGGAACGTAAGGACAAGCGTTTGCAATACTTGCGTGCAACGCACGGGGAACATGAACTTCTCGATATTGATCAGGCAACCTGTCTCCCTCTTGTTTCAAGTGGATCGTTCTGTGGGGCGTTTCCAAGTATGCAAATTGGGGTCATTTGTCAGGTCGTGGATCATCTTATATGTGTTTACCAGTACAGTTGCCTTTGGCTCATGTCTCATTCTATGTGCGACCCGTGAAGGTCCGGGTAGAATAGGCCTTCAGCAACTCATGCTTGACCATAAAAGGCGACTCTGTTTCTCGTAAGATGCAATAATCGGGTGGTTAAGCTCGCTGACTTGGTTGACACAATCATGTCATCGATTCCAATTGTGCAGATCGATACTCATGTTCTTGATCACTGAATTGTCTGGTCCAGACTCGATTATTTACAGACCAATATACAAAATGATACAAAATGTGACCCATTATAACTATCACTCAAAACTTTAAAACCTTCTGACCCAAATAATGATCATTACTTAGTTAATGATACTATTTACAGAAAATACACTCTCGTAACAATAACCACAAGAAACACTACACACACGCACGTACGCATGCAAACGTACATATCCACGCATATCCGTACGCACACATACGGAATTCTTCTGGCAATAGAATTTCTGAAAATTGTTCAAGACTCTTAGAAAAGAAATGCAAGGTCCGCTCTTTGAAAAAAAACCCAAAACAAAACAAACTTTCTAAAGACGCGCACCTTAGGTAAAAGGGGACATAACATGAAATAAATCTATGACATCACTTACTCTGAATACAAAAGTCATACCGCCCATAATACACCTGCTTCAAACCATCTTGTTAATTTTGGTATCATGGTCATGATATGGTTGGAAGTTTATTTTTTTGGCAAAGAGTTCTTGCTTAAATATAATTATGCATATGAGGCATAACATCAGTTAAACAGTGGACGAAAAATGCTACGAGTAATAATGTTTCTCCTACCTTAGTCTGTGTTGCTCTGCTAAGAATAACTTACACACTACAAGCGAGTGAGTGAGTTAAAATTTAAAGTTACATCGGCAATATTTCAGCCATATCGTGACTAAACAAGTTCTAAATCCACCAGAAATACATGTAATTTATGAAAAACTATCAACGAAGGACAGTAAAATAAACTAGCATATCACAGTAATTTATAAGTAAAAAATAGCGTCTATCTGTACAACTTGAGTTCGATCGCGGACAAGACAGTATAAAAATGGGCTATTGATCACCAACAACTGAAGGTAGATTACCATACTAAGGACCATGGGGACTTACACTTCCTTTGCACACTACAAGCCATGGTGTTAACTGAGATGACGACATGGGTAAATTCAGTTTAAAGGAATCATTGTAAAACATTTGTTAAATGATAGTGTTTCTTTAGCGGTTCATTTTTATTTATATTTCAATCTGAAACGCTTCTCTTTTGTTTGCAGGCTTACAACAATAAAGGGATGGGGATATTGGAGGTTTATCACAAGCAGTATATGCGCTTTGTAACTGTGGCAGTGATTGCTTATCAAATGCATGGGCTCGAGGTAGTGGTCAAAAACATGGTTAAGATGTAAAACAGGAATTGAATTGAAACTAATATGGTTTCAAAGTTGCTTGTGTTAATTATTTTCGAACGTAACTGAATTTGATGTTTGTATCACTTTTGATGCACGTCATTAAACATTTTCCTGTGAAAGATACTTGTGAATCGAAACGTTAATAATCACTAAACTGATAAGCTCAGTAACCGGAACTCATACTGGCAGATACAATATTCCCCTCTTCAGAGATGACAAGAGTATAAAAGTTCCATAAATTACATGCTTGTTTAAGGAGGATTTTTATCTTTCTTGATTAGGTTAAAATATTGTAAAAACATTGTCCTTGGGGCATGTCATGCAAGTCCCGAACATTCAAAGTATATTGAAACTCTCCACTTTTAAATTGTAAAATGTATGGCTAGATTTGTTAGCTAACAGCTAGGGTCCAAGCAGGAAGCAATTGGACTGTACGTCCCCATAGCCTGTTTTATATCGTGTCGTCATTTTTGGTTAAATAGTTCAGATTTATTTACTACTCTCAAAATTATTTTGATAATCTAGTCGTTGTATTCTCCTTTGCAGACAGGTCAGTCTAACATAAGTTTGTTTTTATTCATTTCTAAATTTACAAGTTAGTCACTACATGGCTGAAATACCGCTCATGTGGTTTCAAATTTTAACACACTCACTCACTCTTCCTTGACTGAACCACGTCAGAACCATCTGTGCTTTTGTAAAATCAGAAACAAAAGAGACTGATTGTACGTTTTCGGACGTGTGGACACAATCTATGCACATCGTGAAAAGATGACACTGATCTCAATAAAAAAACGACAACTCTGACCCGTGAAGATCCGGGTTAGAATTGATGTTTGGTAACCCACGGTTGTCATAAGAAGCGACTAACGGGATCGGGTGGTCAGGCCCGCTGACTTGATTGACACATGTCATCGTAATCGTAATTATTCTGATCGATGTTCATGATGATGATGATCACAGGTGTCTCCAAGCTTATCTGTTTACCCGACCGCGGCAAAAAACAGCTGAAATATTACTGCGTGTGTCTTCAAGCAACCAACAAGCCAACCTGTTGATTGGTGTCTGCTGGTTGGGGCCGTATACCGGACTGGTAAAAGCATTATCACAGCTAGGGAACCAGTACACGAATGTTTGAAACAAGAAACCTAGTTTGGCTGAGTGAGTGAATTAAAATTGTACATCGCGTAGGTGATATCACAGCCACGTGGCGATGAAAGCAAGGTAATAATTTTAAAATAACTGTCGAGAAAGGACGGTAAGATAGGTGGGCACATCACAGCGTTTGAAATAAAACCAACCTTCCCATAACAAATATATAAAAAAAAGAAATAAGTAGATCAAATATGTTTATTCTTACCAGTACAAAAAAGAAAACAGACTATAAACCAAAAGTTGACCACCTTACTGCGGATCAAGGGGACAGTGGGTTCTATTCCTAAATATAGAACCAACCTGACCACAATAAAAGAAAAATCGCCCTTCGGGCTCAGGGAACATAAACAAACATCGAAGGTAACCAACTCCACTGTCTCGTTCAAGTCATCAACGCAGATTATCGAGGTTCCGTTATACAGAGTAGTAGGTGGACTTCTTGTACAAAAGTGTAATAAAATCTCGTGAATATGTTTTTAGAAATTAGTCCTTATGTGACTCGTGACATTCGTTTGGTCTGTTCTACTTTGTGGAGACAATGGTTTGGACACCGAGAGAAACTTGTGAGCAGATCCGTGCACAGACAACGGGCGATAGAAAAGAGCATCTAACGAGACCCTGATTCGACATGTGCCTCTACGAAACACGTCCAAAAAATGAACTTTTTACAACGAGATACGAGAGACATTAGCTCTCACTATAGCACGTCACTTGAGCCAAATGACAAGTGCCAACCACTAAATCACGAGGCTGGAAAAGAAGTTAAATTGATTCTAACAATTTGATGACGATAGCAGTTAACTTTGGAGAGAGAACCGTCAGACCGTTGAATGCGTCATTACTCTCAGCTATGGTATTGAATGGTGCTTCCAGTATTCTTCTGTCAAGTACTCTGTGTGTATAAGACGTCAGTAAAGTTCCAGATATTTGACACTTTTGTCGAATGCGCGGAACAGGAATGAAGGAATGGGGGCTACGGTTTGGCAAAGATTTTGGTCGAAATGTTTTCAATCGTTTGACAGCTAAAGGAATTTGTTACATTATTGATTTATGGGACAGAAACTACATTGCCTGTCAGAGGTGAATTCATTTTAATCAGGTACCTTGTTTTTTCATCTCTTGTTATATGTTATTGTTTATGCATTATGGTATGAGTTAATCAATTGAGAGCAAGGTGCTCCATATTGTGGACTGTTGATCAATCATTGCTAACCTCTAAATTTAAGAAATGAAATTGATCCTTATATTCATAGGATATATTGGTGAATTTAGCTAAAAACGCCTTTGCTAATGGTGTAATAAGGAACTAAAAGCATTAGAATTGTTAAGGGTGCGGCGGGGTAGCCTCCTGGTTAAAGCATTTCCAAGTCACGTTGGAGACCGCGGTTCTGTTCTGGTTCCCTGCACACTTTTACGTGTGAATGCAAGTTAGAAATCCCTTTCCATATCCACAATGAATGTAGCGAGCCGTTTGAACACTTCCTATTTCGCCATGCGTGTGCGTTTAACAACCATAATAAATCTAATGACAACAACATTTGTCTTACCTCACACATAAATGTCGCGGTCTGATTGGCTGAGCGTTCATCTATTATTGTCAGTGCACCCTATGTACAAGCGAGGCGTATTGCAATACACCCCGCTGCCAATAGCCACTCATTCGATACTTCTTGGTAGTTATCTCGAATAACATTGCATCACACATGACACACGGACATTACCGATGTTTTACGTTATTTCTACGTAAAACGTTTTTAAATCTCAACTAAGGCCTTGACTGTTGGAACCATGATCAAACAGCTTGTGAGCAACCCTGGCACAGACTGTAAGTATCAACCAGGAAGACCTATGTTTCACATATTTTAACCTTCGGATCACATTTGCCATTCGTTTGTGATAAGTTGTTTCAATAATCAGAAGATACATAGGTGACAATATTCAAGCATACCATACATACCAAGTATGCTAAGACGTATTGTTAACCATTTCATTTTTGCCCAAAGGCAGCATAGTTATTTCTTCAATTGTTTTCAATTTCCACCGGCACGCAATATTGGTTGCTGTTTAATTTTCCTATTGACGTACGATAGACTACCTGCAGTGATCTGATTACAGGACTTGACCAGGCGTAACTAACTGACAAATGAGATGAGACAGAGCGATGGCCAGTATAATATCTGGGACGAATATGTCCTGAATTTTCATGTATTGTGAACATTGTCTAGTGGTTATCGAGAAGGTGGTTGAAGGACCAGTTGCGCTACACTGGAAGAGCACTTGTTGCCCATCGTGCTCCTGAGACACAACAAATACTAGATGGCTCTGAGGCAGCGTGACTTATTGGCTTATCAGTATTAACTGCAACATGCAACCCTAGTTAAACAAACTGTTGACTTAGTTGTCAGTTTCAGTATTCATATAACGTGAGTCGTTATAGCAGTCAGAAACGAAGCTTCGGTGTTTCAAGTTGCTATAAAACGACCGGGAATGTCGTTACAACCCCTACATATCGGGGAATTGCCTCACAAATGTTGCTAGCATTAAATGAAGTTAAAGCGCCAGAACAAAGAATAGGAAGCATGCAAGTGGTGTGTGTCAACATTCTACATATTGTTTTACAGGTCTTCTTAAAGTGAATGTTCGGGTAACCTAGGGGACAAAACGTGCGCTCATGGAAGTGCGAGAGAGCATTTCTAACATGTTTATGATCTATGGAGTCATGTTTTGATCGCCCAGTTTGACATGACGTGCAGTCTTTATCACTTTTTAGAAGACGAAGATGGTCCCCAGAACAATCCGGGATGACCGAATGCCTTGGTTTAATTGCCCACATGTATTCTTTTGGGGTAGGGTTATACAGTGCTGTGTAGCAGTGATGCAGCTGTTTAACATTGTATCTGTAGATTCACCAGGGACAGTGGTGTGCTTTGTTGGGACTTGCTGGATTAAGAAAGATTGACTTGGAACAGGCTGCGAGGATTTTATTGCAGAAGGCCCGTTTACCACATCCTCACAAGTATTTCCACTGTATTCTGACCCAGGTAGTTGGACAATCTTCTTTTTGATATTTATGAACTCTTGTCTTTCCTCTCACATTACATCTCAAGCCGTTAGAGGAATATAGCATTGTGTCTTGTAACATCAGTCTCTACACTAAGGCAGTCTTGGCTGGACCTAATTTCAGAAGTTACACTTTCTTCCTTTAAAGAATAACCTTTGAATTTGACTGGTTGAGCGTTACTGTTATATGGATACCTATGTGTTGTACGTTTGAATTGGTCTGTGTCAATTTTAGAATGACGAGCTAATTACATCACAAAACGTTTTTGGGTTTCACATGGTTTGGTTTCGCATGTAGATCTTGATGTAGAGATTCCACATTTTAGATTACATTTTCAATCAGCAAGTAATAGCATACACTGATTCAAGCCTCTTCTTGATGGCCTGCTTTGGTCTCAAGTCCATCCTCAATCGTTTTAGTGCACAGCTGACCAGTCAAAATCCGCGTTAGAACTGATCTTCAGTATTAAACCCATAATTAAAGCGTTTTCAATGTTGTTTTGAAAATAATCTCAGCCTGCTAAACATGAATTACGATACTGCATTTATGATATTTGTATGTAATCGAGCTTCAAATCCAATTTAAGAATTGCAAAAGAAAGCTAATTTTACATCGATCTCAATAAATCCATCACTAGATTCGTGATTTATATGTTGCTCTGGCTGTTTGTAAACCTGTTTTCTTTGACGTCCCATGTTGTTCAGGAATCTCCACACAAGAATACACAGTAAGTCAACATTAGCCCAAACTTAGGTGCCCGCATAACTAGTACCTGTCCTTCCCGGAAGATGTTTGGAACGTCTTCTGATAAGCATTATACTGACCATTCCATGAATGAAAAATATTATTTGTTTGTTTTTAACTTGTCAAACAACAATTGGAAATCTGTGTGATGGCTGTCTGTAAATAATCGATCGGGACCAGACAATGCAGAGGCCGACATCATGAGCACTGAAACAGGCAAATGTGTACCCTTGAAAATATTCTTGCATTTACTCAAACCTACTTCAACTTACGGTAACGCTGTAAATCGCCTGGGTCGGCACACAAGAGCCTTACTGAATTTTTCCACCTGCTTCAAAAATAAATTGAAATATGTTACACCTATTTATCGCATACCGTTCCTTCTGTCACTACTATCTGAAAGTGTAAGGCATTCTCAAAAGAATACATATCACACTTGACTGCTGTTAATCCAAGGCAATTATTCTTCCGAAACAGAGTCACGCATATCCCACAAAAATACCGCACTCGTTTAAGATTAATGTTCATTTTGAGTCTAAATTTGTCATCTTTAATGCTGTGAAAAAACTGATAAATTATGATTTCTAACAAAAAAATTGAAACTGCTAACAAGCGCTACAGCTCTTCCACCTGAGCAGGAAACAGTACAGCTTGAACTAGCAATGCAAATCAAGACATCGTAAGCGAGCACAGGGATAGTTGTCTATTGGAGCATGAGCGTCGTTTGGGGGGAAGAATTTCTCAAAGGATCACTGATTAATCTTGTAAGTGAGAGTGTTATTTCTATCAATCACTTTGAAAGGCAGCTGTCAATGTGAGTTATGGACAAGCCCGTAAGTGAGATAAAGTTAGTTATTTACAATTCGTAAGTCAGTAGTTGTATTTTGTGATGCAAAGAATGAAGTTGGATTTGACGAAGCCTGGGGAAGTCTGATTGTCATTGGGGATAAAGACAGGTGGACTGATGATATTCGTGAACCTAAATCAGTTGACATGCTTCAAATGACTTGGCATCAACTATTTATGTCATGGCGGCTCTATGGATCAAAGTGTTCTGGACAGAAATCCATGATCATTAGGTCTCTCGGTTGAAGTTTATTAGAAAGACATCAAGACGATAGTATTTGACGCCACCCAGCTGATTATATCGACCGATGCAAGTCTGCCACTGAGGACAGAGAAACTATTCACACCATTTACAGCATACGCTCATTTCTTTGTAACGTTATGACCACAGAGAAATTATTTCTTAATAAAATTGTCATTGTTTATTTCAGATAAATGAAAGGTCATAATTTGTTGATAATGTGGATTTGAGAGGCATGTTTTTCCCATCAATATCCACTTTTCCCTTGTCATTCCTAAATGGTAAAAGAAGTTTTGGAAATGGAAACAGAATTTATTCCATGATCATTGTAAACACTACCTCTTTCTGTCCCTCACCGCACATGTACGCACAATGGCCCGCACGCACACACACAAACACACACACTTGCGGACATAATTCAGAATCAGGAGGTATGATTCTGGGTGTCCCTCCGGATTAACCCTTCCCATACCACAAGTCAAAATGGAAATATATTGTTGACTTTGTGATTTGGAATGGATATAAGAATGTAATTATATGATATTTATCAACTTGCTGCCCATATCCCTCAAGAACCAAACGTGGATTTGCTGGTACCTAGTACTTAGTCTTATACACATATGCATAATATTATACTCCTGAGATGAAACATTAGCAAACAATGGACGTCAAATGCATAGTACAATATGTGTCTCCTAATGGTTGACATGTCACTATTGATCATGGTTTTGTTTTAATAGGTTCATGAATTATTCATTGGAAAGAGATGCGTACTAAAATCGGAACATTTCTTTAAGTAATATGTGAGCAAAATGTTTTTAACATTTCCTATCGGTTTGTAATCAGTTCTGTTTTAATTTTATTTACACCCTGACATGTATGCCATTTGTAGATGAATATCAGCTCATTTCACCTTTGTGTGTGTGTGTGTGCGTGCGTGCGTGCGTGCGTGCGTGCGTGTGTGTGTGTGTGACTTGTAAATGACATTATGCATGCAATTTGTTAGAATGTCTTCCACAATAATGTTGAGGATCCAATGACGGTTCATCACAAGTGAAATATGGCTTGGTCGCTGGGATGGTATTAACTGTTCCACCATGCGCTTTAACAGTGTAAAACCCCATTGCTTTTAAGTTTCATTATGAGTTAGTGAGTGAGTTTAGTTTTACGCCGCTTTTTGGCAACATTCCTGCAATATCACGGCGAGGGACACCAGAAAATGGAGTTTCATTATGTACGGATTAAACCGTACTGTAGTGACAAAGACTGGAGTGAGTAAAACTGGAGACCATTATGTTAACTTGGTACGTTTAGAAAAGATTATATTGTTAACACAATTCGTGACTAATATGCCGCCTTGTTTCCTTGAGCATGTTGATTTGTCAACAGAAGTTTTTAAGTGAAAACTCTCAATCACATATCTTCAATAATCGGAAGTCCACACCGACTCCCATACCATTTTTCTCTTCAGAATGCCATTGTATGAATATTAATGTCGATTGAATATGTAGACATGATTTGTTGCTTGAAATTTGTGTTATATAAAATCACAAGTCAGCATTGCCACTGCGTGGGGAACAGCACGAAGGATCTTGAAACTAGGACGACAGCATGTAAAGGAGATACGTTATAAACTCCCGTATGGACATCAGGACACTCAGCATATACCTGTGACTTGAAGTGACAACAAAGCGTTTTTGCTCTGACTGGAGATTACAAACGATGTTCAGCATTGGCTCTGCGTGGGAAAGAGCGCAAAGGAGCTTGAAACTAGGAAGACAGCAGGGAGAGGAGATATTTCCTCTGTTAGGGAAGACACAGCTGAGGTGAATTCGACCCCATAATACAGCTGTAGACGTCGGTCTGTACTTGAGTCTGGACTACACAACCACTTCCAAGATGGGAACGGTGAGACACAATCACTATTCTGCAGGAGACCCTCCTAATCAAGTGAAATACTCACTCCTACTGACACGATCATCTGGTTCTTTGGTCTTGATTGTGAGGAGAGAATTCCAACCAATATCTAACATTTCACAAGCGATCCAGTTTCTAAAACGACCTAATCCATGTGTTAGCCAGAATCCCATGATCACAGCTTTGAATAGCAGATACATTATGAAGATACGTCTCAGCTTCCCAGCATCATAGCTCTACACTTTGGTTAACCGAGATGGGTAACCTGCCCATATAATTATGAGATTTCAAACACATAAAGCTGACGTTGTCGTTGCCGTTGCTCATCCAATCCATCGTATGTATAAAATGTCTGTTGTCATGATGTCGTTTGTCTGAAATAGCCCATTTGATGTTTAGTACCAGCTTATGTTAGATAAATAACCAGTAGCCATCGTTTGCGATCCTTTTAGCAATAGTCCAATGAGATCAGTTCGTAGCCAGAGAAGATGTAAAAATTATACCCATGTTTGGAATCATACACAGACCTTTGGCTCGAGGAGCAACCGCTTTAACCACAAAGGCTAAACCACCGCCATGTATTTACAGTGGGTGAACGGGTATTGTTCTGCAGTAGTACTTCACTCAGCTGTTTTCCATGGTTTCAGACTTTCATCTCCTTACTAACAGATTGAAGTAACGTTCCATCGTCAATACGCCTCTGTCTTGGTCTATTCATTTTGTCTAAAGAATATTGTAACATAACAACAATGAAACAGCGATAACAGTCTTTTCTCAAGTATTGTCAGCCCTTTTGAGTTGTAATTGACAGAAAGGTTTATAAGAATAATTGAAAAGATGTCATATATCTACTTTCTGCCTGTCTGTCGTCTGCCTGTTTGTCTGTTTGCCTGCCAGTGGGTTGTCTGTCTACAAGCTTCAGATTGCTTTATTTATGTATGAATTTACCCTGTGTTTACTGCTGCATCACAAACACGTGCTAATGATTCAGATAGTGATGAATGAAACCAGCCGCATGTCCTGAACATTTTGACATTATAGGGTATCAGACATAATTTTGGTGAACAACGCGCCACATTGGGTAAATATTGAAAGGCAGTTGCCTATTTGGCTTTCTTAACTCAATGAGATTAATTGTATTCATGAATTCAGATGAAACATTTTGGCTCAATCACCTCAACCTAGTTTATCATAACTATAAAATGTGGGCGGATACACTATCTGGGCTGCTAGTTGTTTGTCAGGATACCTTTACTTGAATACTCATACCTTGATCACAATAATATTGTTACAATGTATGTTGTATACGATTCTGTTGGTGGCTAATTACCTTTTCCTCAAGTGAGTGGGTGAGTGAGTGAGTTTAGTTTTACGCCGCACTCAGCAATATTCCAGCTATATGGTCGCAGTCTGTAAATAATCAAGTTTGGAACAGGCAATCAAGTGATCAACAAAATGAGCATCGATCTGCGCAAGTGGGAACCGATGACATGTGTCAACCAGGTCAGCGAGCCTGCCCCGATCCCGTTAGTCGCCCCTTACGACAAGCATAGTCGCCTTTTATGGCAAGTATGGGTTGCTGAATGTCTTTTCTACCCCGTGACCTTCACGGGTTCTTGTCCTCAAGAATGTTGTAACGTAACCACAGACAACATTAATAACAGTACAGTCTTTTCTGCAACATATTCTGCCCTTTTTAGCTATTGACAGAAATGGTCAATGAAATTAATTGAAAATATGTGAAAATATGTTTTTCTGCCTGCCTGTCTTCCTGCTTGCCTGCCAGTGGGCCAGTCTGCCCACAAGCCTCTGATTCCTTCATTTAAAACGTCCACAGTGCAATTGTTACTCTATCATAAACACATGTAAATGAATCAAATAGTAAACATAACGAAATTATAAGGGATCTTGCATCACTGTGGTAAACAATGCGTCAATTACTGTAAGTGAATCGGCTATTTGACCTTTCGGATGAACTGGTTTCATGAACAACTTTCATGATGTAGACCTCATAGGCCAAATTCCCTAAACTGAAAATAGCAAACTATTAAATCAAAAAGAACGTTGAATATATCACTGGACTAATTGTTACTTCAGATTTGTAGTAAAGCTACTAATTAGCAGATAGAAATCGCAAAAGATAACTGTAACAGACCCTCAACGCACTGAGACAATAAAACATCACTTACCGTCAACCATGTTACTTCATTAGCATGTGAGTTTGGCATGTATGTGTCTAAAAACAACCCATAGTGCTTAAAGAGCTATAAAGAAGCGGAACATTGGCATATTTACTAAGATGGGAAAACGTTTTGCAAACACTCGGGGATCGTTACATTCTCAGTTACGAAACATGTGGGTGGTTTTACGACCGATTTAGGGTTAATTAAGCAGCAGGGGCATTCCCAGGGAAAACAATCTAACACCTCGTAAAGGAGGCGCCATAACATTATGTCAACGCGCACCTATTTTACAAACTGTTGCGCGGAAATAAGTCGCTGTGAGAAATAGCTATTTTATATCCATGGGAACATCAAAGGCAGTGAAAATTATCAATGTGAAATATTTTCTTGTGCATTTGCGCGAAGATGAAAATGTTTGTCTATTTGTTTTTTGAATTTGCCTATAAGAACATTTCTCACAACTCTGATGGATTTTCACGTAAGACATGTAGAGTGTTGTGATTATTTCGTCAATAAAGAACATGGCAGTGGGTCTGTTTGCTGTTTGTTGTGGCGTTCGTGGTGTATGTATGCCAGCGAATGTATAGTGTTCTGGTCTGTATGTGCATTCAATTTTCTAGTTTGTAGTTTAACTCAGCAACATACCTGCTGTGCAATCAGTTAATCAATATTATGAGCACAGCAGTTATCTATGCAAACGGATGTGATGACATGCAAATTAAGTCAGCAGGCCTGACCACTTGATCCTGTAGGTGGTGTCTTAATCAAATCTGGACCAGACATTCAGTGATCAACAAAATGAACACCGATCTACACAATTGAGATATGATGCGTCAACCAAGTCAGCGCACCTGAGGACCCGATCCTCTTTACATTTCACGCCATTAGTCAGCATAACCAACTACTCTTGTCCTCAATTGTCTGTATTGTACTCGTAATGTATCCCCTCAACTTAAGCAATAAAATACTCAAAATATTGAAATATGATATCAGGACTAATTGTTGTGTCATGTTTGTCAGCCAATAAGAGGTTCATATAGCTCGCTAATTTGCAGACTGAAAATACATGTGTAGCCATACCAGACTCTCATGGCACCGATAGCATGTCACCTCATTAGCAAGTGTGTTTGGCATGTACCTAGGCACCTAACAGCATGGTGTTTAAAGAGCTATAAACAAGCTAAACGATGGCATATTTATGGAGATGAAACTTGCGATGAAAGAAATCCCTTGATGAAACGGAAATATGATGGTGAATGGGACATCACCCATCTGGTGTGTTTATTTGTTTGTTGAACACCCAGGGGGTGGGGGGTGGGGGGTGGGGGTGCAGTTGTCAAGATGAGTATCAATGGGCGTTGCTGAACGGTGACATGTATGAACCCAGTGAGGGCGTTAGGCCATTTGACCCCAATTTTCGATTGCTAAATCGATCAGGCCTTTCACGTGTTAAGCTGCATGCTTGCAATAATTCAGTGGTCATACACGTGTACATGTATTTGCACGCACCTGGCGTGATTAATCACGAACACGGACAAACTAAGTTTAGTAATGGATGGCGTGCATTAAGTAATCACAAGTTTACGAAGAACGAACTGATAATTGCAATGTTTCACTTGGCGAACAGTAGTTGAGTGCAAATTATCAGTTTTCGTCATGCTCTCATGTATTTCCCAAGTAACTGTATGCGGATGAGTAATCATTTATCTGTGAAGTGTGTGCGTGAGATGAGTGCATGAGTTTACAAAAGGAGTGTTTGTACCCGGAAATTGTGATGGATTGTGAGTTGATAAAAATGTCTGTAAAGTAAATGACATTTGTTTTCGTGCATGCACGGTGGGTGATTAAGAATGATGTATAATTATGACAAATTGCAGTGTTTCTTAATATTTTGTAGATTACTTAAAACGTTGAATATTTCCCAAAGGTTTACATGATCGATCAAAACAACATGCAACAGATGCATAGTGGATTGTTATTACAGTTACGATACGTG
The DNA here is from genome assembly GCF_037392515.1 of Haliotis asinina. NCBI lineage: Eukaryota > Metazoa > Mollusca > Gastropoda > Lepetellida > Haliotidae > Haliotis > Haliotis asinina. Next base: position 6,358,424 of record NC_090290.1, on the reverse strand, counting down.
TTTCATGTCATTTTAGAGTTACAAGCACGTGTGTGTAGAATGCGAGTCGTGTCGACAATAAACACGCACGATGGAACGTGTAAAAGAAACATTGTTCCACTTGACGAACCATTCTATCACTGCAAAGACATTCTGATCAAACCAGCAGCACACTGATATAGGCAGAAAGATTAAAAATCACGATCAAATGTTTAGTTTAATTTTCTTTTGAAACCATCACGGAAATAGCCATGGTTGCGTTCAAGGCAACCACCATGAAGTAAAGGGAAACCATTAGCAATATTACTTTAATCAGTAGAATGTTTTTGACGTCCTGTCACAAGGAAAAAAGCTCATTGGAATCAGTCCGTGACAGCTCTGGGACTGGATTACACAACCCAGGAAGGAAATATCAAATCAAGAGATATGACAAGAGTGCGTTTCTTTCCCCAAGCACCAGACAACAGGACACGAAATATCAAGCTTCCAAATGTCCAGAGTGATGAAATAGACATTAGACATCAAGGGGATTGCTATTTTGTCATTGGGGATCGGGAGACTGAGGTTTCTATCTTATCAACAGAATTTTCCTTTTCTCTGTATGAGGAGGCATAGAATGTTTGTGGAACCAGGACAAACCAGCATACAATTGTCCAACATAAAATCGTTACCTTGTATGTAAACGTATCAACACATGTACCAGTGGAAAAACGTTTCTTGTTGAAACACTCAAGAGCAGCTTCATGGTAAATGAATGAGTAACCTATGCGCTTCATGGTGAATGTTTCATTCTGAAACGAAGACACGACCACCTAAATCCCTGAACGTGGAGGTTCTCTGTTTCTCTCCTCAACTATCAGACAACGTCAAAGGAAGTCCATTTGGTCTATTTCGCTGTGCATATACATTTGGTTGAAGGGCAAGGACAAGTCCCTACACCAAATGTAACATGGGTCAGATTTGTGTCTGTCAATGCTATCGTCCGTCTGCAGGTTAGTTTGAAGAGGTAATGATGAAAAAATATAGGAAGATTCAAAACACTGGAACAGAGACTTGGTGATGGGGTTTCCCCATAATGACCATGTCTGCAGGACGCACTTAGGCGTGACTTCACAGAGACAAGACTGTAGGAAGTTTGTGCCAATGCTCATGTCAGCCAGGATCGTTACTTTCACAAATATGTCTGTGGTCAGTTCTCAGAAACACATAGTCTGTCCTCAGAAACATGTAGCTCGATATTAGCAACAAATTACATCTGTGGTCAGTTCTCGGTAACATCTAGTCAGTAACAAGTAGTCAGTTCCCATTAACGGTAGTTACTTGTTTTTTAAAGGGAATAAAGATTCCACCACGCATTCATACATATTGTTGTCAGAGATATTCTTCAGGATAGTTTTCGAAATGGACGTTCATCACGTCCAGTCAAGTACAGATCAGTGGATACACTGTAGACAAATCAATGAGTCTGACATTATATTGCTTTTTATCCATACATCCCCACTCTTCCATTTTAGACAATCACGCCATTAAAGCCTTATAAGTCGCTTCTTTTTAGTTATAATATATCTTCATTGGTGCCAAGACTATTATGTATTGATAGTCATTTGAAAAATGTCCATTGTACTGTCTGATCTGACGAAATTGAATATCGGGACTTCATAAAGCCGATCTGAGCATGCAAGATGGATATATCATTTGATCTTTGAGGGCATTTTTTACTATATTCCATCAATTTGTCTTCCTACCTCAAATCATTGCTATACCCACTGTGTGACGCACTACTGTCCAATGAACAATTCCAAGTATTCTTTATTTCATTTAGTATTTTACAATGCTAAAAATTACTCCAGACTTTGACATGTGACATGAAATTGCACAGAGCGACAAATTAGCCGCCCGTAATAGAAATTGTAATTCGTTTTAAACGATGTACAAAAAAGTGATAAAATGCACTATATGTACATAAAGCAAAGTTTCTTTGTCACTCCACTTTCTTGCAACACTCATTTTACTGTTTATGTCTACAAATTAACATTGTCATTCCATATCTAAACGAAAAGAAACAATATGCAGGACTGATTTGCACCGGCTATTAATAAGCATAGACTGAAGCAATTGCTAAAAGCTGTAATGCCTCTGAAAGAAAATGTCAAAGGTTAAAGTTCACGAGTTTAAGAAAGGACAAACTATGTATGGCAGCAATTCCTGATACAAGAAGGCATTGAAATTCAATACAATATTCCGAAACTATCAAAGGCAGTGCACCAAGGTTTCGCCACGTATACAGAGACAGACATTATGGAAGATACAACACCATTTACTGTTGAAGTGTACCCTGAAACCTGTGTTCTTGGACGCATGTCTTCTTCAACCGACGGTGACGTTTTACATCGCCTGGGTCGGCACTGTTGAATTTACCCCTGAAACCTGTGTTCTTGCACTTATGTCTTCTTCAACTGACGGTGACGTTTTACATCGCCTGGGTCGGCACTGTTGAAGTGTACCCTGAAACCTGTGTTCTTGCACTTACGTTTCTTCAACCGACTGTGACTTTTGACATCGCCTGGGTCGGCACTGTTGAAGTGTACCCTGAAACCTGTGTTCTTGCACTTACGTCTTCTTCAACCGACGGTGACGTTTTACATCGCCTGGGTCGGCACTGTTGAATTTACCCCTGAAACCTGTGTTCTTGCACTTATGTCTTCTTCAACCGACGGTGACGTTTTACATCGCCTGGGTCGGCACTGTTGAAGTGTACCCTGAAACCTGTGTTCTTGCACTTACGTCTTCTTCAACCGACGGTGACGTTTTACATCGCCTGGGTCGGCACTGTTGAATTTACCCCTGAAACCTGTGTTCTTGCACTTACGTCTTCTTCAACCGACGGTGACGTTTTACATCGTCTGGGTCGGCACTGTTGAAGTGTACCCTGAAACCTGTGTTCTTGCACTCACGTCTTCTTCAACCGACTGTGACTTTTGACATCGCCTGGGTCGGCACTGTTGAAGTGTACCCTGAAACCTGTGTTCTTGCACTTACGTCTTCTTCAACCGACGGTGACGTTTTACATCGCCTGGGTCGGCACTGTTGAAGATTACCCTGAAACCTGTGTTCTTGCACTTATGTCTTCTTCAACTGACGGTGACGTTTTACATCGCCTGGGTCAGCACTGTTGAATTTACCCCTGAAACCTGTGTTCTTGCACTCACGTCTTCTTCAACCGACGGTGACGTTTTACATCGCCTGGGTCGGCACTGTTGAAGTGTACCCTGAAACCTGTGTTCTTGCACTCACGTCTTCTTCAACCGACGGTGACGTTTTACATCGCCTGGGTCGGCACTGTTGAAGTGTACCCTGAAACCTGTGTTCTTGCACTTACGTCTTCTTCAACCGACTGTGACGTTTTACATCGCCTGGATCGGCACTGTTGAAGTGTACCCTGAAACCTGTGTTCTTGCACTCACGTCTTCTTCAACCGACTGTGACTTCTGACATCGTCTGGGTCGGCACTGTTGAAGTGTACCCTGAAACCTGTGTTCTTGCACTTACGTCTTCTTCAACCGACTGTGACTTTTGACATCGCCTGGGTCGGCACTGTTGAAGATTACCCTGAAACCTGTGTTCTTGCACTCACGTCTTCTTCAACCGACGGTGACGTTTTACATCGCCTGGGTCGGCACACAGGAGTCTTGTTGATTCTCCCCCCATGTGTCTAAATTGAAACAGTCGACACAAATTCATCGTTTCTTTTGTCGCTACTGTCTGAAATTGTAGGACATTCTCAAAAGAGTATATTTCAGGCATCACTGCTATTAATTCGAGGCAATTATTCTTTCGAAAAGGAGTCACGCAAATCCCACAAAAAAAGAAATCGCGAAAGATTAATGTTCATTTTGAGTCTAAATATATCTTCTTCTATGATGTGAACTAATGTTATAAACTAGGATCTCCAACAAAAATACTGAAAATGCTAACAAGCTCTACTGTTCGTCCGCCTAAGGAAGAAACAGCACAGCTTAAGCTACAAAGGCGAATCTAGACATCGTAAGCGAGCACATGGATAGTTCTCCACTGAAGCATGGGCGTTATCTGGGTGGAAGAATTTCTCAAAGGATCGCTGATTAATCTTGTAAGTGAGACTGTTATTTCTATCAATCACTTTGAAAGGCAGCCGTCAGTGTGAGTTATAGACAAGCAGGGAACTGAGATAACGGTAGTTATTTACAATTCGTAAGTCAGTAGTAGTAGGTTTTTGTGATGCAACGAATGAAACTGTATTTGACGAAGCAGGGAGACGTCTCATTGTCGCGGTGGACTGGTGATATAAGTGGCCCTAAATCAGTTGACACGCTTCACATGACTTGCATCAACTATTTATGTCATGGCTGCTCTAGAGTTCAAAATTGCAGGACAGAAATCCATGAAGTTTATTAGACAGACATCAAGATGGTGCTACTTGACGCCACCCTGCTGATTATACTATTGTATCGACCGATACAAGTCTGCAACTAACGACAGAGAAGCCACAGACAATTTAGTAAGTTCTGTTCATGGTAATGATACAGATAAACATCTTCAAGGCATTTCTGTAACACTGACATCGTTTTTGTATGAATGTTTTTTTATTATTAATATATGTCTAATTTTTTTCTCGATAAGTCATCGCGTTCGTTTCTGAAGGATGTACTTATCTCCTTAATGAATACACTTTAGTCAGGACAAAGTAACACAACAACAAGTGGCACCGGGTGGTGAGACTCACTGATTTGGTACATGCAAATAATAGGTTCCTAATTTCTCAGATCGTTTCTACTCTCTCTCTCTCTCTCTCTCTCTCTCTCTCTCTCTCTCTCTCTCTCCCTCCCTCTCTCTCTCTCTCGTGTGAAGGTCCGGATTAGAATATTGTTTTATGCCTCCAGGAACCCAAGCTTGTCGTAAGGGGCGAGTATCGGGATTGGCTCGCTGACAAGTTATCGCTTCCCAATTGCACCGATCGATGCTTTGTGCTGTGGTTCATTGGATTGTCTGGTCCAGACTCGATTATTTACACACCACCGCCATATAGCCAGTGATCAACAGCATGAGTGCAGCGTGAAACTAAACGCACTCAGTATAAGATAAATGATATTTCTATCGTTTGAGGGAGATAGAAATTACTTTCTCCTAGCGTAGGGGAATGCAACAAAGGGGTGGAATTCATTTGCAGGTGGCGCCTAATGAGAGTATATAAGACGCATTGTATTGAAAGTATCATTCTCGCTTGTTGTGCACCACGTACACATTGCGTCATAAATACTTCCGAAAACAGAAATCCCACTAACGGGAAACTCGTCGCCATCTTAAAGCGTATGGTCTGTTCTGAGGCGGACTTGGAACATAAGACTGAATCTAAAATAGAGGCCAGTCTCGAGGGTGTGAGAGCAGAATTTGCAAAAAACACAAACGAAATTCAGAAATTGAAGGCGGACAAAGAGTTTACGCAGTCAAGAGAAGGTGACAGAATCCAGTACAATTTCAATACAGAGACCCTTGATGCCCTTCGTCAAATTGAATTTGGCGTCGAGTACGACAAGTTAGATTATATCAAAGAAGTGGTGCAGAGCGAGATATCTAGGATAGAAAACCGAAATAAGATGATACGAATAGCTGATTCTTCCGAAGTTGGTTGGGAGACGGTACGTCGCAACGTGTCACGTGATTTAGCTGAGAACTCTGATGATGACCGGCTTATTACGCGAGCAGAGAACAAGGCTATCAAGAAGATCAAGTCCAAGAATCTCCGATCTTCACAGGCGTGAGAGTTGGCAGATCTGAGTTCGCACTGTGTCAATGTGTCTGCTTGCCTGTGCAGGGTTCCTGAGATCTGCAGAATTGTTGAGTTTGAGACGCACTTATATTCTGATTTCTGAAGCTTACATGATGATTGAGAAATGAAAGACTGATATGTATAGAGATGGTTATTGATCAGCAGGACAGGTTTCTCCCTTCGTTTCCGATATTAGGCAGTAATATTGCACAGTTTGCGGGCAGGTGGCGCCTCAGCAGCGGCTAACAGTGGCATTCCGGACAGGATGTTCAAGAGGCACAGTAGATGGAAGAGCGAGGGCGCTAAAGACGGTTATGTAAAAGATTCTGTGGAAAAGCGTCTGCAAGTGTCGCAGTCACTTGACCTTTAGTTTGCCCGTCCTTTGACTCTCGCAGTGGTGCTCAGCATAGCCATCCAGTGTGTGTTGTATTGTGTTGGAGGGGCTAGGAGAAATGATATTTCTATCGTCTGAGGGACGAATGAGATAGAAATTACCTTCTCCTAGCATAGGGGAATACAACAAAGGGGTGTAATTCATTTGTAGGTGGCGCCTAATGAGAGTATATAAGGCGTATTGTATTTGAATCATCGTTCTCGCTTGTTGTGCACCACGTACACATTGCGTCATGAATACTTCAATGAACAAGGTTCTGATATTGTGCTTTAACCTATTCAACCTATTCTGAATGTTTCAGGTCAATGTATGGCTCGGCGTTATGTGAGCAGCTCGTCGCTGCCGTCAGGCTCGTTGCTGTTGCAAAGGCTCGTCTCCGTCGAAGTGGCTTGTCGCCATTTGAGAGGCTTGTCGCCAGTTTTGAGGCTTGTCGCCATTTGAGAGGCTTGTCGCCATTTGAGAGGCTTGTCGCCAGTTTTGAGGCTTGTCGCCATTATGTGAGAGGCTTGTCACCATTTTGTGAGAGACATTTTTGCCATGCGGCTGGTCACCAGTGTCTGAGAGGCTTGTCGCCTACTCGTACATACTTGAAGACACATGCACCCTTGTATCATGCAATAAAGGCGGTGGTGCTCAGCATAGCCATCCAATGTGTGTTATGTTATTTGTTGTATTGTGTTGGATATCAGTACAGTCCTTCACCTGCACTACCAGCCCATTTGAGTTATAATTTGATAATTGATAGAAACGTTCAATAGAATAATTGAAAATATGTGATATACTAGTATCTATGCCTGTCCGTCTACCTACCAGTGATCGGACATCAGTTTTGTGAACATTGCATCAAAATGGCTAAATAATGGAGTGGAGTTGCCTATTTGGCGATTTTTAACATTGCATTCATGAATTCAAGCAAAACGTCTTCACTAAATCTCCTCAACTAAATTTATCATAAATACAAAATGTGAGCGAATAGACTATCTGGACTCTTTGTTGTGTTATTTTTGTCAGGAAATAAACAGTTAATTTTTGCAGCAAATAGCACACAAATTAGGTAGTAAAAGTTGTCAGAACGTACAAAGTAAACCTTCTCATCCTACCTCACACTATTTAGCAGATAGAAAATGCCATGTGCAGCTAAACCAAGTTCTCAACGTGCCGATACAACAAAACAACGCTCAACGTTTATTTTATTGCGTCAGGTAAGTTATATCAAGAAACAGCAAAAAGGAAAAAGAGCTACAAGCCAGCGGAATATTGGCATAATTACATGACCCGTGGCGGTTCGGGATAGATAAGACCTTCAGCAACCCATGCTTGCCATAAAAGGCGACTAACGGGATCGGGTGGTCAGACTTGGTTGACTCATGTCATCGGTTGCCAACACCCAGGTGATAATTGTACTCTCAGTTTCGAAACGTGACGTTTCGACGACCGATTTACGGTTGTAAGAAACAGGTACATGCTCAACTGAACAATCTCAACACCTCGTACAGGAGGTGTCAGAGTATTATGTCAATGGGCGCCAATTTTACAAACTGATGCAGGGAAAGAGACAGAAATGATCCACCAAAGGGAAAATCAATTGGAGTGAAAGGTATCAAAATCCAAACCTTGAGTGCGAAAGTTACTAATTGCATTATTTTGTAGTATTTGTTTTTAGAATCCTTCAGTCGCACCCATGGTCATATTACAATACTGACGCTTAAAATACTCAGGGATGTTCAGACGAAGTCTAGAACACTGATGCTGTAGCAATCTGAAGGTAACATTTAACAATAGTAACATTTTGAAGAGGCCCTTAGAGGTTGAGTCTTTTGTCCATTGAAACTTTCAGTGTGTGTTTTGTGTGTGTGTTGTTGTGGTGTGTGTTGTGATGTGTGCCACTTGTATGTGCGGTTGAGGTGTGTAACATATATTATATGCATTATACTAATCTTGTTTGTTATTGAACGCTGAACCCAGGAATATTCCATCTATACAACAGTGTTCTGTAAATACTCGATTGATAAATTCAGTTATCAGCATTTTGAACACTTCATTTGTCACTACATGGGTCCCTAGTATGTGATCAACCTTTAGCTGCTGGTGATCTATAGCACGTTCTTATATTGTATTGCGTATATTGATATATTTTTTTATGATAGCGTACTACTGTACTAGTTTTAGATCTAGATCGGTGACATTCTAGTAGTTTTACTGCCCTTTTTATGTTCTTTATTTGTTGCTTTTACAAGTGATACGAATTAAATTTTCCTTTAACGATATGACTGAAATATTGTCAGTTAAAAATATTAACTCACTCACTCACTGCTTGGATCAGCATAACAAACACTTTGTGAAGGAGGTCTCAAAATAATAATGACTACACTCCTTTACATTTAAGAATTAAGGAACTCAGACGTGCAACGACACGTTGACACAAATGCTAATCCTCTGAAGTGATCGAATATAGAAACGGTTGCATTTGCAAATGTTTGACAAAATTCCATGTCGAGGAAATACGTCTCGCTGGAGAAACTCCAGGATGACGTGCCTCTTGACGACAAGAGGGTTACAAAAAACGTCCTCGAAACAGAAGTGAATGCAAATGACACCATGGGTAACGTGTTCATTTAGCACAAATGAAAATTATAAATGGGCACTGATCGGGTTTCTTAAATATCTGTCTTAGCCTTCTCGTATAGGCTTGAAAAGAGGAACATGCAATCTTTCAAACACCCAGTGACAATGAACACACTGCTTAGGTGAGTGTGAATACTGTCATCCTAGTAATGGTAGTACAAAGCTACCGATAGCACAAAGCTGCAGGTAGTCTCATCTCTTCCTACCGTTCATGTATGTGTTAGTAACACGTAAACACGAAAGCTGCATTTTCAGCGAGAGACGATGATGACTGGCATGGATGCTCTTGAGTAGAATGTGGGAGACTTGGGGAGGAGTGCTGGGGGTGGGATAATAACACAGACATGAAACATATGGCAATCAGATTTAGGCTGGGGATTAAGCATGTGTGTTTGGAGGCGGGGGTGCTTGCATGTTGGTCTGGATAGCTACATGGCTGAGATTACAAGACAAGATAAAACAAGAATGTTTCATCTGTGAGACGACATCAGGAACCACGGAAGGCGAGCAAGGCTGTTCCCGGAACGGGTGGGTTACCTTCAGATTGCTGTAACATCAGTGTTCAAGATAACCACATACGAGAGATGTATACATATTGTTGCTAAGCCGACCATCCTGCCCAGCGCATGACTGCTGATAGCGGCGCCTCGAATGAACTAGGAAAGACGGGCGACATGATTTGGGCAATATTACAGTTATGTCGTGACTTGAACAAGTTACATAATAATAATTGCAATTAAACCCTAAACAGCCTGTCGACAGGACGGTAAAACAACTACATTATAGAAAGATAATTGCAACTAGTATGTAAGTGTAAAATGTTTGTGAACAGTACAATATTTAAAACGGGCAAGAGATCATCAGTAACTGAAGGCAGGTCACCATGCCAGGGACCATGGGCAAAGATCCAAGAGCAGAATGAAAGTAACTGAATGTTTTATTGCAACACTAAGACACGGTCACCTAAATCCCTGACCCTGGTGTTTCTCTCCCCGACTACCAGACAGCAGCAAAGAGTGTCTATTAGGTCTGCTTCTCCCTGCCTGTCACGTTTATTGAATGAGCCTAGACAGGCCCGTACACCAAATCCAACACAGGTCAGATGTGTGTCTGTCACTGAATATATATGTTCATGGAAACACAGAACACATAAATTCCTTTATTCTTTTCCAGGTTTATTAATAAGGCATGCATTGCAGTGTGGGCGAAGTCCCGGAAATTAATATAGGAACATGTATACTTTCACGTGTTTCCATGAGAATATAATTGTCTGTTTGAAGGTGACTTTGAAGAGATAGATGTCCGTTTGAAGGTTACTTTGAATAGAAAGATGTCTTTTGAAGGTTACTTTGAAGACATAGAGGTAATGATCACAAACACTATCGAGTAACTGGCGACTTGGGAACACAGATTTGATAATGGGGTTCCCCTATAATGACCGTGATGGATTATCCGTGGCTACATTAATATTGCACAGAAGGAATCTTGGTCCAATGCTTACCTCGGTCAGGGTCGTTACTTCAGGTGAATCTTTTGCAACCTGTGTACCTCGACGTACATACACATGGCTCCACGTTATAGCCGGAAACCTTGCGGGCTCAGATCGTTTAGATCACATTTTGTCAAAGATGAAAGACCTGATAAGTAATTTGCAGAAATGATAACTATTTCTATCACGAACAATAACGCTAAGATTACCAAGGTAGCTAAGATCCCAATTTGTTAAGGTTGCAAATGCTGTTACATCATGAAATACACTAAAGTCATAAGGACTGACAAAATTGTAAAGATCACATAGATCGATAGACATGTTACGTGATAAAATGAAAAGAAATTCAAAGACTAAAGTAAAATGATGGGATCCTTCAGCCTGCATAGATTATAGATTATGGAGACGGAACTTGACAATAAAACAGTGCTGACATCCACGTCGCCCCAATATGCTGCTGAGAGAGCAGCAGACGACCCCTTTCCAGTATGGACCCCAAGGACGACCCGAGACACCCCCTCGACCGCCTGAATTCCTAACATCCCCTTAATGCAGTCCATAATGGGTTGGTAGAGAAAGAAAACAACACGCCATCCACTACTGACGAATATCTCCACTTTACCACCAGCCACCCTCTACAAGTTAAGGGAATCACTTCCACGCTTACCCGAAGACAAAGGCACCGTTAAAACCCAGTTAGTTACCATATATTGTCGTTTGTGCCACGACTTTTATGCATCGATATTCATTATAATAATAGCCCTGGTATTGTCTGGCCCGGGGGGTTGAACGATAATCTGGTCTTATGCGTGTATCTATATATGAAATTTTATTATGTGATTGCTGAGGGCATTTTTCTGCCATATTCCATCAAGTTGATTTCTGTGCATATCATTGCGATATCAAGAGTTTGTTCAATGAATAGGATTTCCTTATTTCTTTTCATTTTTCATTTACAACATTAAAGATTATCAAAAACGATAAATCATGATTCGTTTCTGTTATTTCTCTTCATTTTTTTATTTACAGCTTTAAAGATATCGAGAACCATAATTCTTGAAAAATGGCCAAATCAGATTTGAATATGTGGATGTTCAGTTCAAATAGCTAATATATTAGTGTATAAAAGAACAGAAAAGTATGTTTTTACACTTTAATATAAACAATCCTAATATACCATGGTTGTTCAACAATGTCAACTATATATCCAATAGAGCTATTTTACCTTGCCGATTTGACATTATCATATGAAAACATATCCCCTTGGAAAACTGATTCAGTTTATCCTTCCCAAAAAGTATCTTTTCTTGATCTTCAATGATTATTTATTGATTGTTGTATGTTTAATGCGATTCTCTATATCAAAATGTATATTTGTACGATCTATGAGTATATATACATGTATACTTTTACAATTATCTGTACTGTGATGGATTGTCGTTGTTAAGAAATATCTTTGGAGGATCAAGCTGCACTTTGGTCTCTGTGACAACAGATGTTTACCATACCTTGTAATTTGTCTACATAAATATTTGTTCCAAAGCCTATGTTTTCAATCTTGAACATTCAAACACTTGCACTATACAGTCATTCAGTGTGTTAGAAGTATTATAAGTGTATTTTCTTTTAGTTCACAACAGCAAAAGAAAACTTTGGTTCGGTAAATAACACATCTTATTCTGAAAGCTGATGTTTAAACATATACATTTCAGTGGAAAATCACTTTATAATACACACCTGTAGGCGCGAGCTGTTTGACTGAGATGCCTTTTCAATATTTCCATATGTAAACCAACGTTAGGGCAATGATGCTTGTCCAGGCAATATCTTCTGACCGAAACCTATGACAACATATGCTTCCTCACTGGTTGATAAACACTCTATAGCCGTGGTATTGGGTTGATACATAAAACAGAACTCAATTCTATGTCGTGAAGGAATCCACCGATTGCCTCTTCCCTACCACTCATTTACAGTGTCTTAACTTCTCCTATGGCTGTTCATTAACACTGTAAATACAAAACTTCAAGTCAGAGTAATAAAACATTTTACTTAAATTGAGTTGCCTTGGTTTTTCGAACAGTTTACCTTCACCAGTTACCAGTTCTGACGTACTTCCACAAATTCAATGATAATTCGAGGCATTACACAACGTGTAACATTCCTGCCAATTATTTAGCATTAAGGGAATTTCAAAGCGTAAAGTAGCCTATGATTGATGGTGTGGTTCTCGTTAATCACCCATCCCCTGGTAAGCCTCTGATATGATCGGAGGGACACAGGCTGCAGCGTGGATGATGTGATGACCTGGAGTTGCTGTGTCTGAAAGTGTTAGGAAGCAAGATGAATGGTGAATGTGAATCTTTAATGTCGAAATGTTTTGATTGAGTTTATATCCTTTCAATATCCGTATCAGTTGTAATAGGCTTAATCAAGTCATTGATTAAGGTTCAGGTTTGAAGGATGCCTGGAAATGCCAAAAGCGTTTGACTGATTTCAAAAGGGCTTTGATGATTATAACTTGTCTGTCATGTTGTGTTGTGTTTCAATATTTCTAGAAGCCATGAAAGGAATTTGAAAAGATGCAAGGTAAATGAATCATATTCTCAAGAAATCGTATGAATGCTACTCTTTTTTATTTTGTGAAATCTAAAGGATGCAAAATAATAAGTAAAAACATTCAAACCCTGTGTACACACAGAAAGGGTGTTCCTGTTGCCAGGACATTGAGCACTGTTCATAAACATACAAGCGAGTGAGTGAGTTTAGTTTTAAGGCACACTCTGCAAAATTCCAGCTAACATGGCGGCGGTGTGTAAATAACCGAGTCTAGGCCATACAATCCAGTGATCACCATGAGCACAGATCTGTGCAATCTGGAACCGATGACATGTGTCAACCAATTCAGCGAGTTTGACCACCTGATGCAGTTAGTCGCCTCTCACGACAAGCATAAGTCGCCTTTAGTGGCAAGCTCGGACTGCTGAAGACTTATTCAGCACCGGACCTAGGAAGGTATGACCATACATATTATCCCAGTGACAGTAACACTTGGGTTAGTCATGTCCTTTTGGTCTTGTTTTGTAAAGTGTGCAGAAGTTTCACGCGCCAGTTGAATTCCCGTCTCTTGGTGTTTTAAACACAGGGAATGCATCCGTCCAAAGTACTGTCATTCACTGTACATCTTACTGTTTTATAAATCTTTGCATTTTTGTCCCACACTCACTTTTCATGCCATGATGATGCAGGTTCTTTTCAAAATCATCAGATCAAAATCATTGCTCGAACTTTGACACATGCAAGTATTTCTGTTAAAGGTAGCAAACCATATTTTCTGTTCTATTGAACACCAGTATCGGCATTATGAAGTATGTTTATCTTCTTTGCAAACACCCGAATTGCAGTTATTTTTTCATGACTGTCCCTTCAGCATGGTGGGATCGTGAGTTTCAGCGTTTGCCCAGAGCTTTGCCTTTGCCATGCGTAAGGTCGTGGCTTACACCAAGTGTTACACCTCAAAGACCTGTCTCACATTTGGCTTCTCCCCGACAGGAAATATATTTTAAAAAGTGTCGAAACGGGTTGGTAAACCCCAACTTTATCCCTCTCTTGTATGAGCAGGATCCTCTTCTATACCTGTAAAAACTCTTTTCACAACCTTCACTCTCACAGATTGTGTGGCTTCTGTCGGAATCTGACTGATCAGATACCATATATTCAGAGTAGGAAAGAGGTGAATTATATTCTGTAGAGTGTGTACCGGTTTTAGCATTAAGACAGCAATATCCTGGGTGTGGACACATGGCGAATGGCGAAACAAACACTCGACCCACCAGCTATAAAATACTTTCTGGAAAATCTGACCGATTAAATACCATGATTAAAAAGTAATCGTAATATGAAATAAAATACCTGAACAATCACGATTAATTTACTGGAATAAGATAAATGCCAAAATACATTTAAAAAGAGGTGAATCCATTCAACACTGTTCGAAAACGTGAACATTGCTAAAAACAAAACGAAGGTTGAGAGTCAAATAGGTGCTAACACCAATAGCCCTCAAACGTTTTCCTATCACTCAGAAACACCAAAGATTAGACTGGCGGGGGCATTAGGAGAATGCCATCAATTCGCACAAGTTGCCTTGAAGCGACTGCTTCACATGCTGCTCCTCCAGCTACCATTGTGTTTTCTCACGATATAATAAACATTGCCGAGAAGAAAGTAAGATGCCTCTCGTTGATGCCTGTCAGCGGGGTTGTCAGCAACAGCAGCAGGTCGTACTGCTGGAGGCGGTAGTCTGGCGTTAATGAAATGTTCTTTTGGCTTGCAATAACACAACGTTAATATATCACAATACGTATAATCTTCAGCAAATAAAGTGATTCATTCATATTGATTATATTACTGTATGTATATTTAGGGTAAGATATGCTTATGATTTGAAATGTTTTAAGGAGTAAACGTTTTCGTTCTAATATGTTATTATCCCACTGCTTTTCGTAAAACGACCCGTGAGGGTCCGGGGCAAAATAGGCCTTCAACAAACCATGCTTGCCATAAAAGGCGACTATGCTTGTCGTAAGAGGCCACTATCGGGATCGGGTGGTCAGACTCGCTGACTTGGTTGACCCAAATGCGCATATCGATGCTCATGTTGTTGATCACTGGATTGTTTGGTCCAGACTCGATTATTTACAGACCGCCGCCATATAGCTGGAATATTGCTGGCTGCGACGTAAAACTCAACTCATTCACTTTTTGTAAAACATATACAGTACGTTTAGTGGTCCTGCCCCGCTATGTCTCTGAGCGTTTGAATGCCCGAACACACATCGTTACATTAAACGCATACTTCATTCCTCAACTAGGCATTAATTGAAATAATTAACATTAACTGAGTATGTCGGTTAGCAAACACGCGAAATTCAACTGAACTTTGGATGATTCAGTCAATCTGATGATCCCTTTGGGACAAACGTTCTGTTACCTTCAATGACGTTTTTGTATGCAGTTATGTCTAAAATCGGCCAGCGTTGACATATTATCCTACCTCTTCCTTTTATGAGCTATTATGAACGTTTGACAGGGCAAGGCCCTGGTGCTTGATTAACCAAAGCAAAAACGTTTCGTAACTGAGAATAAAACCTCACACCGGTTTAAAACATTAGTAAACACGCAAATGTTCAGTTTGTTTACTGCACAAGTAAGCTGTCGTTAATACATGTACATGCCTAACTCATACGCTAATGAAGCGATGTGTTAGACACTAAGCGATATTTTATTGTATCGGTTTCAGGGGTGTAGCAGTTTTTATCTTCTAATTAGTGTCCGTTATTGAGAGAATGATTACTGTTTACCTCCTGACAAACATGAACTCACAATTAGTCCGGATAATCCATTTCAACATTGTATATTTTATGGTTTTGCTTACTTCAGTTAATGGGATTTGGCCAAGACGTTTCACTTGAGTTCAGTAATACAATTAGTCTTATTACGAAAAAGGTCCAATGGCCAATTACGTTGAAATGTTTTTTACTTGGAACTGAGAGATACCAGTGAAACCGCCTTATCAGCTTCTGTAACATTAATCACTGCCTAAAGATTCAGACTGATACGCAAAAATAGCCCGAAACCTGAAGACGTAGCTCCAACTCTACAATGGTCAACTTTTCTGAAGTCCACCACTCATGTCTTTGGTGTCTCCTTTTGGCATCGATAGAGGTACAATCAATCATATTCGTTCCACGCGGTGCGACGCTTATTCAAGGTTAAAACAGTCGAGACCTTAGCAAATATTGATACATGCTTGAGGGGTAACATGATACATTTGACACAACATCTGCCAAAGTGATGTCCCATGAAACATGATATCCAAATGTTCCCGAAAACCTTTCTTGTATACACATAATGTTTTACAAACTCATATACCTATACAATAAATTGCTTTCATTACTGACTTGTTAAAGGAAATGTTGCGCCGTCGGTAATGCATTCGCTCCTCTTGCTTCGATTCTTCAAATATGAGTACATTGTGAGGAACTCATTTCAATGGTCCTTCAGTAAAGCCAGTCTTCAGACAACGCTTCAGTCAGGGTTTATCTACGACATCTTTATGTAAGGCTGTGTGAGACATTATTAGGTGCATGCTGTGTCAGTTTGTGATTATAGGTCAGTAATAAATGGATTTGGTATTGTCACAGAACTAAAACATCATAGTCGTGTGTACCAAATATGTTCATGTGGACACACTGGTGTTAATGGAACACCGAATAATGACAATGCTTCGACCGCCTCCTTTAACAGCTGCATTATGACTCTTTTTCTTGCTAAGTGTCTCCTCACGACACTGGGTGGTGATTACCATCAGAGGAGATGCGTCAGCGCCATTACGTAGACATCCCTCTCTTCTGAAGAAAATGAACTGACACATTTGTCTACGAAATAGTTTTAAATTTGCCGTTTACTGAAGGAAATTTTTCAGATTCAATTTGTGAAAAGTTGGACACGCTTGCAAGACCACAGCCCGGCAAGAAGTGCGTGCGTGCGTGTGTGTGTCCGTGCGTGCGTAGTGCGTATGTGTGTGTGTCTGTCTGTCCGTGAAAATCAGGGTTAGAATATTGGCATCCAGTAACCCATGCTTGTGGTGGTTCACCGACTTGGTTGACACATGACATTGGTTCCCAATAGCGTAGATCGATGCCCATGCTATATATCACTGGCGTGTATTGTCCAGACTCGATTGACTATAGGCCTTCGCCAGATAGCTGGAATACTGCTGCGTACGGCGTAAAACTAAAGTCACTCTGTCTCGAGTCCACGATACCACCAGCAATCATGTGTTATGTAAGTGTACTCTATCTCTCCTACTCTTTCTCTCTGTGGTAACTGACATCCATATCACAAATGAAACAGAGTCTTGTCTAATTTTGGCATGTAGGCATCAAGACTAACATCTAACATGCATACGCTATTCTCGTCCTAAATCTTATCGACATATGTTTCAATACCATGTTGTTAACTCTACACCGCCTTCCACATCCCAGCCACACCCTGGTCCAGCCCACCGTCGCTGCCTCCCTCGCTCATGTTCGTAAATCGTGTTTATGTTTCATTAACACGGACATTAACGGGAGGAAGAGATAAAAGTACCTATGGATGTATCTTATCTTATTATCTTAAATGAGCAGATAATTCTCGCATCCATGTGAGCAGCGTGATAAGGTGTCAGTAATTGTCTGGAGATTCCATCTGGTTTCCACTTAACACAACCTGGCATATGTCTCCTTTGAATACTGCTGCTGATCTGGTATGCCACTGCCAGGCTTAACCCTTCTTTCAAAATTGCAACTGGTCCAGCATAACACAGCCAGACGTAGCCTTCATTTGAATTTTGCAGTTGGTCCAGCATAACACAGCCAGACGTAGCCTTCATTTGAATTTTGCAGTTGGTCCAGTATAACACAGCCAGACATAGCCCTCATTTGAATATTGCAGTTGGTTCAGTATAACACAGCCAGACATAGCCCTCATTTGAATTTTGCAGTTGGTTCAGTATAACACAGCCAGACATAGCCCTCATTTGAATATTGCAGCTGGTCCAGCATACACGTCCAATGATATCCATTGTTTCACACTTTTCCGAGCAGTACATGGTGGGAGTATCACAACACAAATGTCAGCACTGAATTTTCCGGAAACGCCCTGCCCAACATGCTAACTGAACAATATAATAGTCCCGTGTAATGGTTTTTAGATTGATAAGGAGAAAAACAAAATCCTTTGTGTTCACGTCAACAAACGTCACATCGTACTGTTCAAACTTGTTTGATCATGAGTAAACGATTTGTTGTTGAAGATTGAGAAAACACAGATCGGACACTTCTGAAATAATAATCTTCTGATTTGACACTTCACTGACAAAATATGCTGGCACAAGTCATTCCCTTGTTGATCATAAAGTCTTACGCCTGTATGGTCCCACAAAGTGACCCTCTAGCCGTTGTTATGCTTTATCCTTTCATGAAACAGTCAGTTTCTGTTGGCAATCTATTTGCAGCGTTGCTTGCCAGCTGGTATAGCTAGGCCCTACGATGTCACCAAGAGACATGTCACACGTCATCCTGTCGCCAAGAGACACGTCATCCTGTCGCCAGGAGACACGTCACACGTCATCCTGTCGCCAAGAGACACGTCACACGTCATCCTGTCGCCAAGAGACACGTCACACGTCATCCTGTCGCCAAGAGACACGTCACACGACATCCTGGAATAGCTTCAGAGAGAACTATTTTCGGTACATGGCTTTTTTGAAGAATATTTGCAACTGTAAGCATTGGACATTCAATCACTTCAAAGAACCAATAGTGGTGTTGTTGAATTTCTTACCATCTTCTGAAATATCTATGCATATCACTTTCTACAGACACAGCCATTTTGGGGAAACCCCAAGTCTCTGTTCCACAGTCTACAGTTATACAAAAATTATTTTTTTCTGTAAACTGCAAGCCGTCATTGAAAGACACAAGCATGACTTGTCCATGACCAACTGACAAACGAGCGCGTTTTTGTACAGTTACTCCACAGTATTTATTAATTCTTTACCATTGAGATGAGGGAATGTGAGGCCAGTCCTTTGGAAAGGTTTGAACATGAATGTACTATCCAGTTTACAGAATTACCTATCAATTATAAACGCCACCAATATTATACGAAAATCTGATGAATGGAGTGGGAACACCATATGCTTCCTTCCAGATATTAGACAATATTGTATTCTTTAATGTTAAATTTAAAAAATAAAACGTCAGCTAAGGGAACTGTTTCCAACCTCCAACTGCTAACTGTCCTGCATCCATTACCAGTTTTAGAGATATCAACAGAGGAGAATATATCATGGATTTCATGCGGACTAAGTTTTAGGTCACATACTGGATTATCTACCTTTGTTCGAATTTCAGGAATATCTCTTTTAGGAGAAGATATTCTTGCCTGATTTGAAAAGAAATCATTGATAATGTTTCCTATTTTAACACTTTGACTATATTGGCTATTCTTATATATTGGTGATGGAAAACAGATCAAAGACATGTGGAAGACCGCTACAGAACATACTTTATCCACGAATTTTCCGATCTTCAAAGCTTTGGGTTAGATTTCCTATGGATAAGCATTAGTGTTAGCTTCCAATGACTTCCTGCCTGACATGCGCATTAACTCTGTAATGCCTGTCTACAACTAATCTTCACGCTCTGAACGGTGAATAAACACACAACAGAAATGCGGTGTCGAGACTATATAATTGTTATTGATGGTTCAGAATAACATGCATTACGTAAATTTGGGTAATTCAATAAGTGTTTTGCATGTGGAGTCAAACCAACTGTCAGTACACTTGATGTCATTCATCGGCCAAACGGAATACCGGGTTTGATGATTGTGTTTTTCATCATTTCTTGTCTGCAAATGAAAACCATCCTCTCCCCGCCTTCCATATCTTAGCTATACCCAGAGTACACCCGCTCTCGCTGCCGCCTTCTAATTTCCCAGCAGCAGTTACACTAACAAAACATACATCAAGGGTAGGATGATATAAACAACCTAGGGCTTTATGTTATCTCGCTATCATTCTACATGACAGATAGTTTTCACACTCACGTGAACAAGGTGTTAAAGTGTCGGTAATTGTTTGAAGATTGCATCTGATTGCTGAATAGCACAGTCAGGCAAATCCCTCGTTTCCAGCCTTTGAGAGAATGGTGTGATATAGAATTCGGTTTTGGTGAGAGCCAGCATCCGGCTTAGTTAGTGGTCACCCCAAGCAACAAGTTCATCAATCAGAAGTGTTTACTACATACACAACTGCAAATGTTGATGAACATTCTCATTTCACAGTGTTGCCTTACAACATTTAACACTTATATAGCGACATCTGTATGCGTTTGATAGTACTTGTCCCTACTTGTTTTTGCCGATTTTATGTGGCAAGCACATCAAAATGTAACACCACAGGATACACCACAAGGCAGATTATTCTGACTTCAATCCTTTGTTACAGGCTTCTTCTGTTCCTTGTCATTATCAACCTTCATATGAGGCCTGTCAGTGTCCTTGGTATTTTTCCAATCAGTGCTTTGTCGACAACTTTTTGATCTGAGATCCATGAAAGAGTCATAAACATTTGTAATCCTATCCTTAGAATCTGACACACTGTGCAAGGGTCTCCATTTTCTACCTTCACAGATAGATCTTCTCTTGAGAGTTTGTTTTCATTGCAAGTCTTGCTACCTCAACAATGTGCCACCTCTGAAGCTCCTTGCCTTTGACAATATTTCTCTTGATTCTCATGACTTAAAGTCTTGTTTGAAGTTATCAATAACTTGGGGCCTTCTGGCACTTCTTCAGTTGAAGGGAGTAATATCTCTCTCTTCCATGAGTAGCAGTATACTGCATGAGACTCATGTGCTTGTCAAGCTGTTTTTGCGTTGTGTCAGAACGTAAAAGCTCTGGTTGTATAGCTTTGGCATGGTTGAACAGTTCAGTTACCTCTTCAGTAGATACCTTATCAACAATCTTGAAAGGCACATTTTTCATGCGACTGAAGACGACTGAAACGCTCAGATACATCAAATCACAGGCTATGTGCTTGCCCTCAGTGCATTTTCAAGACCCTCTAACAGTTTGGCTTTTTCTCTATGTTCTGACATGTTTGTACATGAGAGAATTGTATGCTCTGTTTCCCAATCCATTTCTGCCCTGCTCAGAGTCAAACCATACAATCCTATGATCACGACTGACATAACGTTCTCTGCAGGGTTAATACAACTTCCTCATGGAGCAGTCGTGGCTGCAGGAATCATACTATGGTTTCGGCTCAGAAAGTGTGCGACAAGGGATATCTTGATAGAACCAAAACGAACATTGCGGTCAGGAACTCCATGTGTCAGCAAAACTGAATCAATATCAGAACTGCTTTATGAAACTCAGTCATGTGTCTCAAAGCTAATTATGCATCAAAGAGAGTGTCCTTCATTGAAGCAAACACTTGCCCACTGTAAAAGCTGCCATCAGCTTGTTCTGGAACATCACTCACAAGAAGCTTAGAGGGGGTAACTTAAATCTATGAAAATCACGTTCAAGAGCAACTCTTTCTCCTCCTTTAAACATCAGTACCCGTTTACCTGTGTCAAAAGAAGCCAAAGTAGAGACTGGTCCTCCAACATTTATTCCCAGTTTGTCATCCATGCAGTACCTCAGCACATCTTCCCGGCGGTGTACGACTGCAAATTGCTTTGTGTACTTCAATAAAATCATGTCCCCATTATGGACACGTCTTGACTGAACGTGGTAGTAGCTTTCAAGCTGCACACGACCTTCATCGAGTCCATTCATGCACAGATCAATGGCTACACTTTAGACAAATCAATGCCGTCTGGCAAGGTTGTGTTTTATATCCATGTATTTCTGATCTAACATTATAGACAAAAAAGTTCTATCGGTCAGTTCTTGTTAGTTATTATATATCTTCATGTATGCCATGGCTATTATGTATTGATAGCCATTGGAATAGTGGGCAAAATACGGTCTGGTCTGACGGACTGAACGTAATTCAGGCTGTGTATATCCGGTCTGAGCATGTAACATGTATGGGCATAAGGGCATTTTCTACATTATTCCACCAAGTTGTCTACTCCCTCATATCATAATATTATATTTTGAATTACAACGCGGACTATAATTCGTCCAACCATAAACCCGTGCTATAAGAAATAGTAACGCCTTTTAAAGAATAGAAAAAACCCCGGAAACAACAACACCCTGTTTCTCAGTCCTGGAGAGTATATTACAGGGATTGGAAAAATGACAAATTTAGATATACATATTTGTGTGCTATGTTCACATTCCTAATGTTCGACATGTTTGTCCACTTTAATATATACAATACTTAAGAAACACGTGGGGTAGTGAGTGAGGTTAGTTTTACGACGCACTCAGCAATATTCCAGCTCTATGGCGGCCAGGTAAAATTGTTGTCAACATCATGAACATAGATCTGCGCAATTTGGAGTATGTGTCATACCATTCTCCATATATAATGTGGAGGGGTTACTGTACTGCTGATGTCAAGATGAATCTTTGGAAGATCAACCTGCCTTTGGTCCTTGTGTGACCAAATCATGTGACAACAATCATGTGTTTACCACACCTTGTAATGTATTTATGTCATTGTATTTATTCCAACGACTGTGTTTTCAATCCTACGCATTCAAGCACTTGATACATTCGTTCAATGTATTACACGTTTTAAGCCATCCATGTGTATTTCGGTAAATAACATATCTTAATCTGAAAGTCGATCTTTAAACATATATATTTTAGTGGAAAATCAGTTTAAAATACACCCTTGCGCGCGCAAGCTGACTGAGATAACTTTTCAATATTTCCATATATAAACTGACGTTAATGCAATCAAGCTTTGTCCATGCAAAGTCTTCTGGTAGTGATCTCAGACAAGTTACTGTGTTGAGCATATGGATCCGCACTGGCGGATAAACACCCTATAACCGCCGTATTGATTTGATATATCAAACAGAACTCAATTCTATATCGGAAAGGAATCCATCGATTGCCACTTCCCTACCACTCATTACGTGTGTCTTAACCCCCCCCTAAGGCTGTTCATTATCACTGTAAATACAAAACGTCAAAGCTAAAGAAATAAAACAGAGTACCTAAATTAAGCTGTCTTGTTTTTTGAAAAAAATTACTTTAACCAGTCACCAATTCTGACGCACTGCCAATAATTCGATGAGAACGTGGTGGTTGGATGACATGAACTACAGAGTAATTACGCTCAAGTTCGCACAGATAGCATCATGTTTTGAAAGGTATTGCACAAAATGTAACAGTCCTACCAATTATTTAGCATTAAGGGAATTTCAAAGCATAAAGTAGCCTATGATTGATGGTGTGGTTCTCGTTAATCACCCATCCCCCGATAAGCCTCTGATATGATCGGAGGGACACAGGATGCAGCGTGGATGATGTGATGACATGGAGTTGCTGTGTCTGAAAGTGTCAGTTAGGAAGCAAGATGAATGGTGAATGTGAATCTTTAATGTCGAAATGTTTTGATTGAGTTTATATCCTTTCAATATCCGTATCAGCTGTAATAGGTTTAATTAAGTCATTGATTAAGGTTGATGTTTGAAGGATGCCTGGAAATGCCAAAAGCGTTTGACTGATTTCAAAAGGACTTTGATGAGTAATATTACTTCCTTTGTCATGTTGTGTTGTGTTTCAATATTCCTGCACACCTTGAAGGGAATTTGGAAAGAAACGTCATAATCTGAAGAAACGGTGTGACTGTCTAGAATCTTGTGAAATATGTTTTCATACTACTACAGAAATGTGAAACAGAAAAAAATGAAGCACAAAACATTCAAACTCTGAGTACAAACAGAAAAGGGCTTTTTGTTGTTCAAGCACTGAACACTGTCCATAAACATACACGTGAGGTATTACATGACACAACACAGGTAATAACAGCATTTGGGTTAATCATGCCTTGTGCTTTGTGAACGTGATGAGGTTTCATGTGCCAAGTTAACGCTGGTCTATTGTCTTAAAGCAGAAGTGTTTCATTCGTCTGACGCTATGCAATTCTACTGTCCGCCCTTTGGGCACAGTGCAATTCGAAGACCTGTTTCACTCCGATCACTTATAAATCTGTCGCAGATTAACTTTATAGGCCATGATAACAGGAGATTGATAAAATCATGGAAGTACGGTTCCAGCGCTAACATGTGCGTGTGATTACGTCAAAAATATGACTGTCTTGTCTATCGGTTACCTGATTGTCTAATGTTTACAGGACGCTGAGACGTAGCCTGAGTACTGCTGCGGATAGGATTAAAGACGCAATACATTTCTTTACTACAAGACATGCATATCTTTTTTTGCAAACATCTGGGATCAACAGTTATCTTCAGTGTTTCATTCATGTGATTGTGTCTCTTTAGCATGACACGATCGTGATCTAGAGGGTCTCTTTAGCATAACACGATCGTGATCTAGAGCGTCTCTTTAGCATGACACGATCGTGAGTTTGCTGAATGCCATTAATTCAGACAAGTTACCTTAAAGTGAATACTTCACTTGTTGCTACCATTTTGGCAATATGCAGGCAATATCCTGGCTCTACACAGTTTACCCATGTGGTTTTGGACGTGAAAACCCACTCCATCCAATAGGCTACCCCAATGCCCCGTATTCTGTTGTGAATACTTTTAAAAAATCATAATTACTGAGTCAGCATCCTCTATGCATCTAACTCTAACTGATTAAATACCAAACCTTCAAGTAAAATGGAAATGGAACAAAAGAAATGAAAAACATGAGACATTTACTGAACCAAGTTAAAAACAACAACAAAAGACAAGCTAAAACTAACAAAGAGATGAATACATTCATTGTTCAAAACAAATTAAACCAACCACATATTGCAAAATAGGTGCTAGTAACATGAACCCACCAGCATTTTCCCGTCACTCAGGAAACGCCAAGGACTAAACCGAATGGAGCGTTTGCACAATGCCATCAATTCACACAAGCTGCTTTGAAGTGATGCTTCACTTGCTGCTCCGAGACATCCATAGTTTTCTAGCGATATAATAAACATTGTTGAGAAGAAAGTTAGATGCCTCTCGTTCTTCGGTTCTGTTTTATGATGTCTGTCAGCAGCAGCAGGTCGAAGTGCTGGAGCGTTGAGCGACTCTCCCACATGCTGGTAGTCTGACGTTGATAAAATATTTTTTGCGTTTATAATAACACACCGTTTGACTACCAAACTACACATGTTTGTTTATGGGAGTATTCAACAAATACAGTGATTTCAATGTGAAAACTTTAAGGATCTTTTTAAATCTGTGATTTAATGTTAGAATTGATTTATTTGATGAATTTTTATTAAAATGTTCTGTAGATAATGTGCTTTAATCATTTTTTGTATAGATTAGTAACTTATACTGCACCTGATAGGGTACGTAATTCCCGAAACGTTGAAATAAATTTCAGCTTCTTTAAACGTAGCACTTTTGTGACTTTAATTTATGGATAAATTCTACAAAAATCACCAGCAGCTGAAGGGATGATATAAATCCAGCTACAACGCAGGGTCCATGCAGATAGCAAAAGCACTGTAATCCTCATGGTCCCTAGTATAGTGATCTACCTTCAGCTCTTGGCGGTCAGTAGCCCATTTTTACATCGTATTTAAAAAAGAATATTCTTGGTTTAAAGGTATATGCTAACTATTTTTAACTCATTTTTGTGATAATCTAATACTTTTACTGCCCTTCGTTGACAGGATTTCAGATATTATATGTCTACCTTATGAATTTAGAACTAGTTTTAGTCACGATATAGCTGAAGTACTGCTGATGTGACTTTAAATCTGAACTCACTCACTCACTCGCCCACACTATATACATTTATTGATTTAATTGCCTTAGCAAGGTCAGCAATGTAAGGTCCCATCTACCTCGGTGATTTTAGCGCTATCACATCATCAATAGTCATTTTCACGAATTTAGGTATCGCTCATTTTACCTTTGACATAACAGTGATCTAAACGGTTTAAGAACAAAATTGAACCGTAGCGTCGTTAATTATGAAGAACTGTATGTATTTCCGTGTTAATGCATGTGTTAATGCAGCGGGTGACATTTTCCTGAAGTTAAATGCCAGCTACTGTTCTCAAAAAAGCTCTCTGGGCATTATGTCCTATGTCCATTATGAAAGTAACGATTCTGACCGGTACAAACTTTTGAATACGATTCCTACAGACTTCACTGAAATATTTATGAAGACACGTCTAATCACTGTCTACAGACATCATCATTATGGGGAAACCCCATCACCAAGTCTCTGTTTCCATGTCTAGAGTTCTCCAATAGTGTTTGGAACATTACCCCTGTCTCTTCAAAGTAACCCGAAAACAGAAAATTACATTGACAGACACAAATCTGCCCCATGCTAGATTCGGTATACGGACTTGTCCATGCCCATCCGCCAAACTTGACAGGCTGACACAAGCAGACCTAATGGACATCCTTTGATGTTGTCTGGTACTGGATAGAGAAAGAGAGGAATTCCATGGTCAGGGTTTAGTTGAACGTGTCTCGTTTCTTCACTAGAATATTCTCACTGGAGACTACACGCTACCGCCCAGTACTTCTATATCCTTGATGTACCTTCCATGAAGAAAGGTTTCTATAACCGCCATTTCGATGATATGGTATGGAGGGGTTTGCACACAAGGTACTGTTAATCGCATTCAGTGTGGCCATGATTGCTGTACATTGGTCATGTAGGTCGTCTCGGAGAAACGCCTCGTGGATCCATCAAAATTGTTTGACTACATATCAGAGTGATGACAAACAACAAAGGTAACGAGCCAAACCTTCTAACTGAATACTAAACGGAAATACCCTTGATACCTGATGACAGTTTCCTTATCTGGTCGTTTTTAGGGTTGATATTTCACGATCTGTTGCCTGGTGTTTGAGGAAAATATACACACTCTTGTCATATCGTTGATGTGATACCTTCCTCCTGCCTTCTGCAAACCAGTCCTTGACTTGGGTGCAGTGAGCGTTGTTGTCCGTGACACCGTACGTGATACCTCAGTGACATCAACTGAAATTATCAACAGTTTAGATGTATGTCGGAGATGTACAAACGCACAAATCTGTACGACTGACTTCGTTTGAATTTCCTTTTCCTTCATTCAATAATCTTTTTCTGTGCTCCTGTTTGTAAAAGAGGCGAGCTATGACATAGCATTATTCCACCTCCATTTAAGTGGTGTTGAGATCGTTTAGCAGGGCATGCCCCGTTGCTTAATTAACTCTAAGTCGGTCGTAAAATTGTCACACTTTTCGTAAGCGGGAGTACAACAATCTCAGATATTCCGCTTGTTTATACCTCTTGAAGCACCATCGGATGTTTTTATATATGTACACGCCTAACTCACGTCCTCATTATGAAGTGACGAGATAGACACTAAGCGATGTTTTATTGTATTGGAGCCGTGAGAGTCAGGTTCAGCTACACATGCATTTTCAATCTGCTAATTAGTGTGCAATTTAGGGAGAATAAATACTTTTTCCTTTCGGACAGGCATGAAATATCAGTTAATCCGGATAATACATTTCCACATTCTGTTTACTTTATTGCATTGCTTATTTCAGTTAATGAGATCTGGCCAAGACGTTTCACGTAACTTCAGTTATACAATTTGTCTGAGTTCGTTTGAAAACGGTCACATTGCCAATTATCTTCTAATAATGTATCTACCTGAGTTGAATCTAATAATGCCAATGACACCACTTTATCTGCTCCATTAATCAGTGCCAGGATGATGTAAAAAACCCTCAAAACTTCAGGAGTTGTAGCTTTAACATTTCAATAGTCAACATATGTCCACCACTCGTGTCTTTTGTGTCTCTATTTCCAATCGGGTCTTTCCACGCCATACGACTCTTTATCATGGTTAAATCATTAGAGGCCTTACATATCTAATTTGACACATCATATAAACCAAACTGGTGTGCCGTGTTACATGATGACGTTATCTTTTGATAGCGAGTTACATGCACCTGAATGATTTGGTGCAATAAACAATACTTTCAAAAGAGACTTGTCTGAGGAGATAGGGTGGGGCCCCATTTCGCAATATGGTATCGTGCTTTCGTGACTGTGATGTAGCGTCGCAGGTAAGGCATTCTTATAAGTTCAATATTCATATACGCTATTTTGAGCGAAATTCCGAAATAGTTCAAGCAGACTCAGACCGAGACACATATGTGTGCACGACGAAATAGAAACGCAATAACCTTAAACATTAAACCCCATTGCAAATCAGCTGCCATCATCGCTCTCGCCCTTTTCATTTTTTACCTCCACTTTGAACTTATCTGTTTATCTAAAGATCGCACTTCAACATACCGTGGACATTCAACATCATTTGTAACGACATTGTCTTTTCCTCTTCCGTGAACAACACTAACAGATCATGTCGTTTATTGGCAGACAGCGTCAGGCAACACATCAGACAATATGACATATACTGTAGAGCATGTCCATCCTTGTGTAATATCTCAGAGTTTATAATATCGGATTATCATTGATGCCGCTGCGACCTGAATGTGACAACCTTGCTAACCTCAATTCACAGTCACCTCCCTTCTGTGTTTTCTGATATCCTCATCAATGTTTGTCTTGTTATCCAGTCACGCAGGTATCCAGACTTGCATCTAACTACGCACACACCCTTCCAACATGCAGACTTTATCCTCGTCCCAAATCTGATCGTTTCATTTCCATGTTATCAGCCCACTCCCAGCGACTACTCACCGCTGTCCATATGCTTGTCACACCCTGATCCTGTCCGCCGTTGATGCCATTGTTGAACATATGTTTACATTTCACAATGGAACAGGTAACACTACCTGAGGTTTTACACTATCTCACTATCACTATACAGCTGGGTAGATAATTCCCACCTTTAGGCATTATGTATCAGTAATTTTTTGAAGATCGCATCTCGTTCCAGCTTAGCACAGTCAGTCAAATCCGTCGTTTCAAGCCTTTCCGTGATGGGTGACACTTTGAGCATCAGAGGAGAGATCAGTGTCTGATTGAGTGACCGTCCCTATTTTGATTACACAATGAAATCCCAAATATGACATATATTGCAATCCTTTTTTTTGTTTGATTCCGAACAATAGTTTTACTATTTTCACAACTACAAAAGTTGAGGAACATTTTAATTCAAAAAGTTTTGAGAGAACAGGAACATAAAGCTGCCCTCAAAATGTTGTCACTTACATAGCGACGTCTAGCCATGCCATGTGGTTTATTAAACAAGCTCGATTTTTAAAGCTCGCCCTTAGAGATGATCTGGATACCACTCTCAGATCAGTTTTTGTTTAGTCCTTTACTGTGAAGCGCCAGGCATGGAAACAAAATACATCCTATATTAGAGTTGGGAATTCAACTTTCTCTGTGAAGCACAGATTCTTTTACTTACATTAGGTTGAGTCATTTACAGGAATGAAACAGACACTCTCACGCTCTTTATCGCCATTAGTCTATGTGTACATCTATGATAAGTGTGTATTGGTACACCTCCCACAGCCCAAACGTACGAATAATTCACAGTGCCGTGTAGAAAGTGATCAAACTAACAATGTTTCATTTGGGAACTATGATAAGTGTGTATTGGTACACCTCCCACAGCCCAAACGTACGAATAATTCACAATGCCGTGTAGAAAGTGATCAAACTAACAATGTTTCATTTGGGAACTATGATAAGTGTGTATTGGTACACCTCCCACAGCCCAAACGTACGAATAATTCACAGTGCCGTGTAGAAAGTGATCAAACTAACAATGTTTCATTTGGGAACTATGATAAGTGTGTATTGGTACACCTCCCACAGGAAAAACGTACGAATAATTCACTATGCCGTGTAGAAAGTGATCAAACTAACAATGTTTCATTTGGGAACTATGATAAGTGTGTATTGGTACACCTCCCACAGCCCAAACGTACGAATAATTCACAATGCCGTGTAGAAAGTGATCAAACTAACAATGTTTCATTTGGGAACTATGATAAGTGTGTATTGGTACACCTCCCACAGCCCAAACGTACGAATAATTCACAATGCCGTGTAGAAAGTGATCAAACTAACAATGTTTCATTTGGGAACTATGATAAGTGTGTATTGGTACACCTCCCACAGCCCAAACGTACGAATAATTCACAATGCCGTGTAGAAAGTGATCAAACTAACAATGCTTCATTTGGGAATACACTTTCACAGTAAACTACACAATCTTGTACTTTTGTTAGTTTGAATCCATATCAGGGAATCGAACCCATACTCTCACAGGCAGACACGTTATCGCCAGCACGCTGAGAAGTATCTGTGACCAATCCGTGAGCTATGCCATATGCAGTTCATCTGGTTCAACCATTCATAGTCGATTTATACAGGTTTCTGCTTATATTCTTCTGGTTGTATGGTTGATGGTAGGCAGAACAACCCATGCCGTCGGCATACATGACAAGCAGCTCATAAACCATTACCGCCACGCCGTATCACGTTATCGATTTAGTTTCCTCAAACGGCGAGAACAGTTGAAAATGCATCTGTATCCTTACCCCAGCACCGACGGTGGTGGTAATATCGCAAGACAAAGGTATGGTTTACATTTTCAGAAAACACATTGCATGCCAAATAAACAACATATAAGTTCTGTATCGGGTTATTGGGGTGAGAAAAAAAAAACCCAATAATTTTATGGTCACTTCAGTAAACGTAATATTGTGCTGTTCAGAAACTTGTTTGATCAAGTCGAGAAAACGACGATTGATTAAAGATGTAAAAACCACTGATAGGAAACTTAAAATAATCTTCAGATTTGACACTTCACAGCCAAGTATGATGACATCAGTCATTCCCTTCTTGATGACAAAGAAATTCTGCATTGTTGGGCAAGTGACCCTTTAGTCATTGTTCGGCTTTATCCAAGGGACATCCCTTTCATTAGATTGTCAATGTATTTTTGGCATTCTATTTGCACTGTTGCCAGCAAGCTCCTTCGTGGGCACTTTGCCCGTGGTGTGTCATTTGCATTTCCGATCACTTTTGGTTCCAGGAACGATTTTTTGTCACCAACGGCCTTACGATTACCCTGCCAATATCGCCCAGAGACACGTTACACGTCATCCTGGAATTACTTCAGAGAGAACTATTTCCTTTACTTGGACGGTTGGAGAATAATTGCCAATAGAAGCACTGGGACATTCAATCACTTCAAAGAACCAGTATTGGTGTCGAAGCATTGTTGAATTTCTTACCATCCTCTTCTTGTTCATGTAAATACGAGTAGTCTCCCTTGGCCTAGTCGCCAAACCCAATGAAGTGTAAAATGCCCACACAGACACACACGTACGCATACACGCCAAAGGAGGCGCTGAAGGGTTCATTCAGGAACGTCACTTTACGAAACGGGTACGCCCCTAAAATCTCTCAAAGCTGCCTCAGAATATCTACCAGTGTTGCATGCTAAAGATAGAGCTGGTAATTATATTTCAAAATGCCAGTATACCAACGATGGGGAGATGCCTGGTCTATACTGGTATAAAAGGCTTCCTCGTTGTCGCATAAAAATACCCCAAGCAGAAATGATGTAATTGCCATCCGAAGGCTTGTCTGACAAATCGTTCTGCACGTTTAGGAAGAGGTGACATCTTCACTGTGTCAAGTTTTGTGAATATGGAGGATGTTGCACACGTTCAAAGCTGCAGCCCAGGATTGCAGTCATTGTTAGAAGAGGATTGTTGTGAACAACACACCTTCAGTGAGTTTTCATTGATCGTTATATAGCCAATCAGACAATAAACACATTGGCTTACTTATTACCCAGGATTGAGTACAGACTACCGCGGACGTCTAGACCTACAGGCATATGTGTTACAGAGAAGTGATTATAGGCATGCGTGTTAATGAAATATAAAATGCAGACACTTGTTAATGAGAACTTACAACGACCTACACGTTAGTGTGATTTGACCCCTGGTAAGTGCGGGTGTTGTTGACAATTCACTTCAGCAACCATGTAATTCAGTTCTTACTATAGACATCAACATGTACGATGACGGAAAAACAAGTTCTTTATTGCAATGAGTGCAACGTTTCGGTGTAGGTTCTAACACCGTTATCAAGGACCTTCATCATCACATGTTTGGTAACTGTGTTGCACCTACGCCGAAACGTGACTCTCATTGCATTACAGACTATCCATAGAACTTGGTTTTCCTTCATCTTTACAACTTCTAAAATGCCTCTGGAAGAACAAAAATATATGATACCGCAGGCAATCCGATGTTTTGCTTTGTCAAATTCAGTTCTCTTTAGCAATTCAAATAAACTTCGAGAGAATGGTAAGCAGAATGTTTTTTGGGGAATCCGAGTGACTTCAGTCGATGGTCACTAGTGATTTTAAGGAATTATACCGTAGACAGAGTTGTGATCTAATGGATGTTAACAAGTTGAGGGCGCTGGCACAGGAAATACCACATACAAGATTAGTTGTATGTAGGAACGTGCATGTGTACAGGTGTGTAGAGAAGTTTCCATGAGTCAAAGACCTACTTCTGTCCTCAGCAAAGCTGTCTGGGTATTACGTACTGTTGAAAGTGTCGATTCTGACCTACATAAGAATAGTACAAGAAGCCAACAGACATGTCTCAAATACATTTTGATCCCTTCCTACAGACATTATGGGGAAATGTCATCACCAAATATCTGTTCCAATATCTAGAGATATGTAATGGCGTTTTCTGTATCCTGTAAGGAGACACAGACACTAATTTTATTTCTGTGAGATTTGGTGTTTTCACTTGCTCATGACCAACTGTGAGCGTGACAGGCACAGGCACACAATGCGTTTAGAAGGTGGCCAAATGTAACACATGCTATATTTGGGATTGCACTTTTACAGTGGCGTTCATATTTCGTTGGGTTGACATTAGAACCCACGCCTTCATAGTCAAGCACCTGATCGCCATCATAAAAGAGTAGCCATCTCACGCACTCAGCCACCGCAAAACTGGAAGTCTGACAACCGATAGTGTAGAGAATTTCAAAGTTATCCCAAGCTTAAGATCCATGTCGGATTAGGTCTTCATGGCGTTTTGTGATCATGTCAGTCGAACAGGCCATGCAGGACGTTTTCAGTAAATGCGTCGACATATTACACAGTAAAGAAATATCCCTCCTTACGGAATCTCTTTAGGTCTTCCCTTACCTATTGCCCTCTTACCTGTACCTTCTCTCACAGGTGTCTGCTGTCACTTTCCAAACTCTGGACGTTTTAAGGTTGTATGCTTCCGTCGGCTGGTGTATGGGGCAAGTTTCAACACACTCTTGTAACATCGTTGTTTGGATATTTTCGTCCTGGATTGCGTAAACAACCTTTAGTGGTGTCACGGACTGGACACAGTGAGCTTTGTTCCTTGTGACACGACATTCGAATCATTTGATTAAAGCAATATTGCTCACGGTTTCTCACTATTTCATAACGGTTGTGTCATGCGCAGTCGTAGTTATTTTGAACATACTTTCAAACCAATATCAAACTAAATATTGGATACTGATGCTTTACTCACCTTAGGTATACCCATGTACTAGTACTGAACATGCTTTTTTGAGGTATTGCGATGGTTCGTCGAGCAAGGGTCACAGTGTGATGAGCGAAGTATGAGGCGGACCTCAGCAACACACTTGTCGTAGGACGGTGGTAAGACTTGGTTCATGCAGGCAACCGTTTACCATGTGCCAAATCACTGTTCATGAAGTGAAGCACTGGATTGTCTGAATCGTCTTATCAAAACTTATCAAACGGTAATTTGCAAACCAATGTCGATACGTGTCAGTTAGGTACAGCTCTTTCAGCGATATCTTTCCGCGCTGAGTGAATGAGTTTAGATTTACGCCGCACTCACTCGCGTTGACATATTTTGACGGCTCCTTTACGAGGTGTGGATATTGTTTAGCTGGATATGTCACTGGTACTTAAGTAACCTTAAATTTGTTGTAAAAATATGTTTGTAACTGAGAATATAGAACGCGAGTGTGTGGAGAACGTTTTTCTTATCTCTGTAAATATCCCAACGATCCGCTGTTTAACGCTAATAAAGCGATATGGTATACGCTAAGCGATGCTGTATTGGATCTGCGTTACACATGCGGTTTTAATCTGCTGATTAGTGTGCTACTTGGGTGGAAATTAACACATTTTACTTTAGGGCAAACATAACATCACACTTGGTCTGGATAACTCAGTACAGGATACTGTAAATATTTTGCTTGCACTGGTATTTGCAATATTAGATATCGGTGAAACTGGCATATCCAATTTGACGCATTAGTGACCAAAATGATATCTGATGCCAAGTGAAATTCCATGTTCTCCAAAAACTATACTACGAACGTCTGATGTCTTAACGATTTGATAGCGATTCACACCCATGCTGAGGATACAGATGTCTATTGACTGGAACATATCTTTTGATCATGGAAGCTGTTTTCGTTGCCTTTTCCACTGCTGTAACTGGGGGGTTGTGGCTCATCCTAGCACGAAACGTGTTTGCTCTGCACTATAAGATTCACACCCGTGACGGTCCCGGGGTAGAATAGGCCTTCAGAAACCCATGCTGGCCATAAAAGGTGACTATGCTTGTCGTAAGAGGCGACTAACGGGATCGAGTGGTCAGGCTCGCTGACTTGGTTGACACATGTTATCGGTTCCCAATTGCGCAGATCGATGCTCATGTTGTTGATCACTGGATTGTCTGGTCCAGACTTGATTATTTACAGACCGCTGCGATATAGCTGGAATATTGCTGAATGCGGCGTAAAACTAAACTCACTCACTCACTCACTCACTCACTCACTATAAGCTTCATGTTGTAATTGTGTTATATTCTAGTTATCAGCTTTGGTTACATCATATAGACGGATATATTTTTATCGGATTTGATTACACCATATATACACCGATATATTTTTATCAGCTCAATTACAACATACTAGTATATATACCGATAAATGTTTAACAGCTTTGATTACAATAAAATGTTACAAGTGAGCGACCCATTTCTAGTATTCTATGCTGTAAAATCACTCGAGGTTGTGGTACAACACCTTAATGTACACTGATATATATTCATCAGCTTTGATTACAACATACATACACCGATATATTATTATCAGATTTGATTACACTATATAAACACTGATATATTCTTGTCAGCTTTGATTACAACATATATGAACCAAGATATTTTTATTACCTTTGATTACAACATATCAACACCTATACATTTTTATCAGCTTTGATTACAACATATAGACACCGATATGTTTACAAAATATGCAACATGCATGTATACAACAAAATGGTAAACGTGTGAAACCCATTTCCAGTATCCGATGTTGTAACATCACTTGAGGTTGAGGTACAACACCTTAATGTACGTTTTCTATTAAATTCAATTATAATAATGGTGCATGTTTCGTGTGTTTGCCTGATCAGCAATAAATAAACCTGCGAAAATGTTTGGCATTTCAGACAGAAACCAGGTGTTACAGACAAAAACAAATCAATTTTTGTTTTTATCAGCGATTTCCTCTGGAGTTAATGTAACACTGAGCAATGACATCGTTAAGTGTCTACCAGCTCTTTCACCAAGGAACATTATATTCCTTTTCTCGCTGAGCGGCTTGACACTCTAGGATGATTATTCGCTGAAATGCGTCGGTGATATTACGCAGCCTATTTTAAATACGGTTTGGTTGACATTTTCCAGTATTCTGTCCTCAGTGCTTTTACTACACTCTCTGTCTTTTCCTTTCTCATATTCCCTCACCCTCCAATCTCTCTCTTCTCCCTCGTTGCCTTCTGCCTTACTCTTTCTCACATCTTGAAATAATAATCCTGAAAGTAATGTTAAACCCCATCTCACCACACCTAAAACCTGTAGGATTAGAGGCTTAGCTCCAAGATGACAAAAACAGCTGAAATACCTCCATATTAAAACTGCGGTGTGTTTTTTCTCAACTTCTTGCTTTATTGAAACACCAAAAAATTCCGAATGTTTTTTCCTAATTCCTAAATACTGCAAACTGACTCATACACAAATGCTTGCGCGTCGATATGTGAGTGACTTTAGTTCTACGCCGCACACAACAATATTCCAGCTATATGGCTGCAGTCTCCGAATAATCGAGTCTGGACCAGACGGCCCAGTGATCAACAGCATGAGCATCGATCCGCGCGTTTGGGAACCGATGACATGTGTCAACCAAGTCAGCGAGCCTGACCACCTGATCCCGTTAGTAGCTTCTTACGACAAGCATAGTCGCCATTTATGGCCAGCATGGGTTATTTAAGGTCTTATCTATCCCGGGCCTTCACGGGTGTTACGTCGATATGTAAATGCAAAAAAATGAAACATTCAACCCCAAAGCCCCTCACTTATCAACATAACTGTCTCTGCCCATTGCGAACTTCTTTCTGTATCTGGGCACTGCGCATCAACAAAAGGATAGAAGGTTCAACCTCATTTGTAATCAGAATGCCTCTTCTGCAAACAACACAGAAATGGAGACAAATTTGCTCTCTGCAAGCATTACCTTTAGTGGCAGAGAGCGTCAGCCAACATATCAGACACCATAATGCTACACAATTTGTAACCACGTCATCCGATATTCCTAGTTCATTCACGGCGCCGCTATCAGCTTCTTCACACCAACATGTAAACCATCTCTCTTACCTGATTATCTGGAACATGGATACTGCAGCAACAGGAAGGTAACCGTTCCGGGAACAACCTTGCTCACCTCAAACTACCATTACCTCCTCTCATAGGTAACGGAAAATGAACGTTGAGGCGTCCTACTCTTCTTGTCACAGGGATGTGGATGTCCAGACTAGATTTATTTACAAATTTACAAACTGACTTCCCAACATACTAACACATATACTTAACACCAACCCAAATCAAAGCGTCATATGTCCCAACCATCCCCTCCCCAACTTTCCACATCCCAGCAATACCATGGCTACACTCGCCTTCGATGCCTCCCTACAATGTCCCAGCAATACCATGGCTACACTCGCCTTCGATGCCTCCCTACAATCTCCCAACAATGCCATGGCTACATTCGCCTTCGATGCCTCTGTCTAATCTTCCAGCAATACCATGGCTACACTCGCCTTCGATGCCCCCCTCTAATCTCCCAGCAATACCATGGCTACACTCACCTTCGAGGCCCCCCTACAACCTCCCAACAATACCATGGCTACACTCGCCTTCGATGCCTCCCTACAATCTCCCAACAATGCCATGGCTACACTCGCCGTCGATGCCTCCCTCTAATCTCCCAGCAATCGTGACACTGACAAAACATACATCAACGGTAGGGTGAGGTAATACAACCATGGGTTTTATCATATCTTTCTACCATTCTACGTGACAGTGGGTTTTCACACTCATGTAAACTAGGTGTTAAAGTGGCAATAATTGTTTGAAGATTGTATCTGTCTGCAGCACGACACAATCAGGCAAATCCCTCATTTAGGCCTTTCCGAAGGTTCTCAGATATGTATTTTGGGACTTTGGAGTGAGGCAGAATCCGCCCGAGGGGCCTTCCCAAGCAACAAGTCAGCCAATCAGAAGTACGTACTGCATGCATTTCACAATTAATTGTGTTGTGGGTAAAATGAAGCAAAAACCTGTCTTCAAAATGCTTTACGTATGTATGCAGTTTGTATGCAGTTTTTGTACAGTTTATTTGTAGATAGCCCATTGTGATACAACACGACAGTTTCACATGGGTAGCCTTCTTTGACATGAGAATCCTTGTTACGTCTGGGTGCTAGATCTTTCGTCCTGTTTGGGCCAAACGATCCTACTGAGTTACGTCTTACGGAATATGTGTCGTTATTTCAGAGTCATGTGTTAAACGTATCATGGACAAAACAGCAAGGGTCATAGTCCCATCAAAACTCAGCTTTTGTACTTAAAAGTACACTGATACTGCAGAATGTCTGAGTGTGATTTCCCTGATATAACTGATATATAGATACTTGTTCACAACAGAATCACACTTTGTTTGCTGTCTAACGCCAAACTTCAAAATATTCCACTTACATGACTACAGTAATCCTAGCAAGCAATATTCCCTGGTACCGACTGAGGCACTGTTCATGTCGAGGCAATGTTTTCCCACTGACGCCCACACTCTACATTAGCTATACTGCCTACAGTATTATACTGATACATACTCATCTGACTCAATATAACAGCCTACATGTGCTTTGTTTGTTGATTAACACCACACTCACCAGTATTGCAGCAGCTTGAAAATAACTGACCCATTGACATAATGAGAATGCATCAACGTAGATGGAACACGAGGATGTGCACTCAAAAGGTGAGCAAGCCCAACCCTGGATCCTGATAGTTAGCTTTTCTGACAAGCAGAGTCGCTTCTTCCTACCAGAACAGGTTTTCACGAGCATGTATTGTCCTAAGAACTGCCATGCATATTCAGCGTAAATCTGATAATTGTTTTACTGGTAATGCGAAATTGATTGAAATCCTATATTTGAAATCAGGAGTCTGATCCTTGGACAAGATGCCTGTATACCATAAGTCCTACTAACGGAATCTGGACCAAATTAACAAATGGAAGTCTGTCAAAGGATCCTTGTCACCAGGAAACGAAAACCATTGATGTGATTAGGACCAAAGTTTCTATTTTTGTGTTGACGTCAACACGTCACATTGTGCTGTTTAGAAACTCGTTTGATCCAGAGAATGAAAGTTTTGTTTTTATGGTTAAGAAATTCCTTGCAGGAGCCTTCTGAAATAATCTTCAGATTTGACAGGTCTCCGACAAGCATGACGGTACGAGTCATTCCCATGTTTAAGAAGGGTTTCTTCTGTTGCGCACGGCGACCTTTTTAGTCGTAGTCCTGCTTAATGCAAAGCTCACCACATTCATGAACTTGTCATTTTTTGGCATTCTAGTTGTAATAATGCCAACCAGTTCCTTCCCGAACACTTCGCCCACTCTTTGTCATTTGGATTTCCTATCACCTGTGGTTGCAGTTTCTTTTTATGTTCACGTCGACACATCACATCGTGTTGTTTAGAAACTCGTTTGATCCAGAGAATGAAAGTTTTGTTTGTATGGTTAAGAAATTCCTTGCAGGAGCCTGCTCAAATAACCTTTAGATTTGACAGATCTCTGACAAGTATGGCAGTACAAGTCATTCCTTTCTTTAAGAAGTGTTTCTTTTGTTGCGCACGGTGACCTTTTAGCCGTAGTCCTGCTTTCACGCTTTCCTCCCCATTCATGAACTTGTCATTTTTTGGCATTCCATTTGTAATATTGCCAACCAGTTCCTTCGCGAACACTTCGCCCATTTTTTGTCATTTGGATTTTCGATCACTTGTGGCTGCAGGAAATACTTTTTCTCACCAGCTGACCAACGATACCCATGCCCAGAGACAAGTCACATGTGATTATGTGATTACTTTAGAGGGAGCTATTTAGTTTACTTGTGCTGTTGTGTGTGGCAGCGTTTGCTCGTCACGGCTAGGACACGGGTTCCGTTCTCTATATAGGTGCAATTTGTGACGCCCATTTCTTTATATTGCGGGAATATTACCGAAAGTGGCCTTAAACCACACACTCATATCGTGCAGTTTAGTTGTGTCGTTTATTCCGAGTGGACTCACATCAGAAATGTGTCATTACACATTGATTATCATAGAATTCTTTCTTTAAGTTTGTTAAGGCATTTGACGTTGTCAAATCAGAGCCCTTATTCTCGGAAGATTCGTAGCCCTAAGAATTCTTAACTTTAATCGTAACCTGTGGTTCAAGAATGGACTTAAGAAGTTCTTACGGCTACGAACGTTTAGCTATCCTGGTGAAAATGGAACACTTCAATGCGTTCAAAGCTTTACTCATGCGTTACGGCCACAAAAGACTCACTAGACACATGCATTCTTCGGGTGGAAGAAATGTCTTTAGTGAGATTTTGCTGTAATATTCTCAGCTACCTAAAGAGATTAGTGTGATACTGAATAATAATTCACTAGAATCCCCAACCTATTCA
The DNA here is from genome assembly GCF_037392515.1 of Haliotis asinina. Taxonomy (NCBI): domain Eukaryota; kingdom Metazoa; phylum Mollusca; class Gastropoda; order Lepetellida; family Haliotidae; genus Haliotis; species Haliotis asinina. The sequence goes on along the minus strand of NC_090290.1, from coordinate 6,318,355 downwards.
ACGATGGCCCTTGCAATTGTCTTCTTGATTGTAAGGGACGTTAGAGGTTTCCACTGCATTACCTGCCGTTTAGTCCTTGTCTGATGAAACCAAGACTCGTCCACGGTTAAAAATCCTTTGCGGAGGCCAGGTGGATAAGACGTACATTCTCACAAGAGACGGTGAACCTGGATTGTGCCTCTTAAACAGTTGTAGAAGCTACAGTGGCTAGAGAGGGTAGACGACGAGTTTGTGGGCTCGCGATTAGGTGAGAGGGTCGGTTCGAATCCCAAGAGAGTGTAAGTGTGAACCCCGACTCAATGCTAGATCCAAAACTTTGCAGAGAAAGTGTAATCCCAAATATAACACGTTAAACCAGGATCCTATTTATCAGAAACCAGACGCCTTCGAACATAGCGTCCTGAAGGTCTTTTTCATATTCATTCCTCAAATTGTTCTGTGAAATGTGCGAGGTGGCCATGTGACGTGTGGCGAGACTTTGATTATCGTGCATCTAAGACATTCATTTTATAAACTGTGTCTGATGGCAACTGAATGCCATTTAGATCTGGAATCTGCTCTGATGCTCTCAGTAACCCATGCTTGTCCTCAGAGATGATTAACCAACAGGCTCATCATGTCATCAGTTATCAATTGCGCAGGTTGATGTTCATTCTGTTGATCTCTGGATTGTTTGATCCAGATGAGACTATTTACTATAAAACTGGAATATTGCTGAGTATGGTGTAAACCTAAACGCAATCACTCAATCCATCTGGTTAGACTCAGAACATAATATGTTTGAAATAATATTCCAAAACACTTGTGTCATTTGGTTTACATTATACAGCTTATTCACTAAAGACTCATTTCTCCCCAACCTGAACTCGCTTCAGCAAACACATTTGTGTTGATAATGTTGCTTCTTCGGCTTTTTCAACTTCCTCATGGGCGCTTTTGATAATTTATCGCGAAATATTAAGACGGTATATAGCAACTGGTTCTTCCCTGGTGTTAACGTTTGAATAGTTTCCTGAAACGTGTCCATTGTGAGTGTAATTATTGCACAGAATTCCACAAATAATTACACAACGCGAATGTCTCTCCACTCGAGCCTTTCTATACCATGTAGTGTGCATTTAAAATATTCATGCACATGTTCTGCTAATTTGAAGAGATAACCTTATTATTTCATACATATGCGGATCACACCAAATATTAATAAAGTCCGGGTAAAACACATCAGTTGTGACAGTTCAAATATATCCACGGCTGAGATATGTCACCCTGGGACTGCATGTATCCACAAAGGCGTGGACAACGGCGATCAGAGGTGTCCATAGCGCCGTGGCTGTCACTATGTAACACATTTCATACTATATTTACTCTTGCCAATAACGATATTTGAAATATTCATTGTCTCAGCTAATATTACTCCGACCAATAACGCCATCCTTCCACAAATTACCAACAGGACCTTGCTGTTCATCAGGAACGCAAGCGATCCACATTTTTTCAAGTTTTACCCATGAAAGACCTTTAACTGTAACAACAAATCATTTAACTATTCTTTTTATAGATACACCGAGTTCATTAATTTTGATTCTGTATTGTTATTAGTGAAGGTATTTTAATTTGCAATCATGAATAAATAACCAGCAGCTGTTAGAGGCGATACCTTCAAACGGAATTGAAGTAGTGTAAAATGATTGTCCTTCTGAGAGTGTATGTAAGTCCAGTTTCATTGAAAGTACTTTCATAGTACGTATTTTTGATTGCAGACTTTAGTGTTTGGCTAAATGTGACTACACTCAACAGCGGCTGAACGGATGATTTATAGCTAGGGTCCTTGAAGGTAGCAGGGGTACTCCATGGTCCCCAGTGTGGTGATCTACTCCTTGGAATTCAAAACCAAACATATATTGCCGTTTGAGATGATTTTTCGTACTTCAAATTGTAACACATTTGTTTAATCTAGTTCAGTCTAAAATGAGATCGAATTTAAATATTCATATTGTCTTTTTACTGTATAAATGTCATTTATGTGACTTAGCTACAAATTGTTGTCAACTGTTGTGCTTGATCATTATTACTGACGACAATGCGACTACCATCGATCAATAAAATTATTGCATTTAGACAAAATCAACATTCTCGTGACTTTACTTTTTGAAGAGTTTATTGAATATTTCCTTATTTCCTTAAGCATGGATGTTTGTGTATACTTATAACCCATTTGATAAAGCACACGCATGGTCCATCAGACACGTTTCTTAACGCAAAACTGTTGCTTTGTTTTGCAATATTAACTGCTGCTAGAGTTAATATAACAAATGGTACTGTAAAATATGTATGATTTTTCTTTTCATTAACACCATTCGTATCTTGTCCTTTATCATTTATCCATATCAAGAATTTTATATGAATCAAATCGGTACATATTCCAGTCGAGCTGTAATGATTAGAATCACCGTGTGAAGTTTCTCGTGAGATGTCATCGCCGTGCGAGATTTTCAGGAGGTGTTGCCGCCATGGCGATATTACTGTGAAATCAAGCTCCACGTTTTTGGATATCGTGAGAAAGCAATCTAAAACATATGAAACATTTACATTCGTAAAGGAAGCCTCATGTTATGTTTTTTTCTTTGGAACTTTAAGACCAATGATAAAACACATACCTGGTTACAATAGCCAAAACCATGCTGATTCTCCAGGGGACTAAGAGCAGCGAGCGACCTTTCTCGTCTGGAAGGACTAATGAGTTCTTTTCGCAATTATTTGTTTAAAAAATCTCGAATCCAAATATCTGTCTTTGAACCATGACGTTAATAAATATCCAGAGATACATATCTTCATATTTTCACAGTTCTCGTGTAAATAGTGAAACCTAATTTCTTTTGTCATATTTTTATATCATCAAAACTTTGGGTAACATACTCACGCATATTGAGCCGTGGAATTAATAACACTTTGTGACTGAGAGTTGAGACAAATAGCTTTCTGATAGCGCTCCCTGTAGGGTTGGCGATGGAGGGGTATACATGAGAGGGAGGGGGGTAGAAGAGTAATTGAGGCTTTGCATTCCTGATAGATTTATACGACACTATTTAAGTGCAGTGAGTTAATTATGTGAGTCAGAATTCTATTTCGCGTAATTCTGTTAAATCGCGTGTCTCATGATGTGTTTTATTTACATTAAACCTTTCTTTATTTCGCCCCATGTGCACTTAAAGGTGTAAAAATCGATTATATATTTGCAGGATTAACCTAAACAATCATTGTATGACGATCAAATCCTCCTTAATGTGTTACTGGAATGCGTTCCCATGCCTCCAACTGAGTGTCAGACATCCGTCTGCTATTTAAACACAACCGAAGATTTAGTTTTGAAGATGGCGACACAGGCCACGTCACAGACAGCTGCAAGGGTGTATGCATATGAGGCCTAGTTGAAGAGAATGCATTCACTCCTCGCTGGGTAGTGTTGATTGGCTGGAGATAAAGAGGTAAAGATCGGTTCCAAATCGTCAGTTCTATGGACATTCTTTAACATGACAGTCTAACATTTTTAACTCTGATGTTCATCACCGAAGTTTAATAAGCGGCTCGACTTCCCAACAAGAAAATGTAATCGTTTCAGATTTGTTGCCAGGGAGTTTGTCTAGTATATTGCCAAACAATGGAGGGTATGAGCTTGTACATGGAAGTTGACAATGTCCTTATGCCCCAACAAAACAAAAGAAAATTAAATAAAAAAAACCAAGAAAAAAACAAGAAACCCTCCCCCCCAAAAAAAACAAACAAACAAACAAACAAAAAAAACAAACAAAAACAAAAACAAAGGAAAAACCAACAGAAGCCAACCACAACCCAAGAAAGAATAATAAATAACAAGTATCTTAACACAGAAACAACACAAAATGACATAAGACAATATAAGATTGATAAATAAAAGGACAACAAGAAAAGTGAGTTTCAAATCAATACAAACTTTTGCAAAGGAACTACAATGATCATGAAACTCACAAATGATAATGAAATCCTGTTGACAAGTCTGGAAGATTGTGTCGGTATTACAGGTAATGCTCTTGGGCATATTAGGTCGTATCGAACAGAACGCTTCCAGACTGTGACTGTCGGAGAGCACGGTGTCTGAAACAAAAACTTGCGTCTGGAGTAGCCCAAGGATTAGTGCTTGGTCCAGTCCTTTTCATAATCTATACCTCCCCTCTTGCCACAGTTGCTAGGCAACACAAGGTACGTTTATACCCATACGCTGTTGATACACAGCTATCGTTTCACTCTCAACATTGTTTGTCGAGAGGACAATCCAGTCCATCAGCAAGTGCTTTGCTGATATTCAATATCGGATGGGGATTACCTACTTAAAGCTCAAAGATGATAAAACAAAGCTACACATCATCAGACTAAAGACCAGAAACCTTTCCATCACAGAATCAGAGCTCAGAACTGGCAGGTGATAACTTGAATATGTCGAGTGTTGGTTCAGGACTGACCACTGAGAAACATGTCAACATGGTGTATAAGAGAGCCCACTACCACATCAGCAACATTGCATGAACCAGAAAGATGCCAAATCAGTTCTTCATGCCTTTGCAACATCCAGGTTTGTCCCAACCACATACGAAGATGGAACATTCTGCAAAGCATGAGCTTTGTTGTGGAACAAACATCAAACGTCACAAGTTCCGGGTCGGAACTGAAAACACTCATGTTCAAAAAGAAAATTCAACTAGGTGCCTTTAAACGGTTTTCTGTGCCAGATTAATAACCATATACAATTATTACAGTGGCAGCTACATTCCAATGACGGCGCACGTACTAGGGCACAATCCTATAAAGTCAGTGATTCTAGCCGAAAAGACGCTGACGATAATATTTACCCAGATGCAACAGTGGTCAAGTTCCTCAGTAGGCCTGGACTCAGAATCCTTGAAGGAAGGTGATCTGCACACACTGTTAGTCTTCATGTAATGTGAGAGTGGATGTAAGCGGGTATTTCTTTATACAGAGTCTACGTGCCTATTCTGTTTCATGCCAAATAGGTCTAGATGTTCTGGAAACCTCCTGGGCGTTGCAGTTAGCTCACTTGTTTGTTTGTTTGTTTGTTTAACACACTCAGCAATGTTCCAGCTTTACCGCGGCGGTTTGTAAAGGATCGAGTCTGGACCAGACAATCCAGTGATCAACAGCATGAACATCTTTACGCATCGACAGGTCAGTAACAAGTAAATGTGACACAACTTCCTTCAACATAATCTCAATAGAAAAAGAACATTTGACGGAACCATGACACTGTTCCACACTCAATTATGTTAACACATTGACCAACACTAGCAAAAGGGAAACGTGCAAAGGCAATGGAGGCCGAGAAATCGCAGTCAATTTTTCAGCGTATTTTATGTTATTTTATATCTGACTATTTAACCACCATAGTCCCCGTAAGCATATGCACGTTAGTATAGGTGACAACAAAAACTGAAACTAATAACTCTCAATGCGAATTCGGTCAAAACTCGAAAACTATACCATGAAATTAACGAGTGCCGAGTTTTAAACGCAATCGGTAATAAGCCTAACGGAATGTTTCTGAAAAGTCAAGATGCATTTTCAAAGGAAGGAGTTGAAAGAGAAACACATGTCTTTGTCACAGACAGATTACTATTTTCAACTGAAGGACATAATTTCGTTTCTAGAGGTTCCTTGCCCGAGTCACGGGTTAGTAACCGGTTGATGACAGGTGCTTTGAGATTCACACGTGTTCTTGTGAATGTAGCTTTCAAGCGAATATTCAAATGAACTGATACTTCCTGCTAAGTGTGCTTAACAGTGTTCCTTGCCAATTATCCGATGGAGACTGCTACTCAAGGTATTCATTTCAGTGAATCAATATTTCGCTGTTATTTCACCTGTTCGCCCGATTCAGGTTTTTTCTTTACCTTCTCCTTCTCTAACGAACTGAATACCTTTTCTGGAAAACACGTATCTTATTTGATAAAACAAGAGAATCTGTTTTGCGATATGATTTGTACAGACATGAGTAGGTTCTACACGATAGGAGCAGACTTGAGTGAGTGAGTGAGCGAGTTTAGTTTCAGCAGTACTCCAGCAATACTCCAATTCCTTTAATCACAGTAGATCTATACACGAAATGTATTCGTGGTACTGACACTTGGAGTTATATTGTTGTCGTGAAGATCCAGGTTAGAAGCAATCTTTACCATCCCTACTTGTTGTAGTGCTGAATTACACGACCTGGCTGTTGTGCTTCATAACCACATTGATACATGTCCTCGGCTTCCAATTGCGCAAATGAATGCTCATGACATCAATCATTATTTTATCATAATCCGACACCATTTTATACAGACCGTCGTCATATCGCTTGAATACAGAGTACACAAAGGCAAAAAGGCAAAAGAACAACTGCCGATATTTTCAACTGACTCATCTTGTGAAATCATGTGGAACGTGTGAAGAAACCCCCAAAGTAACATCCAAACTGTAACTGCAATAATATCCGTGTTTACCGTGTAATACCATTAAATAGCTTGAGTGTTTAAATTCTTGATATTGTTATTCAGAGCAAATGAGAAACATAACAACTAGCTCAGAAGGTAATCATAACAACGACGCTCTTCACAGCTACAGAACCAACACACTCATCATCACTTGTCAATAAAGAAACAGAAAGATTAAAGAAACGAACTGGTTTAACGCTGTGCACAGCCGGCCCTTCAGCGTTTCATCTGAACCACTGGTGATGCTTAGCAACACTTGAAATGTAAAGATGAGTAATGAGAGATCTTGTCAACGGAGAACACCCTGAGGACACGTACTTAACACTAACGCTGTCGTTCCTAAGTGCGACCATTTACTTTCCAACACAAATGGTTTCATGTGCAACAACATGTATATGTCCTTGTGGCTGATCTGTCAGAAATGCGTTCGGTAAGACGTAAAATTATGGTCAACAAAATGTACTCCTGTCTGTGATTCATTCTGTCGGACATGAGTGTGTTGAGAAGAAATCGTGGTTGAGTGAATAAGGTGTGTGATTTTCTGTGCAGCTGATGCATCAAACGTGCTTGTGAAGAGATGCACAGTTGCTGTGATGACCAAATTGTATGTTTCTCTTAGTGGCTGCTTTGTCAGATGTGACTGTTGATGAACATGTCTAGATGAACAAGGTGCATGCTTTTCTGTGCGTTGCGCTCTCGGACACGATTGTGTTGATATTGCAAAAGTGATTAGATGAACAAGATGTTATGTTTCTACGTGCGTCGCTTTGTTAGACACGATTGTGTTGATATTGCAAAAGTGATTAGATGAACAAGATGTTATGTTTCTACGTGCGTCGCTTTGTTGGACACGATTGTGTTGATATTGCAAAAGTGATTAGATGAACAAGATGTTATGTTTCTACGTGCGTCGCTTTGTTAGACACGATTGTGTTGATATTGCAAAAGTGATTAGATGAACAAGATGTTATGTTTCTACGTGCGTCGCTTTGTTGGACACGATTGTGTTGATATTGCAAAAGTGATTAGATGAACAAGATGTTATGTTTCTACGTGCGTCGCTTTGTTGGACACGATTTTGTTGATATTGCAAAAGTGATTAGATGAACAAGATGTTATGTTTCTACGTGCGTCGCTTTGTTAGACACGATTGTGTTGATATTGCAAAAGTGATTAGATGAACAAGATGTTATGTTTCTACGTGCGTCGCTTTGTTAGACACGATTGTGTTGATATTGCAAAAGTGATTAGATGAACAAGATGTTATGTTTCTACGTGCGTCGCTTTGTTAGACACGATTGTGTTGATATTGCAAAAGTGATTAGATGAACAAGATGTTATGTTTCTACGTGCGTCGCTTTGTTAGACACGATTGTGTTGATATTGCAAAAGTGATTAGATGAACAAGATGTTATGTTTCTACGTGCGTCGCTTTGTTAGACACGATTGTGTTGATATTGCAAAAGTGATTAGATGAACAAGATGTTATGTTTCTACGTGCGTCGCTTTGTTAGACACGATTGTGTTGATGTTGCAAAAGTGATTAGATGAACAAGATGTTATGTTTCTACGTGCGTCGCTTTGTTAGACACGATTGTGTTGATATTGCAAGAGTGATTAGATGAGCAAGTTGTGTTGAGATGCACAATGTGCATCCTTCAAATAATATTTTCGTTGTGACTAATCTTGAGTCACAATGGTGATGGCATGTAAACATGTGACAAGCTAAACAATACGCATACCTCTCTGACTCTCAGACTCTCTTCTGTCTGATTTGATGAGCAACATTCATGTTTGTCTGTATTGTCATTGTGTCAGACACGCTTCAAAATAGTTCAAGGAACTTGAAGTCTACCAGGTTTTTAATATTACTAGTATTTTTGCCATGGTAATGTATGGCTAAATCTCAACAATAGACAGCAATGGCTGTAGTAGTGGTGTATATTCAGTTGTTTGTGATAAATAGCCCATGCATTGCATTGTTCAAAATAGTTGTCTACATTTAGAGATTCATGCTAACTAATTTTAACTCAGTTTTATGACGTCCTTCGTGTGTCCATGGAGTTCTTGAGTGAAGTCATTGAGTCATTGATTTCTGAATTGAATAACATTTTCGTGAAGAATTTCATTGATTTTTCAAGGGATGTGTCTTCACTATTTCATAGCGATTCATAACCATGATTAGGGTAGATGGCTCTTGGCTGGAAGATATCTGTTTGTTATTCAGATTGTTTTTGTTGCTTTTTCTTCTGCATCACATGTCTGTGGGGAAGCCTAGTGGGAAACGGGTTTGCTCTATATGAGAAGTTTTATTTTGTGATCAGCCTTGATATATTTTTTTCCAGCTTCGACTACAACATGTATATACCGATTTATTTTTATTAGCTTCGATTACAACATCGACGTACATTCAACCCCAAGAGACCTCACCTATCAGCATAACTGTCGTGCCCCATTCTGACTTCAACAAAAGGACAAAGAGTTCAACCTCATTTGCGACCAGAATGCCTTTCCTCTTCTGTAAACAACAGAGAAATGGAGCTTCATGCTCTCTGCTAGATTTACCTTTGTAGCAGAAAGAATCTGACAACATATCAGGCGCCATCAAGCTATTCAATCTGACCACATCGTCCGACATTACTAGTTCATTCACGGCGCCCCTATCAGTTTCTTCACAAATGTTGTACAGGATGCTTGGCTTAGTAACAACATGTATACCATCTCTCTTATCTGGTTATCTGGAACATGGACACTGCAGCATTCTGAAGGTAACCCATCCGTTCCGGGAACAACCTTGCTCGCCTCGAGTCACCTCCCTTGATTGGTAACTGGAGATGACCGTTCAAACAATCTGGTCTTGTTATCATAGGGATGTGAGTGTCCAGACAAGTAACATATTACAAATTTACTTCCCTACCTACTATCTCACATACGTAACTGAAACCCAAATCAGAGCCCCCATGGGCCCAACACCCCCTCCCCCACCTTCCATATTACAACAACACTACGGTCACACCCGCCGTCGCTGCCCTCCCTAATCCCTCAGCAGTCGTTACACTAACAAACCATATATCAACTGTAAGATGAGATAAACCTGAGGCTTCTTGCTATCTTTCTGTCACTTTACATGACAGATGGTTTTCACACTCACGTGAACAAGGTGTAAAACTATCAGTAATTGTTGAAAATTGCATCTGGTTGCAGCATAACACGGCCAGGCAAATCCCCCCGTTTGGGCCTTTCCGAAGATTCTGAGAGATATGTATTTTAGATTTTGGAGTGAGTCAGCCACACATCAGCCAATCAGAAGTATTTGCTGCATGCATAACTGACATGTTAATAAGTAATCTAGTTCCACAATCACATGAGGGACGAGTGAATTGGAGCAAATGCTCTCTTGAACATGTTATACGTGTATATGCAGGTTTTGTACTAGTCCGTTCTTTATGCCGATTTATGTCCTTTAATGACTAACGCTAGGCATTTTAACGTCTTTCGCCCGTTACTGGGTAATGTCTTACTTTGTATGTGTCGCTATTTTTTGAGTCATAAGCTATAAAACGTGGATCGTATTCCCTTCCAAACTCAGCTTTAGTACTTAAAAAGTACGCTGGTACAGCAGAATATGTGGGTTCGGTTCCTTCCTGTGGTTTAATAAATGTATATGAATAATTGATCACAACAGAATCCAGGTTTGTCTGTTTTCTGTCTAAAGCCAAACTACAAAACATTCCACCTACACGACTACAGAAATCCCATCAAGCAATATTCCCTAATACAGATGGAGGCACAGTTCATGTCGAGACATGGCTATCCGTCTGACGCCCATACTTTACATTCGCAAAATGTCTACAGTATTAGATTGATATGAATTTGACACAGTACCAGCATACGTTATATTTGCTTTCCTTTCTTTGTTGTTTAACACCCACCTGCCAGTATTCCAGAAGTTTGAAAATAACTGACTCAGCGCCATACATGATGCAGATGGAACACATTGACGTGCACTCGACAGATCAGCAAACCTGACCAACGATCCTGATAGTTACCTCTCACGACAAGCATAGTCGCTTCGTCCTACCAGAATAGGCTGACCAAACCCAGGTCAACACGGGCATGAATTCTTATAACAACTGACATGCATTTTGAGCTGATCTGTTTTTCTGGTATTGCAAAATTGATTGAAATCTAACATTTGAAATCAGGAGTCTTGTATACCGCAGGTTCTACTAATAGAATCTAGACTAGATTAAAAGGAGAGCAACTGAAAGTCTGTCCAAGGATCCTTGTCATCAGGAAACGAAAACCCGCCATTGATGTGAATAGGACCAAAGTTTTTCTTTGTGTTGACGTCAACACGTCACATTGTGCTGTTTAGAAACTCGTTTGATCCAGAGAATGAAAATGTTTTTATGGTTAAGAAATTCCTTGCAGGAGCCTTCTGAAATAATCTTCAGATTTGACAGATCTCTGACAAGTATGACGGTACAAGTCATTCCTTTCTTTAAGAAGAGTTTCTTTTGTTGCGCACGGTGACCTTTTTAGTCGTAGTGCTGCTTAATCCAAAGCTCACCACATTCATGAACTTGTCATTTTTTTGGGCATTCTGTTTGTAATATTGCCAACCAGTTTCTTCCCGAACACTTCGCCCACTGTTTGTCATTTGGATTTCCGATCACTTGTGGTTGCAGGAAATACTTTTTATCACCAACGGACCAACGATAGGGACTAGGGTGAAGTCACATGTGATTTTGTGATTACTTTAGAGGAAACTATTTAGTTTACTTGTGCTGTTGTGTGTGGCAGCGTTTGCTCGTCACGGGCAAGACACGGTTTCGGTTCCCTGTATGGGTACAATATGTGACGTCCATTTTTGTCGATCCTCAGAATGCATGCGGGAATATTACCAAAACTGGCCTTAAACCACACTTACTCACTCACTCGTATCGTGCAGTTTAGTTGTATCGTTTACTCACAGGAGATATGTGTCATTACACATTGATTATCATAGAATTCTTTCTTTAAGTTTGTTAAGGCTTTTGACGGTGTCAAATCACAGTCCTTATTCTCGGAAGATTCGTAGCCCTAAGAATTCTTAACTTTGATCGTAACCTGTGGGTTAAGAATGAGCTAAAGAAGTTCTTAGGGCTACGAACGTTTAGCTATCCTGGTGAAAACGGAAGACTTCAATACGTTCAAAGCTTTACCCATGCGTTACGGCCACAAGAGACTCACTAGATAGATGCATTCTTCAGGTGGAAGAACATGTACTTAGTGAGATTTTGACGTAATATCCTCAGTTGCTGAAATAGATTAGTATGATATTAAACAATATTTCACTAGAATCCCCAGCCTATTCATCGATGGCTCTTGTAAATCCTTCCTGATTGTAGGAGACGTTAGAGGTTTCCACTTCATTACCTGCCGTTCAGTCCTTGTCTGATGAAAACCAAGACTTGTCCATTGTTAAATGTCCGTTAAGGAGGCCAGGTGGATCAGCTCCAACACGACGTACATTCTCACAAGAGACGATGAACCCGGATTTAGCCTCTTAAAAGGTTGAAGAAACCACGGTGCTGCATGGGTTACACAACTGAGTTTGTGGGCTCGCGATTAGGTGAGAGTGTGGGTTCAAGTCTCAAGAGAGTCAGGTTCGTATCCCGACTCAACCCTACAGCAATGCTAGATTCAAAACTTTGCTGAGAAAGCGTAATCCCAAATATAACACGTTAAACCAGGATCGCATTTATCAGAAACCAGAAGCCTTCGAACACAGCGTCCTGGAGGTCTTTTTCATATTCATTCCTCAAATTGTTCTGTAAAATGTGCGAGATGGCCATGTGACGTGTGAGGCTTTGATTATCGTGCATCTATACCATTCATTTTATAAACTGTGTATGATGGCAACTGAATGCCATTTAGATCTGGAACCTACTCTGATGCTCTCAGTAACCCATGCTTGTCCTCAGAGATGATTAACCAACAGGCTCATCATGTCATCAGTTATCAATTGCGCAGGTTGATGTTCATTCTGTTGATCTCTGGATTGTTTGATCCAGATGAAACTATTTACTATAAAACTGGAATATTGCTGAGTGTGGTGTAAACCTAACCGCAATCACTCACTCTATCTCAGAACATAATGTTTGAAATGACATTCCAAAACACTTGTGTCATTTGGTTTACATTATACAGCTTATTCAATGAAGATTCATTTCTCCCCAACCTGAGCTCGCTTCAGCAAACACATTTGTGTTGATAATCTTGCTTCTTCGGCTTTTTCAACTTCCTCATGGGCGCTTTTGATAATTTATCGCGAAATATTAAGACGGTATATAGCAACTGGTTATTCTCCGGTGTTAACGTTTGAATAGTTTCCTGAAACGTGTCCATTGTGAGCTATAATTATTACACAGAATTCCACAAATAATTACACAACGCGAATTTCTACAAGATGAACCTGTATATACCAAGTAGTGTGCATTTAAAATATCCATGCACGTGTTCTGCTAATTTGAAGAGATAACCTTATTATTCCATACATATGCGGAACACACCAAATATTAATAAAGTCCGGTCAAAACACATCAGTTATGACAGTTCAAATACACCCACGGCTGATATAATTGACAATATAGCATCCTGGCTGTCAGGATGTAACACATTTCATACTATATTTACTCTTGCCAATAACGGTATTTGAAATATTCATTGTCTCAGCTAATATTACTCCGACCAATAACGCCATCCTTCCACACATTACCAGCAGGACCTTGCTGTTCAACAGGAACACGAGGGATCCACATTTTTCAAGTTTTACCCATGTGTTTAGTGTGTGGCTAAATGTGTCCACACTCAAGAACGGCTGAAGGGATGATATATAGACTCCATGAAGGTACCAGCAAAGTTATTCCATGGTCCCTAGTATGGTGGTCTACTCCTTGGAATTTAAAACAAAATGTTTTGCAGTTTGAAATGATTTTTCCTATTTCAAATTGTAACACATACGTTCAATCTAGTTCAGTCTAAAATGCCATCGAATTTAAATGACGAGATTGTTTTTATACTGTATAAATCTCATTTGTATGACACCTTCAAATCGTTATCTACTCTTTTGCTAAATCATTGTTATTGACGAAAACGCGACTACCATCGATCAATAAAAATATTGCATTTAAAATTAATGTTTCATGAGTAGAGTTTATTGAATATTTCCTTACTTACTTAAGCATGGATATTTACTTATAACCCATTATATAGACACAAGAATGGTTCATCAGTCATGCTTCTTAATGCAAAACTTGTTTTGCAATTGTAACTGCTGCAAGACCTGTTTTCACAAATGGTACAGTAAAATATGTATGACGTGTCTTTTCATTAACGCCATTCGTATCTTGTCCTTTATCATTTATCCATATCAAGAATTTTATATGAATCAAATCGGTACATATTCCAGTCGAGGTGCAATGATTAGAATCACCGTGTGAAGTTTCTCGTGAGATGTCATCGCCGTGCGAGATTTTCAGGAGGTGTTGCCGCCATGGCGATATTACTGTGAAATCAAGCTCCACGTTTTTGGATATCGTGAGAAAGCAATCTAAAACATATTAAACATTAACACTCGTGAAAGGAAGCCAACCTCAAGTGTATGTTTTTTTTTTTTTAACTTTAAAACCAATAATAAAACACACCCTGTGTTACAGTAGAAAAAAAACATGCTGATTCTCCAGGGGACTAAGAGCAGCGAGCGACCTTTCTCGCCTGGAAGGGCTAATATGTGTTTAAAAAATGTCGAATCCAAACCTTTTTCTTTTGAACCATGAGGTTACTAAATGTCCAAAGATATATATCTTCATATTTTCACAGTGAGTGAGTGAGTGAGTTATTATTTATCGTCATATCGGCAATATTGCAGCCATATCGTGACGAGAAAAAGTAATAACGACATTGTAGAATGAACGAATATAAGAAAGCCTATTGACGAGGAACAGTAAAACAACTAGTATATATCACAGATATCCATTTAAGACTAGTGATTAAATCTAAAACAATTTAACTATAGTGGACAATAAAATGTATAAATGAGCTACAGAGTACCAACAACTGAAGGTAGATCACCAGACTAGGAGCCATTGGGACTTACATTACTTTTGCTACCTGCATGGACATTTAGAATGGACACGTATACTACGATTAAAATAGCGGGTTATCGATTTAAACTTCCAATCACAAAACATTCATCTATTTACAAGTCTGTTATAAAATCAGTCTTCTGAAAATGCTAGAATTAAACGAGAACTTATGTTACTAAAAAGATCCTTCATAGTTCGTGATTTGAAATATTTATCCCTCGTGATGGAATATTCAACAGTCAAGCAAGACATGCTTGACCGAGATTATTTCATCACAACTGATGCAGAACGGAGGATCCTCACCTTTCAATAAGTATTCATGAGTATATCTCGTATGGCCAATACGACATCGCGGCATGATGACCTCTTCAATCTGGACTGACAACCCAAGTAGGTATAACCAACATAAGGTTTTATTGCATGTAATTTATTAATGCCCACTTTTGGGTGTCCCACTTCTTCTGCATCAGATCACGGATATTAGATCTAATTGTGTAAGGAATAAGATATAGTGTCACTGATTTGTTGTGTGCTGCCTTAGCAGCGAGGTCAGCCAGTGAGTTACCATAGATTCCAACAATAACCAACAGAAGACGATGTCGTATTATATTTAGGGTGTCTTTGAATATATTTAAGAGCCGTTAATATGGCTTTTGCTTCTGCAGTAAAAATAGAGCTGTTATCTGGTACTCTAGTAGATATTGTTCTGGATCCAATGACAATGCAATCTTTAAATAAGGATTTATAACTGCCATATTTAGTTTTTAATTGATTGTATTCTTGTTTCTGACTTTTTAAATGAAGTTAGGTCAACTTCTGAGCTAACCACTTGCTAAGGAGGAGAGGAAAGAAGACGGGAAGGAGTTATATTATGCAGCTCAATGCTGGCTGCAGAAATAAATAGTTCTATTCTTAAGCCAAGAGGCGGCAGAAGAGGAGATCTTTTATTGTATAAATCCTCAAAGAGAGGAAAAGATATGCTGTAAAGCTAATTTTATACGGCGCTGCTCAAGAGATGGTTCATCAGCCTCGACGTACAAGCTGTCAACAGGTGAAGTTCGAAAGGAACCAAGACAAAGAATCTAACAGTTTTAGGTTGCTTTGGAAGCTCCACCATATACAATTGAGTCGTAATCAAACTTCGAACGAACACGTGATCTACATAGGTATAGGCGGGTAGCCTGATCACCTCCCCACTTTGAATTAGACACGACTTTCAATAAATCAAGAGGCATTTAGTTTTTAGGGATTTGATTTGAAAAGTTAAACGAAAATCAGACGTAAGAACCTGGTCTCCTTGGCACCTTTGATGGGAGTGCCATTTTAGAACAGTTCTGGGTTCTTATGTGGTTTGTATTTACGGCAAAAATGTATGAAATTAGTTTTTGATTTAGAAAATTTAAAGACACCATTTATCTATTTTGTTCAACCATAACTGCAGCTGGCGTTCAATGGTATGCAAAGTTTTCCCACGACAAGAAATATTAAAATCATCCACAAAAAAGTGATCCATCGATTGAATCATTTAAAACATTTGATAAGCTGTTGATTTTAATACTAAACAATGTGACAGACAAAGTACTACCTTGCTGGACACACTGATCCTGACTGTAATGATCAGACAGGATTGAACCCACTCTGACTTGAAATTGCCTGCCATTTAAAAAGTTGGATATAAATTGAGGCAAACGGCCTCGTAATCCAAAGTCATGTAAATCTTTTAAAATCCCATGTTTCCATGTCGTGTCATACGCTTTTTCTAAATCGAAAAAGATCGACACTGCATGTTGCCATTAATTATGGCATTCGTAACAAAAGATTCCAAACGCACCAGATGATCGATAATACTTCTGTGTTTACGGCAACCGCATATATCTGCATATCTGTTATTAGGTTATTGGTTTCCAAGTACCAAACAAGTCAATTATCTATCATGCGTTCCATGGTCTTGCAAACGCAGCTAGTTAATGAAATGGGTCTATAATTGGAAGGATCAGTATGATCACGTCCGGGTTTGGGGATGGGAACATCTCGCATCTCGCCATGACGAAGGGAAAGTTCCAATTGTCCAAATGTCATCAAAAATATGTAAGAGTGTCTCCAAACGTGATCCCGGTAAGTGTTTCAGGAGTTGATAATGGATATTCTCAGTGTCTTGAGCCTTATCAAGAGCAGTATAGAGCTCATCAATAGAAAATAGCTCATTGTAATCTTCCCCATTATCTGAATTAAAATTAATAGATTTCCTCTCTTGCTGTTTTTGGTACTTTTGGATTTTAGGCTCATAATTGGACGAAGAAGAATGTTTTGCTAAAGTTTCACCAAGATTATTTGGAATTTCGGTTCTACTAGTTAACAACTGGTCTTTAAGATGATGAATGCAACATTTGGAACCCTTCCCTTTGAGTTTTTGGATCATATTCCAGACCTTAGATATTGGCGTACGAGAATTAATATTTGATACATAACTTTGCCAACTTTACTTTGTTTAAAAGTACGCTGTGCTTTAGCATTTAAAATTTTAAATTTATTCAAATTACGCACCATGGGCTGTCGACGGAAATAGTACTCTGCCTTTTTTCCGTACTTTTCTAGCTTGTTTGCATTTATCGGTAAACCATGGTTTTCGAATATGTGGAATTGCAGAGGACCTTGGTATACACTCGTCAGCAACAAGAGTTACTTCATCGGAGAAACTGTTTATGGCATCAGGAACATTACTGAAAGGTTCCGGGTTACGTTTGTCAACACACACCGTTTCGTATAAAGACCAGTTTGCCTTTTTAGAAATTCCATCTCGATGATGGAGAAAATGTTGGGAAATGGTCACTACCACAGAGGTCATCATAGACTGACCAAATTCGTTTAGTAAGTGTGAGTCTGTAATTGACATGTCAAGGGCTGAATATGTTCCTTTGCCAGGATGTAAATATGTATTGGAACCATCATTAAAAATGCATAAACCGTTATTTGAAATAAAATTCTCCAGTAATTTAGGGTTTATGTTTGTAGTTGAACTACCCCAGAGTGGGCTGTGGGCATTTAGATCACCCATACTGATACAGAGTTTAGGAAGTTTTCACGTAAAGGGCTTGTAGATCAGCCAGTTAAACAGTTGAAGACGGTGGGACATATAGAGAGCATATTGTTATGCAACGTAAGTCGCCCTGCAACAACTTGGAGATTAGTTTTGAGCATAACAGGGCTGTGAATAACATTCTGTTTAACAAGGATGGAAGATTTGCCCTCAGCCCGGGTGGTGAAAAAGTGTGCTATGTTTTGAATTGACGCAAGTCAAAAGTATGAGTTTCTTTTAGATATGTCTCCTGTAAACATATAACTGACGGCATAAACTCTTGCACTAGTAGCTGTAAATCATTAAAATCGGTCCTTAGTCCCCTGCAATTGCACTGTATTAAGGCTGCATTAGTCATTTAAGGGGTAGTAACTGGTGACAGTGCTCTCCCTTTCTTTTTGGGCGAGTTACCACTGGCATTGTCATTAATGTTCACGTGTGTGTGTGTTTGTTGGGGAGGGCAACCCATAACCCATGCTGAGGTGATCGTAACTCCCATACTTTAACTTACGACTGTCCTAGTGCTATGATTGTTAAAACAGGCATCATAATGAGGTTGTGCGTTATTGCCCAGTGGGTTAAATTAGGTCCGATTGCACCACCAAACGGTTTCACGTAGACACAGAAGTGCTTTCCCTGAAGCGATCGTGGCCTAGTGGTGATCAGTTCTTTTGTTCTACTGATTCCAACCAGGATCATGACCGAGGTCACTCCACAGTGGTCAGGCCACGCTGGACATCACACTGTTTCAGCAGAAACGATAACACCGCTGGCGCTCCATATGTTGTGTCGAAAGGTTGTGTCAGTCATCAATTAACTCTCTGCAATCAGGCGACACTTTTCTTTCCTCTGTGTGTTGGAATGTTGGCGACCTTCAGCAGGCTGTTTCGCAACTTATTCAAACGGCTAGTGTGTATTGCTGACCACACCATGATTATATGCGGGCATAATTTCCTTTGTCATATTTTTATATCATGAAGACTTTGGAGAACATACTCACGCATACTGAGTCGTGGAAATAATAACACTTTGTGACTAAGAGTTGAGACAAATAGCAATCTGACAGCACTCCCTGCAGGGTTGGCAATGGATAGATATACATAGTAGGGAGGGAGTACAAGAATGATTGAGGCTTTGCATTCCTGATAGATTAATACGACACTATTTAAGTGCAGTGCGTTAATTACGTGGATTACAATTCTGTTAAATCGCGTAATTCTGTTAAATCGCGTGTCTCATGATGTGATTTATTCACATTAAATCTTTATTTATTTCGCCCCATGTGCACTTAAAGGTGTAAAAATCGATTATATATTTGCAGGATTAACTTAAACAATCATTGTATGACGTCAAAATCCTCCTAAATGTGTTACTAGAAATAGAACGCGTCCCCATGCGTCTAGCTGAGTGTCTGACATCTGGCTATTTAGACACAGCCGAAGATTTAGTTTTGAAGATGGCGACACAGGCCACGTCACAGACAGCTGCAAGGGTGTATGCTTATGAGGCCTAGTTGAAGTGAATGCATTCACTCCTTGCCGGGGAGTGTTGATTGTCTGGAGGTAAAGATAACTGAAAAAACCCATGTTAAAAGAGAATAGGTGCCTTTAAACAGTTTTCTGTGCCAGGTTAATAATGATATGCAATTATGAGAGTGGCTGTTACATTCCACCGACGGTGCACGTACAATGGCAGTATCTTATAAAATCAGTGATTCTAGCCGAAAAGACGCTGACGATAATGTTTAATCAGATGCATCAGTGGTCAAGTTCCCAAGTAGGCCTGGACTCAGAATCCTTGAAGGAAGGTGATCTGCACACACTGTTTGTCTTCATGTAATGTGAGAGTGGATGTAAACGATTATTTCCACATACCGATTCTTTTTCATGCCAGAGTAGTGTAGATGTTCTAACAACTCCCAGAAAATTTTGGTTAGATCAGTTGGTTGGTTGTTTATTTGTGGCCACACTCGGCAATATCCCAGCTATACTGCGGTTTGTAAGTGATCGAGTCTGGACCAGGCAAACCATGTCACTACTCCACCATCAATCATATCATTGGAAAGGTCGCATTGCCACATTGACACTAACACTAACACTAACAAAAGCGGGTAGGTAATCGTGGAAACGTAATCAAGGCCTCGAAAGTACAAACACTTTTTCAAACTGTGTTATGGCAATTCATGTTTGACTATTTAATCACTATACTCTCTACAAACATATGCATTTCAAAATAGGTGACAACAAAAACTGAAACTAATAACTCTCTAAACGCGAATTCGGTCAAAAATCGAAAACGAATTTAGGCCGTAATCGGTAATAAGCCTAACGAGGTGTTTCTAAAAACTCAATATGCGCTTTTGAAAGAAGTTTGAAATTATACACATGACTTTGTCACAGACAGATTACTATTTTCAACTGAAGGACATAATTTCGTTTCTAGAGGTTCCTTGCCCGAGTCATGGGTTAGTAACCGGCTGATGACAGGTGCTTTGAGATTCACACGTGTTCTTGTGAATGTAGCTTTCAAGCGAATCTTCAAATGAACGGATACTTCCTGCCAAGTGTGCTTAACAGTGTTCGTTACCAATTATCCAACGGAGACTGCTACTCAAGGTATTCATTACAGTGAATCAATATTTCGCTGTTATTCCACCTGTTCGCCCACCGATTCAGGTTTGTCCCCCTTCTCTATCGAACTAAATACCTTTTTTGAAAACACATATCTTATTTGATTAAAAATGGAGAAATAAAGCAATGTGTATTGGGACATGATTTGTGCAGACAGAAGTAGGTTCTACGCGATAGGAGCAGATTTGATTGAGCGAGCGAGTTTAGTTTTACGCCGCTTTCAGCAATACACCAGCAATACTCCAATTCCTTTTAATCACAGTTGATCAGTGTTAGTAACGCAACGTTAGTAACGGTATGGCCAACTTGGAGTTATATTATTCTCGTGAAGATCCAGGTTAGAAGCAATGTTTAGCCATCCCTACTTGCTATAAGTGCTGAATTAGGCGACCTGGCTGTTATGCTTCATAACCACATTGATACATGTGGTCGGATCCCAACTGCGTAAATGAATGCTCATGACGTCAACCATTTTTTACTTTAATCTGACTCCATTATATACAGACCGTCGTCATATCGCTTGAATACAGAGTACACAAAGGCAAAGAGGGAAACAAACAAATGCCGATATTTTTCAACATACTCACTTTGTGAAATCATGTAGAACCCCAAAAGAAAGAAACACCCAAAGTAACATCCAAACTGTAACTACAATAATATCCGTGTTTAACGTGTAATACCATCAAGTAGCTTGAGTGTTTAAATTCTTGATATTTTTATTCAGAGCAAATGAGAAATATAACAACTAGCTCAGAAGGTAATCATAACAACGACGCTCCTCACAGCTACAGAACCAACACATTCATCATCACTTATCGATAGAGAAACAGAAAGATTAAAGAAACGAACTGGTTTAACGCTGTGCACAGCCGGCCCTTCAGCGTTTCATCTGAACCACTGGTGATGCTTAGCAATACTTGAAATGTAAAGATGAGTAATGAGAGATCTTGTCAACGGAGAACACCCTGAGGACACGTACTTAACACCCACGCTGTCGTTCCTAAGTGAGACCATTTACTTTCCAACACAAATGGTTTCATGTGCAACAACATGTATATGTCTTTGTGGCCGATCTGTCAGAAATGCGTTCGGTGAGACGTATAATATATGATGAACAAAATGTTTTATGCATTATGTGTATTTATCATGACTATAGAATTTGTTTTAATTACGATATAGATGAACTATTGCCGATGTGACTTAAACTCTTATCTCACTCACACTTTGGGGCTCGTCTGTCAGACTTGCAACAGGGGGTTTAGATGAACAAGATGCATGATTCTCGCCTTGGGATACACACGTGTGTTAAGACGAAAAGAAATGATTGGATGATCAAGATGCATATTTCTGTATGTGTTCTCGCTGTCAGACATACTTATGGTGACCAAAATTGTGATTAGATGCACAAGTTGCATGCATATGTGTTGTCAGAAACGCGTATGTGCCACTTTGAGATGATTAGATGAACAAGCAGCCTGTGTTTCTAAGTTGCCGCTTGCAGAAGCGTTTGATTAGAGACAAAGAAATGTACATCCAGCATTGAAATCTGCATACAATATGTACAATGTTCATACACACCCTTAAGAGCATTTGTTTGCGTGAACCCGCTTTCATGTTGGACGTGTTAAGTGGAAGCGGAAATTGCTTTGTGTTAATAAATTTCTTTTATGAAAATAAGACAGGAATAAGAGAAAGAATACTCAGTGAAACACTTCGCAAACATGTGTATTTTGCTGCGACCCGTGAGAAGGTAATCCTGGTCGTTATCAAACAGCGAAATGACTTCATTTCCCATGAGAGTGGAAGTTAAATGTGGTGTATATTCACGGGCAACACACATGTCCTCGAGACTTCCAGAAGAGCTCATACACAATTGGAATTATTAAGAGAAACTAACACCGGAGTGGAATAAACATAAATATTTCTTTACGAAAGAGAAAGATATGTTCAACATATTTGATAAGAGTGCATCACATGGTTTAAACATATTTATTTCATGAAAAAGCAACGATAGAATTTTCATGAACTGGATTGGTCAACAATCTCAAGCGAATTTATATGAAGATCGCTCCATATATATATATGTGTGTGTGTGTGTGTGTGTGTGTGTGTGTATAATTATATATCTCTCTGTGTGTGTGTATATATATATAAAAGATGTCATAAAAATTTGTAAACTTTCCCTCGATAGTGCTACCCAATCTCAACGTCACATAGTGTTATCGATCTCAACTCCCTGGGGACTATACAACTGTTATTGTGTTTAGTTAAGGACATCCATCGTCCGAATATTTCTAAACCCCCCAAACTGTATAGCCAAACCACATGAGACTTATTTGTTTGTATTTATTCTCCATTCTTAACCTTATCACTATAGCAGTCCACATTTCCATGTCAGCTACCCTGTTCCTCTTTGTCACTTCCATTCATTATTGTATATGACATTTATGGCCTGCATTGGTCATCCCCCGTGGCGCTGTCTGTCATCACATCAACAAGGAAGTGCTATTGTTTCTGTATATATTTATTGTTGAGTCTTTGCCTTTCCATTGTTGTCAAAAACTGTATATATGTGGTCACATCTGTATTGAAAAGTGAAGTCCGGTATTCCGATTGTCTTTGTAGGGACGAGCAGGATTATGCAGAATTATTAGGAAACATCTTGGGGTTGAGCGGTCACCTCATTCATGTATACCTGTTTATGTCATGTCTTGTTGAACCAACGAAAGAATTTTGAACTCATCTATGCCTTCGTTTTCATCATTCGTTCGTCTTCATCAGCATGTTGTTCGTCATGATTGCGAGATAATTTCCAGGTCGACACTCCACGCGTTGACACCTCTAGGCGCACCGAGGTTATTATGACTTTATCATCCTTACTAGGTATTTTACGGCATTTCATCACCAAGGTTACAATATACATTTAATGTTTTACCCCCGACAGCTGTAATCCCTGTGATCAATAACCGTGAAATGTTTTACTTTTCTTTCATTATACGACGTTCTTTCGGAGCTCTGATCATCGGTGCACGGTTTTACTTTCTTATCAGTACGAAACACGCGGCGTAGCTGTCTTGTGGTCCGTTACAAGCTATTTTCAAAATAATTTCTTTTCAACAACAACAACAGCAAATAAAATAATAAAAAATAAATTAATTTTTAAGATCAATTACGCATTTTCTTCAATAAACAATAGCAGCGGAATATCTTTTTACGATCGATTACGCATTTTGTGTGAACAATAACAGCACGTTTTACCTTCTTATGATCAATTTCGTATTTGTTGTCAACCAAAACAATGCAGTGTTTTTCTTCCTTAAGATCAATCACAAGTTTTTGTCAACAACATCACGCAGGCTTGCGTGTTTCGGATCAATAATGACGGCTTCATACATATTTAGAAAATGTAACAGCAAAGTATTGACAGGATATGTATTGACAGAAAATCGATACTGGTTATTCTCTTGTACTGACGTTAAATATTACTTTAAATGGGTCGATGGTTGGCTCAATGCCAAGAGCTTCATAAGAGTGAGTGAGTGAGTCTCACGCCACCTTTAGCAATTCACGGCGAGGGACACCAGAATCAAACCCATGGGGAATCAAACGACCGGACGCTTTAACGACTAGGCCACCTCCGCTACATGAGAACGGTTCAACAGTCAAAGGAAATATATTGTATGACGAAAATTGTCGGTGAGGTAACCCGGTGGTTATGGCGTTTTGTCGCCCGCCGAAGACCGGTATCAACGACATGGGTGCGGTTTGTGCAGACCATTTCCGGTGTCCACCGCCGTGATAGACGCTGGTCCTACAGGGACATGATCACCCTTTCACACCTGGTGCCATTGCCTGGCTCAGAGATCCACTCATATAATCTCTCCTGATATTCATAGATAATGACAATGTACGCACAGTTAACGAATATACCCTGGAAGTTGACAATGTTTTGACTCAAGTATTTGATTCCAGGATTTGACAGGATGTGCAGTTGTGGGAAGGCAATGATAAAAGGGTATAATGACGTCTCACTTAATGAAGACACGGGCCTAGTATTTCGAATCTCACTTAGTGTTAAGACAGTCTTAAGTGCCATACATTGGCATTAAGGTACGACTATCTAAGAGAGCTTCGAAAATATAGGCCCGGGGATGGAATTGGTCTTCAGGAACCCATGCTTGTCGAAAATGGCGACTAACGGTATCGGGCGTCCAGACTTGATGACTTGGTTGACACATGTGAAACCATTTCCTGACGGTAACGCCATCACGTGAATTCCCTTGATCACCGTGTCAGTCGATATACGGTGGCTTAACGTCTTCGGGCGGCAGGTATATACAGCCCCTTCAAAGGACAGGTGTTGACCCCGTCACAGGTTATGTTTGGACCCGAGCTGGTCCCCGTTGGCAGCGACGAGAAGAACAACGTGAACGTTCTGCAATCGCCATCACGTTTTCCAGACATGTCCTATCGAACATATATGGGATGCATTTGACAGACGCGTGCTGAAACGTACTAACCCACACCTGAACAGACAGCATCCTATACAAGCCCTCCAGGCGGCATGGCGTCGGATACCACGTGACCTTGCTCGACGTCTTCGGCTACAAGGAGGCTGTATTGATGCAACTGGTGGAATACAGGATACATAAAAGGGTGGTAGTGAACCTATCGTGTGTACCTCAGTACTTGCGTATCCACTATGTGATTGAAAACTGGTTTTCAGGCCCCAAGTGAACATGCGCTTGTCTGACGCCTCGCATTTCTGTAGTGTGTATATGTGATGTAAAGCTCAGGTGGAATAAAAATGTCATTAACACCCTTGTAGTATGTTAGTGTGTCTAGCTACTCTAATGATAATGACCACTTGAATACCTTGTATACTTCCCTTTCGTATCTGAATGGCATAGATCGGTGCTCATGTTACTGATCACGGGCTTGTCTGTTGCAGGCTTGATTATGTACAAACTGCTCCTATACAGCTGGAATATTGCAGAGTGCGGCGTAAAGCAATAACTAATTTAATGCACGTGCACCATGAAGACTACGTCTTGCTGCAAATACGTACCAAATTTCACGTTGAGATGAAACGTAGCACAATAACCTACTCGCTGATGAAATATTTGAAACTTGCAAAGGGCACGATTACAATACACGTCTCCATGAGCTTACACCTCGTTTGACTAGACCACACGGCGTGTTAGGGTAGGTACGAACGTCCCATTATTGCACCAACTGGGGCTTCATGGCATTTTTGTAGCGTCTATATATCACATTATGGGATAGAATGACGGTGGGAGTTTGGAATTCAGCCTAGGAATGCCAGTGTCCCGCTGTGATTCATATCGACCGTGGTCGCCCACAGCATGCAGGTTGTTGTTTCCTTTTCCCGCACACTAAGCGGGGAGATAACCCGTTATTCAGGCTCCTGTGTTTTAATCGACTGCACCTGAGAAGAACAAGAAAAGATGATTTGTAGTACAACTTTGACTTTCTAGTGAATTCACTCCTGTGTTTTAATCAACAGCACCTCAAAAGAACAAGAAAGGATCATTTGTAGCACAACTTTGAGTATCTAGTGGATTCGCTCCTGTGTTTTAATCAACAGCACCTCAAAAGAACAAGAAAAGATGATTTGTAGTACAACTTTGACTATCTAGTGAATTCGCTCCTGTGTTTTAATCAACAGCACCTTAAAAGAACAAGAAAGGATCATTTGTAGCACAACTTTGAGTATCTAGTGGACTCTAAGCTAACTGCATAAAGCAACCATGCATGTGGCAAGAGTAATCATAAACATGCATCCAGTATGTACCACCCACATGCTTAATTGCTTCATGTCAGGCAGATTATTTCATTCAAGCTATAGTATGTTCGCCATAAACACGTATTGCACTTGTTGTGTACCAGTACGGAATTGGATAATTAACAAGACTGATGCCGACCCAGATGAGTGAGTGAGTGAGTGAGAATGACTTTACGCCGACTTTAGCAATGTTCAAGTAATCACTTGCAATGGGCTTCACACCAGACACCAGAAATGGGCTTCACACATTGTACCCATCTGTGGAATCGAACCAAGGTCTCACTAGCCCCGAAGAAGAGTGAAAAAAACAAGCAAAATAAGGCCTACCATACTACGGACTCCTACAGGGTTCGGTGTGTAACATGTAATATTTTGGAACGAAATGAAATATTATAATTACTGGAGCGATTAATAAAAATATAACACTAGCTGATCAAATTTATACATGTAACAAATGATTCATGCCATACTTCAGACGATATGGCAATATATACAAACTTAAGGAACAATATGGGCTTGCGTGGTTCTATCCACTTGAAAGAAAGATCAGCCTGAGAGACAACATGCATGAATGCATGCACGCATGCACATACGCTCTATCAAGAGTGTGGCAAAATATAGTTACTCACTTGAAGGTACGATCACTACTTGCATGCATACATACACTCACACACACAGACACACACACACATATACATACATACATAAGCACGCACGTACACACGTACGCACTCAAACATACATGCATAGATACAAACATACATACATACATACATACATACATACATACATACATACATACATACATACATACATACATACATACATACATACATACATACATACATACATACATACATACATACATACATAGAAAGTTCAGCCTCACCTAAACCACTCACTGTATATTATGCACATATGTATGATTACACCAAAGATGCATTTCCCTGCTAACTTGGGGAACCAAATGCAAACTTAATTTAAACAATACATATTAAGGATCAAGGGATACTACGTACCTAGACTTATAGAGAGTAGTAATAAATAAATACGCGACTAATATATTTGCACTTTTGGCAACATAAACAGAGAATTTTAACATATACATTCACGTATATTACCGGTACATTTTTTAGGAGTTATGACCAAATTGAGGATCACACAAGGGTCAGCCATTCCTATGTGATTTATGAGTGGACGACAGTGACCGATCGATAAGGGAAATGTCTAAGTAACAGCTATCTATTCATTCAACAAAACTGTCTCAAAATTGACTTCTACTACATGGAAAAAATAGCGAATCATCTTTTTCTGAATGGAACCATGAAGACGACTGAGATCACTGAAATGAACAGGATTAACGACCGATAACTTGTAAAAGGAGTAATCCATAAAACTGACAGTTTTGGGGCTATGCTATGTACATGATTTCCCGTTAAATAGCAGTTTGGATGTTGTGCAAACCCCCGCACCAAAACAAGCACAAAACAAACCCCAAAACAAAAAACAACAACAAACAAACAAGCAAGCAAAAAATAAATACCAAAACAAACACAAAGACAGCAACAAAATCAAGAACACAAAAATATGTTCCTGTTGCTCACCACATAATGATAGTACTTATGTTTTTTGTCTTTCCGGAATACCTTCACCCAGCAGAAAATGGGTGGTCTTACTCCTGCGTATTAACAATCCGACCGTGACTGCGCGCTTTCAGCATTTTCAGACATGGATACATGTAGGCGGTAAAACATTTGTTCGCCTTCGTATCTCGTTTAAATTAATGTAGGTTGAACTTAATATAGCTTACAATAAATATGGAAATGTAGGGGCCGCAGGGTAACATCATAGCTAAGCTTCCGTTCGTCACGCCGAAGACACGGGTTCGATTCCCCACATTGATACAATGTGTGAAGCCCATTTCTGGTGTCCCTGCTGTGTATATTGTTAATGGTGGCGTAAAACCACGTTCATTCCCTCCAAGTCCTTTCTTACAAAATCAGACGCGAAAATGATAAAATTTCAATAGTCAAGGAATAAGACAATGTTTATCCGAACTAGTAATAGTATGCAACTTACCAGTAAGCTACTTAGTAACCTGAGATATTAGATATCTGACCAAATGGGACTCTTGGCTGCATTTTCCTCATGTTCTTCAATCCCACCCAAATTCCGACGTTCCAGCTAATCTATTACACTGGAAACACGGCCAACGCTCCGATAACGACACCGAGGCTATGTCATAATCAGCATTAACTGTACGCTTCCTTGGGATTTCTTGCCACGAATTTGACTGACCATTGATTAAAATGGTTCTATTCATCTCTACGTATTGTGTACACTGTACTGACTGCTTACGCTTGAGATCTTCCGCGGTGATATTAACCGATCAAGTGGACCACTTTACGTTCGTTTAGTTGATAAATGAGTCTGTCTGTTGGGGTTAGGCCTGTTATACTATAGCCATTTGATATTAATTGAACAGTCACAATTCATTTAGACTCGGTGCCACGGACACCTAAGTGTTACTGGGATTCGAAGAATTCTAGTTGTGATTGGCGGCATCAGCTTCGTAATGCCTAATTATGACGCTGGGGAACTGGCTTTGGTTCATTTGCTTAAGATGCAGAAACTGTGCAGTAAACTTCCCCCGCTGTTTGCTAACCAGATACAAACGGTATCACATTGGTAGCAGTCGGGTAGTGGAGTGTTTAAAGCGCACGCTCGTCGCGCCGAAGGACCTGGTAAGATTCCACATGTGCGTACAACATGTGACGCTCATGTCTTGTGTCCCCGATGCGATACTGACGGAATATTGCTATGAGCGGTGTAAAACTAAACTCACTCACTCCTTATCATATTGCTTCATCTGTTCTTCAATGAATAACCTTTTATTTGCTTGTTATATTTTTTGTTTATTTCATGTTGTGTCACCTTAAAAAATGAATGTATGCTTTCTTTTACACGGTAGTTTATTACCTTAAAGTGTTGATTTTTGACAATTATAAGGGGTCACTCAATAAGGTATTTTTTCATAGTGTGAATAGCAATGCTTGAATGAGTTGTGTTTTACGTCGCCAAAAATTATAACATTGGAACACGTGTTCAGCGGATCCTGGCAAGGGAACTAACTCTGCACAGCGTCATGTCGGTACTCTATAGATTGTCAGATTTGCAGGGACAGATCCATTTATCGCATATTTTAGTTGTATGGCGTCTGTCTTTAAATGACATAAACGTATGTACATACAGGTTCGAATAACGCGAACCAGGTTCATCCAGGATCATCATGAAGTATTTCATCTGTATGTTTTTTCAATATTTATATATGTTTCAAAGGCAAGGGTAGCCAAAGTCCCCAGGTGTCTCGTCACTGCACTGTTGTATTACTTCGACGCCTTTGGGCGTCTTGGGCGCATAATCTGTTCTGAACAACTGGTATTTAGGGGCAAGGCATCGGTTGTTTTACAAGTTAAATAATCTTGTTTTACTACGTCGACACCGGCACTTGTGAGTCAGAGACGTTGACTAATTTTTCTTTCCTGTTTTAATATGTCCCGAACAGTTTTGTAATTGGCTAAATCATCAACTCACACGAGGATGATTTTGATGTCTGCGTGAGAATTGCACGTATACACAGTACTAAAGATCGGTACACCATGTATACACAGTACTGAAGATCAGTATACCATGTATACACAGTACTGAAGATCAGTATACAAATATATACACAGTACTGAAGATCAGTATACCATGTATACAGAGAACTGAACGTCATAATAACGCGTACACACAACGCGAACACAGAACACCCACAGCATCCCATAGTACCACACGTAAGTTTCCGGATAGAAATGGTCAACAACCCATGACTCACGCGATCGGACGGTCAGGTTGACTTGGTTGAAGCATGTCACCGCTTCCCAATTACGTAAATCGATGTTCATGATGTCAGTCACTGGATTGTCAGACTCGATTATTATTCACAGACCGCATTCTTAAAGCTAGAATATTGCTTAGTGCAGAGTTAAACAACAAACAAACCTTCATGACCAATTGTACTTTAAACTTCTCCAGAATATTTTAAATCTGTGCTGTGACCCTGATCACTCTTCCGACTCAATATGGAAATAGCCTCCAAATTACTCCACAACAAATAC
Organism: Haliotis asinina; assembly: GCF_037392515.1. Taxonomy (NCBI): domain Eukaryota; kingdom Metazoa; phylum Mollusca; class Gastropoda; order Lepetellida; family Haliotidae; genus Haliotis; species Haliotis asinina. The sequence goes on along the minus strand of NC_090290.1, from coordinate 6,288,030 downwards.
AATCACGGTGAATTAGTCACGCACTAATTCCCGCTTTACAGAGAAGGGAGGAAGAAGGGAACACATAATCATTTGATCCAATTTGAAAAGAATGATTACATTAAAAAACGACGGGGTAATTGATAACAACGTCACGTCAAGCATTAACAAGATTACAGATTCGGTTACAGCAGTAATGGTCCGTGATAACCTCAAACATAGACCATATACCGATCTCGGCCTCAAACGTGGAAAGCGGGTTGATACAGTGGTTGATTCTACATACAACCAGTTTTCTTTTCAATTTTATCAAAGAGTTTTTAAACCATTATGGGCGCAGAGGGATTGGTGGTCCTTGCACTAAGATTTCCCCATCTCTCGCAACAGTTGAATAGGCTAAAGTCACACGCAAAGAGAACAAACAACGTGCGCTTATTGGCAGCGCAATTGCACTCGTCTTGTTATTGCCGCTTGTCCAAGAATCCTTTTAACCACAAGACAAGTTTGTTTTGGAATTAGGAAGGCAGATGGTTTGAGAGCTTGACCAGTCTGGTTTGCAATATAGCTCCGGTGGGAATGGGTTGTAAATGTTTATAACCTCGTATAGTTAATCATTTGTTCAACAGCCAGATTGTCTTGCAAATGTCAAATATCTGACACATCTGAAGAATAAATCTGATTTTGATTTCTCCGAACCTTGAACAGATCCTGTTGTATTGGCTTTGAAGCTCAGCACAATAAAAACATTAATAAAAGTACAATAACACCTTAAGTGATTTATCCGGCATAAACGAAAAATAATGAGCACACGTTTACTGGTCAAGACTTCAACATGTCAGTTTATCGGCATTCTTTTCTGCGATTCTCATGTCCTGTCCCCGCTGAAGTTTCATTCCTGCATGAAATAATAAAATAATGGACCTTCTCAAATAACCCCGCCACAGGGGAAAATTACTTCCTGATGGGAATAGAAAAACTGGTCTTATCTTTGCGCTCTCATTACCCCCAGAACCCAAGATAAGTTTGCTCTTTCTTTGTTTTCTTTAAGTTTGTACGCTACATGCGAATCACTCTACGTCATAAGACAACGTAACACTAGAATTTGTTAAACACATATTTACTTCTACATTTTTTCGCTGTTCTCGCTCTCTTGGAGGTTAGAGTAGAGAAAAGCACACACGAATACAGATGTTTCAGAGACGTGGCAAAATAAACCATAATTTTTCAGTGGATTTTCAGTGGAAACTACAGGAATCTGTAGACCATCTAGTCTCTGAAATGAACATATCTTGAAGATAAGAGACTTCACTGTAAACAAATGTTATGAAAAGGAACCTTGAAATTTTCTTCATTACGCTGTGGAAATCTAGACTTGCCACATGTTCAAGACTTGCATGGGCTCTCTTGGATATATTTGCTTCAGGATCTCTATGGCAGAGTACGGAATCTACAGCTTCACATCTGAATACACATGTGCCATTCATAGATAAACAAGATTTTATTTGCTTTGCGACTTTCATGTAAACCTAATCACCATGTCATTAACAAATCATACTTTCGACGTTTTCCTTCGTTCTGAAATCATTTCATCGTACAAGAAGTAACCAATCTGCAGACAAGAATTTAAGTTTACGTGTTAAATGCTACTTTTCCCCCATGTATAAATCTTTATCCTCCATAATTAGATTCCCGTTTCTCCTTAAATCATCGCTTATCACGTGAGCCCAGACCACGTGACTATGCGTCATTTCTACCGTCGGAGATAAGCTGATTAGGAACATGTGTGTTGGAATGCTGACGGATGTGCCTCCGAGCCATTTACACGCGCCATGAAGTGGAACATTCGCGATATTCGTGAAGAAATGCTGAACATACGTTGTTTGGGGAATAAGGGAATTGATATGATGTTTCGATTAAACCAGGAAGTTATTTAGATAGGACAGGAGCCTAGCTGGAGTAGATTTTGAATAGTTCATTTTCATTCTCGATTTGTAATTGTGAAAGAAAATGTATTATGCGTGATGTTTCTACTATTTTAACCCATGTGCCGTTTCCCTTTTTTTAACAGTTTGTCGTAAAAGTTGTAATCTTCCTTAGTAATTGTAACGAAAAAAACCCCAGACTTTGTACAAAACATTGATATAGGGACAAATAAAAATGTATAATTTCATAATTTCAGAATCTTCAAAACAAATCCTTCAAATGAAACAGGGAAATTCACAAAAATTGCTCTTTGCAATCAGCTGACAGTGGTAAAGAATTTCATTATTTGTTTATAATATATTTACAGTTTAATAGACGAATACTAGGAACTCTATGAAAATCATTCCAAATGTGTAGCGCAAGTAAGGTATGATACTACGGAGCACATACGTTTATTAAAGTTAACCTTTTGCACAAATCACCTTACTAACAAGTTGTTTTTAAGCTTACCTGTTTAATTAACAATTATTGATCATTTCAAAAAACAATGAATAGTAAAGACAATATGTGTCTCTCGCAAGTTAAATATATATATTAAACAATACTGGACTCTCATATCGTTTTGAAAATCACTCAACTTGTACAACCCAGTGGCTGGTCTCCATGGTTGCACATTTTCTTAAAGATCAGTTTATCCCAAACTGGCAAACGGACATTATTTCCAGTCTAAGGGACTTTATTAGCAACACATGATGTAATTTCCTAATTTTGATGCATATCTCCTCCTTCCAAAACGTATTGCGTTACCATTACGAGAACATGTAACCATAGTTTTCCTATTAAGACAGGCCGGTGGTGTCATATCCCAAGAACGAGAGAACATGCCAACTATGCGCTTTTGAAAGCATTGCAGATGAATGATTGTCGTTATATTTTTCCTTGTAAAGTACTAGATACTTTGAGGAAACAATCTTTACATGTTGTTTTCTTTTCTTTGTCTGTCCTTTTTAATTTGAATTTTTGTGTGTGTATGCATGTTTCCAATATATGAATTCCAATATATTGAACTGTATTACGGTATGTATGGCAATTGAATATTGTACTCTGATACCTGTTGGTAATGCATACAATATATATAATTGCTGTGTATATCACACACATACAAATGTATTTTATAATATTTGTGTGTATATATACATGTGTATGTGTGTGATATGCACAACAATTATATCTATTGTATGGAGACAGAGACATATATACTACGATACACACACACACACACACACACACACACACACATATATATATATATATATAATGATGTTAATGATGTTGTACTCTGTACACTGTCGCTGGTAGTCAGAGTGTAATTAAAGTGAAGGTCAGGTTAGAAACTGCAATGAGCTGATCTGATCTTGCATCCACCACAGCCCTTCCAGCATTACCTAGATTGTCATCCGGGACTTACACTCCAAACGTAATATTTCTCTCCACCACGCCCTTCATCTCGTTGGCGCCTAGTGGTTAAATGCGTTCGCTCGTCATTCCTAAGACCCGGGTTCGATTCCCCTCATGGGTACAAAGTGAGATGTCCCCCAAGGTGATACATGTCGAATGGAACATATACTGTTTAAGAACTAAATGTCCTGATTACAGTTTCATGTGTACAATAAAACAGACATAGAAGATGGCACATTCACTGTTGCTGTTTCCCACATATATACTGGTGTATATTCCCACTTGAGTAACTTCAGAGATCGTTTCACTTTGCTGTAATATGTCTGGGCACACATAGATAATAGCGGTCCACACATATACCGATCTCCTCTATCAACCTGTAGCAAATAAACATTCATTGAATGACAGTAAAGAGAGCAATTGCAAAGTTTATCGAATCTCGTTTAGAAAGTGCCTCTTCAACTCCTGCACCCAAGATGTATCATGCATGTTTTTATTTGTATGTAGTGGGCATTCTAAGTTCTGTAATCTACTTTTTTTTCTTCGGTAGAAAGGGTTTGATTTTATTCTTGGGTTATAAAATGGTCTGATGATTTGAATATTAAGACTTGATCTAACTGTCTGGAAAACGGACGTAGATTAGAAACCAACATGAATGGGTTCATTTGTGGTGCAGGTCAGTATCTTCACGTACTCAAAGGAAACATTTTGGGGAAAATATTTTTAAAAAATTAAAATTATTTAATATATATCTAACTGACATAATGCTCCACTTCCTGCTAATTCATCAGAATTGGAAACGGTCACGTGTTTCGTAACACTGTCCAAAGGGCAATTCTTTTTACACTTGAAAGTGGTCACATATTTAAAGATTTAAAAGGACGTAAAGTTTACGAAAACACAAAACAACACAACAGACAGACAAAGTTAACAGTAATTCAAAGGCGAATACAACCTGTGATAAAATAATTATGAACACTTTTTGTATTAAAACAGGACATTTGGTATCGGCAGTGTGAATGTAAAAGGGTGTATTCATAAAATAACACATAGCTGGAATTAGGTTAAGAACTCGCTAATTAAAAACAAATAAAGATACATGCGACGAAGACACCTCACAGATTTCACTTGCAATTAAAATATTGCTGGAATAATGCTAAAAGTTGCGTAAAAACCAACTGACTCACTCAGTTCAATATATGCATATACTAGTATTCTTTGAAATGGATATTAACATAACCCCTAGCCGATAAATTGTATGCAAGGTTTGGAGGAATGGACCTAATCTGTAGCTCTTTCACCCTTATGGTAGGACACAGCCTACTGTTCACAAATACCATATACCCTTCCTATGTGATAGTAATTCTTAAACACATAGCTAAGGCAATGAATTAGACCTTTTAGTACAAAATGTCTTTTGATTGTGGAAATGGCTGCTGCCGCTTTTGACCTACTCAGGGGAACACAATGTAATCTTGATGTAATCTTCGAAATCTCGGATGCAATATAACAAGTGTCATGTTTTCTGTTCCTCAAAGAGTATCGCCCTCTAATGTCGTATCATAACAGCTCCGTGTAGTAATTTTGTCACCGTGATTTCATTTACAAATGGCCAATCAGATTAACCAGAACTATTTATGTACAATCCTTCGTCAGATGCATGCGGCACCCACAACTGTTAACGCAATATAACTATGAGCACAGATATTAACGCCGATCAACGAGCTAACTAGTTAGATTAACGATCTGTAAAAGCTGTTTGATGTTCCATTCAGCAGAGTAAAAACTCTACGCGTCCCCGGGCCTCTTCAAGATTCTTGACATGTTTGAAGGGAGAAGAACTTGTTGTGATAACTATTTTACGTCGTGTTCATTTTTCGAACGAACATGTATTTTTTTCCATTGAGAAAATGACGAAGTAAAAACTGTTTTCCATATCCGGCTAAAATAATTAGATTACAAAAAGTATAATATATGTATGTGGCACACCTGCAGTCCCGCAGTTAATGTTTTCACCAACCTGAAAGTGCTGCGACCCGTGAATTTATCTCCAGTAACTGATGCTTGTCGTAGGCGGCGACTAACGGCATCGGGTGGTCGGGCTCGCTGACTTGCTTGACAGATGTCATCGTATCCCATGGATAGATGGATGCTCATGCTGTTGATCACTGGATTGTTTTGGTCCAGACTGTATTATTTACAGACTGCCGGCATAGCTGGAATGATATGCGTAGTAATGCGTATGATTAAACCCACTGACTTAAAGAACTGTACGAACAGCAACCATCTTGCTTGAATATTTTGATTACTGGATTGTGTGTATTCGAAAATGTAGCGACCGGTGTCATATAGTTGAAATAATCCCGAGTACGTCGTTATTAAGAGACATACGTTGTAGTCTGTAAGTTTTGAGCCTAACACAGCCTAGATTACATTATGGTGTTTTGTGTTCACATGATACATTACGCTGACAAATCTTTGAAAGGAGCAATGGGTTGTGAAAAATGGACAAACTTAGCTTGGAACTTCCAGTGACCACTACTTGCAGAACTGGGGAATATTCAAGCTACATTGCGACCTGTAAATAATCGAGTCTTGAGCAGATAATCCAATGACTGACATCGTGAGCATCAATCTACGCATTTTGGATATGGTGACATGTATCAGCCAAGCAAGCCTGACCACCCGAGCTCTTTAATCGCCTCTTACGACAAGCTTGCGTTGCTGAAAAACAATTCCTGTCCGGATTTTCACGGGTCTGTTAAGTACTTGACGTCACGTATAAGATTTTTCAACATAGAAACATATATGTGCTTGTGCTGACACAAGCCGAGACAAATACCCAGTAAGACCTGTGGGCACTGGGTACGACTCAGTGTGGTGCTACAATGGCTTTAAATATAGAAATCTGGCATTACTATCGTATTGATTTAAAGAAACAAGACCGTTGCTCTGCTTTTAGCCGATATTTCTTATGGATGTGGAAATGGTTTTGTCGCCTTTATTTCCAAGGCAAAAATACTAGGATGAAATAAATTTTATATTACACCCTTTCTCTCCCTTCTACTCATTTAGCGTCCTTTTATGTACCCAAATTGAAGGTTTCAGTAAAAACATCAATAATACAGGCAGTACACTTTCGAAGCTATCTCATTGAGAATTCATGGAAGTATTTCTTTGCCAAGAAATTGAAAAATACCGGAGGTTAAAAATATTTTATTGCGTCATGAATATGACGTCAATTCAAGATATGACATCAAGTGTCATCAACGAAACAGCAGCCTTCTGCGGTAGTAACATTCTATGCATGATTCTGTAAAATTCTCTATCGATTTTTACAGGATGCGAAAAAAGCTTTTCTTTGAAGGAGGATGAGTTTGAGAAATTGGAATCGGAAAGTGAAGTCGATGGATAGAAGTAGTAAGACACATTATTTCGACCCTAAAAATAGAGCTGAAGACACAGTCCAAGTCGACATTTCCAAAACGCCAGCATAGGAATTAGTGTTCAGCAACTTATATTTGGCGACTGAAAGGATCAGATGGTCTGTGAATTGGTTCACCCTTGTCTTCGTATCCCGACTAAGAAGATTGGTGCTCAGGATATCACTCACTGGTCCAAACGCAATTATTAAAAAAACGGAATAGCTGCAATCAACGTACACTAGGACATCTGTCGAAGTGAATAAATACATGTTAAACCTTTCACTCAAGAGAATGAAACAAGGAAAAGGTCAATATGAAGAAGACATGAGGCAGGGAAAAGTGTATACACAGACTCAGAGTGAATAGGGATACATAATGGAAGTCAGATTTACATAAAGACTGGTCAGGCTTTGTCGTCATACATGAGACATGAGTAGGATTGCTGCAGGTAGACAGCCACTCACACTTGCACAACTGGAGCAGTGATTGGTGTTTGTGTAGAACCACTTGCCTCAGCATTCGATCGGGCTCTACTGTGATCAATGAGGCGACGTTGCACGCCCTGTGCACAAGCTCATGGTAGCACTACGCGCTACTAAAGGGACCGTCACTTTTCGCTTTCAGGTTTTTTTTTTACATTTGACGGATTGTGATCAGTGCATACGTATTGCAATTCAATGTCAACAACAACTTACACCTGCTAAATTGACAGTGTTTTCTATTGAATAAATGATTACACATAATTTGGGTTGTCTTCTATTTAATAAAGTGACAAAAAGCTAGACTCGCGTTTCTTTTGCTGTTCAGTATATTTTGTTAGTGTGCAAATATACGCCTTTGAAACTTTATTTATTCAAAGTACCTAACTGTTTCAATATATGTCGAGAGTGCCCCGATAATTTGCCTACTAATACACCATACTGCAAACATTCGGTGTGTATACCACGCTGTCCACTCACGAACCAGCAGCATGTGTAAATGGCCTCACATAACTTCCAAGCCAAATATATGGCGTGCGTAGATGGATATAAATAGCTTCACCCCCAATATATATGGCATATATGGCATCTTATCGTACCTCACTCATAAATGTCAGTTTCTGATTGGATAACCAATCCACCCCACTTACATGCGAATAACATTTTCTATGTTACTCGCTGGAAATGCCGATCTATGGGAGTTTGTTTAGTAGTTCTTGTTAGTAATGTTTGGGTTGTTGCCTAACACTGGTACTCATTATGATCCAATGCCCGTGTCTCAGCCAGTTCAAAAGTTACATTGAAGTGCTCGGTTAAATAGTCACCAGAGCTCAGCATATAACATAGCCTCCACCACGAAAGCATCACATGATGCTGACCTGGTAGCTTCCACCACTAACACAATGTCATGGCATCAGGTGTACCTGAGTACATATAGCTTCCACGACAAATATATGGCATCATATATGGTGGACCTGAGTATATAGAGCTTCCACGACAAACATACGGCATCAGGTGTACCTGAGTACATATAGCTTCCACGACAAATATATGGCATCATATATGGTGGACCTGAGTATATAGAGCTTCCACGACAAACATATGGCATCAGGTGGACCTAGTACATATAGCTTCCACGGGAAACACATGACATCAGGTGGATCTGAGTATATAGAGCTTTTACCACAAACACATGACATCAGGTGGACCAAGTACACATAACTTCCACGAGAAACCTAGCATTTGGTGGACCTAGCTAAAGTACACATAACTTCTACGAGAAACCTAGCATTTGGTGGACCTAGCTATAGTACACATAGCTTCCATCACAAACACTTCAAGTGTATCTGAGTACATACTGCTTTATTTGCATATACCGCAACAGTAAAATGACTTTGGTGAAATATATATGTACTCACTAATAAATGTTATCGTCAAGAAAACCCTGATTTGTTCCACTTCATGGCTTGTCTCCGGTGTTGGATAATGCAGTTGCATTTCTCCGATAATTTACGTGCAATCAGAATAGGCATAAAGAATACAGGGCATGCAGTGGTACCTCCAACGTCTGTCTTGAAAGTTATCTAAAGCATACTTCACCACACAGACAGACAGACTGACCAGAAAACACTGATACAGATTTTAATGCACACTGTCTTAAGCATTAATCAAATCAGTTGACATGACTTCATTTGTGGGTCCGTAGTTTCTTTCGGCAGTACTCCAGCGGTGCAACGGCGGTCTGTAAACAGACGTGTCTGGACCAGACAATCCGAATGACATCTGGATCCGTTTGGAAATCAGCTAGCCAGATTACACCTTAGCGACCTTTTCATAATACATATTCATCGTATCTAAACATCAAAAGAAACTCGGTACAACATGAAGACTTAGAACTTTGGTCGGATACAATCAGTCAGAACAAGACAGTCATCACCGTTAATAGAAACGTTTTCCAGACGGCAACGCATAGATTGTGGTTCTTGTATGCCGTCCAAAGCGCAAATCGGGAAAATGAAACGGATAAAATTCGATCATAAAAAGTAATTTGGGACGAAACCTCTCAAGTGACTTTCCACTGACAAACGCATAAATCCAGTTTGCGCCCTCTTATGTGTTTTTGTAACGCAATTCAGTACATGTGTTTCTTATTTCCATTTCTTGATCATCTGAGCGCACGTAAATAATACAGGGATTGGGATTACAAGTAGTGTATAGCTGTGTCAACATTATTGAACGACACTGGCAAACGTCATCATGTAGGTGATGTAACTACCGATTTCAACACAGTCAACCAAATGTAACAAATGTGCGCAAAATCTGACAGTAACCACCGGATTTGACCTTTACGTACAGTAGTATTATATTCATACGTTGTGTTTTTTTAAAGTTCGGTAAAGCTAAACTTTGGTAAATAATCCACACATAATCTGCCGGAGGAACACAGTGTACATTAATTTTTTATTGCTAAATATGAACTCCGCAAGACAACGTTGTCGATGTCTTTGACATAGGTATGATAGTGGTGTTCAGGGTTGTGTGCAGTGTTTTGGCGCTGTCTTACACATTTGTAGCATTTTAATGGCACTTGTAACGTTCTGGTTGAATCCAATGTCCTGGCAAAAACTTCTTTTGCATTGTAACGTTATTTGAACTGCTTTATGGAGTGGGTTATTGCTACCAAATGCTGTTTTATGTGTATGTAGGTTCATTTTGTCCAAGTAGTGGTTCTATTGTTTCCTGTCTAGACAGTGATCTAGATAATAGTGAAAATGACAACATCTACAGTTGTAATGTTGTCTGAAATACCTCCGGGATTAGTTTAAGTATCAATACCACGAATAAATCACTGTTCATCTGGACGTTTCTAATAAATAAGCAGACAAACAGATGACAAGATGGATATTCAGTCCCATTGAAATAGGATACGTTGTAAATGACATAGATTGCTTTCTGCTGGGTTTGGATTGGATTGATAGGTACACTGGGACATGCAAATGATATTCAGAAATAATAGTAAATAGTGAGTGAGTGAGGTTAGGTTAGGTTTACGACGCGTTAAGCAATATTCCGACAATTTCGCGCCGGAAGACGCCAGAGACAGGTGTTAATAAAGAGACTTTACATAGTCTTTGATAGATTTCCTCATGCGGTATATGTATGTAAGACAGCATATGTATGTATGTATGTATGTATGTATGTATGTATGTATGTATGTATGTATGTATGTATGTATGTATGTATGTATGTATGTATGTATGTATGTATGTATGTATGTATGTATGTATGTATGTATGTATGTATGTATGTATGTATGTACTACGTACGTCTGTGTGTGCGTGCGTACGTGTGGTGTACGTATGTACGTATGCATTCAGAGGACCTAAAAGCAGCGGGGATAGTTTGGTAGGATGAAGGTGGAAATGTTTAGAACAGCAACGAGGAAGAAGCCGTTAGGTGTAGCCTTCTTCCGTACTGACATGTTTGTGGAGATAATTGGCAGCATACGTACCTAGCTGATATATCTGCTCATCAGTCACGCACGTGCTGCAAACAAACACACAGCACGTGCGATATTTGGATTTAAGTGCCAGGAACCGTTACTAGTCAGACCTTGAGAGATGCATAGATACGGAAGGAATGTTAGCTTCCGATTCCAAAACCGTTATTGTTCACACGACAAGCAAAGGCAGTCAGCATTCACAGATCCTTCAGATTTTATTGACCGTAACATAAAGACCTAACAAACATTTGATCACTTTCAAAGCGATATAAAACGATATAAACGATATAAAAGTTCTTAGTCATCCCGTTTCTTCTCTTTATTTCATATTTATCTTCTTAAAGCATGGCCTGTCTTAATGTTTTATCGTCTCGCGTGTTATCATAGTCCAATAAGTATGGAATTATACGTTAGACTTTCTGTTGATAAAAAGCCCTTCAAACCAATGTCCATTGTGTACACAGAGCTGTTGCTATTGGATTGTTAGGGTATGCCACTGGGAATGAATCAGATACACAGTCCTTTGTTATCTCAAGATTATATTACGGAAGTATTTATTGTTTAACTGTATTGATGTTGGCAAGAACATTGCAAATGAAATACAATCAAGGCATTCGGCATCGTGAAATTATAATGAATACAGTTAGGTGTTACAGACGTAGGTTCAACATCACTGGCAATTGTATTATTTAAGGCATCATATAAAGATAAAAACTTTGCGAATGATTGGATGATTAAATCGTTTCATGAAACGGCCATGATAAATATTCCTGTATTGGATTTCGCTGAAGGAGGTTGAATCTTTGTGCCATCGTGACATCTGATCTAACAGATCGATTGATCATGTCATTGTTATCAACACTGGGTCACTGGATGTCGCCAGGATGGGATAACGAGATGGTTTGACGCCTTCTCATTTATAAAGCTGAATTTTCGCTGTATGAATTTGTCACTTGGTTTAGCAGGAGGCGTGTACACGTAGTAACTGCAATAGTTAATAAATATGGGGTGGTTGGGTAGCCTTGAGGTCAGTGCTTTTGATCTCCACGCCGGAGACGTGAGTTCCATTGTCCATAGGCGTGTGGTCGTTTTTGTCCCTATGTCCCCAGTCGTGATTCTGCTGGATCATTGTTAATAGCTTCGCAAAACCAAACTCACTTAAAGTTAGGCACGCTGGAAAAGAGAAAAAATAACAATACTCACTTAAAGGTAGACACACAGGAAATGAGAAGAAAATAGCCATACTCACTTAAAGGTAGACACGCTGGAAAAGAGAAAAAATAGCCATACTCACTTAAAGGTAGACACGCTGGAAACGAGAAGAAAATAACCATGCTTGCTTAGATAATAGACTGTATTCATTTCCCTGCCAGAAAATATGACACACGCAATTTAAACGAAAAGTACTATTTTGATCTTTTTGATCTGGCAAAAACTAATTTCAAAAATGGCATTTGTAGGGAAGCAATACGAAATTATTTGGGGATTAAAGATGCAGTCACAGTTGGCTAACAGTACTTCCATCAACGTAAATGAAATTCATTTTTTCTCATATGTTTACACAGCATAATACATTATTGAAATATGCTGGTATCACTTGACTGTGAAAGTGATGAAACATGTTGCAAATCACTTGAATGTGGAAATGTTGATACATGCTGGAGGACACGTCAATGTGGAAGTATTAACTTATGCTGCAGATGACTTGACTGTGGAAATGTTGGCACATGCTACATATGACTTGACTCTGAGAGTGTTGACACAAATGCAGGACACTTGACTCTGAGAGTGTTGACACAAATGCAGGACACTTGACTCTGGTAGTGTTGACACAAATGCAGGACACTTGACTCTGGAAGTGTTGACACAAATGCAGGACACTTGACTCTGGTAGTGTTGACACAAATGCAGGACACTTGACTCTGGAAGTGTTGACTCAAATGCAGGACACTGCAGTATTGGAGGTTTCATTACCTGTTGGTCGACAACATGACATTAACGAAGCTATCGATCCGACAACATCATCGAAAGCAGGAGTTTGGATAGCGGAAACTATTCGAGAGTTTTCTACAACAACTATGGCGGTTATGATAGTTTGTTCCTGTTTGCCATTAAGTGAAACCAACATATCAGCCGACACTACCGTTTTCAACTTGCATGGCCATGATTCCATTTCTTGACTCTTGGTTCAATTTATGAAAGTTCCACTCCCAATATGATTAAACATTGTGGATAATTCATATATAATACACATTTACTCGCTTTATGTATTACACGAGTGGAGTATTAAACAACGCCGTAAAACCATACTCACTCTAATGGAGAGAAATTTCTTTCACACACAAACGTGCAACATTCCGCCATTGTTTCATACAAACTAATTCAACTTTGTTTTGTGTCGTAAAGTCTTAGGAAACGAGATTTTGGCCACCACCATTCCCTCATTCACGTACAAACGAGCTCAGTCAAGTTGACACAAAGCCATCGTCTTGACCGAAGGGGAGTGTACTAGGGCAATATGTCATCATAATCTCATCTCAGATGCCAGACTGCCAGACTGAAGGATTGCCCTGTTACGGAAGTTCTGCATGACATAACGTTTAACTTAAAACTACCCAGGAAGTATCTGCATGTTAATTTGGTATGAGCGTTATATGTATGTTCTATGAATACCAGATCGATTCACTTTCGTCATGTCAAGCAAGGAGGTGCTATAATTGGTCCTGTGGGAAGCATTGTATTAACCGTTATCGCCCTTGGCTATCAGGAATCTGTGCAACGTCTCCGACGGTGATGAAATTACCCAGGCGCCATGGGAAGGTACAGACATCAAGATGTCTGTCGACGTAATTGACTTTGACTTCAATTACAATATATCACAGATATGTTGATATTCATTTAATTACTGAAAATCGATGAGGGAATTCGGAATATGCAGTTTACCGTGATTACTGGACGTTTTTTGTGTATATTGTATAACGTTTTGTCATATTAATTTTGCATGGACATGTCTATGTTTTTGTGAGATGTGAAATTTAGCATCAACAGGACTGTTGAAGCTTCAAAAGAAAACACTCTTTTTGGTTTGTCTGGTCTGAATTCTTACTGTTGAGTTTAAGACACAGAATGAGGAGTTTATCGAGAACATCGGCTATAGAAGTACAAGTAAATCTGTATCATTTGGCTTTGCAGGAAATTGCTGTGAAACATTAGAGGGGCGACTTTGCAAGTAGTAACATCGTTTTCAGAGATTGCGATCAAGTTTCGTTACAGACGGTAACTGGATGTTGTCGCAAAGTCTTCTTCTTGTGTGGATTAAGTTGTTCACGAGGGGGACAAGGGTTGATGTACCTACTGACTCAGGGAACATAGAGGGTACATCAACCCATGGGCCCCGATTGACCTGTGGACAACGTATTTATCTCACCGACTATTTTGGGTTATTAGTGTACCTTTAAAGCACGGGTATTGGGTCATAATAAGGAGTGCCGGAATAACAACAGCCCAAACTCCGCTAACACGAAGTACCAAACGAATTCTCACAGTTCGGCATTTCAACATTTCAAGCGCGTAATATAGAAGATGTTACTTTTTTGTAAGCGGGGTATATCGATCGGCTCATCCAATCAGAGTCCGACATTTATATCTGACGTAAGATAAGCATCTGTGCATCGTACTCCTTCGCCACACACTCACCGCCATCAATCCCTCAGGACCTCAAGACTCGGCTTACTAGTTCCGATTTATCTTTCTGAGCTGTTGCTTTCACTTTTCATTCTCTTGGCGGGGGACCGTGTTATCTCCGAGAAAGGTCCAACTCACAAGATGGTACCGATTTGTTTTCACGCTGATAACAAAGCATGCTGGACAACGCATGCAGCGAACAAAGCTGCTGTGAACAACAACTTGGAACTCTTCACAGATACCATGAAAAGGATTGCCATGCAGGCGTTTGGGTTTAGTTGGGGGTGTTTAACGCCCCGGACGATTCCAGCTACATGCGCGGGTTATATATAATCGAATCTGGACCAGACAATTCAGTGATCCACAACATTAGCATCGATCTACGATCCCGTTATTCTCCTCTTTCGACATGGGTACAATGTGTGAAGTCCATATTTGATGTTACACGTTTGGGAAATTGGTGGAATATTGGTTAAAGCGGCGTAAAATCATACTCACTCACTCCTCCAAAAAATAATGATGGTGCCAAAAGAGTGGCCTGTATGTGCAGGCGTTCGTCTGAAACGCTGCAAGAGCAGGTTCGACTCCCAAAAGCGACAGCCTTTGTGAGGCATGATTAAAATGTGCTCCGATATGACAGGATTGTTAAGCATGTAAAACCATACTGTGTCGCCTCTATAATCAATGTTTTCCCATGCTGGCAACACGCATATATTTATCCAATATTGCAACTATTAATACTGACTACTTCCTTATTTTACGACCACATGATGTAATTTCTTGAACAGTCGCTCATGTCTTCAAAGAACCTCAGTTATTGATCAGTTTTCTGTCCATGAACAATATAAACCGGAGCTGAGAACATGACATAACATTTGCATTAAGCCGACGTGCAGCTGATAGGCTGTGACTGGTTTAGGATATTGGCTGTGATGAGCGAAGGCAGGTATAGTTAACTGAACATTCTTCACTGGATCTCAGAATAATAGGGGTGACGGGATAGTGAAGTGCTCGCTCATCACACCAAAGACCCAGGTTCCATTCCCCACGTGTGTACAACGTGTGAAGCCCATGTCTGGTGTCCCTCGCTGTTGATGGTATATTGAGAAAACGGCGTACAAACATACTCGCTCCAGCAGACTTATATACATGATGTACGGTTGACGTAATTTACATGTTTTAGTTTCGAGAAACTATATAGCTAAGCGACCCTACATGTCACGGAAGGTTTGGGTCCATACCTGATTGTATGTATTCTACATCTACAGGTAAAAGCGCATGGGAGGATTATCATGTGTGGTGTTGTGCATTAGATCAGCGTTTATGTAAATCGTAAATTCAAGCAGTGAAAGACAATGTGAAAGATACTCTGACCCTTGTTGTGAACACCTGATCTTATGTATATCCAATGATTCTTTTTTGTAAGTTGGTAACCGTATCTGTTTAACGCACAATCGGTTGGAATCGGTTTCGGGGGATAAAAGGTCATGAGTGAATAAGGTTTTTCTCCGCGTTTAGCATTACTGCAGCTACCTAAGGTCAGGGGACATCGAAAATGGATTTAGCACATTGTGGCCATACTTGGTATCAAACCCAAACCTTAGGCGGGAGGAGCGATCGCTTTAAACCCAACGCCCAACGCTTCTAACGTACAGTACAGGTTGTGGTAGTCAGACAGATCACACCGTCCTTAAATCTCGGCATATGTAAACCGATGATTGACATCATGAACAACGATCCACATGATTGGGCCGTATCGGAACCGGATCAACGGGAAGGTTTTCGTCCCACCAGCATGCATCTGAGTGTGAGTGAGTACGGTTTTACGCCGCTCTCAGCAAAGGCTCAACAATATCACGGCTGGGGACATCAGAAAAAAGACTTCACATATTGTACCCATGAGGAGAATCGAACCCGGGTGATCGGTGTGACGAGCTTACGGTTTAATCACTAGGCTACCGGTTATGATGTGAAAGTTAAAAACCTGACACCTTGCCATCCGTGCAACACCAGCTAGGTAACAGTAAACCCTCCACTCTACAATCATGGCACCAGGTGTACTCTCCGACCGGATGTCACCCAGCACCTGTTGCTCGGGTGGGTGTTATGCCAGGGTGGGTACACTCCGGCCTGTCAGTACACATAGAGGACTGACGCTTTCACACTGAAAAGATGATCGATGATGTTGGAGTTACATTAAACACTGAGTGATTCAACTGATCAAAATGCTGATTAATGTAGCGTAACAGCTGAACAGGATGGCAAACCTGATACAGATATTTGTGATCGTGACAGACCAGAGAGGGAGCTTGGCGTTGTATGGCTACAGAGTTTTTACACGGAAATACATGTCATCATAATCCATATATATTCATCAATAATGTTTTTTTTTATTTTTCACTTGTACATTTATTGATAGAGAGACAGATTTTCTCATGGCATCAATTGCAACGAAAATGTATATAAATATTTACGGCTGCGTCTATAGAAAGTGTTGAAATAATACATTTCCATCCTCCTTCATAAAACATTTCTTTGAATTACTATTAAAAATTAGAAATAACCGTGTTTTTACATTTTCTTGAGCGTGGGAACAGTCAAAGAGGCGACATCACGAAGATCTGAATCCTATTCTCCAGACCCGTAGGCGATATTAGCACAACAATGTTGCTTGAAACCACAAGATCCGAATTCAGTAAAACTTATCGTCATTTTCAACCACAGATATACGACCGATGTATTCTATTATGGTTCATATCTTCTTGGCACATATTCTTGGGGTGAGTTCTGTCCAAGATGCGAACGGCTGGATGGCCGAGTGGGTTAGATCGCCGACATTGTGTGCTCTCGGACAGGTGTCTGACTGACTGTGTGACTGGGAGTATTGGTTCGAGTCCCGGATGGGTATCAACCTCTCAAAAGTACGAGAAATTGTATTTTACTGCGAGAGTGTAATCGCAACTCTAAATAGTACGATGTACGTTTGGTCTCTTTCTAAATGGATTTGTGCATTCGTAAGTAAAGGTGTGGTGTCCAAGGTAGGGAAACACTAGAATGTGTAAAAGATGGTTTCCACCGTCGTCAGTGGCGCATGTGCTGCTCATGGCCCCACCCAAAACCATATTTGAACTGAAGGCATATTATTCGTTACCTTTGACATTCTGATTTAGTTTATCAATGTTGTCTTCCAGACAATGTCTCCTTACATCTGCATAAGACCCTTCATCAAGGGGGAGCCATGATGCGAGACTGTGAAAGTGTGGTAATTACCGTTAGGCTGTTACATGGCTCTGATTACACTTTATTCCTAGTATAAAATGGGCCAAGTGAAGGGTTATCTGATAACTGCTTTCAGGATTAATGTCGATTTTCTTTTCACTTAGTGTCCACGGTAGTGCGATATCATTAACGCGGAGCTGGAATGGTTTGGAACTGGTTCAACATTGTATTTGACAGTAGTCCTCAAAGCATTGGGTCTAAAATACAATGACATAAACTGTCCTCAGTTTCAACCACATTCAAACAAAGAGGTGTCAGTTTGTATTTTGGTGTAACAAATGAAGTCATTGATCTGCTGATGTGAAAAAAAAATTATGATTCGCGTAGTTTCTCGTTTATTCTTAACTGAATGTTACTTCAGTACTGCTACACTGAATAAAACGATACACGTAAAGATATTTAAATCAGGTGTTACTTGATATCTTCGGGATCGCTCGCTGTCTGCCTTCCGTGACTACGGGTTTTTCTTTTCATGTCAAAAATATAAGATTTATCTCTCAGTATAGATCGTCAATGCAAACGAGTACTCAGTGTTGGGCATCATCAAAATGGATTCCGTTTGTGTGAAGGGCAAAATAACTAAAACACATAATTCGAATCACCAATCCGAAATCCCGAATCCGTTTCTAACTTCATGTTCCCAACGCATATGAATGGATCATTGTCTATCGACCACAATTTGCATCAAACAAGAATTTTCACAAAAGGATTTCCTCAAAACATACACGTTTCATGACTTTCGCGTATATTGGTAGAATGTACCGGGATGTTTCTACATGTTAACTTGCGCATGATATATAGGTTTAAAGTTGCGTCAGTGAGTGACGGGTTTACTCCTTTATCAGCCGTTTGCTGTATCTCAAAGTACGGTGTCGGTGTGGTGTAAAGGGAGCATTCATATGCTGCAGGTCATTGTTTTGACATTATATTTGTTCAGTTTTCTTGTCTGTTACTAGGACTTTCTAATTAATGTTAATGAATGCGTAATTTGAGGACTTCTGCACACAATAGAAATGAAACAAAAACAGTGAACACCACCACCACCACCAACAACAACAACAAATAAAAAGAAGGCAAAGGTAAAAAAGCGACATAAAACTAAAGCAACAAATATGAGGTTTTCATATTGTAGTTTGAATCACGACACGACCGAACAAGGCCTTAGTCTCTGCCCAAGTACATTAGTTTTCCTGTTTGAAGAGGAATACAAATCGCCATGTAACGTCCGAACATCCGAGAAAAGACGTTACGAGTTGAACAGAATAACTCCTTCATATCCCAAAGGGTTAGCTTTGTACTGACGGTTAAAAATATACGCAGTGAGAAGGCGACTTGTAATAACGATCTCATCTCCCACGTCAGCGTTCAGAGACTCCAAAGAATTGCTGAATCGATTGACGGTGATCTATTACAGTAAATGCGCGCCGTCTCTACATCTATAAGCGTGGGGCAAGCGTATTCGTTTACTATGTGTATGTTTATGAATACTTAATTGCCTCATTGTGTTCAATATCTTCATCAGAAGCAATGCGACCTTGCCGATAGTCCTAAGGGATGGATTGTATTAAGCTCTATCACCTTCGCCTGTAATGAAATTACACGGGGGATCAGAGAGGGAATATATATCAGCATGTCTGTCGGTGTAATTGATTATGACTTTGAAGGTAGCGGAGAGATCACAGACATGCAATTAACAACAGTGATACATTTCATGGAGATGAAACGCATAAAAGATTCAATGGAACATAAATTAACGTTAGGAGAGTCTATTTGGTATTCTGGAATTGTGTTTAGCAAAAAAGTAATTCGTTCGAGAAAATATGAGAAAAAAATATCATGGATTTTTGTAAACGAAAAAAATCGCTTTATCGTCCTCTGAAATGTTCAAGTCTTTCCTATAGGAAGAAAAGTGTCATTTCTAAAAGTAAAATAGGCAGAAAAAACATAAAACCGCCCTACTATTAATAGAAGGGTCCCTTGGTGGTAGATGTACCTGAGAACAAGAACTGGTCCTCAGCAACCAATGTTTGTTGGGATTGGGTGGTCAAGCTTGCTGACTTGGTTAAGACATGCCATCATATCACTGTTACATGATACATGTTGTTGATCACTGAATTGTC
The DNA here is from genome assembly GCF_037392515.1 of Haliotis asinina. NCBI lineage: Eukaryota > Metazoa > Mollusca > Gastropoda > Lepetellida > Haliotidae > Haliotis > Haliotis asinina. Next base: position 6,268,181 of record NC_090290.1, on the reverse strand, counting down.
TGGTCCAGACTTGAGTATTTACAGACCGCCACTATGTAGCTGGAATATTGCAGAGAGTGGTGGTTACGGGTTTCGTCATAGAGGTTCTGTATGTGAAAGTGAGTGAGTGAATGTTAAGGTTTTACGCCTGAAACATCCAAATAATATCAGGCGGAGGACACCATAAATGGGCTTCCCAGATTGTACTCAAGTTGAAACTCGAACTCGGGTCTTCAGCGTTACAATGGCAGGCATCAGCATCAAGGTAATAACATACTTTCTGTATTTAATACTGTACTATCGATGTACTTTAATGATAATTTACCTTTGTACTTATATTTTATTCATATTTGGGAATACGTTAGTTTAGCACAGTGGTTGGTATTGAGTTTGAACCCATTTGATAACGTCTTTTCACGTCTACTTTTACCCGATAAGGCAATCAAGCTTCTGCACGGAAATGTTGCATATATGGCAATAAAGAAGCTGCATTTGTCTATCCATAATAACCCCAGCTCACACTTTGGTTTATCTAGCGGATAATGCGATCACTAACTTGTTGTTACCTTGGCTGGTCCTCAGTGCCTATGTACTAGTCAGGTCTTGTACAAGCAGACACGCAATGGCCACATTAGAGGAGAAATCGTTTGAAAGTGGACCAGAACGTTAATCCCCATTTCATCCCACTGCCTCTTATTAAATCCTGCGGAAATCGCCTCAAGCGTTAAGGTATATTTACTATCTCGTAGACTTGTAAACATAGACTGTGTCGTATTTCTCATAATCAGGGATTAGAGTTACACAATACATAAACGTGAACAGCTCCAACAGAGAAGCCTATCTGCCAAATTCAGAACCCGCTTTATCTTTCCGTGAAATTGCTTTCACTTATCGTTCTCGCCAAAAGGCGGCATAACATCATGTTAAGAGGGGTGAACTCCCTAGACAGCTTGATTCCTGCTGTGATAATAATGCTTGTCTGATACCATGTGTAGATTACAAGGGACTGTACATGATATCTCGTGTAATGACACAAGGAGAATGGCTACGGCCCTTCATTCCACTTGTATGGGTGTGTACATGTTGTACTGTTGTTTGAATACATGTGTTGAATCGAAATAAGATAAAATGAGTTGAAAAAATGAAAGCTGTCTCTGATGATATTGGGCAATGATGTGCATTCTAGATGTAGTAAAAATAAACGTGTAATACTGAAACGAAGCTACTATATAATTTTTAACATTTCACAGAATCCACTGTTGATGTAGTTGTTGTCAGAACTTGTGCCAACGTTGTTGACAGTGTAGACACAAACTAAGTCTATGAAAAATACATTCCGGATAGAAACAAGTAACTCCTTTCAAACTGAAAACTAGCCCTGTGATTCCCATGGCATTTAAAACCTGAGGATAATCGAGACTTGCTTCATTTAAGGACTTTTCTTTACAGAAAGTCTTTGTGGAGAGGAAAATAATAATCTCCTTTGGGCAATATGAGACATAAAATAGACAGGTTCATTGCATATATTTAGAGTGGCACATGCCGTGTTGTGTAATAAACATCATGTTGAGTAGCACATGCCGTGTTGTGTAATAAACATCATGTTGAGTAGCACATGCCATGTTGTGTAATAAACATCATGTTGAGTAGCACATGCCATGTTGTGTAATAAACATCATGTTGAGTAGCACATGCCATGTTGTGTAATAAACATCATGTTGGGTAGCACATGCCATGTTGTGTAATAAACATCATGTTGGGTAGCACATGCCGTGTTGTGTAATAAACATCATGTTGAGTAGCACATGCCGTGTTGTGTAATAAACATCATGTTGAGTAGCACATGCCGTGTTGTGTAATAAACATCATGTTGAGTAGCACATGCCGTGTTGTGTAATAAACATCATGTTGAGTAACACATGCCGTGTTGTGTAATAAACATCATGTTGAGTAGCACATGCCGTGTTGTGTAATAAACATCATGTTGAGTAGCACATGCCGTGTTGTGTAATAAACATCATGTTGAGTAGCACATGCCGTGTTGTGTAATAAACATCATGTTGAGTAGCACATGCCGTGTTGTGTAATAAACATCATGTTGAGTAGCACATGCCGTGTTGTGTAATAAACATCATGTTGAGTAGCACATGCCGTGTTGTGTAATAAACATCATGTTGAGTAGCACATGCCGTGTTGTGTAATAAACATCATGTTGAGTAGCACATGCCGTGTTGTGTAATAAACATCATGTTGAGTAGCACATGCCGTGTTGTGTAATAAACATCATGTTGAGTAGCACATGCCGTGTTGTGTAATAAACATCATGTTGAGTAGCACATGCCGTGTTGTGTAATAAACATCATGTTGAGTAGCACATGCCGTGTTGTGTAATAAACATCATGTTGAGTAGCACATGCCGTGTTGTGTAATAAACATCATGTTGAGTAGCACATGCCGTGTTGTGTAATAAACATCATGTTGAGTAGCACATGCCGTGTTGTGTAATAAACATCATGTTGAGTAGCACATGCCGTGTTGTGTAATAAACATCATGTTGAGTAGCACATGCCGTGTTGTGTAATAAACATCATGTTGAGTAGCACATGCCATGTTGTGTAATAAACATCATGTTGAGTAGCACATGCCATGTTGTGTAATAAACATCATGTTGAGTAGCACATGCCATGTTGTGTAATAAACATCATGTTGAGTAGCTCATGCCATGTTGTGTAATAAACATCATGTTGAGTAGCACATGCCATGTTGTGTAATAAACATCATGTTGAGTAGTACATGCCATGTTGTGTAATAAACATCATGTTGAGTAGCACATGCCATGTTGTGTAATAAACATCATGTTGAGTAGCACATGCCATGTTGTGTAATAAACATCATGTTGAGTAGCACATGCCATGTTGTGTAATAAACATCATGTTGAGTAGCACATGCCATGTTGTGTAATAAACATCATGTTGAGTAGCACATGCCATGTTGTGTAATAAACATCATGTTGAGTAGCACATGCCATGTTGTGTAATAAACATCATGTTGAGTAGCACATGCCATGTTGTGTAATAAACATCATGTTGAGTAGCACATGCCATGTTGTGTAATAAACATCATGTTGAGTAGCACATGCCGTGTTGTGTAATAAACATCATGTTGAGTAGCACATGCCGTGTTGTGTAATAAACATCATGTTGAGTAGCACATGCCGTGTTGTGTAATAAACATCATGTTGAGTAGCACATGCCGTGTTGTGTAATAAACATCATGTTGAGTAGCACATGCCGTGTTGTGTAATAAACATCATGTTGAGTAGCACATGCCATGTTGTGTAATAAACATCATGTTGAGTAGCACATGCCATGTTGTGTAATAAACATCATGTTGAGTAGCACATGCCATGTTGTGTAATAAACATCATGTTGAGTAGTACATGCCATGTTGTGTAATAAACATCATGTTGAGTATGTGGGTATATTTGAAGAGTGAGGTATGCTGTGCATGCTTAAATGAATTATTGTAAATAAGATAGATTTGGTTAATAAATTACATTAACTTGTAAATTTGGTCTTTGTTTTTAACACTTCTATGTGACACAATATTGTGTCATAAACATTGTACTGAGTAGCACATGTAATGTTGTGTGATATATATTATGTTGAGTAGCACAAGTAATGTTGTGTCACATGTATAATGTAGAGTAACACGTGTAATTTAATGTCATACATATTGTGTTTAAGTAACATACACGATACACATAACACAACATTACATCTGTTACTCAACATGATCATGTATGACACAACTTTTCATGCTTATTATAAAATAATGACTCATTATTACTTGTGTTATTCAACATGTTCGGTGCTACTTAACACATGTAGTACATCAAACCTGACACACTATTAGTGCTTCAGTACAACTTAACACAACCATATCGGACTGAACATAACAAGTGCTCCTTAGCACAACCATATTTGACACATAATAACAAGTGCTACATATTACAGCTGTATCGTTGTTCAGATAACAAGTACTGTGTACCACAACTATATTGCACTTAACATAACAAGTGCTACTTAACACAGTCATAATGGACTTATTATTACACTTGTTGCACGGAGCAATCACGTATGACCTTTCATTTCAACTGGAACTGAACATTTTACTATCTGACTCAACGTTAGCATGCAGCTTTTAACCAATTCAGGCCCGGGAAAGATGGCATTCAGAATAAGAACGGAAGTGATATTTACCATGGAACAGTCTTTAATATTCCATGGGAAATATTTATGACGACGTCTGTGACAATTTACAACATAACCAATCACTTCTGTTTGACAAAAGAGTTTATTTCTTTCATTTCATCTGTCATGAAGACAGTTTTTTCGTTTATGCTTTACTGACGTCTTTTTCTGCCCAATCGTTACAATCACCAGTTCCAAGTGCCCCAACTATTGATCAGTAGCTGGTAAACAATAGACCCAGGCGCTGCGCACGTGACGTGACATTTGTATTGTGCCGAATTACAGCCTATATATTGACTTGACAAACGAGCGATGCCAGACACAGTTAGTTGAATACTCTGTCATTGTTTGCAGAGCATTGGCTTTATTAGGAATACAGACTAGCTAGGGTTAGCCAAACAAATAGCTAGAAATGGAATGATTATATATGTGGTTGGAGGATTCTCGTCCACACCAGTGGAAAATTCAGACTGGGTGCATGGGATGTGTTTTAAGGTGCTGGAGAAGTCTCTAGTGCAAATGTGACGATTGCATGCTGTAATTATCTGATTGGAGAAATGTGACTGTTGTTTGCAAGAAACTCTCAAAGCATGGTACGGGAAAAGAAGGCAAATGCAAAGATTCTAACCAGCTGCCAGCAGATCGTAACTCAGTAAAGAGATGAAACTATGCACTGCTATATAGGAACCCGAAACACCGGGCGAACTTGATTCTCCGGAATAAAAACGATCTGTCTTATCTGGTCTTGGTGAGGAAAAATACCTATGAGTTTATTTTGGGTCCAACTCCTTGTCGACTTCTGATCTTTCATGGTCTTGGGAACGACACGTCTTCGGGAGATAATCTCGATGGTTCCAGAATGTTTGTCCTAGGTTTGCCTGCTGAATAACGTGACTATAATACTAGAATATAACAGCCAACCAGCCTGCCAGGCAGCCAACCAGCCAACCAGCCAACCAGCCAGCCAGCCAGACGGACAGACAATAGGACACTCAGACAGACGCACAGGCAGACAGACAACAATGGAAACAATTCTGTTCAGTTTCCACTCACTACCTTCTGTAAGCACTGACGTGTTGACGACTGTTGAGCATGAGACATTATGTTTATGTCTACTGAAGTAAACAAACAACATAAGCATGAAAACACATTCTTTAAAGAAACAATTCTCTCATCAGACACTTCTGTGCATTGCGGGAAGTCAATTTGCTCCAGTTTCATCGAGATGAAAAACGTATCGAATTGATGTCTCTTTTCCCGTTTTTTGTGCAGGAGAGACCGACAAAGATACGTCACCGTCGTCAAAGTCGTTTGTAGTTGCTAATGCTCCCCATGCACACACATTGGCGGGAGGCGTGAACAGGGGACATATTACTGGTTACCATTGACATTCCCCGGTTATTTTGGCCAGATTGTCTTCGATCCAGCATCCCATGACGTTCCAGAAAAAGTTCAATGTCTGCTGAAATCCGTATAAGACACAACATCAAAGGAGAGTCATGGCGCGAGAGTCCATCTGAATTAGCAGGAATGTGAAAGTGTGCTAATTACTACTAGGAGAACACATGGGTAGGGTTACATTTGATTCCTAGTGCAAAAATAGGTCCATTGAAAGGTTATCGCTTAATATTTTATGCAACGCAGTCTGAATAGTCATGGCTGGTTTCCATTCTTTGACCTACGTATTTCCTGAGAATTATTGATACTTATTTCTTCTGTATTTCTACCGCCTGCTACCGCAGGTGTGACGGATTTTAGTGCTTCAGTGTACTATTTGGCTGCAATGTCATTGTCTCCCCAAAACAGGCCCGTCCTGGTCGAGACAAACGACCCCCTCAGACATCCAGTCACGACGGAGAGCTGTTTAAAAAATCAACACTGGACCAAACAGTGATCGATAATGTGAGCAACGATCCACGCCTTCAAAATGAGACGACACCCAAGAGTGACAAGTGATACATTTGGAGCCTATTTTAACATTTTGTTCCACAAGGGTTAAAAGCATGGTGTCAACATACGTTTAATCATGTTTTGCAAATCCTCTTATCCAAATGTCCGTGCATATTACAACCTTTAGTGCCCCTATAGGCTGACATTCAATTCACCAGCGCACCCGCCAACCACTCATCAGCCGACGTATTCGCTCTCTCGTGTACCCGTGAAGATCCCAGTTAGAATTGGCCTTCAGCAATGCGGGCATATCTAAAGAGACGGGATGAGGTGACAGGCTTGCTACTTTGGTTGACACAAGTGATCATATCCCGATTGCGTAGATCGGTACTCATGCCGTTGACCACTAGGTTATCTGGTAGAAGTCGATATTACTCACTGACTGCCTGGATATGGCGGGGACATTGCTGAGTGCGACGTTAAATTATGTACAAACACTTGCTCAAGCAGGCCAACACGCACTCAAGCACCCCTTTGCCACGCACATGCAGGCAACATACACTCATTCACTCACTTACTCAAGTTTTCTCCGTTATCATACTAATCCAATTCCGCAATTGCCATTTTCATCCCGAAAATAATGCATTGAATCCAAGACCATATTTCTATTTCTATCGCATGATCGCGTCCAACGGTTTCGAAAATGTTCGTGCGGTGTTCCCTCATTGAAGCAGAACTAATTACGTCATCGCCAGTTCATAGGTTCCAAGTTGTTTAGGGCCAATGTCAACAACAGCAGTGTTCTGACAGGGTGCACCGTGGTTGAGTTTTCCTGTTCCTATAGAGATTCACCAACGTTTAATATCCGATGTCGTGTGTAGCGATGACGCCGTTCGCAATGTGGTTGTCGTTACCGATGCCGCCATTAGGAAACTACATTTTACAGGATTCCTTGTCGTTAATGAAATAGGATGGGATGAACGTGGATAAACGTTATAAAACATTACAGAATGTTGGACCCAGATTTACGTTTTACATAATGGGATAGGAATTCAATAATGGTGAAACTGAATTACCAACTAAAATTCACTTTCACGTTGCGATTGTTTATGTAGCAATTTGTAATCCTATCTGATCCCCTGTTGATGTTTACAGTCCCGCGTTAATGCGGGTTACGCATTATTGCATGACATTTAGTCTTCAGTGTTATTTAAAAACCTCTGTTTCTGTTAAGTGTTTGGTAGTTTAAAAAAGACGCCATGTGAAACCGTGGGTGTTGTTGGTCAATCACGTTAACTGGCGTCAAGCGTCTCTAAAGGTGGAGTAACGTCAATCGGTAACGAGGTCTAACCAGGTCAAGGCGACCTGCAAATTGTAACATGATTGTATAATTGTCGACAGTAATGACGTTGCATTTTAACCAAGAAACATGTCAACTGAGTGGACACACATTTGTAATATGAGTGAGTGAATTTAGTTTTAAGCCGCACCCTGTAATATTGCAACTATATAACGGCGATCTGTAAAGAATGGGGTTTGGACCAGACGATGCAATGTTCAACAGCATGAGCGTCACGGTGCGCAATTTTGAACCGATGACGTGTCAACTAAGCTACCCGATCCCGTTAGCCACCTCTTACAAGAATGGGCTACTAAAGATCAATATTAAAACCCGCAGATTCACGGTCCATCTGTACTTCAGTGTGAAAAACTAAGATTTCTGAGTTTCAGGAAAGTGGTATTTCAGTGCAGTGCCATTGATTTGATGTTCACTGCAAAGGAAATATCGCTTTAACGGAACTTGCGGTGGGGTAGACATGTTTTTTAAAGAATTTGCTCGAAGGCCAGGGCCATTTGCCACATACGTGACGGCGTAAAATCATACTCACTTACTACGCCATGTTGTCCAGTATCGCATCACGCAACACAATAAATGGTAATGTATATGGTAATGCAATGGTAATTTTCAAAAAGGGCATATTATCAGCGAGCTTAGAGTCCTTGAGCAGAGGACAACTAGTACTGTAACTGAATGTCCATTCTTCGCTTTGTCCGAGTTACCTTAGTTTGTTTCACAGTCTCAGAACCATAATTATCATTTTCCCTTCAGCCTTGCCCTTCTTGCAACGCCTATGAGGTGTCAGTTTCGGGTGTGAATCACTGCTTCACAACGGCGACGCAATCAGATGTTTAAAAGCGTCATGGAGATAGTGTGTCTGGAAACACGAAAATTGCTGGCAACAACTTGTATCGTTTACAGGCGTCCAGTGCCATTTTGATGCTGTGCTTCCTACATCCTCACCATGTTTAACACCATACACTGTCACAATTCGATCACATGGATTCGATTCATGGCATTGTATAGCCATCCACCGCGTCTGTCAGCATGGGTACGTAAAGAAAGCACAACTGGACATACTCATTTGCGAAGGCTCAAAACAGCATACGAACGTTGACGTTAAAATGGTGGTTCACTTTCACACAGATCTTAGTTACCCTTTGTTGTATGGTCCTACACCCTGTCTACTTAGGTATCTTTGAAGTCTTAACCATGGTGCTTTACCTACATATGTTAAATAACTTTCTAACAATATAAAAGTCTTGAGAGTAAGTGTTTGTAAATTAATTGTCATGTGTGGGATGCGTTCAAACATTCCATGCATTTAATGTAGTATGACTTTTTTGTACTCGTGTGCATGCATCGAGTTTTGACGGTTATCACTAAGAACAAAGGGGTTGTTTAATGGATGGTATTGTAAGTTCTGATCCTATCCAGAAAATTACAATAAGTAGAAAACAACAATTTCCGTTACAAATATATGCTACAGGGAATATCGATAAATATGTTTCATATGTGTGCCAGAACAAAGAAGTGAACATACTTAAGTTTACATTTGGTGAATTTTGGACTTCGTGAATCGAATTCTCTAATTAACAATGTATATTTTTGATAATGAAAATTTGAAGCAAATGATATACAGAGTACTTCACGTGTCTGTTGAAACATGACGTGTCTGTCATTTCGTGACGTCGAGTAGATCAGATGTTTCGTCATAATATTGTCACACTGCTGCCTTATTCGATTTGGAAAATATTGGTCATTACAGTTGTGGAACCCTTCCAAAAGAAGGATTTCTGTGCGTTCCTAGGACTCTTAGGGTTCGTTTGAGTTCCTAGTGTCGGTCGTAGAGTCTCTGAATGGCGATTGGGAACCACATATTTATCGATGGCTACAACCCCTTTGTGCTATAAAATGACAGACATTCCTACGCGAAGGCTAAACCTGGACTCTTTCCAATCAGTAATCAGTGAGTGAATGAGTTTAGTTTAACGCCGGTTTTAGCAATATATCCAGCAATATCATGAAAGAATATATCGATGTTTTCTCATGCCTAAATGAAACACAGGATAAATGGCCAAGCGTGACATTGCACATACATCAAGGTGTATCCTATAACATTTGACGTCTTCACATCGGTAGCAGTTTCCTAGTTCATAGCAATGGAGTTTGAAAATTCTATATTTTCTTTATTTTCCAAGAAAATTATTATATGACGACTTATAGTTACAGTACTTAAATGAGAAAGACAGCTTCTGCCTCATCCCAACTTGAAATCCGCCTCCCTTGATAACCACCTCGGTCGGAATCCATACAATGACATAACCAATGGCAGCAACTGGATACAACTGCTCCATTAAGACCCAGTCCTTGATGATCAAAGACCCTACATCACTTATTATACATTACAACATATTGAATCAATGCAAAGGGTGTTTTAGACGTTTTTATTGTGAATAATCGCCAAACATCTTCAAGCCGTAGGGTAGACATCCACAAACATGAACTATTTGCCCAATTACCGGGAGCAAACATTTACTCGCTGACCTCAAGTCTCTTAGAAGACAGATTAATGGAAGCAATTTTTTACTTAAAATATTTTTATTCACTAAAACGTGATAAGGATTGCGTGGGTGTGTCTAGTCAACCTTCAGATTACAGGATGCCCATCAGGCTGTACTTTTGTATCAGATAGATTTTCTGAATGATTACACGATGAAAGGGTGTGACCAGCAGAATCCCTTAGGCAAATGGAGTTATGGTGCATTTTATTGTGAGTAGTGAGGTTTAACGAACTATGCTGTCACGAGGGTCTTAGAAGTTGGTGTTAAAAAAACCCAACCAAATATTATGGACGTTCACTTCTTTGCCATAACGTTCCTGGCCTTTTCCCTGCCCCTTCGCTGTGAAACGTTTTGACATACAGTAAAGAAGAAGTTGAAATAATATTTTCTTTTTACTATACTGTCATGGGAAAGTTTTAAATCGTGACAATCGCGGCTTTGTTATCTGTGTAGAGGTAGGTTGCTGCAGAGTATTCGGGCCGTTGGATTCTCTTCCCAGTGTCGGAAACCTCCTCTGTACCCTCAACATAGGGATTAGTGTTTTTTTAGTGATAGTTTCTCGTATCATCTAGAGATGGATCCATGTCTGGTTTAATTTGGAGGTTCTTGTACCTTACACAGAGGTAGTCATGCCTAGCTGGCTCTGCTAGTACCTGTACCTTACAGAGAGATAGCCGTGTCTAGTTGATTCTGCTTGTAATTGTACCTTAAAGAGAGGTAGGCATGTCTAGCTGACTGTGCAAGTACCTGTACCTTGGTGAAAGATATCAATGTCTAGTTGGTTCTGCTAGTACTTGTATCTTGGAGACAGAAAGCCATGTCCAGTTGATTTTGCCTGTACTTGTACCTTATAAAAGGGACAAGGTTAAGGTTAGATTAAGAGAAGAGGCCATGTCTATTGAAGTCTGATTGATTGTATCTTGAAGATGGGAAAATGTGTCTGGTTGTGCCTGAACAAGTGTCTTGACGTTCATCAGCGTATTTCAAATGGACATTGCAGTGGTGTCTCAAAACTGTACTGATGAAGTAATTCCCCAGTCAACTACCACAGGTCCGCGTTGACAGGTGTATAAAACCTTCGCCTTTCTCCAATATTTCGCGGACACGCCCTGATATAAATAAATACGGCAGGTCCAACAGCCATCAATCGTTTTAAGGGGTGGTGGGGAGCCTAGAGGTTAAAGCGTCCGCTCGTCATGAAGAAGACCCGGGTTCGATTCCCCACATGTGCCCCATGTGAAGCCCATTTTTTGCTGTCTCCCATCGTGATATTGCTTAAATATTGGTATAAGTGGCGGAAAACACAACTTCTACACTCCTTCAAAGTGTGATTGAGTAGCTTTTTCCATCAGGGAGGCATGATACGGTTTATCGAGGGTGTAAGCGCCGGATTCGCGTAGATTAAAATCGGTTGCGCTATCGGGATTAAAAAAAATGAAACATGCATCTCTGTCGCCCTACAATACGTCAATGGTACGTGTGACGTTGACCATGTACCTATTAAGAACTTTGCCTTTGCTAGACTCAAACCTTTATAGGCCATCGGTATATTGCAGGAACAGTTCAAACTGCGGTGTAAAAGACAATTATTCAATCTCACTGAACTCCTGCATTATTGAAAGATAGCCAGTCGTTTTAATTTAGAGATAAAGCATGATGCAAATTTTGCCAAAAGTCCATGGGGCCATGCCTACCCTTCTTCACGGAAAAATGGATATGATTATTTAATGTATGTTTAATCATACAGATGTTGATGGCAGCTATGCTCCTTAGTCTTCATTTTTTATTGCGATTAAACACTTGTTATAGTCTAATCATATTTAGCGAGATTACCAGCACACCGCTGTTGCAAAGTTGAAAGATTTTCGACTTCCGTATTGTCCAAGTGCGTTCGTTGGGGTTGCTCTCCAATGGTAGTTCAGGATGGTGGATAGGAGACGGAGGACAAAAGTCAGCTGTCGAGTTGAAGACCGTAGCCGCCATGTATTATTCTGGTTGGGATATAATGGTTGAAACAGTACAGGCTGATTGTAAACATGTGGCAGAACGCACATCGCGATCGAGTGGCCAATGTCCCCGATGTGGAGCTCTGCCACTTACACAGACGCGATTCTTCATCGTTGACTAGCCGCACCATCCGCGTCCGCTTCTGTCGATTTTCTAGGACCGTCTCGTCTCCTTGATAGGTCTCTCTGGCTGATGTTCCTAATAGGTCTCCCTGACTGGTCTCCTTGGGTGATTTACCTGATAGGTCTCCCTGACTGATCTCCCTGACTGGTCTCCTTGGCTGATCTCCCTAATAGGTCTGCCTGACTGATCTCCCTTTTAGGTCTCCCTGGCTGATCTCCCTGATCTCCCTGATAGGTCTCCCTGACTGACCAGTCAGGTTTTATGCACAGGGCCATTACCCCACATTGTGCAACGTCACTGACCCATGTACATTTACATACGTAAGATTCGCCGACATAGAGGGGTGTTAACTGACATCTTTTGATAGCGCTGGAGAATTACGGGTCTTATGATGAGAGGGGACCCGTGAAGCTTCGTGGTAGTCCATGTCTGGGGGGGGGGGGGGGGGGGGAGTTTATGATAAAAGGGGATACACCGAATGTTTGCTGAATACATTACATAGACAAAGGGTGTAGAATGTCGGTGCATTTTGGACATATAATGAACCAAATAGATTGTTGTCTTACCCTATGCTGTTTCATAAATAGCTGTTCTCACATAGATTCTCAGATTTATTCTCACTCGCGAACAAATAGATATACCCCAAACTCAAAAACTGAAAATAGGGCACATTGAAGGACTTACACATATCCTGTCCAAAACAAAGAACTGACGATCGGACTTACTCACGAACTAACATAGATACTACTCTCAAACTCTCCTACTCAAACACTGACATCGGACTCACTCACCGACTAACAGATATACAGTCCAACTCAAACCCATATGGTTTTTAGATAAGTAAATACATAAAGCTGTTAACACATTAATGTGAACCGTACATGACGTAATTTGTATATTTAGGTGACCGCCGTGTCAACAATATAAGGAGTTTTAATATTTTAAATTTTGGGAGGGTAACGACTCCGTGTCATTAAATCTGTACAAGTATGCAAACTATTATTTGGTTCATCAAGTAAACACTTATAATTCCACGTGCAGGGAGCTACAAGCAGCCTTGACTTTGACGTGTGAAATTTCACTTTCAATAATCACACATTAAAAATAGTGAGGTTAGCAGGGGGTTCGAACCCGTCCTGTGGCCCATGTGCTTGTTTAGGGGGATTGGTGATAGTTCTGCAATATGCTAAACGTAAACTGAACCCCTACTCAGTTTTACTTTTCTTACCAAATGTAAATGGGTAGATATGATGTCAAAAGTACGAAATTACACGATGCCATTTAGAAAGTGGTCAAATGCAACATATGTCATATTTGGGATTTCACTTTCTTAGTAAAGTACAAATGCTAGTACTTTTTTCGGTTGAGTCCCATCCGGGATTCGAATCCCGGATGGGACTCAACCGAAAAAAGTACTAGCATTTGTACTTTACTAAGAAAGTGAAATCCCAAATATGACATATGTTGCAAAAGTACGAAAGTTCTTTCCTTGCAACAAACTGGAAGAATATCATTTGAGAAATGCCCAAATCTTGGTAGTTTTTATTGGGCTGATTGTATTGATGGCACAAAAGGGTTAAAATCGTTAGACTGCCTCGAAACAGAACCAACCCGATTTGACCTTTCAGAAAATATCTTTGACCTTTTCATCCCCTTGAAATAACCTCTCCCCGCCGAGGGTAGGAATTGATCGGCGCTTAGGGGAGGCGTGTGCGGTATAAAAGATTTTTATTAATCCAATCTGTAATGCCATCCACTTGGAGGTAGGAAGGGAATAAATATTTGCTTTATTATGATATCCATACGAAACATGTAGATTGCAAACTCGCTCACATTTCTGGGATTTTATGCCTCAGGAAATGACTAATGGATCAATAATTTGAAGAATCTTTTGTTGGGTGATTTTTCGTCTATTTCTGGCTCAAACAGTGTAACCTGAAGAACTTTTGTATTAGTATAACATTCATTTTATACACGATTCGTATCAATATGATATAACTTTCAAAAATTAATCTGTCTCACGCCATGTGGAGTTTAAGCATTCATACTTTCTTTAAAAAAATCCTGCAAAATACATAAAGCCAAAATAGCATTTGTTCAGCATTTGTGTCTTTTATCTGCAATGCTTACCATGAACACCTGCTAGCCAGTTCCAAGGCTTTTAATCAACACAAACACGAACCGAGTTCTATTCGAGAAACAGGTATTGTAGGCATTTTTGCAACAGTTCATGTTACTGTTACCTGAAGACAAGGAATTTAGAATCTACTATTATAGAGCGGTATCCAGACTAATTGAAGCGGGACTAATTTGTAACACCGGCGTATCAAGGGAGTGACAGCCGGTTTAGTTAAACGTACAATCTGTCTACTTGGCATGTTACAGGTTGGCTAGTACCAATTCCTGCAAGACAAAAGCTGCACAACAGTCTGCATGAAAACGATTGACAAGAACATCAAACTGTGAAAAGAATTAACAAAAACAGCAAAAGGTTCTTTATGAAAAAGATGAACAAAAAAAACAGCATAACAGTATTCTTGACAAAAATGACACAACGGTCTCCATAAAAAGGTTTATCAAAAACAGCATAACGGTCTTTATAAAAACAAATGAACAGAACAGCATACCGGTGTTAATGAAAATGAAAAAACAGCACAATGGTATGGATGATAAAGATTAACAAAACCAGTTTAATGGTCGGTATGAAAGAGAAGGACATGAGGCTTGGTGATTTCATCACGGTATCGTCTAGCTGTCAAATTGCCCTGGACCTGAATGAGACGGGTCCCGCCTGCTCATGGCCGGGAAGGCTACAATCGTGACTCTTCTCGGTTCAATGAGCCTAGCCTTCTCGGTACCTGATATTATCAACTGCTATGTGCAGAATCCGAAAGCAAGTTCTCCAGAGACGGCCGAGCTTACACGCACAGCAGTAAAAGGAACATTACAATAAAATATTGGATCTACAGCAAGTACTATGGTACAAATATCAGCGCTTGTAATAAGACACGATATACTCAACTTAGCAGAATGTTCAGAACAGTTTACAAAAACTTATAATGTCTCACAAATATTTATGTTCAAGTCTAATTGCATAACCATTATTTTCACGTTTCATGCATTCCTGCAGGGAACGGAGACGTGCTTATCAGGAAAAGTTCACTTTAGAATGTTTGAATAACAATTTTACCATGCTGTGATTTGGTTCCAATCAAACTTTAGGGAAACCATCGTCAATGTTTTGATACCGTTACTCCGAACGTTTTCATAACGTTTCAAAATAACACTTTCAAAGAAAACATTTTAGCGAAACATTTCCCCGAGAAACCACTAGAAAATGCTTTATAATGTTTTGTGTTACCTGGGTAATAATGTTCTGAAAAGAAATCTACCCACTCATGGATTATGCCTGGTGACTATTATTCTAATGTTTTTATAATTAAATACATCTGAAATACAAAAGCCGCGTAGATAAAGTTCTGAGCAAGCGAAGACGATAAACACGTTACTATAACAATGTTGTGAAAAGAAATCTATCTAATTCCGACATGGATTATGCTTCCCAGCACCGTATGTTTAGCTTTGGCAGTGCTTCCAAACTTCCTTGCAAATCAGCTCTCCCAGGAAGTCCGAATTTTACATTTTAGCCTTCCCAGTACGACACCGTCCTCCCACTGTATGAGATACCAGCCCAAACCATGACACTTTCATCACCAAACCTGTCCACTTTCTGTGGACAATTTGCAACGTAGCCTTCGATACGACGTCGATATACACGTGCTCTTCCGTCGGGACGTCGCACCATGTAACGTCACTCATCACTGAAGATAACTGTTCACCTTTGCAATGGCCTTGGGAGATGTTGGCGACACTACTGTCTGCCTTGTTGCCGATGTTGACGTGTGAGGACAGGTCCTCACAAAGATCTTCTGGAACAAATATCAGCCTCGCCTAAGCAGTTCCTCACAGTCCGATCAGAAATTGTTCTGAGTCCTGGCACTACCGATGCTGTGGCGGATGCCGTGGTGAACCCCTTCCGCAAATGTCGAAGCCGAATAAACCTGTCCTGAGCGGGCGTGGTCCCACGGGGTCGACCTGATCTGGGGCGATCACGTGTTGACAATTGCTGCTGGTAGTCTTGCTATGGTACTCTGTGACACATTCGGTTGCCTTGCAATCGGAGACAGAGAAATGACCAATCGCATTGTTGCGCTGAACCTCAGTAAATCTAGGCATGACTTTAACACCACATTTAAGGTTGTCAACTGTGGCAAGAGCATTGAAATTCCCCGACTTTTATTGAAATGATGCATGGAATGTGCCTGCAAAATGAAACGCATGAATTTCTTACCGTTCACAATTTATTGCATTTATTGAAGAAAGCAGATTTTGGTGCGTTTTGGCGAGTTGTCTTCAATGACAATGGTTTCAAACTCGGAAATGTTCGCAGACTGCGTTCACTACAGATATACTGATCACTGGTATACACCAATTATTCAAATTTGAAAAGTTACATGGAAAAATACTATCTATGCGTTTCTCTTTTTTCAACAGTTTATATTTATGCCAACAATTGCAAAGGTTACCCCCATCGCGGGTCTTCAAGATGGCCCAGTAACCCATTCTCGTTTCAGTTTCGGCAAAAATGATCCAGTTAAATAAGATTCATGCTCCTGACAAAACGCGGGCATGCTAATGTGCAGTCATCAGCGACGCTGTGGTGCGATAAAATCAAGGCATCGATTCAGACCACAAGATCCAAACAACATCTCTTCAGGTAGGCATGACACTGACTTGATCTCAAGATCATCTTGGTGTACAAATGCTGCATCATCATTGTTTTGACCGACATGAACTCGATTTGTTTCTGATAGTGCCAAAATACCGGAAATCTTACATGTACATACAGCTATATCAATCTGACTCGCATACCCGCAATATACAGAAAGAAAATGCTTCTCTGATTCTCGTGGTAAGTGTTGGGATACTGGGCATGTATCTCTCTATAGATGAATTTTGTACTGGCTTTGGAGGCCAGTGCATGCTATATGTTTAAACATCATCTACAATGATTCTGAGTCTGCGATCCCAGTTGGTAGGAGGCGGCTCATTTTGGTAAACGTTTAGCATGTTATTGTCAGTGATAGAGCAGGCCACCTGTGATTATGCCCTGTAGACAACAAGCAAACGTGATGAGTCTTGGCAGCTACCAGTACTGTTAACAAGTCCATTTTCTGTGCCAAATTCCTGTAATTAGACATTATGCTTACAAACATATGTTTTAATTCCGTCAGAATCGTGCAATGAGCTGTTTTGAGCAACTGATTATAATGGAAGGTGTTTTATACCTACTTTTATTTTATCTCGAGCTCACAAATATGCAACCCAGCAGTGTTGTGTACCTACTAATTACGTGGACAAATAGACGCGTGACCACTTCTTCGTATTCTGTGGTCAAATGTGCCTTATTTTGTGCTCAGATTTGCTGCTGACCACTAGCTAATTTAGGAGGCTTGTCACTCATCGACTGTTTCCTGTAAGTTTGGAGCCAATTGGCAATGTGGACTCTCTGGCCTCTACCAAATTAACAGTGAAGACAGATCTAAGTGTCGATATGGGTTCGACCAACAGACAGACACGCTATATAACTCTACTCTTAATGACGGGGGATTTCAGAGAAATGGATTTTATTCGTGATTTCATGTTTCCAATGATCTCAATTATTTCCTTTCTGTTGTGAATGGCAATAGACCGTTCCATGATGTTAGGTGGTGGAGTGTTTGCCGATGAGAGTCTATATTGAATCTCTACACAAAGTAGGGCCGGGGATACAGTTGCCGCACCGTTATTGGCAGCAACCAAGATTTCCTAATGGCACCAGTGGTGTACCTAAGCGCTGATCGGACTGCTGGACTGGACGGGAGTGTCCCTTTTATCCAATCCTGAAATGTATTGTCATTGTCTTCAAGGAACGTTGTGTTAGACTCCCCAGAGAGTCCCATACCCACATCTGATGCTCTTCGTTTCTGACCCTTGCAGGCTTTACCAAAGTTCTTTTGAAATTTTAACACCACTGAAACAACACAACATTAAACTTATCCAAAGTCTTTCTCTCAGATGTAAGTAGCATGGTAATCTTACCGTCGTCCTTTCGGACAACGTGCGGTGTTCGTATATGAATTCTCACATCGTGAGTTTTCAGAAAACTCAATGAAACAGTCGTTAATGATAGCTGACACATTAAAATACACCTTAATTACCTCATTACCCTGGTTGGGTCGATGGCTATTCTAATAGTTAAAGCGTTCGGTCGTCATTTTGAAGACACTGTTTCGATTCCACACATGGGTAGAAATCCATTTCAGGTGACCCTGCCTTTATATTACTGGAATACTGCTCACAGAGACGACGTAAATCCAAACTCTCTCGCTTACTCATTACTTTGCTTTAACTTGGTCTGCTTTTCGAACCGTCCTCAGGTTCATACACTTCATTTTATTGAACCAAATCCATTACGCCTTTCGAACGTGTGATACTGAGCTCATATACTTATATATTAGAGAGTCAGTAAATCACCAGTATTTTATTATAGGCTTTCCCATTACATATTATCGTATTTACCAAACTGAATTGAAAGTAGGTCTATACACCCTCTCTATCGCCTATCTTAATTAGTTTATGTCCCTGCTTCGTTAAACATGATTACCTCTCCGAGTTCTATTTCCCGTGTAGACAACTTTCTGCCAGATCAAAGGTAACTGCACAGAATATATATTAAAAGTTCTGTGACATGATGTATCGTTTTGACAGGAACACTGTAGCCATAAATTATAGTCATAAATCACGTCCTCTTTGCTGTGGAGCGGCATTTGTTAAGGTGTCATTATACATCAGACAAATAGGCCTTTTGAGGATGGAACTCTAATCATAGATCATCCATCTTGTGAGGTTTTGACGCAGGCAAGTGGTGAAACGGAAATTCTTCACCAATTATCTGATTTTTGCAATTACAGGAATATTTTTTTATGCTGCTGAAATGTTATATACAACTGTATCACCTGTTTCTCTGAACCAGTTTCAAAGTGAGAATTGATTACCTATTGCATATGATGGAACCATTGGCAAACCGACAATTTTGAAACTTCTTTCCCAAGCTGTGTTGGCGCTGCATCGTATACGGTATCGGGTGAGCATCTAATAAATACTCATATTTATTTAATTTGTAACGTGCTCAGTATAATTGTGAGTATTTGAATTAAATTATCAGCGAGAGGTATAAAACTTTTCTTAAGGCGCTGCAATGTCCGCTGTGATGTCCTACATTGACCGATGAGTGAACAAGGGCAGATAACAAGTTGAAACTTCAATCTGTAAATGTATATCAGGGGAACCTAGAACCACTGAGGCTGGTCAAATCTCCACCTACTCTCCTGCGACAATGATTTGCCTGCTTTGTATTCCGTAAACAGGACAAATACTCAACGCGTTTTTAAGAGATTATATGAAAGTAGTGAATTTTCATTTCAAATGATTCACGTATTGCGCGATTCCTGAATTCCCAAAAGATTAACGACACCTCTTCCAAAATCAATTCCAGTTTGTAGGATAGGTATTTGAATAAAGGGTTGCCTGTCGTGACTTTATCAACCAGCTATAGTGCTTGAATAATTATGACTGTGGTCTTGGAACAATATTAGCTTGCTCTTTTTCTTTCGTGTTGGTCATTTTTGAACAACGGTGTCAACCAAAATGTTTCGCAAGCAAATAATGTTCTTACGAAAATATGTTATATACAAATGTATAGGGCCCATAAGGTACCATGCGTATATTCAAGAGCTAGTTCTGATTCCAAATTGAGAGGACTCGTGGAGGTCCCGGGAGAATAGGCCTTCCCATGATTGCCATAAAAGGCGACTATGCTTGTCGTAAGAGGCGACTAACGGGATTGGGACTTGGTTGACACTTGTCATCGTATTCCAAATCCCGATGCTCATGCATGATATTGTTCACTGGATTGTCTGGTCCAGACTCGATTATTTACATTCCGCCGTCATATAGCTGGAATATTGCTGAAAGCGGCGTAAAACTAAACTCACTCACTCCAAACTGCGAGTCCGCCAAATATGACTTTATCCCACCAGACCAAGTGTACAACAATGATTGGCTGTAGCATCTGCTTGGCAGTTGGGATAGTCGTAATAGTTGGTTTGAATTTGTGTATTCTGCAAGAATTCTCAGTTAATTTCTCAGCATCACAAACTATTGTCGTGTTTGAAAATGTTTCGTTGCAGTAACCAGGTGGTTGAAGTGTTCACTCGTCAGGTTGAGGGACTAGGCTCTGTTCCCCACATTACAATGTGTGAAGGCCCTTTCTACCCACATATTGTTAGAACATGGACGAGACCGTGTAAAGGAGAAGTAGAGTGTAATCAATAATTATAGATAGAGTCAGCATCAGAAGTATTTATAAGCGAAATGTATATTCAGATACAAATCTGGAAACAATGTAATAAAAGACTCTTTCATGTCTAGTTTTGTCTGATCAGAACCAATTTGATCATTATAGGCACAATTACACGTGTTAAATTGATCACAGATGAGCTGTCGTGATATGATTCATGGGTGGCTTGTGCTAGACAGACCCAAGTGCCACTGATGCTTCACAAGGAATAGCTCATTTATGGGCTTGTTTTCTTTGCATCGATGCAGTGTGGTGTTTAGCTCCTATCCAATGTGCGATACTGTCCAGTCTATTATGAATAGATTGTACAGAGTTTCATGAAACCAAAGACCTTATGCTGGCAAGCAACGGTAATCCCAACTGTAAAATAGGGTTATCTATATTTTTCAAGTTAAATAGTGAGGTATGTATCTGTATAACGATCACAGCATGGTGTGTAAAACTGTCTGTTTATTATGGTTTCATGTTTAAAAGTAAATCCTAATGGTTACGTTATAAATTCTGAACAACTGTCATTGACGAGGCAGGTTAGAAGTGCTCATGTTGTCAATCACTGGTTTACATGTTCAGACTCGACTATCCAGCTATAGTGTTAGACTGATTCAGACTGTGATGTAAGACAAAACATGTCTTTAGAATGATGATACTATTTATGTATATACAGCTTTATTGTGCACGACGAAGTTCCGACATAGCTTCGAAAGTCGTTGTCAAGCAAACTGATGTATAACGCTTTAACCCTTACGCTACAGTGGCGCTCAATGTTACAGTATACATTATCCAATATTGCGCAAAAGGTCACAGATTGAATGTCGGAAACTCCATACTGCTGAAACGACTCGTTTTATTGGACACTCGTCAAGATCCTGTTTAGAACTGATCTTCAGTGACCCATGTCTGTCGTAAGAGGCGACTGACGAGATTGGGTGGTCAGACTCGTGGACGCGGTTGACACTTGTCATCGTATTCCAAATCCCGATGCTCATTCATGATGTTGGTCACTGGATTGTCTGGTCCAGACTCGATTATTTACACATCGCTGCCATGTAGCTGGAATATTGCTGAGTGTGACGTTAAACAACTAGCAAACAAAACCTTATTGTAGCATATATAATTGCATGTTTACTTGTACAGAAAGCACTACACCCCTGCAGTTTGAGTTCATTGATCCACTTTTGATAAACCGGTTATGCTCTTGGATAGTTCTCACTGGACCTTTTTGATGTAAGCTTGTAATAACGTAATCACTTTACCGAGGCTATATACGGAAATTTGAAAGCTTATGGGGACCAGCAATTGTTTTGACTGAGCATTCCCCTTTGAAATCATAGCCTTGATCACGAGAACAAAAATATTACGAACATGAAATCGGTTGAAACATTGATTTCGGTATTGTGTATGTGATCAGTGATCGTGATGCGCAGATTCTGTGTTATACTAACCCTCAGTGCCAGGCAACTTGACAAATGATGGATTAAGCTGCCACAAATTTCACATTAAGCTATTTCCACGCAATTAATTGCGCTATTTTTCATTGTTTACTTTAGTTTGCGAGGTAAATTAAGCTTTTATTTATGAAAGTTGACAAAGCTAGAACTGAGGAACATAAAATGTTAAGAGAACACAGACACAACGCCCGGCTTTTCCTTGTTATTAATTAATTTAACCCTTAACATTCCACTTGCGTTAAAGGTGCACTGTCGTGTTTCTCATACAGGAAATATTAATCTGATAGCGATTGGTAATGTAATTGACTGTCTGCATAATCATCGAATTATTAATCCTTCATGCAATACTTGAATTCATATCTCTATTTTGAATCTTTTTAATAAGCGTAATATGTCCATGTAAGAATCATGCTTACATATTTTCACATTTGTTACTGTTGTTGCTATCGTTGATGGGATTGGCATTACTATGAATGCTACATACATACATACATGTAGGAGGGTTCGGGGTACCATTTCCCCAGGGCCCTTGTTCCCTCGACATGAAACCCTGACAATAAATGGAACTGCTCTGAAAAAGGAACTTTTTCAATGTGAATACTCCTCACTAATTCGTTACCCATATCCCAGTGGGTCCGGGTGTATTCTAGGATATCCGGGTACTCTCCCAGTGTCTGTCCAAATAATGGGACGTGGTGAATCCAAGGTGCAGAGAATAGGGGAAATACGCCATCTTAATACCTGGGATGCAAAGATAACATTTAGCAAGCCAAATCTGCAAATGTTAATGTTGCCGGTTGGACGGGTGTTCAGTGATATAAATGATAGGGTTAGATTGATAAGAGACTGATAAACAGAATACGTATAGGTGACCATGATATTTCAGAGGCTGACCGCGGAGCTATTCCCAAGACTATCATTTGCCGTTACTTCCTCTACTACAGATCAAAACCACGGTAAAGACGGTAATTACAGGATTGATCACATAAGATACTATTTTCAGTCAAAATTAATTATCCTGCGCAGGTGTCATCATACCACACATACTACAAAGGTGTCATCACACTACGCATCCTACACAAGTGTTATCACACTGCACATCCTGCACAGGTGTCACCATACTACATATCCTACTGATGTCATTATGCTACTTACCCTTACACTGATGTCATCATACTACACATCCTACATTGATGTCATTGCGCCACACACCCTACACTGTCATCATACTACATATCCTACTGATGTCATTGCGCCACACACCCTACACTGTCATCAAACTACATATCCTACTGATGTGATCATGCTACTTACCCTTACACTGATGTCATCATACTACACATCCTACATTGATGTCATTGCGCCACACACCCTACACTGTCATCATACTACATATCCTACTGATGTCATCATGCTACTTACCCTTACACTGATGTCATCATACTACATATCCTACTGATGTCATTATGCTACTTACCCTTACACTGATGTCATCATACTACACTTCCTACATTGATGTCATTGCGCCACACACCCTACACTGTCATCATACTACATATCCTACTGATGTCATTGCGCAACACACCCTACACTGTCATCATACTACATATCCTACTGATGTCATTATGCTACTTACCCTTACACTGATGTCATCATACTACATATCCTACTGATGTCATTATGCTACTTACCCTTACACTGATGTCATCATACTACACTTCCTACATTGATGTCATTGCGCCACACACCCTACACTGTCATCATACTACATATCCTACTGATGTCATTGCGCCACACACCCTACACTGTCATCATACTACATATCCTACTGATGTCATCATGCTACTTACCCTTACACTGATGTCATCATACTACACATCCTACTGATGTCATTATGCTACTTACCCTTACACTGATGTCATCATACTACATATCCTACTGATGTCATCATGCTACTTACCCTTACACTGATGTCATCATACTACACATCCTACATTGATGTCATTGCGCCACACACCCTACACTGTCATCATACTACAGATCCTACTGATGTCATTGCGCCACACACCCTACACTGTCATCATACTACATATCCTACTGATGTCATTGCGCCACACACCCTACACTGTCATCATACTACATATCCTACTGATGTCATTATGCTACTTACCCTTACACTGATGTCATCATACTACATATCCTACTGATGTCATTATGCTACTTACCCTTACACTGATGTCATCATACTACATATCCTACTGATGTCATTATGCTACTTACCCTTACACTGATGTCATCATACTACACATCCTACATTGATGTCATTGCGCCACACACCCTACACTGTCATCATACTACATATCCTACTGATGTCATTGCGCCACACACCCTACACTGTCATCATACTACATATCCTACTGATGTCATTATGCTACTTACCCTTACACTGATGTCATCATACTACACATCCTACTGATGTCATTATGCTACTTACCCTTACACTGATGTCATCATACTACATATCCTACTGATGTCATCATGCTACTTACCCTTACACTGATGTCATCATACTACATATCCTACTGATGTCATTATGCTACTTACCCTTACACTGATGTCATCATACTACATATCCTACTGATGTCATCGTGCTACTTACCCTTACACTGATGTCATCATACTACACATCCTACATTGATGTCATTGCGCCACACACCCTACACTGTCATCATACTACATATCCTACATTGATGTCATTGCGCCACACACCCTACACTGTCATCATACTACACATCCTACTGATGTCATTATGCTACTTACCCTTACACTAATGTCATCATACTACACATCCTACTGATGTCATCATGCTACTTACCCTTACACTGATGTCATCATACTACACATCCTACTGATGTCATTGCGCCACACACCCTACACTGTCATCATACTACACATCCTACATTGATGTCATTGCGCCACACACCCTACACTGTCATCATACTACATATCCTACTGATGTCATTGCGCAACACACACTACACTGTCATCATACTACACATCCTACTGATGTCATTATGCTACTTACCCTTACACTGATGTCATCATACTACATATCCTACTGATGTCATCATGCTACTTACCCTTACACTGATGTCATCATACTACATATCCTACTGATGTCATTATGCTACTTACCCTTACACTGATGTCATCATACTACACATCCTACATTGATGTCATTGCGCCACACACCCTACACTGTCATCATACTACATATCCTACTGATGTCATTGCGCCACACACCCTACACTGTCATCAAACTATATATCCTACTGATGTCATTATGCTACTTACCCTTACACTGATGTCATCATACTACATATCCTACTGATGTCATTATGCTACTTACCCTTACACTGATGTCATCATACTACACTTCCTACATTGATGTCATTGCGCCACACACCCTACACTGTCATCATACTACATATCCTACTGATGTCATTGCGCCACACACCCTACACTGTCATCAAACTATATATCCTACTGATGTCATTATGCTACTTACCCTTACACTGATGTCATCATACTACACATCCTACTGATGTCATTGCGCCACACACCCTACACTGTCATCATACTACATATCCTACTGATGTCATTGCGCCACACAC
Source organism: Haliotis asinina (assembly GCF_037392515.1). Classification (NCBI taxonomy): domain Eukaryota; kingdom Metazoa; phylum Mollusca; class Gastropoda; order Lepetellida; family Haliotidae; genus Haliotis; species Haliotis asinina. The sequence continues at coordinate 6,242,443 of NC_090290.1, read as the reverse complement.
CCTACACTGTCATCATACTACACATCCTACATTGATGTCATTGCGCCACACACCCTACACTGTCACCATACTACATATCCTACTGATGTCATTATGCTACTTACCAGCAATTACTACATATCCAGCAATTATGTTATCATACCACACATCCTACATTGATGTCATCATGCTACTTATCCTACACTGATGTCATCATACTACACATCCTACATCGATATTATCATAGTATACACCGTCAGTTGATTTCGTTATGGCGTGTATCTATCTCACATCCATGCATTATAAGTCCCTAAACCTACGTCAGCGTGTAGCCACGTGCACATTTATAACTGTTTATACACATATAACCAGGAAACCCAACAATACATCATGCATCTATGTAAATAATATAACCATCACCCTGTTGGATTAAAGACTCTACTTTATCTGTCAAAACACCTATGCAAATACCACGCAGATGTGCAATGACATGCATACAATCATTCAACCAGCATTCTTCAGAAACTGCTTAACGTTTTCAATCAGAAATACATAAAGAAGGAACACGCTGCCACAGCCGTTCAGTAAACAAGCCACGTTTGACCGCTTCTTGACCTCTGAAAAGTCACACACTATCAGAAATCTTTTCGAATGTTTATAGAGAAGAATCTATGTAAACTAATCGATAACCAAACGGAGATCGCTTTTCAAAGCCCCCGCTTGTTACAGAGGAATAAACCACGCTCCTGTCAGAATGGTTGAAACCATTCACACGTCTGACAACGGGATAGACTAGTACCAGTTTCAAACCAATTGTCTTATTCACAGAGCACCGCTTATATATTGCCCTCCGATCAAGGGAACTATCTCCATAAATCTTGCTGTTTACGCATATTACCAGTCTTTGCTTCATTAAGTACTCTGTTGGATTTAATTATAACCGATAGATTCAATTATTCACGAAAATATGCGATTGTAGGTGACTTGAAACATTAATAAGAGATGTTGTGACGTTCTAATACATGCTACTTACCCCCTATTAGGCGCCCTTGAAACGATTCCTGTAATGACTTAAATATAGAGATACTATCATTTGATGACTGTTGGATACTTTCTGGGTTTGTTATGGAATCCATAAACTAATCACCATGGTAACGGTCAGACAGACGATGGTGCTTAAGAAAGGATTATATCGCTCGTGTCCATTATTGCCTCGTTTCGTGATACTTTGCGAGAGGTATACCCATTTATTCACGAGGAACAGATAATTAGTAATTCCTAATATCGAGTCAGTTGTCTTTATTGCCCATGATGAAGTCAATCGAGTTCATGAACAACGCTGCCGAACTCTACAAGATCAGTAGGTACCGTCGAAAAAACGTACGCGTACTTGGCATGAGGTAGAGGCAGTAAATACTATTTTCAGGAAAAGTACTTCAACCAACAACTGCAAAGCCGACGACGATTACTGATAAAATGCCTTAAATTGGTGTTCACTTCAATGAATGAGTGAGAGTAGTTTTACGTTGCGCTCAGTCTGTTCATAACCATGTCTGGACCAGACAATCCAGTGATCAACAGCATGAGCATCGATCTGCGCAATTGCGATGACATGTGTCAACCAAGACAGCGAGCCAACCATGACCACCCGACCCCCTTAGTCGCTTCTTACGACAAGCGTACAGAAGGTGGCGTACAGAAGATCAATTCTAACATGGACCTTCAGAGGTTTGGTCTGCTTTCTGAACCGCTTGTAACATATGTGACATCCATCTGCATTGCTCTGGCTGAAGAGCTGTGAAGATCCGGGTTCCAACGGGTCTTCAGTAGCCCATAAAACAAGATGACTGGACTGGAGAGCATCTGCATTTACCAGAGGGCAGTGCTAAACTGTTATTTTCGTAAAGTCAAGAAAACACCTATCGCGAAAAATGCAAATGAAGATCTCAATTAATGAGACGGCTTGCCCACCTTGAACTCCCCAACCCCTCCCCGACATCATGGTCATTGAATTATCAGCCTTGATGAGACAATGAAGTGCTGGTCTCATGACAATCATACTATGCAGTACGCAGCTGCTTGTCTAATATTCACGAGCAATATCCAATTTCAGATTTCATTTAAACCAGAATGTTCTTCCAAGACAAAATATACCCTCCTCTAAGATCCGTTGTAAAAAGTTGCAAAAACGTCTGAAAGATCTGAAACAGAAAAGATAACAACCATTTGTGCCTCTTGAGTGTACAGACAATTTCACTCAAATAGCGTGATGCACGACTTGTGACGCCGTATGTACACATTGAGGCGGTTAAAAAGCTTCTTTAGGAGACCCACTGCCGAGAAATGTCTCCATTGAATTCTTTCTAATATTTCACTAACATAATATTGAAGGTATCACTTATGTTTGGCATGTCCGAGAATTTATGCTTGAAACATTTCTTTACTGATGGGAGATGAAGACGCGCTCAGCTGTTCAGAGCTAGTCACGTGGGGAATAGCATAGCCTCCATTCCTCGTTCTTCATGTGAAGGCACTTTGTGCCAGTGCCAGAATGCCAGCATATTACAGAATGATTTGATCTGCTGTTATTGTAATGGTCATTTCTGGCTTTCAATCTTTGCATTTTGTGAATGAAATGTAAAATACCTATAAACATCGAAACTATTTCCTCAAATACTAGAAATGTCACATGATTCTGCCTGTTCCAGAAACATATGTTTGCGAATCATTATCAGATTGTGATGATGCGAGGTATTTGCGGAAAAGAGCGTATCCTGCTGTTCCTCTGACGCTACAAACAAATGCACAAAACAGTGGTACACAAGCGGCAGGCAAACAGTACTTTTTATTGGATTCAGTCAATTTCATCACAGAATTTATATTAGCTCTGCTTCTGATTAGAACGGACGACAAATAACCCAACGTGCTTCGTGTAAGAGACTTTTTGAATGGGGATGACAGATAACATGATTTGATTGATGCCTTGACACCGTAACAACTACATTTTATTCGCATGTCATGTGAGATTACTTTTGTGAAGTTTGCACAGCACAAACACACACACACACAAAGACACACACACACCACCCTATCACCATCATCAACAACAACAAACCAACACACAAATTAAAGAACTGAATGAATGAATAACTAAATAAACACATCTGAAATGTGAAATAAATAAGCACATGTTAATAAATAAATAAATAAATAAATAAATGAATAAATAAATAAATAAATAAATAAATGGACGGATGGATGGACGGATCGATGTATGGATGAATGGACGGACGGACGGACGGACGAACGAAAGAACGAATGAATGAATAAGTTTTAAAAAGTAAATACAAACATGTTACATATGCGACAATGGTGGTTCTGAAGTAATATCGTCAACGTCACCACTGCCAAAACTTAACAGTACGTAGATTCATCGGAAGCCTGTCATGACACCAGGTGTTCTCAATACGTACTGTTTCACCCACAGCGACAACACTGACCTGCCACAGATGACACTATGGGTGAATATGTGATTCAAAACCATTATCAGAGGATCGTCGGACGACTGCGGGGCGCGACTCGTCTGAACTAGGTGCGATTCCCCAGATGTTAAGACCACACTTTTCACCATTAAAAGGCGTGGCTAGTTTAATGTACAGGGCAATCCGAAAAACTGTGACAGTATTTAATTCTACTCTCCACAATATTAACACTATAGCGCCACTTCGTCTCGGTGTTATCTCTTTTTATCACCACAAAGAGAAAATGATGGAGCACGTATTTCATCACTACTGGAGGTTCTTCTCCTGTATTCTCCAGCTCACCATCCCTCGAGTGGTTCTACCAATCACAATCTCCTTTATTCCCCGTTGTAATCGTCAAGAGCCTTAATCCACCGATAAACAACTCAACGATTTCATCAGCTGAAAAACGTTTTACCAAATAAACAATACCTAATATGATTTCTTTATGAATAATATAGACTATGGGAATTGTATTGTGCATTTTTTTATGTTTCCTGGGACGTTTGATGCAAAATTCAATCAACTAGTCGGTTGCCCGAATTTCGTAAAGGTCATGGCAAAGTATACCGTCAAATGACGTCAAATGAAAACTTTAATTGTAGCCCCGTGAAGTTGTCCCCGTGTGAGTTTAATGCACCGCGTTATTGACTTTGAGGGAACAAATGGGATTAGTGTAGGTTTTTTGGTAAATCATTGTTCGGTCAAATACTAAAAGCGAATGTGACGTTAATTGAAAATGATTTGTTTCAGTTTTGCGGGGCGGTGAACTTGGACATCATGGCGATTTTTTAATAAGACTCTCCAACGGAACAAACAGATTTCACAAGAGGTATTGACAACATAAGGTACGTAATTATCTCTGTGGAAGAGGTGAATGTTGGTTCATATTCGTTTTAAACAAGCGACATGTCATGGTAATTGAATACCACTGGGAATCTCGGTAATTAAAACTGACACATCCAATCTGGCTTGCAGAGAATGTTTTTGGCAGTCTGATTGGCTGAAAATATTCAATGTTCTTTATCACTTTTTCTGAATATGAATACCTCTTTGAAAATGTAATGATGTTAAACGTTCCATTGCGATATGACTGATAAATTACTGATACATTTTGAATTCGTTCAACGTTCCTTTTTGTGATGTTAATGCTGCATTTGACGTTATCACAGTTTTATTAAAGTGGAATGGCGTCAAATTGTAACATGACAGGTTTGAAATATATGTAGAAGGAAGGTGCCCAAAAGAAAAAGTTAAGTTAACAGGTTGAACAGAGCTTGCTATAGATAAGTGATCACATGGTAATAAAGAAGATGTTGATCAATTCCTATACAGTACAAGCTGTCTAAACCGGTACTCACTGGGACTGAAGAAATAATCCAGTTTAGACAATGTGCCGGATTATGGAGCTGGTGATGTATATACAAGCCACGGGTTAGACTGAGATTATATCCTGGTGTTGACAACTTGCCGGATTGGACAGATGCCTGTTTTGACAGCTTCCACTGTACTTTCTTCCCGCTAAAACTTATTATAGCTTCTCAAAGAATTTGAACATCTGGTGTCAAAGTAGTTTTAGACTCAGACCATTATTTTATCATTCTTCTTGTTTGGACTCAGTTCGAGCAGGTGAGATGGATTATTCTCTGGCTTGGCTCGGAATCCCCAACTTTGCGGCTTCAGCTGGGAGAAACTGTAGCCTGTTGATCGTCAGTAAATTGATAAACCGCCACCAGACAGCCACCAAACTCAAGATCGCCCAAGATCGGGAAGACAGAGAGTAACAGCACATGACAAATCCGACAGATTCTGGAACAGATTCGTGACGCCGACGTCAACGGCTTCGACAGTACTAGTAAACGCCATCGTCATTCCGTGGAACGGCCTTGACACGTCTACAGTTCTAGGAAACATGTAGACTGCAATGGGCACGAACTGCGCATCTGTGGGAGAAAGTGCTGTTTAAAGATGAAAGTCGGTTCAGAAGCGATGTCAGAGTTGCAGTTTTTCCACATAAAGGAGAGCGAGACGAAATTTTGTTCAACCGTTCGACAGTGAGCTGCAATAGTATCCTTTTTGGTCCTAAAACATCAACAGCGGTTACCACCCGAAGAAGTCTTAATACCCAGCGATACAGAAACGACGTTTTGAGACCTTCTGTGCTGCCTTTTATTCAACAACATCCTCGAGGAGTCATTTGCAGCACGACAACGAAAGACCTCAAGTCATCAATCCACAAACGCACTTTACTTATCATTCCGCCCAGATGGACAATTAATTACATTTTCGAAACCAAAACAGTTCTATCTGGAAAACGTTCACAATCTATTACGAAAATGTAAACATGAATATTCAGATACGTCCACTCTTGTATCGGTGGAGTGTGGTATGGTAGCCTAGTGGTTAAAACATTCGCTAGTCACATCGAAGATCAAACCATGTGTGAAGCCAAATTCTGGGGTCTCCTGCTGTGATATTTTGGAATATTGAAAGAAAGCGGCGTAAAGCCATACTTACTCACTGCATCATGCGATATGTCTAAATGAGCAAGCATATGTATAATTTGTCGCCAACGATGTAAAATACACCCCCATCGTCTCTAGCACTGACAATAAATATCGCCGTTTCCTATAACACATTTACGTTCAAATACACGTGCTTGACTGTAGCATAAATACACGTGCGTGACTGTAGCATAAATACCTGCGTGACTGTAGCATAAATACACGTGCGTGACTGTAGCATAAATACACGTGCGTGACTGTAGCATAAATACACGTGCGTGACTGTAGCATAAATACCTGCGTGACTGTAGCATAAATACACGTGCGTGACTGTAGCATAAATACCTGCGTGGCTGTAGCATAAATACACGTGCGTGACTGTAGCATAAATACCTGCGTGGCTGTAGCATAAATACACGTGCGTGACTGTAGCATAAATACACGTGCGTGACTGTAGCATAAATACACGTGCGTGACTGTAGCATAAATACCTGCGTGGCTGTAGCATAAATACACGTGCGTGACTGTAGCATAAATACCTGCGTGGCTGTAGCATAAATACACGTGCGTGACTGTAGCATAAATACCTGCGTGGCTGTAGCATAAATACACGTGCGTGACTGTAGCATAAATACCTGCGTGACTGTAGCATAAATACACGTGCGTGACTGTAGCATAAATACCTGCGTGGCTGTAGGATAAATACACGTGCGTGACTGTAGCATAAATGCCTGCGTGGCTGTAGGATAAATACACGTGCGTGACTATAGCATAAATACCTGCGTGACTGTAGCATAAATACTCGTGCGTGACTGTAGCACAAATACCTGCGTGGCTGTAGCATAAATACCTGCTTGACTGTAGCATAAATGCCTGCGTGACTGTAGGATAAATACACGTGCGTGACTGTAGGATAAATACCTGCGTGACTGTAGGATAAATACACGTGCGTGACTGTAGGATAAATACCTGCGTGGCTGTAGGATAAATACACGTGCGTGACTGTAGCATAAATACCTGCGTGGCTGTAGGATAAATACACGTGCGTGACTGTAGCATAAATACACGTGCGTGACTGTAGCACAAATACCTGCGTGGCTGTAGCATAAATACCTGCTTGACTGTAGCATAAATACCTGCGTGGCTGTAGGATAAATACCGATGTTGGACAAAGCATGTAACCAAACATTTACCACGATTATGCTAAGACTTTCCCTGTAACACATTTACGCAATGGGCATATAAGTGAGTATATCCGGTAAGTTGCCGACAACAACTCCGGGAACATCTATTATGCATTTAATATATATAATAAACCCGATACTGAAGCGATTGCGGCAAGTATGACGACAGAAGAACTTCCACTAATTCAAACTAAACCCAAGCGACACACACCTACGTCAGACCCTTTCGGCGCCATTATGCTTTGATTTACCTATTTTTAGAGCTAAAATCCACTGATTTCATCGCCAGATGCCAACGGATAACAATTTTAGCCTTTGTTGTTGCAGGAGTACCACACAATCGGAATTTACTCAATAAATTTAATTGCTAACCAATCCGGTGAAACAGCACATCTCGCTCATTCGGCTTCTATTAATTAAGCGGTTGTATGGAAAATATCGACCGTACGATATCCGAACGATGGCTTGGCCACGCATGGCGGGGACAACTGTGAAAATGATTCCATGTCCGATACAAGCTTGGATTCGTGTTTTAGTAGCCACCTGTGGTTCTGAGGCGGGTATTTAACAGCTGGCCACGCGTGTTTTCTCACTCAGGTGGGTAACTGTGGATAAAGACTTAATACCATCATCGAGTGTATCAGGTGAGTGGTACTATGTCTGTAGTTATAAAATAAGGATTGTAAATAAAACGAAACTTATAAAGGCACTTTTTAATTATGGATCGTATTCGACTGTGAATAACTCTATTTGTGGAAGCTAGTTTTAGTAAAACTCTATATTTTCTAGCGAAACACGTGTTTACAATGTATGTCTTAAATTTGAGAAAGTGACAGATCATTTTTCAATCGATATGACTTTTCAAAACACAAACTATATTGTTTTATCATTTTCTCATTAAGTCGCGTTGAAAAACAAATTTATATAGAGAAATACATCTTATCGAAACTGAACATCCATTTTGTCATTTCTCACATGTGGAGTTTTTCAAAAGCCTCTTGGTTAAAAGGGGCGTTATTTGAAATATCCATTGTACAAAAGAGCAAATTCATTGGGTCAGGTGACATTATACCAAACTGAGAAAAGCAGTTCAATGACAAAAACATTTTCTTCATCAGCCAACAGTTAATCCTGATGGAACTGCATAAGCCATTTTATTCGTTCTGGTTGTTACGCCCACACATCCACGCATCCTCAAGAACCTGCACCACAGAATATAGTATAACAACTTGTGCACACATGGCAGTTTGAACATCAACCGCTCTTAACCGCTGACACAAATAAATAATTCTAAAAATGCTCCTTTTTCTAATCTGGTATATTTAAGGTTATGATATTATAATCAAACATATATTCATTTATATTATAATGTAGTATTTACATATGCAAATATATACTGTTCGTTATATATATATCGAGTAGAATTGCGTGTCGAACATGACATTGTATGTAAGCATGTACTTTGTGCAAATACATGTACAAATACTGTGCTAATGTAAGCGGAATGGTATAAGACTAAAAAACTATAATTGTCAGTTTTCAACATTTTACCTACGTAATTATGTGCACCAAGCTACGATAATAAGAAATATTTGCTGTTTTATATGCACATGTGGTGTAATGCTCTCTCGTTAAGCGTAAATAAGTACAGCAACTTCCGTATGCATACCATATGATGTTGAGTATAACGGTATTACAGAGGCCGTTATGAGTATGTCACTGGAATATGTTGAACCGACAGGTTCTATTTCTTGAAAGAAATCAATCAACGGCTTTTCAATGAATCAATCAATTGTTTATAGTGTCAGTTAATCGATATTGCATATGGGATTTGCATATCGATGATGTGAGATATGAATGTGTAGAACCCTGCTCCGTGTCTACAACGTGTACAACACTTTGTCCATAGTTACATGTGTTAGATAATGCTGATATAGTGTCGTAGGGTGTGAAACCATGTTTGTGTTCAATTCTGAATTCGAGTTCACATAACACTGTCAGTATTGGGATGAACGGCGAGATGTGACAGATATGGTCATGTACTTGTTGTTTCCGGGGTCGTACAGATGCCATTTAAATAAAAGCGACAAAAACAGTTCTACAATAATAAAACATCTCTGCTATGAGCAGAGTTAATTCCGTGTTTCCTATTTTATCGTGAGCATGTGTTTGTAAATGACTATCAAATGAAGTTCAAACACGTGCACGTTGAAAGGCAGACAGGCGGAAAGACAGACAGACAGATGTAGTTTATTAAATGTGACATGTGCATGATTACATGAAATGAATTACACAACAATGCAATAGGATACTCATTCTGATCTGTTACTTCATTAAGTCTACTTGTTGTCATTCGGGGGAGTTCCTTATCATCCCGAGCCTAAACTGACGAGCAAAAGAAATTACACATGGGTAATTGTTGCTGCTATCCCAAATATGCATTCTAACTAATAACATTAATGAAAAATATTCAGCGTATTAGAACGGAACCATCATGTTTCATTTGCCTAAATGGAACCAAAAACATTTGTAAGTTTCACAAAATTGTGATTATTGTCTCATGCACGAGCAATTGTCGTACAGAGGGTGTAAAACCTGTCTGTCTTGAAGATTGAACAATCACTTGGCAAAACACTCACGAGAAAATTCAAGTATTGACGTCGGCGCTACAAAACGGGTCACAGGAATGTCACAGATCGGTACTTCCAACAGCGATATTGCAAAGATAATGGGTTGCCCAAGACAAACCATTATTCGGCTGATTAACCGTTTAAATATGACAGGTCAGACCCAGAGTTGGACGTCTCAGAGTCACAACACCCCTAGAGGACCGCTGTCTGCGGGTTGTATACCAGCACAACCGGATGTTGACAGTGACGTCAGCATCTGTTACATCATTAGGTCATCGTGTGAGCCTATTCTCAATGACAAAATGAACTTCATGCTGTTGGCATATGGGCTAACCGGCCGCTGGGCCAATCGACCGCTGGGCCAATCGACCGCTGGGCCAATCGACCGTGAGCAGTGGTCATCTCTACGTCGCTGTTAATTGCTACAATGTCAACATCCTTTTTCAATTTCATCAAAAGGTTTTGCTACATTTGTCTTATTGGAAGAAGCACAACCGGTGTACTTTCTTATGCTCGTCAGATTACATGTGCGGGTTAATTCATGTTCCAGTTATTACCAAACACGACAAAACCTTCTTTGTGACCATACGCTAGAACAGCTGAACCGGAGTCCGACTGTATTATGCGTATATGCTTTTACGAACAGATATGCCTAAGAATTACCATCAAACGTGAACTTTGGAAACGCATAGGGGAGTTTTTAGGATATTAATTAGGAAACTATACCAAATGAAAACGAGGTAGCCAACGTCTGTTGATAAAACGAGTTTTGGACCTATTGTCCGAGTTTAAATCCACTCAATGTAGTTGGAAACAGGCAGACTCTCTAAAACGCAACTTCTCCTCATTACATAGATAATGCAATGTGATTGTGGAAAAGGAAATGAACGTGCATTACATGAGGTGTCATGCATTTAATGCAAGGGAGTCAGTGGGGGAGCAGTCATTTGAGACAATGCCTCGGCTGACATTAAAGAACGAGAACATGCTCTTGGACTGTTCGAAGCAGGGACTTCACAGACACCTGATGCCATGCGTCTCCATGTCAACCAGTCAAGCATCAACCGCCTTGTCAGCAGACATCAACAAACAGCAAGTGTTGAAAACCTAGCCAGTTCAGGTCAACGTCCGGTGACGACGGCTAGACAAGACCGACAAATTCGACAGGAGCGCCGCAGAGATCGCTTCAGGACGGCAGCAACAACAGCAGCGAACACCATATGCAGACATGGGAGACGGGTCCACCCCATTACAGTCCGAAGGCATCTGAAACAAGCAGGTTTACGGTCCCGACGTCCCTACCGTGGTCTCATCTATTCCTCGGCGTATGGATGCCATACAAGATACTGTCTGCTGATATGGGGGTACCTTCGTTTGAATGGCGCCCGTGCTTGTTTTCCATGGGCTTTTCACAAATAACATGTGATTTCATTTCATGTCTTACTCTATATTTTTCATATCAAACTCGGCTATGTGTTTTTTCATTTTTTTCAGCATATAAAAGAAGAGTATATATGGGAGGAGTTGCGTACAGTCTTCGAAATTAGCGCCGACCCGGAGGCCCAGCGCCGGTTGTTATTACATCGGGATGGCAGTGTTAAATTTCTGCAGGCCCTTGTGGCCTTCAGTACATTATCTTTTTTTCACAACTGGAATCTTTCCCTAGTTTCTTTCCCCTTTCGGGAATCATCCATGATCCATCAGTTTACGATAACTTGGTTTCACGTCCTGGTCTTTCAGCGTTTTTTGCATAGGAATGTCAACATATGTCTTTCACAAAAAAGAATGTTCTCTGTGTACCACTGGCTTACCCATTTGATGTTTGCTGAAACAGTGTGAGGCTTTGACCAGTGTTTCAGTAGCTTGACGGTTCAAGAAAATGGGCCTGCTTATTTCATTCAGGCCCTGTAGAGCATAAAACCTGCAGCCTGCTGCAAGCCCTGATGATCAACTGACAAGTATTGCAAACACTGGTTGCGTGTAACTACAAAATACATCGGGGGCACGGTTTAAAGTGTAAACATCCTGATCCACGGTGGAGATAGTGCGATGTGTATGGACTTACGAATGGGTTACATCACACCTCAGTGTATTTGCATCACATCAACTTTATGATGTTCAGTGATTGTTTCTTCTCCGGCGTCACCTCGTACTGGCAACCATCAAGAGGGGTTCCTTACTATTTCTTCTCAGTGCACAACCGTGCAAATCCGGGCCATATATTCGACATACCGGTAGTCAACATATCCAGACATTGTTAGCGTTCCGACTTTCCTGCTTTGCATAGTCAGTACAGGTACCGAAAAACAGCAGTTTGAAGTCTGACAAAGATCAGTGTTCATACTAAGCTGACATACACAACTACAGTGGAATTTGTCAAAACCGACATCTGTCCAATCCGGCAAGTTGTCAACACCGGCCAAAAATCTGTCCCATCGGTGGCTGGAGCATTTATCATCAGTTCTATAATCCGGCACATTGTCTAAACTGGATACTTTCTTCAGTCCCAATGAGTGCTGGTTTAGACAGCTTCCACTGTATAATAATTTAATGAACTATAATAATCATCTGGAGTCCTTTTTAATGATGCGTTTATGATCATACACGTATTGTCATTTCAGCTCACCAAACAATACTTCACTGTCCAATTAGAAGCGCTGCAATTTTACACCCCAATCTCTAAACAATCAGACTTGAGTTTCATATTTGGCATTGGTCCTATGTCAATATTTCATCCAAACTTGAGATTCATCGTTTGGACATTAGCGGGATAGAGAGTGTCACATTGCTCGACAGTCCACTATATCAGCGTGTAAGTTTGAATAATAAATGCCCAAAGCAAGGGTCGTTGACAAAAATAAGAGTATTAGGCAGTGGAGATTGTTTTAGCGTGTGATCGTCGAAGTGTTTCCAGCTGTTTAGCTGTCTAGTTTGGAGAGCTGTGCAAGCGGTTCCAGTACTCCTGCATGGCAACAGTGGAACACGTTAACCATTATCCTGTAATGAATACACGATCGTTTGCCTTGAATACGATAGCCCTGTAGATATAACTCGCAAATCGGTAGTCTTGCGTCACGTGGCTATGATGGTGCTTTCAGAAGTATTAAAATTGCCGTATACGGTTGTGTCAAAATCGCTGGAACCTACTAATACTTCGAGTTATCTTAGGTTGGACACCGACATCAAATGATGACTTAACACGAATTGACGGGTCCATGTTTTTTCTTCGATATAATAGTGTATTTGACACATAACAGTTTTTTTACTGTATATATGTTGGTCAAAACAAAAAGATGATTGTGTAGGGATGTGGACCGTTTAATGATATCCGTGTTTCAAACCTTGTCTTATATAACGTCAGGATGGATGATGATATACATCTCCAGAGTTGCAGTTTACCTAAGGAGTCACCATCCTCACTCTTTCACTCAATCACTCACCCACCCACACCTACCCACTTTCGCAACGATTTACTCATTCACTCGCTCACTCATTCACTCACTCACATACCCACTCACCCACTTAGCCACTCACTCACAGACTCATTCACTCACTCAATGATGGCCGCTTTCACCATACAAAACTACATTACATTAGATACAGATATGTAACTCTGCCACAACACAATCGCCAATTTGTTCAACCTGTCAAAGAAGTGGTTGCATTTGTATTCGTCTACTCGTATCTTCTTCTAACTGTGACTTTTCACATACACACAGAAGCGTAAAAAGATCCAACCTCTTATCCTCCCCAATCCTAAGATATTTTGGTGAAGCACGTGTTTACGGATAAATGCGACAAATCCATTATATTAATATGTCCCTACTGAACACACGTCTCTTTCGTTCATAAACATACATTCATTGCTCACTAGATTCCAGATCTTTTTTTAAAAAAACCCTTCCTGGTAGTTGCGCTTGTCAGAAGCACAAACCACATCCTGCTTCTAACATGCATCAAGTTTGTCGTAACGGGTAATATATGGACGTTTTAATTGTATTCTCACATGAGAGGTTTTCTCATTTGCAATGAGATTTACTGGATGGTCCCTGCAAGCAAGAAACAAATATGTAAGATCGTAAGTGAGAACAAAATATGATGAACAAAAGGTGTAGTTGATGATGATGATGATGGTGATGATGATCTTTATTTTTTTACATTCTTCACTGGACGATACAAAATGCTGACCCCCTCAGACTTAGACTCAAATCAGACAATATATCCAAACATGCTCCTCGTTATAGTGTGCAGTTTACACGTAAATCCTTTCTTTAATCACTCACAATTACAAGTTCATTTAGCTGATCGGTTGGTTGTGATGTTTCTGTAGATGAATCCCCATCAAATAATGATGGTACACGAGTATTCTGCACCTCCTTCAGTCAATTGTTCGTTAAACAAGGACATACCGTGTAAGTAAAATAAAGCAATAACACCTGTCTTCGTATTTTCACTGATGCTTCAGGAAAGGGCATGTCCTCAACATGTGTTCGACAAAAAGTTTGGAATTTTTTACCGAGTCATCGAATCTGAAAGCTTTTATCAAACAACTTTTGAGTAAGAGTTTTTGACACTCTTTGAAAACTTCAGTAAACAGCATGACCCATTGTGCAGGAAATAACTTCCAACGTACAAGTAAAGACTGGAGATGTTGAAATATTGCTTGACAAAAGATATTCTCTTTCATGCATAGTGTTTTATTGTTTTGCTATTATTTTTTTTGTTTGGGTTGAGGTGGTAATATTTAATAAGTGTTCAATCTGAACAATGTGAACACAAGAACACGGTTATAACCCGAACAAAAATGACAAGGGAAGATCTCTACCTTTTCAGTGAACAGTCTCCAGTTTAGAGTATGGATCTTACGAAAGAATCCTTGGACTTGTAGACACTTCCATGGAAATACGACGGTGCATGACCACAAACAATGACCATACCCTAACGTCTGACCTGCTTGACCCAATGGATGACAGCTTCCTGAAATACATACAATCCTGACAAATCCACAAACACGACGTCTTCTGACATTAAACATTTGTACCAACTTGAGGCACGTGTTTCTCCTAACAAAATCAATGTATATGTATTGAATATAAGCCTGATGAACTCGACTCATCCGAATCGACAATGGAAGTAATTAACAACGCCATTTGAGTTGGCTGTTGACTAATTCCACCCAATTGACTTATTGATTCGGACAATTAATCCCTTCTATTGTTTGCCAAGGTCACGACAACGGTCAAGCTTTTCTTAGATATATTTTATTGAATTACTGGTGGTCAGAACTTCCCATTCTAAGAACACCTTCCTCTGTCCATCACCAAACCCCTCATCCGACATCACAAATCTAGACCCTATTCGTCAATCGATTACAGATAAGGCACATGTGATCAGAAAGATGAATCAGATCGATGGAAGCGAACGTGTACCACTCTTACACTGCAGTAATTATCCCACGCGTATGCACTACTTCCTGTATGTAGAAACAGATTGAATTGTCACCACTGCGGATCAAACAATTGACAAAATACACGGATGTTTTTATTCGATGGCGTACAGATAATGGTTATTTAGCGAAGGACTGGTTTCCTATTTTCCTATTTTCCAATGTGTATTTATTTGTGTCACTGGAACATCAGTTTTACATCTTTGTGTGATGTCAGGAGACATTAACAAGGGCATATAGGTGGGAATCTTCCCTTGTCCGGTTCATACGGTGTAATCGGCTTCTAGCATGTTTCTGGGCCAGCTATGTAGTTCTCTTAACAGAAGCTTCCACTGAAACATTCACCATTCATCAAATTAATTGTGTCCCATAAAATATTCGTATCGGGTTTCCCGACGTTAATAACCAAATTATGCAACGAATGACTCAGGTATTTGCTAAATACACAGCTACTGAGAACAGGGTGATATATTTTATGCAAAAAAGCTGAGAAGAGCCTATCGTTATAAGATTTCGAACACGCATCAGTCCAACTGTGCAACTTTCCTTTATCAAATATTCATAAATATCAGGGATGTGTTTGTATATTTCCACATCTGCAGAAGGATTTACATACATGTTCACTAAAGGAATACGTTATAGGTATTGAACTGGCAACTAAGAAATTAAACGGTCGTAAAAACGCCCCGCACTGTACACGAGATTTACGTTGGTAACACCTACATCATCGACACATGTTTGCAATGTGTTTGTAAACATTATCTGATTTCCGTCCTATGGTAACATATGTTACATAATCAATACTTATGACAGATGTAGAACTGAGTTAAAATGAAGTGACTGCTTGATCACTGAGTGGCAGTTGCTGATATTGATTGCTTCAGTGGTTAATTGAGTCGTTTATTTGTACAGTGAAATTGGAGATATCTGTAAACAAGCAACTTCTCTGTGAAGTTAAACACCGGAAACCCATGATGTGGGGCACAGCTGACTGAAGTAAGTGTTTTTTTGTGTCTAGTTAGCTCAGTATCTATACATTGATGATATTGTGTTTTGTTTTCATTGTTATATCATGGATGTGTCTCTCCATGTCTGACATAGAAACGTGTTTTCAATCGCAGTACTACCCTGTCCCTCCTTCATACACACACACACGCACACACACACACACACGCCTATACACACACGCACACATACGCCCCCACACACAAAGATACACGCACACACGCCGCCTCTCCCTCTGCACTTGTCTCCGTGTGCACATCTATTATCGTAGTATGTATTTTCTCTCTTTCAATCACTTTCTCTCGTTCTCTCTTTTTTCCTCTCTCAATTTGAAACCACTGATCGTTTTCTGAATGGTAATGCACAAACTACGATAGGGCAAATGTTATTTCTTCGTTCTCAAAATACTCTTAAACGCAGAAATAACAAGTTCCAGTTTAGATAATCATTGAGAGCGGCTTCTACAACATTTCTTTGCCGCTTCAGCGTTGTGGAGTTTTCCACTTTAACACAAACCGTCTTTCAAGCAATTTCAAGCGCTCTTTCCCCAAATATTTGGGTGTAGGTTCTGGGACATGTTTGTGTGCAAAGAGAGTGGACTTTGATTGGTGTCTGGCGTGATTTGTGGTTGGATTTCATTTGGAATTGGATTTGAAAATTGTCTGGACGAGCGTTCAAACACTTAGATGTCTGTCGACGATCTTAGACGATTTCCAGGTGAGAGTAGGATATATAAATGGTAACGACCGTTAAGCGCTCGACTGCTTTAATTCTATTACTCGGTCGCTATTTCATAATTTATTAATGCGGGTTTTCAAGTTTTCGTTTTACACGAATATAGCAATGAAATTGGAAATAAACTGTTTATGGTTTAATGACCGTATAACTGTTCCAGTGGCTGTAGTGGAAAAGCAGTGCGTCATATTTTTCCTTTGACGTAAATCACACACGAACAACTTTTAAATAACTCAAGCGACAAATCATGGTAACATTGGACACTGTATTAATCCAATAAGGTGGGACGTATCTGAAATACTAACTCCTAGTTGGTCGGCAAAGCTAAGCTCATTGTCTTTGTAATGTCTATTTAACATGCTGTGTCGAGGGTGGAGATGTCTCTGACGGATATCATCATGTGCCACAGCTGAAAACTATAAATGCATGCACAGATATATAGTCGACTTAGGATATGTCTATTTAGCAGTCACAGACGCATAAACCACTTACGGCATATCAATGTGGCATGTACACTTTCATAGCCAACTCATAGTATGTCAATGTGGCATCATCACTTGTATATTAAACTTATGATGGACAAACAGAAGATGATAGACAACTCATAGAATATCAGTTTAGCATTCATAGATGCCTAGTCTGTCCATGGTATGTCGATTTTGCATTCCAACACGCATAGCCAACTCATGGTATGCCAGTTTAGCATTGCAAGATGCATGGTCAATTCATGGTATGCCAGTTTAGCATTGCAAGATGCATAGTCAACTCATGGTATGCCAGTTTAGCATTGCAAAAATGCCTACGTTAGTTTTCACATTGACATTTACACATGCAATGGGAAATGATAAACATGCATCGTCACGTAATATGTTAATAGATTGACACTTCCGTGTCATGTCTATGTTAAGTCGATATTGGATTAATACATGAAAATGCAGCTCATCATTTGTACCGATGTTCTATATGTGGTCAATGCGGCATTAAAGGGTGATTTTTAATTAACTTGAAATTAATTACCTTTGAAAAACGCTTGCAGTCACTGCTTGGTATACTGTTGTGACATTCAAATGTGTCCAAAAATATTGCAGGTATATGTGTATATGAATCAATTCAACTCAAGAACGTAACATTTACAGGCATGCAATACACTCTGAATGTATACAAGGTAAATTTAAACACAAAAGGTCATAACCTAATTTCTCAAAACAAAATGTAAACATATACCTTCCATGTTTGCACATTATTATTACTACGTGATGTTTGTAAACAAACTGAAATACAGGTGGTGATCATTCCCGATATGAAGTAACGCGTGGTCGAAGATGATGATCTTCAGTGCAGACATTGTATTGGAGTGTTCCTACTGCTTTGCAATGGCATCAGGAGAAATATGCCTCAGTATTAGAGGAAAGCCTGGTTACATGCCAGTCTATCTGGACTCCTTCTGTCGATTCACCTGGGTGTTTTAAACATAGTTTACTACAAGAGAAAAAAAAGGATTGGAAAATAAACAAACTTCAGTGCGCTTATATAAATGCCTCTCCCTAACATGTACATATTTGAGGAAGCTATTTACAACAAACCAATTGCCAATAGAGTAACAGAATGTACGGGTGCCACACGTTTGCTCTTTATGAATAATTTCATAAGTCACTTTGAAAATGGTGAACAGTGATCAATGGTGATCAACGTTTTGTTAGTTTCAGAGTCCACATCACCAGATAATATCTAAGGTATGTCGTATCCATGTTCATGACAGTACATTGAAACACGTGTCATTATATCAAGACCAGGTGAATAAGTGGTGAATATTGTCTCTTGGGTGACCGCAAGGGCAGGCCCGACTTGAAGAGATGTGTTTATGGAACTTATGAGAATTTACACCCGGTCTTGAGGCGTGCGTGGAATACTAGACATTATCTATTACAAATATTGATATCAAAGAAGAACAGGACACGTATACGTGTAGATATTAAATGTTATCAACAGAGCTTGTCGATTGTTACAAATCGTTCTATTGCCAGATTACATCCGATATAAAGGATCTAGCATAGCGAGTATCTTAGCGTCATTTTTCCTTGGGTGTGTTGCCGGAACCCTTGTCTAGAATTTCAACACGTTTTTAATCGAAGTAGCAAAACATTCTCATTGATATATGGAGGACGTCGTAAAGCCTTGCCTCAAAATATTTTGGGATTACAAACAAATGCGATCGCACCAGGCACAGGATTCTGAGTTAAATGTAATGTTGTCATCCTTCAAACCGGATTTAAGTATTTTTCAAATTTTCTTCTGGAGCAGTTTGAAAGTTAATAGAACTTAAGGAAAATATCAACATGAAAAACATTGGCACACACATTTTGAAAACATTGACCAGAGCTTGCCCTGATACGCATGGCAACACAAATTGCCGTCAAAAAACCCATGAAAATATTTTGAACTGCCATGATCGGTCATGTTTTTGAACATGTTTTGCCTGTGAATTACCAGGTGCCAAACCTGATCTTGGGGTTTTTATTGCTTTTCGATAATTAAACTTGTTTTTGTAAAGTCATTTAATTGAAATATTTACACACCTCAAAACTACTACATTTTAAAAAATTAATTGAAAGTATGACGTGAGACTCTTTTTACTCTAAGTAACCCGGCAGCGTGAAACTAGCTTGCTAAATATTTTAGAGTTCTGTTTTGGTTTCAACTTAAAAACATCTAGAAATATAAATGAGTATATTATGTATCAGTATTATCAGGAGATACTTGAAGGCTTTGAGAATCAGCTAAGTCTCGGCATTCTCAACAAGAGAGAGAGAGAGAGAGAGAGAGAGACAGACAGAGATAGAAACCGGATGTATGTATGTATGTATGTATGTATGTATGTATGTATGTATGTATGTATGTATGTATGTATGTATGTATGTATGTATGTATGTATGTATGTATGTATGTATGTATGTATGTATGTATGTATGTATGTATGTATGTATGTATGTATGTATGTATGTATGTATGTAATATACCTATTGCGACAATGGCTGAGAACAATAATTTCAGGACAATGATCAGCCATAACATTTTGCCATCTCCAGAGATTGACCAGCGGGGCATGAAGGACAAAACAGTGATAAAACCTGAATGAATCAGTGAATCACAGATAATGAGTGTTGACACGAAATGTTCGCTAAAAGGATAAGCATGTCAGGTTGCACCAGTCTCTTGCACAATGTCCATCACCATGTATGTGATTGTTGCCTGACACATGACACCCATCACACTCACCTGATGGAACAGAACTACAGTCACTGAAAAACCCATTACATGGATTTGCTGACACTGAAACTGAATTTGTTTAAGATTGATGGAGACAATGGCGGGTGTAGGTTGTCATATTTGCCCGAATATTCCATAGGGGACACATCGAATTCTCATAGGGCGATAGTAAAGTTAAACGAGTATCCGCTATTGAAGTGCCATCATAGCACAAGTTAGATAAATTAGAACATTTCGTCTCAGTACCATCATATCACAATAATTAGTTAAAGGATGCACGTTTCGTCTCAGTACCATCATATCACAATAATTAGTTAAAGGATGCACGTTTCGTCACAGTACCATCATATCACAACAATTAGTTAAAGGATGCACGTTTCGTCTCAGTACCATCATATCACAATAGTCAGTTAAAGCATGCACGTTTCGTCTCAGTACCATCATATCACAAGAATTAGTTAAGGCATGCACGTTTCGTCTTAGTACCATCATATCACAATAGTTAGCTGAAGCATGCACGTTTCGTCTCAGTACCATCATATCACAAGAATTAGTTAAAGGATGCACGTTTCGTCTCAGTACCATCATATCACAATAGTTAAAGCATGCACGTTTCGTCTCAGTGCCATCATATCACAATAGTTAGTTAAAGCATGCACGTTTCGTCTCAGTACCATCATATCACAATAGTTAGTTAAAGCATGTACGTTTCGTCTTAGTACCATCATATCACAATAGTTAGTTACATAAATAAGTTGAAAGAGCCTTTTTCATCTCAGTATCATCATATGAACACTAAAATTAGTTAATTAGTCTTTTTTCGTCGCAATATGTGTGCTCTCCTCAGTCCTGTCTCAGTTTCATCATATAACAACAATAATATGTTCTGTAGCCTTCTCGTCGCAGTACTCTCAACGCAACACACTATTTAGTTAAAGGAGACTACTCCGTGCCAGCTTTCCCTAGTTTAAGTCCACTAGGTAGTTAAAGAGTCTGTTCTTCTTTCCCACTCCTAAATGGAAGGTGCTGACTTACACTATTAGCTGTGTCGGAAAGAAAAGTGATGTTTAAACACCATCTGAAAGTAAATGTATGCTCGTCTAAACCTTAGAAAAGGTATAACTTAAGAAAGGAATAAACTAAAGCTAATCCCTCAGATTACAATCTGTTGTTTGGAACGCTACTGCTTGTACAGTAAATCTCAGGATTTAGTCATAAATCTAGCCACGGCTGAGTGTTGACATTTATCAAAACTGACAGGCAACACGTGGTGTTATTTTACCTACGCCGTCGCTTCCACCCATTCACCGAAATCTTCTGGCACTTGGCACAAACTCACGATCGTGCTTTACAGAGTATTGTTTATGGACCATGCTTTGATGAAGCTACTTTCATGTTCTTCCAAGCAACGTCCACCTATGAAGACTGACAAGCGAGTCCTCTTACATGATTGTTTAATACACAAAACCATGTGAATGGTTTCAAATGGTAATTTTCATTACTACTTTGCCCCATTAAATTATCAGTGATGGACAAGTGACCACATGCGGTCACCATACCACGGCATAAGCAGGAATTAACAGTATATGTTGTATGTTTTCCGGCTAATTAAGTACCAAATATGCATTAGTAATTACCCCATCAGAGAGTGGATCACTCAACGCGTATGATTGCCTCACACGAAGCCTGAGTTTCATTTCAGAGTGTCCCACAAAATGTTTCACTTTCCTCTTTGGTCTCCACCTGTGATGCTAAGTATAAAAAAATCCGTGTTTTGATGTGTGGAATCTCATAATTCATACATTTAGACTACATTTTGTTGTACAGAATAGTAAGACAGTGTGCGTATTTACTTTGAAGAGAATACTCAATCAATGCTGAAAACTACTTCTGTATAACAGAGAAAAGAATCATGCTATGTCATGTTGAGCTGATAAAATCCATCATATTACGAAGTTTCCAAATAGTCAAACATAAAGGTACATCCAGTGCCACTCTGATGAAAGTTTAATTTCATAATACAATGCTCCCACAGCAAGGTACACAAAGCTTCCATTAAACGATACATCAGTTAATTTTGATCTCGACAAACTATATCACAGGGTTGCTTAAAGGCTGTATTGATTTATGAACATGAACAGACAAGGTCTTTTCCATTATAAACCGAAACATGAGCGACTGCCAATTACAACATTAGGGCGACACACCAAACTCATCCTTAACTTGGAAAGGGAGAGGACTTATATCTGTCATCACGAACTCTGCCTTTGATGTCAAAAACTGGAATTATCTACGTTTCTATGACAATACTAATAGTTTCTGTTTGAAGCGTATTGTTCACCATAATGGCAGTCTTATCTGATCTGGTCAGTTCAGCAAGTCCATGAATTATTGTTTCACAAGGTACACCGCGTTATTATTCCTTGATCTGCATTATTGTTTAACTCACTTGACAACTGTCACTATATTAATGTTGACTATATCTTCTGTAACTTTTGTATATAAAAAGTGACAAAACCTTGCTTGTATGTTAAGCTTTTATGTCAAGTAAGGCAGGATTTCTTGGATGATTTCGACTTCGAAATACAAACTTGTTTAGGAACTGATATTAAATAGTGACAACACACAGTGTTCGCAAAACCATATCCTACCCCAAAGGTTGCACACATCACGCATACAAGAGTAATTATCTTACCTCACACAAATACGTGGCTGAGCGCTCTTCATTTATTTTCAATGTACCCAGCTTACAAGCGTGATTCATTGCAATATACCCCGCTTACAATAGCAACTCGGTACTTCGTGGTAGTTACTTTTTTATCTTTATATTTTATGTTATATGTTACTTAATATTTTTTAACATTAAATGACGCATGATACACGGAAATTGTCGAGATTATGCGAATGGAAATCGATGGAAGGGAGGTAACTCTAAATCTGCTTTTCTTGTGTCGTCCGCAAAATCTAGCGATGGCCACGAAAACATTTGACTCTCTTTCCATTACATAAATTTTGACAAAACGTTCAAATGTAGTTCCTGTGAATATTAAGAAGGGGAATTTCATCATGGTGCCTTTACTATGACAAAACCGACTGGGAGAAACTGCAAGGTGCAAGATTCGAATCGTTTGATCCACACAGGCTGGCTTAAGTGTACGATCCGATACTCATGCTTCAAACAGTTCAAAATTAACATTGAGGTGTTCAGTAAGATAAATACGTCGTTCACTAGGACCATGGGTTGAGGTACCCTCGACGTTTGTTTATATAAACCTCTCCCTTCGGGCCGAGGGACTTGTTCGGACTCATGTAAATATACCGGACGATGCCTCTAATCCAGATAGGGAATTCATTCAATATAACTTTAGCCACAGATGTGTCAAATTTGGAATAGGATAAGAATTTCAGTCGATCGTCACCGCAGTCTGGAAAATCGAATTTGGAAAATGTCTGTACTATTACACTTACAATCAGAGTGTGAGTGTGGCACATTTATACGTGTATACATACATCTGGTTCGAAATTGAATAAAATAGTGTTCAACAGTTTCGTTGCATGATTGCACAATGCCATTTAGAAATATGCAACATGTTATGAGTTTTAATGGATATGTTTTAATTGAACATATAAACTTTGAGCAAAGGTCTTATTGATGAACACTTGCACGGCATGTCCGTTGTATTTGTATAACGTTTGAATTTCGATAAAAAAAATCATATCTTGCCATATTTTACGAATACCAGTTTGACTGAATGACTTTAAATGGCGATAGAGAGGTTCCCTGAACACACGGCAATCGGGTAGGCCATTAAATATCTGGATTCGATCGGGATATTATATTTTGGAGAACCCATGTTGGTCCAGCACAAATGTCGGTAAGGAAATATTATCCTTTCAATGTCCACATAAAGGTTGAAATTGTAATAAACAGAAAATGGAAGAATTGCGAGATGGCTGATTCCATTCAACGTGTCAGTTTGACCTTTGATTGCAACATTTACCTTCATGTGTAAATATGATTCGAAACGTTTGTCGATTTCGGGACTAAACAAATGGAATTTGACTAATTGAATAACTATGTGTTGAATAATATATGTGTAAAAATCGATTTGAAACGTTTCTTTTGAAAACACAATTCTTTACTACTTTTACCATTTAGATTATGTCTTGAATGGTCGGGAAATGAGCATTTTTGGTGAGAAATCAATGTGTCTTGTGAGAGGTCTCAACATAGAATCTACAAGCCTTAACAATTGCGATGCATAACTACACGATATGATGTGTTCCTGTGAAGCACGAGTTGTATTTGACTTCAAGGTGAGCGTTAAAAAAACACGATAGTTGGTTGGTTTGTTTACCCGTCGCACTCAGATATGTAGCAGCCATATAGCGGTGGTCTGTAAATAATCACGTCTGGATTTATCGATGGGCATCTATCTAGTGAAACATGATATGTGTCAAATAGTCAGCGAGCCTGACCGCTAGATCCTGTCAGTCGCCTTTCACAACAAGCATGGGTTGCTGAAGGTTGACTCAAGCCCGGATCTTCATGCTAAAGGCACGAGGCTTTGTTCCTGTGACATCATGGAAGTTTCCATATTCAAGACGTACACAATGCTGTAATAACCATTATACCGATTCGGACCTTTGAAAGCGAGCTTAGTGTACGAAAAGTTCGAGAATGTGTGCTTGTGAGATCGCGATACCGCGAGATTCAGGGTAAGGTCCAGATGGCACGAATGTCCCTTACAGGATTCCGTACTTTTCTTCTCGTGGTTGACAGGCGCCGTATTTCAATTCCTCTGTACTGAACAGATACTGGGCCTTTTTGAGGAGCGCGTTTCTTTGTTCTTGAGAGCAACCATCATAAACAATGTCCCCGAAAGCTAAATTAATCCTAAATGAATCTTTTTGAACTTTCTTTTTTGTTCATGTGTTTGTGAATCATCAAACATTGTCCAGACGATCCGGTGATTGAGGTTAGGCGCTTGACCTCTTCGTTTATTTGGTCTTACATCATAAGACCAGCATGGGTATATTTCAACCTGACACATCGAGTAAACAGTCTAGTACTATTCACTCGCGTTTTCACATATAATGGCGTTACTGAAGTAGATTATTGGTGTATTCACTGCTTCGATACTTATCGATTCTATACCGATATTTACCGTTCATATATATTCTTGTATTTTGTTCTTATATGTTCTTGTATAATTCGGCACAACTTACAGTACAACTGAGATAAAAGGTTTCCCGGAATCACTTTTATTTGTCTTACAGTTTGATGCTTTTTGTCATACATATTTTTTTTACAATTAACATACTGCATTTGTGCGTAATGTATGTTCTAACTGAAGTGTAGCATTTTAGTAGATGATCTTATGTTTCTGAATGTCTCTGAGGAGTATGTTAATTTTCCTGACGATCTAGGACTTCGTCATACAGATGGGTACAATGTGTGAAGCCAATTTCTGGAATATTCCTTGATATTGCTGAAGTAAGGCTGTTAGCGGCGTAGAACCCGAATCACTTTTCTACTCATGAGAATATCAGTTCAACCTTGCACTGATCATCATATTTGACTGTCAGTGAAAACACCACATAACTTAAATGTAAGACTTTCGTCTGGTGTCGATTGCTAAGGGTTATAATGTTTGTCTCTCTATTGGGGCATTGCATGATTGAGCGTGCTAAATTTATATTATGTCTGGCTCAACCATCAACGGCATATTACAAGCTCCTTACAAGTCTGGTCTGTAGACAACCACGAGCTCAGAGACGCTGAGATGGCAGGTTATTACAACTTCATTGTACGGTGAGTACAACGCATTTACTTGATAGCCGGTAAGACCGACATACGACCTCAGGTCAGTAAGACAGGCAGGGAGTGAAAGTGCAGACACTGGGGTGGGGGAGAAAAAAGGATCCGTAAGTGCAAAGGGTTAAGAGATGGAAAGGGGATGGAGTGAATGAAATCGAGAGAGAATGGGGGAGACAGGAGAACGAAAGGTGATGTGATACAAGACGGGGGAGACAGGAGAACGAAAGGTGATGTGATACAAGACAGACTGCAATCCGTTAAAAAGTAAACGTTTAATTTCAAATGTCGTACAGAATGAATATGTGGTACAGACAGGCAGTACGATTAGGGATAAGGACTCCATTAGGATTGACACCACAAAATAACAGAATATCCGATATCTATGTCACTGTTATTATTTACAATAACACTAATCACATTTAACTTCAGAAATCCCATCCTCGTACTGACCTACTGACCAGGAAATACCTTATATTCTTATACATTTGTAACTTGAGGCACCATGTCTCTGACAACCGTTCCAAGTTAAATGATGTCATAATGACGAATATACCACTGGAACAAAACTGTCCCAACTGAATAGTGCCCAGTGTTGTCTCGTTTTTAACCATCAGACTAACCTTCCAATGTAGACAGGTTCTCGAGTCTGGATAAAGTTAACTAAAGTGTCAGTAAACTCGCCTTCTTTGACGGAGAATAGCAAGATAAAGTACCAAGGGATGTGTTTCCAATAATTATGGTCACCTCAGCCTGTCTGAGCATCTATTCTGAAAATAGTCCCCCGAGTTTCAGAGACAGAAACCGATGTGTTCTACAGACGAGGAATTGGAAGTATGACGTTGAAAAACGTGTACCTTCGATTTTCAAGTGTGTGAACCAGTAATTACATTAAATCTTGCCTGGGGAAAGGTCAAAAATGGTATATTGATCTCTGCGACGGTATTGGCGAAATACCCTCAAGCACGGGCCAGGAAATGATATCTTGACCATATATGATACGAACGGGTTCTCTGCATTAACCTACTCAATAGCGTTTACCTACAGCCCTACAACATATACGTATGAGTGTATCACATCCCTATATCGTTTATTTCTTTCTATATGACACAATGCGTGTAGTCTCGTCTATATCGCATTAGCTCACAAGTTTTACTCACTTTATTGCATTAGCACACACCGTTTGTCTGCTTCTGCATCGAATAAGCTCACATCGTTTACTTGCTTTTATGTCGCATGAACTCACAACGTTTACTTAATTCTATATCGCATTAGCTCAACCCGTTTACCTGCTTCTATATCACATTAACTCACATCGGTAAGTTGCTTTTATCGCATTAGATCACACCGTTTACGTGTTTCTATATCACATTAGCGCAACCCTTTTACTTGCTTCAATATAACATTAGATCACACTGTTTACTTGCTTTTATATCACATTAGCTCAAACCGTTTACTTGCTTCTATGTAACATTTGCTCACACCGTTTACCTATTTCTACTTCACATTAACTCACACCGTTAACTTGTTTCTATTTAGCATTAGCCAACAAAGTTAACACACTTCTGCATAACATATTAGCTCCTTTGTTCTAGTTATTTCTATATAATATATATTAGCCTCCATTGTTGACTTATGTGTACATAACATTACCTCCAAAGGTTTACATGGTTCCACATTTCATCGGTTCACAAGTTTTCCATATCACTTTAGCTCACAACGTATTCTCGCCTTTGTATCGTGTGACTAAACAACGCTCAGATACCTCTTTATCATTGTAATATATAACGTTCGGTTACCTTTTCATCACAGTAATATATAACGTACAGATAACTCTTTATCACAGTAATATACAACGCTCAGATACCTCTTTATCATTGTAATATATAACGTTCGGTTACCTCTTCATCACAGTAATATATAACGTACAGATAACTCTTTATCACAGTAATATACAACGCTCAGATACCTCTTTATCATTGTAATATATAACGTTCGGTTACCTCTTCATCACAGTAATATATAACGTACAGATAACTCTTTATCACAGTAATATACAACGCTCAGATACCTCTTTATCATTGTAATATATAACGTTCGGTTACCTCTTCATCACAGTAATATATAACGTACAGATAACTCTTTATCACAGTAATATACAATGTTCAGATCCCTCTTTATCATTGTAATATATAACGTTCGGTTACCTTTTCATCACAGTAATATATAACGTACAGATAACTCTTTATCACAGTAATATACAACGCTCAGATACCTCTTTATCATTGTAATATATAACGTTCGGTTACCTCTTCATCACAGTAATATATAACGTACAGATAACTCTTTATCACAGTAATATACAACGCTCAGATACCTCTTTATCATTGTAATATATAACGTTCGGTTACCTCTTCATCACAGTAATATATAACGTACAGATAACTCTTTATCACAGTAATATACAATGTTCAGATCCCTCTTTATCATTGTAATATATAACGTTCGGTTACCTTTTCATCACAGCAATATATAACGTACAGATAACTCTTTATCACAGTAATATACAATGTTCAGATCCCTCTTTATCAGTAACATATAACGTTCAGATACGTCTTTATCACAGTAATATACAATGTTCAGATACCTCTGTACCACACTACTAAAAATGTTTAGTTATCTCTGTACCACGTTACTACACAACGTTCAGTTACCTCTGTATCACATTACTACACAACGTCCAGTTACCTCTGTACCACATTACTAAAAATGTTTGGTTACCCCTGTATCACATTACAACACAACGTTCAGCTACCTCTTTACCACATTACCACACAACGTTCAGCTACCTCTTCACCACATTACTACACAACGTTCAGTTACCTCTGTACCACATTACTACACAACGTCCTATTACCTCTGTGCCACATTACTACACAACGTTCAGTTACCTCTGTACCACATTACTACACAACGTCCAGTTACCTCTGTGCCACATTACTACACAACGTTCAGTTACCTCTGTACTACATTACTACACAACGTTCAGTTACCTCTGTACCACATTACTACACAACGTCCTATTACCTCTGTACCACATTACTACACAACGTTCAGTTACCTCTGTGCCACATTACTACACAACGTTCAGTTACGTCTGTGCCACATTACTACAAAATGTCCAATTACCTCTGTACCACATTACTACACAACGTTCAGCTACCTCTGTACCACATTACTACACAACGTTCAGTTACCTCTGTACCACATTACTACACAACGTCCTATTACCTCTGTACCACATTACTACACAACGTTCAGCTACCTCTTTACCACATTACTACACAACGTTCAGTTACCTCTTTACCACATTACTACACAACGTTCAGCTACCTCTGTACCACATTACTACACAACGTTCAGCTACCTCTGTACCACATTACTAAAATGTTTGGTTACCTCTGTACCACATTACTACACAACGTTCAGTTACCTGTCTATCACATTACTACAAAACATCCAATTACCTCTGTACCACATTACTACACAACGTAAACAACGTCCATTTACCTCTGTACCACATTACTACACAACGTTCAGTTACCTCTCTATCACATTACTACACAACGTTCAGCTACCTCTTTACCACATTACTACAAAACATCCAATTACCTCTGTACCACATTACTACACAACGTTCAGTTACCTCTTTACCACATTACTACACATCGTAAACAACGTCCAGTTACCTCTGTACCACATAACTAAAAAAATGTGTGGTTACCTCTGTATCACATTACTACACATCGTTCAGTTACCTCTGTGCCACATTACTAAACAACGTTCAGTTATCTCTGTATCGCATTACTAAACAACGTTCATTTATCTCTGTATCACATTACTAATCAATGTTCAGTTATCTCTGTATCACATTACTAAACAACGTCCAGTTATCTCTGTATCACATTACTAATCAATGTTCAGCTATCTCTGTATCGCATTACTAAACAACGTCCAGTTATCTCTGTATCGCATTACTAAACAACGTTCAGTTATCTCTGTATCGCATTACTAAACAACGTCCAGTTACCTCTGTATCGCATTACTAAACAATGTTCAGTTATCTCTGTATCGCATTACTAAACAACGTCCAGTTATTTCTGTATCGCATTACTAAACAACGTCCAGTTACCTCTGTATCGCATTACTAAACAATGTTCAGTTATCTCTGTATCGCAATACTAATCAACGTCCAGTTACCTCTGTATCGCATTACTAATCAATGTTCAGTTATCTCTGTATCGCATTACTAAACAACGTCCAGTTATCTCTGTATCGCATTACTAAACAATGTTCAGCTATCTCTGTATCGCATTACTAATCAATGTTCAGTTACCTCTGTATCACATTACTAAACAATGTTCAGTTACCTCTGTATCACATTACTAAACAATGTTCAGCTATCTCTGTATCACATTACTAATCAATGTTCAGTTACCTCTGTATCACATTACTAAACAATGTTCAGTTACCTCTGTATCGTATTACTAATCAATGTTCAGTTATCTCTGTATCACATTACTAATCAATGTTCAGTTACATCTGTATCACATTACTAATCAATGTTCAGTTACCTCTGTATCACATTACTAATCAATGTTCAGTTATCTCTGTATCACATTACTAATCAATGTTCAGTTATCTCTGTATCACATTACTAAACAACGTCCAGTTACCTTTGTATCGCATTACTAATCAATGTTCAGTTATCTCTGTATCGCATTACTAAACAACGTTCAGTTACCTCTGTATCGCATTACTAAACAATTTTCAGTTATCTCTGTATCACATTACTAATCAATGTTCAGTTATCTCTGTATCACATTACTAATCAATGTTCAGTTATCTCTGTATCACATTACTAATCAATGTTCAGTTATCTCTGTATCACATTACTAAACAACGTCCAGATACCTCTGTATCGCATTACTAAACAATGTTCAGTTATCTCTGTATCACATTACTAATCAATGTTCAGGTATCTCTGTATCACATTACTAATCAATGTTCAGTTATCTCTGTATCACATTACTAAACAACGTTCAGCTATCTCTGTATCGCATTACTAAACAACGTTCAGTTATCTCTGTATCGCATTACTAAACAACGTCCAGTTACCTCTGTATCGCATTACTAAACAATGTTCAGTTATCTCTGTATCGCATTACTAAACAACGTCCAGTTATCTCTGTATCACATTACTAATCAATGTTCAGTTATCTCTGTATCACATTACTAATCAATGTTCAGTTATCTCTGTATCGCATTACTAATCAATGTTCAGTTATCTCTGTATCACATTACTAATCAATGTTCAGTTATCTCTGTATCACATTACTAATCAATGTTCAGTTATCTCTGTATCACATTACTAAACAACGTCCAGCTACCTCTGTATCGCATTACTAAACAACGTTCAGTTATCTCTGTATCACATTACTAATCAATGTTCAGTTATCTCTGTATCACATTACTAATCAATGTTCAGTTATCTCTGTATCACATTACTAAACAACGTCCAGTTATCTCTGTATCACATTACTAATCAATGTTCAGTTATCTCTGTATCACATTACTAATCAATGTTCAGTTATCTCTGTATCACATTACTAATCAATGTTCAGTTATCTCTGTATCACATTACTAATCAATGTTCAGTTATCTCTGTATCACATTACTAATCAATGTTCAGTTATCTCTGTATCACATTACTAATCAATGTTCAGCTATCTCTGTATCACATTACTAAACAACGTCTTGTTACCTCTGTATCACATTACAATGTTCAGTTATCTCTGTATCACAATACTAAGCAACGTCCACTTATCTCTGTATCACATTACTAATCAATGTTCAGTTATCTCTGTATCGCATTACTAAACAACGTCCAGTTACCTCTGTATCGCATTACTAAACAATGTTCAGTTATCTCTGTATCACATTACTAATCAATGTTCAGTTATCTCTGTATCACATTACTAAACAACGTCCAGTTATCTCTGTATCACATTACTAATCAATGTTCAGTTATCTCTGTATCGCATTACTAAACAACGTCCAGTTATCTCTGTATCACATTGCTAATCAATGTTCAGTTATCTCTGTATCACATTACTAAACAACGTCCAGTTATCTCTGTATCGCATTACTAATCAATGTTCAGTTATCTCTGTATCACATTACTAATCAATGTTCAGTTATCTCTGTATCACATTACTAATCAATGTCCAGTTACCTCTGTATCACATTACAAATCAATGTTCAGTTATCTCTGTATCACATTACTAAACAACGTCCAGTTATCTCTGTATCACATTACTAATCAATGTTCAGTTATCTCTGTATCGCATTACTAAACAACGTCCATTTATCTCTGTATCACATTACTAATCAATGTTCAGTTATCTCTGTATCGCATTACTAAACAACGTCCAGTTATCTCTGTATCACATTACTAAACAACGTTCAGTTATCTCTGTATCACATTACTAATCAATGTTCAGTTATCTCTGTATCACATTACTAATCAATGTCCAGTTACCTCTGTATCGCATTACTAAACAACGTCCAGTTATCTCTGTATCACATTACTAATCAATGTTCAGTTATCTCTGTATCACATTACTAATCAATGTTCAGTTATCTCTGTATCGCATTACTAAACAACGTCCAGTTACCTCTGTATCACATTGTTAACAACGTCCAGTTACCTCTGTATCACATTACAATGTTCAGTTACCTGTGTATCACTTCATTTACTCTAGATCACATTTACATGTACTCCGACGTACTCCACATTGCCCATTGATGCAGTTTGCACTTGTAACGTCAGTCACTGTATTGTCTACTCCAGATTCGATTATTTACGGAGGTCTGTCATGAAGCTGAGAAACTGTTGGGAGTGACATTAAACAACAGACAAACCAACCCAAAATGTTTAAGAAATAATGACATTAAAATATAGGACACGAAAAAGTGTACCTTAAATGTAGAATTAACACAATCAAGACAAACGCGCTCAGACCAAAGCGCCTAACCGAGAATTAAACGAAACCGAACACAACGTTCACAAAACAAAAACCCAATTCCAATTTGACGATTACGCGGTGTTTTGTAACCATCCCCTATTTTTCTTTCTAAACTCACACTAAAGGCGGGGGGAGGAGATTGTTGGCGAAAAAACACATTACTGCATCACAGTAATTGTATCGGAAATAACAAATGTTTTCAGAAGACCCTTTTTCAAAACAAAAGAACCCTACTTATCAAGACAGGGAAACCGATGACGTCTATACGCTAGACACAAGGGATATTTTCCCCTTCAGGGAGCGAGGATGTGTTATTTGTAACTGTTAAAAAAACAACGTTACTTTTCCCATCTTAATTCTTCATGGCTTCCATTCATTGCTTCACCATAGTGGCAAAAATAGGTCACTGCGTCCCTATGTGCCAGGGGAAGGGGTCTGACATTAACCTTTGGCTTTCCACATGAGAAACTCTATTGGATTTCCACCACGGTTTTTCCACTCTCGACGGTGGATTTAAAGTTTAACACAATCAAGTTTTAGCACGAAATTGTTTTACGATGCAGAATTTAGAGCAGACCTACGCTCTGGGGACTAGCGGTAATGGGATGAGAAAAAATGCATTACTGAGCAATAAATGTTGCGTAGGGATTTCGAGACTAGACTAAAAATAAGACCATTTAATTTATGGATTTCATGTTCAAAACGTGTGAAATATTTCGCTTTCACTTGAGAATTTTATACAAAGTTTCCATTTGTGGTATGTATGGAGATAGTCCCTGTGTCCCCAACTCGCTTTGTGATTGATGAGAAATTGACAAGCAGCTGACATGAGAATAATGTGAATTTCATACTTCAGCTGTTTGTCTGAGACTGTCAGTTTCTGAGAGCGAATGGTCAGGTGGGTTATGACGCCGCTTCTGTTACTTCCCTTGCACGTATCAAGATCTAATGTTTCAGTTGTACAGTTTGCAGTGATAATGGTACTTGGTTTCTTTGAACAACATTAATGCAGAAGTAGGTTTCATATATAATGGACCAAGTAAGTTACGGATATTGGTATTTTTATTATTCATCAGTGTGTCCATGAGTAAATAGATCATTATTCATAATTTAAAAATTTACATATATACCTAACTATTTTTGTCCCGTATACGTACATTATTTGCTTGCACAACTATTCATTTTAACAAAAATCAGTACTTGTAAGCCTTGATACAATAAATTTACAAGTACTTTATACTCTAACCAATGTATCACTGGACTGTTATAAGTTGCTTGCCACAAAAGTTTGCCTCAGTATTCTAGTATAATTACCGTGTGACATTTAATGACACTCTATATGGACTGTTATATCGTAAATGTCCGGATGTGCTTGTTTAAGTAGTTTGTAAACTCACTGTATATGGGCTGTTATATCGTAAATGTCCGGATGTGCTTGTTTAAGTAGTTTGTAAACTCACTGTATATGGACTGTTATATGGTAAATGTCCGGATGTGCTTGCTTAAGTACCTTGTAAACTCACTGTATATGGACTGTTAGATATTCCATGCCTCAAATCTCCATTTTAAAGATCTTGTACCTGTAAATCTATGTATTAATGTATACAGACTGTAATGCCAACCATGCCTTGATGTACTGCTATCAGTACCTTGTAAACGTATGTGTGACTGGATGTGGACAGTTATATCCCCCAGGCCTTAAATCTCCACATTGAATTACTTGTATAAATATTTTGTACACATGGACCATGTTGTACACAGGACAGATGATCAACACCAAAGTACTGCAACTGCATGCCATCAACAGATAATGTGAGTTCTTAAATTATCTCACAGTTGGGGGTGGAAGACGTAAAGTTCTAACTCAATCCAATGGTTTCAAAATGCCTTTAAATCCCTTAAGTTTAAAGCTTTCGTATGACACTTCTAAATGCAATCCACACAATGAAATAAGTAACTAAAGGTCCTGCCTTGATAGTGGCTTGACAGTGGCTGAATAGGTTGAAGAACCACATGTCTCACAACAAGCAATCCTATTATGCTCTCTTAGACACTTAACATCGTGCCTTATTCCTTCAGAATCCTAAAGCTCTCTCCCTGTCTCATCTTTCGTTTCACACGTGCGTGTGTCTTAAATTCTTTGTCAGGACACTTGTTCTTGATCTGGCCGGAACCCTTACGACACCCATTCACTAGCCAACCAGTGCATCAACCAACTCATCATTGAGGACATCAATGAATCTGTCCCAGCTGGATGGTGACTCACTCCAATAAGGTTAATACCACCTGATTCAGGAATAATACAATTTGATATTATGAAACAGTAGGGGACTGACAACTATGTAACGCTGCTGCCTGACCTGCATGTACCTCATTTACAGTTACAAAATGGCATGTGAAATGTGTGACGAACAGCTGTGCCAGGTGATGCAACATATCGACACGTGGTGACTGAAATAGACACAATATTCAGTAGGTTACAGCAAAGACCATAAATATTCACGATCGATCACATTAGATATGATTAATTTTTACTGACAAACGCATATGATACAACTGAACGCTCCAAGATATATTTACTTCAATTTAAAAAGGGTTACGTTTCTATTTCTGCAACGACTATTGTGGACATCTGCGCTCTCACTGACCCACCTTTCCGATAAAATGTAACTGAATAGCACATATATGGATGAGGTGAATGTTACAAGTATAAGTGTGATTGTCATATAGCATTTCTGTGAATGGTTTAGAGGTGAAAAAAGAATACGAAAGGCGCACACCTGAAGCGGGTAGATGTGATTGGCGTATATATAAAACGGGCAATTATTAATATCGTAAACATACATATGCTGTCATGATACATATTTGAGCGAAAGTGTGTGTGAATAAGCATATACCTGACTTGCATTCAAGCCAAACAAGCATGTATACGTTGTACGGTTTACGTTGTACCTGTACGTGTTCGTTTTACACATGATGAACAATTGGTATGATGTAATAAATCAGTGGTATCTTGGAAAAAGATAGATTAATGCATTTATCCTTTTCAGTTAGCCAGCGATGATCCGGGTGAACTGATCTTCATTAACCTCTTCTTGTCGCAAAAGGCGACTAACAGGATCGGGTGATCAGGGATGTGGTATCTTGGAAAAAGATAGATTAATGCATTTATCCTTTTCAGTTAGCCAGCGATGATCCGGGTGAACTGATCTTCATTAACCTTTACTTGTCGCAAAAGGCGACTAACAGGATCGGGTGATCAGGGATGTTGACTTAGGTTGACATGTTTCGCCGGTTCCAAAGTGCGTAGATGGATGCTTTTGTTCTTGATCACTGGGTTGCGTTGTCCATAAGCGATTATTTACAGACTGCAGCCATATAGGTGAAGCATTGCAAAATGTGACACAAAAATAAACTCACTTACTCATTTTTCACTTAATTGCATATGCATATGACATTTTCCTTTCATCGCTATACGTATATTTGCGTCAAAGTTTTATATAGAGGCGTGATACTGTGACAAGTATACACAAATTCAGTTTTTGTGTGAATTGTGAAACACTTTCATCCAGGAAAATAACACACTTCAGTAAACCAAATTACAAAAGAAAAAAACGACTGTGGCACGGAATTGTTCCAATGATCAAATCAACGCAATAAAAGAAGTTCCATACAAGCATGCATAACAGAATAAACACATTGAGGCATGTGCTAGGATGTGACATTGGTGTGAAAACAAAACCGACAAGACAAACTCGGACACTTTTATAACTAATGAGTGATTATTAGCGTTAAACCTTTTTTGAAATCAATACAAAAGCATCAAAACTAACATAAAATCGCACTTGCATTTAAAATTTAAAAACAATTGAACCGTAAGTCAACAAAGATCGCGAAAAGAGGAATCTAATTTGCAGGATTGTAAATAGTGTCGGTGGGTATTAGCGCCATTGTGTTCTCCTGCTCTTGTGTCGTCAGATACTGATCAATTAAGTGCGTGCCAGGACTCAACTGAGGCAACACCTCAGGAAATCTTCGATTGCCACAACGTGGCGAGCTTTTATCACGTCCATTTCTTGGTATCAATAAAATGTGTTGATATATTGACCAGTTGATCGTGAAGGCGCTGTCCCAGATCAGATACTCAACCGCCTGTTCGGAGATAAACATGTATCTGGTAAGATAGCAGCCCAAGGGCTCGTGTTCTGGGTATGCACTGCCAAACTGCTGATTGAAAGTAATAAGAAATAGTTGAGTGATATCAAGACGCGTGACACCTATTTGAAAGTTTGAGCTCTCAAAGAGGGTCATTTGCTGCAGGAGTGTGATTTCATGAGCTCAGCATTAAAAGAACAACCAAAGAACTTGGAGAAATTATGGCTCGACCGTTCCGTGTTAATCCCAAATTTTCGACTGACTAAAACATTTATTTATGAGCAGCACAAAAATCGGTAATTGGTTAATATCGTATTTTCCCAATAATGAAGTATTGCAGTGCCATGTGGCTTCAACCGATCAGACAACACTGAGAATTGCCACTTTGTTCTTGCGCTGGTCCAGGAAAGCTAGGTATTCTAACTATGTTGAGAAAAATATTTTCCGTATTAAATCGGAATGTCGACAGTGAATAATGCATGTCCTTACCATACTAGAAGTCGGCTACACATCTTTTGATATGAAACCTTAAAGGTATCCATGAACAGCTGATTAGAAATCTAACTCCAAGGGTCTTCCAGGAATTTGTGTTTGGATGAGGACGTGGGTAAGAATGGAAGCAGCTATGTGAGGCCCCCGTCACTATCCAATGATGGAAGGTTTAAGTCTCATATTATTGGTGGTTATCTTCGCGCTTATTGTGGTTTATTTGTCGCCAAGTAGGAAATGTGCACGTGGAAATGAGGCCTCACCAAATATGATTATGTTTGAATTTTTTTTGAGTGACAGAACAGCTTCATTTAAGGCATCAGAAAAACTTTCAAAAAGTGGTCGACATCTGCGGAATATTTCCAATTTTGACTCCCCAATAGAAACAATGTCCGATTGGAGATAATGCTGATACCCGTGTTTTTTAAATTTTAATCTAATGTCAATTTACTATTTAAGTATTCATTTTATTAAAATATCTTGTTATTATAAAAATCATTTTTCATTAATGAATCAGTATATTGTTTAAATTCCTGTTTTTAGAAGTTAACACATTTGTCAAATCCTACATACTGCCTTGAAAATTGATTTTCCTGCTTTATTTCACATCAATGCTGAAATGTCTTTATAATAAACACATACTGAATAATAAAAGTGACCCATTTACGTTTAAGCGAACGTTTATTGGCATATTACTTTTTAAAGACGTTGCCACAAAGGGGTGCCACTTGTCAAACAAATGACACGGTAACTTGCTGTTTTTGTTACACAGTTATTTTTGGGACACATTTTTCTACGAAATGATACCAGATTTAGAAATGTCTTGACATTTTTTTTATTTTTTGTCCAACCGCAACAAATAGTATAAATATGTTATTTTGTATCGTATTGTTCATTGTTCGCTCATTTTCATTTTTTTCTTGAATGATGTTAGGGTGATGACATATACCTGGGTAACGTAAGAGGTGACCAACGCTGGACTCGATTGTGCCGAAGACTAGATTATTTACGTAGTGCCGTCAAAACCAACAATCTCTTGTAACATATACACAATATTTGATAAACCCGTTAAGGGATAACAAAGCATAAAACAGCCTTATTCCTGATATTTTTACTGAGTATTAAAACGCGTGTTCGTAACACAACACAACAATTACCGATAAAAGTAAAAAAAAATACTATCTCGTGCGCTGGCCCTATTATACTGGTAATCAGGAACATTGATGGGTACTCCGAGACATAATTCAGAGAATAACGCCTTTCACGATGATATAGAGACCGTTCCTGAATTCGTTAAACTCCGGGGTTGTGTACAAGTGTTACTCGCAGGGCCATCAATGATGACCTTCCACCATTGCACGGCTGTCGACATTGTGTTGACTCTGCAGAGACGTGCTTCTGGACGCCAGCAAAAACCATCAACACATCAAAGAGCTTGCGAAAAGCCACGAAAACCAAAATCATATTACAAGCCAAGTCATTTCAAATTTTATTGCAATTATTATGTAATTGAGTGAGTCACGTCATCGTTATCAATAACCTTTATCTCAATTGGGCATAACGTGCGTGTAACATTTCAGGGAATTTTTAATATTATTTTATTTCTGCCTCTGCAATATTGTACACACTTAGATATACCCAAAGGACAAAACACACCTCCGTAAAAATGTACATATCCACAAAATATTTTTCTGATAAATCAAATGGAAAGCGGAGCAATGCACAATGTCAATTCTTAGGCGATCAACGCTTCCAAAGTTAATCCTGTGTGTTGGGTCCTGTTTAAGACGCAATAAGATCTGGCAATAAGGAATGCATTTTATCAACGAACTATTATAGGATGTTTATTATAGGATATTTATATGGCGCACATATTCATGCTACTACCGCTTTCTCAGACCGATGGTGTTTGTTTTCCTCGACTATTGGATGTCAATCTCAACGTCACATCGTGTTATCAATCATAACTCCCTGGGGATCATACAACTCTTGCTGCCACTAGGCCCACCAAGTTTATTGTGGCTTACCCAGTTCACAACTGGGTGGACTGGGACACAGAGTACTTTGTCCAAGTTTACTGCACGTTGCTGTACCCGCAACTAGGTGTTTGTACGTATTCATCTGGTCATAAACCAACGGATTCGTGGGTTCTTTTAAGTGCACAGGGTTGTGTACTGTACACTAGGGGTTGTGAAAAATCGGAAAGAGTCTGCACACGAAGCTGATTCGAAGGCTTTTACACTCTGTCACAGGTGGGCTCAATCCTGGTACATCAACCTCGCTGGATCACTAGATATAGCCTGGCGCTTTAGTCAGTTCGCCCACTGCGCCCCATAAAAGCGAATACGTCCAACTATTTCTGACCCCATCTATTTGCTGTATATAATATTCGAATAGCATATAACGAACTACGATTGTAGCTAACAAACCTTTACTATAACCGTAGTTTAGTTGTATATTCTCAAGGGTTTGGAAACAGATCAAGGGATACGTTATGAAGCTGCCGTGAGCTAATCGTTGAGTGAAGTTTCATTTTAGTGACGAGGAGAAATAGCCCAGTGCGTCGGCAGGCGTTGACATCCAAACTCATTTTTGTCCATATGCTTGACAGAACATCAGTTATGGCATGTCAGGTCGGTGCAATAGGTAATTTTTATCGTCTGTGGTTCCAGAAGATATCAGGAAGACCTGGAGGTTTTCTCCACTCCTAAACTGTCACAATCCTGGAATTGCTCTAGACGTCCTCACAAATCGACAAATGTCGCAGTTCACCTATACATACAATAGATACTAAATATGGGTCAGGACAGGTTCAACATTTTTTTTCACAAGCCCATTTTCCAGTTATCGCGATTGAAAAAAGCAACCATACAATAAAAAAATATATTAGCTAAATTCTATAACTAATTCCTATCAACAATTCCGACTATACAATGATAATATGATAATATGTGCATTTATATTGCACCAAACTCCACTCACGAGGTGAATGTTCATAGCGCTAACAGTCAAAGCAGGCATATTATTACCCCGGATAACCCCGGATAACCCAAGCTGCCTGTTAGGCGCGAGAAGGTTATAGTCACGTGATATGTGTGAAGCCCACTCCTAAATATCGCTAAAAGCGGCATAAACTCAATAACCAGTAAGTCATGCTGAGGAACTGGCATCTTCCACTTGGCACTGGGGACCTGCGACCATTCCAACCTGCCTCTGCAGCACTAAATCACTCACTCACTGATGCCAGCACGAACTCACACAGACAGACACCAAACCGCTCACTCACTCTCTCACTGATACCAGCACTCACTCACTCACTCACCCACCCACCCACCAAACCGCTCACTCACTCATCCACTGATGCCAGCATCCACCCACCCACCAAATCACTCATGCCAGCACTCACTCATTCACTCACTCAACACCACACCACTCACTCACTGATGCCACCACTCACTCACCCAAAACCAAACTAATCACTCATTGATGCCAGCACGCACTCACTCACCCACCCATCAAACCACTCACTCACTGATAACAGCGCTCAGTCACTCACTCACCCACCCACCAAACCACTCACTCACTAACTGATAACAACACTCACTCACTCACCCACCAAATCAATCACTCGCTCACTGACGCCAGCATTCACCATACAAAACTACATTACAGATGCAGGTGTGTAACGCTACCTCAAGGTTATCACCAGTCTGCTCAACCACCCAGGATCATTTCTATTTGGATCACTGATCACCATGCAGCCAAACAGTGACATAACTTACCACCACATCTTAGTCAGATATCCTTACATGATCGGTGAACCTATTTTTCTTGTGTAGTGTTCTACCAGCTCTTTGTTCTTGACAGTCAGCCATTAATTAACCCGTCGTGAACAAGATAATAAGGTGTATCAGTTCTCACATCTTGGACAAACAAGATAACTGACCTCCGTCACTGACAGAGTACTGTACGGCTGAAGACTGACCATCTGAAGGTCAGCTCTGTGGTGCTGAGTGAGGTATCTATTTTAACGCATGACGTCACAATGGGCAGCTGCATAATACGCAACTGGTCTGGACAAGCACCCCACACACATACAGATAAACTTAGTTATAAGTGCAGTAATCTTGAACCTATCACTTTGCCTCACCATCAATTCCCTCAAATTATATAACCAGTCTATAAGGTTGCGAATCTCTGACAACAGGTCACGAACACATAAATTCTTATTGTAAAATTAATAGTGAAGATCACGGGGTCAATATGTCTGACCAGACTGGTCATATGTCCTCCCATGACGTAGGGTCTGTCCAACACTAAAATTCAGCCTCGACAATATGCACATGTTAAGTGCAAATCGGTCGAATGTTTCTGAATGCGGCGTAAAACGTAAATTCACTTACGCATAATGTACACCACACATCGGGTGGGAATTGCTCTTCAGCAATGGGATGGGATGGTTGACATATGACATTGTATCCCAGTTGGGGAGATCGTAGTCATATTGTTGATCACTGGATTGTCTTGTCCAGGCTCAGTTGATTACAGGCCCTATGCCGTATAACTGGAATCCTGCTGACGACGGTGCAAGCAACAGAGAAACTTTACCTGTCAATACGATTCTCGTCTCCGACAATCGTGTTTAACGGGTCTCATACTATGTATTGAAGGTATTTCAATCTCCAGTCCTTTCACAGCCGCAGTCTGATCGCCTTCTCACTCGTGTAATCTACTCTACTGCATCACTTTCCGACCACGATGCCTAAAGTTAACCAAACGCCTTTGTCAATAATTGTTTATCGGTGCAAACATTTCATAATTTCGTTTCTGGGACGCATAAAGTAATACATACCAACGGTATAGTTTCAGAACAATAATATCGGGTTGTGCTGTGCATAAAAATCAATTACCAGCAGGTTTAAAGTGAACTGTACTTAGGTGACCCACGGTATTCCATGCAAACACTTTATTTGAATAAAAATTCCATGAGAGGAAATTGGATCTTGTTGTATAATTGATCGTGGCACTCGGATAAATAGATGGTCAAACATAAAAATTGTGTCTGTGAGAGTTGATAATAATTCAACAACTAAAACAGCACGTTTCCTACATAAATCATTTTATTTTCCAATGGATTCCATGTTACGACTGGTCGCCATGGAGAACGCCGATCGCAGATCAGCTACAGTTATATCGTTAGGGACTGTGGGGTAGTCCAGTGATTGAAAAGTTTGCTTGTCACGACGTGGGCTGATCTTCTATTTCTCGCTATATTTCGTAATATAGTGTTGGAATACTGCTCGAGTGTTGGAATAATGCAAAGGGTGGCGTAAAACTACACTCACTCACTCATTCATTCTTTCACTGACTGTAAGTCCTTAAACCAATTTATTGGCGACTTACGTTCAAAGCTTTATGTGAATCAACGGTTCGCATTCTTAGAATGGAGTTCTTTAATGTTGACGTTAAACATACCGCTAGTGTTCAAGTTATTATCAGCAGATATATGAGGCAGGTACTGAACAGTCTTGCATTTAGAAGCCGTACCTGTAATACAGAAGAGTTTGTTTACAAAAGTCGACTTTTATGCAGCGTCCTTTGCTGATGTGTTTGTAAAATATGCCTCTTGAAGCGTATTAATAGCACAGTCTGACAGAATCACGTCGCAACTGCGTAGTTGATACTTACATATACGTAATTTCCTCTTTGTAGAAATATTTATTTATGGGATACTTTCATCTCTGTAGATGACACTTACATTTTGGAAAAGATGTTTTCATCCCTGAATATGTTACTTACATATACGAAGGAGATCCTTTCATCTTCGTAGAAGATACTCACAAAATAGGATACTTTCATCCTCGTAGACGATACTTACAC
The DNA here is from genome assembly GCF_037392515.1 of Haliotis asinina. NCBI lineage: Eukaryota > Metazoa > Mollusca > Gastropoda > Lepetellida > Haliotidae > Haliotis > Haliotis asinina. The sequence continues at coordinate 6,198,742 of NC_090290.1, read as the reverse complement.
ATACGAAGGATACTTTCATCCTCGTAGAAGATACTTACATATACGAAGGGTACTTTCATCCTCGTAGAAGATACTTACATATACGAAGGGTACTTTCATCCTCGTAGAAGATACTTACATATACGAAGGGTACTTTCATCCTCGTAGAAGATACTTACATATACGAAGGATACTTTCATCCTCGTAGACGATACTTACACATACGAAGGATACTTTCATCCCCGTAGAAGATACTTACATATACGAAGGATACTTTCATCCTCGTAGACGATACTTACACTAACGAAGGAGATAGTTGCATCCTCGTAGAAAATACTTACATATAAGGAGGAGATACCTTCTTCCTCATTAAATACATATACGAGGAGACAATTTCATCCTCGTAGATGACACTTACATATAAGAAGGAGATACTTTCATCCGCGTAGATCATGCTTACATTCAAGGAGATGATTTCATTTTCGTGGATGATGCATCTAAGAAAACACACTTTCATCACTGTAGGTGCAAGATAATTTCATCCTCGGCAATAATACGTATGTATACGAAGGAGATAACTTCTTCCTCATAGAACATATTTACGTATAAGAATGAGATTCTTTCATACTCGTAGATCATATTTACACATACAAAGGATACGTTCATACTTTCATGTACGGAGGACATGATTTGATAATACTTGCATATAAGAAGGAGATGATTTCATCCCCGTAGATAATATTTACATCAATATAGAGGATGCTTCACACAAAAACTAAGGATTCTCCAGATATTTGGAAGCCTACATGAAACTGGGTAATGTGACAATCATGTAGGTTTCCCCTCACGATAACTATGACTGTTGGTTTCCAGCAGTGTCCATATATAATAAACTAGTATATCCGTGCATATCGTTATCCGAATCATGATACTGGCTTATGAAGTTTCAGACCCAGTTGGGTGTAGTTTATTCAAATACACAGATGACATATAAATGTTTGACATCGGCTTTGCTCTTGTATCGCAACTCATTTCCATATTATTTGAAAACGATGCTCGTTGAAGAAATGGGTAACTTAACGCAAAATTACCTACTTCTTTAGTTATCTGTGAATGTGTTTCAGACGCCCCAGTAGATTTCCCTCTGTTGTTATTAATGAATTAAGAATAACGACTTTTATAAACTGCCATTCGCAGGTACTGAAATGCGTCAGAGGTTGAAAAATGTGACGTCACAGCAGCAGTACAATGTTTGCTTTATGTTCCAGGCTTAAGCCTTCCTTATGCAAACATCCGAAAATAGACATAATGTGTGAAATTTGAAAGAGAAGGAATTACGGATATGTTTTCCTGCAAATTTTCCATGCTGATAATTGAGGAACTCCATCTGGTAGTGCAGGAGCAAGAAGTATGTGATGACTGCAGTGGTTACCAGGTTGTCCTGTGTATCACTCGTCGCCAGTCGATAATTGTGAGTTCGCGCACATGCCGTGCGTAATGAGCTGTATGGCATACATTGTACGTTCGTTTGCCCTGTCGCGATTTGAGCCGGCATCCCTTCCTTTGGCATCATGTTTTTGAAGGCTGCTGGTGTCTTTTCGAGGAAACTTTCCATGTATGTTGAGGAACTAAGGCAATGAGGGGGTTTCCGTTGTAAATTTTCTCCCCATCAATATTTATCCAGTCGTGTCAACAACAACAACAAATGATTACAATCTTATAATTATTATTCAGTAATGATGATATTGACGTCGACAATAACAATGTCAGTCAAGATTGGGGTCCCCTTTCACGGCCTGTGCGTTTCTCAAAACAGGTTATCATATTATGAGTGAGAAATATATGCGATTAAGTAAAAACGAAGGGGATAAGATCTGTTGTTCTTAGTGTAAAAGTGTCAGTAACCTGAATGTAAAAAGGCAGACATAGATATCTGTGAATATTGCTGGAATATTACAAAACGCCGCAAAACCCTCACTCACTCATAAAAACAGAAATATACCTAAATGTAAAGCATTACATATTTTGACTGTTTCATCAGATGATTCCGAATAACAACAGCGGCAACCTTGCATCCATGAACCAATCAAAAGCGCCTATTTCAAGGTTGAATAACACACGGAAAGGTTCGATTCTAAAATATAAGACATGAAATAGACACAAGAAAAAATAAACATAACAATGTGCATTGATTTGACTGAGGAAATTGATGTCACGTGACCAATTGATTTCTGTTTGCATGTTTGGTATACGGCGATCTATAGTCTGCGTCTGGCACAGTAAGAATGTTACTTCAGGGACCTAAGTAGGTAACGATTTTTTTAATTTGCCAGATACTGCACGGAATCAGTCCATTACTATCCCACTTTCCTCGGATTAGATCAACGTCAAACGACGTTGACAGTTACAACCAACAACGTTTATGACGTGGGGACACGCTACGTCACGCCACAAGATCTTCAGAACTGTGTTGAAAAACACGCACGGATCAATCTGCGTTTGTAAACCTGAGAGTAGTCATTACACGGACATCTGTCTTCCTTCGTAATCCTTACATGGTTGTTTGTTGCGAGACCGACCGGACCGTCTGTACAGATGGTGTCTGCAATTTGACCACCCTGTTAGGAGTCTATTTCCGGAACATACGGTAGACAAGACGTACAATTGAAATCCCAGAGCAGCATCTACTCCTGGGGGTTTTATGCAAGGGGTCTGCTGAGTGACGGGTCGGCCCACTAAGTAAATGACCAGCCCTGGTTCATCGCAGACTAACGTCAGACACGTGAACGTCAGTTTAAAGGGCAAGCACGCCATAATGGACTCGGGTCTTTGTTTGGCTGTCACATGCTTTGTACAGTACATTCAACTTAATGCCGTAAAGTTTCCAGCAACTGTATATGGTATATAAGACTGGATGGTATAAAATCACATTTTGGCACTGAAAATAGCGCATCTATTGTAGATAACCCTTTGTGCTGGATTTTGATGGCAATGTCACTAATTTCAAAAGCGGATGAACCCTTTGCACAAAGATAGAAAATCTGCTTAGAGCTGCGTGTATACTATTCCAGCTCAGTCGAAACATGTTTTCATGAATCACTAACAAATAGAGAAGAGACCAGATGTTTGGGGAATTGTAGATGCCTCGCGGGCGCCTTTGATGCTGTAACAGTGGCATGCTAGCACCGTATACAGGCGTTTACACCGTTCTATACAGTTACACGTCGCTGGTATGGACCTTACTAATCTGCAAGCAACCTGAATTAATGTAAATTTGAATGCTAACATTGTATGCAGACGCTCACAGCGTTGTTTACAGTAACACCTCCATAGTCTGAACCTTAGCTATCTGGAAACAGCCTGACCTAATGTTACTTTGGTATTTGGACACTGTATGCAGACGCTCACAGCGTTGTTTACAGCGACACCTCCATAGTCTGAACCTTAGCTATCTGGAAACAGCCTGACCTAATGTTACTTTGGTATTTGGACACTGTATGCAGACGCTCACAGCGTTGTTTACAGTGATACCTCCACAGTCTGAACCTTAGCTATCTGGAAACAGCCTGACCTAATGTTACTTTGGTATGAGGACATTGTATGCAGACGCTCACAGCGTTGTTTACAGTGATACCTCCATAGTCTGAACCTTAGCTATCTGGAAACAGCCTGACCTAATGTTACTTTGGTATTTGGACATTGTATGCAGACGCTCACAGCGTTGTTTACAGTGATACCTCCACAGTCTGAACCTTAGCTATCTGGAAACAGCCTGACCTAATGTTACTTTGGTATGAGGACATTGTATGCAGACGCTCACAGCGTTGTTTACAGTGATACCTCCATAGTCTGAACCTTAGCTATCTGGAAACAGCCTGACCTAATGTTACTTTGGTATTTGGACATTGTATGCAGACGCCCACAGCGTTGTTTACAGCGACACCCCCATAGTCTGAACCTTAGCTATCTGGAAACAGCCTGACCTAATGTTACTTTGGTATTTGGACACTGTATGCAGACGCTCACAGCGTTGTTTACAGTGATACCTCCATAGTCTGAAACTTAGCTATCTGGAAACAGCCTGACCTAATGTTACTTTGGTATTTGGACACTGTATGCAGACGCTCACAGCGTTGTTTACAGTGATACCTCCACAGTCTGAACCTTAGCTATCTGGAAACAGCCTGACCTAATGTTACTTTGGTATGAGGACATTGTATGCAGACGCTCACAGCGTTGTTTACAGTGATACCTCCATAGTCTGAACCTTAGCTATCTGGAAACAGCCTGACCTAATGTTACTTTGGTATTTCGACATTGTATGCAGACGCCCACAGCGTTGTTTACAGCGACACCTCCATAGTCTGAACCTTAGCTATCTGGAAACAGCCTGACCTAATGTTACTTTGGTATTTGGACACTGTATGCAGACGCTCACAGCGTTGTTTACAGCGACACCTCCATAGTCTGAACCTTAGCTATCTGGAAACAGCCTGACCTAATGTTACTTTGGTATTTGGACATTGTATGCAGACGCTCACAGCGTTGTTTACAGCGACACCTCCATAGTCTGAACCTTAGCTATCTGGAAACAGCCTGACCTAATGTTACTTTGGTATTTGGACACTGTATGCAGACGCTCACAGCGTTGTTTACAGTGATACCTCCACAGTCTGAACCTTAGCTATCTGGAAACAGCCTGACCTAATGTTACTTTGGTATGAGGACATTGTATGCAGACGCTCCCAGTGTTGTTTCCAGTGACACCTGGTCAGAAAATATCTTACATACGCTGGAAACAGTCCGAACTAATGTACCGTTGGAATACGGACATTGTATGTAGACGTTCACCGTGTTCTGTACAGTGACACTTGTTTAGTATGGACCTTAGATGTATATGGACACACCTGAATTCGGATTGCCTCCGACTGGAAAGATACCATGCTAGTCAAGACTAAGTCGTTTATATAGACGTAAGTTCATCGGAAGATTTCACTTAAACATAAAATACTCTAGCATAAAAACTTAATCACTTAAAACTCAAAAACATTAATCTAAATTATAGTATTACGCTACATTATCTGTGAGAGCAAATGTACTCTCCAACACAGGATTTAGCCATAACATTATACCAATGTAACACAAAAAGTTACAAGTCGGAAAAAGCAGTCGCCGAAGAATTGTAAATTTATGCCGAAAATATACTTTTTGTTTCATCCATAGATATTGCAATGCTTTCCGATTCTATTTGTTTCGACAAATTGAGATAAGGACGCGAGTTTTCATTGATGTCATCTTCTGTGTTGAGGAATATTATAAAGTAAGTACATACACCGAAACGTTGTGTTCCTCAGAAGAAAGAAGAGGACATCTATAAACATAATCTCTCTTCCTTATGTGTACCACTCCTAAATGTAACTCAAAGACCTGAGATAAGTAAAAAAATTATTTAGCAAACCAGTATTGGGTTCTGTTCATGAGGACTAATCTCTGCTCATAATAGAACCTTCACAGTAGCTTGTGAGATAAACAGTGTGTACCATCTGGCACCTACGCTTGGCTCTGGGCATTAAACATGAGGGTAATTACAAGCACATGTGTGTAATTGACCCTGAGCCTTCCTGTAAGGTTTTAGAATAATAAACCGGCACCGGACATCACATATAGTGTAATGTAAACAGTAACATCTCCTTATTTCGAACCTCATTTATCCAGAAATCGTGTATTCCGGACATCTGATGCTCACAAAAGAGTTGTATAGCTACAGTGAGTGAGACAATTTTGCATTCTGTGGAAGAATTCAGAATAATTTATGATTCAAAATCATTCACAGTGGTTCAAAAGGATTATACATACGGAACAATATATTAGGATGATACATAATATTATTGAATAAATATTAAAAGAATAAAGGAATAAATAGACTGTAAGCATACATCAACTTGAAGGATTTATGAACCTCTATATGTGTGTAGTTTTAAATTTGCTCACGTATTTAGTGCTGTTGGAGTAAGTGAATTTAGTTTTATGCCTCACTTTGCAATATTTCAGTCATACAGCGGCGGTCTGTAAATAATCGAGTTCGGACCAAACAATCCAGTAGTCAAAAGAAATCTATGCAATTGTGATACGAGAACATGTGTAAGCCGTCTTTGAGCTTGACCATCCGATCCCGTCAATCGACTCTTACGACAAGCATGCTAATGTTGGAAATTAGGCTTACAGAGCTATATAAGTTTGGAAACGTAAGATCATGGAGGACTGTAGAGGTCAAATATTTCACGGTTACATACATAACGTTTTAACAACAGAGGAACATACGTCGCATGTTCCGTTATCGTGTTCTCACCTATCTACTAGTTTCCACCGGAAATATTTTTTTGTGGAATAAATACATTCTGATAATTAAAAAAATATTTTTCAACGGGAAGCTAGGGTTCGAGATAGACTGTTTTTGTAATAATGATATTGTGTCTCCATTCGAGAAAAAACGGTCCTTTGAAGCATTTTCAGCAGAGAAATGTAGGAACTCAGCTGAAACCTAATAAGGATTTACCATCACGTTACATGCACACTGTGTTGTAATATTTCACTTTCTAATTACCTTTCTGGTGTCCCCCACCGTGGTCTTGCTGGAATATAGCTAAAAGCCACAATAAACACACACTTACTCACTCACTCATTCTAATCTCATATATACGGGACAAAAATAGTCAGGGATATATACATATACACATACATGTACATTTTGAAATGGTTAATAGTGCCATATTTCTTTATTGACACAATGATAACATATCAATCATAAAATACCATTTTCCCTAATCTGTGTCCAGTATATTTTCTTCTCTTCTCTTATTATGAAAATAGACATAAATAAACTGTAAAATCTGTTCCCATATTTCACAGCCTTATAGAAATGTTCATGTGGCCAGTCTACCAAATGTAATCTATGGTAAACCTTCGACATCAAAGACTGAAAACAAACAAACAGTCAGGTGGCAAATATTTATATTGCTAATACATGTCTCGTCTATCATCGGGGATCACCCAACCCATGGTACACTGACTCCAAAGACCTGTTCGCCCTAACAGAACAAAGCTATGAAGATCCCATATGACTTAGGCAGTTACAAGAAGTTGAATCTTGTTTCAGATCCACGTAACCAAATGATCTAGGAGATTGGCAGCATGCATGTTAACGCATGTTGAAATACCTATAGAGATTGTCAGAATTCCATGGTAAAAGCTGCCTGCAAGTTCGTGTGTCAAGTAAATTGATGAAATCACGCCAGGGGACTTTAACTGAAATGAAAATGCCTAACTGATTTCCTTCTGACGTTGTCCGTGATGTGCCTACGGGCGGGTGCAATGCTATCATCATTGTCTAAACCCTTCTTACCAAGAGTCGATGCAACAAGTTCTCATAGCGGCTAACAGCTCGGGACTCTTGCAGCGTGGAGCACTGGGTAGTGTAAACACTGTTGCCAGTGCGCGGTGGAGTGGAAAATCAGAACTTATTGGCCATCGGGGCGAACAGAGGTACCTATTAGCAGTGGTCGCTTTGGCCATGTCAGACTCTGTGATGGCAAGGAATGAGTTACATTGAGCTGTTAAACATTCACAAGATGGATATGGTGGTTAGAGAATTTGCACTGGTTATTCCTTGTTTTGGACCATACGGCGTTGATCTGGAACCTTAATGAAGGTCCTGTTTTAAATGTGAACATTCTGACGCGGTTGTTATGGATTGTGTGTTTGTGGATAAGGATTGGTAAAACTAATGGCTGTAGGTGTTTGACGTGTCTCCTCCGAGATAGATTGCTGAATGTGGTTTGAAACATTAACGAGCACTAACAACACTTCCGCGTCTAAATTCAGGTATCGAATGGATAAATATATCCCGACACGGTGCTCCTTGACAACCTTATTTTCTCTTCACCATGACATTGAGATGCATTGTCAGCAGAGATATCCGTCTTCAATAGACTAAGGTAAGTCACATCCCGGAATACATCCAAGAATATCTCTTAACGTAATTACCAGCTCAATGCCAACACCTTACATGAAACAATCGATAACATGTTTTGTGAACACTGTCTATTGAGACGTCGGCTTTGCCTGTTTCAGAACCTTGTAAATGCAATGCCTTGTACATTGACAAAATGTTATACATAATACAAACCGGCGTTGTATAGTTTTCTTACAGCAGAATCTGGAAGCCTCATCAATTCTAATCAGCAGGATTATCGTAGGTGTGCGTTAACGCGTTTTATTCCCTAGTTTCATTATCAATTTCAGACAGATCAAAACATCGACAGTTTGCAATCTGAACTGGTTTGGAGGGTTGGGTAATTGGCATGCGTCTGTGGTATTCAGCATTGGCATTGATTGTATGGAAAAGGAGTTTCCAATTCTTCTATTCGTCTATTCTGTTTTATAACGTGCACATTGCACAGTGATAACAATCCACAACGTTCATCCAATCTTGCCTTTAAAAATATCTGAACATGTCTTCAAGTTTGTAAAACATATGAGAGGGCATAGTGCTAAAGTGATAATGACTTGCACCTTAAACCATACAATGAAGCTAAACCTCTCATGCACCAATAGTGACTATATGGTGATGCAATTTATATTGAATACAAATGAGTGTTGGAGAAATTGTCTCTTTCATCAGCATTTGTAATGCTTAGTGTGTTGATAACACAAAGTGTCGAATTTTGTGTCTAGACAAACACTCATACACACGTGTGATAGGCATTGTAAAAGGTCCCATATTCTACCAGCGTTTCAGTTCGATTAATATGCGCCAGCATAAACACATCAGTACACCAGCAATACGAACAATACCTTGTAATGAGTTCACGTATTCCATGACATAGACATGTTGAATCGCTACTATATATTTCATGTATCACACTGAATACCACTTTATACTGTTCCATTAATGAAGATAAATATATTATGTATACATCCATCATCTTCAGTCTCAGTTCAGTATTGATCCGAGTTGATATTGACCAAGCGTTTATCTTCAGTCCAGTCAGACGCAAGAGAAAATTGTACAGAGAGTTTATAGGAAGAGGTGTCCGAGGGGCCATCAAGTCTACAAGCTACACGTTTTGCATTGCATGTTAGTTTAGGTTTGATTGCATAGTGTCTCTCCAAGAGGTATGCAAAGAACGTATACTCACTTTCAAGGAAACAAGCAATTTATGTACATACGCAGTAGAAACTGGCATCGTTGACAAGTGGAATTTCTACCCAAGATTCTATTTACAACCTTAGGTTACATTTTGATGTCCTCATTCGTCTGCTAACAGCATTAGTTGGGGAACTTTCCTCACAGAATGGCTCGTTTACTAGCGATAGAATGAATTGACTCGAAAATAAATTTGCGTTTGGGTAGAAGAATGGTTAAGTTCTTCGAACGTAACCCTTTGAGATTTAGGAATGTGTATCTTATTTGGAAGAGATTATGTTTCAATTTGTTTGAACTGTTCGCTGGTCATGTTGACCTCGGTTACAATGCAATGACCTATAGATGTATTCTGCTGTTTGCTTAGCCGGTACATGAATATATATGAATATTTTCTGAAAACGCAATAACATGGTTATTTATGTCTCGAATCGTTTCGGATTGCATTGGTTTTGCTGAGATGTCAAAATAATGGTATTGTCTATTGAATAAAACATAAAAATGATACAAAATGTATTGCTCTCATTATCTGTCATGAAATGTTCCATACATAAGTGCTCTGAAAAAAGTAGTAAGATATATATTTTGTAAATTGCAGTGATTTGGATACAGTTTCTATGATGGATTCTGTTGACACTGGAATTAAATATATCATTCATTTAGTAAACAAACTGTTACATGAAAGATGATATTTGTGACGTACATGTATGATTCGAAAAGTCATACTTGCGTTATCTTCGGAGTTCTCTGTTGGATGTGGAAACATTTATATTGAAATGTATATCAACCGAACTGGCATTGAAAACTGATATCTTAGTGAACAAATATGATCACTCGGGAAAGAAGGTTGTTGTTTGTGGTACTTGTCTACAAGTAGCATCTGAGCCTAAACATTGTTTATGGTAACCGTCTGCTGCTGGAGCCCTGTGGGAAACCTTCATTCATATGCTTGAGTTTCTCCCTCACAGCTAACTTGTAAAGTATGGTAAATTTTACTTGTTGGATAAATCTTACTTCTGCGTGTGTGTGCGTGTGTATGTGTGTGTGTGTGTGTGTGTGTGTGTGTGTGTGTGTGTGTGTGTGTTCGTCTGTGTGTACGTGTGTGTATGAGGGCGACAGAGAGAGAGAGAGAGTGTGTGTGTGTGTGTGTGCGTGCGTGTGCCCGCGCGGGTCTGTTTTTGTGTGAGTGTATATGTGTGCAGGGAAGAACATCCCTACCCTGTTTCTCAGGACAGTCGGGGCATGTTTAGATATTTGCGCTGATGTTCTATAGGCTACAGAACTGTCAGCTTTTGTCATAAATTTGCAAAGATTCCTTATTTTGAACAAACAATATAACCGATAACCTGGCGTTTCCTACTAGGACCAACTCCGCGTGTTCATTAAGTAGTCGAAATTATGGTGTCATTCAAGCAAATATCGAACGATAACCATCTCGAAATATATCTGATGATTAACAGGTATCACTGAACAAAGACAATATGACTAAACAGAAAATATCTCCTGTTGTGTACTTAGAAAATAATGTTGCACATGAAAGTGTATCTACCAAACAAAACATTACTTTAAGATGCAATGTTGACATGAAATAGGAAGGTCGGACCATGTACTGATGTATATATGTATCGATGACAACTTTGAATATTACGCAATTGTTTCACGGTTAGTAATCATCGACATGGTGTCTTATGCTAAGGGATGACTGAATGTAGATTTTGGTTTCAAGATTGTCAGGCACGTGTCAAGACAGTTCAGTCACATTCATCTCCTAGAATGTTCAGACACGTGCAATTCCGAGATTGTTCACACTTGTGTATTCCCGAGCTTATTCAGGCACGTGAAATTCCGAGATTGTTCAGACTCGTGTACATTCGAGATTGTTCAGACACGGGAACTTCCAAAAATTATTCAGACACGTGTTCTACCTACATTGCTCAGACACGTCCAATTCCGAGATTGTTCAGACACGTGTACTTCTGAGTTTGTTCAGACTCGTGTGCTTCTGAGATCTTTCAGATACGTTAAGTTTCAAGTCAGAGTATTGTTCAGATGAGGGCATATCCTAGATTGTTGTAACTTGCGTATTTCCGAGACTGTTTAGACTCAGGCACTACTTTATTTATGCAGAAATAAAACATTTAAAAGGGTACATATTACATGATATTCACTTCGTCTCTTTAGACTTGTTAACAGTGTAAATTAACTATCGCATTACAGTTCATTGTCATATGATACTGGTTGATGTATTGATAACCAATTAGCTAGGTAAAAGCAGTTATCGATTCACACTGATGTATATTTACATGAAATGTGATACATGTAACCTGCAGCTGGGCATGCTCTTATTTCATACGGATTGTCAACACCAACCAATGTCCATATACACGTCATAGGGTCTTTGTTCAGGAAACCATTACTTAATCATGGTATAAAAGGACAAATAGTCCTGGACCGTAATGCATTGCGCTAAAAGTGCTTTGTAGACAAGGGATTCTAGTGCTACCATTGATTATCTGCTGATCATCTGGACTTTTAGAAGATATAGTTCAGTGGTACCTTTACAAGAAAGAAACCACAACACAAGTCCGTTAAAAAGAGCTAGTTTATGCCTAAATCTCAAATCTGTATTTTCAGACACGTTAATCGGCCATAAAAGGCGCCATTCGGTTTAAGCAGTAGCAACAGCGACAGCGTTGGCGGCAATAACCAAAAAAACCTCCCCAAACACTGTCAATTATGTTCTTCTTTAAAGCGCATGCCTTATCTTTGCAGAGTACTTTCATTGTTAAAAGTTATTTTATTACTTCATTTGTTTCTATTTTCCAATCCTTCAAAGGCAAATGAAAACTGGTTTTGATATTTCTTTATGTTTTTTATATTTTATGACGTTGTCGATGGCATTTGGTAAATCAAAATTAATTTTTTTCTGCTTTATTTGTCAGAATCAAAACAAGGTAATTTCTCCAAGAAGTTATCTCAGGCTTCGGGTATATCGGCGATATAATATCGTTCAATAGCCATCAAATAGCCAATTCCTGTCCCCTGAACCGTCCTACTGACCTTGCGTGAGTGAGGTTAGACTGAACGTCACAAGGGGCAATACTTCATATTGTACCTGAACCTGAATCAAGGGAGATAAATGAGACCTCGTGGTGAGTTTCACATTTCGTAAGCATGCGTGCGCGTTGAGTGTACATACTCTCAACAAGGCTGTATTACAGCATCTGAAGTAATATTTCAGTTGTTTAGAGTTTGCAAAGTTTGAGGTACAAACGAGAATGCTTAATAACCAGCATCTCTAAGATCGCCTTAGTACTCTTGATCGATCCAGGTTGCAACATTCAAGGTTTCAGTAAATCTTTCAGAGATTTAGACCCGTGAATATCAGGCTTAGAATTTATCGTCAGTAACCCATGTTTGTCGTAAGAGGCAACTGACGGGTGGTCAGGCTTGGTCGACACATGTCACATATCCCAACTGCGTAGGTTTTGCTCATGCTGTTGGTCACGGGATTGTCTGGTCCAGATCAGACAAGTTACAGATCGCCACCATTTAGGTTAATATTGGGGCTTAAACCTAAACTCACTCACGTGCTCTAAGGGTTTTATGGTAGACATTTGGTAGACCTTTCAAAATGTGATGCATCGGTGACAAAAATCATTCCATATTTTGACTTGAAGTAGGTTAAAAAAAACCCCGACCAGCCTTTGCATATGATGTCTGTCACTCGTAACGGTCAAGATACGTTCAACTTCATAGTGATTCACACTTACTTTACTTTGTTATCGTATCTGGTGATGTCAATCGCCGGATATCCTGGTCCCGATTATTTATTGCTGTCATACAGCCGTAATATTGACTTTGAAGTTAAAGGTAATTTGCAAGAGTTGTCGATTTGATGCCCGCGGAGGTAGTCTAAGTACAGGTCAGCGGTAGAATAGAGGATGGCATCAGCCATGTTTTTCATGGTTGGGGAATATTGCTCGAAATGGTACAGGTCGATTGTAAGAGGTGACAGAACACACTCTGGGTCTCAGTGTGACGGCGATTCGACGTATTTGTTGGAGAGAGCCGTTTCGGCTAACGCCCCGACTAGCAGCACAATCCACCCGCTTCTGTCGATGATCTTCCGCTTCTGACTGGAGACCGTGTCTCTGATTGATGATACTATTGAGGTTGACGTACCTAAACATATTATGCAGTGTCATGCATATGTTACAGTCAATCAATCAGTCACTTCGTCAAATGACTAAGACAGTCAGCTATTTCCGCTGTCTTGTGATTCATTATTTTCCCCTCAATTTATGCTGAAACAGGTCGGTTGAAGATATAAAGAAACTCGCGGAAAGGTTCGCACCATTACAACAATGGCTTGCACTATGGCAGTGCCACCAAGCAAACAAAAAAACATGTTCATACTATAGTCGAGATAATAAAGTTTGACTCTGCTTTTTGGCGATATTTCTTATAGATATACAAAGTGTTTTTGTCAGCGTTATCATGTATGAAGCCTGGTTCAAAGAATCTGATTTTGCGTCAGATTTATCATTTACGGACGTGAAGTGCAATGTACATTGCTGTAATCAGAATTTGTGGAAGTCATACTCATCGCATTACGTTTTCGAAAGTATATAACATACCCGAGATGGCAAGCAATGATGCACCCAGGACACCGTAGCGAAGAGGCAGTGGGTTTGGCAACAGGGTCAGTAATAAACGGAACACATAAATATCCACACACCTCTGTTTATTTTGCGTTCAATACCATATACACTCTTCTCGTGTGTGTGGAAGCGTTGAAGAATGTGATATCATCTAAACAGAGTCATTCGGAACATGTCAGTGTTTACGTAAGTCTTTCATTTCGGCAAACAAGACACAAATCAACTACACTCTTGAGCCAGAATTTCAAGCCTTCCAACCTTAATGACGGAACTGAACGTAAATCACCGAAGGAAATCAATGCATTTGATGATATCTCTGGCGTAGTTTCTATTCCTTGTGTGAATACGCGCCAGTTTTTTTAGGTTTTAGAAATTTCAGTTTTCCCAAGAACCTCAACCACTCTTCAACTACGTCCACAAGGCTTGCTGTACATTTGGGTCTCTCCGTTGGTGCCCTTGTGATCATCACATCACATGGCTTAATAGACCCTAGTTCTATAAGTCTTGTTTCCAATCCCTGACTGTGTGAATGACGCATATCTTTTAATTAGATTGCTGGGATTACACACGTATTGGTCTGTGGGGAAATGCGACATGCAGGCGATGATGCTGGCATTCAATAGATTAGCACGTGGATATGTGCCCGAATATCATCACTTGTCCAATGCTTGAATAGTATTGAGATCGGAGAACGATAAGATGGGAGAAAGGCGTAATGGCGAGAGTCAATACATGAAGATAAGCTTTTATTGTATCTGCTACTCGGGTTCACAAATTCGAAATTTGATTCTGGAGAGGATCTATTCATAGATTTTAACCCCACATTAATCTGTTTCGGCGGGTAAACTGATAGAGTATTGTCTGACGTTGATGTTTTGTATTTGCTCGGTCACTTATCTATGCAAGATCCCCGTGTTCACTCACTCACTGACTGAAGACATTCATCAATATATTTTCCATTACTTCCTTGGGGCGTGGGTAAACCGTTGACTAGTCACGCCGAGGACCCCAGTTCGAATCCCTCATCGGTACCATTTTATGTGAAGTCTGATGTCCCCCGTCGTGATATTGATGGAGTATTGCTAAAGCTGGGTTGTACCAAATTCATTCAATCAATTTTTCCGATCGTGTATCCTACCAGGTCAGTGCCGCAGTCTAACGTGGATGATTCACTTTGACATAGTATGATGTCTCCGACCAGACTTATGTTATCCCCATAACATCTAGGGCAGGGCAACGACAAGGAGAGTCTTTCAGCGCCTAGCCGTGTCGCAGACACGGTTGTTGTATTCGTGACCAAAAATTTTATGCTGGATTTTTACGGAGAAGCAGTCGGGTAGCCTTGTGGTTAGAGCGTTCGCTCATCTCGCCGAGAACCTAGATCGGATTCCCCACATGGGTGCAATGTGTGAAACCCGTTCCTGGTGTCCTCGCCGTGGTATTGCTGGAATATTACTGAAGAGGTTCAAGGCCACAAGAACTCACTCACTCGTTTTACTTATTGAAATGATATCAACCTCTGCCTTAAATATGTGAACCAGTTTGTGATTACTACCCACGACATATTCGATTTTGCAGTACATCTTGGTCACTGTTGACAAGAAGGTCGCCAAAAGGACGAGTCTAAACCTTATCTACATGCAGGTAACGAGTTTCAAAGATGTACAACCACGCTTAGATTACTCTTGGAGTGATTCCAGGAGCGTTAAAGAACAGGTCTTTATCGCAACACTCACCACGTTGGCACTAACACCATTCCTTGCGAGTAAGGCAGTCTTAAATGCCCGCCGTAGTGGAATCTTCACAAAGCACTGACACCTTGATACAGACTGATATCCTTTCACAAGAAACGTGATGTTATTCTGATCTTACCCTAGGATTATCTTCACAACGAGGCTCAATGGTAGTACTTACCTGCAGTGGTTTAACAAGCGTGCGTGCGTTATCGTTAAACGAATCCAGATGTGGTGCTACCATCCTGATGAAGAAAATGCTGAATTGGAGATTTATATTGTTAATATCACTATGCATACCATGTAGTTCATGACCGTAATTGTCTGGAATTTGTAGTACAGTGAAATGTTTTACCCAGGTGTTGGCAAGGACAGGATGAAACATGTGAGTCGGATCAAATTCCATGACTGTCATTGGCTGATAAATGCAATGATCTAAGGTCAGATTATAACGGACTACTTCAATGCGTAGTAATACGTTTCTTGTTATTGTATAACACCCAGCGCCACCACCCGTTGGTTTAAGGACAAAGGGTAAACTACCCTTTTAATTATAACAACGGGTAGAATGGCTGTTCCCAGCAAGGGAACGAGTGTTTTCTATCGGTATACGGAATCTCCTGTTTAATGGTAAGCTGAACCTGCTCACAAAGATTATGGTCGCGTGAAGTCATGTGATGTCTCCTGGACCCCAGGAAGCAATGCATGGCGTCATTTTATGGCTGTGAAATAATGTTGTTCCTGAACACCATTATTAGGAAATTTCAGTTCAACTTTCTGAATGTCTATGAATGTTTCTGTAATGTACTCACGAAATTTAAAAATCTGAGGATTGAAGCAACTTAGGGGCAACCCTACTAATTGCTAGACTGTCATGAGAAACTAATCCGCTCTTTTGTGACAAAAAAAAACGACTTACACAATTAAATGACAAGTACTCACTTGCAATTTATTTATTTTAAAAATATACGTTTTCCTAATTAGCGCTCAGAAGCACGTATATCATGTTTCCATATGACAAGGACAGGCTCACTACGCATGCATACGAGCTTTCCGGTCATGTCGACTAAGGGATTATTGCATCCACCGACCTACCCTATAATAAAGTTTTAATGATTTCCGTGAACATAAATCTCACGCTGGCGTCATGTCCATATGATATTTCTTCGGTCAAGTCGATTCAACTATCTAAAATTGTAGTCTGGTCTGCAGCGCAATTACAGCGTCCATATGGGAGGCGAGGTCTAGTATTTCATTTGAGTCTTTTATCACCCTCCACGATGACGAATTATCAGGAGAGATAAGGACCAATACCACAGCACGCAGAACGTGGACCCAAGTCCGGCGAGTCTTGCTTAAGGTGACAGACAATTATGTTATTGTTAACTGAGAATGGGGATTTGGGAATTGGGCGATGAAAGATAGATGCAGCGTCGAGAGGGTCTGGCTTCAGCGGAACGGAATTGGGGACCGCGGGCGATTTACGTCCTCTTGGTGGGCAGAAGATTGCGTTGATAACGTAGGACCAGAGGTCAGAGACAGTTTCCCAGTGAATTATATACGCTTTCACGTTCATTATAAAATATGCTGCGTCAAGGCCTTGGGTTACCGGCCATGTCAATGTATGAATGCTAGGACTGGGATGGTAAGCGACTTGAGAAATATGATAGAAAATTATCTGTAAGGGCTGAATGATCATGTGTCAATAAACTCCGATGTGTGGATTTATCTTAGCGTTTCTTAATGCAAATCGGTCATCTGAAGTCATTGGATGTCTCAGTGTGCCATTGTGGAGATATATAAGGTTTTGCATCATTAACTACAATAGCTTGCATTGACGATTGGCAAATCTTTTCTGTTGGGTGGAAACTTTATTCGTTATTTTTTTTATTTTTCTCCCTCTTAAAATGTCAGTAAGTATTAAATAATATAAAAAATGAGTTAAAGAACCTAGCCGAGACTCGGAGTTTCTGATAACATGTTCACTGTATATGATTGCTGTAAATCCGGCCTCTGAGTATTCACTGGGGTCAAATAGCCTGAAATTCGCAATGTGAGTCGACACTAAACCAAATGCCATTTAAGAGTGTCCAAAGACAGTATGATTCGGAACAAGTATCCCGAGCTGTTAGAGAAGGGACAACTGTCTGTTTGAATACAGTTCATCAGTGGGTCCTCAACGCTTTATTCGTGATTCAGTATGTACACCTACATGGTGTTACAGCAGTGACTAGGCGGCATGTGGGAGGCAATGGCCAGTCAACCTGGCCAACCACTCTCCGAGGGTCAAATCATGACTAACGCAAATCATTTATTCCTAAGGATCGAATCCTGGTCAGACTGCCACGAGTGTGATCAGCCTGCAGTATCCCACACATTCTCCACAATGCCATGCATCAGTGGCTGGTTGGCCGCCATGGACTAGCTATGGACTAGCTATGATTATAGTCATGCATAGTGACAGTGACTAGGCTGCGTTGATTTCGCATCTACTGATAGCAAGTCATTATTTACAGAGCTATTCAGTACACATAACTCAGGCTATATATGAGACTCGTGAAGGTCCGGGGTAGAATAGGCCTTCAACAACCGTTGCTTGCCATAAGAGGCGACCATATTTGTCGTAAGAGGCGACTAACGGGATCGGGTGGTCAGCCTCGCTGACTTGGTTGACACCTATCATCGATTCCCATTTACGCAGACCGATGCTCATGCTGTTGATCGCTCCATTGCCTCCTCCAGAGTCGAGTTTTTTCACACCGCCGCCATGTAGCTGGAATATTACTCGGTGTGGCGTAAAACTAAACTACGATAAAGTTGTATACATGTACTGCACATGTAATTTTATCATGTAACTAAAGATTAAGAATTCTATTCACAAAAAAATCAAGTAAACTCTTTGGTACTATTCATGTAAAAATGAATGATTTAGGATCGCTTCATTACATATCTTTGAAACGAAATGTATTAAGCAAGTTAGACGGTGAGGTAGCCAGTTGTTGAAGTTGTCGCTCATCACGCTGAACGCTGCCTGGACTCGATTCCCAACATGAATTCATTGTGTCAAGCCTATTTCTGGTGTGCCATGACATTTTGCTGCATGATTATTGCTAAGAAACGGCGTACAAGCCAAGTCAGTCTCCAAGTGATCTGAGTATGACCAGGATGACATTTACCACGGGCGCCGTACGATACAGTTGTTTTCGATGTTTCGATTTCTAGGCATCATCGTGGGCGACCGATGGCTACGACGCTTGTGCACATTGTCTACTGGCATCGGGCGATTTCCTTGTGAACAGGGACAGCACGGGGCCGCATAGTGATCATGGGGTAGCCGAGCGATGGCCGTGCGGATATCCCACGATCGCCCTAACATTGTTTCGAACCTAAAATCGTGCGTTGACAGTACGATCACCGTGCGATGGCCGTGCGATGCCACCTACGGAATACGAGCTTACGTTTAGTTCAAAGCGGTTTAACACAATCGTATAGACAAGAGCGCCCAGTAGAATTGTGTTATGATTGTGCAGTCTCCCCCTGCCACCGCCAGGTGACCACACGGCAATGGAGCAACTAGTCATGTGAACCAGACATACAGCGACAATGCGAGAGTTATGGCTGTGTGTACTACAGGGGGCTGACGGTGGTGTTAGTGCTTGCCCAAATAGATACCATATCGCTGTTTAACATGGACGCCCACAGGACCTCTCAGACACGGTATACGACCACTCTTTCTATATCCTTAGTGCCACAAGCAATGCTGGGTAACGACAACCATCTTTTAACCTCTTTGGCTCGTCTCGGTCACAGACGCTCTGCCCATTGGACTGAAAGGCTGCCACTTTATCTTAGACTATCATAATTGTCATGGAGTATGTCGCCAGCCCCAGTTAAAGTCATTCTCTGATAGAACACTATCTAATGAAGCATACGAATTTGCATTAAAGGCAGAGTATGTTGTTTCAGTTAATGGTTTTGTAAGTAATATTCTTTGTGATATAACCGTGTACTCCTCGTGTACTGGACAAAGGTACTAGCACCTGTAGCGGAACGAAGTATGGAAATTCATTGTTAGATCTGGACTTCAGCAACCCATGCTTGTCGTAAAATCCGGGGATGTCTTCAATTATCTACCGATATTTTAAAAACATTTTTGGTATATTTAAAAGGAATACGGATACTTTTATACAATTGATTTAATTCATAATCGGGGCGGAAACCGCTTTTTGAGGAATGGGGTGCGCACTATTAAGAAAAGGGAGGGAGGTGCACATTCATTTTCACCCGATGTGGAACTGGGGGCCTGTCATGCCAAACTATCACCAAGTAACAAGGCAAACTGGCCCGATTCAAGCTGACACTTGTAAAAGCAGGATGATGCATCTGGCCATCGTCTTCCATGAAATACTGAGTAAGACTGAAGATTATAGATGGGGTTCTGAACGCTCATCCGCATTCTTTGTCAATATTTAATTGTCGAGAGTAAGCGGTTTAACTGACGTGAATAAAACAGACCGTTAAATATACTGACCCTCTGAGAACATTGTTGATTCCATATATATTTGGTAAACTATATTCCCATCTGACTGTCTACCATAAGCACCGTGTCTATAAGATTATTAAACAATTTCTGTTACAGCAATCCTTTATCTTTGAGGCACCTGTAACCCAAAATCCGTTGGCACTTTGTACAATTTATCAAACCTTTTTTCCGACAAATTTTACGATATCCAGTTTCTAGAATAATTCAATTACCATCGTTGCTTATTTTTTTAAAAAAAACATAAACTCGTTATTGTTTTGTCAAACAAGGTTTCTGTTTAAGAACTGATTGCTTCACGTTTAATTCAGTCTCGCCCACAAGAATTCCTTTCATCTGAAGTGTGTAAACAGAGGTTTTGAGAAAAAAGTACCCTTTAACACAATCTTTGAACTATGAGTTTGTAAAATCAGTTATTATCACGTGAACGGTTCCTGAAAGTGTGTCTTAAGACGTTGTAGATAGCCTTCAAGTTAACCGATACTCATGTAAGTGACTGCGCTGACAAGAACGATTCCAAACCGTTAACTTTCGACAGGGGTTTATCATGTTGACGATAAGGTTTCTTTGTATATTTGGAACACGTTCAACACCTTGTAATTTGACTCCGTTCGGCTTACAGGAGGAATGTATCTGTGGAATAGAGGTAAATCACGGCGATGAAGATGGCTTAAGGAATACTGAAATAACATCCACACTACTCCCCCACCATGAAACAGATCAGGGCACGTTTCTCTGACAAAAAAACTGAAATAATATGTTTATAAACCATAGTATGGATTCTTTTAACATGACTGTTGCTTCAGTGTGTGTAAGGATCAGCAGGTCCTTGTATATTTTTGTTCAAAATGGTTTTGACAAGTTGTTTTGGAATTACGAGTCATGAAGAAGTATCGAGTTAACGTCAGCTAAACTCTAAGTAAACGTCACGTAATCGTCAGAAAATTCTGTTACTCCTACGTCGAGATACTTTTCACATTGTAAATGTAAATAGAAGCCACAACATATTCATCAGAAATCCCTATTTTTCATGATCAATTTCGCATGAACTGTGAACTATTTTTAACTCTCGTTAACGCGAGTGGAGATCGTGCGTGAAAATGGATGTGTTTATTGCTCCAGAACACTAACATATGCACAGGAAAATAAAAAGAAATGACGTTAAAATGATATCATGATGAAGTGTAAAACAGATGCACCAATCGCACACTGTACACTTAGTGCCACGACTGCCAGTCAGGGTAACGACAAGGTATTAATACACGCATTTTGGTAAGGCGGTGCCAAGGAATCGAACAACCTTCCTTCCACTTGGTCGAAATTGCTGCTCACATTATGCAAGTGGTATTGAATATAGAGGTTAAACCGTAGAGCTTTTTTTCTGACTACCATAATGTTGACAGGTATTAATTTCTGCAGATTATTGTTGTATTATTTGTACTGAGTATGGCTGTGACAGGCGCAATGCTTCTTCAAGATGAATAAGTGAAAAAGATCTCATATAAATTGATATCATAATCATCATTATCATTATCATCCTCGTCGTGATCATCCTCTTTTTGGATAATAAGATTGCTTATAAAGTTGGGTTTTTTACTGGACACTAATATTAATGAGAACTGGGAAATTCTACCACCCTTCAAAGATATTAAATGAACAATCAATACCTGTAGAATTGACAAATTAGCCGGGCGTTTGAGTTAACGCCACCTTCAATAGCATTCTAATCAAATCAAGCCACAGCTCCTTGTCTGAAGAAACTGCAGAAGGATAAAATTTACCGCAAGGGAATGGTATGCTTTGTCAGACCAAGGATTATAATGAAGCTATTCTAGAATCCTGGACAATTCAAGAGACCGAGTTGATCCATATTTACAAAAATATTGATATACTCGAATAACATTATTGCATGGAACATGGCACTAGATGATGACATAATGAAAGGCCATGGTCCCTGATTTTCAAAATTAAATATAGATAGATATGCATTGAAGTCAATCCTAAAGAATACATCTCTTTTAACGCCTACCATTGGTCGTAATGGGCAAAGTTCCAGTGGTAATTGTTTGACTAGGTCGTCGAAAAAGACTAAATCTCAATACGTCATATCATCTGCAATAACGAAATGTGTTTGTGTAAATGTTTGTTTCATAATTATTTTATAATTTAAAAAAATATATCTAAAGGTATGTGATTCATTGTTGAATTTGGTATTGTAATACTTCCAAGCCGGAGCTGACATACGCCGGGGCGTGAATCTGCAGATTCATATCACCGTCCTCATCGTGTTCAGTAGATTCCAGATTGAACACAGGCTTGCGATCCTTTGGCTTGAGGGAAGTCGATCTTACCTCACGCAAAAATTAAAGTCTACATGTTATATTTTGTACGCAATACGTCATATGATCTGCAATAACGAAATGTGTTTTACTGTGAATTGTTTTATAATTTAGAATTAGTATTTCTAAGGGTACCTGATTCATTATTAAATAGTCTCCATTGAAACACTGGGACAGGTCAGCCGAATCATGCAAGTCTTCGTCAAGATACCACTCGATCTGCTATATATAGGCTGATCTCTCAGCTTACGAGGCAATGGAGGCGTATATGAGCGCCAAGGGCATCCCTTCGCGCTTTTGTCAGATGTTGTCAATTATGTTTTAAAAACCCTGACTTGCAATTATTTGTTTACAGTATGTCAGGAACAACCACTTTGGAATAATTTCCTAGACTTGTAGTTTATTGTGGTAGAGTCCGGATTCTCATGTATTTCCTATCATCAACGTATAAACCTAGCTTAAACTTGACAGATGTAATAACGGGATTCTGGGCATTGAGTACAGTTTAAACATTGGCCTCAGCGACCTCAGATGTAGAACATACTAATGGATTTGACATCGTTAGGTTCATGAGCTGCAGAGCTCCAGCACGCTGAACTGTCTTGTAGAGGTGGACCATGGCGGTAATCGTGTAGGATGGTATTACATGGGTATGAACACGTGTGATGAAGATGATTAATATCGCAATAACGTCCAGATGTCAATGTTCAAGACGGTTGGTGTAGGGGTATAGGGCTTTAAACGTGTTGCATGGTTGTTTAATAACTACAACGAAAGGAGTTCTATGGAGAGCATTCATTTGATTTTCAAAGGGATGTGAGATGTTAAATACGGCTTGTGTGGCATCAGACAATCACATACTTAGGATATCCTCCGAACTGTACAATCGACTCAGCTTTCAGCAGTGATTGCTTACGGAAGTGGAAAAGGTATACCGTTTCTATTTAAAACACTCAAGGCTCTGTTTTACGCTTAAAAAATATGAAGTGAAATGTAGTATGAAATAAAACAGGTTTGATGAACAAAGAATATAATAAATAAATTATCACCTGCTTGGGTGCGAAGAAAAATAGCTGAACTCCAAAAGATTCGCAAGTTTAAAACGATACACATTACCAAATCCCCAACACAAGCACGCACGCACGCACGCACACGCGCACACGCGCACACGCGCACACGCGCACACGCACACACATACATACATGCATGCATCAAGAACGAGTTTCCTAGAAGCATGAAAGCTGCAATTTGTAAACTTCAAGAGGAAACTTAAAACTATTAACATGTCCTCGAGGCCCAGAAGAACGTCTTACCATATGTGTGTACTGTCTTACCTATCTCTCTTGGGAGAGTCAGCTGGGCTCACAAACGTGCCAATGTTAAATATAAGAAACCGTTTCCTGAAAATAATTAAAATGAACCACTTTGACACATTTAGACTTGCCCTAAATTTGGTTTTGTAATACTTCCAAGCTGGAACTTCGAATCTGCAGATTCCTATCACCGTCCTCATCGTGTTCATTGGATTCCTGATTTAACAGGCTTGTGATCCTTTGGCTTGAGGGAAGTTTGTTTGATCTTCCCTCACACAAACGTCTACACGTTATATTTTGCATACAATGTTGAAAGCGACAAAGTTGTTTGGCTCATTATAGATGAACCATGAGGCCTTGTGTTGAAATGTGTCGACGTTTGATGTGTTTAAATTATGGTTATCCTTTGTTTCAAGCCGATTCCTTCTTCAGTTACCATTTTGCGATTCTTTCGAACCTGGGATTACCGAATAGTTTCACACCCCCGGCCCCACCCTCCAACTTCTCTCTAATCCGGAATCGGTTTCCTTGTTTGGTGTTTAGCAAATGTCTGTAAATAAACGAGTCTGGGCCACAAAATCAAGTGACAAACACCATCACCGTCGATCTACCTAAGCAGGATACGATGACATGCGTTAGCGAGCGAGCATGAGCGACCATGAGCGAGCTTGAGCGAGCCTGAGCACCCGATCCTGTTAGTCGCTTCTTAGGACAACCATGGGTTGTTGAAGACCGCTTCTAACCCGGATCTTAATATTATCCCTAGAGGTAGTCGTCCCGATAATATACATAATTTTGACAGCAATGGCTGTAAATGATCCATGGCAATACCCTTTCCGAGTTCCGCCACTCATATTTTCAACTGTTTGTTATTTTCTGTAATGAGATAACAAGAAATCTGAATCACTGGCAACATTAGATAAAGTTTCGAAGGAAGCGGTTCCCGAAAGATCGGATCTTACAGGAACCCCTGGGCTGGATAGTTGCTGACCCCACACGTTTAACTTCTATAACCCGAATGATAAATAAACTCATAATGATAAATAAATTTGAACGAACATTTGTTTTATACGACATAATTGCCACCATCACAAAGGTAAACGCCCCGTAGTGGAAGAACATGACCCTGAATCGTCTTTGAAATTAACCCCAGGCGAAACGCGCAAACCTTATAAAATTATTAAGACTTTCAAGGTTCCATACCTGCCTGACCCGTTGTATTATGGGAAAGTACGTAAATACGAAAACTATTCTCGGAATACAGAAGCGGAACTGGCAATTGTTTTTGCGATTCACATAGTCTGTACACGCCTAAATTCGTACCAGATGTTTTCGTATTAAACACGTGTTTTGCTTGACATAACTGTCTCGGGGATACTTACAGGATGGGTTGGTATGAAAGGAACACGTTTTTTCTTGCTAGTCAGGTAAGCACTGTTTATATTATCATTGATACGGTTTTACAATTGTTCTGATGAACAAAACACATCGACATCTGGCTTCTCTTTTGAAGCGTCCGAAACACTGAAGTTCGTTTCAGGTGCATTGACAATGTTGTTTTACGATTTCAACCCTTTCATCATTAACACTTAGAAGATTTGCAAAGAGTGAAACTGATAAATGTGATGTTTATATCATTCTTAAACTTAAACATCATTACATACTTGCTCTGTCGATTGCTTTTGACATATAACATATAATATGACATATAATTTAAGAACGCTTTCAGACCCATATCTGTTTCATTCAGAACGATCAATTATATTTGCATTTATGATCTAATTGTTGTAAACGTGTTTTCTGTTTATGAGTTAGCCTAAATGCTCACAGTTTACATTAAGTATGGGAAACAAAAGACATATGATGTATTGGTGTATATATCTATATACAAATCTATCATGGAAAGATTATGTAACGTTAATTTCCTGTGTTGACGTGTCAAAAATCAGTAGAGATATTCTGTTTCATTTATAATTATTCCTCATATCTTTCTGAACAGCTAAAACAACCAGTGGGAGAGAAACTAGTGACGTCATTTGTGACGTCATCGCGAATGATAACTTCACGGTACTATCATGTGATCATCAAAGCACGATAATGCACTTTCATGACCGCAAAGTCTCCAAGGAAACGCTTAATCCCACTCACGTGATATGTCAAGATCAACCCTGATTTGGTTGATAAATTCAAATATTAATACCATTACTTTCTCATTGTGTGACTATATACTATTTGCCTGATAGAAACTGGTTTATACACAAACCTAATTACGTCTGCAACGTTAATCAGACGGTCTGTTCTATTTCCCCAACAACTGCTGTTATATGACCGGACTATGGCACTGTTGTTAATGACAGGGATCTGGCTGTTCTCATTGATTGGCGATATTAATTGCATATGACCTTACTTGTAACTACTTTATGTGTGTAAGCTAGAGCTATGATTTGGTATGTGGCGAATAATGTTATCCCGCCCTTTAATACTCTAAATAGCCGTTCTCATCCGGTCGAAATAATTTTCATTTTATTGTGATGAAGTGGGCTGGGATAGGATGAAGAGGTGAGGTGAGGTGAGGTGAGATGCGGTATGTTAAAATAACATACGTTAAATTATTAAAAAATGCACATGAATCATATGGCGCTAAACAGCATATGCATTGTAAGAATATTGTAACAAAAATCACTTAGCTGAGCTGAAATGTTGTTTTGAAAAATCGTAACGAGCAAGGTATTGCATAAAAAGAACACAAGTAAAAGATCGAACCCAAAACTAATCTGGATTAATGTAAATTCTACATTGTTTCCAATCTTGAACACAAAGGACTGGTGTCCACAACCATGGGCCATTGGTCAAGCCCCAGTATGTCCGTTATTAATGCCTGCTGGAATCGGATGTTCCGGATCAGACGTCCATCCATTAACGTGAATCTGTGGCACTGATGTATGGCTCCAGCGCCGTGTAGCAGGTTACTTGAATTGGTTCCTTAACCGGGAGTGCCGATACTAATGGTTTTGTAGTCCTGTAGATTGGATCTGTCCTATATTTGTGGCCTGGGTCGTGTATCACACCCCCTAACTCCGTCAGCAATTGTTGTCCTGTCATATGAAATGGAGAGGTTGTATATTGCCACACATGATCGTGTTTGAACTCATGTCGTAAATACACAGTGATCTCCGCCAGCTGCTGGTTACCGTGTACCAAGAACCAGTACATTAGCACGACATGTCTTTTAAGCTGTGACGACCGTTTGTGTTATCTTTCAAAATGTAAATATTTGTTGGCGTTATTTCCTCTACCTAGAAGGTGTTGCGCGGCCTAGTGGATAAGACGCCCGTTTGTGCTGAACTGTTCTCAGGTTCGATTTTGTATAGGCTCATTGAATGTCATTAGCTGGCACATTGCTTTGGGAACTGCTCCCCAAGCAGAAGGTAAATATACTAGGCACATAAAGAAAATGTGCATACAAAAATTTAAAATCTAAATGTATCAAACCTGTGTAGACACACGAGGATTTAAACTCAGAGATTAGTGACATGTATCCGTGACGCCAGTGGTTTCCTCCTTGAGACGATGCAATATGTTGTTGCACGTCATTCCAGGAAAGAGAAACAGAACAAATAAATGCCACACAATACTGTCACTTTGGAAAGCTCAACCCCGCCCTTGCGATCGTTCAAAACCTTAAACGGCTATTGAAACGCATTGCATGCCAAGGCTAACGACTGCATAACGTCATGACGCCATCGGGATGGTCCGTGGGGGAATGTCTCAACGACAAGTGGCTGCACATTTCCATTGCCGCCGGAACACCATTTCTGCACTGGTGAAACGCTACCAGAACACAAATGACGTTATCGATCGGCCACGTTCTGGACAACAACAACGCCAATACAGGACAGATGGATATGGGTGACCCATCTTCGCCACAGGTTTCAGACTGCAGTGATGACTGCCCGGACCATTCTAGGACTTGGCCGTATTCACCCCTACAGAGTTCGACAACATCAGATCGGGATCAGATCACGACGTCCCGCCATACGACCTATCCTAACACAACGTCATTACCCGTCAACGTGTGAGAACGTTATGCACAGGTCTTGGGGAGGAATGGCTGTGGTGATGGTTACGTGATGATTTGGGGTGGAACAACAACTCCTTTGGTGATTGTTCAGGACAAATTAACCGATGTGGACTACTGGGATCAGATTCTTCGACCTGTTGCAATACCTTTTCTGCAACGTCATGGCCCTGGGTTAACATTCCAAAACGACAATGCTCGCCCTCATACGGCAAGGGTTGCTATGGATTTGTTGCAACACCACAACGCTAACTTACCGCCTTACTGCCTTAATTCACCGGATTTTCCCCCGCTAGAGCATGTTTAGGGCGAGATGGATCGACGTCTACGCTCCTCATCCGCCAGATAACGCCCTTGACCTTGCAACCGAATTTGAGAGAATCTCAATGCCGATGGTGACACGCCCATTATTGAGCTTGTGACACGATCGTTTGCCCCTGTCCCGCTTTCAGGGCTCATGATCATGGTGATTGAACTTTTCAACTGAAATTCTACCGACTTGTTATGGTTTCATTATCCCTCCACTATAAAGTTTATATGTACCTTTGACATTGTCATGTCATTGTCGTATCAACTAATTTACATTATTTTGACAATGCACAGTTTCTTTATGTCGCTAGTATGTTATTATTTAATTGGCTGGGACGGTGTGGTATCCAAGTGGATGAAACTTTCCTTCGGCACGCTAAAGACCAAATTTCGATTCGCCACTTATGCAGAATGTGCATTCAAGTCCATTTCTGCTGTCCACGGCCGTGATACTGCCGGAATATTGCTGAACGAGGCACACGTTAGGCTAAATTCACCCATAACTATTCATGGTCACTCTACTAATCGCAGTAAGCATTACACTGTTATAGCATATATAGTACTGAAGGGCCGGGTCAGAATTTATCTTCAGTAACCCACACATGTCTTTAGGGACCACTCACGGGATCGGGTGGTCAGACTCGCAGACTTGATTGACGCATGTCGGTACTATTCCTAAGTATGGCGTTAACAACATCAAATAAAAAAGTGCCTTAATAAAACGTGTTTTTATTTAAAACGTTCCCGTCCTCAAATGATGTTGCAGGAAAACGACCAATGACTTCAAACGTGTCCAGTTTGAATATTCGCGATGTCAATACCCTCGATCAAAGCCCCTGTTGGCCTAATGTAAGAGGTTGAGCATCGTATATAAATGCCAGGCAAGCTTTTGGTTTAATTAAGAGCACTATGTGCAGAATCCCCCCATATAATTGATTCTGTCCCGAGAGAATATTGACGGTAAGTGATAAGAAGGGCATATGACTAGATAGAATCACGGCTCCTTAATCTGAAGGTGATTAAAGCACAGACAAGACGTATACAACATTTATGGGCTGTTTCGTCTTCAGTTTGTGAGGTGTGAGGGTGTTGTCGGATGGAATGTATACAAGGTATTATATACTGGCTATGGTTCCTGGAACTCTTGTAATGTTGATCTGGGCACAACGTGGCAGCTGGTGTGACGACAGTACGCATTTATGATGTTAGGACTAATGGATTGTCACGAGCGTTGGAAGCTTGTAACTTGTAACGACGGAAAATCCTCACGTCCTATACTGGATTAGGTAATACTGATTTATGCAGAAGGTTTTACGGGTTTGGAATGTATCAATGATTTATACAATGCATTCCGTGCACATGTAGGCTATGTGATTAGAGCATCGTGGTGTAACATTCCCTGTGGGTGAAAATGTGTCCAGGAATAGTTTGTGAAGGCGACGAAAATGTAGATCGGGAGGTCGAGTTGACTTATTACGCATCGCAATAAACAGTACGTTTCTCGCGATTTTGCTACTTATCTTTAAATTTGTCATGTTATTTATAAACTGTACTAGCGACTGATTGAGAATCACGAGATACGATGCACAGAACGTTTATCACGTTCTCACTAATTTTACTTTGATACAGTGCCTGAAATACAGATAATGAGATCAGGTTGCATATAAGATGCATCGAAGATGCATGAAATGCATCTGTTTATTAGGCCAGGTGAGGACGCTGAATTCAGACCGTCACTTATATTCACCTGAAATATTCATGTTAATTCATAACGGTCTAGTCTGATGATGAGGTGACGTGACTGTTAGCGGTGCTCTAAAAGTTAATAATGATGACCACGTTGACGTTGACGTCATTGCTGACGACGACGATGTTTATGATAATGGTAATTTCCTGACAGTCGTGTATACTCACTATGCAGCATTATCAGATCACGACTTTGTATCACTCGCTGGATAATGGTGTTAGTACCTACGCCAAAACGTTTCACTCAGTTCAATAAAGACTTTGACGATCCATAGAACTTAGTTTTCCTTGATAATAGTAATGTTGATATTGATCATGATAATGTTGATATTGATCATGATAATGCTGATATTGATCATGATAATGCTGATATTGATCATGATAATGCTGATATTGATCATGATAATGTTGATATTGATCATGATAATGTTGATATTGATCATGATAATGGCGCTGATGTGGACAATGGAAGGTGTGATGATTATGACGTAAAGGATAACGGTCATTACGAAGATCACACTGATGAAAATAATAACGATGACGATAAAGATTACGATAACGGATATGGTGATGATAACGTTGACCATCGCTGATGGCGATTCTGCCTTTACAGATCTTACCTCTTTGAAATGCCCTATAGTATATGTGTAACTAAGAAAGGGAATGTGCCACCAGTAAGGTCTAGAATGTGAAGTTGGCATGTTTTGTACATGCCCCGCAGTGCTCATCCTCTGTGGCACAGCTTGTGCATCATGCTGAACACATAACAAAACCATCATTCCAAACAGTACCCTGATCCCATGGTGGGTACATAATACGTTTTACCTACCACCCACCTACGGAGTTAATGGTGTTTCTGGTTAAAAGGGAAAATATCATTTTTCTAAGATATAGTTTACACATGACTGAAAGAGAATCATTATAACCCAAGTCAATGAATGCTGCACGCTGGATTATTAACATGGTCGTCCTACCGGGCACCCTTTAACAGCTAGGTGAATAGAGGCATGATCCCAACAAAGCCATTTCCTTAGGGAGACCAACAAAGGTTTCATCTGTCTCAGAGTGGGATATGCCCGAAGCTATATAATCTCCCAGGAGTTCGGTGGTCGAAACGGTCACACATTCAACTGCTCCCTATGACCTCCGGTGATTAACTTAACTTGATTTGATATCTGTGTGCTCTTTACGGGTAAAGGTGCTACGACTGGGGATTTGATGTTTCCAAAGTTCATCAGGACTTAAGACTGAAAAGGCTTCAGTGTGAGAAAGAACGTAGATGATATATTGTGACGGTTACATATATAAGCTAAGGTCCAAAGTTGGCCGATAGAGACATGGTGGCGGTTACGATCGCGATTGTCTGGATGAACCCATGAGAGTGTCTTCTTCGTCGATATGTTTGCTTGAATATTTAATATAAGCGCTGGAAATAGCTGTGTTAGGAAATAGCTGTGTTAGGAAATAGGTAGGTTGTTTTAAGCAATATCCAAACCATATGCACTGGGAACTGACTTCAGAATGTTTCACATGGAGAGCGTGAGGATTTGCTTCTGGACCTCCACATACCAGATCCATTCAATCACCTGTTACGACAAGCATAGTATTAAGGACTCCGGACGAATATGCTCACTTCTCATGGATCCAAAATGTCGACAAACGTATTTCTGCAACACAGAATTCCTTTCGTTTGCATAAGTAATCACTGCTAATAGAGAGCCCAGTGTACTACTGAATTTACCATGTGCATGAGTTCATTGATAGCGATTGAGTGAATTTAGTTTTAAGCCCTCAGCAATATTCCAGCTGTATGGCGGCGGTCTGTACATAATCGAGTCTGGACCAGACAATGCAGTTATTATTACACAATGCCATCTAGAAAGTGGTCAAATGTAACATATGTCATGTTTGGGATTACACTTCCTTGGTGAAGTACAAATTCTAGTACTTTTTGGTTGAGTCCCATATGGGAGTCGAAAACGATTTCATGGGAGTCGCTGTGGTTTAGCGGTCTAGGCGTCTGATTTTGTGTGCGGGCGATTAGGTCCCAAATATGGCATGTGTTAAATCCAGTTATTATCAAAATGAACATCGTTCTATGTAATTGGGGTTTGATGACATGTTCAACCAAGTCACCGAGCATGACCACCCAGTTATGGTACCAGTGTTCATAAACTGAACCTGTATTCTAATAACCCTGTGGTACGTACTACAAACAATGTCATCAAGAACAAATCCGGTGTTCGCCTGAAAAACACAACATTGCGAGAACATACGATATTCCACGACACAGTCAAAACAATACCCAGTCCCATGGTGGGTACGTCATATGCCTTTCTGCCAAGCAGATCCCAGCTACTGAGCTAGTTAATGGGGCTTCATATTAATAATTCGAAATGTCCACCCCATATCTACTATAAATCTTTGTGGAGATTCTACAGAGACTTTGAATGTTGAAGCCTTTCCAAGAAAGAAGAGCTATGGAAGCACGAAAGACTGGAACTGCTATAATATCATTTGACAAGGTCTTCACACACTGTGCCCATTGGGAACAGAACCTGGACCCTCGACGTGACCCTCGCCTTAACCCCTCAACCCCACAAACAGCACCTTCCTTCTGTTGTCCCATTGGAACGTTGAACCCATGCACTTTTCTGGTGAGGGTTTCTACCTACCAGCATGTTACCGGTGTGAAACCAGATTTTGCCTTGGTATCTTGACGCCATTTGAGTTCAGTTAAACGACGTATTTTCTCCCAAGATTACTACCAAGGATAACATCACTGTGTATGGCGCCATACAACAGGATAACATCAAGGCGTTTGGCGCCGCAGGAAAAGCCATCAGGATCTGCCGACAAAATCACTCGTCATATATGATCCATCCACGGTTGGACGGAGTCGGAACGGCACTTTGGGAATGCCTGTTTTAATATTTAATAACCAGTAACCTACGGTAATGGATTGTTATTTGGAAAAAATCACCAGTGATTTACGACAACTTAGGACGGGCCTCCAATAAATGAATAACGCCGGATGACGCAGTGCACGTTTGGGAATCCAAAGAAGTCATGGGACGATACGTGTTGTCTTAATTTTCATTGTTCTTATGAAATCGCTGAAAGCCGGTGGAATACCATGAGTGTATGAATTCAGAGTCAGCTGAAGATATTGCTGATATTGGAGGTTTTAGTGACGCATGCTTGTCGAAGAGGTGACAAAAGGGATCGGGTGGCCTGACTTTGTTTACATACATCAATTGTGAAGATCGGTGTTCATGCTTGTCGAAGAGGTGACAAAAGGGATCGGGTGGCCTGACTTTGTTTACATACATCAATTGTGAAGATCGGTGTTCATGCTTGTCGAAGAGGTGACAAAAGGGATCGGGTGGCCTGACTTTGTTTACATACATCAATTGTGAAGATCGGTGTTCATGCTTGTCGAAGAGGTGACAAAAGGGATCGGGTGGCCTGACTTTGTTTACATACATCAATTGTGAAGATCGGTGTTCATGCTTGTCGAAGAGGTGACAAAAGGGATCGGGTGGCCTGACTTTGTTTACATACATCAATTGTGAAGATCGGTGTTCATGCTTGTCGAAGAGGTGACAAAAGGGATCGGGTGGCCTGACTTTGTTTACATACATCAATTGTGAAGATCGGTGTTCATGCTTGTCGAAGAGGTGACAAAAGGGATCGGGTGGCCTGACTTTGTTTACATACATCAATTGTGAAGATCGGTGTTCATGCTTGTCGAAGAGGTGACAAAAGGGATCGGGTGGCCTGACTTTGTTTACATACATCAGTTGTGAAGATCGGTGTTCATGCTTGTCGAAGAGGTGACAAAAGGGATCGGGTGGCCTGACTTTGTTTACATACATCAATTGTGAAGATCGGTGTTCATGCTTGTCGAAGAGGTGACAAAAGGGATCGGGTGGCCTGACTTTGTTTACATACATCAATTGTGAAGATCGGTGTTCATGCTTGTCGAAGAGGTGACAAAAGGGATCGGGTGGCCTGACTTTGTTTACATACATCAATTGTGAAGATCGGTGTTCATGCTTTTAACCCCCATGATAAAAAAGATTTGTCTGATAATCGAGATTGGTCACATGGTACCACTGTTTGAGACTTCCTGGAAGAAAGATGTTATAGAAGGTTAAATGGAATCTGACTGAATGATGAGAGAATGAAGAAAATGAAGAATGAAGAATGAAAACTGATTGGTGATCACGCGAGACCTCATCAAAACCTACAGTCAGTGTCGTATAATGTTCTTCAGTTTATACAAGATGTGTGATGGGTATA
The DNA here is from genome assembly GCF_037392515.1 of Haliotis asinina. Taxonomy (NCBI): domain Eukaryota; kingdom Metazoa; phylum Mollusca; class Gastropoda; order Lepetellida; family Haliotidae; genus Haliotis; species Haliotis asinina. The sequence continues at coordinate 6,164,534 of NC_090290.1, read as the reverse complement.
AGGCCCTCTTCTATTCTGACGTTAGTCTCTTAGTACTGTTTCTTCTAAAAGTTGTCATTTGCGTCTTTCTTCCAAAGGTTGTCATTTACGTCTTTCTTCTAAAAGGTTCTCATTTACATCTTTCTTCCAAAGGTTGTCATTTACATCTTTCTACCAAAGGTTCTCATTTACGTCTTTCTTCTAAAAGGTTCTCATTTACATCTTTCTTCCAAAGGTTGTCATGTATGTCTTTCTTCTAAAGATCGTCATTTACGCCATTCTTCCAAAGGCTGTAATTTACGTCTTTCTTCTAAAAGGTCGCCATTTACCTCTTTCTTCTAAAACGTTGTCATTTACGTCTTTCTTCCAAAGGTTACCATTTACGTCTTTCTTCTAAAAGGTTGTCATTTACGTCTTTCTTTCAAAGGTTGTCATTTACCTCTTTCTTCTAAAAGGTTCTCATGTACGTCTTTCTTCTAAAAGGTTGTCATTTACGTCTTTCTTTCAAAGGTTCTCATTTACGTCTTTCTTCCAAAGGTTGTCATTTACGTGTTTCTTCTAAAAGGCCGTCATTTACCTCTTTCTTGCAAAGGTTGTCATTTACGTCCAATCAGTTCAGCATCTGAAACCATCTAATTGAAATAAGATCAAAGTTCCTAGTCTAAATATTGTCTGGCGGTGTCAAGGACTAACATGATCTTAATGAGTTCTTTGAGAAGCATTTTAGAAGTTGTATGAAGGAAAACCAAGTTCTGTGTCAACATCTACACTGCAATGAATGCTACGTTTCCGTGCAGGTACTAACACAAGCGACACTTCACTTAGTTGTGTATATATGTATTTGAGACTGTGTGACTTCATGAATGTAAACAACAACAGTTCGCGTTATTTGTGGGGTGTATACAAGGCGTTGTGTGAACTGTACAGGAACAGAACTATTGCTTTCAAGTCATTCGTCTCAGTATATGAAGTTTAAAGTAAACGTTGTTTTTTTTTTCAAATGCATGCCTGATGTAGGACGTTTGGCTATTCATGCTGAAAGACGACCAGGAATAAAGGTTAAAGTCCAACTTAATCACTTACTCACTAAGTTTGTCTATGAATGTAACCAATATACATGTAAACTGAGAAGCACAATATATTAATAACTATTTTTAGCTGACATATTTAGGAAGGCATTCACTATTTTTTGTATATGCTATATAAGTATTCATTCGTTTCCTTGCCATTTATTTATTTATTTATTTATTTATTTATTTATTTATTTATTTATTTATTTATTTATTTATTTATTTATTTATTCATTCATTTATTTATTTATTTATTTATTTATTAAGAGTTGTAGACTGACATGGCTAAATTTCTTTGCTTTGAACTTTGCTGTAAAAGACGTTTTGTGCGGACGGAAGATTATGAAAAGTCATAGACAAAGCGCCTGTTGATAAGTAGTACAGGCCTCTCTCTCGGTAACTTACTAGTTATCCGAAGATTTAGTTTTTAACCATGAACAATGCTTTATACTCACTCTCTAAATAGGATTAGAGCGAGTGAGTGAGTTTTACGCATTACAGTCATATGGCAATAAGATTAAAGGAAGGCATCGATTTACTATCAAAGGCTTGAAGACTTACAGCGACATAAAACGTCACGCGGAAGCCCTTCTTTACAATTCACCTGTGTTATGATTATTGCTTACAACACATACATGAGAAGCAAAGCTCTTGGACACGATCATGCAGTCCTTGTTTGTAGGATTACGCAGCGCGAGGACTTAGCGATCGATGACTACCATTACGTTCACGAAACGTTGACCCCCAAACCATGGTGGTATCAGAGATAAGCTGAAAAACACAATCACACTCACATTTATCGTATCTTATCTCTTTTGTAACCTTATCACAAGATGAATGTCTCATTCGCACGAGGTTCAGCTAACATTGGTATGCCACGCAGTTATTCTTATCCAGTATCACACCACCATTTAATTACCATGGCTCCGCCACAGGTTGCAATAATGCGTAATGCCTTCTTATTTTGGTTCATTAACCCAATCCCACGCAATGTCTTCGTCACATGTGCTCGTTCGGTGATTCACCTTGTGAAAAGGTCAACCTGGATCCCACGTAAGGAACTTGCAAATGCCACTCAGATTGATCATGAAATATGATAACCAGGTGCATATTGTCTTAACTGAAAAGCGAAATCTGGATATAAACAGGTATAGTTTGTGTGCAGTAAACAGGTAGCCGGTACCCATGAATTTCTCTTCAAACAAACAAGTAAATCGATTAAATATGATATAGCTAGGATATCTATATATAGCGCACATATCCACGCACTAGTGCCAATCCTCATAATTACAACTTGCAAATTGAACGATTACATCTCATAATTTTATTCAACCTCGGATAAATGTTGTTGAACAAACGATCTTTGTATGTATTGTTTGGATTACAAGGGGGTATGCATATTACATGAAACACAGAAAACAAGTAGGGTTGGTCTAAGGTAACGCTCACCCTGTACCGCACTCGCAATAGTTTCACTGTTCCAACTAATGCGCTTACCCCCATGTAACCTAAAATCGTATCTGAAACACCTTTTATCCTAGGTTTAATAAAATCCCGCAGCTAAAATGTTCAGTGGGCAATTTAGAATTGTGACGATTCCCAATCTTAATTTCACTATATTTGACTTACGTTTTTTGTTTAATGAGAAATTCATCGGTACGTTTTCTCTGCAAACAAACCATAGTTGTATTTGTTTCCTAGCTATCAGTAAGGTGTGCAGTGGACAAGGTTATCAGTGGAAATCAGAAAGTTTTTCGATTCAGTGTTCAAGATACTAGTAGGTTAAATGATGTTTCTCTGAAGTGACTTAAATTAATGCAAATCATATAGTGAACGGCTCGTATGTCATCTTGGGCAATATTCCAGCAATATCACGACGGGAGACGTGGAGGATGAACATCACCACATCTTGTATGTTGCATTCCATTTTGAAAGACCATGGATGTTGGGTGTCTTCAAAATGGGAAGATTATCAAATATCATTACTATCATCAACATTACCATTGTCCTCGTTTTCATTTTCACTTCAGTTGTCCTTATAATGACCAGTATCTCCTTTTATACCAGTAACTTTATCGTCACTAACATCATCTTCGTTTTAGTCGCCCGCGGCAATATCGGCATCAGTATCAACATTTCTGCGAACATCACCGTCATCACAGGATTTCTGGGTACTAAAAAGATCAAAACAAACTGTCCTCACCAGTAACAATGTCGTTATCGTGTTCAGCATATTCATCGGTACCATTACCAAAACAACTATTACTGTCATCGTCAGAATGTTCACTTGGAATGATATGTTCACTTGGCATAAAGGCAGCACAGAATGGGTTAGCTCATCGTTAGCCAAGGGTACTTGCCCTTCACACGAAGAACAGCGATAGGACTTCTCCCAGGAAACGCTGCCTCCTTCCCACCAAAACCTTTTCGGTGGAAACCTTCCAGCACCTTGTACGTCACCCAGAGTCCGTGTCCCCGTTGGTAAACCCGGTATCACTCTCAATGCCGTTCATGGGTTCGGCACCCAGCAAACTTTGCTTCGAGAATAATTGCGAGTCGGAAATCTTGGTACTTGAGATGCAAAGGCGTGTCATTTCGTAAGCGAGGTCCGCATGTTTTTCTTGAATCCTGTCAATCATATTGTTGTATGAAGGGACAGAAAATTCACGATCAGAGTAAATCGATCTTCGAACCTACTCCTAGCGAGTCATGACAGGTAGGGCTGCAACTCTGCACATCGAGTTCTCCACCACAAAGCTCCTGGCTGCTTGGCCTCGATAGGATATATTACCAATATACAAGGGACACATTGATCTGAGCGCAAACACATTCTAAGTGATTTAACGTGTTGAATAGTGAGAATGAGGTTTGTTGGACCATGCTTCAAATAGCAGTTTAGCTATTCAGTCTTTGCTTGTTTGGGAAAGCTCAAAGTAATTAACATAAAAAATACAGCGAGTAAGGCTGTTGTGTTGCCGGACAACAGTTCACCTAAAGAAATCCGGGTTTATGAGATCGTATCCTAGTAAAATAGGGTAATGTAGCAGCCTTGGGTGAGTTGGGTTTTATGCTGCTTTTAGCAACGTTACAGCCTTATCACGCCGGAGGACACCATCGACAGGCTTCACACTGTAGGGAATCGAACCCGGGGCTTCGGCGGGACGAACGAATCATTCGCACACAGTGAAACCTTGTTAATCTAGACATGCCGGTAGTTATCGAGCGCATGAAGGAACTAATATCCTTTATACAAACATATTTTAACATGGGTCATACAGATTGTGTGAGTGACAGACATTGTGTGAGGCTGAGACAATCATGTAGGCAACAAACCGTTGATCTACTATAATATTATTCGGTACATCTGCCGATAAAAAAATGTGTGAGAGTAGTTTTACGCCGCTTTTAGCAAATTCCCAGTGATATCAAGAAGGGGGACGCCAAAGATGTGCTTGGCATGTTGTACCCATGTAGGGAACAAAACCCTGACCTCCGCATACCGGGCGAACGCTTGAGCCACAAGGCTACCCTACCAATCCAAAAATGGGACAAAGTAATTATCCACTTCATGATGTACATCTTTGACAGGCAGATCGAGATAGAATGAAGGTACGCAACATCACGTCATTGATTATGGTCGCACCTACTTCATCTTCGAACCCGTCCTTTGAACGTACGTTTTAAGAAATCACTGGAGTACACCCCTCCCCTCTCCCACCCATACACACACACACGCACACACCACCATCCCCCATACCACCCTCATTTACCACGACATGAGCTATGACGCCAGGTTTTCGCAGGCTGACTAGGAAAAAGAAAGAAAAACATTTGCCCTACTGGTAGCTTCCGCCAACCCAAGTTTGTTTTTCATCCATGTTTCTTGTGTCCGGACAAAGTAAGAATTGCTGTAAAGGCACACAATCACATTAATCTCGTTGAAGCAACGACAACATTAACGCGACCCAACGCTGGCGTCATTTGATCGAGAACAACCGGCATACATTTAGAATGAAAGCCAATTTGGTTGAAATAGCCCAATTTCACATTCACAAAATGTTTGCTTCAAAGAACAGGCGCTGTTTGTTTATGGCTGTTAAAATTATGGAGGAAGTTGATGGTTGTACATGCGCTCCAACATCAGGTAATTATGTAATTAACTCTCCTAGCCATCCATCATCCCTTTTCGCTGCAACAAGGAACATCGTTACCTTATCGGTGTTAAAGGGGGATTAAACTCGATGAAAGTGGCTGTTTTTGCAAGTGTCATTTAAATGTTCCATGGCATTGAAAAATACGTGATTCAGATTAGACAAAATAGCATGGGCGAAGTAGTTTACATTCTTAATTTATAACAAAATCGTCATTAATATATATCCATGGTAGCAACAGATTTTTTTTAATGTATATGCATCCCAAAAGCATGTTTTGTGAAACCCTTTACAAATCAGTGTTAAGAAATATTCTTATCGTTTATTAATGCCATGTTACATGATCCATAACATCCCTTAATATCATCTTACCATACGAAAATATGTGTGTCAAAGCAAATTCTGTGCACCTTAGGGATTCTACTGACTCACGCGTCTTCAGTATAATGTCACTCGAAGGTTGTTTGATCTGGGTAACAATTGTCAAGACCAAGGCAAAAAAAAAATCATGCATTCACATATATTATTTTAGTGAAAGAAAATAGTTCGCTGCACATGCTGAAATGCATGCACAGAATGCGTATTGAAAACATGGTCCAACCCTCATTACTGGAAAGACAATTCTATGCTTTGAAACAGTCTGGGAGTATTTGTTCTGATTCCAACATATATATTCCAACATAACTCATCAAACGTTAAGACTCACCAGGGTAAATGTAGCCATTTCCTTCAATCAACTGTCCTAAACTAGATTTTGCAAAATGTTCCATACGGTTTAAAAGCTACTATTTACACAAGAACCGGTGACTTGTACAACAAATTCGTAACGATGAAATGGTTATTGTTATGAATTCAATCAATGATGAAACGCAGTGAACATTGGCGAAATCTTAACCCTCAAACGTATACCCTGGGCTTTTGAGGCCCCCATGTGTGTTTGCATGTATGCAAAACCTTTATTGTTATAGGGACGCTAATTTCGGTTCATTTCTCCAAAAGGCCAACATCTTCAAATGTATTGGTAGCATACGTGACAAGCTTTGAAATTTTTTAGCGAAAACATCTTTAATGACAGTGAGGAATATATGAGGTAAATACGGGCTGTGGAAACGGTCTGCTGTATGATGTAAGAACATCAGTAGCCCTTCACAATCAGCAAGAGGGGAACGTCAGGTAAAGTAGCGTTGAAGAAGTTCCTTTCACATGACAGTTCTTCCGATAGTCTTCAGGCAGATTCTGGATCTACAGAAACATTTGATGAAGATTCCACTTCATTCAGAAGACAAAGACATTTATCTAGGAAAAATAACGTAGGAAGATGATAGAAAACTCATCCTGGATCTAGTCTTACTCCTCAACGCAAAATATCCAAAGATCAATCACTGCTACAGCATAGTCCATGAAGAAGACATGTTCATAGTATATTTCAGGAAGCATGGTGGACAGCATTGTGAAATTTTCTTACATTCATGGACAGAAAGTAATAACAGATAAGGGGCCAGGAGATACAGAATGGACAGATACAGACAAGACAGAAATTTGGATACTCATCTGAATTCTACTGACGCGTGTTCCTATTATGAGAGGCAAAATGTCTCATATCAGATTCAGGTCTTTGTTGAGTTCGCCGAAGGTTCGATGACAAGGAAACAAAACGTTTCAGACACACAAACACAAATTGGCACCTATCAGAGATATCTATGATGAGTTTGAACATGCCCTGGCCGATCAGCTTGCACATTACTGTGGTTGCTGTTCGTTCATCCAGTACATGCTAGCAAAACCTGACAAAAAGAGCCTCAAGAATTTCTGGATTCAATATTCTAACAACAGCGAGCATATCAGAGGAATTCTTTTTCTTGGGAAAGCAGGTCGAACCATCCAGATTAAACAGATGATGTTGAATCTGTGCCATATTGGGTCCTGCCGAAATGTAACCACTGACAACTTCTTCACTGACTGCAGACTTGGACTAGAACTGTTGTCAAACGTTGACTTTGCTTGGGACAGTCCTTCAGCATAAGTGCTCTTTGAACCTTAGAGTTTCAAACACAAAAAGAAGTAAATCTCAACACGTCAAGCCTCTACATGCATTACAACAAAGCAAAGGGAGCCGTACACATAATGGTACATCGTTACACTATAAACCGAAAGACCAAACGGTGGCCACGGGTGATGTTTCTGAGCATGTTGGATCTGGCTGGTATAGCTTCATACACAGAATGGGGACTGAAGTCTACGGAGATAAGGATAATGCGATGCAGTTACCTGCAAACTATTGAACACAATACAAGCACATCCACCACAGACGACACACATCTGTGAGTGTTTTAAGTGAGTAAACCTTCTCTGGTAGTATACATTGACCATCTCCCACGAGAGAGTTCTTGGATGCTTTTAAAGCGTAGCATAAATCAACAGAACTCTAAGTGACATTGACCACAGTGTATCCATATTTCGACATCCCTACATCACATATCCGTTGCACAGCTACAATGTGTGTGTTCGGTTCCATGTTTTCAGCTCAATTCAATTAACCCGGTCAGTGTATCTCGTTCAAGTAGGCAAACCCAGTGGGTGGTTGGCCGCGGTTATTAATTGCTTTGTTCTGAAGTTCTTGCAGGCTGCTTGAAACTGCTACACCTCTCTCGGCTCGAGCAGAGATAATAATAAACAAGTGTTGTGTTTTTGTTCTCCTTTGTTCCGTTTCTCTGTTGAAGGTTTTTGTTCCACCACGAACCCAGATGAGATTATTTAGGTTACACGTCACTGTAGCTGTCTCTGAGAATGTCTTCTCTCTTTGATGTGCCAGTACTTTGATTAAAAGCCATAGGCGCAATAACACATTAACCTACATTTTCCTCTCTGTCATGTATGCTTTTACATTGAATTATATAATTTACATTAGACATCATCTCATTAGTCCAGACATCCTGCTTTCCAGGTACAAGCACAATCTAAATGTAGCGTAAACTCGTATTCACTCACTCAAATGTTAATATACAAACCACTTTGCCCAATGTAAAAAGTGCGTTCATTCGCAGTTTAAGGAGACATCAATTTGTAACTGACTGTCCAAACTAACAAAGCTGTGCTATACTTGAACCATTCGTGCATAAGGACCTGCGTTTGGAAGCCACTATGATGACAATCCGCACGGGTGGATCTGTTCATATTTTATTTGATGGTCTAATATGTTTATTTCACTGTAGAGTTGTTTGTAGAGACTATTATGTTGAAATATGATGCTCATACCTTTTCTCGATGGAGCATGGAGTGTGTCTTAAGAGTATTCAGAGCTTCCAGTATCATTGAAAGATACATTGCTGAATATTATTCATGAATAAATTGATACTCTGCATTATTCCCACATGTAGAACACAAATGCCACTCACGATCATATGAAATCTACAGATCTGGGACTGTTACGGGTGAGCAAATGGTCCAAAGGTTGAGTTTTCCAACATGAAACATGATATCTGGGCATAACACAGTGACAGACACGTTACCGTAATTTATTCAGTAAAGGTTCCCGTTATGATAGAGTGCTATTCTAGACGACCATAGTGTAAATGAAACCTCTGCGCTGTACTTTTACACTCAATGTTTTCAATATAACTTTCACGTCCATGGATAATTTGGACTAGATAAAAAAAACTGCAAACATTGCCCGAAAAAATGTCTGTCTGAAAATAATCGCCTAAACGATGATACATGAAGTCCAAAACAAAGCAATAAATCAAATGGATAGCCATGGAATAAGCATTTCTTATTTGTTTAGATTTATCCACCATCAACCAGGGATGTTGACTTTCTTTCGAACATCAGTATATTATGACTTCCAATTACATTTAGAATTGTGCTTAAATACACATTGCTCGCCAGCTCTATTTTGATTACATAATATGCAAATTATTTATTAGAATTATCTATTGATCCAGTTTCTGCTGAAATGTTATTCCGAGTTTTATCAGATTAATTTGAAACTAACTGGTTATGCTGGACCGATTGTATTCGATGCCACGCAGGAAATTGATAAAATATGAGTTGTCTTGGGTGACTTTTCTACGTGAGGCTAGTTTCCGTTGGAACGGACACTGGGATCAAGACAAACAGTATTTTAATTATGAAGTACTTCGTTCGCAGACATTTGAGTAACCCAAAATACTGTTGAACGAAGACACGGAGAATACTATTATCAGTAAAGGATGATCTTTCTGAGTGTGATTACTGTTCTGTTTTGTCAAGACTATGGGACAGAGAAAGCATGCCAGTTGATGACGTACATCGTCCACAGACAGATCGAGATATTGCTAAATGAAGGTATACAACACAACGTCACTGATTACGATCGCACCTACTCCGTCTTCACAAGCCGGTGGATCATCCACTCCCCTCCTCTCCGCCCCGTATCTACAACTACCCTCTAATCCCTTTTTCACCCCGAGTTCCCAATATCTGATAGCGTTCATGTCGGAAGGTACATATCTAGTGTATCGGTTCGGGCTAATTACCCAGCGTAAAGAGCCGTTAGCCTGTAGTTATCTGCGTATAATTACACCCTTATCAGAATACAGCCCTGTCTCAGACCAACGACAGTTCTTTAGACTGTCATTATATTAGCAGCTTGCATAAACAACGGTGTGATATGCGTTCGTACTGTTGAAAATAGTCACAGGTTGCGTGTAATGCTGGTCTTAGCTGCAAGTGACATGTACGCCGGCTGGGTGATAGCTATTTCACATGTAAAATTGCGCGTGAAAATGTACTTTGCAGGGAAATGAAACAGTCTTTTCATTGTCTCTGATGTCGGCAGGGTAGTAATAATACTCTCTTGCGGGTACGGTACCTATAATGAATGATTTATTTCCTCGGCCGCCGCATCAGGGCCCATCACATTAATCAACGCACAGGCTTGTTCTAATCCTGGTTTGAAATGTGCACGCGTTGAACAAGCTCTTGATGAATTACAGAAACTCTCTCAATAACCACTGATGTTGAATTTACTTTATGTGACCTTATCTTGACGTTATTTTATCTGAAATTGCAAGAAAAGTGGACCTGCTTGTGGTTCTTTCGTGTTCTATCAAGTGTTTGTTGTTTCTGTTTTTTGTTTAATTTCTAGTTCTCGTTTCATTTCCGGGACACGGGCTGTTATGTGTACAAAGAGATTTTGAGCGCAGAGTATTCTGTTTACAGGAAATTACCAGTTGAATACTGTGTGTTTGTTTTCTTTCGGCCAGCAAAGGTGTGATGCATCAGCCATCTAGGAGCTCTCAATACATCAGCCATTGATCGTGGTGCAACGTGGATCCCGTTAAAGTCGTAGACATCCTCAAGCAATGTCACTGTGCCACCCATAACGATCTGGCACTTGTAGTCTCTGTACAAGAATCATCACATCGCCTCATTCGCTTATTCTACAGATGACAATGACGACGACGACGACGACGACGACGCCGATGATGATGATGATGATGATGATGATGATGATAACGATGATGATCAAACAGAATCCAGGATAACGACGCTCATGTTTAAGCTAATGACGTTTGCCCAAAATGAAGTAATACTTGCAGTTACTATTGGTCATGATAACATACACTTGTAATGATAAAGTTACAAGCTGTTTTTTTTCTTAAAGACCCACACACACACACTCTTCTTGAACGAGCTTTTACCCACTTTTCTTCTCATCTCCAATTTAATACATGTTAATCCAGTACCTTTCAAACTTTCTTCATCAAATCTAAAATCGATATGCAAAATGTGACCAAGAGTGTTCACATGCTCATAAAACTGAACAAAATCTGTTCTCCCACAGAATTGGACATTTTAAAATGAAAGCTTTCAAAATTAAAAAAAAAATTAAAATAACCGGTCACTGTATATTGTGGAAATATTTTACCAGACAGAAAATGAAAACAAAGAAAGAGAAGTATAATTACTTAACTACTGAATCAGAAACATTGCATGTTGCAGTTGGTATTGGTTTTACACTTTGATAAATACTTCCGGCTGTCGGAAATAAGCCCTCCTTTCGTCAGGTTAAGGATCCTCCACATTTGCCGGTTTGTTCTCCTACCGGCTCATTTACCACTGCATCTGGCTTTCAGATAACCAATTGGTAAGACACCTTGTGAGAAAGTTCGGCCCGTGCAAGTCATTACAAATCGCGAACATACGTCACATCTCCTACAGAACCTGCTTTGCAACGCGAAGAACGCACAGGGTTCATTTGTTACGGGTGAACAAAAGGTCCAATTTGGAGGCAGTGGCCACGTGAAACATACAATCTGAACATGCCAGACAGACAGAGACATTACCGTTAATTATTCAATAAAGGTTCCAAGTGTTACAGATTGCCATCCTAGACGACCATGGTGTAAATGAAACGTCTAACGCTCTACTGTCCTATTGATTTTGTCAGGGATTGGGGAAATTGAAATTTAAGACTTGTAACTTTTGAGGGAATTTCATCACGTCGCATGACTATAGGCATTTCCTGGGGCATATTTCATCCACTAAGCAAATTTGTTTTATTGTGTTAAAAATTTCGTGCGACATTTTCTCCTGCCTTTTAGTTTTTTCAGGAGTTTTATTTTGCTCACACGCTATTCTCAGACGCTACGACGCTGTCGTATAATGAAAAAGAAAAAGAAATGAAATTTACTTGATATCATAGCGTGCCCTCATTTTGTCAAGAAAATGTAATCACAACATTGTTACGTTGCCTTCAAGAAAATAATCTTCTAAAATGGTAATAATATATAATTCTTTAACAGCAAAATAAGATTCAATTGCATGAAATTTATTGCAATTCGTAACAGATGTAGTTATTGCAAACAAATCGTTTAGGGAAAATGTTTGAATATTACCCTAATAATTATTACCCCTTGGAAAGTTCATCATGTGAGGAAACAGGTTGCACACATGGAAAAATTGTAAGATTGTCGATGTGAAATATGGAACGACTGTCCGTTGTGCAACCAGCCAAATGCCTCAAGTCTCGTGTCAGACAGTGCGATAGTTTCATTTCTCGTAAAAACTACACACGCGAAGGTGAAGGACGTTGAGTGTGGTTCTGGTCGCTACCGATCATGAAGGTGATTACCCAGTAACCACAGAATTAGACGGAAACTAATTGATACTAATCCCCCTCACATTGTGGGAATCTTAATTAAAACGCCTTGACATTTACACCTGTACGTCGCAATAAGCCTGCCTAATGGTTGCATCTTTATTAAAGTTTTATTTATTGATACCGGGATTTGGTCTTAGAATTGGGTGGTTGTTTCTCGTGCTACGTTTGAAAGGCAAGTCAGCGGTTTATAAATTTAAAACGGAACTCCATGTAAACTGCTCAGTGGTCCAAGTAAATGAGCCTAGTAAATTACTTGAAATCAATCAGTACTAGAAGCACTGGCAAATAGTATGAACCTGCAGTGTTATGTTTTGGACATTAATCAGAATAATTAATTACTCACATACAAACATACATGTCATTGATAAGAATGAATTATCCAAGTTGAACCAAATCATGATCCTGGTCCTGGACTTCGGTGAAAGTGCTTGTTCTAACCCCGACCGAGTCATACCAAAACATGCTAAACAATGGTACTTGCTGTTGCCGTGCCTCGCAAAATCATGTTATAACACAAACACTGGTCTTTTAGGAATACACATGTTCAACTGCGATGTGAGCTAAAACTGTAAAACCGGTACGCACATACATGCACATGCATATTCACACGCACACGCACACGCACACGCACACGCACACGCACACGCACACGCACACGCACACGCACAAGCACACGCTCATGTGCACGCATACGGACATACTGATGGCAAAAATCCAAGACATTAAACATCTTCACCTCACCCATCCTTGCAGAGTTAATTACCAGTATTCCATTTTCTAATCAGCGTTCATGTATACTTTGAGGTCATTCCCCAGTGCACTAACTTAGGCCATACCCACGTATACACGGAACATGATGCTATTTGATGTGATCTTTCAATCGTCCACGCCTTGGCAATCTTACTTAATAACCTTTCCTATCGCCATGCTTCTTCACAAGCGTTCCCAGGTGTAACGTGTCTGTCACAACCAAGGAAAGTGTGATGAATCAATTAGTTATTTGTGCTGCATGTTTACCGTGTCCATGACTGTTGTAAATCAGTTAACGAACCACTTCAGATCAGTGTGGACTAGACTCAGACATTCCCACCCTGACGGGAAACTAGCAACTAGCACATGAAACTAGCTCTCTCTCTCTCTCTCTCTCTCTCACTCTCTCTCTCTCTCTCTCTCTCTCTCAGTGCCCGTCCCTTTACGTCATCATCAATTAGTATGCATTTACACGACCTTTATAACAAATTTCACCGGTTCCTCACATAGGTCATATCTACTGAACCAAACCAGGAACTTCCTCGTAACGAGCGAACACTCTACCCTCTATGCTACCCAACAGTCACTGCCTGTACAAACATAGTCATACATAAAATCTACCTCCAGTACTCTGAATGTGTCTGTCTGCCCATTTCTTTGCCCCCTCTCCACCTCCCACCCCTCCAGATCCCCACCCCCGCACGCTGACATCATCGAAACAAGGCCATTAACATTCTAGGTACTTATCATTGTCACAGTCCCCGCTTGATGAAGCGACACCATCCCGGTGTCTTATGAGCCGACACTGGGATTCTTTTTAACGCTCATTCTTAATGACATGGATTTGTAAGATCTGCGGAAATGTCACTCTAGTCAGGTACTGGATCAAAAGTCGTCACGGAAAGCACTAGAGCTACATCAGACCATCCAACTATTGCCCACTATCTACCTGTCATTAGGCCATCACATCAACATGCTTTGCTACCAATATAGAAAATATATTGATAACTAATTTCAGATCGTCACACTGAGAGACGGCCACATCATTTGGGACTGGATTAAGTGCATTTTTAGATTTTAGACCCATTTACGAGATTATTGAGTAAGTGCCTTTTCAGACGTTGCGCTGATTTACTGATGCCACGTACAATATTAAGGGTTCGAATTTCCTGTCATACACAGTTGACATTCATTACGGTGCCATTGATCGGGAACCTTCTCAGCCATAACGCGCATGCAGCATGAGTTAAATGCGAGGTTGATGCGCATTATCATGTTGAATATTCCGTCATGACGGCGTCCCTCATCCGCCTCCCTCCTTATTTTCTCTCCCCACAACGGGTGTTTCGTTTTTTCTACCTTCAATATGTATTACGTAAGGTTCTCGCTCGTCTGAAGTTCGTCTCGTTACTTTCTAATCTAAGCTACATTGTCTCCGATAACTCTTTATTTTTTTCTCTTCGACGATTTATTCCTATCGTGCGTTCCATTTTCTCTTTGACAGGTTACTCTTTTTTGCAGACTCTCCAGTATTCCATTTTGCCTTGACATTTCTCAACTTTTTACTTTACCATTCTAGCCCTTCGTGATGTTAATCCTGTCATCTCCATGACTAAGTTGGTAGAGCTTCTGCCCAATGAGCAAAGACTCGGTGGCCGTGTCATATCAAAATACCTTAAAATATGGCACTTTTTATTTCCCTGGCTGGCGCTCGGCATACTGAAACAAGGTCTAACCGATACCATGTGTGACGTGGTAAGGCACTACCACTTAACAAATCTCTGAAAATACAATCATTTGGCTTGTTCCCTGATATTTGGAGACATTTTGCTTGTGGTATTTCTCCTTGATCATTTGTTTTCACCTGTGGACGGTTAGGTAGCCTTGTGGTTACAGTGTTCCTTCGTCACGCCAAAGATCCTTTTTCGATTCCAGTCAAGGGTGCAATGTGTCTACACTGTCTTTGAGTTTGCTGAAATGATGCTAACATCAAACTCACTCACTTACTCATCTTTTCAGCTTGGACTTGAAAATGAAACGGAAGAACTACACGAGGATGACATCACGCTTAATCAGTATGACGTCTTATGTAGATGACTTTGACACACCGTTCTGCGATCTGTTATGGTTTAACGACGAACTGTCGTCCAGACCTGTTGTGTCAAACATTTCGGCTAACTGTTCAGTTCCCAGACTGGATTCTGTTCAGCTAGCACAAGCACAAGCACAAGCACAAGCTACCACTATGACATCATCATGACGTCTTATTCTGCAGCTGTCGTGATCACTGTACAGTCTGTTCTTTCCCACGTATACTCTACAGTTGCAAGGCTTCATTGTATTCAGTTACTGCCGACAACATCATGTCGTTTCACTGCTGGAGACGTCTCGTTATCTAGTCGCTGTTATCACTACACTACAGTCTCATTTCCCTCTCATGACGGTGTGTCTAATTCATTAACCCATACTCAATAACATACTCGTCTGATGCTGCAGGACCTTTTCCAGAAACAATGTGTCTGTCTTACATTTATTGAAGGCGTCGTCAGCAAGTTTATCACATCGTATCTAAGTTTCCTACCTCATCTTATATCGGTTGATTACACTTTTTATACCACGAAGTTGTAAACGTTCCGTTCTACCACCGATCAATTTGGAAATGACTTACAAGCAAGGTTGGTGTTTGTTTTGTTCAATCAATGTCTACGCACCACCGACCTAGTGACAAACCCGTTCAAAAAGCTGTTGATGGCCAAAACTATGTCGGATATCTATATGAGCAGACAAATCCTTGTCCGCGGTGTTTGGGGAAAACCCCTGTGAAAGACGACGAAACAATGATGACGGTTAATTCACCAGTAAACAAGCAACATCGAACACGACGACCTGGGTCAGCCTATCACTGTACAAAATGCCCTTTCCTACTTCAATCCTCAAAATTGAATAATGTTTTGGTGACAGGTCATCAAATCTGTTATGACAATGCAATTTCTCTTTCATGTGAACCCCTATTTTACGACCAACTGTTATAATATCAGCTTATGCTTTGGTGATTTGCAGTTTTAGGACATTGTAACTCTATATTTCAAATTATTAGAGATAGAGACATTGTTATTATAATAACTAATGCAATCGCACATGAAATCTTACGATGAAATACAGACATAAACACTAACACTACAAAAACTTCAGAAGTGATAATATAATATGACCTTGAAACTATTTATACCACAAATGCGTAGGAATTAGCGAACAATTGATGTGTAGGGTGAGCAGCCAGGAGCTATGAGCATGTGTTCATAATTTGATAAATATATCATTTACCACGGTCCGTCCATGACGTTGACTCCCTAGTAAATTCACATTCTAATACCATCAAGTCATGGCACTCTCTCGTCTCCGGTAGGTAATAAAAACATGTTTCCCAGAATATTTCCACACCAGCCATCAATACTTTACCCTTATAAATGATCGTGATTACATCGAATTCTTTTCCGGTAAATGGAACCACGGCAGCCGTCATCGCTCCATCGTCCACCCACTCACAGCAGTAGGTTCATTGTTAAATATACATATGTACTTATGGCATTGTTGTCTACCGTTTCTGAAGCCTCGGACCTGGTACACGGGGGAATGGGTATATTTGTGACGCCATGTCGTGTCTATCTTCAGAGATAACATCGTTGTACCCACATACGGAGGTGATGAAGTCCATTCCTTTAATAGTTTGCAATTGCAGCGTTCAGATTCACACGACAGCCATCTCTGTACTGTTGTGAATGATTGTCCTTCATTTTTACTGGTATCGACCAATTGACTTTTACTTGAGTGCACAAACTCACATATATATGACGACCTACTAATGACTAAAGCCATAATGATTTACGTTTGTTGATTGATTCTAAAGAGGTTGCCAATGCTAAGGCAGATAATTGCTTGTTATTATTAGCATAGATACATATAAATATAGTATGGACACGTTCCTTAGGACCATACTCCTGTAAAAAGTGCTCTTTAGCAAACCTGGATGAATTATCTGTAAATATCAACCTTCAAAAGCGAGAGAATGATCAGTGTTGGTTAACTACAGAATAACATTACAGATTAATTTAACCAAGGGGCATAATTGTGGAGGTTACCTCATGGAACACTGAAATACAACATGACCGCAGCGTGTTCCCCCATCATGCAAGGTAGGACTGCAGTAAGTGAGTAAGGGACAAAGGAAATTGGCGTTCCATGTAGTAGCCTTCGGGAATCGAACCCGTCCCTTCTGCATGACAAGCCAACGCTCTAACCACTTGGCTCCCCACCGTCTACGTTATTGTCACAGCATATAATAAAGTGAATGATTGAATGATTGAATGTAGTTTTACGCCCATTGCAGCAGTTTTCCTGCAACGGACACACGAAATGGGCATCACCCATGTAGGGAATCGATCCCGGGTCTCCACTAAGACGAGAGAACGCTTTCACCACTAGAATACGCCACTACCCCGCTACAGGTCTCCACTGACTTACGTTTGTCTGTTAACGTGATGATGTCATAATAGATGACTCGGTTGATGACGTGTATTGTATCCCTATTGAAAGGATCGATGTTGACGATATCAATCACACGATTGTCTGACATTGTTCTGCAAGCCGACGTCATCAAACGACTTTAATGATGTGTGCGACGTTGAGACAAAACATGTTCCTTCATTTATATATTTAGCGATATTGCTTTTATTACAAGTTCCATTCCTTGTAATTAAATGTTCTTGATAATTGACAGAGGTGAAAGACTACATTTTAGAGTATCAAAAGTTGAATGAGTGAGTGAGATTAGTACTCATCCATCTTCCTGCTATATTGCGGCGTCTGTAAATATTCATGGTTTGGTCAGACAATGCAGTGATCGACCTCATGAGCATCAGCCCACGCAACTTGAATAAGATGACATGTGCCAAACACTATTAGTCACCGTTAGTCACGGCAAACTTGGATTGCTACAGATCAATTCAAAACCGGATCTTCTGGAAGGTGTATGGACATTGCCAGGGAGGACATATGGGATATTGCATATCTGTTTCCGTAGAATGTCACTATCAGATTTCATCGGCGTTAGTCTGTGAACAGTTTCGACTTTATAACATAACCACGATGACATGAATATATAGGTCATGTTCACAGGTATAGGTCATGTTCACAGGGGACAATCAATGTTCAGATGCCATATATTACGGTTTAAGAACAGAAAAACTACACAAAGTGTACACACGAAAGCACATAGGAACATAATCCCTTTTATAAGAACACGCTTTCTGAATCGCTATATTTTGTTTGGGGATTGGATAGACCAGTTAGTACATCATCCCTTCCTCACAGTGGAGACCAGATTTGATCCCAACAATGGAAAACTTTTGAAGCCGACTGAAGATTATACGCAATATGGCTGGAAGATTGCCAAAAGCTGTTTTATTCCCCGTCGTTTCTTTAGGGAAATGCGGTTATGAGTAGGTATGTCTGGCGGCGTTACCATTTTACAATGTTGGCACTATATATAAGTTGCAAAAGTTATAAATGTGTCACAAGTTCAATGTATAAAAACTTGTCTACGACACCACCCGTGACAGCCTGGGAACGCAACCCCTTAAAAATAGTCAGTCACTCCACACACTTATAACAATCTTTTCCTACTTGTTAGTAAACTTTATTTCAGAGGTGTAATATAGTGGATGCTCATATAAAAAGACTGTTAACAGCAAAAAAATTACAAAAAACAGTTCCTGATCATATATACTTTGATGTTAGCTACTCTGCCTTGATTAAGACCGCATATACCTTTGATATACTGGGCAAAGTAAGTTAAGGATATTGTTATTTATATGACTGATCTTTCGTCAGTGTGTCAATGAATAAACAGATCATTATTCATAATTTCAAAATTTACATACACCCCTAACGAATTTTGTCCAGGATAGAACAAACCATCTTAGGGGTGTAATATTATATGCATCTACTTGTCGACTTGTAGAAACACTTGTTGAACTTCATTCCAAGTTTCAATGGCAGGACTCACCACACATTCGAAAGAAAATAGTATCGTACCAGTGTTACTCATTGTATGTAGATTTAAGAATCCCATATCCTCGTTCAAGTTTCTCTGTCATGAATCCGACTGACTATGCTTCTCTCAACTGGTACTGACGAACACACGTACGTGTCCAAATTCCACCCAGCCTCTTCACATGGGACGGGTTCTGCAGTGTTCAAAAACGCTCGTGGCGCGAGGTCATAAATATTACAACAACATACAAACATGCTTAACGCTGCACTGAGAATCCCGTGAAACAAGTTCACATATTCCACCCCGTAGCAAAACTGGGCCTCTGCATATAATAATTGAAACTTAACGCAGAGGAGAGGTGAAGCAATGCAAACAATATCGAGCATGTTATCCCTTAACGGAACCCATCTGTAACTTGCTGCAGAAGAGACTCCGATGTTTACCGTTAGCTTAATCAGGCTCCGGATCTCTAGAAGAGAGCAGGAAGCACTCCTGTATTGATCCAGCGAGTGGTCCAGGATCGCATGGGTCGAACGGGCCTTCAGTTTAGAGCGTGAAGGTACTCTGCCCTATGATGTAAACACGGAGCTAATGGGATGGATACTAGGATGCAAGGGGATCTACACACTCGGATAAAAAGGTAACAGTTTTCTGACTTACACCTACATCTGAAGTATCAGTGTCCCTTCTTGCTGAACATGTTTGTGGTGGAAGAGCAAGTTGTCATTTGGGCCGGTTACATGCCTATTTCGTTATGAAAATGTTATGGATAAATAATGTCCGTTCTTGATACACCGTAGGCTTCGAGATGAAACTCACACAATACATGTGTGGCATTATTGTTGTGACTGTGAGTGGAATATCTACATTAGTATTGTGGTTGTAAAAGTTATTTCATTTGGTTACCATGGTGATACTTTGTTGTTTTTAACAAGTAACGGTTATGAAGTTGATGTAATATGATAATGATAATATTTCATATGCCTGTTTATGATCATTATGGACTTGTCTGGTGAAGGAAATGATATTCCATATAAGATAATATCGATGTATACGTATTCAAAACGTCTCAAGTTTTCACTATGACTGAATATAGTAAATATCTGTAACATGTCAACACGACATGAAGATGTGTTCATTTGTTGTTTTACATATCATCGTATACCTCACGGATATACAAGGTATATCACGAAGACCAGTGGTAAATGGGCAGCGAGAGGGTATCTCTGTGGTTAAAGCGTTGACGCGTCACACTGTTGGATGGGTTCGATTCCTCGAATGGGTAATATATGTGAAGATCTGTTTCCCTGGTATTGGTGGAATAATCGTACAGACAACATGCAGAGTAAACAAAATTTAACAGGAAATGGTGGATAAGACGAAATGCTTTGTTTTATATGTTCGCCGCTTGCGCAGTTTAGTCGAAATACTCATAACGAAGTTCGGTTAAAGCGGTACCGTTTGTGTTTGTTACAACTTTATTTTAAAGTGTATGTAGTTGAGGTCACAACCAACATTCGAACATCGGAAACTAACCAGGGGAAAAGCGATAACACCATTGTATGTATTCCCCTCTTGCGAAGGCACAAATTGTATGATCTTTTCTTACAAACGATCCTCACAGCCAGTTGCATGCTCTCTAGCTAATTTTATACACAAATCATACACAAATACCATCACGTCATGAAATGATATTTATACGGAATATTAACATTTAGTGGAGCGTGATCTAATGCGAATACCATCCTCTATCCGAACATCTAGCAACTTCCGCGTTCAGGTGTCTGGCCGTTTGCAAATACCTTTCTGAACAGAATGCTCACATGATTGTATGTCAACAGCCAACATAATTAAACGAAAACCCCTAATCAAACAATCTTCAACGAGCGCAGAGTTCATTGTACAATACTAACTTCAGAATCAGAATTCCCCCGTGGATTCAATAAACACTGGATTGAGATTGGTTAAACAAAGTCACCCAGAGGTATATATTCACGTTATTTTCAAGCACAGTATGTATTTTTCTCAAATCATAACAACGTTGTTACACGGCAGAATGGAGATAAACGTACTGTGTTGGAAGATCAGAGATCCGTGACGAAATTATAATAGCTCTAATATTTTTATTTAAAAGCTTACACTACGCATGCAAGTTTAAATCAAATTTAGAGCTATTACAATTTTGGTGTATCCCTGATTTATCTCCTAAATATGTGTTCGTGAATCATGACCGATTTATAATGATACATGAGATGGTAGGAGAGCGAGATTAGATGTCCATATCCTATCCTATACGAGGCAACTGTGTCATGCCAGTTTGCAAAGGCAAACACCAACATGTGTGAATGCTTATGACCGGATCCCACACATCAAGAAGAGACGTCAAACATCAGTTATAAACAAAATGTTGCTCAAAGGCCCCAAATTGTATCCTAATGCAAAATCCTGCGTGTGATATGTTGCGTAAAATAACATATGTTCTTCATATACCAGTAATTTGATTGTATACTAATATCATCATGTAAACGGTTTTGAACACTGATATGGTAAACATCTTTGGAGGGCATTTAAAGGTGGATTGCATAAGAATTCCATTTTAGGATCTCAACATATTTATTGTCATCAACACAATGGACCCGACGCAGGAGTAGGCAATCGCTTCGAACGTCATATTGTTCACAACAAAGACGATGACATCCATGAATCTTGCTTTCATTACTGATATGGTATTCCAATGTTTCCTGTGTTATCCCATATCACTATTATGCAAATGGAAATATGATAAGAATATTATGGGTTTTTTTGTCTTTCTTTTCCAATGTCCCTTGTAGTTCTAACCACTTCATACGGGCTATCAGTTTAACAATAACATTCTGTTCGAAAATTGACCCCACCTCCACCAATGTTATCATGTGCCAAAGCATGTATTTCATAACCAATAAGCGTAATATATTGATACTCATAATGTTATCTTTTGTAGTTTTACGCATGTAATAGGTTGTGTTCTGATACGCCAGTGTTGTATAATGGCATTCTGGAAGTTGGTGAGTATCTAACGAAGTGTACATCTTCATGGCAACAACATCTTGTTTATTGCACTGAGTGGCGTGTGAATGTAGATACTTGCAAGATGTAAACAGCTTTTCGTTTTTCGGACACGGTATTTCGTTGCTGATTCTTACACTACTATTCGTTGCTAAAACGTTGGTAAGATAACGATGTAAACTAACAATCTCCATGTAAACGTCAATAAACAATATGTTCTTATCCATGACGTTACGTGCTTCGTTACCCCAGTGGTTTTATATAACGGTAGCAGCAGGTGCGCTCAAAGAAGCACTGCTCTTCTTTAGAAGAATGTACCAGTTAATCTTAAATAGTTTATTTCCTGTGGGGCCGTCAGAAATTACCCATTTCATTTACTTTGCCATCATATAACACAAGTATAATGGTTTCAGATCTACATTTTCTATCATTCCGAAGAAAGTGCAATTGAGGTCCCTGCTTCGGGATGAGTACAAATGTAATAACTATATACTTGCAGTGATGTTCTTGTTATTTATTGGGGACACAATTATAGTTACATAGTAGATCCATTTCTGTTCCTTTTAGAACATGCAGAGAATTCACATAAAACCAACAATAAAAATAGAAGTAGTTGTATTATACAAGTATTCCTTCTTGAAACAGAAGTGCTTTCTACTTCGTCAACGCTCAGTTGCTGAGATCTGTGTTGTCGTCAATGTTGCATTAAACCATTTTGTTGAGTGAGTGATATTTTACGCCGCTTTCATCAATATTACACCGAATTTTAGGAAGCAGTGTCATGATGTCCCATTATCTTTACTCACTACTTGCACTATATATTCAACATAAATATGTCAGATTTTTATAAACTGGCTATTTTATACCTTAAACAGCCCCACTCATACGGCTGATATATTCATGTCTTAACCTATGTGTACCTTCGTAAGGCGCCCCACCTGATTGATGCATGTCATCGTATGCAAAATACCTACATCGATGCCCATGATGTTGATCACTGGATTGTCTGGTCCGGACTCGATCATTTGCAGGTCCAATCATGCAGTTTAAGTATTGTTGAGTGCGACTACACTAAACTCACTCACTCACCTACGTAAGGAAATAAAGAGTCGAGTACAATCAAGTTGATTGTCATCAGTTTAATATTATTATTATTGATATTACTATTTTAACGGAAATCCGGTTGCTGAATAATGAATTATGATCAATGAATTATTTATCAATACGAATGAAACATTCAAACACAATCCATAAAATCAAATTATTTTTCATATATTTGGATCAATTACAAACGTGCGTGAAAACGTATCGGAATCTCCCATAACAGAAGAATGAAACATTCCGGAAGAAACACAAGCAAGTCCAGCAAGTCTTACTGTTATCATACAGAGCAGTTCCATCAGAGGCAATGAGCGAATCAACCTCTCCCCCTTTCTATAGTACAGAGTAAATACAATAAAGCAGGCTGGCTGGGGGCCCGTCTAGCTTCATGCAGACACTGTAGCTGTATCAGCCATCTTGCCTCATTTACCGAGTCATCTTCGTCATAACTGCAGATACTGAAAGAGTGACTTGCCCTTGGAAAAGCAATTTCAAAATATAAATTGCTTTATCAATCCCGTTCTTTGGCCGCAAAAACAAACAAAATCAAAACAAAATTATCATTATATCTGTTCCTGTCCACGCATGTACTTGTCTAAATTCTTATCATATCCGAAGAACATCTTTACACATTTGGGTTGAGGACATGAGAGAGTGAATGAATTTTGTTTTATTCGGCAATATTCCAGCTACTATATTTTAAGTACCGGAGTAATCAACTCTGGACTAGACAATCCAGGGACCAACATCATGAGCATCGAGATGCGCGACTGGGATCTTATGATATGTGTCAACCAAATCAGTGAGCTTGGCCACCTTATGCCGTTAAGCCGACAAGCATGTTTTGCAGAAGATCCATTCTAACCCTGATCTTCACAGATGTTGAGGACATGAATATGCGGCGGAAGAAACATCCTACGGCAAAATATCACAGAAATATCCCGACCGCAAGTATGTCTATATTCAACTGTGAATTTGGGAAAGTGTTATTTTGGTTCTTTGGCCATCAAACTGAAACCAAAAATGCCACAGGAAACAAGGACATCTTCTGCAATGACGTAGTGTGCAAAAAATGAAACACGAGAAAGAGACCATCTTTGACATGTATGTACATACTTGCATCATCGACTCCTGACACTGATATTACACCAACGCTGATGGACAGCATTTTGAGTAAAGAGTAAAAAGATAAAAATCTCAACCAACAATTGAATGTCTCACACACGTAAATGCCACCTTGCTGATGTATATGTTCTCAGTAACAAGGTGTTTAATGATGGTCGTACATTATCTGTCTCTGTCTACATTATGAGTCTCTGAGCCTTTTGGATACAAAGGGTAGAAGTTCGAGATCTCTGAAATTTGAGACAGTTGTTCGATTTTACATCATTCCGCAACAGTTCCTCGATGTAATGTGTTACATCATTTCTGTTATAATTCAGACTTAAGTCCCTGATGACGAAGGTCTTTCTACAGAAAACCCCTTTGGCAGGGGAACATTCAAATGTCTTTGGGGTTTGAAGCAGAAATACATTCCCGGAAACATGTGTGTGTGCGTGTGTAAAGCGACCAATCGACTAAACCATTTTCATAATTACAGCCCAACTGTGCCACAAATATTAAATGCGATTCCTGTTAGGTCTGAAACGTGTTTATGAATCACAACTTTCCTAATCACATGTTACACCAAATAAATGGCAATCCAAAACTGACAGCATAGGACATATGGTGCAATTTTGCTTTTGTCACCGAAATGTGAATATTGCAAATGTCTAGCACTTGAGTTCTATAATTATTTTTCAGAAGCTTTACTGGCCTAAACGGATCAAGCAGGCAGCATATCCACAGTCTGCACACACTTGCGGTGTGGATTTAGCATTTAATGTCACTCTGAAGGTATCTCAGCCTTATGACAGTGTGTCACATTGATGGGGTAGAAATGGTTGAAGGTATGGTGGTGTTATTGATTTCCTAGTTTGACAACCATGATGAAGGTATGGAGGTGTTATTGAGTTCCTAGTTTAACAACTATGGTGAAGGTATGGAGGTGTTATTGATTTCCTAGTTTGACAACCATGATGAAGGTATGGTGTTATTGATTAACATCCATGTTGAAGGTATGGCGTTGTTGATTTCCTAGTTTGACAACCCTGGTGAAGGTATGGAGGTGTTATTGATTTCCTAGTTTGACAACCATGATGCAGGTATGCTGTTATTGATTTCCTAGTTTGACAACCACGGTGAAGGTATGGTGTTATTGATTTCCTAGTTTGACAACCATGATGAAGGTATGGTGTTATTGATTAACAACCATGATGAAGGTATGGTGTTGTTGATTTCCTAGTTTGACAACAATGATGAAGGTATGGTGTTATTGATTTCCTAGTTTGACAACCATGATGCAGGTATGGTGTTATTGATTTCCTTTTTTGACAACCATGTTGAAGGTATGGTGTTATTGATTTCTTAGTTTAACAACCATGATGAAGGTATGCTGTTATTGATTAACAACCATGATGCAGGTATGGTGTTGTTGATTTCCTAGTTTGACAACAATGATGAAGATATGGTGTTATTGATTACCTAGTTTGACAACCATGATGCAGGTATGGTGTTATTGATTTCCTTTTTTGACAACCATGTTGAAGGTATGGTGTTATTGATTTCCTAGTTTGACAACCATGATGAAGGTATGGTGTTATTGATTTCCTAGTTTAACCACCACGGTGAAGGTATGGAGGTGTTATTGATTTCCTAGTTTGACAACCATGATGCAGGTATGGTGTTATTGATTACCTAGTTTGACAACCATGATGAAGGTATGGTGTTATTGATTTCCTAGTTTGACAACCACGGTGAAGGTATGGTGTTATTGATTTCCTAGTTTGACAACCATGATGCAGGTATGGTGTTATTGATTACCTAGTTTGACAACCATGATGAAGGTATGGTGTTATTGATTTCCTAGTTTGACAACCATGATGAAGGTATTGTGTTATTGATTTCCTAGTTTGACAACCATGATGAAGGTATGGTGTTATTGATTAACAACCATGATGCAGGTATGGTGTTGTTGATTTCCTAGTTTGACAACCACGGTGAAGGTATGGTGTTATTGATTTCCTAGTTTGACAACCATGATGCAGGTATGGTGTTATTGATTACCTAGTTTGACAACCACGGTGAAGGTATGGTGTTATTGATTTCCTAGTTTGACAACCATGATGCAGGTATGGTGTTATTGATTTCCTAGTTTGACAACCATGATGCAGGTATGGTGTTATTGATTACCTAGTTTGACAACCATGATGAAGGTATGGTGTTATTGATTAACAACCATGATGAAGGTATGGTGTTGTTGATTACCTAGTTTGACAACCACGGTGAAGGTATGGTGTTATTGATTACCTAGTTTGACAACCATGATGAAGGTATGGTGTTATTGATTAACAACCATGATGCAGGTATGGTGTTATTGATTACCTAGTTTGACAACCACGGTGAAGGTATGGTGTTATTGATTTCCTAGTTTGACAACCATGATGCAGGTATGGTGTTATTGATTTCCTAGTTTGACAACCATGATGCAGGTATGGTGTTATTGATTTCCTAGTTTGACAACCACGGTGAAGGTATGGTGTTATTGATTTCCTAGTTTGACAACCATGATGCAGGTATGGTGTTATTGATTTCCTAGTTTGACAACCACGGTGAAGGTATGGTGTTATTGATTTCCTAGTTTGACAACCATGATGAAGGTATGGTGTTATTGATTACCTAGTTTGACAACCATGATGCAGGTATTGTGTTATTGATTTCCTAGTTTGACAACCACGGTGAAGGTATGGTGTTATTGATTTCCTAGTTTGACAACCATGATGAAGGTATGGTGTTATTGATTTCCTAGTTTGACAACCATGATGCAGGTATGGTGTTATTGATTTCCTAGTTTGACAACCACGGTGAAGGTATGGTGTTATTGATTTCCTAGTTTGACAACCATGATGAAGGTATGGTGTTATTGATTAACAACCATGATGAAGGTATGGTGTTATTGATTTCCTAGTTTGACAACCATGATGAAGGTATTGTGTTATTGATTTCCTAGTTTGACAACCATGATGCAGGTATGGTGTTATTGATTTCCTAGTTTGACAACCACGGTGAAGGTATGGTGTTATTGATTTCCTAGTTTGACAACCATGATGAAGGTATGGTGTTATTGATTTCCTAGTTTAACCACCACGGTGAAGGTATGGAGGTGTTATTGATTTCCTAGTTTGACAACCATGATGAAGGTATTGTGTTATTGATTTCCTAGTTTGACAACCATGATGCAGGTATGGTGCTGAGAAACGATGAGACAGAAGAAACAGAAAATTGGGGAATTAGGAAATTTAGGATTCGAACATAAAGTGATACGTTTCTGACACACTTAGATACTGAGTACTGCAAATCGATGTAAAGCGCATATGGGGGATCATTACATGTCAGTATGTGGTTATGTGAAATTTAATGTGTCAATATGTCTCTCTAACATTTACTGGGAGGTGGGACAGTCAAACAGTTGAACGTTTGCTCGTCACACCGAAGACCGAAGCTTTGATTCCCCATATGCGTATAATGTGTGAAGCCCAATTCCTAAATCCTCTGCAGTGATCCTGATTGAATATTGCTTGAGACGGCATAAAATCATATTCACTCTTAAGTGTAAACTGTCCTATTTCAGGGAAGTAACTATTCATGAGGTAAGTTTATGTTGTCCTCCTTACGTTTGTGTGACTGCGTGTACAAATATAACTGTGTTTATGAGTGAAAGAACTATTTCTTCTGTCCTTTTGCAATCATTTCTTAGATACGTTGTTATACAATATTATGCTGTTATCACTTAATGTTTTATGTCTGGATGCCGCTTGGAATTTTGTGGCCATACATCATACATTTCACAGTCTCCTGACAGAGATGGAACGTTATGAGTTGCGGTTACACAGATACAAAGTTCTCATTTTGGTTCCTGAGGAGTTAGCAAGCGCTGACATCTATATACGTTATTTAGCGCGGTATATTGGTGCTCAGGATAACACTTAAATGTTAAGTCAACAAAGACGTCGCCAAACGCAACAGCTTGGCCATGTATTTGAAAGATCCTGCGGGTTGTTTATGCCGCTGGAAGTCAAACAGGGTTGTAAAAGAGCCGATATTTTCATCCCGATCACCTGTTTCCTTTGTCTTTACTTAAACATTTGAAACGGGTTTATACTTATGAAAACACTTCAGCTCTAAAGATATGTTGAAGGTTTGAGCTTGCAAGATACGTTAAAGGTGAACTGAGAGATGAAATACACTATCAACCAGGTACCATCCTCTGAGTTTGAAGAACCTGAATTTATCGTTAATGCCTTTTCAAAAGTTTCATTTTGTGTGAATTATACCCTGAAAAAGTGCATTTGCACTACGCATACCCTTATCTAAGCTTATATTTTCTGTCAAACACACGCCGCAACGTGTTCTCCCTCCTGCTATCAGTTCATCTTAAACTCATATTGTTTGAAACCATGTGCACATGCTTTCCTTAATTAATATTGCAATGAGTGAGACAAGAGGTTCCGGACAAACATAACTACAAGTTCGGGACAAGTCAAATGACATTTAGTGAACAACGATGTACTGTTGTAGATTGTCTTTTGTCTCTTTTCACAAATGGTACACGTTATATATACTAGAAGCATCTGGTCCAAGTCATATTGTTCAGAACACGTACACAATAATTTGATTTATTTGGGCTGACGTTAATCTTAAAGTCAACGAGATGCTGATAATATATTCCAAATGGATTCATGTCCTGCGCAGAGGTGTCATCGCTAGGCGAATGTATAATTCATCACATATGTGTGAAGATGAGACTGAGTGTGTTCTAAGATACGGAAGCGCATGTAAATCTAAAACGATGCAATCAATATCGTTGACGGTATTCTGTGGAACATGCTAAATAACTGCCATTATTACTCGAGGGAGAACGCGCATGTTAGAGTGCTCTCTCTTCAGCCCAGAGCACATTTGGTGAATATGTAAATATATTTGTAGGATGTTACCCTGAGAATTACTGACCTTTGTATTCGATAGAAAAATTGTACCATGTTGTGTCTATGTAAACACATTCAAACGGAGGAGTGAGTGTCCATCTGTGGACGAGTGGTTACCGATATCTCAAGGACATGTTTTCCCTACTACAAATAGATGCAGTTGAATAGAAGCATGCAGGGGTTTTTTCAGTTGAATTTCAACATGTGCAGTTGTTCTTTCAGTCCTCAAGTGACTACAGTGAGCCTTTCTATAATATTGGATCTGACATTTTTGCGCAAACGTTTTCTTCTTAAATAGGAACCGCTCTATTTGTCCTCAATCAGCATTTCACGTTGAAAGGTTTGATAAAGGGATTTCAGAATTTTCACTGCAGACATTGAGAGGAATTTATCATATTGTAACAAGGACGACACCATCTCAGGTGGTGACTTTTATGTGGAATTTTCACAGTTTTTACTGTAACTTTTACTGACAAGCATGTGGACGACCGTCTTTAAGGTTAGATCAGGGCGTGTTTAGGTATTTCACGAACACGTGATTGGTTTATAATTATTCAAAATTACTGTCATCACGATTTTGGAAAAAAAAGTAATAAAGCATCGGTTTAGCAGATATTTGATATTAATTATTCATTATAACGCTTTCAAAAAACCACTTGAAAGATGACCCCACTCTCACCATATGTTCCCTTGCTTTTTGAAGTGAAAATTGACTTAAAAGTATATATCTGTATTATATTACGCTTCAGTAAAGTACAGATTATAATTCCGTTTTGAGGTTGAGTCCCATCCGGGATTTGAACCCACACCCTCAGAGTAAGGCACCTAATTGCCAGCACACAAATTGACTTGTCGCTGCATGTGTTGGTAACGGGCGGTACCGGTGGAACAGGATTATTGACATACTCGCAAGCACCCGGTGTCCTCTCAGTTACAGATTCATAAACACATGGTAAATATATAATTTAGTCGTATTCATACAATTTCTCTGCTATAAGCAGAATGTCTTAAGCACGTTGAAACGGACTGGTCGTCTTGATTGAAATTCCATTTGACATAGTTGTAAAAGTAAAATACTTTTTTCACACATTCAGTTTTTCTGAAACTACCTGTCTGACTGAATCGAAATATTAGATCCAACTGATACGTAAAGGTATGTTGCTGGTCAACGTCTACAAAATACAGCTGATTTGCGGACAAATTAACTCTTTTAATCTGCTTCATGCTATTCCACTGAAAGGACTCATTTTCCCACCTTTATTCCAACTGTAGCATCTGTTGGAAGTCCTTGCACCTATAACTCTATCTCGTCCACCTTTTCGGTTCATTCCGCTGCTGAAAGAGATATGGATTGGTATAGTGTGCTGGTAACATGCTCATTGGTGTCACTCAGCCGTTGAAGTGACAGGAATGAAGTACGACCGTGTCTCCCAAGCAAGCATTCTTCTCCACCAATGGAGTTTTATTGCTCTTTTCCCGTGATGGATGGCCTCTGTTGCCACTGGGTCCAGGCAGGGTTAATTTCTTTCAGCCCCTCGCTCGTAAGTTATTTGATTTCGGTCTAGGAGTGGAACCCTATGTGAAGTGCTATGTTAGGCTATTCGATATTTTTTCCACTGTTCTTGTGTCTAAATCTGCTTTGCCTGATGTCAGTAACGGTTTCTGGAGAAGATTTCACTGTGTGTGGAATCGTTACTACTTCACCAGACAATTTGGAGGGCTTTCGGCATGGTAAAAATTGCCAGTTGGTGAACTTCATCGTACCAACATCTCCATGTAAAAGACATCGCCCGTTTTTTTCATCTTCCCCCAACTTCATTGGCACGTTTTAGTATGAATAATGATAGAGCCTTTCTTAAGCATTAGTGGATTTCGTTATGGCCTACAAAATTACAGTGCAGATGAAATCGAATGGCAGGGGATTTGGCAGTTTTTGGAGACGGGCAGGCGTGAGTGATCATTTCTAAACATGGTCTCGCTGAGCTGTGTTTTTGTCGTGTTTAGCATATTAACTGCAGGTTCGGACAAAATTCATGAATATAACTTCACATACAAAATGCTAGACTTGTCACACAGTGGACGATTCATTTTTTTCAGATTTGTATTCATACCATCATACATGTATTTAGGGGTTACTGTCTTAAGACAATTTTATAATACACAAGACGGTGGAGTAGCCTGTTGGTTAAAGCATTCACTCGTCACGCCGAAATCCTGGGTTCGATTCCTCTCATTGGTATAACGTGTAAAGCTTATTTCTTGTGTCTCCCGCCTTGACATGCAGGGAAAGTGCTGTAATTGGCGTAAAAATAAACTTATCGTGTCACTCACTATAATATACTGCCACAGTAATCGAGACGGTCGGGTAGCCAAGTGGTAAAAGCGTTCGCTTGTCAAGCAGACATGACGGGTTCGATTCCCACAGGGTACATAGGAAGCACCCGTGAAGGTCCCGGGGTAGAATAGGCCTTCAGCAACCCATGCTTGTCGTAAGACTAACGGGATCGGGTGGTCAGGCTCGCTGACTTGGTTGATACATGTCATCGGTTCCCAATTGCGCAGACCGATGCTCATGTTGTTGGTCACTGGATTGTCTGGTCCAGACTCGATTATTTACAGACCGCCGCCATATATCTGGAATATTGCTGAGTGCGGCGAAAACTAAACTCACTCACTCACTCAACATAGAAAGCCAATTTCCTGTTCCTCTTGATATTATATGAATATTGTTAAAAGTAGCGTAAAACCTCACTAACTTGTTCACAATAACGAATATGACTGTAACCATAAGAAGATGCTCTGGAAATATAATAAACTGCTATAATAACGCGTTTGCCGCAGATTTAGGATAATTAATCTCACGGCGAATGAAGGTTGAATGTTTCAAGATTAAAGGAAGGTAGGGTAGCCAAGCTGTCAAAGCGTTCGCTCGTCACCCCGAAGGTCCGGGTTCGATGCCCCTCATAGATAAACTGTGTGAAGCGGTTTCTGGTGTCTCTCGCCGTGATTTTGCTAGAATAGTGTTACAAGAGACATAAAACTCAACTCACTCACTCCAATTTTTGCCAGAATATGTGTACTTACTGGATGGGTATGTAAAGACATGACACATGCATGACACTGATACCACTTACGCTTTATGAAAAATATTCATTCATCAAAAAGCCAAGAAGAAAGTCCACAGGTCGTGTCATCTCTCACCTCAGAGTACATGACGCATGGTGTGTATTTTTATAAACTTAAATTGAATTGGCCATGACAACTGTGCAATGTATTCCCAAATTGCTATGATCAGTTTTATGAAATGACAGGCATCCCTAGGAAGGATGTTAGAGTGTGCTTTTTATTAGGCAATAAGGCACGTGACAATACTAGTTGTCGCCACGAAAGTTAGGATCACCGATTTTATAGTAGAGACGCCTCAGGAATCATGCCATGTGGAAATCATCCATAAATCGATCCAGTGGCTATAAAAAGGAATTACTGACGTCCGAAATAAGCCAAGAAAAACAAGCCGGGGCGTTTTTAAGAGTTCAACATATTAAGAACTTCGATTGAAATTCAAGTCCTGGAAATTGAGTGTTCCGCAAAGGAGAATTTAAAGCGACGCTCTTGCAGAAAGCTCACCAAATCAATTAGGAAGGATTTACCTTAAAATCCAGCGGAGAATGGTTGTTTTTGCTTCATTCCAAATCACAAAATTCCCGTTTGTTGTTCATTCCCCCCTTCCTTTTGATACTGTAATCATCTTAATCGACAGTTTCTAGATTAATTTGTGATCTGAGCAGACAAAAAGATCTGCGTTTAGATGGAGATGCCTCCAGTGAGACTCTGTGCTTGAAGGGCGAGGCAAACAAATTTGAAACCTTCATACAAATTACGCCATATGGAAGTGCAAGAAGTGTCGAAATCCCTCAGTGTGACACTGATTGATGGCAGACACGAGACACCGAGGACACACTTGAAAGGTCAGACAATGCGTAAAAACCATCATGGAGACACGATAGAAATAACCTTTCTATTCTGGAAACCACATATTCCAAATGATTACTGTTAGATGTGCGTGTAAAATCATATTTCAACACAAGTCATCAAGATAACAGTTACCATTGGTTTCCAAGTTTCTGTATGACTTATGTCTGAGATGCCAGCTGTGATGTATTTGGAAGTGTGTGAGAAAAAGGTTTGTTTTTTAGCACGGGAATATTTCATTTGAAACCTCCGGCTGACGCCGTCGGTTCCAACTGCATTCCCGTGCTTCAAATGACACCGTCGGTTCCAAATGCATTCCCGTGCTTCAAATACTCAATAACACCCGGAAATTGGCCAACACATGATGTTTATCTCCTAATTAATCGAGTCTGGATCTAGTGACTGCCATCATGAGTGTCGATCAAATGAATTGGCATTCGAGCCATGCAAGAAAGTATGACCACCCTGTATCTTTGGCCATCTCTTACAACAGGCATACGGCCAATTTTTGCCCAGGTGTCCACGGATGACGTGTATAGTGCCTGCCATATAGTGTATATTTGTAAAAGAAAATTATACGACACGTATATGAACTGGTAAAATTGATGTATGACGTATGATGTTTACTGCGGTACATATTTAATGAACAAATACCTTTGGTACACGTACAGTTGGTAGAAATGCATACGTGTGAACAAATACACTCGGAACACATACCCTTGGCATACAAAGTTGATATTAGAAAGACACATGTATGAACAAATAACCTTGGTACAAAGTTGATAGAAAAAACACGTGTGAACAAAAACCTTAGTGCATGGTTGAAACAAAAGCACATGCGTGAAGAAATACACGTGGTGCACGGTTCCTGCAAGTGCTGCGTGAACTGACAATATGTAACTGGACTAGTATCAAATATGTAACAGCCTTGCAATACTGTTGCGTGCACCTTCATATACATTCTGTTATAACGATTTGTCTCACCTGTATGGGAATTACTAAGGAATGCAGGCACATGACTCTCAAGGATGACTATACAATGGGACAGGCGTGTGTTTAACGGATTGGTTCGTCAGGGTTCGACACTGGTTCAATTACCCACATGGATAAAACCTGTGACCGTTTTTGGTGTCCCCCGAGGTGATATTGTTGAAATTTTGCTAGACACGGTGTACAGCCATACTCGGTTTTTCCCAAGGTGCGTACAGCTGAAAATGCATTTATATCACAATATTGTTGAAAGCGAGGCTGGAACAGGAGATAGGTAAAGAAATAAAGGAAACAAGGTGTTTGATAGGTATCCTCCGCCTTTCACATATTATCAAGAAATGCAACAGATTCCAACGATTCCATAAGTTATTATACTGGACAAAGATGGGAAAATATGTAAGTTTTGAAATTATTTATAATGATCTATTTATTCATTGACACTCTGATGAAATATCAATCATAAAATACCAATATTCATTTTGTCCAGTATATATGCATTATATATAAATGAGTTCATTGCTGACCTAATGAAATTTACGGATATATAAGCTTCATGTCATTCATTTCAAGGTCATCCTATGCAGCATATTCTCTGTAAGCACACTTCAAAAAGTCTTCTTCAACCGATACATTCATGTTAGTAGAAATATGAACTCGGCATGTGCCGAAGACGCTCTAATGATTTCACAGTTAACGTTATGGTAAAGTCTGCAGTTCAAGAATCCTTTACCTGGGCCAGTTGAATAAAGATGGAGCTGTAATCAATTAGTGCCCCTCACTAACGAGATCCTGCAGCGGATAGCTTCAGTAATCGTCTTTCCTATGGAAACACGGATCAATGCTAGTTGATTGCTAGTTGGTAGAATAGAACCTAATAATTCCCTCAATCTCAGGATATAGGCGATCCATACGGCAAGAGAAGTGCAAATATGCCCCAACCAATGAGGAAATGTTCCCCCTCTGAAATGCCGTATTTGACAGGCGATAATGGCCATGGTCAACCAATCCCTGACCATTCTACTATACTTTAAAACGCCGGACATTCTCGCCATCTAAGTTTAGGTCATGACGATTTTAGAATCAATTTAGCCCTGTTTCCTTCGAGCTGTCGTTATTTAGACAGAATCTAATACCATCCTCTGAGCTTCCTAATTTAAAGGTCAGAACTATTTTGCTTAGGACTCTAGTGTTTGTATTTCTCTTCATGTGGAGATTATCCTGACGCTCTTGCTATTCTTTCTGGCTTGTGATAACATGTCTAGTGTAGATATTTGTTGGACCACTACGATTAAGAACCTTAATGATGGGATCATAGGGATCATAATGAATTATTTACCTTTGTCTTATTTTCATAATTATCTGATAAAAATCGTTAGCTTCACATTTGTAAAGGTACGCCTCGATGTTTCTTTTGTTACCGTTTTCTAATCAACATACCACGGATCTGAGACGGCAGTGTGCTATATCAATATCATCCTTGTGATCCTGACGCATGGTGTCTGTTTCATTGATGCTTGTCAGAATGATACGTTTTCTCGGTAATTGGAGGATCCTAACACAGTTGTCAGCATGATTCTAAAGGAAAGATAACATAGTGTTGATATGGCGTGTTGATGAAGTTTGCCACCGACCATAAAGAATATTGTCAGGATTGCCAGTGCTATTTCATAAATCAGGAATCTTCTTGGAGTGGAATCGGCAGGGAGCAAGCCGCCATGACCCCTATACTTCACAAGAAGTCATGCTTGCAACTAAGGAATTCTGGTTGTTTTGTAAGTTTGGTCTTAGCTGGCAAAAGCTAGTGTTATGAGTTAATTAAACTGAATAATGCTGGACTGCAGACTACATGACACTTCAATACAGCCCCCTTTTATCGCTTCTGTACAAAAGTCGTCCCTATTATGCATTCTGTATGACAATGAAGTCCCTATCATGCATTCTGTGCAATAGTGGAGTCAACTCACCCATCATATACACGAGTGCTTCATCACTTCATCCATTCTATACGACAAAGCAGGCCACATCTTGCATTCTGTACAAGAATTCAGTTACCATCATGCATTCGGAGTGAAAAAACAACTCTAGCTTTTGTACTACTGTATAGCAATGTAGTCCTCATCATGCAGTTTTGTACGATAGCACAGTCCAATCATGCATTCCATACCACATCAAGTCGCCATCATTATATATGAGGAACAGAAACGTCAGAACAGTTTCAAACGACGTCGAAAAGATCGTTTGACATCTCTGTTCAAAAAGAATGCTCGACATTATCTGAAACAAACCCTGATATGCAGACATCGTACAAACGGCCATTCATATAATTAGGGACACAAAAACATCTTGCTTCTATTGATTACATTTCCTAAAAATGACACAAGCAATGACGAATTTCACAAGTGTTAAATTAAGCTGTGTGTCTACTGACATGTTATTCTTGATGCGGACGCATGCTTCTTCACTGTGCCTTTCTCCTGTAGTTTCACCTGTCAAACATGTGTTCTACGAAAACAGTATGTTGGAATACCTTTGTGGAATCTTTTTTTGACATTTTGATTCACAACATTAACTAGTCTTTTGTGGCACTTAACTTCAAATAAAAGCCACACCTTAATGCATGCCATGAATTAAAATCTATTTCCAAAATCGATCGTCGATTTCGAGTGTGAGAGATATTGCATTATGAAATTAATGTGTACGGTCGTTTAGGCAAGGCTATGAATCCGATCTAAACGATGCATGCACTGGCTACCATGAACTAAATCATAATCAACTTTTAAATGTAGCCAAACTAATAATTTAAGGATTTAATCGAATGGAAATATCAATAATCTCGTTTTTAAACGGTAATGTTTCATTAATGATCTCCACAGGAGCCCTCCAGAAGAAAAGGCATTAATCAATATTTGACTTCATGCAAAAAGCGTTTCAAAAGCAATCAGCAGGTTGCTAAAATATAAATCAAGGACAGTATTCTCATATGTTTGATTCCCGAGCAGAATAAACTCTTTTCAAGGTTCGAGTAATTCTTTTTCTAAACTTTCTATGAGGTTGGAATCATTTGATTGTTTCTGTAATGACTAGGCAAGCTAAGACGCGCATTTAGAATATACGATCTGGTAGATTCCTTAAGTCGATAGCCTCCAGCAAGGTTGAATTTTTCATCAGGACATAACCTGCGCAAAATCAATGTTTGGCCAAGGCCGTAACACCGAACTCGATACGTAGCTTTAGTGCAGACTTAACTTCCTGTACTTTTATTTGTAGCGTTCATTGGTGTTATGCCCCTCGTTTCATTGATCATTAATTATCGGAAAAACAAATGCAGTTCCATGTTTACTGTGGACACGTTGTGTTAACTGTAATCGGACAAATACAACCGGTAAAATTGAAAGGTCAAACATGTTTCGTCTGCTGAAAGAAACGTATTCTTCATTTATAACACTGGTCACGCAGATTTCACAGTGTTTTCAGTTTTCAACTGCCAAACTTTATTATCTAACAACGAACTGAATGCACAGTGGCCGAATCATCACAGGTTCCTATACTGACAGAACACCAACAATATCCGCACGAAAGGGGGCTTTGTATCTTTTATGACCATTGAATCTAAAAGGGTTCATTTCCTCAAATGTTGTAGAATCACAGAAGGTTTTAATGGCCTCACCCACTATTAAAACACGCATTAATTTTTTTAAATGGCTGGAATTGACATTTCTGTTACGTTGATCGGCCAATCATATTGCGTCTTGTCATGAAACTTCTGATGTGGAAACTTGGACGGAGTTTGAAAGAAAAGTTGTTTTAATGAAGACGAACTACCCATGCGGTAGAAAAGATGTATATTAGTCGATAGGAGTTTGAGTCGACATAGGATTACCGCTCACAAGGGCAACCATTCCATTATATTACCGTTAGTGTGTCAGCCTGAAGTATTGAATCCGTACCTGCCACTTGTCTTCCCAATTCTCTTGTCTTAACTATGAATAGATATACGTCGAACACCACTTTGAGAATTTCCCTTCTAATTGGTCCTGTCTGGCACGTTACCAAACTGAACTGATTTCGAGATGGTTTACCCAAGTAGCCGGACGCCAGAGTGGCGTATTGCATTCAGACGTCTTCCCCTCGAGCCAGCCCAAATCGAATTCCCAGAGATATTGGGACCCATGACACTGAAATAGCTGACCTATCTCCAGAGGGCTGTAGAGGGAGTAGTTATGAATAAAAATGACCACCTATATTCCTTTGTTGTGGTAGCCGTCATTCGGAGTGTCCATTTAATTCAATTCGTACTATATTGTGTAGTCTCTAAGGGGATTTGTGGTATATTTGATGTAATATCCCCTAAGTATAGATATGAATTATTGAATGCAATATTGCTTGTGTCTGTCTAAGAGTCGGCAATTGATGCCTCGTGGAGATATTCTGGGTATACGCATAATTAGCTTCAGTCTATCGTTGTGGCTGTGCTCTGAATACTTTGTTTCCGAGTTTCTTTTTTATTTTAACTGTAGGAATAATTATAATACAGATTCAGGAAAAAAATGCTAAATATGCGGACCTCACCTTTGAAATGTCCCCAGTCGTCAACCCCCCCCCCCCCCCCCCCCACACCCCCCACCCCTCACTGTTCTCGGTGCCCTTGATTTGCCAAGGTTCTCTACCTGGAATACAGTCTTTCCGACCCTTAGGTTAATGCAGGAGGTTACAGTGTAGGGGAGTCTACATATTCTTCGCAAAGAGCTTGGTGGGTCGACTAGGCAGCGTTTCCTGAGAGACGTCCCATTCCCTGCCGGGGCTGCGTGTAGAATGGACAAGGGCTCTAAGGTGATGTTGAGTGTTAGGAATCTGGCTATGCCAGGATCACACGAACCCACCCTGTGGCATTATATCATCGTTATCTGTGAACATACCAATGTATACGCAGCCACAGAAATGGTGGTGAATGCCACGTCTCAGGGACATTTTAACTCCTATTGGCCATAAAACTGGAGGATTAATTGGCGTATGCTTTATCCCACCAGTTACCCAATTTCTGCTGGGTGATCACAGGCAATTGTGAATACAGTCACTTTAAGTGCTTCATTGTGGGACAGGACAGAAGTCTTTGAAACTTTCATGAACCAATCTGCCCAACACAGTCACCGTTCCAAGGACTCTTTGTGACCAACGTTGGTTAACTTCTACCGAATTGTGACATGGGCCCTTATTCTCCGAACGTTCATAGCCCTACGAATTCGTAACTTTGATCATAGCAAATGTGTTAAGGATGGGCTCTCAAAGTTCGTAATAGCTAACCTGGGCTCTATACACAAGAAAACGCACCATCACGAATAGGGTGGTTCTAAAATGTCAGTTTCTTTTTGACTTGTGTGATGGTACCGATACCTATTAATCTGTTAACTTTAAGTCGGATCGGTTAATCCAAGGAATGATATCACAAGCCAGGATGACCATCCGAACCCGCAATATACCGCTTACGAAAAGCATGGGTTGCCGAAGACCAGTGCTGACTCTGAACCTTTTCTGGAGAGTTATTAAAGCAAGAGTATGATCTATGTAGCAGTGTCGTCAGTGCACTGTTGTGATGAATGTACATGCATAAATTTAGTTTTCGTAAGATCAAAGTAACACATTTTTGAGGAATCATTTTACCTACAATCACATAATTTCGGTTTAATCTTTTGTTGTTTATTTACCGAATGGCAACAAATTAATCAAGATGGTTAAAGTGCCGTGAACCCATTTAACATGGCGGCCTATGGGATTGTGCATTCTGTAACCATACGTCAGTTGATAAACGTGATGTCATTAGTTAAATAGTGGTCGGAAACTTGAACTGGCATTATGTGTTCAGGGCAGAGATGATCTCAATCTTACATGTCAGATTTGACAAAGATCTATCCTAAACTCACTTCATGAAAATCATTTATGCTACACTGAAATAACATGTAAGTCAATGCAAATTATGTTAAGCGTCAGAATGCATTTTGCACGAGTGTGAATGCAGTCAGTTATGGGTTACGATTTCTCAATTTTGACCGAAAATAACAGAATAAAAAATCTGGAACAAGGGGCAATTCATTGTCCATTGGAAGATTGAAAACATGTACATGTGCTTGTGAATCACTACCAAAATGTCGATATTAGTCTTTACGATACCGTTAACGTATTCTGCCCCAACGGTGACATATATCACAAACGCACGCAAAGGCAAGTCAAACAATTGGACAGCCTAACAGATCTTTACACCTCTACCCTCCACGCCGTCATCTGGTATAAACATAAGAACGGGTGCAGAATGTCTGTATATATTTCAGTATAATAGATATAGAACAAAGACGTATACGTCATATGGAATAAGAGGCGTACAACCTACGATAATGCTACTATACTCGGATCAGTGTTGTATGAGATTTAATTATCCCATGGTTTCATTGCATGGCCCTCACGTGTGAAGGTTCTGTACATCTAAGTGTAGTAATCTAGAGTGAAACGCATAAACCATGCCTGACTTTCTTGATCAGCACTCTCATGCAGTGGCAGTCGGAAGACAATATGGTGCTGGGGTGGGCACTATATGTGTGTAAAACATGCAGTGGGGGAGCGTAAAATGGGTTTGAGGATGGGAATGGGGATGAAAATGTTTTGTATTTGGGTTCGGGTGGTTGATGTAGATGCTGATAGGTTATTGGTGGACGACGGGGAATGAGTAAGTGAGAGGCTCAGTTTAGCGTTACGCCGCTGTATGAAATATTCCAACAGCATCAAGGCGGGGGAAATCCGAAATGTTGTACCCATGTGAGGAAGCGAACCCGGACTCAGAAGGAGTGGTTGGGTTCAGGCTGGGCTGTCTATCCGGACGTTTGCCAGCTTCCTAAGGGTTTGGTAGGCGCTGGAGACGAGGATCTGTTTGGGATAGGGACCTACTTAGGTTTTCTCACTAAGTGAGATCTGCTGCAATGGGCTCCCTATAAAGCGACATCACTCCGGACGAGCGAAAAATTTCATTTTAAATGGATGTCGGCTTAGAGGTTTCACACATTGTACCCATGTGGAGAATCGAACACGGTCATCGGCGAGACGAGCAGACGCTCAAACTACAAGGCTACCCCGACCGCCCTTTATTCAGTCTGACATAAATGTGTTACGATTCAGTCATTTATGATATTTTATATTGACTTGCCTTTGCATGTGTTTGTGACCAATGTTCTAAAATGGGATATAACGTCGGTTTCAAAACCATTGAATAAACCACTGAGGCGATCTGACATAGGAATTTAGAATAACGGTGAATAAATTCAACCACATAAAGACAAAATAATGTAACATTAACTTCGCTCAATATCTTAGCAGCAATGAATCGACTGCTTCACATATTTGGACCGGTCTAAGAATGTCAGGGAAAGAAGGTCATACGGTCAAAACACATACATGTCACACTGCCTTTGTTGTGCATATAAAGTATTGGCAATAATTACACCTAATAGACGATTTCACTGCAGGCGTAGTAATTAAACTTGCCAAACAGATCCATTACCCGGCGTTCATCACTTACGAAGTTAAGTAGTCGGAGTTTATGTTCTTGTTTCTGTGGTATCGCCAAAGGTCCTATTCACATTAGCCATTGTATTAGTACAATTGGGGTTGTCATCGCCTACAGTGCCTCATTGGCGAATGACTTTTCGAGGTTTGGTTGTTGTTTGGGACATTATCAAATAAAGCACATTCTAGCAGCGTCGAGTTGCGTGCATGGTGGGTGGTAGAACATAACCGTCTTTCCTGTGCTTTTTAGATCATGCTGTGCAAAGCCACATCAAAGCGGGGAAAACAATGCGGTTCCATGTTGTGTGCTTGTGCGTCTTGATTATCCAACCGAACACGCACCTGCTGTGTAACGCCATATTCCATCCTTTTTGAGGAGTTATGGATTGAATGCCTGATACTTGAAACATTATTCCAGCCACTGAAACGAGTTTCTCACTTTCTTAGTTAGCACCAAACAATGGAATATTTACATACATTAACTAAAAACAGCTAATAGGATTGGGTGGTCAGTATAAAGAAATATATATTTAGTATCTGACAACGCAAAGTGTTCATGCCACTCATGCTATGCCATGCTGATTATGTCTGTGAGACTTAACACAACCTATAATGTATGCATTTTACCCGAACCGTGAAGATCCGGAGTAGAATGGG
Source organism: Haliotis asinina (assembly GCF_037392515.1). Classification (NCBI taxonomy): domain Eukaryota; kingdom Metazoa; phylum Mollusca; class Gastropoda; order Lepetellida; family Haliotidae; genus Haliotis; species Haliotis asinina. The sequence continues at coordinate 6,121,992 of NC_090290.1, read as the reverse complement.
TCTTCAGGAACCCATCCATGGCACAAAAGGCGACTATGCTTGTCGTATGAGGCGACTAACGGGATGGGGTGGTCAGGCTCGCTGACATGGTTCACACATGTCATCGGTTCCCAATTGCGTAGATCGATGCTCATGCTGTCATCACTGGATTGTTTGATCCAGGATCGATTATTTACATCTATAGCCATATAGCTGGAGTGTTGTCGACGTTAAACAACAAATAAACAAAACAACCAAACAACCAACATAAATTCCAAACAGGACTTGAAGTCCTGAAGGATGTGTTGCTGTGATAATAACCAGGTACATTTCATCAGACCGTAGTTAATAACGAAAACCGCAACAAACCGACTGTGTAATAAATTTATTTCTAGTTTCTGCGGTATGCCTGGAAATATAATAGTTCTGAGATTTGCTGCACTCGGAACATCTCAATGATAAAATATAGACTTTTCAAAGGTAAGTATGTACATGCTTTAGTCGTTTCTTTATGCTTGAAAGAACGGATGTTGTGAAAAGTCTCAGATTGCAATGTCCCAGTCATATAACACGATGTTGCGAACCCGATTCGTCACAGCAACGTCAACTTATCAGTATACGTCAAGTCAATATATGACCATGACAAAGTTCAACAATCAACTTATTTGAATGACATTTAAAAGTTGCGATGAATAAAGTCAACATTATTATTATTAATGTAAGTGGACGTAAGGTAGCCCAGTGGCAAAAGCATTTGCTCGTCACGGCGAAGATCCGGGTTCGATTCCCCACATGGCTGCAATGTGGGAAGCCCATTTCTGGTATCCCCCGCCTTGATATTGCTGGTATGTTGATAAACACGACCTAAAACCATACTCACTCGCACACAATATTAATTTTAGAGACGTATTGGCGTAGCTACGAACACGGCAATGAAGCACGTGGAGTACAATATGATACAGATGACGATCAGTAAGTCAAACAAAATCAAATTCCGATCTGTAATTAAAACACACACCGAACAAATACACATGAGGCAACAAAACACGCAACACGAACACGCCTTAGTTCACTCCATTCACCACCAGCTTCACAGAATAGTGCCCCATATTTCATTGGACACTAGTACAGACCTAAAACCACTAACAGTCCTAAACAGCATCCAATCCTTCAAAGCCGTAGGTATATCTCTTATCAAGAATGTCCTTTTAAATCGCCTTTAATCCCACATAACCGCCTAGTGCTAAAACATAAAAAAAACATTGAAGCAAACAATACAAGCATGCACTGCGTCGGAAAGGGCAGGTTCATCATCATCATCATCATCATCATCATCATCATCATCATCATCACCATCATCATCAGTAATGCACATTACTTGCTTGGTAACCATAAAACCTCCCCCGTTGTATGTCACGATCAAGCTTACATTGAGAACGTACTACCTCCCACCTGTCTGATGGTATCTTCAACACCAGAGAGGATCATCATCATCATCATCATCATCATCATCATCATCAGTAATGCACTTTACTTGATTGCTGTCCCTAGAACCGTTCCCGTTGAGAGTCACAATAGAGATGGCATTGGGTGCAATTTCAACATTCAGTTCAACACTAAAACGTATTCAAATTTGTATTTTTCACTATAAAGCCCATAGGTGTCCGCTAGTGTATAAAAAGCAGATTTTTCAAACCAGATATAACAAAGCGATTCATTGGATGTTCTGGAAATCACTCGAATTCTCTTGAAGTGTCAAACATGATCTTCGGTTATTAGGAACTGAATTTAAAGTCTCTACAAGCAGTGTGCAGAGTCAGAATTGCGTGAATGGAAGAATTCCCCTCTCAGCAACTGAATTTGAATTCAGTAGGTTTAGCGAATAAAGTTAAACTCGTGGTAAAACCGATCTTCGGGTATAACGAATTGAATTCACGAATCCTTAGTTCTTTATATAACAGTGTGTACTGTATCGTATTTGTTCGGAGTTCGAGTTTGAATTGTTAAAACACGATTTTTGACGGCTTTTAGGGCCTTGAGATAATGTCGATACCTTTTACATGACAACACCGGCAAACAGATTTATGTATTAAGTCACTTACATTTTGGTATTCGCTCTTGATAACACTGTGGCTTACAGACGAGCAAGGTTGTCTAACCCTCATCAGTTCATCATTACTACAAAAAGGACACTTCGATTCATTTAACATCAAATCAAGTTTTGGGGGCAGAAGCAAGTGAGGAAATGGGTTGTAAAATGTAATTTCCTAGTGCGGAGCAGCCAGAAAATAGAATTTATGGCTCTTAGCCTGGGGATTCACGTCGGAGTTCCCTCCCCTTTGTACTCTCCGGGCGCTGAGGTGATTTTATCAATCTTAAGTTCTTATGTAGAAAAGGCCCACGCGATGCCTCTGGGAGAGATTCGATAATATCTCTTAAAGATGTTCACTAGTATGGGTCCCTAGAGACTAGCCAGTGTACCCGTGCCTTCCATGGTCACATATACTTCGATCCGTTTCACTGAGCTAGGATCAATCTTAATCAAGCCTCTCATGAGATTCCTTAATCGATATACACAGAGACTCACGTCTACAATGCGGAGATCTATGAGAAGACATGCAAGCTTGTATATAAATAATGTTACTATAAATTTATTAGCTGTTTCTTTCATACACAGGAAGTGCGCAATTGGACGTTTTATGTAGGGTCGGTTTAGCAGGAATTGAGACCACTTTGGCTCTTATATTACAGAGTCTGTGTTACAGAAACTGATTGAATAATGGACTGAGTGAAAATAGGGGATTACAAGTAATTGCCTGACATATCAAGACATCTTGTCAACAGCTAGGATGGTCGGTGTGATTTCAGGCAGTAAATCTGGCATTTTACATCAACGCACGGTTTATTAGATATGCAATGACGTCATCGGTTGTGTATATCTACATCACTGGGTGATATGTAGTGGCGGGAACCAGAGGTCAAGTTCATCTGTGGTGAGATCACATATTCTTTCACACTTGTGGCATTTACTTTTGTCAATCAGTGTAGGCTCAATTCAGAGGCCTGAGTCATCAAAGAAGTCCCCCTTATGTGTTGCTGCAGCTTCAACAAAATTCCAGTTATATGGCAGTGCTTTGTATATACTCGAGTCGAGTGATCAACAGCATGAGCATCGATCTCCGTATCCGGGATATGGTGATTTGTATCAACCATATGATCCCATTAGTTACCTCCTACAAGAAGCATGGTTTAGTGAAGACCAATTCTTATTCGGATCTTCACCGCAATTGAATGTGATTTTACATGGTGTGTGTATATGAGTACGAAAACGGAATTTTCCATTTATTTGTCTCATATTTGCATGCCAAGCCAGCGACCATTTTCAATCAAACATTTCCGCATTGCCTTGAGGATATAGCATGACCTCATGGGCGCAATACGTTCATGTTGTATCTAAACTTGTATATATTGTAGGTAAAACCGTACAAGGGACAGATTGTGACCCAGGTTTCTCGCCTTCATTAAAAGAACATTTTCGCTTACTTCTTAGCACGCCTACCCCGGATCTGGAAATGGTCTCTGCCTGTCCAAAAGCCTTTTTCAACAAATCAATGACGGCGAACGCATTACCACCCAAAAGTATGTTTCATTTTTCACCTTTTTGTATCCGATTAATCAAGTTAAATGTTCTGCTTCTTCTTGGATGATCAGGATTAAAGACCACATTACATTGAAGGGAGTTTGCAACGATCTTTCAGAAGAAGAGTGGTTTCAGACATAAAACACACTCATATTCGTTTAGCAATTGAAACATTCTAAAAAAGTGATCACAAGGAAGATATGTTTTCCTCCGTGGCGTCTTTCCTGAAAGATGCATGTAATCAATCATATCATGTTGAATTTGCCACCCTAACACGGGGCGGATATTTCATTTAGTATCTGATGTGGAACTGACCTTTAGCGATCATTGCCTTTGATTGCCTCAACCGCGTGTTTCATGGATGCTCAGTGCTCGGTCGTCGACGGTGCGTCACTGGCTTGTCAACTGAAGTTCTAATCTTCTTTGAAGATGGCCCGATGTCCTGTGGGGATCTCGCAAAGGTGCCATCTAGGTCAGAAGTAATTTGCTCGTTCCATGTGTCGACTCCCCGAGTGTTTACACTGGCCAAAGCTTGGGTGACTGGTGAAAGATGAAAGCAACAGCATCTCAGCGATTGGTCAAGAGGGTGGTGTCATTGAGAGACGGGGACATGTATGCCATGAAACTTGACTTATCTGGTCCCGTCTGGTATGCAACACTCGTCTTTAGATTTTCCAAGTGCAGATTCACAGAGTGTTTACCCTGGCCGAATTTTGGTCGGAGATGAAGGCGATACACTCTGAGAGATTGAGAAAAATAATTATGTTTCCGTGACAACATGTTATACTATAAAACCTCATTAATCCGTACCTTTCTGGTTTACACTGGTGAGATCCTTGATGAATAGTTGCAGATGAAAGAAACAGCATCTGCGTTATTGATCAACAGATTGGTGTCGTTGTGACTAAAGTAGGAGGTATTTTATACTATAACATCTGGATCCTCCGGAAGTCAGCATTCGTTTTCGGGACATCTACCTGTTGATAGATCATTAAGGAATTCATGGTTCTATCTGTTAGATGGGAGTGACTGTAGGTGATTCAAGTGACATTGCAAGTCAGGTTCCTTTGTTTAGAACAGTGGGCAGTGGATAGACTATCACTGGAATTGTGTTCAAATCCCAAGCGGATGACACTGCAATGGTGCGCTGAAATTGATGCTGACGGGTGGTATTACGTATTGCGCTCTTTCAGAAATCTAAACTTTTCGGAAGAATAATCAGGACCAGGTGTTGTGGGTAGCTGGAATCACCCATTCTGAATCCGGTGCTCTCTAGACTGGACTACGGTTCAGCATGCTTTTTGGTATACATCAAAACCATTTCTCCTAAAGCTCTAGAAATTTCAAAATGTCTCTGCCAGGATCACAGGGAAGACATCCAAATTCGCTCACAGCATCTCTGTGTCCTTGCACAGACTCCAAGTAGAAGCAAGGATTCAGTATAAGACTCTGTGTCTAGTCGGTTAGTGTCTGTGCCAGATATCACACTATGGTCAAGCTCCATCTTTCCTACCCAGTCTGGTCCAAATCTACAGAGCAGCTAGATCACTTCACCTCACAGCTCAGTGCCGTCTTAACGTTTCAAAGTTAAAGTTAGCAACTTTTGGTGGAAATCCTGTCCTGTCCTATCAGCAAACTGTGGAATGTACTGCCCCCTAACTTAAGACATGTCCCATCCTTTGACTCTTTCAGACGACAACCCAAGACCAAGACCAGTCTTTCCAGGGTATCGTAAGATATGAAGCGTGAGGAATATACCCACTTTATATAAACTCTCACCTTCGTTGTATAAAATACTGGTTCAAAATACTGAATATGTATGACCAGCGGCGACCCGGAACACGCTGCTTAATTTAGATAATACTGGTTATGTAACATGACCATTAAATATAAGATATCTGTTATTCTCGGATATGTGTGGATATTCCAAGGTGTCGGTAACGAATTCCGTCAAAGAGCCATGGATATGTTTCGCCAGAATTGGATGAATACCTTTAATTTAGGGTCTAGATTGTAGGTATATTGATCCTTTAAAACTCTTATCGAACCTGAGACATATCTAACAAATATTACAAGCAAGAAAGTAAGAAATACAATAATTTGATTTAGACTTGGCTTGGCAGATATAATGATCAGTTTTGGTCGTAACATGTCACTGGCCAGCATCTAGAACTTTACCCTCTCTGTATGGCGGCTATCGAGGACGAATATCATCACGTTGTTTATATGCGACGCTTGTGCCGATTTAAGAAAGGATCATCATCATCATCATCATCATCATCATCATCATCACAGTTGGGTAGATCAATGCTCATGACGACATTCTCTGAGTTGTCGGCCCAGATTTGTTCATTTTCAGACCGACTACCGGAATGTTACAGAATGCAACATTAAACAACAAACAAACTTTGAAATATTCGTAGAAGCGAACATGATACAATTGTACTTCGTAACCCATAGCTGATAGAGGGCTGTTAAACGCAGCGAAAAACATACCCATTTGCTCCGTCGGCGTGATTGAGCTATTTCTTGATAAATTGCTGACTGAAAGGTCCATGCAGGGGTCCATTTACGCTATTAATTGAATAGCCAATTTGAATGCGATATGCTGTTGTAATGCCTGTGTTTTACACTAACCGCAAGTCGTGTTGTTGCTAACAACTGATTTTAAACGCCGTCAATCATGATTTAGTATCTAGGGAAATTCGTCAAAAACTATGCGAGGAACATGTATATACGTGTTGTGCTGAGGGTCATGTTGACATAATGTTTCCATTATACATGTAAAAACACGTTTAATAACTCTCATTGATATTCTGTGAATTAATAGAAATACAGAAAACTGCATATTTAGTCAACATTCTGATGCTTTGGTGATGTGTTTTTCAATTCATGCACCCATTCACTCGCACTTACGTGCGCGCACACAATGATGTCTGAATTATCAAACGTTCGTCGTTCTCTCCGTCCACCTAGAGGCGGTGGAGTAGTGTAGTGGTTAAAGCGTTCGCTCGTCGATCCCGTTTCGATTCCCCACATGGTCACATTTCTGGTGTTCTCTGCCGCGATACTGCCGGATTTTTGCTGAAAGAAGCGTACAATTCTACTCACTTATTCTACACATGTGGGAAATCGAACCCGGGCCTTTGGAGTGACGACCGAACCCTTCAACCACTGGGCTACCCCGGCACCATCGTGACCAAAGACAGACACCCGAGAGTAACACCACACCTTCACCACGAACGCTTTAACCACCAGGTGTCAGCGTGGAAGTAAGTGTTGGTGTTTGTTCACGTTTGTGCTTGACATCTTCCATTCAAGGGTGTCCTTCATAGAACACCCTCAGTTTGTACCAGCTTCAAGATAAGTTACAATGCATGCAAGTGTACCATTTGAGAGTCTGTAATAGCATAATCTCTACCAAATTTTTTACCATAGATACAACCTAACATCCTCACACATTCTGCATAAATCAGAACTGATCGCCCAATAATCAATACAATCCAGTCAACATTAATGCATTCAATGAATACATTACACAACTGAATGCGAGAACCAGTGATGTGACACATAGTCTGTCAAAATGATTAATAACTATTGGATTTTTTTCTCTATTTCTTTCGAATGTGTGTTGTTGATGATTTAAGCGTTATGTAAACGAAGACAGATACGTCTTGCATAAACACCACACCAAGATAGTGTTGTCAACAGGCTGTTACTTTCTGAACTCACCACCGTATCAATATACATTCAGTCTCAATTCTTTTGAATGCCGCCATACACAGAGGATCTGTACCCTTTAAGTGGTACGTGTGGTAACCTAGTAGTTAAAGCGTTCGCTCATCACGCCGAAGACTGGGGTTCGAGTCTCCTTTACGTGACTGCAGTTGTGAGGAATACGGGAACATGTGTTGAAAGTCGTAACAGCGAGTAGTATTGGAGATAATGATTTTCACATATGGATGTGGCTAAAGTTTAGTATGACCTTGTATACAGTAACCAGATCGGTCATCACCCATCGAACGCCATTTGCAATCGTCATACAGAGAGCATGGATGATAGTAGCATAAATGTGAGCCTTCAACCATCGAGGAAGTATAAGAGAGTCGTGATATTGGGCCAGTATTTGTGGGCTTAGAGGAGGGTTGGAAACCAATTGAAAGTATTGTTGCTGTACAGGGATGAGTGAATCAGTTACTAGTTTAAGTTAAATCCGTAGTATTCCACCAATACCGTGACAAAACCAGTTATACATTCATAATACACCAAGCCAAATTACAAAAAAACTTTCAACGCTGGGCGGAAACAGCAACTACATTATCACGGATAGAGATGTAAACTGAGTGTGTGATGGAGAGTTGTATACCAATAGCTATGTATTTGGACTAACAAAGAAGTTTTTACCCTATAGCTGAGTTGTTGGGTCAACAAGGAAATTGAGAATGTGTAATTGTGTTGTTGGGCTAACAAGGAAGTTGTAAACTATGACTGTGCGGTTGGACCAACAAGGAAGTTGTAAACTATGACTGTGCGGTTGGACCAACAAGGAAGTTGTAAACTATGACTGTGCGGTTGGACCAACAAGGAAGTTGTAAACTATGACTGTGCGGTTGGACCAACAAGGAAGTTGTAAACTATGACTGTGCGGTTGGACCAACAAGGAAGTTGTAAACAGATAACTCTGTTTTGGGAGTAACACGGACATTCTAAACCTGTAACTGTGTTGGTAGGCTAAGTCAATAACTGTGTTGGTCTGTTAAGAAGGAAGGTGCTAAGCTATAACTGCTGTTGGGCCAACAGGGAAGTCTTTACCTGGAAACAGTCTTGTTGGACTGACGAAGGCGTTGTGAACCTTCGAACTGTGCTGGTGGGCTAACAGGGGAGTTGTAAACTCTTAACTGTGTTGTTAGGCTTTGCAGGACATTCGTAAACTCAGGAACAGCGAGCGTTGTTAGGCTTACGGAACAGTATTAAGAGTATTGCTACGATATTACTGGAACCAAGGGGGAATTGTGCTATTGATATGTTATTGTTGGGAGTACTGAGTTGCAAACACGAGAGCAAAGCGAGTTTGGTTTCAAAGATGGAAAGATGGAAACCGTCCTCAAAGTTGTTATCTTCAAATAAAAGTTGTAAATACTGATGTACTGTCCACTGGCTTAAAGTAGACGCGGAAATACTGGTATAGTCATTATGCTAATGAGTCTGAGGCAGATCTGTAATCACTACCACAATGGAATTGGGATAGGAAAAGAGTTGTTTACACTGGACCAATGCTGTTAGACTAATGGGAGATAACCAATGGTGTGACTGGATAATAAAGTGTCAATATCAGTACAATTGTATTGGGGTCAGGAGAATAATGTATTCGTTGGTTCATTGCTCTAAGGATTACGGGAGAGTTATAACCATACCTGAATTACGATTGAGGGATTACCGAAGAGCATGTATAAATTTCGAGCGTTCTTTCTCTGATTTAATGATTAATGTACATGTTAGGGAATAGATTTTGTTAAAATGATACTGTCATGTTATTGGGATAGAGAAAAAGGTTATTTAATTCAAGTGAAATGTAGGATGACCTGGTGCGCGGTGGTTTAGGATTATGTCTATACATTACTATTGCACTATTAGGGGAGTCAGTTTAGTTTAGTTTTTAGCATCAATTCAGAGTGAGTGAGTAGGCTTTTATGCCACTGTCAGCAATATTCCAGCAATATCACGACTTGGGACACCAGAAATGGGCTTCACACGTTGTACGTTTGTGGGGAATAGAACCCCTGTCTTCGGAGTGACGAGCAAACACTTTTACCACTAACCTTGATAATAACGATGCTACATGTCTGACATAAAATTTGCAAACATTGCACTGCACTTACATGAATGTTTGTGAAAATGATTGTGGAACGATATTACACCCAGCGAGAGGTGTGTACAATTATATTGTGCTTAGACGGATAGTTGTACAAGAATGCAAGCTTTCATTTCCGTGTTTAATTCTTTTAGGCGGATGTCGCACATGTAGGAAAGGACTTTGAACTATACTGAACAGCAAAAGAAACGCAATTTTCGAAAAAGTGAAATTTCGTAAACGTAAGCATTGATGTTTATGTCTTCTATTTACAAACTTGACATGAAGTCAAGTTGCGTTTCTTTTGCTGTTGACTATATAATATATATATGTGTGGGTGTGTATGTATATGTACATGCATATACATACATACATACATACACACACACACACACAGATATATATATATATATATATACATACATACATACACACACACACAGATATATATATATATATATACACACACACATACATATATATACACACATACATACATATACATATGGACAGATGAACTAAAATATCCTTTGATCCTTTGTTGCAGACCTGTGTATGATTCAAGCGGTGCAGCAATGAACAGGGCAGCTGTCAGGTAAAACAAAGGTAGGTGTGCATTTCCAAACGAACATAAAATATACAACTATACATATAATGTATTACAATATCAACTGCTTCTCCTAAAGGCATTGGCACATTCATCAGAAGGACCAGACTTCAGTGAAAGCTGTTTAACAGTTACAATTATTGCAATGTAAAATGCGTCGTCAATTGATCAAACCAAATTGAACAATCTCTTTTAAATTCCAGTAATTATGGTTGCACCAATTCAGCATCCGTGCTAGGTTTTCCTGTTTTCAGTATATTAGCTGTCTAAAATATTCATATATTGTACTGGCTAAGGCGGTCTGCTGTAACCTTCAACACCATAGATAATAGTGAAATATTATATTTGGCATCTAACAACGACAAATGTGGACGCCAACGTGCTGTACTATGTCGATTATGTCTGTAAGACTTAGACACTGAAACACGTCCTATTATATGTACATTTTACCCGACCCGTGAAGATCCAGTGTAGATCTTGCCACAAAAAGCGACTATGCTTGTCGTAAGAGGCGGGTATAACGGGATCTGGTGATCAGGGTGACACATGTCATCGGTTCCCAATTGTGCAGATCGATGTTCATGCTGTTGATCACTGGATTTTCTGGTCAATTATCTCTAGACCGTATAGTTTGAATATTGTCAGTGAGTCTGACATCTCGATCCCATTAGTCGCCTTTAACGACAAGGATGCGTTGCCGAAGACCAAATCTATAATTGATCTTCAAGACTTTAAGGACATCCCACGGCCTAAATCCCACAGAAATATCCCGACCGCAAGTATCTGCCTTTTCAACTATGCCTTGGCAAGGGTGGTTTATCAGTTTAATTACATCTTCACGGATCGCGTTTTAGCGACCAGTGAAACACGTCATACGGATGTCATACAGCGTCAGCCATGTTGGCTGAACTTGACCAAGGACAAGCTTCGGACAGACACCCTCACAGGGCAAAAACATACACATTTGCCTCAAAATCGTGACAATACCATACAATATTAATCCTAATATATCGATTTCCATTTTACACCACTGTCCTTGCTTTTTCTTGACAATTCCGGTCACAACATCTACTGTAGTATTTCACTATCCATATCCATTTTGTTCATGATTATCAAAGGGCTATAACATGGAACTAACATCTCCTATAATGATGGGCGTCTTATTAATCCCCTAGTATTTATGCAGTATGTAGTGAATGTGCATATCTGATAACGTTTTCACGATTTGGATCAAACATTCCATCACGCTTATTTTCTCCTGCGTATGATAATTTTCATGTCAAAATAGAAAAATCCTGCCTTGTGCGTGGTGTTTTGCATCATGTTCGCAAACCACGACAAAAGATTTTAACATTTATGCATTTATGCCAACCATTGTTCAGCGGCCTATCTGGAAATAGAAGCCGAAAGGGTCACGAAGTCAGCATTCAAAATTGGACTCGTTGTGCGGTGCGTGTTATTAGTATCAATTTCCAGATGAATGATGGTTGTACCTTTTCTTCAATATCCCAAGAGGCAATAATGTTCCCTTTGTGTGAACGTCCAAGTATGGTATTCTTACCGTAGAGCCTCCTATTTAAGACGCAGGTGTAATTGTTAACATTGGTAGCATTATTATTAACATGACGAATCATTCTTCGAAAGTGCCGATGTCTCTGAGGTAACCTTATGAATCATATATATGATCACCTCGTGTTTTATCGATGCAACTCTGTCTATTCTAGACGGATATCGTTCAAGGAATATTTTTGTGCTATTGAGGTTTCAGGACGGCTGTGTGTTCAACGTCTTTAGGTTGCCATGACCTGGGCAGTATGATTTCTTATTACACTTGGTCTAGACCGTAGAAGACAGCTGTGCAAACAGCTTAGATTAAAAGAAAATAGCCCAGTTGTGGCCCGTGCTTATCAACCAGAATCAAGATGGCTGTTTTCCAGTTTTAGGTCAAAAGAGAATATTCCCAGATACAAATAACGTGCGTTTTTAAATGAGTCACACTACTTTACTAACTCGTGATTATTTACAATTATTTTAACTATTAATAACGGAACACGGGACGTTTTTGCTGATCTTCAAATGGCTTTCTGTGCATTTGTGGCGATGATGACGTCCCTAAACAGCAGTGCTGAGCACGGTAATCAAAGCAGCGGTGTAATCTCAGAGGTAATTAAATCAGTCTTAATCGGAATCAATACACGCATACACAGAATCGGAGATATTTTTAATTTGAGTTTCACAATGAAGGCAAATAGTGTAGGAATTGGACAGCATTAGCGCACATTACAATGCGGTCCACCAACGGTGAGCACGCTCGTCCATTACGCTTTACAATGATACTATTGTGTTCGTTTCAATACTTCCCCCACGTCAGAGATCACATGAAGCAGAAAGCGAGCCCTCCTTATCTGCTTACAATATTCTATTTAGTTTTTTTTCTCAATGTGGAACATAATTAACGTGCACGCAATAGAAGAAATGAGGAAAACTGGCGGAGGTTTTACACAATGTCGCATAAAACTACGGGGAATCTTTCAACGCGGAAAATGAAATTTAAATGAGCAAACATGGCGGACATGCTCTCTGTAGGAAGTACGATTGAACGGAATACGAAACATGTCAGTGTAGTATGTTATCTTGGTTCCATCGCAACAACATTGTTGCGTGGAAAATTCATAGAAACGGCTCGGCCAAAGTCAATATTGGTTCTAAAGGCATCAGCACACTCAACAGAAAGACCCGACTTCAGTGAAAGCATTTTAACAGATTAAGACCAGAGAAGCGGGACCTGGTACTTTGTATTACCGTTGACCAAAATTCCAGAATCGAAAGCATATTTTTGTTTCATAAACGGGTATGGATGTTAATCGACAACCGATGAATAAGAGCTGTCAGGGATTAAATTTCAATCTCGAAGTTTCATTGGCTAGGAAGTAGTCTTGCGTTGATGTTTGAAAACACAACACAATGCATTATTGACTCTGTCGTCCAGCAAGCTTCAGATTGAGACGAGCAGTCTCCCTGTTTCCAAGAATAGGCTTCAAATGAAGACGAAGGAGAGGGAGAAATATAGATTTAGTCACGGACACGGTATATTCTCCACAATAAAGTGCTTGCGTGATAAATTTCTGTTATTTGGATATTAAAGCTTGGACAATTACAAGCTAAGCTCTTATACTGTTGCCACAATTGGAATTGGAAATACGTTTCATGTTCCGAATCTCGCATTGTGGAATCGGTCATGGCGTCTGAGATGAACGTTTGTGTATCCTGATTGAACATTTTTCGACACAGTAAACTTGTTTGAACTCTGAGTCTGGGGAGGGGCTCGTTGATATTTTGGCAGATTCAGTATCGTTACATTACGACCTCATACTTTTCATGCTCCCAGTCACAATAATAAACTCACGCGTAAGTCAAAGTCTTTACCACGACCATCGAGTTCGGCACAACAGTATGAAATCGTAGACAGGAACTATCCTTACTGAACTGTTTAACGAAATAAATTTACCGAATGAGGCTTTGTCAGTTTGATATATTTTGTGGATACTATTGATTCAAATAAGGGCTTGGAATATTGCATCCATGCCTTCTCGCCACAAAATGTAACAGTATAGTATAACATGTGCGTCACGAGATTTGGGGCGATGGGTTTGCCTTGAGATAAAGGCGTTTGCTTTTCACATCGATTCTCTGTAGTGGTACACTATTTGACGCCCTAATCCCAGTGTTACTATGTGCTAGGAACAGTGTTTACGCTACATCCCCATATGTGAGGGTGATATGGGAGGTATCAACGATTTGAACTGAAGATGGTTGAGGGTTGAGAATGCTTGAATGGGTGACCATACTTCACAATTTGACTCCTAGAGATTCTAGGATTCCGGTCCTACCCCACTACGAAGCACGCCATGTATATGCTCTCAAATTAGGCATGTGAGTTTTTTTTCAAAATGGCCTCTGTTCACCCAGCAAAAAATGGTTCCCGGTTAGACAGTTCATTAAACCTCTAGCGCCTCACAAACGTGTTATCCGGAGTAATAATCACCAGATTACAGCGATCACAGAGCAAATAGTCAGATGGATACTTGGCGCCATGTCAATGAATTTTTATTGTTGTTATTATTGCATCTCACATCTAATGCACAAAACACTGCACAACAAATATTGCCGAGTGAGTTACATATTTTTATATAATCATGCTTCTATGAATTATTCAGAATAACGAATTTACAGTTAAATTTCACTTGGCTTTCAGTTTTTTTATTCCTTCAGTATAGATGTTAGGTTTTTAAACACATATTCCAAGATATCGCTAGTAGCAAGTGTTTTAGACTGAAACTAGTACATTCGTATACATGGCACGATTGCTCCTACAAGCGGTGATGAAGACAGACACGCAGGCGCCAAACTGTATTTCCGGATCTTATTCCCAATATGTAGCTACCAGTTAGTTCAAATGCCGCTGTGATAAAATGCCATTGGACGTGGGAGGGTCGTTTCTTCTTGGAAAACCAACGAGTGTATGTGTCGTGGTAAAGGTATGCAAGATCTATGGACAGAAGTTTGTGCAACAGATCCTGTCTGTGTTGTTCTGCAACAGCCACGATGTGTATGTTGGCGAATTTTGTACAGAATTACTGTCTCATGTGAATTATGGCTACACATGTGATAAAGCCTTTGAGATCTTGATTCAGGAGGGTTCTGACTGCCCGGTAGTCAGGCGCGGACAGGTGGTACAGTGTGACAACATACAAACTCTCAAGTGAACATGAGCAAGTAGCGAACACGATATGTTCAGGAGCAGGCATTTGGGGTTTTTTGTTTGTTTTTGTTTTCGTATCAACACTGTTTTCAATGATCCATCGCTCTGGATTAAAAAAACGATTTTTTCAATGGAATCTTTATCGACCGATACTCAAGGATGATTAATCTGTGATCAAACTCTCTGATCTCAATGCCTCTCAGCTGTCAACAGATAAACCATTAAGACGTCAAAGGAGACGTGGCTGAATAAGTTTGCGGCAAGATACCAAGGATGCACCAGTACAATTCTTGTGACGATGTTCTTTCCTTGCCTCTGTTATTGGAGGTGTTGAACAGGGAAGATCGCAAAGAAATGCCATGAGTGAGGAACATACTGACACTTGAGGATACACGCGGTCGACGAGTCCCCAGGGGGTACAGAGGTTAGTTCTCATGAAATGCGATCATGAGTTGATCATGAGGACATTCTCGGGAATGACCACGACATGATGAAGGTTTCATCACACTGGGTTCCAAGGCTTCTGATTCAGTTCATCATTTGTGAGAGCTACATGTCTTTAAGCAGACTCTCTTTTTATCAGTCTTGGTTTTACCACTATGAGCCAAATACCAAACAATACAATTGTTGCAATATCTTACGTCTCCTCCTTCATAGAATGCAAAGGCTGCGTAATCTTCTGGGAAAAGGAATGTTTTGCTTGTCCGAGATTCGAACAACATCCTGCTGCTTCAGAGCCGTACATAATGTAGTGCGTACGCAATGTGACTACTAATAACCAGATTAATGACTTAATCTGGTTATGTAACTGCGGGAAAATGTCACTGTTGATCGTCATGGAAAATCCAATAAAGATGTGGTGTTCCAGCAGACCAGCGATGCAGGGGTTTTGTATTCATGACTGAAATGTATAAGAGTGGAATTGCCTGTAAGAACATTACCGTATGTACTACATTGACTGCCACGGTTTCATCGTGTCCCTATTGGGAACCAGAACCACAGTACTGTTGGTAGAAGTGTATGGAACTGGGAGGGGTTTACACTGGAACAGAAATGAGCTGCAAACTCCATTATCAGGCCTTTGCATGCAAGAATAGTATGTTTTTATTTCTTCATTTACGTGATATGTATTCCTACCCCTTTCTGCGACACTACCAACCCAATCCAACCCAATCCAACCCATTCCAACCCAGTCATCACAATGAACTGCACATATTTTCTTCTAAACAAAAAGTGTGTCCATAGAAATATTTGTCGTGTATTTTTTTCCTTTAATCAAAAACATAATCCACACCTTTAACTTAACCTCTGGTGCTTAGCAACGAAGCATGTCAGCAGTATTACCCGGATGTCAAAGCAGACCGTCGATTTTATAGCAGATCCAATGTCCGTCAATTAGCGTTAACGACCTGACGGAGCTTGTGTTCGACGTCTTAACGATACTATTCATCGTCGTTTAGCCTCAGTGGATCGAATTACATGTCACAAGGCCTATCATAAGCTAGATGGAATCTGTAACTTCATTACATCACGCAGTATATAAACCATGATACGCATCCAACAGGCGTGTTCTTTTCAAAGGAACCAGCAAATCATTCAGGGATCGTGTCAAACTCTCAACTGTTTTTTTTTTCTTTTAGTTTTTAGCAATATATTTCTTAATGGTCATGTACCGCAAGGGAAGGTGTCAAAAACCGAAGCAGGCTTTGTTTCAGAGGATGTATAGCGTATTGCTCTGGTAATGAAGGTCCTGTGTGGCTCTGACGGTGGAGGAGGAGGCTGTTGACCGATTAGTATGGAACTCTTTGACACAGAGCGCTTGTATTATTTACAAAAACAGCAGAATCCATTACTGTTGAAATGAATTCTTGAGTTACTTACATAAAAACATGCACTGATGTTAATAGAAATCTCACAGGACAAAGCAGTGACAACATACGCTCGCGGTGTTTGCTGTTGGGTGCCTCTTGAACATGTTTAATTTTTCCATCTTGTCAAAATACAATGTTGTACTTCCGCGGAGACAGATTTGATATTGCATCTTAAAGTCAGAGCAATGTGGCTTTCTTGGGGATTGTATTACAGGAGCTTTGTTCACTTGTGAAATCAAATTGATGGAGATCATACAGTGGCTATTATCCTGATGAGATGTACTGGTTTCTCACGGCGTGTCAGTGAGCCATACTGATGCACAGTTTCAGTTTCACACACATGCACAGTTTCACACACATGCACGGTTTCAGTTTCAAAGACGTGACAGTTTCAGTTTCACACACAGGCACAGTTTCACACACATGAACAGTTTCAATTTAACACACATGCACAGTTTCACACACATGCACAGTTTCACACATATGCACAGTTTCAGTTTGGCACACATGCACACAATACACCACCTCTGTTTTCATACAGTACAATACCTCTGTTTTCACACAATACAATCACACAGTACAATACCTCTGTTTCACATACATACACAGTTTCACACACATGCACAGTTTCACACACATGCAGACTTTCAGTCTGGCACACATACACAGTTTCACACACATGCACGGTTTCACAAACGTGCAGAGTTTCAGTTCCACACGCATTCACAAGGTCAATGCTCTCAGCACTACCAATCGAAGAACAGCACATTATTAGCCAGGACAACCCAAGCTGTCTGTTAGGCACTAGAAGGTTATAGTCATATGACTTATTCCACCTGATACCCGTCTTGAGCTGGGTGAACAGAGGCAATTGTGAACAAACTCGCTTGCCTATGGTGAGACCACATGTATCACATGTCTCTTGGCTGAAGAACTGAAAGGGACACTCATATGGAGTTTCATTTACGTTACAACACCCGTTTCATCCATTACAATACCTCTGTTTAGCACACATTAAGAGTTTCAGTTACTTTACAACACCCGTTGCACACAATACAACACCTCTGTTTCACACACATACGGAGTTTCAGTTATTCACATCACAACACCCGTTTCACACAGTACAATACCTCTGTTTAACAGGTATACAGAATTTCAGTTACATTACAACACCCGTTTCACACAATACAATCCCTCTGTTTAACAGACATAGAGAGGTTCAGTTACATAACAACTCCTGTTTTACACAATACAATACCTCTGTTTAACATAGAAAGTTTCAGCTACATAACAACACCTGCATGTTTCACACAATACAATACCTCTCTTTAACAGACAAAGAGAATTTCATTTACATAACAATACCTGTTTCTCACATATACAGAGGCTCAGTTACTCACATTACAGTATCACAATTTCACACAATACAACACCCCAGTTTTCACACATTACAATACCTCTGTTTTCACACAGTACAACACCTCAGTTTTCACACATTACAATACCTCTGTTTTCACACAATACAATACCTCAGTTTTCACACATTACAATACCTCAGTTTTCACACAATACAATACCTCAGTTTTCACACAATACAACACCTCAGTTTTCACACATTACAATACCTCTGTTTTCACACAATACAATACCTCAGTTTTCACACAATACAATACCTCAGTTTTCACACATTACAATACCTCTGTTTTCACACAGTACAACACCTCAGTTTTCAAACATTACAATACCTCTGTTTTCACACAATACAAGACCTCTGTTTTCATACAATACAACACCTCTGTTTTCACACAATGCTATACCTCTGTTTTCACACAATACAATACCTCGGTTTTCACAATGTACAACACCTCTGCTTTCATACAATACAATACCTCTGTTTTCACACAATACAATATCTCTCTTTACACACAATACCATACCGCTGTTTTCACACAATGCAATACCTCTGTTTTTACAGAATACAATACCTCAGCTTTCACACAGTACAACACCCCTGTTTTCATACAATACAATACCTCTGTTTTCACACAATACAATACCTCTGTTTTCACACATTACAAGACCTCTGTTTTCACATAATGCAATACCTCTGTTTTCACACAATACAATACCTCTGTTTTCACACAATACCTCTGTTTACACACAATACAACACCTCCATTTTCACACAATGCAGTACCTCTGCTTCCGCACAGTACAACACCTCTGTTTTCACACAATACAATACCTCTCCTTTCACACAATACAATACCTCTGTTATCACACAATACAACACCTCTGTTTTCACATAATGCAACACCTCTGTTTTGACACAATACAATACCTCTGTTTTCACACAGTGCAACACCTCTCCTTTCACACAATACAATACCTCTGTTATCACACAATACAACACCTGTGTTTTCACACAATACAATACCTCTGTTTTCACACAATACAATACCTCTGTTTTCACACAATACAACACCTCTGTTTTCACACAATACAATCACACAATACAATACAATACTTATACAGAGGTTCAGTTACATACATTACAACATGCCAGTATCATACAATGCCTCAGTTGATGCACTGCTGTATTCAGCGGATTCTGCACTGCACGTGCACATTGCCAACAAAGAGACGAAATCAACACATTTATGCCAGAAACAACTGTACACGCCCAGGACAATCTACAGAAAAAGTGTGAATGTTTTTTAATTTTTTTTGTCTACAAAATACAAAGATAACTTTACTGTCTAACAGCGTTCCTGTTGTTTCCTAGCAAATGCAAGTAGTCATGTCAACAATACAGGCATTTTTACTGAATGCTGTAAATATTCTTGCACCATTATCTATCGTTACGAGATTTAATTGTTCAGAACCTGTACAGGTTTCTACTACATGCCTATCATACTAATATAAGTTCCTCAAAATACTACCACAATAAGATATCAGCATTGTTTTGAGGGAGACAACGATTACCTCTATTTCCCTGTGAGGCTTCCCTTGGCTATCATCTGATTTCATATCTCAAAGCTCGGAAAGATATTGGAAAGATACCTTGCAAGATTAGAAATTAGCGAGAGGTTAGCTGTACACATTAATCAGTGTCTCGGTGTATTGAGGTGAACCCGGGTGAGTGAGAGAGTTACGTTTTACACTGTTCTTAGCGATATCACAGCAACATCACAGCGAGGAACAACAGACATTGGCTTCTCTCATTGTACCCGTATGGGTAATCGAACCCGGGTCTTCGGTTTGACGAGTGAACGTTTCGGTTACAAGGCTACCCCACCTACCGCAGATTTAAGATGGCATATTGAAGGCATCAAGATGAAATGATTTTTAAGCTGTAAGTATTCAGGATTGTTCCTGATTTCGTACGAACGTGAGTTATTCAGAAAGACAGGACTGACCTTTCTGTCGATGTGGGAACTAGGAACTGGAGCTGATAGGCGGACCGAACGTATTGTCTTTGTGGTAGATGTCAGTTCAGACAGACTGGTGACATACAGCAGACTGACCAAAACACATCTTGCGTCAGTTTGACACAATGGGTTCATCATATTCAGCAACCCAGGCAATCTGGACGGAACAGCTACCAGCGAGGTCACTCGTTCAACAGATGTCTGACTTAACCTGTAAAACGTTCGTCCATATCTGTCGACTTTCGTACAATCAACGTTCACGGGGTATTGTGTTAACGGTTTATGACAAGTATGTCTTCATCGATTGGATTATGCTTTCAGAATAAACTAGTTTTCAGCCTCTAATGAACCTTACCGGGTCACAATTCTCCAAATTTCACAGTCAAGATGGTCTTCTTCGATAACGCATTACGGACTAGTACAATGTAGAGCTGCTGTCAAATTTCTTAATGGATGTTAATGTGATTTCACTGCGAATTACACAAGTAGACTCACGCATCCTATTCATTGTGTTAGGTTGTGACTGTGACGTGGCTAGCGATTTTGTTACACGGTACTCTTTCTTACATGTTGAACTTCCATGATTGTAGTTTTACCAATGACAAGTATACATAACGTGTCGTGCGGGCATAACATAGTCTAAATCTCGTGAATCTGAATGCCCTTCACATTGGGAACACTGCCCTGTTGTAAGTACTTCAGAAGTTGGTGAACTGTTCAATGTTCGCTTGTTTACTGCCCTTATGTGTCCTCCAGTTGTAGGAAGGAATTTTCAAGAATTGGGGCAAAGATTGTTGTGATTGAAAATACCAGAATATGACCCTTGCACAAGCTCTGTGCTTGCCTCTAAGTTAGACCATGCCACCTCATGGCAAATTATGATTAATGACCAACAGGTGACATACACATTCTTCATTCTAGAATTGTTATTCCTTCGCGAACCAAATCTCATCGCTGGTTGTAAGTGAGCACATGATTGTCACAGCTAGTGGGTAAACTATCTAGAACAGGTGAGCCGTTGAGGTTTTATATTTATTTTTCATTTCGAAGAGGTCACTTTTAGATACTAAATTGGCCTTTGATCCATCATCACTATGATCAAGGTGGTGCATGAACCCTGGTCTGTATATATCCTCCCATAATACGCCGATAAACTAAATAATATATACATATGAACAGATACGGCGGGTGTGTGTTTCAATATTAAACAGTACCAGAGAACAAACATTTCAGATTTTGAGCCGAAACAGTTCAGTATATTTCAGTTAGATTCAAAACCGATTCAATAGCAGAGGCAGTCTGATAGATCACTGCAAAATGTGATTGCACCTAGAGGGGGAGCAACGTTAATGTCACGACCCAAGCACGTATTTTGTCTCTGACTGAAGATTTTAAATGCTGCTGAGTTTATGACGATCTACAGGACTTCAGACCCACCAGAAGAAATATCGACCCAATGTAACTAAATATAAAACTTCGATGTCAACGGATTCCAGTGAGAGTCAAAGGTGATCACAGTGGGTGAAATTATATCAGCGGGACACTGAAAATCAATAACACCAGGTATCCCCGAGAGGGGTAAGGTAGATTTCTGTTAAATATATACAGTAAAAGCAGTAACTAAAACCACAAACAATCGCCTGCTATTAATTCAACACACAGTCGTTCACACTAAATTCATTTTGTAGGTTATCCAATATCCTTACAAAATCAAGAAGAGGTGCAAGTTTGTTTCTTGCGAGGGAACACGGAAAATGTATCTAACTACAATTAATGAAGGACTCTTCAGTACCTTCTGGGTTCCTTCTGAGTAGGAAGAAATGTTTTCCACAATCTCTCTCTCTCTCTCTCTCTCTCTGTCTGTCTCTTTCTCTCCCTCTCTCTCTCTGTCTCTGTCTCTCTCTCTCTCTATATATATATATAGATATATATATATATGTTGTGTGTGTGTGTCTCTCTTTGTGTGTACCATGTGTGTGTGTGTTTAAACTGAACGTATCGTTCCAATTAACCTTTTTTCATATAAATTATTAATGCAATGGAGTGGCGGAATCAGATTCCATTAGACGTGACCGCAGTAAGGGGTGAAGAAGCTTAGTGGCTTTGTGGATGGCGTGTCGTCATTCACCGACAGCGTCTGTTCGGTGACCCTAAAATTAATCACATGTTTGTGGGGCCCAGACTCGACATGGCAATCGTTAAGGCTGAAATACTGACTATAGTGCCAATATTTTCAATGTGTTTATAGTTTATCAAGAATCTGACAAGATTTTCTACACATTTCTAAACAAAGTTTACAATGAATCAACACAATTTAGAACATATAAATAAACGTTACGACATATGTACGTTTATCAACAAACTTTACAATTGAACAACAAATCTGTCAACGCATGAAGGAACATCATGAGTGTCATTGAGTGTCACACTGAGTGTCAGCAAACATTTTGCAATGTATCAAGGGGCGGAGGTGTAGCTTAGTGGTGTTTGCCCGTCATACGGAAGATCCAGGTTAGATTATCCAAAAGAGGACAATGTCTGAAGATCATTTCTGGTAAAGCCCATTTCTGGTTTTATCTACAGACCTTCCATTGAGGAACAAATGTTTGATTGCACATACAAGTTCTTCAATTCTCGGTATTAGCCCCATCTGGCAGTGAATATTCTGCGCCGCAATCCAGCACCAAATATCGTCTAAACAGTTATGAGTACTTATCCGACTTCGAGATATGCAGGGTCCCCAAATGATTAGAATAGTATCCAATAAAACAGTGCTGTATTACAAGTCTCAAATATTCAGTTACTGAAGTGAGAAAAAGAACAGATAACAAACTTTTCAAACATGCATGCTTCCACACACCTAAGAACACACAAACACGTGTTGCCCCACCTACAAGGGCAATCGCAAACAGCCATATTGCACTACAGAATCTGTTCCGAAAGCATCATCTCACTGCAGACCACAAAACAACCATTGTGTCCAGCGACCTCGCTTTGAGACTACTGAAAACTTATTAGTGGGACAAGTGTATCCTAGCCTACTATTTAGCACTCCAAAGTGTATTATTTGACTCGTGCCATGTTCGCCACCTGATGAGAACATTTCCGACCAAGCTTTCGATCCCCTAATTTCCAGGATCGATAGTGCAGCCGCCATATTGAATGCCATGCGGCGGTTGACACGCGCATTCGCCGAGCACGCGGGAAGACATTAGGTTCATTAATGCCTTTGCTCGACACACGCGAGCTGTTGTACTCCGCCGCCATGCCAGCCATAGCATTACCCGCGCGATATCGAGCTAAGGACAGACCCGCTAGAAGACCACGATTACAGGAGCCAATACCATCAACGCCAACTGAAGTATAGAGTTGGTGGGACGCCTTTACAGTCATTGTAGAGACCGTTGGTTGATACAGCTCTGTGGGCAGGTTCCAAATGACGGCCCGTTGAACGGAAGTTGAACTTTATATGGAATCGTGTCTTTTCGTTTTGAAATACGGAGTTCCTTCGGACGAGATTTAAGCATGAGCAAGTTTTGTGCGGCATATAAGACTTGTGCAAATCACATTCATGCAGGAATTATGGTCTCGGGACTACGAGTTGAGCAACCAACTAAGATTACTTAGGAGTAGCGAAGGGTAAGTTGTCATGTGTTAAAGCTCATACTCGCGTGCATGCCAGCGTTAAGAATCCGATTTGAGGGATATTGACATAATTTCTTAGATGCACAGTGACATTTTAAATCTCAGTATTTTCATGAAGTAGATGTTTCACTGATGGTTTACACACTCGTCCGAACATGTAAATAAATGAAAATATTTGAATCAAAAATCAGCTCAGTATTGCATTGTTGAATGGAACTACCACTCTCTGACGACGACTACTGAATTAGATCACTGTAACGTGAACGGTTGTATCTGTGTTAAAATCGAATTCCGTTGTATCTTTAATGTGTATTTTTGTATGATTTTTATCGAGAAACTGCTCAGTCATTTAGACACTTCATCGACTTTTGTGGATTGAAAACCCGAAGTGGTTCCAGAGTTTGGTCGTATGTTCCAAACGTGTTTGGTAAAATCAACAAGCTTGAATTCTCTTGACGATATCGGGAAAGTTTACAGTCAATATCCGCGTCTCATAATGACATTATAACAAGACTGGTCCAATACGCTCCATGAATACATTGTAACGACTTGAAAATAAGTAGCAAATAAAGCGAGAGAAAATCCGTTATTTCGGGAAGATGCGGCTCAAAGTCGCCAGACTGTTGGACCGCATGCACAAAAAAGTAACCGAAGAGAAAGAGAGCTATTCAGAAGAACATATTTTCACTTCATCCGTGTAGATGAAATCAGTTTACGTACGCCTTGCATGGAAAGGATGCTTAAAACGCGCAACACACATATTACTTTAAGTTATTATTCCTTAGCCTTAAGGCTTGTTTTAAACTTTTGCTAGAAAACACGTACCCGTGTCGACAGGGCTAGAAGTCAAGTAAATGATAAGTCGTTCAGGCAGGCGTCTGCAAGAGTTACAAGATCGCTGGTTCGTCTTGGTTCAGCTGCTCAAGGTAGAGTTTTAGATCTCGGGTAGGTTCCTTGAGGTAAAATTTGGATTCATTGGAAGTGGTTAGGTTGTGTGAAAGTAGCATTTGGAGTCACGGGTAAATACTGTATCGTGTTGAGGTCATACTTGGGTAGACGGGTAGGTTTTCGGTTGGTAAGAGGTAGCATCAGGATACAGGGATAGATACTGGATCGTCTAGAGTGGGTGAGTGAGTTTGCTTTAACGCCGCTTTGGGCAATATTCCAGCAGTATCACAGGGACATCAGAATTGGGCTTCACGTGGTACCCACGTGAGGAATCGAACCTGGATCTTTGGTGTGGCGAGCAAAGACTTTAACCACTAGGCCACCCACGCCACCAGGGTTGACTGGAGGTAGGTAGCATTTGGACACGCGGGTAGGTGGGTGTTCGGTTACCTAGAAGCAACTTTGGTGGACGTACAGTTGTCGGGTCGGCTAGAGATCGAAAATATGGTACACGGGTACATGTAGTTCCGTACACGGGCAAATGGCAGCAGGAGGTAACACTAGCCTACAGGAATACGTGTCCGTATAGAAGGTTTAGAAGGTGAATCTTTGAGAGTTCTCTCTTTGCGTATTCTTTATCAGCAACAAATAGAATAATCATGATTCGTCGCTACAGTTCAGTAGAGAACACACAGTGAACTGTTTGAGAGCATTTTCTCACCAAAACATCATACATTGTGTCATTCTGTCTGAAATACAGTGGAACATATACACTTTGACACACGAAAAGCGAATGTATTTGTCATTCATCGTGAATGTCTGCATTCATATCTGCATACGTAAAATTCACATGCGTTCATTTAAGTTGCACGCAAGTTACAGAAAACAATTACATGAAATGTAGCCCATGATACACATTCATTGTAGATGTACAAAAATGCTTTACGTGACATATGCACGAAAGGAACTTTTAGTAAATTCTGGATAACCGCAGCAGCTAGATTTACGTACGTAACCATGTACATTTACCTCTTAAGTATACTTTTAGATATATGTCTTGATACACGTACGTATATACTTTACTAGAAGTGCGTATAACGATCTCCGGTTATAACGATTAAACTTTACAGACCATTTTCCGTTCGTTTTAAGGAGAGTTTACTGTTCTGTGAATATTAATTAAAATTATCAAGGGAAAGGTTTGTAAGTATATAATGTTCAATACTTATCGGACATAGCGTCAGATTCGGAGATGTTCGTTTTGAAATACTTGATTCTAAATGATGAAACTTAAATACAAAAAAATACACCAGATTTGTTATCAAAGATTTCTATAATAAAAAGAGAAATATATAGCCATGTAATGAATTATGAGCTTTCCGTTACTGACCTTATGTTTTTCGCGTCACATCTATTACTAGACATGTAATTTTAAGGGTCAGTCTAGGTGTCTCATGTCATGTCATGTCATGTCATGTGAGGGGTGGACTCATGACCCTGCCTTCTAATGTATTAAATAAAATATTTTATATTTATGACCTGGAAGAGTATTAATGTATATAATAAATGAAGAGGCGTCAATGACCCGGGGAACAGGGTAGTCATCCTTTTCAACTTAGAATATTTTGCTGGAATTGGCGTTTTTGAGTGTGTGTGTGTGTGTGTGTGTGTGTGTGTGTGTGTGTGTGTGTGTGTGTGTGTGTGTGTGTGTGTGTGTGTGTGTGTGTGATATGAGGCTTGCCTTGCTTTACAGACTTCATTAGCTCAAGTTTACAGAATCATATATCAAACTATTGACTCCAACGTTGCACGACCAGCCAAACAAACAAACAGACAGACATCTACTCCTATGATTGTTGTTTTCACCAGTCTCATGTTGGTAAACATTGAATCCGTTATCACTGTATTCCAGAGATAGCTCAGAGGTGTCCATCGCTAAAAGCTGACTCACGATACAAGTCTGAAATATACATGATTAATGCGCAGGCACTCTCAACAGAGGAACGAAAATGTCACGAGTCTGACGCTTAGCAATTAGTTAGCTCTCTGTCACGTTTGACACTCTGGAAAAGACCTTGTTGCAAGTTGATCCACACATTTTAAATATAATTCCTCAATTTTTACTATGGTGGTAAAGTTTCTTTTTTAGGAAGCTCGTGATAAAAATGGGATACAGGATGATTATATCAAATATTAATTTCCGGTTTCGTAGGAAAGTGTTGGATGTCCGCTTGAAAAGAACAAGCAAAAACATGTTTGTCCATAGAGCTGGAATACAACAAAACATATCTGAACCAGGCACTTCACCTTCATGTAACAAACATGAATGCATCATACGTTTATGAAACAACTACTAAGGAAAAGAAACCTCTTTTATCGGGGGGTGATGGGGTAGCCTAGCGGTTAAAGCGCTCGCTCATCACGCTCATCAAGACCCGGGTTCGTTTCCCTACATGGGTACAGTGTGTGATGCCCGTTGGTAAAGTGATATTGCTGATATATTGCTGATATATTGCTAAACGCGGCGTATAACAAAACTCAATCACTCCTTTATCCGAACATGAAGTTAGTCATTACTTCGTGAGGAATCAGTACATCTGTTCTTGAAGCAAGTGTTACTTTGGGAACTTTATGCTCCTTGTCAATCGACCGGACTATACATTTGGCTGTTTTTTTAGTTTAACACGGCACTATTGTAGCAATATTCCAGCAGTATGGCAGCGGTCTGTAAATAATCGAGTTTTGGCCAGCCATTCAGTTATCAACAGCATGAGCAAGAACAAATTTACTTTGTCAGATACGTACGAGCGCGTACGTTTACGTGTAAACAATACAATCAACGGACATTCCAACGTGTAAACAAAACAAAACAATCAACGGACATTCCAACGTGTAAACAATACAATCAACGGACATTCCAACGTGTAAACAATACAATCAACGGACATTCCAACGTGTAAACAATACAATCAACGGACATTCCAACGTGTAAACAATACAATCAACGGACATTCCAACGATCACAGGTCGGGTATATATCAGTCACTGGGAGTTAATGTTTTCTCTGACATGAATTTTTGATCCCCCAAATGGTAAATGTGCAATCGGTGCTAGCATGGAATATTTCGACACTCTTCATTTACATTCACCCTTATCTGTTATGTCATAAACAAGTTTAAGTTCAGATCTGGAACATCTGTGCCATGAGTATTCCTGTATTGTTTTCCTGAAACATGTTTTCATGACGCATAACAAATTATATCCGGGATATCACGAAACCAGATCTGCTGTCCACAGGTATCGCCTCCCGCGAATTTCCTTTCCTGTCCCGGCTGTTACAGCGGGTGACTGTCATGGGTGTGTATGTCCAGAGTCAGATCCGGGTCAGAATTGATCTTCAGTAACCTATATGCACGCTTGTCATGAGACGCGACTATCGGGATCACGTGGTCAAGCTCGCTGACTTGGTTGACACAAGTCATCGTTTCCCACCTGTATAGACCGATGCTCATCATATTGATCACAAGATTGTCTGTTCCAGGCTCGGTATGTACAACGTTAAACGACAAACAAACAAATTACGCCATCGCCGACAGCAACTACACCTGGCCATGCTGAATAATCATATCGTCATCTGGGGAGGTGGCGTGGCCTAGTGTTTGCTCGCAAACAGAAATCTCCGGTTTGAGTCCCCGCGTGCCGTGACATCGCTGGAATATTGCTAAAAACGGCGTAAAACTAAACTCACTAACTCACTCATCTCGATATCTCTCTGTGTAACGAACATAAACTCTGAACCTTCCACTTACTACCGTTTTTATTTCAACACGGGATAATGTTCCACCAAAGGTCCTGTTAGCCTTTGCATTGGTACAAACATCTGACATCATTGTCACCAGATATTATCGTCGAGTCTCAAACAGGCTTGGCTTTAACACGATACCACCATCACCAGTCACGTATTTAGGCGTGTCTACTTAATGCATTAGTGCAATTATGCAAAAAAAACAGGAACGGTTTGGTAGATTCCTGTGGTTCTGTACACACACACACACACACACACACACACACAAACACAATTTAGTGCCTAGGACTGCCTATTTCATGATAAAATATCTGTTCTACCGTGACAACAAAATTAGCACGCCTGTGTATTTGTGCTTTGATGACACTAGAAGGGATAGTTAATGTGATGGTTAATGTATTGACCAAATTAAGAGCAGAAACACAGCTGAATCTATCACTCGGTGTACCAGCTATCATTAAAAGGACACGTTGAATACTAATGGAATACTCACAGTGTTAGCAATTACTCTTCGATTTCATCGCTAAGTCCTCTTTATGACGCTGTAGTATATAAACGGCTATTCGATGCCATTTTCGACAATAAGCACTTCAGTCCCTATAACGTTGTCCATACAGCATGATGTCAAGTGCTGTGGGATGTCGTTAGTTAACATGTCCTGAATGTCAAGCGGTGATTCACTCATTTGAGGTGGGGTAGCCTCGTGGTTAAAGCTTTCGCTCGTCACACCGAACACCAGGACCTAGATTTTCGACGCTCTCTTAGCTCTATGGTAGTCGTATGTTAATGTGAATGTGTGACATTTGCGATTATCTTAGCGACAAGAGAGGCGATCTAGGCCCAGGGTGCGATTCACCACATGGGTACAAGCTCTGTTTTGGTTTTCCGCAGCGTGACATTTCTAGAATATTGCAAAAAGCGGTGTAAAGCTAAACTCATTCATTCATTTGTAGGGGAAGTGGGATAGTCTTGTGCTTAAAGCGTTAGCTCGTCACGCTGAAGACCCGGGTTCTATTCCCCACGTGGGTACTATATGTGAACCAAATGCCCGATGGCCCTTGCCGTGGTATTGCTAGAATATTGATGAAAGTGACCTAAAGCCATACTCATTCGCCCAGTCACTCAATTCTACATCCCATGGAAACTGTTTCGATAAATAGCGTGGACGCTATGCGTTGAAAAGATGTGAGAATTATAATAAAAGGACTATTTCGCATTATGTCTATAAGACATTACATATATACGTAGGTTCTTGCTTACCTACTTAAATGGATAGTGACTTTCTAGAAATACCTGAGGTGATGACAGCATGTTTGCCGTACGGGAGCCATCATGCGAGGATTTTAAGGGCTCATACCAAGACGAACGTTCTATTATTGGAAGCGTGAAACGAAGGCCAAAGGGTCGAGTGCTCTTTCTTCCACCGCCTCCATTTAAGCGGCTAAGCTCTAAAGGATTATCTGCCTGTCTTTATTGGAAACTATAACAAACGGCTGATTGCAGTAGAAAAGAATAACTGCACACGGCTTCAAGTTAACTGAATTGCAAAGCGATTTCACAAGTGGCTAAATGAACGCTGTAACGTCGAAGGCAAGACGTCTCTTGTAGATAACGTCATAGAACACCCACACCTTCCAAGGCCGAGGAAACAGAAAGAGGACGCTGCGACATTTTGGATCAGCGGCACATGGATGATCAGTTACTGGAAGTGCCGTAATACCTCATACTTGGTATCATTTCTTCATGATGTAGCCCAGTGGTTAACGCGTTCGCTCGTCACGCCGAAGGCCCGGGTTCGATTCCCCACAAAGGTACAATGTGTGAAGCCCATTTTCTGGTGTCCCCCGCCGTGACATTGCTGGAATATTGCTAAAAGCGGCGTAGAACTAACTCACTCACTTATGAATCAATGAATGAATGATGTTATTCTAGCCATGCGTACGACACACTGTTAGTGAATAAGTAGCTTTAAGACTGCAATTTATGCTGAACCCACGTATGTCCAGTAATTCTATTCTTCGAAGGGACAAGTCTAGATATCTAAGCACCCCGTATGTTCTTTAGTAGTTTTAGAATTTATCATTTAAGATTTTAATTTTTACCTTACAGACATTTGCAAGTCTAGTGAATAATCTGCTTGCGCGCAGCCGTTTTGCTTTGTGCATTTTTTTGCATTCCTCACCAAGTTATTTCGGCACAGGATAAATGCGAGCTACTTTATAGTGCGTTTTGACTAACGAAAGTTTTATCTATAAGGTATTCCAATTATTTGTTTTTATTTTGCAAACTATGTCAGGATTATTTGCAATGTTACAAAAACTTTATCAAGAACAGCAAACGAGCTATCTTCTTGCGGGATCTTTAGTTCCAGACTCCACTGTTTACAACCTGACGCCGTATAACCAGAACATATCTTGGTAACATATCTGATAACAAACACTCACTTATTTCATAGTCGGTTGTGGGTAGCCCAGTGGTTAAAGCGTTCGCTTGTCGTACTGATGCCCTGGGTTCGATTCTCCACATGGACGCAATGTACGAAACCGAGTCCTGTTGTACTATGCCTGAATGTTGCGGAATATTGCTAAAAGCCTACTCACTATTGCATGTTACAAATTTAGCTGCTACAGGTTTAATAGCAGATGCTTAGCATTTTCTCAACATCTGGAGTTTTCACAGATTTTCCCCCCTCAGTTTAGAATCAATATTCATCGTAGTTGCCTTTTCGCAGCTGATTATCTACTAGTAATGTCAATATAATTCGTGTAAGAAAGCCCCACTAAGAGTGTTATTTCAATGTGAACGAGGTAAGATGACGTGTCTCAAGGTAAAGTATTGTTTAGTGAGTATGATTTTACGCCGCTTTGAACAATATTTAATTATACCATCCTTTTGCATGCGGAGGGACAGACGACAGCGTTGCAGACCACAACACGGAGAACTGACAATTCGATAATCAAAAGCAGGCTTCAGACACGTGATTATTAGATCCTGGTCGTGTAAAGGGAGACAACAACTATTCTTCAGATTCGTTAATAGTGTCCCAATCCCCATAATGATTAATGATATAAGGATATATCCAAGAGAGAGATGGGGGGAAGGGGCGGTGTGGTTCTGAGGGGAGGTAGGCAGGTGGGCAAGGGCGGGAACGTATCCAGTGAACTTATACGCATTATCTGATTATTATTTATAGCGTTCATTCACCCCACTTAAACCTGAATTTGATACGCATACAGACACCGTGTGTGACGAATATCTTTATGTTCGATATGGCACAATGTTATGAGCCTTGGCAAAATCCCTCTCGCTCACTTTGATCCAAACGTTTGTGGTAACAGAATTAGAGAGGCAATTTGCTCGTTCATATCGACATCATCAACTGGTCACGAGGTGCGTCGGTGACTCTCGTCTAACGGTACAGTGTTTGAGCACAAGAGTACCACAATTAGTCCTGTAGCCAACGACAGCTGATAATCTGGAAGCGTGAAGATCCTTAAATTCGGAGATCAGCAAAATTAAGATCTTTGAGACTCTGTACATCTGACTCACCGCGTCCTAAACACGTCACCTAGAAGTGTTGCTTCTCAATAATTTCAAGCAATTGAATTTGTAGGCCTTTGAACTTTCGAATTGACATTTTTATGTTGTGTGAAAATTCTCCTTTCTGCTTTTTCTGGCAAGTCCATCTTGTACAGTAAGACAGTTTGTGATATTACAATCACCAGTGGGGAAACCTAACTGAATCGTAGCGATTTTTATGTTTCCCCTGTAAAATTAGCAGATAAGATATTGCCGTCTCTTAGTTTTCTGTAAATGTTGACAACATGTAGAACTAACGCCGTGTTTTTAGAAAAAAAATATTTCAAAAAGTTTTCAAAATGTAAATAATAATGAAAAGCAATAATGTGTGTTCCTATTTTGCGCTATGATTGTACGTGAAAAGTGCATGATCAATGCGTTGATGTCACCCTAACACCCGAACGATAATTGTTCCTAGAATCTATGTTTAGTATAAACGGGGCTTTAGCAGTTCTCTAATAATTTTAATAGAACACTAGAAAATGGCTTCCCTCTTTGAACAATATTCTCGTAACATTTTCTCAAGTTTAATATATATATATATATATATATTGTCGTGAGTGAGTGAGTTTAGTTTCACGTTGCACGTTGCAATATTCCAGCTATATAGCGACGGGCTTTAAATAATCGACACTAGACCGGGCAATCCAGTAATCAACATTATCATATTACCACTAGACCGCTTTACAGTCATATCAGTGAGAGGCACATGGCGGACTGACGACAAATAATGTCCCACCCTAGTAACATTAACCAGAGGAAAGACGAAAGGAAACACGATGACGAAAGTACGTCATTTAGCCTATCATGTAAACCCGTTGATATCGTCTGAATTTCGCCACTTGTCAACAACCCAGAAATTGGGGATCAGTTCAAAGATTTTAATGTTGAATAAGAATGTATGAAAGATCATTTTGAACATACTAAATCAACCATTCTCTTGTCCCCCCAAATATATGGAAGAATATCCCACACGGGAAATGTGGAAATAACGAAATGCAAATAGGTTAAAGGCATTACGATTTTTTTTCCATGAAACTTTTGAACATACCCCTCATGTTAAAATTATGGCGGTTATGTTAGATCCTGCAGCGATAGTCAAACATATACGATCATGCATTCAAGGCAACTGCATTTGTCGCTGTGAAGCTAACCATGGCAGGCGTCGTAATGCGACTGCAGCACGTGAACCATCGATGTAAGTGATGAATCATTAATACTCATTGGTCTTTAACCGATATTGATTGGAGCATGTTTATCGTTGGTATCATTGTTTACTGAACCCAGACAGTTAATTGATGCATGGGTTCTCTACTGGTTATGTGATGGTTGATATGTCTGGCAGTATGAACGTGAAAGACTGGAGAATCCTTCCCTTCCGTGTGGTACATTACCTTGAGGTGAGAGTGATAGTTCAAAGCTTTCATAAGCGTCATGGTTGTGACAGTTCATCCAGACCTAAGTTGGAGTTCTTGTCACATGACGCCATTGTTTTCATGAGTGTATTGGTATTTGTGACTTTTATCGTTTCTGTTTGATGTGGCTGTGAGCGAATCGTTTTCCGTTTCTGTTAATTGTTTGTGGGTTTTATGCACATAACATGGTCACGGACAGATATATATCGCACTGATGTGAAAGGTTTATATTTCACGCCGTCTGCGTTTGATGTGATGTCATTGCAATCGGGTGTCCATTTGATGAGGTTATGGGTAAATTAATGTTCATATCTGTGGAATCTGTCAACTGTTTCAGGATCTTGTGACGTTAATGTGTTCTCAAAAATACATAGCACTGAAAGGGTAATGATCCGGAATTCAGTGTGACGCCAATTTAATGTGGTGTCTGTACAATCTGTCAACTGTTGGTGGGTTTTATGACTTTAAAGGCACCACACGTACCTGAACATACAAGTTACATTTCTCTCAATACATTTAACGATCAGACCTCGGGGAAGCTTCTATACAATCTATTCCAGAAGAAAACACGCATACAGATTAAAATATTAAATACAAAGTTGAAAGGAATTATTGCAACGTTGCATTAAATCGAATCTCGTGCCCTTTACCGGCCGAACATCATTTCAAGCCCTATAAAGTTATGTCCCTTCGAGCGCTTTTTACGAATATCCTACTTGTGATTGAAACCAGTTCGACATCCACCAACAATACCACGTTTTTGATATACGGATCAATTGCTTACATCCCATATGACAAGCGTTCTCTGAGCGGAAGCTGTTCTCTCGAAGTTTTCATTTATCGATTTCAGGGTATGCGGTTAGGGATAATATTTTATTTTCTTTCTTTTTTCTGTTTTCATCAGTAAGAGGCTACAGTGCATATGCTCCAATATGTATAAAATAGCCCCAAAATTGCCGAAAATATGTGATTGTGTGGTTTAAGCACGTCTTGGGCAGATAGAATTAGGCAGACGCTTAGTAATATATTGTCAGTCATTATCGCAGTTAAATGTGGCAAAATTAAACGCAGACTTCAACAGAACGGCGTTCTTGTATGATGCATATCACTTTGAATCGTATGCGTGAGGGACATCTGTTTAACTCCGCTTTGAGCAGCATTTCCATGCAGGCCATGTATACAGCTTGGATATCGCTAAGAACTAAACTCACTCACACCCACATTTTTACCGCCAACGTCTTTGTACCCACTGTTATAATTCCATAAGCATTGTAAGTTATCAAGATATCTCAATCTATGAAAGCGTGATGTTGAAAGAGATTTTGAGATTTCTTCATTCACTGCCATCGATTTTCAGTTATATCCAAACCAGTTACTTTCCAGTTATTTTCAATTACTTTCCAACCGTGCCAAAGAAGAACTGGCTTAGAAACATTATAATGACTTTCACAATGTTTATATCGGTACAGCATTCGGAGAGAGAAGATCTGAAGAGCCTGTCAAAAATGCCCCTCCGAAAGAGCAGGCTCAACAGGGTACTTGACACGTTCAACTTTGCTGATATAAATCGGTCAGAGAGAAAACGATGAAGCGAAGAAACAAATTAGGTTCCCATCATTGATAAGTCAGAGCAGTATATTTGGAAGCTGGATGGCATCAGGCAGGAAGAGTGGCAGCAGAGGGGGAGAGTCGAGTCACCTCATGATAAACTGTCAGACAAAGTCAGGTCGTGTACATATATTTGTGATGCTGTAATGGCTCTATTGAACATTTCTACTGAACATTCATTTGTCTTCACTCACATATGGAGTACAATATACTATGCCTTGTCCCTAGTGTGCCCGTTACTTGTGCCCTCCCCTCCCTTCCTGTGATATTGTTTGAATAGTACTAAAAACGGCGAATATGAACATACATTTTATAGTGTTTCATTCAAATGTATCTGGCGTCGATGCGTGCAAACCAGGACAAAACTCTTCATATTAAATCCATGTAAATGCCAGTTATGGTTGCTCTCAGTATGCAAATTGTTGCCACGCCATGTTTTGTCATACTCAGTACCAACTTACGTTATGTTTCTAGTTTATGCACTTCTAGGTCATATTGATAATTTACGTGGTAAAATCATCGAATGAGTCATTGAAAGTGTGAATGAACTTTAGACAAGACGCTATGACGATATAGCCACACTCAGAAGTCAGACATGTAATGATGTTATTGCGCACGAACCAGAAAAAGACAACAACTCATTCCTATTTTAATAGCAGGAACAATCGGCATTTTCACACGAACAAAAGTATTCCAAGACTGGTCCATTATTGTAACACCCACTTGCTCAGCTCCCCGCGGAATTTGCTTTTCATACTGCCATTTACACAGCATCATTCAACAGTCAAACTCTGCCAGTTCCACAGATGGGTCATATCCAAGTTCATTGTTTTCCTTAAGCTTCAAAAGTTCAAGGACATTCTTTAACCTTTGCATTGCTCGTTCTTTACATCATTCATGTAGAAATAGATTCGAATATTGTGTTAGAACGCATATATTTATCTTTGAGGTTAGGCTACATACTCTTGATTTGTCAGCAAGCTGAATGAATGAATGAATGAATGAATGGACGAATTCAACCTTTCCAAGCGAAGGAGTAACCAATGGGCTTCCCACTGTCCCGTATATGAAGGGAAAAGACACAGACACACACAAAAGAACACACAAACGTGGACACACACAAATGCACACTAACAAACATAGTAAATGGACAGACTCTAGTGTGACATATATTGTTTAAAGAAAAGACACTACCATGACTTAAAGCCAATAGAAATGTATGTACAGTAAACTCGTATCGAACTCAAAGGGAGCACCAATTTAGTTCCATATAGACGTAGTTTGTTATACGGATTTTGAATATACGCAGTGGCCGGGGCACTATAGCGATTTAGTTGCATCCATCAGTTCGTTATATCATCAGTTCGTTACATCCATCAGTTTGCTATATCCGGATCCGTCAGTTCGTTACATCCATCAGTTTGCTATATCCGTCAGTTCGTTACATCCATCATCTCATTATGTCATCAGTTCGTTACATCCATCAGATCGTTATATCATCAGTTCGTTACGTACGTCAGTTCGTTACGTCCATCAGTTCGTTATGTCTGCCAGATCGTTATATCCATGTGTTCGTTATATCCATCAGTTCGTCATATCATCAGTTCACTACATCTGTCAGCCGTATGTCTGTCTGTATGTATATATATGCAGACGTATAAGGCGTTATGTGTGCAGATGCATGCTTTTTGTCGCCTTCAGTCGCAAAGATTTGGCCATGCGCCAAGTTGTCCAGTTTGTCCGTGATCTGATCTACTTCCTTACCCAGCCCATCGGAAACATCTGTAGTAGTTGCATCCGTCATACAGATATGCAGATCTAATCATGTTTTTTTCAGCTGAGAAAGTCATGTAAGATGAGTTAAAAGTTTTAAATAACTTATTGCATCCACATTTCAACCACCAAATGTTATGTAATCTTTACTGATGCCTTGTTGACACAGATGCATTCCACTGAGATTTGAATGAGATTATTTGTTGCTGTTTTAAACAACAATTTACTCACATGTCACTCTGCCAGCTTTAGGATTGGGGGTGATGCACGCCTTAAACACATTTTGTGAAGACCACAACGGTTGTTGGTGAGAATTTAGATCGAGGGTTCGAACTTTCGACCAGGGGAACATGACACGAGAAAGGGCGGTAACTCTGTATGCAGTGTTGCGGTAGTTTCAAGATAAACTGAGGAATTATTAGTACTGTCAAGCTACCGTTTTGTGCTTCCAAATTTGTTTGATCGTTTACGTGTTTTGTTGTTGTATCACACTCTGATATTCCAGTTAAATGCTTGCTGTCTGTAAATAATCAATCCAAAGATTTGGCAAATTTCGCCATATATGGTGAACAATTACTGCGAAAGCTGAATTAGCATATGTTATCTGCAGCTGTCACACACGCCCAAAGCTCCTGGCAGGGTGGGACATCCGAGTCGTTAACAGATGCCTTGAATGATTACACTGATAAGTCGTTCTTGCTGTATGGCTGCATTTCCTTCTCTTGTGACAAAAATACAAATAGTAATTACTAAGGTATGCTCGCCTATTTTTCAGATGGTGGTGTTAGTAATCAATACATATTTTCATGAAACATCTGTTTTCGTCAAGACAACTGCTTGTGCCAGCGGGCGGACGCCTAATGGTTAAGGCGTCCGCCCATGACACTGAAAATCCGGTTAGATTCTCCACATGGGTACAGTGTGTGAAGCTCATTGTTTGTGTCCCCAGTTATGATGACATTGGAATATTGGTAAAAGCGCTGTTAAACTAACTTCACTCGCTCACTCTGTTAGGTGTTGTGTGGATACAAGATGTGTGTCAGGAATTAACTGTGCGCTGCGTCTCTTGAACGTGTCAGTGTCCTATACCCATGTGTTCGAATGATCCAAATTAGCCGGGAATATAATTTTAGATTTGTCTGCCTTTGATGTTGTAGTGCTTAGCATCATGTGACCGTGCCTCCCTTCGTGAAAATGTCACTTTTCCTCGCACGCCATTCTCTTATTAGTGTTTACGTCATGAATATTCATGAAGTGATACTGCCATAGAGCAAGTGGTTTGCATATTTCCGGAAACGTATACGCGTATTTTGAAACTATATGTGTGAGTGTGAGAGTGTGGCATTTGTGCACATTGTGTAACACGTCAGTGAACGATACTGCATCATAATCATGACGGTATGTAGACATTCGTGTGATTCGTGTTATAAGTATTTTGCCACGGGACATGTACTCAGTATGTGGTATATCTTTAGAATATCTACAGTATGCATGCTTTTATACATGTGCGTGTGCGTGTGCGTGTGCGTGTGCGTGTGCGTGTGTATGTATGTATGTATGAATGTATGTATGTATGTATGTATGTATGTATGTATGTATGCATGCATGCATGGATAGGTGGATAGGTAGGCAGTTAGGTGTGTTTGAAGATTTGATTATACAGGTAAGTCGGTAGGTAGGTGAGCAGGTAAAATACCTTGTATCGTCTCTTTTACTACACAAGTGGGTCATATTTGTTCGTTAATATAACATTGCTATAATTACTGGGCTGAGATGCATTTTGTTTTGATGCCCATGTTCCGTTATTGACACAAACATCGGTGACGAATGCCACTAAATGGCATGTTGATAGTCTCTTCTATAAAAAACATTCATGAACTATTTCGGACCTATAAGTATGTGATTCTTATGTTAAATGTAACGTTCCTTGATCGTCATAATTCGTTTGATGGTGTTTATCCGTAAAGGGTCGCTGTCTCATCATTTGTAGAGACATTGATGATCGATTGTGAAGGACGCTTCTTGTAGGAACATTGTTGCTGATCCAGATATTGCAACAACAACAACGCTGTCTGGATGATAAAGGAAATATGATCTAAAACGGAACTGAGAGACATCAAAGTTCAGTCAGTGTTTGAAGATGTTCGATCCAGGCAATCTGGCTGTTTGGACGGAGCATATAGCTACACAACAGCTACGCATTAGCTACACCATAGCTACACATACACACCTATCTGACGAAGTCCATTTACACAAGTGTCCTCACAAGTGACGAAAATAATAAAGAGAGAAAACAGTTATGTTGATTCTGATGATAATATCGATAATTTTGATGAAAAAATGACAATTCTGCTAATCATTTCACCATTGTAGCTATGACTCTTATACTAAAAGATTTTCCCTGTAATATCATTTTTATTATACTTTCATACCACTATGGCAAAGGTATAAGCATTGGGACGTCACAACTGTAAACCATTTGTCATACGTCATTTATACTCTGCAATATCCTGATCGAGTGATATATGACCGTATTGTGCATGTGTGTGTCTGTGTGTCTACATGATTGGGCTTTCAAGGGACCTTATTGTGGACAAATATTATTCATTGACCCAATTTTCGAATTCAGTCTTAATAAACTTATAACGTGTCATTCGTGCAAGATTTTCCTGCTATTTGATGCCGTTTTCCACAATAAGCACTTCAGTCTTTACAACGTTGTCCACACAGCATGATGTCAGGTACTGTGGGATGTTAACATGTTCTGAATGTCAAGCGCTGTTCTCGTTAGGTGATTCATTCGTTAGAGATGGGGTAGCCTAGTGGTTAAAACTTTCGCTCGTCACGCCGAAGACCAGGGTGCAATTCACCACATGGGTACGATGTGTGAAGCCCATTTTTGGTGTCCCCGCCGTGATATTGCTGGAGTATTGCTAAAAGCGGCGTAACAAAAACAAAACAAAACTAACTCACTCACTCACTCATCAGTAGTCTAAAAAAGCTTGTCCCCACTGTAGTGCACAAAATGAAGGAGGGGAAACTAAACGTAACGTATCTGTTAAACAAGATATAACCTCTAGAAGCATCACTTTCTTTGCCAAATAGTGGACGGATTCCATCTAATGTCCCGGAAACAAATGGTGACCGGCGGAAGATCGCAGAAGGGACGAAAGAAACGAAGTTTCAGTATTGGCAGTATGACAGTCTTGACAGTCTTGACAGTGACAACAATGAACATGTAACGCCAGAGAATGAGTTTAACATAAAATGAACCAGGAAAGATATTACAGCTATTCTGTTAGATCTAGTAACGTTATTCCCTAAATCGGTGTAAACGG
Organism: Haliotis asinina; assembly: GCF_037392515.1. Classification (NCBI taxonomy): domain Eukaryota; kingdom Metazoa; phylum Mollusca; class Gastropoda; order Lepetellida; family Haliotidae; genus Haliotis; species Haliotis asinina. The sequence continues at coordinate 6,081,801 of NC_090290.1, read as the reverse complement.
ATAATGGCCGTAGAACGTCAACAATTTTCGTTTACAAGATCGCGCTCTCATTAGTGCCCCGATACGGACTTAGCAAATTCTATCTTTCTACATAAGTATGAGTAATTGTCTTGGCGACAGCTTAGATCACACCAATCACCCACTTAGTGTTATTGTAACGTCAACGCAGTGTTATTGTAACGTCAACTAAGTGTTACTGTAACGTCAGGTTAGTGATAAATACGTCAACGTAGTTTTGCTATAACGTCAAGTTAGTGATACGATAGCACCCAGTTTGAGTTCACCTCCAGAAACTGCTGGGACAGTTTATACCATTGTCTCGCAGACATCACGATCCGTGAATGTGATTCCGATTGTATCAGAAGAATACATTCAAGAATCACTATGAAATAGTGTAACCGGGTTTTTGCAAAAGATCGGCCTTTTCTTGTTCCCGTGACACACGTGTGAAGGTAAGTTTTTTTGTGATCCTAGAACACACGGAGACATAGAGTTCAGGTCAAAGTATGAAACAAAGAATCGTGTTGGTCACCAAACCAAAAGCAAACATCGGCAGCCGTAATATCATGTGCAAATGTTGGTTATCAGGGGACTAGGTAGTTGACGCAATTATTTGGACTTGTGCGCATGTGAAACAATAGGGTAACCTTATACCACATCATGCATATTGGTCTTCCACCACAATTAAACTACACAATACCAATGTAGATTGTTTCAGTCCTGCTCAGCTACCATGCACTGAACAGATATACCGTTTGTCCCAATGGTTATGAAGTTATGTTTCTAGCAAAACACAGTTAAACCGTGTACCATCTTAATTTGAACCGTGTTAATCTTACAAACTTATATGACTGCCATGGTTTTGATATGGTTGATCTAAAGTATTGTCATCATGGCTTATCCACACACTTAAATAATGCTGAAGGTTTTCGACATGTATTGCAGGTCATCCCCAAAACATCTCCGTTCCTTAATGTCGGCAACTGAGTGACGGGTTACATTGTCTATAGTGATCAGTGTAAATGCATCATAAATGCATACAACTTTGACAATCATTTAGCAGTGCAATTCCATTAACGCGGCTGAATTATGTAACGCCAAACCTTAACAAAACAAGGCGATGTCGTTCATTTGAATCCACCGGGACCACATGTCATTGCGTTCGGAAGGTATCGTGTTGCGTGAAATAACTTCATGGCTTGGAAAAAAAATTAAGAATGAACCTATACTTTGGGGAAATCGCATGTATGATCAAAGTGAAACAGTTGCAGGATGAACACACAGTTTGGAAGACTGCTTTGTTATGACACGTGTCCGTCTGTGACAATGAAGAAACTGGAACAGATGTTTATCGTAAAGTTGTCAGCTTTGGATTAGACTATGGTTGACTTTGTCATTGGAGTGTACTGTGAAAACCTGTTTGATTCATTACTTATATATGTGCTATTGGTTTGATCCCTCAAGACAAATATCAGAAGTCACTGAGTTCATTAGGTCCCCGACGTTGTAATGAGGGATGGTTTGCCGTACCTTGTATTGATCACAAAACACATAATTAATATATTTTTTTCAGCTGTTTGAGGACTAGTAGGGCTGAGTGAATGAGTTGTGTTTAACGGTGCCGTCAACAGCATTCCAGTATATCGCGGGAGTTTGTGCCTAATGGTGGAAGGAAGCCTGAATGATGTCTCAGATATTTCCCACTTTCGAAACCAACGAATACTGTACCAATGATACTGATCCACCTTAAAGGCTCCTTCACACGTATTTCGAATTGGCAAGAATGCAAAAATCATTTTCTATTCACCACGAATCTGTTCAGAACACTTCGAATGCAATTAGCATGTAGTGAGAACACTTAGAGTGCATTTCGAGTGTACCTTAAATGCCGTTCGATATTTTTCTACTGGAATGTACCTCGAAAGTTTTGAACATGTTTTAAACACTCGTGCATATTGTAAGAATTGATTCGAATGGTTGGGATACCTTCGGAATGCAGTAAAACGTTTACGAACCCAGTTCGAATTTCCTGGAATCTCCAGAAATATTTACTCCGAAAACATTTGGACTCATTCTGTCTCTAATTTGAAGTGGCGGTGTTGTATGTTGATATGGTATCGGGTGGTCAGGGTCTACATGCATGACACATGTCATTGTATCCCAGTTGCATAGATCAATGCTCATGTTGTTAATCACTGGATTGTCTGGTCAGGATTAGTTTATACACAGGCCGCAACTTAACTGGAAAGTTGTGTGGCGTTAAACAACAACACAAAATGTGTCTATTGTTTCAAACTTAATTGTCCACCTATTATTCCCCTAACGCACATGTTGTAAGTGTTGTCTTACAAGGCTTAACCGACATAGCAGAGGAATTTAATGTTTGGAGAAGATTCTATCACTAAATCACGATAAGACATTTCAACACGCTTATATCTATGTACAACGTTTACTGGGAATAGATCATACAATTGGATTTGTAGTCAAGGCAATAAATGGTGTAAAGCCTTTTATTCCAAGATCGGTTTGGTCGAGGTTCCAGAAATGTTTTAACTATATTTTGGGTTAATTTACCGTTTTATGAATAGGAAGCTTCGGCTATTCAGCCATCGTATGACTCATACCAAAATTTGTTTTCTTCTTCCAAACTTTCAAAACAGTTTTGTCAGCAAGACGTTTATCTTTCAAATATCATGTTTCCACGTAAAGAGCGTGTTTACTTTACAGTGTAGTTTGAGATGACTTTTGTCAAGTTTCTAATTATTCTGTGTTGTTTCAAGACACATAACTCGTCTTCGGTGTTTACCTGTTTACATACAGACGTAAACCCTTTGATTTTTTCTGTAACTTGGAAATTCGGTAAGACTGATGCATTGCTATATAAAGAAACAGCCAGAGAAAACAAACACTATTTACCCACAAACAAGAACAAGGCAGTGGTGTGGTAGCGATAACACAGATGTACAACCTGAAATTTCGGTAGGAAAAAAATATGTTCTTTACTACCAGCTGCACTTCGAGGAAACTGACTTAATTTATCACTCTGGAGTTCATGGCTTAAATCTTAATTCACACATTCATGAACATTTACAAGTACATGAGTATTTGAATTCGTTTTAATACCTAATTAAGGTTTGTAATTTCTATCAAAATGGGCACGTTATCAGTCTTCAAGATGGTCAGTAAGATTTGTCCAAATAGAGTGTAAGAAACGTATACTATCAATGTCTATATGGCACTTATATTACACTTGTAAACTGACAAACCCATTCTGTCGGTTCTATTTATTTGTCTGCAAGCATATCTTAGAGGCTAGAGAAATCAATGCAGTGTATACAACTACCTTGTTTAATGCATGCATTAATCGGTTTAGCAGGGTCCCATCGCAAGATAAGCTGCACGTCCTCATTCAGCCGCAGTGATGCAATACGAAGGATGTTGTGTATATAACTCTTACTGAAAACCTTGTTCTTCTGTGAATCTTGAACAGAATCAATGTGTACACAGTCTTATACATGAATGTATCACGCTGGTATGTTTACTTCAAAGTAAGCATAATATATACACTTTCTTGCATACTGGCATGGTATCAGAACGAAACAATCCAGATTACTGATGTTTTATTATTCTTGCTATTGATGAAACTTGTTTACTGAGTTGCATGCAAGCACTGTTTGGTGGATGTCGTTTTTTAAAGACAGATTTAACTGAAATATCCTGTAGGCTTATCACACACACACACCGTAAATTGTGAATGTGACTGTATTTGAGGTCGGTATATAAGAAACTGGGTCGCATGTATACTTATGTCATCTGTGGTTGCCAGAGCATTGAAAGCTTTCATTGTCTAGAGACGAAATCTTATTTGGGTTTATTTTGTCGGCGGTTTTTGTGGTTATTTTCATAGCAACATAAGTCCGTTATTAGGATGTATTATTTTGAAATAGACAGTGGACCAGGATAACCAGGACAGAAACTTCTTTATTAATGCACGAGCTGCTGATTATTTTTATTTTCATTTTTATTTTATGTTTTATACTACACTTGCGATATTATATATTACAGTTTGAGTTCAGTCTTGAAAATAGTATTGACCCTCCATCTTCAGAGAACTTTACGCCCTATTAATACGAGCAAAACACGTTAGCAGGACCAGATTATACCCTTGTTTTATATTACTATGAATTGGCCGATATTTGAGGCTTGTATATGTGTTGTTATATCTATCCTTGCTATGCCCTTTAGCCACCATACAACAAAATGCTTTAACTCGAAAATGTCAACACCAGAGAGTGACAGGTCTGATTAAAAAAACCCATGCAAATGTCACCAAACGTCACGACTGAAAAATAATATTCATCGAAACAGCCACAATGCCATAACTAAAAGACATTCAAAATGTCAGGGAATTACAAGTCTCATACATCAAAAAACCGTATAGAATAAAAGGCTTGTAGTTAAGTGTGTCAAAGCCCCAAAATGATGCAGTCTCCTATATCTGTTGAAGCACATTTACCTGACTTTGAAAAGGAAAGAAGCTATAACGTTATATAAATGGAAGGACTGAAAACACACTCTATTCATTAAACAAGTATGCGGGAAGATCTCGGTCCTCAGCTTCCAATGCTTGTCGTATGAGGCGACTAAGGGGACTGGATGGTTAGGGTCGGTGACGTGGTTGACACATCGTCGTATGTCAGTTGCCGAGATCGATAGTCATGATGTTGATCACTGGATTGTCTGGACTAGGTGAAATATTGCTAAATACAGCTTTATCTAAAACGGATATCAGCAAATACGTGCAAGACAGTAACTATGTCTATAATAATTCAAGTCGATCTGCCAGAGAAAGGTCCATCTACTGAAACATGTACTACTGGACCTAAAAGACAAAGAAGGGAGGGCCATCGTGTGAAAGGAACATTCAAAGCCAGTGACACAGCCAGACTGCATCGTTAAAACAGAACTTACCCCTCTGCGTCCCGATCCACATACGTTCGTATCTTACCGACCTGTATTAACGCTATGGTTTATCATAGATTTACGAATGTCGCATCGCTACGAACGGATCGGAACCCTGTGTTGTAGCATTAAATCTTCATTCTTTGGAATATCGCTCACCAGTGGCGCTTGTAATACATGTGAAAATGTAACGAAGGGGATTAAAGTTAATCCCTTTACGGTCTGATATAATGGGAGATCCTCGTTAAGCATTAGCTGCCACTGTGACAGTTTTAACATCTCATATGTCCAGAGGATTCGATTGTGCACTCAGAGCGCCCAACGCCATTCTGCAAGCGCACGTAAACCTATAATCCTTGTGATCGTTCGATAGCTCCGATATCGTCATCTAAGCACAACGCTTCTAATGTATTTGCCTTTGTGAAGATTACTGTTGATAGAAACCATCCCGACATCCAATTGGACGTTGAACTTGCCGCACAAGGCTCTGTTTTACCGGGCGTACATCCTCTGTTGAGAGCTGTCTCTATCTCTCATCTGATGAGCTGTTCGCTTCGATTAAGTCGACGGTAACGCACATGGCAAACTTGCAATATCGAACTCAATAATGGCACACGTGTTGTTGTAATTACAGGATTTATAGCCCAAATTTCTTGGAAAAGTTGCTTTGACCTTTTCGATGTATGGTTCATCGGACTAGCTGGCACTGAGTGTGTTGTGCTGGCTCTGTATTGTGGATATGTCTTTGATGTTCAACGGAGTGCAAATTAGTTTGTCCTTTTGGTGTTTCTTTGGTCAAATAAAGAGGACAACCGCTGCCGCTTTAGGCGTTAAAAGACGGGTCTATGTACAAGAAAAGGGTACTGATATAATTGTGTAATCAATATTCAGCAAACATGTATGTAATCCTTATTGACCTAGGGTCATGCAGCCATTAAGCAGTGTTTAGAAAACCAACTAAACCCTCGTAAAATTTATATCGATTTTTTATTTTGGCATTACAAGACGAGCATGTGGAGGGTCGCGTCTTCTGTATTATGTAACACGGCGTTTCTAGGCTACTTCTCGAAGAAGGGGCAATAGTTAGCTCAGAAACGTCATGACACACAATACAGAAGAACTTGGCATCCATATACTCGTCCTGTATATTCACCATCACCAAAACGTCTCTCAAGAATCTGATTTGGGCAGTGTACAGTTTTAGCTCACTTGTCTTAAAAAAGAGTCAGTTGAAGTCATGGCCTGCTTTTCCTTCATCCATTAAACATTACAGAAACGACATACGTACATACGTAGTGCGAATATAAATATAACTTACTTAATCACCTAGTGGATGAGTCTTGTTTTATGCTACTTTTATATCCGTGCAATATCACGGTAAGGGACACTAGTCATGTGTTTCACTCATTGTACCCATGTGGGGAATCGAACCCTGTTCTTCAGCCATGACGCTTTCACTGTGTTCAAAACAAGTGCTGGTGCGCATGTCGTTAGTAGTTGCGTTTGCAAGAATGTTCCTTTGTGATACAATCTTTCATTTTTCGCCTAATTTGACATTGGTGTTTATACCATACTGAATACTGAAACTCCTTATTGACATGCCGTTTTTAGTAACGTTTCTTTGGTATTATCCTGGTCTTTTCCTCCCTGAAATAAAATAAGTAGCGAAATAACCTCTGCTAAATGCAAAGTTAATTATTCGTCCTTATTATGATCATAAGCATTTTTAATACCCATGAAATAGTGACGATATCAGGTGTTCACGTAAAGGTGAACAACCAGCTAATTAGTGACATTCGTCACAGGCAGGCACAAGCAAGTAAAAGGTTCACTTGAAAAAAAACCCACGTGAACATAGTGTGTCAGAATTGCAATGGATGTCCGTTTTGTCACTTATGTCTAAAACATGCACATTTTCTCCGCGACTATAACATACATATTCTGTCAGTTGAACTAACCGCTTGAATGTTGTCATTGTGATCAAACAATAAGCATCTTTGACATATTCGGAGGATATGATGGACTGTGGACAACAAAGGATGGAACTGCTGAAAGGAAGGATAGGCTGGCTTTTAGAGAGCTGAAGTCATATATTGTTTGTTATACGGCGCGTTTTTATTCATCACTATTTATGCAAGGCTCTAAACAAGAAACAGATCAGGAGACCTCATCGGTCATTTTAATCTCTATCTCAGTTGGGAACTAGCTACAGCTATCAGACCATCCAGCAATCCAAATCTGATACATTGGTGATAAAAATTATGTCCGATGCAATTCCACATTTTGCCTTGTACTGTACCTTCTTTTCAAGTGATGAATTGATTAGACCTTGCATGTGTTTATGGCGGTATCTCTTGTGATTCGACTTTGCATGTGTTTACGGTACCTCTGGTGGGGCAAAATGCGCTTCCTCAATTTCTTGTATCACCACTGTTTGATAGAGGCTTGTTCACAAACGGGCATTTGTCTAGTTGGGAGTGCACAGTGAACTCTGCTCTCGACAAATAGTTCACGTTGATGTGGAAATTGTTTTTTTACAATCGTTTGTAGTACTAGCATAAGCAAAGGAACCCTGTTTATCCAGACAATTTAACTTGGATATACACTATTCAGATTAGCATATGTGTCTTATTACTGAGTATCACTGTCTAGACTCGGACCTTGTTGGTATGATGGGTCTCCGTGATACTAGGTCCATTCTCGGCATTATGCAGATTTATATATCAGTAGGTCCATTCCTGGCATTGCCTTTTATTGATGTATCATGTAGGCCCATTTCTGGTTGCCTATACTGATATGTCATGGCGGCCCATTTCTAGCATTGCCTAGACTGATTTAATACGTAGGACAGTGCATAGATTAGCATATCACGTAGGTCCATTTCTGACATTGCCTAGAGCGATATATCACGTACGTCCATTTCTGACATTGCCTAGAGCGATATATCACGTACGTCCATTTCTGACATTGCCTAGAGCGATATATCACGGGGGTCCATTTCTGACATTGCCTAGATTGCTATGTCATTTAGGCCCATTTCTGGCATTCCCTAGATTGATATATCACGTAGGTCCTTTTCTGGCATTCCCTAGACTGCTACGTCACGTAGGTCCGTTCCTGGCATTGCCTAAATTTTGTATGTGATAGAAGCTCCATTCCTGACAATGCCCAAATTTATTTATAACCGCAGAACTGTTCCGGCATTGCGCAGATCAATCATTCACGGCAGAGTTATTTCTGATACTCCATTACTGGCAAAGTACAGATTGGCATATGCCGGGAATCGTATTCCTGGTTCGGACAAGACAAGTATATAATGTCCAAATTGTTTCACTGTTAACTGTCCAGGCTGGTATATCTAGGAGGTCCCTGTCATGGCACTGGGTTGATTGGCATACAATGTTGGTCAGTTCCTGGTATTGCAGAGATGGGTATGCTGTGGGAATAACGGTCCCTGATTTCTCCGTTTGTCCTGTGACAGGGTTTAATTAACATCGTCCAGATGTATGTGTCACAGATGTATCAAAGCCTGTGTCCAGATTAGCAAACTCTTGGACATCATGCATTTTTAGCCACACCCACGTGAGAATATTATTCATTATCATTATAATCCATTCATATAGCGCCGAGTTCCAACTAGGCTTCTTATCGGTACTTTGGTTTTCTCTCGATCATAGGATGTCAATCTCAACGATACTTTGTATTATCAATCTCAACTCCCTGGGGATCATACGCCAAAACCACGGAAGCTCTTTTCTTGAACATCCCAAATTAGGCCTTCCAAACCAGTCTGTAGTTCATCACCCAAGTCTCGTTCTCTACATACTGTCATCCAATAACACATTCACACTGATGTATGCGACAGAATATGCATCATCCAATTAAATAGATGAACACCTGCAACTCAAACTCCACTGATGTACGAAGCCATAACCGTAGAACTTTCTTGTAATCAATAATATTTCTTCTGGAATGTTGCAAAGCGATATTACCGGTTTGAAATACAAATCAGATTCTTTTTCCAAGCGTAAAAAAAATCCAGTGCCCGTAGACAGCACTGTCAAATGGTGGGCGTCTAGTTTGTGGCACTTTGACAAGAGGAGACAGATTCAATTATCAACGCTTTCGACTCCTGGCGCTAGCTTACACAATCTGACTCAGATGCATACCCTGCATTGTCGCTGCTATTTTGATTAAAATACGAATGATATTTTGCCAGAGGGAATCACTGTAGTATGTTTGATAAAAAACACCAGACATTATTCCAGCTATATGGATTAGCAAATCCTTCGAAATGAAAGGGATACTTGATATTAATGTGCATATTTTCATGCAGCGCATGCAATGATTCAGTGTATAAACTGTCACTGGACGCTAATACGTGGATTTAATATGGTTGCCTTAGGGTCAATATCACTGGTAGACTTTCTTCAAAAACAACTATATACTAACGAAGGTAATGATACAGAATTTTCAGGATAGGTAATGGTGGCATGTAAATGTATCCATATACTGCCTTCCTTCACCCCCTACACCACAACTCACCCACCCCATCCACTTCCTCCAAGCTCTCTCCCAGTCGTCAATCCTGTTAAATGAAGAATACAGGCATTATGCTGTCTACTGTATGTAGCGAAGGATTCCAATTTAGCATTCCAGCAATATCTTGACGGAAATTGACGACTTAAAAAAATACGTGGTCTAATTTAAACGTCATCTTCGAGATTGGAACCTTGACATTATGCAACGCTGTATTTCATAGTGAATTGGCTCGTAAATCCTCGGCATGATAATTTGAAAGGTTCTTTTGGACACTTGGTCGTGTCTGTGTGACAAAAACGTAGCTTGATGATCAGAAAAAATACATGCTGTGGGCGTCATCTTTCCGTCACTTTACTGGCGTTTTATGCTAAGGACAGGCTCCTTCACGAGACTCCTTCACGAAATGCTCATTCAGTTGTTGCAGCAGGGTATCTGTAACCTTTCTGTATATGTGTGTGAACTGTAATCATCTCGGCTGATGTAGTTCGCTATCGCTCTCCTTTGCTGTCCTATTACCTGTGATAGTTGGTTCTAATGCCGTACGGGAGGTAGGGTTGGCCTAGCGGGTGAAACGTTCGCCCTTCAGAATGTCTTGGTTCCATTCCCCACATGGACACAATACGTGAAGCCCACGTGTAGTGTCCCACACCACGATATTGATGGATTTTGCGAAACGCGGCATAAAATTCCACTCACTCACTCCTATACGGATTTGGCGATTATATTTCCACGTTTTCTCGAAAGCATACGCGTGCTTGGGTGTTTTTTCATGGTAGTCTGAGACTTGGGCCACTTGGTAATCCCTAGCTAACACGTCGTCATATAACTGTTCATAGCAACATTCTAAACCCAGCGAGTGTGTCTTTACGCAGCAATATTCCAGCCAACCCAATTCGCTTACTGTTGCTTCGCATATCACGTTCAGAGGTAGTAAAAGGTCATTAACAGTGGACTGTTGCTCATGTTATCAACCGCTAGTTTTGGTGACAAGCGTTTAGTTGTTTACAATCCAGAAGCATCGAAATACTAAATGACAATCAAACGGCATTAACCATTTACCAACTATACTCCATGTACATTCACTGAAACATACAATCTACACCGATGAAGGGTTGCTGTCAAAGTTCGAATATTGCAGTTCAAGGTCGCAGTTTTTCTAGCCTTCATTCATGTCCCAGATATCCCTGACATTCATGCGATAAAAGCCACAAATTTCTGGAACACAGTCTCCAATGACTCCCAGAGAAGTGATTTTGACAAGGTGACGCCATGCACGATCACTATGGCAATTTTGCCTTTGTTCGTTGAGCGGTCCCCGCTTCCGCCTCTCGTACAATTGAATTGCCCCCATTTTACGAATGTCGAACTCAAGATACTCAATAAGTGCTCTCCTTTTGACTATCTCAGACGTTCAAATAACTTCACGAAAATAATCAATTGACTGACCAAGCTACGAATAAAACTACCACTGTGAGAGTAATTTAGCACGTTGATGTAAAGTGTAAATGTAAAGTGTCGAGAAAAGAAGTTATTAGTGGTGGGGGAAGTATCGTTTCAAAGATTCCTTCTGTCTGGAGTTCCCTTGAGCACGAAGAAGGTGTTAAGAAATGTCTGTCGTCACGAAACGGTTACATTGATGTATAACCTTCGGAATAACTCGGGATAATTCGGTAATCTCCGGGGTCAGCACGTCTGGTTGATGGAGAACGTCGGAGTCAACAGTTTCCTTTCCGCTTCTTCGCAATGAGAGTATCTTGGACTAATCTAGAATTGTCTCATTGGTGAATATCCCGGGAACAGTCTCTGGGTATTTTATATTGGCAACACTAGACTGAATTAGCGCTGAACGGGGAAAGGTTTTATGACCGAATTTAAGTTCTTCAATCAATATGTGTCTGACAAAGATGACCTCAGTGAGTTCAGGTACAAGTCTCTCATAACTTCTGTGTCCACCGTCAGAAAGCAGCGAATCGTGGATGCGCTAACAATTCTGATAACTACTTGTATGTTTGGAGAGTGCAAAGTTGTACACACATGGGTAAACTCGGTGACTGGTGGTGGAATGGAATATCGGTATTACCGTTTGGCATTGGATGAAATACGACGCAATATTCATTCATATATATGCCATTTCGTTTATCGGAGTGTACAGAGTCCAAAGTTATTACTTTCTTTGGCTTCTCTTGCAAATCTGAAATTTTGATTTGTGTTGCGCTTTATATGGTTGACTTTTATGAGAAATCTATATTTTATAAGACGTATTGACCTTTTTCATACTGAGAGTTTGTAAAAGTGAGTTTTTTAAGTTGAATAATTCATCTCAGTCACAACAGGTCGTCCTTTTTTGTATTAATGTATTATTTATAATGTTCAACTAAAGGGTAGTGTAATGGGATACTTGATAAGGCAGTAATGAACGGGTTCCACATTTATGTGAATGTAATGTAGTGAGTGAGTGAGTGAGTTACATGAATATTCATGGTTCACATTATGTGGTTTAGGAAGTCGGGAGTAAATGAGAACCGTGACGTTTTAATTGAACAAAGTATCTTAAACTTCATGTTTCCCTCCATCAAACTTTCAACTACAATGCATCTTCAACTCGTGGCACTTACGAAATCATTTGAATTGCTCTACGCAATTTTTCATCCGATGGTTTATGTTAACCAAGTCAGAGAGTCTGACCATCCGATCCCGTTAGTCGCATTTTACGACAAGCATGGGGTACGGAAGATCAGATCTAACTGAGATCTCCAAAGGGTTCGCCCGAGAGTGAAACCCACAGCACATGTATATATCTCATGACTAATGAGCGTAAGCAGAACCTGGAATGTCAAAGGGGCATAACTGTGTTTCAAAATGGCTACTTGGCGACCCGATGCCTATAAAAAACACTGTTATGTGTGCAGTACGATAATTCAGAGCTATAAATTCCTAGAACAATAAGGAATTCATATCTACAGTAAGTGAATTCAGAAAGATTAAGTCTGTGCATTCCTGACCCTGTCTGAAACAGTGGCGAAGTAATCAGAGTCGATTGGAGCCGACCGTAAGATTTATGGCAGAACAAGGCACGAGGGAGCACTGCCCTGTCTGATTCCACCATAGGTCTGCTTCAATTCTCCATCATCACTATGTATTAATGTATCAGTTTCCATCAAGGCTGATGTCTGGCCCAGTACCTTGGGATGTGATAGAGAATTGATTAGTATCACAAAATAGCCATCAGCATTTGCCATCAGCGTGTTGTGCTTTTGTGATGAATCATAACTGGGCTTTGGATCATTGTGATGTTTGGGACTAACAATAGCGATAACACTGGCCTTTGGCGTCAGGACATTTCTCTTATTAAAGGTTGTTTCTTTTGAGTAGAAAGGATTTGTTGTGTGGGGAAGTATCTCTGTTACATAGGAACAAGAGGACGGAATTGTTGTGTGAGTTATGTGTATGCCTTGGGAAGAAGAATTTACCCTAACACATGTTTTATTTGGGATTACACTTTCTCAGTAAAGTATAAATTGTATGGCATGAACGCGATTCCCTCAGTGAAGTCAGCCTGGTCTGAGCTCATCCTACAGTCTCACCCTAGAATCGTTGATTGCTTGGTTTGTTGTCTCTAATCCACTGATCAACATCACGAGCATCGTTCCACTCAAATGGGTTCCGATGGTTTATGTCAAGCAAGTCAGGGAGCCTGACCATCCGATCCCGTTAGTCGCATTTTACGACCAGCATGGGGTACGGAAGATCTGTGTACTCTCATCTGGGACTCGTGAATTTTTTGTATGGGAAGGTGTCAGTGTTGAGGCAGAAAGCATCCCTCTTGAGTGAGAAGAAAACGCTGTTGACAGTTATCTTTTATGTATGACAACGTTAACGAGTTAACGTTACACAAACGTCCACGTTGAAATAGTGAGTGCCTTTGGTAAATGCGTTGCCGTCGCTGTTGAACGTACCATCATCTCTTTCGAACAGTCCAGTTGAGTCAGCATCTCTGTTGAATGTACAGACATCTCTATGGAATATACAAGCGTAATTGTTGGATGGTAAAGTCTATGATTTGTTTACAAAAATTGTGGACCTTGTACCAATGCATTTCCTCTATTATACGTTGGATTCTTCTTCCGCTAGGCCTTTACACGAACAGAATATAATTGCCTGTCTGCATCCCCGTCTCATCTGACGCGATGTCTCCTTCAGGGGTATCTGTTTTATTAACAGGGGTACCTGTTGACAGTTATCCTGACACTGCAATTACTTCGAGAGCAACTTGAAAGCGGTTGGTTATGTTTTCACCAACAGTATCGGTTGCATGGGCCGATGCATTTACGTAACGTTGATTTGACAGACGTCTGGTTTTACTCCAGTGCCACAAATACATTCGTGCTACTTTTCATGGTTTGCTTAGCTTCAAAGCAATCATATCTTTCACTACAGGACTGAAACGACGCCTATTGACGTACAAGGCCATTGTGACTTTTCGAATGAAACTGACGACATTTTATGGAAAATAGGTGAAATTTTCTTTTATTTGCCAACCTCATCGTATATAGCCTCTTCTTGTAACGGCTGTCTACTTAGCACGTTTTCAAAAACTTGTTTTCTTTGAAATCCTCGATATACGTTCGTGTTGGTGCCGTTTTTGCATAAGCAATGTCTTATTAAAGACACCCATTTGTCACCATACAAATTAAATAGAAAACGCCAACTTAAACGGCAAGGATGAACCTGTTTCAACTTCCATCCAAAATATGATCTATTGGCCGTAAAAGGCAAAGGCAATGTGAACATTGAAAAAATTCCCGAAAATCAGTCTTGACACCAGGTGTTTGCGATAACGATGCTAGCCTATACCAACCGTAACTCAGACGCACTGAAATGCGTTTGGTGCCAGGAGGAAGGATATTGAAAAGCGATACCTGGTATATCATGATATGTATTTGTGAATTCCTATCCACACGAACCTATTCAGCCCTCAGGTGTTATCCATCATGAAACAAATGCAAGTCGTATCTGAACAAGGAAACATGATTTAGGCCTGAAATGAACATCAGATTCATATATACATCTGAACCAGGAGGAAAGCATAATTGGCGATGCTTAATTCCTACTTTATTGTCTCATCGCATGCATTTCGTTTTAACCATATCAGTGAGGAAAGCGAGCATTAAGGAACAGAGTCAGTCTTGGAGGCCCAAGGTTTGGTGGTACATTTGCTGGAACTTGCAATGCTCATGTAAACTGACGAGCAAAAGAAAGTACACAGGTTTCTTACAATAAGATAAAAATAGCAAACCCTTTTGAAGAAATGGAAAATGTATTTCGAGAACACTGCAATACACGTGTTTTATCAGCAAAATGACATCGTCACAATAAACAGCGATGTAACTATGGCCACTGCAGAAGGTTCCTACGATGCTGGAAGGTCAAGACTATTCAACGCAGCGGTCGGTATGCCTGTATACCAGCAGCACGAAGTCGTCTTGACGCTGTGAACTGACTCTTCAAAGATGTGACTGCTGATGACGTCGCCGTAAACATCAGCTTTCGAAGGTGAATAACGATAGCGATCCTCTTGGGGTTTTCCGACTCTGGGGCGTTCACTTCTGGTCTGCCTTACTGAAATGGTTAAACAACCAAATTATTGTTTGTCTTGTGTTTTTTTGTTATGTTGTTATGTGATTCTTCAGGCTTCACGCTAAACAGGTTTCATACGCTCTGGCCGAAAAGTGCTCGTACAGGAAACAATAATCACAAATTTGCGAAAATTCGTGCAAAACACGAACAAATGCTTTTGGTTTCATTTTAGTAAAATAAAACATTGTGATTGCTTTCTAGGCAACCAGCGTCTTTCATAATCTCACTAGTTAGAACGCCAATTTTGGATTGCAGCAAGGATAACATCTGTGCACATTCTCTGCTCGTCAGTGTACATAAAGTAGGCGAGAACAGTAATGAAATCATAGCTCAAGAAATGATTCTGAAAATGTTCTGGAATCAGGTTTAAGGTCAAAATAATATCCTACTTTTATTCATGATTCTGGACACGTAATTAAAGAGTCATGATTGCAGATTGTGTGGATATTGTAATTATTGATATCATTAGGAGGAGTCGTACGTTTTGTGGGTATTGTATGTTTCCGCGCGCGCACACATGTGTGGGTTGTATGCTTGTTTCTGTATGTCTGTGTGAATGTGCTTTTGAGACTGTATAAGATCTGTACCAGTTATATACTCACGCGAAAAAGTAACGCAAACCAGGTATAAAGAATGTATGTGTGTATTTTTCAATATCAAAAGCAAGATATACAAACAGGGTCCGATAGATAAAAAACTGACTGAAGACATTTCATAGGCTATCAAGACTGAAAACATCATTAACATTTTGAAAGGTAAATGGGTTGACAAATACGGATCCCGCTGGTGTCGACGGTAATGAAACTGACGAGGGGTGAGCAGCGTTGTGTCGATACCAGTTGTGTCGTGGTAATGTTTACGTCGAAACGACGGGTAACATTGTGGACTGATGCGCCAGCTTCCAAACGTCCGATAGCCAGGTTTCTTTCAATTTGAGTTAAACATGGCATTGTGGAACAAGGAGTTATAGAGACAACTTTTGTACAGTCTTATGCCCACTAAAGGTGGTGACAGTTCATGCATTCCACGTGATGCCTGCGCTCTTTGGTATGGCGCGTTTTTGTGATTCCTTCTACAGATGTGGTTTCACTCGTGTCTTCCCTAAACGCAACAAAACTTATGGGTAACACCATCAGGCTGCACAATATGCCAAACACTTATATCAATTTAAGGTTTCAAGTTTGTTATCTGTTTAGATAATACAGTTGAGTTTCTTATGCGTGTGAGTGAACATGTGCAATAGCAACTGAGCCCAAAACATTGAAGCTATACAATGACCAGCTGTTTACGACGTTGTTGACTGATATCTTGACACGGTCTCATGGGGATATAAGGTGTGCATTCAAACATGTCCATGTTTCGACAAATGACACCCGGCATACAAACCAAATGCTTGGCTGGATTTCCCTCCTTTACATGTTTACGGTACACGCAACAAAGTTTCAGACTAAATGCTTCTTGTGAAGTGTCTGTCTTGATGTATAAATAAGAAGCATGTTTCCGTCATGTCGCGACGTCAAAGAATACTTCAACCCAGCATTCATTGAAGACATCAGAGAAGCCTATTGCCCTGGAGACATCATGTAGTTAAATCTGACAACCTGAACCTATCACTGACATGGGCGTTCATCTACATATCTGACCTCTACCATGGCCGTTAGGAGCAATGATGATTACAAAATATAAACTTTGCTCTGAATGCCCTGGCAAGCATTCAATCAATCATCTTCAGTTAGAAAAATGTTTCGTTTTCAAATTTTAAACATCAATCCGAAAGATGAAAATGCAAGTTAAAGACACAACACGTACAAACAGCGATGCAAGCTCAAACAGTTCACAGTCATACATCTATCATGCTTCTATCGGCCGCCGTGTTTTCATATTAATTCCCATACGACGTCAAGGCGAAGAATCAAAACTTTGTTCCAGCCGACCCTTTGATTGTTCTGTGTTACACTGGCGTCAAACGAAACAGTTTCGAGATACTCTTCTGAAATTAGTTTTCCGGAGAAGATTGCCGATGTTGAATCAGCACTATGTATTGATCGAATCCGGTCGATACGGGTTCATTCATAATCTTGGCTACCGCCACGTGTCATGATGATTCTTGTTTCAGACTGTAACGTAATGTGATTGATAGGTTGGATAGGCGTCTATTAATAGATTAACAGATTAACAATGCATTTCTCCTCCGCAACTAGCCATTGAAACCATTTGAATAGATGTGGATGGCCCCGCCGTTCAAACATGATTGAATGCAACCCATCACTAATGCATGTGATGAAGTCATTCTTATGGGGTATTTTCTTTGTTAATAATGCCAGGATTACTGAAGCGAGGATAACAAGTCCTGATGTTTTCTGACAAAACACGCCTCGTAACAGAACCGACACTGAATCAAAATACTAGACCTTTTACAGCTGGTCCTAAAATTTTACCCTGATAATGTAATGTTTGGGTAGGTGCTCTCGGTATGTGCTGTTGCATGCGGGAAGGATTGTAATGGAACTTCCAATGTAATGTTTGTCAAATTATGTTCGGTCCCTTTTGGCCTGTTGTAATCTATATGCGTATCGGCAAATACGGTCCTCATTTGTAAAACCACATGGATTTCATGTCGCCTGTCGTTTACCTTAATGGCGATTAAATGACGTGTGGTTAGACAGTCGATGAACACGCAGTTCGGCTTTTAGGGAATATTGTTTCCAATGCAAGATGCTGAAAGTTAATTTGGTTGGTTGTTTGTCGTTCTGCTGCGTCATCTCTGTTTACGTCATCGCTGTTTTCGTATGCTGATGTATAATCAATATTTGAAGTTGTCATCGCGTCATAATGAGGGACATGTAATATACCTTTTAGTGTTCCTTGCGCCGTTCGGTTTGAACGCTTCCAATTGTTTTGGGGTAGTTTTTGGTTTGTAGACAGGTATATGACCAGATAATGAAAACTCTTTTTTTTAAATTTGGTTTTGGTTTCCTGAAGCGTGCTGAGTCGTACGTGCATCTATTGTTTCACACTCACTCACTCACTCACTCACTCAATTACTCACGCAAACATTTCCTCACTAACTCAACCACTCACCCAAAATCAATCACTACCTCACTCATTCATCCAAACTAGCTCGCTCACTCACTCACTTACTCACTGTATTCTGTGCCACATTTTCCTGACCCCACAAAGTCACGGTGATAATGGATGTTATCCTGTCGTTAACCTTTCCACCACGTGTCAATTGTCTAATTACCCCCGGAATTTGAGTACAGCAACATTTTACCCTGCTCAAACCAGTCATACTGAACCTCAAACGTGTTACTTTTGCCATTTCTTTCCTGGTGCGTCATTGTGTGTTCAAATTAGCGTGATTCTAACTCCCTGTTTGAAGGTATGAAGAATACAGGTTATAGCTGAACCTTCGTTCTCTTATTTATATGCGTAGTTTCTATCGCCAACATTTATTCTGAAAAAGCAGTAAATGTCCACTGAGAATAGCCTTTATGGTCGAAAGCAATCAGGAACAATTTGCTGTCAGTATCTTGAGGCGACAGGGTGCCGATATCTTTGGTGCCGGTTCATGTGGTATAGCACGATTCTCTCTTTATAGGTTTGTGACTTTTCAACGTGGAAAATCCGCCGAAAGCGTTTGCTTGTCTTTCTGATGCCATTTTAAACAAATTGGACAGGCGTTTATAACACGTATAGATTTACGTCCTATTGAAAATGAATCTACCTTTGACATTGTTTCAGTGCCCTAGTGATTTGTATCCAACTCCTGTTGACCAAAAGCATGTCTCGTATTGATGTTTGTCTTTTGTGTATCTAAATCTTCTTCAACCCTGAACTGGTGTATTTGCACATGGAACGCCTATCGAACAACAATACATCTGTGTGATTTAGTTTACATTGCTCGTCCCCGCTATCAGAGTCGTGTATGACATGTTTTACCAATATCTTTGTGGTAAACATGAAGCAACTTTGCACAGTGTTCATCAGCCCCTGGAGACCATATTCAAGAAACCGTTAAACAAGGGCCCTAGTCGTGTCCAGCG
Organism: Haliotis asinina; assembly: GCF_037392515.1. Taxonomy (NCBI): domain Eukaryota; kingdom Metazoa; phylum Mollusca; class Gastropoda; order Lepetellida; family Haliotidae; genus Haliotis; species Haliotis asinina. The sequence continues at coordinate 6,062,614 of NC_090290.1, read as the reverse complement.
CTTTCTCCTGCAGTTGTAGCCATACAGGTTCGACGTGGTGTTCAAGGAAGGTAAACTTATGTACCTCGCAGACACGTTATCAACGGCAGCTCTCGAAACGAAAACAGCAGAAACACAGGTAAACCAAGTGTATGGATTGGAAAAAATCTAGAGGATATGGAGATCTTCAAACATATTTCCTCAAGCTGTTTAAAGAATCCGAATAGAAACCATCGCTGACTCTTCAATGACTGTTTTGCGTGATCTCATGGCGATGGGATGGCCAAAGGCAAAGTGACATGTACCTGCTCCTCTACATCATTACTTTGAGATTCGAAACGAACTCTTTCTGTACAATGGACTGGAATACAAGTGAGAAAATGTGGTTATTCCATTTACCCTACAGCAGGAGATGCTCATGAAGGTACACGTAGTTCGCCAATTTCCAGAAAGAAGTATTTGGCGGTCAAGAGAGGTCATGTATTGGCCAGCAATGCAATCTGCAGTAAAAGACCAATGTGTGACCAATGCCCAACATGTGCCAGCTATGGGACATCCCTCACGAAGGAGCCCATGTGTTTTCATGCAATACCTGATGGTCCATGGTAGTTCATATCCAAGAACATGCTTGAACGCGAGGGCCGATGTAAGGCAGTGGCAGTGGATCACTACAGTGACTGGTTCGAAGTGGATTTGTTGAGACCAGACACGACAACAATGAATGTCATATCCATAGCAAAAGCACACTTTGCTCGATACTGAAGATTACAAAAGATCTCGCAGAAAATGAACCTCAGTATGTATCAGATGAATTCAGGAAAGTTCCAGAGACTATGAATTCCAACTCACCACACGCCCCTCTTATCACGCTCAAACAGCAGGAAAAGCAGAGTCATGTGTGAAGCAAGTGAAACGGTACCTCAAGAAGTCTAACTCGTTTGAAGGTCTCATCGAGCACCGAAACACGCCTGACCAAGGCCAGACATATTCCCCAGCTCAAAAGTTCTTGTGAAAAAGAACCTGGTCATTCTTGCCGCTATCGACGTCACTGATGATGCCCCCAGTTGCTCTTGTGAAAAAGAACCTGGTCATATTTGCCGATATCGAAGTCACTGATGATGCAACAGTTGCTCTTGTGAAAAAGAACCTGGTCATTCTTGCCGATATCGAAGTCACTGATGATGCCCCCAGTTGCCACTGTAAAACATGAACTCTTAGATGGAAGAATGAACGCTAAACGTCACTATGACAAGGATGTGACAGGTGAACACCCTAGACTCAGTCCAGGAGGATATATCTATGCACAACCGAATGATCAACAATGAGCTGAGAGATGGAGGTATGGACAAGTAGGTGCTGCTCCAACATCTCCTGTGGCATCCAGATCAGACATAATCGTCGACATATTCGGAAGGCAGCGCCGTCTTACATCAATGAGATCTGAGACCAGCCTATGTATATAGTATGCTGATAGTGTGTTGCTGTCTGAGAGTTCCACGCAGGAACAACGAGAAATAAGTCCAAAGCGAGAAGCTGGACTTCTAGTGATGAAAAGCATGCCATCTTCAGAGTATTTGTGCTAATGGGTACCGAAGTTCACCTGACTTACATGTTAAAAGTTACATTTCAGTGTTTCAAGGAAACAAATATATAACGATTACTCTGTGCAGTACAGGTGGAAGTGTGTCGTTGTGCGGAGCCGGATGTAGCTAGGACTGCTGGGGTGTGGTCCAAACACGACGCGTTGTGTCTTCGTTGTGAAGGAGAGTGAATTCTCTGCCTCTCTACATTGACGGCATGTAGACGACGTTGTCAGCTTATAGCCTGTGCCGTCGATATAAAGCTTACAGCATCGATCTAAGTCCACATTGTGAGAGGGAAAGGACACCATCTATGTAGAATCTTTACACTCGACGTAAATCTACCCGGCGACGTAAAGCATACATAATTCACGTTAAGCCAACATTTCCACTTGGGGCCACGCGGTCGGCGTAAAGCAGCCATCGTCATAGTTAAGTGGACACTTTCCACTTAAAGACACGCTGTTGCTGTGAAGTATATTCCCTTGTATTTAAACTGAGATTTACCACTTAAAGTCACGCTGTTGACGTAGGCATACACCATTCATTTATGTCGGAACTTCCACTCACGCGGTCGGTGTAAAGCATACACTGTTCACGTTAAATGGACACTTCCCTCTTAAATCCAAGCATATACCGGTCGCGTTAAGTGGCCATTCTCCTCTTAAAGAGACGCGGTTCAGCGTGAAACATACATAGTGGTGGCTTGCGGACCTGTGCTTAGAGTTCAAGTAAAAAACTCTTTTAAAGCTTAACAACGATGGGAGTGCAAAGTCCTTGGATGGGTGAACGTGTTTGGCAGCTTGACTACGGAGAGTTTCTCCGACTTCAGAACTGCCCCACAACGAAGCACATTTGATATGTCTCACCATAGACAAGTGAGTTTGTTCCTAATTTCCTCCATTCACCCAGCAGAAAATGGGTACCCGGTGGGACGAGTCATGTGACCTTTGCTTTCTAGCGCTTTACATCTAGTGTAAGAATGTGTTAGAGGAATGAGCATGGTTAGTAGCGAGGGTGCGTGGGCATTATAAATATGTACTACATTACTCTTTTGTAATTATTGTCTTAAGCCGACACTTTACACTCTGAGAGATGTGGTCCGTGTAAAACATACATCAGTTACCTCAGGTCGACACTTTCCGCCGAAGACCACGCTGTTCACGTAAAACATACACCGTTCACTTTAAGTCGACACTTTCCACTTAACGTAAACACTGGAACCTAAGCCGTACACCAATCACGTTAAGCCGTCTCTTTTCACGTAAATCTGTGTGGGCGTAAAGCCAACACTACGACATACAGACAACACCGTTGACGTAAATCTTCTTCATGGACGTTTTTATCCGTCCCCAGTCACCGTCACTCCCTCCTCCCTGCTACTGAATGGTCGGTTCCACGCCAAAATATATCCCCAATGGAACAGGGACTGCGGTTACAACTCTCAGCGGCTATCAGCCTTCATTTCGAACAACAGCAACTACAAGCACCACGCACTCCATACGCTTGAAGACATAACAACAGTGTAATCATCAAGCCATTTGGTGATTACAGACTGATGCACAATAGCTCTCATGTATAGATTGGTGGCGGCCTGTCGTAGCGATTTTCAGAAAAAAAACATCTAAATTATGAAAGCACACAACAGTTATTTGCAATCTGCACATATAATAGTGTGATATCCTTGAATAGTGCTGTTGTATCGGTGGCAGGGGATTTAAATGCTTCTCATTTTGCTGTTGACACAGTTTGTCAGGGGGACAGCCCAAGGCTCTGTATTAACACTGAAACACAGGAGCATCCCAGCGCGACGTCGAACCAGACATCAGCACAAACTTTGTCAATATGAAATATTTATACATTTATACAAAACCCCAGGGAACAGGGTCGTGTCGCTGTTTAGAACGCGACGTGTATGTAAATATGCATGTGCACAATTCAACACGACGGTAATGTTGTTGTATTTGAACTGATTTGTTTGAGCAGAAAGAGTTTGGGTGGACTCTGTGCGTTGGTGAAGGAGTGGAAACTGACGCGACGAGACTTTTGCCAGCTTGATGATTCTTACCAGCATTCATATGGTGCTGGTATAGACTGAGGTTCATTATCGGAGTCAGATCTGTGGTGTAGCATAGAGGTTAAAGCGTTCGTTCGTCACACCGAAGGCACGGGTTTGATTCCCCACATAGGTACAATGTGTGAACTTTTCTGATGGCGCCAGCATTGACATTACTGGAATATTGCTAAAAGCTGCTGCCGTCTCGTCTTTGAATATGCACACTGTGGAACATATAACCAGTTCCATCAGCTCCTACCATGTATACAGTACAGGGAATTATGAGCTAATTACTGTATTACCAACTTTAATCTCTGCGTGTATATCCTGACCAGGTCCCCACTGGCTTAATTCATCGGGAAAGTAATTTATGATGAGATAAAGCAAATGCAATAAATCCTCGGACTGGACAAAGGTAGAGGCATAGGACAATAGGTTTACATAGTATAAATTGGGGTAATCTAATTCACATATAGTCGATGAAGCTGTGTCACGAAACACGGCCATGAAAGAAGTCGTTAAGTAGCCATAACGAGACATCGTTACAGCCTGATTGGTGTTCTATTGACCTGAATGAAATCCGCAATGAATGAAACGGGGTTTCATAAAATTAGATTCAGACACACAGAAATGTGTGTATGGCAATGCTGGATTATCAACACATCGATCATGTTTTCCAGAGCTGTAGAGGGATCAGTTAGAAAACGTTTCTCAATTAATTTAATCCGTGTATATTCACGAATTTTGGTTCTAGTAATGGGATGAGGGACAGTGCAGTCAGTCAGAGGTATGGCATCGAGCAAAATATAATTATTCCACTTGCCTAATTCTCCTGATAGATTCTGAGAAGGCTTTTGATACAGTGTCCAAAGAGTACTTGAATATTGTTCTAGGTAAATTTGGTTTTCGGCCTGAAATCACTCGTTTGATAAATATACTGACATATGAAACTACATCATATACCATCCAACATGGTAAACTCTCTATTTTTTTTCGTTACGGTATATGAACTCGGATTCAGGCAAGGGAATCCTCTGTCACGGTACCTCTTTATTTTTGTCGCTGAAATACTTGGTTGTATGATTAGAAACTATGGTTTAACCATAATTACAAAATCTCAACACATTACAATAAACACTGGGCAAGTAAAGGCATTCTTACAATTGAGGATGCTGATGTGACAAAACCGCTTGATTGTCCTATGACAAGCTCAAGGAAATGCATTATATTAAAGGCACATACTTGGACTGTTTGCATGCTTTGAATATATAATTATTCCACTTGGGATGTTTCATGGTTTTAAATTACTCTGACGTTCATGGTTAGTTAGCATGCCATGGCTTTCGGAATATTTACAGAGTTTATAGACAGCGAATGTAAGAAATTGAAATGTGCACATGGTTTATAAGTTTTGTTCATTCGCCTGAAACCCATAGAATCACCAGATTTATTTTTATGGTGAATCTGCCCTGTAGTGTCAAGGTGACTTCGTGAAGAAACTAGACCATGTTGTAATGTTTGTACAAATGTCCGCAAGTGAATGAATGAATGAATGAACTACTAGTAGTTGTTTACCGTTAGGTGTAATGCCTATCGGTGGTCTTATAAAATCATGAAATCCCAATGAATTATGAAACCAATGTGGATGTTATGTCTAAATCATTCGAGACGTAAATCCCCCCCCCTGTAACAAACTCTGTTATCTGTGATACGGATTCAGTTGATTGCAGTGTTTTAGGATATCTTGTTTTCATATTTAGGACCAAAGGATGGAATAATGAGTGTCACCCGTAATCGTCACAGTCGGTAATTGTTATCAACCTTTTCTATACACACCAGACAGTTCATAACCTTCCTGGTTTTTCCGAACATTAGGACCAATCTTGATTACTGAAAATCATTGAATGCACTTATTGGTGGTATTTGCTTGCGTATCACTATTAACTCTGCAATATGTCGTAGACAAACTGTTCATCATATTCTCTGATTGCCATATAGTTTTAGCCAGACGCTATTATGAAACATTTTACGATGGAAGATCATTGATTTCCTGATTGTAAGTCATGTATCCTCTCTGTGGTTGTCTTACTACAAATAGATTGTAACCATTACTTATTTGGACGTCCACTTAGGGAGCTGTATTAAAGGTACGATACTCCGTAATGAACGAATCAATACACATACTGCCTTTTTTCTGGGAAATGATGTTTTTTGAGCGTCTTTGTCGAATTGATGTCTCCTTGATTCGTTAGCCATATGGTGGGTTCTCAGTGCACGAGTGCCAGTTCACAAAGAAAAGGGGAAATGAATCTTATATAAATCCTCTATTCCTTTATTTGTCCTGAGAAATTGTTCTATGGGTTACACATATGATGAATGATTAGATATGGAATGAGTGAGTGAGTGAGTGATTCCAAATATGCTGATTTCCTGTGTGTGAAAGGAAAACCCAAAGTATATGGACATGGCGTGAAGTGTTGAACCTCACAAGACTTGACTACATGTCCGTGCAAGAAACAACGTGAACATGAAAGGTCTAAGACCATTAATCAATAAACGGCAAAAGATCGTTTTGTATTTTTAAACAGACATATTGTTTCATCAGTGACTACAGTATGTTGATTAAGATATTTTAAAGAACCCATGTCATTTCATTTTTCATACTGCGGCTCTATATACATTATAATGTCAGAGCGTCCTCAAAACGCATCGGGATATTACATATTTATCAATTTAAAATAACAACTGTGTTTATGGTTGGCGTTTGGATACTCAAAACAGTAAATATCGGTCGTCGACTCAAAGTGGTCTGCATTATCGAAGTTTGAAGAGGTAAATACTAAGACAAGTAGCACATATACCCGGCGTTTTCAACACAGTGAAACATTCTAACAAGGATATGTTCGTTCCATAAATGTACTGATAAAGTTGTAAAGGCTCATTAGGATCGTACATGGGGCATTCATCCATCAAAATCACTATGGCTTAAAAATATACTCGATCAACTCTCGGAGTTAGTTTAATCTTAGTGCATGGATCTCTATCGTCGTGATGAAATGTGGTTATATCTCGTTTAATCTTAGTACTGGTTCATTTATTAGCCTGTTACAACGAATTTGGGTTACACTGTCTTAGTTTATGAATGCTTTCAGTTCATAGCTTGTCTCTTTCAGTTATCATAATTGTGTGCATTTCTCCTTAACTTGTAATTGTACACAATTTCCGATACCTTTTAAAACGACGTAACTCACTTTGCGCTGCGCAGATTGTGAACTGAAGTTTTGAAGTGATTTACTTCAGCAGTAAACTAATTACCAAACAATGTAGTATCGATACGTTAACGAATACCCGCCGTTAGCAACTTTCTCTCCGGTTCTGTATATTGATTTTGTATTACGGTAAACCTGAATACCGAATAGTTGTAAACAGTGTTGCAAAACAAATTCTTGGAAGTTGAAGTATGCGAACTCCCAGAGGGTGATGCCTTTATATATTGCGGTATTTTCAGTTATGCTGTTTTGATTTCCCTAGTTCATGGCTGCATATTGAACCAGGTATATAAACTTTATATCTATCCGACTGAAGCTTACTTTCGATGACTCAAATAAACATTATGATGTTTGTGTTATCAAAGGGAATTTTTAGCTATGACAGTCTTTTTTGCTTAGGTTTTACGATTAATCGATACTGGTACAAGAACATATGTCAGTTTTAGGGGTATCTGCATTTGTAGGTTTGGGGCAGAGGAGTTAATATTGATCTTGTACACATCTGTATTATGAGGTGAGCTCACCTGAAATGGAGTTAACGTACCTATCAAAATGTTTCACCAGAACAGCGCCGTGCATACACTTGCATATACAAGTGCATATACATTTTATACTCCGAGCCGACTGCTAGTGGGTATATTCCCATAGTACGAGGCAGGGTAACAACATATTCCATAGTTTGACGTCCTTTAGAATGGTTATGACGGTGGGGGTGTTCGAGTGGTTAAAACGTTCGTTCGCCACGCCGAAGTCGCACGTTCGATTCTCCACACGATTACAATGTCTGAAGCCCATTTCTGGTGTCCCCTGAGGTGATTTTGCTGGAATATTGCTAAAGGCGGCGTAAAACCATCCTCATTCATTTCTTTGATACAACGCTGCAGCGACCTTCACCTCTCAGGACAGGCCCTCTTTTCGCCATTATACAGCAGAATATCACCAGCATTAGAGGAAATATGCAATACATATCACAGCCGTGGCACCAATCAATGAAAAATATAAGGAAAAACGGCTTCAAGGAAGACGTAAAACCCAGCTGATCCTAAGAGGAATGTACCTTAAAATAATGACATTGCCAACGCGAAACGTGAAAAGGGGTGATATTACCCACCTCCAAACTCGTATTTACCCAGACAGACCCATGCCGTGGTGTTCAGTTGGAATATTCCTTGGCTGCAGACAGAAAGTGGGGAGACTGGGCTATCAGCACGTCTCCATGATGAAAATGCCACATATAGCATCTGTGTGATGTCTGTCTGATACTGTTACTTATTCCAAACACAGGGGGCCGTTTGCACTGTGACCGAGTGGTCTAAATCACAGTTATGTCCTGTGTAGATATCTTCAGGTGGCACAAGGAAATATCCGTCTCAACTTCACACTGCCTGTTTAATGGGCAAGGATTCGTCCTGCAACCATGGCGATGGTGCTCACAATGATGGTGACTATTACCACGGCGACGATGGTGGTGATGGTAATGGTGATGTTAATGACGTTCAGGATGATAATGATGATGATAATGATGGTTATGGTAATGATTGAGATGATGGTGATGATGATATACTCCTAGGAGATATCGTTTTGACAGGAGACATCGTACATACGGTGCTATGACGTCATGACCTTGATGGCGTCACATTGATACGACATCGCTGCATTGCAAGTCGAATGGTTGTACAGCGTTTAGAGATGTAATGTTTCCTTGAAAACTAATGAAGAATGAATTTTGACGATAAATAGACACTTGTGTCTAATGATATCAAATACATCAAAGCCACGGCAAGCCTCGATTATTTGTACCTTTATCAACTCGTGTTGAATATCAGTAGACACTGTGTGTGATTCTCTATATACAAACACCATTACACAGATGAGATCTTTGAAAGGCATTTAGATGAACACGAGTCAGAGATTACCTGGCTAAACAAATCAAGAAATTGATATCATTTTTTTTTCAATGTGCTACATGTAATCTTCTAATATCCAATGACTGTTATTGCCGGTCACCTACACAACTAAGAAGCTAAATACAACAGTCGTTAATTTATCCAATAGCGACGGCTTGCACTTCCTAACAATATCGTGATCCTATTTCTGTTGTTGTGCTTTGACTTAGCGGTGAGTAGGTATCCAGTATTTATCTCGAAAGTAATCGATAGTTATTACCGGGGCATATAAGAGGTCCTCTCATCATTGAATAAAGTCAGCGTTAAAATCACTTCCGCTGGCTGTTATTTAGTTTCTTTATAGTCTCAAAGTAATATTGATTTGCAAGTGAGGCGAAAAGAATGCGATATCACGGATACCTTCGGGTGTTTCCGGAACACCTTTCCGGCAAATGGCAAGACGATGATTACCTTATTTGCAATTACTACGACAGAAGCAGTATTTCTTTACTCAAGGAATCACCGAGATCAGTCGAATTGAGACGACAATAATACAGACTAGTGTTTTACATGTAAACAGCAGGGCACAAAAAAATACACTCATGACACAGATAACAAAAAAATTAAGGGCCATCGCAATTTTCAGTATTAATGTATATAATATTTCATATTATGATCCATGTAATAATTAAATATCGAGTACTGGGGTGATCCTTTACTTTTTAGTTGAGTACTTACGTCCATTTGTTAGTGGTTAGAATGAAACAAAAAATGGAGATTGTTTATTTATTCGAGCTAAAAGCAGTTTCGACCTTAGGTTTCCTGCGACTGTTTCGACCGTGATAGCGTTAAATTCAGTATTCTCGCTAAACAACACAGTTCGATTTTCCATGATAGGTATAATATTATGAAATCTTACCATAAGCTGAAAGAAAGACCCGCCAACGGGAGTTAAGGGAGTAAATTGAGTCAGTGAGTGAGTTTAGTTTTACGCCACACAATATTCCAGCTATATGACCGGATCTTCACGGGTCTATGAACGTAAAGACCATATTTGCCGTCATGGTACATTTCGTGGACAAACTTCCTTTTGCAGCTTGTCTCAGTTTATCACTGTAACCAAATGTTCTTGTTCAAGCCTGTACTCTTGCCTGCTTGGACGTTTCATAATTTCGGAGGTAGAGCGCAGAACACTCCGTTTTCCAGTCTTCGTCCATATGATACTGAAATCTCTGTTCCAGTAAATCTCATAACATCATAACATATATGGATGTATGCAATATATGATTCAACGTGTGCTATCTTCCAGTATTAATAAACTGACGTCACCGCAGGGCCGCTGCCCTGTTGTCCTCGAATGTGCTCTCCTATTGACCATACTTCTATCGTTTGTGCTATAGTCCATTTGCTGGGTGGAACATCGAAAATGTTAAAAAAAACAATATTAATCGTTTAAGTATGTAACAATACACACTCAAGTAACAGCTGAAGTGTTATGCAGAGACAGTATTCATTTTTGATACATCAGCTCAGATTCACGTTTTGTAAGTCTGAAACGTTACGGTTATTGACCGACGTTCCGTGAAGCCCCGTTTATCCAGACCGCACTATTCTCAGTGTAAACATCCGGATTAACTATGAGTGAGAATGCCAAGGCAATATAACGGTAAAAGTGAAATCTCCAGACAACCCCGTAGCAATGGTCTGGAAACAAGGATTCCTGATTAAGCAATATGGTTTCACTGTTTTCTCAACACGTACAAAACCAGAATAATATATCATTGGAGACACAGCTCCAGCATATAGAAGACCTACCTATCGAAGAAACCTTTTGTCATCATTGATGAATATCATGGCAAATCTGGAATCGGGTACGTTTCAGTGACAGATTCTTCATCGGAAATCTCGTTTCTTAAGATTATCGTCTAATTCGCTTGCACTCTACATTAAGATCTAGGTAAGAGTCCAACGTTAAATATTTACACGGGTCTTACCGGATACCATAGTGCGATCTGCAGAGAGAGTGTGTTTACTCGGTTCTTAGAAAGGATGGCATTGTATTTGCTCTGGCAATAGACGTCTAGTGAGAATTTGGAATGAGCGTTGATTGATCAGCTGTTTAGTAGTCTGTTGACCAGTAGATGTGACTATGCCCCGCCGAAGCAGCCTCCTCTCTCAAATTAGACAAATAAAGTTAAACTTTCTTGCTCTTTAAGAAACTTCGAATCGAATTGTGATCAGCGTTTCTTCTCTTTCATTGGTAATCGCCTACGGATGTTAGAATGCACTGGATATTGAATTTAAAGCACTCCAGTGCCATTGAAGGTCTACACGTAATTGGATCATATTCAAAACCAGTCATAAACAAAATGCGATGATATAACATGTTTTATTAATCATACATGTAATACACTGACCAGTCTGAATTACTATCCTACAGCCAAGCGAAACTGTCCCATTAATGTTGATCCACCATTTCTTTGCACAGATCACAAACAAGAACTCACTTGAAAGGTTTTACAATAGCCAATCAGATTATTTCACATAAAAATGGATTGGTGAAAAAAGTAAAGTACAGTCAGTAGGAGACTTAGTTTTCATTGCTGGTTTCGATTTTGACACATTTTACACTTTGTGGAAGGCTCTTTCAAGGTTGTAATCAAGCTCCACTCACGCAATGTCACACATGTTTTGTAAGAATGGATCTTAGGACACACAGTTGCATCGTATTTCCTATTTCACTATTACACATTCTTTTCCTTTTGAAACGAATGCCCACAGCTCGAATACCTAGTGGTAGTACCGGGTCACATCGGTGACATTATATAATAATGAGGGTACTATGGCTGATGACAGTTTTTTGTGTTCCCCGCCGTGATATTACTGGAATATTGCTAAAAGCGGCGTAAAACTCACTGACTCACTAACTTATATGGTAATGTATGTTTATATTACGGTAACCTTGGTGAACAAGGTGTATGCTCAAAACATTAATGACCCGTGAAGATCCGGGGTAGAATAGGTCAACACCTGCCACAAATAGCGACTATGCTTGTCGTAAGAAGCGACTAACTGGATCGGGTGGTCAGGCTGGCTGACTTGGTAGAGACATGTGATTGCTTCCCCATTGCGCAGATCGACGCTCATGCTTTTAATCACTTGATTTTCAGGTCTAGACTCGATTATTTACAGACCACAGCCATACAGCTGGAACAGTGCAGAGTGCGACGTGAAACTAAACACGCTCACTCAAACCACTAATCTCGGTCAAATGGCCAGTGTACACCGCAACCCACGCAGTTTTACTCTAGTTATCGGAAGCTGCCTGTGAGGCCCTGAAATGGTAACAGTCATGTGACCATCTCATCCCATCGGGTACCCACTGAGGGATGGGTGATCAGAGGCAAATTCAAACATAATCATTTCCCTAAGCGAGACCACATCTGCTATATATGCTACATTTTAGCACTAGCGGTGAAAAAACTCTCGGTGGCTAAGTTGCCAAACATGTTCATCCATTCAACGTTTCAAAACATGATTTGTGATCTGTTCTCCTACCGAGCCACACACCACCTCAGTACCATTTTCGGAAACCCCTGATGGCATCATTGATAATCAATGTGTTTTCATGTAAATATCCCAAAGCCTTCCACCTTTGTACCAAATGGAAACTGTTAAGGCGGAAATTTTAGACGAGTTATTTTGGGGGCTGACGTTGTATAATGTGTTCGCTAGTTGTTTCACGCCGCAGTCAGACACATTTCAACAATATGACGGCGATTTGTATGCAATCGAATCATCTTGAGCGTAGATCTACATAACTCAGAAATGGTGACAAGAAACGTAATGGAGTATGCATAACCGAACCTTACCACCTGATCCTTTTACTCGCCTCTTGCGCAAGCACTGGTTGCGTAGGACCAACATTCCCCCCCATAGAAGCATAAAGGTGTATATTCTTTGTGTTATTCTCTCAATATTTGTAGTCAATACATAAGTTCTAGCCAAGGTACGCATCAACAGAGGTTCTTTCAGAACATTACTGAAGCGCAAAATAGAAATACAATATTTGATGTCACGAAAGCCTTGCGAAATGAACACGCTTTCATTCTGTGAAAAAAGACATAAATGGGTAAGCACTTAATCAAATCGTGTAATCAATACATGCACGATGGATGCTTAGGACTGCACGGATAGAACCACGGCTGGTTTCCTTTGTATAACTACCGCACCATCAGCTTCAGCTGTATGTCACATCATAATGCATGCACACGCAACGAGTTGTTCTGAACTGTTCATCGTCCTTAGCGTTCCCTCTACTGAACAACACTGGTGGCGAGCACCATACCCTACTAATGACGTTATTTCGTGCCTTCAGTGCATGACTGGAGTCTTTTGATGACGGTGTAGAAATGCAGTGTGTGTTGGCAAGGTATTACCTGAACGCTTGACTAGGTTCTGAACATCGAAGGGAGTATTACTGATCAGTGGTTATAAGTACACGGAAATTAATTATCAACGTCTTGGTGTTAGCGCTGATCAATATTGTTAAGGTGAAACAATAGAGAGTGCTTTCTGATCAATATCCTGTCAATATTGCCACGAAGCTTTTCAGTCACCTTGATCAGTTTTCGAGTTTATTCAGTAAAACATGTTCGCATTACAATGCACGAGAGGTTTGGAGACTTAAATGCATTTGATACACATGCACTTCAAGTTAATGGTATACCATGAGTCACTGATGTTCCAAATGTTTTCAAGAGCATACCTGTCTGCGGAAAACAATCAGTGGTTATCAATGTATGGATATTTGCAATGATGAGCCCGAAAAAGCATGTGGATATGAATCGTGTAGATGTTGAAAAATAAGTATAGTTATACGATCGAAAGTAATCAAGTGCTTATGAAAAATGTAAACGATACCTTTTTGTTTTATTTAACAAGAGGCGTTAAAGTGGGTCGCTTGACAGACTCGTTTACTTGGTTAAGTTTGATCCGGCCGGCGTGGTCCATTGCTCTTGACATCAATCATTGGTTTGTACAGACGCTATTCTTTATTACGACGTGTAAATGCAAACATAAAAAAATAGTCTTACACATATTCACTCTCTCTCTCTCCCTGTCTCTCTCTCTCTCTCTCTCACACACACACACACACACTCACACTCACACACAAATATATGCTCATTCAATTCCGAAATGCTATTAAATATGGATGGCAGTGTTGTTACGAGTGTGAGCGAATCCTTTCCAAACCGAGGCAGCAGTTACAAACATACGCAAAGCCACGACAGTTATGAAGAAATACATGACTTCAGAATATATTGCAGAGCAAAACCAGGGAGCTCTACTTCAATTCGTTTGGGTCAAGAGCGGACCGATGAAGCGCAATATAAGTAATAAACTAATAAACATAAAATGCTAAATTTAACGCTGATCATAATGAAAACATCAGACCAACTGTGTGAATTTTCTTTTCAGAATGTATGTCCTAGAACAGTTGTTTGTCTAAGTATCATTAAAATACTGACACATTTCACTATTTGTTACGAGGGAGGAGAGAAAGGGACAGCCAGGTGTGCGGGGAAAGACAGGGGAGACGGCACAGCACATGTTAATGAATCAATAACTTTGTCGATACTTGTGCACGTGCTTCTCGACACCAGGTTGTGAACTGTGTCATTATTGTCATGATTGTTGAACCATTTTTTTATTACCTTTTACTTTTTATTACCAGGACATAAATTCTTCACACAAAAAACCTCACCAATTTCGTCAGCTGCTTTGATTACGATCGGCGTTTCATTGAGTAGTTTATGTTTAATTGTGTTAGATAGTAATCCATCGGTCCATTTTTGAGCCAAACTGACTGTAGTTTTCTCACCGACGCATCATCCACATATACTTGTGTCTGTGTTTGTATCGATAAGCTTTAGAAACTGTATATGATATGTCAATCCTTTTATGTATCACGCAATTATCCAAATAATGTAGATGAAAAAGAAGGCGTTATGACCAAAGCACTATAGAATATCCCTATTTATGTTCTCTAAGTAAAGACCTGAGAAAGCTTTGACTGGAATTGGTATTATTCAATCAAATAATCCTTTGTTTGTCTTAGCCAGAATGACCGAAGTCATCGATCAATTTCTGATATAGATACTGATTTGTCTGAGATCTGTCTAATGCTGCTCCATAAATGGGAAAAAAATACATTATGCTGTACAAGAGGCACGGTTAAAGTATTTGCCCTTCTTGGGGGCACGAGTATAATCAGTCATGCAATAACTTTAAGCTTTTTTTGCGTGAAACATTCACGGCTTCAGAGGGTAAAACCGCGGCAAGGTACACAGAAAGCTAAATTAGCACCGTCGACTACGTGAGACACCGCCAGGGAAGCTTACTAGCACTGAAACAGGAGAAATGCTTCAGCAAATTGACAGATGTGGCGAAAAAATAATGAAACGTCACTGCTGTTCTTCCCACGCCGACGAGATTGATTACCTAGCCGAGAAACAGCAAACCAAATTAATCCAGACCCTGTTTGATCTCCTTTATTCAGACCTCCTTTATCCGAATATATGTCATACCGATGATCAACTTGATTGATAGGTTTGTTCGCTATGCATGTTTAAATCGGGTCGGATGATGGTAACTAGATTCCATGAGGTCAAATTAGCACGTGATGACAAGTAGTGTAATCACTAATTCCTCAAATATAAAAAAGTCAAGGCCAGAAAATAACCAGTCTCGATTATCTGTCATGACTTTATGAGCATTTTCAGCAGCAACACTCAATAGGTAATGTGCAAAGACACCTGTGGCAGCGGTCCTTGCAGAGTAGTGGAGAAATGTGTGTACGGTTCCCCATGTCGTATTTACAGCGGTGTAATTATTTGCGTGGAGTTCCTTTCTTTATTGGTGCCATCATTCCATGATCGGGTTAACACAAGGGTAAACGTTAGGTTGGGCTTTTTTCCCAGCGTGCTTATGACAATACGCCGTTACATAACTGAACTAAAAGCACTGTGACGAAACAATTAAATTGGTAAAACGATAGTAGATATATATCTGTTCTACACAGTGGGTTCCTCCTTCTATGTGATATTTTGTCGTTGACGAAGGCCAACTGAAATTACATGTATGCCCAAAATGTCAAGTCGTGAACCTTGAGAAAAAATAATAGTTTAGTGGTTCCGATGACGTCATTCCTAATTTTCTAAATTTAACATTTTCGTTTTCAATCAGAGGACTCTTCATATAGTTTTCAATATATCGAACTTCACCTTTTTGTTGTCTTAGATGGTCTTTTGTTCGCTGTTTGAAAAAAAGACACTTTTCGGAAATGAATGGTTAAAGCTGAAAAGAAAGGAAACATGGTAACCTTGCCAGTTTTGAAAAAAAATGGAAATGTTTTTGCGGGGTCCAAATGGGGACGAGTTCGAGAGTACAACGCTCCAACTTGATCAATGGCAGTATGATAAGGTCGGTTTGTTTCCATCCTGTTATGTCAGGTTTTTTAGTTTTATAATATTGGGATAGGATTACACAGATGGTCCCAACACTGGAACGTCAGGATGAAAGGTCCTTCAGCCAGTATAATTCAGCGTTAGGTTGTACTGTTCTTTTTTGTATTGCCAAAGAAAATCAACATTGGCTGAATACGTTCTGACATTCATTTATTGGAAAATGTTCTGAAACCTCTGATATGAGGTTCTTCGCCATATTTCACTCATTTTAATCTTCATGTTTTGCCTATATGTGAAGCGATGTTATTAAATCGGAAATGCAGGTGTTGGAACGAATTAAGTATGATTGTAGAAGTCTAAAGGGTTTCCTAACTTAATAGCATCCCTGAACGTGTGTGAACTATGAGTGAACTCCAGTGATACACACATTCATTCATTCTTGTTATATTGTAGCATCATGACACTTTGAAAACGGATTCATAACTATTTATTAGATAAGTAATGATATATTGCGCATATGTATACTACAAAACCCTTAAAACCACATATTCAGTCAACCATACATCCACACTTATGCACATTCCTCCCTTCCTTCCTTCATTTCCGTTATGAATGATGGGGACGATGATCCTTTCGTTATTAAACAATGGAAAGGATCTTTGATAAATATTGACCTCTCTTTTCTTCTTTTCAGAGGGCCACGTCACTCACAATGCCAAACATCGCCCACGTCAGATGGGGCATTTGTACCTGCTTGCAAGCCAAAGGGAGAGAACTCTTGTTTGAGACAACTCAAATGAAGGAAATTCGAGGTGGATATCTGCCTTTAGACTTGAATAATCACTAAGAACCTTTTACCACTACCCGTCGTACGAGTCTTTCATCTTAGTGAAACCTCAAGCAACCAAGCATTGGATATGGAAAACACCACCGAAGGACTTCCTTATAACGTAGCCATGTATATATTCGACAATGTCACAGTCAATGGGCTGGACGATAACTTGACGGACAATGGTACAGACAACTCCGTTGACAGACGATATACCAACCACGTTCCGAGATACAATGAGGGCATCATGATCTTCATTTGTTTCATTTTGGGTTCCATGATCTTGGCGACCATTCTGGGAAATGTGTTTGTTCTCACCGCTATTTTGATAGAGAAAAGTTTGCAAGGTGTGTCGAACTATTTGATTCTGTCTCTGGGCGTGACGGATTTGATGGTAGCAGTTTTGGTGATGCCTCTGAGTTTAGTTAATGAAATAAGCATTAACTGGTATCTCGGCGGAGAGGTATGTGACATGTGGATTTCAATGGACGTGTTGTGCTGTACGGCGTCAATCCTCCATCTTGTGGCTATATCATTTGACCGGTACTGGGCTGTGTCAAACATAGACTACATCAGAAGAAGGTGTGCCAGACAGATTATGCTAATGGTTGTAATTGTGTGGTTTGTTTCCGTGAGTATCTCGATCCCACCTCTTTTCGGTTGGAAAGACAACGTCGATCCAGATGTAACGGGACAATGTATGATCAGCCAGGACCAAGGATATACCATATTTTCTACAGTTGGTGCGTTTTATTGTCCCTTGACTCTCATGCTTGTGCTGAATTTTAAAATATATAAAGCGGCGAGGTCAAGAATTCGGAAAAAGAAATTCGGAGGAAGACCAAGGCCGGCTCCTGTGCCGGTTGTGCAAGTGGAAAATACCGGAAACCCGTCTCGGAACTCCTCCGGAAGTGACGTAAGCCAAGATGGCTTCAGTATGTTTAATGGTTCCTGTGTAAATATGAACGAGATCTCTCGGATTGAAAGTACTATTGAAGGACCAGAGGATGCCCAAAATGGCCTTCAGACAAACAATGGCCTCTTAGGAACCAATGGAAACTTCCCCCCAAATTTCGGGCCATCTCTTACAGTGCCTGGAAATGTGTATGTGTTGTCAAAAAACAGATCAAATAATAATAGCAAAAGGGCAAGAAACAGAGAGAAAGATAAACTTAGGAAAGAAAAAATTGAAATGAGGAGGGAAAGGAAAGCAGCTCGGGTTTTAGGAATAATTACTGGTGCTTTTGTTGTTTGCTGGCTGCCGTTTTTCATCATTGCTCTGATTGCTCCTTTCTGCAAGGAAAGTTGTACGTTCCCTCCTGTCATGATGAGTTTCTTCTTATGGCTTGGCTACTTTAACAGTTTACTCAACCCCATCATCTACACAATATTTAATCCAAGTTTTCGCACAGCATTCAGAAAAATATTCTTCAGAAAGTTGAGACTTGTTCAAAGGTGAAGACTGTGATTTTTTTACATATTGTTGTTGATGGTGTTAAAATGGGACAGTTTCCTGAAGTCAAAACATTGTCACATAGCCTCTCTATCGTTCATCAATAATTATGATCATTGCATTCATAGGACGTGTTCAATCGTCCAACGGCTGTTTTAGACCGACCCCTTTGTGACAGCTGATAACGGAATATTCATGATACACAAAGTGACGACAAATATAATCCAAAAACGAAAACGATCGTTTTGTAAGAGAGAAATGTCCATGTATCTGAATATTTCTTCCCACGTGGTGTAAAACATCAACACGTTTTATTTCACGCAATCTGCTGCCACAGACCTAACTCCGTTGTACGATTAAACTCGTTACGTTTTAATACGTTGCGTGTCTGTTAACAGGAATCTATTTTGCAGTTTCATAAGAACTCATCCAACATTTGTCATTTGGGTAAGGCGATATGAATACATTCGTGTTACTGACTTCAAGAAGTTTTCCCATTACCTGTAAATATGTGTCACCGTGTAAATGTAAAAGCATATGTACTATACCCTTATGTATCACTATAAATCTTATTTTTACTGTAGCTTTCTCATTTCAATCAACCGGAAGTTATACCGCGCATGCGTATCACGTCATCGGCAATACATCCCAATCTTCTATTTTCTTGGTGCATACTTTATATATGCAAGGTCGTAACATGTGGATGCATTCTAATGCAAATAAAGTACCATATACTTCAGAATACAGTTGTTTGTGATAATAATTGGTAGAGTTCTGGGTGAGTTGCAAGGGAGGTAACTGTCTTTATAAATATGGGTTTGGATAGTCAACCGATCGAGTCTGATCATACACAAATTAATGCAAATTTCTAATGCAAATAAAGTACCATATACTTCAGAATACAGTTGTTTGTGATAATAACTGGTAGAGTTCTGGGTGAGTCAGGCTGTGAACACCATTTTCCCTTGCAAGGGAGGTAACTGTCTATATAAATATGGGTTTGGATAGTCAACCGATCGAGTCTGATCATACACAAATTAATGCAAATTTCTAATGCAAATAAAGTACCATATACTTCAGAATACAGTTGTTTGTGATAATAATTGGTAGAGTTCTGGGTGAGTCAGGCTGTGAACACCATTTTCCCTTGCAAGGGAGGTAACTGTCTATATAAATATGGGTTTGGATAGTCAACGGATCGAGTCTGATCATACACAAATTAAAAAAAACAAACAAACTAAAACGCACATCTACCTCGGCTTCACGTTGAACACGACGGCTGCCGTGCAGATTACGGCTGATTACAGGATTATACAACGATTGTGTACGGTTTACACAAATATTTTCCAAATCTTTTCATGTTTTAATGAACCTGCTCAAGTGATTTTATGTGACCTGTTATATTACACTATTGATCATGATTTTCGATCAGATCGCCTTGACTGGGTGCCGCTGTTTTGTTTGAAGCAAAGGTAACGCTGTCTGAAGTGGAAGCTTAATGGTAGGCAGGAGAGACATCTAAGGGGCATAACTCGTAATACCTACTTGTGACGTTTCGATGAAGCAAGCCAAGTTGAGCAAGGATGAATACTAAATTTGTGTAGTCCGTTAACTCCCTTGACTCTTGAGCATGATTTGATGGGTTTGTTATTATTATTTTTTTATTTATTTGTTTGTTTGTTTGTTTGTTTGTTTGTTTGTTTTGAAAATGGTCCTAACAAGCAGGGGCATAAGAGGTAACAATTACGGATTTTCTGTGCATGGTGATATAGCTTGCTATTTTATGCTGTCGGAGTCATATCTGACAAAAAGGACATCATCGGATAGTATATATGACAACGTAACATACTATATCATTGTATACGTTATTGTAACTCGTGGTGTTACCTTGCTCAAGTAAAATTGCTGGCTGCTGGTAACATAATGCAATGGCACTATGTACTTGAAACATGGATTTAGTAAATTCAACCATTTTAATTTCAGGAACCATATACTTATAGTCAAGAATATGTTACAATGAATAATATTGTGCATCATTTGGGACACAAAATCTAGATGTTCTGCGTCTCCAAAAACATATACATATATAATGGAGTAGAATCAGCATTAAATATGATATATGAGTGACACAATCGTGTGTCTATAGCTTGAATACACAACGCTTTTTTTCAGAAATTATTTGGGATTACACTTTCTCAGTAAAGTAAAACTTTCAGAATGCGCGAATCTTATTTCATATTTTTATGCCGCAGTCATGAAATTATGCGCATTGTTATAATACGTCCGCCTCCAAATTTAAGAAAATGTTTTATAAGATATCAACGCCTCAAAATAATCTGTGTTGTTCATGTTGGTCGAACAGATCCCGTTGGGGGTAAAAGAATGAACAGCGACGAAACCAACCTTTTAAGGACGGTTGTTAGGTTTTGACAAATTCACCTGTACACATAATTCACATAATAATTTTTATTGTCAAATAAATACCAAAGTAAGAAATTATACTAAGAAATCTTACTATTGATCGTCATGGTCATCCACCTAGACGTACACCACAACTGACCTTTTCTATGAATGTCAATTTAGACAGACACATAAATGGAATATAGAAACCCCTTTGATGTGCAGTCTTCCTCGCCTGAAGAGCGTTCCCCAGAAACCAGCGCGACAGATCCTTTTGCGAGCATGTCAAGATAGATATCCTACAGAAATGATGTCGCGCCCGGATATTCCTGTCTTCCAAAGGAGTTCTTGGGATTAATGACCTCGTAATCTACATCTTCCACAACAACGACCACAACCACTTGCTATGATTGTACGATTGGGGTAATTTGCTTTAGCGTTAACCGGTGTAAAGGTATGGGAAGTTACTGTTTCAATGTGTTTTTGTGTGCGTGATTGTCATGTGTCACATTCAAGCTTCTCAGGCCCACACAAGATCCTCACAGAACATTTATAACGCTTCATCTTCCATTTCACAGGACATGTCACTCACTTAGGGTCGGCTATGAGATTTCAGAGCGCCTCATTGACAAATTGATTGAGCAAGAATGAAAAATGTGGTGAGTCCAAAAACACATGACACTGATAGATGATCATGATCTCTAGAATAAACATCAAAGAAAACAGATCTGTATTTAATTCGAAATTTATTCCGAAACTAAAAGCACTGAACACATAATTTCTTGCTGCAGCCTGTTTTCCAAGTATTAATGCGTGTGGAAACAGATTCAAGCAAATATGATTAATGCTATACAAATGTTTGGAGAAATTACTGCATAGAGATGGGTTTGTACATTAAATATCCATTTAGCAATTCAATAACTGAAATCATTGATGTTACAAACAAACTTGAATTACCCCTAGGTGAATAACCCCCCACATTAACTAATGTTTTGCAGATAGTCAATGATTATTTTTCAGCTAACTGACTACTTTTACATGAACTCCTGAAACAGCGTTAATAATGAGAGCGAGGTCTTCGCTGTACGGTCGTGTAGGTCTGAGATTCTTCCGTTTACAAGCAATAACATTTTTCAGATTGTGTCCGCCAAAGTGTCGATGGTGTTATAACAATAAACCAACCCCTCAAACTTCAAATCACGATGCGTTAAGTGTGAGTGAGGTTTTACGCCGCACTCAGCGATATTCCAGCTATATGACGGCGGTCTGTAAATAATCGAGTCTGGACCAGACAATCCAGTGATCAACAGCTTGAGCATCGATCTGCGCAACTGGGAACCGATGATGTGTGTCAACTAAGTCAAGCCTGACCACCCGATCCTCTTACAACAAGCATAATCGCCTTTTATGGCAAGTATGGGTTGCTGAAGGCCTATTCTTCCCTGGGACCTTCACGGGTTCGTTAAATGTGCAAATGAACTATGCAAAACAAGTACCATCCTTTGTAAATGCACAAAACATAGGTGGCGCCATATAAGAGGTGGGTCAGTTTCTCTATTACGAAAAGTTTAAAAAAGGTCTGAAATATGAAAATGCAAGTATTATAAACTGGATATTATTCATGTTTGTTCCAGTTCTATTTCCAGGGAATCAGCAACTTTGATGAACATAGCTTGGCTATGCGTTTCTAAAGTAGTACAGTATATTTTGCTATTCTATCGATGATATTTTCAACTTAAGTGGATATATGAATGGAATGCCGTTGAGATGCAGCCTTCTTTGTTTGAAAAATGTTCTCCTGCAAACTGGATGACATTCGCGTATGGGAATATATCCGACCTTCATGAAAGCGGCCATGGCCGGATATTGCTGTCGCCTCAGGGAGTTCATGAGATTAATGACGTCATATACTACCTCTATACATCTTCAGCAGTGACTACAGTTATTTGATCTCATTTCTGGATTTGGCTATTTGATCTTGCGTTGACCATATGGAAGCTGTAGATTTATAGTTTTTCGATGTCAGCTTATTTGTATCTGAGCCACCGCGTAATAGGTTTTACCGTCGTACACTGACACAGGAGCCTCAAAAACATTATAACTCTTCGTCATTAATAGGAAAGGCGATGATGCATTTTTTCAGAGCAGTCCATTCACAAAATGATTGACGAAGGATATAAAAAGTCTTAAACCAGAAACATGACACTGATAAATGACCGTGCATTTTCCAGAGAAAACACATCTGTGTTTAATGTGAAGTTAGTTTCGAAATTGTTCTAAGACATCATTTGTTGCTCCGTCCTACGTTCCAAGTAGAAATACTTGTTGAAATGGATTCACACAAATATTATTAATGTTGTTCAAATGTTTGCTGACATTCTTGCCTGAGCGTAGGTTTATACATTAAGAAGTAATTTAGCAATCCAATACCTCAGATCGCTGAGATGACGAAAAATATGTGAATAACACTGTGAGTGGTCCAACTGTGACATGGTATCGCAATGAGGAAGCATTTAGAAAACCGGACATACGTACAAGTGCAAATAGCGTAAAGGTAACATCAAACTCGTTGATACGACTTTACCTTTCCTCATCTTCCCAAATGTTTACCGCATCGTCAATAATATGTCCAGCAGCCGAGGTACAGACACCAATGCCTCATGCTCTGGATATTGGACAAAGATTCCTCAAATTCGTCTTGATTGTCGATTTGCAGAAATGTATTGAAAAGTAGAGTAGAAGCGGCTTAGGCAGGATCAAGAACATTCTGAAATATGTTACTCGATCTGCATCTATTATAATGTACTTTTCCTGAACGGCCATTGAAAGCTTTGTTATGGCGAACTTGATACGATTGGAAGAGTACTTCCGTTGTTAAGTTG
Source organism: Haliotis asinina (assembly GCF_037392515.1). Classification (NCBI taxonomy): domain Eukaryota; kingdom Metazoa; phylum Mollusca; class Gastropoda; order Lepetellida; family Haliotidae; genus Haliotis; species Haliotis asinina. The sequence goes on along the minus strand of NC_090290.1, from coordinate 6,038,811 downwards.
TTGGCTGCCAGTTTCTTTTTTGTTATGTGGACAAAACAATCCTCACAATAAATGTATTATGATCTCCTAAAACAGCAAGTGCTATTTGGCACTGAATCGTTGAGACAGCATCATTGATTCATCTGGTCAACATAGACTTTTATTTTCGTCATAAATAGTGTTTTCATTGTGCTAATGTTGCTGCTAATGACGTCTAATGAAGGTTTCGACAGTTTTCCGACAGTTTTGTCTGAACGTCATATCACTTAGTGGATACGAACCGCACTTGATGTCCAGTCTTCAAATACAAAGACTTTTCACTCATCCTTATACAACGGTTTCGAAGAGGAAGACTGTGGACCTAAGCAGCACCTGCATCCATTCCAAGGCAAGCATTCATTGTTTAGTTCAGTGAAGATGAACATATGAAACATTTTAAAACAGACACTGTGTAAGAAAATACATTCATACTTTCTATCTTTGGTAAGCAATGTTTGTCCAAACAAACCGGAAAACAATAGTGGGACAAGGACAATTTGACTCTGTATTTAGAAACGAGTCATGCAAGAAACATCCTCGTGTTTTTCGTTGGTTCTGAGAAGACGTGATACAGTTAAAGAAAAGAATGTGAAATATAACGGAATACAATTCATCAGTCCAAATACGTGACACACGACAGTGTATGCAGTTACCAAGATGATCATGATCACCCATGCACAACTACCCTCAAGGTAACACACTGACCATTCGCAAAGGTTAATGTGGAGGAGAAATGTAATACTCTTCGAATGTCCGCTGAGGACAGCCCCTGCCAGAGAGAAGAGGTGTTTTTTCCCCAGAAATATTGCCGTCATGGTATTGTCCTGCAACAAGACAATATGCACATCTTCGTCTATATTGTCGCCCACAAATATATTTTGAGTCGCGTCTTTGAAAGGCATTTTATAAGTTGTATAGATGAAGGAAAACCAAGTTCTATGGATAGTCAACGTCTTCATTCCGATGGACGCAACGTTTCGACGTAGTTACTAACACCGTTATCAAGCAACAGATCAAGCTCCGTTATCACTCTCTTGATAGCGGTGTTAGTACCTACGTCGACACGTTACACCCACTACAATAAAGAAGTTGACTATCCATAGAGCTTGGTTCTCCTTCATCCTCTGGGTCATTAAGATGCTATTATTGGATTGTCTTGTCCATCACATCCATTTGGAATAATGCTGACTGTGATGTTAAAAAAACAGAAACATAAATATCACTAATGCTATATTTCTCCAAATGATATTTCATACACAAACATGCATACGCACACATACTTCAGTGAGTGACTTGGCATATCAATCAATTTATTGCTGATGGGTATAGTTATCTGTTATTTAGTTGAGTCCATGCCATGGTTATGATATATATACAATGCAGAAACAACGGCTACTCGTGAGACAGAATCTACTGGTCTTCAGCAACCCATGTTTGTCGAAAGAATTTACAGAACGTATTGTAACCATCGTTGCATTTTCACACACAATACAAAGCACTATTTAGGCCAGGAGCATTAGACATTGGGGAAAAAATAGTAGAAAACTGAATTTTTCAGGAAAGCTTCAGAACGTCATTGCAAAGTACAGAGTTCTGCAAATTCTACCTTGTGGCATTTTCAAAATCATTAAAATGATCATGCACACAGATATCTTGTCAATGATTATATATGCCATGTGATATATCAAATGAAAGTGCATCTCACAAGGAATCTAAATACATGACTTTTAACACCACTCATACATAAGACAATGAAAAATGGCATGATAACAACACATTTGATGGTTGTGCTTTTGGTCAAATTTATTACCAAAATGTTCACAAAGGCTGACTTAATAAATGTTCAGCTGTTACTGATGAACGGAATTACCATCCTCTTAAGATAGATGATTTTATCTCTTTCTTTAAAAAAAAACAAAATTAACTTTGCATCCACGTGAGGGTGATAAGCATATATGATATGTTGTCTGGTAAGCAGTACAGGAAGTGCATTTCTCTAAGAAAAACAAGGTCACCAGTGGGACTAGAAATTATGAATTTCATCATGATTTTTTCCAAAACATGTAAGTAAATTTTGATTTTCAAACTATTCAGTGACTTTAAGCAACAAAAGATGTGATATTTTCCTCTTTTTCATGTATAATTCAGTCCTTTAAAAACATCAGTTTGAAGGTCCTGCTTCTCAAACTTTCGCAGGAGATACTATTTCCCTGATGACAAATTATAGATGCAGTTATTTTGGGGACTTTAAATGGACAAACTATAATATTTTTTTTCCTATTTCAGATAGACTTTCTGCTGCTTGTCTATGCGTTTGGGTGAACTTTATTGAAGTAAGTGTTTAAAGCACAGAACAACATAAAACACAACATAATGATGGAAAGATGTGGAATGCCAACCTGTTGAAAAGACATTGCAACCGATCGTGTTGAAGTTCGTGAAAAGGGTCTTCATGGTCTTGTCCGAGCAAGTATATTGAGAGGAGATGGTTACCAGTCAGATTCAAACAATAGAGCAGAGTAGATGGTGCCGGGCCTTGATGGGTCCTGGTTGACAAAAGGAAAAATCTGAATGCACAAGCATCAAATGTGTTGTTATCATGGCTTTTTTTGTTGTCTTATGTATGTGTGGTGTCAAAAGTAATACATTTAGATTCCTTGGGAGATGAGTTTTCATTTGATATGTCACATGGCATAAGTATTGACGAAATATATGGGTGTCTAATCATTTTAATGGTTTTGGTGGCCATTTTTAAATTGGCGGCCATTATGAAAATGCCAAAATTCATGATATCAATATATTTAGAGTCCTTGTGAAATGAGCTTTTATTTGATATATCACATGACATAATTATTGACAAATTATCTGTGTGTATAATCATTTTAATGATTTTGGCGGCCATCTTGAAATTGGCGGCCATTTTGAAAATGCCACACGGTAGAATTTGCAGAACTTTGTACTTTACACTTGGCAATGATGTTCTGAAGCTTTCCTGAAAAAATCAGCTTTCTACTATTTTTTTTCCAATGTTACCTACTGTTTTGTGTCTAATGCTCCTGGCCTAATTGTCAAACAAAGGCCTACGACGGAAACATTTAACCATCACTGATATTTAGTTATAGATAAACACAAAGATTTCAATGACGTTTTCGTCTCAATCTGGTATATAAATAGAAAGTATAATTGACTTTGGTGTGCACTCACCCTTGCGTCAATAGCGTACCTCTGCAATCTGGCTGACACGTTGTATTTCTGTCATTTAGGGGAATTCTATGATTAATAAAGGACGTCTAAACTTCCGCAGCGGGTGACGACGGCCATTTGATATGATTTCACGATTTGGACAATTAGCGTTTGTGTTAACTGTTTGGAAAGTGTATATTTATTCTGTGTCAGACTGATCTTATATATATCATGGTTGCCGCGTTTAGGTTTGAGCTTCTTAGACAGGCATTGGGGCTTGACATTCAGCACGCTTCATCGCCAGTAGGACAGGAGAAGGTACTTTAGAAGAAAACTAATAACAGAGCGCCTCGTTGACAAATTGATTGAGGAAGGATGTAAAATATAGTAAAGTCAAAAATATGACACTGATCGATGATCATGCAGTGTAGAGACAAAACATCATGGAACACAGTCATGTTTTTAATTCAAATTTAGTTTCAAAATTGAAAGCATTGAATTTGTGTTATTTCCGGCTGCGGCCTGCTTCCCAAGTATTAATGCGTGAGGACACCATACAAATATGATTAATGCTGTACAAATGTTTCCTTGAATTTTTTGCTTGGATTTTTGTGTTAGTATAATTAAAAGTCTTTCAGCAATTGAATGAGTGTGATTCAAACAAACGTGCGTTATACTTCAGTGAGTGACTTAGCATATCAATTTATGTTTTGCGGATGGGTATATGTCATTTATTTTAGTTGAGTCATGGTTGTCAAACGGTTCTCTTGCAGGCTGTCGTGCAGACATGCAACAATTAAGTTCGACCTCTTTCGATAGCAGTATTGAAACACGAAACCATTTCCGTGGTTTGGGTATCAAAGTCTGGTATATATGCAAATATATGCGAATTTGTGCACCAACCGAGAACACCTTGTAGTGTCCCAATAACAGCGTGAATACAATCCCTACTTGCTACAAATGATGGCTGCAACAATAAATTTAGATTTTTGTTATTTTGTAAATGAAAAGTATAATAAATAAATCATTAATGATAGGACTGGACGGTCAACACTGTTTTGATTTTATTGCTCCATATCATGATAGTTGTGCAAATCGATGTCCAATTAGTGAATAGCCTGTTCAAGACTCAGTTACAGACTGCCATCGCCAAACTGCCGACTGAGGTTTTGCATAACAACAACAACAAAACCAAAGAATGATAGTAATGTCTGTACGGATAGACAACTATATTCTGTACAGGCGACGTTTTGGACATTGATTCTAATGTCGTAGAATCTGTGCCGAAATCGCCTACACCGAACAAAGAAGCTGTATAGCCATGAAAATTGTTCTCATTTTTCATCTCTTCAATTCCAAGAAAGCCAGTCAAAGGAAACAAAACATTACACAAAAACACCGACAAGACTGAAACAATGATACAGAAAAGAGACATGGAACTATGATGTAAATCAGGTTTGCTCATCTGGTGATCTATTGTTTTACTGCTTGAATTTCTGAACATTGTTCTCACTGTTAAAGTCGTGATTCTACCAAACTGTTCTGTCTGATGATATTATCTCTATGTAATAATATAAAGGTCGAATGGCTAAACAGGCCTATCCACGCTGCCTCCAAAGTCGCCAGGTTGCCTGGTTTGATTTCAGCCTCTACCAGACGTTATATATTATTCTGGTTACTAACTGACCAGGCAATCGGCATAAAGAGAATGGAACAAGGACTGTTCGGTTTGGTGAGTGAGACAGTGAATTTAGCGGTCAGTAAATAATCGAGTCTGGACATGTGTCAACCAAGTCAACATGGCCACCCGATCCTGTTAGTCGCCTCTTATGACAAGCACAGACGCCTTTTATGGCAAGCATGGGTTGCTGAAGGCCTATTCTACCCCGGAACCTTCACGGGTCTGCTCGGTTTGGTATCTCAAAAATGGCAAATGTTATAAAATCAGAACTAGTGCGCCCACATATTGGCACTACCAGCAGCATGAGTGATGTTGTCAACAGGCACGCACCTCGTAAGACAATAACTGTGATTCTTCGCACGAGCACATCTTGGTTTAATAAGAGCATTCGTCACGCAAACCAGATCCGTAGGATGCTGGAGCACCAGATGAGACAGTCACAACTTGTGATTGATTTAACATTTGCTATAATATATACACTTTCTTAATCGATCGCTAATGCACAGGCTACCATCGTTGATTGTGTCCAGGAGATTCAGCAGGGAATGTCCACACACATTCTCCAACTAATCGCCGACAAGAGAGAACTAATTATCATTGAATCCAAATCTTTGCTTGCAAACTGTCAATTTCCCTCGCTGAAGCTTGGCGACTGTGATGTTGTCCCCAGTTCTCAACCAATGAGTCTAGGTCTGTTTTTTGTTTGAGTCACCCTTGCCATCTGAGCGACCCATTGGTGCCGTATTCATTTCATGCTACTACCATTTAAATAACATCAGCTTCATCAAGAAGCAAATTGTTAAGGATGCAGTCAAGACAGTAGTTAATATTTTAGTCACATTGTGCATAGACAACTGTAATAAACTGTTCTATGGGAAAGGGATCACTGCATGATCTAGTTCCTGGGTACATCCCTGACGTCCTGACCATCTACACTCCAAAGTCAGGTCAAGACCATCAAGGGCACTCAATGTTCTAATAACCAGGAAAAGGCACTATGGCGATAGATCCTTCTTCAAAGCCGGTCCTGGCACTGGAACCGTCTTCCTCGCAATGTTCAAGACAATGTCACTCTCGACCAGCATAAACCACAACTGAAAAAAACACGTATTCAACATTGCACAAGCAATGGACGTAATGCTCTTCAAGAAGAGACTAGGATCTGTCTTGAAACGTGACCTTGTATAATAAAGAAGTTGAACCATAAAGCATTTTTAGTTTGATTCCTCCAACTTCTAAATGCCTTTGAAACAACTTATATTGCACAAGCGCTTTTGAGCAATATGTTGGAACAGGCGATACACAAACATCAACTTTATTTTGTCTATTATTTTACATACTCCCATATGTTTAAACACATCACCAATATCATTAAACATATTATCAATAGCATTACCCGCAGACAGATACTGCAGTCTCTGGATATCGGAGTAAGATTTAACGAATATGTTCTGATTGTCGATTAGCAGAAATGCATTGAAATGTAAAGTGGAATCAAACTGTGCCGGATCGAGAACAGTCTTGTACAGACTACCCTGCCTGCATCAATTACCCACATGCACCTTTCCGGAACGGCCATTGTTTGTGTTGAGAACACGGTACTCATGGAGCATTACACCCATTGTTACGCGATGGGCTGCCCGTTATGACAATGTTATGTGGGCTATGCAATTCTCAGAATAAAGTAAATTTATGATCTACTGAAAGCAGCATTGCCAAGTAACATTTGATATTCAGTCAAGAAGATCAGACGCAATATACATTACGACAAGTACTTTACATCAGATACCAAATCGAAACCGCATTTTCGTGTTTGTGAAAGTGAAGCGATTATTACGAGCGACTTGCACGTGAGGATTGTATCTTTCTATGCTTATATTTTTTGCACTCTGTGGTGTCTAATATCACAGTCAGGAACATTTGAAAATTATTGTCGACATTCTTTTCATAGTTATTACCCAAAAAGATCACCTTTGTGCAACTGCCTATAGGCTACAAACATCAACGGAGATGGGGTCCAAACCCACCAACAAAGGTCAGGATGGAGGAAAATATCATGATCTTGGATTGTCCTTTGGGGATCGTCTCTGTCATAGAGATGAGGTCTTGTATCGGAAAGATTGCCTCCATGATGCTGCATGACATGCAACAAGGCAATAAGCACTTTTTCGGCTCATCTTCTTCAGTAGTTCACTCTACACTGATCATCAAAATCCATCACAAAATAATATAACATGACTGCTTTTGTGCTTCTACTAATAGCCAGTAAAGGGGCTACGTATACTCATGTGGGTGGTGTTAGATATGAAATCTTTGGTGAAACAAGGGGCAGCCATTCTCCTTCACCAATATCAATGACCAGGACTCGTGTGTAGGTATACTGTCCTGCAGAATACTCCTACCTAGATAGGAAATCCATCACAAAAAGACATGGCAAGGTAATTTAGGTGTTCACCAGTGAAAAAGAAATACAACTATCGGTATGCATATTCATACTGCTACATTTGTCCCAAGTATTACAATAGACCAGAAATAGTTCATACAATATCAAGTACGTAATTATTTCAATAATTTATAACATATTATAACAATGTCTCCAATATTATTATGACATAAAATATTGTTTGTACATTAGATGATATTGTCTAAGAAATCGGTCGAACATTTGAACATCTGTTGAAGCGCCCTCGCACACACACTCAGACACTCAGACACACACGTGTGAATGAACATCACAATAAAAGTGCAGTATTCGTGAAGGTGACGCTAACTCTTTTCATCTCGTGTGAAATCACCGCACCCAGTACTTCCGGAATGCTTAGCACATTATCAACAGTATGAGCTCTAGCCTGTGTACAGATGGGATAGCTCCTTACACTGAAGGTTGGATTAAGATTGGACAAATTCAACTTGAATCTGGATTGGCATAACTGCACAAGGCGCAAAGTAGTAGCGGGATTGATGGGATTGTTACGATCACTCTTGAATAGATTTTCTCTTGAGCAGATTTCCTCCATCTCCTCCGATTACTCAGATGTACTTACCGGCCACTCATATGCATATAGTGTAGGAACTGATACGGTTTGAGATCTCAGTTGATTCTAGTTGTTTTACGCCGCACTCAGTAACTATACATCCCAGCAATACGGCGGCGGTCTGTAAGTAGTGTGGACCAGGCAATCTCGTCATCGATTACAAGTTAGGTGGTATTACTAGCATACATAAGGCAAAGTTTGATTCAAAATGTGTGTGTGTGTGTGTGCGTGCGCACACACACATATATATATACACACATACATACATACATACATACATACATACATACATACATACATACATACATACATATAGCGGTATGTATGTGTGTATATATATGTGTGTGTGTGTATATATGTATACACATACATACATACATACATACATACATACATACATACATACATATATAGCGGTATGTATGTGTGTATGTGTGTATATATATGTGTGTGTGTGTATATATACACACACACACATATATACACACATACACACATACACACATACATACATACATACATACATACATACATACATACATACATACATACATACATACATACATACATATATATTATATAGCGCTGAAATATCACAAAACTCGGCGTAACACCATACTCATTTACTTACATACTCACCGAATCTGACTTATACTTTCCCAGCCTCAATTCAATTCAGTCACCGGCCTCAATCGTCTTCCTCTAAGAATCCTAGCCTCTACCATGAACTCTCAACCGAAAACATTGTCAGCAATGAAACGTCATAACACGGCACCTCCCATTGTCAACCATGTTATCCTGACATTCACACTCAAGCTGCCGTCACTGTCACATGTTGGTACCGTGCAGCACGGATGAGGTGCTATGATTCAAGCATTATACCTTTGGATGGATGGAAGGTTAGCCTCCTTCACAAGCACACTTGTCGCATGTACCATATGTCGCCTATCAACACGGTACCGAATTAAACTGAGGAAACATTTATGCCTGCACATTTCTTTTCATCTGTACACTGCTGCGGTTGTTAGGTTACAGAAGTAGGAATTCCGGAAATCCCTTGTGAATTAGTTTAAAAAACTACACTAAATATCCAGTCTTCAAACATGAGGCCTTTTCACACATCACTTGCTGAAGCTTTTGAAGAAGGAAAACAACCCTCATTGACCTAGGTTGGTCCTGGGTATTCCTGGGCACGCCTTCAGGATTACGTAAAAGTAACCTGTACATAAAATATATGGTTGACCATTGCCTATGGTGTCAGCATGTTTTGCCTGGTCTAAAGTTACCATCATGCAGTTAGAATAGAACCAGCACACACATGCACATATATGTATCAATGATGCCTTATTTCCCTTAATACTATTTTACGTGCTTATAAGCACGCGACCCGTGAAGATCCAGGGAAGAATAGGCCCATGCTTGCCACAAAAGGGGACTATGCTTGTCGTAAGTGGAGACTAACAGGATTGGGTGATCAGGATCGCTGACTTGGTTGACAAATGTCATCGGTTCCCAATTCCGCAGATCGATACTCATGCTGTTCATCACTGAATTATCTGGTCCAGATTCGATTATTTAAAACCGCCGCCATATCGCTGGAATATTGCTGTTTAAAACAAATCTCACTCTGTCAATCAACGATACGAGCACATGTAAATACTTACTGACTCAATATATGATGATGATGATGATGATGATGGACTCAAGAAGGCAATTCTCAATTACGACAGACATTATTGGAAACATGTCTGTATTTATATTTTGTGTTTTCAGAAACGACTCAATTCACCGACATGCTTCTGTCAGTAAAATATGATCAGTCATTCTCAACAAGTAACTCAAGTTACAGCAAGTAGTTGGATCATCCATGCACAACCAGCCATAAGTTACAATCATCAACACTCTTCCTGTCCCAGCAATAAAAATCAATAAGGATCAGGAATTGAAAAATCTTGGACGTTTCACTTGTCAGTTATAAAAATACCATCATCTTACAGTATGACATAGGACAAACAATACACTCTCTCTTGAGATCATGCAAAATGGACAATGGTGAAAAAATACATTTAAAGGCCTCTCTAAATCAGTGACATCAGAATCATATTTTAATTACAGTATTATTCTTGTACACCCACTATTGTCAAAGAAAGGCTTAAGTATAAAACTAAGTATACTGGACCATACATTTAACCATTACTGACAATCACTCATACATTCGTGAGTGTGTTCAATCGATGACACTTTCATCTTAAGTAGATTTATAAATGGAACATAGAATCCTTTTGAGATGCAGTCTTCCTCGTCTGACGAGCATTTCTCAGAAAACTGGGCCACAACGGCTAATTCTGGTATGAACAGATATCCTTCTTTCGGAAATGAGGCCGTATCCGGATATTCCTGTCGCCTCAGGGTGCTTGGGGCATTAATGACGTCATAAGTCTCCTCACAAAGGTTAGCGTTGATTGGCCGATTTTGATGATTTGCCTCATCTATAACTGTTTCAAAGCTATAGATTTATATGGTTTATAATGCGAGATTTTCTCAATCATGTTTGGCACTTATCAGATTGCAACTTCTTTGACTGACATTGGAGATCATTTATCACGTTTCATAACGTAAGTAGGTGAGACCATGTTGCTTTACTTCAAATCTAACATTTCTATTGACAGATAGTATATTGATTAAGGAAGGATGTAAAAATGTCGTAAAGCCAAACATTCCGACAGTGATAGATGATCAGGCAATCTCAGGACTGAACATAAAACAGAAAAAGATGTGTTTTCAATTCAAAGTGTATTTGAGAGCATTGAATGTGCATACTAAAACATAATTTATGGTTACGGCCTGCTTTGTAAGTATTAATGTGTGTTGTAAATGATTCATACAAATATGATTTCTGGTGTACAAATGTTTCCTCGAATTCATACATTAAACTATTTAGCAAATCGATTACAAATAAATGTGACTTGCTCACAAGTGAGTGCCCCATTACATTAATCCGCATGCTACCGATGATTATAGTGTATTGTTAAGCTGTCATGGTTTACAGACAATTCTCCCGTACATGGCCTTGTATGGAAATTTAGCTAGACACCTCTTTCAGGAGTTCTAATTATAAACATTGACAGTGCTAATTGATAAACAGTGATAGTGGTGCTGAAACAATAAATCTATTCCGCGCTTTTGGTATCGAGATCTGACATATTATGCAAAGCATGAACCTCTCAATGCCCACGATAACATCGAGAAAGCATGTCCTTGAAACCATGGTTCCTGTCTGTTACCTACGTCACTTAAAGGTCCATGCCAACAAGCCTGTAACTGTGGGAGTAATAGCATAAAAGCACTGTACTTAACTTAATCATCCCGCGACTTAACAGTCTTAGCTGATACGTACATGCACGGTTATGAAAGGTATCAAATCCTTACAGTTCGTTTTCCATTTAAGAACTACACAACCGAACATTTCGGGAACAAACCAGAGCAAAGGTGAAAAATACAGGATGACTGCAGATCAGTGACATCAGAGTAATCAGTGACATCAGAGTAATCAGTGACATCAGAGTAATCAGTGACATCACAGTAATCAGTGACATCACAGTAATCAGTGACATCACAGTAATCCTCGTACACACATTGTTGTCAAAGAAAGGTTTAAGTATGAAACTAAATATGTTGTACCATACATTATAAACATTATTGACAATCACTCACACATTCGTACGTGTGTTCAATCGATGACACTTTCAGCTTAAGTAGATTTATAAATGGAACATAGAATCCTTTTGAGATGCAGTCTGCTTCGTCTGACGAGCATTCTTAGTAGAGTACTTTTTGAGTCCTATCCAAGATTCCAACCCCCACCCTCAGAGTCAGGCATCTAATCACCAGCACACAAAGTCAGCCATCTAATCAGAAGCTGTAGATTTATATGGTTTATAATATGGGATTTTCTCAATTATGTTGCCATATATCAGATTACAGCCCCTTTGACTGACACTGGAGCCCCAGAAAGCATTTATTACGCTTCATCTTCAATAGGAAAGGCGATGTTGCTTTAGCTTAAATCTAATATTTCAGAACTTCTTTTTGACAAATAATATATTGATTGAGGAAGGATGTAAAAATGTAATAGGCTAAACATTATGACGTTCATAGCTGATCGAGCACTCTCAACAGTAAACAGTGCTGTTAGTATCGAAATTGAAAGCATTGAATTTGTGTTCAAAACATTGGGGTTGACTCTGTAACCAATAAAATATTTTGAAAATCGAATTAGAACAATGTCTAACATATTTGCATGTGATAATGTTTATTCAAAGCGGGATATAGTTATATTTGAAGAAAACCAGAAAATTATTTTATTATGCCACTGACCCAAAAAATGAAAGGCATCTATTCACTAACATGCTGGAAGCAATCTATCTCTGCCCCGTTTGTTACGCGGGTGCTACTGCCATACGACATCTATGCAAGTATAATGTTCTTGAAATGGCAGTGAGGTTATGTACTCAAACAGTGATGTCTCGTCGTCGTGTCACCAGAACTGTCAGCAGAAAGAGCATACACTAGCACATTCGAAGGTTGTCTTACGTCAGGGACGAAGTCACATGTCTCACCTTTGTCCTTAGAACAGGGAAGTGATTATGGACAGCACCTTCAAATGAGGAAAATATTTTTGATTTTCGTTTTCGTTGTTGTTATTTTTGTTCTTCGGCACTCTGGTCATGCGATCCTGTTTGTCATCTCCTGAAACGTATACATGATCACGGAAATCTGACCCAGGTGCATTGTCAGATACTCCTCACCACAACCCCGTCCTTACAGCATCACTACTCCCCTTCATTCGCGTTTAGCCACACCCATACACACTCACACACCATCTCCGACGTCCACCTTCCACCCTCGTCTTCATTTTCATCTCCCTCTTCACCGTTAACTTTCCCCTAGCCCCACGAACCAAAAGCATCCGTTAACCATCTCACGCCACGCCACGTTCCATTGCTGCTTAATTACCAGCACTCATCGTCATCGTTCTGTCACTTCTACCCTGCTGGTTTATGCCTGCCAACAAGAACTTTTCCCGTATTGAACCACACAAACAAAGATTAAATCTGAAGACAAATGCAGCGTTTAATGTGTTCTTCAGTATGTTATAAAGGGTTTTGGTCTAGGTGTACACTGTTCTAGTTGTTGGGGCAAAAATAGTAGAAATGAGGAGATCTAGGAATTAGTAGATAGCAATTGCACTGACCGTCCAGTTAGCAAACAATAATCGTTTTCACACATCCTTAGTCGCGGGCTTTTGGAGAATCAATGATCAATGACCTCAGTTGATCCTGGGCACACGATCAGATTTTACATAAAGTAACAGGTTGGTGCAAGTTCAAATATGATTGATAATCTGATGCATTTCAAAATGTTATGGGTGGTTTTATAATTGACATTTTGTGGTGACCAAAATCTTTGAAGCTACATTCACGAGTTCAGTATTCAGTATTGTTTGCAATTCACTTGCCGAGGCAACCTTTTCAGCATTATCATCCGCGAAACCCACTGAGATTCCTGCTTAGAATTAGTTGCCTCCTACCTTTGTTGGTTATTAGAAGCTTCATTAATGGATGGTGGTCAGCCATCGTGTTCTGATGTCCTGGGTCTCTACGTATTCGTCAGTATACTCTATCACCTACCAACCAATCGGTTTGGTGCCACAATGGGTTTTTTTTTATTAAAAAATAAAAAATAGTTAAAACACTGGGGCAAGAAAGAACGACACTGAAACTGCAGCACGAATAACGAGCCAGTGCCGTTCGCTGACTGTTGTGTCTGTCAAACCTAATCACTGTCAAAATCATTGGAAGCATTGTGAAGGCTGTCCGTGAACTTTTGCAATATTTACGATCAAAGGTAATTGATTGCGTCAAGCAAACACGATAGTCCTTCAGCTGTACAGTAATCGTCAATGTTTGTTCTAAACGTTAATTTACCCATACGTTGAAACCACGGTCTGGATTTCTCTGAGGATGTCTGTGTTTTCAAGTATTCGAGACTCGGGGGTTTAAAGGCGTGGGGATTTCCATAGTTGGCTTTGATGTCTCAACACTTTGTTAGGCTTGACAAGTTTACATTCAAAAGTAAAAAGAAAGGACAAAGCTCATAGGCCGTGGACACGCATGCAAATGGTTTTGGATTTCTAATCCCACAACAATCTGCCCGATCAAAGTGTTTCAGTGTCTCAAAATGGTTATGTTTTTCAAGATACGTTTATAAATGCCAGTTTAGTATTTACTCCTTAACAACAGGATATTACAGAATGCTTAAGTGGCTTTTTCCCGTTTTACTCAATATTCACAATATGTCACTGTAAGAAACATCAGAAATGGGTTTCACATATCCACTTTGGAAATCCAAACTGGCAATCATACGTTTTCTAGGCACCCGTCCAGGGGTAAACTGAATCAGCAAAACCCTTGTCGGTAGTACATTTCACTCACCATGCAATACATGGGTGAGCATGTGTTTATGAAATACGTTAAAATATAGATGATACGGCTGTTCGCGAAATGGTGAGCGCTCCCATCCCCCGTCATAAACATATGCAAAGACTACATCTGTCCACACTTGTGTCCATTAGTGCCACGATTGTTCGAGCATATGTTATCAGTCGCTAAATGTTGCATAGTGCTTTGTCAGCAAAATAATCCTGTTCCCTCAATAATTGTATAATTGTCCACACTACCACTTCTCTTCCCGCGTGGACCTTTTGACAGTCTAGGCTGGGGTCGATCCCCCAGGATCCCCATTCCGGTAACCTCCAACGCTATATTTCTGACACATAAGACCCAGAAGTTGCCATAAGTTTGAAATCTGCTCGGAAGTAGTTATTGTTCTTTAAGATATACAATACGTATATATAATACGATGCACAAACGACGATGCGTATGAACTAACATGAAAACGAACGTCCACTTTTCACTATTGCTGGCTCAGCGAGTTTTCCAAAATCAGAGACGCATGCACATAGAGAGTGTTCATCACAAATAATCTATCACAACGGTGGACACCACAAATGGACTTCACCCATTGTACTCATGCATCGAATGGAACCTAGGTCTTCGGCATGACGAGTTGGGTATTTGGTTTATTAATCGTTCTTCTGTTATATTGATACAAAACACTTTGACATTTCTAATCACATTAGTTCTCCATTACACAAAATTAACTAGAACTCAACATTTATACAATGTTGGGATCGGTGGAGTAGACTAGTGGTTAAAACGCTTGATCATCACGCCAAAGACCCGGGTTCGATTCCTCGCATTGGTACATCGTGAGAAGTCTATTTCTGGCGTCATCATCTGTGATATTGTGGAATTATTCATAAAAAAAGCGTAAAATCAAAGTCACTTACTCCTCAAACTGATTCAGTGTTTTACCACCAGGCGTGTGTCATTTCCATGATTCTTCTGGAGACGCAACAAGCAGTCCGACATACCAATATAACGTAGTCAAAAAAGACACTGAAGAATGTGAGACACACTGTTCTCATCCACACCTTCAAGTTTTAGATGAACACTTACATGAATAGTAAAAAAGGGGACCGGAATAGAATAATTCATTAACCGTGGAGTGACGACCTGCTTTAAGCACTAGGCGAAAACCCCGTCATAATAGGTGACTGACAATGTAGCTGTCATGCTCTGTATTGCTGATACTCACTGGATTGTCTGATTCATTTACAGACTGCCTTGACATATCTGGGGTATTGGTGATTGCAACATTAAACACCTTAGTTATACCTTGTCCCTTGACAAAAATAATCCCTCAGCAACTCATTAACATATATAATTGGCATAATGATCATATCTTTTCACCACACTTGGCGCATAGACTGGTGTTTTAAACTGGTATCATTTAATCATTATAGAAAATAATAACTGGCGAAACTGGCGAAACTGGCGAAAGTACACTCACTTTGCCTCATGCATATTCATTAACAACGTTAAGTCGTGGTTTGGCGGTACGTTTTCTCTATTTCTCACAGGACATCTTTTGAAGAATGTATTCAGACTTTAGACGTTTAACGGCAAGGGGATTTATGTGTCAGACTTTATATTAGGACAATCAGCTTAGCTTCACCGCCAATCAAGGAAAATGGTCCCTCGTCGATGAGAATGAATGCAGCAGCCTTTGAAGTCTTAAAAAACTAACGTAGCAAATGCTAGTGTAAGCTCTCGAGTGACCAGTTTTGCAGAGTGTTGGGAAGTATATGAGTAGACAGTATGCTGCTAATCAAGATAGTATCTCTTCCTCTGTGTTACATGCCCAGAATACCCCGTGCAGATTCGGGTCTTCAGTAACCTATGATTGCCGTTACAGGTGACTAATGGAATCGGATGGTCATGTTTGGACGAGACATCTCATCGTATCCCAATTTTGTAGAACGCTCCTGATAATATTCATCACAGGATTGTTTGGTTCCGGCCCGATTATTCACACACCGCCGCCGTATAGCTGGTATATTGTTGAGTGCGGAGTTAAACAACAAGCCAGCTAACTCACCCAACAGCTAAGGCACACAATAATGACGATGCTGTGGTATCAGCACACCTTTCCATCACGTAAATTGTCCTTGTATAGACCTGTGTGGCTTTGTGCACATTAGCACGTTCAGCTGTTGGACCGACTGTTTCCCAACCCTTATGTGGTTAGTTTTTTCCTGGATTCAAAGATGTAATATTGAAGCCACGTAAAAGACATTTCAAAATTCCAGTACAAAATTTGTACCACATTCCAATATATATGTGTGTTCACTTGAACGGTCCATTTGTTTTTGGTAGCGTTTATGTTATATCTCATTGATGATAAATGTGAGCCAAATTCAGCAGGGGTCTATGTAGGCAACAAAGTCACTATAAGTCTCCAAAGTCTCTACTATTATGATCTTCAGTTGTTGTCCACCTTAATATTCTGTTGTTCTGTATTGAAATATCAGATTTGGCTTGCAAGCTTGTTTAGGTGGCACTTTGATAGTCGAGCGAAGTCATATTACTTTCTTTTGTTGACAGATACATACATAGCCTAAAGTTCTATTTTATTAATACAATATTACCAAATTCTTACAATCACGATATGGTTCGAGTACCACCGAATCGACTTTTAATTATAACTCACTCGCCAAACCTGATCGTTTAGTTTATTAAGTTAATTACCGACTCGCTAAAAGTGCGGTCAGGATTTATCTGAACCATTGCGATATTCATTAACGAAAGTATCTGACTGCGTCCATCAAACACATTATTCCTCCAGCTGTACAGTAATCGATAAATATTCGGACTTACTGTTAATGTATAACAGGTATTAGACTATGGTTTAGATTTCTATGAGGATGCTTATGGTCTAATGCACGCAGAACGTTGAGGCATAAACGCAACAAAGATTCCATAGAGAAACAAATAAATCTACGTTCAGTTTCATTGACGGACGACATCACCACAGGCGATCGTGTCATTGAAGTACAACATCACCACAGGCGATCGTTCAGTTAAGGACGGCATCACCACAGGCGATCGTGCCATTGAAGTACAACATCACCACAGGTGATCGTGTCATTGAAGTACAACATCACCACAGGCGATCGTTCATTTAAGGACGACATCACCACAGGCGATCGTGTCATTGAAGGACGACATCACCACAGGTGATCGTGTCATTGAAGTACAACATCACCACAGGCGATCGTGTCATTGAAGGACGACATCACCACAGGCGATCGTTCATTTAAGGACATAACCACAGGCGATCGTGTCATTGCGAGGATATATATCTAGACATAATGCACTGTGAAGCGTTTCAAGTCGGGGGTCATCTTAAAGTTTTTAAAAAAACCCTTTAATCCAAGCAATGATACGTGGGTCTGTGGGGCATCACGTCATCCTTGAGCACACTTTGAATTCTGAGTCCGGAAGATTCTGATCCACGAAACTGTATCAAGGCATCAGTGGTAAACTAGTCTATGTAAACTTAATCTTAGTACTTTTCGTTACACTCCAACAAAACCTAATAGGAGGTAGCGTCAGGTAACCTTTGAGCGGCCTATGACCGTCCAATCAAACGCGAGAAGGCCGAACGGATTAAACCAATCAGAAAACGGCTGCTGTTTAGTCGCTAGTCACTGACACTGATCCCTCAGGAAACGAAAATCCGCATAAAACACGGGTATTTGGCCTGCAGTATATGTGATAACAGTCATGGCTATCATTAGCTAATATTTCCGCAAGCTGACGTCCTTGAATATTGGCCAAAATGCTGTTTTCAGCGACTGTGTACTCACTGTTGGCAGTACTGTAGCGTGCTCCTTGTGCGTTACCCTGTAACGATCGTATTCAGAATCGTTCGTGAACAAGTCTGAATGTCCACTTTCGCGATTTGGTAAGCTGTTTGACGTGACCTTAAACTAGGTTTTGTTAGACTCAGTTGAGGAGTGTAGCGAGAGTTTACTTAGACTGAATGGGAGACGTACGTCTGCTAAGATGGAGGAAAGCCAAGTTTTCGCACTGACTTAAAAAAAATCATCAGCGAAAACTACATTATAGCACTTATGCAAATCGGTGGTGACAAAATCATCCTCACAGTTAATTCGATGTACAAGCACTACTACTGTCAATCAGTGGCCTAAGTATCATCCTTGGAACAAATATTGAACCATTACTGCCATTCACTTGCAATAAAAATATATGCAGCGTTTTCTAATGAGGACGTTTCAACTTTAGTAGATATAGAAATGGAACATGGAAGGTTCTTATGTGGTATGGAGCGTTCTCTAGGAAGCTGGGCGAGAGATGCTAATTCTGGTACGGACAAACATCTGTCCTGAAGGAATGAGGCCGTACCATATGTTTGGTGGCGTTCGGGGCGTCTTAAACTATATATACACTTCCTCCGTAGTGACAATAACCCTTTGCTATGACTGGACAGTTTCGATAATTGACCTTATCGCTTACCGTTTCGAAATCATTGATTTATATTGTTTCAGTGTTCGGTTTTATGTATCATGGCTGTCACGTATCATGTTTTAGGTTTTAGACTGGCACAGGAGCCAGAAAGAACATTTATCAAGTTTCATAGTCAATGGGAAATGCAGAGTTGGTTTAGATCTGAGACCCCAGACCGGCTCATTGACAAATTGATTGAGAACTGGTGTTAAAAAGTCGTAAATCCACACCATTTGACACTGATAGATGTTCATGAAAGATCTTGAATAAATATCAAGGAAAAACATTTGTTTTTAACTCGGAATTAGTTCCGAAAGCATTGAATTTATTTTCGAAAACATAATGTCTTGCTGAGGCATTCTTCCCAATGCATGTGAAAGCAGATACAAATAAGATTAATGTTAGACACATGGAATTATAGCTTCAACGTGGGTCTGTACATTAAATATCCATTTAGTCATTCTTTTCATCGGAACCCTCACGTGACAACTTGAATTGCCCTTAAGTGGGTGACCCAACACAATAACTGATGTTTAAAACACGGTTTTACATATTTTAGTGGCTACGCTCACTGACGGTATTCCTGTACACGGTCATGCAAGCCAGATGTTTAGGCGTCAACTGCAGCATCCGGTGCCCTCTGTCGGGCGGATGTTTCATAATACTCTCTGAACACAAGTAACCAATGGAACTTAGGACCTAGCACTTGCATGTCTCTCAGATATCTTTTTAGCTCTACATTGTTGCATGTAAAAGTCGAGGAAATTCAGTAATGTTGTGTATTACTAAACAGAAACATCGTTAGATTTAGAGGCAATGTTTCTGGGCCAATGCTAGTTCCTTCTTCGTGTGCAACAAGGCAGATAGCACACTTTCGTCACATCCATTTCAAACTGACGTGTGAGGATGATTCTACACATGTAACCAGAATCAATTCAGTTTTAATCATACAAATGACAACAGCTGGTCTTGTGCTTGCTATTCCTCTAAGCATGGCCGTTGAGAATTCATGACGTTGGGAAACCTCATTAACAAAAGACGGGATCAGATGGGAAATGTTAAGCGGGAACAAGGTCTCCAGAAACAATACAGCACTGTACCATATGTTCATCATTATGTTGCCATCGGATAATGCAAACCTTAGTTGTCAGAAGCCTTTCTGTCGTATGGACGGAGGAAGGAAAGAATGCCACATTCTTCATCACATTAAAAATGTGTCTTGGATTATCTTTGACAGATCGTTGATCTTCGGCTTTTCCGTAGATTTTCATAAAATCGCAAGCCCCCTTATGCAAGAAGCCACGATAATACTGTGTTCAAGCAATCGCTGAAATCGATTCTGTCACGCTTTGGCACTTACCCCAGATGCAGTCCATTCAACAATGACTATATTATTAATACATCACGATAGATTCCTTTAATAGTGAATATGTCATTATTACAATACGATAGGTTCCTTGCTATGCTTTTGTAATATCTTCCTCAATTTGAAAATTCAGTTATATCAAAGAATGTGAGACATCAGACTGGTCATAGACCGATGCGTTTTGCCGATTGATGTATTTGCCGGATCTAATCACTGCAGAAATTCTTAGGGTGATTGTGTAGGCAGTCCCTGGACAAGTGCAATATTCATGATGAATGGTAACCGATTGCGTCATGCAAACACATTATTCCTTCAGCTGTATATCGTCAAATGTTTGACATAATCGTTAATTTACTCATACGTTGAAACTGCGGTCTGGTGTTTTCTGAGAATGTCTTTGGTCTCGAGTACTCGGTACTTGTGGGTTTAAAGGCGAGGGTCTTTTTCCACAGTGGGCTTTGATGTCTCAACACTTTGTTAGACTTAACGTCTACAGTCAACAGCAATAAACGACGGCGGCACATCAGCCGTGAGTACGCATACAAATGGCGTTGAAACTTTAATTCCAAAACAGTCTGCCCGATCTCAAGATGGTGCTTACGAGGTTTTGACTTTTCTCGAGAATATAGGTACCCAAGGCTAAAGAATAGGAGTCATGTTTTTTTCTAGATATGTTGAAATGCTAGAGATGGTTTTATTGTCAAGAACTAAAAATCTCCATCGTGCACTTTTTAACTAACCACCAATGCAGTATCTTAACTATGCCACTGAAAGAAATTCGGAAATGGGATTCACACATATAAACCTCATGTGAAATCAAACCTAGGACTTTTTGCGTGACACCCGTGCTTTACCTACTTGACGTGACTAGGCGTCAGCGCGAGGGCTAAACTGTTGGTTTCCCAGATGATGAAAAACTATGCGCAAGTGTTTCCTTCAAGACATTACGAACCACGATTAAATCGACGTTTCTATAAATTAATGATGCATGGTGTTTTGCTAGTATCTGACGGTATAGTCTTGCCCAGTTTACGATGGTTTTGAGATCCTGGTCCTTACTCAGCTGTGCTCAGCAAACTGCCCTTGCTTGGTCGATAATTCGCCAGTTAACCTGATCTCTTATGTCGATTGTCGACTCCTGAAGATACGGGGTAAAATTTGTCTTCATGACCCAGTACTTGCCACAAAAGGCCACTCTGCTTGTCGTAGGAGGCGGCTAACGGGATCGGGTGGTCAGGCATGCTGACTTGTTTGACACATGTCATCTGTTCCCAACTGCGCAGATCGATGCTGATGCGGATGATCACTGGATTGTCTGGTCCAGGCTCGATTATTTACAGACCGCCGCCATATAGCTGGAATATTGGTGAGTGCAGCGTAAAACTACGCTCGCTCATGATCATCCGTCATTCCACGTATAAGGCAACTTCCAAATGGACCAGGTTCTGTACAGCGGGATCCCTTTGTTGCATATGCCCACTAATCATGTCCCAGGTGTGCTCCAAGGGTTAAGACCGGAGGTCGTTCAATCATGAATATGTCAGGGGCTGCTTATTTGTGAATATAATCGATGATTCCCCCTTTGCAGTCCATGTTTCTATATTGCTCGTTCAACATCTGTCACATCACGGGGTGAGATGGGCAAACAATTACAATTTAGCCTCAAAAACATTATGTGACAGAGCCACTCTGTGTATTGAGCTAAAACGGATAATCTAATATCCAGTAAATCGTGTTATTCCTTTCCACAAACACAGTTTTGAGGTTTAGGCAGAAATTTTAACAAGTTTGTAACACAATCTCCACATTTGGATAAGGGCAAATGAGATTATATAATAATATCATACTCATTGTCTTCTTTTATGTATATCAAGAATATCACAGTGCAAGTCATACCTCCTGAAGAAACCTGGAAAAGAATAAAGGAACACTTGTACATTTATGTGTTCCATTATTCGTTTCCGAGTATACGTTCTCTAGTGTGTAGTATACACGAACCTTTTCACCATTCTCTCTTATTTTCTCGAGGCGAGTGACGGATGTCTACCAATCGTCAACAAAATATTGATTCATTGCTTTAAATATTAAGTCCTAATTACGAGGTAAAAAAATCAGACTGTGGCACCAGGACGTGTCCGTACATGTTCAATCACATGTCCATCAGCTATATAACTGATATACATATGTACTGCTAGACACATATTAGATGATCCTGCGCACTAAACGCATTTGTGACAAGAGAGGCGGTACAACGAATTGGGCGAGTACACTTGGCTGTTAGAGGTAGCTTGACGATTATGCACGTGCAATACATGCTAACTGTGACATGAAATCAACACCGCATATTCCTTCGAATGATAAGACTGCAATTTCAGGCATAGGATACTGATATTCCACGCTAACCTTTAGTTGAGACGAAGACAAATAGATGATTGGGGCATTGGCAAGCATTTTAGATATTCAACAATTTTGTTAAACAAAAAAACAGGAAAATGTCATTTGCTTCGTGAAATGGATTGGTGGTCCTAAACATATTTGCTCAGCATATTGTGTTGATTCAGTTCGTTGGGATTGTATCTGTTCCCAAATCGAGTGTGCTATAACAATTCATGCGTGAAACGCACAGGGAAAATGAACTTCTCGATGTTTATCAGACAACCAGTCTCCCTCTTGTTTCAAGTGGATCGTTCTGTGGGGCGTTCCCAAGTATGCAAATTGGGGTCATTTGTCAGGTCGTGGATCATCTTATATGTGTTTACCAGTACAGTTGCCTTTGGGTCATGTCTCATTCTATGTGCGACCCGTGAAGGTCCGGGTAGAATAGGCCTTCAGCAACTCATGCTTGACCATAAAAGGCGACTCTGTTTCTTGTAAGATGCAACAATCGGGTGGTCAAGCTCGCTGACTTGGTTGACACAATCATGTCATCGATTCCAATTGTGCAGATCGATGCTCATGTTCTTGATCACTGAATTGTCTGGTCCAGACTCGATTATTTACAGACCACTACGATGTAGCTGGAATATTGCTGAGTGGGGTGTAAAACTCCACTCACTCACTCATTCTATGTACCAAAATAAAACCTCACTCATACACTCACTCTGTCATTTTACATGTAGCTTCAGTGATTGATTTTCACGGTCGAAGTTTCATCTCATTTGATGTAGAAGAACCAACAAGAGCTTAAGGCTTAACATACTTCTTCAACGTTCCCCGCACCATTTAGTTGTTATAACTCTTAGATACCTGTTTTCTTACTGGTCAGTGGATCACGTTAGTTTTGACTGTTGCCCTTTTCATGTAAGTAATGAGAATTAAAACTATGGCCATTGATTCAGTTTATAGAAGGAAAACGCCTAAAATGGGTTATATGTCTACGGCACTTTTGGTGCCATTATTCATTGACTTAGTTCAAATTAAGAAACAGTTGCATTGAAGTTGAAACTGAATTTAAATTAAAAAAATAAAAATCTTTAAAAAACGTTTTATAAAACTGTCCAGTACCGTCTCTGGAATGTAGCCTTACTTCAGACACCTGTCACGAATGGTTTTTGAGTGACGTCTTTCAGGGTGTTTGAATCTATTTTTGAAACATGTTCTTCTAGCAATTTGTAAAATATATTTGCATCAGTTAGAGATGGCATTCTGAGCTGAAATTTATAATGCTATAAATCCCCATGCCACATGCCACAGAGAATCTGTATGTATATAAATAAGATAGCGTGAGGAAGCTTGTGTATTCCATTTGAGAGGCTCGTCCAAATCAATATTTCTGACATATTGCAATGAAGTCGAATTTGATGCACTATTCTTGATCGGATGATATTCTCTTTAGAGCTCGTTGATCGGACAAAGCCTTTAAAACTTTGACGTTGTTGTTCGAATCGACAGTTCGTTTCCCACTATTCAAAATTAAATGTGAATGAAATCATTTTTAAGACATGTATTTCGTGAAAGTCGTTTTATATTCACTTAGGACATGAGATAATACCCTTTCCGAAATATGTCAGACACACGAATTTAATGATTGTGTAATTTTATTGTAATAACATCCATGAACAAATGTTGGAACCTATTTCAAAAATTCAAAATTTCCTGTGATTTGAGATTTGTATCATTCTGATAGTTATTTTCATTACTGCTTCTGAAACTGTATTTATCAATGAAACATGGGGAAGGGCAGCTTCATTGTTAATATATTGGTTAAATGTTTTGAGTACATGATTCGTATATGATAAACTTTCCGCAGACCCGATTGTGTTAAACGTTCTTTTATCGAGTCAAGGAGTGGGGCGGTTCGGCAGGGTTGTGTATTGTAGTGGAATTATATTATAGCCAGTGAGAAATCAGGTAATACATCGTTATCGAGTCGTTTTGTCACTTTGTCAAACACCAGTGCAGAGATGCCCTGGATGGATACACATACAAATGCCAGATCCTAAACTAATTACAAATTTATGAAAAAAATGCCAGTTAACAAGAAAAATAATAACGTACCAAATAACTATTTGATAAATGCTGATATTCCATTTGGTGAAACCGTTTCTCCCTCAATATTCAGTTGTTGGCGATCCACAGTCTGTCTTAATACGGTATTGTTCATGCTAGTTAATACTGTATTGTTCATGCTAGTTATTCATTTATTGCTGTGATATTCTAGTTATTTTACTGTCGTTTGCAGACAGATAAGTATATACCGTAAATGTTTCGGGTTTTTGTTTGGCTGTCTTCGTCACGATACAACTAAAATACCGCCGCTGTGACTTTCAATTATAACTCATTCACGGCTCTCCCTACATGCATTGCAGTCTGTCAGTTCCATTGTTTACAGAATTGTCGGGGCAGGATCCATCCTGGTCCAAGGGGGCGGTGGGGTAACTTAATAGTTAAAGCGTCCGCTCGTCACGCCAAAGACCCAGGTTCGATTCCCCACATGGTTACCATGTCTGAAACCCATTTCTGGTGTCCCCCGCCGCGATATTGCTGGACTATTCCTAAATGCGGCGTGAAACTAAACTCACTCATCCACTCACTCTTGGTCCAGGTCGTTGTGTCTGACGAACAGACACAATGTCAGACATCTTGTATTGCTACTGCTCATTCCCAAGCCGAAAGCTGCAAAGGAAGAAGGACTCAGAGAGAGAGATGGCGGGGTGTAATGATCATCACTCGCAATGCGCGTCTTCTTGTAGCTTAAGATGTGTTGGGGGATGAGGGGCGAAAGTTAGCTCAAATTGAACACTTGAGGAAATAGATTCCTTACGAATCCCACGGTGTTTAAGTACAATGTAGTAGCTTCCAGATATTGATGTCTAAATATAGCAAACAACTGTCCAATCTGATCTCCTATTTATACAACCTGTTGCACTTGCACCATTGCTATCAGAAAAGACCAGGGTCAGAATTAATCGCCACCAAACCATGTGTGTCGTCAGAAGCGACTATAGGGATCGATTGGTCAGGCTCGCTGTGGCTGACACATGTCATTGTATCCCAGTTGTGCACATCGCTAGATATGCTGCGATTGTCTGCTCCAAACCTCCAATATATCTGGAATATTGCTGAGTGCGGCGTAAACCTAAGGTCACTCACTCTGTGGAGCATAGCTACACTGTCATGTATCAATATTCTGTCAAATATAATATTCGCAGTGGGTTCAGGCTGGTTGAAGCGGTCGGAAAATCTAGCATAGTGACGTCATTGATCCAGATCAGCTGTTTCATGTTCCAGGTATTGACTTAATGCACCATAAATGTGACAGAGCTTTCGACAGTAGTAGATTGAACAATTACAATGGCTCACGAATGTTCTTCCAATCCCGGAACCATCTCTTCTGTAAAACAGGAAAACATATTCGTTTGTGAAAAGTACAATATCAAAGTCACTCGATATACAACATATATATGAGCCTCCGGCATTAGCGGGATTTCTCTTGGAACTGGGATTTCCAGAAACGTCCTATTCACTGTCCACTGCGATACGTAAGGGCCCCCTCTCCTTTCCGCTTGAAAAGAGATTTGTAGGCTCACCACATGGGATGAATGTGGGAAGTTGTGCGATACAACGTCGGGTGTTTAAATCAACTTTTGGATGATGTCTTGAGTTGTGTCTTGATATGTCTTCAGATTATTACAAACTGTTAACAACGGAATGTTCGTCACGTTTATGCACTACATAAGCTGACGGTATCCTTCTTATTATGAATAACAAATACTACGACAATCTAAAAGTGTTATGATAACGTTATGTGGCAACATGATCACCTGATCTGTCTTCACACCAATGTGATCATTTTAATCGGATCGGTTTTGAGATCGAATCCAGTCTTATCGCAAAACCTGTAGAGTACTATATATGAACAGATAGTGGCAGGAAGTACACCGCCAGGTGAATGTTTTCAGTGAATGTGAAGCAATCTTATTTGGAAACGTATATATATATACGTTGGGTGGTACCAGTAATAATCGTGCCACTGACAAAAGGACATCAATCTCTAATTGGCAATCTTGACTGCCAAGATGTGTATGATTGTCCTACGACCTCAAAGCAGACAATATTTGATTTAACAAGCCTCTTTACCATACCCTGACGTGAGTCAGGCTTGAGAAACTATCGACTGATGCGAAGCGCTGAAAGAAGAATATTAATCATTGTCTGCTTGAGTGTGCTTCTCATGACATTGCTTATATGTTGTCTGATATGGGTCAGAAGCATTTCGGGTCCGTGGATATATGAATGTCCTCTTATATTACACATTGAGTCAATGTCAAACGTGTCGATATAGAATCCCTGTCTATGGAACCTAGTTTTGATATTGCTATTATCAGGCCCATAACATATGTTTAGGGACTTATAATGTAGCTATTAAGCCAAGTTCCCAATATGCCGCAATACGGGTACCTGAATTGCAATACGATGTTTGCCAATACACACCCCTACTTACTCAGGACCTTTATATGATCAGGAATCGTACAATCGACTTGAAAGCTTTTGTCCTTCTTTCACTGACTTCAAGCATGGCTTCATACTGTTTTTGACAGATCTGTTTACACTTGTACTTGTAAACATCATTATGTTTGCAGGTCCTCTTTATGTCCTGTTTATGTGGTGCCTTATTCTTCTTTTCACTACAATGATTCATATTATTGGTCTAAACAATATTGAGTCTCAAACATTATTTCGATTGAGATATCGTTTTGACAGCAGCTCTACAAAGCCCTGACATCAATAACATGACTCACAATACTGTGATTTCAAAAACTCCATGACATCACAATGTTTTGAAACCACTGCTCGCCAAGTGTAATGGCAGTACCGCGTGTAGAGATATACAATTTTCAGTTTTTTAATATCAAAAGATATTCGGGTGGGATTTCCTATATGACACGTGGTGTTTTTAACTTCTATTCCTTTACGTACGGTCTTTGAATCTTTACCAATCATACGCATAGATAGCATTACATAATACATAGAAATTGGTCACTGTTGTGCCCCTTTTGAAATACTAATCAGGTTTCAGTTCTGAACTACACAAACCGTACCCGAGTGTGAATAATAGTTTGCAAATCATGAATCAAAATAGATTCATTTGCTCTGATATAATTTGCTCGCCACATAATTCTCTCATGCCTCATGTAACGAATCAGTGAGGATTTTAAGTTAGTCCAATTTTAATTGTGTCTCAACACGCGAACCCAAGTCGGCCACACACCCTACTCATCCACAACCCCCCCCCCCCCCCCCCCCCCTACAATACAGCTAATCACTCACAAACGATTATTTCAGGTTTTCAAATTAAAGGAAGGAATTCGTTCTATATTTTATATTAGAATCAATCAATCAAGTTTATTCAGTACTTTGGTCACATGGCCTATTCTCATATTCTCTATCATACTCCGTGTATTTTACGTTACTTTCGCATGCGAAACAGCGTGTATTAATGGGTGATGGTAAAACCTGTTGAATAAAATGTGTAATTCATAAGTTAATGTCTTATGATCAGTCTTGCTAGATATTCACGATTCAGGAAAACATCTCAAGCATATCAAAACCTCTTACTCAGAAAAGACATTGACTTTCACGAAAAACATTGCTCCTCACATACACCAGTGTCCCATCCTTGACCACAATAACAGTTTATAAGGACGAAATGTTTGCTTTCCAGGCTGAATAATATGTACATGTGCTGGATTGTTCCGATTCTATCATTTCCAGACTGGCGCCACGACGTATTTCTGGGTGCACCGTAACAATAAAGGACATACATATTCTTTATCATTCCAAGCAGTTGTGCCGCTCCTTGACATAATTCCTTTAAAAAATCACGCTCCTTTGTACAAGTTCGACATCATCACATATATTCACACAAGAACTGCAAACCCAGTTGGACGTATCACTATTCTGCCTCAGCCATATTCATGAGCAAGAGCAACTGCCAGAGATATATTCAAGTCATCGTTTGATAATAGATTTTAACTATGACATATTTCCCTGGGGAAGGGAAGGGGATTTCCATGGCAGACTTTGAAGTTATATCAGGACAATACGTTTAGGTTCACCTTCAGTCAATGCAAACGGCCCCTTGTGACTGAGTCCTGAATACAGTGGTCTTTGATGGGTTTTTTAAGAAAACTGATTGATTGAATTATATTTTAAGCTTCAAAGAATTATCTCTCGTGTGACCAGTACAACAATTTTTTTAAAGTATTGGAATTGTAAAAAGTGTACTGATTCAGCAAAATAGTTTTTCTGTGTGTCACACAATGCAGCTTAAGGACACTACTTTGTTGCGGCATTAGAATCACGTAAATTGTCATAGTATTATTAAATCATATTCACCAAGCAGCTAGCTGGTTGATAACTAAATAGGACTGAATTGATCGACTCCATTGTTGTGTGGAAGTATCTTTCGCGATTGGTCTGGACATAAATATGTATAACGAAGACACTGAGTAACAGTCTGGTAATACACTTATTTTGTCTTGACAGTACTCTGTAGATTCTGACAAAAATGGCTGAAATATTGGTTAAGAAGTTTTGCATGTTTAAGCATTGATCAAAATATGAATTGACATCATCTCTGTTGGCCTTACATGGCTTGAGGCATATGTGACAAGAATTCATGTTGTTCTACAGTGAGCACAGCAGTGTCTTCTTTAAGAGACAGGGTAGAATTAGCCAATAACGTCCTCAACACTAAAGACAGGGCAGGAATGAGCGATGACTTTGTAATGCCATGCATTTCTTACTTTCAATGCCATATTTTGGTGTATACTCTTGTAGCTGTACTTTGAAACAAAATACCCATAACTTGTTTTGCATAGCTCATTTTCATGACATTCTGAAAGATTCAGCATTGTATAATTAAGGTTCTTTTACCCTGTAGCTCCATAATACGTCATCAATCATCAGTGAACGTTTAAATTGATCAGTAAATGGCTAGGATAATTGTATAAATTCCCAGACCCATAACAATCCGATTTGTTGATATGTCAAGTTTATTTGTTTGTCTGTTGTTTAACGTTGCACTCAGCAATATTTCCGCAAAATGGCGTCAGTCTGTATATAATCAAGTTTCTGTGATCTGCCCGTCAACCATTGCAAACGTCGTGAACAATAGCAACTGATGACATCAACCAAATTATTTCGTCAGCTCTTCGGTAATAAATATTGGAATATTTGAACCAGTCATCAATTTACGGATACTGCAAAGCTGCGGTGTGGAGTTCTCTGAGGATGTCTATGGTCTAGAGTACCAAGAACTTAGAAAAGACAAGAGAATATCCAAAGACGACTTTTATGTCTCCAATAAGCAGTCAGTATATGTACAATTTGATATGAAGTTTTAGCCGAAACTAGCCGATCGATCGGATCGTTTGAGAGATTCCTAAGGCAGGCTAGACTTGTGTTATAATTTAGTTCGGTTAAATGAATTTATGCATGCTGTTCACAAGAAATTACATTTTTCTTTCTTGTTCTATAATTTATAATAACTATTTCTAAGCTAATTCAAACTTGTTCTTAACGAGTGACATATTTTGGCAGTATGTGTCATAAAGGATTTACGTCAGCAATAGCCCAGCCAATACCAGAAACAGGAACCCCGGGAAAGTGTGCTTCAGACATTCACACCAGTGTGGAACCATATATGTACCTTTGTACTTAACGTAGTAATATATAAATAGGTCATGGCGCAGTGCTTCAGCAAGGCAGCGCCATTGTGCCATTCAAACTAAAAGATATTCAATGGCGCTTTTTTTCTATGCTAGAACGTACCCACTGACGCAACACTTAATATAATCCCCACGTCTTCTATATTAACAATATCCGTAAAATATGTACACAAATAACGTGTTGACAGGCCAGATCAAAGATGTTCAGGAAGTAAACAAAACGAAATCAAGACACGTCTAAAATTAACCTCATTTACATTTGAGCGAGATATCCAACGTAGTAATGTCTGAAACATTAGATCGGTCATTAATATGCACAATCCTCGTTTTCAGTTTAACCACGGCCAACGTGTTCCTGTACATGTGACATTAGAATGCGTGCCTTTTTTACTCAGTTGCAATTATCATGTTGCAAATAAATGAAACGCCTTTTTGCCAATTACAAACACGCGATTGATTATATGTTAGTTTATATTTTGTAAATGTCATTTTATGAACGAAAAAACTATTCCGTTACTAACCGTATTAGTATCGAAACAACCGGTAAAATCTGGGAATAAGACTTTCTTTCCCGCTCGTAAATAACCTCCCACTCCAAATTGGGAGCGAGGATTCCCTTCGCACATGCTGTCATTGAAGCCATTGATGAACCTGCCATTTGACATTGCTCAACAGTCATCTGGAATATATAAACTGAGTACGTGTTGTGAACTCTGACGTCCTTGTATGAGTTACTGCTGAGGAGATATTTAAAACAACCGAGTTCCAGTACATTTACTGTAGCCTCAAACTGTTACAGAACTTCGACATTTAAACGCCACGTGACATGCACTGATTATCAACCTGCTTTGCGTGAGACCGGAATGAGAGGACCCTTTAACATTGCTGCTAAAAACGATTTTGAACAAAGTAATGATGCATTAACCGCACCTGTGAGACATGTGTCCTGGTTGGCATGCGTCATGTGGTCTGGTTAGCAAAAGAGGGAATTCCCGCTGTGAAATATGTTTCTTTTGTTGTCGTTTTGTCAGCTTGCATGTCGTGATAAACATTCAAGTTTAGATGCCGTAAAATGCACCACACACTTTATGGGTGGCAGTTGAGGAGATGCAACAGGCAATTACACGTTTAGCTGAATCAGATGTTGACAACAGGTATCTGAAGTGGATGGTTTTACTGTTAATAGACGAAAGTACTGACATTACAGTTAGCAGAAATATGTCAACACACACTTTCCTGGAAACATCCGTACTGAGGATACCATTGCCACATCATCCATGGTGTTTGACAACCTAAAGGATTATCTCTATACAAGAGGTATTTAACCGTGTAAGATTCGTGGTTTCGGCAGTTAGTGTGCTTCTCTCATTGCTGGTGAAAGAAGGGTGTGGAAAATCGATATTTTCTGACTGTTAATTGTTTTGCACATGACTGGTTTTGTATACATCACAATCAGCAGCAGGTGTACCATATTTCAGGAAGGTATTTGAGAAGACACTGACCGAGCTCTTCTACAATTTCAAGAAATCACCAAACGTCTACTTCAACTCAAAGCCATACAAAACGTATGACAAGCAGAGGAAGTGACATCGACGGAAGTGCATGAAATTCACAGGTTTACACTCTGCGCAATATGCCTGGCCTGGAAACCCCATGTCACTTATTTCAAGACTACTGAAAAACACAAGTGACACGGAGAAGAACTTCTTGAAAACAGTGTCTGATGTGAGACCTGTCTGTGATGCACGTGCTTATGGACGTCATTCCACCTTTCATCCAACTGAACATTCTGTTTCAAATAGAAAATTGTTGTGGTTCCAGCACCCCTTGATGGTGGCACTTGCCAAAGAACAATTAGCAACACCTCATTTCCAAGCAGAATCCAAGGAGACGTTAACCTACACTAAGGAGAGGGACAAAACGTACAATATTTTAGGCTGTGAATCTATCAAACAAAAATATAAAAGAAGACCTGAAAGAGTTTACAGACGTCAGGTGTTACTCTTTTGACAATCTGTGCTAAAATGTAGAAAAGAGATATTTAAAAGACAGTACAGAGATTGTATTTGCTTTCAAAGTATTTGGAAAGAGGCAACTTTCTTTCTTGTAAGCTAAAGAAATACAGTAATGTGGACAAATGTAAATGAGAATCCTGACAGACTTTTATGGCAGTGAACAGAAGATTGATGATAGAAAGTCAGGTCCAGTAATTCAGACAAACCTGTGCTTGAATGAATGGCCAATGTACAAGCAAGAATTCCTCACTCAGAAGTACTCAAGGGACAGGTTTGTTGGTCTCTAGAAACTGCTATCATAGAACCATTCAGAAGCACTTCTATATATGATGAAAAATGGAAAATGGTATTGTTAGTGCCCTTAGAAACTGCCAACTGGGAGAGGGACTTCCGCGGTCAAAATATCACTCTTAACCCCTCACAGAATGCACTGAATCCAAAAAACAACTGATTAATGTTTAATGGCCGTAATGCTAGAGCGCCCAAGGGTTGGGGAATTTGAAGAATTTGAATTTGAGAGGGCAGTTAATGTTTGGGGGAAGACTAAGGACGAACAGCTGTTTAAAAAGTAAAGGTTGTGAATGTGGGTTAAAGTATTTGGTAATTTTAAGGTAATATTTAGTTACCAAGGTTACCATGAATGGCACACTAGTAGTTAAGGTAGCAACTGGCAACACTCACCAAAATCCTGTCGGAAGCACTAAGGGATTTTTTGGACTGGAGTGTTCCAGATGCTCAAACTTCATGCTCAGTTGCCATGAAACATTCTACTCGACATGATCAGTGGACTCTGATACTGCTAATTGACACAACAGAGTTAAACGAACTGCTATTTCAACAACTGTGAATCAGTATACAGTCTTCTGTATGATCAACACCTAAAAACTTCGACACTTTAGATTCCTATATTGCACCGTTCCCACCTCCCATTTCAATAACTTCCTACAGCTATTTATGACTCATGCTAGAATTCAGTGTCCTTTCGCAGTTTTGATCGGTGACAGCTAGTACGATGATAGATTATCCTGAACAATGGATACCGACCTCTTAGTTCAAAACGCAGTTATATACATGGCCATATCATATTTGCTGGTTCGATCGGTGTGAGACAGACAGATTGTTCAATACAGCTACAAGAGGAAAGCACGCTTTATGTGACAGTTTACAACTCCGTTACGAGAAAATTCAAAAGGGACTTTTATTAAACATGACCACAGACAAATAACATCACAGGCAATAAGGAAAGTCAAACAATTTGACAGAAATTGTATGAATAATATAACACGTACTATTAAATCTCATTCTCTAGAATATTCAAAGCGAAAACCATTCTCATCGATCCAGTTATATCGTGAACATGTGTTTATGATTCAGGATTTGAATAAAGTATCACGGCGTTCAGAAGTGATATAAAAAGTATGTATTACTGTATGGAAGATGAAGTTTCAGAGTGTATACCTTCGTCGGGTGAATGAAAACCAGGAAACAGATAGTTATGTGTGTTCATGTGAAACTACATCAGCGATAAGATACCCGAGGTGGACGAGGGGGGTAAATGGAATACCGAACCTTCTTGAAGGACACATACACTAAATCCGCCTTCTTTGGCCATATTTATGACATTCCTTATCCTACCTCATGTCAGAAGGTCCATCTTGTTTACGTGACCTTGAACAAAGTACCATATACATGCCTCGGACACGGCCGTATACCGTCCAACCTGGCTATACATCCTTTCGAGGGAGAATAAGTCATTTATACCTCGCCCCATGAGAAAAAACATATATCAATGGCAGTTATTGAACCGTGAACAAATGGGTAGGATCGACTAGTCGGTAAAATTCTAGTAAAATATCTGATTGAATTTGAGTTTTTTAATGTTATACTTAAATTGGAGAGATTTAAACATTTGGTAAGATAAATTCGTTGCAGATTATGATTCTGAGTATACATATGCGTCCCTCTATAGGATTTACCCTAAACAGGGAGGATAAAACGTAACACTGGACATATGATAGACATTACATTGCTACTATATATACTGGAACAGCATCAATGTACCCGCCAGCCACCTGGCCCACTGCAAGCTATTCACATGAAGGCGCAAATAAGCTATCCAGAGAGGCCAAGTTTATTACATCTCCACTATATTGTCTTCCCCATTCACATCAACCCGTACCTTAACAGCACAACGTACAATTACTCACGTATGTCATGCTATACCCTCAGTACTGTAACCATTTTCTTGATAATGAAATTACATCTACACTGCATGCTTTCTTACTGCATAACGTTTCATGATAGGGTAATGATTTTTACACAAGATTCTTTGCATAGAGATTTCTGGTCTACTCGATGTTTGAAGTTTGAAATCCGCGAGTAACAGCGTTAATTAGTTGACACATGGCGAGACACAACGATTATTTAAAAGTGAGTGAGTGAGTTTAGTTTTACGCCGCTTTTTAGCAATATTCCAGCAATATCACGGCGGGGGACACCAGGAAATGGGCTTCACACATTGTACCCATGTGGGGAATCGAACCCGGGTCTTCGGCGTGACGAGCGAACGCTTTAACCACTAGGCTACCCCACCGCCCCCGATTATTTAAAAGCGTGGGCAAGAGACAAAATTCGTCAACAGGAAACACTATTTTTGGGACAGACAACATCTTTGTTGCAGTGGATGCAGTATTTCCTCACACCGCTATCAAGCAAATGCTCATCATACCAGCTTCTAAATGTCACTAAGGGAAGTCGCCAATAGTGTTATCATGTTTTCATATCGAGTGAAAGTCTGACAAAGCATACCGCATGAAAACACAAGCTATCCCACAGCGTCAGTCATCAAGAGTCCAGCATGATTGTTTTACAGTTCATGTTACTACAAAATTAGCACAACATGGAAGTATGTGTAAATTAAACATGCATACAAACGCCGTTTTTCATGGCACAACTAGTGATGCTTGTTATGAACATGTTCCCCACTACCATCCCCGTGGACCGAAATTTGTCACAACTCTGAGAGGAAG
Source organism: Haliotis asinina (assembly GCF_037392515.1). NCBI lineage: Eukaryota > Metazoa > Mollusca > Gastropoda > Lepetellida > Haliotidae > Haliotis > Haliotis asinina. The sequence continues at coordinate 6,003,318 of NC_090290.1, read as the reverse complement.
AAAAGAAAGAAGTGATTGGCTTGGGCTATTCAGAATGGGCACACTGCATAATATCTTAATCTAAATGCATTGACCATGCCGAATTTATTACGGAAAACAGATGTGAGGAGAAAAACATAGTGTATTCCATATTCCATAAAGTACAGATGCTTTCAGCTGTGATGCAATAATAGACATTATCGACTGCATTTACATCAACATGCAGAAGAAGGCAGGATTATTTTCTCCCTGTGATCTTGAGGAGAACCTTATCAGTGAATAGTAATAGTATCATTACAAGTAGCAATAGTATCCCTGATAGACACGTATCGTTTTGGTGGTACCACACAATGACCGATTGTCTGAAGAAAGGGCTTAACCAGCAATCTCTGACCAAAAAGCTTGGCTGCTGAAACGAGAATAATTGACCAATGACGCCAACGGGGCTTATGTTCTAAGAGCTTTGACAAACGTCTTTTATATCATCCTGACGTCAGCCAAGTGAAAGCCCTTATTTCCTGGCTAAACGCGCTCTTAAATGAAAGTTAGTCATGATCTGTGCATCTCAAAAACGTTGTATGACGTAAATCTTGATCCTGTTAGGCAAACATGTGTTCATTTGTCGTAGGTGAGGAACTGGTACAGCATTATGAATGGTGTCGTGGATCCATGACTGCCCCTTTTATCTCATACGCCCTACAATATTTAAATACAATATTTTCATATTTTCATACAGTGTTCCAACTAAATTTGTCCTATGTATCGTAAGTGTGATTGTTGGTCGGTTTGACCTTATATTAAAATGTTACCCGCAAACAGTATTTAAAAACTCAATGTCAAACCAACAAACAAAGAAACAATGCCCTATTAATAAATGTGTTCTTGAATCAACAAATCAATACCAATCAATAAAAACATATTGATATACACATGTAAACTTTAATCAGACCACTACCATAACTGACTACCTACAGCCCATTTTCATCTGTGTCCACTCTCACTGTGTAGCATGGCCAGCAACTAACGAAAACTGCACTTGAATTATTATTTCTTGTACTGTACATGCTGCTTCTATTAAACCTTCAAAGAGCATCGTGTAACTCTTGCTAAAAGACTTTGTAGTCCGAGTTAAGCTTTCACAAAGATTTTGGTTGACACACGACTCTTCAGTGACGGAATGCCTCATTGTACACCGCGTTTACTGGATACATGGTTTGTCTCCCTGTATTTTTGTGATTGCACAACTTGCACAACAAATCTCTTTTACAAGTATAGGTTTCTTACGACGCTGCGAAAGATCTTTAGTTACGGTGATTTTATTTCTCGCATCGTTCTGAGTAATCAATTATGGATCTACATTTGATTCAAGCCTTCATAACCAACCAATGGTGAGGAAGAAATGAGTGATCACCTTTCCACTGGGGTTCTGAAATCCGTGGATCCAAAAGTCTTATGGATAGATTTCATAATGGACACGACAAAACCAAAATCTACCTAATCAAGAACACAGCGAAGTCAGTGTATTGCCCAAAGCAATATCCAAACGTCTGACCCCTGGCCTTGTTACGGTTGGTGAACAGCAATTCTGCCGCAGGGGTAGACGAACGTACGAACCAATGAAGATTCTTGAAGTATCTGCAGTCCCAGTATGCTCACTATTATCAGTTTGTAATCAACCACAAAGGACGGAGTACCTAACTTCGTCACACTTGTTATGTATGGTAGAATTGATATTTTGCCCTTTGCTATATTCTTGAATTACATGAAAAATCAAAAGAATATTCTAAATAACTTTGTCTATTTGTGTTAATAGAATGAAGGTGATGTATTTACTATCCATTTTAAGATTACAGTGATCCATGCTCCAGAGACATAAAAACCTGTACTGGAGTTCATGGTGAGTGAGTGAGTGAGTTTAGTTTTATGCCGCACTCAGCAATATTCCAGCTATAAGGTGGCGGTCTGTAAATATTCGAGCCTGGACCAGACAATCCAGTGATCAACAACACTGGCATCGATCTGCACAATTGCTGAAATCCTATTCTACCCCGGGACCTTCATGGGCGGAATTCATGCTTCTTTCCCTGTGTGACAGTACTGTGATGGATATATGTCCAAGATGATGACCTGATCTGAGGAAACAATGGATAACACAGAAATAATCTTGGACTCAGCATGGACGACCAGGTAGCATATCAGGTGCCTCGATCGAACTGCAGATGAAATTGTTCGTTGATTTTCTCAGTTTCACTCTGTTTTACCTCACCAGAACGTGGTTACAGCAAAACACTCCCAAAGAACACATCAGGGACTTATGTGTATTGAGGCAGACGCTCCTGACACATTGTGTAGTAAACATTCCAGGGATAACATTGATCGTCAGATTAGAACACGACCTGTACTTCCTAAAAACGGACCTGATCAAACAGTGGAAGAGGGGCGCTGAATTACAAATTTAATACTCGAGGGTCCTGCCAGAGAGTTATGCATCAATGCTTTGAACGTACTGCTTTCTAAAGCATGATTTAGCAATGCTTAAAATACAGTTCGGTGGAATTTGTTTCTGGACATAGTGGAGAAATCACCCCTCACTTGAGACCGAATCGAATCCTATTAACATCCTTCTCATCTCAGTCTATGACAAATGAGTTAACCACTAGCCTACCCCACGGCCCCGTAATAACTGTTGTATACATGGGTATTGAAACCCAGATCCGCCATTTTGATTTAACGAGATACCTGGTTGGCGTAATTAAACAAATGGGTGACCTCATTTGACCGTATAGACGATTCTTGAAGCATGACCTCATTTAGAAGGTCCTCATCACACGCAGAAAGTTCTAGAATCAGGTGTTTGTCAAGATTGATCTCAGGTCATACTCACGAAGGATCTTCTGGAAGGTATGATTCGGTGTAATCTGGTATTAAATAACACTGTGAAACTTTGTTGAATACCATCACATCCTCATCTGGCATTACTGAATCAACAGCTTTGTGTGATGACAAGAAAATCTAACGTGTAAAGATGAACTGATACAGAAAGCTGATGACTCATTACTCACAAGCCATGAATCTTCTTCGAATCCTACATAATAATATGAATAAACACAACCGCCACCCCACCCCACCCCCAAACCTGCATCCCACACCATGAGTCCAGTCAATCATTTTGTTCCTACCTTCATCGTTTTCCTAATTATCCACGAAGCATGTATATATTTAGTGTGTACGTGCACGTGCATAGCCAACAGGTGTGAACTCTCAGTACTTTTAAAGTCGTTCACAACATGATATACTACACACTATATACAACACACAATACGTTTATGCCACACTATCTAACACAATGAGAACTAACAACATACTTCACCTGTTCAATGTTTATGAATAAACAGAGCCATGTCATATAATTATGGACAAAACTTTCAGCAGAACATCTCAAGGAGTAACAGCAGCATCCCCGCAGAAGCAGCAGCTTTCATCCTGACCCTGGGACAACAGTGGAATTCGGCATTACCCCAGGCGACTGAGCAATCTGTTTAGGATAGCACTGCTCACCCTCACATGATGAAGGGGAATGGGAAAAGTTCTCCCAAACAAATGCTTGTCCCGTTAAACAGGCCAGGATACCACATCGGGTAGTTCTACCTCGAAGAGGTCAAACCGCAAAGAAAGAAGCACTTGATATGTGGTACATGGCCATGGTATGTAGGCACACTTATGGATAGAGCAGCCTCCTTAAGGCTGAGAAAACAGGTCTCCATGCAAGAGAGGTGGCTCGCTACAGGATTCACATTGCAGCCATCAGCAAGACAAGACTAGCCGATGGAGAGGTGAAGAGAGGTGACGAATAGAAAATACATAGAGCAGATCTGGCCATCAAGACATCACTCCTAAAGCAACTTCCGAACATGCCAACATCAGTAAATGAATGGCTTATGGAACCGCCCAATTGTACCCAGCAGGTCACACTAGTCTTATCAGTTTCTATGCCTAAACTCGTATCAGCAGTGCTGACGTGAAGAAAGCCTTTTAGAAGAACTCAGTGCGCTCCCATCGCCTCAGTATCGGGAAACTTGTAACCTCTGTGATGCATGATTTTGCAGAAGACCTGGATGACCGACTGACTATACATGGCACTGACTGGCAGCCCAACTCGAAAATGGGAGCAGTTCATATATCTGGTGACAATCTCCGCAACAACCACCATTGGCACCAGGAAAGACATCAAGACATTCCTAGATGACAAGCAAAAGGCCATGGCAGGATAAATGGTGGGTGAAGAAGGCAGAGGAGATCGAGAGGTACGCCAACACTCAGAACTCAAAGATGTTCTACAGTGCCATCAAGAAAGAGTATGGACCTGTCAAGTCATGTACTATCCCACTCCTGCCAACAGACGACTCGACACACAGTTGCAGGAGAGAAGCAGTATTAATCTGTGATGGAGAGAGCACTTTTGCAACCTACTGAACAGGCATTCCACAGTAGACACCATGCCTTTGATCTGATCCCACAAAAACCTACTATCCTCTGCTTTGTTCTTCCCTACAATGTATGAAATCTTAAAGGCGATTAAGCAAAGCTCAGACAAAGCACCTGGCATGGGTGGAATACCGGGAGAGATATTCACATCTCAGAAGCATCCCACGTTTTCGGGCTCACCATCATCCTCAGCAAGACAGAAGTACAGTTCCAGCTAAGGCCACCCTCCACAACCCTTCCCCCTGCCGTCTCCATCGAGGGAACCCATTTGAAAATGGTGGAGACTTTAAGTGCCCTGGCTGCACCATAAGCAACGATGGTAGACCTGGATAAGGAGATCTCGGTCGTCTCCCAACTCGAGTCCTGAATCAACAAAACAATCAGTTGTCCACAAAGTTCAAGGTGTAGAAGGCTGTCGTCGTCACTAGTCTCCTCTATGGATGTGAGACGTAGACCATGTACAAAAGAAACCGGAAGCAGCTGGAGAAGTTCCACATGATCGATCACACGTCTGTGATCGATCATGAACATCCACTGGCAAGACCAGGTCACCTTGATGTGCTGGATAGGGCCAACATGATCCTGAAATACCAGCGCTGCTGGGTTGGTCAGGTGATTTGGAGGATGACCACAGCTTGCGGAAGCAGCTCATGTATGGCGAACTTTCGTCTGGCAATAGGATCCAAGCCAAACCACACAAGAGATTCAGAGACCGTATTATGACCAACATCAGAGCAGCATGCAATGGACAGGTCCTCGTCTTCTAATCTATACTTATTGATCCACGAAATGAATACACAGGTTCAAGTGTGTGTGCACTTCTTTGGTAGACCATTGAAATGTATGAATAACTGTGTACAAAATCAGCTCATCTTTATACGTTAGATTTTCTTGAAGAGAATCATGTCATCACACAAACCGATGCTGATTCTGTAATGACGTTATGATTGTTTCAGCAACGTTTTCTAGTGTTATGTAAAACTAGATTAAGCCGGATCAAACCTTTCAGAAAATTTCTCGTGAGCGTGACTTGAGATCAGTCTGGACACATACCTAATGAGGACAAGCACCTCTGTCATAGATTCCAGAACTTTCTGTGTGAGGTGATGGCCTCCGAAAAGATGTCACACTTCTAAATTTGTCTATGCCATATGAGGTCACCCAAGAGTTTAATTATGTCACCTAGGAAACACATTTGTATCTCAAGTATCATAAGTGAATAGTCGGCCACCGATTGGCAACAAATATTCACACTATTTTCACACACTACGCAGGTGATAGTAAGGATAGTAGGCATCACTACACATAATCCTTTTCACTGCGCGTTCTTGAGCGGTGATGAATGAATGTGCCATATCTCTGACAGATCCTTCGCCTGACATCTGAATACTCTCTACGTGTTTTGCTAAGCCTTGACATAGAAACATTTTGTCGAGGTCAATAAATGTGGAAAAGTCATTAACACTTAAATTAATGAGATGGCAATTTAGAATGACAATCTTTGTGGGCGTAAAGAGCATGTTGCCTTGAAGTATTTGGTGCTTACCATTAGCCTAACGATTGCATCCGGTTTAGTGTTACATTTTGAAAGAAGTGTATGTCCTCATTCTATCAAAGCCAGTATAATTACATCTAGTCATCAGAATTACCCATGCTATGTATAAGAATGGACGAAAACACATTACACATCTCCCTCAACAATTAATCTCTTTTATTGAGTCATCTGGAAGTTTACTGACTGCTCACTTATACAATGCATAGTGGATATCCCCTTTATTACTGAGGTTTTATTGCATCTAATTATTGATACTTAAGGCAAGCATCTTATACCGCATATTGAAGAATGTGAAAGGCAAATTGTCCTTCCCATCCTTGATGGGGTCATCATAAGAGATGTAAGAGATTCTAAATGGACCTCTTCAAAAGCAAGACTCTATATGATTTTCTTGAGATACGGTCAGTGAACATCCAGTCCAGTTAGGGGACAGCAGAAATCCGTTTAAGCTTGTGGACCGACCATGGATCTTGAGGAATGTCTAAGATGATTAATCGATCCGATGAACAAAGAGAGCACATATAGTCATGTCCAGTTTGTGTTTACTGGCTTATAGATTTCTGTAGAAGACCTTAGATTTAATGGCAGACATTTTAACCAGTTGTCTGTTTTGTTCGATCATCAGGGTCATCACAACGTTCGATCAACACAGCAACGTTAGCGATGCCCTGAAAATTCACAACCATCGAATGGCAATTTTGAATATCATATCTTAGCTACCGTCAAACTTGGGTGAACACTGTTCTTGCACTTCAGTTTGTATGACAGAATGTTTGCGGGAACGACGTTTCAAAGTATTTCAATGTAATCTGTTGAGGTAACCGTTTAATCTTTACAAACGAGGTTATTCTGAGGGAACGGATGTCTAAAAGCGAGATTTAACTAAATATATGCTACAAAACCCACTCTACATATCGGAATCTCCCCCGTATATTCAGGCATCTCAGCTATAAAGACAATGCCAATTGTTCATTCATCTACAATAGTTGACGATGTTATATCGAATTCCAGATGATGAATTAACAAATCAGTACTCTGTGGATACCTGTTATATTGTGAGTGTTGGCATAAACATGAGTTGTCCCAGGAAATAAATATGCAAAACAAATAGAGATCACAAGCTAAAATAATTTTACCTCACAAATGCAACGATTTACTATTACTCTTTTCTGGGAACAGATGTTCTAAAATGACTTTGGTCTCATAAAAATATTCAGAAATACTCACGATTCACTCAACGCTTTAATCAAAGTTGTGTGTGTGTATGGAGAGCAATTTCCAAAATAAATTTCTGAATGATATAAAGAATACTGACGGACCATTCAAAATACACACGGTGTGTATGTCCCGGAATTCTTGTTTTATGCGATTGCATGCAATTGATATTGGAACACATCTCGATAAAAGTCTGAACTGCCTTCACATTTATATGTCTGGTATAAGAGATTCAAAATGATCCCAAGCAAAAACAAAGATCTACACAATCATTCACAGAACGTGGTGGGTGTATCACAGAAGTCAACAGAGGCCTATCTCGTGTTGGATAGATTACTGACCAGCCATTCCGTCATAAACACAGACGAAGTGAGGAACCTATGAATATCTTTTGTTCCAGACTGCCCTGTGTAATTTAGCAAATCAAGTGGCAGCTGGCATATGCTGTGCTGTACCGTCCTATCCTTTACCAATGAGTCCTTTCAGAACTTCTATTTGATGTAAAAACTTAGCATAATAGTCATCCTATATATACATACTTCAGAATATTGAGTTAATCATTATGAGAAAAGTCTTACATCTCTTAATTGTGAATCTCACATACAGAAACGCTGTACCTTTTCTATCTGTACACAAACCAAACAGTGGTATGCTAGAAGCAAAGGGAGACAACTAAATTATTATACTAGTATTAACGTTTCATTTACGGGAAACTGAAAATCCACAGTAATGTTAATGACATATGTACACATATTTGTTGTACTTGACCGATTATACACACGTACTCTGGGCCGGAGGCTTTGGATACTCAATAAAAAATCTTGAATCTCACATTTCCGAGGGCAGAGCTAAAAGCTTCAGGTATGTACTTCAGTCCAGTCATATCACCTTTCTCCCTTCCCATATAATTTGGCACAAGTATTCAATTTGACTTCAGTTGTATCTAGCAGTATTCCTGATCAAAGAAACATTAATTGTTATATATGTTCCCTTGTCAACTTACTACTGACAGTAAGCAAGTACGTGAAGAATTCCCTTGTTGAGTTGAAGAATTTCCTTTCCATATGAGGACGGGCGATATTGACAGAATAATACAGAGTGAAAAAGAAACGTTCTTTCAACATCTCTGTCGATCATGTCTCCACGTGGACCTTACTTTTACTACGTATAAGCACACATACATATACTTCTAAAATATGTGAATTAAACATGAAGAGAAATACAATCAATTTATCCTAAAAATGTTATAAGCATTGCAAAGTGGATTTACGTACATTTACACATTAATTCAAACAACATTTGCTAGATGGCAGTACGTGATTTCCTTAACATGCAATTTCCAATAGTATTAAGGTCAGTTCACTCGCAAAGGAAAAAGCTGCTCTTCCGCATCTCTTGATAATGAATGATGTACCCCAGCAAATACTACTACCTTGCAACATGGGTTTGAAACTGTAGATTCCTATCTTTGTGTTTGTTTGGATTAACCGCAATCCCTACCGTGTGTGTCGTTTGTTGTTGGCATATATGGCATTTTAGATTTTACTTCAAAATCTCCCATGACTATGTACAAGTCTTCAACCGATTGAATGAATTGGTTACACTACTAAGAATAAGCAGTGTCTCCGAGCTTGTTTTCTCTTACAGCCAAGCTGCTGGTAATGCGATGTGGTACAAACGCTAGGTGCAGTTTGAAATAACACTGGGCTCGAGCTGGATTTGTAACTCAAGGTTTAAAGAACACTTGTCTCAAAGAATTCAATTTCCTTCAAGGCCTTCTTTCGCATTCAGTTCAGTCTCAAAATAGAACGCTGAACTATGAATACTTCCTTCAAAATGATGGGTGATATGAATCACGTCTATTGGTTTTAAGCCTAAAATAAATAAATTGTATTTCCTTCTAATCGCTGGAAGGATGTTATTTTCTTCAAGGGTTTATTTGGATTCGTTTTCGCTTCCGTTTAAAAACTCAACGCTTCACAGATCCCTTTGATTGTAAGGATTTCCGCGGAAGCTTGACGATACCACACCATGCGATGGAATATGTTAAGGGAAGATACTACGCTTTTATTATGCCTCTGTTGAACGTATAATCGACTTTGTGAGTGCAGCAATAAGCAAGATATAGTGTTACGAGAGTGTATTTTCCGTGATTTGAGTTGTTTGAGTATTACTGCAGTAGTTGTAACTGGGTCACAATATTTAAGGTTTTAGTGTTAGTTATTATGGGTCACATTTCCTACACAGAATTATTTAAGCGGCACGCCTCTAAGGCAGTACTTTAGAGTTACCTCCCTTTGAAAAACATATATGCACGAGTTCTGGAGCTTTCTACGGTGTTGGCGATGGCCATAAGTGCTCGAACGTTCTTGAAACTATACATATTTGTATGTGTGTGTGTGTGTGTGTGTGTGTGTGTGTGTGTGAGTGTACACATGCATACATGCATACATACATACATACATACATACATACATACATACATACATACATACATACATACATACATACATACATACATACATACATACATACATACATATATAAAGGCTAGTTGTCGGACTGGACATGGACACACTTTACTGGAGTGTGCACCTTCAATGTACGTCAACGCCTGATCTAACCGCTCTCTCTGTAGATCTCCATTCTGTATAACTGTTTCTCTCTCGCACTAAGACTTTGGTGAGTTTGCTGTATATTTTGTGACCCATTGCCTTAGATTTTGTCTCATTTGTATTGTATTTGAAATCAGTATTGTGAAATAGACCTGTGACTTTGTATAACATTGCTCTCTTTGCTAAATAATACAATATTTTAATGTTTTAGACTTGTCTTTGTTCTGTTTTGCTGGTTCACAGGGGATTTCTTACACCTTTTGTCACGGCAGATTTTTAACCGTAACAATAGACTCTTCCATTACCCACTTATATGATTTCAGCAATAGTTAGCTCCTTTCGAGAGATAATCAGAATGACAATTCTGAGGAGTTGGTGTTGGTCACTGAAAGAATCTGATGGAAACTTTTAAGCTAAACCAATAGAAAATATACTGAACATCATTGAAAACGCACCACCCCTAAAATTGTGGATTTCTAAGAGCAGAAGTGAGCAATCTATGTAAATTTTACATATTTGTGTAGACCAATGTTTGATAAAGAAAAGAAGCAAAAAACAATCAAGCAAAACAGTGAAGATTTAATGCAGCTGACAAGGAAATAAAGATGGGGTCAAAATGGAAAGTCAGTAGCGTGTATGACCCCCGTTAGCAGCAACACAAGCTGTGCAACGTCTCCTCATTGAACGGATAAGTCTCTGAATAAAGTCCTGAGGCACTGCATTCCACTCTTGCTGCAAGGCATTGTCGAGTTCCCCAAGGTTGTTGATCTGCGGACGACGTGCGAGGCGTTGGCCGATGTAATCCCACAAGTGTTCGATGGGTGACAAATCTGGTGACAATGCAGGCCGATGAAGTAGAGGAATGTTGTTGTTAGCCAGATACTGTATCGAAACACGTGCAGTGTGGGCTCGTGCATTGTCATGTTGAAATGTGTGCAGATCTTGATGCTGGTGAAAGAAGGGAACGACGTTGTTCTGAAGAATGTTGTCACGGTAGTAAACGGCATTCACTCTGCCACGACAAACAATCAGAGCGGTTCTGTGGTGATAACTTATCCCTCCCCACACCATAAAGCTGTCTCCACCCCACCGATCGGTTTGCACAACACAATCCTGATGATAACGTTCACCCCGTCGACGCCATACCCGTAGACGCCCGTCAGCATTTCGCAAGTGAAAACGCGACTCGTCGGAGAACACCACACCATGCCAACGTCGTAACAACCACACACGATGCTGTTCAGCCCATTGTCGGCGTTCACGGCGATGCCTGTCAGTCAGGATGGGTCCAACGTAAGGGCGTCGACAACGTAACCCTGCCGCACGGAGACGGCGTCGGACGGTGGAAGCGCTGATCAAACCACGTCGACCCTGGACAGCGTTGGCGGTTCTGGCAGCGGGCAAGGTTCGATCCCGAATATGGCGCCGTACAATGTCTCGATCTTGACGAGGGGTGGTAACACGTGCCTGACCTGGGCGTTGCCGGTCCCTGCTGGTTCCTGTTTGTTGGTATCTGTTAGCAAGCCTCAGAATGGTCGAATGATGACACCCAAATCGTCGTGCAATGTTTCTGCTTGAAGCGCCGACCTGCAACATACCCAAGGCCTGTTCTCGTTCCTCTGGTGACAATCTTGGCATGGCGAAAAAACTTTACTTACGAAAGTACTGCGAAAATGAGAACGGTTTTGTGCCGAAGGTCATTTATACCCCTGAACAGCATGCTTTCTGCATGCAATTTGTGCCCTTCGTGTGTGATGTGCATGAATTTTGTTGTTTTCATGTGATGTGTTCGAACAATCCGTTTTTTACTGTAGAGGTTATTTACGATCTAGTGTGTTATTATCAAAATTCCCACCATTAATTTTCCATTTCCAAAAGATTCTATTGCCTTATTTCAAAATTTACAGGTGGTGCGTTTTCAATGATGTTCAGTATAGATAGATTAAAAACATCTACATTAACTTCCTGTATGTGATGTGTTCTTATCTTTGCCAGTTTTACATTTGTTTTCATTTGAAGAGGTACATTTTTCAGTGAAACTAGGTTGAAAGGAAGTAAATCACTGTTCCTGAGTTAGTCGGTGACACTGCAGAATCGCAACTATTATGTTTGTTCAAAAAGAAGTTTTGAGATTAATGTGTCATTACAAGAACAGAATTCTTTGGATCTTCACTTTAAATGTAGCTGTTTGTAAGTATCCAGGTGTACCCAGGACAATTAATTCCACGAAGCTGGGTTGTCTGCTAGAACTAACAATATACTTTAACATCTGCCCATATTGATTAGCATGAAAACGAATTTCGTTTCTTATATACTCTCAGATTTAAGTGATGCATTATACACCAACTATTTCTCTCTGTAACTGTATTCTATGTTTGCCATTCGAATTGAACGTGAATTACACTTCAAGAAGAAAGCTGACTCCAGTCAGTAAGTAATGTCCAATAATGGTTGAACTATACTTTTCCACAGACGGTCTAGGAGAGAATATACAAAATATTGTCACTGCTATACGAGTACATGTATTGCTCGGGTTCTTACACCTGAAAACTTGAAGACTCGATAGAATGTCATAGTTTCTGATGCCTGATAACATACTTATAATATTATTGGTTTGTCAGCTTCAGAGGAGCATTGAACAGTCTGTATAGTGCGAGAGAGTCTGGACTTCCGAGGTGGAGACACATGCTAGATGCCGAGGACAGTATACTTGGACCGCCACCTGTAGACAGTGCAGCTATCGTGACTGCTCTCGCCAAGAATTCTGCGTTACTGATAATAAAACATAAAACATGTGGGGAGCATGTCCCGATTCCCATCGGGAGATAAGCACTGGAATACCATCTCCACTGGAGACAAAGACGGGACAGAGAGTTCAATATCCTTGAAATCTCTTCTAGTAAGCCAGTATAGTAGAGTGAATATAATACATTCTCCACGGGAAGACCAATATAGGAGACACAAACAGGACAGTGGAACTGAGATAATCATAACAGTATGCCCTGACTCCCGGCGGCGAGACAAACACGAGTTAAGGGGACATACATACGAGTCAAGGAATACACGCGACCAATCCCAGTGTATGAGTCAACAAGACAGAGAACCAGATTGCATCACTATCGCACAGGTTAAAAACAAAGAGCGTATTTCTTGCTCCGTGAAATCGAACATTGACACTGGACGACATTTGGTTCCCAAACCTATGTTAACCGACTGGACAGTGGAGACAATCTCCCTGGAAACCCAAAATAGTACCGTGAAGATGGTACACTTGGGCTTTCCCCAGGCAGACAAACATGGAATAATGCTGAAGACATTACGCCTACACACCCAGTGTGAAAATACAAATACGGAGTGGGGAATGACATGATGAGAATAGTATGCCTGGACTCACCGCGGCGAGACAAACAAGAGGTAATGGGGACATCAACGAATATCACCAACAAATCTCAAACCGAAAGAGATAGAGCATCCAGTTTGCATCACCAGCGCTAAGGCCAAAATCTATGCTTATTATTCTGTATACGTCAAGTCGAAAGTTAGCACAGGAGGTCCACGTGGTGGACATATTTGGTTCCCAAATCGATTTCGAGACACGGCCTTGCCACACACTCCGACAGTTCATGGGACCATCTTCCAAAGAAATTTTTCGGGTTTACAGAATGTAAATGAGAACGTGCACTATGATTTTTTAAACGAATGAGAAGCATTGCCCTTCGTCACTAACTGTAAACCACCGTAATTATAAGGAATGTTTCTATTATAACCAGTTGTCCATATATAATCGAACAATAGTAAGTGACAATCCAGTGATTAACAACATAATCATCGATCTGCTCATTTGGGATATGTGTCCACCAAGTCAATCCCGTGATCCACCTGATCCCTTTAGTCGTTTTTCGGCAAGCATGGGTTACTGATGGTCAATTCTAACACGACTGCAACAATGGAGAGAAACGTCAATTGGGAAGTTAACTATCACAATAATCACAGCGTGATCTTTGCCTTCAAAGTGAGGCTTGGGTGTTTAGTTACATTATATGATAATACAACCTGTCCTCAACGTTTTACCAAAAGCAGGAGTGGTGAAGGAAATTGAAATATTACGAGTGATGGATTCAGTTTCCTTTTGTAACTACGAGCAGTGGTTGAGTTAATAACACAGAATATTCACGTCGACTGCATGCCTCAAATGATTGATATCAGGGGTATAGATCGTGTCAGTTGACCACGTGATAGGTGGTAATGCATACAGAGGTTCTAAATTGGCAGTGAAGCTACTGTAGTTTTGGAAGAATTGGTGACTGAGTGACTGTAGTCTGACGATGCGGGACACCAAACATTGCTTCACACATATACAAATTAGTAGAATGTTGCTTCAATTCAACAGCGGGTGGTGTGGTAGCTTAATCACTTTAACGATCCGGGTTCGGTTCCTTACAACGTGCTGTTCACCACTGTGATATTGCTGGAATATGGCTCAAAGCGGTGTATATACAACAATACCTACGCACGGACTTATTTTACCATACGAATTCACTAATGCGTTGAAGCAGCCAGAGTGCTGGTAATGTAAGGCAATGGATGTTTTTACACAATACAAGTAGAAACACACATAAACTCGCACTCGTACCCACTCCAGTTGTTCAGCAAGGGCAATAAACGCAGTTCGCCACCACTAAGTCGAAAAATCCCAGATTAATGGAAGATAAAAAAAAACAGCAGGTTATGCCATTAGTGGTAGTGAATCAGCCTGAATTTGCTGCTGGATGTTTAAGTCAGCATTTCAACCTCGTAAAGGGATATATATCAAAAGATATATGAAGAAAAGATGGGTATTAATATCAGTAGGATGTCATTTGGACGATACACACAATGATTTCATCGATTGTGTTATAGGATGTAGTAGTGGAGACTTGTGGAATGGGATAATGTGCAATTCAGTAATTACTCAATGACGTAAAAGATTTCTCCAGTGTTCAATACGGACACAAAATGGCCATTTGCTTCCATGACAGACGGTGGACAATGCCGTTAGTAGTTTTGAAATCAGCATCGATACAATAAAAACTATATCTGTGACATTAATGCACGCCAAACGAACTATGTAATGTGGTAAATTGGGGTATTTGTCGTTTTATATGATTGTTTTTCAGTTCCAACGTTTTTATTTGAATTGCATTAAGAACCGGAAGAATGCTCAAAGAAATTTTGTCCTCCCGACCCGTCTTAGCTGAAGCAAAAGCAATTTGCTTGAATGGTTGGTTGCATTGTAGCCTAATTCAGATTTCCTGGACGAAACTGGACCTCAAGGGTATGCCTGAGTTGGACAGGATTCTGACGCTAAAATGGAATTGATCAAAAGAGCATGGACACACAGAAGAAATCAGAGTACATGGTAAAATATGGGTTTTTTCGCTTTGCTTTCCCATTTGCTGGCGATTGCATTGATAATTGTCTCTGTCGTCTGCTGAAAGACTCGTGAAAGGACAAATAATGATCACAAATATGACTGGATCACGGAGAAGCATCTATTGTGAGAAAGGTTAGCTTCTTCTGTTCTGAAGGCTGTCGGGCAACCGCTAACAACGGTATTGCTCATTTGCTGTCGTTACCTCTCTTAATGTTAACAAATATACGATAAAAAGAAATTGTTATGAGAGTGTATTTTCCGTAAATTGTAATAATTTTTACTGGGCCACAACATTTAATTTTGAGAAATAGTTATTATGGGTCACATTAAGTATCATAAATGTTCCGTGCCGTTCGTACTTTGGCAGCAGGCTTTAAGTTACCTCCCTATGTATATATGTTTTGATTAGTAGAGCATACTTCCGGGAGATAACGAGAGTATTCTACGTTAATCTTGATGGTCGTATGTACTCGAATCTTCTTGAATCAGTGACAGTGTATATAAAGGCTAGTTGTGTTCACACACAGACACACACACACACAGAGAGAGAGAGAGAGAGAGAGAGAGAGAGAGAGAGAGAGATTAATTTGAGTACATAACTCTGCTTGCCTCCGTCAACGCTTGGCCTACCGTTGCCTAACCCCTCGCTGTGTTACATTCAGTAAAACTGTGTTTCACTCTCAAACCAAACCTTTGGAGAGTTATTTGTGACCCATTACCTTAGATTTGACTATTTGCATTGTACATGAAACCTGTAGTGAGAATCTTTGCATTCTTGCCTTTGTTTGCTCAATAGAAAGAAAATGAAAATTTCAGACTTCTCATTGTTATATTTTGCTTATTCAGAGGGGATTTCTTATACCTTTGGTCACGGTAATTTTCAACCGTAACAAAACATATAGAATTGTTATACCTTGTAGTAATGTATTGTATATGGTCACTAACTGATATCAAAATGCCATAGAAAGTGGTCAAATACAACACATGTTATGAATGTATATTTGGGATTAGACCTTTCTCAGTAAAGTATAGATTCTAATAGTCTTGTTGGGTTGAGTCCCATCCGAGATTCGAACACACATCCTCAGAGCCAGATACCTAATCGGCAGAACAGAATGTCAGCCGGATGATAATCAGGTTCCTGCCTCTGTGGGAGTGGGTTCCTTATCGATGACCCAAACGAAACATATACTAGAATCTGATTCTTTCTTTTCCCAAATATAACTCGTGTCTCATCAAACCGTTTTCGAGTATGTTTACAGAAAAGAAATAATATTGAACGCCGCTGCCACAGAACAGTGTCGATTATCCATCGAAGCAGATTCAAAATAGCAAAATAGCATTAAAATCGCATGAATGGATTACTAGAAGCACAAAAAGAACATGGTGTATGGTTACAGGTTTTCGCTAATACCTGGTGTCACCACCGTGGATGTGAGATTGGGACGGTGGGGTTGTGAATGAATATTTGTGCTGCCAATTATTTCAGCCATACGACATAGAATTGCAGTAATGCTGAAGCCACACGTTTAACATTCTCAGCAACATCACCGATGATGTTTACACACGTCCTGCATTTTTCCTGTAAAATCATCCTCATCGGATATCTGTGGAAAGCATTACATCATACACAACCCGATGTGTGTTAACTGAGCACCGCAGCAGTATAATGAGCATAAAGGATGACATGTTTGCTATCCACTCGGAGAGTTTCCTTTACCGCGGACAGGACGTGATGCTCATTCTTGTCCATAATGCTAGATTAATGAAAGCAGCAGGTTGTGTTTCCCCCTCAGGACATGGTTTGATCATTTACCGACTGGCGTCATTTCTCAGTATTTCTCATTTCAACATCTATCAGGGAAGGACACGCAGATTCTTCATTATTCGCAAACAACTACAAATTACCTCTATCCTGCTCCTTGACATTTATTCCTACGGGCACCCGTGGCGAGCCACCTCCTCGTGGTGGGTGCTGGGTAACGCCAAGAGCTCGCCTACACCCCCGTTGTGGACCCGGGGGGATATTTGGTCCACCAACCTGTTGGCCGTGGGTTGCGGCCCTGTGTCGGTGGAGGAGGGGATCCTGGTGGTTGAGGGCAATAGGGGCCTGGAACCGTGTTCCTATTGCTCAACACACCACTTTGGCCCTGACTTCACCTAGACGGGTGGTAGAACTGGCCCGGTTCTATCAATCGGCTGGTCACGCCATGCCCTGCGTGTGGACAACATTCTTATTGCATCAGTTGAATGTCATTGTGCATTTTTGAAATGAATGTTTATATCAGAACTTATTTACTATTCGTTTGCCTAGAGTCCTATGCCAGAAGGCGGTGGCTCATGGGCCAATCTGGTGATGTCGACCTCTAAATTCTGTATGTCCCTAAGTTTCTGTTAAGAGCCGAACCAGCCTGACATTATATTTGGTGGACAAATATAGCTTTTTATGTCGTATTTACTGGAGTATATCACCCTTGTATCCCTGGTGTTTGCATGCTGGATATCCGCTGCAGATGGACACTGTCCTTGTTGACACTCGGTGGCGGGTGGGGAGCAAGGGTGCTGAACATCTCAGATACATCATGAATCAATTACATTCTGGTTCCGCTAGAAATGACAAGAAAAGGCGTCTGGAGGCTGAAGATATTTCAGTTCCAAAACAACAAGATAACTGGTCAAAATTTATAGTCATTGAGGCTACAAATGGTGAACCCCTCAAATTAAATCCTTTTTTGATTTCCAAGACAATCCAATCTATATGTGGAGAAGTCAAAAACGTCTCATGTCTCCGTGGTGGTCAGCTCCTTATAGAATGTGCAAGGAGACAGCAGTCAATTAATCTATTGCAACAACATCAGTTTGCAAATGTCAGCGTTAAGGTCACTGAACATAAAACACTCAATTCGAGTAGAGGAATTGTGCGAGACCGAGCCCGTTGTTTGTCAGACATGTCAGTGGAGGAAATCGTTGAAGAACTTAAAGACCAAAATGTTACGTCTGTAAAGCGTTTCACAATCAAGACACAAGATGGTAGAACTGCTCCAAGCAACACCTATCTGTTTACTTTTTCATTGAGCACAATCCCTAAATCATTAAAAGCTGGTTATTTCAATATCGGAGTGGAAGTGTACATCCCGACTTCACTCCGCTGTTATACATGTCAGAAATTTGGACATGGCTCAAAATCCTGCCGAAATGTACATCGTTGTCACCGTTGCAGTCACCTAAATGTGTAAACTGCAGAGGTGATCATGTTTCGTCATCAAAATCCTGCCCTGAATGGCAGATCCAATCCAAAATCCTGAAGTTGAAATATGAAAGTAACATTTCCTTTTCTGAGGCCAAAAAAACAAGTACATCAAATGCAGTCGACATCATCTTCGACCATCAGTTATTCAGCTGCTGTCTCCAGAAAACCCTCATCAGTGTCAGTTTCATGCCAAACTGATTTGACTTGGACTAAATCCAAACAACCAATCTCTGTGCAAACTATTAGTGACCAGACTACTGTGACATGTGCATCTCAGACCGTCAGCCAATCAGATCAAACAGTTGCTCAGAAAACTGTTAATCTTGATGAGAATATTGAAATGTCGAAAGCTTGCCGGAAACGCTTAAATCGGAAACAAGCATCCAAAAATCCCTCTATTGTAGAGACGCCTGTTACAGTAGAGGTTCACAACTCCTTTGAACCCCTGGATATGGAGGTAACTCCACCTTCAGAAAACAAGCTTAGGAGTTCTCGTGAGAGGTCGCCAATACAACCACCATGAGACAAAATCCTAAAGTAATACAATGGAATTGCAGAGGCCTTAAGACCAATTGTGAAGATCAACAGTTATTATCTCAAGACTTTAAACCATCAGCCTTTAGTTTACAGGAGACATACCTGAAAAATACACACAAATTTGATCTTCGTCAGTACAATTCATTTCATTCGTTTTCACCTCCAGGTGAGAATGCCACTGGTGGCGCTTCCATCTTGGTGAGGCAGGATGTGATACATAGTCCTGTTCCTCTCCAAAGCAATCTTCAGGCCATTGCTGTCCGCCTCTCTTTACAAATAACATTTACGCTTTGTTTACTGTACATTTCTCCATCTTCGGCTCTTCAGCAGTCTGATCTTCAGGATCTCTACGATCAGCTTCCCCAACCCTGTATTATCATGGGTGATCTTAACGGACACAACCCTTTGTGGGGAAGTACCGATACTAACAATAAAGGCAAAATCCTCGAAGACTTCATTTCTAATAATAATTTATGCATATTTAATGATGGATCAGCCACTTATTTACATCCTGGTTTTGGAACTTATTCTGCACTTGATCTGTCTTTGGCGGATCCCAACATTTATAACGAATTTGAATGGTCGGTCCATGATGACCTGTGTGAAAGTGACCATTTCCCCACAATACTTTCTGCTATAAACCCGATTGATGACCCACCTGCAACAAGGTGGAATTTTAGTAAGGTCAATTGGCCATTATTTGAATCAATGTGTACTGACAACTTGAAATATGAGTTTGTTTCCTCTGCTCAGGATCCAATTCAGTTATTTTCTGATAAACTGAAAATTATTGCTGATGAAACTATCCTCTGCAATTCCACATATTCGTAAACCATGGTTTAATCAGGAGAGTAAACAAGCCAGAAAGAGTAGGAAGAAGGCAGAAAAATATTTTCGCCGACATCCTACAGTACATAATTTAGATAAAGTTAAATTTTTAAATGCCAAGGCTCGACGTGCTTTTAAGCAAAATAAGCGTCAGTCTTGGCGAAAGTATGTTTCCCACATTAATTCACGCACACCGATGTCAAAGGTGTGGAACATGATTCAACGCATAAAAGGCAAAGGCTCAAAATCTACTGTCCACCATTTGAAGGAGGGTGATAATTTATTGACGGAAAAAGCTGACATTGCCAATAAGCTTGGCGAAACACTTGCCAAGCATTCCTCTTCATCCAACTATGCAACGAAGTTTCAGAAACATAAGGCACAACAGGAGAAGATAACAATTAATTTTAACTCAGACAATGGTGAAGACTACAATGAACTATTTTCACTACATGAGATACGAACTGCCCTTGAGCAAGCTCATGATACAGCAACAGGGGCTGATAATATACACTATCAGCTCTTGAAACATTTGCCTGAATCATGTTTGGGAACACTTTTGAATATATTTGATACAATATGGACAACAGGGAATTTCCCAACTTCGTGGCGTACTGTCATTGTAGTCCCTATCCCAAAACCTGGCCGGGATCATTCTGATCCATCTAATTACAGACCAATCTCTTTAACGAGTTGTGTCTGTAAAACCATGGAACGAATGATAAACAATAGATTAACTTGGTATCTTGAAACCAATAACCTTCTAACAAATATTCAGTGTGGTTTCAGGAAGAATCGTAGTACCATTGATCACTTGGTACGCCTAGAATCCTTTGTCAAAAATGCAATAATAAATAAGCAACATGTTGTATCGATATTCTTTGATCTCGAGAAAGCGTATGATACCACCTGGAAACATGGCATTTTGAAGGATTTACATGATTTTGGATTGAGGGGTCGTTTACCTCTTTTTATATCTCAGTTTTTAAAAGATAGGCAATTTCAAGTCCGGGTGGGCTCTACCCTGTCTGACCATTATAATCAGGATCAGGGTGTTCCCCAAGGCAGTATCTTGTCTGTCACACTTTTTACCATCAAGATCAACAGTTTGTCCAAAGTTTTAAACGATTCAATTGATGGATCGTTATTTGTGGATGATTTTAATATTTCTTGTCGTGGTAAAAATATGCATACTATTGAACGGCAACTGCAACTGTGTTTAAACAAGATAAATAAATGGTGTCTTGAAAACGGCTTTAAATTTTCTAAAACCAAGACTAATTGTATACATTTTTGTAGAAAATATAAACCGCATAAAGATCCTGAACTGTTTCTAAATGGATCTCCCATAAAAGTTGTAAAGGAGGCCAAGTTCTTGGGATTAATTTTTGACTCACATTTAACGTTTCTACCACATATCAAATCCCTCAAAACTAAATGCCTGAAGGCACTTGACTTGTTGAAAGTTGTTTCAAATTCTAAATGGGGAGGGGACCAAGCTACCCTCCTGCAACTTTATCGATCACTGATCCGGTCTAAACTTGATCATGGCTCCATTGTATATGGTGGAGCCTGTAAAAGCAGCCTCTAACTTTTAGATTCTGTTCACCATCAAGGTCTAAGACTTTGTCTTGGCTCCTTTCGAACTTCACCTGTTGACAGCCTGTACGTTGAGGCCGATGAGCCATCTCTTGAGCAGCGACGTATCAAATTAGCTTTACAGTATGTAACAAAATTATATTCCAGTGAGTCAAACCCTGCATATAACTGTGTTTTTAGCCCTCTGTGTGAGGATTTATACAATATGAAATCTTCGCTTGTACCGCCTCTTGGTTTAAGAATAAAACCATTTCTTGCTGCTACCGGCATTGAGCTGGAAAATATAGCTCCTTCCCCTCTTCTCTCTTCTCCTCCTTGGCAGTTGGTTAGGCCCCAAGTGGACCTAACATTGACCACATTTAAAAAATCAGAAACTAATGAATTACAGTATAAACAAGAATATAATGAATTGAAACATAAATATAGCAGTTATAAATCCTTATTTACAGATGGGTCCAAGGACGGTGGTGCAGTAGCTTCTGCCACTGTCATTGGATCCAGAACAATATCTTCTAGATTACCAGACAACAGTTCTATTTTTACTGCTGAAGCTAACGCCATATTAACAGCTCTTAAATATATTCAAAGACACCCGAAACGTAAACAGTATATAATCTATTCCGACTCTCTTTCTTGCCTTCAGGCGATTAATAATCTTTCTTGTAAACATCCACTTTTAATTAAAATTATTGAATTATATATATAATGATCTTGCTACTGGTCAGTACGACATCGTCTTCTGTTGGTTACCCAGTCACGTTGGCATTTCCGGTAACGCAATGGCCGATCTTGCTGCTAAGGCAGCACTCAACAAATCTGTGACGCCACTTCTTATTCCTTATTCTGACTACAAAGCTAGCATTAGAGCTTACACTCGTGATCTGATGCAGAAGAAGTGGGACACCCAAGTAGGTATAAATAAACTACATGAAATAAAACCCTACATTGGTTATACATACTTGGGTTGTCAGTCCAGATTTGAAGAAGTCATTTTGCGACGATGTCGTATTGGCCATACAAGATACACTCATGCATACCGTTTAAAAGGTGAGGATCCTCCGTTTTGTATCCCTTGTGATGAGAGAGTCACAGTCAAGCATATCCTGCTTGACTGTGTTGAATTCTCCATCATATAAGGGATAAGTATTTTTCTGTAAAAACTGTTAAGGATCTTTTTAACACAGTCAGCGCTCATTTAATTATTGGTTTTTTAAAGGAAATTGATTTCTGGATTGAATTTTGAGTAATATGTACTGTATATAAATGTATTTTAATGATTGGTAGTTTAGGTTAGGAACTAGAATTGTTAGTGGCTGTACTGTCAAAGGAGGTTGAAGTATTGTAAAATTATTGTCCTCCTGAGAGGGTACGTAAGTCCACACACATTCCATGTAAATTTAAATCTACCAGGTTTTTAATCGTTGTATTCTTGTTGTTTTAATTTTGGTTAGCATTTTGTATACTCGCCAGCGGCTGAAGGGATGGTGTAAATCCAACTAGGGTCCATGCAGGTAGCAAAGGTACTGTAAGTCCCCATGGTCCCTAGTGTGGTGATCTACCTTCAGTTGTTGGCGATCTATAGCCTGATCTTATAGTGTATTGTCCTAATGGTGATGTTGGTTTTAACTTTCCATGCTAGTTTTAATTCCATTTGTGATATTCTAGTTGTTTTACTGTCCGTCGTTGACAGGTTTTATAGTAGACATGTAATTGATTTTGATATTAGTTGTTCTCGTCTCGATATGGCTGAGATATTGCCGATGTGACGTAAAATATTAACTCACTCACTTATTCCTACGAGCTCTCCTTCTAGTTCATCAACATCACGAATACTGACACATATAACTGTACAACGTGTTAGACTCGTCGTCAGTTTTCCAAAGCCATATTTATGAGCAAAACCAGTTGTCAGTGGTATATTCAAGTCATGGTTTGCCGATATATTTAAACTGTGATCTATTTTTCTCTTAGGACATTGACTGTAGATTGTATTTAGAAATTGGACGTTTAACGGATAGAGGATTTCTTAGTAAGACTTGGAAGTTATATTGGGACAATCACTTTAACTTCACCTAAAGTCAAAGAAAACGGTCCCTCGACAATGAGTCGGAATACAAGATTCTTTGACGTTTTTAACAATACCGATTAATCAAACTATAGTTCAAGGTTCGAGGAGTGAATTTTATTGTGATCATTTGGGAAAAGTTCTGAAAAGTATTTGAATTGTAAAAGTGTGCTGCGATTCAGCAGTGTTTCGTACTTTTGGCCATATACTACCCCACTTAAGCACAAGAATATGCTGTAGCGTTAGCACACGATTTCATCATAAATTGTTGTTGTATTTCTTTCTATATACGGCTTTGTTCATATTCATGATAACATGGTTATCTGACACGCTCACGCTCTCGTCCTGTGGCCATTCTACAGCTACTGGCAGAAATATCCATCACAAGGGATAGATATTTCAAATCCCGAACTATGAAAGATCTTTTTCATAACGTCAGTTATCATTTAATTATTGCGTTTTAAAATAATAAAATTTATTCAGTGACTTGTGAATAATATTAATATTGGTAGTTTGGATTAGTAACTGAGATTGTTAGTGGCTGTATCCTCGAAGGTGGTTGAAGCATTGTAAAAGTATTGTCCTCCTGAAAGGGAACGTAAGTCCCGACACATTTAAAGTAAATTTAAACTTACCAGGCTTCTTAAAGGTAGTATTCCTGTTGTTTTAATAGTGGCTGCTATTTCCCACAATTGCCAACAGCTCGTGGGATGGTGTAAATCCATATAGGATCCATGCAAGTAACAAAGGTGCTGTAAGTCTCCATGGTCCATATTATGGTGATCTAATTCAGTTGTTGGCGATGTATAGCCCGTGTTTAATATTGTATTTTCCTCTTTAATTACAACGTTTTAGTTTTTCATACTAGTCTTATGTTTATGTCTGTGATATTCTAGTGTTTTAATGTCCATCGTTGGCAGGTTTTTATAATGTACATATATTCCTTCCCAATGTTAAATGTTCTCGTCATGATATGGCTGAAGTATTGCCGATGTGACATTAACTTTTAACTCCCTCACTAGCAGAAATGAACAACGGACTGCTCTCAGAAGGAATGTCTTATCTTTACAAGATTATGTTTGAGTTCGTGCAAAATTTTTATATTATCCAAATAATACTGATACCATACATACATTTTTCTTCTTCTGACATCTCTTATTCGTGTAACTGTATGAACAAATTAATTATATTTAATCTCAAATCTTTCAGGGTGAGCTCATTTTTGACGGACTCATTTTCAAACAGCATACGTGATGTAGTAGTCGTGGAAGTCTGGCCTTTAAAAGGCTACAGTCTGCATAATACTGTCAAGAAAAGTATCAGCCTTTTTCCTCAATACAAAATACATAATTTATCCTGTGTTAGACTTACCGACGAAAGAGTATGCATGTAACGTGACATTACCTATCTAGTTACGGATGTATTGATTAGATGTGTTAAATAAGAGTCTGTAAGACTTTAGTTTAAAGGAGACAAAATGCGTCTGTTCAAATCGACTCAGAAACATACCTTGTGCCAAGTCTCGTCTGAGTTCTCCCTTTCTTTCGCACCGTATTCAGCATCGTATAATTTGTGTATATATTTTTTCCCCTTATGCGTCTTCATGCATTAGTTATGTTTTTGTAACTGATCAATAAACTGCGGGATCGATGCTGCTTGAATGCATGTAATCACTGCCTGACTGTTTGCACTATCAGAACACTAATAATATAATTTGATGATATATCTGTCACAAATTAGGGTTTGTTGTTGTTGCTGTTGTTGTTGTTGTTGTTGTTTATTTCCACCAATATACCGCTAAACAATATACCAGCTATATGGCGGCGGTCTGTAAGTAATCGAGTTTGTGTGATCTTTCCGTTAACCATTGCATTATTCATGAAATATATGCTTCCATCAAACAATTTATTCCGTTAGCTGCTAAGTAACCATGAAACGTTTGGCCCTATCATTAATTTACCGGTACTTAAAAAAACTGCGAGTTTGATTTCTCTAAGGATGTCTGTGGTCTACAGTACTGATGACTTAAAAAGCTCAAAGGCAAGTGAATATATGCATAGACGACTTTCAGGTCTCAACACTTCAATGAAAAATGTACACAATTATTTTAAGTGAAAACGAAATGCAGCTTACTGTTTTTGATATGTTTTCATAATTTTGTTTGGTTAAATGACTTTATTCATACGGTACTCAAAAAAGTGTTTCTTTTTCATTGTTCGTTTATGTTTATGTTTTCTAAAATGGGTTATTATATGAACGAAATCGAGTGGTTTTACGGCGGTATGGGTGCTAGGGGGTTTTACTTCGCTAACATCAATAGCCCAGGACACACCAGAAACAGGATCTTAAGGAAAGTGAGCTTCGGACATTTCACCCCACTGGCACAGTGACACAGCGCTTCAACTTCTAGGGTGTCCAAGCGACCATACAAAGATGTCAGTACATGTACATGCAGGAAATGGTTGGCCTATGGCTCAGAAAATAAATATTATTGGCATTTGTCATATACATACATGGAATTCTACTGATGAATGATGATTAATTAATGATGACAGATTATCCTGAAAAAACGGATGATCCAACGTGAGTATGAATTCTCATCAGCAGTTTGCTAGTTCGATGGGTGTGCGAGTGACAGACTCGTTACCACAGCTACACAAGTAAAACACCATATACAGCTCCATTATCAGAGGTTTTCAGCACGAACACGGAAACGTAACATCAATAAATAAAGTTAATCAAATTAACAGGTATTTTGTGAAAAATGCAATTGTTAATTTTCATCAGTGTGTCCATAGATAAATATATCACTATTAATGATGTTACAAAATCCCTAACTATTTTGTCCAGTATAAACCGAAATACCTCATGTGGTAGTAAAGATGTACATCCTCAAAACTATCTGCCTTCTTCATAATTGTTCATTACTGTTTGTTGTTTATTGGTTTTACACAGAATTCTTTACATACAGATTTCTGGTCTGCACATTTATTCATCATTGAAAATGAGTAACAGAACTTGTGAGATATTTTGCGTCAGTGTGAACACCGACAAACAACGGGATAAGGGATGACGACATACTTCAAGCCGTCAGTTATAGTTTTATTATGAACATGGTTTCTGACAAAGCATATCGCAATAATTCTCACAGTTGATAACCAAAAATATTGACAAAACTACATTCGAAAATATAAGAATCTTGATATACTATAGTGCCAGGTATTAAGGATGATCAGTCTTGAGACAGAATACGTTAACCTCAAATACGAATATGTAATCTTTTAGGTTCTTGAGAGGCATTTACGAGTCGATATTCTAATATACGACAAGATGTTATGGATGTTGTTTCCACGACGTTTCTGGGCTATTCCTTGCCCCTTTGTCAGGTGGATGCTAACTGACAGTTAAACAGTTATACATATACATACATACATACATACATACATACATACATACACACATACATACATACATACATACATACATACATACATACATACATACATACATACATACATACATACATACATACATACATACACACATACACACATACATATATATCTATGTATGTGCGTGCGTACGTGCGTGCGTGTATAGTATGTACATGAAGCCATAGTGATAATTTTAAGCATGTATATACAATTAAAACACAACAGATAAAACGTGAATTAAAATATACAAAAGCTGGCATGGTGTTGTTACAGTGGATTAAGCAATAGAAGCCAATGTATTTGATTGGTGTACAATGGTGGGGGTATGGTAATCTAACAATATAGAAAAGCTAGGATAAAATACTAGGGTGGGATGATGCTGTAACAGTGGATTAGCAGATGATTGGTGACGCCTTGCGTCTAATTGATTTCCCAGGCATTGGGTAGCTAAACCCTTTGGTCTCTGTTCATCTGTGGGGCTAATCTCTTGATGTTGATAGCTTCTGAAATTTTGCGTTGTAGCCAATCATGGATGTTTGATGCTATGATGGTTGTTGCTTGCCAGTCAATGGAGTGTGACGGATTGTTCACGATGTGCTCAGAAAAAGGCTGACTTTAGATCTGGTTTCTCCGCTGAGGTTTGGTGCTCTTTCACCCTGTCAGTGGGGCGAGATGTCTCTCCTACATAACTGCTGCCACAGTCACACATAAGCTTGTACATGCAGCCCCTGGGTTTGTGACCAACCAGGACCACTCACAAAAACGTGTTCCTGGTCTTTTGTGATCTTAACAAATCAGTATTTTTGGTCCACGCTACAAGAATCAGTATTTCATGCAAGAGGTCTAATTAGAAGAAGTTCGGTTTAGAAATCGATGTTCAGACAATGCGAACATCATCCACTATGAAAAGGTATTGAAATATATTGCCATTCGAAGTTTGCTTACCATAGGAAAAGATGGAATTGTACTGAGTTCATGTGTTATCCTATATATTCCTACCTGTTAATGTTACAATATAAAATAAAATAAAAAGTAACTTCGTGTGAAACCAAATACCATCAAAGCAGTGTGATGTAATCAACAAGTTTTACAAAACTTGTCAAATTACACACAGAACGAAACGAGTGAGTGAGTTAAAATTTAAGGTCACTTTGACAATATTTCCGCCGTATCGTGACTAAAACTGTATATAGATTAACAATAATGAAAGATAGATTATACAATCCTGACAAAGAAGGACAGTAAAATAACTCGAATATCACAGATACATGTAAAACTAGTAATTAAATCTAAAACATCTACTATTGCGGACGACACAATAAAGAATAAGCTATAGATCGACAACAACTAAAGGCAGATCACCGTACTAGGAACCATGGTGACTACCTTTGCTACCTGCATGGACCCTAGCTGGATTTACATCATCGGTGCAGTCATTGGTGATTGGACACAAATAGAGTCATAAATTAAAAGCACAAATTCTGTTTTTACAAACGTATTACATTTTGAGTGAGGAGTATGTCTCTAATCTATCACACACAGACTCACACCGACCCAGCTGTATTGCCAGTGTTATGTGTATGAATGGAAGGAAACACATTAAACATCTCTGTAAACGACTATCCTCATTTATGGTACCATTCCAAGTTTATTGGCTATTCAGCTGTACAGTACACAGTGTATATCTTCTTTCGCATTACATCTAATCAGTGGTATTTGAGTCAAACATTTTGTATCCAATTTCAGCTGTACACATATGAAAAGGCAACGTTTTCACGATTAGGACGATCCGTGTTTCCTTACTGATGAATGTACTGAAGAATCAAGCCGGATGATACGGATGATAACATTTCATAGAGTGTACTCATGTGGAAAGTATTAAATCAGGTCATTCGTTTGTAAAGAAAAAACATCAGTGGCTCTGCCACCCTATCCTGCTGTCTTATCTTGTACCAACGAGTGCATACAATTGATGCATAAATACAGAACTTATCAACATTACTGTGTAACCCATATGCACATATTGCAAATTATTGACTAGATCATTATAGTTTGATATCATGCCCCGTCGATTGGTCTGGTCCAGACTCGAATATTTACAGATTGCCGCCGTATATTTGGAACATTGGGGAGAGTGGCTTTAAACAACAAACGAACTATCCAACCCTGCCTATTGATTGCGAGAAAAACATTGCATCTCCTCGTGGTTAGACTCACATTTCTTAGACCAGAGCTGAAAGTATCTGCTTTATGCTTTATACG
Source organism: Haliotis asinina (assembly GCF_037392515.1). Classification (NCBI taxonomy): domain Eukaryota; kingdom Metazoa; phylum Mollusca; class Gastropoda; order Lepetellida; family Haliotidae; genus Haliotis; species Haliotis asinina. The sequence continues at coordinate 5,974,081 of NC_090290.1, read as the reverse complement.
TAATATGGTTTGGTTACATCCCCGCTCCATATGATGTCACTGATTTTTCAATTTGATTTCAACTAGATGTAGCACGATGCTACATCAAACTAAAATTCACTTATACATTGTTTCCCGTGTTTTTGCTGAAAGTAGTACCAACCATGGGCGCTGGGTGGCAGGTACGTGAAGCATTCCCTCGTTGTCTTGAAGACGCTAAATGTCAGACGCGTGAAGGAATAATACAGAATCATTGCTTCCATCTTAAACAGAGTACTTCTTTTAGCGCATAAATTCGTTACTTTTACATAAAATTACAATCAATTCCATCCATAATATTAACAAATTGTAAAATTAGCTCACTTACGTTCAGACAGCTGACAAAAACATTTCATTTCCTTTGAAATTAAAGCCAAATCATTCCAAAAGAAAAGCCTCCTCGCTTCCCCAAATCTTCGTAAAATAGAATATCCTCTAACTGGACCTTTTCCAGCAAATTCTACACCTTTTCAGCACGGATTAGAAACAATGATTTCATCGGGCCTCAATGTTAAAGTACGATGGCTTCCTGTCTTTTCTTGGATTAAACCAGAATCCCTGCCGTGAGTGTCGTTTGTCGTGGGCATGTATGGTATTTTAAGTGTAACCTTCAAACGGCGCCATGACCATGTACAAGTAATTACCCAATCGAATAAATTGATTCTACTACTAGGAGAAAATAATCTCCCCTGTCCTGATATATCTTACAGCAAAGCCACAGGAAATGCGATATGGTAGGAAACCTGAGTGATAGGTCCAATCGGAAATAGCACATGACTCAATTTGTAATTCAAGGCATTTTGAAGAACACATGTTACACAGAATTCCAAGGCCTAATTTCGACTCGTCTTAAAATAGAATGGTAAACTATGAATATTTCCTTCAGACAGACTTGACTGATGGCAGATATGAATCAGGGCTATTGGTTTTTAAACTAAAATGTATAAATGGTGTTTCAGTCTAACCGCTGAAAGGATGTTACTTTCCTGAAGGTTTTATATGGGATCTTTGCCGCTTCGTGTGAAGGACAAAGCAATACTGTGTCAAATCCCTCCGACTGCAAGAATTCCAGTGGAATCCTGAGGATACCATATTTGAAATGTATATTCAACAGAGCGAGTCAACATGTAAAGGAAGCGATAAGGTTGTGCTGAGCTAACTATATTTACTTTTAAAAGACCAATCGATTGTCTTGGTCGTAATACAGGATGCGGCATCAGGCACGAAACCTTCCGTCTTTCTGACTGGGTAAGCAGCTGATGCTAGAAGTTAGAGCAGGACATAAGCTAAGCTTTTAGCAAACAATAGCTGTCATCAGCGATTACCAGTTTTCCATTAAATGGATTACACTCCAACCCGACACTAACTCCCAGTACGACGACCAGCTTACTACATTTAAAGTGAAAATAGTTTGAGAGCATATAAAATAGTACACAACTTTTTAACAAAACAATTTACAGAAGAAGACAAAGTCATCGATGTCCTGTTAAAATGTTCTTCATGAATATGCCAAACAGTTGTGACTATGTCAAATGTTACATTGTTCTTCTCATTGAAGAAATATGAACGGTTATAAAAGTTCGAATGGAATCAAATTTAGTTTCCTATTTACCATCAGACTTAATTTATGCATTATACATCGAACATTTATTCTTCTCTGTACCTCTGTACTGCAGAGTATTCGAACTGAACCTGCCTTCAAGTACAAAATTGTGGGGTTTGTTTTCATCTGGCATTATCTATCGACTCCAATCCTGTTTCTTAGTGCACATAAGGAGGACATGGTTCGTTACATCACATCTATCAACTCAAGCTTGGCATAATTTGGAGAATCTGATCAGTGATTCATGTATAGTAGCGGTTGAAATATACATTTCTACAAATGGTTTCGGTCTATGTCTAAACAAAGTAATCCCACGGTCCTACACATGTGCGTGTACTGATCGGGTGGTCGAAAACATGAAGCCTCGAAGGATGGCATAGTTCCACATGCCTGATGTCTTAGTCATCGAGTATTCGTTTACCGAGCATGAGAGAAACATTGGGTAATCTGGATAGTATGCCACAGTCTACCGCTGGCGGCACACAGCGTTTACTCTGGACACGCTGTTGTGACAGACACACGTTGGCTGTGGAGATAACATGTCCGGTCTCACCACGTCGATTCAAACATGTGATAATGGAAGTAAATAGTTGAATTTCCAGCTTGGAAACACACACTGGATAGCTGCTGCAGGATATAAGGACGACCACATGTTGACAGAAAAGGAACAAGGCAGTTACCATGACAACACTCAAGATGGGAACACAGACAAGGGACTACAGATACATACACATATGAGACAGAATCCCTTGAATCCCTAGGGGGAGACCAACATTGTACAGTAAAGAATGAACATTTAGACTCTCCACGGGCAGACGAACATGGAACAGCGTTGCTGACATTACGCCTACACACCCTGTGTAAAGATACAAATACGAAAATGGGAATGAGAACAGTATGCCTGGACTCCCCGCGGCGAGACAAACAAGGGATAATGGGGACGTCAAGGAATATCTGCGACCAATCCCAATATACGGGTGAACAAGACAGAGCAACAAGATTGCACCACTAGTGCTGAGGTCAAAATCAATGCCTATAATTCTTGATACGTCAAGTTGAAAATTGACACACAGGATCCAAGTGATGGGCACTTGGTTCCTCGATTGATGTAAGGCATGGCCTTGCCACACACTCCAATGGATCTTTTGAACCTGTTCCAAAGAAATCATTCGAGTTGATAGAATATAACTGTGCTGTTTTTGGTTTTTTGGGGGTTTTTTTTGTTTTCTTTTTGTTTGTTTTTATTTTTATTTTTTTTTATTTTATTTATTTTTTTGTCAAGCGAATGAGTACAAGTGAACTTAATTATGGCCTTGCCCTTCATGTTGAAGCCAGACTGTCCACATATCACAGAGCAATAGTGGGTGAGCGAGTTTATAAAATTCGCGATGTATGACTGTAAATATTCGAGTCTAAACCACACAATCCAATGATTAACAGCATGAACATCGATCTACGCAACTGGGGTATGATAGTGCGTCAACAAAGTCAGCGATCCTGACCACCCGATCCCGTTAGGTGCCTCTTACGACAAGCAGAGTCGCCTTCTATAGCAAACATGGGATGCAAAAGGCCTGTTCTACTCCCACCCTCACGGGTCGGTTGCACAAATAAACTACACAAAAATCTTGACATGTAGTATTTTCCACAAAGCAATAATAGTGAGTGTTTTAGAAGCATAGAGATTTGGTAAGTGTAATCAAAACATATGGCCACCTTTCCATAAGGTTTGGTTATTTTTTTTCAATTTCAAAGTGAAATAAAAACCTTGAAACAAAATATTTACTGTAAATGTCTTGGATTTTACGATATGCAGGAATATCGATGGGGATTAAAAACAACAGTGACGCCCTCCAAGTTCAAGACGGAATCTCATATGTCATGATGGCGACCGTAAACATCTGTTTTGCTTGAAGACGAAACATAAGACTGAACATGCAGTTCAGAAACGGTAAGCCCACAGACTGGAACTTACTGCACGAGGAAGAGCGGTTGCGATTGCCACTATTAGTCAAGATCGACACGTTCTAGGCTTTCTTTTAAGAAACCAACATCATCTGAGGTAAGATTCAACAGGTGAATCTACAGGTGCAATATACAGTTAGCTTGTGGCCTGATGCAACCGCTAACAAGGAATCTACCGATTACTAACTGTCAGTGCTACTGTTGTTTCCTGTTTTTACTGAATATACAATACAAGCAAACCAAATACGTATGTGCATGTAGTCTCTTAGAGTTTTGTTACCGATATCAGACCGCTCTAGAATATATTTACAGGGTATTAGAGATTACCACATGTATTTTGGGATCGTTAATATCATGTATCAGTAATACATGTTGCTTTGACTAACTTATTTATTACACAGTGTCATTGTTACTTTATAACTTTATGAAATGCGCTGTCAAGCGGTGATTCCATGCTAATCAGTAAATTATGCATCTAAACTTTGCGGAATGTGCACAGATATATATCACGTGAAAAATACGTGCCTAGTATTATGTTCCGTCACAAGCGCCGTGACAAAGTTTTGTCCTGCATTAGGTCATCTAATTCCCAGTTACAAATTGTCCCAGTAAGCACTGTTGACGTCAACAGTCTTTAGCTTACATTTGAAAGATAACAACAAACACATGGAACTGCCATTCATTCAAACATTATATTCTTCGCTTGACAGTCTGCACCTGGATTCCTGTTCCGTCTGCTCGCTGACACGGTCGGTGTTTGTACCTTTGTAAACTATGATTGATTTTCTTTCGTCGCTTCGTAATCCACCCCATCTATCATTACCAGACATGAATTTTCTTGGATTAAAGCACAGACAGTACCGTAACCAGGCCTGTCAATCCGGACACGATCGCCGACGTTTGTTTTCAATGTGAAGGTAGCCCCGAAAATGTGCATATGACCTCTCCAGTTTGCATTGGTATCCTTTGGCTTTATCCTGAAGAGAACGCTATTAAACACCACTGCCAGAGAACAGTGTTGGTTACCCGTGGAAGGAGATTCAACTGGATTCAACATGTACATTGAAGCGACAGAACCTATTCCACATCCATTTGAGATCTCTGCTTATAAGAAAGTATTATTGTGTCATCAGTATTACAGCTATATACAATGTTGTTTGTAATAGTCTGGACCAGACCAGTGTTGAAATTACATGAATTCCTGACAAAGGAAGTAAAAAAGAGCAAGATGAATGTTTGCGCTTTTCGGTAACACCTTTCGTCGTTAACATTTGGGATTGTGCGTTGGAGGGTGGAGTAGTGAATGAATATTTGACAGTGCACAGCGACAGGTAGATATCTAGCGACAGAAGGATTAAGATTCACACATTAAAATCATTCTTCAGGATACATATAGGTAACCCTACGTGCTCCGTGTGTCATTCATTCTCAGTCTTGTCATTTCGCATAATGTTATCAAGTTTAACTTCCAACATTTCTCATAATGCCTGTGTTCTCCCCTGTTGTTCATAGCTTTATGTCCAAAATTCGTGTTGTTCAAATTACACATGCAGAACGAATGCAACCACAGAACACCTTACATTCCTGTTTTTCAGTCAGCTTTTATATCCCCCAAAACACTTTTTCAAAACTTGTCTCGAAAGGTATCGAGTTAGGTTTTGTTCTTAAAGGACAACAATTTAAGATGAAAGGTGAAAGACCTACGAATTCAATGATTGATATAACAAAGTAGTCATTACTTTGGATCAGTATTGTTTGATACGTATATTCACAATATACGTTCGATGGCAATATTTAGAGTGTTTTCGTTTTCATAAATTAGAATTTATGTAAGTAAATTTAATCATAAAGCTTAACTCTTTGAAATAAATTCAAATTAAATAATAAATGCACTCAAAATTGTTTTCGATTGGGACGAAAACTAACTGATCAGTCATACAAAATATTGTGTAAAACTTCTATAATGCAGTTGAATGTAATTAAAGCTATTTGGTTGAAGACTTTGGCTTTTGATGAGGCTGGTTTGTTTAAAAAAAGATCACTCCAAACCCTGGGTCCCAACAACAACAAGGATCACAAACATAGTCGGTGATTTAACCAAGAAAATACACAGAAGTCTTTGTTTGATATGGTCACCGAACAACCATTCTGGCGCAGGAACAGAACCTATTAATGCTTTTATTGTTTGTTTCGTCCCCAACTGCTCGTTTGTGTTATCAAACACCAAGAACTGAGTAACACAAATGGTTAGTAATTTTGTGTATGGTATGATTTATTTTCAATTCCGTTTTCATTTGAATTACAAAGAAAATCAAACGAATACCCCAAAGACCGATGTCCATTTTGCTTTATTGCCATTAATTTGTCTTAATTGCTTACACGTCCGCCGTGATAAAGGCGCGGGTGGCATAAAGGCTTTACTCAATACTCCTGTTCCCTGGAGTTACATGACTGTGGATACAGTGCATATCCCAGATGATTAATTGATCTGCGTAATCGAGGACGAATCATACAGAGGGCCGTGTAACTACCAACGTCAAACGGCACACACAGAAGGCTATGTGCATTAGCTATGGGAAAATGAAATGCAAAGTCCGCCATATTAACAAATGAGTATTTGTAATCCATTTTCCAATGAAGCGTCATCTTATGTAAGAGGTCCAACTGGTATAACTGAGATATTATCCATTATGAAGAACCAGAAGAGGAGACACTGAAAGCTCATACTATTCAAATCACATGGGTCGCCATGACAATAACTAGTATGTTATGGATATCAGTTGCAGGCCTCTTAAATAATTCGAGGAAAATATAATTCCACCAAAGTATTAATCGTAGTATATTTGTTGTTTGTAAAAATTGGTAAAACTCAGTGCAATTGCCCACGGCTGAAGGGATGGTGTAAATCCAGCTAGTACCCATGCAGTTAGTTCCTGGACGATGTGTAGTGTGTGTTTGTGTGTTTGTGTGTGTGTGTGTGTGTTTGTGTGTGTGTATGTGTGTGTGTGCGTGTGTGTGTGTGAAAGAGAGTGGGGAGGGAGACAGAGATCTGGAACCTGAAGAATGAATTGTTTTCGAGTAAGTGTATGTTCCAATGAACACGCTACTGTTAAATTCCCCCGCAATGTTTTATCGGTACACACAGAAGGATAGTTACGCTTGCCTTCATTTCACGAAAACAATCACAATCACACTATCACAGGTATGTTACAAACAGATGGCAACATATTCAACATCTTTCTGTATTATTACACGGCATGTTGACTGATTGATTTGTTGTGCAACACAAAGGGTAAACTTCTTATAGTACAAATTATGTTCACCTGTATGAAATACTGATATTTGAAGTAAACTTTATGAGGTTGAAATACGAAACCTCCTTCCAATCAATATCATTGATGGCGTCGGTGTAGAACAGCAGTGTGTGGCACAATTCGGAATAGACCAAATGGATCAAAGCAAGGAACTACGAGGATTCTGAAAAGCTGAAAAGAATGGATACAGTAGTGACGAGACAATGCATAGACGTTTGAGAGTCAGCTTGCCCAGCCACTGAGCAACCATTCTAGTACGGGAACAGCAGAAAGAGGCGAATCCGTTTATGCCTGTGAAGACCCTCATCACAGGAAGATGTTTCTCCTGGGTTTGACTAACTAACTTACTGTCGCAACAACCAGCGATCTCTCGAACTAACTTGTCCGTAGACCTGCATGAAGAGTGGGACAGAATAAACCAAATTGACGTTGAATGTTCGGTTACACGTATGTTTCGTCGAATCCTCGACTGTTTGGATAATACAGGTATATTCACGCGATATTAATGATTTTACTGTGTCATGAAGAGTAGGGCACTTCTTCTAAATCCTCAACAATCCATGGCCATTTGACGTTTAAATAGTGACGCAAAACTCAGTCAGGTGTCGATATTGCATTGTTAAAATAGTTACGGCACATAAAATGTCAATAGTTCTGAAACATTTTGACTGGTTGTGCCCTTTTATATCTCTTAATATTTCACCATATCATTTTCTATGCAATTCGAAATCATGTTTCTGAATCTGGAATAACGTAGAAGAAATCACTAAACGTTTAACTTCCCGATTGTTTGCCATAACAAAGGTTCAACACTATCGACCGTGTTTAAGTTAGGGATAGGTACAAAAAACCGGAAGTCCATTCTAAAAAAAGCTTGGTCACTACGTATTAGTACACTGTATTGGCAAACATGGAACTTGAACATCACAGCAACACTGGACTATTTCGGGGTTCAAAATACTTTCTGTCCTGATGCTTTGCCATGCATAGGATCTTTTCTGGCTGCTTCCAGCTTCAGCTGTGCTATATTACTGTTTAAAATATTATCAAAATCATCATCAAAAGTCACACAACTGATTGTTAACGTCATAATCTCCGTTATCAATAAGTTCAGTGGATAAAGGCCCAGATAACAGGTGTACAAACCGACGCAGTAAACCTAGTAAATCTGGAAACGTGACAAGAGCTGAGATTTTAATAGATTGGTACATTAGAGGAAATCGCGTATGTAGGATCTCCATACACTGCCCTCTTCTGCCTCATTAGGATCACATTATATCACACGGGATAAGTATTTCAAATCACGAACCGTGAACGAACTTTTTAACAATATCAGTTTTCATTTAGTTATTGCTTTTTTAAGTTATTGTTTCTTAACAGATAAATATGTATACATTGGAATTTGAAACTAGTAACTTAGGTTTTTAGTGGCTATATCCTCAAGGGGGTTAATGAAATGTAAAACTGTTCTCCTGAGAGGGTACGTAAGTTCCAAAACCTACCATGTAAATTAAAACTTTGGACGTTTTTAAACGCAGAATATGTGCTTTTGAGACAGATGATGTAAATCCAGCTAGGGTGTATGCAGGTAGAAAAGGTACCGCAAGTCCCCATGGTCCCTATTATGGTGATCTACCTTCAGTTGGTGATTTTCAGCCTGTTTTTCCACTTTGTATTGTCCATAACAGTTTGTCAAATTTTACAGTTACATGCTAGTTTAATTCTCTGCCGGTGATAATCTAGTTATTACACATCTTGCTCTCCGTTGGCCGTTTTTTTCTTGACTTTCTCACTCATTATCATACCACATCTATGCAAATGTACCTCATATTGTTCTTTGCAAGACACGAAACACATGAAACACACGAAACAGCACAGACATGTACAGTCGTTGTAATGGGTGAGTGTATGTTTAAAGACATATCGGCAATAGTTCAGGCATTTCATGACTAACACAAAGTTTGTATTGGTTTTGTTATGTTTTGGGATGGGTTTTTTTGTAGTTTTGGGTTTTTTTCTGCATGCTTACAATAGAAGTAACAGTTTCAGATCCGAAGCCGCATTGACAGACAGGATATCAGAGACTGAAAACAAAACAGCATATGAGAAAAAAAACCACATACACCATTTCTAATCAACAGTGTTGATCAAGTGGTAAAACGTATTTTAAGCCGTTTGGCAAATGTCACTGACCAATTTGGCATTGATGGGGAAGTATTTTACGCGGTACCGCAGTATGCTAGCCAAAGATTGATGGCTAAATCACATCATTTTAACGAGCTGAGTTGACACAGTTTTTTGACCTGCAGTATATACGATTTGGGGTTTCTGTTGACATGGTTACCATAAGCTAATATTTGATAACATCCTTGAATATTGCCCAAAACACTATCTTCAGCGACTGTTTACTCGCCGTTGCCATGGTTGTACGTACGCCCTGTGCATCACCCGGAAGCGAATGTACGCTAAACAGCATTCGGATTCGTTCGGGTACGAACCTTTTCGAGATAAAAAGTTCAAAAGGTACGTCCAGTTTCGCGATTTGGCAAGCTGTGTTCTGTTTGGTCAATCTCAAGGGTTACCTGACGCGACCCTCATAAGGTTTTGTTAGACTCAGTAGTGGAGTCTAACGAAAAGTACCGAGGCTATGTTTACTTAGACTGAATCGTGAGCAATCGTGTAAGTCATGGTATGACCATGACGGTATGAACCAGGTGTCGACCTGATCCCGTTTGTCATCTCGTACTTCAGGCCTACATCCCCTCATGTTGAAGTCACTTTTCAGAGGACAGATATAGCAGGGCAGTGAATGTACAAAGGACAAACACACGCTACGGGTGTGAGCTTATTGCCCGAAGAATGTTTATTTTGTTGTCGATAAGTCACCCTGAAACATTTACAGAAATAATGATACAATAAATAGGACATAAAATCATCAATGAGCAATACTTATAACAAATAGCTATAAACAGACAAATAACATAAAATACACGATACGGTTACAACTTACCTTATCGAGGAAAGAGTAAGACATATATGGATAAACATTCTAATTTAAACAAGGTCATGAACTTGTTTACAAATTGTTGTTTATATAATGCATGGGTTGGATCATGGTAACTGATCTATATTACAATTGTTAATGTAATGGATATAGTTAATGGAATACATGGACAATAATACAAATCTGAAATGAATTATTCAAACAATGAGCCTACCCTGTGGGTGAGACTGGGGTGACGACACAGCACAGCAACAATCTGTATTCCGAATATATCTGAATAAAATGTAATTACTCTCATAACTAAGAGTAACACGCTTTACAATTTATGTGCCATGTGAAATGTTATACAGTCAGGCCGCGTTAGCCCGGACCCCGACAATCCGATTCCCGCGATATCCGAACAGTAGCTGGCTGTAACCAATCTTGTTTACTATATAAACTCATTACCTGTTGATTCATTAATCCGATGCTTCAGTCTCCGTATCCGGACGTTAATTAGACAGGGTTGTTCTACAAACTCGGACCAAACCACACCCTGGCAAGCCAGAAAATGCCCGGCACAAAGAAATCTAAAGAAAGGATCACCATTGCTTTCTGTGCGAATGCAACCGGCACAGTCAAAATCATACCATTTGTGATCGCAAAATCGAGACGTAAGGGCCGCGCAGACGTCCCAGATGTGCCGGAAGAGACTTTAACCCAGAAATATATGTGCGCTATTGTCATTTGACAGACAGATGCGATCACGTGGTCGACACGTGATCTTACTTTGTGACAACGCTGCAAGTCATATTGTATACACATACCTAAACGACAGAATTAAAATAGGACTTTTCTACAACACATTCAGACTTTAATATCTCATGCACGCAAGAGTAAAGATATAGAAAAGTTGTTAAGAATTACCAATGAACCTTACAACTGCTAAAGCCTGGTTTAGCATATTTATGTTTATAGATAATGGATGACATTTAGACAATGTCAAACGCCTAGTTTACTTTAACAGAACATATTTAACGTATCACAACATATAGGTGCAATGATATAAATATACAGTGATATGTTAAACTAACCTGATTTGTCAAATGTCTCTGTAGTGACTTTGTGCAGAGTGCAGGCTATTAGACAAAAGGTTTAACTTGGAGGGTTAGCTTGGGTTGGCCAATCAGTTGAGCATGTCATGGTTTGGGTTTGTAACGGGCTTGAGGGACACATGACCTATTAAGTAGTCTACAGGTATACATATACGGAACAGAAAACATTAAAATAATAAAATCCATATGTACATAGTCGTGCCTGCCACACAGAGCTAAAAGTATCAGCATTTTCCTTACATGTGATATGGTCCCGTTTCACTTACGTGGATGTCCCTTCCTTCCATGTATCTTCATACAGTAGGGCATAATAATTCGTTGTCTTCCTTCGAACTATATCGAGAACTGTTTTCAATTTAAACATCAAATGACTGGTATGCCTATTTCAAGCTTTCTTCAGACTTTTACTGCTATGGCACTCGAGATAAGTACTGTACCATAATGCACGCGTTTGATGCCCAGGATTGCTGATACTGCGAATGTATATGCATCACATATTTATTACTCTTAGGAGAGAATCATGTTTCCGATTTTCCAAAGTTAAGCACCATTTCAAATTAACTCATTCACATCCACACTGAACATGATTTAAATTGGTCTTGTCTATTTGTCGTCCCAGTTTACACCAGGGCAGAACAGATTCAGCGCTGAAACCAGTGAGCATTTTTCTAATTACAACGTAAAACATATTCCACATCCTAGTGTCTATGCGACCACAGACCCGTCAAGATATGTCTTAGGACTAATCTTCAGCAACCCATGTAAGCTTGTCGTAAAAGGCGACTAACGGGATCGGGTGGTCAGGCTCTCTAACGTGTTTGAAACACGTTATTTTATCGCATTAGATCCAGCCACATGCTGTTGATCAATTAATTATCTGGTCCAGACTTGATTAATCACAGACCGCCGGCATATAGTTGGAAACTTGTTGAGAGTGCACAGCGTTAGACCAAACCAAACTGCTCAATGTGAATTCAAACAGAATGTATCAAGCAGCTTCCGAGAACAGCCCGTGATCTCTGTAACATTCCTTTGAGAGTAAGGACAAGTCTTTCCAAAACAAACCTCCACGATCTGCGTAAGGAAAGATGAAGCCCCGGCGAGAACATCGATTTTCAAATATCCTTTAATTGCACATTTGGCCACAAATACTTCTACTTTGCAGCATGGATTAGATACACTGATTTGATCGTGGCTCCATGTTAAAATAAAATAGCTCGCTATATTTCTCTTCTTTCGGATTAGTTACTAAATCTCTCCCGTGTGTGTAGCTTGGAGTGGGCATTATGGTATTTTTAGTTTAAACTTCAAAAGCCCCATGCTTGTGTACAGGTTTTTACCGATTCAATAAATTGATTCCACGACTAAGGACAAGCAATGCCCCATGGCATGATTTATCTTAAAGCAAATCTGCAAGAAAGGTGATATGGTAAAAACATGACTGATTGGTGTAGTCTGAAATAAGATTGGAGTCGATTTGTGATTAAAGTCAATTTAAAGAACACTTGTTTGAAAGATTCACATTTCCTCCTGAGACCTAATTTCACGTTCGATTCAACGTCCAAAAATAGAATGCAAATTCATGAATACTTCCAACAGAAGGGTTTGATTGATGGAGAGTATCAATTAGGTCGATTGGGTTTCGAACAAAAAAAGAATTCATCTTATTTCGGCTCTGAAGGACAAAACAAACCTCAGCATTCACTTTCTCTCTTTGAGTGTATGTTTTTTGAAACTGTAATGCTGAGTGTGGCAAGAAAGAGGTAATTGTTGCACTAACTGGATGCTGATGACATGTCTACCCTTTTTGCAAACGCTTGTTATCACCGATTATGCCTGAGCAGTTTTGCATCTGGAATTACTTTTGACCCGCATATTATATCACCCCTGGCTGTTGTCGAGATACTTGGCATATCCCTTTTACACTTTGTGATGAAATACTGCAAAAGGTAGTTTATATCAGTTATCACTGCTTGTGCTGATACACCGAGATGTTTGTCATTTTATAAATGTACTGGATGAGATTATATTCGAGTATCAACCCGAATTCAGCCATACCATGATAAATACATACTCAAGAAAAAGGTTTATGGTCCATGCCATCATTAGAAAAATCGTTCTTTTGATCTTTACTGTAATATATGAGAGTGGGGGTCGTATGCGTCCGTGTACAGCTGAGCCCAAGGCTGTCAGTTCCAGTGAACGTAGTTAGCTGACAGGAATTACACATAAACCTTTAAATCCTTCCATATTGATTTGTATGAAATCGAATTTAGTTTCTTGTATGTTGTAAACTTGAGGATTTAATTGATACATAGAACATCAAATAGTTCCTCTGTGTAACTGCACGAGTGGCTCAGCATTCGAATTTCGAATTGAATGGGGATTGCGTATTAAGAAAGTTGGTCCTTTGGAACCAAAATGACCAGGGTTCTTTTGGTTGATTTCAACCGACTACTCCAATCCAATTCTATTATAAAATATCACGTACTTCTAAGTCATTTCATGTTTCGTCAGAGACACAAGCTTAGTGAGTCTTTTTGATAACTTTCGATTATAATTTGAAATATATAATCATGGCAAAACTAAATTCAGAAAACAAACAAAAAACTACGGCCATTGGTTTCCCTGATGTCCGATCCTATGACACGTTTGCTTGAACTCCTTGAGTTGGAAATGAGATACAGTCGTTAGTACGGCTCGAGTACATATCCTGGTATTAAGCCAAACCTGGATCAGGTTGCGAATTGTATTTAAATACAATAACCTCAGAATCTTCACAGGCAAATCAACCTTGTAAAGGGGAATAAAACAGCCCACCCCGCATAAAATAAATACGGTAGTGTGAACAGGACACTCTTACATGAGCTACACGCAGAAATGTGTGCACGCACGCGCGCGCGTGTGTGAGTGTGAGTGCGCGTGTGCATGTGTGTGTTTGTTTTCGTCCATATGGTGTATACGAGGATTAGTAAATGTAGGGGGAAAGGGATGATAATTTTTCGAATCCACACAGTGAGTGAATGAGTGTAGTTTAACGCCGCACTCAGCTTTATAGCGACGGTCTGTAAATAATCGAGTCTGAACCAGACAATACAATGAATACCATGCGATATCGATCTCAGCAATTGGGAACCGATGAAATGTATCAACCGAGTCAGCGAACCTGACCACCCGTTAGTCACCTCTTATGACAAGAACATACTCACTTTTTATGGCAAGCATCGGTTGCTGAAAGCTTATTCTATCCCGGACATTCAAGGGTCAAGTTAGTTAGTTATTGATTTCAAATATGTACTCGCATCGGCAGTATTTTCAGCCGTACAAGGAGAGATTCTCTTGATATAAAGGTGCAGTATTCCCTGAACTCCATAAGAGGAAAACATGACTAATACGGTCACTGAAGAATATGGGCGACCTGTACTACTCTGAAGTCAGAGTATGAATGGCAATACGATAGAGCAGCTGGATAAGATCACAGAAGCTATGGTATAAATCAATGCTCACAACGTTTGCAACATGAAGACAAAAAGTCATTGACATTGTGATTTTCAGGTGGAGGAACTCTGGTTCCCAGATCGAAGGATTTGACTCCCATTATGACCAGATGTGGAAGTGGACCAGATGTGAAGGAATGCCTGCGCGATATGGAAGCGAACAAGAACATATAAAGTACTTATGCGATACCGTTCAAAGCTAACAAAAGCTGGGGTTTTTTGTCTGTTTTGGGTGGGGTTTTTGTGTGTGTTTTTTTGTTGTTTTTTTTTGTTTTGTTTTGTTTTTTGTTTTTTTGTTTGTTTGCTTTGTTTTTTTTATATGACAAGGCACAGAGAAATATGCAGACGCTCAATGTTGCTCGAAGAATGAAAAAACTGCTTACACCGTTAGTAGCAATCATTCTCTTCACCTTGCAATGATATATTTTAAGTGAGTTACATTTGTGGACATAACGGTTTTCATAGGTGTACTCAATATCCAAAGTCACGATTCTAATAACTCACCATAGCATATGTCATGTACAACCATAATATGTATCAGTCGACACCCGATCCATTAATAACAATAATTGCTACTTTTATTTACCCATCGTCTCATAGGTATGTGTTTGCAATCTATAGCCCAGATTTTTATTGTATTGTCCTCTAGAGATACATTGTTTTAAGTGTAGTTACTAGTTTTACATTCTTGTCTGTGGTATTCTAGTTGTTTTACTGTCCTTTGTTGACAGGTTTTTATAATGTATATATGATTCTTTTCATTGTTGAATGTTCTCGTCACAATATGGCTGAGATATTGCCGATGTGACGTTAAATACTAACTCACTCACTCTGTTGAAAGTGAATGCAACGTGAAGAACTGTGCGTATAGCCTAGATCTCCCGGCACTGTCACTGTCTATGGATTAACAATGGACAATCCATGAAGACTGAAGACAAGGCGGTTATTATTCAACAGAATAGCAGCATTGGAATTACGTATTGTGATCAATTATCGATAAACAGCAATAAAAGAGTAATGTGGCAAACGGGAAACTGCCTTCTACTGAATCCCATCATAAACAATATAATGTAATTACACTGCTCTTGTAAGATGCATCACACTGACGTATAAAACTACTGAAATTCTACTACCTCTGTGACATGATTCAGACCACATCAAGCAGCCACACATGTGTGCGTTCAAGCTCATGGCAACCTTTTTAAAACCCCATTTCGCCTCACCACACTTGTTGGTGAGAGATTTTAGAAACATTTTCGTGATTTACAGGAAAAATATATTTCATGATATATTTCGTAGTGATGACTTCGGGTGCTCAGTATCAAAGAAATTGGTAGTATCGTCAACTACTTTCAAGGCATTCTTTTATAACAACACTTACTCTTCCAACTAAAAGTTATTTCCACATTCCCAAAATGCCAATGTATTTTTTTCGACAGCTTGCTAAAGAATATCTCTTGCTTGTTCGTTGACAAACGCTGAGCTCAGCGTCGATTACACAATGTCACCATGACCTGAGAAGGATTGTATAAAGCATCGCATATCCTGATGATGAATCTCACCGTCTTGAACTAAAGGAAACAACATGTCTCTGTGACATGGCAATAGGAAAACGGATTTCCTTACACACTGAATGTCATGGGTCGCACATTCACAAGTCCGTGTTCCGAAAAATTGAATGAAGTTCTTGAAAGGGGCAGGCTTTCTTTGACCAAGCAACACATTAAAAGTTGGGTTCTGGATTGACACCTTGAATATTACTTGGATCTAACAGATTATCCGAAGATTTTAGCATTCTATCAACATGTATTTTAGATACAAAAACGTTACGCAAATAGCATTCGTGATCGTTTTTCAACTAATAAACCTATCAACTGTCACGCATGACGTGCATCCTTTGTGTGGTTTTATTTATGGCTCGGCGACGTTATAGAACAAAACATGGAATTACAAAAAATTGAAATACCCACCCAACTCTATCTTCTTGCAAACTGGGCATATAACTGACGTCTTCTTATTATCAGTTTCTTCTGCTGGGCTTTACTCGTTCTGAGTGACGTGTACACCTTTCGGAAATTTAAGTGTAGAATGGTTATGTCAACAAGTGAGAGAGCTCACAGCAGAGATAATGTATTTTTCCATCAAATTCATGTGTTTGATCCTTGCAGCAATATATCCAGGAGTGGCCATATGGTCCCTGGGCCAATGTCGTCGTCATCCGTTATGAAGAGTTAGCAAACGGGATAGCCAGTAGCCATCTGATCATTGGTTTTAGTGTCTACACAGAAAGATAATGCTGCAAGCGGAATTAATTTCCTTCCATGAGGAGTTCATGACTTGGGCAAGGAATGTTTCTTTTTAAGTGCGTAAACGATCAAGAAATTAAAGTGCCGCGTCAAAACGTGTGTCAGAACCAATTTGAAACCACGTTTTATACCAACACCATTGTCCATAAATTCATAATGTGTAGCAGACCCGTTACATGACACGCTTATATTTTTTAATTTAATTTTAATTTACAGTATTAAGTATTTTGTCATACCACTAAATAGATCTGGAATCGTGAGAGAAAGGGCTAACACATCAAGACCTTGTATAGATGGACGGCTGCAAAGTGACAGAGAGATTGCCTAATGCCGCTAAAAGGTCAATGGCAAACTTCTATCCTGTCATCTCATCTACAAGCACAATCTTTCATGGTAAATTGGTTGCATAAAAACCAATAATTATCTGAGATTCATACAATAAACACTGACGTCGGTCGGCCTTCCCTTGCTCAGTTACTGTAGTTATTGTTTTTAGATAACTCTGAAACTGGTGCATGCATACATGGTGAGTGTTTTGCCGTTTCAGATCATTTAACGTGATTAGAAAGAACTCAAAGAGAACTTGGTTCTGTCTTGCAAAGGAATTTTGACATGCATTCCATCCGTTGATTGTGAGATCACTACACGTGATTGAAACTGGGTACAGACCACGGTGCTCATATTCAATTTTTCATTGGGTAAACATTTTCATGTGTGTGTGTTTGTACGTGTGTGAGTGTGTGCGTGCGTGTGTGCCAGTAATCTTTCCAATTAGGTTATAAATCATACCTCAATGACTGACAAGCCATGTTTCAATATAATGTATTTACGCCAGGTGTTCTCACATGTTTTCACCTCATGATTACACCGCTATAGATTTTCCTCATAAAACAGTTGCAATCACACATAAGCAGGCAATGGTTCGGATGCACACATTGATATGTGCATGATTGGACGCAAACATTCAGAAAGTAAAAATGCACAACAGTGTGAATCTGTCATAATGTGTATTGTATATGATTGTACGTAAGTATTGATGTTTGTGTACAAAATATACAATGGGAGTCGTCGTTTACACAAGACAGTACTTGGACTTGAGTGAGGGAAGATCTGCAGTCACAGAGGCAATATGTCACCCATACCGTAGACTTGCTCTTTTGATCACTGAACAACATCTCTGGTACAGGGACAGAGGTAAGAAACTACTTTAGTTTAATCCTATCAAAATGGTTGAGAAATGTCCGACACTGGGTGAATTAAATGGGGTGAAGATACATATGCCAAAAATAAAATTCTTGCGGAACTTATAATAAGCAAAAAATAAAGTCATGGAATACATTGTGTTGTGTATATTGTCACCAAATATAGTTTCTGCAGGAATGTTTTCAACCGGCGTGTATGTGTTTTTACATGGGTGCATTTAGACCGTTTTTGTTCAGATCATGTACATTTCCTAAAAACTTTGAAGTGACTCACTACAATCATTAATATGTTCTCCCCCTTTTTGTAATGTTTCACTTCCTTTGACCCGGTTGGGCGTACCATCCGGTGTTGTATTCGTTCAGGCAACGTTTAAGGTTTTACACATGGTTGGAAACGATATAATTCGTCTTTTCAAATGAAACTACATTCTGCGTATACTGGGATCGTCTAGACACATGGAGATGATGGTATTGCCGACATAGATAGAAGGATCAGTGTTTAACCTTATATACATGGATCGAACTGACCCAGGACCCTGAAATGAGAATCGCCCATGGGAATAAGAGAAGTGTGACTGGCTGACTGACTGACTGACTGACTAAGTTTGGTTTTGCATCGCCTTTAGCAATATTCCTGCAACATCACGAGGGGGAACACCAGAAATGGACTTCACAAATTGTACCAATGTGGGGATTCGAACCCGGGTCTTCCGCGTGACGAGCCAATGCTTGAACTTCTAGGCTACCCCCTCGCTCCAAGAGAAGTGTGAAAGTGTATGAATCTGTTCATTCATTTTGAGTGTTACCACAATAACCACAGAGTTAATTCTTTCACTCGCGAAAGCAGAACCAACCCGAGTTTGTTTTTATTTTGTTTGAGCAAAGAATCGGGTTCCGATATTGTACACATGGTAAGGGGAATTGAACAAGACTGTTACTTGGGTTACTGTTAACACTTTTTAATAGAATAACATACATCACATCGGACCTCATAAATTGAGTCAGAAAGTCTATAACAGTCACAAAATACACACTGCGTCAAAACGTAATAATATTTATTCACATGTATCATATGTTTCTATGCAAATACTTACACATATGCATCACGACTTTAAATGCAAATATGTATTGGAACAAAGGCATCGTTCAAAAAAACAAGCATGATACTTGATCACTTGTTCAGCTGGGAAAAAGTAGCACGTTTGCTAAACGTGATAATGTTTCAAGACAGATAGTGTTTCCTATTCATTTTACAACGGTTTACGTCAGCTGACGGCACGGCTGACGTAACAACAGTGTTAAAGACGTATGTCATAATTCTTACAGAATCGACTTTCCGCTGTAGTGGACAATCATTCTCGTTCCTGCTGCCAAATTTGCCAGCCAGGGATTGAAGAGGTCACGGATCCCTGACGTCAGAAGAACGGTCACTTCACCACCGAGTGACAGCTTCGCGCAACAATTCTAAAGGTGGTTCTAATAATACGGATACTGTTGACTAATATCCTCTTCAAAGTCACTAAGGCGGGTGATGGGGGGTGGGGGTGGGGTCACTGTGAGAAATTGGTATTGCGTATTGCTAAATTGCTAAAGGGACGAATTGACTCAATAATAAATTTATGGTGAGTTAGTGACAGGAGGTAATCGAGATATTGGTAACATGACACTAACTCAGTTCCTGCCGGTTCGTAACGTTATTCCACAAATTAAGAACCAGAGACATTCCTTCCGCAGTTTATATTTTCCTCTTTAAAAAGCCTTTTAGAAGTTACAAAGACGAAGGAAACCAAGCTGTATGGTTAGTCAACTTCTTTATTGCAATGAGCATGACGTTTCGATGTAGATACTAACACCCTTACCATTATCATTATCAAGCACGTGATGCAAAAGTTTGAAACAAGGAGACTATGTAAATTGCTGCATAGTGTACATAGTTGATCTACATTGGCTTGCTCATCCATTAACGTTTATAAAAAAAATACAGTTTTTTTTCAGCACAGCTCCCTCTTTTGACTTGTACAGCGAGTTCCGTGTTTGTTCTGGAAAGCACTTGACTTGGTTTTACATATTTGTAAAAGTCTGTGGTTTGAAACCATCGCATGAATGCTGTGGTCCAAACAAATATATGTGCTGGATATGTAGAATTGATTCTCATGTGGACTCTTTCCTGTTTTTATGGTAACAACTATATGGCTCTTAATTGACTTGAAAGAAAAGGTAGTTGTCAAAAGTAAAAAGGTTTTAGTAACATTTCGGCATTCTCGATATTTCCAGGGGACACATTCCGATAAATCTACACTATGCCCTGGATGCATCATTCGCCCGATAAATGTATTACCTCCCTTGGGATTTTTTTTCGTCCATTCAGATGTCTTCGCTGGGAAGTTGGGCTTACCATTCACAACTCACTTTCGCTTTTTACATTATGTACCTGCTCATACTTGCAACACAATCATGCAGAGGAACTCTGAAAGAGGTAGAAGGAGGTCTTACATATATTTTTTGTAAGTTTCGGACCTGACAAATTGTCTGTATGATTTCACTCAGAGCTGATTGGCTACTGTGAGAATACGGGGCCAGCAAAAGGAGATAATAAACGTATCTGGCGATAGGTGCATCCAGGGTAGATTGAAGATTTATCGGAACGTATACCCTGGAGATATCGAGGATGCAGTAATGGTGAAATAGCAAAGTTGCCGTAACTGTTGATGCTGTCATTGTCTGGACACCGACCTCTAACCACTGCCCATGTACACACCTAACTCATTTATGCATCCATTTTAAAATTTTAGTTCACTTTCATTGTAGAAATACACTCGCTTTATACCTTCAACGTCTTTGTATTAATGCAACACATCTGTACCATTTATGACATTGTCCTTTGCAAATTCAAAAATGTTCTGTCACTAATATCGTTTAACGATGGCTCGGAAGGTTGAATTGAGGAGTGCAGTCTCATGACATGATTCGTGCTAGAGTAGAGCGGCAAAAATGCAAAATTTGTAACATTTTCAGTGTCTAGTGTTATCTGAAAAACATTAATTAAACTCATTCTGTAAAGGGTTGTTCCAGAACGTTTCGTTTCGCGTCTAATTTTACGTTTAATACGAGCGTCAAGACTATGAATGCGACGGTTGAAAATTTCAATTAATTCTGACACTTTCACAACTAAAACTAAAAAGCACATTTTCATTCAAACCATCAAATTGATTTTGGTTTTCTGGATCGGCGTATTCTGAATTCTAGTCACTCACATGTAAAGGACAAAACTTATCGAAAACTGTCTTGAGCTCCTGTCGAGTCACATCAGTTTATTTGAGGGTTATAAATTCTGAATGCTAAGGCGCCGTTTGAAGGAGAACATTACACTCGAGGACTCCATTTGGAGGCACGTTTTGAAGAAGCCCGTTTAATTATTGAATAGATTTCTTTTTCTGTTGAAATTAAGGAGTTTAAATTAAGAATTCGTGTGAAAATGCGTCTAATGTCGGATACGATATTGTTCTACTTGAAGAAAATATCTGGAATTTTCGTCGCTTAAACCTCCAGGGCTAAATAGAACCAAACAGAATTTGCTCCTGTGTCCTGATTTTAGAAAGAGAATATATCTAATGTCTGGCGAAAGAATACCTAGTCCTGACAATATCCCAGAGTTGTGAATCCCAAATGACAAGGTGCGAGTTGAAGAGGGATATTCTACTTTGGCACATCCATTTGATGACACGTTTTGTAACTCTGTAAATTATTTAGTATGTTCCATTTGTTATCATTAGGCAACAGCTGTTAGAATGAGATTGCATTGTCTACAGGACAGTGGTATCCTTCTGTAGAGATATATGCTAGTAGTTGTGTGCATGCAGATAAATGCTGTTTGTTTGGTGTTGTTTCTGACAGATTGTTTTGCAGACAGACTGTTGTTGCTGACGGACTTCAGATGTCTGCTGTTAAACACTATTAAACTTTCTTCAGCTGTGCGTGTTGAGATGATCCAGTATTTGGGCCACAATAAAAATAGTTGTTTGTTGCTATGCATGGTAGGCGTGTGTTTTGTTGTTAATATTGTTATTGTTTGGAGGGTAGGCCTGTTGATTCGGGTATGCAAATGTCAGAGCGGCATAAATTACCGAAGACCCTATGGAGTAGTAAGTAGTACTATGTGTTAATTTCCATGTTGAGGCACAAAGTCCACAGGATATAATTCGAAAAAGAATTTGTTGTGAAACCAACAAACAAACAGCAAAAAAATATGAAGGATATTTATTCATGTATCGCCGCGACATGGTACAAATAGATAGGTACTTAAAAATAGATACATAAAAACTGTCTAGCAGTAAATAGGTGAGAGACAGTTGTGCCAAAGTCTACACATACTATCATGATAAACAACACGGTATATAAAAATAAACAACTGATGTCAACAAGTAAGTAAGTGTACAGGTAAGTTCAAAGGATGTAGGATGGCAGTACAATATAGTTGCAGCACAAACACCCAGCGTGTTGGCTTATCATAACTATTTGCAGTTACATATATCACAGATCCATTGTCTGGCAGTGTGTATTTCACAACCGTACCATACGTGGAATGTTAGGATGCAGGACTGAACTGAACATGTCTCTTCGGGCCCTGAGTGACATTTTGAATATTCAGTCGTTATCTGTTGTTACACCAGCATTTGATTTGATTATATTCACCTCGGGAGAAAAAAATGTATCTAATCTCTTAGCACATAAATAAGTGACAAGCATACAGAGACGTATGCATTTCATGTCAACCCATGTTGTGAGTAATAACGCATATATGGTGTATATTTTATGGTGTTGTCGACATTAGTGACAAACTGTTGATTAAATCCATCATGCAGTCCCTGGTTGTGAATCATGTTACCATGTGCCGATAGTACGATCTTATTGGCCACAGTTCACAAATCGTCTGGACTGTGACAAGGCTTCATTCCTTATAGCAGACCAGTTGACAGAAAACCCTAAGGATCCTTTTAGCAGTCAGTTCTAAAATACCTGAGAGATAATGACTGTATAATCGGTGTCCACACTTGTCTGTGTTCCTTCGTCTATCGAAATAGTTGTTCAAGTATCTGTGATGTTTACTTTCATTCGCTGAAGGCGGTTTCAGTGCATGTGCGGTTTCTTATCATCGATACACGGTTAACGCATCGCGGATGACACATGAAAAACTCACAGACCCACTCAATGAAATGCTGCTCCACGAATATCGAGGAATCAAACATGTGATGTTACAGCCTACACAGACTAAGAGAAATAACCAAAGCCTACCGCAGATAATGACCAGTTTTCTTCCAAAATAAATGTATTTTGGTACCAATCACGTTCGCGCGCCTTTTCTGCGAACACCTGGTATCGTGACCGGTTTTCAGTACCAATTCCTGTGAATGTTATTGGTTTGACACTTTGCACCCGGTGTCGGTTATCAGTCAATAGCATTCTCCGGCAGAGATGTTTTAATGTTACTGTATTTACAAATATGTCGGTCACGAAAGTACTTTGTGACAAAACGCAAAACCATTGCGGGATCGGATATTAGGTTTCATTTGTATTGCACATGTAGTGACATCAACACAAGTAACAGCAGCAACAATAACAGTATAACAACGGCATCGTCATCTTAGAATTCAACAACATCGCCAAACATATTCGTAATCGAATAGATGAAATCACACACACGCACACACGCACGCACACACACACACACTCACTCCCTCACACTCACCCGTTCCAGTAAAACAGAACAACGAAATGGGCAGTTTTCCTGTGTGCATTCATCTGGTCATTTATGCCATTCAGTTCAAAAAGTAGGAACTGAAAATCGATTGAGGCATAGAGAAAATTGCCCCATTTTACGCCGTTGTGCCTAATACGGTTGGCTGACAATACAAACGTTAAATATTCGGTGTTATGTCGACTAGCCTATCTTGAAAAGCCCAAATGGCTTCCCCAACGCCTGTCCCTGCGCTGAACTGGCCTAGTGTCTAATGTCATGCATTAATTATTGACTTTTACATTTACCCCTTTTTCCACAATGCATGCTGGAACTTATGATGTCCCATTTCACGTGCATCAAAGGGTAATTATGAAAGAATATATGAGAGAAACATGATTGTTGATGGACTGGTGTGTGGCAGGTACAAACAATGCTTACGTGCGTTTGATACAAATGTATCTAATAAGGTGAACGTTTAGATGGCCAAAATGGGATGAAAAATGGGAAGACTATTAACAGAAACATTAAGGAGGCAAATGGTACTTAACAACCAAATTCTTCAAAATTCAAGACCTTATTTCTTATATAATTCTTCATCCCCTAGATTGGTTGGTTGATTGTTCGACATGGTGGTGATAAAATGATGCTTATCGACACGTTTGAAGATGTTTCCCACTGATTATTTCCTTATCAACAGTATAACTTTGGGGTTGGGGCTTCGATCACAGGCTTCCTACATAAACACTGTCAAACATTCCATCGGACTGGGTTATACATACTTCCTATAGATTTGAAATGTTCAGTCGTATGCTTCGGTGGTAAACCAAACAATAATTTATTTCAAAAGTATCGCCATAACGCATCTTTAAGTGCTGCTAATCAGTCATATGGAAGTTTCCATGTACTCATCTATGCCTTATTCACGGAGTCATGTATCCCCCAGTGACATTCTTTAAATCTGTGTGATTGGATTTAAAACGGTTTCAAAGATTTTCCCATTTTATTGTTATGAATGGATAGCTGTCGTCGTAACATTGATTTGGGACGTTCAGTTGAACCTTTGATGTATTTTATGTTCTTGTGTTAGAAATGTTTGTTTGTTTTGACCCTGGACTGAGTGATCTAATCTGGCTGCCCTATCTTGTAGGTCCATATACTTTTTTATACGCCCCTTTAACCATAATGTCCCTAATATCACATGGTAGTCTCCACGTGGGGCACACAATACAGTTTATCTCACGTTTGAATCGTAGTGGGACGAAGGGGCCATACTATCTGGTTTATCTCATGTTTGTCACGCCGTGGGACAATGTGTCACATACTATCCAGTTTACCTAATGTTTGTCTCGCCGTGGGATGATTTGGCACACACTATCCAGTTTATCCTATGTTTGTTTGTCTCGCCGTGGGACGACATAACATACTATCCGGTTCATCTCATGCTTTTCTCGCATTGGAACCATTGGGAATGAACTTGACATTCACTTGTTGGATAGCCATCTAGGCTGACTTGATAATCGACCATGTGTATCATCAGATGCTGATGGTGATGGTAAAGAGTGTTCACTGAATTTATTATGAAGCAGCAGCAACAACAAATCATTAACCTCAGTTCACGAACGGTAAACACCTGGATGAATTAGTGTCACCCACCAGGACCAAATTTCATGGTAAACGCTGTACACTAAACCTCTTTAACCCCTTATCATAACTTTAGTGAGAATGATCCTATCCTAGTTTATTTCATGTTTGTATCCCCACTGGACGCAGAGACACTATTCAGTTTATCCCATGTTTTCCTCGTGGTGGGACGATATGGCATATACTATCCAATTTATCTCATGCTTGTCTCGCCCTATCAGAAGGGGTCATGACGTCCAATTGATCTCATGTTCGTCTGGAAGAACGAGGCATACCATTCACTTTATGTCTTATTTGTCTCGCCTTTAGACAATATGAATATTAAGCACGCATTCCAATGTTTCTCGCGTGAGGGTCAAGCATCAAAATCATCACGTTGATATGGATTCAAGGAGTGGATTCGTATCTGACAATGACAAACTGATCGACACATACAGAAGTGTTTATGCTTGGTCGACATGCGTGAGTTAAATTAAGTTATGGGAAATGATATAACCAAACTGACTTTTTGGATATAGGACAGGAGGCTGATGTCAAATGCTAAAACGGTCTTTATAGTTCAAAAGACCATATTTATCTCCGTAGCTGGTCTGCTGAAATTTGATTTCATACTAATAGAGGTTTAAAGATTTTAAGGTCTATGTGTAACTCTCGGCTGATGACACAGTTTAATGGAAACCACAGTCCTGCGTGTTGCTGCAGACGGATACTTACAACCAACAGCAATTTTAAGTGAAGATGAAAACAGCTTCAAGTAACGCATATTTTAACTTCTTCTTGAATGTGAGACAGTCACTATTGTGACTATTGCCTATTGACAAACTAATGATACCGCAACGGGAGATTCAGTGACATTCATGCTGAAATCAACGTTTTAGCCACCTGGAGACTCATTGGAACTGCAATACACAAGACCACGACTTCGGGCCCTTTTTTGTCAACTCCACATCAGTTGTAGATTGACAGAAGCAGCTGCTTTTCCAAGCGATTTTCTCCCATGTCAATCATCGGGGGTATTTCAAAGAGATTTTATACAAGATCGTTAAACGCCTCACAATAACAAGACCAGTGTCGATCATCGCCAAAACAGATTGCTTCGGGTGCAAATATAACCACAGCAATGAAACATGAACGCCAAATAATAACAAGTTTCGATCAACTGCCAGATCACACCAGATCACGAAACAACCTTTACTAATCATACGATTAGCCTGAACTCCCATTCTCCAACATTTCACTGAGTTTACCTTAGTGTCATACAATACCCTTAGTGCTTTGTGAAAGGAGTTATACATGAAATTCCATTTTGCGCAAAATGGTGGATCATATGCAATTTAAATAAAAATAGCTGTTTGCCAAAAAGAGTGGGCATGTCCTGGACTGCCAGAAGTATACGACCTCACCAATGCCTCTTTCTAATGCCTCACCAAGCAATTATATACAATCCAATGTACAATATCTAAATAAAGATGAATAAAGGGAAACACTTCTGTTCAACTTGCACCTCAGCATTTCGAATGTACGGCTCTGACATGTTCTAGTTAGAGATGAATAGTATACAGTGAAACGCATCCAGGAAGTATTGAGTTTTCCATTGTCCTTTACATGGAATCGACACAGAGTCCAAATATATAACGCCTCACAAAAACAAGACCAGTGTCGATAATCGCCAACACAGATTCCTTCAGGTGCACATAAAGCATCAGCAACGAAACATCAACGCATAATAACAACAAGTTTCGCTCAATTGCCAGATCACACCAGTGACTCCTTTCACGAAACAACCTTTACTCAGAGTAGCCTGAACTCCCATTCTCTAACATTTCGCTGAGTTTACCTTAGTGTCATACAATACCCTTAGTGCTTTGTGAAAGGAGGCACAAATGAGACTCACTTGGCGCAAAAGACGTTGGTGGATCATATACAATATAAATAAAAATAACTGTTTGCCAAAGAGAGTGGGTATGTCCTATTCTGCCGGGAGTATTCGACCTCACCAAAAAGAAAGCAAGTGTCTGTTTGCCTCACCAAGCACGGATTCAGTACGTATTGAGTTTTCCTTTGCCCTTTATATGGAATCGTCACAAAATCCAAAAATATCTTTTCAGCGATTAGAAGGAACTAAGATTTGTTCGTTTTAGTTTTGAAACCAGTTGACTTCACTGATAGCCTACATCAAAGCCATCCTTCTGAAGGAAGTATTCATAGGTTAGTACTATATTTTAAGACCTTTAAAAAGAAATGCAATTCTTTGTATCACATCTTCTTTAAATAGTCTCTGATCACAAATCGACTCCATTACCTATTTCAGACTAGACCTTTCACACAAGTCTTTTTACCATATCGCATTACCTGCCGCGTTGCTGAAAGAAAAAGTCAAGCTTTAGGACATTGCATGTTCTTAACAGAGGATCAAATGTATTGATAATCTTCCGACAGGATTCGGTAAAAGACATCTGTTACGTGGGGACTTTGAACGTTTAGGCATAAAGAAACTTTGCGCCCTTGTCAAACGAGTCATATGTGAGAGATTCTGTATTAGTCCAAACAGGATGTAAACAGGAAGCGACTGTAGTTAAACTGTCTTGATTATATCAGTGTTTTTGATTCAGGAAGCAGAGTTTGATTCAAGAAATTCTATTAGAGGTTTCCCAAAGCACCGTGTGGCGTCAGTATCTATCATGTTATACAACAAGTTGTTATTTGTCATAAGTATAACGCATGGAACTGTAGATGTATGACTTTCTTTTTATCTCTCATCGTCAATAAGTAGGGAATGATATTTAAATGCGCTACTCACTTCATCCAATGGCACTTCACCCGGGTAAATTTGTAACCTTCTATATATGCAGCGGATGAATATTGCTTGATTACATGTGACCCACTTCAAGTCACTTCCTCATCATGGACACATCCCCATAATGTGACTCCGAGAAAAGTCCATATTCTGTTCTGTACAATAGTCTTTACATATCTGGAATGGTAGTCGCAGCTCGCCTTGGAGAATATGCCGTGGGTATGCCTGGTTGTGTTCGATTAAATCAGATTTGATTATGATAAGTGAGTATAGGCTAGGATAAATGTGTACAATACAAACAATCAACTTGTGATGTGAACATACGACATACAGCTACTTCGTGACATTATGAACTTAACCGGCCACATTCCGTTCGTAATTTTCAAAATCGCAATGTCGTTTTTCTCTCAGTGATCATTAGGACTGATGTGGTCATATTTATGGGATTTCGTCGCGTTTTTGACTGTGCAGGAAGAGCTCCTGTGTGTGTCATTTCGAGAGAGGTCATTTTTTACTACAGTTTTGAAATCATTTATCGTGTGAATGTTCCCATGTTTTAGCTGAATTACTGTGTAGGATCAGCAATGTCATCAGGTTAGATTCATCATAAAGGAAAGCTCCAAATGATTTCAGAGTTTCAGCCTAAAACTGCAAAAGATGGTAAATATGGTGCAAAAGATAACAACTGCAAATCACTTAAAAATGTTATTGACATGCATAGACTCAAATAGCACTCAAACTGACGATGCCGATATGAAAATGATGTCATTTGCTTGAAAGTCTAGAACGTGATAAGTGTAGATGTGCACTTGATGTAAGAGATCTTATGTCAGTACAGTGAGAGAAGATGAGGATTGTGCATTAATCCCCAGAAGATGAGGATTGTGCATTAATCCCCAGAAGATGAGGATTGTGCATTAATCCCCAGAAGATGAAGAGATGCAGCCGGTTCTGTCAAAAGAATGAACGGAATATTTTCTGTTGGATAGCAAAACTGAATGGATCTACATTTAGATAACTGTTATAAAGTAGCCAAATGCTATTCAAATCTCGAAGTTTAAATTTATCGTAGAAATATAGCGTCACACACTGCGTTTAATTTCGCCTTCGAATGCCAGTTTAATAATGTTTCTTGTGATTTCAGAGTGAATAAGCGGATGAGACAGTGCACGCTACTGTTTACAATAGGTACTTAAGTGTGTGAGTGTATGTGTATGTGTAAGTGTATGTGTGTGTGTGTAAGAGTGTGTGCGTGTGTGTGTGTGTGTGTGTGTGCGTGCGTGCGTGTGTGTGTGTGTGTGTGTGTGTCTTGGGAGGGAGGGGTGTACATGTTTATTCTCCGTTTATTATCTGTGGTATGTATACCAGCTACATGTATAATAACAGGCGGGGGAAGTCAGTCAGTAAAACACGCTAGTAACTGTACTTGTAACATCAACACTTTTACCAATGCCAGTGCCAGTGCCAGTACCAGTAGCCATAATATATGTCATAGTAGCATCAATGACAACACTATGGAACTATTTTCATTAGTTGCATCGCCAGCAGCACCACTGCTATTTGCATGAAACTCCACCTGGAACTAGAGGTGGTCATTTCAAATATATCCCCCACTCGAATAAAAGTATCCTTTTGAACAAATTGATCGCATCAGTACCAGAAATGATGGTAAAGAGTATTTCGAATTTTGACTCAAACCAAATGTTACCACCACAATGGCAGGGTATGTTTACGTGCTATTAGGTGTACGTGTTGTGTCAGGTTCACAGTACAATAAAGATTTACTTCCACTACTATGCTCATGTGATGTTGAACAGTGCAGTGGCAGAAAACATATCCCTTTGAGCCACAATGCTTACTTTACAAGAATCAAATGTTCTGTAAATGTGACCAGAAATGGTTTGGTTATAGTGATGGGCGAGGTAAAACGTGTGACGAGCATTTTTGTGTCCCACGCCATGATTTTCCTGGAATAATGCTAAATGCGGCATAAACCGCACTTTACTCACTCACTCACTCAATGATGATGGCGGAAATAGGCATGTTCCAGCTTCTATGGTAAAGTAGATTCTGATTGGACGGCGTTTGTTGATGACGACAGACATGACGTGACATAAGCTTATTCAACTCTTAATGTGGTGATCAAGATGAGGATGTGATATAGTTGAAATGTGCTGGTTTCAGTTTAATCCTCCAACATCATCTTCTCTGAGCTATACTGTCGGTATTCCTTGACTCGTCAATCCCAATCAAACTACCTTCTCGCGTCTCAGATTTCCCGCTGTGAAGCCAACTGTTACAGACGGGCCATGGAATATGAGACAGACCTTACCATTAGCAAACAGGCCTCCACAAGAGAAACACGCACCGCTTCCTCTTTCGTAATTATATATCATGCATATTGCGACATTCCTGCCAGACCAATATTTCAACTAAATCGTTCCACATGCGACGGGGATTAACAAATGAAACAATCTTTGCTATTCGTTTCTCCTGACCATGGCGGTTAGCCCTTGTTACTTGGTGATTACGTCCAGGAGTCCAGACGGAGTATCTGAGCGAAGTATTGGGGGATTAGACGGGTTTACGGCATCCTGGTGTCACGCATCTCGTACGTTCCCACGAGATTGCAACGCTACTTCAATAATTGAAACTGTGGCCAGTTTGTACTAAATTGACAGCCAGACGGACAATGTTTCTAAAGTCTTGAAGGGATATAAAGACCTCTGTTCACTCACCGCAGACTATTGTGGTTTCCGGACTGCACGCTTCACGATTTTAATTTTAGAACCGTTACTTTCAATGCTGAAGTATATATCGATCATTTCGAGCGTGTTCTTTAGTTTCTGGTTTAACGGTTTGCGTGTGTTTTAAATTATTGCCACCATTTTATCATATATCACCGTCTTAATTCGCTATAACGAATCGACAAATTCCGCTGATAATGTTTGTTGATGCCATATAGCAAACATGGGAAGTAAAAGAAAAACACAGTTGGTCCAAACTGATTCCTTTAGGTGGAACAGTGGAAAGGTATTTGAATGGTACATTGAAATTCATAGATGACATCAGGTGTGAAACTAGCCCCTGCCTTGCAACGACAACATAACGTAACGCAACCCCGAACGTACCAGAATCAATACTTCACTAAGAACGTGTAATCCCAAATATGGCACATGTGACGACATAACAGTAAATGAGAAAGGGAAGTGGAGACGAAGATTGTGTTAAGTATGAAGCATTGCAAATGAAAAGCATTTGATTAATTCAAAAAGCTCGCGTTTCATTAGAACTGGCATGTGATTGTAATCCATTGTCTCAGTTGAGCCTGTTGACACGGATAGTAACATATCACTCTTGAATTTTGTCTATTGTGCACAAGCTCTGGTGTATGTAAAAAGCTTTCTGGCTTGGCGTGGGTGTTTTCTCTCCCCTGGCTTCAAACATCACTTTCATGGTCAGTATCAACCTCTTATTAAACAAGGCCAGCTCGCGACCATTAGCAACCAAAACCACCAGTACCAGCTTCTGTTCACCGTCCAACTGAGCTTTGTTCTGACAATCCTAGGATCGTAGTTGAATTTAACTGGGATTCGAACTCACGGTCAAAGGTGAAAGAAATCGGTTGCCTTTTGTCTGCCCTCGTGGGCAGTTCAAGACACGGCTTGATCCAGATATAACAGAGCCAGCGCTTAGACGAGTAAGCGTTCCAATTCATTCCGGAGTCTAGAGTAATTACTGCTATCACTTTAATTGCTTCACTTACTGGCTAAAATGTGTCACTGGTACACCGGGTGGAACTCGTACGTACACTGTTTACAGGTAAATGTCATAAAGGCACTCACTGTAAAATATTAAAGATGACCTACATCATACTGTAAAATATTAAAGATGACCTATAGCATAGTGTAAAATATTAAAGATACCTACATCATACTGTAAAATATTAAAGATGACCTACATCATACTGTAAAATATTAAAGATGACCTACATCATACTGTAAAATATTGACCACGATTTCCATCATAATATTGGTAACAATACTTGGTCAACCGCTACTAAATCTTATGTTTAGACATGATCGTTATCGTTAGTTAAAATCTTGAACGTGTGTCGTATCTCTAGAACTTAGGTAATAAAAATAAATTTATTAATCAAGAAAATTATTAATCTTTTGTAAAATCACAAACGTTATGTTTATTTTGCAATACTGAAGAGAATGAATTACACTATATTAGCCCTTATCCTGTAAATAATGATCTAAGGCAAATGCATTTTCCCCAATAGTTACCAAAAAACATCAATTCTCTATAAAATGGAGCCAAATATATATTTTTCACCTTGTTGAAAATTGTAACAAGGCACATGCGCCTTCTAGATATTGTTAATTCAACAGTGTAAAATGGTAATGTAATTGTTTTTAAAAAATATAATTATTAAAAAGTCATTATTTTCTCTTGAGAGGACAACATTATAGAATATTTATAAATGCTATTCAAAGGCGTTTTCAGGACTTTCTATCGTGGGTTGCAGATAGGTACTCCGTCTGGCGACAAGCGTTTTGTAACGAAATCAGTCTATATGAACATCTGTGGATAGTCTGAGAAGGCGTGCTATTTAACTTTGTTTGCGATGCCTCTGGGTTGATATGTAACAGTCAACATATTTTTAAATACACATACGAGCACCTGAGGGTACGGTGTAGGTACGAGAGCAATATTAATAAATGGCTCTGATTTACAGAGAATTGATGTCAAATATCAACGCAACAAAACTGAAAATCATCCTGATAACAATATGAGGTAGCACTGTGCATTCATCATGCGCTCGAATGTACTCAGTGTAACGTATGTGTCATTGTCTGTACTGTACATGGTATGCTATATGGACCTATGGCTTTCATGCAGTTAACGGACTGATTTGATATTGACAATTTTTGTGAAAACGTCTGTGTCTTATTCTTAATCTTTCAGTTTCTGCTTTTATTACTCCTTTTATTTGCTTCACACAGACTCAAGTTTGTCGAGAGCAAATTACATCCGCTGCACAATCTGTCATACATTGTAAAGTTGAATAGTTACCTTGTCATATTCAGAAGCACCGAGTTAATATTTGCCGGCAGAATACCACATTCCGTATTTTAGTTTGGAACCAATTACACTTTTCAAATAATAAATCGTTTTGGATGAACCGTTTAAAACGACAATTGGTTGAGCCGACTGTGGCCTGGGAAACAATTTCTTGCTGCATTTCGATCCAAATGACTTCAGTCAACTTTGTTCAATAAATCGTACTTGGTTGTATAGCAGCATATATATCCAGCTTGCGAATTAATCCCTCACTGCCGTGCCTATCGTCCTTGCAACAATGGCGGTTTGTGATGAGAGCAGCAGTGATACTTCATGGTGATTACAAACAACTCTGTACCGATGTTGTAATAACTGACAATCACATTTTCTTGAGATAATATGATCATATTGTCTGGTCTCTCCTGAACTCTGACATTTATAAAATAACTGATTTTCTCTTTGAAATAATCCGTGTTCTGTCTGATGTTTGCTTGTCTCTCAAGACACGCACCAATGAGGATGTATGGTAAATCGATGGTAGTGGTTTAAATGCGCTTTAATCCATTCCTATTGATGCTGTGGTTGGGATTTTTTCACATTAGGAGGAAACGCTTGTGTATTTGTCATAAATATTTGTAGGAATATTGTTCCAGATAGACGGATTAAAGCTGATTTGAATAGAAGGGAGGAGGGCTAGCATAATGGGTAAAGCGTTCGTTCGTAACGCTGAAGGTTCTATTCTCCACATGGATGCAATGTATGAAGCCCATTCCGAGTGTCCCCCGCCGTGATGTTGCTGGAATAATGCTTAAAGTGGCATGAAACTAAACTCACTCACCAGAAGGGTAGTGTGTGGTAGAAGTTCCTTTGAATCTTAGCCTGCAATTGTTGAATGTTGGAGGTGCTTATTGTTTGTTCAAGTAATGACGTCTATTATTTCCCCCGTGTCACTGTGCGCGGTTTCAGTGGATGTGCATCAAAGACAACAGGTCATATCTATATCTGTCGTCTATTCAAAAACAGGATGACTGCATTATAAGAAAAGTTTTCTTTTGATCTTGATTTCGAGTTTGTTAGCGGTATATATCCGTCTGCAGCTACACCCAAGCAATTAATTCCAGTGAACTGTGTTATATTCTAAGAATTACAGATCGGCCTTAAACTCTTTCCACATCGATCAGTTTGAAAATCGAATGTGTTTTTTTTTTATTTTCCAAACTAGCAGCCTTAATTGATACGTTATACATCAAACAATTTTATGTAACTATGTGTTTCCTGTTCAGCTTTTCAGAGTTAACGAGAGTTATACTTCAAGCTCTTCTGAACAATATTGATTGTGCTTTACAGTTGACTTCAGTCATCGACCCCAGTCTTATCAAACGTGGGATAAACTGGATGTTATGTCAAGCATGAGATAAACTATATATTTAACACTTCCCCCCATGGCGAGATAAACATGGTATAAAGTGGATAGGATAGTATGGCTTGTCCTCCCACGGCGAGGCAAGCATGAGATAAACTAGATATTGTACGACTTCCTCCCATGGCGAGGCAAACATGGGATAAACTGTATTGGATAGTGTGGCTTGTCCTCCCACGGCGAAACATGCATGAGATAACTGGAAATTGTACCACTTCCTCCCATGGCGAGGCAAACATGGGATAAACTGTATTGGATAGTGTGGCTTGTCCTCCCACGGCGAAACATGCATGAGATAACTGGAAATTGTACCACTTCCTCCCATGGAGAGGCAAACATGGGATAAACTGGATAGCATATATGTCACTTCTTCCCACGCTGAGACACACGTGAGATGAACTGGACACTATTCGCCGTTCTGTCTCGGCGAAACATACATAAAATCAACTGGATAGTATATATCCCGTCCTCCTATAGCAAGACAAACATGAGATAAGTGGATAGTATTCCCCCCTTCCCACGGACAAACATGACATACTGTGGACATAAAAAGAATCAAAGATCAATACTACACCTCAATATATGGGCCAACAGGATAGGGCAACCCAGTTATAGCACACAGGCCATGGTCAAAATCAGTGCTTCGTGAAAACGAGCAACAGGAACGCGGTTACAGGCTCCCAGTGCCCTCAACCCATCACGTCCTCCACCGACACAGGGCCGCAACCCTCGGCAAATGGGTTAGTGGACCAAATACCCACCCCACCCACCCCACCCCCCACCCCCGGTGTCCACAGCGGGGGTGTTGGCTAGCTCTTAGCGTTACCCAGAACCCATGGGCACCACGAAGAGGTGGTTCGCCACGGGTGCCACAAAGTAGCTAGAATATCACATATATAATTGTAAATCTATTATGAAAATCTAAAATTTCTAAACCATGAAACACAATACAACATAAAAACAGGCCATAGATTGCCAACAACCGAATGTAGAGCACCATTTTCTTTATGTATTTAAGAATTATTAGCGCTATTTCAGTCTGCTGTGAAAACTGAACTGTAATTTTGTAATCGGGAAGATATTGTTTTGGATTCAGTGGCACAGCCAACTCTGCCACCATCCTTAGGCCCATCTGAAATTAAGGATCTGTATGTATTATACGTTTTTATTGGTCAAATCCTTATCTATAATGTAATTCGTTAGTTTCAGACATTTTTAAATATGGTCAATGCAAAGTCATCTAGTGACCTTAGTAATTGCCGGGGAGCAGAAGACTGAACGATGGAATGCACAGAAAGGACAGGTTGGACTCCAGTCCAAGAGGCGGAACAAGAGAGGGCTTTAGAAGGTAGCTTGATCCCCTCAGTACGTCGAATTAGAAACTACTTTCAACAAATTGAGTGCCTCAGACACTTAGTTTTAGGTTTTGATGTGCGGAAGAAACGTTAAATGAGAGTACCCAAGAAATTGACCTTCTTGACAACTTTGATAGGAGTGATATTTAAATATAGTTCTGGATCTTTATGCGGCTTACGTTTACGTCAGAAATGTTTACAATTCGTTTGGGATTTATAAAAATTAAAGCCGTTTTCAAGACACCATTCATATATTTTGTTAAGCACAAATGTAGTTGCCGTTCAACAGCACGCATATTTTACGGCGACAAGAAATATGAAAAGCGTCCCAGTGAAACGTCAGTTGAATTCTGTAAAACCTTGGATGATTAAACTGTAGATCTTAGACAAAATACTGCACTGTGACTGTTGGACAGAGTTGGCTTGGAGGTGTGTGTTGCATCATGTTGAGCAACAATGTGCATGTCTGTACATGTACATTTGATCCAGTGATTGAACAACGATCCCCACAACTGGATACTATGACACAAATCATCCAAGCCAGTGAGCCTGACACTGCCATATCACCTTATTGTGTGTAGGTGGATGCGTGTGTCTGTGTGCGTGCGTTCGTGCGTGCGCATGTGTGTAGCTCAGTATTGTGTTGCTTAGAGACAAGTTGAGACGGCAGCCAAAGATGTTGTCCAACGGTAATATTAACATGGTAATGACCAATATGCACTGACAGAAATCTAGTGCACAGTTAAATACCATAAAAGAAGGCTTTAGCCTTCATACGTGCAATTATTCGTATGGACGCACGCGTGCGTGATATATAAGCGCATTAACTGTTTTGTCCACAAAGTCGAAAAACAGCCAAGTCATCTTGGGGATGAAGAATTAAACAGCAAACAGTGAATGTGACTCATCCTGAATATGCTGGCACTGAAATTAATAATGGAGTCAAGTCAGAACTAAAATATATCCTAAACGTCAGAGTTATGACCTGTGTGTCAACAAATGTCCCATTTGGTGTCTGGACAGTCGTCGTTGAAGCCATTTGGGCATTTGGAAGTATTGAAGTCAGTATGATAACGGATACTTTGTGCTTGTTTTGTCTTGTTCCGGGTTAGAATTGATCTTCAGCAACACATGCTTGTCGTAAAAGGCGACCAAGGGGACGGGAGTGGTCTTGATTGACACATGACATCGTATGCTATTGTATTGATCAAATGCTCATGCTGTTGATCACTGGATTGTCTGGTGCAGACTCTATTATTTACATTTAGCTGGGATATTGCCGAATGCGATGTTAAACAACAAGCAAAGCACACGATTTCACAGAGGAATGTTGTCAATTTCGTACAGTTCTTTTATCTGGAGCGGAAGCAATTCGTCCAACGTTTTGGTGTATTTGCTGAACTTATTTTGCCCTCACAGGATTGCTAGAAATGAACAGATGACAGTATTGTGATGCTGAAAGGTCTGACAGGATGAATTGATTTGAACGAACGCAGAGGTATGAACGGCAACGTGAGTGCTTATCTAAACTTCGTAATCACTTAACTTTGATCCATTTTGCGGTGTCTGCTATGGAAATGGATCTGGATTGCTTCATGGTGTTTGCTTGTACGTTTGTTAATGAGTTTAATCTATTAGAGAATATTTTTAATATTGTCAGGGTCATCGCAAAGTTCACAAAAAGAGTCAGTGGGTTTGATTTTACGACGCTTTTAGCATTATTCCAGAAATACAACAGCGGGGGACACCATAAATGGACTTCACTCACTGCACTGATGTGGGGAATCGAACCTGGGCCTTCGTCATGACGCGCGAACGATTTAACCACTAGGCTACACCCACCGCCCTGTGCAAAAAGATATGAACATTGCTACATTTCAGAAGATGAATGTGTCCATAGATATGATATTACCTGATCGTACCAATACCCAAAAGAAATGTGTACAAATACTGAAGTCGCTTCAATATTTGTCATCAATGGACAGAGTTAAGAAGCAAACCATCCACGTACTTGCTGTATGCTTCACATAATAAGTAAGTCGTAGACACCGGGTGCCTGAGCGGGTTAGATGGATTACCTTGTTGCTGGCGATTTGGTGTCTGACTCTGAGGCTGTGGGTTTGAATCCCGGACGGGACTCAAGCAAAGCACCTGTACGTTTCTAGGAAAGTGTATTCATCAAAACATATGTATGACCACTTTCTACATGCCATTGTGTGAGAAGTAAGATGCATTTGTTTTACCCAGGTTAATATATTCGTATCACTATTCTGTTGTTTTGAGTGCAGATGTACCCAATGATGAAGATTATACAGTCAGTCAGAAATATTTCAGCTACGAAAATCCCGTTTAACCTGATATTTGCGAACAGATAATACACCTAAAACCATCCTTTATTCTGCTGTAATCGTACTACTGCTTAATTACATCAACCAAGTGGAATCTGTTAAATAATGTAAAAAATGAATGTTCCCTTTCTCAAATGTGGACAAGGGATCAAGTTAGTGTTGAGTCTTATTTTGGCGTTGACATATATGCGACGACGATTCCATATATTCCTTTCAAGTAAAACGGTATCGTTTCTGTGATTAAACACATTTCAACATTAATTCTTAATTTAAGCCACTTTATTTCATCAAACAAAAGGAATCTACTCAATAATTCAAAGGAGTTCTTCAAAATGCGTCGCCAAATGGTGTTGCAAAGTGTAACATACCCCTTGGAACTGCACCTTAACATTCAGAATTTACACCCCTAACATACATTTGTGAACATACTGAACAGTGGGTGAAGATCCTTTTAGTTAGTTTTTTACAATTTCAATGTAAATGATGGAAATTCAGGATGCGTCAATTAAAAAACCCGCAAAGGCAATTCGGTGGTTTGAATGAAATTGTAGGGTTGTTTTGTTTTAGTTATAGAAATGTTAGTTTTAACCAACTTGTTTCAATGTTCGCATTCTGAGCCTTTGCGTTTAAGAATTAATTGATAGTTTTAAAAGTCGTATTCACATCCACGGAAGTCGTGTTAAACGAGACTTGAAACGGCTTGAAAACAAATGTAATATTTTTAAGCCGCCTTTTTAAAATGACTTTAAGCATTAGGCAACTCCAGGCAATTTTAGATGACACCACACTTTGCCATTTTTACCAAAATGCATTTATTGCACGTTTATGAACCAAATAGGAAGACCCTCTATGCAGTCGACTAAACGTACTCAACGTCTCTCGGTAACCACCGTTAAACGATGTAACATCAATCACCGGATTCTTTTGAAGCAGAAAGTTGACTTTTAAAAATATTAAATATGGCCAGGTGAAATAACACAGAATTTCTGCATTAGCCCAAAGAAGAGGTTAATGTAAGTAGCATATGGTCGTTTACTATAGGCAGGTGTTCGAACACCGACAGTTTCATAAATTACAATTTTGCCATCCTCCATAAAATCACATTAGTTCCCCATTGCAGAAAAAAAACATGTGACCAAAAATATTTTTCTCTTGCTATCACACTTGCATTTTTGTTTCTTTCACAAGAGCTGCAATGCCATTTCCACATCCACATCCACAAAACATTAATTTGCTTGGTGACTATGAAACCTCCTCGTTTCGTCATAGCAGAAGTAAACAAGCTTGTAATATTATCTTTCTGCGTAGAAGCTCAGCCCAAAGACCCAAACAGCAACTGGCTATCGTGTTTGCTAATTCTTCAAAACGGATCATGATAAGCCATTGTCTAAACATCGACCCAGCAACCAAATGTCCCTTCATCAGATCACTCGATCCACTTCTGGATCTACTGGAGCAAGGATTGTATGCGTCAAGCATCAAGGCATCAAGCCTGTTAAATTCCAGTGATAAGTGCATATCTCTGCTGTGTGCTCGCTGTTTTGTAGGCACAGGCATTCTACATAAGAACCCCCATGCCTATGGCCAATTTCAGAACGAGTAAAGCTTAACAGCAAGAAAGTGATGACCTGAAAAGACGTCAGTCATATATTAAGTTGGGTGAGGAACTCAAATTTCTGCAATGTTATGTTTCACTTTTATAACGTTGCTGAGTGAGTCAGTGAGTTAATCACATCGGCAATATCTCAGCCATATCGTGACGAGAACAGTTTATATAATAAATAATGAAAACATTTTGAACGTTGCTGAGCTATAAATAACACCACACAAGGGATTTCCGCGATGTTTGAGAGTTGATGGGTTTATTATTATTGTACAACGTGTTAGTATCTGAAGTAAATGCTAAAATAATGCTAAAATCTTAGCACAGTCTATAAGTTCCAAGTAATAATCAAGGTGTCAATACAGGCCAGAACAAATCTCAGAACATGCTGTGATGTACTGCTGGGTCAAACAAAGCCTTTCCCTTTCAAGAACCTAATTCCTTTTTAAAACGCGCTCGTGAATGCGCGTAAGAAAATCAAGTTGCCATATTGTCATAACACAACCTGAGAGATATCTTTTGTTTCCATTTAGTTAAAGAGATTACGTATCAGGATATAGGATGTTTGAGTAACATCAACATTCAGGTCACGGTGCCAATGTGTAATTGATGCTGAGATCAGGTTTTGTCACCGAGAAAATACATCTGCATTTCAGGAATGTGGAAATGATTGTCAGTTGGAACAATACGTGTTGTAAACGGATGCAGTGAAATTAGTAAAACAGTAACCTTGGCTCAGATATTAATATCACATAGTGCCATCACAACTACCATATCTGCTGCATTAGTTTTATGTGGGTTTGTAATGGAAACGTAATCGGTATACAGTGACATGTATTAACCAAGTGCACGTCAGCAAGTCTGACTACCAAATGATAAATGGCTGCAATACTGATACGATAACTCTCTGCAGTAAGGCTACCTTGTATAGTTATCAACTTGGTCGTCAAGGGTGTTTTCGGATTACTCCCCAGATGATAACACCGGTCCTACAGTTCGGCACTTA
The DNA here is from genome assembly GCF_037392515.1 of Haliotis asinina. Taxonomy (NCBI): domain Eukaryota; kingdom Metazoa; phylum Mollusca; class Gastropoda; order Lepetellida; family Haliotidae; genus Haliotis; species Haliotis asinina. The sequence continues at coordinate 5,933,101 of NC_090290.1, read as the reverse complement.
GCACCTTAATGACCTGGCAATACCACCACGTTGATGACATGGTTCACGAGCTGCTGCTTATGATACACAATGCAGTCTTATGATGCACAATGAAGTCTTATGATGCACAATGCAGTCTTATGATGCACAATGCAGTCTTATGATGCACAATGCAGTCTTATGAAGGACAAAGCAGGTATGTCTTATGAATATGGACATGGTGTAATCATTGTAATGTACTCGTATATGCAGTGGTTCATGCATCCTTTTTCGCCATACATTGATTTTACCATCACAAAAGATAAATATTTAAATGTCAAAACAGTCTTTTACGCGACTGGTATCATTTAATCATTGCATTGCAACAAATACAATCGTTGCTTGACATTTTATAAGTGTGTAGTGCAGTAGAGAAGCTGAGACAGTGAGTGACAGGGGATTGAAGCATTGTGAAATTATTGATGTTCATATTGTGGTTGACATTTACTGCAGCGATGTAAGTCCCAAAACATTCGAGGTATCTAAAAGGTCATATGCAACCAAACCATAAAATATGATTAAAACACAATTGTCTCTATTTGTGATATATAATATACACTGCTTGTTGTGAAAAAAACCAGATATATACAAAATTATAACCGTATAATCGCGAATCAAGTGTGCAATATCTAGCGCATGGGTTTAATTACTTCGAAATGAAAAAAACCGGGAGACCGAACCCAGTCGAAGCGATTGGATGTGCACTCAAGTGTAACGAAGTCTTTCATTGGTTGGTTCACTTGCGGACACTCGGAGGGTTCATTGTGTGTATATAGGGATAATCTGTTTGACTGGCAGTTGAGAAGTATGATAGGTAATAAGAAAGTAAGATTCTCTATAGATAACTTCTTTTACTGTGGGTGATGCGACGTTTCGGTATGGATTCATATACCGGTGTCAAGGAGGAGTACACAGTTATCAAACATCAGAATGACTATAGGGTATTCACAATCACTAATGGCTCAGCTTATCGCATGTCTCTCCGCCCAAATGGTCATATAGTGACCATTTAAACTCAGTTCAAATCTCTGACGTCAGTGATTAAAGATTGAGGAAAGATATCGGTTTTTTCTTTGCAGTGCAAGTTGGGAGTTCGCATTTCACTCTAGTTATAGGATAGCTATCAAAGGATGAGTAAATATAAAGTGGCTATTTGGGGCCGTTATATAAAGGGATTATGTAAGGTATATGTTACGGTGAGCCATCCGTATCGTCAAATTGATTATTGAGCAGCACTCATCAAAACCCTTTAACCCCCATGCGTCCCAATGAGGTGCAGATTTTCAATTGTATCCTGACACAAACACGAAATACCTTAGAACACTTAGAAATCACACGGGCTGAGTTGTGATAGCAGTATGTAAGGTTGTAGTGGTTGTTGGAGAGTTAATCCACATGATTTTCTATTGGGAGTTTCGCCTATGTGCGAAATATGAAACAGCAGACCGTTTGAGACAATGAGCTGAGTCGCTGTTAAACGTTGGAAACTATCTTCCTGAAAACTTACGTTTTGCATATAGATATGTCACATACTGACAACATAGTCCGCAACTGGAGCAATGTCCAGTGTCCAGTACCACTATCAGTACAGCTGGAGCTGCCCCAACATCTTTAACGTGAACGTTTGGCCATACTCGTTATTTCGACTGAAAGGTCTATTCCTTGTGAGCCAGCGGCTGAAGGGATGGTGTAAAATCCAGCTCGGGTCCATGCTGATAGCAGAAGTAATGTAAGTCCCCATGGTCCCTAGTATGGTGGTCTACCTTCAGCTGTTGGAAATTTATAGCCCGTGTTTTATGTTGCTTTGTCCATAGAGATATTGTAGCTGTCTTACTGTCCTTCGACGGCAGGATTCTTTTTTGATATACTGTTACGGTTAAAGGTTTGCCGTGACAAAAGGTGTAAGAAATCCCCTCAGAACAAGCAAAATATAACAATGAGAAGTCTACGATTTTCAGTATTTTTTTCAGCAAAAACAAAGGCAGGATACAAAAGATTCACAAGAGAGGTTTCATGTACAATACAACTGAGTCAATTCCAAAGTAATGGGTCACAAATATAATGTCAACTCACCGAAGTCTTGATGTGAGAGTGAGAAACAGTTATGAAGAATGCAACACAGCGAGAGGTCAGGCAGAAGTTATGTAGATCAATCGTTGACGGAGATTGCTGATGATTACTCCAGTTAATGTGTGTGTCCGTCCGACTAGCTTTTATATATACAGTCAATATTTCGTGAAAGTTCGAACACTTACGACCATCTCTAGAACAGTTTTTGTCTCCCGGAAGTAAACAATCAAAGGAGACAACTCTAGAGCACTTCCTTAAAGCCTGCTGCCCAAATACGAAAAGTAGTGAACATTTATGATACGAAATGTGACCCATAATAATTATCACTTAAAACGCTAAACGTGGTGACCCAATAATAATTTGTTTCTTAATTAATGATACAATTTTACAGAAAACACACTCTCGTAACAATACAAATGTCTCATTTCAATATCAAACATGCTCTTGTCACGATATGGCTGAAACATTGCCGATGTGAAGTTAAGTCTTGATTCACTGACTCACTATTCCTTGTGACATTATTCATTAGACCCCGTGGTCCACAACCGTCTATGGCCAGAGGCCAGCTGTAAACAACTGAATCCACCCAATTTTGGCATTACTACTACTTTGTTCCACAATGCTGAAACGATAGTGAATAACACGCCCTAACAAAGATGAAATGCTGAACATATGCTCAGTTGTCCGCCGATGTTGTCACAGGCTGACGATGGGTGGTTTCGTGAACGAATGTCACCATGCCTCGCTAGTACAGACCGGTGCGCGGTCATCAAACACACACATGTCTAAAGTAGCTATATATTTTCCAGCCATACCACGACAACCCGTACCCATCAATATTTCGCTGATACTGAAGCAGCATCGCCAACAGGGGGAGGGCACCTATGTACCGCGACACGTGGTTCTGCGGGGGGTACACCCTTCCAAGTTACACATTGTTAAAAATATAATCCCATCCATGTTCAGTAAATATAACTAAAATTGTGTACATGGGCGCTATACTGAATGATGTGTACACACATAGACACTAATGAAAATTTCCCCCTTAACAAACTCATCACTCTGTCGTTTCTGTCATTGTTACCACTCAGTCATGTGAAGTTGATGGCCACAATAGCAGAAAACGTCTTTATTAATTCAGCGAGTTACAGTTACCTAAGTTTACATGTACTCGTCCGCTTCCAAATCACACGGGCATTCGTTCGAATTGATTAATGAGAGAACACGTTCTCGATAACATTCTATAAACCTGAGTGATTCCATTAGAAACGGTTCTAAGACTTCCCAACTCGTCATAATGGACAACATATCCACTGTCTTAACGTCGATCTGGGAATCAAATGTCCTCCACCTGAACCTCGTTCGTCAATTATTGTCTTCACGTAGCTAGCATTAGGAATATTGATTTGGACCACAACATCGGTGATCTAATCTGGTTTCCAAATCTTGGTGGCCTAAATATTGCGACTCCGGGCTAAATAGGTCTCTATTATTCTCCAATACTTCTTCATACTATCCCCTTACCTCAAAAGTGTCTATTTCTAAGGTGAGCAAGAATCACTATCTCTACTGCCCTATAGGTGTCTCTAGAGCGGAGTTCTGGTCACACTATCCCCATTACCTAATGTTCATGTTAAACTCTGCTATACAATGTCGGTCTGCCCTTGAAGATTGTCGGGTTAATATTTCTACTCTCCTGGGCTTGTATAAATAAGGTTATCCGTTAAAACCCGGGTTAGAATTGGTCTTCAGGCACCCATGCTTGTAGTAAAAGGTGATTAACGGGATCAGGTGGTTAAAGGTCACTGATTTGATTGACACATAGCCATATCGCTGGAATATCAATGACTGTGGCGTTAAACAGTATACAATCGACAAAAGTAGGCAGATTCAGGCAGTTATGCAACAGTCGTTTCCGAATCATTAGGCAACAGACCTATAAGCAAGTCAGCTTAAAGTGTCAAAACGAGTGATGTCATGTAAAATGTGTCACAGTGTCTGGGTGCTACAGTACGCATGCAAATGTGTCATAGTATCTAAGATCAGTGTAGCCACCTTGCACCAGCGAAGGCTTTTGTGTATTCTAATGGACCATTAGTGGAATTATGTTTTTCAACTTATAATCGAAAGTTCTGAGAACGATTCACCAAGATTTTGTGTCCTACAGTACGTTATGAGAAATGTGATGGAACAAAGAAAACGGGAGTTGCCAACTTTGGAACAGGATCGAAGTAAATGTCTAGAGTCAGTTCAAAACAACCTTGACCATTTATGCCGCAACAGCTTTCCGATTCATACGTAATCTTTGTGCAATTGAATGCTCGACCTGTGAATACATGCACATCGAGGAATGGCTTAATGCATAAGGCTGCATCCAAAAAATAAATGTTTCTAGGCCACATTTTTTTCAAAAGTGACGAGGGCGGAGGAAGTTTTTTAAGTTTTAATAGAAAAAAGTGACGCAAAACACATTTTAATGTTCTTAGAAATACAGCTTAGGAAGTTAGTGTTAATGAGTTGTAGATTCAGTCACACTCGTTCTTACAGACGCTCCTTCTTACATTGGACGCGGCCAAGACAAAATATTTATATTTTAAGTGGCAATAAAAAATAGTTACGCGTACAAATAAAGGTAACGCGTCAATGCCAGAGACACATTTCACGTTTTTATTTAGCCTAATATATCAATTAAAGAGTTTATACAGTAACAATCTATTTAGTTTTAAACCTATTAAAGTGGAAACAGTTTGTGGTTTGTGTGTAACTTGTCAGCTAACAACCTTTTCTAGAATTGACTGCGGGCGCAGATGCACCTGAAAACATGTAGCCTGTGGTCTCAAACATTACAGTGAAGAGCAAAAGAAACTATTTCTTGATGATGCATTGAAATTCAATACTGGTCTTGAATTTGCAGCGGATACACATTTTGTTTATATCTTGACCACTCGACTATGAGGTACCTCGACTAAAGCGACATTGTTGCTATTGGCTAACACGTGAAAACATCAGATGTGAGGACAGAGCCTAACAAATCAGACATTTGTTCCCAACAGAATACATAACGGAAACGCCCTTTACAAACATACTGGGTGTTTGTTTGCCCTGTACCCCAAAAGCCAAAAAGGCCTTCGAAGCGGAAATAAGATTAATTCGCCTCTCTTTGAAAACCAATCAGTTTAACTGATAACCATCAGGAATCAAATACTTCTCGTGGAAGCCTTCGCAGATTTGCATTCTAGTTTTGGACGTCGAATTAAACGTGGTCTCATGCCTAAGTATTAAATGTAATTCTTTCAAACACGTGTTCTGTACATTGACTTTGAACACAAATCGACACCAATCTGATTTCACTCTTCACATCACTTATCTTCTTACTATATAAAAGAGACCTTTACTTTCAGATGGAACGTCTAGAATTGAAATTCTGTGTCAAGGATAACATCATTGACGATTTTGGGTTGAAGACAAGGTGTCAAAAATGCTGAGGGAATCGAAACAAATACTGTTCACAAATCTGTTTGATTGTGTGCATGCCAACTGTGAAAGTCTGCCAGACAGAATGTATAAGCTTGTTCTTACACTAAATTGTTATTGGTTTTGCTATGAATTTACTATGGGTATCATAACTGTGCACTTGTCTATCACGAATTCGACAATGATAAAGACCGGAAGAGGAAATTTCTGTTACATATTCCTCAGCTACACTGTAAATGTTCAATCGTTGAATTTGGATGCACGTACGGTTGAGCGAACGGAATACGCACAAGAACTTTTTAACCTCAGGTGAGAGACGTATTAAGATACCTATATTCTTTACTTCTTAAGCATGCCCTGCTCTACTGTTTGCCTTTTCAAAGTCATCAATGATCATTTTCATTAAGCCATTCATGTATGCTTCACCACTGGTTTACAAAGGTATCTGTGACTTTGGATAATTGATACTGATCCCTAATTCACGTTGAGTATTTTAAATTTACCGAAACTATATTCTGTAACGGACTGATGAAGGCAACATTTGAATACTCTAAATCAGTTACAAGTCCTAGCCTTATCTTACAGCATCCTCTAACACATAATTTTCAGAAGACAGTTCACTATTTTACTATCCAGGCCCCAAGAAAAGCAATACTGATTTTTCTCTGGCGTTCACGTTTTGTATTTATATGAAGCAATGCATAACCTTTATCAACAGAAAGACCAGCAACTTGGAACATCATTCATTGAAGAAAAAATAAAGACAATGGACTTCATTCATTTCAATTCATTTGAGCGAATGGCCAGTTCTTTATGTAATTCGAACGCAAAGTCTTCTTAATTCATGTTATGGAAGTAAACACCGCGAAGTATTTGTTGGTACGTGCCAAACTGGATGAGGCCTGTTGGATGTTAATGACAACGCAGAGAATGGGTGATCAAGCTATAAGCATGGGGCATTAACTTGTGCTATCAGTAATCACTGTGTTAATTGCTAAATTATATGTTTTGGTTAGTTTTTCGTTCGTAAATAGTACTTGACTTCACGACCTGTTGTAGTCAACAGTATGAGAATCCACAATGAAACGTCGCCTCATGCAGTACAAAGTACCACGACAAGCAGCAACACGACTTCATCCAACCCCATGTGTCTTAATGTATCTTGTTAACATTCTAAGGGCATTACACGCTGCATCATTCACCACCAGTGTCCATCTAATCAGTTTATTATGTGAGTACCTGTTCTCTTGATCGTTTCTTTCACTTGATTCGTCACACCTTTCATATACACACTTCTTCAATCATGACTAATATGACTGATGTCATAAATACACAATGCCTAATCTTTCTGTTTCACAAATTGTTCTCCCTGACACAATACGTTGACCCTTATCAATCGGAGCAAATTAACTCAAAAAGGAAATACCCATAAACGCAATAATCGTAATCAATTTCTCCAATGACCACAATGCAAAACAAATGAAAATCCCGTGGTCTTTGATTTTCTCTCAGAATAGAATATCGTTATGTTTGCATGACGGCACTGGTCGATTGCTACCTTACTGGTCATCTGTCTCGAAGCTTTCTGTTGGTGGCGTAATGTCTTTCTGGAACGTCAATTCGGTGCTTCACTTGCCTTGAGCGTAAATCACATTTATGTCAAACTGTCTGTCACGGAAGTGAGGTTTTATCACGTCATAACTCGGAGAATCTGTACGGAATCGTTGCCTTGAGTATTTTTACGTTGTCCTTTTCCATCAGTGTGAAAACAGACCAGTAGAATCACCTTATGCTCTCTACGAATTCGTGTAGTATATGACGTGGTAGGTGGATTACTTACGCCCTACACATGACAAACACACTTTTATAGAAATAAATCACATGTGGCTTAAATACTATGCATTACGCAAATATCGACCGAACAAAAATGTGTGTCTTCCTGACACGAATGACCTTTTTCCTGACATGATGAGATTCCAATTGATTTGCTCTCTTGATTGATTGATTTCTTTTCTGTTACTCCCAGCTGTTGCTGAGGAAAATGGGAATTGTGAGGAAATCTCAAGAACCTTATTATTCTCTTATTTATCTTATACATTCTAGTACTTAAATAAATAGAATAGGTTAGGTAAATATTCGTATATTAACTTGTATTTATTAGAAACAACAATTCCACTATGCAGATGAACTCACTTCAATGTCCAGCTGGGTGTTTTCGATGACACCATTCCTTTCTACATATTTACCGGACCAGAAATGCATTCAGAAACCATATAAAACATCACCTGATATAAAATAGAGCTCATGTGAACAGTTCTTGAGGAAAAGTCCATGCCACGATAGCATAACAATTCTATAACGCACGCCTATTGAACCTTATAATTATACCATCTGTCCACCATACATCCTAAACGCTACATGTATGTGGTGAAAAGCAACCGTCAGTCAGGACACAGAGAGAAAAATAAGTTCTTTTACAAATATCAGTGTTCCAACCCAGAATATGACCGTATCTAAAGAAAAAAGGTAATTGCCGATTCTAGCCAATAATGATAACAGTGGTATGGTAAATATTAGTAATTTCCACAATGCAGGAGTGATGGATTAATTCTTTGGCATATTGAATACATTAGCTGCCATAAAACCCAGTATCTCGGACGTGTAAGCAGTTTGACGGAGGAACTCATTCCAGAGCATTCGTAACTTCTCGTGTCTTTCCGGCAAGCCAGATGGCGTACCCCTCCCGACTCGGTCCTGTGTAAGCGCGTGGAGATGCCTAGAACTACTATCAAGGAAAGTTAACTCTGAATTTCCAATCATGGCTCCTAGAATATCCTACATGCCGTGGGCAAAACAGCAATACGGTCATTCAGTTTTCAAAATACATTTCAGTGTTGAAAGTTGTTCCTTCTTTTGCTCAAATTTAATGTGTAAAGAGCACTCAGTACTGTTTGAAATGCGTTTTACTACGCGCGCTTTGATTGGTTTGCCGCGGTTCTTGAAAAAGATGGCGCACGAGAGGGGTACGAGGTTTCTTGTAGGTAAAGTTGTTTTCCTGGCCACATTCGTATCGGTCAGTTGTCCAATTTAACCAAAACATTTACTATTTGCAAAGTTTAGATTGTGTCCATACTGCATCATGAAAAGTGGTATTCTCCAGGTGTCCTCATAACATATCGGCGTTTCTGAATATGACAAGCCAAAGAGCCTTAACAGTAATCAACTTTATAATGCATGACAGGTTGTGCTGCGGACATCACATTCGCCACTTGCGATCACTGATAGTATTAGGAACAAAAACGCAAAACGCAATCGTTCACTTCATCCATCTTCACATGATAAGGCTTTGATGTTGCTGCAGTGTGATTACCTCCACAATACCATCTCATCAGTATGGATGTCTTTCAACAACGAGCTGTCTTTGTGAAACAAGGAAACAGGCATGAGCACAGTGGGAAAATCAAGAATGTGATACAGACAGTTTTAACAACAATATCATGTGAAACATCTTCATTTATTTCCTCGAAGTTTCCTCAGCACATTAAGTTTTACATAGTTCACGTACGTATAGCAACGACTTGTGTACTTCACTGGAGACAATTGCTCTTCACTCAAACGAGTAGGCGGTAATGTGGAATATGGACAAATGGCTGTGGGTTATGTTGTACGTTCATAATTTTTAATGATAATGCTCACTGGTCTCAGCATGAATCCTTTTGGGTGGGGTCAAGCCGTGGCTGGAAGTGCACATTAAGGAAGACAAATAGCCTTCACCTTGGATCGAATTCGAATCCCAGATATCTTCGACGATGATGGTTGGTTACCCACGACGATGCTCAGTGGGACAGTGTGGTTGAAGAACAGAGTGAGTGAGTGTTTTAGAATTGAAAGTCACATCGACAGTATTCAGCCATATTGAGTCTGTGAGTGTTTCATATCAAAATAAACATAACCTGCCGAGAAAGGACATAAAATAGCTATGCTATGACAAAAAATGAACATATAAAAGTAGCATGTTATCATTAAACTATATGACGACAGGGAACGATGTAAAATGGGTCATACATCGTCTATAAAACATTCACGTGTTCATACTAAAATGTTCCAGGCGTGAGTGAAAATAAGGTAACCAGAAAGCGTGTGTAGTGAAATTTCAATTTCACAGATGCACCTCACACACCTGGCTGTTCTATCAGCACGTGGTACCCACTCGTGAAATAGTGACCAGTGACAACAAAATAATGATTGTTTGTTAAACAATATTTATCCGGGTGTCAGATTTGGTCTTTCGATTTCATGGGACTGTGCAGAAACTGGTGTTGTTGCAATAATTATATTTTGTGTTAGTGAACAATTTATCGGCTTAAAATGAAATCAAACGGACTATACAAACTCTTATATCCGTTTGGAGGGATGACTGAGATTATTCTATGATTGGTTATTCAATGATTTTATATATGCTTATAAGATGACACCGAGGAATACAATGACGTGTGAATGTGGAATATGGGGATAAGAATTAAGAGCCGATATACAGATAGCGACAGTAAGCAATGGCAGGGGCGTAAGTATTACAGCAGTTGAACCAACAATTAGGGAGTAGCAGTTGCTATATAGCAGAATCGTCGCTATTTACTTCAGTACAGGAAGTAGTGGTCCTAAAATTAGAATTGTGATGCATACCCTCTGGAAACCAGCATTGCCTGCGGTATACGAACGCACGCCCATGGATGACTTCAAGACTTTTGGAACATTGTGCATCTGACTGTCAATTTAGTGTAATTTTTTCATAGTTTCAATTTTTGAAGTAGCTGGGTAATCTCATGGGAACGTACGAGATGCGTGACATTAGGATGCCGTAAGTCGGTCTAATCCTGCCTGAACTAAGCGCTTAAATATTTCGTCTTGAGTCCAGGACGTAATCACCAGCTAACAAGGGATAAACGTCATTGTCAGGACAAACGAATGTCTGAGAATGTTTCATTTGTTAATCACTGTCGCATGTGGAACGATTTAGTTGAAATACTGGTCTGACAGGGATGTCGCAACATGCGTGATAAATAATTAGGAAAGAGCAACAGGTGCGTGTTTGGTGAGTCCACGGTGACATGTTTACTGGTAAACCGCGTGTCATCTACCGTGGCTCTTCTGTAACAGTTGGCTTCAGGGTTGTAGTGGATGGTCGTGGAGGTGATTTGTTGATGGAGATCGCTGTTCAACAAATACGGAGTAGCAGACTAGGAAGACCATTGTTGGATGTTTGAACTGACAAAAACCTTTACTTTCCAGCACAATTCACTTCTAGCTAACCTAACCTTCCAGCTGCCATTCATCACCTGCAAGCAGACCCTCCTTAGACTCCACCTCAGCACCACTGAAATCCTCATGGGTAGTTGAACTAAAAACGGTATTGCAGTGTTTCAGCCAGGCCGCGCCTTTGCGCCATTCCCGCAAAATCATAGAAAATGGCGCTTAAAATAGACATTGACACGTATGTCTTGGCGCTCTTTTCAGTCAATAAAATTAAAAGCATACATTTTTATTTATAATCTGTCACAACACGCTTGAAAAATATGTTAAACTAAAAAGAAATCATACTTTGCTTGGAAAACAAACGTATCCGTTTCTAGTGTTAAGCAAAGAGGATAGCGACACTTCCGCATTCTTAGAATTGACAAAACTGTAATTTCTTGGAAACGTGTGCCATATTTGGAAGTCCTACTACGCTCTTACTAACTCGGATTTGTCCGGAAACTGACGTAATTAAATACTCGTAATTTATTGGTCAATAAGTCACGTGACATTACGGAAAAAAACGAACTGCACATATGGAATTGGCAAAACGAAACAATCCTATTGAAATGGAAGTGGACATTAGTGCGTCGCCACTTTAATCCATCTTTGTGAAAATGAAACGACGAATAACAGATTTCTTTCCAAAGCAAAGTGGTGTTAGCGTGCCGCCCGATGCAAGTGAAGTTCCCGACGCGGTTCATACAACTGATAGTACAAATAGTGAACGTTTCGTATCGGATGTATTTACTGACAATAATGAGGTCAATAAGTTGGGTCAGGTGGAAGAAGACGAAAACGTGCCCGACTTCAAGCGAAAGAAATTCGTACATCGTTTCCAAACATCGTGGCTCAGAGATTACACATGGCTTGATTAGCATGAGGACACTGGTAAAATGTATTGCAAATTGTGCACAGAATTCAAAAAGAGAAACACATTTACTGTTGGAACGGACTGTTTTCGCACTTCAACATTAAAGCGACACGTTGATTGCAGTGAACACCAAAATGCACTTCGCGAATTTTACATGCGAAAGAGTTTTGCTGTTGCAACAAATAATGTCATTTCACAGAAAAACGAAGCATTAGTTGAAATTCAGCCCAGATGGTGGATATTTTTATGGTAAGCTTAAAAGTTCATTGCCGTAATTATTCATTAATAAATAAGTTAGTTAACTATTGCTTGACAGTTGGCACATTTTTATTCAGAGTTGGCACACTTTTCACAGATCAGTGTGCCAATTGGCACTTTTTGGAGAAATCCTGGCTGAAACACTGTATTGCCATTATTTAGTCAGTTAAAACAAGATCGGATACGTTAAATTATAAGTGGAATGGATATTTGTGTATTTTGGTACATGTATATATTTACTGATTGGTCTCGATTCGGCATTTGCCCTTGCTATGTCCAGTATTACAGGGACACCTGTCATTGATTTTGCCGGTTGTACTCATCAAAGAAATACAAAAATGTCGCCACACAGCAGTCAGCCGTATATATTGTAGGTAAATGGATTACATATGCCATATACTTATCGTGTTTAGGAAACTGTCAAAGATAACAACCATGTCATCAGTTACAGCTGTCATCAATATAACCATTATCTCTCATCAGTTACAGCTGTCATCAATATAACCATTATCTGTCATCAGTTACAGCTGTCATCATTAAAACCACTGTCTGTCATCAGTTACAGCTGTCATCAATATAACCATTATCTGTCATCAATTACAGCTATCATCATTAAAACCACTATCTGTCATCAGTTACAGCTGTCATCATTGAAACCACTATCTGTCATCAGTTACAGCTGTCATCAATATAACCATTATCTGTTATCAGTTACAGCTGTTATCATTAAAACCACTGTCATCAGTTACAGCTGTCATCAATATAACCATTACCTGTCATCAGTTACAGCTGTCATCATTAAAACCACTATCTGTCATCAGTTACAGCTGTCATCAATATAACCATTATCTGTCATCAGTTACAGCTGTCATCATTAAAACCACTATCTGTCATCAGTTACAGCTGTCATCAATATAACTATTATCTGTCATCAGTTACAGCTGTCATCAGCATAACCATTATCTGTCACCATGAAATTTAAGATGACCGTGTTTTCATACACGAGTCTTCCACATATTACTGTTTTTGAATACTAATATAGTATCCCACCCTTCACCGTACAATAATCCAGCAGACATCCGTATAGAACTGTTTAATGTATTACGTATGATTAGAAAGTACTGGACGGAAGGCACTGCTTGACACGGTATGTATCAATAGTTTATTTATACAACTGTTATTTAATGAAACACATCTTATGTATGATTAGAAAGTACTAGAAGGAAGGCACTGCTTGACACGGTATATATCAATAGTTTATTCAAAACCTTCTGACCATTTTGTCGCTAGCATGTTTAAGACCACAGTTTTACATTTCTAACCACTCAAATCTTTATCAAAAATACAGGAAACAGGGGTTTCACCAAACATTAGAAATCCCAGACAACAGTCGTCCCGTTTCAGAACTATAAGTGCCAATTTGATGTTCCTATCGTTAAAACTTTCAGATACGTGCATGTCATTTAAGATATTATATTGCCAGACTGAAATTATTTTGAGACCAGTGATATTGAAAATATTCCGTGTCCCTACCTTGTGCTAACATCAATGATAAAGTGGTGTAAAGTTGAATGTGTGTATATCTATTCGGGAAATGCAAGTTAATGAGTGCTTCTGAGAACTTGAATGTGGACAAGGTCTTTTGACGTGGGAATAAATATCATTCAGTCCAGCTAAGCAATATTTGACATATACCACACGATTACTCAAAAAGTGAGTAAGTGGGTTTAGTTTTACGCCGCGCCCAGCAATATTCCATCTATATGGCGGCGGTCTGTAAATAAATGAGTCTGAACCTAACAATCCAGTCACTAACAGCATGAGCATCGATCTACGCAGTTTAGAACCGATGACATGTGTCAACCAAGTCAGCGAGCCTAACCACTCGATCTCGTCAGTCGCCTCTTACAAGCAGAGTCGGCTTTTATGGCAAGCATGGTTTGCTGAAGGCCCATTCTACCCCGGGACCTTCAGGGGTATTATTCAAAAAGATAAGTTAGGGGATTTCACGTGTGTTCAGGCTTTTCAAGTTACCGAAGACAATAGCAATATATCGTTTCTGATTTACACACTCTGCAAGTGAACTGCAAACATCGACAGGGCCAAGAATTCTTGTCATCTTCAAATAAATGACTTTTATAATAGGATGAAATTCGGATTGATTGTCCCAGTTGATTCATGCTTGTTTTCTTCTAATCTGTTGCCTGGGAAAGTGAAGATTGTCATGACATTCCTCAAGAAGCTTATTATTCTCATACATCATGATTGACATCTTGTACTTAACTAGAGCAGTGTTTCGACCATAACACGGTATCTTCATCGCTGAACGCCTTGTAATTGAAAACGAAAGATCGATCTTTGAATTGGAAATCGTAAAAATATCAAGAATTGCCTTGTACGTGATTGGATTCATGTACTAAATTTACAATCGTACAATATAATGGCACAAGCAGATGAATGCCTTGGTGTCAATGAAACTCAGATCCATCAATGTACAACGGTGCCCAGTCAAGCAAGAAAAAAACTTCCTTATTGATGTTAAAAACTGCCATACAAATGTAGTTAATGTTTTACAACGGATGCATCAGACATGTGTATCAGACATGTGTATCAGACATGTGTATCAGACATGTGTATCATACATTCCCAAAGGATACTGTTTGGAACACATGAGTACACCAGACAGAATACGGATTATTTCCGATAGAAAACCGATCGTTTCATGAATAACAAAGCTAAACCATCAGCACGGAAAAACGAAAAACGTTATTTCGCCAGTCTGACCTGTAGTGATAACAGTGATGTGGAAAATATAATTAATTTCTTTGAAGTTCAATGCTGCTTAAGAAGATAGACTCGTGTCCTAGTTTTTATATCCATATGAAGGCTTAAAAGAACATGGTCACATGCGAAACCGCAATGTAGAGACACCCTGATGCGGAATGCGACTGCAATAAACATTGATTACAATAAATACAACGCTACATGACGACGACGACAACATGGACGAAGACACAGCTGCCACTGTGCTTGAAGACAGGCTCTTGTTGAGGTTACTGTGCATCATCTATTACTGCTGCTCAGGTAGCTTTATTACATGTAGTACGATTACTGCTGAGCATAACAAATCTTTGACTTTGACCACAACGATTGAGTGATTACTGTGTCAAGACTGACAGAAGTGTCACTTGTGATAGTTTGTCAGACTAATTGTTTCTATTTACAAGTGACGTAATTCAGTAGCAGATGACTGAATCGTTCCATGGAAAAGAATCAACAGGAACACTAACGCTCACAACTAACTACTCTCCCGCAAACGTATGAAAGTACTTGAGATATATTTGTTGAAATTAGGGCAGTTGGTTCTCGAACCCAGTGTGGTCTTCTGTCAGTCACGTTGAAGAAACAGGAAGGAAGAGCTATGTCTGGGGTAAGATTCTTAGCGCCACACAGACACTTTTGAACTGTAGCGTAAGTCAAATATAATGCAGGTCCCAAGTGGTTTTCACACACTGCAGGCATTCTCTACTCAGTATTGAGACACAGAATATTCGGTCAAATTGATGGAAGTGTTGAGGGAAGTTAAAGAAGCCTGTGAGACTAAATTTTATATGTTACCGCAACACCAATGATCTGGATAGAATTTGGCAGTTTTGTTGGTTACATATCTCCTCGTCTGGACCTCTTGATCAAGTCTTTGCTATCAATCAGCAAATATCGTTTACATTGTTTTGGCGGCATACACTTCATTAAACACAGAGTGACCCATATCTTCATTTTTTGAGAATTAATAACGTTTCTATCCTGAGAGTTTCTATGCCATGGGCACTGTAGTATTCATCTCCAAAAGAATTCTTGTGTCAGAATGTACATGCCATTTACGATTTCAGAGAAATCTACACACCTTTCAAGGAATCTGAAGGCACAAGCCTTAATCGTATTTTGACTATACCTGTCACTGTCATTTTTACAATATCGCCATTTTTCCAGATTTGTTTTATAATAAATCTAACCTGTGGACACTGGTCATTCTAAACATTTGATTCACCTTACGGAATAACTTCCATCTGAAATTTGAGAAGGCCAAACGTTGGATACAAGGAGATTCTAATGTTTCCACGTGGATTTTATCTTCATGACATGTACATTTGCTTAATGACTCACCATATGGGTAGACATATGCGTCCCATCACGAAATTTATTTGGGTGCTTAAGGTATATCCTAACTTGTTGTGCCGCACAAATACGTCAAAAACTCGTTTAAATCCAGTAGTACCTGATCTACCAATAGTAAAAACAATATAATATATCCTGCTCTTTATAGATAATTTGCAAACTATTTTCTGTACAATGCTTTCCTATCAGAGATCAGATGTTTAGTCGAAGACCACATCGACGCAGATCCGAACCGTGTTCTTTCTTGAGAGTGACTTTTGCTTTACGCCGCACCCAGCAATTTTACAGCCATATGGCTGCGGGCAGTAAATACTCGAGTCTGAAACAGTGAATCCAGGGATCAGCATCAAGAGCATCGATCTGCGCAACTGGGAAGAAATGACGTGTCCAACAAATCAGCGAGTCTGCCCCGATCCCGTTAGTGGCGCCTTACGACAAACATGGGTTACTGACGATCACTTCTAACCCAGTATCTTTCTTAAGAGGTCGGCCATACTGCTGAAAGCCTGTGGAACATAATATCCATGATTTATGGTTGAAGGTCGATACCTTTGTGACACCATTAAACTTAATCCTGTTTGGCTTCAACATCAGGTCCTGCCATGCAAAAAATGCTGTCGAAGAGTGGAAAGTAATTGCTTTACGTCGCCAATATGGTCAATATTGAAAGGACGTTGACAAACGCGTTTAATATTGTCAACAGGCCATTTCATCTTCAAACACCCCAAAAATAAAATGATATTATCTCAGCGTCGTCAAAGGTCCAGTGAAGGTAAGGTTACTCGTCCATCTTCTGTTTCCTTCGGATAACGGAGTAACACTGTGCAACGATTGCGTTGAAACAATGGATAAGAATGGAGAATGGACGAAATATGATTAGGGCCTTACACACCAGGTTTCCACTTATACAAAGAAAGGTGCCATACATTCCTATATGAATGACAACAATCCACATTTTATTCTTTTCCTTAACTAAGTATTACAAGACAATGGATTACAAGACAATGAAACTCACTTACTTATTTACACTAGACGTTTCTGGGTTAATACTTGCCCCTTCTTTAGGTAAATAACAATGAACAGTTACAGAGATTGTTTTTACACAAGCATGTATAGTATGTACGTGAAGCTACAGCCACAGAACACTATTGTTGTCACTTTACTTAGATTGACGTGAAAAACGTGATGACGTCACCATGACTGTATTGTCTATGCCCCGATATTGTCATCAACTGTAACGTCATACGCATGATGGCTGTGAATCCACCTGTTACAGAAGAGGCAGCAAATATCACATACGCAGATTATGTCAAAAAAACACGTCCGCCCTAGACTCGACAAACATGCACTTCTTGCTCTTTCGTACATACGTACTAAGCATATTTTGCTTGTGACCAATATTTCAACCAAGTCGTTCCACATGCGATAAACAAATGAAACTATTTTGCCATTCGTCTGTCTGGCCAGTAGCTAATAGCCCTTGATAATTGACGATTAAGCCCTGGGATGATTAGATTGGTTTAGGGCATCCTGTGGTTATGCATCTCGTACCATCCCATGTGATTACAACGCTTCTTTTTAATTGGAACTATGACCATTCTGTACTAAACGGACAGCCAAACGGACAATGTTTTAAAGTTCCTGAAGTGATATAAGGGCCTCTGTTCACAGACCGTAGATATAGTTTCGGGGCTGTAAGGTGAACGATTCTAACATTAGAGCCGTTACTTTCACTACTGAAGTGATCATTTCCAGGCCGCTAATCCTATGGGTTTTTCTTTTCTTTTTTTCATGGTTTGATTATTTTTGGAAGTTTCAACAATACTATCTTCGTCCGTGATATTTGTTATTCGGATTCGATATAAAATTAAGTCTGTGGCAGAATAAAATAACCACAGGAATACGTCATCAATTCGCCAAACACAGCACATTTATCCCTAATCTAATTCAAATCGAGTTACGCTGCTTTTCGTGAAGGAAATTCACATATTTCAACCAGAACAAAGTTCGTCTGGGTCAAAATTCAATCATATCACCTCTTTACCTGGAAATAAAGTAGTTCCTTTTTAAAACTTCAATACTGTTGTTTTGTGCTTACTGATTAAAACTGACATTGATGACTAAACCATAGTTT
Organism: Haliotis asinina; assembly: GCF_037392515.1. NCBI lineage: Eukaryota > Metazoa > Mollusca > Gastropoda > Lepetellida > Haliotidae > Haliotis > Haliotis asinina. The sequence goes on along the minus strand of NC_090290.1, from coordinate 5,914,805 downwards.
TATAACCGAGATGGGTGGAAGTATCATGAAACCGCCCTCTAGTTATCAGAAATGAGCGGACCGCAAATGATAATGTCCCGCTGATTCATTCATGACGGGCTATTGGCAGGGTTCTGTTGCCAAATGACGTTCCGGTGGGTGCTCCATAATGACGTCATAAATCCATAAATGCCATTTGTTGGGTCACCAGCCCGTTGGTAGTTGTTGGAAGTATACTTACAATTAAATGAGGATGCGGTTTTGGTTTTTTTAGCACGAATTCCAAACATTTTCCTCTAATAGGGGAGTTAATTGAATAGCTAGGTCTTGACAATGGAGGGATGCATTCTGAAGTTTTGGTGAATCTGTTTTCAAATTGCGTCCCTATATGCCGATTATACGGTCGGAAATTTATAGCAATGGCCAATCAGTACTCGTGTTACATACCAAATTGAATTAGATGGTTAGTCGTCGCAGCATTCCATGTCCATTCAACTAAACTGATGGACAAAAGAAACGCTGGCAACATTTTTTCTTATGAAATGGAAACGTAAGACAATATATGTAAGCAATTATGACTGTATATCAAAGAGATGGTAACTGACAACAGGTGTACATGCTCTAACAAAAATATGGTGGATATTTAAGAAATTATAATGAAGTTTGTTCAAGCAGTTGGATTGTCCATAAGTCGATCACACCGAAATCACCCAAAATTAAGAAAATGTCATCAGTATGGAGTGTGTCCACCTCTAGCACGAATGCACGCCCTGACACGACGTCTAACAGATAACCAGTCTCCTGACAGTTGCTGGGGTGATTTGACGCCACTCCTCTTGCAGGGCTTGCGTTAACGTCTGTCGGTCATGAGGACGTTGTTGACGTTGCTTAAGACGTCTCCCGAGGTGATCCCACAGATGTTCTATCGGATTCAAGTCGGGGGATCTGGCTGGCCAAGGAAGAACCTGGATGTTATTAGCGTTCGGAAAGTCCCTTGTAACACGTGCACTGTGTGGAGTGGCGTTATCAGAGTTCTTGGATTATTCTGTATGAAGGGAAGCACGACTGGTCTCAATACCTGGTTGATATATCCTTGAGCATTTAGATTACCATTAATGACAACCAAATCAGTCTTCCTGTCACCACAAATACCGCCCCATATCATCACACTGTCGCCACCATCGGGTTGCACCTCTTGAACACAACAACGTGACGTCCGTTCCCCTCTACGTCTGTACACGCGCACTCGGCCGTCAGCATTGAAGAGTTTGAATCTGCTTTCATCCGAAAAAAACACTCTGTCCCACTGTCGTCTTTGCCAGAGTTGCACAGTTCGAGCCCACCTCAATCGGTTCCGTCGATGTTGCAGGGTCAAGGTCATTCCTCTGAATGGTCGATAAGCCCTCAGTCCATAATGGCTGAGACGTCGGGCCACGGTCTTCCTGCTGATGGGGTGTTGTAGTGCATCTCTTGCTGATGACGTAACAGTGAGGAATCTGTTACGAAGGTGAAGCAGACGTAAATAGCGGTCTTCATTTTGCGTTGTTACCCGCGGTCTTCCACTCCATGGTCTGTCTGATGTCTGACCAGTCTGTCTGACACGTTGCACTAGTCTCTCTATCGTGGTTTTATGACAGCCCATGATTGTCGCAACCCTGGACTGGGTTGCACCCATCTCCAGCATTCCTATCGCTCTCTCGCGCTGTACAGATGTTAAACGTTGCATTCTTGTTCATCAAATCTAAACGGTCGAATGTCAGAGAAGAGTTTTAGTCATTATTTATACCCGATCTTTGCACGAAATTTTCGTAAAAGCACTTTTGAAATTATATGCAAAAACGCAGATTTCACCCAAAAATCATGCTGCACGTTCATTACATGTTATCAGCCACGAAGGTTGGGTTTGCAAGAATGTTCCTATATTGCTGTAAACAATGTTTTTGAGTTTGAATCAGTTTTGCAACCAGGTTTGTGAAACCAGCGTTTCTTTTGTCCGTCAGTTTATATATATTTAACGAAAAATTTTACCTCTTCATATGTTAACCCTTTAAGGTTGCGCATAAACAAATACTTCCGTTTGACCACAATGATGGCGGATCATAACTGCATGGATGGACTTCGGAATTTTCCACATAGACACTTCGAAATTTTTGGATTGAAAATGCGTCTGCTTTTACGCAGTTTCAATGCGCACGTATATACGAGGGGATGTCAATAGGTTTTGAGCCTTGCATAGAAAAACACAAAATATTGGTATGAACCACATTTATTTTTCAACATAGTCCCCTTGTGAGTCAAGACACTTGTTCCATCTTTTCTGCCAGGCGCTGATGCCATCTCTGTAGAAGACGCCATTTTGGTCCTCAAACCAAGCCTCAGTAGCAACATTAAGCTCATTATCATCCTGAAATCTACGACCACGCAAGTGTTTCTTGAGATTTGGGAACAGACGGTAATCACTTGGTGCCAGGTCTGGAGAGTAGGGGGGATGCGGCGAGATTTCGTACCCGCATTCCTGGACAGCAGCAGCTGCAACGCGAGAGCTGTGTACTGGAGCATTGTCTTGATGTAGAAGAATACCACGTCTGATCTTGCTCTGGCGCTTCTCCTTGATTGACTGTCGCACTTGCCTCAACAAGTTAGCGTAATATTCCCCATTCATTGTTCTTCCTTTTGGTAAGTAATCTATGTGGATGACGCCTTTGCTATCCCAGAAGACTGTCGCCATTACCTTCCGCACTGATCTGGAGGCTCTGAACTTTTCGGTCCTGGGAGAAGTGACATGTTTCCATTTCATGGATTCTTGTTTGCTCTCAGGATCATAGTGGTGGATCCAGGTTTCATCACAGGTTACTAGCTTAAAGTGAAAATCTTCTGGATTCTTGTTGTATCTGGTTAGCATGGAGTTGCTTACGGTGACCCTTGTTTGCTTCATTTCATCTACAAGCATTCTTGGCAACCATCTTGCGCACACCTTAGACATGACGAGATGTTCATGAAGAATTGTCTCGATGGATCCGTGTGAAATGCCTGTGGTCTCCTCTAACTCGTGGAGTGTGATTCGACGATTTTCCAGCACAAGTCTATGCACTCCGTCAATGTTTTCCTGACTAGTGCTTGTTGTTGGGCGACCTGGACGGGGGTCATCTTCAAGACTCTCTCTACTATGCTTAAATTCATTGACCCATCGTTTGATGGTAGCAGATGAAGGGGAAGACTTCCCATAAACTGCTGAAAGCCTTTCTTCAATGTTCTTCGCCGAGTTTCCTTCAAGAACTAACAACGTAATTACTGCTCTATACTCAATTTTATTCATTTTCACTGCCGTGAGGCGGGTCTCTTTCTGTCAATGTGAGCTGTTCAATAACTTCTGAGAGTAGGATACCAAAACTTATATATCACATTAGCTACAACCCACGGTTCAATGTCGTACCATAGGCTGTGACACCTGGGTATGAAAAATGCTCAAGGCTCAAAACTTATTGACATCCCCTTGTACAACACTTCAGCTTAATCACCAACATGACTCCTATGAACACAAGAGACGTGTTGGAAATGCTAATAAAACATTTATTAAAATTCGAAAAGTACAATTACGGCCGAACCCCGTTTATCCAGACGTTTTGGTTCCATTCGGAAATCGACCGGACAGCGAAGCGTCCGGTTAACTGGATCAAGCAAGTAAATCGTATATTGACGTTGTATAGTGAAAACTTATTCATGTATGCATATCAATGAATCAATAGTCAATAGCATGACAAGTCCTAATTAACAACTGAAGTGACACGCGTTCCAAGTGTTTTGATAAGTATTTAATCAATTCACATCAAACGCCTCCCGAGATAATAAGAATGAATGCACTTAGTCGTGCGGTAAACAGTACTGACGTGACACATTCACGTACGCAAAGATCTTTCCGTCCGGATAACTGGATTACTTTTCAACGGAAATCTGAAAGAATGGTTTGAAAATTCGCCGACCGGGTCCGGAAGCGCGGGGTCTGGTTAAGCCAGTACAATTACTGAACGATAGTTTCTTTTCACCTAAAACTCGTCCGGAAGGCAGGGTTTCCGAATATGTGGAGTCAGGGTAAACGGGTTTCGGCTGTTTCTGATTTTCCTCCACAATTATCAGGGAGCTTAACTGTTATTTTACCATCCATCACAAAAAAAATATTCAAAGTGAATTACAATACACCGCCTGAACATAAACAGTATCCAACTTATAAATCCTTGTGAAAATTATAAGAGACTCGGGTCAGAGCCAGTGAGGTTTGGAAGTCTGCTGTACTGAGTGTTGAATGAATGAACTAATCGATGGCAGAAAAGAAAAATACGATGCATCGATAGTATGTTATTATCGATAGTTCAGTAACTGACCTCCGATGATAAATTAGACTTAACGCGCAGCGCTATAATACACTTCAACTTGTTTTTATTTCATATAAACTAAAAAGTATACATTCATTTGGGAAATGACTTGAAATGAGACAATTCAAGAACAGAAAACCGTTGCAATAGTTTAGGTCGTCGCAACAGACTATTGTATCGCAATATCCTGTTGAAATGGACTATCACTATCGCAATTGTTGTTTCCTCCCCCAGAAGTCGCTCCCAGCAGATATCCGTTTAGGGTAGTCAGTGTCGGATATTTCGTTGTCTGTCTTGACGCTTCGAAAGTGTCCCAATCAGTGCACCTTGCACTTACTGCACGCTATCGCCATCAGGACGATGCACAAAACAAAAACTAAATGATTCCATTTAGGATCATTACCACACACATCTGAAGGATTCAACTTGAAGTGAGTGCCTGTTCTAATAAATTCACGCCAAAGTGGATTTCATCATCACAGAAACCAACCAATGTAAACAGGGATCAGTGATTTATCGATGCTGATTTAGAGATAATCGTTTTGTAGTGTCATCAAAGCCACGCGCTTAAATGCTGCGTGTCGTAGCATGTCAATATGGATTAACTGCACCTGTGTGCGTTTCGTTTTTATTCTTAATACCATCAGAATACCACCTTCAACAGCTTACCGAATATGACACCCGCTGCACTTTCTGTCTATGTTTGTCCAGTGGTCACCAGCATGAGCATCGATATATGCAAATGGGATGCGATGACGTGTCAGTAAAGTCGGCGAGCAGCCGTGAATCACTTGTTACGATAAGCAAGTGGCGCTGAAGACCTGGTCTAATACGAGACTTCATGGGAAATCTACTATGGCTAATGTTACTGTTAGAGTCATTTGGTCTGTTTGCAAAGAAGCAAAGAATTGGTATTTGCTAAGAAAAACATCAGAATAACACTCATTGTAAAGCACACCAACTTTTCAAATAGTTAAAGGACCCGTGAAGGTCTCGGGTAGAATAGGTCTTCAGCAACCCATACTTGCTGTAAAAGAGGACTCACCTTGTCATAAGAGGTGACTAACTGGACCGGATGATCAGGGTCGTTGACTTGGTTGACACATGTCATCGGTTCCCGATCACGTAGATCGACGTTCATGCTGTTGATCACTGGATTCTCCGGTCCAGACTCGATTATTTACTGTCCGACGCAATACAGCTGGAATACTGCTGGGCGCTGCATAAAACTCTAAAACTAGACCCACTCACTCACTAAAGTAGTTAATTAATAAGGTTTTGTTTCAACGTTAGTTCATGCTATACTTAATAAAACATCAAGCGTACTAATTGCATTGTAGCAATTACATTAACATGCCAGCTGGTTAATCCATCACTCCTGTGCCTATCTTCTTCATAACAATGCATATGGCCGTTCGTGATGAGCCAGCCGCAGTGAGGCTTTGGTAAAATTACAAATATATTCCATACCACTGTTATCACTACTGGCCAGAATGTTCGATTAACTTTTCTCGAAAAACGATCATAATCAGCGCTGGCGCTTGAACTCTCATATTTGTAAAACAATTGATTTTCTCTCAGCAATAATTCGTGTCATTGCTGATGTATGCTAGTCTCTCCTTGAGGATGCATCATAAACCGTTTGTACAAGTGAAAAACAGAGTTCATGTTTTGTGCATCTATTACAGTGAGGCGAACATAATCTGTGTTGGGTTTCGTAACGAAATGTCTGGATTGTTCTGGTGTTTCCCGCTATGACATTGCTGGTAAGCGAAAGTAAATTTGATCTATCACAAAGCAATAAAGTTTCTATAAACATGGATGACTTCCAAATCATGGCATTTCGGAACGAAACATACACAGTGAACTTTATCATTGATACAATTGCAGTGTAAAGAAACGGAACATTTTGATTATATCTTGCCGTGTACGACACTTTTTCAAAGGACGTTTATATCTTTGGTTTTATCATGATATCATCCTCTGTCATAGTCTGTTCCATGGGGTGACTTTTGTATATGAGATGGCAATTGTTTTCTGCGACATTGACATAAGTAATGGGTCTGTCACCTGATGGTGTTTATACATGACATTGTTTGTGAGCCTCTTCTTTTTAAGTTCCCGTGAAGATCCGGGACGATCTGAACATATCTTCAGTCATACATGCTTTTTGTAAGAGGCGACTAACGGGATGAAGTGGTCAGACTCGCTGACTTCGTTGACACATATCATCGTATCTCAATTTACATACAGCGATGTTCATGCTGTTGATAGCTGTCTGGTCAAAACTCGATTATTGTTCATAGGCTTTTCTCCTGTTGCCTACTGACCGACCTGCCTCTTGTCACTTAATCAGCAAAATAACACCCTGAATTGACCAGCTAGATTATGTTGTATCCAGTGTCAGGAATGATCACCGGAAGTATCGAGCCGAAACACGCTAAACAGCCTTGAACTGGGGGTCATATCATGGAAGACTGGTATAAAGACCATGTGCCGACTGGGGGCCAAAAATGGCAATAAACTGCAATGTCTGAACTTTTATGTAAGCTATCTCAAATCATTCAGGAGACATAAGCACAGACAGAACAGCCCATTTAAACAAGGCACTATATTCTATTTTCCTTCTGGTTCATTGTAAAAGTTACGGAGGCCACTTGCAGTGGACTTAGCGCAACGAAACGTGTTATTTACCCTTCTCTACATCGATCTACAAGAGATACCATACGACGAGGTGCCCCAACCAACGTTGTTTGTAGGTTGTTTTTCAAGTCTTTATGACCTTACTCAAGACTATGAGGAACTTTCATTCGCCGATTCGATTCTCCATGTCTTTTAGCGCAGTTGGATATCCTGGCACCGTTTGTGGATACAATAACCTTTATCTAAAATGTCAGAATATAGGATATTATCATCGAGCTGCAAATAGTAATATTATAATGTGTTGAATGGCACAGCCAACATTGGCCGATTTCGACTCTATATCACAGGCCGGATGGAAAAAGATATAACAGCGTACATATACTCGGGGCTAAACTCCCTACAGGTTATCTGAGTTATGATGCCATAAAACCTCGCTTCCTTGGCAGACATATTCACATAAACGTGATTTGCGTTCAAGGCAAGTGAAGCACCGAAGTTGCATTCAAGAGAAAGCATTACGCCACCAAGAGGTAGCTTCGACACAGATGATCAGTCAGGAAGCAATCAACCAGTGCCCTCATGCAAACATAACGATGTTCTATTTTAAGAGAAAATCAAAGATCAAGGATATTTACATTTGTTTTGTACTGTGATCATTGGGGAAATTCATTACGATTATCGCGTTTATCGGTATTTCCTTTTTGAGTTAGTTTGCCCCGACTGATAAGGGTCAAGATAAGTATGTGAAACATAAAGAGTAATCATAGTGTATTTATAACATTAGCCTGACTAAAAAATGGTGTACGTCAACGATGTGACGAATCAAGAAAAGGAAAAGATCGAGGGACCGTACCAGGTACTTACTAAATGAACTTATAAAACACACTGAACAGGGAGGAAGGTCTGAAATGGGAACAAGAGGGGAGACCTTGAGAGGAGATGGATATGTTATGAGGATGTTGATGCTTCAGAGAGGAAGAAAGCAGGGATGAAGATGGTGGCTGACGATGGCGAAGACTGAGGCCGTGTGTTCATTTTGACTTTAACGTTCTGTAAGATGTTTCCTTTCTCTGACGAAGCGGGTGTTCGAGCGGATATTCTAGTGGGTATCAGCTGAATCATGTCACGTACAGTTTGTTCAGCTTGACATATGCTTGACCCGGGAGGTCAAAAGGCACAAACTTCATTAAAATGGGAACGGAGTATATTATTAATGCTACGTTCGTGCGAAGCATGCCTACATCGGAAATATTAAACCGTCTGTTGCTTCCTTTTTAAAGAAAACTAGGACATTGCTGACAATTTCTCGACGCTGAGATGTCTCGGCAGTTCGGGCATGTTAACAATATACTGATAAAGGTGCACCCATGCACAATAATAGACCAAACCAGTTGTGACACGTTGACTCAATACATTAGTTTTTCAATTGAACAGGTCAGGCTGAACAAGCTGTAGTGGCATATGGATCTAGCGTGTTAATTGAACTTCAGGCGCTTTAACTGCGTGATTGTCTGTCCCGCCGCCATGAAGCTTGGGAATCAAACTAGCGATCTCACAGCAGATGTTCAGTCCACTAGACCAAGGAGGTGGTCCTTATTTCCATTGACATAAATTACAGGATCGTTATTTGAGAAATGAAATGTAAGACAGACTTGGTAGGGCTCCACATTGAACTGCTGTCATATTACATAATGATTGTTTTCTGTCCTTCCTGTTTTTACTTCTTTCGTCCTGGATGTCAGCTAATAACATAAACTGTCTTGTGCTCAAAGATGGCTGCTGCATGTCAGCGTATGTCCCTTCACAGTTTCTGCCTCTGTGTACAAACCATAGATGGATTGATGTGCATGTCCTAGATGTTACCTTCATCAATCATTGGTAGTGATGGGTTTGTTTGTTTGGGTTTTTGGGGGGCTCTTTTATAATTACTTTCCAAAATACGGTAAGCGCAAATATCTTCACATTCAATTTTTAACGTGAAACGGTAGGAAATGAGACAATTTGGGGACTCTGTTGTTACTCTGCAGGCACCTTGAAGTTTTGGGATAATTACGCTGACAAAACAATTTAGACTAAACAAGAAAAGAGGGAGAGAGCTTGCATAATGTCGTTAAACAAAATAACAATGACGCCGAGTTGATTCCCATGTGGATATTTCTGACCTGTTTAGTTCTCGTGACTCCTGGCGGTTTCATCGTAACTGTCAGCCGAATATAAGAAGTTATGTAATTCTTCTAATTTTGCAAATGCGGTGAGTTAGCAAGGCAATATGTTACCAGGTTTGGGGTAAAGGCATTTATTGTTTCGTTGCTGTTCAGAAGTCAAGGAAAGTCCCGTTCTATCAATCACTAACCATTAATAATTTTGCAACAACCCAAATGGAATGAAGCGCCAAACATTTATCAACGAAAATGCTGTTTGGCATGATGGCAAGGCCATTGTACTGTCTTCGCATTGTCTTCTCACTATGGGGTCCTCGTTGTACGAGCTTGACTGTGTTGAAGACGTCATGGAATAATTCACGAGACGCTTTCGTGGAGCCCACACATCAATGGCTAAAGAAGACGGATCTTGTGTTGTTTGATAAATCAACTGCGTCCTTTATGTTATTGAATTTTCTGTCCCGTTTGACAACCAAGTAGTGGAAAGGAAATATTCAAATTACACAGAACTCACTGTCAGCTGTAATGCCTGACTCCACATTATGTTTTGGTACTGGATCCTCTGACGAGATAGGAATGTTTGGATTGATGATGATGCAATGTTGGAAACGGTTTCTGTACATGTCCAGGAGAGGACATGTCCATGAGTGGAGATGTCCACGAGAGGACATTTCCAGGAGGGGAGATGTCCAGGAGAGGAGATGTCCAGGTGAGGAGAAGATGTCCAGGAGAGGAGATGCATGCGTGACAGACTTGTAGCAGCTGCGGGGACTTATAATTACATGCTTGTAAGAGCACGCTCTGAAGTTTCACTGATCGTGTGCCATCCGAGGTTGGAATAAACTAAGAATGCTACCCGTTATCTATAAGTCCGTGACCCGTGCAAGGCCAGGTTATAATACTGGCCTGCAATAACCCAAGCTTGTAAGGTGCAACTAACGGGATCGGGTGGTCAAGCTCACTGACTCGATTGACACATGTCATCGATTCCCAATTGCGCAGAACGATGCACACGCTGTTGATCACTGGATTGTCTGGTCGATTATTTACATACCGCCGCCATATAGATGGGATACTGGTGGTTGCGGCGTAAAACTAAACTCACTGACTACTGCTCCGTCTGATCGATTCGCAACGTGTGGTTCCATCGTTCTAGATACAATTTACATTTTAGTTCGGTAATTGTTGGTGCTGGAAAACTTCTAGGTTCCTCAATGTATTACAAAAAGTTCATAATTCCATGTTGACCTTCAATAGGTCAAAGTGTAACCACTAGAAACTCCACATGAATCAAGCGATCAGATCTCTTTTTGTTCACTTCAAAGGTATAACTGTTTTTGAGAATGTTATGGGGATCTTGTAATAAACCGTCAATACGCCCACTTCAGCCATTTCTCTTTTGAAAAAGGGCAAATCAGGAACAGGTGGTTTGAACACTTTGAAGATGAAAGTGAAATTCTTTCAGAATGTGAAATTAATTCATCCGATCAAACTGATCCAGATTGATAAAACCATTGAGAGCCCCCTATTTTCTTCTTTATTTTTAGGTTTTTCTCTTATCGACTGATGACTAATGGGAAAATTATCATTTAGTGCTGAAACGGTTAGTTAGCTGGTTAGAGCCCATTTATCGATGGAGCGATGTTCCAATGCTTGACAACGTGAGCATCGATATTCACAAAGGTTACTTTGACATGTATCAACTTTGTCGGTGATCTGTCCCGTAACTCGCCTCTAACGAGAAGCATAGGTTGGAGAAATATTACGATCAGCATAGGTGCGTGGACACCATTCCTAACCAGCATCTTCACAAGCATAACCCGTGAAGGTCCCGGGGTAGAATAGGACTTCAGAAACCCATGCGTGCCATAAAAGGCGACTATATTTGACGTAAGAGGCGACTAACGGGATAGGGTGGTCAGGCTCGCTGACTTGGTTGACACGTCATCGGTTCCCAAATGCGCAGATCGATGCTCTTGTTGTTGATCACTGGAGTGTTTGGTCCAGACTCTGTTATTTACAGACCGCCGCCATATGGCTGGAATATTGCTGAGTGCGGCGTAAAACTAAACTCACTCACTCACTCACTCAAGCCTCAGCTACTGTCATGAGTTAACATAAGTTAACAATAAGTTAACAGTCTGCACGCTAGTAGCTGGTGAGGTTAGATATAGTAACGGTCATATCTAGATAACGAAAACAAAACTGAAGTAAGGAAATACGAGAATTGGCGCACGAGGGCCACGTGTAAATGCTGTTTATACCTTTATATTGATGGCTGAAAAAGTGTTGCGAGCACCATATACAGTACGTGTACCCATCACTTAATAAATATCAAGTTTCAGGAATATACATTATTGTTTAGTAAATTAATTATTGATTAGTAGTTGATTAATATGGGGCAACTGCTTAAAGGTAACAAGTAATTGGTATGATGAATGATGGCATATCACCGAAGACGACTGCAGGGAATGCTGATTATCATGCATCCATCGACTATCAGACGATTAGCCAGAAACGTCAACAAACTACTGACGATAACGACCGGCACCGTTCAGGTCAACCACAAGTGACAACCCTCAAGGAAGACCTTTTCTGAGATTCATGAGACGTCATCCGTTCAAGACAAGTGGCATGTCAAACGCAGCGTAACTTCTGCAGAACCCGCCGACCTTACAGCAGTCTGTAGTAATCACCAGAGCACAAAGCAGGATGACTAACTTGATGTAATTCGACGTCACTGGAATTAGTTCTCATAGGATAAGGACACTAATCGGACGAAATTGCTCATGGGTAATGGCCGTGTCTGTCGCCTGCAGAAACGGTGGTTCCACCATGGTGTAGGTAACTCTCACATGACGGTAAACTAAAATTTGACTGACTTACATAACTGACATCCGAGACAGGTTTGTTTGACTTTATCCTATAAAAAACAAGGAGTGGTGAGGTAGCCTAGTGGTTGATGCTTTCACGCCAAAGACCCAGGTTCCATTCCCCACATTGGTACAATGTGCATAGCCAACTGATGGTGATATTGCTGGAATATTGCTAAACACCCACTCACTCACTCTATCAGTTACTCGCTCACTCACTCATCATAAATCAAAACCAAAAACAGACGGGATTGTTACTGATAACTTTGAGGAACTCATAATCAAGATGCGACGTTTCCGAACCAAATTTTGATTGTCATCCAAGCAGGATAAATGATATTTTATGAGCACTTTAAATATTCTAACTGAAGCTGTCAATAATTCAGATGGCAGAGCTTCTATAGTTTGATGATAGGATGTTATTTACTCATTAAATATGTATGAATATACAATGTACATGTATTGTCAAGCCTAAAATACGCCCCCACAGCCACGACCACCCCCCAGCCCGCCGACACACACACATACTGCCATATCTTCAGTTGTGCCACTGGGTATTTTATGCAGCTTCGGTGTATGGAAAAACTATTTCAGGATGAGCATGTACAATAGGGTCTCCTCCTGGAATAAAATTAGATGTTCTGTAGGTAAAATTAAAATAGCTTGCATTATTAGGTAACCGTAAGAAAGGCATTTGTGTTGTGAGAAGGCATTTCCGTGTGTATTTTATGTCCGTTTCAGTTATTTATACTGTGGTGTCTGGCAACCCGAGTTGACAACATGTTGTTATCATTAGGCTATGTGTTATAACTGTAACGGTTTTGAAGATGTATTTACCTTGTTTTTGTTACCATTCGTCACCTGATAGTGATGTACTATATCTAATCCTCTGTAATGTGTAGAGTGAGAGTTCTGATTGTACATGAAGGCGTTACGAAAGCATGGGCCTTTTCTGCATAGTTTGACGCAGAATACGAGGGTTGGCTGAAAAGTTCTCAGTCTGAGTGATTTTTCCCCACCAGGTAGAGACAGGTGTTTGCCACCAATGAGGACAATCATTTAGTGAATCATAGACACAAGAACTACAAACGTACTAATAGTTTTATCTCAGCTGCAGCTCTTTTGGTAAACCTACCCTCTGAAATCATCAGAAATGGACAAAACTGAATACAGGGCAGTCATCAAGTACTTGCAAAAGAACGGGATGTCCCCAACACAGATACATGCTGACATGGTCTCCACTCTAGGGGATGATGCTCCTTCATTTTCCACAGTAAAGAAGTGGGCTGCAGAATTTAAGCGTGGCAGACAAAGCCTTGATGATGACCCACGCTCAGGAAGGCCTTCAACAGCAACCACTCCAGAAAACATCACGCGAGTGCTCGATATGTTGATGGATGATCGACGATTGACTACTCGACATATTGCTAGTGTAGTGGGCATCTCTCATGAGAGGGTTGAGCATATTATCACCAACGAATTAGGAATGACGAAAGTTTCTGCAAGATGGGTGCCAAAGCTCTTGACAGCAGAATAGAAACGTGTCAGGTTCCAGACGTCCCTTGACAATTTGCGTCGTTTTGAAGCAGATCCCAATGATTTTGTGGCACGATTTGTAACCATGGATGAGACCTGGATACATCACTTTCAACCAGAAACAAAACTACAGTCAAAACAGTGGAAGCATCCTGTTCCTTCAGCTGGAAAGGTGATGGCATCAGTCTTTTGGGATTCCAGGGGTATTCTGCTCATTGATTATCTTGAAAAAGGTCAAACTATCAACGGCAGATACTATGCTGATCTACTGAACCAGTTGCGAGAAGCAATCAAAGCCAAACGACGAGGGATGATCGCTAAAGGTGTCCTCTTCCACCAAGACAATGCGCCTGTTCACAAATCGGTGGTGGCCATGTCAACAATCCGCGATTGTGGCTCTGAACTCATTGACCATCCTCCGTATTCACCTGATTTGGCTCCTTCTGACTTCCACCTGTTCCCCAAAATGAAAAAGGAACTCGCCGGTCGCCATTTTGCAAGTAATGATGACGTCATTTCCGCTGTGACTGTTTTTTTTAGGGTAGCTGAAGAAGATTTCTTCCTGACCGGGATTCGGGCCTTGCAGCATCGCTGGCAAAAGTGTGTGAACTTGGAAGGGGACTATGTAGAAAAATAAATTACAAACGTGGACTTGGTAACTTTTTTTCACAGTGAGGCTTAGAACTTTCGGACCAACCCTCGTATTACGGGAATGTTGCACTGTTAATAAGGGATGTGCTTTTTGCCTCATTCATTTCTGACACAATCGATCATTACAAGAACAGCAGTGTGAAGATCACTTTTGACCCTGGACACTCAGCCAAGATTTATTTTGGAAGACCACAGTTTTAGCGAGGTGAGTATTACCACTATCTGCAGTGCGATAACTACTGTATATTTTACTTGTGCTTGTTCTAAAATAACAGATGACAAACGACTTTCAAGACCTCACTTCCCAGGCGTTATTTGCTTGATACCCTTTTCTCACTTTGGTCCCCTCTGAATATCCGGGTTAGAACTGGTCTTCACTAACCCGTGCCTGTCGCATGATGCGACTAGCGGGATCAGATAGCAAGATTCGCTGAATTGGTTGACACATGCCATTGCATCCCAAATGCGTATAACGATGTTCATGCTGTTGATCACTGAATTTTTTGGTCAAGCCTCGGATTATATACAGACAACCATAAGCTGAAATATTGCTGGGAGTGGCGTTAAACATAACCAATTCAATTGTCAATATTGCAGGCTTTTGGGCGACGTTTCAGTGAGTCATATTTTCGAGCGCTGAACGAAGCTGCCAGGACGAATAACAACGAAACAAAACCAAAACATTCTAACAAATCAAGGAACCATTTTATTCTCACATTTGCACGGCGGGTTCTGCTTGAAATAGGTCTAATGCAACTGGTGAGTATATGAGGTAATTCGCTTCCAGACAGATACTAAATTTTCGGTTTCATTCCACGATCACGATAGCAAAGGTCATCGTAAAGAACAAAATGGCTACGGTCATTTTCGAGCATATCATGGGAGCTGACACGGCTTGAGATATCACCAGCGGCATCCGTCCGATTTGCTGTATTGTGGCGGCCATTTTGAACTTATACGTTTTGAGATATCGTGTCCAGGAAAGAGCATTATTCCACGTGGGTCTTTTCCGTGATCCTTGTCATGACAGGAGTCACTTCATTCGACTTCCTCGCAGAATAATCAGATGTAGATCAATGGCCCCAGCTTCTCACTGAAAGAAATAGATCACTAGTGCAGCAATAACGATCAGAACTAGTTGTCTTGCTAATGTATTGTATTGGCTCATTGAGATCCGTAGAATTGTGTGGTTCAGACTTGAGTATTTACGGACTGTGACCCTATAGCTGGAATATTGACGAGTGTTGCAAAAACAATAACGTTTATTTTTCATTAACGTATTGTGAGATCTTCTTTCAGTAAGGATACTTCAAATTTGAGCGACGTTTGCCTGTTGTTGTGTCCACATTTTACAAGGTTGTTACAAAATTATAACCTATTTATTTATTGTATTATGTAGCTATTTTTTAGATTTAATTGTTAGTTTTAATTTTATATATGTGATACTGTAGTTGTTTCGCTGTCCTTCGTTTCCAAGATGCATCAAACATTGTTATGAATATGCAGTCTCAATATGGCTGAAATATTGAAGATGTGACTTGTTACATAGTCTGATGTTCTGTCCTTTAAATTGATCTTGTTGCTCTATATGCCTCTTGCGTTTTCCCCGACCTGTTAACCTGGGGAGGTACCCACTCCTATATCCCATAAGGCAGTAAGGATCAATGGAATAGCTCAGCGGTTAATGCGCTTTTCGTTACACCGTACCCTCGAGTTTGATTCCCCTTATAGGTACAATGTATGAAACCCATTTCTGGTGTTGGTACAGTAAAACTCAACTGGTCATTTATTTAAATCGGCATCCTTCATTTTGTCTAGAGACAATTGCTACATAAATTGTACCCGCGCAGAACTGATCTTGAGCAACTCGTGCTTGTCGTAGAGTGATCGGGTGGTGATCGATTGTCGCTGACTTGGTTGACACATGCCAACATATCGCAACAGCGTAGATCGATGCTTATCGTGTCGATGATTGGATTGTCTGGTCCACTCTCAATTACTCAAAGACCATTGCCATATAGCTGAAATGCTGCCGGCGGTAGCGTTAAAGGACAGACAGACAAAACTTACATGATACTCCCACAAGGAAGAGGAACGTCACGCAGAGAAGTCCAGGAACAGATGCAGCTGCTGCAGATGGTGTCGTTGGCATTTTCATAGTTGAAGTCATGGGACTTGTGGACATCGGTATGAAACAGGCGTTTTTCGACCTCAGTGTGAAAAACTGTCAAAAAATGGTGATTCCGTTTTTAAAGATTGTGGTGATGTTGTACAGGACGAATGCAGGCATGAATGAATGGTGTTCTAACTTGATTAAACCCATGAGCACTGGTATCGTAATTATAGCCCAAGCACCTTCACAGGCCGTGTTCACGAAATGGAGTGACTGCAAGGAGAGGTGGTCCACCGCTAAAATGCTTTCCATGATAGCTTACATGGGCTGGCCTAGTGGTTAAAGCATTCGTTAGTCAGGTCTTATACCGGGTTCGATCCCCCACAGGGGTACAATGTGTGAAGCTCAGTTCTGTTGCCAAGAGCCGTTATATTGCTGGACTATTGCTAAAAGGGGTGTAAACCTCCAGGGGTGTAAAACCCACTCGCCTACTTGGTAGGTTAACAGAGAAACGGTGCGCTGCAGAATTGTCCATGTGGAATATAGTCATAAGTTAGTTGTCTAGAATCTTGAGTTCGAGTTCAGCTTTTCTTACTGATTGTGATTAGTAGACTCTCGTTACATGAACAGGCAATCATAGAACTGAAATACCCAAGCAGTATCACATACATACAATGAGTGAGTGGGTTAATATTTAACGTCACATCGGCAATATTGCAGCCATATCGTGACGAGAACATACGTGACAAAAAAGAATATATATGCATATTATGAAGACCCTGTCGACGAAAAACAGTAAAACCACTAGACTATCACACTTAGTATTCAAACTAGCGTGGAAACTTAAAAAATGATAGTATCACTATTTGGACAGTACAATATAAAAACAGGCCATAGACCGCCAACAACAGACGGTAGATCACCATACCAGGGACGCATACATAAAGAATCCAATTCAAATATGAGTTTATATACTAAGACGTGCACGCAGAGAGGCATCGGAACTGAAGAAAACATATTTTCTTTGATAAAGCAGGACGACGTGTTGTTCACATACTTACATACTTATTGCTGCCTAACGGCATTTCCCCTTGGACAGTGAAGTTTCCCACGACACTTGGGTCACAAACCAGTGTTATGGTAGATACTCTGAAAACAAACCGCATCTTTGCAATTAACTTGCTTCAGAACAGCCTGCATGTGAAGGTGGCCTATTTTTCGTCTTTTGAAAATGATGTTCATGTCTTAAGAAATCTGATTTGCGACTGAATACGACAAGAATATTTGGTAAGACATAATACCGGTTTCCTTTCGCCATCTTTGACATCAAACTTTTTGGATTTTTTCTTCTTAATAAAATACAAACAAATGAAATCGTTTCAGCATTTTTTTTTGTTAATGAATACATATAGGTAACACCAACTGATTCTCAAAGAATTTATCTATCTATCGAGTTAAAACTCCAAGGACTCGCATGCTTTCTTATTTCTCGCTATATACATGTTATCTAAATTTTTAACATTTTTAACACATGAAAACACAATTGGCTTCTAGTCCCTGTCTCTACGTTTTAAAATGTTGGTGGACAACAAAGTTCCCTATTTTAGTATTGTTCTATATCATTATTTGAGTTTGAAGAAATCCGACGGAATTATCGATGATTATCGTCAGTTTAATGTACGTATTTAGATAGCCATGCCCTAAAACAGCATTCATTCACTCGATCTACTCTGAAATAGGTTTACCTTTGTGGCATGCCCATAGAAGTATAAACCAACTGCCATCCACTGCTGGAATTTTGGTACACTGTGGAGTTCGCAGCTCCAAGGCTGAAGGACATCGACCCATTACTCTGACAGAGCTGCAAAATACGATTTCAAAAGTGCGATTTCAAACAATTTGGTTCATCATCGGTATTCCAGCTCTATGGCGGCGGCTTGTAAATAATCGAATCTGGACCAGACAATCCAGTGATCATCAATCTGGGTCTACATAATTGGGATCTCATTTGGGAAAGAAGTTAGCAAGCCAAACTACCCCATCTGTTACACGCGTGTTCTGCTGAAGGCATTACTTAACCTGATCTTCGCGGACCAGATTATGAAGGATATCAACTGATAATTTAATTACTTCCGTGACTATTCAAGAGTCGGAATTTATGTAAAATACATAGCAGTAATATTTAACAATAATTTACCGCAACGAGCTCACACGGTCCTGACCCCTCTGAGAATCCAACACATGGGTTATAGGAGTACCGCCAACCGTTCAGACCTGGTACGTCTCGGAACCTGTAAGGACAATTAGTCCTACTAAGAGTGTGCGCGTGCGTGTGCGTTCCTGTGTGAGAGAGAAAGGAAGATGGGGGAGGGGAGTTGTCGCTGCAAAAGCAAGATGTATCAGACGCTAGTAGCACCTGTTTCTATGTCTGGTGTCGCATCGGTAGAGATGAGAGACGTTTTCTTTCATATAAAGGTGCGGTGGTTTAGCCTAGCAGTTTACCCCTACTCTACCCCGCCACTCCTGCACTGTTACGGTAATTACAGCCCAAGCATCTTAACAGACCGAATCTAGGAAACAAATCGACTACAAGGAAATGTGACCCGGCGGTAAAATGCTTTCACCACCATGGCTGTTTATTTAGGGCTAAGGGGCGACTGGGTAGTGGATCGGTTAAAGCATTTGCTCGCCACGCCGAAGACCAGGGTCTAATCCCCCACATGGGACACAATGTATGAAGCCCATTTCAAATGTGTCTAGCCCTTATATTGTTGGAATCGCCACAGGTTGTTGGAAGGGTGAATATGGTTTTACGCCGCTTTTAGCAATATTCTAGCAACTTCACGGCAGGGAACATCAGAAATGGGCCTGACACATGAGGGGAATCGAACATGGGACGAGCGGACGTTTTACCACCAGGCTACCCCACCGTCCTGTTTAGAAGACTTTCGTAACAATACTTGGTTTGGTGGCATTTTAATGATTATTTACCTGGGAGTCCCGTCTCCGTACGCGAGAGGGGAGAGGTCCAATGTTCCTTGCGTGTTCTGGCAGGAACACGTACCTGTCTTCGTGCACCTCTGCGCCAAACACGTCGAGAAGAGCACAATGCACATTAAGCACGCTACAGACACCGCTGCCGTCATCTTGGGATGTTAACCCTTGTGTAACGTGACTCCTGGGTCCGAAACTATTTATATCATAAGTGGCCATGTCACATGACGCTGTCTGTATTTCATTTTAACAGTACCGTACACCTCCTACATGTTCAAACAAAATATGTGCCTTCTATGCCCTGATTGCCCCAAGGTCGCAAGGGTGGGCAATATGAACTTTGAACGACTTGATTATCAGTCGGGCCGAATTGCTAGCGCAGAAATTAAAGCGTTCGCTCATCACGCCGAAGTGACTGAATTTGGATTTAGCAATCGGGTTAGCAACATTCCATGAATATCATGGTCGGCCACCAGAAATGGGATTCACACCCTGTAGTCACGGGGAATCAAACCCTGTATTTCAGCGTGACGAGCGGACACTTTAATCGTTACTCTACCTCCGAAGATCCGGGGTTCGATTCCCCACTACAATGAGTGGAGTCTTGTTTTAGGTGTCCCCTGTTTGGTTGTTGTTGACAAACTGCCAAAAGCGGCGTCAAACTGTAGTCACTCGGTTGCTGTTCATGTTGATGGTATTGTGTGAACCTGATTATTCCGCTAACGTTGTGGCACAAAATAAAACTCATTTGCACCCCTAATTTGATAATTATGAGGACTGATGCTTTACTGGTAACATTGATATCCTTGATGTGTAAAGTGTCGGGGCGAGCTCAGTTTAGCGTCGACTTCAACACTGGTATATTCATATGTTTACGTGCACGGACGTGCGTTTGTTTGTTTGTTTGTTTGTTTGTTTGTTTGTTTGTTTGTTTGTTTGTTCGTTCGTTTGTTTGTTCGTTTGTTTGTTTGTTGTCTAACGCCATGCTGTTACAGCTATCAAGCGGTGATCTGTCAATGCGAGTCCGGACCAGACAATCCAATGATCAGCTTCATGCAACTGGGATACGATGACATGTGTCAACTAAGTCAGTGAGTTTGACCACCCGATTCCCGACAAGCACAGTCGCCTTTATCCTGGATAAATTTGTTTTAGGGTCAGCATGACAGACTATATGCAGGCGGTTTTGTTTGACAGAGACAAAATATTCAGAGTTGCAAGGGTTACATTAGATAAGCAAGTTTTGGAGTGAGGAGGTGAGGTAAAATGTTAGTGAGCGAGTTAATACTAAACGTCACATCGGCAATATCTCAGCCATATCGTGACGAAAACAATTCATATAAGAAAAATGAAAAAATTTTGAAGAATATAATCTGTCATGATGGACAGTTAAAATACTAGGGTATCACAGATATGGACATATAACTTGCATGGACAAGTAAAACATTCCAGTAATTTAAGCAGACAATACAATATGAAACCCTGGCTACAGATCGCCGACAACTAATGGTAGATCACCATACTAGGGACGTCATAATTTTAAGTGACATCGGCAGTGTTTCAGCCATGTCGTTACTAAATCTAGTTATAGATGATTAAAGGTAAATTTTATTAAAACTTCTGTCAAAGAAGGACCAGTAAAAGAAGTTAGAAACTATACATACATACATACATACATACATACATACATACATACATACATACATACATACATACATACATACATACATACATACATACATACATACATACATACATGCAATTTTATCCAAAACATTTTAATTACAGAGGACACCACAATATCAAAACAGGATATAGACTGCAAACAAAAGGCAGATCACCAAAATTAGAAGAGCAAAGTTTAGACGTATTAAGGTATATGGTGTCGAGAATGACCTATTTCGTCGTATTGTGAAAGAATTTGTGACATATCAAGTGATTGTTTCGCAACTATTGGCAACACGAGATAAATACGTTAATACCAAGGTCCAGGCCAATATTTCCTCATACAATACGTGGTCAAATATCACAATTAGTATTATCGTCATCTATTTCATCGCTGCAAAGTTGGGCGCGTAAGTTGCACAGATCACTTACCACATTCATTTCCACAGACACGGTCAGCATTCTGAACAAGTAGTGTGGTAGTAGCAGGAGTAGTAATGGTAGTACTAGTAGTATTAGCAGTTATTTATAGAGTACTAGCAATAATTCTAGCGACAGTAGCAGTAGTAACAGTTATTGATAGACCTGTATTTGCAACAGCAATAGTGATATTAGTAGTAGTTTTTAATACAGTAGTGGTATAGTATAGTAGTACCAACAATAGTAGCAGTAGTAGTCATACGAGTGGTAGTAGTAGTTATTAATAGAGTGGTAGTAATAGTGGTAGTAGTGGTGGTGGTGACGGTAGTAGTGGTAGTAGTGGTGGTGATGGTGGTAGTAGTAGTTGTGGTGGTAATAGTGGTAGTAGTGGTGGTGCTGATGGTAGTAGTGGTAGTAGTGGTGGTGGTAATGGTAGTAGTAGTAGTTGTGGTGGTAATAGTGGTAGTAGTGGTGGTGGTGATGGTAGTAGTGGTAGTAGTGGTGGTGATGGTGGTAGTAGTAGTAGTTGTGGTGGTAATAGTGGTAGTAGTGGTGGTGGTGATGGTAGTAGTGGTAGTAGTGGTAGTGATGGTGGTAGTAGTAGTAGTAGTTGTGGTGGTCATAGTGGTAGTAGTGGTGGTGGTGGTAGTAGTTGTGGTGGTAGTAGTGGTGGTGGTGGTAGTGATAGTAGTAGTGGTGGTGGTGGTGGTAATAGTGGCAGTAGTAGTAGTGGTGGTGGTGGTGGTAACAGTGGTAGTAGTAGTGGTGGTGGTGGTGGTAATAGTGGTAGTAGTGGTGGGGGTGGTGATGGTGGTAATAGTGGTAGTAGTGGTGGTGGTGGTGGTAATAGTAGTGGTGGTGGTGGTAATAGTGGTAGGTGTGGTGGTGGTGGTGGTAATCGTGGTAGTAGTAGTGGTGGTGGTGGTAATAGTGGTAGTAGTGGTGATGGTGGTAATAGTGGTAGGTGTGGTGGTGGTGGTAATAGTGGTAGGTGTGGTGATGGTGGTAATCGTGGTAGTAGTGGTGGTGGTGGTGGTAATCGTGGTTGTAGTAGTGGTGGTGGTGGTAATAGTGGTAGTAGTGGTGATGGTGGTGGTAATAGTGGTAGTAGTGGTGGTGGTGGTAATAGTGGTAGTAGTGGTGATGGTGGTAATAGTGGTAGGTGTGGTGATGGTGGTAATAGTGGTAGGTGTGGTGATGGTGGTAATCGTGGTAGTAGTGGTGATGGTGGTGGTAATAGTGGTAGTAGTGGTGGTGGTGGTAATAGTGGTAGTAGTGGTGGTGGTGGTAATAGTGGTAGTAGTGGTGGTGGTGGTAATAGTGGTAGGTGTGGTGATGGTGGTAAAAGTGGTAGGTGTGGTGATGGTGGTAATCGTGGTACTAGTGGTGGTGGTGGTGGTAATCGTGGTAGTAGTGGTGGTGGTGGTAATAGTGGTAGTAGTGGTGGTGGTGGTAATAGTGGTGGTGGTGGTAATAGTGGTAGGTGTGGTGATGGTGGTAATAGTGGTAGGTGTGGTGATGGTGGTAATCGTGGTAGTAGTGGTGGTGGTGGTGGTAATCGTGGTAGTAGTAGTGGTGGTGGTGGTAATAGTGGTAGTAGTGGTGATGGTGGTAATAGTGGTAGGTGTGGTGGTGGTGGTAATAGTGGTAGGTGTGGTGATGGTGGTAATCGTGGTAGTAGTGGTGGTGGTGGTGGTAATCGTGGTAGTAGTAGTGGTGGTGGTGGTAATAGTGGTAGTAGTGGTGATGGTGGTGGTAGTAGTGGTAGTAGTGGTGGTGGTGGTAATAGTGGTAGGTGTGGTGGTGGTGGTAATGGTGGTAGGTGTGGTGATGGTGGTAATCGTGGTAGTAGTGGTGGTGGTGGTGGTAATCGTGGTAGTAGTAGTGGTGGTGGTGGTAATAGTGGTAGTAGTGGTGATGGTGGTGGTAACAGTGGTAGTAGTGGTGGTGGTGGTAATAGTGGTAGTAGTGGTGATGGTGGTAATAGTGGTAGGTGTGGTGGTGGTGGTAATAGTGGTAGGTGTGGTGATGGTGGTAATCGTGGTAGTAGTGGTGGTGGTGGTGGTAATCGTGGTAGTAGTGGTGGTGGTGGTGGTAATAGTGGTAGTAGTGGTGATGGTGGTGGTAATAGTGGTAGTAGTGGTGGTGGTGGTAATAGTGGTAGGTGTGGTGGTGGTGGTAATAGTGGTAGGTGTGGTGATGGTGGTAATCGTGGTAGTAGTGGTGGTGGTGGTGGTGGTAATCGTGGTAGTAGTAGTGGTGGTGGTGGTAATAGTGGTAGTAGTGGTGATGGTGGTGGTAATAGTGGTAGTAGTAGTGGTGGTGGTAATAGTGGTAGTAGTGGTGATGGTGGTAATAGTGGTAGGTGTGGTGATGGTGGTAATAGTGGTAGGTGTGGTGGTGGTGGTAATAGTGGTAGTAGTGGTGATGGTGGTGGTAATAGTGGTAGTAGTGGTGGTGGTGGTAATAGTGGTAGTAGTGGTGATGGTGGTAATAGTGGTAGTAGTGGTGGTGGTGGTAATAGTGGTAGGTGTGGTGATGGTGGTAATAGTGGTAGGTGTGGTGATGGTGGTAATCGTGGTAGTAGTGGTGGTGGTGGTGGTAATCGTGGTAGTAGTAGTGGTGGTGGTGGTAATAGTGGTTGTAGTGGTGATGGTGGTGGTAACAGTGGTAGTAGTGGTGGTGGTGGTAATAGTGGTAGTAGTGGTGGTGGTGGTGGTAATCGTGGTAGTAGTAGTGGTGGTGGTCGTAATAGTGGTAGTAGTGGTGATGGTGGTAATAGTGGTAGGTGTGGTGGTGGTGGTGGTAATAGTGGTAGGTGTGGTGGTGGTGGTGGTAATAGTGGTAGTAGTGGTGGTGGTGGTGGTAATAGTGGTAGTAGTAGTGGTGGTAATAGTGGTAGTAGTAGTGGTGGTGGTGGTAATAGTGGTAGTAGTAGTGGTGATGGTGGTAATAGTGGTAGGTGTGGTGGTGGTGGTGGTGGTAATAGTGGTAGGTGTGGTGGTGGTGGTGGTAATAGTGGTAGTAGTGGTGGTGGTGGTGGTAATCGTGGTAGTAGTAGTGGTGGTGGTGGTAATAGTGGTAGTAGTAGTGGTGATGGTGGTAATAGTGGTAGTAGTGGTGGTGGTGGTAGTAGTTGTGGTGGTAGTAGTAGCAGCAGTAGTTGTGGTGGTGGTAGTAATAGCAGTAGTAGCAGTGGTGGTGGTGGTAGTAGTTGTGGTGGTAGTAGTAGCAGCAGTAGTTGTGGTGGTGGTAGTGGTAGTAGTAGTAGTTGTGGTGGTAGTGGTAGCAGCAGTAGTAGTGGCGGTGGTGGCGGTAGTAGTAGTAGTAGTAGTAGCAGTGGTGGTGGTGGTAGTAGTATCAGCAGTAGCAGTGGTGGTGGTGGTGGTAGTAGTAGTTGTGGTGGTGGTGGTAGTAGTAGTTGTGGTGGTAGTAGTAGCAGCAGTAGCAGTGGTGGTGGTGGTAGTAGTAGTAGTTGTGTTGGTGGTTGTGGTAGTAGTAGTTGTGGTTGTAGTAGTAGCAGCAGTAGCAGTGGTGGTGGTGGTAGTAGTAGCAGCAGTAGCAGTGGTGGTGGTGGTACCAGTAGTAGCAGTGGTGGTGGTGGTGGTGGTAGTAGTAGTTTTGGTGGTAGTAGTAGCAGCAGTAGCAGTGGTAGTGGTGGTAGTAGTAGCAGCAGTAGCAGTGGTGGTGGTGGTAGCAGTAGCAGCAGTAGCAGTGGTGGTGGTGGTAGCAGTAGCAGTGGTGGTGGTGGTGGTGGTAGTAGTAGTTGTGGTGGTAGTAGTAGCAGCAGTAGCAGTGGTGGTGGTGGTAGTAGTAGCAGCAGTAGCAGTGGTGGTGGTAGCAGTAGTAGCAGTGGTGGTGGTGGTGGTTGTAGTAGTAGCAGCAGTACCAGTGGTGGTGGTAGCAGTAGTAGCAGTGGTGGTGGTGGTGGTGGTAGTAGTAGTTGTGGTGGTAGTAGTAGCAGCAGTAGCAGTGGTGGTGGTGGTAGTAGTAGCAGCAGTAGCAGTGGTGGTGGTAGCAGTAGTAGCAGTGGTGGTGGTGGTGGTGGTAGTAGTAGTTGTGGTGGTAGTAGTAGCAGCAGTAGCAGTGGTGGTGGTGGTAGTAGTAGCAGCAGTAGCAGTGGTGGTCGTAGCAGCGGTAGCAGTGGTGGTGGTGGTAGTAGTAGCAGCAGTAGCAGTGGTGGTGGTGGTAGTAGTAGCAGCAGTAGCAGTGGTGGTGGTGGTAGTAGTAGCAGCAGTGGCAGTGGTGGTGGTGGTAGTAGTAGCAGCAGTAGCAGTGGTGGTGTTAGTAGCAGTTGTGCTGCTGGTAGCAGCAGTAGAAGTGGTGGTGGTGGTAGTTGTAGCAGCAGTAGCAGTGGTGGTAGTGGTAGTAGTATTAGTTGTGGTGGTGGTAGTAGCAGTAGCAATGGTGGTGGTGGTGGTAGTAGTAGTTGTGGTGGTAGTAGTAGAAGTAGCAGTGGTGGTGGTGGTAGTAGTATTAGTTGTGGTGGTGGTAGTAGTAGCAGCAGTAGCAGTGGTGGTGGTGGTAGTAGTATTAGTTGTGGTGGTGGTAGTAGCAGTAGCAGTGGTGGTGGTGGTGGTAGTAGTAGTTGTGGTGGTAGTAGTAGCAGTAGCAGTGGTGGTGGTGGTAGTAGTATTAGTTGTGGTAGTGGTAGTAGCAGCAGCAGTAGCAGTGGTGGTGGTGGTAGTAGTAGCAGCAGTAGTTGTGGTGGTGGTAGTAGTAGTAGTAGTAGTTCTGGTGGTAGTAGTAGCAGCAGTAGCAGTGGTGGTGGTGGTGGTAGTAGTAGTTGTAGTAGTAGTAGTAGCAGTGGTGGTGGTGGCAGTAGTAGCAGCAGTAGCAGTGGTGGTGGTGGTAGTAGTATTAGTTGTGGTGGTGGTAGTAGTAGCAGCAGTAGCAGTGGTGGTGGTGGTGGTAGTAGTAGTTGTGGTGGTAGTAGTAGCAGCAGTAGCAGTGGTGGTGGTGGTAGTAGTAGCAGCAGTAGCAGTGGTGGTTGTGACAGTAGTAGCAGCAGTAGCAGTGGTGGTGGTGGTAGTAGTAGTAGTTGTGGTGGTGGTGGTGGTAGTAGTAGTTGTGGTGGTAGTAGTAGCAGCAGTAGCAGTGGTGGTGGTGGTAGTAGTAGCAGCAGTAGCAGTGGTGGTGGTGGTAGTAGTAGCAGCGGTAGCAGTGGTGGTGGTGGTGGTGGTAGTAGTAGTTGTGGTGGTGGTGGTGGTAGTGGTAGCAGCAGTAGCAGTGGTGGTGGTGGTAGTAGTAGCAGCAGTAGCAGTGGTGGTGGTGGTAGTAGTAGCAGCAGTACCAGTGGTGGTCGTGGTAGCAGTAGCAGTGGTGGTGGTGGTGGTGGTAGTAGTAGTTGTGGTGGTAGTAGTAGCAGCAGTAGCAGTGGTGGTGGTGGTAGTAGTAGCAGCAGTAGCAGTGGTGGTGGTAGCAGTAGTAGCAGTGGTGGTGGTGGTAGTAGTAACAGCAGTAGCAGTGGTGGTGGTGGTAGTAGTAGCAGCAGTAGCAGTGGTGGTGGTGGTAGTAGTAGCAGCAGTAGCAGTGGTGGTGGCAGTAGCAGTTGTGGTGGTAGTAGCAGCAGTAGCAGTGGTGGTGGTGGTAGTAGTAGCAGTAGTAGCAGTGGTGGTGGTGGTAGTAGTATTAGTTGTGGTGGTGGTAGTAGCAGTAGCAGTGGTGGTGGTGGTGGTAGTAGTAGTTGTGGTGGTAGTAGTAGCAGTAGCAGTGGTGGTGGTGGTAGTAGTATTAGTTGTGGTGGTGGTAGTAGCAGCAGCAGTAGCAGTGGTGGTGGTGGTAGTAGTATTAGTTGTGGTGGTGGTAGTAGCAGTAGCAGTGGTGGTGGTGGTGGTAGTAGTAGTTGTGGTGGTAGTAGTAGTTGTGGTGGTAGTAGTAGCAGTAGCAGTGGTAGTGGTGGTAGTAGTATTAGTTGTGGTGGTGGTAGTAGCAGCAGCAGTAGCAGTGGTGGTGGTGGTAGTAGTAGCAGCAGTAGTTGTGGTGGTGGTAGTAGTAGTAGTAGTAGTTGTTGTGGTGGTAGTAGCAGCAGTAGCAGTGGTGGTGGTGGTAGTAGTAGCAGCAGTAGCAGTGATGGTTGTGGTAGTAGTATTAGTTGTGGTGGTGGTAGTAGTAGCAGCAGTAGCAGTGGTGGTGGTGGTGGTAGTAGTAGTTGTGGTGGTAGTAGTAGCAGCAGTAGCAGTGGTGGTGGTGGTAGTAGTAGCAGCAGTAGCAGTGGTGGTGGTGGTAGTAGTAGCAGCGGTAGCAGTGGTGGTGGTGGTAGTAGTAGTAGTTGTGGTGGTGGTGGTGGTAGTAGTAGTTGTGGTGGTAGTAGTAGCAGCAGTAGCAGTGGTGGTGGTGGTAGTAGTAGCAGCAGTTGCAGTGGTGGTGGTGGTAGTAGTAGCAGCGGTAGCAGTGGTGGTGGTGGTGGTAGTAGTAGTTGTGGTGGTGGTGGTGGTAGTAGTAGCAGCAGTAGCAGTGGTGGTTTTGGTAGCAGTAGTAGCAGTGGTGGTGGTGGTGGTAGTAGTAGTAGCAGCAGTACCAGTGGTGGTGGTAGCAGTAGTAGCAGTGGTGGTGGTGGTGGTGGTAGTAGTAGTTGTGGTGGTAGTAGTAGCAGCAGTAGCAGTGGTGGTGGTGGTAGTAGTAGCAGCAGTAGCAGTGGTGGTGGTAGCAGTAGTAGCAGTGGTGGTGGTGGTGGTGGTAGTAGTAGTTGTGGTGGTAGTAGTAGCAGCAGTAGCAGTGGTGGTGGTGGTAGTAGTAGCAGCAGTAGCAGTGGTGGTCGTAGCAGCGGTAGCAGTGGTGGTGGTGGTAGTAGTAGCAGCATTAGCAGTGGTGGTGGTGGTAGTAGTAGCAGCAGTAGCAGTGGTGGTGGTGGTAGTAGTAGCAGCAGTGGCAGTGGTGGTGGTGGTAGTAGTAGCAGCAGTAGCAGTGGTGGTGTTAGTAGCAGTTGTGGTGGCGGTAGCAGCAGTAGAAGTGGTGGTGGTGGTAGTTGTAGCAGCAGTAGCAGTGGTGGTAGTGGTAGTAGTATTAGTTGTGGTGGTGGTAGTAGCAGTAGCAGTGGTGGTGGTGGTAGTAGTATTAGTTGTGGTGGTGGTAGTAGTAGCAGCAGTAGCAGTGGTGGTGGTGGTAGTAGTATTAGTTGTGGTGGTGGTAGTAGCAGTAGCAGTGGTGGTGGTGGTGGTAGTAGTAGTTGTGGTGGTAGTAGTAGCAGTAGCAGTGGTGGTGGTGGTAGTAGTATTAGTTGTGGTGGTGGTAGTAGCAGCAGCAGTAGCAGTGGTGGTGGTGGTAGTAGTATTAGTTGTGGTGGTGGTAGTAGCAGCAGCAGTAGCAGTGGTGGTGGTGGTAGTAGTAGCAGCAGTAGTTGTGGTGGTGGTAGTAGTAGTAGTAGTAGTTCTGGTGGTAGTAGTAGCAGCAGTAGCAGTGGTGGTGGTGGTGGTAGTAGTAGTTGTAGTAGTAGTAGTAGCAGTGGTGGTGGTGGCAGTAGTAGCAGCAGTAGCAGTGGTGGTGGTGGTAGTAGTATTAGTTGTGGTGGTGGTAGTAGTAGCAGCAGTAGCAGTGGTGGTGGTGGTGGTAGAAGTAGTTGTGGTGGTAGTAGTAGCAGCAGTAGCAGTGGTGGTGGTGGTAGTAGTAGCAGCAGTAGCAGTGGTGGTTGTGACAGTAGTAGCAGCAGTAGCAGTGGTGGTGGTGGTAGTAGTAGTAGTTGTGGTGGTGGTGGTGGTAGTAGTAGTTGTGGTGGTAGTAGTAGCAGCAGTAGCAGTGGTGGTGGTGGTAGTAGTAGCAGCAGTAGCAGTGGTGGTGGTGGTAGTAGTAGCAGCGGTAGCAGTGGTGGTGGTGGTGGTGGTAGTAGTAGTTGTGGTGGTGGTGGTGGTAGTGGTAGCAGCAGTAGCAGTGGTGGTTTTGGTAGCAGTAGTAGCAGTGGTGGTGGTGGTGGTGGTGGTAGTAGTAGTTGTGGTGGTAGTAGTAGCAGCAGTAGCAGTGGTGGTGGTGGTAGTAGTAGCAGCAGTAGCAGTGGTGGTGGTGGTAGTAGTAGCAGCAGTACCAGTGGTGGTCGTGGTAGCAGTAGCAGTGGTGGTGGTGGTGGTGGTAGTAGTAGTTGTGGTGGTAGTAGTAGCAGCAGTAGCAGTGGTGCTGGTGGTAGTAGTAGCAGCAGTAGCAGTGGTGGTGGTAGCAGTAGTAGCAGTGGTGGTGGTGGTAGTAGTAGCAGCAGTAGCAGTGGTGGTGGTGGTAGTAGTAGCAGCAGTAGCAGTGGTGGTGGCAGTAGCAGTTGTGGTGGTAGTAGCAGCAGTAGCAGTGGTGGTGGTGGTAGTAGTAGCAGTAGTAGCAGTGGTGGTGGTGGTAGTAGTATTAGTTGTGGTGGTGGTAGTAGCAGTAGCAGTGGTGGTGGTGGTGGTAGTAGTAGTTGTGGTGGTAGTAGTAGCAGTAGCAGTGGTGGTGGTGGTAGTAGCAGCAGCAGTAGCAGTGGTGGTGGTGGTAGTAGTATTAGTTGTGGTGGTGGTAGTAGCAGTAGCAGTGGTGGTGGTGGTGGTAGTAGTAGTTGTGGTGGTAGTAGTAGTTGTGGTGGTAGTAGTAGCAGTAGCAGTGGTAGTGGTGGTAGTAGTATTAGTTGTGGTGGTGGTAGTAGCAGCAGCAGTAGCAGTGGTGGTGGTGGTAGTAGTAGCAGCAGTAGTTGTGGTGGTGGTAGTAGTAGTAGTAGTAGTTGTTGTGGTGGTAGTAGCAGCAGTAGCAGTGGTGGTGGTGGTAGTAGTAGCAGCAGTAGCAGTGATGGTTGTGCTAGTAGTATCAGTTGTGGTGGTGGTAGTAGTAGCAGCAGTAGCAGTGGTGGTGGTGGTGGTAGTAGTAGTTGTGGTGGTAGTAGTAGCAGCAGTAGCAGTGGTGGTGGTGGTAGTAGTAGCATCAGTAGCAGTGGTGGTGGTGGTAGTAGTAGCAGCGGTAGCAGTGGTGGTGGTGGTAGTAGTAGTAGTTGTGGTGGTGGTGGTGGTAGTAGTAGTTGTGGTGGTAGTAGTAGCAGCAGTAGCAGTGGTAGTGGTGGTGGTGGTAGTAGTAGCAGCAGTTGCAGTGGTGGTGGTGGTAGTAGTAGCAGCGGTAGCAGTGGTGGTGGTGGTGGTAGTAGTAGTTGTGGTGGTGGTGGTAGTAGTAGTAGCAGCAGTAGCAGTGGTGGTTTTGGTAGCAGTAGTAGCAGTGGTGGTGGTGGTGGTAGTAGTAGTAGTTGTGGTGGTAGTAGTAGCAGCAGTAGCAGTGGTGGTGGTGGTAGTAGTAGCAGCAGTAGCAGTGGTGGTGGTGGTAGTAGTAGCAGCAGTAGCAGTGGTGGTGGTGGTAGCAGTAGCAGTGGTGGTGGTAGTGGTGGTAGTAGTAGTTGTGGTGGTAGTAGTAGCAGCAGTAGCAGTGGTGGTGGTGGTAGTAGTAGCAGCAGTAGCAGTGGTGGTGGTAGCAGTAGTAGCAGTGGTGGTGGTGGTAGTAGTAGCAGCAGTAGCAGTGGTGGTGGTGGTAGTAGTAGCAGCAGTAGCAGTGGTGGTGGTGGTAGTAGTAGCAGCAGTAGCAGTGGTGGTGGTGGTAGCAGTAGCAGCGGTAGCAGTGGTGGTGGTGGTGGTAGTAGTAGTAGTTGTGGTGGTGGTGGTGGTAGTGGTAGCAGCAGTAGCAGTGGTGGTTTTGGTAGCAGTAGTAGCAGTGGTGGTGGTGGTGGTGGTAGTAGTAGTTGTGGTGGTAGTAGTAGCAGCAGTAGCAGTGGTGGTGGTGGTAGTAGTAGCAGCAGTAACAGTGGTGGTGGTGGTAGTAGTAGCAGCAGTACCAGTGGTGGTCGTGGTAGCAGTAGCAGTGGTGGTGGTGGTGGTGGTAGTAGTAGTTGTGGTGGTAGTAGTAGCAGCAGTAGCAGTGGTGGTGGTGGTAGTAGTAGCAGCAGTAGCAGTGGTGGTGGTAGCAGTAGTAGCAGTGGTGGTGGTGGTAGTAGTAGCAGCAGTAGCAGTGGTGGTGGTGGTAGTAGTAGCAGCAGTAGCAGTGGTGGTGGTGGTAGTAGTAGCAGCAGTAGCAGTGGTGGTGGTAGTAGCAGTTGTGGTGGTGGTAGCAGCAGTAGCAGTGGTGGTGGTGGTAGTAGTAGCAGCAGTAGCAGTGGTGGTGGTGGTAGTAGTATTAGTTGTGGTGGTGGTAGTAGCAGTAGCAGTGGTGGTGGTGGTGGTAGTAGTAGTTGTGGTGGTAGTAGTAGCAGTAGCAGTGGTGGTGGTGGTAGTAGTATTAGTTGTGGTGGTGGTAGTAGCAGCAGCAGTAGCAGTGGTGGTGGTGGTAGTAGTATTAGTTGTGGTGGTGGTAGTAGCAGTGGCGGTGGTGGTGGTGGTGCTAGTAGTAGTTGTGGTGGTAGTAGTAGTTGTGGTTCTAGTAGTAGCAGTAGCAGTGGTGGTGGTGGTAGTAGTATTAGTTGTGGTGGTGGTAGTAGCAGCAGCAGTAGCAGTGGTGGTGGTGGTAGTAGTAGCAGCAGTAGTTGTGGTGGTGGTAGTAGTAGTAGTAGTAGTTGTGGTGGTGGTAGTAGCAGCAGTAGCAGTGGTGGTGGTGGTAGTAGTAGCAGCAGTAGCAGTGGTGGTTGTGGTACTAGTATTAGTTGTGGTGGTGGTAGTAGTAGCAGCAGTAGCAGTGGTGGTGGTGGTGGTGGTAGTAGTTGTGGTGGTAGTAGTAGCAGCAGTAGCAGTGGTGGTGGTGGTAGTAGTAGCAGCAGTAGCAGTGGTGGTTGTGGTAGTAGTAGCAGCGGTAGCAGTGGTGGTGGTGGTAGTAGTAGTAGCTGTGGTGGTGGTGGTGGTAGTAGTAGTTGTGGTGGTAGTAGTAGCAGCAGTGGCAGTGGTGGTGGTGGTAGTAGTAGCAGCAGTAGCAGTGGTGGTGGTGGTAGTAGTAGCAGCGGTAGCAGTGGTGGTGGTGGTGGTGGTAGTAGTAGTTGTGGTGGTGGTGGTGGTAGTAGTAGCAGCAGTAGCAGTGGCGGTTTTGGTAGCAGTAGTAGCAGTGGTGGTGGTGGTGGTGGTAGTAGTAGTTGTGGTGGTAGTAGTAGCAGCAGTAGCAGTGGTGGTGGTGGTAGTAGTAGCAGCAGTAGCAGTGGTGGTGGTGGTAGTAGTAGCAGCAGTAGCAGTGGTGGTGGTGGTAGCAGTAGCAGTGGTGGTGGTAGTGGTGGTAGTTGTAGTTGTGGTGGTAGTAGTAGCAGCAGTAGCAGTGGTGGTGGTGGTAGTAGTAGCAGCAGTAGCAGTGGTGGTGGTAGCAGTAGTAGCAGTGGTGGTGGTGGTAGTAGTAGCAGCAGTAGCAGTGGTGGTGGTGGTAGTAGTAGCAGCAGTAGCAGTGGTGGTGGTGGTAGTAGTGTTAGTTGTGGTGGTGGTAGTAGCAGTAGCAGTGGTGGTGGTGGTGGTAGTAGTAGTTGTGGTGGTAGTAGTAGCAGTAGCAGTGGTGGTG
The DNA here is from genome assembly GCF_037392515.1 of Haliotis asinina. Classification (NCBI taxonomy): domain Eukaryota; kingdom Metazoa; phylum Mollusca; class Gastropoda; order Lepetellida; family Haliotidae; genus Haliotis; species Haliotis asinina. The sequence goes on along the minus strand of NC_090290.1, from coordinate 5,882,005 downwards.
GTGGTAGTAGTATTAGTTGTGGTGGTGGTAGTAGCAGCAGCAGTAGCAGTGGTGGTGGTGGTGGTGGTAGTAGTTGTGGTGGTAGTAGTAGCAGCAGTAGCAGTGGTGGTGGTGGTAGTAGTAGCAGCAGTAGCAGTGGTGGTTGTGGTAGTAGTAGCAGCGGTAGCAGTGGTGGTGGTGGTAGTAGTAGTAGTTGTGGTGGTGGTGGTGGTAGTAGTAGTTGTGGTGGTAGTAGTAGCAGCAGTGGCAGTGGTGGTGGTGGTAGTAGTAGCAGCAGTAGCAGTGGTGGTGGTGGTAGTAGTAGCAGCGGTAGCAGTGGTGGTGGTGGTGGTGGTAGTAGTAGTTGTGGTGGTGGTGGTGGTAGTAGTAGCAGCAGTAGCAGTGGCGGTTTTGGTAGCAGTAGTAGCAGTGGTTGTGGTGGTGGTGGTAGTAGTAGTTGTGGTGGTAGTAGTAGCAGCAGTAGCAGTGGTGGTGGTGGTAGTAGTAGCAGCAGTAGCAGTGGTGGTGGTGGTAGTAGTAGCAGCAGTAGCAGTGGTGGTGGTGGTAGCAGTAGCAGTGGTGGTGGTAGTGGTGGTAGTTGTAGTTGTGGTGGTAGTAGTAGGAGCAGTAGCAGTGGTGGTGGTGGTAGTAGTAGCAGCAGTAGCAGTGGTGGTGGTAGCAGTAGTAGCAGTGGTGGTGGTGCTAGTAGTAGCAGCAGTAGCAGTGGTGGTGGTGGTAGTAGTAGCAGCAGTAGCAGTGGTGGTGGTGGTAGTAGTATTAGTTGTGGTGGTGGTAGTAGCAGTAGCAGTGGTGGTGGTGGTGGTAGTAGTAGTTGTGGTGGTAGTAGTAGCAGTAGCAGTGGTGGTGGTGGTAGTAGTATTAGTTGTGGTGGTGGTAGTAGCAGCAGCAGTAGCAGTGGTGGTGGTGGTAGTAGTATTAGTTGTGGTGTTGGTAGTAGCATTAGCAGTGGTGGTGGTGGTGGTAGTAGTAGTTGTGGTGGTAGTAGTAGCAGTAGCAGTGGTGGTGGTGGTAGTAGTGTTAGTTGTGGTGGTGGTAGTAGCAGCAGCAGTAGCAGTGGTGGTGGTGGTAGTAGTAGCAGCAGTAGTTGTGGTGGTGGTAGTAGTAGTAGTAGTTGTGGTGGTAGTAGTAGCAGCAGTAGTAGTGGCGGTGGTGGTGGTAGTAGCAGTAGTAGTAGTAGTAGCAGTGGTGGTGGTGGTAGTAGTAGCAGCAGTAGCAGTGGTGGTGGTGGTAGTAGTATTAGTTGTGGTGGTGATAGTAGTAGCAGCAGTAGCAGTGGTGGTGGTGGTGGTAGTAGTAGTTGTGGTGGTAGTAGTAGCAGCAGTAGCAGTGGTGGTGGTGGTAGTAGTAGCAGCAGTAGCAGTGGTGGTTGTGACAGTAGTAGCAGCAGTAGCAGTGGTGGTGGTGGTAGTAGTAGTAGTTGTGGTGGTGGTGGTGGTAGTAGTAGTTGTGGTGGTAGTAGTAGCAGCAGTAGCAGTGGTGGTGGTGGTAGTAGTAGCAGCAGTAGCAGTGGTGGTGGTGGTAGTAGTAGCAGCGGTAGCAGTGGTGGTGGTGGTGGTGGTAGTAGTAGTTGTGGTGGTGGTGGTGGTAGTGGTAGCAGCAGTAGCAGTGGTGGTTTTGGTAGCAGTAGTAGCAGTGGTGGTGGTGGTGGTGGTGGTAGTAGTAGTTGTGGTGGTAGTAGTAGCAGCAGTAGCAGTGGTGGTGGTGGTAGTAGTAGCAGCAGTAGCAGTGGTGGTGGTGGTAGTAGTAGCAGCAGTACCAGTGGTGGTCGTGGTAGCAGTAGCAGTGGTGGTGGTGGTGGTGGTAGTAGTAGTTGTGGTGGTAGTAGTAGCAGCAGTAGCAGTGGTGGTGGTGGTAGTAGTAGCAGCAGTAGCAGTGGTGGTGGTAGCAGTAGTAGCAGTGGTGGTGGTGGTAGTAGTAACAGCAGTAGCAGTGGTGGTGGTGGTAGTAGTAGCAGCAGTAGCAGTGGTGGTGGTGGTAGTAGTAGCAGCAGTAGCAGTGGTGGTGGCAGTAGCAGTTGTGGTGGTAGTAGCAGCAGTAGCAGTGGTGGTGGTGGTAGTAGTAGCAGTAGTAGCAGTGGTGGTGGTGGTATTAGTATTAGTTGTGGTGGTGGTAGTAGCAGTAGCAGTGGTGGTGGTGGTGGTAGTAGTAGTTGTGGTGGTAGTAGTAGCAGTAGCAGTGGTGGTGGTGGTAGTAGTATTAGTTGTGGTGGTGGTAGTAGCAGCAGCAGTAGCAGTGGTGGTGGTGGTAGTAGTATTAGTTGTGGTGGTGGTAGTAGCAGTAGCAGTGGTGGTGGTGGTGGTAGTAGTAGTTGTGGTGGTAGTAGTAGTTGTGGTGGTAGTAGTAGCAGTAGCAGTGGTAGTGGTGGTAGTAGTATTAGTTGTGGTGGTGGTAGTAGCAGCAGCAGTAGCAGTGGTGGTGGTGGTAGTAGTAGCAGCAGTAGTTGTGGTGGTGGTAGTAGTAGTAGTAGTAGTTGTTGTGGTGGTAGTAGCAGCAGTAGCAGTGGTGGTGGTGGTAGTAGTAGCAGCAGTAGCAGTGATGGTTGTGGTAGTAGTATTAGTTGTGGTGGTGGTAGTAGTAGCAGCAGTAGCAGTGGTGGTGGTGGTGGTAGTAGTAGTTGTGGTGGTGGTGGTGGTAGTGGTAGCAGCAGTAGCAGTGGTGGTTTTAGTAGCAGTAGTAGCAGTGGTGGTGGTGGTGGTGGTGGTAGTAGTAGTTGTGGTGGTAGTAGTAGCAGCAGTAGCAGTGGTGGTGGTGGTAGTAGTAGCAGCAGTAGCAGTGGTGGTGGTGGTAGTAGTAGCAGCAGTACCAGTGGTGGTCGTGGTAGCAGTAGCAGTGGTGGTGGTGGTGGTGGTAGTAGTAGTTGTGGTGGTGGTGGTGGTAGTGGTAGCAGCAGTAGCAGTGGTGGTTTTGGTAGCAGTAGTAGCAGTGGTGGTGGTGGTGGTGGTGGTAGTAGTAGTTGTGGTGGTAGTAGTAGCAGCAGTAGCAGTGGTGGTGGTGGTAGTAGTAGCAGCAGTAGCAGTGGTGGTGGTGGTAGTAGTAGCAGCAGTACCAGTGGTGGTCGTGGTAGCAGTAGCAGTGGTGGTGGTGGTGGTGGTAGTAGTAGTTGTGGTGGTAGTAGTAGCAGCAGTAGCAGTGGTGGTGGTGGTAGTAGTAGCAGCAGTAGCAGTGGTGGTGGTAGCAGTAGTAGCAGTGGTGGTGGTGGTAGTAGTAACAGCAGTAGCAGTGGTGGTGGTGGTAGTAGTAGCAGCAGTAGCAGTGGTGGTGGTGGTAGTAGTAGCAGCAGTAGCAGTGGTGGTGGCAGTAGCAGTTGTGGTGGTAGTAGCAGCAGTAGCAGTGGTGGTGGTGGTAGTAGTAGCAGTAGTAGCAGTGGTGGTGGTGGTAGTAGTATTAGTTGTGGTGGTGGTAGTAGCAGTAGCAGTGGTGGTGGTGGTGGTAGTAGTAGTTGTGGTGGTAGTAGTAGCAGTAGCAGTGGTGGTGGTGGTAGTAGTATTAGTTGTGGTGGTGGTAGTAGCAGCAGCAGTAGCAGTGGTGGTGGTGGTAGTAGTATTAGTTGTGGTGGTGGTAGTAGCAGTAGCAGTGGTGGTGGTGGTGGTAGTAGTAGTTGTGGTGGTAGTAGTAGTTGTGGTGGTAGTAGTAGCAGTAGCAGTGGTAGTGGTGGTAGTAGTATTAGTTGTGGTGGTGGTAGTAGCAGCAGCAGTAGCAGTGGTGGTGGTGGTAGTAGTAGCAGCAGTAGTTGTGGTGGTGGTAGTAGTAGTAGTAGTAGTTGTTGTGGTGGTAGTAGCACCAGTAGCAGTGGTGGTGGTGGTAGTAGTAGCAGCAGTAGCAGTGATGGTTGTGGTAGTAGTATTAGTTGTGGTGGTGGTAGTAGTAGCAGCAGTAGCAGTGGTGGTGGTGGTGGTAGTAGTAGTTGTGGTGGTAGTAGTAGCAGCAGTAGCAGTGGTGGTGGTGGTAGTAGTAGCAGCAGTAGCAGTAGTGGTGGTGGTAGTAGTAGCAGCGGTAGCAGTGGTGGTGGTGGTAGTAGTAGTAGTTGTGGTGGTGGTGGTGGTAGTAGTAGTTGTGGTGGTAGTAGTAGCAGCAGTAGCAGTGGTGGTGGTGGTAGTAGTAGCAGCAGTTGCAGTGGTGCTGGTGGTAGTAGTAGCAGCGGTAGCAGTGGTGGTGGTGGTGGTAGTAGTAGTTGTGGTGGTGGTGGTGGTAGTAGTAGCAGCAGTAGCAGTGGTGGTTTTGGTAGCAGTAGTAGCAGTGGTGGTGGTGGTGGTAGTAGTAGTAGTTGTGGTGGTAGTAGTAGCAGCAGTAGCAGTGGTGGTGGTGGTAGTAGTAGCAGCAGTAGCAGTGGTGGTGGTGGTAGTAGTAGCAGCAGTAGCAGTGGTGGTGGTGGTAGCAGTAGCAGTGGTGGTGGTAGTGGTGGTAGTAGTAGTTGTGGTGGTAGTAGTAGCAGCAGTAGCAGTGGTGGTGGTGGTAGTTGTAGCAGCAGTAGCAGTGGTGGTGGTAGCAGTAGTAGCAGTGGTGGTGGTGGTAGTAGTAGCAGCAGTAGCAGTGGTGGTGGTGGTAGTAGTAGCAGCAGTAGCAGTGGTGGTGGTGGTAGTAGTAGCAGCAGTAGCAGTGGTGGTGGTGGTAGCAGTAGCAGCGGTAGCAGTGGTGGTGGTGGTGGTAGTAGTAGTAGTTGTGGTGGTGGTGGTGGTAGTGGTAGCAGCAGTAGCAGTGGTGGTTTTGGTAGCAGTAGTAGCAGTGGTGGTGGTGGTGGTGGCAGTAGTAGTTGTGGTGGTAGTAGTAGCAGCAGTAGCAGTGGTGGTGGTGGTAGTAGTAGCAGCAGTAGCAGTGGTGGTGGTGGTAGTAGTAGCAGCAGTACCAGTGGTGGTCGTGGTAGCAGTAGCAGTGGTGGTGGTGGTGGTGGTAGTAGTAGTTGTGGTGGTAGTAGTAGCAGCAGTAGCAGTGGTGGTGGTGGTAGTAGTAGCAGCAGTAGCAGTGCTGGTGGTAGCAGTAGTAGCAGTGGTGGTGGTGGTAGTAGTAGCAGCAGTAGCAGTGGTGGTGGTGGTAGTAGTAGCAGCAGTAGCAGTGGTGGTGGTGGTAGTAGTAGCAGCAGTAGCAGTGGTGGTGGTAGTAGCAGTTGTGGTGGTGGTAGCAGCAGTAGCAGTGGTGGTGGTGGTAGTAGTAGCAGCAGTAGCAGTGGTGGTGGTGGTAGTAGTATTAGTTGTGGTGGTGGTAGTAGCAGTAGCAGTGGTGGTGGTGGTGGTAGTAGTAGTTGTGGTGGTAGTAGTAGCAGTAGCAGTGGTGGTGGTGGTAGTAGTATTAGTTGTGGTGGTGGTAGTAGCAGCAGCAGTAGCAGTGGTGGTGGTGGTAGTAGTATTAGTTGTGGTGGTGGTAGTAACAGTGGCAGTGGTGGTGGTGGTGCTAGTAGTAGTTGTGGTGGTAGTACTAGTTGTGGTTCTAGTAGTAGCAGTAGCAGTGGTGGTGGTGGTAGTAGTATTAGTTGTGGTGGTGGTAGTAGCAGCAGCAGTAGCAGTGGTGGTGGTGGTAGTAGTAGCAGCAGTAGTTGTGGTGGTGGTAGTAGTAGTAGTAGTAGTTGTGGTGGTGGTAGTAGCAGCAGTAGCAGTGGTGGTGGTGGTAGTAGTAGCAGCAGTAGCAGTGGTGGTTGTGGTACTAGTATTAGTTGTGGTGGTGGTAGTAGTAGCAGCAGTAGCAGTGGTGGTGGTGGTGGTAGTAGTAGTTGTGGTGGTAGTAGTAGCAGCAGTAGCAGTGGTGGTGGTGGTAGTAGTAGCAGCAGTAGCAGTGGTGGTTGTGGTAGTAGTAGCAGCGGTAGCAGTGGTGGTGGTGGTAGTAGTAGTAGTTGTGGTGGTGGTGGTGGTAGTAGTAGTTGTGGTGGTAGTAGTAGCAGCAGTGGCAGTGGTGGTGGTGGTAGTAGTAGCAGCAGTAGCAGTGGTGGTGGTGGTAGTAGTAGCAGCGGTAGCAGTGGTGGTGGTGGTGGTGGTAGTAGTAGTTGTGGTGGTGGTGGTGGTAGTAGTAGCAGCAGTAGCAGTGGCGGTTTTGGTAGCAGTAGTAGCAGTGGTGGTGGTGGTGGTGGTAGTAGTAGTTGTGGTGGTAGTAGTAGCAGCAGTAGCAGTGGTGGTGGTGGTAGTAGTAGCAGCAGTAGCAGTGGTGGTGGTGGTAGTAGTAGCAGCAGTAGCAGTGGTGGTGGTGGTAGCAGTAGCAGTGGTGGTGGTAGTGGTGGTAGTTGTAGTTGTGGTGGTAGTAGTAGCAGCAGTAGCAGTGGTGGTGGTGGTAGTAGTAGCAGCAGTAGCAGTGGTGGTGGTAGCAGTAGTAGCAGTGGTGGTGGTGGTAGTAGTAGCAGCAGTAGCAGTGGTGGTGGTGGTAGTAGTAGCAGCAGTAGCAATGGTGGTGGTGGTAGTAGTGTTAGTTGTGGTGGTGGTAGTAGCAGTAGCAGTGGTGGTGGTGGTGGTAGTAGTAGTTGTGGTGGTAGTAGTAGCAGTAGCAGTGGTGGTGGTGGTAGTAGTATTAGTTGTGGTGGTGGTAGTAGCAGCAGCAGTAGCAGTGGTGGTGGTGGTGGTAGTAGTAGTTGTGGTGGTAGTAGTAGCAGCAGTAGCAGTGGTGGTGGTGGTAGTAGTAGCAGCAGTAGCAGTGGTGGTTGTGGTAGTAGTAGCAGCGGTAGCAGTGGTGGTGGTGGTAGTAGTAGTAGTTGTGGTGGTGGTGGTGGTAGTAGTAGTTGTGGTGGTAGTAGTAGCAGCAGTGGCAGTGGTGGTGGTGGTAGTAGTAGCAGCAGTAGCAGTGGTGGTGGTGGTAGTAGTAGCAGCGGTAGCAGTGGTGGTGGTGGTGGTGGTAGTAGTAGTTGTGGTGGTGGTGGTGGTAGTAGTAGCAGCAGTAGCAGTGGCGGTTTTGGTAGCAGTAGTAGCAGTGGTGGTGGTGGTGGTGGTAGTAGTATTTGTGGTGGTAGTAGTAGCAGCAGTAGCAGTGGTGGTGGTGGTAGTAGTAGCAGCAGTAGCAGTGGTGGTGGTGGTAGTAGTAGCAGCAGTAGCAGTGGTGGTGGTGGTAGCAGTAGCAGTGGTGGTGGTAGTGGTGGTAGTTGTAGTTGTGGTGGTAGTAGTAGGAGCAGTAGCAGTGGTGGTGGTGGTAGTAGTAGCAGCAGTAGCAGTGGTGGTGGTAGCAGTAGTAGCAGTGGTGGTGGTGGTAGTAGTAGCAGCAGTAGCAGTGGTGGTGGTGGTAGTAGTAGCAGCAGTAGCAGTGGTGGTGGTGGTAGTAGTATTAGTTGTGGTGGTGGTAGTAGCAGTAGCAGTGGTGGTGGTGGTGGTAGTAGTAGTTGTGGTGGTAGTAGTAGCAGTAGCAGTGGTGGTGGTGGTAGTAGTATTAGTTGTGGTGGTGGTAGTAGCAGCAGCAGTAGCAGTGGTGGTGGTGGTAGTAGTATTAGTTGTGGTGGTGGTAGTAGCAGTAGCAGTGGTGGTGGTGGTGGTAGTAGTAGTTGTGGTGGTAGTAGTAGCAGTAGCAGTGGTGGTGGTGGTAGTAGTGTTAGTTGTGGTGGTGGTAGTAGCAGCAGCAGTAGCAGTGGTGGTGGTGGTAGTAGTAGCAGCAGTAGTTGTGGTGGTGGTAGTAGTAGTAGTAGTTGTGGTGGTAGTAGTAGCAGCAGTAGTAGTGGCGGTGGTGGTGGTAGTAGCAGTAGTAGTAGTAGTAGCAGTGGTGGTGGTGGTAGTAGTAGCAGCAGTAGCAGTGGTGGTGGTGGTAGTAGTATTAGTTGTGGTGGTGATAGTAGTAGCAGCAGTAGCAGTGGTGGTGGTGGTGGTAGTAGTAGTTGTGGTGGTAGTAGTAGCAGCAGTAGCAGTGGTGGTGGTGGTAGTAGTAGCAGCAGTAGCAGTGGTGGTGGTGGTAGTAGTGGCAGCGGTAGCAGTGGTGGTGGTGGTAGTAGTAGTTGTGGTGGTGGTGGTGGTAGTAGTAGTTGTGGTGGTAGTAGTAGCAGCAGTAGCAGTGGTGGTGGTGGTAGTAGTAGCAGCAGTAGCAGTGGTGGTGGTGGTAGTAGTAGCAGCGGTAGCAGTGGTGGTGGTGGTGGTGGTAGTAGTAGTTGTGGTGGTAGTAGTAGCAGCAGTAGCAGTGGTGGTGGTGGTAGTAGTAGCAGCAGTAGCAGTGGTGGTGGTGGTAGTAGTAGCAGCAGTAGCAGTGGTGGTGGTGGTAGCAGTAGCAGTGGTGGTGGTGGTGGTGGTAGTAGTAGTTGTGGTGGTAGTAGTAGCAGCAGTTGCAGTGGTGGTGGTGGTAGTAGTAGCAGCAGTAGCAGTGGTGGTGGTACCAGTAGTAGCAGTGGTGGTGGTGGTGGTGGTAGTAGTAGCAGCAGTAGCAGTGGTGGTGGTAGGAGTGGTGGCAGTGGTGGTGGTGGTGGTGGTAGTAGTAGTTGTGGTGGTAGTAGTAGCAGCAGTAGCAGTGGTGGTGGTGGTAGTAGTAGCAGCAGTAACAGTGGTGGTGGTGGTAGTAGTAGCAGCAGTAGCAGTGGTGGTGGTAGCAGTAGTGGCAGTGGTGGTGGTGGTGGTGGTAGTAGTAGTTGTGGTGGTAGTAGTAGCAGCACTAGCAGTGGTGGTGGTGGTAGTAGTAGCAGCAGTAGCAGTGGTTGTGGTAGCAGCGGTAGCAGTGGTGGTGGTGGTAGTAGTAGCAGCAGTAGCAGTGGTGGTGGTGGTAGTAGTAGCAGCAGTAGCAGTGGTGGTGGTGGTAGTAGTCGCAGCAGTAGCAGTGGTGGTGGTAGTAGCAGTTGTGGTGGTAGTAGCAGCAGTAGCAGTGGTGGTGGTGGTAGTAGTAGCAGCAGTAGCAGTGGTGGTGGTAGTAGTAGTATTAGTTGTGGTGGTGGTAGTAGCAGTAGCAGTGGTGGTGGTGGTGGTAGTAGTAGTTGTGGTGGTAGTAGCAGCAGTAGCAGTGGTGGTGGTGGTAGTAGTATTAGTTGTGGTGGTGGTAGTAGCAGCAGCAGTAGCAGTGGTGGTGGTGGTAGTAGTATTAGTTGTGGTGGTGGTAGTAGCAGTAGCAGTGGTGGTGGTGGTCTTAGTAGTAGTTGTGGTGGTAGTAGTAGCAGTAGCAGTGGTGGTGGTGGTAGTAGTATTACTTGTGGTGGTGGTAGTAGCAGCAGCAGTAGCAGTGGTGGTGGTGGTAGTAGTAGCAGCAGTAACAGTGGTGGTGGTGGTAGTAGTAGCAGCAGTAGCAGTGGTGGTGGTAGGAGTGGTGGCAGTGGTGGTGGTGGTGGTGGTAGTAGTAGTTGTGGTGGTAGTAGTAGCAGCAGTAGCAGTGGTGGTGGTGGTAGTAGTAGCAGCAGTAACAGTGGTGGTGGTGGTAGTAGTAGCAGCAGTAGCAGTGGTGGTGGTAGCAGTAGTGGCAGTGGTGGTGGTGGTGGTGGTAGTAGTAGTTGTGGTGGTAGTAGTAGCAGCACTAGCAGTGGTGGTGGTGGTAGTAGTAGCAGCAGTAGCAGTGGTTGTGGTAGCAGCGGTAGCAGTGGTGGTGGTGGTAGTAGTAGCAGCAGTAGCAGTGGTGGTGGTGGTAGTAGTAGCAGCAGTAGCAGTGGTGGTGGTGGTAGTAGTAGCAGCAGTAGCAGTGGTGGTGGTGGTAGTAGTAGCAGCAGTAGCAGTGGTGGTGGTGGTAGTAGTCGCAGCAGTAGCAGTGGTGGTGGTAGTAGCAGTTGTGGTGGTAGTAGCAGCAGTAGCAGTGGTGGTGGTGGTAGTAGTAGCAGCAGTAGCAGTGGTGGTGGTAGTAGTAGTATTAGTTGTGGTGGTGGTAGTAGCAGTAGCAGTGGTGGTGGTGGTGGTAGTAGTAGTTGTGGTGGTAGTAGCAGCAGTAGCAGTGGTGGTGGTGGTAGTAGTATTAGTTGTGGTGGTGGTAGTAGCAGCAGCAGTAGCAGTGGTGGTGGTGGTAGTAGTATTAGTTGTGGTGGTGGTAGTAGCAGTAGCAGTGGTGGTGGTGGTCTTAGTAGTAGTTGTGGTGGTAGTAGTAGCAGTAGCAGTGGTGGTGGTGGTAGTAGTATTACTTGTGGTGGTGGTAGTAGCAGCAGCAGTAGCAGTGGTGGTGGTGGTAGTAGTAGCAGCAGTAGTTGTGGTGGTGGTAGTAGTAGTAGTAGTAGTTGTGGTGGTAGTAGTAGCAGCAGTAGTAGTGGCGGTGGTGGTGGTAGTAGTAGTAGTAGTAGTAGTAGTAGTAGCAGTGGTGGTGGTGGTAGTAGTAGCAGCAGTAGCAGTGGTGGTGGTGGTGTAGTATTAGTTGTGGTGGTGGTAGTAGTAGCAGCAGTAGCAGTGGTGGTGGTGGTGGTAGTAGTAGTTGTGGTGGTAGTAGTAGCAGTAGCAGTGGTGGTGGTGGTAGTAGTGTTAGTTGTGGTGGTGGTAGTAGCAGCAGCAGTAGCAGTGGTGGTGGTGGTAGTAGTAGCAGCAGTAGCTGTGGTGGTAGTAGTAGTAGTAGTTGTGGTGGTAGTAGTAGCAGCAGTAGTAGTGGCGGTGGTGGTGGTAGTAGCAGTAGTAGTAGTAGTAGCAGTGGTGGTGGTGGTAGTAGTAGCAGCAGTAGCAGTGGTGGTGGTGGTAGTAGTATTAGTTGTGGTGGTGATAGTAGTAGCAGCAGTAGCAGTGGTGGTGGTGGTGGTAGTAGTAGTTGTGGTGGTAGTAGTAGCAGCAGTGGCAGTGGTGGTGGTGGTAGTAGTAGCAGCAGTAGCAGTGGTGGTGGTGGTAGTAGTGGCAGCGGTAGCAGTGGTGGTGGTGGTAGTAGTAGTTGTGGTGGTGGTGGTGGTAGTAGTAGTTGTGGTGGTAGTAGTAGCAGCAGTAGCAGTGGTGATGGTGGTAGTAGTAGCAGCAGTAGCAGTGGTGGTGGTGGTAGTAGTAGCAGCGGTAGCAGTGGTGGTGGTGGTGGTGGTAGTAGTAGTTGTGGTGGTAGTAGTAGCAGCAGTAGCAGTGGTGGTGGTGGTAGTAGTAGCAGCAGTAGCAGTGGTGGTGGTGGTAGTAGTAGCAGCAGTAGCAGTGGTGGTGGTGGTAGCAGTAGCAGTGGTGGTGGTGGTGGTGGTAGTAGTAGTTGTGGTGGTAGTAGTAGCAGCAGTTGCAGTGGTGGTGGTGGTAGTAGTAGCAGCAGTAGCAGTGGTGGTGGTACCAGTAGTAGCAGTGGTGGTGGTGGTGGTGGTAGTAGTAGCAGCAGTAGCAGTGGTGGTGGTAGGAGTGGTGGCAGTGGTGGTGGTGGTGGTGGTAGTAGTAGTTGTGGTGGTAGTAGTAGCAGCAGTAGCAGTGGTGGTGGTGGTAGTAGTAGCAGCAGTAACAGTGGTGGTGGTGGTAGTAGTAGCAGCAGTAGCAGTGGTGGTGGTAGCAGTAGTGGCAGTGGTGGTGGTGGTGGTGGTAGTAGTAGTTGTGGTGGTAGTAGTAGCAGCACTAGCAGTGGTGGTGGTGGTAGTAGTAGCAGCAGTAGCAGTGGTTGTGGTAGCAGCGGTAGCAGTGGTGGTGGTGGTAGTAGTAGCAGCAGTAGCAGTGGTGGTGGTGGTAGTAGTAGCAGCAGTAGCAGTGGTGGTGGTGGTAGTAGTAGCAGCAGTAGCAGTGGTGGTGGTGGTAGTAGTAGCAGCAGTAGCAGTGGTGGTGGTGGTAGTAGTCGCAGCAGTAGCAGTGGTGGTGGTAGTAGCAGTTGTGGTGGTAGTAGCAGCAGTAGCAGTGGTGGTGGTGGTAGTAGTAGCAGCAGTAGCAGTGGTGGTGGTAGTAGTAGTATTAGTTGTGGTGGTGGTAGTAGCAGTAGCAGTGGTGGTGGTGGTGGTAGTATTAGTTGTGGTGGTGGTAGTAGCAGCAGCAGTAGCAGTGGTGGTGGTGGTAGTAGTATTAGTTGTGGTGGTGGTAGTAGCAGTAGCAGTGGTGGTGGTGGTGGTAGTAGTAGTTGTGGTGGTAGTAGTAGCAGTAGCAGTGGTGGTGGTGGTAGTAGTATTACTTGTGGTGGTGGTAGTAGCAGCAGCAGTAGCAGTGGTGGTGGTGGTAGTAGTAGCAGCAGTAGTTGTGGTGGTGGTAGTAGTAGTAGTAGTAGTTGTGGTGGTAGTAGTAGCAGCAGTAGTAGTGGCGGTGGTGGTGGTAGTAGTAGTAGTAGTAGTAGTAGCAGTGGTGGTGGTGGTAGTAGTAGCAGCAGTAGCAGTGGTGGTGGTGGTAGTGGTATTAGTTGTGGTGGTGGTAGTAGTAGCAGCAGTAGCAGTGGTGGTGGTGGTGGTAGTAGTGGTGGTGGTGGTAGTAGTAGCAGCAGTAGCAGTGGTGGTGGTGGTAGTAGTAGCAGCAGTAGCAGTGGTGGTGGTGGTAGTAGTAGCAGCGGTAGCAGTGGTGGTGGTGGTAGTAGTAGTAGTTGTGGTGGTGGTGGTGGTAGTAGTAGTTGTGGTGGTAGTAGTAGCAGCAGTAGCAGTGGTGGTGGTGGTAGTAGTAGCAGCAGTAGCAGTGGTGGTGGTGGTAGTAGTAGCAGCGGTAGCAGTGGTGGTGGTGGTAGTAGTAGTAGTTGTGGTGGTGGTGGTGGTAGTAGTAGTTGTGGTGGTAGTAGTAGCAGCAGTAGCAGTGGTGGTGGTGGTAGTAGTAGTAGTTGTGGTGGTGGTGGTGGTAGTAGTAGTTGTGGTGGTAGTAGTAGCAGCAGTAGCAGTGGTGGTGGTGGTAGTAGTATCAACAGTGGCAGTGGTGGTGGTGGTAGTAGTAGCAGCAGTAGCAGTGGTGGTGGTGGTAGCAGTAGCAGTGGTGGTGGTAGTGGTGGTAGTTGTAGTTGTGGTGGTAGTAGTAGCAGCAGTAGCAGTGGTGGTGGTGGTAGTAGTAGCAGCAGTAGCAGTGGTGGTGGTAGCAGTAGTAGCAGTGGTGGTGGTGGTAGTAGTAGCAGCAGTAGCAGTGGTGGTGGTGGTAGTAGTAGCAGCAGTAGCAGTGGTGGTGGTGGTAGTAGTAGCAGCAGTAGCAGTGGTGGTGGTGGTAGTAGTAGCAGCAGTAGCAGTGGTGGTGGTGGTAGTAGTAACAGCAGTAGCATTGGTGGTGGTGGTAGTAGTCGCAGCAGTAGCAGTGGTGGTGGTAGTAGCAGTTGTGGTGGTAGTAGCAGCAGTAGCAGTGGTGGTGGTGGTAGTAGTAGCAGCAGTAGCAGTGGTGGTGGTAGTAGTAGTATTAGTTGTGGTGGTGGTAGTAGCAGTAGCAGTGGTGGTGGTGGTGGTAGTAGTAGTTGTGGTGGTAGTAGTAGCAGTAGCAGTGGTGGTGGTGGTAGTAGTATTAGTTGTGGTGGTGGTAGTAGCAGCAGCAGTAGCAGTGGTGGTGGTGGTAGTAGTATTAGTTGTGGTGGTGGTAGTAGCAGTAGCAGTGGTGGTGGTGGTCTTAGTAGTAGTTGTGGTGGTAGTAGTAGCAGTAGCAGTGGTGGTGGTGGTAGTAGTATTACTTGTGGTGGTGGTAGTAGCAGCAGCAGTAGCAGTGGTGGTGGTGGTAGTAGTAGCAGCAGTAGTTGTGGTGGTGGTAGTAGTAGTAGTAGTAGTTGTGGTGGTAGTAGTAGCAGCAGTAGTAGTGGCGGTGGTGGTGGTAGTAGTAGTAGTAGTAGTAGTAGTAGCAGTGGTGGTGGTGGTAGTAGTAGCAGCAGTAGCAGTGGTGGTGGTGGTAGTGGTATTAGTTGTGGTGGTGGTAGTAGTAGCAGCAGTAGCAGTGGTGGTGGTGGTGGTAGTAGTGGTGGTGGTGGTAGTAGTAGCAGCAGTAGCAGTGGTGGTGGTGGTAGTAGTAGCAGCAGTAGCAGTGGTGGTGGTGGTAGTAGTAGCAGCGGTAGCAGTGGTGGTGGTGGTAGTAGTAGTAGTTGTGGTGGTGGTGGTGGTAGTAGTAGTTGTGGTGGTAGTAGTAGCAGCAGTAGCAGTGGTGGTGGTGGTAGTAGTAGCAGCAGTAGCAGTGGTGGTGGTGGTAGTAGTAGCAGCGGTAGCAGTGGTGGTGGTGGTAGTAGTAGTAGTTGTGGTGGTGGTGGTGGTAGTAGTAGTTGTGGTGGTAGTAGTAGCAGCAGTAGCAGTGGTGGTGGTGGTAGTAGTAGTAGTTGTGGTGGTGGTGGTGGTAGTAGTAGTTGTGGTGGTAGTAGTAGCAGCAGTAGCAGTGGTGGTGGTGGTAGTAGTATCAACAGTGGCAGTGGTGGTGGTGGTAGTAGTAGCAGCAGTAGCAGTGGTGGTGGTGGTAGCAGTAGCAGTGGTGGTGGTAGTGGTGGTAGTTGTAGTTGTGGTGGTAGTAGTAGCAGCAGTAGCAGTGGTGGTGGTGGTAGTAGTAGCAGCAGTAGCAGTGGTGGTGGTAGCAGTAGTAGCAGTGGTGGTGGTGGTAGTAGTAGCAGCAGTAGCAGTGGTGGTGGTGGTAGTAGTAGCAGCAGTAGCAGTGGTGGTGGTGGTAGTAGTAGCAGCAGTAGCAGTGGTGGTGGTGGTAGCAGTTGTGGTGGTAGTAGCAGCAGTAGCAGTGGTGGTGGTGGTAGTAGTAGCAGCAGTAGCAGTGGTGGTGGTGGTAGTAGTATTAGTTGTGGTGGTGGTAGTAGCAGTAGCAGTGGTGGTGGTGGTGGTAGTAGTAGTTGTGGTGGTAGTAGTAGCAGTAGCAGTGGTGGTAGTGGTAGTAGTATTAGTTGTGGTGGTGGTAGTAGCAGCAGCAGTGGTGGTGGTGGTGGTAGTAGTAGTTGTGGTAGTAGTAGCAGCAGTAGCAGTGGTGGTGGTGGTAGTAGTAGCAGCAGTAGCAGTGGTGGTGGTGGTAGTAGTAGCAGCGGTAGCAGTGGTGGTGGTGGTAGTAGTAGTAGTTGTGGTGGTGGTGGTGGTAGTAGTAGTTGTGGTGGTAGTAGTAGCAGCAGTAGCAGTGGTGGTGGTGGTAGTAGTAGTAGTTGTGGTGGTGGTGGTGGTAGTAGTAGTTGTGGTGGTAGTAGTAGCAGCAGTAGCAGTGGTGGTGGTGGTAGTAGTATCAACAGTGGCAGTGGTGGTGGTGGTAGTAGTATCAGCAGTAGCAGTGGTGGTGGTGGTAGTAGTAGTAGTTGTGGTGGTGGTGGTGGTAGTAGTAGTAGTTGTGGTGGTGGTGGTAGCAGCAGTAGCAGCAGTAGTAGTAGCAGCAGCAGCAGCAGCAGCAGTAGTAGTGGTGGTGGTGGTACGCATGTGGTGGTGGAACGCATGTTAACAATAAAGCTATATGTAGTTGGACTTAGCCACGTGCAAGCAAACATTCATTAATTCCACCGATCAAACAAACAGCTGTTTTATGTGAACAGACAATGTATGACGGAGTGACATTTGTTTCAAAAACACAAGTCAGTCGTATCATAATGTGGCGGATTTTTTTTATGGTGTACCGGCAAATAATCTCCACACCGATAAAGGATTTCTTAAAGCACACAGTTATGGTTAACATATTTTCGGGAATCACATTTAGAGTTAACTTAAACAGTCACTACAAATGGTACAACGCCATGCGCATCGATGGTGGCGTTGCCTCGTCTGTACGGGAATGAATCAGCCGGTTGAAGGCTGTGAGCACTTACTCATACTCTGTGAAATGCCTGATCATGTCCAGCCGCAATTGTTAGTCTTGGTTGGAGGTCATTCAGTCTTGTTAAAATCTGTCCCCAAAGGCGCTCTCTCAGTAAGTCCAATATCGCTCTCTCAGTGGAAGATGTGCTATCTATGGCGTCCATAATATTGTACAATGTGGTGTCATATGACTTTGGCAATACAACGAGCAGCTGTCACACCATTCCCTCGTCCTAGACTGAGAATCTTGAATACCACGAGGCCAAACTCTGGTTCAGACCGATTGTATCACACACCATGAGTCTCTTGAAGCAATACACTTGTTGGAAAAGCGTGCTCCACGCTATGATGATACAATCTATCACTCGGATCACTTGGTCACAAACTCCCGATGCAATGGAAACTGAGTCTACCGTGTTAGAGAGGCTAGACTCGATGAATATTTCCATTCAAACAAAAAAGGAAATGCCAGAAGTCAGCAAGGAATGAGTGAGCGAGTTTAGGTTTACTCCGCACTCAGCAATATTCTACATGGCGACGGTATGTAAATAGTAGGTCTGGGTCAGGCAATCAGGTGATCACCAGCACGAGCATCGATCTGCGCAAATGGGAACCGATGACATTGTGTCAGCCATGTGAGCGAGTCTGACCACTCGATGCCCTTAGCCTTACGAGGGGCATAGTCTCCTTTTGTGTCAAGCGTGGGTTGCTGAAGTCCTATTCTACAATCATGGAATGATAATTTATACAAAAATTCATTTATTGCCACTACAAGCATTAAACATGAGGATTCAGATATCAGGAAATATACATATAGAATATTAATTCCATCATGATCAGTAGTTGCTTGGAGAAAGACACCAGCTTAAAGCAAAAACTAATTTTATAGATCTACGATTGAAAATGTGCCAAAGGGATTAATGGCACTTAAGATAGGATTAATAGGATAAAGAGCACTCCCCTCTGCCTGGTTATTCCAGTAGGTCACATCACACTCAGTATAGTCGGTATTTCATTGGCTATTATAGGGCACACCCATTTTGTATCTTTTAACGAGCCATAATCTATTTTATTGTTTAAGTTAAGATAAACAAGTCACCAATTCCAATTATTAAACAGAAGGGTTTAGACTCCAAAATCAGATCAGCTCCAGCCCAGAGGGCTGTACTGATTCTCTGTGGCCACCCTTGTTATTCTATTTCTTGTTTATAAAATTGTAATTAGCTTCTCCTTCACTTCGGATTCTTTGCTGACCAGCCTGCCAATTAAAAAGGGAATTCACTGGAACTCTCACTTGGGCCCAAGACCCTTATCATAATACTATCACGGATCACCAAGGGACGAACTACAGAATGACCCAAGGGAGACAGCATTGTTCTGACTTTGATCCTTACACGTGCGTCTACGAGTGCTGCTCAGTATAGTTGCTAAAGCACTCGCTCTTCACACCTAAGAACCGGAGTTCGATTCCCCGCAGAGGTACAATGTGTGGAATCAAATTCAAGGGGTGTGAAAAACCACACTAGCATCCAAGGTCTGTGCCGTGCATGACATTGGAAGTGCAATCTCTGAATCACGGCCTTTACTCATGTCATGAATACTGATGTATTGAAATATGTATTACTCTACTGTTATTTGAACTTCAGATGAAGCACAGTTACATGTTTCCGTTTGGATGCACCAGAGCAACATGAAGACCTGCTAAAGATGAAGAGTGTAATTCGTTTCTGTTATAGTACTTTAACACATTTCATAACTTTAACGAACTTGTCACCTTTATCCTCTTTGACTATATGTAACCAAATACCATACAATGTCAACTATGACTGTGCCTTGCCGTCTTATTTTCATATTTTACTTTGATACTCGGTACATGTTACCATGACGATACGGATGGCTGTTCATACCTGAGCTTTAATTACTTTCACCGACTGTGACGGTTCTGGTTCTGCCCTTGCTTCAGCCAAAGTCGCCTGATTTGAGACGCGTGGTGGCTTGAACTGATTTCCATCACAAGTTCATCACTACATCAGAATTCTAATAAATATCCACCTTCGCAGGAACAGCTGTGGTGCTAGGTGAAGCGTATGACAAAGCAAGACTTGCCCTTGATTACATCAGTACACGACCGTGGCTCATATTCTACTTTGTGACAGAGATCTCTCAACACTCTCTCAACACATCTGTGAGTATTGCATACCATTTTCTTTACACAAGGTGTCATCACTGATTTTCAAGAATTCATTCATATAATTTTCAAAGGTGTTTATTTTCCCTTTACGCCAAACAGATTTTGTCATTACTAATTTTTACAAATTCTCGTATATAATATTCGAAGTTTTATCCTTTTTGCACTGAAGAGAAATTGTTTCTGAGGATAGTAAATATAGTTGAACCTTTATACCTTATATATTATAATGTAGTTTAGGAAGGATGAGGAAAGGCATATAGTCAGGCTTACTGGTCAGGTGACAGAGAGACTGTTTAAAGTGATGACGACTGGACACATTCTATACATCTGTTCTTAATCTAACATGTGTGCAGCTTATAAGGGCTATCCAATAATAATATCTGATTCGCATTCTTGCCCGAAAATGCACCTTCAGATGATACAGACTCTTCACTTACAAATAACTATAAACTTTGAAAACTGGTAGGGATAACAATTTGTGTTCAATTCATACCAAAGACTCGTTTCTTGCTTAACCAATTAAATGGTCGAAACTTTCGGGCATCATACTTCGGCATTTGTAGTGCGTGAGTGAGAGAGTTAAAATTATGAATCGCATCGGCAATATTGCAGCCATATTGCGATGAAAACAAGGTAATTAATTTAAAATAGCTCCCGACAAAGGACAGTAATACCAACTAGTGTATCGCAGATGTATATCAAACTAATAATGAAATCTGAACTACTGCAACTGTAGAAGACAATACAATATACAATCATGCTATATGTCGTCAACAAGTGAAGGTAGATCACCACACTAAGGACCATGGGGACTTACAGTACCTTTGCTTTCTGCATCGATCCACAGGCACACTGTAGTGCAAGAGGGTTGCGCAGCATGGTGAAAATGACCAGTCTTCTTATATACGAGCGAAGCGAGCAAAGGTTGTCAACGTCCATTCTTCGCTTCGGTTCGAAGAATATTTTTCATGTCCAAATAAAATATCGCCACCATCAAAGTTCTAATTGACGTGGTAAAATATTAGGACTTAGGTACCCTCTCAGGAGGACAATAACTTTACGATACTTCAACCCCCTTTGAGGTTACAGCCACTAACAATCTTAGTTACTAACCTAAACTACCAATATTTACAAATCACTCAGTAAATCTAATTCTTATAAAAATGCAATAATTAAATGACGACTGATGTTACTAAAAACATCCTTCATAGTTCGTGCTTTAAACTATTTATCCCTTGTGATGGAATATCAACACGGTCCGTCAATACATGCTTGACTATGATTCTTCCATCACATGGGATGCAAAACGGAGGATCCTCACCTTTAAATAGGTATTCATGAGTATATCTTGTGTGACGTCGTCGCATGATTAACTCTTAAAATATGGACTGACAACCCAAGTAGATAACCATAAGATTTTATTGCATGTAATTTATTCATACCTACTTGGGTGTCCCACTTCTTCTGCATCAGATGACGGATATACGATCTAATTGTAGCTTTATAATCAGAGTATGGAATACGAAGTGGTGTCACAGATTTGTTTAATGCTGCCTTAGCAGCCAGATCGACTACTGTGTTACCAGAAATGCCAACATGGCTGGGTAACCAACAGAAGACAATGGCAAGATCATTATAGTACTCAATAACTTCTATTAAAAGTGGATGTTTGCAAGATAAATTTTAATAGCCTCAAGACAAGAAAGATAGTCAGAAAAGAGTATATTGTTCTGGATCCAATAACAGTGACACAAGTGCCACCATCCTTGGATCCATCAGTAAATAAGGATTTGTATGCATTTTATTCATTTTTTAATTGATTAAATTCTTGTTTGTATTGTAATTCGTTAGTTTGTGACTTTTTAAAAGTAGTCACTGTTACGTCAACTTGTGGCCAAGGAGGAGAAGAAAGAAGGCAAACAGGAGCTATATTTTCCAGCTCAATGCCGGAGGCCGAAATGAATGGTCGTAAGAGGTGACAAACGGGATCGGGTGGTCAGGCTCGCCGACATGGTTGACACATGTCATCGGTTCCCAATTGCGCAGATCGATGCTCATGTTGTTGATCACTGGACTGTCTGGTCCAGACTCGATTATTTACAGACCGCCGAAGTAAAGCTGGAATATTGCTGAGTGCGGCGTAAAACTAAACTCACTCACTCACTCACATATGTGCAAACTATTTTGTATATGTATATTTTGTCATCTGAACAGGTCACGACTATCCTTCAATCTAACTGCGGCAGCTATGATATCAACTGCAACAACGAAAGCGGTAAAAGTGTCCTTGTGGATGTATGTTCTCTTTCTTGTTGTAAGTAACCGTAATTTGTTTTGCAACTGCAAGTACATGGATCACAAATAGTAAGTGAGAACCGCTTCAAGGTGTCATTTGTATACTTGTATATACGGTAATTACACATGTGACTGTTACCCATTAATGACTACTGGCGTCATTCTGGATGGAATTGAAACCTTAGTATATAGAGAAAGCTAACAGATGTTGCCAGTATATTAGAATGAACAAGCGACTTTTTTCCAAATCCACAAGAAATCTCTGGCAATACCAGAGTGGATTGTACGATTTCTGCCTTATCATTAGCAGGTGTTAGTATGAATCACTTTCAAATTGTTTACCATTTGAGTCATAATGGCTCAGTTGGTTAAGGCAAGTATAAGCTCTCTTTAATATTATTTCCACCACTTGTCCCCTTCATATTACAAGAGTAGTTGCAACAATGAGTAGTTGTAAGGATATGAGGTTTTTATGTCAGTGAGTTTCGTCTTACGCCGCATTCAGCAATATTCCACCAACATAGCGGCGGTCTGTAAATAATCGAGTCTGGACCAGACAATCCAGTGATCAACATCATGACTATCAATCTTCGCAGTTGGGAATCGATGGCATGTGTCAACCAAGTCAGTGAGTCTGGCAACCCGATCCCGTTAGTCGTCTCTATGGCAAGCATGAGTTGCTGAAGACCAGTTCTACCTTCACGGGTCTTTATTTTATGTCAACCGCAATAAGAAACGAGATAAGTCGGTGTATTTAAGTCATCATGTGGTTTATGCTGTATGCTCATGTTGGTGCTAGTGAAGGCAGTTTGGGATGTCTAAAGTAAAGGTTAGGCAAAGTTATTCACTTATTTGACAAATCATCAAGACGAAGTTTCTTTTTCTTTTAATCATTTATCGTACTTTTTTATAATTTAGGTTTTATGACTGTTTGAGATCTGTGCCCCGTTGTTCAAAACAACCTTAGCTAAGATCAACCTTAAGCACTAAGGTTAGAGTTAGATCACCTTAAGAAAAAGATACGCCTGTTGCACAAAACAACCTTAGGGCAACCTTAACTTGAGGTCCAACCTTAGCGTAACCTTAACCCGTGGATGCCGATTTTTTTTTTCAGGCGCACATTTTCATAAGGTTTGAAATGTGAACGTTGTGCGAAAATTGCGCTAGCGTGGTCCTGGATCTGTGTACGGCTATAAAATTACACAGAAATGTAGAATATTTAATTTCCTATCCGTTGGTGTAAATATAACTGCGACAACCTCAGGGATTTGAGAAATAGATACTGCTAAATGTTGTCCAAAACTTTTGTGTGCATTAAAAAATCATTAAATTTCTCCGCTTTCATCGTGTACCAATAAAAGCACTCGCCTACGATTTTTTAATTTTATCATCTTTACGAAAAGTGTGAGCGAAGAAAATACAGCCTAATGTCAGAACTACATAAGTGTATATGAAATGGATTTATGTGTTAATGCACAACATTGTACGCTCAATATTAAAAATGGCCCGCCATAAATGTCAAAAATGGATTCTCTTCTATGACGTCCACAGGGAGACGATGCACGCATAAAGATAAGGGGGCATAACCCCGCTATGCTTTACATCAGGTCAGTGTAACTAAGATCACATGGAGAGAATTTGCTGTGAATATGGACAGTATATTTTCGTTATGTTTTGTACACAGTGAACAAACCTATTCCAATACAAAGTTCCCCAATGTGAGGGGAGACCTTTTGGTAGTTTCACAGTTTATAAGGAAAGATACCAATGTACTACATAAGAAATCGATTTGGATGGCAATAGATAATTTAGTTCTTAGATTCCAAATTCTCCTGTTTGTGTAGATGTATTTTGATTGATTTTGCATCACTGTTAACGGAGTAACAGACATATCTTAAAATGTAATGACATTTTATAACAACAGAACTGAAAATGATGCAACATTTTAGTTGACGTCATGGCATGTTTTGTGCATTTTGTGACGTCGGAAAAAGACGAGTCGGATTGCTGATTAGTATATATCTCACCTAATTTCCATTGAATATGTCAAAGGTCTCGGCTTCTATGCCAGAATTCAACACTCTTTAGACAAAACGAAATAATGTCCTGAATATATCAACAATTAGACGGTTTTACTATGTATCTTATTGTGAGCAACACGTGCACCTGCCTAGCATCAATTTAGCGTAAATGAATATTCATTTAGGATATAAACATTTATGATTATATTATTTCTCTTTATAGGTATGTAATGAAAGGTAAAAAGAGAGAACTATTAGATTGTGTACGTAAGGCTTGTCCAAATTAAGACATGACCTGTTATATATTCTTAAGCAGTTTTCGTATAAATATTGAGTTAGATATCCTAGCTGCTATCAAAATATGTTTCAAAACGTTTTTGACAAACTCGCACCTGGTAAAAATACGCAACATATATATCACAATACTGAAAGTGCAATCGGAATGATATGGACATTGTGTTTACTCTTGTTCAACCGACCTTCTCCTCAAAGAAATTGCCTAATATGTGAAACAATGTTGACGCGTGACATTACTACCCATGACCGATTTCTTTCAAAATGGCGGCTTTACTGACAAGGGAACATCGGATTTTGCGAGGACTCTTGCCTTGATTCAGGGATCTTTTGATCATAGATACGAGATGTAAGTAATCAGAATTATTCTGAGAATCTGTGTATTGGTATTTGTTTTTATCGTTTACATTGTAAATGACGGAAGAAACCTGAAATGCCGATAAGTACCGTTGTCGTTCTGCTTGATTTTGCGTCTGTCATGGCGTCACGCTGCACGGAAACTTTGACAGATGCTTATGAATTATTATATGATTGCATTGTATATTTTTTTATCTTGCTATTTCTTGCTGCGATACTCTTCAACTTAATATTCTAGGCTTAGTTAACCATTGGAAGCAATGATTACACGGCTGGATGATGGAAAATTTCCGAAAATGCCATGTAGTGTAAAATCGGATTTTTCTTTGTTTACATTTGAAATGCACAGTCTTTCGAGCACCGCGTTCGTTCTCGTTCGTTTTATGTAGACAGTTGGTGTTGGTGACAAAGACCATTTGTAATTTGATTCTATGATGTGTGGAGAATTCAATGATGCATTTGTCGCAGCAGACTATGAAGTATACGTGATATAATAGGCGTCTCAATATCGGCCTAGTCGAAACGTGATTTTGTAAACACTATCCAATATGGCGGAAACCTCACTTCGGCGTTCGTGTAAGTGTATTTTCGAAAACATCCCAACCTATTCTTGGTTCATCGGCGACGTTTCAGAATTATCATTATTGGTTTCAAGAAAACTTGATATCAGTGATCATTAATATGCTATTTTTGACATTCCCTTTTCTGTACATTCTCTGCTTCCTCAAAATAAAAGCAGCTGCCATATTCCCTTTCCAACCTTAGAGACGCTAAGGTTGGGTCGAACCAACCTTAGTTATCAACCGTAACTTAAGGTTAACCTTAGTTGAGGTTGTTTCGTGCAACGGGAGGCTAACCTTAGTAAAGGTCTAAGGTTGAAATCTTAGAGATAAGGTTGACCTTAGAGATAAGGTTGTTTTGAACAACGGGGCACTGGGTCACTAAAATTGCCTTAGAATTCAAATTCTGTTCACAAATTTTCTGAAATAGTAAGCTTCCTGTTCATCTACAGCAACTAAGGTATGGTTTTGCATATTTTATCTGTGTAATTTCTAGGTTTGTACTGCAGTTTACATTGCCAAATGATGTAGTAAATGTGCAAGTTCAGGGGAAAGTGATAGCCATACACTAGGATCTCTCTATTCATTAAAGTCATTATAACGTTTGAACCTTAAGACACAAGAAAACAAAACTGAAATTGTGTATTGTTATCAACAGCAAGTCCCTGGGAAAATACCTGTCCTAAATAGAGGTGATCGAGTTGCTCCTTTCAATAAAGATGTGATTGGCAAATACTTTTGTGCTACAAAATCCAATCCTCGTCCGAAACCTACCGTAAAAACCAGAAATGCAGACAGGCGTTAAAATGGAAACTTCAATTTTCACTTCAGTGGAATTTATTTTTGTTTTCCAAAGGGTATCTTAGGTGGCGCCTTCGGACCAACCTTGCTCGATCTCACGGATGTCTACCATACCAGTCTTTTAGGAACGTCAGACATATTCCTTATACTTGGTATCGCTGAAGGTGCTGGTTGTCTTGGTTCGATGTTTGTCCTGAAGTTTCTGGATTCAAACTTAGTACTCATGGTGTGCATGTTATTCCTGGGGACAAGTGTTGTTGTGTTTGCAATGACGCCACAAATCAGTGCAGCTTTTGTGGCATTTGGAGTTACTGGCCTAGTCACAGCATTTGGCCTGAATTGTAAGTATACATTGTCATTTTTACACAGACCGTCAAAAAAAATACATTTGACATATAATGTGGGTGAATGAGAGAATTTAGTTTCACTCCGTACTCAGCAATATTCCAGATATATGGCGGCGGTCTCCAAGCACTCGACTTACCAAGGACTCACAAACAATTTCACTATCGACGTCCAGTCCCTTTTCATTTTGGGGAAACAACTGACTATGTTTCCAGAAGCCTTACCAAAATATTAACGGACGGGATCGGCTGACTCATTTGCAGACCACCCTCACAAGTGGAATGTTGCTGAGTGAGGCGTGATGATGCCCACTATAACTTGGCACGAACTGTCGAAGCAGAGCGTGTTATTTGTTATTCTTCACTTTAGTAGAGCAACA
This sequence comes from Haliotis asinina, assembly GCF_037392515.1. Taxonomy (NCBI): domain Eukaryota; kingdom Metazoa; phylum Mollusca; class Gastropoda; order Lepetellida; family Haliotidae; genus Haliotis; species Haliotis asinina. The sequence goes on along the minus strand of NC_090290.1, from coordinate 5,857,353 downwards.
TTTGCCGATATCTATCATACAGTAGACATTTAATATTTTTGCTTCTTTGTACTACTGCTGTGTTTCAGGTATTGTCCACCAGTGTCACCTAACATTCCCTGCAAACTCAGCCATCATGCATTTCGTGTTCATATCCTCGTCTGTTGGAGGCATCGTTGGTCCTCTTGTTGCAGAGCCTTTCCTCGAAGTACGAAGAAGCACAAACCTGGATTTGCCTCAGAACGAAACACAACAGTCCGGTGGATTATCAAAGGAAAAAATAACTGGCTCCTTCACTGGCATAACTAACCTCTCTACTCTACCGACACGGGACAATGGACTGTATCGAGAGTTCCCGCTGACTACACCCAAACATATTTTAACAAATTCAACAATGAACTCTGGAGAATCGCACGTCTACATTCTCTACATAATAATAGGCTCGTTTCATCTTTTAGCTTTTCTTGGATACACCATGTTATTCGTTTCTGAGAGATACAGTGATTTATGTCAAACTAATCAAGTAACTAGCAGACAGAATTATAACAACATAGAAGTTAGACAAGAATCGAATGGTCGACTAATAACTACCATATTTTACGTATGTCTAGTTTCTGCATATATTCCTTTCGGTGGTTTACCTTTTGCTTACAGTGGGTATCTATCTGTGTATGGCGTTGAAGGTAGCCTTCATCTCAGTATACAAAGGATGGCTACCATGATATCTGTATTCTGGATGATGTTCACGTTTGGCAGGGTTCTAGGAAGTATCGTCAGCCTGTATATAAGACAATCAGTATTGATTTACACCTGTCTGATTGGGGTGCTGGCAGCATCGGTGTTAGTGCTGTTTCTGAACGAGCTTAATGAAGTTTGGCTATGGATTGGATCGATGGCCATAGGTCTATTTAGCGGTCCTCTTTTGGCTGCGTCTCTGGCCTGGTGCAAGACCTGCGTCTCCTTGACGCCAGGTGTGATTGGGATATGCACTTTAGGAGATGTATCCGGAATATACCTTTTGCAGTACTTTACAGGCCAAGTCATAGGTCACTGTGGCTTATATTGGTACTTGTATTTCATTATGTTCTTGTCCCTCTTGGAACTGGTGATATTTGTAATTCTCACAGCTCTGGGCTATTACATAACATAAATCTTTACAAAATAAGAATTTTACATACAATAAAAGCATAGTGTATCTTAAACAGTATATATTGGACAAACATTTGCGAATCAGTGCCGAGTTTGTCATTTTTACAGTTATCCACGTTTGAACTGGAATTGCGCCCAGCAAAAACACTATACTTCAAAACCGGGTACAAGTACGATGTATGCCAACAGCAACCTTATTTTCGTAAGGTGACAAAATGATTGCAACTACCGACAGACATGCCCACATCAGAAGACTCGTAAAGAAAATTCTGGAAAAAGAGGTGGGGAACATGACTCAATATTATGCTGATCTTACTCCTGGAGGTATTATATATAATTACTATAACATTATATTGAAAACAAAGCTGTTTCTACAATATAATTTCGTTACAGATATAGATCGTCTTGAAACAAACAATCTGAATAAGTTTGTATGGCTTTGATGAACCGTCAAGGAAGTATCGCTGCGTTGACCAGCAACTGACTTTTCAGAATCAGAATTATCATGGCTCAGTAAAGGGTACGTAGCTATCATTGCCAAGTGTTAACTTTCACAGAAGGATTTCCAAAATAAGTGCATCTCGTACAACAAAGCCTTTATCTTCAGCAATTTCAATCTCGTTATTGAATCACATCATTTCAAATGTAAAGAGATGCTGAAATATTTAAAGAATCACCTCTTTTCCCATCAACTCCTCATAGACGTGTCCTCTGTGAAGGCGAATGGCATGGCTCTAGACCATCTGGCATTCTTTTCAAGCTCACTGAATAGCATGACTATCAATGCTACATTCTATGACCCGTGAAGGTCCAGGGTAGAATAGGCCTTCAGGACCCGGGCTTGCCAGAAAAGCATGAGCATCGATTGGGAACCGATGCTGTCAACCAAATCAGTGAGCTTGACCAGCCGATCCCGTTAGTCACTCTGACGACAAGCATGGGTTAACGGGGGCCAACATTCTAACAGTTATAAAACTGTTGACGATGAACAGTATAACTACCAGTGTATCACAAATGGAGATATAAACTAGCATGAAACTTAAAACCTATACTAGAATTCAAAACAATACAATATAAAACTGGACTAGACATCCCCAGTACATGAAGGTAGATCATACCAGGGTCCTTAGAGACTTACATTACTTTTGATTACTCTTTTTGATGTTTGTTATCGCTCTTTGGTGTTATTGTTAATCATCATACTCTCGTGTACCCTGTCTATAAACTGTTACATCTTGTCATCCTAAACCGAAACGTGGCCATTGTGAACATTAAAATCTTATCTAAAACGTTCCTTGCGTCATGTAATCTACTGCTAAAAAGTATACCTAATATGGTATGTTACTTTCACTGATTTTATTGACTTACGAATGCCTCTTGACTATAACAGTTATATCTGTCATGCCTTTCGTTAACCTTCCCTGACCACAATTTCACAAGTCACAAGTCACATAAATGTCACCTTTGTTCAAAACATTCAACTGAAAGTACAAACAGAAAATTACTGGGTACCTACACGGTCTACATTACGAACTATACTAAGAGAGCGATGAAGTATGTATTTCTAACTGTAACTGCTGCCTGCTGTCAGAGATGAAAGAAGTCTTTGCTCAGTCACACAGCTGAAAACTTGTTCTGGTTGAGAAAAGCAGCACTTGAACCCCACCTTCAAACATAATCCATAACCCACACTCTAGTCTCCAGAGTCTATCTTCCGGTACTGAAAGGCCACAGGCCTGTACTACAAAAAACATTATTACATCGATATTTACACGCACATAAAATATACTTGAAAAACATACAGTAATCAACTGTAGGTTACATTGTGTTCTAAGATATAGTTTGTTCTAAACAACATGGCATAGTAAGCAAACATGGATAAGTTTTCAAGAATAGTACCGTTTGCTTTATTTAACAAAGCTGCAAATTTATCTAGGTTTGGATGGACAGAATAATATTTCTTAATATACAACTTCCTCGTGGAATTATAAGTAGAACAAATTAAAAGGAAATGATACTCATCGCAAGTTCTGTTTTCTGTTATGACATTTTCAAATCTTCCACTTTCGACAAATAAATCATGTGACGAGCATCTCAATCGGCTTAACGCTATCCTATATTTTTTTTATATTCAGACATGAAAGATATGTTTCGGCATCACAAGTACATTTAAACATCTTATAATTCAAACATTTACCGGAAAGTGTTGTTTTGCAAACCATTCTTACAAATATATATCTTTTAATCTTTATGTTAGGTCTAAAATAAACTTACCCTCAGAATCAACATACTGATCGTTCCATATGTACCCAAACCCTATCGAGAATAGAAAATGCCTAACAGAAGAAACCCAATTTGTATGTCCATTTTTATCGAATAGTATCAACATATTGTAACATTTCTTTGGTAACCTATAAGAAGGCATCGTCAGTAGTTTTAACCAGTATTTTATAACTCTTATATTCGTATACAAGTGCATCGGGTATTTACCACATTCTCCATACACCACTGTATTCATTGTATTGGACTTAACACCAAGACATTTTTACATGCTTTCAACTGGACTCTTTCTGTATCATTGTAATAATTCAAACCCCATATTTCGGCACCATACAATATAATCGGCTTAATGTTTGCATCACATATTTTAAAATAAGAACTGAAATGTATGTCTCCAAGTACATTTAGTTGTTTGAAGATACCTATCATGACTTTTTTGTGCTTGCAAACAAGCGTAAGTAACTTGTGCTGTCCAAGATAAACAGTTGCTGAAGAACATTCCCAAATATTTGTATGAACTGGTGCATTCTATTCCATTACCTTTATATAACTATTTCTCGGTTTTTGATAAACGCCCACCTTTTTTAAAAACTACTACTTTAGTTTTATTTCTGTTTACAGTTAATTTGTATTTGTCACAATAAGACTCACGTTCTTGTATAAGCCACAGTAAACCTGCAACATTATTTGAGAATAGCACGATATCGTATGCAAAAAGCAGAAGAAAAATCTGTACTAGGTCTGGGTGTAACTGTATTCCATACTCACAATTGCTTTCAATTTGGTTTGCTAGTTCATTTATGAAAAATGAGAATAAAAATGGGCCTAGTATGCAGCCTTGTCTTACCCGGTGTTGTAGTTCAAAGGAATCTGAGAATTCATGGTTATTCTTAATACAAGCTTTAACATTTTGATACATATTATGAATCATTTGTTTCATCTTAGGACTTAGACCATGGAATAGACCAGAACGTTTGTCTGTCGACTGAATCAAATGATTTTTCAAAATCAACGAAATGTGTATAGAGTTTACCCCCCTTTGGTGTTGATGTATCTCTGTATAATACTTTGTAATATAAACATGTTATCTGTAGTCGTATATCCATGTCTGAATCATGCCTGGGATTCATTTATTTTATTCAGTGCCACTCCCCAATTCACTAATCTTCTATTAATGATAGAAGTGAAAACCTTGCTAAAAATACTCAAAAGAGTAATGCCTCTATAGTTATTTGGGTTATCGATACTGCCTTGTTTATGGGGAGGGACAATAATACCGATTGGCCAGTTAGTTGGAAAAATACCATTTTCGAAAATTATTTTGAACAATAATTCTAAATACGGTGCTAAAATATCTGACGAATTCTTAATTAACTCGGTCATGTCATCAATGCCTGGTGATTTATTGGGTTTTAAACATTTAATGCTGTCCAAAATCTCGTCTCCAGAGTCATGTTGTTCCCTGTTCTTCAATGCACATAGCTGTCATACTGACATGGAAGCTCAAGGACTTGCCCACAAAGTGAGCCACATGTCTTCTTGCCAGACCGGAGACTGGTTACCTAATTCAACTGGTGTCTGTGTAATCCCCCGGTGTAGGCTGGCACCAGATTTGAAGACATTGGGAGCAACAGTCCAGTCTATGGGATATCCTGTTTGATATAAAAGTTTCGACAGTGCTCAAATTGTCGTGAGGTCTGTGTAATCCGTTCTAAGTGGGCTGTCATAAACCTTGAAGACATTATGTGGAACACGTCATGAGATATCCCGTTAACAAGAAACGGGACGTACGTACGAACAGACGCTGCTGAATACATGTTTGGGGCACAATACCCCATTTCTACTGTAGGTGCGGGTAGTGTGAGAGCATTTGATGCACTGCAGAAGACTGCAGGCGTGAAGAGAGGCCTTTGAAAGAAAAGTGTACATCGTCCCACTCAGTGTAGAAGCAAGAGAGAGAAGTGCATACCGTGAGACAGGATAAAATATAAATGCACAAATTAAATTTTTCGATTTGTATTTAGAAGTAATGATGAGTACTAGTGGATTTCACTTTTACCATTTTTTATGTATTTATTTATTTATTTATTTTTGAGGTCACAATGGCACATTGAAATATGCGACGGGTTATGACGTCCCCCTAGTGACAATGTCTGTTCGAATACTGGAAACAAAGTTTTCGTGAATTGAACTATTATAGCTTTATATATATATATATGTGTGTGTGTGTGTGTGTGTGTGTGTGTGTGCGTGCGTGCGTGCGTGTGTTATAACGCGAGTGTGTTTTAGGATGGTTCATAACCTGCATTAGGAATAAACATTGCATTTAGCGAGCCTTGGCGAGCTAAATACATAGTGTTTATTCCTAATGCAGGTACTGGTGAAAGCTTAGCTGGGGCAATGTTTAACATGATTCAGGTAAATGCTTCAGATCTTATCGTGAATGTTGTCAGCTCCTGTTGCTGTATCATGAGCTTGATTAAGGGCAGCATGGAGCTCTTTGCCATTCAGTTAAGTAAATGATCAAGGCAATGAAGACTATAAGCGCATTCGTAATGTCAAAGTGGAGACAATGAAGAGTATCCCTGCAAAGATTAAGGCAGGTTTCAAGAAAAAGTTGCACTAGAGCGTGCTCTTAAATACATAAATACATAGCCTCTGATATACATCGGTGAGTACATTCTTGATACCTAGGTTCATCACACTTTGCAAAAGGCTCCAGTAAGGTAGGGTGACCTTGACTTAAACGTTATACCTTTCTCTGAGAGATATCTAATGGACCCTTCATCAGGTTTTCTTCCTATACCACACCACACGCAGAAAACAGTTATGGTGACGTTCACTTAATTTTCAAGGTCATGACGATACTTCAATGATTTTTGCATGTATAAGCGAGATACCCCAAGAACTACTCATTGGACTCTGATCATACCCAACACCCAGGATTATCGGGAAGACATACAGTGTAGGGCCGATTTTGGTGATCTTAACTTTCAGTATCACTCTAATAGTAATTTTAAATATTTCAGCAACTTTATCTGCATGTTAAGAGTGTCAACGAGTTACTTCAAAAACCATTCACTGTACTTTCTTTTGATGTAACTTTATTACATCTAAAGACGTTGCAAGGCCTAGCTGATATTTTTGTTACCTGCACATAATCTCAAGGTCATGGCGACACTATGGAGATTTCAGCATATTTTCGTGTTACATTCCAGTCACCTAACAAGGGGGATAACTGAACTGGCAACTTTGCTTTGAATGAAATCCATGTGATGATGCATTCCCAAAACATCAATTATTATTGTATCAACATTGATTCAATCCTATATATCTCCCAATTTCGCAACATCATAAAAGTTTGAATCGTCATGTTTTTTTGTTGATATTTAACGTCATCTTATAATACGACCTTCACCTTCGTTAGTTATAAAACGACCTTCACTTTCGATAGTTATAAAACGACCTTCACTTTCGTTAGTTATAAGTTTAAATTGATAATATACAGCGAGGGATCATGTTGCCCTAATGACAATGCTTGTCAAATGTTCTGCCCCTTTTGACCACAGTGTGATCGGCAAGAGTAAGGTTAAGCATGGTTAATTTACGGACCTCGCATTTGAAACAGCGTTCGAAATAACTTCGAGGCCCAGCGCATAATGTTATTGTTTCGGGTCGGCTGTATCAAATATGCACAGGCCCTTATGGCCTTCAGTAAATAATCTGTCAATTAGTTTGCAACTGGAATGTTTCCCCTTTCTCTTTGGAGAAAGACACCAGCTTAAAGCAAAAACTAATTTTATAGATCTACAACTGAAAACATGCCAGAGGGATTAATGGCACTTAAGATAGGATTAATAGGATTAAAAACACTCCCCTCTGCCTGGTTATTCCAGTAGGTCACATCCCACTCAGTATAGTCGGTATTTCATTGGCTATTATAGGGCATACCAATTTTAACGAGCCATAATCTATTTTATGGTTTTAGTCAAGATAAACATTTCACCGATTCCAATTATTAAACAGAAGGGTTTAGACTCCAAACTCAGACCAGCTCCAGCTCCAGCCCTCAGGACAGAGGGTTTTACTGATTCTTATTCTATTTCTTGTTTAAAAAATTGTAATTAGCTTCTCTGGACTTCGGACTCTTTGCTGAGTTAATTCACCGACGCAGACCACCATGCCAGTTAAAAAGGGACTTCACTGGAACCCTCACTTGGACCCAAGACCCTTATCATAATACTACCACGGATCACCAAGGGTCGAAGTAAAGAATAACCCAAGGGAGACAACATTGTTCTGACTTTGATCCTTACACGTGCGTCTACGAGTGCTGCTCAGTATAGTTGCTAAAGCATTCGCTCCTCACACCTAAGAACCCGAGTTCGATTCCCCGCAGAGGTACAGTGTGAGGAATCAAATTCAAAGGTGTGTGAAAAACCACACTAGCATCCAAGGTCTGTGCCGTGCATGACATTGGAAGTGCAATCTCTGAATCACGGCCTTTACTCATGTCATGAATACTGATGTATTGAAATATGTCTTCAGATGAAGCACAGTTACATATTTCCGTTTGGATGCACCAGAGCAACATGAACACCTGCTAAAGATGAAGAGTGTAATTCGTTTCAGTTATGGTACTTCAACACATTTCATAACTTTAACGAACTTGTCACCTTTATCCTCTTTGACTATATGTAACCAAATACCATACAATGTCAACTATGACTGTGCCTTGCCGTCTTATTTTCATATTTTACTTTGATACTCGGTACATGTTACCATGACGATACAGATGACTGTTCATACCTGAGCTTTAATTACTTTCACCGACTGTGACGGTTCTGGTTCTGCCCTTGCTTCAACCAAAGTCGCCTGATTTGAGACGTGTGGTGGCTTGAACTGATTTCCATCACAAGTTCATCACTACATCAGAATTCTAATAAATACCACCTTCGCGGGAACAGCTGTGGTGCTACTTGAAGGTGAAGCGTATGACAAAGCGCGATTTCATTCTGTGCAAGACCTGCCCTTGATTACATCAGTACACGACCGTGGGTCATATTCTATTTTGACAGAGGTCTCTCAACACTCTCTGAACACATCTGTGAGTATTGCATACCATTTTCCTTACACAAGGTGTCATCACTGATTTTCAAGAATTCATTCATATAATTTTCAAAGGTGTTTGTTTTCCCTTTACGCCGAACAGAATTTGTCATTACTGATTTTCACGAATTCATGTATATAATTTTCGAAGTTATTTCCCTTTTGCACGAAAGAGAAATTGTTTCTGAGGATAGTAAATATATTTGAACCTTAATACCTTAAACAAATATTATCATGTAGTTTAGGAAGGATGAGGAAAGGCATGTAGCCAAGTTTACTGATCAGGTGACAGAGAGACTGTTTAAAGGGATGACGATTGGACACATTTTATACATCTGTTCTTAATCTAACATGTGTGCAGCTTATAAGGGCTATCCAACAATAATATCTGATTCGCATTCTTGCCCGAAAAGGCACCTTCAGATGATACAAACTCTTCACTTACAAATAACAATAAACTTTGAAAACTGGTAGAGATAACAATTTCTGTTCCATCCATACCAAAGACTCGTTTCTTGCTAAACCAAATAAATGGACGAAACTTTCAGGCATCTTACTTCGGCATTCTTGAGTTGGTGTCAAGTGTGTAGTGCGTGAGTGAGAGAGTTAAAATTTTACATCGCATCGGCAATATTGCAGCCATATTTCAAGGTAAACAAGGTAATTAAAAATAAATGTAAAATAGCTGCCGACAAAGGACAGTAAAACCAACTAGTGTATCGCAGATGTATATTAAACTAGTAATGAAATCTGAAATACTTCAACTGTAGAAGACAATATACAATCATGCTACATGTCGCCAACAAGTGAAGGTAGATCACCACACTAGGGACCATGGGGACTTACAGTACCTTTGCTACCTGCATGGATCCATAGGCAAACTGTACCGCAACTGGGTCGCGCAGCATGGAGAAAATGACCAGTCTTCTTATATACGTGCGAAGCGAGCAAAGGTTGTCAACGTACATTCCTCGCTTCGGTTCGAAGAATATTTTTCATGTCCAAATAAAATATCGCCACCATCAAAGGTATACATCCATTTCTTTACTTGGTTGTGCTCTCACATTTCCAACCCCATGTTGAACAATTATTCACGTGAAATATTCTTTATTCAGCATTTAAGCGCAACTCGTGGGTATATCAGACCGTTCTTCGCCTCAATTACCCCAGCCAGCTTCCGGTTCAAAGGAGTGAAGGAACAGGAGGGTATTATTCTATATGGAATACTTACAGTTATCTCCCCTGCTCATTTGCACACTGCGCAAGAAGTGGTTTTATGTAGAATAAATGTTACGAAAATTCTAACAATAGCGACGACAGATAAGACAAGTAAACTCCAACAGGTTCATGATAAAATTAGGCAATATGGTATTTCTTTTTAATTTTTGCTTACTCTTGTAGTCCGTTCAACCGGAAGCTGGCAGGGGTAATGGAGGCGAAGAAAGATCTGAATACTATGAGTGGCGTTTCAAATGTTGATTAAAACATATTTCGCGTGAGTAATTATTAAACATGGGGTAGGAAATGTGAGAGCAGAACCAAGTGAGAAAATGGAAGTGTACCTTTGATAGTGGCGATATTTTATTTTGATTGAAGACTTGTCATATTCTATATGCTGCGCAACCCCATTTGCGCTACAGATTGCCTGTGATCACAGGGACTTGTATCACTTAGAAACAGCGCAAAATCATGGATCACCAAATACGGCGAAAACTCACCTTTTAAATTAGTTTATTAATTCCAGACACGTTGACAGCACCAGCGCTGGGCTGGATTCGATCGGCCGCGGTATTCCGTGGGTCGGAAAACTTATTGCAACATCTACATGTCATTTTCTCGACAGTAAGCAAGCATTTTCACCAAAATCGCTGGCAGACCTACTCACTTGTCGGCCATAAGTGACCTTGACATTCAATGAACTGAGCAGATCCGCGCAAACAGACTCGAGTCATCCGATTGGCCACTGCCACTGTATATTTTTTTTCCCACCAATCGGATGGCCCGAGTCTGTTTGCGCGGATCTGCTCAGTTCATTGAATGTCAAGGTCACTGTGATGGACCCTAGCTAGATTTACATCATTCCGTCAGCTGGTGATTTTAAGAGACGCTAGCCATAATATATAACAAAAGAAATACTACGTTAAAATACCCTGTAAGTTTAAATTGACTTGGTAAAATGTTAGGACTTACGTACGCTCTCAGGAGGACAATAATTTTACAATACTTCACCCCGCTTTGAGGGTACAGCCACTAACAATCTAAGTTACTAACCTAAACCACGAATAGGAAAATCATTATCATTCAACACATCTAATTCTTATAAAAATGCAATAATTAAATGACGACTGATGTTACTAAAAACATCCTTCATAGTTCGTGCTTTAAAATTGTTATCCCTTGTGATGGAATATCAACAGTCTATCAATACATGCTTGACTGTGATTGTTTCATCACAAGGGATGCAGAACGGAGGGGCCTCACCTTTAAATAGGTATTCATGAGTATATTTTGTGTGACAATACGACATCGTCGCATGATTAACTCTTAAAATATGGACTGACAACCCAAGTAGATATAACCAACATAAGATTTTATTACATGTAATGTATTCACACCTACTTGGGTGTCCCACTTCTTCTGCATCAGATGACGGATATACGATCCAATTGTAGCTTTATAATCAGAGTATGGAATACGAAGTGGTGTCACAGATTTGTTTAATGTTGCCTTAGCAACCAGATCGACCACTGTGTTACCAGAAATGCCAACATGACTAGATAACCAACAAAATACGATGTCATATTGGCCAGTAGCAAAATCATTATAGTACTCAATAATTTCTATTAAAAGTGGATGTTTGCAAGACAAAGTTTTAATAGGCTGAAGACAAGAAAGAGAGTCAGGAAAGAGTACATTGTTCTGGATCCAATAGCAGTGACACAAGCGCCACCATCCTTGGATCCATCCGTAAATAAGGATATGTATGCATTGTATTTATGTTTTAATTGACTAAATTCTTGTTTATATCGTAATTCGTTAGTTTGTGACTTTTTAAAAGTAGTCACTGTAACGTCAACTTGTGGCCTTACTAATTGCCAAGGAGGAGAAGAAAGAAGGCAGACAGGAGCTATATTTTCCAGCTCAATGCCGGAAGCAGAAATGAATGGCTGAATTCTGAGACCTGTAAAGGTCCTCACAAAGAGGAGTAAACACTCAGTTATAAGCAGGGCTGGACTTAGAATATAGTTTTATGACATATTGTAATGATAATTCGATACGGCGCTGTATTAGGGATGGCTCATCAGCTCTCACATAAAGACTGTCAATAGGAGAAGTACGGAAAGATCCAAGACAGAGTCTGTAATGTTTGTCAAAATTTAATTCATATAACAGGGTGTTTGTAGGATGTAGCATTGCTCTGCGAAAGGTTCAAACTTGGCAAACAAATTCATAAACATTGCACACAATAGCGAGTAGTGTATGCACTCAATGTAAAAGAATGTAAATCCGATTTGTGATTCATTAATATGATCCAGATATCTGAACAAATGTTATTTTAGTTATGAAAGACGCTTGACGTGACATATACACATGTACACGCCACAAAGAAAATTGTAAACTAATTTTATTTCTCAAATTTAAAATTGTGTCCACTAAATATTTATTTGGTGCTGAGATTACGAGACAGCGCGTTTAATGTCGATCGCAATGTCGTTACGAATGTCAGGGCATCACAAGGGTAAAGCGACAACATCACAAAGAGCAACAACGTCACAAAGAGCAACAACGTCAATACCGGGTATAACCACTGTAAGGTAAATCGACACCGCACCGCTCTAGTCTATCACACGGGCTTACTGTGATTGTGGAATAGCTTGCATCGTTCATGTCTGGCTGAAATATTATAAAGGGGTCGTCAAATTGTATTTAGCTTTGTCGTTCAAGAACCTCTTGCTGTAAAGCACGGTATTTTTGGGTCCAGCTTTGATTATTCAGAGACTTTTGACCTGAAGTATTAACTACTGCGCCTTTACAGAGAAAACAAAAAACAAAAAACCACACTATACTTTAGATGCGCTCCGTAGTGTATCTTGAACTGCTCATCATACAACGAAACTTGTGGTGCGTGGAACATATTTTTATGTTCGTCATATAGCATGCAAGAAAAAATAAACAATTAACATGCATCCGCGAGTAACGACGCTCACGCATCCATACTCCGTTATATCATGTGCAAACTGCGACTCTGCTTGTCGTAAGAGGCGACTAACGGGATCGGGTGTTGTTGGTCACTGGATTGTCTGGTCCAGACTCGATTATTTACAGACCGCCGAAGTATAGCTGGAATATTGGTGAGTGCGGCGTAAAACTAAACTCACCCACTCACTCACTCCTTCACTCACGTGCAAACTATTTTGTATATGTATATTTTGTCATCTGAACAGGTCACGATTATCCTTCAATCTAACTACGGCAGCTATGATATCAACTGCAACAACGAAAGCGATAAAAGTGTCCTTGTGGATGTATGTTCTCTTTCTTGTTGTAAGTAACCGTAATTTGTTTTGCAACTGCAAGTACATGGATCACAAATAGTGAGTGACAACCGCTTCAAGGTGTCATTTGTATACTTGTATATACGGTAATTACACATGTGACTGTTACCCATTAATCACTACTTGCGTCATTCTGGATGGAATTGAAACCTTAGTATTTACAGAAAGCTAACAGATGTTGCCAGTATATTAGAATGAACAAGCGACTTTTTTCGACCAGAGTCGATTTACGATTTCGGCCTTATCATTAGCATGTGTTAGTATGAATCACTTTCAAATTGTTTACCATTTGAGTCATAATGGCTCAGTTGGTTAAGGCAAGTATAAGCTCTCTTTAATATTATTTTCACCACTTGTCCCCTTCATATTACAAGAGTAGTTGCAACTATGAGTAGTTGTAAGGATATGAGGTTTTTATGTCAGTGAGTTCCGTCTTACGCCGCACTCAGCAATATTCCACCAACATAGCGGCGGTCTGTAAATAATCGAGTCTGGACCAGACAATCCAGTGATCAACATCATGACTATCAATCTTCGCAGTTGGGAATCGATGGCATGTGTCAACCAAGTCAGTGAGTCTGGCAACCCGATCCCGTTAGTCGTCTCTATGGCAAGCATGAGTTGCTGAAGACCTGTTCTACCTTCACGGCTCTTTATTTTATGTCAACCCTAATAAGAAACGAGATAAGTCGGTGTATTTAAGTCATCATATGGTTTATGCTGTATGCTCATGTTGGTGCTAGTGAAGGCAGTTTGTGATGTCTAAAGTAAAGGTTAGGCAAAGTTATTCACTTATTTGACAAATCATCAAGACGAAGTTTCTTTTTCTTTTAATCATTTATCGCACTTTTTTATAATTTAGGTTTTATGACTGTTTGAGATCTGTGCCCCGTTGTTCAAAACAACCTTAGCTAAGATCAACCTTAAGCACTAAGGTTAGAGTTAGATCACCTTAAGAAAAAGATACGCCTGTTGCACAAAACAACCTTAGGGCAACCTTAACTTGAGGTCCAACCTAAGCGTAACCTTAACCCGTGGATGCCGATTTTTTTTTCAGGCGCACATTTTCATAAGGTTTGAAAAGTGAACGTTGTGCGAAAATTGCGCTAGCGTGGTCCTGGATCTGTGTACGGCTATAAAATTACACAGAAATGTAGAATATTTAATTTCCTATCCGTTAGTGTAAATATAACTGCGACAACCTCAGGGATTTGAGAAATAGATACTGCTAAATGTTGTCCAAAACTTTTGTGTGCATTAAAAAATCATTAAATTTCTCCGCTTTCATCGTGTACCAATAAAAGCACTCGCCTACGATTTTTTAATTTTATCATCTTTACGAAAAGTGTGAGCGAAGAAAATACAGCCTAATGTCAGAACTACATAAGTGTATATGAAATGGATTTATGTGTTAATGCACAACATTGTACGCTCAATATTAAAAATGGCCCGCCATAAATGTCAAAAATGGATTCTCTTCTATGACGTCCACAGGGAGACGATGCACGCATAAAGATAAGGGGGCATAACCCCGCTATGCTTTACATCAGGTCAGTGTAACTAAGATCACATGGAGAGAATTTGCTGTGAATATGGACAGTATATTTTCGTTATGTTTTGTACACAGTGAACAAACCTATTCCAATACAAAGTTCCCCAATGTGAGGGGAGACCTTTTGGTAGTTTCACAGTTTATAAGGAAAGATACCAATGTACTACATAAGAAATCGATTTGGATGGCAATAGATAATTTAGTTGTCAGATTCCAAATTCTCCTGTTTGTGTAGATGTATTTTGATTGATTTTGCATCACTGTTAACGGAGTAACAGACATATCTTTAAATGTAATGACATTTTATAACAACAGAACTGAAAATGATGCAACATTTTAGTTGACGTCATGGCATGTTTTGTGCATTTTGTGACGTCGGAAAAAGACGAGTCGGATTGCTGATTAGTATATATCTCACCTAATTTCCATTGAATATGTCAAAGGTCTCGGCTTCTATGCCAGAATTCAACACTCTTTAGACAAAACGAAATAATGTCCTGAATATATCAACAATTAGACGGTTTTACTATGTATCTTATTGTGAGCAACACGTGCACCTGCCTAGCATCAATTTAGCGTAAATGAATATTTTTTCTTTGTTTACATTTGAAATGCACAGTCTTTCGAGCACCGCGTTCGTTCTCGTTCGTTTTATGTAGACAGTTGGTGTTGGTGACAAAGACCATTTGTAATTTGATTCTATGATGTGTGGAGAATTCAATGATGCATTTGTCGCAGCAGACTATGAAGTATACGTGATATAATAGGCGTCTCAATATCGGCCTAGTCGAAACGTGATTTTGTAAACACTATCCAATATGGCGGAAACCTCACTTCGGCGTTCGTGTAAGTGTATTTTCGAAAACATCCCAACCTATTCTTGGTTCATCGGCGACGTTTCAGAATTATCATTATTGGTTTCAAGAAAACTTGATATCAGTGATCATTAATATGCTATTTTTGACATTCCCATTTCTGTACATTCTCTGCTTCCTCAAAATAAAAGCAGCTGCCATATTCCCTTTCCAACCTTAGAGACGCTAAGGTTGGGTCGAACCAACCTTAGTTATCAACCGTAACTTAAGGTTAACCTTAGTTGAGGTTGTTTCGTGCAACGGGAGGCTAACCTTAGTAAAGGTCTAAGGTTGAAATCTTAGAGATAAGGTTGACCTTAGAGATAAGGTTGTTTTGAACAACGGGGCACTGGGTCACTAAAATTGCCTTAGAATTCAAATTCTGTTCACAAATTTTCTGAAATAGTAAGCTTCCTGTTCATCTACAGCAACTAAGGTATGGTTTTGCATATTTTATCTGTGTAATTTCTAGGTTTGTACTGCAGTTTACATTGCCAAATGATGTAGTAAATGTGCAAGTTCAGGGGAAAGTGATAGCCATACACTAGGATCTCTCTATTCATTAAAGTCATTATAACGTTTGAACCTTAAGACACAAGAAAACAAAACTGAAATTGTGTATTGTTATCAACAGCAAGTCCCTGGGAAAATACCTGTCCTAAATAGAGGTGATCGAGTTGCTCCTTTCAATAAAGATGTGATTGGCAAATACTTTTGTGCTACAAAATCCAATCCTCGTCCGAAACCTACCGTAAAAACCAGAAATGCAGACAGGCGTTAAAATGGAAACTTCAATTTTCACTTCAGTGGAATTTATTTTTGTTTTCCAAAGGGTATCTTAGGTGGCGCCTTCGGACCAACCTTGCTCGATCTCACGGATGTCTACCATACCAGTCTTTTAGGAACGTCAGACATATTCCTTATACTTGGTATCGCTGAAGGTGCTGGTTGTCTTGGTTCGATGTTTGTCCTGAAGTTTCTGGATTCAAACTTAGTACTCATGGTGTGCATGTTATTCCTGGGGACAAGTGTTGTTGTGTTTGCAATGACGCCACAAATCAGTGCAGCTTTTGTGGCATTTGGAGTTACTGGCCTAGTCACAGCATTTGGCCTGAATTGTAAGTATACATTGTCATTTTTACACAGACCGTCAAAAAAAATACATTTGACATATAATGTGGGTGAATGAGAGAATTTAGTTTCACTCCGTACTCAGCAATATTCCAGATATATGGCGGCGGTCTCCAAGCACTCGACTTACCAAGGACTCACAAACAATTTCACTATCGACGTCCAGTCCCTTTTCATTTTGGGGAAACAACTGACTATGTTTCCAGAAGCCTTACCAAAATATTAACGGACGGGATCGGCTGACTCATCTGCAGACCACCCTCACAAGTGGAATGTTGCTGAGTGAGGCGTGATGATGCCCACTATAACTTGGCACGAACTGTCGAAGCAGAGCGTGTTATTTGTTATTCTTCGCTTTAGTAGAGCAACATTTGCCGATATCTATCATACAGTAGACATTTAATATTTTTGCTTCTTTGTACTACTGCTGTGTTTCAGGTATTGTCCACCAGTGTCACCTAACATTCCCTGCAAACTCAGCCATCATGCATTTCGTGTTCATATCCTCGTCTGTTGGAGGCATCGTTGGTCCTCTTGTTGCAGAGCCTTTCCTCGAAGTACGAAGAAGCACAAACCTGGATTTGCCTCAGAACGAAACACAACAGTCCGGTGGATTATCAAAGGAAAAAATAACTGGCTCCTTCACTGGCATAACAAACCTCTCAACTCTACCGACACGGGACAATGGACTGTATCGAGAGTTCCCGCTGACTACACCCAAACATATTTTAACAAATTCAACAATGAACTCTGGAGAATCGCACGTCTACATTCTCTACATAATAATAGGCTCGTTTCATCTTTTAGCTTTTCTTGGATACACCATGTTATTCGTTTCTGAGAGATACAGTGATTTATGTCAAACTAATCAAGTAACTAGCAGACAGAATTATAACAACATAGAAGTTAGACAAGAATCGAATGGTCGACTAATAACTACCATATTTTACGTATGTCTAGTTACTGCATATATTCCTTTCGGTGGTTTACCTTTTGCTTACAGTGGGTATCTATCTGTGTATGGCGTTGAAGGTAGCCTTCATCTCAGTATACAAAGGATGGCTACCATGATATCTGTATTCTGGATGATGTTCACGTTTGGCAGGGTTCTAGGAAGTATCGTCAGCCTGTATATAAGACAATCAGTATTGATTTACACCTGTCTGATTGGGGTGCTGGCAGCATCGGTGTTAGTGCTGTTTCTGAACGAGCTTAATGAAGTTTGGCTATGGATTGGATCGATGGCCATAGGTCTATTTAGCGGTCCTCTTTTGGCTGCGTCTCTGGCCTGGTGCAAGACCTGCGTCTCCTTGACGCCAGGTGTGATTGGGATATGCACTTTAGGAGATGTATCCGGAATATACCTTTTGCAGTACTTTACAGGCCAAGTCATAGGTCACTGTGGCTTATATTGGTACTTGTATTTCATTATGTTCTTGTCCCTCTTGGAACTGGTGATATTTGTAATTCTCACAGCTCTGGGCTATTACATAACATAAATCTTTACAAAATAAGAATTTTACATACAATAAAAGCATAGTGTATCTTAAACAGTATATATTGGACAAACATTTGCGAATCAGTGCCGAGTTTGTCATTTTTACAGTTATCCACGTTTGAACTGGAATTGCGCCCAGCAAAAACACTATACTTCAAAACCGGGTACAAGTACGATGTATGCCAACAGTAACCTTATTTTCGTAAGGTGACAAAATGATTGCAACTACCGACAGACATGCCCACATCAGAAGACTCGTAAAGAAAATTCTGGAAAAAGAGGTGGGGAACATGACTCAATATTATGCTGATCTTACTCCTGGAGGTATTATATATAATTACTATAACATTATATTGAAAACAAAGCTGTTTCTACAATATAATTTCGTTACAGATATAGATCGTCTTGAAACAAACAATCGGAATAAGTTTGTATGGCTTTGATGAACCGTCAAGGAAGTATCGCTGCGTTGACCAGCAACTGACTTTTCAGAATCAGAATTATCATGGCTCAGTAAAGGGTACGTAGCTATCATTGCCAAGTGTTAACTTTCACAGAAGGATTTCCAAAATAAGTGCATCTCGTACAACAAAGCCTTTATCTTCAGCAATTTCAATCTCGTTATTGAATCACATCATTTCAAATGTAAAGAGATGCTGAAATATTTAAAGAATCACCTCTTTTCCCATCAACTCCTCATAGACGTGTCCTCTGTGAAGGCGAATGGCATGGCTCTAGACCATCTGGCATTCTTTTCAAGCTCACTGAATAGCATATGACTATCAATGCTACATTCTATGACCCGTGAAGGTCCAGGGTAGTATAGGCCTTCAGGACCCGGGCTTGCCAGAAAAGCATGAGCATCGATTGGGAACCGATGCTGTCAACCAAATCAGTGAGCTTGACCAGCCGATCCCGTTAGTCACTCTGACGACAAGCATGGGTTAACGGGGGCCAACATTCTAACAGTTATAAAACTGTTGACGATGAACAGTATAACTACCAGTGTATCACAGATGGAGATATAAACTAGCATGAAACTTAAAACCTATACTAGAATTCAAAACAATACAATATAAAACTGGACTAGACATCCCCAGTACATGAAGGTAGATCATACCAGGGTCCATAGAGACTTACATTACTTTTGATTACTCTTTTTGATGTTTGTTATCGCTCTTTGGTGTTATTGTTAATCATCATACTCTCGTGTACCCTGTCTATAAACTGTTACATCTTATCATCCTAAACCGAAACGTGGCCATTGTGAACATTAAAATCTTATCTAAAACGTTCCTTGCGTCATGTAATCTACTGCTAAAAAGTATACCTAATATGGTATGTTACTTTCACTGATTTTATTGACTTACGAATGCCTCTTGACTATAACAGTTATATCTGTCATGCCTTTCGTTAACCTTCCCTGACCACAATTTCACAAGTCACATAAATGTCACCTTTGTTCAAAACATTCAACTGAAAGTACAAACAGAAAATTACTGGGTACCTACACGGTCTACATTACGAACTATACTAAGAGAGCGATGAAGTATGTATTTCTAACTGTAACTGCTGCCTGCTGTCAGAGATGAAAGAAGTCTTTGCTCAGTCACACAACTGAAAACTTGTTCTGGTTGAGAAAAGCAGCACTTGAACCCCACCTTCAAACATAATCCATAACCCACACTCTAGTCTCCAGAGTCTATCTTCCGGTACTGAAAGGCCACAGGCCTGTACTACAAAAAACATTATTACATCGATATTTACACGCACATAAAATATACTTGAAAAACATACAGTAATCAACTGTAGGTTACATTGTGTTCTAAGATATAGTTTGTTCTAAACAACATGGCATAGTAAGCAAACATGGATAAGTTTTCAAGAATAGTACCGTTTGCTTTATTTAACAAAGCTGCAAATTTATCTAGGTTTGGATGGACAGAATAATATTTCTTAATATACAACTTCCTCGTGGAATTATAAGTAGAACAAATTAAAAGGAAATGATACTCATCGCAAGTTCTGTTTTCTGTTATGACATTTTCAAATCTTCCACTTTCGACAAATAAATCATGTGACGAGCATCTCAATCGGCTTAACGCTATCCTATATTTTTTATATATTCAGACATGAAAGATATGTTTCGGCATCACAAGTACATTTAAACATCTTATAATTCAAACATTTACCGGAAAGTGTTGTTTTTGCAAACCATTCTTACAAATATATATCTTTTAATCTTTATGTTAGGTCTAAAATAAACTTACCCTCAGAATCAACATACTGATCGTTCCATATGTACCCAAACCCTATCGAGAATAGAAAATGCCTAACAGAAGAAACCCAATTTGTATGTCCATTTTTATCGAATAGTATCAACATATTGTAACATTTCTTTGGTAACCTATAAGAAGGCATCGTCAGTAGTTTTAACCAGTGTTTTATAACTCTTATATTCGTACAAGTGCATCGGGTATTTACCACATTCTCCATACACCACTGTATTCATTGTATTGGACTTAACACCAAGACATTTTTACATGCTTTCAACTGGACTCTTTCTGTATCATTGTAATAATTCAAACCCCATATTTCGGCACCATACAATATAATCGGCTTAATGTTTGCATCACATATTTTAAAATAAGAACTGAAATGTATGTCTCCAAGTACATTTAGTTGTTTGAAGATACCTATCATGACTTTTTTGTGCTTGCAAACAAGCGTAAGTAACTTGTGCTGTCCAAGATAAACAGTTGCTGAAGAACATTCCCAAATATTTGTATGAACTGGTGCATTCTATTCCATTACCTTTATGTAACTATTTCTCGGTTTTTGATAAACGCCCACCTTTTTTAAAAACTACTACTTTAGTTTTATTTCTGTTTACAGTTAATTTGTATTTGTCACAATAAGACTCACGTTCTTGTATAAGCCACAGTAAACCTGCAACATTATTTGAGAATAGCACGATATCGTATGCAAAAAGCAGAAGAAAAATCTGTACTAGGTCTGGGTGTAACTGTATTCCATACTCACAATTGCTTTCAATTTGGTTTGCTAGTTCATTTATGAAAAATGAGAATAAAAATGGGCCTAGTATGCAGCCTTGTCTTACCCGGTGTTGTAGTTCAAAGGAATCTGAGAATTCATGGTTATTCTTAATACAAGCTTTAACATTTTGATACATATTATGAATCATTTGTTTCATCTTAGGACTTAGACCATGGAATAGACCAGAACTTTTGTCTGTCGACTGAATCAAATGATTTTTCAAAATCAACGAAATGTGTATAGAGTTTACCCCCCTTTGGTGTTGATGTATCTCTGTATAATACTTTGTAATATAAACATGTTATCTGTAGTCGTATATCCATGTCTGAATCATGCCTGGGATTCATTTATTTTATTCAGTGCCACTCCCCAATTCACTAATCTTCTATTAATGATAGAAGTGAAAACCTTGCTAAAAATACTCAAAAGAGTAATGCCTCTATAGTTATTTGGGTTATCGATACTGCCTTGTTTATGGGGAGGGACAATAATACCGATTGGCCAGTTAGTTGGAAAAATACCATTTTCGAATAATTCTAAATACGCTGCTAAAATATCTGACGAATTCTTAATTAACTCGGTCATGTCATCAATGCCTGGTGATTTATTGGGTTTTAAACATTTAATGCTGTCCAAAATCTCGTCTCCAGAGTCATGTTGTTCCCTGTTCTTCAATGCACATAGCTGTCATACTGACGTGGAAGCTCAAGGACTTGCCCACAAAGTCAGCCACATGTCTTCTTGCCAGACCGGAGACTGGTTACCTAATTCAACTGGTGTCTGTGTAATCCCCCGGTGTAGGCTGGCACCAGATTTGAAGACATTGGGAGCAACAGTCCAGTCTATGGGATATCCTGTTTGATATAAAAGTTTGGACAGTGCTCAAATTGTCGTGAGGTCTGTGTAATCCGTTCTAAGTGGGCTGTCATAAACCTTGAAGACATTATGTAGAACACGTCATGAGATATCCCGTTAACAAGAAACGGGACGTACGTACGAACAGACGCTGCTGAATACATGTTTGGGGCACAATACCCCATTTCTACTGTAGGTGCGGGTAGTGTGAGAGCATTTGATGCACTGCAGAAGACTGCAGGCGTGAAGAGAGGCCTTTGAAAGAAAAGTGTACATCGTCCCACTCAGTGTAGAAGCAAGAGAGAGAAGTGCATACCGTGAGACAGGATAAAATATAAATGCACAAATTAAATTTTTCGATTTGTATTTAGAAGTAATGATGAGTACTAGTGGATTTCACTTTTATCATTTTTTATGTATTTATTTATTTATTTATTTTTGAGGTCACAATGGCACATTGAAATATGCGACGGGTTATGATGTCCCCCTAGTGACAATGTCTGTTCGAATACTGGAAACAAAGTTTTCATGAAGTGAACTATTATAGCTTTATATATATATATGTGTGTGTGTGTGTGTGTGTGTGTGTGTGTGTGCGTGCGTGCGTGCGTGCGTGCGTGTGTTATAACGCGAGTGTGTTTTAGGATGGTTCATAACCTGCATTAGGAATAAACATTGCATTTAGCGAGCCTTGGCGAGCTAAATACATAGTGTTTATTCCTAATGCAGGTACTGGTGAAAGCTTAGCTGGGGCAATGTTTAACATGATTCAGGTAAATGCTTCAGATCTAATCGTGAATGTTGTCAGCTCCTGTTGCTGTATCATGAGCTTGATTAAGGGCAGCATGGAGCTCTTTGCCATTCAGTTAAGTAAATGATCAAGGCAATGAAGACTATAAGCGCATTCGTAATGTCAAAGTGGAGACAATGAAGAGTATCCCTGCAAAGATTAAGGCAGGTTTCAAGAAAAAGTTGCACTAGAGCGTGCTCTTAAATACATAAATACATAGCCTCTGATATACATCGGTGAGTACATTCTTGATACCTAGGTTCATCACACTTTGCAAAAGGCTCCAGTAAGGTAGGGTGACCTTGACTTAAACGTTATACCTTTCCCTGAGAGATATCTAATGGACCCTTCATCAGGTTTTCTTCCTATACCACACCACACACAGAAAACAGTTATGGTGACGTTCACTTAATTTTCAAGGTCATGACGATACTTCAATGATTTTTGCATGTATAAGCGAGATACCCCAAGAACTACTCATTGGAGTCTGATCATACCCAACACCCAGACATACAGTGTAGGGCCGATTTTGGTGATCTTAACTTTCAATATCACTCTAATAGTAATTTTAAATATTTCAGCAACTTTATCTGCATGTTAAGAGTGTCAACGAGTTACTTCAAAAACCATTCACTGTACTTTCTTTTGATGTAACTTTATTACATCTAAAGACGTTGCAAGGCCTAGTTGATATTTTTGTTACCTGCACATAATCTCAAGGTCATGGCGACACTATGGAGATTTCAGCATATTTTCGTGTTACATTCCAGTCACCTAACAAGGGGGATAACTGAACTGGCAACTTTGCTTTGAATGAAATCCATGTGATGATGCATTCCCAAAACATCAATTATTATTGTATCAACATTGATTCAATCCTATATATCTCCCAATTTCGCAACATCATAAAAGTTTGAATCGTCATGTTTTTTGTTGATATTTAACGTCATCTTATAATACGACCTTCACCTTCGTTAGTTATAAAACGACCTTCACTTTCGATAGTTATAAAACGACCTTCACTTTCGTTAGTTATAAGTTTGAATTAATCATATACAGCGTGGGATCATGTCACCTTAATGACAATGCTTGTTAAATTTTCTGCCCCTTTTGACCGCAATGTGATCGGTAAGATTAAGGATAAGTATGGTTAATTTACGGACCTCGCATTTGAAACAGCGTTCGAAATAACTTCGAGGCCCAGCGCCTAATGTTATTGTTTCGGGCCGGCAGTATCAAATATGCACAGACCCTTATGGCCTTCAGTAAATTATCTGTCAATTAGTTTGCAACGGGAATGTTTCCCCTTTCTCTTAACGTTCGGGAATCATACACGATCCACCATGTTACGATAACTTACAGTCTTACTTCCTGGTGAAGGCGTAGGAATGTCACCACCAGTCTTACGAAAGAAAACTCCTGTGTCTCATTGGCTTCGTTTGATTCTGTAGAAACAGTGTGAAACTGTATACAATGTTTGTCTAATTTGTTTTAATGGGTTTGACGTTAACGTAAGGGGCCTGCAGATTTCGTTCGGGGCATGTTGATTTAAAAGCCTACAGGTAGCAGCAGGCCCTGAAGCCATCTCTTGCATCCCAAGTACTTTGTCGTCAGGATCCCCATTGTTTTTTGTACTTTTATTTTGTACCTGCTGACCGCTTGGAGCAGCTGAGAAAAGTGTCGGGAACACAGACCGTCTACTACTCTAGATAATGCAGATGTCTGCCGTGTTGGGGAACCTTAATATTCTCCGGAAAGTCGTTGGTGGGTTGACTAGGTAGCTTTTCCATTCGCTGTCTAGGCTGCGTGTAGAGCGGGTCCGGGCACTGAGCCGATGAAGATGAGCATTACCAGCCTGACTGTGCCAGGATCAGCTGAACCCTCTATGCTGCATATTATCTTAATTTGTGTAACAGACCCGTAAAGGTCCCGGGATAGAATAGGCCTTCGGCAAACCATGCTTGCCATAAAAGGGGACTCTTGTCGTAAGAGGCGACCAACGGAATCGGGTTCTCAGGCTTGATGACTTGGTTGACACGTCATCGGTTCCCAATTGTACATACCGATGCTCATGTTGTTGGTCACTGGATTGTGTGGTCCAGACTCGATTATTTACAGACAACCGCCATTTAGCTGGAATATTGCTGAGTGCGGCGTAAAACTAAACTCACTCACTCAATGTGTAATATAAGAGGATATTCATAAACTCATGGGCAAAAGAAACTTATCACTTTAAAATTTCCATTTACGCTTCTAAACAAAACTGAACTAGGTAAAACATACTGAGAAAACATTCGCTAAAACACATTTTTAAGCTGAGTAGCAAGCAAAAAACCCGAGATATTGTGATTTTCGTGAAAGCACGAAAAACAGTGAAAAAGGTTTTTTGAGTGTAACCAAAAGTTCTCGTGCACATTGGTTGCATAAATACAGCTGTTCGACAGTGCAATCATGCATTATCAAAAAGCATATCAAAGTTATGCCACGACTGTCATCGGAGCAACGCAATAGGGCCATCGGTATGGCCCATATGGGGGCGTCACAACGTCAGATTGCCAGAACATTCCACTGCAGCCAGGCAACAATCAGCAACCTCCTGAGACGTTTTCAGCAGACAGGTCAGACCACTGACCGTCCAAGATCAGGTAGACCAAGGGTTACGACGCCCGCCGAAGACCGCCATATCCGTACGATACACCTACGGAACAGATTCGTCACAGCGACGTCAACGGCGACCACAGCCTTGGGACACCGCATCAGCAGACGAACCGTACTAAGACGTCTCCGTGCTGCTGGTATCAGAGCTCGCCGTCCATTCCGTGGAATGCCCTTGACCCGCCAACATTGTCAACGTCGGCTGCAGTGGGCACGAACAGTACGTCGGTGGCAGCGACGTGACTGGCAGAGAGTGCTCTTCACTGATGAAAGTCGTTTCAACTTGTACAGAAATGATGGCCGAGCCCGTGTATACCGACGTAGAGGTGAGCGATTGGCGAGGAACTGCATTCAAGAGGTGCACCCATTTGGAGGAGGTGGTATCATGGTGTGGGGTGGGATTTGTGCTGATCAGAGGACACAGCTTGTCATCCTGCATGGAAATCTGACAGCCCAAAGGTATAGGGACGAAGTCTTGAGGCCAGTTGTTTTGCCCTTTGTGCGTCAACAGCCAAGAGGTGTTCTTTTGCAACAGGACAATGCACGTCCGCATACTGCCAGAATCGTTGAAGATTACCTCAACAACGCCAACATCAACGTTTTGCCCTGGCCAGCACGTTCCCCAGACATGAATCCCATTGAACACCTCTGGGATCATCTCGACAGACAGCTAAGACAACGACAGCAACCACCAGCAAATCGCCAACAATTGGAGCAAGTTCTCTTGGAACTGTGGCAGAGGATTCCTCCTGACGTCATCAGGCGTTTGACGACATCAATGCGGAGACGTGTACTAGCGTGCATTGATTCAAGGGGTGGACACACTAGGTACTGAGTGCTCAGACACTTCCAAGATTCAGTTTTCCACACACTCTGTGAATGCAATCCTCTGTGTAAACTTTCACGTCCACCCCATGTGTCATCTACCTCACTTCCTGCATGCATGAACATTGACAGGGCATCAACAAATACAGTTTTTGCTGTGTAAATGGCTTATCTTTCTTATATAAACATTCTTTCTGACATTTTTTTGTTTTTGTCGTTTTTAACACAAATAATGTCGGGTGATAAGTTTCTTTTGCCCATGAGTTTATATCCATATTTACTTTTCGTTTCCGACCAAATTAAATTTAGTTTTCTTGGCTAAATCTACCACATACGACTTACTGATACGGCTTTGTTTATTTTCCAGCTGTAACAATGTCCTTAATAATAATAACATCCTTAATAACATCCTTTAGATGATGCTTGTTATAACGTTCCAAATCGCAAACTTATCTATTTTTGGTTCTGTTTTGAGTATTATATGGACGTTTCACATGATTATTTGCACTATCTAGAAGGCACCAGACGGAGTTGTCTACCCGATAAGCGGGGATGTCGGCATGGTGTTGCTGTATTCGTGTTTCATTCCAGGGAGTTATCAGGGATAAGCTAGTATATGGAAAACTACACTTTTCACGTCTGTTTAACCATGGTCCTTCATGGATTTGCTTGATGTTTTGAGTAGATTTGAAAGCTTGCTGTACTCCTTTTCCCTACCTAACTCTTATCAAATCCTTCTCACGACAGTTTCTTAATGTATTCATTCTATTGTAGCATTAAGATAAAGGTGGGGCATTTGTCTAATGTTGCTAGATTTTGCTTTCAGCGTGTTCATCGTAACACTGCAACTATCAGTTTTAGCGTTGTGAATCCAGTAATTGTTGCTCTGAACATAGTTGGCGCTTATTACTCATAAGTGATCAGTACTTGCATTTATCATCATTTTGCATTTTACCACGAGGCAGCTTTATACATCACAACATGTAAGTTTAAAAAGAGCGAAAACTTCACATAAAGAAGACAGCGGTTGAAATATTGTCATACAAACACTGCTCAACTGCATAAATGATGGTTGTTAATTTCTATACTAATTCGTGGTGTTGAAGGCCCGTACACATTTTCCATTGTACAGTGTAGCATGAGTTCATGAGATAATTATAAATTAGTACATGTTATCAGACTTAGCCCAAGACGTCGTACTTAAACATATAAATTGCACTCACCTGCTACGCCTCATGTTGGTTTGCCGGAGTCACACCCGGTCCGAATTGATTACCTCGATTACTTTCTTTCTCTCCTTCACCAGTTATGCTAACTGCAGACATTCTCCTTAATTAGCTTTTCTTTTCTTGCTCGTATCGGTATCGGCAATGCTAACAGTTGTTTTGGTTGTTTTGACGTTTTTTGTGTTTTGATTTGTTTTTTGCGGGGTTTTTGTCGTCAGCGGTCCGTTGAAAGGAGGGAATCCCCGGCGTGACGTCACTTTTTCTTGCAATGAAAAGCTCCACCGGAAGTTTTCCGCTGCCGGTATTTTCCCCATTTGCAACGAAGTTTTTGACTAAGAGTATTCGGGAAAATGTGAATGTTCTCAACGTACTGAGTACGTCTATACGGTGGCATAATGGGGCCATCTGACTTTCTCTTTTTCCCTCTGACAGCGGTGTAAATCCAACTACCCAGTGGGCACATAAACGTTGTTTCGACGTTGACAGTAGGTAGGTTCCAACGTAGAAATTTGTTTGAGAATAGGTTGGAAATGAAAGCTTTTTGACGTATATATCCAACGTGGAATCAACGTTGATGATTTACCTATTACCTTGCAACATTGATAATAGGTTGGATATGAAAGGGTATTAGACGTATATCCGACGTCGAGTCAACGTTGATGATATGCACGTTAAAAATAGGTTGGATATGAAAGTTTTTATCACGTATAACAGTTATTTCACCATGAAAGGAGTCCAAGATGACCACGTGTGACACCTGAAGACAGAACATAACAAGTATCTTTTTATAAAATCTTTATTAACAAGAGTCATCAGAAGGTGACATATCCCGCAGGTGAAACCAGGAAAAATAAAAATGCCAAAACATTGTAAATAGCGAGATGCACCACTGTGTTGTCTGCCGCAAATATCTGCCGAGTTTTGCTGAAAGATATTAAAAGGTTTTCGAGTTGTGCTCCGCAAACGAAGCCCATCCTCCACTTTGAGACTAAGTCCGAAACGTTTCCATGGAAACTGCGAAATTAATGATAAATCACAAAAATCTGTAAATAGCAAAAGGCACCATTTTAGTGTCCCCCCCCCCCCCCCCCCCCCCCAAAGTGGGAGAACCCCTCGTATGAAGTATACGAATGCCTACAAGAAAGACAGGAAACATTGATTGTATTCATCTCATTAGTTTATTTCAGTCTTTGTTTTCATCATCCTAATGATATCATCAGGACATCATCAACATTTCTTATCTCAATAGATGATTTCTTTTTCATGATACCGTGATATGTTATATACAGCAGATACACGTTGCAAGAAGTTCATGTTCAGTGTCAGTCATTTGGACTTTCATGAAAGCTGAGAGGAACTCCATTGGTGTGTTAATGCCAGTTGTCAGCTGTCCATTCAGTCTTGTCAGTCTCTGATCGATCTCTGTGTAGATCCTCTTAAGGGGTGGTGGACGGGCACCATGCAGCACCTGGACCAGCTTGTTCCTCTCTGACTTCTCCATCTTCTGCAGCACTTTCACAAATGCGAAAATGTTGGGCTTTCTGGACTGTCTTGTTGAGATGGGAGTGCCATCTCTCGAGATGGTTGTCTTCCGAGGATGGCGATCCAAGCGTCCTGGACCACTGTCACTGGAAGGAGGGGGAGTGCAGCTGTCCTTCGCACCCATCTGTGGACTTCTGGATCCTGCTGGTAAATGTCACTGAGGCCAATATTCTGCCCCTTCCTCCACAGAGCCTGCGTGTAATGGGAGTTCCACGGATATCGCATTTGGGAAAGACGGTTTCAACAGCGTTGATGGCCGCAAGCTCGAAGTCAGTCTGGATCACTTCAGGCTGAAGGGGTGATCCTGTGATCTGTACCTTGTCTCTCAGCAGGCGTAGAAGATGTTCATACGTGCGGCGTTGACAGTTCTTCTTCACGTTGCAGAACTCTATTTTGAAATCCTGAAGCAAAATAATCAGGATAATAATGATAATGTGTCTGTGCGCGCGCACGTATGCATGCTTGTATTTGAGTGTGGAAGGTAAAGGGATATACATTAATTGAATTATTTTGTTTCTTTGATACAAAGTAAACCTTTCTCTTTTGTGATTTGTCCTTTCAAATATTTGGGGGCCGGGAGGGATATGTCATCTTCTGATCGATGACTCTTGTTCACTTTTCATTGTGGAGACCTACAGTTGTTGCATACTATCATCAGCTTTTCAGTCACAGGATAGACACCAGGGGGTGAAGCATAATACAAATAATGGAAATAATAAACAGCAAACCAATAACAGTTGGTAAAATGATGTGCCTGCATGTTTTAAGGTGGCTTCCAATAAATAAAAGTAAACTGAAAGCAAAACATCAAATAGAAACAAGAAAAAAAGACAGACGTATCATTTGATATATATAATAAACTAAAAACTACCAAACTTACAGTTTCTCCACAAATTAATCAATTTTGGGGTAGTGAAATTCACATTGTCTGATTTTCAGTAATAAACATGTGACACATGCTGAACAAAACTGCACACAATGCATCTTTTGTTTTTAATCACTGACAAAACTACAAATCTCAAAGTGTCTGCGACAACTTTCTATGCAAAGTTGAGAGTTCAAACCACATGATACTCCCCATATACCCAGATTGTTTTCGAACAAACAAGAATAAAGACTTTTCACCTGTGATACTTTTTTCAAGTTTGCAAGTGATGCAGACATTTGGATACATTTCCACCCACTTCCTATTCATTACCACCTTCCAAACCTCTTGACAATTGAGTTTACACTTTGGAAATGTAGAACTTACGAGCATCAGTCATCGGAAATCTTGGTTTCTCATCACCATCATCGCTGTCTGAAGGTCTGTGACGAGATGTGTCGCGGTTGAACACATCCTTTCTCCTGGACTCATGTCGAGGACTGTCCTCTCTAATATTGCCCTGCTCATGACCCTGTCTGTTGTCAGTCTGGGATTCCTTTTCTGTAAAGGCTATGGCGATCTTGATTTTGACATCAGATGTGGCTCCAACAATGAATCGTTCATAGGACTGGGACTAGGGCTGTGACTAGGGCTGTGACTGCGACTACACCTTCCTCTATCTTGTGATGGAACAACTGTCTTGAGTGCTTTGTACAGTGCCAAAGTTGATCTTTTTACATTGTTTCTTTTTTCTGGAACACATATTGAAATATAAATGTTTCATTATTTAAAACATGCAAATGAATTGAGAGTCACCGATTCTTTATGAACTTCCAAACTGGGATAAATAAAGGTATTTCCTATTCATTGAAGACTTCTTGTTATTGGGAATAAATAACGTGAGTAAGTTGGGTTTTGCGCCTCAATATTCTAGCTATTTGGCGGCAGTAAATGATGTGTGATCAACAGCATGAGCATATATCTGCGCAATTGGAAACCAACCAAGTCAGTGAACCTGACCACCTGATCCTGTCAGACGCCTCTTACCACAAGCATTGTCACCTTATATGGCAAGCTTGGGTTGCTGAAGTCCTGTACAACCTCTGACCTTCATGGGTCTGGTCAATGTTCAATGACACTTCTTCCAGTATTTAACAGAGAATGTTATATCATACCATACTTACTTAGTGTTGATTTATTGTTGTCCTTGCCGGCACTAAACACCTTTTCTGGGGGTTTAGGAAATGACTGCTACTGTAATACATCATAAGTTCCCTCAGTGAATATTCATGGTTTAGTGAGGTATTTGTGCTAAGGTTTGGAAAGTAATGATATTTTGCAGAGTGTCTTAGGTACAAATCCAACCAGAAGCTCGGCATCTTTGCAACTGGTCAAGAACAGTTTAATACATTTTAGAGATATGGTGCACTGTTGTGAAAGCATAGCACTCTTCTTAGGAGGTACATATTGTTAACAGGCCTTTAAACCCCACACCCAACTAAACGTTTCTGTAATTGCAATACAAGTTAATAGAAACAGGTAGTCCTTTGTGGTTTTCAAAAACGTACCCTCAGATTCATCAGGATTATTATCACTATGGGTGCCCTGCTGTTGAGAAATGGATTTCATGAAACCAGTTAATGTTTTATTGCAGATTAATACTGTACATATAACATTTAAAATGTAGCTGTAATAAAGTCTGTGTATTGTTTCTTTTTGTGTTGTCGTTTTGGAATACCTTCAACCTCTGACAGGTCTTCGGTAGTGGTGTAGTTGCATTCCTCACACTCTTGATGTGAATCTGTAGATACTAAGTTGAAATATAGGGAACACAACTGGAAAAAAACCATGGCAGAACTTTTGTATCAGTATGTGAACTACACGCCTGAGGTCTTTCAGTACCAGATGACTCAACCAACCAGTAAAACATAAAGTGGAGGTTTTTCTGAAACTCTGCAATACCGAATGAGTCATGTTCACAAATAGTGTCATTTTCTGTCCCTCATAAACAAACTATTCATTTTGTTATTTATCTAACTATTTGAAGTTTTGATAATAAATACACCATTGAGAGTACATATTAGAAGTGCACAACAACAATTTTGTTTGATATTTTAACTTTTTGGGAGGATGTTTGTGTTTTACTGAAACCAAGGTGAGTTTTCAATTTTTCTCACTTCCTTTTTCTTAGATATGAAAGCAGATTTTCCTGAATGGTTATACTGCCATAAAGTAAAACATACACTGTAACAAGACACTTGAATTTTATTTTTAAGATTTTATCTGACTTTATGTTTGTCTCACAGAAAAGTGTCCTTACTGTTACCAGAAGGAAAACAATTTAATAACGATACATCTCCAGGCCAGACACTAAAGCGATTCCTCTCTTCAACCTTCCAGTTCATATCTTTAAAATGGCACGGGATATGTTTCGTTGTATAGAATAAGTTTATGAAAAAAATCAATATGCATGTTAACATGTGCTTTTAAAGGAGTTGAAGGGAGCATCCACTAAATATGTAATTGTTTCTAAAGAATTGTCCTTACTGTTACTGTCCTTATTGTTACAATATGCTCAAGTAATAATAAGGGCAACTTCAGTAACAGCAGGGAATTCATCTTTTTAATTAAGGATTTCAAAGACATTTTGCCACTGTGGTTTGAATCCTTCATTGATATTATTTAGAATAAACATTTGAAACGGTTTTTCTTGTGAACAAAATAAAAAAAATCACAAAAAGTTTGTTGATTTTTAAACACACTCTAACAGTATGGACAAATGTCTACAAAAAATGATTGAAACTGAAAATCATTGCTATTATTTACATACCAAGTTATCTATGACCCTATATATATACCTCATGTGCCGCTACATTACAAATGATGTTCTTCAATGCTCTTGATTTTGTCAATAGTATGATACCAGAAAGGTAACTTTATTTGGACAAATTTAGTCAAAAGCAACATTTTTTATATACAAAACGCTGATAACATTTGAATTCAGCTGATACTTTTACATAATCTACGGACAGATCATCATTACCTCACAATTATATGTTCTGCTTTTCAATTTTCAGTTTTAAACTATTTGTGATAATGACTAAAACAATTTCAAGAAAGTGTCTATATGATATGTTATGACTATCTGCTCTAGTATCATAATCACTGAGTCCAGGAAAACACTGACCCACAGGCCCAGAAAACATTCACAGTGATGACAGCATGACATGAAAAGTAAAACACTCCAATTGAGGCTTGGTTCCCGCCTCTTTTGTCAGAGCTTTCTTTGCATTTCCACCATTTGGCCAGAAAACATATTTTCATTTGACCCAAGAACTTAGAATCACTCCTTCTTCTTCCTGTGGTTTTTCCTGCCACACTGCTAGAACCCTTAACTTCTTAGGCTCCATAGCATTCAACGTAATGAAGAACTAAACTAGGAAAAATTTACATAACTTAGCATTCTGAACATATTTGGCTTATGAAAATAATTCATAACTATATCATAGATAAATAAAGTTAGAAAAATGAAAAGTCTGTTGATGGAGAACAATTACACTAGTGCTTTGTAGCACAGATATCCACTTAAAACTAGTAATTTAATCGACAAACATTTTTACTAGAAATGATAAGACAAAATAAAAGCAGGCTATACAACTGAAGTTAAATCACCATACTGGGAACCATTGTGATTACATAGTCCATAGCGGTATTTCCAATATCCCTTCAACTGTTAGCAATCCAGGAACATATGACCATGCAAGACACATATTCTACAGTGAAAAAGAGTGGATAGATTTAAATAGACTTGGAAGGATATGTGACTTTTGTGTCCTCTCTATATGACACTTTAACCCCCATCATGAAATGATAATTCATACCAAAATTCATTATTAATTGTAACCAGTACAAGCAATACATTAGCATTCAAATATTAAGAAAATATAAATATAGAATATTAGTTTCATCATGTATCAGTAATAGCTTAGACAAAGACTCCTGTCAAAAGCAGTAAAACTTATCTCACAGACATCCTATTGAAAAAGGCATAACTTATGACCACACAATTTCCTTGCCTGAGGTAATCAGAACTCCACTGTAAGACAAACCATTCACTAAGACAAGGGTTATGTCTAGACAGGTTAACAAACTGCTTTGATGAGGTAAACATGCCATCACCTACAGTAAAATAACAATATGCAAACACCAGTTAAGGGTCGTTAAAGATACAGCACAGAGTAAGCAATCAATCATCCAGTAAATGTGCCGACAAGATAAATGCCACTTAGGATAACATTAAAACATTAAGTACTTCCCCAGTCTGGTCACTGAAGTTGTTCTGGTAAGACACACCCCATTTTGTTTATTCTGTATTTCATTGGCTATTGTAGGTTACACCCATTTTTTTATCAGACAGCAAATCAATCTTTGTATTGTTTCAGTATTAGTTAAAACTTAAGTAGTCTCCACCTCCATTTGTCATATCAGTTGGGTTTAGTTTCACAACGCAGGTCAGTTCTAGTCCTCAGCCCAGAGTTGTAATTAGATTCCTGTGACGTCGCACTCTTTGCTGAGTTACTTCCCCCAAGTATACCAGCACGCCAGTTAAAAAGGGATTTTCACTGGTACCCTCACTTGGACCCTAGACCCATATCATAACACCCCTTTGAGGATACAACCACTAACGATTTCAGATACTGATTAAAGCTTCCAATTATAAAACAATATATCAAACAATATATCTATCTACAACACACATGACTCTAAATTTATCAAGCCATTCAATTTCTGCTAAAAATTTGTTAACAGGTTTGTTAATCACTGTGGCATTTTTTCATTTCTTTAAGGCACAAATCTCTCCATAGCACGTTGTGCTTTGACATGGGGACATTTCCAAACAGTGAGACTTACCCCTGATTAACGTCTTTCAAAACCATGTAGCAAATGAAACAGGAGGACACTCCCAGCATTTGGTAGACACGCTGCTTTTCTGTCAATGTCCGCAGCAGTGACTAATTGCCTTTTGGTATGTCTGGAAAGGGTACTTGCTATGCAATCACATGGGTACTGAAAGAAACTTCCCAGATTTCTAAATCCAATCACATCACAAACATGCTTCTTTCCTGGTCTTCTCTCTTTGACAAAGGCACGTTTTTGATTTCTGAATAAAACACAAATGTCTTTCCTCTTTGTAGATATAAAAGAATTACTAATTGGTAGTTTTGACTGGAATCGAAATTTTGAATTTTCCATTTCTATGCAATAGGATTTTGGGAATCCCGTACACTTTTTTTGAATTTATGCAAATGGTTTTCAAATTTGAATGCGGATATGTCATTTAATGATGTTTTAAAGTGATGGACATAATGTGCTAGATGGATTAAAGAATGAACAAGATAAGAATGAGGGACCATAAATATCCTTAGTGTTTTTCACAAAGTAGCACAACAGCTCTCTTGCATAATCCAAATAGGCATTTCTGGTATCATTGTTGGCATCAAGCAGAATAGATAATGCCACAGTCAGTGACGGAAAAAAATGTACAACAATGTACAAGAACAAGTGGTCCAGTATACAGTAAAAATTGTCTGAATTCTGCCGCCTTCCATCGGTCCAGTTCATATAAAGACCGGAGTGATGTATTCGATTTGTTTCAATATTTCATCAATTCGCAATGACGATTCACCTTGCAATTCATCAAAGACAAGCCGTCCTTGCCATGACCCTCTTGCAGTACATCTTCAACAGCCAAAATAAAAATTGTGTCCTTTGGTACACTTTAGAAATGCTCGAGCAGGAGCATAACATATGAAAGCATTTAACTTGACGGCAATAGTTTGTTCGCCAGAATCAACACCAGTTGAAATCAAGCTTTCCATTTCTGTTATAAAATCTGAAATAAACTCATCCACTGAAGTTGGTTTTCTTTGTCCATAGTATATGGCAACAACAAAGGGTTCAAAAGTATTCACACTACAAAGAATCGGCCAAAGTTTACCGTTGGATGATTTTAACAAAGGAACGCCATCTATATATACATTTAACAGTGCTTCTTTCTAATGTTGGAAATAATTTGTGTACAGCGCTACTAGCTTAAGAAGCCCCTTTTCTATTCCTAGATACAAACACTGTCCACCACATGTTTTCTGTGCTTTCAATGAAACGTGGTGTCTGAAGAATGGATCTTAGAATCCCATGGTGAACGATGCCCATGTTTCCTTCTAATGCCACATTCATAAGCAATTACTATTTTTATTGTCAAAATCGATAAACAAATTTCATAACACACAGAGGACAGTCAGCAAATAACAACACTATCGCTACACCACACCGTCAGACCATTTTTATTTCAAGCTACGTAACTGTTTCAGAATTCGCGTGACAGGAAGTTGTGGCTCGCACTGCGCTTTCATATTTTTTTATATTCTTGTCAAGTTCCTGCACACCACACAAATACTCTCGGAACGACTACTATTTCAAAAACGCTCAGGTTTAGGGTGCATTTTCATTCACATATGTGTCAGACGACTCCAGTCGTGTCGTGCACTGCCGCAGTGCGGAAAGCTGTTCTTTAAGGGCCACTTCCGCGAGTTGATGACTAGGGAGAGTATGTTGAGTTTAGAGGTGGAACTTGTAAGAATAATCAAAGTGGACTGAAACAAGGTGGCAAAGTTTCATTCCGGTAAGTTGTACGGATTTAGGACCCGAAAACATTTTGTCAGGGAAAATGAGAAAATATAAGTTAGGGAAATGTTTGTTACACTGGCATGTTAGGACGTTTTCTTAATGTTCGGTCTTAATAACAGACGTTGCCATGTGCATTTACCTGTCAATTTCTGACCTTTTTAATGTAAGACAATGATGTGTTCCGAATGGCATGTTGTTTACTCATACTAAACTCTCTTTACAGACAGATAAGGCAGTACGCACAACCTACGAACAGTAGCTGCTACATCACACTTCTTCGCAGCTATCTGCTATTTATACCGGAGTTTCCACCGTCGACCACTGTTAGCAAAGGGGGACCGGAGCATTCGCTTTCCACAGCAGAAAGATGGGGTGCATACGTTTGATAAGTTGCTCCGCAACATGTGCTTGTCAGCTGGTTTAGAGGAGAGACATACCCGCCATTCGGGAAAGGTACTGTATCTGTATTGTGCAAACATTTGATAATATTCACCTTGCCTGTCATTTGTGTTTCATGTCTCATACCTGTAAAACATATAGCAGACCACTGCTACTAGACTCATCAACCAGAAGGTGGATGAAGCCATTTGTGATGGAGAGGACCGGCCACCGGAGTTTACACGCCTACAGGGGGACATCGTCTGATATATTGCAACCACCATGTCGGAGGAAAAGAATGGCAACTCCCCGAAGCCAAAAATCACAAAGATAGGGACAAGTTCAGCAGTTACCCCAGAAGTGTGTGTGTGTATTAAAGATACACCTACACTTCTGACATATGTGTCGGTCAATACACCTACACTTTTGACGTGTGTTGATCAGTACACCTACACTTTTGACATGTGTGTCGGTCAATACACCTACACTTTTGACGTGTGTTGGTCAGTACACCTACACTTTTGACATGTGTGTCGGTCAATACACCTACACTTTTGACATGTGTTGGTCAGTACACCTACACTTTTGACGTGTGTTGGTCAGTACACCTACACTTTTGACATGTGTCGGTCAATACACCTACACTTTTGACGTGTGTGTCGGTCAATACACCTACACTTTTGACGTGTGTTGGTCAGTACACCTACACTTTTGACATGTGTGTCGGTCAATACACCTACACTTTTGACGTGTGTTCGTCAGTACACCTACACTTTTGACGTGTGTTGGTCAGTACACCTACACTTTTGACATGTGTGTCGGTCAATACACCTACACTTTTGACGTGTGTGTCGGTCAATACACCTACACTTTTGACGTGTGTTGGTCAGTACACCTACACTTTTGACATGTGTGTCGGTCAATACACCTACACTTTTGACGTGTGTTGGTCAGTACACCTACACTTTTGACATGTGTGTTGGTCAGTACACCTACACTTTTGACGTGTTGGTCAGTACACCTACACTTTTGACGTGTGTGTCGGTCAATACACCTACACTTTTGACGTGTGTTGGTCAGTACACCTACACTTTTGACGTGTGTT
Organism: Haliotis asinina; assembly: GCF_037392515.1. Taxonomy (NCBI): domain Eukaryota; kingdom Metazoa; phylum Mollusca; class Gastropoda; order Lepetellida; family Haliotidae; genus Haliotis; species Haliotis asinina. The sequence continues at coordinate 5,819,260 of NC_090290.1, read as the reverse complement.
GGTCAGTACACCTACACTTTTGACATGTGTGTTGGTCAGTACACCTACACGTTTGACATGTGTGTTGGTCAGTACACCTACACGTTTGACATGTGTTGGTCAGTACACCTACACTTTTGACGTGTGTTGGTCAGTACACCTACACTTTTGACGTGTGTTGGTCAGTAGACCTACACTTTTGACATGTGTGTTGGTCAGTACGCCTACACGTTTGACATGTGTGTTGGTCAGTACACCTACACGTTTGACATGTGTGTTGGTCAATACACCTACACGTTTGACGTGTGTTGGTCAGTACACCTACATGTTTGACATGTGTGTTGGTCAGTACACCTACACGTTTGACATGTGTGTTGGTCAGTACACCTACACGTTTGACATGTGTGTTGGTCAGTACACCTAAACGTTTGACAAAGGAAACGATGTCAACGAGACCGGACGTGGAATATAAACTGACGATATATATTAGTATAAACTGGTATTCAAACAGAGAAAGCGTCTTCAATGTAGTGTTACGGGTGTGTATTCTCTGTAGATTTTGTTATTAATTCCGTAATCATTGTTATTGGGTCACGATGTTTAGTGTTTTGAATACTCAATGTGATGGGTCACATTTCGTTTTAATAGCTGGTCAACACTTTTAGCATTCTGGCATTCCGGAATTTATCTGCGCCTAGTTTTCGATGTTCACTTCCGGGATACTGTTTCGAGACCATTCTACAGTGTTGACGACGTTCGTTTGTGCCAGAACTTTTTCGGGAAATGACTTTGTAAATATACTGAACATCATTGAAAACGCACCACCCCTAAAATTGTGGATTTCTAAGAGCAGAAGTGAGCAATCTATGTAAATTTTACATATTTGTGTAGACCAATGTTTGATAAAGAAAAGAAGCAAAAAACAATCAAGCAAAACAGTGAAGATTTAAAGCAGCTGACAATGAAATAAAGATGGGGTCAAAATGGAAAGTCAGTAGCGTGTATGACCCCCGTTAGCAGCAACACAAGCTGTGCAACGTCTCCTCATTGAACGGATAAGTCTCTGAATAAAGTCCTGAGGCACTGCATTCCACTCTTGCTGCAAGGCATTGTCGAGTTCCCCAAGGTTGTTGATCTGCGGACGACGTGCGAGGCGTTGGCCGATGTAATCCCACAAGTGTTCGATGGGTGACAAATCTGGTGACAATGCAGGCCAATGAAGTAGAGGAATGTTGTTGTTAGACAGATACTGTATCGAAACACGTGCAGTGTGGGCTCGTGCATTGTCATGTTGAAATGTGTGCAGATCTTGATGCTGGTGAAAGAAGGGAACGACGTTGTTCTGAAGAATGTTGTCACGGTAGTAAACGGCATTCACTCTGCCACGACAAACAATCAGAGCGGTTCTGTGGTGATAACTTATCCCTCCCCACACCATAATGCTGTCCCCACCCCACCGATCGGTTTGCACAACACAATCCTGATGATAACGTTCACCCCGTCGACGCCATACCCGTAGACGCCCGTCAGCATTTCGCAAGTGAAAACGCGACTCGTCGGAGAACACCACACCATGCCAACGTCGTAACAACCACACACGATGCTGTTCAGCCCATTGTCGGCGTTCACGGCGATGCCTGTCAGTCAGGATGGGTCCAACGTAAGGGCGTCGACAACGTAACCCTGCCGCACGGAGACGGCGTCGGACGGTGGAAGCGCTGATCAAACCACGTCGACCCTGGACAGCGTTGGCGGTTCTGGCAGCGGGCAAGGTTCGATCCCGAATATGGCGCCGTACAATGTCTCGATCTTGACGAGGGGTGGTAACACGTGCCTGACCTGGGCGTTGCCGGTCCCTGCTGGTTCCTGTTTGTTGGTATCTGTTAGCAAGCCTCAGAATCAATGTCTCGATCTTGACGAGGGGTGGTAACACGTGCCTGACCTGGGCGTTGCCGGTCCCTGCTGGTTCCTGTTTGTTGGTATCTGTTAGCAAGCCTCAGAATGGTCGAATGATGACACCCAAATCGTCGTGCAATGTTTCTGCTTGAAGCGCCGACCTGCAACATACCCAAGGCCTGTTCTCGTTCCTCTGGTGATAATCTTGGCATGGCGAAAAAACTTTACTTACGAAAGTACTGCGAAAATGAGAACGGTTTTGTGCCGAAGGTCATTTATACCCCTGAACAGCATGCTTTCTGCATGCAATTTGTGCCCTTCGTGTGTGATGTGCATGAATTTTGTTGTTTTCATGTGATGTGTTCGATGATGTGTTCGAACGATCCGTTTTTTACTGTAGAGCGTTATTTACGATCTAGTGTGTTATTATCAAAATTCCCACCATTAATTTTCCCACCAATAATTAATCAATGATGTTCAGTATATATATAAGGGCTGGTTGCTGTGCAGAGAGTGACACTCCCACTCACATTCATTCATATTTGCTGGATTTACTGCCAACATGCTTGAAATATCGTCAACGCCTGAATCTACATTATCTGCTGTTACACCGATCGCTGTGTTTACATTTTGCCATAACTGTTCCCTTTCACACCATGACCTTGGTGAGTTTGATATATTTTATTTTTGTGACCCACTGACTTAGATTTTGTTTCTCTTGAGTTGTACCTGAAATCTGCATTGTTATATTGACTTGTGACTTTGTGTACCTTGCTCTCGTGGTATAACAATAACAGAATTTGAACGTAAACAACTTGGATTGTTCTGTTTTGCTGGTTTACAAGTGGATTTCTTAAATTGTGGTCACGGTAAATTCTTAACCGTAACAGTAGTCACAAAGTATCCCACTGAATTTTGTGTGTTCCAGTGTAATGGTACAGAACTGTCAAAGCCATAGCTTATGGTGCATGTGACAATAGCAATGCTTATCCCGAACAAGTACTCAAAAAAAGGAAGGAGTTGTGTGTGTGAAGCCAAAAAGAGACAAGAAGAAAATTGAATTGAGTGCTGATAATTGGGAGTGAGTGAATGAGTTAATATTTAACGTCACATCGGTAATATCTCAGCCTTTTCGTGACGAGAACATTTAACAATGAAAAGTACTTTATGTATGTTGTATAACCTGTCGACGAAGCACAGTAAAACAGCTAGAATATCACAATTTGAATTAAAACTAGCGTGGAAAGTTAAAATTAACATCACTACCTGGACAAAACAATATGAAAACAGGTTATAGATGATCTCCAACAACCGAAGGGAATTCTACTGTGGGAGGTATGTGAAATTAAAGCTTTTCTCCTGATTAATATCATTAAATTTTCTCAGAGTCCATCATGTTTTTGATTTCTTAGCTAACTACTAATTATATTGTCAGTCTTGAATGTTAAAAGTACTATTTGCAACACTTTGGGGTTGGCAAATCTCAGCACTGTGTAACGATGTTCGAAGTTCCATACCGGAATTTACGTTTCGAAGAATAAAAAATAGGCAACGGGAATATGATTGACCGAGCAAAATAACGGCGAAGCCTTTCTGAGTAAAATAGATGTAAACATTTTATCATCTCTAATCGTAGAGGTGGAGCAGGATGCGATGATTTTTAATCGCTGCAGATGAATTTGAGGGTGATTTTGTATAGCAACTGATGTGAGATCGCAATATCGCGGCCCAGGTCTTACTTTGTCAGTGGTGCCAGATGGAAGAAAACAATGTCGAGGAATAGGGCTCATTATATAATACACAGTATTGAGACAAAACATTTCAGGTTATGAATGTGCAGTTGTTAGTGAGAAATGTATGTATAAGAAAATGGTTAAAGGTTAATACCCATGTATACAATCTGTACACCTTTGAGAATGGATGAATAAATCTTACCAAACAATGATTGCTTTATATATTTTTTTATATATTTATGGGGGACAAAAGTGAAACCTATTCATTCGTTACTAATTTCATCATAACTTTTTCTGAAAATTTTCCAGTTGTAGGAAATTCATAGCGGATCATTTTCCACATAAACACGTCTTGCAAAAGATGTTATATTTTGGGATTTCACTTTCTTAGTAAAGTACAAATTCTAGTACTTTTTTGGTCGAGTCCCTTCCGGGATCCGAACCCGCGCCCTCAGAGTCCGGTACCTAATCGCCAGCACACAAAGTCATGTCTATAAACATGTCCTGTCTATCTTTAATGGTTGGTCTATGGAAGTCAGTTTACATCATGACAACCGAAAGTGAGAAAATCGAGGGACATTTTTCAACACAGTTGACATATAGTGAGTGAGTTTAGTTTTACGCCGCACTCAGCAATATACCATCTATATGACGACGGTCTGTGAATGATCGAGTCTGGACTAGACAATCCCGTGACCAGCATACGCATCGGTCTGCGCAATTGGGAAGCGATGACATGTGAACCAGACCACCCGATCCCGTCAGTCGCCTCTTACGACAAGCATAGTCGCCATGTATGGCAAGCATGGGTTGCTAGAAGGCCTATTCTACCTCAGGCCTTCACGGGTCGGCTGCCATAAAGACAAAGTCAGTAAACTGTGTACGAGATCATGCCATGTATTAACACTTCTTTAAAGGAATGAAGGTACAAACATACACTATGGTTACTGGTAGTATCCTATATGAATTAACATCACATTAGCGTTAGCAGTGTTACATTGATTCGTCAAGTGTCAAGGATTCATGTTAACCAAGGTTTCACTTGTGTTTGTATTTTCCAGTGCCTCTAGCAAACTACTTAACAGTTACAACAGTAAGACAAACAAGAAAATTATGCTTCATACGGAACCGACATATGAGAAGTTCCCATTAATGTTGTTTATGAGAGTGGATGATCCCTGCATGGAAGATGGCTGGGTGTGCGAAATGAAGACGACGATATGTCAGTAGTAGTGGTGATAAAGCTAGACCGTGAAGTCGCTCTTCCGGTTGGGGGAGTGGGGAAGGGTGTGTCATGGTGGCAGCTGACGTCGAGCCACTGATGATGACGACAGTAGTGGATGGTAGAGTCCGCCTGTAAGTGTTTGAGAATGTATGGCTCCAACACTGCTGGCATTAGTCGTGCGAGTTGTCTGTGGGTTGGTGGTAGTGATCAGTGTCATGGTGGTGGGGCTGGTGACAGCAGTCTCAGTAAACGACGTCGAAGTGTGTGTATTCGTGGTGGTGTCTGTACCAAAACTATTCAGGTGTAAAACATTCACGGTTTTTGAAATTTTGTAAAAACGTACAGAAATGCTCACTTTTACCCTTCATGAACAAGTTCCCAATGTTACTTTTTTTCCCTTAAAGTTTCGTAATATACTCTCCCTTTGACATGTCGTTCATCTCCATCATCAACTACGACACAGTTAAAGTACACCGCACGTGTTCGCATTTACCTTTTTAAAGTCCAGTCTCAGAGGGGAAGGGTATTCTATGCTAAAGTTACTTGCATACCGTTAAAAATCTCGAAGGAAATAGGGTTAATGCATATTTCAAACTATGTACTGTACATACCGCTGGTAATGCCAACTAACGACTGGATTCATTTGATTGATATATAACGTCTGCTCAAGCAGCATCTCCCATCTCAAATCGAATTGAGATCAAGAAACAAAGAAACTAACTCCCGCGAATAGACAAGCTGGTGTGGTTTGGTTTCAGTTTTGACTGCACCTTTGTAGACACATCGTTGTTAGATGCACATAGTGAACGTTTGTTTGAAGGCACAACAGGACCTTCCCTTGATGTGAGCATCTCGAGGAGGTATCTAACAACAATCAGGACAGTGATTAAAGTGCGACACCGGGCCATTGCCATTCCGTCACTTCATATTAACAGCCTTAAAATATAACTAAAAATACCCAAAATACAATCAATAAATAATATATTGAGACTCTCTTTTTCGCCTTCAGGTCATTAAATCTTTCTTGCTAACATCCACTTTTAATATATAGAAATTACTGAAATGTATGTAATGATGACAGGCCAATGCAACATCGTCCTATATTGGTTATCAAGCCACCTTGGCATCTCTTATCGATAACACGATGGCCTCTCTCGATGCCACAGCTGCACTCCACAAATCGGTGACACCACTTCTAATCCTTTACTCCAGGTAGCATTAGATTTTATATCCGTGATCTGATGCAGAAAAATGGAACACTCAAGCAGGTATACATTAAATAAAACTCTACATTGGTCTACATTTGAAGAGGTCATCATGCGACGATGTCGTTTTGGCCATACTGGATATTATTGCAAATACTTGTTAAAAGGTGAAGATCCTCAGTTTTGCATATCGTGCTTGACTGTGTTGAATTCTCCATCACAAGGGATAGATATTTTACTGTAAAACAGTTAAGGATTTTTTTAGTACTGTAAGTATTTTTAATTATTGTTCTTTAGTTTTTGTTAAGGGAATATATTTCATCTATGGTATCTGATCGATATGTTCTGTATATAGATGCATTTTCATTATTGGTAGGATAGCTTAGTAACTGTTTGTTGCTGTATCGTCGAAGGGGGTAAAGTACTGTAAAATACTGTCCTCCTGAGAGGGTACGTAAGTCCTAAACCTTTCAAAGTCTATTTAGCTGTACACACATTTTAATAGTAGAGTATGTGTTGTTTTATCATGGCTAAATATCAGTGCCATCGCCAATGGCTGAAGGGATGGTATAAGTCCAGCTAGGGATTATGCAGGTGGCCACAGCAATGCAAGTGCAAATGGTCCTTTCTACTTTCAGTTGTTGGTGATCCTTCCGTTGTTGTCTTAATTTGCAGTCTTATTTTAGAGATAGATGCTGGTTATTACTTCATACTGTGACATTCTAGTCGGTTGTACTGTCCGTCGATGGCAGTTTTATGTAACATTAACTTGCTGTGTAACACAGTTAAATGTCCTTGTCAAACATTGCCGATGTGACGTTAAAATTCTTAACTCACTCGCTCACTCATTCAGTCACTTTGAACATTTCCAGGCTCCTGACCCGACTATTACCGTGCGTAGAAAGTAGAAACTCTTTTTTTCCCAAATCCACATATACTGGATTCTGTGTCAGGGTTACTGAAAAACTGTAGTCGAGTGGTAAGTCAAGTTTGTCTGTTCCGAATGACAAGAACTCAACCGGTTTGCATTTAAGGCACGAAGTGGAGAACAGTCACTTTCCGTAGCGAACGAAAATACGTTTCCGTGTGGTGCATCTCTCCATCCTCTGCTTCGTCTGAAAACTGAACATGTAGCCGCAATTCCCATTTGAGAGGTCATGTTTCCACGATTTCCTTCTATATTCTTTTTCGTATGGATGCTAAATACAACAAAGGGTCGCTACCCACACTAGTCGGTATGAAATCAAACACCCTAACTCCACAGTCAAACGGCGCCAGCATGAGGTTTCAAACGCCCATATATCTCCTAACTGAGAAATATCAGAATTCATTGTGATTTGGGTTTCTTAATTATGATTTTGGTTAGTTGACATAGATAAATCATTTGTACTAATAGTCACTGATTGGTCAAGCTGAAATGAGTATTTGGAAGGGTAAACACGTCACATGACCGTGGCACAACGGTAACTGGCGTTGATTAGATCCGATTTATTTTAAAGTGTTATTTCAGTATCAATAACTGATTAGAATGAAAGTGGCAGATATATAAAAAAATATATACATACAGAAAAAATGTACAGTTAAAAAGAATTTAATCACGAAACTGCAGTCACAATACCAGCCTGGATGTCCCACTGTTGTATTATAGATCATTAAGCCGAGATGAGATGGTTTCACGGATTTGTTGAGTGATGTCTTAGCTTAGTTTGATTTTCACTTCCGATACAGCAGTGAGGTCATATCTAAGCCAACAAACATTTCAAGAATAACACACTGAAGCATGTTAAACCTATAACGTCAGTTATAAAGAGTGAGTGAGCGAGTCAATATTTAACGTCATATCGGCAATATCGCAGCCATATCGTGACGAGAACGATTAACTATACAATTACAAATGAATTAATAGCACACACATTGTAAAAACCTGTCAACGAAGGACAGTAAAACTAACTAGAATACCACAGAGAAGAATGTAAAACTAGTGATTAAACCTAAAACAATGTATCTCTAGAGGACAGTACGATATCAAAATGAGCTATAGGTTGCCAACAACTGAAGGTAGATCACCATACTGAGGACCATGGAGACTTACAGTACATTTGCTTCCTACATGGACCCTAGCTGAATTTACATAATCCCTCCAGCTGTTAGCAATTTAGACAAATCTAGCCATACAGTAAAAGAGATATCTGATTCAAGAAATATGATGGAGCAAAGTTTAGAACGAAATGAAACTTCATTTTAAAGATTTTGAGTACCACATGTTTGCAAAACTATGTATAATACCCGTCAAGAACATCACTTCAACCACATGTACCTTAATTTAAACAGCATCGTTAAGGAAATTAAAGGATATCACTCCACTTCCAGATTTTGGGACACCGCTCTTTCAAAATTAACACCGCATCATCAAGAAAATTAAAATAAATCCTTTACTTCAAACGTTTTAAATTTAATAAGTCCAAGTAAAATGGTCAAAGAAGTCAACGTAAAAGTGTCCCTGTTACTTCCATACTTTAGGACCACCTGTAACTAGGGATAAGTAACGTGGTCAAAGGATTTTAACGTTTTCCTGCTACCTCAATAGTTTGGAGTACCACTTAGACGTAAATAGCATCGTCAAAGAAAGTTCCTGTATGGCATTCCCTACATCGCGTAATTCGAATGAAAGTGTTGTCTATGCAGTGATAATGGAAAGAAAAACAAGTATATATGTCATATTGATCACATGATGTCAATTATCCGAATGTCTTAGTGATTGAGTTTAGTTTTACGCCCCATACAGCAATATTCCAGCTGTATAGGTGATGTCTGTAAATAATCCAGTCTGGACTAGACAATCCAGTGATCATCAGCATGAATTTCCATCTGGAAACCGATAACACTTTAGTGTCCATTTCTCGCAAAAATCTATTCAACAGATTTGCCACTGTTGCTTCATTGAGTGAAATGTCCCCGGAAATTTCAGTAACTTCACAGCGAAGGGGAAAGATCGTTGTTTATCCACACTGAGAGGCCACAGAGTTGGATTAATTTACGACCATTATTTCTTTATGTGCAATTCACATCCAGTTAGATAGCCTGTCTTATCTATGGCAACTCGTGATGAGTCTTCCACCTTGTTTTACATGGTTGTCCTGACGGTAGAAAGTACGTGCATGTGCAGAATACATCCAAAGGGAAGACGCCAGGAACCTTTCCCAAGACAATCACTTCATCGTCGTAAATGGTTTTAGACTAGGTTAGTTTCATTCATTGCCCGACCCAGAAGTGTTGTCTTGAAATCGTCGCTGTGAAAGATGTGTAATCCTGTGTCCTGCATAGAATGCAAATATACCGTCACAAACATTGGGAAGCTGTTTCAAATAGCAACACGCATACATGCTAGTTCTTGTTATTCTCGTGTTAGGTGGAGACGGAATTATGTCAAACTTCTTGTAAATGAAGGTGGAGAATGGAACAGAATTATATCGAACTTCTTGTAAGTAATATGCTATTTAAGTAAGATTACCAGAAACTAGTTGCTTGAATCTACCCAACCTTAACGTTTTCACGGTAACCTCGACGGACTGATCAGTGGTCTCTCCCACTGTCCTTTACCCAATGGCCAGTTACCTCATTTTTCATGTTGTGTCGGCATATCCTCTTTAGGTTAAATGTTTTGTTCAGATGCATTGTAGTCCAGGTGGGCTGTAACCATTTTATTAGGCCGCCTTCGCATAAAGGATGTGGCGTCGGACGGTGTTGCTTCCGCTTTTTCTCTTTGTTGTCTGCACTAATCAGTAAGAACGAGGTCTCATTCGTGACCAACTCGTGTTATTCGGGAGGATTGCATATTGGTATATGGACATCAGAGCTACAAAATATATATGTTACATTCCACCAGGAACAAGCATTGCCGAAACACCCGAAAACTGCTGCTGTGAAAACGTGGATACTTGTTGATGATGTTCTAAGCATGTTGTAACGTAGTTATTTTTCCAAATGTATATTTTTAATACGATTTAATAATGGCAAATGTCATATTTTGCATAAATAGACAATTATACTAACAGTTGATCGCAACTGTTGCTTGTAGGCAGATCTGCAATATCAACAATTAAAGTACATTAAGTGCACATAGCTTTTAAAATTGCAGTACTTAACATAGGCAGCGCATGTAAAACTCCAAAACATGCATGGTCCGAAGTATGGTGATCTACCCTCATTTGTTGGCGATCTATGGTCTATTTGAACATTGTATTGTCCAAAGATGTTTTACTATTTTTAACGATATATACTAGCCAGTTTTAACTCAATCAGTGAAAATCTAGTGGCTTTACTGTTCTTCGTCGACAGGGTGTTATATATTAGTTATCAATTTAGAAATAGTTTTATTCAGGATATGGCTGAAATATTGCCGATGTGACTTTACATCTTAACTTAAATCACTCGCTCCAAATAATGGTCTAAGAGCGCCCGTGGATTCCGTTCACTGCCCTAACAATAAAGGGCCTGTAGAGACTCGACTTACGGCACTAAGTTGTTTCCCAGCTCTCGTTTGCGATGCTATTACCTCCGGTACCATATTTGCGACAAAGTATAGCATAATGAACCAGTTCGATTTTCAAATTACGCGACCGACAAAATGTATATGTCTTTACTAAAACCGGACAAAGGGTGCAAACAGGCTTGGCTGTCCCAACTGTTGACAATCGTTGGTTTTCAAAATCTGTTGATTTAAACATTGATATGAATTACCCTGTCAGGGTATAGCTAGAGTATATGTCCACATGGCGTTAATTATTAACTCACTCGGAATAGGTCCCAAATTTGGGGGTGCTCGGAACGGGAGTATGTTATTCGTGCAAGGATAATCAGTTCCTTACTGTCATCTGACAACCATGAACCCAGTTGAAAAGGCATGAACGTTTTTCACCGGAAGTCAGAAACAACGGAAGGTCGCCTTAAGTGATGTAGTAAAAAGCATTGATGTTAAGATTGTAGTTATGTTATTCATAAATTTAGAATTACGATGTTCGTGATATTTTAACAATTGCGTAAACGATTAAGAACTCCGGAATATTTTCGTCAAAGTATCCACGCACATACCATGTTTTAGATAATGTATAGGAAAAGGTTTGAGTGATTACCGCTGTCGGAACAATCTAGTCTGGACCAACCAGTCCAGTGATCGACATGTACGTGTAGTTACGTGTTAACCAATGTCCGAGCCTGACCATTCCATCCCGTCAGTCGGTTATTTACCGACTAAATAACCGTATCCTCTCTGCAATAGCAGGCGTATTTTTAACGTTTCTTACGATCGCCAGCAGCTTAAGGGATGGCGTAAATCCAACTAGGGTCCATGCAGGTAGCAAAGACTGTAAGTGCCCATGATATATAGCCTGTTGTATATTGTATTGTCCTATATAGTTAAAGCGTTTTAGATTTCATGACTAGTTATAAATTGTAGCCGTGTTTTCATCGCAGTAATATTACCGATGCGATGTAAAATTTCAACTTACTCACTATCAAGCGTAGTTTCAGTTTGGATGGATTTCGTAGGTGGCGTGTCTTGCCGATGGGTCCCTTTTCAAATGTTCAGGGGGTGGTTGGGCCTGGGTGTCCTCTATCGCAAACCTTCTGTATTTCTTCGTTCTCAATCAGGGGACTGGGCACAAGAACGATAAATTAATGAACACTTCTTCTTCAACTGACTGGTTCCACTTCTGATAAACTTGACCAGTATCATGGAAACTTGGTCAAAGCATCAGGGACCACGTCGACAGCTCCTTTCACAAAACTTACCCATGTAAGTACATTTGCACATATTTGAATATGCATACCATTGTAACAGTGAATCTTCTTTGCGTTCACAGTTTATTTCGAGTTAGTAGCTGAGAGTGTAAATAATAAATGTGTTATGTTGTCTCATGTTTTGTCTGAACTTCTCTGAAAGGCGTTCCGTTATCGCTGGCGCTTAAGAAGAAAAACTTTTCATTGTTGAATGTTGTCGTCACGATATGGCTGGTGATGGACGGGAAAGAGTGGTCCTGGTTTTGTTAATTTTGAATGTGTCACGCGTAGCCTTACCACTGAGAAAGAGACAATAGTAGCGAGTCCACACCATTTTTATATTTAAGGGTTAGGTTTTAAAAAAAAACTATTTCCAAAGTTTGTTGACAACCCCCCATTACTCTTAATGTCTTCATCTTGAACAAAGTCACGGCCTTTGTGAAAGTAGGCTGTTGCCTTGGAAAATACACCATACTCAGGTGAGGATAAAGTCTGACCGCCTTGCTGAACTGTTAGGGCACTGACTACATTGAAAGCAGTAAGTTGGTGGGATGACTGAGATTGATTTATAGGCACTTGCCTACTCACAACATACACACTGTTATTGTCTTCAACCAGAACTGGTTGCTGGGTTAAGTCATCATCATCACCATCATCATCACCATCAGATGATTCCTCAAACAACAGTCTCAGCCACTGGAAACAAGATAATTATTACAATGTGAGGTCACATGTGCATACAATGTTCAGTGTATATGGACAAAAATATATCATACTGCAAAGATGTGACAAAGACAGTTTCTCATGGGAATACCTTAGAAATGTATTGTGTATCATAGTTAGAAAAGGACTCGTCATTAACTGACAGCAATATTCTAATTTATATTTTCAAGGAGAATAACCACACCTTTAACCAATTGCAGCATTCACTTAAAACCTGAGTTAGTGAGTAGAGTAGGCATGTTGTGATGTATTGAGAAATACGTGCAAAAAATACTTACTACTCACTAACCCATATCCACATCATGTGTTATAAGTGCTGTGACATCCACAAATGATCATTGCTGAATCCTGCTGAAATTTAAATATCAATATAATATAGTCAGTTTTCAAGAATTAGCGACTGTCTTCACTTTAGGATAAAGACGAAAAACAATATGTATGTAAATCTGATTTATCATTGCTTAACAGTCAACTATCACAAAAGGCTTTTAATGAAAATAAGATACAAGTGAATTTTACAAGGTATTTTTTGATCATAAATAATGTTTTCCTACCTGTTTCAATAATTACCAAAGTAAACCCATTTGAACACATTAAAAGATATTGAGCATGTTAAGTATATTTACTCGATGAATGAGTCCATGACACGATCTCGTTGACCATTGTCTGCCGGATTCACACATGGAGCTATTTGCTCTTGGCAACACACCCCGCCCTCCCATAAAACTATCGGAAATTTGCATCGGTGGTTGAATTAAATTAAATTTTGTTTTATTACTGAGAGGATAGATGTGTGCAAACAATAAACATAATCTAAAGCGTGCCATCGAATGATAAAAACATTTCAAAGTTCAGCAGTATTTTAAAGGGATGAAAAACAACGAAAGAACAGAGCAAAGCAACCTTTTTTCGAATGGCGCCAGCCAGTCATTGCTTTCCACTCAAATACATCGTGGTCAAAGCCAGAACGCGTAAAACAAGAACCCCTCCCGCGACCAGAAATGGACCAGGTTTTCATAAGTACTACAGAGTTACGTTACTTGGCAACTCAATGTTTTTTTCTGGCTGAAAATGTATTATGACTTCATGATACTGCATGTATGTTTTTGCATTATATCATAGTAATTCTGCAAGATGTTTCTGATGTTATTCATATCATTACATGTTATGTTCTTATATTAGTTATGTTGCTATGCTTGTAACAGAAAGTTTCTCCGAAACGTTCGTTTCCCTAAGGGGGAGAGTGTTACGAGAGTGTATTTTCCGTAAATTGTATTATTGATTAAGTAATAATTAATATTTGGATCACAATGTTTAAGGTTTTGAGTGATAGTTATTATGGGTCACATTTCATATCATAAATGTTCAGTGCTATTAATATTTTAGTGGCAGACCTTTAAGGTAGTTATCTACAGTTACCTCCGTTTGAGAATGTTTGACTAAGATAAACACGAGGCTGGCCAAGGAAATTCTACGTTAATGGCGATACTCGTATTGTGCTCGAATGTTCAGGAATTAGTGACTTTGTATATAAATCGTGTTGGTCTGACACATTGACACACAATCAGAGAGAGAGAGAGAGAGAGAGAGAGATTAACTGGAGTACACTAAAAGGCCTACCTTTTTCAATGTTTGACATACATACCTACATAACCGCTGCCTGACCGCTCGCCCCGTGTTACCGGTTGCTGGCAGGGGTGATGGAGGCGAAGAACGGTCTGAATACCACGCGTGGCGCTTAAAATGTTGAATAAAACATATTTGATTTGAGTAATTATTAAATATGGGGTTGGAGATATGATTGTACAACCCAGTGAGCAAGTAGGAGTGTACCTTTGATGGTGGCGATATTCTACTTTGACATGAAAAATATTTTTTGAACCGAAGCGAGGGAAGTGCGTTGCCAACCTTTGCTCACTTCGCACGCATATAAGAAGACATTTTCTCTACGCTGCGCAGTCTCATGTGTGCTACGGTTTGCCTGTGGCCGGATGAAACTACTTCTGCAAACGTGGATTCTTGGGCTAGATTTCTTCTGATCGACTCCACAGACTTACTGTCAGTCAGACTGAATCTCTGATTCTAAAGTATTACCTGGAATTTAAGGAGAAGAAAGAAACGACGTTCTCCGTAGTGACTCGTTTCTTGTGGAGTTGGCAATATGAAGGTTGTTGTGTCTCCATACACATCACATTTAACTCTTGCCATGGAATTATACGAGACAGGAAGGCATTGCTGCTTGAAGTGTTATGGCGTTGACACGTTTTTCTTTCAAGAAGGACTAAAACAACTAAATATCACTGAAATATATACCTATTTTTTTCTTTCCGCTATCACCCCTTTCATTCAGCCAAAATATACTACAGACAATACGTATCGGAACACCCAAATCTCAAAGTACACGAAATGACATATAAAATGTCATGAGCAGATACGACAGACTGAAATTCCATCTGAAGAGCATAGGGGTGAAAACTGAAAGAAACATGCCCTAGACGCCGGTTAATGCATTGAGTACATCTGCGCCTTGTGAAACTTATACGGGTGTGTACTGTGGAGGGTAGCTTGTGGAATCGACTGCAATACCATCTGGAGCAATTGTACAAGAGTCTGAAGAGTCAGTACCATTTCATGATTGTGTCTAGCACGTCGTCCAAAAATGTATCATGGATGTTCAATTGGAGCCAGATCCAGTATATAAGCTGGTCACATTCATTATTTTCATGCAAGACGACTCGAGTTCGATGTGGTATTGTTATCTTGCAAGTGTGACCCAAATACCAGTGGTGGTCAAAGCTGGAAAACCCAGAGGAAGCAGAATTTCATCCCGGTTCCTCAATCCAGTCAACTTACCCTATACATGGTATAGAGGAGTAGGGTGGTGTATGCTGAAGCCTCCACAAACCATCGTAGAGTCACATCTGTTTCTCTTACTCACAGTACCATGATGGTAACATTCCCCATGCCTCATCACCTGACCTTGTTTTTCGTGGCCATCCTGATCGAAGTCGGTCCTGTACCCAGCCAGTGCTTTTGAACCGACTCCTGAAGACAGCGAGGCTTCAACTCTGTCTGCAGCTTCTCTTAAGGGAAACGTTGCCACAACAAGGTAGGACAACACAACGTTACCGGTAAACCAGTATAACCCGGTACAGTATCTCGCGGTACACTTAACGTGATATAGTTCAGATTCTGAAATATATTGGGTCATTCAGAGTCTAGATAGTAGCTCCAAAAGTGGACGTGATTATGGAACCGTACACTAACTAGCTGTGTTTGCAAAACCATGGAACTCGTGATAAACAATCGATTTGTTTGGTCTTGGAAACAAATAACCTTATAACAGATATACATTGTGGTTTCCTTATAAACAAGTATTGTGGAGCGCCAAGTGCGTGTGGAATCATTTCTGAAAAACGCTCTAATTAATAAACAACACGCTGTGTCTGTCTTTTGTGATTTTGAAAAGCATATGACACAACTTGAAAACATGACATTTTAAGAGATTTACATGACTTTGGTCTGCGAGGTCGTTTGCCACTATTTATAGCCAACTATTTAAATGACAGACAATTTCAAGTCCGCGTGGGTTCTACCCTGTCTGATCATTACAATCAGGATCAGGGTGTCCAATAAGGTAGTGTTTTGTCTGTGACTTGATTTAGTATCAAGATTAACAGTTTGTCAAAGGTGTTAAACTATTCAATCGATGGATCATTACTTGTGGACGATTTTAATATTTCTTGTCGTGGGAAAAAATGCTATTGAACGGCAACTACAGTTGTGTTTAATCAAAAATAAATTAATGTTGTCTTGAAAACGGCTTTGAATTTTCTAAATCGAAAACTAGTTGTATACACTTCTGCCGTAAATACAAACCGCTTGAAGACACAGAACTATTTTTAAGTGGCCCCCCCCTTCAAAGTTGTCAAGGAGACTAAGTTCTTGGGACTTATTTTGATTCACGTTTGACCTCTTTGCCGCATATTAAGACCCTTAGAACAAAATGGCTGAAGGCACTCGATTTATTATAGGATCTTTCAAATTCAAAATGGGGAGGGGATCAAACTATAGTCCGTTTGGTGGAGGTGAACTGAATCAAGTAGTTTTAGGTTGCTTTGACAGGCTCCACCATGTATAATGGAACATAATCAAGTTTAGATCGCACCGGTGATCTATATAAGTGAAGGAGGGTATAGTCCGTTTGGCTCAAAAGCGGACCGATGAATTGCAGTGTAACTCGAAAACGAAGAAGCATAACATACTCAATGAAACTCTGGTCATAATCAAAACATCATACCAACTCTGTGAGGTTTTTGCAGAATTTTTTGTCCTAATAATAATAATAAAGTTGTTTAACAATCTATCATTAAAATATTGACACAGTTCACTGTTTATTAGGATGGTGTGCAGAGAAAGGCAGAGCCAGGTGTTCCAGAAGCACGTGCACAAGTGCCGAGAAAGTAATTTATTCTTTAACCTGTGATGTGCTTTCTAAATTGCTTTCTCGCACACCTGGCTGTCCCTTGGTTACTTGGACTGTCAGTCCAGATTTGAAGAGGTTATTTTACGACGATGTCTTATTTGCCATACAAGATATACTCACGCGTACCTGTTAAAACTTGAGGATCCTCCATTTTGTATCCCTTGTGATGAGAGAATCATGGTCAAGCATATCCTGCTTGACTGTGTTGAATTCTCCATCATAAGGGATAAACAGTTTACTGCAGAAACGGCATAGGATGTTTTTAACACAGTTCTCATTTAGTTATTGGAATTTTAAAGGAAATTGATTGGTAGTTTAGGTTAGTAAGTTGTACCCTCAAAGGGGGTTTAAGTACTGTAATATTATTGTTCTCCTGAGAGGGTATGTAAGTCCCAAAACATTCGATGCAACTTTAACGTCTAGCGAGCTCTTAATCGTAGTATTCGTTATATTGATTTTGGCTAGCATTTCTTACAAAGGCCAGCGGCTGAAGGGATGGTGTAAATCCAACTAGGGTTCAAGCTTTATCTGTATTGTATATACTTGAGTAAGTGGTTTATAGTTGTCCGCAACTGAAGTTTAATATCACATGTGATATATACCATGAGATCTGTCTGTTCGATATCGCTGCTATGGCTGGCATACGCAGAGTGGAATTTATTCAGTCTCAGAGAGGAACCCAGCAAGTATTTCTTGATGGGTTCACATACTCCAAGAATAAGACCAGAGGCGAGACCACACACTGGAGATGTATCGTCAAGACATGGAGAGGGCAATGTTCCACTGTTGGGAACAATACTCAGTTACTGTCATATGTGTAAATAGTAAATAGTGCTATACTTTTGTTAAATAATAAAGTTGGCACTTACATTTCTTAACAAGATATGTAATTAACATTTAAAGTTGGTGCTTTCATTACTTATAAAGATTGTGATGTAAAATCATCAAATCACCATATTTTACATTTGATATGTAAATAATAAAAGAGCAAAGGTTACTAAAACTTTCCTGGGACTACTAAGGGTTTTTTTTGTTGTGGTCTGTTCCATGCTACTGAAAGGTAAACAGGTACCTAATGCCTGACTAACCAACCGTGACTAATCTGATAATGACCCGTGTGACAATCGACGCGTCTGAAATTTGGGAAGATACCGTTCATGTAGGCAAAGGTACTCTAAGTCCCCATGGTCCCTAGTATGGTGATCAACCTTCAGTTGTTGGCCATCTATAGCCTGTTTCTATATTGCGTTGTCCAAATAGTGATATTAGTTTTAACTTTCCTCGCTAGTTTTAATGTTAATTGTGATACTCTAGTTCTTTTATTGTCCTTCATCGACAGGTTTTTGTAATGCACATATATTACGTTCCAGTGTTATTTTTTCTTGTCACGATATGGCTAAAATATTGCCATTGTGAGGTTAAATATTAACTGACTCACTCACCCAGTCTAGTCTTATATCCATATCTGTGATACCCTAGTATTTTTACTGTCCGTCGTGACAGGTTATATTTTCAAAATGTTTTCATTCTTCTCATATAAAATGTTTTCGTCATAATATGGCTGAGATATTGCCAATGTGACATTATTTATGAACTTACTCACTCATGTGTCTTATATCTATATCTGTTATACCCTAATATTTTTACTGCCATCGCTACATGTTATATTTTTCAAATGTTTTCATATAAATTGTTTTCGTCACAATGTGGCTGAGATATTGCCAATGTGACGTTATAAATGAACTCACTCACTCACTCCGTTTCCTTACAATTCTATCATTTTTGTCATAATGAGATGTCAATTTTCCAAATGTTTGTAATGGCAATCCTAGTAAACTAGATCGACCTCATTTGCATGACGAAAAGATATATTCCATCTTTGCTTGTCAATGCGAGGATACACCTTTGTACAATCAAATAAACGGTTGGCCCAGCATATGTGGCGAAAGAAACAGGATTTATGTTTCAAGGATACCTTCAAATTGAGAGAGACTACCGAAATAATTCTGCCTTCACGATGAATACCCTTCACGACTTGAGAAAACAAAAGGAATAGATACACAGTCTAGTTTAAAAGGGGGCGTGGGTGGATGAGGTAGCCATGTCACCCTGCAATGGAGTTCTAATAATAAATTTCATTGTCGCTCTCGACAGGGCGTAGAACTTCAAACTGTTGTTAACAATTTGTGAAGAAGGTGCTGAATTATTCAGCCATGTCCCGACTTAGATAGTTCAACCAGATTTAATGATAATGATATTTCATGTTAGCCTTTTCTTTTAAATGTAACGTTTTATGATGTTAACTGTACAGTTCGACTTTAACGGTGTAAACTACAATATGTATACAGTTTTAGTTTTACTACACGACTGTATTCAGAGCGTGATGCTTTACGGATAAATGGTTCGTAATACACATGGAAACGCATACAGTAGAAGCTGTCTTAACCGGCACTCATTGGGACTGAAGAAAGAATATGGTTTACACAATGGGCCGGACTGTAGTGAGTTGGTGAGTTTAGTTTTACGCCGCAATATTCCAGCTATAGGGCGGCGGTCTGTAAATAATCGAGACTGGACTAGACAAGCGACTCCCGTTAGTTGCCTCTACGACAGGCCTAATCGCCTTTTATGGCAGGCCTTATCGCCTTTTATGGCAAGCATGGGTTGCTGAAGGCCTATTCTACCCCGGGACCTTCACGGGTCGGCCGAATTGTAGAGCTGATGATAAATGTACAAGTCACAGATGGGACTGAGATTTTATATCAGTGTGGACAACTTGCTGACTTGGACAGATGCCGGTTTTGACAGCTTCCACTGTATATCTATGTTAAACAGAGAACTGTTTAGTCATGTCGCAGCACGAAGGTAGGTTTGTTAGAAAGGTTGAAAGTACATCATAGCACAAAGACGGACGGGTTGTGTCAACATTATGTACGACTAGTAATGTCCGAGAAAGGTAAGTGTAGCTGAATCTATTTCCTACAGAACGTGCCATGACCCAATGTTTGATATTCTAATAGTATCATGTAAACTGAGGGGCGGACACAGCCTTTTCAGCGGGAGGGGGGGGGGGGGGGGGGGGGTACACACTATTGAAGAAAGGGGGATGCACACACTTTTATTTACGCCCACGTTCCAATGGTCATGTAACAAAATTTCAGGATGACAGAGGGAGTGCACACCCTTGCACCCTCCTCTGGAACCGGCTATGAAACTAATATAGTCTTATGGTGTCTTATGGCTAAGTCTGTTGGCAAAACATATCACAGTGGACGCACGAGACTCTGTGTGTGTTTGCGTGCGTGCGTGTAGATGTCGGTTTCAGCAATATCTGCTGAGATTCCGTCCTAAATATATCACAGCTTGTAGAAAACCTTATGTTACCGTGGACTGACTGACAGTTTCAGATTGGGCAGCTAGGGTTTAAGGCGTTCTTGTTCACCATGGAGAGAGGAGATTTACCTTTAGAACATCACGCTCTGAATGCAGTCCTGAAGTAAAACATATTTAAATTTACACGGTTAAAGTCCAACCGTAGAGTTTATTTGCCATAACGTTACATTTCAAAGGAAAAGGTAGCAAAACATATCACTTAAACATCTGGTTCAACCATCCAAGTCGGGACAAAATTCAGGGCCTTCTTTACAAATTGTTGACAATCGTTTCAAATCATACGCTCTGCCGAGCGCGAGTTATTTGAAATCCGACTTCATTCAGCTCTATAGTCAATGCATGACTGCCTCATCCTTGCGCACACCTTTTTGAAAGAGACTGTGTATCTATTCATTGCACTTTTCTTTTCGTTTCTTAAGTCATAAAGGGTTTTCTGCATGACAGTCTTTAAACACACCTTTCGTTGACCTTTCTTCACCTGTGACGCCCTGTTTATGCATGAGTCATTCTATCTGATCACGTGACTTAGGTGAGCCAATCAACATCTGCTTCGGCAGGAGGTAAGACTGCCTGATGACGGCCACAGAGTACTACATTGATAGCTATTGTCACAACTACGTGTAGAAAACCTTATCCCCCTACTGGATGTTTCTATGTAAGTCTGATATGATATGATTAGTCTACTTACAAATACATGTATATCATTGCTCTCACATCGTGGTCACACATTGTGCATTGTTCTATCTTGCGTCTAGTTTGTACGGCAGGCGTCTGAGCTGCCTTTGCGCCAACAGATGTTCACCACATATCCCGAGGTCTGTCCAGTGTAGAGAAAGAAGCTGTAACTTGGTGGTGGAACCTTACGCAATAGTCTGGTGAGTGAATAGTTTTCACTACTAGCCTTTTAATAAAATCTATTCTTACAGCCTTGAGTGAACACAACCGTCTGTCTGCGAGTGCGTTTGCGTAAACGTTGAAACCACTACTCTTACCCCACCGTCCCAAATATGATCTTGAAAACCAAAGTCCTCTTTGCCTGTTTTTTATAATACCTATATCTACAGATGGATCCAAGGATGTTGGCACAGCTGCTAGCGCAACAGGCATTGCGTTCCCTAATAGATTACCGTATAACGTTACTATTTTTACAATCAAATCAAATCAAAATTTAAGAGATCTCAGATATATCAAACAATCATAAGGACTGGTTGTCCTGCCTTCAAGCAATAAAAAAATCATATCGTCCTCCAGTTTTACTTGATATAATTGAACTACATGACAATCTTACTACTGGCCAACACGACATCGTCTTATGTTGGTTGACCAGTCTTGCTGGAAACATTGGCAACACAGTGGGTGATGCTGCTGCAAAATCAGCTCTCAAAAACTCTGTGCCGCCACCTGTTATCCCCTACACTGGAAATAAACCTAGTCTAATGAAAGTACCCAGAAGTAGTGGGTAAAACCATTCTCCTGAAAGGGTACGTACACACCGTTAAATGTGTTTGTTATTGCCTGAGTTCTAAAGGTAGAGTTTGTCATGGACAATTTGCCATAAAAATCGCCAACACCTGAGGGTATGATGTATACCCAGCTTGGGTCCATGCATGGTGCAAAGTACTGTAAGTCCCCACGTGTGTCAGCCTCGTCAGTGGGTCTAACCACCCGATCCCTTAAGTAGCCCCGGATCTTGGTCCCCGGTCCGTGAAGTAGAGCAGGACATGACACAGGCAATGTTGAAATATATGTTGGAACAAGGTCACCCGATGCTAAATGAGATACTTCACAGCTTGATAAGCTTGTACAATCTTTGATTAAGTTCCAGAGTTTCTGTGATAAATACTTTAATAGATATATAGTACTATAAAGTAGCGATGTTACATATTTGAATTGCATATATATTGTGGTATTTATGTTCCAGTGACAACTTCATTTTCAATACATATATGCACATCGCAGTATTGAGTGGCATGTACATACGTAACCACATATATTTGGGACAAGTCAAACATAATGTATGACAAATTAAATAACAATAATCGGTATTCAGTTATTCATATCATATCAACACAATTGCCTCATTAATGTGTACATCAGATATTTATCATTCATTGATTCAGATACATTTCACATTGTGCCTAAAGCAAACTGAGATACAGCGAGTCCATCCATGCAACAGACTGCTCTTCATGATCACCAGGCTGCCAGCCATGACCGTATGCATGTTCTGCCCTGAGCTCTAAAGGTTACATACGTGATAGTGATAATAGTCGAGTGTGCAGTGTGCATAACGCAGAATGGAAAACTCTGTATTCAGTAGCGTTCGTACGTCCGTATGTACGTACATTTGATGTTAATGCGACATCTCAAGAATTGTTGTACCCAGTGTCTTCAAACTTGGTGACAGCATACATTGAGAGATCACACAGACAGCAAGTGATTTCGATGGCCTTGACCTCATCCTCAAGGTCACCACAACGCTTGAACCATTTTTCAAACTCTAGATAGCGCGATATCTCACGATCCGTTGCACCCAATGTCTTCAAATTTGGCTTCAACACAGACAGCAGTTGATTTTGGAATAAGGAAGTTCAAAAGGTATTGCCTAGACTAATCACTCAAGGACGTTCAAGCTGAGGTGTCTTGTATGGTGTCGTTGTGGTCACTTTTGTTCAACTTGACTGATCATCAGGTGTGTTGTCTAAATACATTGACGTGACCACATCCCTCAGGCTTTGCATTTGTAGTTTCCACTAGTTTCCATTCATAGGCATTAGTCACCGTGACGATAGTATAGAATTTATTCTATGCCACATGTCGTTCGCTTATGGACTAATAATACTGGCTTTGAAAATGGTTTTATAAGATTGTTATTGGCATAACTAATTATTTCTGCAAACAATTATAGTTATTGATGTCATTTTTAACGGTGTTGACACTCGGTGGTTATCGGGGAGAAGGTTCTCTGGGTAATATTCTCCATGTCACAAATAACAACTCGAAATGAAAAATATACGCCTGTAAAATGACAGTCAAGTGCTACTGTTTCTGAAAACATATGTTCACGGGTCCAATTCACAAGGATTGAGGCTGACCATGAAATGCTCATGTTGAACCCATTTGCAATATCCGTGGCAGCTTGAGAGTTTGTTTTGAAGTTATGAATAGTAAGCGTAATGGATCCCTTCTTTGTGAAATGGTCATGAAGAGAGCAATCTCTGAATATTAAATGAGGATAACACTTATTGATGAAAAATGTGTTTAGATTCATTAAGGATCGTCGCTTCGGTGCAGATGTGAACACTGTTATCAAGTAAGCGATATACAAGGAGGTAAAACGAGGTGTAAGGAGGTATAAACATGAGTGAGTGAGTACGTTTAGTTTTACGTCGCACTCAGCAATATTCCAGCTATAAGGCGGTGGTCTGTAAATACTCGAGTCTGGGCAAGGCAATTCTGTGATCAACAGCATGAGCATTGATCTGCGCAATGGGGAGCAGATGACATGTGCCAACCAAGTCAGCGAGTCTGACCACCCTATCCCGTTAGTCGCTTCTTAGGACAAGCAGAGTCGCCTGTTATGGCAAACGTGGGTTGCTGAAGGCCTATTCTATCCTGGACTTTCACGGGTCGGTATAAACATGGATACAACAGGTCATGTAAATAGATCACGGCACTTCGCGAGATCTGAGTACTTCGCACTTATTCGAATGGTCTAATGGCTGCCAATGTGGTAGTGGTAATCCTTATAGGAATAGGTATTCCATCTCGGATAACCAATTCCAAATTTGCTCACAGCCAAACATAACTGCCATCTTGTTGGTCCGGTCAAGTAAAGTCATATGTGCGATTTGGTTCTTGAATATATGTCACAGGAAATCTGGTAGCGGAAGTAAGCTAGGCCACGTCTCGCATATCGCAAGTTGGTGCACAAAAGAGGCGGGAACCGGCTTAGTGCCGGAGAGAGCGCCTCACCAAAGGTAGAGGCCCATCAGAGCAGAAACGACTGTTAAATAGACAATGCCGAAGATGTAAGGTATATATGTACATCTGGTCATTGCATATGAACCTAATAGTGAACACAGGAGGATTATGCCTGTCTGGAGTCTTATGTGTTGCTGGTAGTCCAGAGGTATACTGTTGTCGTGGTCAGAGTTGACGGTTGAGTTTTTTTTATGTGTATGAGCTCTTTGAGATTTCTGATTTTGATGTCTTGGATTTGTGGTTGACGGTTCCATTGTTCCATTGTCATTCCTCATTGGAAATAAAGCTGTGTATCCATATACCTTATCCTTACATAGAAATCCAACCTTATGAATATATGTACCTGTATATGTACACTGCTGTTCTATTGATCAGAACTGTTTCACGCGCATATTTTAACCTGTGTTCAATAATGTATTATAGAGAACATTTACCTGTGCTCAGCGTCGAGTGAGTTAGTTAATATTTATCGTCATATTGGCAATATTTCAGTCATATTGTATTTCAGCATCGACAACGGCTTGACGATCTCAGCAGTTTGCTGATTTCGGCAAGCGTTGTTCGTCTCCACCGCCGCCTTGCTCTTCGTCAGATCACCCTTTACATACCAGGTCAGTCTTAATGGTCAAGTCATCCGCATCTCAATGAATTCCATATAACCAACGTATGCAAATCGAGCGGTTGGGTAGATACTTAACCTCAGTTTTAATACCACCACGAACATGACGTGTTTGTCGGTCACAGGTGTGCTCGAACTTTTATGCGCCTTAAATCACCACGTCCACATCAGTTGTTAACTACATTCTTAGTGGTCACTTCGCTGGCACGTTCAACGGGTGCAGGCTAAAACGTCACCACAGCAAAACGGCACCTGGCGAAAACGTTTGGACAGAACGGCACCTTCCCTTGGCGAAAACGGCTACAAATGTTATGGCGAAAACGTCACCATATACAATTTTAAAAAGGATGAACATTGATATGATGACTTTATTGTATTGTGAACTTTGGATAAACATTTAGTGTTTCGTAAATAGACTTTGTGAAATAAAAACATATATATTAGGTAAGTAGACGTTACTGGATTGTGAACTTTGGATGAACATTGATATGATCACTTTAGTGTTTCGTAAATAGACTTTGTGAAATAAAAACATATATATTAGGTAAGTAGACGTTATTGGATTGTGAACTTTGGATGAACATTGATATGATCACTTTAGTGTTTCGTAAATAGACTTTGTGAAAACATATATATTACCTAAATATAAATAAATAATATATCAGGAATATATCAGGTAAGTATGCCCATCAATATATAACACTAACACTCACCAAGCTGCTTGCATCATGTTTAGATAATAAATGCGTCTACTCTGCCGACAATGTTTGGAAAGTAAAAACATCGCACCCTTCAAACTGCACAGACATGTACCTGATACACATCATGCTTGATAACTTGAGAAATAAACATGTAAACATTACAAACAATTAAACAATAAAGTCAACATAATAATAAAGTCAATGTAACAATGTTTGATATATGGTGACGTTTTAGCCCTTTAATCTGTGGTGCCGTTTTCGCTATAACCCCGTTCAACAGACAGACCGGAGACTGGTCCATGTCGACCACGGAAGGTGGTCACTTCGCTAGCACGTTCAAGAGACTGACCGGAGACTGGTCCATGTCGACCAGGGAAGGTGGTCACTTCGCTGGCACGTTCGCTGGCACAGTAAAGAGTCTGACCGGACCAATGACAGTTGTCATTGAATATGTTACATTTGCCCCAATGTAACTCAGAGGTTTTCTTCCAGAAAAAAAAATCTTATAAGTAGTATTCATGTTCTTGCATTATTACGTCCAGAGCTTACACTCGTGGTGTTTAGAACGTCTACTTCTGTTTGCGTTGTGTCAATGAGTGGTCAAAAATATTTTCGCTAACATGCCAGAACGCAACTATTGCTATCACCAACCAAATACTGATCAATGATAACTATATCCTTCATCGCATTCAGCTGTGGGTGATATGCCATTTTGTATGTATTATCTTAACTGCTATCCTTCATCAAATGGTGATGGGGGTTTTGTTACCACGTCAGCAGTCAAATACTGATCAAATATAAATAAATCCTTAGTCATATTCAGATGTAGGCCATATGTCATTTTCAAAGTATTAGTTTAACTTTCTCTGTCTTTTCTCTTGATATCATGGCTTGTTTCCATTTTGTTTGTTCCTTCCCTCGAGTGATGAATTGTAGTTAAGTTGCACCTCAGATTTCACCAGGCTTAAGAAGCCATTATATGTGGAGTTCTTCTTATTGGGCAAAACTT
Organism: Haliotis asinina; assembly: GCF_037392515.1. NCBI lineage: Eukaryota > Metazoa > Mollusca > Gastropoda > Lepetellida > Haliotidae > Haliotis > Haliotis asinina. The sequence continues at coordinate 5,792,529 of NC_090290.1, read as the reverse complement.
CATAAACCAAAGGCCACATCTTGTCTTCCACGAAAGCACGAATAATGTGTATTTGTGAAAAATCCATAGTTCACGGACAGTGATGATACAATACGTTAAAACTTATGTCTGTCGATGTCATGGTGAACTGCTCTCAACAAACTAATTACCTGAGCTAATCCCCCATTTTGTAAGGCTATACTTCATAAATATTTACAGTATTTGCATAGCCCAGCAAGCATTAATGTTAATTAGTGTTAATCCCCCTAAGTTGCTTGGTGGAGTGCAACAACCGTTTCAATTAATGAGGCGTTGATAATAATAATAGTTTATTATAGTGCCACAAAGACAGCATAGTACAGCATATAAACTGCACACACCGGGCCTCGTGAGGCCGAGATAACACTTAAAAGAGATAGTCAATAATCATATCACCACAGGTGAATCTGTACAGAGATTTAGAGGCAAAGGTTGGTCTTCAGTGCATAATCATTGATTTACCTTTGTTTATGGTCAGTTTTCATTTGGTTGTCCTGGAGCAGAGGCAGTCTAGGAGTTGTTGCAGCTTGTTCTTGTCAGGAACTATTAACAGGAACAAAATCGTCGGCATAAAGTAGTAGAAACACATTGATGTCGCCAATATCCACCCAACATTGTACTTCGGTTATATCACTGGCACGATCATCTATATAAATAGAGAAAAGAGTCAGGGATAAACAGCAACCTTGTTGGACTCCACTATTCACATCAGATCTGTCAGTCATTTCTGTGTAAACTTTAACACTGCATTTCATTAACAGTATGTTTAGTTTTACGCCGCTTTTAAACTGTCCTTTGTCCACCGGTCTTTATAATACACATATGTTCCATTTCAGTGTTAAATGTTCTCGTCCCGATATGGCTGAAACATTGCCGATGTGACGTTAAGCATTAACTCACTCACCCACTCGATCATTGCACCCATGCGGAATCTTCGGCGTGAGGAGCCAATGCTTTAAGTAGGCTACACATTCACCCGTGAAGTGAAGCTCAGACAAGGACAGCTGTGTACGTAGTGAGCGATGGTCTGTGTTGAAGATGCATGCTAGGAAAGACTACTTTATGTATCTGCTTCACTGAAGTCGTGTAATACAGCCAGGGAGTATATAAATGCTGATTTGAAATTTTACAACCATTTCCAAATCATACGTGCGTGTCAGCGTGGCTGCTTCTCTTGTATCTTTGACTGATGTGAGTATTATAATTTCATGTTATACTTCGATATGTCAACGAATTGTTTTCATATATAGAGTTTATAAAGAAGAAGTATGTCAAATGTTATTGATGTAGTTGATTCTCATATGATGACAATGTGATTTATGTTTGGGTTTGTTGTTGTCTAACGCCACGCTCAGCAATATTCTAGCTATATGGAAGCAGCCTATAAATAAACGAGTCTGGAACAGACAATCGAGTGGTCAACAACATGAGCATCGAACCATGCAGTTGGGAACCGATGACCTGTCAACCAAGTTATTGAGTCTGATCACAGTATCCTGCTAGCATGAGTTACTAAAGATCAAATCTAAACCAGATCTTCATATGTCAAGAAAGGATTGTTAATTTCGTGTCCCGACATATTTGCGCAAATACGCTGTCGTAATGTTATTACCATCACAGACATCGGTGTTTTCAGATAGGTAGAATATACATACATAGTAATGAGTGCACAATGCCAATGCCGTCGTCGTTCGTCGATAGATTATTTCCGTATTACATAATGGCCCCGGAAGAAAATCGATATCAACTTACCCAATACACATCATTTGTTGTCAATATTGTACTGTGTTATACGTATGCACACTTGTTGCTTATTTCTATGCGTCACTATGCAATAGTAGGCTACATTTGCTTACTTTATCAACAATCACATTTAAATTACTAATGTACTAAGTAAGTGCTTGCAAATCACGTAATACCATGTAGACATTTCCCCTAAGCTTCTTTTCATGACTTTTCAATGTACTTTTGTCATATATGCTGTGACTATGTTAAAAGTGCAAACTATCTATCCGTGGTAGACACACTTTCTCAGCATCCCCCTGTGGCCAGGGTACTGGGGATTCGAATCAGGGACGGATGTATATGTCATTAACATACCTAAACGATCTTATTTTAACCCTTACATGCCCTGTGTGAAATGATATTTCCCATCCTTTCCTTTATTACCATGCATATGTGCAAGTGGGTTTTCGTGAAGCTGGCAAATGAATAGAATCGTCACAATAGTCTAGGTTAGAAGTGTACTTGTATTCTCGAAGGATATAAGGAGCTAGTTTGTCCGGGCTTACCGCCTCAGTCAACATCAAATATTTCTGTGTCGGCGTATATTCGCACCAATAGATATGTATAGAGCTCTTCTGTTCGTGAAAGTCAGTAGTGAAGTCATGAAAGTCACGTGATTACAATTCTAAGCGGCCGTTCATAATTTATGTATAAGGGGGCGATGATCGCTTTTGTACATGGCATGAAGTCGTGACGAGTCATTGACATCGTGTATGCTTCTCCAGAAAATGATTCGCGATAAATCACAGACAACCTCTTAAGATTGATCATGAATAGACAGTGATGACCAGGATGCTTAAGGAACGTCGTGGAATGTGTCTTTTCTTTTGTTATTTTCCAGTGCAACTGTGACGCAGCATATGATTTACACAACATTTAGCCACTAACTCCAGGCAACTGTTCTATATCATTTTTTCTCAAAATATTCCTTAGATCACCTGTGTAAAGGTATTGAAAACTGGCGCATTCTGAACAAAACGTTACACACCAACCGCAGTTGTTCACATGCGCGATGATGCATGATCATCATGCTGTTAATCTGCATAAGGTTTGTAGTTGTTTCCCCAAATTAGAGGAGAAATCAATCTTTGATACATACTGTAAACCAGAAATATCCTGCGTCAGTTTATATTTTGCAAATTTTGCTCACGCTAGTAATATTAACTCAGTAATGTTAACTCTTTCAATGCCAGTCAACCAGATGCATTTAGTTATTATAAAAGATTTCTCAAATGGTGTGTATGGTCATCTGTTTCCCGATATCAGTGGCTTTCCGCTCGGTTACAGGGAAAAATACCCCCGGTTTGGAAGCTTCGTACCAATCACATGCAAGGCATCGTTTAATTTCGGTATCGTTCGAAAGTTCTGACCATCAACAATATCACTGTACCCTTGCAAAGAGTATTTTCGCAGTTTCAAGAAGTGATTTTATTGGATAAAGATTGCTTTCTACTTAAGCTTTGCTGTCTCAGTCTGCTATGAGGACCGTGATTGGTCAGGATCATGCACATGTCCTTAGGCATCCAATCATATTACAGCAATGATTACCGTCCTCGTAAACAAAACAACTTTAGCTTCAAACGAAAGTTGTGGGTGAAACCATGCAATTCTGAACGTTTATCTTGAGTAAAAACATCACCACTCATAGTATATTATGGAAGTAAATGTACGTATCGTGCTAGGTTATAACCTGTGACAAAACTTGTATGAGTACTGTAATTAATTTTCTTCTTCAGTTTATTACATTTGTTTAATTATTATATGGAAACATTATGATGTAAACGAAGCAATGTTGTTTTAGTTAACTATGTTGTTTGGGGTAAAGCCTACAGTCTTGCAAAAATATTTCGTCGCAGAAGAGACTAGGACTCACGTAATGAATTTGTAGGTGAGTCTAAACTTTGATGGTAAGTGTGTTTTCAATAGTCACATGTAATCTCACCAACAGCCTTGGCTTTTGTCCCACCCTGCCTACAACTGCTGTGGAATAGCCATCGTAACGTTTGTTTATGGGAAAAAGTAGCAAATTCTGCCCCACCATGGCAAAGACACACTGGTAAATCACTAACCATTTACAAAAGCCGGAATCAGTACAAGCATGTTACTCCATTCGCAAATTTGGCGGATGTGACAAAACAATGGATTTATACTTTTCAAACAGCTTTGATCTGCAAGTTGATTTGGGCATCGACAAAAGTTGCCTAATATGGGAGAAATTCGGGAAAGTAATGTCGGAGAAATTGTCCTAGCAATTACTGGAAAAGCCGTAGGGACCACCAAGTGATATCAAAAGCCTCTTTTTTCTACTTGAACATATCGCAACTCAGTGGACATCGGCCCTGAAGCAAGCATATAAACGTTGTCAGTTTTGATGATTCTTCAGTTAGTTTACTTGATGAACTCCAGAGTTCGCATCTAATCGACTAAACACATTTGCTCATGCCAGCTGTCCAAGAATCTACTAAAGTTCTCTTTACCACTGGCATTGAGGTTAGTCAAGTCAGCTCACAGGCAGACTTAATCATTTCCTTTTGGAACAACCACAAGTCTGAACAGCAATCAGTTGACTCTGTGGCCAATCTTATGACATCCAGATATCCATCTAATATTTCTTTAACCTTTTCAAGAAGAGGAATTGGGACTCGTCTTGGTGCAATAAGATCACCTGGATCAATGCTTTGTTTAGGCTTTGTCTTGATATCCAAGACCTCCACACAGCTTTGGGTACCATATGCTCTGCAACCTTTTTGCAAGTTTGATAAACTCTGTTGACAGCAAAGGTTGCCATCTGGTGAATTAGTCTTTCTTGCAGTCAGATCAACATTGAAGAATTTGTTTTCATCTTCGTGTTCAGCTTCACATCAGGCAACATTTGAAATTGAAAGGTTGGACTCATTTGCACAATGTCCTTTTCTCTTACACATTTCATTTCTTGCCCGGGACTGGTTCCATACTGGCCTGGGAAAGCACCATATCTTGGGCATGATTTACTACAACGTTTTCCACAAGCTTCCGATTTGGGAAACTTCCTTTCTGTTGACATTTTCTCTGCGCAAACGTTTGCATAGGTCTGAATTAACGTGTCCTTCTGCCTGCTGTTTTTCTGCAGTTTCTTTCTCCGAGCCATTCAACAGTGCCTGTTTATTGTCTCTGTGCACTGAGATAATGGTATTAATCTCGTATTTGGTAACTCTGTTAACTGTTAATCTCCAGTACGACCATCAGTCAAGTTCCATATTCAAAATGGTATTTTTTCTAGAATGTGTAGGTCTGATGTGAAATAATTAACAGTTCCACCTTCTCCCTGCATTCTCCTGTTGAAAACAGCCCTCTTGTATATAACATCTCTGCTTAGATGAAACGATATGTCAGCATGTTTATAACAGCCTTGTTTTTAACCACTGTGAACTCTAGAAAGATTAAGTCAAATCAATACATCTTCCGCTTCATAACAGTGACAGATCTGTGCATTTACCTGCCGGCCATCAGGCTCTATATCAAGTTCCAACGTCTGACTACATTGTTCAAATCGGAGGAGCCATTTTGTCAACTCTTCCGATGGCTTTTTTCTGAAAGATATCTGCAAATGCACGAACTGTCGTTGCTTCGAATCATTTTCAGTTTTCTTCACACTGCAACGTTTCACACGTTTCATTTAGGAGACAAACAGGTACTCAGTAACACCATTGACCAACACATGATGTTTATCGACATAGTAAACTAAAAAGTAAACCAAAGGGTTTTACTGTCTGCACTCGTTTACATCGACTACGGGTGCAGCAGTCAAGTGTCATCAGCTGGTTGTTTCGGCTGGTTCCCAAGGGTAGCATCTGGAGCTGCTTACTCTCACTTTACGTCACAATAAGATATGAATGACGTCAACACTGTGGATGACGCAATAAAACAACTGTTTGCGATGTTTCTACGTGTCAATAGTCTTGCAGTTTCCGGGAATCGAATACCATTTGATCATGTTTTTCAACCAATCAGATAACAGAACACAGTGACTTTTGGTTTACAATCAGCTATACAACATACATGCAGTACTTCGCCTCGAACAGTGAGTGAGTGAGTTTAGTTTCACGCCCCTTTTTTCAATATTCTAGCAATACCAGAAATGGGCTACATACTTTGAACCCATGTGGGTAATCGAACCCGGGTCTTCAGCGTAACGAGCGAACGCTTAAATTTAAGGACTAGTCTACCCTACCTCCAACACTTATATAGCAATTACATGACATTGATTAGAGTAACATCCCAACGACCCCATGTTCTGTTTCATTTAGGGACACAACAGGGGCCTCGCCAAAGCACGATCATAGCTACATGTACTTTTAGTACATTTTACTTTTTTTCTTTAATGACAAGGGATACCACTCTCATTTGCATAATAAGATAATAGTAACCGTACAGAATGTTTTAGAAACCGATATGACCATCCCTATAAATAAACCCGTGAACGTCTAGGGTAGAATATGCTTTCAGCAACCCATGCTTGCCGTAAGGCGACTATGCTTGTCGTTAGAGGCGACCAGTGGTCAGACTTGCTGACTTGGTTGGGACATGTTATCGGTTCCCAATTGCGCAGATCGACGCTCATGATGTTGATTACTGAATTGTCTGGTCCAGACTCGATTATTTAAAGACCACCGCCACACAGTTGGACTATTGCTGAAAGCAGTGTGACTCACTCACTCACTTCTAAAAATAGCATGACGCGGGGTTTTTTTGTAAACACTCCTTTTGTATTTGACCTATGTTTCCTGCTACAGCTATGCTTACCCGAAGCATATCTTATTTTCTCAAATAGGAGAAAGAAATCAGCGAGTAATCTCTAACTACATGTAGTGCATGAACCTGCTTTGTTTTAAAACAGTAGAGTAAGTACAACTGAAATGAATTTGGAACCAAATGACAGCATGACGACAAGAGCTCTTTGAAGCTAGTGCTGTCTTGGAAAGCAGTATTTGTACAATGGTACGCCATCTTAGATGAGTGAGTGAGAATTTGCCGTCACAACAACAATATTTCCACTTTGTAAAAATTTCAGCCATATCTTAAGACTGTACACTCGGTCTCTTGACTACTTCCAAATTGGAATGAAGATATCCATACAAATCTTCATTCCTATGTATTTCACTTCTAAATGCCCTTCAAAGACTTGTTACTTCCAAATTGTTATTAAAAGACATAAAGTTCCAGACTTCTCAACTTACGATCAGAGAAGAAAGCCCGAAGTGTGATGCAACTGAACTGGGCATACGTCGCTAACCTTTGTTACTGGCTGTCTAGTGGTATTGACAGTCCATTTGCTTCTGGTAAATTGCATGAAGCCAGATGGCAGCCAAGACATAATCTCTTTCAATATTAACCTGCTGATGTAGCGGTACATGCACATAGTACAGTTAAGCTGCGTTTGTCCTTGTCAGTTTCCCGAAATACACATTGCAGCTGTGACCCAACACGCAGGTTCGTGCGTCTTTGGCATAATAGTGCACGAGATCTTATCATGTTGTAAGGGCATTGTGATCTGGCGACTTTGCTGTGACTCGTAATGATATCGGATAAATGTTTCCCAGTTCCCAGGACCTTTGTAAGAACACAAACACATGCAAAAAGGGCTTTCTTGGACAATGTTCTATTTTACATATGTCAACTTGATCATCTACCATGATCACGGACTAAAGTGGTCGCTGTCCAATATGGCACGTATGTAATGTCGACTTGGTGTCTTTCTAACACGAGTCGTTGAACGATCGTCCACTGGAAACAGTGTAAAACAAAGAAACTATTATACCGTTCTGGTGGCTCTTTATGGAGAAATGTCCACGCTTTCGGTGTACTGAGACGCACGGCTGTTCTTTGAAGAGGCTGAAATCACGGTACTCTGAAGGTAGTGGTTGATAAACGGGGCAGTGAACCTGTAATGTTAGTAATTCAGTGTTTGTCATAGTACAGGAACGAGAATTTATCGTAACAGCTTCAGTTTGTTCTGGCTTTGATTGTTTATCTTTCCTTCAGAAACAATTCTCTCAAAATACTTTTGACCACACACGAGTGAAGTTAATATTTATCAGATAGTTGCGTCTTGAGCGTTCCCTTCCGTGGTGCGGAATTCAGCGCATTACAAATTCTGTTTTTAATATTATCAGTGTTCCTTCAAATGACGTTAATGATGCTATTTTAATAACGTCACTATTGTGCTGTTGCCACTGATGCTGCCCAAATTCTCATCAAACTTTCTTCTTCTTATTTTTTGGTTAATCAATGAATCAGTAATCAGGTAAATTACATTCAATGTCCAATGAGTAAATGTACTAATACAAGTACAAAACATGTCATCGTGTCCCAATTGTGTAGAACGATGCTCGTGTTGTTGATCACTGGATTGTCTCATCCCGATTATTTACACATCTCCAGCATTTCTATAATCATTAGTGTAAATGGGTTTGCTTTTATGCAGCTTACTAGCAATAGTTCAACAATATACCAGAAATCACACGTGCTAATGTGGGGGTTCAAAGCTGGGTCTCCTGTTTGACGAGCGAACGCTTTAACCACCAGGCTACCCACCACCCTCACAATCATGAATTATCACTATACGCTCGGTTCACATGAATGATCTATGAATGACTATATTATGATCACGATCTGTTTTGTTATGACAAGACTTGTCGTTTAGCCAAAATATCACCAGCAAGTGAACTGAAAATCACTGGAGCAAATCATGTGAGGTATGCAATAAAAATATGTTAATGTCCTTTACATGTCCAACATAAACATTTTCAGCTGAAAACAGTTCTCGGTGAACCTGATACAGCTATCTCCTGTCTAACCATTTTTGCATACCTTTTTCACTGATTGGACTCGGGAAGTACGGGAACAACGATGACTCGCGAACAGTGGCATAATCAGCTGGACTACATCATTTCTCTTCTTGGATACAGCGTTGGAGCGGGCTCGTTAATCAAGTTCCCCTTCTACTGCATGCGCAATGGTGGAGGTATTCTTTATTAGACATCAGATTACGTAAGAGTGTATTCCACGCCAAAACTAACCTTTCACCTGTGATTTTTAAAAAGAGACGCAAAGTATTATATTACTCTCTTCAGTCTTCAAATGGAAGTGGTCATGTTTCAGTCTTGTGAAAACACTGTCACAAGACTTGTGAAAAGAGAACTTAAAATGTACACACCTCAAAAAGTGCAGTATTTAACGTCAATGGCGTGTCGAAAGGTATGAGCTATGCAGTGCCAAAAACGCTTCAAGGAGATTAAACGTTTTTGAAATAGAAATGTAATACCAACTGCATCATTTTACAGTTACATGTGCTCAACGGTTAGCTGTGTTTGTTTTGTTTGGTTTGTTTTAATTAGGGGCGTTTCTGATTGTCTATATTATCTTCACGCTCGTTGGGGCCATTCCCATCGTGTTCTTGGAGATGACCATTGGACAGTACAGTCAGAGCGGAGCAATCAACGTCTGGAACATGTGTCCCCTTTTTAAAGGTAAGACTGTCAATGACGTCAAAGGTCTTAACCAGTGTGATTGTTCGTGTAACAGAGAAATATAACCTATCTCCGATCAAAGGGATGCCAACAAGATAACAGGTGAAGAATTCGCATGCAATACAAACCCCCTTTGGAAAGCAGTGTTGTTGCTAGTTTAATTGACCGATCCTGATTTTGAACACAGCTGTCATCTGTGAACATTTTATAGCATTACACAAACAACTTTCTCAGTAAAAGCAGGGTTAGAACTTCACAACCTTAACTAAACATGTTAAATAATGACGCAAGTGTCAAGACGTGATACAATGAACATTCCACATCTCTCTCTCTCTCACTGTCAGATAATGAGCCGGTATCAACAGAAAATACTTATCTAAGTATGTGGATCTAATATTTTCTTCAACTTTTGAAAGGAGACATTAATTATCTGAACTAAGGGGTAAGCGGGCTTTACTGGAAGTAATTACTAATCTCACTAAAACTTGGAATTATAGATCTGAGTGTATGTTTAATATATTTGATAATGAGATATCATTCAATACTTCTGTATGGGACTGAAATATGGGGAATGCATAAATTTGATCAAATAGAAAAAGTCCATTTGACAGCTATTTTTACATTAGATAATGTCACTCCAGATAATGTCACTCCAGATAATGTCACTCCAGATAATGTCACTCCAGATATTCCTATCTGCGTTAAAAGTGTAAGGTACGCTCTTATAAACACTCTGTGTGAATCCTTGAAATGTTGCTTAAAAATCACTCGCGTGCAGACGGAATTCCCTTAAAAGTCTATAAAATGCAACTGTACTATGATCACTGGGGATAAAATACATATGCTTCATGTAAGAAATATTCTTTTTTCCTATGGGTTTTGGTTATGTTTGGATTTCTCAGACGGTTGGTGAGAAAGTTTTTAATTAGTACAGATAAGTTGCAGTCAATATGTTTTTGTTCGGCCATGGACGTTAATATTAAATAACAGCTCATGATGATGTTTATATGGAGAAGTCTTTTTGATCCAGAAAAATAGTTCTCATGTACAGTCGTCAGGAAAAGAACTTGATTAAGTTTGGTTAAACTATAATTAAGGTAGATGGCAAAATATTATTGTAACGGAACGCAACTGTCCATTATGCAATTTAGGAGTACCAGCTTTCATTTGTTTGTAATGTTTACAATGCTCTTAACTTTCTCCGTTCATGAAATTGCAGAAGCAAATACTTTGTTTTACAAAAAAATGTGTTAAACATCTTGGTAACGCATAGTTTGACCCAGTACTTCATGGACATTTAAAGAAAACATCCTGGTCATAATCTGTAATATTATGAAATGCTTTTGACGTTTAACTAGCATTACGATTGGATTAAGATGATTTATCATTTTACGTCTTGAATTCAAATGAAACCAACTTTACTGAAAACTACTGATTTCTAGGTTGTTTGAATTTTGGAAATTGCTTGTCATAGCCACATATGCTTGCATATGTAACTCCGGATACCGAGAGCGCATTTGGGGGTCAAATATGAGAATATGTCTGATGGTAACGTACATTTCAAATGTGTTGCAAGCAGATGGAGAGGATAATGAAGCAGAAACGTACTTTTTGTGAGAAGTGAGGAAGTGAGTGGGCTGGGACATAAGCTTTTTGGAATAATTCTGCAATATTATGACTGGGCACACCCGCTTTGCAATCCATTGTGCCATGTAGAGAATCTAGCTCGTAACAAAGTAATGCTTCATACACCGGCAGGTCCTACCGCCCTTTGTTGGTGGCGGGGGAAAACAGATTCTTCAGTGGCCTAAACGAGATGATGTTACACTGATTTTGATGTCTTGTGCAAGATGAACAAGTAGTCAAATGCTGTAGTCAAATGCTGATATTGGATGCTGTTGAAAAACAGATAGTTAGGTTTGTTTGTAGTTAAGTATTTACATTATTTAAAGGGTTATTGCTTTTTTCTCAGTCAAACCTTAACGATCGCATGGAGTATAGCAATTCATAAATCCATAATCATATTTTAAAATGACCGGTACGAATAAGAATCATAGTAGGATAATAAACTTGATAGGCACATATAAACTAAAACGCGGCCACGTGTTTGTGCTTAATGGGCACTTTAAACAAGATATCGGAACGTACAGTAGAACAAACGTTGAGTTTGAGTGAAATGAGACATTGTCAAAAAGCACACCGAAACACATCCAGCACCACGTTTGATTCCTACGACCAGCCAAGTGCTTATGGATGACAGACATCCCTTGCTGCTTGTGGCAACATTTCCTTTAAAAGAAACAGCATATAGTATTGAATCCTCAGAACCTCTTCACCCGTGCACCAACGCAGACAGTTAAGAGCCCACGAAAGAAGCAGGACCATTGAATGAGGTGTCGCTCGCTGTCTTCAGGTTATTCACAGACTGAGGGACAGGTTCCAGGCCACTAGCAGACGTCGCTCTGGAAGACCCAGAAAGGCATGATGGACAGATAACCAATATGTTCTCCAAAACCTTCGGAACCGATTAACAATTGCCAGTGCCCAGTTGTCACAAGCAGCCTGGGTAGACTGCCTTCCACAAGCACTAGGGTGTACGTTGTGTTGCATTTGGTCCTTTACAGAACACTGGAAAACGTTTCATCTGTAGTGAAATGTGGCCTTCTATCCTTTCAGGTATAGGCGTAGGGTGTGCAATTGTCGGATGGTTTTTCTGCAGTTACTACAACATCGGTTTTGTCTGGTTTATGTATTACTTCTACAACTCGTTTTTCGACAAATTACCCTGGGACAACTGTGATAATGCATGGAACACTCCAACCTGCATTTCCAACCGAATCTATTTCAAGAATGCAACAGGTGCGCATTCGAATATTACTGACCAGGTCAATGCATCAGGGTTGACCGCCGCCGAAGAATTCTGGAAGTAAGTCACAGCAGTTCAACCATCTGGCTTTATGTCATGTTTAGTGACAGATACTGAATGTCCGTCAGATATACACATGCACAAACGTTTAAGTGCCACCCACTATTTTTGTGACCTGCTCTTTGGATACTCATTGGTAAGTACCATAACGAGATCTATGCCTGTCATTGACATCACTGGTTTGATTATGTTTGGCAACTACATGGGTGATGACCCCGTGATGGCGACCCATTTGCCTTGCAATGCCAGGATTTTCATGCCTATCACCTGTCATCTCTCAGGGCTAGTTAACATTCTTCTCGCCATGACTGATATTTTAACTCGAAGGTGAAAGGAGAATCACACAGCAGACCGGTGAAACCATGTGTGTGAAACTTGATTTTCAAGATTCAGATGATAGGGAAATGGAGTTGCACGTCCAGAACGTTTTCCTTGTCATATCTTGGGAATCTTAGGTTCAAGAATCTGTGGAAGGTTAATTTAGTCATAAGCATTTATATTTTGTATTTCTGATCTTCAGTGGTGATATAAAGATACTATGAAAATAGTGGCGCTTATTTTTTGTGCATGTGTATATGTCATCATGAATATAAACCTCCTGAGTGGTCGTTTCTTAAAGCACCGGTTCGGCAGCCTGGATACCACGTCCATTCTTGATGTCTAGTTACTCATGTACTGATTAAGAAGTAAGAAATTGTCCTCATTCTTCATCTCCTCAACTTCTAGCAGGCCAATCAAAGAGGTGTTTAAGATTTTGACTGTAAGGGAGTGCGATCTCTAGATTGTTTACAGTTTGTCACATTTTAGTGTTGATCAAGAAAATAAAGGAACGTCAAAAGAACTGTCGACCTGTTTTGAAGAGCCTTCACATATATCACAGGTTTTGACTTTGACGTTGACAAGTATAGGATGCTGAAAAATATGTTCTTTGAAAAGGAGATGTGGATTGGCTGTGACACTGAGCGGCTTTCCTTCTTCAGGATCAATGTTCTTGGAGCGACGGATGGTCTTGAGAATCTTGGAAGCATAAGATGGCATCTAGCTGGATGTTTAGCCGTCACCTATGTCATTCTATTCTTGTGGATATTTCAAGGAATAAAGGTGTCTGGGAAGGTAATTTAATTAACATGATCAATCCCAAACAGAAGACAAAATACCAGTGAAAACAGGTTAAAGTTGGTCTTCAAGTGGTCAGGTTTGCTAACATGCTTGACATATATCCCAGTTGCGTAGATCGATGCTCATACTGCTGATGGCTGGGTCGTCTGGTCCACTAGTTAGAGACCGCCGCCATCTAGCTGGAATATTGCTGGTTGCAGTTTTAAGCGAATAAACAAAGACGAAATAGATAATGCACAAGAAGGCATACATACGGGTCCCTTTTTTCTCGTTATATTATATGTATTGGTAAATAAGTCTGGATTTTATCATATGTGTTGGTAACTATATAAATAGGTCTTGCTGGGATATAATCACTACATATATCAAGATCTGGACAGTAACACCAGGTACACGGTATTGCAATTATATGACGTCAAGCCTTGTCAGTTGTATAAATGACATAACTGTGTTTTGATTCCTGTTTTTAATTGGACACAGAAGCGATACCTTAACGATTCTCCTGAAAACCACACACATCCGCCATTATTTTAAAAAGAACGATTGCTCACTTAGGGCAGGACTTCCAAATACTTGTTTATGTACAACTTCAGTATGTCATCATGGCATGCTTCAACACGGTTTGTTTCTCATTCAAGGAGGGGTATTATTTCTATAACAGCTGTGATTTGTTTCACTGATATTCATTTTATTTTCCAGCTTGTCTACGTGACGGTTTTCATTCCTTTCATCCTCGTAACCGTCTTCCTCATCCGGGGATGTCTACTTCCGGGTTCCTTTGAAGGAATGCATTACTACATATTTCCCAAGTTTGAGAAACTTACAGACCCTTATGTAAGCCCCTAAACTAACACGTGTCCATGCATTTCCAGGGGGTTTTCCCAACTTTGCCATCATGGACAAGATATATAATTAGATTCTAGTTGAAAACCAGCTTTTAGAAACTTTTTTCATTCTGCCTTTGTCATACATCGGACACTTAATCTGAAGTTGAATAATTCATTGATCTCCAAATACACTGAACACATCGTCTAAATGATAACCGACAAAAACAGCTGATAGTATGATTGTTAGAAGTATCCAGCATGATTGTAATGGTTCAAACATGTACGAGATCCTTCATCTTGAGGTGCATCATGCCACATCATCAGGTGTGTCATTGGCTAGTCTAGTCACGTAATCGTAAGCAGATGGAGCAGGGGTCCATGCTGGTGGCGATCATATTGGAATGGAATGATCCAGTTGAATACAAGAAATGGAGACAAACAGCATTAGTCGAAAAATAGCTACTTTCTCGTTGTAGATGTGGGTTCAATCCTGTAGCTTCTCCCTGTATACAATGGGTATTGGAATGGGGTGCATCATCACTATGTCCGGCCACAACAGGATGGAGAACAACTGTTTCAGGTATTTCTATTTCCCCGAGTTTGGTGAGTCGACTTAATATCATATCAACCACTATATTGGGATAGAATAGACAAAGTTACGAGTTTCGTTGAATAAAGATTTTCCCCTGACCCACCTGCCGTGGACTCAGTGGAACGAAACTTGGGGCACTCAATAGTCCTTCTCTGAATAGCAACTACCAAGAATTACACACTTCTCCCATTGTTTTATGCACCTATCATCATGGGCTAACTGACAAGCAGTAATACAGCGATCTCCCAAATTGGATGTCTCCTCTTGACAGACATTGTCTTCACAATGGCTGAGTGAGGTCATCCTGGATTGGGAGCAGTTTCCACAGATTTCTGAACATATTTAACCCGGCGATGCCAGTGTTTAACTATGTCATACGGTCGTCCCAAAGGTTGCTTTCATTTCATCAAAGGTCTCTTTTGGTGTGCGACCTTTCAAGTACAGCAACGTGATCACTGTTTGGCACTGAACTGGCTCCACTGCCACACCTTACTTCAATACAACGGTTGTAAAAGAAGCATAGACACATGTGTCATTACTCACATGAAGTGTCAGCCACATGTGAAAACCAGAAGTGAATCGGGGCAAATCTTTAATGAACGCCCCTCGTAATATACCTCACGTTTAAGATAAGACAAACAGAGTGAGAATAGAGTTTTATGCCACTTTATCAGTACTACAGCAATATCAGGGTGGGGCCACCAGATATGTGTTTTGCACATTGTGAGCATGTAAAGAATAGAACCCAGGTCATTTTCGTGACGAGCAATTGCGTTATTCACATGGCTACCCCACTGCCCCCAATTGTTTTCAAGATGATATGTACTTTAGAGAGGAGAATAAAAAGTGTAAGAAAAGGGAGCATCCTTGCACACTGCGTCGTAATATCTTTCTTGTAATATTTCGCTTCACAGCTCATCAAAACACCCTCTCGAATATTCCCAGATACAACAACCGTTAGGAGTAAAGGCTCAACGAACCAGTCAGACCATATGTTACTAATTAAATTAAGAGTACATTAGACTCAGTACATATTTCCAAACATTACACATATTAACAACTGCTAACTATTTACAGTGTTTAGCACATTAATATATATGTTGTCTGATTTCGACTTTTCGCCTTCTAGGGATGCTATACTAATTTGCCTAATGGACTGTTTCGCCAGCATCTTCATCGGCTTCGCCTTCTTTGCCTGTGTAGGCCACGTTGCCTACTTACGTGGCGTAAACGTGGAAGCCTTCGAGTCATCTGGTAAGTCAATCAGGAAAGTATGTGTAACACTGCATTCAGCAATATGGTGGTGGTCTGCTAACAATCGAAACTGAACCAGATAATGTAGTGATCAACATCACTGGTATGACATGAGTGAGATTGACCAGTCGATCCCGTTGGTCGCATCGTACTTATCGACAAGCGTGTGTTGCTGAAGACCATTCTCACTCGAAGCTTTACTGGTATCAGTAAAGTTAGTAAAGCCTTTACCTGGCGTGAATCCTAGGTCAGAACAGATCCACAACAAGCTGTTCATTACCTGTAAGAGATCCACATATTCATATCCATCCGTTTGGTTCGGATGTTGTTATGGTATAAGAACGATACATGATGTTCAGTACTGTTTTTAAACTTACAGGCAATTGTACAATGTGCTGGGCTTGATATGGTGTTGTGTGTTATCAGGATACAACCTAGCATTTATAGTATACCCAGATGTCCTGGCTTCCCTCCCGTTCCCCCAGTTGTGGTCTGTGTTGACGTTTGTCACAATGATGACCCTGGCTATAGATTCTATGGTAAGTGTAAAGTGAGAGAGTATGTTTGGGATACTGATCACCCTGGCTACAGATTCTGTAGTAAGTGTGGAGTGAGAGGGTGAGTACGTTTGTGATAATGATCACCCTGGCTACAGATTCTATAGTAAGTGTAAAGTGAGAGAGTACGTTTGTGATACTGATCACCCTGGCTATAGATTCTATGGTAAGTGTGGAGTGTGAGCGTTTGTCATACTGATGACACGGGCTAGAGATTCTGTGGGAAGTGTTGAGTGGATGAATTTGTCACACTGGTGACGTGGCTATAGATTTCATAGTACATTTAGAGTGTGTCATACTGATGACACTGGTCATAGATTCTGCGATTAGTGTAGAGAGAGAGTGTGTCATACTGATGACACTGCTAGTTTTTAGCCTGAAAATGCAATATATTCCGTCTTATTCACCTAACTCTTTACCGAAATGATGGAACTTAAATTTTAACTCACTAAGTGTATAAAGACCTCAAAGTTCATATCAACCCATACGTGCATATGCGCCTTGCATGCTTTATTTGGTGATCATTCTGTGTTGGAGTTTATCCTATTACGTCTCCATAGGTCCCAAGCATCGAACTCATCGTAGCTGCAGTCGAAGACCTGCTTCCCCACCTTACAAGGCGGCACTGGCTGCGAAACGCTGCAGTAATCCTTAGTCTGATGTTGTTCAGTCTAATTTATGTGTCCCAAGTAAGTTTAACTCACTCACTACTCATGACCATAATCACGGGACTGATATGACCAGCTTCGATTATACACTGACGTCCTATGATTGCGTGGTTCGGCGTTATGCATTTTCCAACACTTAAACTGCTTAACCTCAAGGGGGGTTAAAGTATTGTAAAATTATTGTCCCCCCTCAGAGGGTACTTAAGACCTACAGAGCTCGAAGTAAATTTCAAACGTGCCAGGATTTTAAGCGAAGGGAGTTTGTCATTTGAATTATGGCTAGCTTTGACAATCCCCTGCTGCTGAAGGGATGATGTAAATCCAACTAGGGTCAATGTAGGTATCAAATGTACTCTAACTCCCCATGGTCCCTAGTATGGTGATCTGCCTTTAGTTGTCGGCGATCTATAGCCTGTTCTTATATTGTATGGTCTAAATAGTGAAATCAGCGGCTGAAATGATGGTGTAAATCCAACTAGGGTCCATGCAGGTAGCAAAGGTACTGTAAGACCCCATGGACCCTGGTATGGAGATCTACCTTCAGTTGTTAGCCTGTTCTTATATTGTATCGTCCTCTATAGTTAAAGTGTTTTAGATTTCAGTACTAAAATATATATCTGCGATAGTCTAGTTTGTTTTGGTGTCCTTGGTCAATGGATATTTTAAATCGATTACCTTGTTTTCATCGCTATATGGTTGTAATAGTGCCGATGCGATGTAAACCTTTAACTCATTCACTAAATTACATAGAGTGACTTTACTTTTACACCGCTTTTGGCAATATTCACGCAATATCACCGCAGGGGACACTAGAAATGCTCACCATGCTGGGAGTCGAACCTGGGTCTTCAGCGTGACGACCGAACCCTCTAACCACTAGGCTACCCCGTCGCCTTAAATTCCATCGAAGTTTCATGCTGATCAAACTCGCCAGAACGGTTTCAGCACTGATTGGCCGATCCACTAATTTGTTTCCACTTCTGATCAGCCTGGCTTTAATATGCATGTTTCAGACAGATTGGAGTGTGCGTATCACTTGTATCACCATTGTATCAAGTGACCCAATAACAGAATGTATTTTAGGGTGGTATATATGCCGTGACGCTGGTCGACTGGTACGCCTACTTTCCATCTGTCGCTGTGTTCGCCATGTTGGAGTGCATCGTTGTTGGCTGGTGCTATGGTAAGACAGTATTCTTCCATTCTCTGATTGAAAACATGACTTGTAAGGGCATCAGATCAGACGATAAATATTAACTCACTCACTCACTCCTTGTCTTGCAAGTCATTTCGTCCAATTCTAAAAGCGAAAGATAAATTGCGTTTCCGTGTCCATTTAAAGGCACTCGCTCTCCCAATAAAGTCATTCAGGAGATTACCAGTGGAATTATTCCATATCATGTTATCTTCTGCTCAGGGTGTTTGATATCCATTGTTTGTAGTACTCTATGTTCGTACAGTTATCAAATCTAATATTCATGTTATGCTATTCTCTGTGCTGACAATCCATCAACCAAAAATATCCCACGAACACTTCCCTATGCATGGATCAAATAATTTGAGACAGTAAGGTAATACAGCGTACAATTACATTTTATGCCACTTATGCGTAATTGTTTCTGGTGTACATCTCATGGAACAAGGGATGTATATTCGAGGTCGGCTATACTACCACGGCAGCAACATCCTGGGCTGATTTCAGTGTTGACGATCTATAACCTGCCTTTATCTTGTATTGTCATGTCTAGTTGAAATGTTTGGGATTGAATTATTACTAGTTTTACAGTTACATCTGTGACATTCTAGTTGTCTTAAAGTCCTTCGTTCACAGCTTTAATAATTTACATTTAATAATCATAGATCTATTACTTGATTTAGTCACGATGTGACTGTGTGAGTGAGTTAAAATTTATAGTCACATAGGCAATATTTCAGCCACATCGTGACTAAATATATATTATAGTTGAACAGTAACTAAAATTAAATAGAAATATCTGTCAACGAAGGACAGCAATACGACTAGATAATTATATATATTAGTATAAAACTAGTAATTGTATCTAAAGCAATTTTTCTGTACATGATGATAGAATATAAAATTCAGGCTATAGGTCACCAACAACTGAAGGTAGATCACCATGCTAGGGGCAATGGAGATTTAAAGGTACACATGCTTCTTGTATGGTCTCGATATGGCTGAAGTACTGCCGATGTGACTGACTCACTCTTTACTTGTCATAGATGTTTAACGTTTGGTTCAGGTGTACCGATGATGCAATAACCATGAAATTGCCACTTGCCTCTTAATGGTTAACTTGCCTGAACTTGAAATAAAGAAAATCGCCTCGTGAGTTTCATGTTAAGATCTACAATGTATGTATAATAATTCAGATGGACAGCAAACTCTTTACAAAGCTGAATGACAAAAACAGAATTTGAACTTTCTACTAGCCATCTTTCCCTCCACGATGAGCAGTAATCCTATTTGTTTAGTGGGATTATCTGGTGTTTAGTTAACGCACAAGGGACAGAAAATTGATGTTGCCCCATGTCTTCTAACACACGTTCACTACTTCTCGACGACTGACAAACCTTTCCATATGCGTATGATTAGTGCTACCGGTGGAATTGCATCCATTTGCCTTGTCTACCTCTTGTCATTTTTTCAATTGTTAGGTAATTGTTAGTATATGATTTTAATTTGATCTTGTTTTAACAAATCTGTGATAGTCTTGTTATTTAATGTCCTTCGTTGACAGTTTTATAATACATATGTATTTATCATAAATTTAGGGCTAGATTTAGTCACGGTATGACTTAAATATTGCTGATATGACTTTCAAAGCGTAACTCAGTCCCCTTTTTGCGAACACCTGACATCATGACTCTTTTGGATCAGATTCCTAGCACATGATGCTATGGAAATATACAAACAAATCTGCTTTCAACAGAGGTTTCTTAAAGAAGTGGAAAGGGTTTGTCTCTTTCATTCTTGTAACCTTACAGCCGTGAAATATTGTTGAGGGCCCGTTTCACAAAGCTCTCGTAGCCCCACGACTGTCGTAAGTCAATGTGACAGTACTAGAGGTAAGAATGCTACAAGAAGCGTTGCGAGATCTTAGGTTACGAGAGTTTTTTGAGAAGGATCCCAGGGCTGTGTGACATCCATCTCATCCATCACTTCTAGGAACTACGAGGCTGCAAGAAGACATCAGCAGCATGTGGGGACAAAGAATTCCAAGGTTTTTGGACATCAGTATCAAGTTCGTGTGTCCTTTACTTCTGTTTGTAAGTTAGATTTTGCAATGAGCAATCTTAGACTTCGAGTCACACACAATGATGGTCACACACTAATTGACTATCTTTAAAAATAGTTTTGCGAAAATACTGTTTTCATAGTATTTCACAAATGAATAAATTTTGTTGTAAGTATGGCACATTGTCACATTTTCTCATAGTATTTGCATTCATCCTAATGATTCAGCATTTGTTTATGATGAATTGTCTGGCTCAGACGCCATTATTTTCAGACCGCCATATAGCTGAAATATTGCTGAATACGGCGTAAACTGAACTCACTCATTATTGTATGAAGTGACTGGTATAGAAATCAATAACCTTCGATTCCAGTCCTACAGCTTGTTCAGCTTGACCTGGTCAAGTGAATATTGATGCTTTGCGTGCCCGTGTCACAACTGGTTAATCTTATTGTGAAGGGTGCACCCTTTGTCAGTTGATTGTCAACACGCCTGAACAGCCCAGATAAGGTTGCCGTTTGGCATCTAAGTGTTGAGAAATCTTCAGCAATGTCCCAACTTTCTTGAAAAAGGAGGCTACAGATGGTTTAATGTTTCCGATGCATGCATGCTTCGCACGAACCCAACATTAGTAACATTCTCTGTTCCCCTACTTAATGAAGTTATTTTAAGCTGCGTTTGTGTCCTTTGACCTCCCGAGCTATGCATATCTATATTAGATCAGGTCAATCTGACATGCTGTACCACATCCAGTGTTTCGTGACCTAGGTTGTGTTCTGCTACTCTCTGTATTCCTATCGGCCACCCAAGTACGGGGACTACATCTACCCTACCTGGGCAACAGCTGTGGGATGGCTCATATCTCTGGCTTCACTCCTACCTCTAGCCGTAGTCTTCATCTGGACCATTGTTAGCCGACATGAAACAAAGATTAAACAGGTGGGCATAAAGGACAGCTGTATCCTTGAAGACAGGTGCGATTACACATGTGTATATGTGGGCTGACACAAACGGTCTGGATCTGATAGTGATACTGCATGCTAACACGTTGTCAAGTTCAGTTGTATTTCAAATGCTTACAGGCTGTAGTGAAACCATGTAGATAGTAAACTTCCATACAGCTTATTTCTGTGTGGGTGATCTCTTTGATGAAAATGAACAGAAGTTGACACCGTGCAATCCGAAGGGTGAACTTAAACAAACATTCTTACAGGCACTCTTACTGGACCACGGGTGAGAAGTAAGACGGGATGTACAGAAAAGGATTAAACAGCCAGCTCCAAGAATAAAATGGTTGTGTCGTCCTGGAAAACCAGTTTAAAGGAACAATTACACGCGTTTTCGACATATTTTGGTCTAATTTATATATCGGGGCATGTGCACTCTCCACTGATGCAATAAAAGAAGTATTATCAGATACGACTACTGAAACTTCGAAACGAACAGCTTCCAAACAATAACACTTGCCATATATGGAATGTAAACGATTGTTCCGTAAATCGACAACTGTCGCACGCGGTGTTGTCGGTGTTTGCCGATCTGGCCTCAGTCATAATTTGCATAACAGACGATTCGAAGAAATATACGCAATGGTGTTCGCTTGAAATAAGGTTGAAGTAGAGAGTCGATTTAATGCAACGATGCATTAATTCATTCGAACTCTTTAATCTCATATTGTAATCTTAATATGTATTTGTTTTCAGGATAAATAATATGGTAGCTTCGCTGTGGGCTAATAGAAAGAGAAAAATGCAATATTGAGAAGCGTGGCGTGATAGTGAGCCTTTAAGTTCAATTTTCGGTACGTCTAAGCCGAGGTGAAAGTGTATCTAGTGACACGTGGATGAGTCTTTACCCATAGTATTAAGGTGCACCTGCTTTAGGAGAAAACACCCCTGACATAACTTCGTGTAACATGTCATAGCTTTTTCATGAGTAGCAAACGTACTGTAAGTCCCAAGGTCCCTAGTAAGGTGATCTATCTTCAGTTGGCGATCAATAGCCATTCTTTATATTGTACTGTCCAAATAGTGCTATTAAATTTACATTTCCAAACTGTTTTCAATTCTAATTGTGATATTTTCGTTGTTTTACCGTCAACTTCGTCAACTGGACTTTTTTACAATATACATATAGTAACCCGGCCTGTTCTATGTCAACCATGTTCCCGTGGCGATTTGGCTGAAATATTACTAAATCACTTACTCTTTTTCATGTAACATTGACGTCTACTACTGATTGCCACTGTCATGATGATAATGTAGTTACATACTAATTTGCCGTGTGTAATCTGTAAACTATCATTTCTATACGTATCAGGTGTCAGGGTAGCCTCCTCTGTCATTCAACCTTACTCTGTTGCCAAGGACCTTGGTGTGTACATAGACTCTAATCTCTCACTAGAGGGCCACATTAACCATCTACGTAATGCCTGGCATCACCAGCTCAGAATCACCAGCTCAGAATCATTAGCTCAATCCGCCGATACATCACCACAGACTGAGTCCATGCCTTAGTGAGATCTCGTGTCCTTTGTAAACTTGACTATTGCAATAGCCTTCATGCTGGATTGAACTCTGTGCAATTACAAAAACTCCAAACAATTCAAAATGCTGCTGCCTTTATTGTATATCAAAACGCTAAGCGAGACCATATCGCTGCATCACTCATTTTCCTACACTGGCTTCCTCTTAAGTACAGTGTGAACTTCAAAATATTGTGTCTTGTATGTAAATGTCTCCATATCAAGCTCCAGAGTACCTATCTGAACTTTTTACACTGTACACCCCTACAAGATGTCTCAGATCCCTGAATCAGCATTTACTTACAGTCCCCAGAATCAGCATTTACTTACTTACACAAGTCAGACTTGTCTCCTATGGTCAGAGGACCTTTACCTACACCGCTGCATTGATTTGGAATTCACTGCCAGCTGACATCAAATGTGGCGAATCACTGAAATCTCTCAAGTCCCTTCTGAAAACCCATTACTTCTCCACAGCCTTCTCTTAGATATTTCGTCCTCTTTTAATTCTAACTTTTAGTAACGTCATGTATACCTTAAACATACAGTCACTTTTTTGTAGCGCCTTGGGCGAGCATCGAATGTACGCATACTGGCGCCGTTACAAATACCCACTATTATTAAACACCCACTATTATCACATATTTCAGAAACTGAAGAAATCACTGGAGCCCAATGAAGACTGGGGTCTCACAGCCCGACAGGAACGTTCCAATGGTGTGCTACAACCAATGGTAGATGGTGAATTAACACACGTGTAATCAGGGTATATGCATGTGATTGGCTGGCATCTGACAGAGCAGCACAAGTCAAGTGAGAAGTGGCAAGGTCAGAAAGTGCCAGAACATTACTGATGTCTTTGTGTTCTACCAGATCCTTAATTGTTAGTTATAAATGAATGAATGTTCACTCCCAAGAAGACTCGGGATGGGCCCCAGGGTGAAAAATGTAGAATGAGTTACACGTATATCAAGAGTAGTGTGCACGAACTAGTTAAACCCAAGAACATGGTGCTCAGTACAGCTCACAAAACTAAAAAGCATATGGACTCACAGCAACCATTCTATTTGGGCATTAACTTCTGTGTATATTAAACAACCGAAAAATGGTAACTATTCATGAACAATTGTGTAGAAGACAGTTTATTGGAAATACACCATTTAGATATTGGTTTGTGTTTTCTGATTATATATTCCCATAGATGATGGTACCTTTACTATAACATGCTGGTATTAATCGACATCTACAAAACTGATTTTACTGCCCTTTGACGACTGGTTTCTATGATATTTATTTGTTTAGGTTTAGTATGCAGATTGTTCTCGTCACGGTTCAGCTGAATTGCTGGATTTCTGGCGTTAAATATTCAGTCACTCACTCGATCCGTGACTGGTGACATGAAACAGAGCAACACGCCCCTAAACAACGAAGTTGTAATAACTGAATTTTTAAAGTCAATATCTGCTGTGTCTAGCATTTGCGTTGACACAGGCGACACAAACGTTACATACAGATTTACTAACTCACTCACTCACACAGAATGGGATGCACATATTGCAGTCCTTTGGGGAATCGAACCCCGGTCTTCGGCAGTACGAGCAAACGCTTTGCCCATTAGGATACACCCCCCCCCCCCCCCCCCCCAATACAGTATAAATTGATAATAACAATGCACATCCTGAAGTAGAATCTTTCAGTAAAACCATGTACATACTGGAAACGACTGGAGGAACCATCGATGTGTGGTCAGCAGTTGAGAAAGTATTGAAGATGATGTTTTGCAAAAGAGCGCGCTGCAATAGCCAAGCTTTGAGAGTATCGGTGTTTGCATGAAGAACTTTGTTGTCTAGATATTTACGTCACTGCTGCAGATGTGAAAGAAACATGACTTGAAAGGGGACTTGGCATATTCATCTAGGATATGGTGGACTGGATGATGATTCAGGATTTCTGGCTAAGTTTGAGGTCCTCATTTCCTGTTGTGAGTGTGACCACAGGGGCTTGTATTGCTGAACATGATGCGTCCTAGGTCCAACAAGCGCACACTGATATCCACACACATAATTGTTAAAAAAGGAAAGGGATGTAACGCGCACAAAGTTGCCGAACACCCCACACTCGATTATAGGCGAATTTGGGTTGGGAATTGTGGAATATACAGCCGCGATTCTTGCTGAAATAAAGCCAGATAAGGTCCCTCCTCTTCGCGCAAGAGAAGATGAGTCAAGAGCATGATGGGTATGGAACACCGCATCCAATGCAGGGCACGTGGGAGCTGTTCGTTACATGTACAGTTGCAAAGGATCACGTTTGTCGTCACTGCACGGAGGGAGGTTAACAACGAACGTCATTCTTGATTCCATAGAAGGTACTTACAGCAATACCGTCCGTTACAAACTGCACTTGTCGCTTAAACACAGCTGTATATGTAGAGGCAACCTTACGGTTGAATAACGATCCTCCAGGTGCTAGGTCTCATTAATGCGATACCTGGGAGACATATCACGCGGAGGTCTTTTTCGCAGGGCTCATTGTTATGAGGCTGTGAAGTGAACACATCATGAAAAGCTGTAACAGGCATGACATAGAAGATACAGTGCTTGACTTGACTAGCGTCTCAAGAAGAATGTGTAAGTATAAGTATGTAAGAGTCTCGCAAGCCAAAAGCATTATACAAGTGACCGGCAGCAGAAGAAAATGTAGTTAGGGACGAGCGTGGACTCTACTGTCTGCAGTCTGACACAAAAGCTCCAAAGGCTGAAACGAGTGTGAAGGTAGGAAATTATTGCTTCTCGCCCTACAAAACTCATGAGGTTCAAGATGCACCAGTTCAAAACCCTGGCATGACAGTAACTACTCTATGGACCGATCGGGCCACTAAAGATTGCTTAGAGAAGTCCGCCATATACTCTCCAGCTGCAGGCATATACCTTCCGTTTCTTCTTCTTCGTTTTAGACATGCTCCAATTGATTCGGTATGCGCACTGCCCAGTAACCTTGACATTATTACTCTTGGCACGCTCTAGCACATCACTGGTATGCAGCTGGATTGAGATAAGACTGAATTGTGGCGTGAGCATACTTCCGGCAAGTATAGCACCTTAAAGGGTTGGGAATAATAGTATCAACCTTTAACTTGCAATATCCTACTTTCAGAGATTGGGGATGCACCGGGAAACAAATTGTTAACAGTAAAGTTTTGATTTCGAAGACATCATTATACTTGTTACTTGTTACACGAGAGAGGGTTAAAGTTAAATTATTGTCCCCCTGACAGGGTACGTAAGTCCAAAAGCATTCACAGTAAATTTAAACTTTCCACTGTTCTTAATCGTAGCATATGTGTATTGTTTTATATTGTATTTTCCTCTTAATTACACTGTTTTAGTTTCACATGTTAGTTTTATGTTCATATGTGTGATAATCTAGTATTTTTACTGTCCGATGATTTTTTTTTATTTAAAATTCATAGAAATTAAATTGTTCTCGTCATGATATGGTTGCAATATTGCCGATGTGACGCTAAATTGTAACTTACTCACTCATGACATGAGTAACGCTTTGGGAAGTTGGAATTGCAGTTCAGTAGCTATCTCAGTTTCATTTATGTCTCAAAGGTAACTTTCAGTATCTCGGCCGATGACTTTTCTGGTATTCTATGTCCTGTGAGGGGACAACTACACAGGAACATTTGCTGAAGACTTTGTTTTGAGCATAATTTTGGATTGTATTTCTTTCCTGCATTCGATTAGCAGGGAACCAGATCTCAAGTTCTTAATTTCTTTCACCTCTCTGGTCAAAGCTTCAAAGTGGCATAGCAAAGGGATTTAATTTGAGTGGACCATGATCAGGGCACAAATTACAATGAAACGAGGGCAATAATCAGGATTGGTGAGGGTTGTTTGTGCTTCACCATGTGAAGACAACAAATCACCCGATTCGTGTGAACGTTCTTCTATGATTACACGATACCATTTATAAAGTGGTTAAATGCAACATATGTCATATTTGGGATTTTACTTTCTCAGCAAAGTACAAATTCTAGTACGTTTTTGGTTGAGTCCCATCCGGGATTCCCAGACATAGGTAACAGTTATATTTAACGTTCTTCTAGTGGGGGTTCGTTCACCTTCCACCCTCCCCACCCACCATGGAGTGTCAACAAGGACTCTGCCTCATGTCTGTGGATCTCCAGCAGACAGCACCAAGGATACTAGGAGGTATACCAGTACTCGAGCCGGAAATATCTGAAAACGATACCAGATTTGCCCATGAGCCACAGCCGTCTTGGCATTAATGCTATAGGCAAAATTCACGATAACTTTGGTCGCCTCTTGCAACCAGCAATGGAGTGTTGTGGACATATTCTGTAGCTGGTCCACACTGGAGAAGTGCGCTTGCTGTGAGACGAACTAATGAATAAATCCGACCTGGCATTTGAACTTTGAATGTGAACAGCGGTGCAGTCCATTTTACCATTAAGGGGCCGAGGGTATGTAAAGTGATCAACTGCTGTAAAGCGTGTCAGTCTACTCTCGCTCCACTGAACGGGTTCTATTTGCTTTTTGGCGGTTGATGATACTGCACGCGAAGTTTTTTGTGTGTTTAAAGATGAATAGAAAATACCCAAAGGTTCATTTCTGTCCTAGCTTGATTCTGTGTGTACATATTTCATGGATAATACGTTTGTGCTGTCCTCGAGGGGAATGAAATAAAATTATGTAAATGCAAAACGGTGTACGTATAAATAAAACAGACAAAACTAAGCAATCCGATTGCTCACTGGTAGTTTATCTGCTATTTGCTACATGAAAATCTCTTGAACCTGCTTCTCGTCGGTATTATCACTGATACTACTATTATCAAAACAGTTCGATGACAAGTTTTTCAATTTCATCCTCTAGGGCACTTTTTTGATGACAACAATTTCTATCACATGCCTGCAACAGTCTGACCATTCCTTCTGGTCAACAGATGACAATCGTTCTTAGCAAGCCCACCATACAGAAGCCATTTTGAAATCTAAATTCTTAGACCCATTCCAACTTTTCAAATTCGCCCAAATTAATCCTATGGGATTGTAATCGGCGTGAGAAAAGATAATCTGACAACAGTGTGCCCGTGGTTGTTCTGAATTTCATCAACATGATAAACGGGGACAAGCAATTCAGCCTGCTACACTGAATGCGTTGAAGGTATATCATGCCACGATTTGGTTTCATCTTTCCGATTGACAGTTGTTGGAGCTTTGTCTGTTTGTTTGCTATATACGGCATTGTCCATTGAGTTTGGGGGCAGATTAGGAATAAGGTTTTCTTGCAACCATATAGAAAAAATTTTGAAATTTGTTTCGTCATGGTAATTGCCGCTCTCTTCTTTCGTTCTAAATATCAACGAAGCATTAGGAATAAACCCTTCACATGTGCCAGCATGGACTACTATTGGACCTGTCTTGGACCTGTCTTGGACCTGTCCCTGATGGTACCCGAACACCACCAACTGATCCCTTTGCCAACACTTTTATATCGTTTGATGGGATTGTACCCATGTTTCGTCGATGTACACCATATAGCCATGTTTCGATCTCAAACGCCACGCAACAATATCTTTTCGCTCCATTAAGGCCTGTCTGTCTGAACGAGTTTTCCGCCATTTGAAACCCAATTTCTCTTAAACGTTTACTCATCGCTGCCTTTTACTCCCTGTATACTCCAAATCAACAACAGCCATTTCATAATGCTCGTCAGTGTTGGCATCGTCTTGGTTACTGTGACGCAGTGTTGAATGTACTGGCGAATTGCGCATTTATCAAACTCAATTGTCCCGTCGGTAGGAGTACGCACTTTCCCTGGGCTTGTGAACTTATTGGTACCCATCACAGGAATGCATTTACCTTCGTCCTTTATTTTCGCAAGGCACTGACATATATACAAGTAGTATCGCGGGCTCTTTTAGTGCACTGTGTATGTGCTGTGGGAAATACTACACATGTAATAAATGACATTGAAGGCAACATCACGTGTTTGTGTGAATGAATGAATGACTTGACCTCGTTTACCCAATTTAGAGTGCGACATGATCAGTTCAAATACATGCAGATTTTAATACTCGTTTATCAGTCCACTTTACATGATATTAGTACACAAATCACAAAATCACGACGCTTCCGAGTCATTGCGTAAAAGTGAATACTACACGGTTCACACGAATCACGTTCAAACCAGTTCCCCCTTCGAGTAGATAGTGGATCTGTTCACATCACGCTCCATCCTCTCTGTTCACATCACGTCTTTCACGCAATGCGGAGTGGACAGTAGCGCCACCCAGCACCCACGAGGAAGAGGTGGCTCTGTACGGGTACCTTACTGGTTTAGGAGAAACAGGAGATGTACACGAAAAGAGACATGTGTTTGTCTGATGGGTTTGAGATTTTTGACGTCAGTAAAAAATCGATCCCTATCCCTCGCAGTACCTTTTTTCTATATTTAGCGTTCGGTGTGCAGAGACTGCCACGGGGATGTCAAAAACATGAATCAGTTGGCATAAGACTGGATGCTTCTTGTCTCTTGGTACGTTCAATCAACAGTGCCCCTGAACGTAAGCGTTAAATATTTTTCACACCTCCTGTGATGCCTTTGAATGCCCTTAGATGCTGCAAATGGATTTAATTTCAAAGGCGTTTATCAAACGTTTCAGTCACAGTTAAACGGGTCAAATAATCGATAGTTTAGGTTTAATGTACGGATTTTTCTCCTTTCGATATAGCTGACATAATAGTATGGCCGATGTGACCATAAGTATTAACTCACTCGTTATTTTACTGATTGTTTTCAAAAGGTTTCATAATATAAAACAGAGAGTAATTCTTTCTATTTACCACCTGCAGATACAATTAAAATGCTAAACATACCTGATTTATGTAAATTTTCCACAAGGAATATATATTGCTGTGAATTATATTTCTAATAATGTTGATCACCATTTTATCATCCGAGTTTCTAAAATATAATATTTGTTGGTTCATGCCTGGCGCTCGCCATTGATGGTAGCAACAAGGACTGCTCAGCATGATGTCAGTACAATTTTGTCTGAGTGGGCTATTCATGCATAACTGATGCATGAATAGCAGTGAGGTAGAACTATAAAGCCAGCTACTACAAGCGGCCACACATGCACGTCGTCATTAAATATTCTTAAGTGCGACCTTCAACCCCAATTCACCTCACCTCCTGTACCAAACGATCCACATTCCTGCCTCAGAGTTACCTCAAGTACGCTTTTACAGAGAAACGTTAAACAAAAGGTAACAGCAACCGCAAACACTTGATGAACTATTTAGGGACCCGAATGAGAAAACAGCCTGTGAGTAAGTTTAGTTTTACGCCTCTTTCAGCAATATCACGGCGGGGGATACTAGAAATGGGCATCACACACTGTACCCGGGTGGGGAATCGAACCTGGGTCTTCGGCGTGACGAGCGAACGGCTTCACCACTAGGTTACCCACCCGCCTCACCCAAACAACCCGTACTGGCTGAATGAGGCGAATGATGACGCCACTTCGAGTCAAACCGTTACGGATCACAGTGATATCACGCTGGGCTATTGCTGGCAGCAAAATATCTAACAAAGTATGAAAGGTTATTCATCTACTGGCTTCTTGGCGTGACAATTATTTATGTGGGATAAAGTGAGTTGGAAAACTGTTATTCATCATTCAGACACATTGTTCCCTCGTTTGTTGCGTTTTTTAACATTACACAACACGTATGTCACGTATGTCACAGGCTAAAATCTGTTTTGTCATTAACACTGCACCTTACTTTCCAGCATGATGTTGGCATAGACAGCTCACCTTACTTGTGGTCTGACAGGTACATCCTGGGCATTGGCACATGCAGCCCATGCAGGTGTTGCAGAGGCAGCTCATATGACTGCTCTCTATAACGACATGTGTCAGGGGCCCAGCACACACCATGTCAGCGACAACTATAGCATGTTGTTGTGGTCCACAGGTATGATGTCAGTTTTGGATGATTGTGGTAATAATGCAAAAGATATTTATTCTCACGTATGACTTGTATTCAACATAATATCAAACCATGTTTTGGGAGGACTGCAAATGATAATTTTAATTGTATAAAGTACAATTAATCCCACCAAATGTGTTTTGAATATTTGATAATTATTTAACCTTAACATTGTCTATGGACACACCATGTCAGGCAACAACTTTAGCATGTTGTTGTGGTCCACAGGTTTATCGATCTTCAAATAAAACACATCAGCCAGAATCAACTGTCTGTAGTTCCTGCGACACGTATAATATGCCTTACTGTTTTAATCGGATTTTGAATTACGAAATCAATTTCTTCTTGTCATGAAAGGGGGGCAACTCTTGCTCTGATGATCTCCTGGTCACAAGTCCAACAAATACAAGGCATATCAGGATGGCTAGACAGCCGCTGAAACATCAACAAAAAGAGTCATCGTCAGTTCACTGGGGTGGAAATAAAACAGGGTGGCTCAGATGAGGAAAAACGCAACAATTCAACTTAAAACCATTGGATTTGAATGTTTTATAGTTACTCTTGTTTTCTTGGTTTGTCTACAAGCATCCTCGACATCTCCATGGTATATGTTCCGATAGGTCTCCACTCCTCTCCACTCCACTCTACTCCACTCCACTTTGCTGGCTCCACATTCTCCTATCTCTTTCAACGTACCTCTGCACCATAAGTGTTCAATCGGTTACATAATTTAAAAAGCGAAAGTGAGTTGTGACTGGTTCGCTGAACTTCCCAGCAAATACACTTGACTGGATTAAAAGGCAACTAGGGAGGTAATAAATTCATCAGGCAGATCCGTAGATGCATCCAGAATATAATGGAGACTGATCAGAAAGTACACCCTGGAGATATCGAGGACGGTCTTCAACAGGCCTCTTTTTAAAGACATACGAGCATTATGGCGGCGTATTTCCAAAGCAGAGTTCTGCTTCGTCCTGATATATGAGGCATGTACAAGCGTATCACTTCTGGCACTGGACACAAATAAAGCGAACATCATAACGGGCATCTGTAAACCCTGACAACATCCGGGTTTTTTTTATATTCTATAGAGATTTAATATTTAGATTACAAAACTGTCATCGTACCCAAATTCTGTCGATCCATGGTGCTGGGGTTGATTATTGGATAGTCTGATCGAGATTCGATTATTTACAGACCGCCGCTTTACACATGGAACTTTGCTGAGTGCGACATAAAACAACAAACAGGTCGAGATGGTCACAGAAGATGGACTTTCTAGACCATCCAAACAAGATGACAACTATCTTTAGTGTACAGAAGGGAGATGGGATTGGAGAAAATGGACTTGCATGACACATCCAAGCAAGATGACAACCATCTTGAGTGTAAAGAAGGGAGTCGGGGCTGGTCTTGGTGAAGGAGTACCTGTAGTCGTCGTCGTGGTAGTGGTGGTCTGAAGACCTCCAGGGCACGCGAAGACACTCCTCAGCGTGAAATACTGGAAGCGTTCAATAGCATCGATATAAAGGATTATCTTCGTCCCAGTGTATTTATACTTCCCATCAAAAGTTTAGATTCAGTGTGAGTGATTCAGAGTGATTCTCTACTAACCTGCCGCAACCAGCAGCAAACTTTATGCAGGTGAGCAAGGATGGCGCGTGTGTGCGTGCCGGTGTAATGTTTTGTTAAGACTTCGACAATTTTCATCGATCTTTTCAACGATTCAATTTTTGACAATAGATCAGTTCATGTGTAAACAGTACCTGTAAACAGCATGGAATATATTGCAAAATTTAATTCAGAACAGCTGCCTGAAGTAAGTGGTTATATTTTCGCTAGTCTAAAGTTTTGAAAGGCAGTGTAGTTTGTGGACATCTAGTATGTATTGTTGTAAGTAATGTGTGTATTTTTATCTAGCTGTATTCCATACATAATGCATCCTCAAGATCAACACTACGAAGAACATACAAATTACCAGTGTTCAATGCCTAAATGAATAAAGCAGCTGAAGATTATGAATAGACTTTGTAACATATCCGAAAAATGGAAGACGTGAAACAGTAAGTCAAAGCTCAACTGGCAGGCGGTTATGTAACTGCATAACTGAATGATCAAAGTCCAACTGATTTTAGTTTAGACGCTACATTGTCAATAAAATCTGCAGACCCTAGGGCTCGGGATGGGTCGTGGTTTGTGCAAAATTCATTGCAACCTGGAGCAGTCTCATGGTAACATTAGTGAACTTGAATTAGGATTTATACTCCACCCTGGCTCTGACAGACAGCCGGTATAAAGTTAGGAGTACCGGTGTTATGTACACTCGAGTTGACACTCTGCTGACTGACCCGTGAAGGTCCCGGGGTAGAACAGACCGTCAGCAACCCATGCTTGCCACAAAAGGCGACTATGATTGTCACTCACTCACTCACTCACTCTGCTGACTACACAGGCTCCGGTGTTTTGGACACGTTGACGTTTGGAAAATACAATCGCCGCGACAAAAGCCTATCCTGGAAAGTACTAACGATCTAACAAATGCTAATGCTTGTAATACAGATCTTGATTATCCTGTCATTATTATCATTATCATTATAAATGCTCTACATACTTCCGATACCTTCTTTCTTGTATTGTATTATTATTTTTAAAAATTGGTAGGGAATGTCATGAAAGGGGAGTCAGTGATTGTTTTCAGCACGTATTCATAAATTTCACGAGGAACACCAGAAATCATTCCCTTTGCCGATGTGGGGAATTGAACTCGAATCGACGAACGGGCGCTGTTACAACTATGCTGTGGAGAGTGAAGTAGTCTAGTGGTTAAGCTTACGCTCGCCACGCCGTAGTCCTGGGATCGATTCCCCGCATGGGTACAGTTTGTGACGCCCGTTTCTGGTGTCCACCGCAGTGATATTGCTGGAATTTTTCAAAAGCCCTGCTCGGCGTAAAATCACACCAACTCATTAAGTGATGTATGACAACATAAGAACAATTCATTCGCTTAACTTACATACAAAGCGCTTCCAGGAGGGTTTTCGCCGTCGACCGTTAGAGTCCCATTTGTAGTCCGGTCACATATGAGTGTCACATAGGCTGTTCTGAAATGCCCAAGTTACATTTCATAAATATACGACTCTTCATTAACAGGAGACCCGTGAGGATAATGTTACGTTTTTTTAGAAAATAATCTGATTTATTAATCAAAAGTATTCTAATAACATAGTATTTGATTATTAAAAGATGTTTGGGTTTTTTTAGATTAGCGTAGAATTACTGTCTCCCCTTTCCAGCTTGTACACTACCAGCAGATGCTAAATGATGTTAAATGCTCGAACACAAAGGGCACTGTAGCATTGTGTTAACAGGTTGAATGTGGTCCATTCCCTGCAGAGCAATCACCATGAGAGTTCACTGTCCCCGAGAAAATCCAAGATAGAATTGGCCTTCAGCAACCCATGCGTACGCGGCGGGGAAGGGGATCTCGTTGTCTTGGTTGACATATGTCATGGTATCCTCAGTCTGTTGATCACTCGATTGTCGGGTGGACAGAGATTTAGTGAACTTGTGTACGATACTGGGTATCCAGTTAATGCTGGTTTGTTGGTTGGTTGTTAAACGCAACACTAATAATCTAGGATGGCGGCGAACCATTTATTATTGCTTCTGGACAATACGAGCCAGCGATCAACGGCGTGAGCCTCCATCTACGCAACTGAGTGTTACTTTCGTCTTACGACAAGCATGTGTTGCTAGAGATCAATTCTAACCCACATCTTCACTGTTAATATTATATTATATCCTGAGGAAATTTAAAAGAAGTAAAATAAATTGCCTCACCTTCTTGTATCAGTAGTGGCGCTGTACTGCAACTGGAGCCCAAGTGTGGGGTCAGTTATGAACGTTGAAGACTGTTGGGTTCCCAGGCTGAAGTAATTTGACATTTGGTCTGTCTGACACACCTGCAGAAATCCGGACCCATGAAATCACAAAGTGGATCAGTTAAGCTAATATCAGATCTTTGTGCTCCCTAGAATATTCATAAAAATCATCGTTTTAATGGTAATATATTTGTACACTTCAGAGTCAAGAGTAACATTGCATACAAGGGCTAGCCTCTGAAGGCATTCAGCTCGGGAACTGTCCCCAAGGCCCCTAGTAGGTAGCCTCACTTTAGTTGCCAGTGGTCTCCAATTAATTAGAAAAATTAAGATTTATTCATAATTTATGAATTTCTGTCGGCACGACATGACTGTAATATTGCCGAACTCACTCACTCTCCGTACCGCGACACAAACGTCTGCAGGAGGTTGCAAATGTTGATCAGGTCACATCGGCCTATATCAGGGAGCAAGAGACGTAGGGTGCCGTCACTTAACGGCCGCCTGGGCGCTGACCATGCACGGCCCATTCCTATGTTGCACATCGACGTAAAGCTGGTTTCCAGGGCTATCTGGCGGTGTCATCAGAAATGACCTGCCGTCGACAGGTTCGACGTCGGGACGCTTTAAAGTCCGATGTAACTCGATTTTTGGCAGCTTTTCACGCTGCGGGTACTTGTCATGTTTCGTACATCGACCCCAGGGTTTTGATTTGACTCTGGATCGGAAGCCCTGTGTCTTGGCTTTCACGTCATGTGCGACACATGCGGGTGCAGTCATGTTTTCCCACCCTTAAAGCCACCCAAAGCTAAGCCCCGTGCGCGTAACGGGGGCCAAAACAGCTCAGATTTGATATCACCAGGGTTTGATCTATGCATCCTGCGTTCACTAATTGTCCCATCCCGGGAGAAAGAGACATACTGCACACACATCATACATGAAAATTCGGCCACGTGCATGAAGCACCTGGGGTTATCACGGGGTCGACATGGGGTGCCTGGTTGGGCGTCCACGCCCATTTTCCCATCTGTTATAGACCTGTAATTTTACCAAGACAAAAGCCTTACTCGGAGAGCATCTTTTAAACGTCACTCGAACGTTGAATATTCACATCCTATTGACAGGTTTCACATCGACGTGAAGCTGGTCCCCAGGGCTATCTGGTGGTAACATCAGAAGTGACAAATCTTTACCGGGTTCGACGCCGGGGCGCTTTTAAGCCCGATTTATCCCGATTTATGGCAATTTTTTCACGCTGTAGGTACTTGTCATGTTTCGTACATCGACCCCAGGGTTTTGTCTTCGACATGGGTCGGAAGCCCTGTGTCTTGACTTTCGCGTCATGTGCGACACGTGTGGCTGCCGTTATGTTTTCCCACCCTTAAAGCCACCCAAAGCCAAAGCCTGTGCGTGCGGCGGGATGCAAAACAGCTTATTTGATATCACGCGAGTGAGTGAGTGAGTGAGTGAGTGAGTGAGTGAGTGAGTGAGTGAGTGAGTGAGTGAGTGATTAAACATACCTACACATACACTTACGAATTGAAAGCCAGAACTGCCCATTAGCTTTTGGTGTCAGGTGTACGCCGTCCTTGGCTAGCAGCGCAGGTCCCATCCTCATGTGCTGGCTGTGTTCCCAAAGGGTGGCATCCAGACGGCGTCGCAACATCTTCTTCAAGCGCCGGTTCGCCTCCTCCACCTTCCGCTTGTAGGCAGAGACCGTCATGTTCCTTGGTTTTACCCTCGGAAACAGACTCCCTATCACCGCCCTGGAGCCTGGCCGTTTCCACCGAAGGTAGTCCAGAAGATCCAGCAGGTCTTCGACCAGGTCCCGAGGATCAGTAGAGGCCGACACGTCGTTCTCTCCCACTTGAAAGAACACAATGCCCTGAAAAGCTGCATCAAGGGCATCCACCTCAGCTTTCATCCGAGCGACGGTCGCCCCTCCGATCCCACGCACGGTAGTGAGGATGCCATGTGGAGGGGGACAGACTTGAACAAGTCGCCGCACGAAACTATGCCCCAGGATGGCAAAGTGCAGTGGCTTTGAAACAGGAGCTTCAAAAAGTGCGCAGGCCATGACTTGAATGAAGTTAGTCTTCAAAAACGATTTCTGACAATGAGTTGTGTCAAATAATATCAGCACAAGTGCCGTGATGCTCGTATCTGACTGCTAAGTATATATAGCCTGGGTCATTGATACGTGTTTGTACTGAGCTCTGCATTGAACTCACGGGATCAATCGTTCATGGATTAAGACCTGTTGTTAGCTTAAGCCTGACACGACTCACTCATCTCGTTCAGTTATGGGATAAAACAACGAGTCAATGATTGGTGTTTTCAGTCGTAATTGCCGCCACTTTGGTTGGCTTCTCACTCAGAAACTCACGGATTAGGCATTACCATCAAAGCATCAGAGCCAAGCTTGTGTGTCCCACCCCAACAAGTGCTTCTGCAAACATGACACCAGTCACGGCACAATTCCAGACAATGTAGTGATGT
The DNA here is from genome assembly GCF_037392515.1 of Haliotis asinina. Lineage (NCBI taxonomy): Eukaryota > Metazoa > Mollusca > Gastropoda > Lepetellida > Haliotidae > Haliotis > Haliotis asinina. The sequence goes on along the minus strand of NC_090290.1, from coordinate 5,755,085 downwards.
GATGTGATTGTGTTTGTCTTGTGTGAGGGTGACCTGTAGTAACGCTAAGAATCACAAAGGCAGTGTCTTCGCTTTCTCTCCAGCTGGAATTAAAGACAATGCCAAGGCTACATTTCCATACAACATCAAACAACTTCCATACAACATCAAACTATCGGGAGTACGGATCACACCAGCTGGAACTAAAGACAATACCAAGGCTACATTTCCATGCAACATCAAACTATCGGCAAACATGGAAACCCGGTACTAAGCATCACACCAGCTGGAATTAAAGACAATGCCAAGGCTACATTTCCATACAACATCAAACAACTTCCATGCAACATCAAACTATCGGGAGTACGGATCACACCAGCTGGAACTAAAGACAATACCAAGGCTACATTTCCATGCAACATCAAACTATCGGCAAACATGGAAACCCGGTATTAAGCATCACACCAGCTGGAATTAAAGACAATGCCAAGGCTACATTTCCATACGACATCAAACAACTTCCATGCAACATCAAACTATCGGGAGTACGGATCACACCAGCTGGAACTAAAGACAATACCAAGGCTACATTTCCATGCAACATCAAACTATCGGCAAACATGGAAACCCGGTACTAAGCATCACACCAGCTGGAATTAAAGACAATTTTTCCGGGCCAGTTTGTAGGCATTGAAAATATGGCACCTTCACCCGGTAACATATTATCAATGCCTCGGCCGAACGACTGATTTTGTAGACCTTGATGCAAGTATACCATTTCACTTGGGTCAAGGGTTACATCATCTACCCTTTTCCACCTACTTTGTTTATTTCGCGCTTTTAGCTTTTATTAGTGGTGTTAGGTGTTTTTGTTTTGAGTTGGTAATGTTTGAGTTTCGTAGTCACCTTCTCTCTCTCTTGGTAATTTTTTCACGTTAATTTAATGTTTTTGGTTTGGGGTTAAGTGGTTTAGGCGGTTTTACTTTTGTCCTTTTAGTTTGGCATTTATCACCAGTTTTACGTTCTGTCATTGTCAGTGTTTATTATTCAGTTATACGCACCGCGGTATTAATGGTTTTAGCTTTAAATTTATGTCATTTAGGTTTGGGTTAGCGGATTAGTTTTAACATTGTCGGTATTGATGATTTTAGCTTTAAGGTTATGTCATTTAGGTTAATTCGGAATGGGTTAGTGATTTGGTGTAGAGAGAAGGACGTGGACTTTCCGTTTTAAATTTATGTTACTTTGATTGGAGGTTAATGGTTTGGATTAGAAGGGAACAGCGTTAGGTTGTTCTTTTAATTTAGCATGCACCATGATAACCATAGCTCACGAATTATTGAATACCCATACAATTGCCGTACATAATGGACAGATACCTCAAATATGTTAACACAAATGTATCATACAAATCATGAAACCTGGAAGGAAACAACTTTCATTCCAAAGTCTGATTGCTGTGAAGGCACACTTGAGTCGACGTAGGAAGGAGGTCGTGGTTCTTCAAGTACTGTTGGCAGTTGAGCTGCTACACGTGAACAACACACACTACGCTTTACATCAACATGCATAACAAAACGTCAATGTCAGTCTGGCATGTCATGCCGTCGCATCTACCCATCAAGTAGATGTCTCACGTAGCTGTAGACACTACAGCAATAAACCGCTCATTTCCCATATGCCACACCTTAGGGAATCGCAAAGACTTGACACGGCAAATCATGAACAATTACCACCAATTCGACCTAGAGTCTCCTGTCAAGACTCGAACGGGTGTGCCTGCGCCAGCTACCGTTTCACCATCATCGACTCTCCTCTCGGGATCGTCCCCTCGCCTGCTATGCAACACCAGCATGTCGATCTGCTTCCGACACTATCACCCATCTCTAGGCAAAAGTCAGCAGAGTCTACACTTGCTCACGGGCAAATCAAGACTCGAACGGGTTTGCCTGCGCCAGCTACCGTTTTACCATCATCGCCTCTCGTCTCGAGGTCGCCCCCTCAACCTCTGTGCAACACCAGTGTTTTGCCTGCTTCGTGGCTGAGACATCGCCTGCTTCTAGGTAAAATCACCGGCGTATGCACTTGCTTGCGGGCGAATCAAGACTCGAACCGGTTCGCTGGGCCAGCTACCCTGTCACCATCATTGCTTATCCTCTCGGGATCATTCCCTCGCCTCCTATGCAACACCAGTATGTCGCTCTGCTTCCGACACTATCACCCATCTCTAGGCAAAAGTCAGCAGAGTCTACACTTGCTCACGGGCAAATCAAGACTCAAACGGGTTTGCCTGCGCCAGCTACCGTTTCACCATCATCGACTCTCCTCTCGGGATCGTCCCCTCGCCTGCTATGCAACACCAGCATGTCGATCTGCTTCCGACACTATCACCCATCTCTAGGCAAAAGTCAGCAGAGTCTACACTTGCTCACGGGCAAATCAAGACTCGAACGGGTTTGCCTGCGCCAGCTACTGTTTTACCATCATCGCCTCTCGTCTCGAGGTCGCCCCCTCAACCTCTGTGCAACACCAGTGTTTTGCCTGCTTCGTGGCTGAGACATCGCCTGCTTCTAGGTAAAATCACCGCCGTATGCACTTGCTTGCGGGCGAATCAAGACTCGAACCGGTTCGCTGGGCCAGCTACCCTGTCACCATCATTGCTTATCCTCTCGGGATCATTCCCTCGCCTCCTATGCAACACCAGTATCTCGCTCTGCTTCCGACACTATCACCCATCTCTAGGCAAAAGTCAGCAGAGTCTACACTTGCTCACGGGCAAATCAAGACTCGAACGGGTTTGCCTGCGCCAGCTACCGTTTCACCATCATCGACTCTCCTCTCGGGATCGTCCCCTCGCCTGCTATGCAACACCAGCATGTCGATCTGCTTCCGACACTATCACCCATCTCTAGGCAAAAGTCAGCAGAGTCTACACTTGCTCACGGGCAAATCAAGACTCGAACGGGTTTGCCTGCGCCAGCTACCGTTTTACCATCATCGCCTCTCGTCTCGAGGTCGCCCCCTCAACCTCTGTGCAACACCAGTGTTTTGCCTGCTTCGTGGCTGAGACATCGCCTGCTTCTAGGTAAAATCACCGGCGTATGCACTTGCTTGCGGGCGAATCAAGACTCGAACCGGTTCGCTGGGCCAGCTACCCTGTCACCATCATTGCTTATCCTCTCGGGATCATTCCCTCGCCTCCTATGCAACACCAGTATCTCGCTCTGCTTCCGACACTATCACCCATCTCTAGGCAAAAGTCAGCAGAGTCTACACTTGCTCACGGGCAAATCAAGACTCGAACGGGTTTGCCTGCGCCAGCTACCGTTTCACCATCATCGACTCTCCTCTCGGGATCGTCCCCTCGCCTGCTATGCAACACCAGTATCTCGCTCTGCTTCCGACACTATCACCCATCTCTAGGCAAAAGTCAGCAGAGTCTACACTTGCTCACGGGCAAATCAAGACTCGAACGGGTTTGCCTGCGCCAGCTACCGTTTCACCATCATCGACTCTCCTCTCGGGATCGTCCCCTCGCCTGCTATGCAACACCAGCATGTCGATCTGCTTCCGACACTATCACCCATCTCTAGGCAAAAGTCAGCAGAGTCTACACTTGCTCACGGGCAAATCAAGACTCGAACGGGTTTGCCTGCGCCAGCTACCGTTTTACCATCATCGCCTCTCGTCTCGAGGTCGCCCCCTCAACCTCTGTGCAACACCAGTGTTTTGCCTGCTTCGTGGCTGAGACATCGCCTGCTTCTAGGTAAAATCACCGGCGTATGCACTTGCTTGCGGGCGAATCAAGACTCGAACCGGTTCGCTGGGCCAGCTACCCTGTCACCATCATTGCTTATCCTCTCGGGATCATTCCCTCGCCTCCTATGCAACACCAGTATCTCGCTCTGCTTCCGACACTATCACCCATCTCTAGGCAAAAGTCAGCAGAGTCTACACTTGCTCACGGGCAAATCAAGACTCGAACGGGTTTGCCTGCGCCAGCTACCGTTTCACCATCATCGACTCTCCTCTCGGGATCGTCCCCTCGCCTGCTATGCAACACCAGCATGTCGATCTGCTTCCGACACTATCACCCATCTCTAGGCAAAAGTCAGCAGAGTCTACACTTGCTCACGGGCAAATCAAGACTCGAACGGGTTTGCCTGCGCCAGCTACCGTTTTACCATCATCGCCTCTCGTCTCGAGGTCGCCCCCTCAACCTCTGTGCAACACCAGTGTTTTGCCTGCTTCGTGGCTGAGACATCGCCTGCTTCTAGGTAAAATCACCGGCGTATGCACTTGCTTGCGGGCGAATCAAGACTCGAACCGGTTCGCTGGGCCAGCTACCCTGTCACCATCATTGCTTATCCTCTCGGGATCATTCCCTCGCCTCCTATGCAACACCAGTATCTCGCTCTGCTTCCGACACTATCACCCATCTCTAGGCAAAAGTCAGCAGAGTCTACACTTGCTCACGGGCAAATCAAGACTCGAACGGGTTTGCCTGCGCCAGCTACCGTTTCACCATCATCGACTCTCCTCTCGGGATCGTCCCCTCGCCTGCTATGCAACACCAGCATGTCGATCTGCTTCCGACACTATCACCCATCTCTAGGCAAAAGTCAGCAGAGTCTACACTTGCTCACGGGCAAATCAAGACTCGAACGGGTTTGCCTGCGCCAGCTACCGTTTTACCATCATCGCCTCTCGTCTCGAGGTCGCCCCCTCAACCTCTGTGCAACACCAGTGTTTTGCCTGCTTCGTGGCTGAGACATCGCCTGCTTCTAGGTAAAATCACCGGCGTATGCACTTGCTTGCGGGCGAATCAAGACTCGAACCGGTTCGCTGGGCCAGCTACCCTGTCACCATCATTGCTTATCCTCTCGGGATCATTCCCTCGCCTCCTATGCAACACCAGTATCTCGCTCTGCTTCCGACACTATCACCCATCTCTAGGCAAAAGTCAGCAGAGTCTACACTTGCTCACGGGCAAATCAAGACTCGAACGGGTTTGCCTGCGCCAGCTACCGTTTCACCATCATCGACTCTCCTCTCGGGATCGTCCCCTCGCCTGCTATGCAACACCAGCATGTCGATCTGCTTCCGACACTATCACCCATCTCTAGGCAAAAGTCAGCAGAGTCTACACTTGCTCACGGGCAAATCAAGACTCGAACGGGTTTGCCTGCGCCAGCTACCGTTTTACCATCATCGCCTCTCGTCTCGAGGTCGCCCCCTCAACCTCTGTGCAACACCAGTGTTTTGCCTGCTTCGTGGCTGAGACATCGCCTGCTTCTAGGTAAAATCACCGGCGTATGCACTTGCTCACGGGCAAATCAAGACTCGAACGGGTTTGCCTGCGCCAGCTACCGTTTCACCATCATCGACTCTCCTCTCGGGATCGTCCCCTCGCCTGCTATGCAACACCAGCATGTCGATCTGCTTCCGACACTATCACCCATCTCTAGGCAAAAGTCAGCAGAGTCTACACTTGCTCACGGGCAAATCAAGACTCGAACGGGTTTGCCTGCGCCAGCTACCGTTTTACCATCATCGCCTCTCGTCTCGAGGTCGCCCCCTCAACCTCTGTGCAACACCAGTGTTTTGCCTGCTTCGTGGCTGAGACATCGCCTGCTTCTAGGTAAAATCACCGGCGTATGCACTTGCTTGCGGGCGAATCAAGACTCGAACCGGTTCGCTGGGCCAGCTACCCTGTCACCATCATTGCTTATCCTCTCGGGATCATTCCCTCGCCTCCTATGCAACACCAGTATGTCGCTCTGCTTCCGACACTATCACCCATCTCTAGGCAAAAGTCAGCAGAGTCTACACTTGCTCACGGGCAAATCAAGACTCGAACGGGTTTGCCTGCGCCAGCTACCGTTTCACCATCATCGACTCTCCTCTCGGGATCGTCCCCTCGCCTGCTATGCAACACCAGCATGTCGATCTGCTTCCGACACTATCACCCATCTCTAGGCAAAAGTCAGCAGAGTCTACACTTGCTCACGGGCAAATCAAGACTCGAACGGGTTTGCCTGCGCCAGCTACCGTTTTACCATCATCGCCTCTCGTCTCGAGGTCGCCCCCTCAACCTCTGTGCAACACCAGTGTTTTGCCTGCTTCGTGGCTGAGACATCGCCTGCTTCTAGGTAAAATCACCGGCGTATGCACTTGCTTGCGGGCGAATCAAGACTCGAACCGGTTCGCTGGGCCAGCTACCCTGTCACCATCATTGCTTATCCTCTCGGGATCATTCCCTCGCCTCCTATGCAACACCAGTATGTCGCTCTGCTTCCGACACTATCACCCATCTCTAGGCAAAAGTCAGCAGAGTCTACACTTGCTCACGGGCAAATCAAGACTCGAACGGGTTTGCCTGCGCCAGCTACCGTTTCACCATCATCGACTCTCCTCTCGGGATCGTCCCCTCGCCTGCTATGCAACACCAGCATGTCGATCTGCTTCCGACACTATCACCCATCTCTAGGCAAAAGTCAGCAGAGTCTACACTTGCTCACGGGCAAATCAAGACTCGAACGGGTTTGCCTGCGCCAGCTACCGTTTTACCATCATCGCCTCTCGTCTCGAGGTCGCCCCCTCAACCTCTGTGCAACACCAGTGTTTTGCCTGCTTCGTGGCTGAGACATCGCCTGCTTCTAGGTAAAATCACCGGCGTATGCACTTGCTTGCGGGCGAATCAAGACTCGAACCGGTTCGCTGGGCCAGCTACCCTGTCACCATCATTGCTTATCCTCTCGGGATCATTCCCTCGCCTCCTATGCAACACCAGTATCTCGCTCTGCTTCCGACACTATCACCCATCTCTAGGCAAAAGTCAGCAGAGTCTACACTTCCTCACGGGCAAATCAAGACTCGAACGGGTTTGCCTGCGCCAGCTACCGTTTCACCATCATCGACTCTCCTCTCGGGATCGTCCCCTCGCCTGCTATGCAACACCAGCATGTCGATCTGCTTCCGACACTATCACCCATCTCTAGGCAAAAGTCAGCAGAGTCTACACTTGCTCACGGGCAAATCAAGACTCGAACGGGTTTGCCTGCGCCAGCTACCGTTTTACCATCATCGCCTCTCGTCTCGAGGTCGCCCCCTCAACCTCTGTGCAACACCAGTGTTTTGCCTGCTTCGTGGCTGAGACATCGCCTGCTTCTAGGTAAAATCACCGGCGTATGCACTTGCTCACGGGCAAATCAAGACTCGAACGGGTTTGCCTGCGCCAGCTACCGTTTCACCATCATCGACTCTCCTCTCGGGATCGTCCCCTCGCCTGCTATGCAACACCAGCATGTCGATCTGCTTCCGACACTATCACCCATCTCTAGGCAAAAGTCAGCAGAGTCTACACTTGCTCACGGGCAAATCAAGACTCGAACGGGTTTGCCTGCGCCAGCTACCGTTTTACCATCATCGCCTCTCGTCTCGAGGTCGCCCCCTCAACCTCTGTGCAACACCAGTGTTTTGCCTGCTTCGTGGCTGAGACATCGCCTGCTTCTAGGTAAAATCACCGGCGTATGCACTTGCTTGCGGGCGAATCAAGACTCGAACCGGTTCGCTGGGCCAGCTACCCTGTCACCATCATTGCTTATCCTCTCGGGATCATTCCCTCGCCTCCTATGCAACACCAGTATGTCGCTCTGCTTCCGACACTATCACCCATCTCTAGGCAAAAGTCAGCAGAGTCTACACTTGCTCACGGGCAAATCAAGACTCGAACGGGTTTGCCTGCGCCAGCTACCGTTTCACCATCATCGACGCTCCTCTCGGGATCGTCCCCTCGCCTGCTATGCAACACCAGCATATCGTTCTGCTTCTCGCAAACTCGCCATTGAGCCCCCTGTCAAGACTCGATAGTTTTCCGTTTTGCTACACCATGGCCGCTTATAGATCGAGCGTCTTCGGCAGAACGAATGATGAATAGTATGAACAACGTCGCGCGCCGTTGCTCACGCTAACCACCACGTCAACCAAGTGCTTGATCATGGTGGAGGTCGGAATTATCCCCCTATGCACAACCTTGATACTTTCCAACCTCCGTGGGCAGACGTAGAGGGCAGCGTCGCAATTTCCGCATCGCCGTTCCGTTCCCGTCCCGTCTACGTTCGTGCCCGGGGAACGTAGGCATTTTCCGAGCAGTGGCCAAGCTGGCTCGGGTTCCCCTTGTGTAGAAAAGTACGTAAATACGTTGGATAGTTAAACTTTCACCTGACGATAGTACACATTTTAAAAAGTTTAGATTTACTTTATTTGAAAAGATAGAGCAACGAAATTTTGCTGTACCTCCGCCATTAAATGGGCTTTCTGGCAATACCATCCAATTTGACATCTGACTTTTAGAAAAGAAGTTACATAGTATTTTTTAAAAAAGTACAGTAAAAAACGACTATTTTTTCGAACAAATTGTGCAATATACTTTACAATTTTCAGAATAGATGAAATCTGCTTATACCATTGTTGCCGTCACCAGAAGAGCTTTCTAATGATACCAAAAAATGTTTGCTACAGACTAGAGTACTGCAGTTAGAAGCAAAAAAGACGCAATAAGGCAACACGAGAGCAAATGCGCCATTGAAAGGCCGTAGACGCAAAAAGCGGCGGTATATACGGACGTGTGTAGCCTCTCCAAAAACCATTGTATATGTACATATGATACCTCGTTAGAAGCAGATTTGAAAGGGCATTCATACGCATTATGGACATTTAGGAACGAGAAAACGATATAAAAATTATCAACGAAATTAACTTCCGATTACCGATCCGTTGAAACGGAAATAGCATGCGGCATTACATGCGGACAGCTATACACAACATTGCAGACGTGCATGTTATACATCGCTAGAAACCCCATGGAAAGACCTTTCAAATGAATCATAGATATAAGAAATCCAATGAGGGATAACGAAATTAGAACGAAAGTCTACTTCCGCTAACGGCGCCTTTGCGACGGAACTAACATGCGGCATCAAATCTGGACAGCTATACACAACATTGCAGACGTGCATGTTATACATCGCTAGAAACCCCATGAAAAGACCTTTCAAATGAATCATAGATATAAGAAATCCAATGAGGGATAACGAAATTAGGACGAAAGCCTACTTCCGCTAACGACGCCGTTGGGACGGAACTACCATGCGGCATTACATACGGACAGCTATACACAACATTGCAGACGTGCATGTCATACATCGCTAGAAACCCCATGGAAAGACCTTTCAAATGAATCATAGATATAAGAAATCCAATGAGGGATAACGAAATTAAAACAAAAGTCTACTTCCGCTACCGGCGCCGTTGCGACGGAACGGACAAGCGGCATTACCTACGGACATGCCTAGCATCTTTGCTCAACGTCGCACATGCACATGCCATACACCACCAGAAGCGAATTGAAATGCTCTTTCTAATGAATATAAGATACTGAAAGTCGCATCAGACATGTACACATGATTAACCAAGAAATAACGCACTGATGGTGTTGGCGACGCACGGGACACGCGGCATGACACGCAGACGTATGTAGCTTGCCATGCCAGTGCACATGGGCTTGCCGTACATCGTCTTGAAGCCCATTTGCATGGGCTTTCACATGCACTATAGATGTTAGGGATCTTCGAAAGGAGAGAGATATTATAAGGGGTTATTGGTGGGGTCGACATGAGTCGGCGGCGGAAGTCAAGCCGGATAGAAAAGCGGCACAATATGCAGACGGTTGCAGCTGTGCACAGCATTGCAGACGTGCATGTTATGCATCGCCAGAAACCCCATGGAGAGACCTTTCAAATGAATCATAGATATTAGAAATCCAATGAGGGATAACGAAATTAGAACGAAAGTCTACTTCCGCTACCGGCGCCGTTGCGACGGAACGGACAAGCGGCATTACCTACGGACATGCCTAGCATCTTTGCTCAACGTCGCACATGCACATGCCATACACCACCAGAAGCGAATTGAAATGCTCTTTCTAATGAATATAAGATACTGAAAGTCGCATCAGACATGTACACATGATTAACCAAGAAATAACGCACTGATGGTGTTGGCGACGCACGGGACACGCGGCATGACACGCAGACGTATGTAGCTTGCCATGCCAGTGCACATGGGCTTGCCGTACATCGTCTTGAAGCCCATTTGCATGGGCTTTCACATGCACTATAGATGTTAGGGATCTTCGAAAGGAGAGAGATATTATAAGGGGTTATTGGTGGGGTCGACATGAGTCGGCGGCGGAAGTCAAGCCGGATAGAAAAGCGGCACTATATGCAGACGGTTGCAGCTGTGCACAGCATTGCAGACGTGCATGTTATGCATCGCCAGAAACCCCATGAAAAGACCTTTCAAATGAATCATAGATATTAGAAATCCAATGAGGGATAACGAAATTAGAACGAAAGTCTACTTCCGCTACCGGCGCCGTTGCGACGGAACGGACAAGCGGCATTACCTACGGACATGCCTAGCATCTTTCCTCAACGTCGCACATGCACATGCCATACACCACCAGAAGCGAATTGAAATGCTCTTTCTAATGAATATAAGATACTGAAAGTCGCATCAGACATGTACACATGATTAACCAAGAAATAACGCACTGATGGTGTTGGCGACGCACGGGACACGCGGCATGACACGCAGACGTATGTAGCTTGCCATGCCAGTGCACATGGGCTTGCCGTACATCGTCTTGAAGCCCATTTGCATGGGCTTTCACATGCACTATAGATGTTAGGGATCTTCGAAAGGAGAGAGATATTATAAGGGGTTATTGGTGGGGTCGACATGAGTCGGCGGCGGAAGTCAAGCCGGATAGAAAAGCGGCACAATATGCAGACGGTTGCAGCTGTGCACAGCATTGCAGACGTGCATGTTATGCATCGCCAGAAACCCCATGAAGAGACCTTTCAAATGAATCATAGATATTAGAAATCCAATGAGGGATAACGAAATTAGAACGAAAGTCTACTTCCGCTACCGGCGCCGTTGCGACGGAACGGACAAGCGGCATTACCTACGGACATGCCTAGCATCTTTCCTCAACGTCGCACATGCACATGCCATACACCACCAGAAGCGAATTGAAATGCTCTTTCTAATGAATATAAGATACTGAAAGTCGCATCAGACATGTACACATGATTAACCAAGAAATAACGCACTGATGGTGTTGGCGACGCACGGGACACGCGGCATGACACGCAGACGTATGTAGCTTGCCATGCCAGTGCACATGGGCTTGTCGTACATCGTCTTGAAGCCCATTTGCATGGGCTTTCACATGCACTGTAGATGTTAGGGATCTTCGAAAGGAGAGAGATATTATAAGGGGTTATTGGTGGGGTCGACATGAGTCGGCGGCGGAAGTCAAGCCGGATAGAAAAGCGGCACAATATGCAGACGGTTGCAGCTGTGCACAGCATTGCAGACGTGCATGTTATGCATCGCCAGAAACCCCATGAAGAGACCTTTCAAATGAATCATAGATATTAGAAATCCAATGAGGGATAACGAAATTAGAACGAAAGTCTACTTCCGCTACCGGCGCCGTTGCGACGGAACGGACAAGCGGCATTACCTACGGACATGCCTAGCATCTTTGCTCAACGTCGCACATGCACATGCCATACACCACCAGAAGCGAATTGAAATGCTCTTTCTAATGAATATAAGATACTGAAAGTCGCATCAGACATGTACACATGATTAACCAAGAAATAACGCACTGATGGTGTTGGCGACGCACGGGACACGCGGCATGACACGCAGACGTATGTAGCTTGCCATGCCAGTGCACATGGGCTTGCCGTACATCGTCTTGAAGCCCATTTGCATGGGCTTTCACATGCACTATAGATGTTAGGGATCTTCGAAAGGAGAGAGATATTATAAGGGGTTATTGGTGGGGTCGACATGAGTCGGCGGCGGAAGTCAAGCCGGATAGAAAAGCGGCACAATATGCAGACGGTTGCAGCTGTGCACAGCATTGCAGACGTGCATGTTATGCATCGCCAGAAACCCCATGAAGAGACCTTTCAAATGAATCATAGATATTAGAAATCCAATGAGGGATAACGAAATTAGAACGAAAGTCTACTTCCGCTACCGGCGCCGTTGCGACGGAACGGACAAGCGGCATTACCTACGGACATGCCTAGCATCTTTGCTCAACGTCGCACATGCACATGCCATACACCACCAGAAGCGAATTGAAATGCTCTTTCTAATGAATATAAGATACTGAAAGTCGCATCAGACATGTACACATGATTAACCAAGAAATAACGCACTGATGGTGTTGGCGACGTACGGGACACGCGGCATGACACGCAGGCGTATGTAGCTTGCCATGCCAGTGCACATGGGCATGTCGTACATCGTCTTGAAGCCCATTTGCATGGGCTTTCACATGCACTATAGATGTTAGGGATCTTCGAAAGGAGAGAGATATTATAAGGGGTTATTGGTGGGGTCGACATGAGTCGGCGGCGGAAGTCAAGCCGGATAGAAAAGCGGCACAATATGCAGACGGTTGCAGCTGTGCACAGCATTGCAGACGTGCATGTTATGCATCGCCAGAAACCCCATGAAGAGACCTTTCAAATGAATCATAGATATTAGAAATCCAATGAGGGATAACGAAATTAGAACGAAAGTCTACTTCCGCTACCGGCGCCGTTGCGACGGAACGGACAAGCGGCATTACCTACGGACATGCCTAGCATCTTTGCTCAACGTCGCACATGCACATGCCATACACCACCAGAAGCGAATTGAAATGCTCTTTCTAATGAATATAAGATACTGAAAGTCGCATCAGACATGTACACATGATTAACCAAGAAATAACGCACTGATGGTGTTGGCGACGTACGGGACACGCGGCATGACACGCAGGCGTATGTAGCTTGCCATGCCAGTGCACATGGGCATGTCGTACATCGTCTTGAAGCCCATTTGCATGGGCTTTCACATGCACTATAGATGTTAGGGATCTTCGAAAGGAGAGAGATGTTATAAGGGGTTATTGGTGGGGTCGACATGAGTCGGCGGCGGAAGTCAAGCCGGATAGAAAAGCGGCACAATATGCAGACGGTTGCAGCTGTGCACAGCATTGCAGACGTGCATGTTATGCATCGCCAGAAACCCCATGAAGAGACCTTTCAAATGAATCATAGATATTAGAAATCCAATGAGGGATAACGAAATTAGAACGAAAGTCTACTTCCGCTACCGGCGCCGTTGCGACGGAACGGACAAGCGGCATTACCTACGGACATGCCTAGCATCTTTGCTCAACGTCGCACATGCACATGCCATACACCACCAGAAGCGAATTGAAATGCTCTTTCTAATGAATATAAGATACTGAAAGTCGCATCAGACATGTACACATGATTAACCAAGAAATAACGCACTGATGGTGTTGGCGACGCACGGGACACGCGGCATGACACGCAGACGTATGTAGCTTGCCATGCCAGTGCACATGGGCTTGCCGTACATCGTCTTGAAGCCCATTTGCATGGGCTTTCACATGCACTATAGATGTTAGGGATCTTCGAAAGGAGAGAGATATTATAAGGGGTTATTGGTGGGGTCGACATGAGTCGGCGGCGGAAGTCAAGCCGGATAGAAAAGCGGCACAATATGCAGACGGTTGCAGCTGTGCACAGCATTGCAGACGTGCATGTTATGCATCGCCAGAAACCCCATGAAGAGACCTTTCAAATGAATCATAGATATTAGAAATCCAATGAGGGATAACGAAATTAGAACGAAAGTCTACTTCCGCTACCGGCGCCGTTGCGACGGAACGGACAAGCGGCATTACCTACGGACATGCCTAGCATCTTTGCTCAACGTCGCACATGCACATGCCATACACCACCAGAAGCGAATTGAAATGCTCTTTCTAATGAATATAAGATACTGAAAGTCGCATCAGACATGTACACATGATTAACCAAGAAATAACGCACTGATGGTGTTGGCGACGTACGGGACACGCGGCATGACACGCAGGCGTATGTAGCTTGCCATGCCAGTGCACATGGGCATGTCGTACATCGTCTTGAAGCCCATTTGCATGGGCTTTCACATGCACTATAGATGTTAGGGATCTTCGAAAGGAGAGAGATATTATAAGGGGTTATTGGTGGGGTCGACATGAGTCGGCGGCGGAAGTCAAGCCGGATAGAAAAGCGGCACAATATGCAGACGGTTGCAGCTGTGCACAGCATTGCAGACGTGCATGTTATGCATCGCCAGAAACCCCATGAAGAGACCTTTCAAATGAATCATAGATATTAGAAATCCAATGAGGGATAACGAAATTAGAACGAAAGTCTACTTCCGCTACCGGCGCCGTTGCGACGGAACGGACAAGCGGCATTACCTACGGACATGCCTAGCATCTTTGCTCAACGTCGCACATGCACATGCCATACACCACCAGAAGCGAATTGAAATGCTCTTTCTAATGAATATAAGATACTGAAAGTCGCATCAGACATGTACACATGATTAACCAAGAAATAACGCACTGATGGTGTTGGCGACGCACGGGACACGCGGCATGACACGCAGACGTATGTAGCTTGCCATGCCAGTGCACATGGGCTTGCCGTACATCGTCTTGAAGCCCATTTGCATGGGCTTTCACATGCACTATAGATGTTAGGGATCTTCGAAAGGAGAGAGATATTATAAGGGGTTATTGGTGGGGTCGACATGAGTCGGCGGCGGAAGTCAAGCCGGATAGAAAAGCGGCACTATATGCAGACGGTTGCAGCTGTGCACAGCATTGCAGACGTGCATGTTATGCATCGCCAGAAACCCCATGAAAAGACCTTTCAAATGAATCATAGATATTAGAAATCCAATGAGGGATAACGAAATTAGAACGAAAGTCTACTTCCGCTACCGGCGCCGCTGCGACGGAACGGACAAGCGGCATTACCTACGGACATGCCTGGCATCTTTGCTCAACGTTGCACATGCACATGCCATACACCACCAGAAGCGAATTGAAATGCTCTTTCTAATGAATATAAGATACTGAAAGTCGCATCAGACATGTACACATGATTAACCAAGAAATAACGCACTGATGGTGTTGGCGACGCACGGGACACGCGGCATGACACGCAGACGTATGTAGCTTGCCATGCCAGTGCACATGGGCTTGTCGTACATCGTCTTGAAGCCCATTTGCATGGGCTTTCACATGCACTGTAGATGTTAGGGATCTTCGAAAGGAGAGAGATATTATAAGGGGTTATTGGTGGGGTCGACATGAGTCGGCGGCGGAAGTCAAGCCGGATAGAAAAGCGGCACTATATGCAGACGGTTGCAGCTGTGCACAGCATTGCAGACGTGCATGTTATGCATCGCCAGAAACCCCATGAAGAGACCTTTCAAATGAATCATAGATATTAGAAATCCAATGAGGGATAACGAAATTAGAACGAAAGTCTACTTCCGCTACCGGCGCCGTTGCGACGGAACGGACAAGCGGCATTACCTACGGACATGCCTAGCATCTTTGCTCAACGTCGCACATGCACATGCCATACACCACCAGAAGCGAATTGAAATGCTCTTTCTAATGAATATAAGATACTGAAAGTCGCATCAGACATGTACACATGATTAACCAAGAAATAACGCACTGATGGTGTTGGCGACGCACGGGACACGCGGCATGACACGCAGACGTATGTAGCTTGCCATGCCAGTGCACATGGGCTTGTCGTACATCGTCTTGAAGCCCATTTGCATGGGCTTTCACATGCACTGTAGATGTTAGGGATCTTCGAAAGGAGAGAGATATTATAAGGGGTTATTGGTGGGGTCGACATGAGTCGGCGGCGGAAGTCAAGCCGGATAGAAAAGCGGCACAATATGCAGACGGTTGCAGCTGTGCACAGCATTGCAGACGTGCATGTTATGCATCGCCAGAAACCCCATGAAGAGACCTTTCAAATGAATCATAGATATTAGAAATCCAATGAGGGATAACGAAATTAGAACGAAAGTCTACTTCCGCTACCGGCGCCGTTGCGACGGAACGGACAAGCGGCATTACCTACGGACATGCCTAGCATCTTTGCTCAACGTCGCACATGCACATGCCATACACCACCAGAAGCGAATTGAAATGCTCTTTCTAATGAATATAAGATACTGAAAGTCGCATCAGACATGTACACATGATTAACCAAGAAATAACGCACTGATGGTGTTGGCGACGCACGGGACACGCGGCATGACACGCAGACGTATGTAGCTTGCCATGCCAGTGCACATGGGCTTGCCGTACATCGTCTTGAAGCCCATTTGCATGGGCTTTCACATGCACTATAGATGTTAGGGATCTTCGAAAGGAGAGAGATATTATAAGGGGTTATTGGTGGGGTCGACATGAGTCGGCGGCGGAAGTCAAGCCGGATAGAAAAGCGGCACAATATGCAGACGGTTGCAGCTGTGCACAGCATTGCAGACGTGCATGTTATGCATCGCCAGAAACCCCATGAAGAGACCTTTCAAATGAATCATAGATATTAGAAATCCAAT
Organism: Haliotis asinina; assembly: GCF_037392515.1. NCBI lineage: Eukaryota > Metazoa > Mollusca > Gastropoda > Lepetellida > Haliotidae > Haliotis > Haliotis asinina. The sequence continues at coordinate 5,738,510 of NC_090290.1, read as the reverse complement.
GAGGGATAACGAAATTAGAACGAAAGTCTACTTCCGCTACCGGCGCCGTTGCGACGGAACGGACAAGCGGCATTACCTACGGACATGCCTAGCATCTTTGCTCAACGTCGCACATGCACATGCCATACACCACCAGAAGCGAATTGAAATGCTCTTTCTAATGAATATAAGATACTGAAAGTCGCATCAGACATGTACACATGATTAACCAAGAAATAACGCACTGATGGTGTTGGCGACGTACGGGACACGCGGCATGACACGCAGGCGTATGTAGCTTGCCATGCCAGTGCACATGGGCATGTCGTACATCGTCTTGAAGCCCATTTGCATGGGCTTTCACATGCACTATAGATGTTAGGGATCTTCGAAAGGAGAGAGATATTATAAGGGGTTATTGGTGGGGTCGACATGAGTCGGCGGCGGAAGTCAAGCCGGATAGAAAAGCGGCACAATATGCAGACGGTTGCAGCTGTGCACAGCATTGCAGACGTGCATGTTATGCATCGCCAGAAACCCCATGAAGAGACCTTTCAAATGAATCATAGATATTAGAAATCCAATGAGGGATAACGAAATTAGAACGAAAGTCTACTTCCGCTACCGGCGCCGTTGCGACGGAACGGACAAGCGGCATTACCTACGGACATGCCTAGCATCTTTGCTCAACGTCGCACATGCACATGCCATACACCACCAGAAGCGAATTGAAATGCTCTTTCTAATGAATATAAGATACTGAAAGTCGCATCAGACATGTACACATGATTAACCAAGAAATAACGCACTGATGGTGTTGGCGACGCACGGGACACGCGGCATGACACGCAGACGTATGTAGCTTGCCATGCCAGTGCACATGGGCTTGCCGTACATCGTCTTGAAGCCCATTTGCATGGGCTTTCACATGCACTATAGATGTTAGGGATCTTCGAAAGGAGAGAGATATTATAAGGGGTTATTGGTGGGGTCGACATGAGTCGGCGGCGGAAGTCAAGCCGGATAGAAAAGCGGCACTATATGCAGACGGTTGCAGCTGTGCACAGCATTGCAGACGTGCATGTTATGCATCGCCAGAAACCCCATGAAAAGACCTTTCAAATGAATCATAGATATTAGAAATCCAATGAGGGATAACGAAATTAGAACGAAAGTCTACTTCCGCTACCGGCGCCGCTGCGACGGAACGGACAAGCGGCATTACCTACGGACATGCCTGGCATCTTTGCTCAACGTTGCACATGCACATGCCATACACCACCAGAAGCGAATTGAAATGCTCTTTCTAATGAATATAAGATACTGAAAGTCGCATCAGACATGTACACATGATTAACCAAGAAATAACGCACTGATGGTGTTGGCGACGCACGGGACACGCGGCATGACACGCAGACGTATGTAGCTTGCCATGCCAGTGCACATGGGCTTGTCGTACATCGTCTTGAAGCCCATTTGCATGGGCTTTCACATGCACTGTAGATGTTAGGGATCTTCGAAAGGAGAGAGATATTATAAGGGGTTATTGGTGGGGTCGACATGAGTCGGCGGCGGAAGTCAAGCCGGATAGAAAAGCGGCACTATATGCAGACGGTTGCAGCTGTGCACAGCATTGCAGACGTGCATGTTATGCATCGCCAGAAACCCCATGAAGAGACCTTTCAAATGAATCATAGATATTAGAAATCCAATGAGGGATAACGAAATTAGAACGAAAGTCTACTTCCGCTACCGGCGCCGTTGCGACGGAACGGACAAGCGGCATTACCTACGGACATGCCTAGCATCTTTGCTCAACGTCGCACATGCACATGCCATACACCACCAGAAGCGAATTGAAATGCTCTTTCTAATGAATATAAGATACTGAAAGTCGCATCAGACATGTACACATGATTAACCAAGAAATAACGCACTGATGGTGTTGGCGACGCACGGGACACGCGGCATGACACGCAGACGTATGTAGCTTGCCATGCCAGTGCACATGGGCTTGCCGTACATCGTCTTGAAGCCCATTTGCATGGGCTTTCACATGCACTATAGATGTTAGGGATCTTCGAAAGGAGAGAGATATTATAAGGGGTTATTGGTGGGGTCGACATGAGTCGGCGGCGGAAGTCAAGCCGGATAGAAAAGCGGCACTATATGCAGACGGTTGCAGCTGTGCACAGCATTGCAGACGTGCATGTTATGCATCGCCAGAAACCCCATGAAAAGACCTTTCAAATGAATCATAGATATTAGAAATCCAATGAGGGATAACGAAATTAGAACGAAAGTCTACTTCCGCTACCGGCGCCGCTGCGACGGAACGGACAAGCGGCATTACCTACGGACATGCCTGGCATCTTTGCTCAACGTTGCACATGCACATGCCATACACCACCAGAAGCGAATTGAAATGCTCTTTCTAATGAATATAAGATACTGAAAGTCGCATCAGACATGTACACATGATTAACCAAGAAATAACGCACTGATGGTGTTGGCGACGCACGGGACACGCGGCATGACACGCAGACGTATGTAGCTTGCCATGCCAGTGCACATGGGCTTGTCGTACATCGTCTTGAAGCCCATTTGCATGGGCTTTCACATGCACTGTAGATGTTAGGGATCTTCGAAAGGAGAGAGATATTATAAGGGGTTATTGGTGGGGTCGACATGAGTCGGCGGCGGAAGTCAAGCCGGATAGAAAAGCGGCACTATATGCAGACGGTTGCAGCTGTGCACAGCATTGCAGACGTGCATGTTATGCATCGCCAGAAACCCCATGAAGAGACCTTTCAAATGAATCATAGATATTAGAAATCCAATGAGGGATAACGAAATTAGAACGAAAGTCTACTTCCGCTACCGGCGCCGTTGCGACGGAACGGACAAGCGGCATTACCTACGGACATGCCTAGCATCTTTGCTCAACGTCGCACATGCACATGCCATACACCACCAGAAGCGAATTGAAATGCTCTTTCTAATGAATATAAGATACTGAAAGTCGCATCAGACATGTACACATGATTAACCAAGAAATAACGCACTGATGGTGTTGGCGACGCACGGGACACGCGGCATGACACGCAGACGTATGTAGCTTGCCATGCCAGTGCACATGGGCTTGTCGTACATCGTCTTGAAGCCCATTTGCATGGGCTTTCACATGCACTGTAGATGTTAGGGATCTTCGAAAGGAGAGAGATATTATAAGGGGTTATTGGTGGGGTCGACATGAGTCGGCGGCGGAAGTCAAGCCGGATAGAAAAGCGGCACAATATGCAGACGGTTGCAGCTGTGCACAGCATTGCAGACGTGCATGTTATGCATCGCCAGAAACCCCATGAAGAGACCTTTCAAATGAATCATAGATATTAGAAATCCAATGAGGGATAACGAAATTAGAACGAAAGTCTACTTCCGCTACCGGCGCCGTTGCGACGGAACGGACAAGCGGCATTACCTACGGACATGCCTAGCATCTTTGCTCAACGTCGCACATGCACATGCCATACACCACCAGAAGCGAATTGAAATGCTCTTTCTAATGAATATAAGATACTGAAAGTCGCATCAGACATGTACACATGATTAACCAAGAAATAACGCACTGATGGTGTTGGCGACGCACGGGACACGCGGCATGACACGCAGACGTATGTAGCTTGCCATGCCAGTGCACATGGGCTTGCCGTACATCGTCTTGAAGCCCATTTGCATGGGCTTTCACATGCACTATAGATGTTAGGGATCTTCGAAAGGAGAGAGATATTATAAGGGGTTATTGGTGGGGTCGACATGAGTCGGCGGCGGAAGTCAAGCCGGATAGAAAAGCGGCACAATATGCAGACGGTTGCAGCTGTGCACAGCATTGCAGACGTGCATGTTATGCATCGCCAGAAACCCCATGAAGAGACCTTTCAAATGAATCATAGATATTAGAAATCCAATGAGGGATAACGAAATTAGAACGAAAGTCTACTTCCGCTACCGGCGCCGTTGCGACGGAACGGACAAGCGGCATTACCTACGGACATGCCTAGCATCTTTGCTCAACGTCGCACATGCACATGCCATACACCACCAGAAGCGAATTGAAATGCTCTTTCTAATGAATATAAGATACTGAAAGTCGCATCAGACATGTACACATGATTAACCAAGAAATAACGCACTGATGGTGTTGGCGACGCACGGGACACGCGGCATGACACGCAGACGTATGTAGCTTGCCATGCCAGTGCACATGGGCTTGCCGTACATCGTCTTGAAGCCCATTTGCATGGGCTTTCACATGCACTATAGATGTTAGGGATCTTCGAAAGGAGAGAGATATTATAAGGGGTTATTGGTGGGGTCGACATGAGTCGGCGGCGGAAGTCAAGCCGGATAGAAAAGCGGCACTATATGCAGACGGTTGCAGCTGTGCACAGCATTGCAGACGTGCATGTTATGCATCGCCAGAAACCCCATGAAAAGACCTTTCAAATGAATCATAGATATTAGAAATCCAATGAGGGATAACGAAATTAGAACGAAAGTCTACTTCCGCTACCGGCGCCGCTGCGACGGAACGGACAAGCGGCATTACCTACGGACATGCCTGGCATCTTTGCTCAACGTTGCACATGCACATGCCATACACCACCAGAAGCGAATTGAAATGCTCTTTCTAATGAATATAAGATACTGAAAGTCGCATCAGACATGTACACATGATTAACCAAGAAATAACGCACTGATGGTGTTGGCGACGCACGGGACACGCGGCATGACACGCAGACGTATGTAGCTTGCCATGCCAGTGCACATGGGCTTGTCGTACATCGTCTTGAAGCCCATTTGCATGGGCTTTCACATGCACTGTAGATGTTAGGGATCTTCGAAAGGAGAGAGATATTATAAGGGGTTATTGGTGGGGTCGACATGAGTCGGCGGCGGAAGTCAAGCCGGATAGAAAAGCGGCACTATATGCAGACGGTTGCAGCTGTGCACAGCATTGCAGACGTGCATGTTATGCATCGCCAGAAACCCCATGAAGAGACCTTTCAAATGAATCATAGATATTAGAAATCCAATGAGGGATAACGAAATTAGAACGAAAGTCTACTTCCGCTACCGGCGCCGTTGCGACGGAACGGACAAGCGGCATTACCTACGGACATGCCTAGCATCTTTGCTCAACGTCGCACATGCACATGCCATACACCACCAGAAGCGAATTGAAATGCTCTTTCTAATGAATATAAGATACTGAAAGTCGCATCAGACATGTACACATGATTAACCAAGAAATAACGCACTGATGGTGTTGGCGACGCACGGGACACGCGGCATGACACGCAGACGTATGTAGCTTGCCATGCCAGTGCACATGGGCTTGTCGTACATCGTCTTGAAGCCCATTTGCATGGGCTTTCACATGCACTGTAGATGTTAGGGATCTTCGAAAGGAGAGAGATATTATAAGGGGTTATTGGTGGGGTCGACATGAGTCGGCGGCGGAAGTCAAGCCGGATAGAAAAGCGGCACAATATGCAGACGGTTGCAGCTGTGCACAGCATTGCAGACGTGCATGTTATGCATCGCCAGAAACCCCATGAAGAGACCTTTCAAATGAATCATAGATATTAGAAATCCAATGAGGGATAACGAAATTAGAACGAAAGTCTACTTCCGCTACCGGCGCCGTTGCGACGGAACGGACAAGCGGCATTACCTACGGACATGCCTAGCATCTTTGCTCAACGTCGCACATGCACATGCCATACACCACCAGAAGCGAATTGAAATGCTCTTTCTAATGAATATAAGATACTGAAAGTCGCATCAGACATGTACACATGATTAACCAAGAAATAACGCACTGATGGTGTTGGCGACGCACGGGACACGCGGCATGACACGCAGACGTATGTAGCTTGCCATGCCAGTGCACATGGGCTTGCCGTACATCGTCTTGAAGCCCATTTGCATGGGCTTTCACATGCACTATAGATGTTAGGGATCTTCGAAAGGAGAGAGATATTATAAGGGGTTATTGGTGGGGTCGACATGAGTCGGCGGCGGAAGTCAAGCCGGATAGAAAAGCGGCACTATATGCAGACGGTTGCAGCTGTGCACAGCATTGCAGACGTGCATGTTATGCATCGCCAGAAACCCCATGAAAAGACCTTTCAAATGAATCATAGATATTAGAAATCCAATGAGGGATAACGAAATTAGAACGAAAGTCTACTTCCGCTACCGGCGCCGCTGCGACGGAACGGACAAGCGGCATTACCTACGGACATGCCTGGCATCTTTGCTCAACGTTGCACATGCACATGCCATACACCACCAGAAGCGAATTGAAATGCTCTTTCTAATGAATATAAGATACTGAAAGTCGCATCAGACATGTACACATGATTAACCAAGAAATAACGCACTGATGGTGTTGGCGACGCACGGGACACGCGGCATGACACGCAGACGTATGTAGCTTGCCATGCCAGTGCACATGGGCTTGTCGTACATCGTCTTGAAGCCCATTTGCATGGGCTTTCACATGCACTGTAGATGTTAGGGATCTTCGAAAGGAGAGAGATATTATAAGGGGTTATTGGTGGGGTCGACATGAGTCGGCGGCGGAAGTCAAGCCGGATAGAAAAGCGGCACTATATGCAGACGGTTGCAGCTGTGCACAGCATTGCAGACGTGCATGTTATGCATCGCCAGAAACCCCATGAAGAGACCTTTCAAATGAATCATAGATATTAGAAATCCAATGAGGGATAACGAAATTAGAACGAAAGTCTACTTCCGCTACCGGCGCCGTTGCGACGGAACGGACAAGCGGCATTACCTACGGACATGCCTAGCATCTTTGCTCAACGTCGCACATGCACATGCCATACACCACCAGAAGCGAATTGAAATGCTCTTTCTAATGAATATAAGATACTGAAAGTCGCATCAGACATGTACACATGATTAACCAAGAAATAACGCACTGATGGTGTTGGCGACGCACGGGACACGCGGCATGACACGCAGACGTATGTAGCTTGCCATGCCAGTGCACATGGGCTTGTCGTACATCGTCTTGAAGCCCATTTGCATGGGCTTTCACATGCACTGTAGATGTTAGGGATCTTCGAAAGGAGAGAGATATTATAAGGGGTTATTGGTGGGGTCGACATGAGTCGGCGGCGGAAGTCAAGCCGGATAGAAAAGCGGCACAATATGCAGACGGTTGCAGCTGTGCACAGCATTGCAGACGTGCATGTTATGCATCGCCAGAAACCCCATGAAGAGACCTTTCAAATGAATCATAGATATTAGAAATCCAATGAGGGATAACGAAATTAGAACGAAAGTCTACTTCCGCTACCGGCGCCGTTGCGACGGAACGGACAAGCGGCATTACCTACGGACATGCCTAGCATCTTTGCTCAACGTCGCACATGCACATGCCATACACCACCAGAAGCGAATTGAAATGCTCTTTCTAATGAATATAAGATACTGAAAGTCGCATCAGACATGTACACATGATTAACCAAGAAATAACGCACTGATGGTGTTGGCGACGCACGGGACACGCGGCATGACACGCAGACGTATGTAGCTTGCCATGCCAGTGCACATGGGCTTGCCGTACATCGTCTTGAAGCCCATTTGCATGGGCTTTCACATGCACTATAGATGTTAGGGATCTTCGAAAGGAGAGAGATATTATAAGGGGTTATTGGTGGGGTCGACATGAGTCGGCGGCGGAAGTCAAGCCGGATAGAAAAGCGGCACTATATGCAGACGGTTGCAGCTGTGCACAGCATTGCAGACGTGCATGTTATGCATCGCCAGAAACCCCATGAAAAGACCTTTCAAATGAATCATAGATATTAGAAATCCAATGAGGGATAACGAAATTAGAACGAAAGTCTACTTCCGCTACCGGCGCCGCTGCGACGGAACGGACAAGCGGCATTACCTACGGACATGCCTGGCATCTTTGCTCAACGTTGCACATGCACATGCCATACACCACCAGAAGCGAATTGAAATGCTCTTTCTAATGAATATAAGATACTGAAAGTCGCATCAGACATGTACACATGATTAACCAAGAAATAACGCACTGATGGTGTTGGCGACGCACGGGACACGCGGCATGACACGCAGACGTATGTAGCTTGCCATGCCAGTGCACATGGGCTTGTCGTACATCGTCTTGAAGCCCATTTGCATGGGCTTTCACATGCACTGTAGATGTTAGGGATCTTCGAAAGGAGAGAGATATTATAAGGGGTTATTGGTGGGGTCGACATGAGTCGGCGGCGGAAGTCAAGCCGGATAGAAAAGCGGCACTATATGCAGACGGTTGCAGCTGTGCACAGCATTGCAGACGTGCATGTTATGCATCGCCAGAAACCCCATGAAGAGACCTTTCAAATGAATCATAGATATTAGAAATCCAATGAGGGATAACGAAATTAGAACGAAAGTCTACTTCCGCTACCGGCGCCGTTGCGACGGAACGGACAAGCGGCATTACCTACGGACATGCCTAGCATCTTTGCTCAACGTCGCACATGCACATGCCATACACCACCAGAAGCGAATTGAAATGCTCTTTCTAATGAATATAAGATACTGAAAGTCGCATCAGACATGTACACATGATTAACCAAGAAATAACGCACTGATGGTGTTGGCGACGCACGGGACACGCGGCATGACACGCAGACGTATGTAGCTTGCCATGCCAGTGCACATGGGCTTGTCGTACATCGTCTTGAAGCCCATTTGCATGGGCTTTCACATGCACTGTAGATGTTAGGGATCTTCGAAAGGAGAGAGATATTATAAGGGGTTATTGGTGGGGTCGACATGAGTCGGCGGCGGAAGTCAAGCCGGATAGAAAAGCGGCACAATATGCAGACGGTTGCAGCTGTGCACAGCATTGCAGACGTGCATGTTATGCATCGCCAGAAACCCCATGAAGAGACCTTTCAAATGAATCATAGATATTAGAAATCCAATGAGGGATAACGAAATTAGAACGAAAGTCTACTTCCGCTACCGGCGCCGTTGCGACGGAACGGACAAGCGGCATTACCTACGGACATGCCTAGCATCTTTGCTCAACGTCGCACATGCACATGCCATACACCACCAGAAGCGAATTGAAATGCTCTTTCTAATGAATATAAGATACTGAAAGTCGCATCAGACATGTACACATGATTAACCAAGAAATAACGCACTGATGGTGTTGGCGACGCACGGGACACGCGGCATGACACGCAGACGTATGTAGCTTGCCATGCCAGTGCACATGGGCTTGCCGTACATCGTCTTGAAGCCCATTTGCATGGGCTTTCACATGCACTATAGATGTTAGGGATCTTCGAAAGGAGAGAGATATTATAAGGGGTTATTGGTGGGGTCGACATGAGTCGGCGGCGGAAGTCAAGCCGGATAGAAAAGCGGCACAATATGCAGACGGTTGCAGCTGTGCACAGCATTGCAGACGTGCATGTTATGCATCGCCAGAAACCCCATGAAGAGACCTTTCAAATGAATCATAGATATTAGAAATCCAATGAGGGATAACGAAATTAGAACGAAAGTCTACTTCCGCTACCGGCGCCGTTGCGACGGAACGGACAAGCGGCATTACCTACGGACATGCCTAGCATCTTTGCTCAACGTCGCACATGCACATGCCATACACCACCAGAAGCGAATTGAAATGCTCTTTCTAATGAATATAAGATACTGAAAGTCGCATCAGACATGTACACATGATTAACCAAGAAATAACGCACTGATGGTGTTGGCGACGCACGGGACACGCGGCATGACACGCAGACGTATGTAGCTTGCCATGCCAGTGCACATGGGCTTGCCGTACATCGTCTTGAAGCCCATTTGCATGGGCTTTCACATGCACTATAGATGTTAGGGATCTTCGAAAGGAGAGAGATATTATAAGGGGTTATTGGTGGGGTCGACATGAGTCGGCGGCGGAAGTCAAGCCGGATAGAAAAGCGGCACTATATGCAGACGGTTGCAGCTGTGCACAGCATTGCAGACGTGCATGTTATGCATCGCCAGAAACCCCATGAAAAGACCTTTCAAATGAATCATAGATATTAGAAATCCAATGAGGGATAACGAAATTAGAACGAAAGTCTACTTCCGCTACCGGCGCCGCTGCGACGGAACGGACAAGCGGCATTACCTACGGACATGCCTGGCATCTTTGCTCAACGTTGCACATGCACATGCCATACACCACCAGAAGCGAATTGAAATGCTCTTTCTAATGAATATAAGATACTGAAAGTCGCATCAGACATGTACACATGATTAACCAAGAAATAACGCACTGATGGTGTTGGCGACGCACGGGACACGCGGCATGACACGCAGACGTATGTAGCTTGCCATGCCAGTGCACATGGGCTTGTCGTACATCGTCTTGAAGCCCATTTGCATGGGCTTTCACATGCACTGTAGATGTTAGGGATCTTCGAAAGGAGAGAGATATTATAAGGGGTTATTGGTGGGGTCGACATGAGTCGGCGGCGGAAGTCAAGCCGGATAGAAAAGCGGCACTATATGCAGACGGTTGCAGCTGTGCACAGCATTGCAGACGTGCATGTTATGCATCGCCAGAAACCCCATGAAGAGACCTTTCAAATGAATCATAGATATTAGAAATCCAATGAGGGATAACGAAATTAGAACGAAAGTCTACTTCCGCTACCGGCGCCGTTGCGACGGAACGGACAAGCGGCATTACCTACGGACATGCCTAGCATCTTTGCTCAACGTCGCACATGCACATGCCATACACCACCAGAAGCGAATTGAAATGCTCTTTCTAATGAATATAAGATACTGAAAGTCGCATCAGACATGTACACATGATTAACCAAGAAATAACGCACTGATGGTGTTGGCGACGCACGGGACACGCGGCATGACACGCAGACGTATGTAGCTTGCCATGCCAGTGCACATGGGCTTGTCGTACATCGTCTTGAAGCCCATTTGCATGGGCTTTCACATGCACTGTAGATGTTAGGGATCTTCGAAAGGAGAGAGATATTATAAGGGGTTATTGGTGGGGTCGACATGAGTCGGCGGCGGAAGTCAAGCCGGATAGAAAAGCGGCACAATATGCAGACGGTTGCAGCTGTGCACAGCATTGCAGACGTGCATGTTATGCATCGCCAGAAACCCCATGAAGAGACCTTTCAAATGAATCATAGATATTAGAAATCCAATGAGGGATAACGAAATTAGAACGAAAGTCTACTTCCGCTACCGGCGCCGTTGCGACGGAACGGACAAGCGGCATTACCTACGGACATGCCTAGCATCTTTGCTCAACGTCGCACATGCACATGCCATACACCACCAGAAGCGAATTGAAATGCTCTTTCTAATGAATATAAGATACTGAAAGTCGCATCAGACATGTACACATGATTAACCAAGAAATAACGCACTGATGGTGTTGGCGACGCACGGGACACGCGGCATGACACGCAGACGTATGTAGCTTGCCATGCCAGTGCACATGGGCTTGCCGTACATCGTCTTGAAGCCCATTTGCATGGGCTTTCACATGCACTATAGATGTTAGGGATCTTCGAAAGGAGAGAGATATTATAAGGGGTTATTGGTGGGGTCGACATGAGTCGGCGGCGGAAGTCAAGCCGGATAGAAAAGCGGCACTATATGCAGACGGTTGCAGCTGTGCACAGCATTGCAGACGTGCATGTTATGCATCGCCAGAAACCCCATGAAAAGACCTTTCAAATGAATCATAGATATTAGAAATCCAATGAGGGATAACGAAATTAGAACGAAAGTCTACTTCCGCTACCGGCGCCGCTGCGACGGAACGGACAAGCGGCATTACCTACGGACATGCCTGGCATCTTTGCTCAACGTTGCACATGCACATGCCATACACCACCAGAAGCGAATTGAAATGCTCTTTCTAATGAATATAAGATACTGAAAGTCGCATCAGACATGTACACATGATTAACCAAGAAATAACGCACTGATGGTGTTGGCGACGCACGGGACACGCGGCATGACACGCAGACGTATGTAGCTTGCCATGCCAGTGCACATGGGCTTGTCGTACATCGTCTTGAAGCCCATTTGCATGGGCTTTCACATGCACTGTAGATGTTAGGGATCTTCGAAAGGAGAGAGATATTATAAGGGGTTATTGGTGGGGTCGACATGAGTCGGCGGCGGAAGTCAAGCCGGATAGAAAAGCGGCACTATATGCAGACGGTTGCAGCTGTGCACAGCATTGCAGACGTGCATGTTATGCATCGCCAGAAACCCCATGAAGAGACCTTTCAAATGAATCATAGATATTAGAAATCCAATGAGGGATAACGAAATTAGAACGAAAGTCTACTTCCGCTACCGGCGCCGTTGCGACGGAACGGACAAGCGGCATTACCTACGGACATGCCTAGCATCTTTGCTCAACGTCGCACATGCACATGCCATACACCACCAGAAGCGAATTGAAATGCTCTTTCTAATGAATATAAGATACTGAAAGTCGCATCAGACATGTACACATGATTAACCAAGAAATAACGCACTGATGGTGTTGGCGACGCACGGGACACGCGGCATGACACGCAGACGTATGTAGCTTGCCATGCCAGTGCACATGGGCTTGTCGTACATCGTCTTGAAGCCCATTTGCATGGGCTTTCACATGCACTGTAGATGTTAGGGATCTTCGAAAGGAGAGAGATATTATAAGGGGTTATTGGTGGGGTCGACATGAGTCGGCGGCGGAAGTCAAGCCGGATAGAAAAGCGGCACAATATGCAGACGGTTGCAGCTGTGCACAGCATTGCAGACGTGCATGTTATGCATCGCCAGAAACCCCATGAAGAGACCTTTCAAATGAATCATAGATATTAGAAATCCAATGAGGGATAACGAAATTAGAACGAAAGTCTACTTCCGCTACCGGCGCCGTTGCGACGGAACGGACAAGCGGCATTACCTACGGACATGCCTAGCATCTTTGCTCAACGTCGCACATGCACATGCCATACACCACCAGAAGCGAATTGAAATGCTCTTTCTAATGAATATAAGATACTGAAAGTCGCATCAGACATGTACACATGATTAACCAAGAAATAACGCACTGATGGTGTTGGCGACGCACGGGACACGCGGCATGACACGCAGACGTATGTAGCTTGCCATGCCAGTGCACATGGGCTTGCCGTACATCGTCTTGAAGCCCATTTGCATGGGCTTTCACATGCACTATAGATGTTAGGGATCTTCGAAAGGAGAGAGATATTATAAGGGGTTATTGGTGGGGTCGACATGAGTCGGCGGCGGAAGTCAAGCCGGATAGAAAAGCGGCACTATATGCAGACGGTTGCAGCTGTGCACAGCATTGCAGACGTGCATGTTATGCATCGCCAGAAACCCCATGAAAAGACCTTTCAAATGAATCATAGATATTAGAAATCCAATGAGGGATAACGAAATTAGAACGAAAGTCTACTTCCGCTACCGGCGCCGCTGCGACGGAACGGACAAGCGGCATTACCTACGGACATGCCTGGCATCTTTGCTCAACGTTGCACATGCACATGCCATACACCACCAGAAGCGAATTGAAATGCTCTTTCTAATGAATATAAGATACTGAAAGTCGCATCAGACATGTACACATGATTAACCAAGAAATAACGCACTGATGGTGTTGGCGACGCACGGGACACGCGGCATGACACGCAGACGTATGTAGCTTGCCATGCCAGTGCACATGGGCTTGTCGTACATCGTCTTGAAGCCCATTTGCATGGGCTTTCACATGCACTGTAGATGTTAGGGATCTTCGAAAGGAGAGAGATATTATAAGGGGTTATTGGTGGGGTCGACATGAGTCGGCGGCGGAAGTCAAGCCGGATAGAAAAGCGGCACAATATGCAGACGGTTGCAGCTGTGCACAGCATTGCAGACGTGCATGTTATGCATCGCCAGAAACCCCATGAAGAGACCTTTCAAATGAATCATAGATATTAGAAATCCAATGAGGGATAACGAAATTAGAACGAAAGTCTACTTCCGCTACCGGCGCCGTTGCGACGGAACGGACAAGCGGCATTACCTACGGACATGCCTAGCATCTTTGCTCAACGTCGCACATGCACATGCCATACACCACCAGAAGCGAATTGAAATGCTCTTTCTAATGAATATAAGATACTGAAAGTCGCATCAGACATGTACACATGATTAACCAAGAAATAACGCACTGATGGTGTTGGCGACGCACGGGACACGCGGCATGACACGCAGACGTATGTAGCTTGCCATGCCAGTGCACATGGGCTTGTCGTACATCGTCTTGAAGCCCATTTGCATGGGCTTTCACATGCACTGTAGATGTTAGGGATCTTCGAAAGGAGAGAGATATTATAAGGGGTTATTGGTGGGGTCGACATGAGTCGGCGGCGGAAGTCAAGCCGGATAGAAAAGCGGCACTATATGCAGACGGTTGCAGCTGTGCACAGCATTGCAGACGTGCATGTTATGCATCGCCAGAAACCCCATGAAGAGACCTTTCAAATGAATCATAGATATTAGAAATCCAATGAGGGATAACGAAATTAGAACGAAAGTCTACTTCCGCTACCGGCGCCGTTGCGACGGAACGGACAAGCGGCATTACCTACGGACATGCCTAGCATCTTTGCTCAACGTCGCACATGCACATGCCATACACCACCAGAAGCGAATTGAAATGCTCTTTCTAATGAATATAAGATACTGAAAGTCGCATCAGACATGTACACATGATTAACCAAGAAATAACGCACTGATGGTGTTGGCGACGCACGGGACACGCGGCATGACACGCAGACGTATGTAGCTTGCCATGCCAGTGCACATGGGCTTGTCGTACATCGTCTTGAAGCCCATTTGCATGGGCTTTCACATGCACTGTAGATGTTAGGGATCTTCGAAAGGAGAGAGATATTATAAGGGGTTATTGGTGGGGTCGACATGAGTCGGCGGCGGAAGTCAAGCCGGATAGAAAAGCGGCACAATATGCAGACGGTTGCAGCTGTGCACAGCATTGCAGACGTGCATGTTATGCATCGCCAGAAACCCCATGAAGAGACCTTTCAAATGAATCATAGATATTAGAAATCCAATGAGGGATAACGAAATTAGAACGAAAGTCTACTTCCGCTACCGGCGCCGTTGCGACGGAACGGACAAGCGGCATTACCTACGGACATGCCTAGCATCTTTGCTCAACGTCGCACATGCACATGCCATACACCACCAGAAGCGAATTGAAATGCTCTTTCTAATGAATATAAGATACTGAAAGTCGCATCAGACATGTACACATGATTAACCAAGAAATAACGCACTGATGGTGTTGGCGACGCACGGGACACGCGGCATGACACGCAGACGTATGTAGCTTGCCATGCCAGTGCACATGGGCTTGTCGTACATCGTCTTGAAGCCCATTTGCATGGGCTTTCACATGCACTGTAGATGTTAGGGATCTTCGAAAGGAGAGAGATATTATAAGGGGTTATTGGTGGGGTCGACATGAGTCGGCGGCGGAAGTCAAGCCGGATAGAAAAGCGGCACAATATGCAGACGGTTGCAGCTGTGCACAGCATTGCAGACGTGCATGTTATGCATCGCCAGAAACCCCATGAAGAGACCTTTCAAATGAATCATAGATATTAGAAATCCAATGAGGGATAACGAAATTAGAACGAAAGTCTACTTCCGCTACCGGCGCCGTTGCGACGGAACGGACAAGCGGCATTACCTACGGACATGCCTAGCATCTTTGCTCAACGTCGCACATGCACATGCCATACACCACCAGAAGCGAATTGAAATGCTCTTTCTAATGAATATAAGATACTGAAAGTCGCATCAGACATGTACACATGATTAACCAAGAAATAACGCACTGATGGTGTTGGCGACGCACGGGACACGCGGTATGACACGCAGACGTATGTAGCTTGCCATGCCAGTGCACATGGGCTTGCCGTACATCGTCTTGAAGCCCATTTGCATGGGCTTTCACATGCACTATAGATGTTAGGGATCTTCGAAAGGAGAGAGATATTATAAGGGGTTATTGGTGGGGTCGACATGAGTCGGCGGCGGAAGTCAAGCCGGATAGAAAAGCGGCACAATATGCAGACGGTTGCAGCTGTGCACAGCATTGCAGACGTGCATGTTATGCATCGCCAGAAACCCCATGAAGAGACCTTTCAAATGAATCATAGATATTAGAAATCCAATGAGGGATAACGAAATTAGAACGAAAGTCTACTTCCGCTACCGGCGCCGTTGCGACGGAACGGACAAGCGGCATTACCTACGGACATGCCTAGCATCTTTGCTCAACGTCGCACATGCACATGCCATACACCACCAGAAGCGAATTGAAATGCTCTTTCTAATGAATATAAGATACTGAAAGTCGCATCAGACATGTACACATGATTAACCAAGAAATAACGCACTGATGGTGTTGGCGACGTACGGGACACGCGGCATGACACGCAGGCGTATGTAGCTTGCCATGCCAGTGCACATGGGCATGTCGTACATCGTCTTGAAGCCCATTTGCATGGGCTTTCACATGCACTATAGATGTTAGGGATCTTCGAAAGGAGAGAGATATTATAAGGGGTTATTGGTGGGGTCGACATGAGTCGGCGGCGGAAGTCAAGCCGGATAGAAAAGCGGCACAATATGCAGACGGTTGCAGCTGTGCACAGCATTGCAGACGTGCATGTTATGCATCGCCAGAAACCCCATGAAGAGACCTTTCAAATGAATCATAGATATTAGAAATCCAATGAGGGATAACGAAATTAGAACGAAAGTCTACTTCCGCTACCGGCGCCGTTGCGACGGAACGGACAAGCGGCATTACCTACGGACATGCCTAGCATCTTTGCTCAACGTCGCACATGCACATGCCATACACCACCAGAAGCGAATTGAAATGCTCTTTCTAATGAATATAAGATACTGAAAGTCGCATCAGACATGTACACATGATTAACCAAGAAATAACGCACTGATGGTGTTGGCGACGCACGGGACACGCGGCATGACACGCAGACGTATGTAGCTTGCCATGCCAGTGCACATGGGCTTGCCGTACATCGTCTTGAAGCCCATTTGCATGGGCTTTCACATGCACTATAGATGTTAGGGATCTTCGAAAGGAGAGAGATATTATAAGGGGTTATTGGTGGGATCGACATGAGTCGGCGGCGGAAGTCAAGCCGGATAGAAAAGCGGCACAATATGCAGACGGTTGCAGCTGTGCACAGCATTGCAGACGTGCATGTTATGCATCGCCAGAAACCCCATGAAGAGACCTTTCAAATGAATCATAGATATTAGAAATCCAATGAGGGATAACGAAATTAGAACGAAAGTCTACTTCCGCTACCGGCGCCGCTGCGACGGAACGGACAAGCGGCATCACCTACGGAC
The DNA here is from genome assembly GCF_037392515.1 of Haliotis asinina. Lineage (NCBI taxonomy): Eukaryota > Metazoa > Mollusca > Gastropoda > Lepetellida > Haliotidae > Haliotis > Haliotis asinina. Next base: position 5,720,942 of record NC_090290.1, on the reverse strand, counting down.
ATGCCTAGCATCTTTGCTAGAAAGAAAATATAGCTGAAAAAGACGAATACTATGTTAGATATATAAAGAATTGTATGTTTGAACCAAATATATCATGAAATAGACTTTTGCGAAACCACATGAACGAAACATTGCATTGCATTTGAAATGACGTATGTAGCGCAGAACGGATATAGAAAAATATATCTGAAAAAGACATAACACATTAGATACATAAAGAATTGTATAACTGAACCAAATACATTATGAGCTATTTGTGTTAACCAGCACTCACCACGTGGAGGTTGCTCATTTAAGAGTGCCATTTTTCTTCTCCTGCACCATTCCCACAACAGCAAGTTCGAACAGCGAACCCCTTTACTACTGCTGTATAAACCTAATGGGTCGAAACTGACATTAGGTTATGGAATTACAGGCTATAACCTACTACTTCTATCCTACGGTTTTGGTTTGATCTACTCTCTGGTCTAGTGTCATGTAGCTTTTCCTGCACCATTCCCACAACAGCAAGTTCGAACAGCGAACCCCTTTACTACTGCTGTATAAACCTAATGGGTCGAAACTGACATAAGGTTATGGAATTACAGGCTATAACCTACTACTTCTATCCTACGGTTTTGGCTTTATCAACTTTCCGGTCTACTTTCACTTTCATCTGCTTGTTTCTCACCTTTTGGGCTTTATGAGCTTGCCTTTTCCTTTGTTTTTCCCTTTTCCCTTCCCCCTACCTTCAAGGTGTTGGGGCTGGGGCTGGAGCTGGCTGGAGGAATCTGTTGGAACTGACGCCGATGCAGATTCTTCAGCGTTTGATGTACCCGCTGCTTGTTGGATAACATCTTGCACAAAAGCACACTCACTAGCAGCCTGTAAGGGAGTCTTCTTAGCGTAGTACCTACTGACAGTCTTTTGGCCATGTGCAAGATAGTCACTGGCCATCTTACGTTTTGCAGCATCATCGGGATGCTGCCTTGCCACTTCAGTCTCCAAAGCTTTCCGAACATCCGTGGCCGTAAATGTCCTCCGTTCGTTTTCGAAGTTGGGTTTAAGGAAACCTCTTGTCCTCTGATAGCGGGCCAACTCGAGACACATATTCCCCACTTCAGTGCCGTCCACTCTCCTGAAGAAAGGCGATTTGTCCGGTAGAGCATCTTCAGGCATGTCACCACGTACATATTGACGGTAATCCCTGAACATGTCGTAATCCTCTTTGGACAAGCTTAGGGTGACCAGGAAGCTCATGGACGTCTTGTGGTCCATGAAAGAAAGTTGGTACCTCCCGGCAACACACCGTGCCTTATTGAAATCTGCCAACTTCATACACGACGGCACTGAAGGTCTTTGGGCATGTCCAAGTTGAATTATCCCACAAGACAAGTACCGCATCACCAGGCGCTGATCGTCCTCAGATGGAAGTTGATCTGCCTTGGCCCGGTCCAGGATGTCCCTCACCTCTTGTCTGGTTGCAGGATCGGTGTACCCCTTTTGAACAACGGAAATGGGCGGCGGTTGTTTGGTTTCATCTCTGAATTCTGTAACAGATTTACGGACCTCTTCGCGTTTATACTGGCTAGAGACACCTGTATATGAACAATGCGTAGCACTTGTAAACCTACGCAAATTATCGAAAACCCTTGGGGACATTTGAACGTACGTTTGGCAGTAGCTGAGAAAGGATTTGACAGCTGACATGTAATTTTTAATGCCACCTGCAGATACCCCATTTTGTGAAAGGACCGTGTTAAAATAATGAATTTCATCTACATGCTCAAATATATCAAAGTTGATACAAGCCATATTACTATTTGGGAAAACATGTTTTTGGATATAATAGAAAAACTTAGAAACGCGGCGACACGTGTCACCAGCATTACGCCCTGCTTTTTTAAGAATATTGGTTAAATATTGATAAAACCCTGAAAGTGTCGGCTCACTTTCAGGGAACCTATCGTATAAGCCAGTGTTTGTAAGATTAGCCCTGACTGTGTTTTGTTTGTAATTATACCGAGTACCACTTCTGGTAGACCCAGTTAAACCAGCACTGGTACTCGGCATTGGATTACTAGTTGAAGGAGAGGCTGCAGATGCGTCCTCTCCTTGAATTGTGTGGCCAAAGTGTTTAAGTACCCTGATGTAATCAGGGATTTGATTTTTGTTGACACTGTATGTGCCACAAAATGCCAATAGAGCCGACATTGACACCAGCTGTGTAGCAGTATAGGACTCGCTACGGCGGCGATTTTGGGCGTGTATGGCGTGTAGACCAGGAGTAGAGCTACCAGGATAACATTGCTTTAAATGCGCGATGCCTTTGTAATATGTTTTACACTTTTGACAAACGACCGAAATGTTTGTGGAAGGCATACTTGATGATAGTGCTGGGACACTTACTTTCTGGGAATGATTGGTCTGGATGTCACAGTCTTGGACAAATTAAGAAATAAACTGCTTATACGATATGTCTATTTAGGGAATAAACCTAGTAATGTTGAGTATCAGTTTGATAAAGTGAGCAACGTAAATGACTGAAAAATGCAGAAATTAAGAACAAACGAGAAGAAATAAAAGTAAAGTTCACTTGCCAATGGTGATTGCCAGCGCTGACTGGTAGTGATCCACTAAGACACTTGGTCTGTGATGATGAAATTGCAGTGACATGCATTCCCTTATATTACCATGTCGCGGTCAGTCAACCAATGGGATGGTTTAGATGAAGTTCACGTGGCCAAGCCGGATGTTTCTACGGGGGAGGAGGAAACTGGAAATTGTCCATCTCCATTACATGCGTGATGTCCATTTGGAGGGGCAAGAGCATGCCAAAAGGTGTGAATTGCACATGCCAAAGGAATTTTATACGCAAAGTTGAAGTCAGTGGGGCGACGAGGTTTAAAATCACAAAGTAGCGGCATGTCAAAAGGAAGTGACCCAAGCTGAGTGATTATAACCATAAGAGAGCAAGGCAGGTGACGAAATTACAATTGCTGATAAATAGCATCTCCAGGGTACGAAGATGTGAACACAGACGAGTGATAAGCAGCTAATCACGTAGTAATTAAGTTTACAGGAAGGTAGAGAAGACAATCAGTCCATGCGGACAGATCTGAAAGAAGTTATGAAAATAATGATGATAAGGAGTTGCGAACGCAACTCAGTAACTAAGTGGCCAGACAGAGGCGGCCTTTGTGATAATTTACAGTTGTCAGAGCATGGCGCCATCTTGTCTGTTTGATGCGCGTCGTTACATAAGGGAACGTTTATTCGAATGCACAGTGTACCTTGGCACATCCACATTGTCAAGGTATTACCGACCTCTTTTACACCATTGGTTTCTGATGCTGAAGTAACAGCTGAGGAAAGATGCGCGCCAGATCCCCAATTCTACCAGCCACACGCACAAGTACAGTTACATAATGCCGCGCATTCCTTGATTAAAAGACGTTCCTTGAATGCATATTATAACCTGGCATAGACGCACTTTCAAGGGCTTTCAGGTGCGTTTGAAACATTAAATGTTGGATGATTGATCGTGAAATTATAGGTGCCGTAACACTGACGGGAGACGTGCGCCAGACCCCCGACTTTATCCGCCATCAGCAGTTGCATAATGACGCGCATGGCTTGACTGTCTGAGGTGACACGAATATACGTCACACCTTGGCACAACCGCACTTTCAAGGGCTTTCCGATGCATTTTAAATCTTTCATTTTGGATGAAGGATAATGAAATAATAGCTGGCGGAAGGTACGCGCCAGATCTCCGTTTTTACCTACCAGTCGCACAAGAACAGTTACGTAATGACGCGCATTGCCTGATTATCTCATGTTCCTCGAACGCCCGTTATAATTTGGCAGAGCCGCACTTTCAAGGGCTTTCAGATGCATGTTTAACATTAAATTTTGGATGGTGGATCGTGAAATTATCGCTGCCGTAACACTGACGGGAGACGAGCGCCGGATCCCCGACTACTTTCCCCGCCATTGGCGCAAATGCAGTTACATAATGGCGCGCATTGCTTGACTCTCAGACGCGACTCGAATGCACATTGCACCTTGGCAGAACCGCACTTTCAAGGGCTTTCCACCACCGTAAAAGTTTATATATTAAGACCACAGGCGTTGCTTCTATGGCTTTATTCCAGTTCGTTGCAACTTTTGCTCTGTCACGTATATTGATTCCTGTGTAGAGCGAATGTCTAATGTTGCACACCAGCATGTTGCACATTTCCAGAATCCCACATGAATCCCCTTGCAAATGCTTTGTAGTTGTAAATATTAACGACGCCGGTATAGCCGGTGAACAGATTCATGTAAATTCCGCCAATCTATATCACCTGCGGTATTTGTTGCATTTCGCACATTAATACCCATGTAGCTCCACCACTAAATGCGCAACGTGTGCGTTTTATACACTGTCTGACACACGCTTTAACTGGCTTTCAAACGCAGTATAGAAATGCATTTTCTAAGGTGAATCGTAAGAGTGGTTGCCATTACATCATGACCGGACCATGGTGGCATGATGACTACTGTGATATAGAAGAATTGAAGTTCAACAAAATTACACAAACCATCATGTCGGAGATTCAATCTGGACTGGTTACCAGGGGCACCATTAGAATCACGTTTGCATTTTTGGAGAGAGCGTTGGATCGGGTTTCCAACCATGTATAACATGCATAGATATCACAAAGTAAAAGGCTTCCAAAATACAATGGCGCGAGCGACTTCCACCGGAGGCTGGGTGGAAGAAAAGTCTTCCACCGAGACTCCTGTGGAAGAAATTCAGAAGGCCTAAAATCACGGAAACCTTAATTGCTGGGCTATAAATTTGCCAAAAAAGAAACGGAAAAATTCTACGTGACGCGCAAGGGTCCCGCTATCCAATGACGTGCAGGATGCGCGTGTAAGGCGGCGAATGCAGCTCCCAAGGGAGCCGTGCTGCAATAGGTGATACAATCTGGGTGGACTTTTACAGGGCATTTAGATGTTGGCATGGTGAAGAGGAGCAAGATACTGGATTCATACCGTCTTCATTGCAACAGATGCTGAGACGGACGTTTCTGTGTAGATGCTAACATCACCCCCTTCATACAAGGGTGAACTTCTACACCGAAACGTCGCATGTATTGAAATAAGAAAGCTGTCAATGACATAAACTTCCTCTTTTTGAACTTCCATCGGACGATCCACTAGAGTACCGAGTCATCCTTTACGAGATGGCGAAAATGAAAGTGTGAGACTGTAACCCTGTTGCCACGAATATGTCAACACACGGCAATCCGAAGAACTGACAGGAGGCATTCCTAACGGTATCATCTATCCTATGACTCAACTGCACAGCAACAGACGTTTAGCTTCTTTGCGAAGCATTGTAGAAGTTGTAAAGGTGAAAGAAAAACCAAGTTCTATGAATAGCCAACATATTTATCGTAGTGAATTCGACGTTACGGTGTAGACTCTAACACCATTGACAGTCAAGTGATTATTGTACGGATAGGCCATATCTTCTTTTCTGCATCATTGGGTTGATAACGATGTTGCTATATGTATCTACACTGAAATGTCGCATTGGTTGCAGAGATATAAATTGGATATTGAGAATATGAGAATAAAAATTCAGGCATACAATCTTAAACATGTATCGGGTCATTTTTTTTTTTCGTGTGTGTTTGTGTGTGTGTGTGTGTGTGTGTGTGTGTGACGCTCAAATGAAGTTGAAATTCTCCCCTTTAATGAAGCAGAACTTGGCGTGCTTTATATATCGACACTATATTACTTACCGCTACGTTGTTACACCCCGATCCTTCAGAAAAGTCATTACACGGGTTGAAAGAGTAATACCATGTGCCTGTACCGTCCGCGTGGTCGGCATACCTGTGAGTGAGAGAGTTTAGTTTTACGCCACACTGAACAATATTCCAAGAGTACGACGGTGGTCAGTAAATAGTCGAGTCTGGACAAGACAATCCAGTAATTAATAGCATGATCATCGATCTGCGCATTTAAGATACCATACCCGATCCCGTTAGTCGTCACCTACGACAAGCATGGGTTACTGAAGACCAGTTCTAACCCGGATCTTCTATGAATTAGAATATACCAGAAATTAAGATCGGTGAGGAAATGAACTGAAGCAACAAACATCAAACGTTCTTATCGAATCTCTCATTGATTATCAGCATTTCTTATCGTTTGAAATTACTTACTCTTACGTTCAAACGTAGTTTGTAGAATTTGTTTTATTGTCATCAGTGTCATCATTCAGTACAGAAAACTTTGACTTTTTACACGTAAAATAGTTAGTTAACCAAATAATTGTTATTTGGACAAGCGTTCTTGACGTCGTTATTTATCATCACATATTTCGGAACATTCGAATAATTGTTATTAAACACAGTTTCCCACAATCATACTATACAATAGTACTATATTATTGATTTACCAGGGTCGGGACAATGATGGTATAGGCGTTAAAGGATAAAGGGTGAGTGTTAGATAGCTTTACATACTCAGCCGTCCCGTCAGCTTTGGCCAGAGGGGAGAGGTCGATCAAACCTTCCGAGGTCCGACATGAGCACGGTGAGACTTTTACACATGTGTCCAAGGAAGCACACGTAGACACCAGAACAGCAACGAGGAATAGTGCCAACATGCTGTGGGTCTTGTTGTAAAGGACAAAATGACCCGTGCTTTCATATACAGATGACAGTCACGTGACGATCAACGTAACATGACCGTCAGATACTTACACGCACATCTTGTCTATGTCAGACGTGTTGATACGCACCATATCAGTTTCGCAAGCGCTCTGATTGTTAGACATGTGATAATGAGGACTATCAGATAACACATGCTTGCCATCTGCTTCTCATAAGAAGCGACTAACGGGATCGGATGGTCAGGCTCGCTGGGTTGGTTGGCACATGTCATCAGTTCCCAACTACGCAGATCAATGCTCATGCTGTTGATCACTGAATCGTCTAGACCAGAATCAATTATTTACAGACCGCCGACATATAGCTGGAATATTGGGAGTGCTCGTAAAACTAAACTCACTCACTCACTGACAATACACAATTGTTTGATGTTTTATATTTCTGGGCGATAGTGAAGCATTTCCGTGCATTGTGATAAAATCACCACTTGTACATCAACATGACGTTCTTATCGGCGCATAGGTTTATGACTACACGATGCCTTTTATAAAGTTGCCAAATGTAACATACGTTATATCTGAGATTACACTTTCTCACTAGTACGGATTCTAGTGCAGTAGGTCCATAAGCGTCGGCACACAAAGTATGCGATCTAACCCACTCAGCCACTTTCTGAAAGCACATTGTGTATTCATCTGAGGGTGATGGCGGTCTTTCTGGCCTGTCGAGGTTTGCCAGTAGGAACTATAATATATGATATACCGTTTCACGAGCTCATCCGGAAACGAGCTCGATCGGTTCCTTATCATAAGGAACGTATGTCCGCCGCCGTGTATGGATAATGCTAAGATATTTTGGCATCATTTAAAGTTGTTTTCAGTTTTATGTGAGAAAGTGTATCTTAGACCTCGCTCTACTATGAGATTAGACCCGTGAAGATCCGGGTACTAACTGGTCTTCAGCAACTCATGCTTGCCGTAAGAGGCCGCTAACGGGATCGACTGGTGAGGCTCCCACTTGTGTAGATTGATACTTATAATGTATTAGCTTGAATAAAGTTGATTCGGATCCTCAAATCCTACAATTATCTTCATACTTTATAAACAGGGATTTGGGGAATAGAACTCACTCACTGACGAGAACAGTAACAAGCGAATATAAAGGTTACCGGCACTGCATGCGCAGGACTATTGAATCGACCGGTAGAATACGTCAGTTAACCAAATTGTTTGTACAGTTAGCATATAATCCAAGCCATTTTGCATGTTCACATTGAACACTTTGGGAATTTCTGCATTGGGAAATGCCCTGTATAAATGTCCTGTTCCTGCAGCATCCTTTTTGTAGGATAGGATAGGATAGGTTATAACATATTTATACAGCGCACATATCCACGCACTAGTGCATGCTCTTTAATCCATTGCGTTCCAGTGGCAACGCACTTCAGTCTCCACTTTGACTCGAGCAGCGATAACCACTCTTATTTCAGGAACAATCATATGAAAGCCCGTGCCTTTTTATTCCGGCATGTTCGCCCTTGTCAAACAATGCTTTTCTTAGCTAAGGCTACATAAAACATTAAATGTTTCTCTGGCATATTTTTTTTTAAAAGTGACTAGGGCGGTAGGATATTTAAAAAAAGTTACGTTATTTTTTGTTCCCTCAGAAATACACCTTGGGAAATTTAGGACGTGTTCATCAGTAGTAGATTCAGTCACACTCATTCTTATAGTAGACAAATGGATGATCGGGGCGCGGTCAAGTCAAAATTATTTTTTAAATGGCAATAAAACACTCTTACGCTCACAAATAAAAGTGACGCGCCAACGCCCGAGAAACATTTCACGATTTTATTAAGCCTAATCAATCAAAGAAGTGGTCTGTCCGTTTTGGTACGTATTTTTCAATGTGTTCAGTCGAAAAAGTGTTCAGGAGTGTAAGACAGTACAGTTAAGTCATACTGTTTATTCGCCAAATACAACAAAGCTTCGACCTCGACAAGTGGAGGAGAGCATGCTTTATGACTAGAGCTTCATCTTCTTTTCGTCAAGCACAGCCGCGCTATCACCTGACCGCCTTGTCAAGAGCCCGATGAAGACCAGGATTATCAGGATGCAGATACTCACGCTGGAACATACAAACCATAACCATCATAATCATCAACAACATCAAGACAATCAAAGGAAGGTCAACTGACCACATATCCTTTCCAGTATACCCTTTCCAATATAGACTTGCAAGGGATGAATATGGATTATGTACCACAAACACAAACATCGAAGGAACTGGACGGACAGATAGAGTGTTGTCACAGAGTGATGGGTAGATAACCAGATTAATAGACAGGTAGAGATAGACGGGATAAAAATGCAAACGTACGGTTTGGAGAGACATATAGAGAGGTACAGTGGAGATACTGACAGACTGGAGAGATGGCAGAGGCAGAGAAAGGTAGAGATACAGGTGGAGGTGGAGACCCGGTCAGAAATGAGACAAAAATACAAGATTGGAACTAGGCTCACAGAGGAAGGAAGTGTATGGTAGAGACAGATAGGGTATAGCGACGTCAGACAGAGACGGTTCAAGAAGGAAGGGCAGAAATGACAGACATATATACACGCAGAGAACGAGGCAGATAAGCAGACATGGTATCAATTGAGAATGCCTTTTTTCACATGATTCATCTTGCAATACACACGAGTGTACATTTCGAAACGGCGTTAAACCACACTGTGTCAGGAACTGTAAAAATATCACGTTTCGATTTTATTTCTTTTTGATGAAATGTCCTACTTACAGGATACACCCAAGGAGTATAGTGATTGTCTTTAGGGTGAAGATTGGTCGTGGTGGCGATGGCGTAGGTACCACGGCAGTAGTCGTTGCCATAGGTGTTGTTAAAGGCGTCGTTGTCTTGGACTTTGGACAAGCGTACTTGCTCCTTAGTGTGAAGTGCTGGAAGTTTTGGGGAAGCACTAATATCATTTAAAGTAACTGGGCATTTATTCTGAGCAAAACATTAGACTGTCCATAAAAGGATCGTCAGCATTGGATGTTAGGATTGCCTAGACTCGCATTTGATGTGCACTGGACGTGAAGGTCATCAGAGGGCACTGGCCACAACAAATTCATATACGGTGAAGTAGACAAAATATGTGACTATTCATAGAAAGAACGTCAACATATGACTCAAGGAATGTATCGTTTGATGGACAGTGGCCATCAGGAGGCACTGGACACATACTCACTCTATTCACATTCGGTGAGATAGCCAAGGATCTAATGTGTTCGTCCACATCGAAGAAACTGGTTCGATACCATACTTGGTACCAAATATGAAATGCATTCCCAATAACTCGATAATGGTTTCGAAATTGATGAAAACGGCAGATCGACTGAGTTATAATTAAATGTTTAACAGGTGATTGCCCATATACAACTTGTCCATCTTAAAGGTTTCTTATTTTTTTTAAATATCAAACCTGCCCAACGCTCTATTATATGCAGGAATCATGGTGAACGATATTCCTTCAACACAATAGTTAAGTCCATCGGGGGTCAACATTAAGAGCTGTGAGACAGACCACCACAGTTCTATGTTGATATACATATTTTTGCAGTGCAGTAAATAATGTGTATATAATCCAGCCGATTACACAAAGAGTAGTCTCCCTATATTATGTTCATATATTGCAAAATGACAGATGGGATGGTGACACACGTGTTCAGCTTTCAGATACACACCTAGGACCAAAATGAAACAGCATATTTTCACACCTGTCTGTTATATATTCGAGGTAGCATGTAGGAGAAGACATTGTATGATTACATTTACATTCTGAACATCATTCAAAGGCACAAATGCATAGCCTATATTTTCCTTTTGTTTTAGTAAAGTTTTCCGGCTCTGTAGCATTCAGGATTCAAACTATTGGAAGGTTTTCATAAAGTGGGAATTAAAGTTTGAACCTGTGACTGGTACTCACATACACAGCTTGAGGAAGTTCTCCCTGAGCGGCAAACACTCCTTCCTGTCCGGCATCACAGATCAACTGGATGTAGCTCTTCCTGTTGTAAGTAACAACAACATTCTCAGGAGGAAGCTGAATGTTTGTTTGTTTGTGCCTCTATTTGTTTGTTGGCTCAGCACTTTTCCAGCCACAGGGTGGCGCTCTATCAATACCCTAGTCTAGACCAGATAATCCAGTGATTAGTATCATGTGAATCGATCTATTATGTCTGATTTCTTATAACTACACGATGTATTAAGCAATATTCCAGCTATGTGACGACAGTAAGCAATCTAGTGTCTGGGCCATGCAAACCAGTGAGTAATATCATGACCATCGATCTGCTATGTCTGAAATATCTCAAAAGGTCAACATTCGTGTAATACATCTGCAATTCGAGAATGAAAGACAATCCAGTGATTGATATTATCGAAGGATAGGATGACATGCATCATCCAGGTCAGCGATGCTCGCCACCCGATCCAGCTTGCGACAAACTTGGGTTGATGAAGGCTGGTTTTACCACGGCTATTCAAGACCCGTGAAGATCCGGACTAGAACTGGTCTTCCGTAACCCATGCTTGTCGTAATGGGATCAAGTGGTCAAACTTGTTAACGCATGTCATCGTATTTTGGCTGAACAGATCGATGCCCATTATATGAACACTGGATTGTCTGTTCCAGACTTGATTATTTACAGACCGCTGCCATATAACTGAAATGTTGCTGAGTGGGTCGTTAAACAAAAAACCAACTAACTAACCAGTCGCCTCTTACGACAGGCATGGGTTACTGAAGGTCATTTCTTACATGGACATTCACGGGTATGCCACACACATGGAGGTTTATACAACGAGTGAGTGAAGTTGGCAATGATTCAAAACGACGTGTGTACGGCGTATTCTGAATCTGAAGGCTCATGATTAAAGAAAAAGATCATGCATGCTATCTTTGGCTAACTAGTGGATGTCGACAGATCAAGCTACTCTAACGAAACACTTAATTCTTAAAATAATTTAATAATAATCCAGCATGGGGTGTAATGTTGATTATTTGATTTTCATTTTTCACTTTGACACAATTCGGCATATCCGAACAGTTTTTGCCATATATTTGGTTACATTGGACTCGGCCATTAGAATAAAAGAAATCACCTCACCTGACAACATCTGCAGATGTAGTATATTACAAGAACAGGTGTGTGGTATTCTGAATGAAATCGGTTTTGAGAATAAAAAGGGTTTAGCTCACCTAACAACATCTGCAGATGTAGTATATTACAAGAACAGGTGTGTGGTATTCTGAATGAAATCGGTTTTGAGAATAAAAAGGGTTTAGCTCACCTAACAACATCTGCAGATGTAGTATATGACAAGAACAGGTGTGTGGTATTCTGAATGAAATCGGTTTTGAGAATAAAAAGGGTTTAGCTCACCTGACAACATCTGCGGATGTAGTATATGACAAGAACAGGTGTGTGGTATTCTGGATGAACTCGGCCACTGTGTCGGTACCTAGCGAGTAGTCCATTATCTGGTCATGTTGACACAGCTGACAAGGTGGTAGAAAAAGGAAAATCGTTTTTAACCGATAGTTTGTAGTTTGAAATTTCTTGTAAGCAAATCTTATTTTCTGACACTGATGTTGAACATTTACAGTTGCATGACTCCTTCAGTCATAGTGGGTGTGGAAAGGGTCTCCAACACTGGTTTATCGCTTCAGCAATCGCGAAGTAGTACCAGATAAAGTGAGTGAGCTCATAAAGGCAACTGAATTAAAACAGCCTGTCAAGGAAAGACAGTGGAATAACTAGATTATCACATACTGAGAATTCATTTAACCGTAAAATGTTAAAAAAAGACATTAGATATACTGACACAGGATTTATCCCTTCTTATGCTGACTGATTTCGAGAAAGCTTTCGATACTGTCTCAAAAACTTTTATCACGATAACTCAATAAGGAAGAATGTAAATTGGGACAAAATGCTGACGACACTCAATTATACATAGATCCGAATATGGCCTTAAAGCTGCTCCAGAAACGCTACATAAATCCTGTGAAATATCAGAGCTTAAGGTAAACATTGAAAAAACAACAGCTATCTGGATAGGTTCAATGATTGATGACAAAGAGAAATTATGTGCAGAAAATAGCCTAGACTGGCATGTAGGTAACTTTAACATCCTTGGTTTGGAGGAATTATGTGTAATCAAAACAAGGAAAGACAAGAAACAATGGATAGAATTCTTGCTAGTTGGCAAAAGTGAAAAATAACCTTACGTGGGAAAATTACAGTCTTGAAAACTTTGGCAAAATCAACTTTGGTTCATATTTTATCTGTGTTACCATCACCGCAAAAGGAATTTCTGAATCAACTGAATAAGATTGTATATCATTTCATGTAGGAAGAAGGATAATATCAAGGGAGAACAAAAATATGTAGAAAATATGATAGAGGTGGATTAAGAACGACAGAAATCAAATGCTTTATTAATGCCCTAAAGTTATCCTGAGGTGCCTCAGAGGGTACGTGAAGAAAGCGTCAAATCACAATCCCAGTTTGTTTTCATTCAATACAATATTTCTTCTTGGTACTGTTACGTATTTTCCGTGATTTGAGTTGTTATTAATTATTAGTGCGGTAGCTGTAATTGGGTCACAATATCTACGGTTTTAGTTTTAGTTATTTTGGGTCACATTTCCTACAGAAAATTATTTAAACGGCACGCCTCTAAGGGGGGTTGGTTGGCTTTACAGTTTTAGGGCGATTTGGGCCAGTAAAAAGCCTATTTGCGCCCAACGCATTGATTTCATTTAAATAACAACCGTATGTACCTGTATTGTAATTTGAAAGGGAATCGTCTAATTAAAATAAAAGAGACGGCAACAGTATCAATATTACTTTAGACAGATAAATAAGCATATCGAATAACCTCTGCTGAGTGTTACGGATTAAAAACCTTAAGTAACCACTTTCATTTCTGAAAGACGAGATACTTGTTCATTAAAAAGCAGTAGGTTCATATGACAGAGTGTTAAAATCTATTAAAAAGCATAGACTTATATCAAAGCCATTCGAGAGCCTGTCTAGATAATATCATATTTTCCAGAAGACGAGACAAAATCTACAACTGCCCGTTGCACAGACCCATACATGATATTGGGGTCCAAAACTGTTTTTAATGAAAATACATATCGTCAACCACAAGTTCAGCATTTCTGAGATTGTGTCGTATGTTATTGTGCCCAGGGCATGGAATTAGAAAATGTTCGATATTTTCTGGCGTCTCCAAATTGCAATGGCCACATTTTGAAGAAACCGCCTTGTCTATAATACTCCTGTAAGCGTTGAGCCCACAGTCAAGTCGTGAGAGAATAACCTCATCACGCCTTTTACGACGACGAATTTTATGAACAGCCTCTATATAGATTCAGTCAGTGAAAGTGATGTATATAAGAAAGTGATGAGAATTATACCAAGCGTACAGTTGTAGATATATAAGAAGTAGTTTCCGAAATAACAACACAACACGGATCAATCGTGTATCTTCAGGGATATAAGGCTAGTTGCCGTGATGGGATGGACACATTCACTGGAGTACACATCATCGCCATAAAAAAATCCGTCAACGCCTGAATCTACATGAACTGCTGTCAGACCGCCCGCAGTGTTACATTCTGCATAACCGTTTCTCTCAAACTAAGACGTTGGTGAGTTTGCTATATTATATTTTGTGACCCATTGCTTTAGATTTTGCCTCACTTGTATTGTATTTGAAATCGGTTTTGTGAAATTGACTTGTGACTTTGTATAACTTGCTCTCTTTGCTGATAACAACATTTGTATGTTTTAGGTTCCACTTTGTTCTGGTTTGCCGGTTCACAGGGGATTTCTTACACCTTTTGTCACGGTAAAATTCTTAACCGTAACAGTACTCATATTCACAGTTATGCAAGGATTGATAACCCATTTTGGAGTGATGTTTTATCTATTTGGAGGTAAATATCAAGAGCAACTTAACATACACACGTGGAATAAATCTTAGCTGAACCTTTGTGGTTGAATTGCCAGTTTAGAAATACATGTGATCTTTTGATGGAAGTTTGTTTTAACAGAGGTATCCATACAGTAAGAGATATATGGGTTGAAAATGTTGGGTTTTTTTTTTTCATTAGCTGAATATTCCCAAATCTCGTAAAAATCTTTTATCCCATCACGTAGGTACTCAAAACCTCTCCCTTAGCTCAACTCATATGGACCTCTTATCTCAAAAAAGGGATGTAGAATTGTCTATGACAAACCGACCCGTGAAGGTCCCTGGGTAGAATAGGCCTTCATCAACCCATGCTGGCCATAAAAGACGACTATGCTTGTCGTAAGAGGCGACTAACGGGATTGGGTGGTCAGGCTCGCTGACTTGGTTGACGCATGTCATCGGTTCCCAATTGCAGAGATCGATGCTCATGTTGTTGATCACTGGATTGTCTGGTCCAGGCACGATTATTTACAGACCGATGCCATGTAGCTGGAATATTGCTGAGTGAGACGTAAACCTAAACTCACTAACTCACTCACTTTATGACAAATATATGGCAAATGACACATTGACTCCATCTACAATTTGTCAGAAACTAAATACAAACATTTTATGGAACATCGTGTTTAAAAATACAGAAAGTGTACACAGGATGTAAAACGTTTAGATTTTAGATACAGACTTTAAAAACAGAGCCATTTATACTAAAAAAGAGTTGACACAAATGAAGGTAACTGAAACACATATTTGCTATTTTGTCAGTCTGAACCAGAACATGTATTCATAAAATGTATGGGTTTTGAGCTGAATTTGAGCGTTAACGAATCTATATCATTTCGATGTAATTATTAACGAGTGTGGGCCAGATAAACCAGTGATTGATAGCAAAATACATACTTGCGCCACGTAATGCATTGTAAACAACGAATTCTAAGATTACTTTAGATATTTTGAGTATTTCTATACATACCTCGACATTTTGACAATACTGGGACTCCGAAAATCCGTAGCATGGGTTCCATGAATAGGTATAGCTGTTCTGGTCTGGAATGTCCTTGAACCTGGAATTTAAGCCTAAAGTTGCCGTTGGTTTTCTTTGTATAACGCCACGCCTGTTTCTCGACTAGATAACCCAGCAACTGAGATCATAAACGTCTATTGACACAATTCATGATTAACCAAATCATTGATTGGGACAATATTCTTACCCGGTATCTCTCGGAGCTAAGCGTGGTTATGGACGAAACCACTTTGACAGTTAACATATCATACTCTTTAATGACACAATATTGAATGATAAGTTATTCATCATTGACAATATATTCCCTTTGTTAGAAAGTAGATAGTTTATAGAAACTTATATAATCATGGTCCTAAGTGAAGGTTTGTACGATGAAGTGAATAAGTATGTAGATTCGGAGGGTGACGAACATGATTATATGTCAACAGCTGTAGAACAAGTTGCTTATGCCCATGTCACACTGATTGGGTGATTTCAAGGCACTGGGAAATGAAAGCCTTTGAAGAAAAATAAACAGTGCAAGATTGAAGGTGATGGGAAATAGCCAAAGTACACTGTGTGTGTGTATGTGCGTTCGTGTTTGCTGTCTGCAGCTGTCTGTCTTTGCCCTCGCTAATCGCTATGGTGTTGTTTTGACCCCACTAGGTCAGTGTATCATGTTTCCGAGACAAACGCAACCCTTGATGGTCATCCGCAGGCAAGGTAACAACATGTACAATCTTTTTCAGTCATTCGTTGAGACTCCCGAGGGTTAAACCACAAGCTCCTTTCTAGTGACACACGCTCTTTCCGAAAGCCCAGGGAAACAGTTATAAATATAATGTACTCACCTGGGTCTTCCATCCTGGTTTCCCAGCGGGGTAATATCAACTTTGCCAGACACGGTGTCAGCCACGCATGAATTCAGCCCTGGGATGGCTGCTGTAGCTAGATGTAAAACAAAGCCAACAGATATAACACAGACAAACCTGTTGGCCGACATAGTGGCTGCGAGTGAGTGAGGGCCAACTGACCTCATAACATTGATTTTGTATCAGGGTTAAGATAATCAACTGATAACGCATCCGTGTGATGAATATAGCCCGTTGAAATTGTCACAATATCAAGGGAAATATAATATGAAATAAAATTGATAAATTGCAGGACAAAATATTGTAAACGCAAGTTGGTGGCTGACAAAATTAACAAACAGTATTCATTGGTGGTATTGTTGTATTTGATACCTGTAATATACTTGTATTTGATGCCTGTAAGATATTTATAGTTGACACTCAGTGTCGCCCTCTCTGAGTTTATCACCACTCCCACTTACAGCAAATCTCTCTCTCTCTCTGTCTCTCTCTCTCTCTTTCTCTCTATCTTGCTTGACTGTATTGATTTTGCCATCACAAGGGAGAAATATTTTACTGTCAAAACAATGAAGGATCTTTTTAATGTTAATTATCATTTAATCATTGAAGTTGTAAATGAAATAGAATTATTAGATAAATTTTGAATATGTTTTGTAAATAGAAAGTTGATATTTTAAACATGGTAGTGTGAACTGTCAACTGCGATTGTTAGTGGTCGTACCCTCGAAGGGGGTTGAAGCAGCGTAAAATTGTTGTCCCCCTGAAAAGGTGCGTAAGTCCCAAGCTTTCAAAGTGGAATTTAAAGTAACCAGTATTTTAAACGTAGTATTTTTGTCATTATAAATTTCGGCTACATTTTCCTACAATCGCCAGCAGCTGAGGGGATGGTGTAAATCCAGCTAGGGGCCATGCAGGTAGCTAAAGTAATGTAAATCTTCTTGGTTCCTAGTATGGTGATCTACCTTCAGTTGTTGGTGATCTACAGCCTACTTTTATATCATGTATTGTCCAAGTATGCTAGTTTTAGACTCGAATTGTGATACTCTAGTTATTTTACCGTACTTTGATGACGGGCTTTATAATATCTACATGTTCTGTATAATCATGTTTATTCTCGTCACGATATGGCTGAAATATTGCCGATGTGACGTTAAATTATAACTCACCCTCTCTCTCTCTCTCTCTCTCTCTCTCTCACACACACACACACACACACACACACACACACACACACACACACATACATTGGGTGAACGTGTTCTGATACCATCATAACAGGTAACTTGATCCATCGTATTTATCAGCTATGTATGTTGACAAAGGTCAAAGATCGAAACGATTGTTCCCGCCTACTTTCACCTCAGTTTGTGTATGAAAGCATTATTTGTTTATTATAGGGCCACGCTTTTATGAGGCTCCGGCAACATTGTACATATACTTTATATTTTGACTACACTCTAAAATTCATAATATGTATAAGATATATATTTATCTTTATCTATTTATATCATGTACCCCGAGAGAACTTTTAAACCACATTTTACCTGAAACATACTTTGCAGCAGTATTTTCATTTTAGGATCATGTCATCTTTATGTTATTCCATCTGAAACAAATATGGAATTCACAAACTATTTGCTATAATAGAACACAGGAAAGAAATTGAAATGTCTCTAATGTTTATGGTTTGAAAAATACATATTTGTCGGAAGAGAGAAACTACAGTATTTTCAGTTTGTGTTGTAAACTGTACGGAACACACATTACAGACGCTAAAATAGAATGCCTACGTCAGACCGGGCATTGCACCGTTGTCCAAAAGAATGCCGACGTCACTCGAGGCCATGTATTTCTATCCAGTAGATAGGGCGACCGGACAGGCCCACAGTGGACATATCACCCGGCTGCAACCATGGCGCGGCCGCTGACCCATATAGTTTGTCTACTGCTCGTGTTCAAATCAGGGATCTGTGTCTTTCCTTTAATCCAGTGCATGCCTAAAACCACGTGTTCATGTGACACAGGGGAAGGGGTGATTGATCTTCACCCTCTGGCCAATACCGACGGTACGCCACGGTGAGTGTGAAGTGTGTAGATTGTAATATATCCTACAAACGTCAGGAAAATAATATTTCCCGGTACGATAAGAGATCTCGCTGCTCAAAGGTTCCGCTCCTATCAGTGTGTCTCAAGACAGCTTTCTTATAGGGGGTGTACATCTTTGGCCGGATTAAACAAAACTACTGATCATGAAAGCGGAAATAATTCATGATATCCATATTATACCAACGCGCACTTCTAAATACTGTAGGGGCGGTGAGTTAGTCTAGTGGTTAAAGCGTTCGCTCCTCATGAGAATAACCGTGTTTGATTCTCCGTAAAGGTACAATGTGTGTAGCCCTTTTCTGGTATTCTCCGTCGTTATATTGCTGGAATAATGCTAAACGAGGCGTAAAACCTACTCTAATTACTGGTACAGTGACTCACTGATTGCTCGAACCTCGTCGGATTTAGTTTTGGGAGGGGTGGCCTAGCATGCATTATCTTCAGAAAGCCCTACGATTGCTGAACTATTCAAGACTGCTACATAAAATATGATTCATTCATACACGAGTTAATTTCGAAACTTAGTGTATATTTGCAGCATCAAGTTATATGTGGCCATTGACAACACGACATATCGAGTGAGTGAGCTTAGTTTTACGTCGCCTAGAGCAATAACCCAGGAATGTCACGGCGGGAGACACCAGAATGGGTTTCACTCATTGTACCTATTTGGGGAATCAACCCGAGTTCTCAGCATGTCGAACGAACACTTTAACCACTATACTACCACAAAGCCCCTGACATAACGAAGATGTTTGTTACACAATGCAATACTAATCCATGAACCGATGAACTTGCTGATTTCACTGTTTGCATTGAAAGACGCAATCTGGCAACGTAAAAAGCACAAATACAGTGTATGAAATAAGTCAAAACCCCAGCCAGTCATCAGGGCTGGTTACTTCAAAATGTTCCAGTCCCCCTAAAATGGACCCAACCAGACAAGACTCCAACAATTCACTCAGATCTATGGAATCTAAACTTTTCGCCAGACCGTCGGGCTGACTGGCTGTAATTTTTTACACCTCCTCACCCCCACCCTCTCTGGATCCGCCAATGATATAGTAGCGATGACATCAGTTGACTTGTACCTGTATCAGTTTACCTGTACCATACTATACCTACAGATTCCGGGACATCCCCGACCCCGACGGAAAGACGTTCTACTCCTGGAATCCCTGCTATGGATTTGACGAGGCTGGATGCCGGGACGTTGCAGTAAGATGGACATGTATTCTCCAACAGCATAGCCACCATATAGGTTCCATGCTGTCAGTTATCTTTGGATAAGCAGCGAGTGAGCGGTGTTTTAGTCAAGTGGTTACAATGGCTGTTCGTCATGCCGAAGTGTTGAGCTCGTTTCTCCAGAAGTGTGTAGTACACACTTAGTACAGTGTGTGAACTTCTGAAATGATATTCCGTGATACTGTTTGAATATGCTAAAAGGGTGTGAATGCTCACTGACTCACTCACTCACTGGTTAAAGGTACACGTTTGTTCCATTTGCATTCTCGTTCTAACGCGGATCTATCCCTTTCAACTTTGCTTTTAAAACATTCTTAAATGTCATTGCGATCAGTCACTTTTAACACTTTATATGGGTGATGGGGGAGCCCATTGGTTAAAGCTTCACGCCGAAGACCCGGGTTCGATTACCCACATGGGTACAATGTGTGAAGCCCATTTCTGGTGTAACTCGCCGTAACATTGCAGGAACTTTGCTAAAAGTGACGTAAAACATACTCACTCAGTACAGCCTGTGTCCTATTTTTGTTTCAACAGGTATGTAAGATCACTAACCGCGGGGAGTCCAGCATCAGCCTTGGCCACCAGTCCAGTGTACTTTACGTGGCCGATTCCGAGTACGGCCAGCTGCTTCAGTACACGCAGTGGGGGTCAGCAAACTAGTAAGTGGGTGAGTGAGTGAGTTTAGTTTTACTCCGCACTCAGCAATATTCCAGCTACATGGTGGCGGTCGGTATATAATCGAGTCTGGACCAGACAGTTCAGTGATCAACAGCATGAGCATCGATCTGCGCAAATGGGAACCAACGACATGTGTCAACCAAGCCAGCGAGCCTGACCACCCGATACCGTTAGTCTCTTTTTAGGACAAGCATAGTCGCCTTTATGGCAAGGATGGGTTGAGGAAGACCTTCTCTACCGCTAATCTTCTACCGGGGTCAGCAAACTAGAAGGTATTTTTTGATCAAGTGCAGTATTCAGTATTACGCTGGGACACCCTGCATGACCAACCCGTGGACAGCCAGATAAGATTTTATCTTCAGTAACCCATACTTGCCGTACGAGACGACTAAGGGGATGGGGTTGTCGTAGTTGATACCATTTAAGTAGATCGATGTTCAAAATGTTCATCAAAGGATTACACCATTATCTATATGGTCTGGATAACCTCTCGGTAACTGACAGTGTCGTGTTCCTTATTGTATACACACGCCCATAAAACATAATTATCACCCTCTCCCTAATTTCAAAATGCATCTATGGTTTGTAAATACTAACCACACATAAATACGCTGCGCGCACGCGATTACACGCACTCCAACCGCACGCGCACCCACCACTGACGTCCAACAGAATACAAACACACAGCACGGAATCGATGCTTGTAAACAACAAGAGTTACAGCGGAATTATACTGAGTCAAAAAAGAAACTTCACACAATGTATTTTTTTTTAAATAATGAATATTTTTTTCTCTGATGATGCATCTATGTATCCGAAATGACATCCCTATCTTGCGACTCTAGAAAAACGTTAGCAAAACCCACTCAAACCCATCCATTCGTCGTGCCTATGACGTTAGTGCCAAATCAGCTTTTGCACGTGCAGTCGATCACGTGATCTTTGAATCGAAGTTTTCTTCATTTGCACGTGTTTGCATTGGCTTCAAGAACTGAAAAACACCTTTAAACCACAGTTCTAACTTTAAATGCCACGATAGGCACATGTGCAACGTGATCGTGCCGGTGGCATGTTGCAAGATCAGTTATTGACGTCGCAAGAGCATTGGGATGCAGCCGTCGTATTGTGTATGACTTGCGAGGTCGTCTACAACAAACTGGCACCACTTCTGATCGCCCAAGGCCGGATCGTCCACGTGTGACGTCACGAAGAGAAGACCGTCAAATCGTCCTACGTCACCTACCTGACAGATGTCTGTCGGCTCGACGAACCAGGACTTGAGATGTTTAGAGATCGACTGTCCTCACAGACCATTCGAAATCGATTGCGGCTGCAAATCTTCATTCTCGACGTCCACATCGTGGGCCAATGTTGACGCCGTTACATCAACGTCAACGCATCAACGTCAACGTCTGCTGTGGGCCCAACGTCGCCTCCGATGGACTCAGTGAGACTGGAATCGAGTCGTCTTTAGCGATGAATCCAGGTCTAAACTCAGAATCGCGCACGGCTGGAGACGATGTCGTGAACGGTATGCCCAATGTTGTGTACAGGAAATCGACAGATTCGGTGGCATGGTGTGGGGTGCCTCCTGTGGGAACAAACGTTCCCGACTTCTGGTCATCCATGGAAACCTCACAGCTGCTGCTTACCGCGACCAGGTGCTCACCCCCGAACTTGTTCCTTTCATGGCGGTTCATGGCCCAGGTCTACAGTTCCAGCATGATAATGCTCGGCCGCATACCGCGATGTTGACACGAAATCCAATAAAGCACGTCTGGGATGCACCTGGAAGAAGGCTTCGTGGTCTTAGCAACCAACCTCAGAATTTGCAGGAACTTGGCGTTGCCTTACAAGAGCAAAGGGGCAGAATCCTCAAACACGTGTTCACAAGCATCAGGTAGTCGATGAGGAGACGGTGTTTGGCAGTGGTGAGTGCGCGGGGCGGCCACACACAATACTGAGCTGAGAAAATTCGAATTTTTATTCTTGTGGCATTCTGTATACCTATGTTTTGGAACGGTGGTGTAGCTTAATGGAACTGATTGTGGCACTGTCAGTGTATCGAGTACATCACACTGATCTCAGCAAAGAAATAATAACAATTTAACTATCTAACCATCTCTTGTTCTTTTATAATGCCCTGAGGAAAGAGTGTGAAGTTCTCTTTTTGGCTCAGTATATTTAAAGACCAAAATAACATACCATCTGATAGTCAGCTGTGGATATGGTATTTCAATACTGGTAAAACAAACACGGACAACGATTGAGGATTCCATGATTTAAGGCAGTGACATGAGAAAATTCATCACTGTTTACCTAAGCCTTTACTCACTCAAAAACATATGATATAGCATGTTCTCTATTTACTGTCAACCGTAGTTCCACAAACGTCATCCTCACCTGCGATCACACCGAGGAAGGTGTCGTTACTCGCCGCCCGGACAGCGACTCAGGCAGGTTCTTTGTAAGTAGAATGTATAAAGTCTTTTGTCAGTCGTGACGCCAACCCTTCAGTCTGTGACTACCATCTGTTTTCATCTCAAAATTATTTTCATTAATTAATAAAGATCAGTATATGGATTCAGTCTTTACTTGACCTTTGGCATTTTTAACCGTTCTGCCAAGACGGTAACCTTTTGTTTGACAGTCATGCAAAGGCGATAACCTTTTGTTTGACAGTCATGCAAAGGCGATAACCTTTTGTTTGACAGTCATGCAAAGGCGATAACCTTTTGTTTGACAGTCATGCAAAGGGGCTAACCTTTTGTTTGACGGTCATGCAAAGGCGCTAACATTGTGTTTGACAGTCATGCAAAGGCGTTAACGTCTTGTTTGACAGTCATGCAAAGGAGTTAACATCTTGTTTGACAGTCATGCACAGGCGTTAACGTCTTTTTGACGGCCATGCAAAGGAGTTAACATGTTGTTTGACAGTCATGCACAGGCGGTGAAATTCTGTTTGACCATTATACCCATCTGGTTGATCATGATGCCAAGACGGTAACATCTTGCAATTGTTTGACAATTAGTAAGTGAGTGAATGAGTATAGTTGTGCTCTGCATTCGACAATATGACGGCGGTTTGTAAATAATCGAGTCTGGACCAGACAATCCAGTGATCAGCGACATGAACATCGAACTGCGCAGTTGGGAACCGATGACATGTGTCAACCAAGTCAGAGAGCTTGACCACCCGATCCCTTACTCACCTCTTACGACAAGCATTGTTGCCTATTATGACAAGTATGGGATGCTGAAGGCCTATTCTACCCCGAACCTTCACGAGTCTGCTGGACAATTACGTCAAGACGGTAACTTCTTGTTTAATCATAAGGTCAAGACGGTGAAATCCTGCTTGACCATTATATCAAGACGGTAGTTAAGATCTTATTTGTTCATTATGCCAAGACGGTAGATTCTAGTTTGACAATTATGCCCAGATGGTATGAACTTTATGCTAAGGCTGTAACATTCTTGTGCGATAATTATGCAAAGACGGTAACATTGTGTTTGATCATTGTGCTAAGACAGTAAAATTTTCTTTGATATTTATGCTAAGGTTGTAACATCTTGCTTGAAAATCATGCCACTAACACGAGAGGTTCAGGTCTATGTGATGAAACAACGTCTTCAACAACTAGACTTCATGTAAAAGAACATTACAACAGGACAGACGCGCCAATTCTACTGCCACCCATCTATTCTGAGAATCAAAATGGCGATGTCACAAAAACGTGATGTTTGAAAGTCTGAAGGACTCATCTTAAACCTGTTCGAGATATGTTGAGCGACTGTGTCGCACATACGTGCACATCTTGTTTAAATATATTCGCTGTCTCGCTTTTATGTTTGGAATCTCGTTTCAGTACTTGGAACTGAGAAGTAAGCATGCATGTGTCGTCAAAGTAAATGAAAGTACAACAGCGCCACCGACCGAGTCTACTACGAGGTATCGACGGCCCATAACTCCTGCGTTCATCAAGCCAGCAGTAACACCCTCCAGCCCTTCATCCCAAACTCTGTTAGATTTGAACACACTCGGTACTGTCTCCATCTGTCTGATGTAAGCAAAGTCTTTACTGATTACAGTATTAGAATACACAATGCACTCGGGAAATTATTGATAGCTGAAGATATTGGTGCAATAAACGTATCGACTTTATCTATCGTTCAGTCACGAAAAATGTGAAAACCGACATCTAGCCTTTTCATGTTATGGCCACAGATTTTACAATATGTGTAGTTCCGACGGTGTTATAGTCATAGGCTTAGGAGCGTCCGTTTGACCCGTCATCAGGTATTGCATTGAGGAGCCTGCGTTATAGATATCACCTACAGAAACAGATACAAAGATGTCTTTCCTTTTGAAACTGTTTGTTTTCTTCTGGTGTACATCACTTACGCTCATGCCTTAACCGGAAGCCTAATTCCGTTCATTTTGTACATGGTGATTCAACGTCAGTGTAACTTATAAACGAAATAATTTTAATATCAGTTGAAGTTCTAACCGCTGTTTACTCGTTAGCTGAAATTTATGATTATGTATTTTGTGCAATGCTACCCTGAACAGCGTTCAGACATTTTTTTTCTAATTCATGTATTGCTATTCCAATTGCCCGTGATATGTTTGAAATTTGATCCGTTTTATGAATACCGAATAATGATGCTAACACGTGGTTAACAACATTTCTTTTTCCCCAGGGTATTGATGGTCCTACTGATCGTCTTAGTGTCATCCATGTTTTGTTGTCTCCACCGCCGGCTGAACGCTATCGGTGGACAAGGAGCATCACACAAACTGTCATCGGTGATAATCAATGCCAAACATCGGATTGACGATCCATACGTACCACCCTATCCTAGTAATATAGAATGACAGTTGAACACCTGGTGTCATCGATGATTTACAGTGATCCGTTCATAAACCATCTTTGTGATGTATTTTAGAAGTTTTGACGATCCATGAATACAACCCTATCCCAGTAATATAGAATGACAGCTGAACACCTGGTGTCATCGATGATTTACAGTGATCCGTTCACCGACCTTCTTTTAGATGTATTTTAGAAGTTGTGAAGATGAAGGAAATATGTTCTATGGATAGTCAACTTCTACTCGTTGTATCACTTGCTTGATAAGGGTGGTCGTGCTGACTTAAAGCGCCAGGCCAGTGATGCAGCGAGGTTGGGGTGTCGGGATCGAGCTCACTTGTGACCGGGTGTAAAAGTTTTGGAGTCAACTTTATGTGCAGACTGTTTCGGTGTTGATACAATCCCTAGTGTACAGTACACAACCCTGTAAGAATTCACGAATCCGTTGATATATGATGTTGGCCACATGAATATGCGCACACACCCAGTTGCGGGTACAGCAACGTGCAGTAAACTAAACAAAGTACTGTGATTGAGTCCGTGTTCACTCAGCTGTGAATTGGGAACCTCATAAGGATGAGAGAATTACAAAACTAGCGCCCTAGGCAAGCACTAAACCCAACAGCTTTGCACGGATATGTGCGCTATACAAATATCCTATAATAATTATACCTGCACCAAAACGTTACACCTACTGAAGACAATGTTGGCAATCCATAGAACTTGGTCCATTGATATAGTTTTCACAGCTATTTTCCTTTACACCTAATGGAAGATTTCCCTAAGGATACTTCAAACCGGTGGTTCTTTTACCCGGATTTATCTTATAATGGGTGTCAGCCTTTCGTTCATCGAGCTAAAACGAATAAAACTGAATGTTCCTATTTTCTGTTCATCGTGTTATTGCCAGAAAGGAAGTGCATACACTCAATACTGCCAGTACATTGCACGTCATGCCTAAACCCCGTTAAGTTCAACGAATCAGAAGCGCGTAAAAACCAGTGTGCAACCCTGATGCAGTGAACGTCCCACAAATGATGTCTGAAAATGGCCATTCAGAGCAAACAGTTATAGATGGATGTTTTCACTCGTTTTATATCTGCGATTAAGGCATATATATTTTCCTTTATGGCCAATCAAATCGGCGTAATGTGCAGAAAGTCTGTGTATTTTGTTCCCGATAGTTATAGTTGGAACAATGAAACACTGTGCAGGATTTCAAACAAGGAGATGTCCAATGCCCTCGGCGGTACACCAACTACGGAATCCTTAAGGAACGCTGTCGCACTGTCGGAATGTCGTCTTTACTCGCAAAACATGTCAAAATTACCGAAATGTCAAATGTTCTGCAGTTTTGATAATTATAAATCGTTTGGTTTATTTTGTAATGGCAAGGTCGCAGTGGCTTCCAAACAAATGACCACATCTCCATATATATGGTTGTGTAGTTTGGATTAAAACTAGGATTAAATCTTGCCACATACTAAACTTATAACTATGTATAGACGACTTTGTAAACTTTAACTGTTTTCAGTTCAATTCATTCGAATTTTATGGTACACGAATGTTGGCCAATCCAGGGGGCTTGGTAGAGAACGTAGACCGACATCAATATCATCAGTAGACCTAGAAACCAAGAAAGAAGTACACTTTTACTAATGGAGGTTATAGTCTTTACTGGTGATGGAAATTATAGTTTGTGGTCATGTAACATTGAAAAGTTGTTGGGTTTGTACGATTTTGCACGTGAATCCTTTGTCAGAGGGTGGTCCAGAATTAGGTTCTACAAGGATTCTGTCTGTATTATGAGAGTATGTGGTAATGAATCAATAGTGACGGTGTCAGATGTTTGCCTCTACCGTTCCACCAATGGCACCTGTTAAAAACACATGCAAAGCCGAGCCAATTGTTTACCTGAAACATCACGGGGGTACATCACGTAATGGAAATAGATAATTGCTTAGGTCATCATTTTGTCATTGACCTGTCAAATGTGGAAAATTCCGCCACATGTCTGCTGTAACAGTAAGAAAATATATACAGCTGAAATATTGCTGCTTTAAACAAACCAGCATTGAATGTTGTAAGCGGCGGGTCATTTGACATCAGTTGTGGTGGGTCTGAGTAAACCAGGGAAGGTCATAATGACATTACATACTTACTGTAGGGAGGGGTGTTGGTCTAAAAGAGTGAAACGTAACAACACATGAAGCGCTTTTTGAATTTCATTATTCCGTGAAGGGCCATAAACAAATTACACAAGGACATTTGGAGGGTCATCCAGATCATTAGGGAAAGGTAATTGTTTTCACTGTAAACCTCTGACAACAAATGCACAATTTATCAAAAGTTTAGTAATGTTGGAACACTAGCGAAACCAGCCCCTTATTCAACTGTTCAACTAAGTTCAGGTTATATACAATTGTCAGCTTCAGGACAGTGTTTGCCAATGTCTTACTCCAAAGACATCAAGTAGGCAATATGTCTCCATTACAGTTGTCATAGACACTTATTCTTGACTTATGAAGTATTGTAACCCACAACCTACCACCCACAGCTGGATATGTATTAGACATATAATACGCGTATCAGTGTTCGTTCAAAGTTTACCAGGAAGACCTCACAGAGATAAACGTGTTTATAAACCATGGATGAGGCTGAATGGCCACTTCAAACCATCCATCAGCTACAACCATGATGAAGTCCTTCAGCGTTATACTGATGACAAGTGGCCTTGGTATGTTCCAACCTGAGACCTGCAGTGTTCCCACTGAAGTTTGTGTTCCCAAGTCAACAAGCTGTGTGCACGCTGACGGGTTAATAGATCTTCTCACCCTTGGAAACAACGAGGTGAGTGTAGGCGGGAGTCTGAATAATGCCTTACGTCTTTTGAGTAAAGGCTGTGGGGTTGCCTAATGGTGAAAGTGTTCGGTTATCAGACCCGGGTTCGATTCCTTAAACTGTTGCAATGTGTGCTGGCCGTTTGTGGTGTCCCTGCCGTGATATTGCTGGAATATTGCTAAAAGCGGCATAATACCCATACGCTCATTTAATGATTATTTTAAAAACCATTTGGGTAGAGAAAACATTTCATTTAAAAATGATTCAAGATTTTGCATCTAAGTTGAACATCCTACTTCTTAATGCACTCATTAGCTTAAAGAAATTATACTTCCACTTCAGATTCAGGGACATCCCCGACATCGACAGAATGACGTTTTACTCCTGGGTTTGACGAGGCTGGATGGCGGGACGTGGCACTAAGATGAACACGTATGGATATTCATGATCAGTCAGGATAGGTTATAACGCTGGTATATGAACGATTAGGGAAGGTCTGTCCTTAATACATTTCGATTCAAACTATGTACACATTTGGTAACTCAACAATACTAAGTACTAATATAAAAAGGTATATTTACAATGTTTAGATCAGGATGTAATATACTTCAGTGTTGAATTAAGTAGAAAAGGAAGACGATGTAACTGTTATTACAACTGTAAGTCTTATGATAGTCTTTGCCAGTGTCTTATTCCAAAGTCATCAAGTGGGCAGTGAATTCCCATTCAAAGCCCCTCTACATCTTCAGATATTTAACATAATTAACAACCTTATGAAATATTTGGAGAATGTTTATTCTGTGAATCATTATTAGCAAAAGCGTTTCGATTCTATGTACACATTGGGTAACTCAACTTTAAATACTGTAGGCAGAATGGCCTTAACGGTGCCACCAGTCAGAGTCTGGGCAACCAGTCTAGCCTGTCTTCCTCTGAATAAAGCCAGGTGTATCAACACTTGTGAGTAACACCAACCATCATTTGAGAGGTCGAAAAAACGTTTCCGCATTCAGAAGATCTCTACTGGTAGAGTCGATACGATATTCCTGCAATATCACGGCGTGGACACCAGAAATGGGCTTCACACATTGTACCCATGACAGGAATCAAACCCAGGTCCTCGGCGTGACGAGCGAACGCTTTAACCACTAGCCTACCCCACTGCCCTCCAAACAAACTGCATCACGATATGGCTGAAATATTGCCGATGTGACGTTAAATATTAACTCACTCACTCACTCCAAACAAACTGAATATTCTGTGAAAGAAAGATGATATCACGCGCTCTGTGGCATATATGTAATGCAAATGTTACAATACATCTTTATTTAAAGATAACGTGTTTTACGGCTTTCCCATTGGACAAGAGACGCTGAAATATAATAGCGAAAATGGTGTTATTTAGCGCGTTCATGAACGAGCCATTCTTGCAACTTTCCTGAGAGGATTATTCTTGACATTGAGAACTTATTCCACATTCTTGTGATACTGGCAGGACTAACTCCAGAACCATATGGAAATATTTACTTTGAACTCTGAGCTTATGATGTATGGCAAAAGTCACAAGTTTCTGTGAGCCATGGTGTCGTTGCACTAAACGGTCGTAGCGCTGACGGGTGATTGAAACTCCCCTACCTTAAAATCAACTTGCGATGATCATCGCGAAACCACCACCAGGCAACGTTTTCTGTACGGCGAATATTGGAGCAAATTTTAGTCTTATGTGATTTGTCTTAGGTAACAAGGTTTGACACATCTTCATTTCGTATTTCAATTCCGGTAACGTGATCCTAGCACGTGACGCCGGTGAAGAACTCGTTGTCACCAGACGCCCGGATGCAGACTTTCTCAGCGAATTCGTTAGTAATGTAGCATTTTTTTTCATTATTGTATTATCCGAACCGCCAAGATTCGGGTTCGAATAAATTATTGATCTTCAACAACACTTGTTTGTTGAGGCG
This sequence comes from Haliotis asinina, assembly GCF_037392515.1. Lineage (NCBI taxonomy): Eukaryota > Metazoa > Mollusca > Gastropoda > Lepetellida > Haliotidae > Haliotis > Haliotis asinina. The sequence goes on along the minus strand of NC_090290.1, from coordinate 5,690,659 downwards.
ACTAACAAGCTCAGGAAGTAATGCTCGTTTACTTGGATGACACATGCCATCGTATCCATAGATCAATGTGAGATACAATAGAATGTTAGCTGTCACATTACCCTCACCCCACCGGGTACCCATGTATTGCTGAAAGAACAGAAGAATTGTATGAACAATGAATAATGAGGTGATGGTATATTTGTTACATATGATCCTTTTCCACAATGCCTTGAAGTGAGAAGCAAATACGCATGCCACAGAAGATCAACGGGAGTACATCATTTCAACCAATGGCCTCCACGACAAGGTGTCAACTCCCGACAACTCCAGCCTTTGTCGGAACAGAAAAAAAACCCCGTCACCACCTTCCACGAGGACGGAACCTTGATTTGATATGAACTCCCTTGGAGCTTTAATGATAGTTGTTTTGTACGTATCTAGTACGTATGTTTTCCATGATATTGTAATATAAGTCCATATAGTTGAGACTTTTTAGGATTTTTAACGGCGCACTCAACAATATTCCAATAATATGGCGGCGGTCTAAAAATAAACGAGTCTGGACAAAACGATCCAGTGATCAACAGCATGAGCATTGATGTACGCCGTTAAAAATCCTAAAAAAAGGTCAACTATATATAGCTTCGTTATTTTCCCCACACTGAAATATTGAACTGACTTCTACGTTTATCGTCCGCGTAATCTAATTTCTTAATGATAAGGGCCGGTATGTAGTCAGGTGGATAAAGCGTTCCATCGAAGACTCGGGTTCGATTCCCAACATGGGCACACTGTGTGAAAGAAGAAAAGGTGTCCCGCCGTAATACTAGTGGAATATAAACGCGGAGAAAAATTAAACTCACTCACTCACTCAAACCTTTATTTCTAGAGCAGTGCTGACTCCCATGGTTATTGTGATGTTGATGATGACATTTTACATGTTCTTCCGTTTCGGCAACGGCATGACGACCTATCCATCAACAACGCAAGACTACGACAATAATTCGTCATCGAAAGTGAGTGATAAGCAGCGGTTAGTTACACCTGACGACTGCACCGCACCTGTATCTGTCGACAATGGCACCCGTGGCGAGCCACCCCCTCGTGGTGGGTGGTGGGTAACGCCAAGAGCTCGCCAACACCCCCGTAGTGGACCCGGGGGCATATTTGGTCCACCAACCCGTTTGCCGTGGGTTGCGGCCCTGTGTCGGTGGAGGAGGGGATCCTGGTGGTTGAGGGCAATAGGGGCCTGCAATCGTGCTCCTGTTGCTCAATACACTGACTTCGCCTAGACGGGTGGTCGAATGGGCCCGGTTCGACCAATCGGCTGGTCATGCCAAGCCCTGTGCATGGAGTATTGTTATATTTTTCAATGCACACATATCATTTAGAATTGTTATAACTTTGGACTTGGCTATATTATCTAAAACATTTTTGATTTTGACATATGTTGTTCTGAAATTTGCCAAGAGTCCTATGCCAGAAGGCGGTGGCTCATGGGCCAATCTGGTGGAACTATTAATCTTTTAATTTTTCTGCTGGAGTATATCATCCGGGTATCCTTGGTGCTGCAAGCTGGAGATCCGCTTGTTTTTAGCATTGTCCTTGTGATACTCCGTGGTGGGTGGGGAGCTCGGATATGGCTTATGAAATCCCCACAAAAAAACCCAAACGTCCTCTTGAAAATGATGTTGATGATAATGACCTTCGACCGTCCAGATCAATTGAGTTTTGGCCACGCTTTCTTGTGATCGAATCTGCTGATAAAACGCCTCTAAAATTGAACCCGTTCGCAGTTGCCAAGGGTATTCAAGGTATTGCCGGGGAAGTTAAGAACATTAAACGGTTACGTTCAGGTGCACTGCAGGTTGAGTGTGGGAAACGGCAGCAGTCAGTCAATTTGATGAGCATAGAATCGTTTGTTGGAATTCCGGTTACTGTATCTGCTCATAAGACGTTAAACACGAGCAAAGGAATCATCAGAGACCGTGATCGGTTGTTTTCTGACATGACAGAACTTGACATCATGACTGAAATGAAAGATCAAGGTGTGCTCGACGTCAAACGCTTTTCAGTCCGTAAAAACAATGAAAGTGTTCCAACCAATACTTATCTGTTCTCCTTTTCAACTCCCACAGCTCCAAAATCATTGAAGGCTGGTTACTGCAACATCAAGGTTGACGTGTACATTCCGAACCCGTTCAGGTGTTTTAAATGTCAGAAGTACGGCCATGGTGTAAATACTTGTACATTGTCCGCTGTGTGTGCCCACTGTGGTGAGAAGACACACACAACAGAAGATTGTACCAGTGATTTTAGAAAATGCACCAACTGCTCAGGCGACCATTCCTCATTTTCTAAACAATGTCCTGTTTGGAAAGAACAAATGGACATAAATAGAATCAAATTCACTCAAAATATCTCTTTTTCTGAGGCCAAAAATGGAGTAAAAACATCTGATCTTCCAGAAAGTTATGTTGCAGTAGCAAAAACAACATTGGAGTCATGCTCTAAAATAACAAAATCATCCACAGGCTGCCAAACTACCTTGACTTGGGTAAATTGCGATTCTCCACAGCTTTTGTACCCTGCTATATCATCACAGACTGAGGAACCACTCCCTAGCACCTCAAAGTCAACATCTGATAGTCAACAAACGGTGAAAAGTAAACCGAAGTCAAAGCCTGATGCTTTAAAACAACACAGTAGCAGAGCTCCTAAAGGGTCACAAAATAAAATTCAATTGTACAATAAATATGGGTCTCTTGAAGATATGGACGTTTCTGAAAACGTCCATTCTAGGGCACATAGCTTGTCGCCCTCCAAAAGAGTGCGGGGTAGATCCCCAATAAATCCCCCCAAAAGATAGTTTATTCCAATAATATTGTACAGTGGAACTGCAGAGGATTGAGGACTAATTTACATGAATTACAGCTATTAGTCCAAGATTTCACACCTTCAGCGTTATGTCTCCAAGAGACATATTTAAAGCAAACAGATACATTTGACCTTCGTCATTTTAATGCATATCATTGTTTTTCACCTCCGGGTGATAGGGCCACTGGCGGATCATCCATTCTAGTCAAACAAAACGTTATTCAAAGCCCTGTTTCACTTAATACTAATATGCAGGCTGTTGCAGTGAGAATTACTTTACATGTAGCGTTTACGCTATGCTCTCTTTATATTTCACCATCTTCGGCTTTTGCCAAAACCGATCTTCAAGCTCTATATGATCAGCTCCCGAAGCCCTGTATTATAATGGGAGATTTAAATGGGCCCAACCCACTCTGGGGTAGTGTAAATACAAACACTAGAGGTAAATTGTTGGAGGACTTTTGTTCTGACAATGACTTATGTATTTATAATGATAGTTCCAACACATATTTACACCCTGGTACAGGGACTTATTCTGCTCTCGACTTGTCATTGACAAATTCCGAACTATTAAATGAATTCGAATGGTCAGTCCACGATGACCTGTGTGGAAGTGACCATTTTCCTACTATATTAAAAGCTGTAACTCCATCTGATGTTCCTCCATCATCAAAGCGGAATTTTAAAAAGGCTAACTGGGCTTTATATGAAACGCTGTGTGCTAAAAAACCTAAACCCGAACGTTTTATTGACGTTCCTGATGCTATTAAATTTTTTTCTGATGAACTGAATTCCATAGCTGATGAGTGTATACCAAATTCCTCTGTAGTTCCACACATAAGAAAACCATGGTTCAACGATGAGTGCAAACAAGCTAGGAAGGCAAGGAAAAAAGCAGAACATTATTTCCGTCGCCATCCTATGGTGCATAATTTAAATAAATTTAAAATTTTAAATGCTAAAGTACGGTGTACTTTTAAACAAAACAAACGCCAATCTTGGCAAAATTATGTGTCCAAAATAAATTCGCGGACACCCATGTCCAAGGTATGGAACATGGTCCAGAAAATCAAAGGTAAAGGTACTAAATCTACTGTCCATCATCTTAAACATGGAGATCAATTGCTTACTGATAAATCAGATATTGCTAATAAACTAGGTGAAACCCTTGCTAAACACTCTTCCTCTTCACATTATGTTCCAAAATTCCAGCAATATCAAAAACAAGAAGAAAAGAAAACTATTAATTTCAATTCTGATAATGGGGAAGATTATAATGAAACGTTTTCTATTCATGAACTCCATACTGCTCTTGATCAAGCTCATGACACTGCTACAGGAGCTGATAACATACATTATCAACTCCTGAAGCACTTACCGGAATCCGGCCTAGAAACTCTTCTCAATAGTTTTGATGATATTTGGACATCGGGTAACTTTCCTCCGGCATGGCGTGACGCCATAGTAGTACCAATACCTAAACCTGGACGTGATCATACGGATCCGTCCAATTATCGACTTATTTCACTAACTAGCTGTGTTTGCAAGACCACGGAACGCATGATAGATAATCGACTTGTTTGGTACTTGGAAACAAATAATCTTATCACAGATATACAGTGTGGTTTCCGTAAAAACAGAAGTACTGTCGATCACTTAGTGCGACTGGAATCGTTTGTGTAAAACGCACTAATTAATAAACAACATGCTGTGTCTATATTTTTTATCTTGAAAAAGCATATGACACAACCTGGAAACATGGTATTTTGAAGGATTTACATGACTTTGGTTTGCGAGGTCGTTTGCCTCAATTTATTGCCAACTTTTAAAACGACAGACAATTCCAGGTCCGTGTGGGTTCTACCCTGTCTGATCATTACAATCAGGATCAGGGTGTTCCACAAGGCAGTATTTTATCTGTCACTCTTTTTAGCATCAAGATCAACAGTTTATGAAAAGTTTTAAACGATTCAATTGATGGATCGTTATTTGTGGATGATTTTAATATTTCTTGTCGTGGTAAAAATATGCATACCATTGAACGGCAATTGCAGTTGTGTTTAAACAAAATAAATATATTGTGTCTTGAAAACGGCTTTAAATTTTCTAAATCGAAAACTAACTGCATACATTTTTGTCGTAAATACAAACCCCATAAAGACCCTGAACTGTCTCTAGATGGGACGCCCATTAAAGTTGTGAAGCAAGACAAATTCTTGGGTCTAATCTTTGATTCACATTTAACATTTTTACCACATATTAAATCTCTTAAAACTAAATGCCTGAAAGCACTCGACTTGTTGAAAGTGGTTTCAAATTCAAAATGGGGAGGGGATCAAGCTACCCTTCTCCATCTATATCGATCATTCGTTCGTCCTAAACTTGATTATGGCTCCATCGTCTATGGTGGAGCCTGCAAAAGCAATTTTAAACTTCTTGATCCTGTCCATCACCAAAGTCTAAGACTTTGTCTTGGGTCCTTCAGAACTTCACCTAATGACAGTCTTTACGTTGAGGCCGATGAACCATCTCTTGCACAACGCCGTATTGAATTACCTTTACAATACATCACAAAACTATACTCTAACGAATCTAACCCTGCATATAACTGTGTCTTCAATCCTCTTTATGAGGATTTGTATAGCAAAAAGTCTTCTCTTGTTCCACCTCTTTGGCTCAGAATAAAGCCGTTAATTGCTGCTGCTGGTATTGCACTGGACAATATAGCTCCTTTCCGTCTTCTTTCCTCTCCCCCTTGGCAGTTGGTTAGACCACATGTTGACCTAACATTAACTACATTTAAAAAATCAGAAACGAATGAATTACAGTATAAACAAGAATATAATCAACTGAAACATACATATAACAATTACAAATCCTTATTTACAGATGGGTCCAAAGATGGTGGTGCAGTTGCTTGCGCTACTGTCATTGGATCCAGAACAATATCTTCTAGATTACCAGATAATAGTTCTATTTTTACAGCAGAAGCTAACGCCATATTAACAGCTCTCAAATATATTCAAAGACACCCGAAACGTAAACAGTATATAATATATTCCGACTCTCTTTCTTGCCTTCATGCTATTAAAAATATTTGATGTAAACATCCACTTTTAATTGAAATAATTGAACTGTATAATACTCTTGCTACTGGCCAATACGACATCGTCTTTTGTTGGTTACCGAGTCACGCAGGCATTTCTGGGAATGTGATGGATGATCTTGCTGCCAAGGCAGCACTCAACAAATCTGTGACACCACTTCTTCTTCCATATTCAGATTACAAAGCTTGCATTAGAACGTATATCCGTGATCTGATGCAGAAGAAGTGGGACACTCAAGTAGGTATTAATAAATTACATGAAATAAAACCGTATATTGGCTACACCTACTTGGGTTGTCAGTCCAGATCATGCGACGATGTCGTATTGGCCACACAAGATATACACATAAATATTTGCTTAAAGGTGAGGATCCTCCGTTTTGTATCCCTTGTGATGGAAGAATCACAGTCAAGCATATCCTGCTTGACTGTGTTGAGTATTCCATCACAAGGGATCAGTATTTTCATTCACGAACTCTGAAGGGTCTTTTTAATAACACAAGCTCTCATTTAATCATTGCATTTTAAAAGAATTAGATTTATTTACAGAATTGTAAATAGATAAATATTTTATTATTGGAAGTTTAAATTGGTAACTGTGCTTGTTAGTGGCTGTATCCTCAAAGGGGGTTGAAGTACTGTAAAACTATTGTCCCCCTGAGAGGGTACGTAAGTCCACAAACATTCAAAGTAAATTCAAACTTTCACGTTTTTAATCGTAGCATAAGTGTCGTTTTATTTGCATGGCTAGATTTCCCAAATTGCTGATGGCTGAGGGGATGATGTAAATCCGGCTAGGGTCCATGCAGGTAGCAAAGGTACTGTAAGTCCCCATGGTCCCTAGTATGGTGATCTACTTTCAGTTGTTAGCAATCTATAGCCCATTTTAACTTGTATTGTCTTCTATAGATAAATTGTTTTAGGTATAGTTACTAGTTTTATATTCTCATCTGTGATATTCTAGTTGTTTTACTGTCCTTCGTTGACAGGTTTTATAATAGATATATATACTTCATTTCAGTATTAAATGTTCTCGTCACGATATGGCTGAGATATTGCCGATGTGACGTTAAATATTAACTCATTCACTCTGTCGACAACTCGGAAGTAAAACAAATCAAGGCAAGGATTCCTGATGTACATTTTTACATATGTCCGAGGTAATAAACGTGATGTTTCTGACAGCGTTATTAATCAGTGCCTTCAACGATATCACCAACGTTTCACGCACACGCACACGCACACGCACACGCACACGCACACGCTTACGTAAACAGACACACATACATACACAGAGCAATAATAGACGAAACTCATCTCAGACAGATGAAAGCAGGAACCACGCAAAAATGTGCCTAACTCGAAACCCGGATGGGATCCAACTGTGGTTGCCTGTAGTCGTCGGCGAAGGGAGAAAACTTTCTGATTTTTTATTGGTCCACTGGTGTTAGACAAGGATGTTCACCTAGTCCCTTGTTGTTTTCCATTCTTACCAAAGTGTGGACCAGACCATCCGTTAATTAGGGGTGACCAGTCGGTTCGGTCCCATAACGCAGACCTCCCAAAATGCAGATGAAAATAGCACACTAAGTACTTGGACCACGCTGGTCACCCCCAATTAATGATTGGCTTAGCTTGGTCCACACTATCATAAATAGGTAGAATTTCTGCAATTATTTGTCATAGGACAGTTCATCACTTACACAACCCGTATAATGTACGTAACTATGTGCAGTAAGATAGTTGCAATACAAGAATCCCACTCCTGGTCACAGTCATCACGTCATACACGATTTCATAGATCTTTATAATATGTAGGTCATATGTCTGGTAAAATATTATTCTTATCAGATCGCCTAGATGAATATTTGTTTCGACTTTCAACGATTATTGATTAAATAATAGCCTAACAACAGTGCTAGAGGAAGCGCAATCCCAAATATAACGTATGGCCAGTACATTTTGCTAATTGGCATCTTTTGTAGAAGCCGTGGTGGCTGAGTGGGCCAGATTAATGACTTGCCTCTGATTTTGTTACCTGTGTGCTGTACCAAGAACGTGTCATTAGTGGCTTGTGGTAGGACGCCACTGTCTCAGGTGTCACTTGGAGATGATGTGGGTGTGGGGCACCTCTACATCCTAGAACCCCCACAATTAGTCACAACAGCACGTGGCATTTACCTGGCATAATGGACTGACCCAAAGGAGAGATTACAGAGTGCAGGATACAGTGTGAGATTAAGCTGCGAAGAGTATACAAGCAAAAGGGGGCTCAAATTAAGATTATGTTATTGCGGGAATATTTCAGCTAATTACTCAATAACGACTTGTGACTGGATTTTATAACATCTCCTATTTTATACGTGTATTTGTAACGACTGAAGATATGAATGAACGAAGCTATGTTGGGCGTAGGGCTACTTTCAGTAATATTCCAGAAGTTAGCTTATGAGCGTATATCTGGCCAGTTTATGAAAAGGCTAATTACACGATACACGAGGAGCGGATATTAAAGCGACAAAAGAAATTTCCAAAATCTTAATATAAATATTTACAATGTGGTGATGAATCACTAGTGATGATAGCGGGTGCTCGCTCATCTGTCTCTGCTGTTCCACCAGTGGCACCTGTTACAAACACATGCAAAGGCAAGACAATTGTTAAACTGAAACATCACGGGAATGCATCATACAAACGAAATAGAGAACTGCTTAGGTCCAATCTTAGAAGGGCATTTAGAAGTGAAGTGCATAAGAAAACAAAACAAGATTTATAGGATGTCGTTATGAAGTAGCAAGCATACGCTTCGAAACGTTGTGTTATTCACAATATAAAAAAAACATCCATAAACCTTGCTTAACTGCTTAGGTCACCATTGTGTAACTGACCCGTTACCTGCGGAACATTCCTCCAATTGCCTGCTGTAAAACAGTAAGAGATTTGTTTTGAACTGGAATAGTGACCGCCATAGGGCCATGGTGCGGCGTTAAACAGCAAACCAATGCTATATACAGCTGTGCTCCGTTGTTCAAAACAGCCTTATCTCTTATCTGGTCATTTGACATCAGTTGGAATGGGTCAGAGGAAATCAGGGTCGGTCACCCCGGAGGGAAGGTCATAATGATGTTACAATTTTGTGTGGGGAGGTATGGTGGTCTAAAAGATTGAAATGTTGTAATATAAAGCGTTTCTGGAATTTCATGTTTTCGGGAACACCTATGCAGACAAATGTACATTTGTCAAAACGTATTTATGAAAAGAATGCAGAAACCTACCCGTATTCAACAAATCATTTATTACAGTCGTAATTATGTACTTGTTTATTAGTTTATCAAGTACTGTAAATTAAAACATACCACCCTTCTCTGGATATACATGGGGTGCATGAGACACGTGTCGGGGTTCGTATCGTGAAGGTGAATGCTCACCCGGTGACGTCACAGAGATAAGAGGGTTTATAAACCCCAGCATGATATCAGTTAAAAGCACTGAGTGGCCACTGCAAACCACGCATCAGCTGCAACCATGATGAAGTCTTTCAGTGCTATATTGATGATAAGTGCCCTTGGTGTGTTCCAACATGGGAACTGCAGTGATCCCATTAAACCTTGTATTCCCAAGTCAACATGTTCTTGTGTCAACGCTGACGGGTTGATAGATCTTCACCCCCTTGGAAACAACGATGGAACGCCCAGGTGAGTGTACACAGGAGTAGTCTCTATATTTATATTTATTATGGATAAATACGTGATTGAAGTAGGGGTGGTTGGGTAGGCTGGTGGTTAAAACTTTCGTTCGTCGCTCTGAAGACCAAACATGGCTGCAATGTGTGAAGCCGGTGGCTTGGTCCCTCTTCAGTGATATTGCTGGGTAATTGCCAGAAACGATGTAAAACCATACCCACCCACTTACTCATTTACGTCATATTTTAAAACCCTCTAGGGTGGAGGGAAAATACTTCATATTATGTCAAATATTTTAAAATTTCGCATAAGCGTTGAACGTTAAATATAAAATTGTTTGACCTGAATAATTTTACACAAGGTTCATGTAAGTTGTATGGCAAGTAGTACACGTAGTAGGGATACGAAAGTACTTCCGCTGTGGCATTATTTACGCCAAATACAGTTCCCCCTTAGTTCACTGGGTCAGGATGACATAGAGACAAGGCGAACGAATCGATAAATAGCCGACAGACACTCAGTGAGACCAACCGAATCAAGATTTATATGCCCATTTATAAAACAGCTCACTAGGAACACCTCAGACTGCACGTCGGAGACAGTGTGTACATACGAGTAGGTGGGTTTTAAATTGTAATCATAAATCTCTTGACTGCTGATAAGGAAACACAAGGTTCATGTACCTCGACCCTGTTGTTGTACTGTATCTGGGCTCTCATTATTCAACACAATGATCGCTATTTAAAACTCACTCACTTTCCCTCACTACACCTGTGAGTAGCTGTGAGGGGGGTCATACCTTAACATCAATTTGCTCCGCATTAGCATTTTGAACATGAACATGATAAGAAACATTGTGCTCAACATCAGTTTGTTCAACATCAACATCATCAGTATCATTGTGATCAACATTATAGCCCGTTTGCCTTAAAAAACGGAGCAATGAATTGCAATCTAACTCTAACAATCTAAATATTAAGCATATCATACTCAATGAAACACTGATCATAATCAAAGCAACATACGAACTCTGTGAACACTTTGCAGAATCTTTGTCTTAAAAATATAAAGGTTTCACAAATTATCATAAAAGTATTGACACACTTCACTATTTGTTATGAGACAGGAGTGCAGAGGATGGAGACAGCAGAGCACAGCACAGCACAGCACATGTTAATGACAAAATAACTTTTTTGTCACTTGTGCGCGTGCTTCTCGAATACCTGGCTGTCCCTTTCTCTGCACTCCCCACCTCGCAAGAGGTTAACGTCAGACATGGTACGGCGGGGCACGTGTAGTGACGTTATCGTAGAGAGGTATGCATGCCAAATGGTGACACTCAATCAACAATTGACGGAATGGGTTGCGCGTTTACCCAGTCATAGCTGTGATCAATCATGAAATCACTCGATTAATAGAAAAATAAAAAACGGTCAACGATATTAAGATGAAACCGGTGATTGTCGACTCATCTGCACCATGACGTATTTCTACCAGCCCGTGAATGGGAGGGAGGGAACAGACTTCACGCTTCGTACCCGGTATGGTACATCACAACGTAAAGCATCGACCAGGCTTATATCACAGAAGGCCAACCCCATGTATATCACCTGAAGGATGGGCCAGACAAGGGATTCGTGAGATAGGATTTACTAATCATACCGCACGACACGTTCTTACCTCCATATGAAAAATTGGAATAAATATATAAAAATATGGGAGACATCGAACAATGGTCGACACCAGTTTCCTTCGTTTGTGACCATCAGTGGTGCATCATTGGACGTAAATAATGCCATAGGAGAAAGTGATGTCATACCCCTATTACCTCTACTTGTTGGTATGACACACTTGAGGGTATCATAATCTCTATGTAAATTTATGTTATCCGAGTAATCATGTACAACTGTGCAGTAAAACACGATAAGCAAGTATAAGAGTCCTCTTGACATCACGTTCAATTGTGACATCAGCCATGCGTCACCGTACGGGTATTAAAACTTCGCAACACACTCGCTATGCCAAGGTTCACTGTACTATGAAGTATCAATAAATTATACTTCCACTGCAGATTCCGGTACATCCCCGACCCCGACGGAAAGACGTTTTACTCCTGGAACCCCTGCTATGGATTTGACGATGCTGGATGCCAGGACGTGGCAGTAAGATAACATTTATGTGTATTTTGCACAGGAACGATGGGTATGAATGATTAGGTTAGAAGGATCGACAGTAATGTTCTAATCTTTTCACACATGCGTCGCTTTAAGCGATGTAAAGTTACATATGCTGATTACTCACTATAACCAAGTTATGGCAATAACAACAATTGCATCATCCGAACAAAAGGTGTTTGAATGTGTCATAATAAGCAGTTTCTTTGTTCGGGGCTTTAAGCAGCAATCAGCATTTCAGCTATATAGCAGCAGTCTGTAAATAATCCAGTCTGGACCACACAATCTGCAGCTTCTGCATCCGCACTGAATACTGTTGAGAGCGACGATAAACAATAAACAAACTAAACATTAGCGGTGACTCTATTACGAGTGATGATCGTGTTTTCTAAACATTTTTGTACATTTCAGATGTGTCAGATAATTGTATGGGATAATTGTACCACCAGTGAGAGCCTGGGCACCCAGTCTAATCTGAAGTTCGCGGCTTCCTCTGAACACGGCCTGGTGTTTCTGTACGAGAACACGGCAGGGGCTTCTTCCTTGTGAGTAACACCAACAGTCATATGAGAGAAAAGCACCCTTTCAACATTTTGAAAACAATCTCTGCAATAAGTCCAGTGCACAAATTTACTACATTAAGAGCGTGTGTTTACTAATCACCATCAATTAGCGTAGAGTGAATGAATTTAGTTTTATGCACTTTTCAGCAATATTCCAGGTATCTCACGTAGAAAGACACTAGAAAAGGGTTTCACACATTCTACCCATGTGTAACAAAGTAAGAGACAACAGCAGAAGCACAAGGAGACGGACATTTCAATCAAAGGAACATGTCTATCTCATCATAGGTCCCAGAGTGACTTCAGCCCCAGTCTACTCTATTTAGGGGCGATGTACCTGCGTCCAAGATGGTGGAAGTGTGCACCCGACAGCTGCTAAAACTCTGCACCATGTCTAAGACAAAAGCAGCCTGGGTGTGTTTACACCTCTCTAGTCTTTTGGCTAGCCAGGATTTGATGTATTTGCCATACCCCACCACGACTGCAGTTATTACGAATCGGATGCTTACCAACATTACTACCAGAACATATGCCAATAAGACGTCTCCCCACCGTGGTGTCCATATCAATCAATTGTTGGATCAAAGATTCACTGGAATACTCTCTGCTCCCGTCAACATATTTGGCAACCTGGTCAAAGTGAAATTTGGAAATTGTCTACGGAGTGGTTCTAACAAGAGGATTTTGGAGAAATTCATTTCTCGTATTAATTTATAAAAATTGTTGTCATTTGAGTGCCTGGTCTCATTATGGTAATTCGGTAATAAAGTCAAAGTATCGTTGGAAGGTTAGCAAGTTTCATTAAGCTTGATTATATCTAGAGGGAGATGATACCGCTATCATACGAAGTCGTACATCATTATCGCAAACTAGATTAAATTCCAGCTTGTCACTAATTGCTATAGCTCACTGAACAGAAGATAAATATTCGGCTTGGGACAAGATAGACCGTGGTCTAACGTCGGTGTCACAATATGCCTTTACCTTACATTCATTCTTTGTGAATAAGGCGATGCCACAGGGACGGCTAAGATTCATAAGATATGCTGGACTTAGAATTTGACAATGACTGGCTAATGGTTTCGCACATGTACTCTTAGCTGCTATCAAACTAGTCTCTAACAGCTGTCTAACCTTTAGGACCTTCTGATTTACGGATATCATCTACTGGATTAACTCGGTCAGATTGTTCATCTGAATGTTCGTCAGTCTCGTCGGATTCGCGTCATGGATGGGGCTACTGCTAGCCCTGTGGTTCCTCTTCCGTAACCGTTTTGCTGCTTTCAACGAATGGTCAAAAGTACTTCTGATGCCATTTCAGTATACACCTGTCCCTGTCCGTGACCAAATGCTGATCATTGATGACATTAGATCCTTAATTATACTCAGATGTAGGTTATATTTTCAAAGTATTATACTTCAACCGTCTCTTCCTTCTCTTTCGAAATTATAGCTTGTTTCCATGTTGTTTGAACCTTCCTTTGTAGTTTTCTTGCTCATTTCCAATTATGTAACAAAATTATGTCCTTATTACTAGTGGGGCGGAGGGGTACCCTAGTGGTTAAAGCGTTCGCTCATCTCGCCGAAGACCCGCGTTCGATTTCCTACATGTGTGAAGACCATTTTCTGGTGTTCTCCGCCTTGGCATTGCTGGAATATTGTTAAAAGCGGTGTAAAACTATACTCACTCACTCACCCTTATTAGTAGGAGGGTATTTGTATAATGCTCACAACACATGGTTATGCTCAAAGTGCTTCCCGTGCGTAATAAAACAACACACAAGGATGGAGATGCTGGCAGAAATGTCATTGATATATTTGAAAACGGTGGGTCTTGAGGCGTGCTTTGAAAGATGTGAGAGTTGGCAATGATAGTCAGTAGGAAGTTTCATAGAGATGCGGCAGCAAACTGCAAAGATCTTGCACCAAGTGATTTCAAGTTCGAAGTTGGAACAGTCAGCATTTCGTGTTGAGAAGAGCATAGAGTCCTTACTGGAGCATAATGGGATAATACAAGATGGTCTTGTGTTGTGAAAAGATTGATAAGTGAGGCACAGTATCTAGAAATCAATCCTTTAACGTATGTTGAGCCAGTGTAAAGAGTCCAGAATTGGAGAGATTTGGGAGCAAGGACTGATGATGATTCTTGCAGTTTTATTCTGGATTTTCTGAAGCTTGTGAAGCTGAGATGAACTGATACCGAAAGGTAAGCTGTTACAGTAGTCCAGACGTGAATGAACGTTCGAACAAAGAGAGCTGTAGCCTCCATGGCAAGAAGTCCGCGAATACTGTCTATGTTCTTGCGATGAAAATGATAGGTGATATGATTCACTTGTTAAATTTTTCCACGTTAAGTTGAGGATCTGAAGGGGCAACACGTTTCTCCACAAAAGGCGTGAATTGAATAGATGATTGCCCTATAGCGATATCTGAGATGAGGACTGTATGCTGTCTGACAGGGGTGGAGATGACCATGGCTTCAGTTTTCTCATCGTTCAGTTTCATTTTGTTTGCCAACATCCAAGATCGTATACTCTTCATGCCTCTGAATTGCTTTTGCACTGGTGTTGACTTCCTGAGGATGACTGAAAACAGGCAAAGAGGTGCAAGTCGACAGTGTAGAAACGGTACGCTACATCATACATCGAGAGGTGTTTTGCGAGGGGTTGCATATACAGGGAGAAGAGGATCGGCCCCAATCCTGATCGCTGGTGAATCCACATTTAAGAGTATGAATTGATAACACCGATAACCCTATAAGAACTGAATGAGTTCTGTCTGAGATGTGATATTATCCAGAATAGTATCTTTCAAGCCACATTCATTCATCAAACGCTGACGTAAGATCATACTGTCAGTTGTGTCGAAGGCAGCGGACAAATCAAGAAGTACAAAGAACAGCACAATGTCCGTTGTCAACAGACGAACTGAGTACACATTTGAGAGCGGTTTCTATATGCTGGTCTGTTGATGAAGTCATGTTTGAGGAGAGAGACAGAAAGTTGTTGTTTCACTACTATTTCCATGATTTTGGAAAAGAACATCAAGTTTGCGACAGAGCGGTAATGGTTCATATTTCCAGAGTCAGTCGAAGGTTTCTTTATATGTCAAGTATATCCATTAGGAACTTTATTGGAACAGGTTCGAGTCACTAGTACTGACCTTCAATAGACATCAATATTATAAGTTATACGTTCTCTAGATCCAGTCATACAGTTTCAGTTCTATTTGGCCGGAATGGGGCCACACAAGTGTTTTAGCCTTCATATGTTGCTTTGACACATCCACATGAATGTTTTCATACGTTGCCATACTAATCTGTACCATATTCTCCATAGTTGCCCTCATCCCTATATATTACATCCTTTGCCCAATGTATCCTAGTTGTTATTTACATATCTCACTGGTATTAGTTAAGATTAAGAATTCGTTAAGAATATTTTTCTATGCTTTTGATCCACGCCTTATACTCCCCCCCCCCCCCCCCCCCCCCACCTCCAAAAAAAAAAAAAGCCTGCAAAAATCTCCAATTTCCCGGGCCACCATCCGTATAAAGAGTGTACTAACAACCGTAGATACCTACTTGTGCTTGTCCACTTGGGCGGACGGCACCATCCAAGAACCCTTCTTCCAGCCTCTTACTTGTAATAAAGTAAGAGAAAACACGAGAAGTAAAAGGAGATGGATATTGTATGTCGCATCAGATGTCAGAACCAGGTCTGCTCTACTCAGGGGGTAATGACACCCCTCCCCCTACCCCAACACCCTGCTTCCAAGCTGGCAGACGTTTGCACCCGACTGCGCTGAGACTGTGTCTCTGAGACCGTATCTGCTCGTCTCTCTCTGTGTGTCTCTCAAGGCTCGGAATCCTGGGTTTATATGTGCTTCGTGTACCCTTGCAGGTGAACAAGGTGTCGGTCACAGGTCATCGTTTCACCAGGGTTATCTTGTGGGCACTCGGTGGGTAAACAATTTATTTATTTCATTTTGACTTCTGTTGTCACTGCGTTTCAAGGGGGTCTTCTGCTTGTTTTGAGTTTTAAGAGCACACTCAAGAACCCTTTCAAGAGCTGTTCTTCGGTCATCCTGTGGTCACTCGGTGATGGGTCTCCCGGTGAGTACACAACTCGTTTATAGTCCTGGCCCTGACCTGTCTTTGACTGCTGCTCTCACTGACCACATGGTCTGCTAGGGCTGACTTGTTACACATTTGGCGAATCGAAACCGGTTCTTCGGTGTGACCCAAACGCTCAATAAGTTAAGAGAATCTTCCCCGAGGAAAGATTATGTCACGCGCCCTGTGACATTCATCTCAATGTAACAAAATATTTTTATTTAAAAGTCACGTGATTTGTGAAGACGGGAAGTATAACAGCGAAAATGTTGTTAGCGCGTTCATTAACGACACATTCTGGCGCCATTTCTGCGAGGATTATTCTTGATATGACACTGAGAACTAATTCCACATTCCTGTGGTGCTGACAGGACTAACTCCAGAACCATATGGAAATGTTTACCTACTCTGAGCTGATGATGTATGGCAAAAGTGACAAGTCTCTTTGAACCACGGTGTCGTTGCACAAACGGTCGCTGCGCTGAGGGGTGGTTGAAGCTCCCATACCTTATCATCGTCTTCAACGTCATTGCGCCAAGGTTGTTTAACAGCACGTTTTCTGTGTATGTTCGGTGAATTTTAGATCTAAGGTGATACTAATTAGACTACGGAAGCCTATTTGGACCACGCTGCGCAATTATTCAGTATTTTGTATCTTCAAATTTCAACTTGCTATCTTGGAAATTCAATATCATATCTGAAAAATTCAACGTACTATCTTTGTTGAACAGTCAAGTAAGTATCTTGAAAACTCCATTTGCTGCCTTGAAAGTTCAACATCCTGTCTTGAAATTTCAACTTAGTATCTTGAAACCTGAAAAAATACATGTAGTAAGTGAGCGAAATTCTCTTTGTCCAATATGTGCATTTCCAAATTCTCCGTGCACGAACTGTGGCTGAACTGTGTACTAAATATCCCATAATAATTCTATGATTCTTGCCAGACAGAAGTAACCCCGTCCTATCGCTACTACAGAAAATGCATAGAGAAGATATTGTCTCTGCTTTGCTCCTTTGTCATCGGGCACAGTTCGTGTACATAACAAGGTTAAGTTGAATATTCAACAAAGTTAAGTTTAACAGTCAACAAAGTTAAGTTGAATTTTCAAGAAAGGATTTTAAATCTTCAAGATAACAACTTCAATTTTTAAGATGAAAGATTCTGAATAATAGCAACTGTGGCCCTGATAAGCTTCCGTATTAGTCCTATCTGATTTGTCGTATATACTCTTTGTCAGTCTTGACAAATCTTCATTTCGTATTTCAGTTCCGGTAGCGTGATCATAACATGCGACGCTGATGAAGAAGGCATTGTCACCAGGCGCCAGGATGCAGACTCTCTCAACGAAGTCGTGAGTAATGTAGCCTTTTATCCACTAATCTATCATCCAGACCGCCTACATCTGGGTTCGAATAAATTATTGGTCTTCAGTAGCTCATGCTTGTTGAGGCGGATACCGGACAGGGTGGTGATGGTCGCTGATTTGGATGACACAAGCCATCGTATTCCATATGTGTAGGTCAATGCAGATCACGGATCTGTCTGGTCTCGACTCGACCACTTACAGGTCGCCACCATATTGCTGGAATATTGCTCAGTGCGGCGTAAAACAACAAACAAACATAATCAAAACCTCAAGGACTTCGTCTCCGTGACGGATCATTCTTGGTCGCCGATCTTAATCACATATTGTGGTCTAGATTCAGACAACAACAGGCTGTAATCATGCAGTAGTAATGTCATTACATGTAGCCTTAAATAATAGACCCATGAAGGTCCGGGATAGAACAGGCCTTCAGCAACCCATGCTTGCCATAAAAGGCGACTTACTGCTTGTCGTAAGAGGCGACTAACGGGATCGGGTGGTCATGCTGGCTGACTTGGTTGACACATGTCATCGGTTCCCAATTGCGCAGATCGATGCTCATGTTGTTTATCATTGGATTGTCTGGTCCAGACTCGATAATTTACAGACAACCTTCATATAGCTGGAATATTGCTGAGTGTGGCATAAAACTAAACTCACTCACTCACTCACTCACTCACTTAAGTAATAGTTACAGTAAAACACAACTACCAGTGAGCAGTTGACCTATATTTGTGACGAGCCTGCCTTCTAGGAGTGAATGAGTGAGTGAGTTGGGTTTTACGCTGCTTTTAGCAAGCAATATTACGGTGGATGTGAATGTGTCACTATAACAATTTTACATACAGGATTGAAAGCAACCATTACTATCTGCAGAATTCAAATATGCACGTCTTCATATTGCACAAGCTCCGATCCATGTTCAAAGCGTTTACATAATCCATCATTCAATGCATCAAAATGTACTGTCGTTGTTCTTTCTCAGCGCACTGGGAAGTATTCAGCACAATCTTCCTGTGAGGCACTAAGAATGTTACCAGTCACATTACCATCACCCCACCGGGTACCCATTTATTTCTGAACATAATGAGGTATTAAGCGACAGATCATGCGTTACATATGACTTTTTTCACAGTACCTTGAACTGAGAAGCAAGTACGCCTGCCCACAGAAGATCAACGGAAGTACCTCCTTTCCATCTACGATCTCCACTACAAAGCATCAAAGGCCGACAACTCCAGCCTTCACGGGAACAGTGACACCCCTGTCACCATGTAACCCTGAAAACTCGACCAAAAAAGCTGTGTTTGACATGAACTCCATCGGGGCTTTAATGATTGTTGTTTTGCACATACATGTCTTATTCCTTTGACTTAAATATATTTTGCAACATTCAAAAGTAACGCAAATGCCAAATGTATATGAGAAAAAAGTAATACATCTCCATACAGATGAAACATTTTTAAAGGAATGGAATAAATTGTCGCATTTTCCTTTGGTATCTCTTCATCATGCGTTTCCTCCTTGGCTTTATCAATTATGTAAACCCAGTATCCCCTAACTGTTTGTATTTGTCGATGTATACAGATACCATGGGAAACGTCTCCCAAGACACAGGAATACGCTGCGCATAATTACTTCTTTTCGGATCCTAAGAATCTTATGACTGTCGAATTTCTAGATCTTTGGGTTGTCAGTACCTTACGAGTTCTCGAAACATTGGTCAGGGTCGGTAATTACCGGAATCATTTCGTTATTTCCCCTTTCGGGATCAGCTTTTCTAATTTCTTAATGATAATGGACAGCGAGGTAGCCTAATGGTTTAAGCGTTTGCTCGTCACACCGAAGACCTGTTTCGATTCTCCACATGGGGACAATGTGTGAATTCCCTCAGTGGTGTCCCCCAACGTGATATTACTGGAATATTGCACGAAGCGGAGTAAAATTAAACTCACTGATACCTTCCCGTCTTCGTGTATATTACATGTGCGTGTAAATACTGATTTATAAATTTGTTGTACCATAGACCCGTGACCTTTCAGTACCGGAAATAAATATAATATCACGTTCTGCGCTCTTCTGGTTACTATGGTGTTGATCATGATATTTTACGACTGCTCCGTCACCAATGCACGACTACGGCAGTAGCTCGTCGTCTTATGTGAATGATACAATGATACTAGCCACATCTTGATACATCCCTGCACATGAATCTGCTGACAAATGGGAAATAAAACAAGTCAAGGCAAAGGATTCTTGTTGTGCATTTTAGTATGAGGTAATACACGTGATGTTTCTGAATCGTTAGTAATAAGCACCTTGATCAATGTCATCAACGCCCTTAAACGCCCGCACATACACATGCACGCGCACATGCAAACACATACGTAGAAATCGAGGAATTACGAGACACCACTCCTCGCAGACAGATGAAAGCGGGAACCACACAAAAATAGTGCCTAACTCTGAGAATTTGGGGTAGACACCCGAATGATATTCAACCTAACAAATGTGCTTGTAAACGTGTGATCCCAAACATAACGTTGACCATTTCCTAAATGGCATTGTGTATTCATAGCTTCCACAATGGGAGCCGTGCCAATTTACACTTGGCAGAGGGGTACACACACTAGAGGTTCTAGACTCACAGTTGTCCGACTTCCATTGTTGTAGAAGCGGCGGTGGCTGAGTGGGTCAGGTCACTGACTTGCGTCTGATTGTGTTACCCATGTGCAGTACCAGGTATGTGTCATTTGTGGCTTGGGTTAGGATGCCACTGTCTCAGCTGTCACTTGGGAAAGGTGTGCGTCTGGGCATTGTCTCCCAAAGCACCTCCAGCCCAGAATCCCTCCAGCCCAGTACCCCTTCAGCCCAGTATCCCTTCAGTCCAGTACCCCTAGATACGACAAAACGCAGCATTTACCTATCTGGCATTATCCCAGAGGAGAAATTTCATTTAAGAGTATACAGTGTGAGCAGTATAGAGTATACATATGAGAAGGGATGAGTATGGTAAGAAATTAGTTGAATATTTTGATAACTTCTTTTGGGTTCGGCAGGGTTGTGCCCTTAGTGCACAACCTACCTTGCCTAACCCTAAAGAAGTTAAAAGTAAAACGATTGTTTTAAAACGGACGGACCATTGTCGAACACGAAAAATGTTTTTTCAGTTGCATTCGAATGGAAATTATAAATTTCTAGGCCTTATGATTACTCCCAAATTGATAGGCATGGAAAATATTATCTTATCACGCTGGTAAGGCACTGTGACAGATCATGTCAATTATAAGACTATACGATATGTCACTCTCAGAAGTATTCTATATTTGTGATTAAAACAGTGTTCCAATTCTAATATATCATTTTGCTGAATTCAATGTAATTATTACTACAAGAAGAATTGTTTTAGAAATCTGCCAGTTGTTTCTGCAGAGAAGGAAAGGATCCTATGTCAAAGATGACTGCCCACTGATGATACAGAGGATGAATAAAGATTTCTGAAAATAAATTCTTCTTAAAAATGATAAGTTATGTCTTGTAATTTAACGGCTGCGTTGTGAACCATCTCCCCTTCAACTTCAAGTTGTTGTCGGGTACTTTTGTACTTCAAAGTTGTGAATTGTACAAACCAAAGCAAGGAGCTGGTACGCAAATGCTCGACTGTACACATGTGTGTCCTTGTCTCAAATAGTTTCAGTGAATGGCGTGAAAGTCCTTCCTTAATTATATAACAGCATCAATGATTACAGTTAGTGGCTGAGACAGGGATTTGGTGATACATTCGCTGGACCCACCATTGTATATCTCTTTGTATGGACACGACATTATATATCTCTTTGTACTGCTTGCTATTTGTCTTAGGAATCCAGCTCAAAAGAGTGATAGATATGTTTTCAGGTTTAAGAGTTAGGCCAAAAGCTGATAGCATATGGAATGGCAGATTTCTTCCTCAATTCACACTGGCCTTATATGCGGGACTGTAGGTTATGTTATTAGATGCTTTGTCAAAGGAAATAACTACTAGCTTTTCATGCAGTCAGACTTTGACTGAGTCGAAATGAGTTTTCCAATTGTGTTTCCTTTTATTCCAGTTCTGAGAAAACATCTCACTGAGTTGACCTACTCTGAAAGACACTGCAGTCCCTTCTACTCTTTCGGTCCATCTTTCGTCTTTGGCATGTGCTTCAGTGGTATTCATAAAAAGTTGTAAATCCAGTTGGTAGCTAGGAGATTGTTCACGAATGACGAATTCCCATCATCTCAGTAATCTCATGGTCAGTGGGGCTGCATCTTGCTAGACGAATAAGGTCTCGGTCATCATGGGCACTTTACCAGTATTTCCTGATTCAGAGATTCTGTCTGTCGGATGTATGTTTGTTGTTTAATGCTGCTTTCAGCAAATATACCAGTTGTATTGCTGACAGTGGTCTATCAACATCGTCCAAACATGTATCTTCACACATGTCAGCTGTAAAACATTTTGAAAGATTTACTGAGACCTTGAATTTCGTAAGGGACTTTACAATTGGGTGGGATGGGTCACTGAAAATCAGGGATGGTCACCAAACTATGACAGTCTTAAATATGTTAATAATACAAATATTAATATGATGATCGAGTCCTTATTCGTCTAGCAAGATGCAACCCCACTGACCATCTGATTACTGAGATGATGGGAATAATGATGAATTATTAATATATAATAATTAATTTAGTGAAGGTAAATTCATGAGATATAAACATGTTATAACCACATTTGAAGTGTTTTATGATTTTTTTTTCTCTCTGCGTGGAGACCCGTGAAGGTCCCGGGGTAGAATAGGCATTCAGCAGTCCATGCTTGCCATAAAAGGCGACTGTGCTTGTCATAAGAGGCGACTAACGGGATCGGGTGGTCAGGATAGCTGACTTGGTTGACACATGTCATCGGTTCCCAATTGCGCAGATCGATGCTCATGTTGTTGATCACAGAATTGTGCGGTCCAAACTCGATTATTTACAGACCTCCACCACATAGCTGGAATATTGCCGAGTGCGGCGTAAACTAAACTCACTCAGTCACTCTCTGCGTAGAGGGACATGAAACAAACGCAAGAGTAAATGGGGAGATATATCCACAAATATGACACGAGCAATGGGAGAGTCATTATTTTCATTAAAAACCTCACTAACAAATGTATATTGTTCAAAACGGCATACAGAAACCTGTGTTGTACTCAACTGCGAAGTTATTTATTATTGTCATAATTGCGAACGTGTTCACTGACTTATCAAGTACTGTAGCCCACATCCTACCACCCACTTGTGGATATACATTAGATACATGATACACGTATCAGGGTTCGTTGAGGTCAAAGTTCACCCGGAACACGTCACAGAGATAAGCGTGTTTATAAACCACGGCTCGGACTTTATGGCCACTTCAAGCCTGCAACCATGATGAAGTCCTTCAGCGCTGTATTGATGATAGGTGTCCTTGGTGTGTTCCAACATGGAAACTGTGTTTTTCCCCTAAAACCATGTGCTCCCAAATCAACCTGTTCCTGTGTTAACGTTGACGGGTTAATAGATCTTCACCCCCTTGGAAACAATGATGGAACGCCCAGGTGAGTGTAGGCCTGAGTAGTCTCCATTTATATATTTATTTATTATTTACTGTTGAGGTTACCCAAGTGGTTGAAGCGCTCGCTCGTCACACAGATGCAGAGCTTGGTTCGATTCCCCACTTGGTTGCAATGGGCAAATCCAATTTCCCGGTCGGATATTGCTGGTATATTGCTAAAAACGGCTTAAACCCACACACATTCACTCGCTCAAAAATTTCAAAACACACTTGACTTGGGAAAACAATGATTATACTGTATACATTATTTTTTTATATATCTATCTATTTATTTTTGTTTTGCATGAGTCTTGATCATTA
Source organism: Haliotis asinina (assembly GCF_037392515.1). NCBI lineage: Eukaryota > Metazoa > Mollusca > Gastropoda > Lepetellida > Haliotidae > Haliotis > Haliotis asinina. Next base: position 5,666,870 of record NC_090290.1, on the reverse strand, counting down.
CATATATAATCGTTTTACCTGGTTTCCCGTAATATGTAATGCAAATTCTTTAATGTAGTATTTCGACTAAGATCCTTGTAATGTATCATTAACTATACACATACTTCAGATTCCGGGACATCCCCGACCCCGACGGAAAGACGTTTTACTCCTGGAACCCCTGTTATGGATTTGACGAGGCTGGATGCCAGGACGTTGCAGTAAGATGAACATACATGACTATTCAGTAAGAACAGATTATAACGCTTGTATATGAACGATTAGATTTCATGGTTGGTCGGTTTTTAACGTGGCACTTAGTGAGTGAGTGTAAATAATCAAATCCGGACTAGACAATCCAGTGGTCAACAGCATGAACAATGATATACGCAGTCAACCAAGTCAGCGAGCCTTACCAGTTGATCCCGTTTCTTGCGTCTTACGACAAACATGGGTTACGTGTAACCCAGGTCTTCCCGAGTCCGATTAGGTTAGAAAGATCGGCAGTAACAGCTCTCTAATATTTGCACACGTGAGTCGCTTGAAGCTATGTGAAGTCATATTGCCCAAACACCCTTAGAATACGACATAATGTCATTGTTTGTAACGTCACAAAGGTTATGCCGTCATCTGCAGAAACGTATTTCATCATGCTGTCACAAATATGACGTCATAGTTGTTCATTATGCCAATATACAAAATTGCGTCTTAAGACCGAAAGACGTTTGGATATGTCATTTTATATGCTGTTTCTTTGTTTGCTGTTTAACGATGCACTCCGCTGTATTCCAGCTACATGGCAGAGGTGTGTAAATAATTGAGTCTGAACCTGATGATCAAGTCATCTTCAGTAGCTAGCTATTCTCGAAACGTTCGGAATTCTACGAACTTCTTAAGGCCATTCGTAACACACTGGCTACGATCAAAGTTAAGAATTACTAGGTTTCGAGAATAAGGGCTCAACTCTCTTAAATGTAGCTCAAGCGATCCTGTTTTCTAAATATTTTTCTACATTTCAGATGTGTCAGATAAAGGATAACGGTGCCACCAGTCAGAGTCTGGGCAACCAGTCTAGCCTGGTGTTCGTGTCTTCCTCAGAATATGGCCAGGTTTATCAATACACCAACTGGGGAGGAGCTAACTTGTGAGTAACACCAACAGCCATTTGAGAGGGAAAAAACTTTCCGCATCCAGTAAATGATCCATGCCGGAAAGGACGACTGTACAATTCTGACTTCACGAACCTGTGTTTATGAATAACTATCAAAACCGTGTTAACGGTGATTGAGTTTAGTTTTACACCGATTTTTGCAGCTTTCCAGCAATATCACGCCATTTGACACCAGAAGCGGGTTCGGCATATTCTACTCATATGTGGAATCGAACTCGGGTATTTGGTGTGACGAGCGAGCACTTTAACCACTAGACCAACACACACACACACGTACACACGCACACATGCACACACACACACATGCACACACACATACGAAACACAAGAGGAAACACGACATAACACGCTCTGTAGCATATATCTATCGCAATACAAATGTACCAAATGGTTTTGTTTGATAGTCACGTGATTTATATGGGGTTTTTCATTGGACAGGAGAAGGGGAAGTACAGTCTGTTCGTGAACGACATTTTTTAACACCTTTTTCGCCAGGATATTTCTTGAAACTAATAAATCATATGTGTCAAGCGTGACAAACCATCATTTCGTATTGCAGTTCCGGTAACGTCATCCTAACATGTGACGCTGGTGAAGAAGGCGTCGTCACCAGGCGCCCGGATGCAGACTTTCTCAGCGAGTTTGTGAGTAATGTAACATTTTGTCAACTTTTCTACCACCCAGACCGCCAAGATTCGGGGTCGGGTAAATTATTGGTCTTCACAATTCATGCTTGTCAAAAGAGTAAATAACGGGATCGAGACTAGGTGACTTGGATGATGATGTCATCGTATCGCAAATCCGCACATCAATGGATGGGTTGTCTGGTCCAGACTCGATCACTCACAGACCATATATACAGAATATTTCTGAGAACAACCAACAAGCAAAGCGTAAAGAGCCAGGCTCGCTGTCTTGATTCGTGCCTGGCATCGCGTCCAAATTGCTTAGAACCATGCTCTGGACTGACAATTCCAGACCGCCGTCATAAAGCTGGAATTTGGTCAACGTGGTTGTGGTTTTAAATAATATAAAAACGAAACAAAGATCATAAAAACCTCAAGGGTTTCGTTTCACTGACGGATCATCTGATCTCAAGACCATGTCATATTATTAATTTTGTAGTCCAGATTCACTTTTGTACATATTGCTTCAAACAGAGGTAATATTACAGTATGCAGTGTAAAACAATACTGTGTTTGCTCGTCACGCCGATGACCCGGGTTCGATTTTCAACATGGGAACAATGTGTGAAGCCCATTTCTGGTGTCTTCCGCCATGATATTACTGGAATATTGCTAAATGCAGCGTAAAACTAAACTCACTCACTAAAGTCAGTGAGCAGACATCTGCGTGAGAAGCTTGCCTGCTTGGAGTGAGTGAGTGAGTTGGATTATGTGCTGCTTTTACCAGTATTTCAGCAAAGACTCGTCGGGGAACGGGGACAAAAATGTTTGACAACAGAATCAAAATAAATTATGTGTGCATTTAAAATGGACCATCTTCGACACGCTGGGTGTAAACTCATTTGCAAAGCAAAGCGATACAATAGAAGGTTAGCGGTCACGTTACTATCCCCCCACCGGGTACCCATTTAATGCTAAAAGAACAGGTATTTTATGAACAATGAAGAACGAAGCGACAAAACGTGTTTCATATGACTTTTTTTCACAGTACCTCGAACTGAGAAGCAAGTACGCATGCCCACAGAAGATCAACGGAAGTACCTCATTTCAACCTACGGCCTCCACCACAAGTGGTCAAGGGCCTACAACTCCAGTCTTTATCGGAACAGCGAAAACCCCGTCACCACCTACCACGACAGCGGAACCTCTATTTGATATGAACTCCCTCGGGGCTTTAATGATTGTTGTTTTGTACGTATCTTACTTCTTTATATATATGTCCTCTATATATTTGTCCATATATGAAGGCACCATGGGCAACGTCTCCCTTCGCACGGTTGCTTCATTGCCGAATTCCAGATCTTTGGCTGTCAGCACCTTAAGACTAGCATCACTTAATTCTTTCCCCTAATCTGAAATGTTGAATTCGCTTGTACTCTTATCCTTCAAGCGATCTGCCTTGAAACTTCTTCATGATAAGGAGCGGTGGGAAAGCCAGGTGATTAGAGCATTCACGCCGAAGACCCTGGTTCGATTCCCCAAATGGGTTAGTGTGTGACGCCCAGTTTTGGTGAGTCTTTCCATGATATTGCTGGAATAAAAGCGGCGTAAAACTAGCTCACTCACTCACTCAACTCACTCAGTATTAATGACCATGTGAAAGGTTTGTGTATAAAGCCGCTTTCTTTTTCCCATATAACTGTTTCGTTTCAAACGTATTGATGATATCCAATCTTTGTCTGTTATGGTCACTACGTGGTGATGGCTTGAAACCCTACTATGACTACTTTCCTGATTGTAAGTTATTGGTGAGGAGTTGTGGGTAGACCGTCTGGTGAACGTTCACTGGTTCAGGGTGTCACTAATGTTCATTGGTCTCACCTGGTTATCGAGCGATGGGTAGCCAAGTGGTTAAAGCGTTCGCTCGTCACGCCGAACACCCGGGTTCAGTTTCCGACATGGGTAAAATGTGTGAAGCCCATTTCTGGTGTTCGCTGCCGTGATATTGCTGGAGTAGTGCTAAAAGTGGCGTAGAACTATTTTTACTCACTCACCCGTCTTGTTATGCAGCTACTCATGACAAAGTAAAGTTATTTCCGGAACTATTATACACGCTTAAGTTATATGTTCAGCTGACTAGTCACACAACATTCAACGGATGCACTGCGAACATTTGTGTCACTGTTTAATTGTGAGTCGATCTGAGACATATTTGGCCGAAAAAGTAAACGTATTGTTTCCACCAGTGATGGTAACCTTCCGAAGCAGCTGTGAACCAGTAAGCAGGGTAGTGCGTTCGCTCGATACGCCAAAGACCCGGGATCGATTCTCAAAAAAAGGGTATAATTTGAAGCCCATTTCTCGTTTCCTGTGTTCCCGCGATATTACAGGAATACGTTGAAAGTGGCGTAAAACTATATTCTCTTTTTAATTGTATGGAGGCTCGAACAAGAAATGAGTGGTGACGTCATATATCATAGTTGTTATGTATCAAAGCGTCATTGTGACTGCGAGAAAAGACAAAGTCTTTGTGGGTTAGATTCTTTAATGGATTTAAGCTCATGCCTGTAAGTTATTAGAGAGTGAGTATGTTTTTACGCCGCTTTTAGCCATATTCTAGCAATATCACGGCGGAGGAACATCAGAAACTCTTTACTTTTATCAATGAGTTTGACATATTTGATATCAAAAGACACGAGCATGAAATTCTGTTTATAATAAAAAAACACTCTTCGTTAGTTTTCAATGAAGAATGTGCTTCTCCGGACAATGTCCTGTACTGTACTGAACAATTAGAATTGCAGTGCAGCGATGTCATAGCATTGTGACGTCACAATTGATGATATCAGGACATCATACGTCTCTATGACATATCGTTAGATCTCACACAAGCAATATTTCCAGTAGAACAATATTTTGGGTGATAAAGTTTTATTAAACGTGTTAATGATTTGGTAAAAACGAGCGAAAGCGAGTTGATGCCAAATCGTTCATGAGTGTAATATAAATGGTATTTAACAGTAGCAAGTTCAGTATTCTGATTAATACTCTCCAACATAATTTGATAGAATCTGCATACAGTGTAGTTACTCTCAGCTTTCCGCGAGTCATGCAAGGTCTATATACCATTGAGACGGGGGCATTATAATTGGGACGTCATTACTCTTAGAACGTCATACATTTAGTGTTATTACACCTGTAAACATAATCCACTGCAGTATCGTCCAGGAACGTGTAATAAATAAGGCTTTATTAGAGTGTGCGTAATGTGGTAGTGTAACCTAAGGGGTACCACACGTTTACAGCGTACGGTTTACACGTACGGCCGTTATCATTGCGTCGTTGCCTTACCTTTCGTTAGCGTTTCTAAAGAACAATTAGTCGAAACTATATCCTCATCCCTTTCGTAATATTTATTTCCAGGGCAGTGCTGACTCTCCTGGTTACTGTGATGTTGATGATGATGTTCTACATCTTCTTCCGTTTCGGCAACGGCACGAAGACCTCTCCATCGCCAATACACGACTACGGGAGTAACTCGTCCTCGAAAGTCAGTGACAAGCAGAGACTAGTTACACCTTGAAACTACACTGAACCTGTACCTGTGGACAAATCGGAAGTTAAAAACTAAATCAAAGGAACTTTGTTGCATATTCTGTTGACACCAGCGTGGAGGAAAAGACGTAATGTCTCTGAAACGTTATTAATCAATACCTTAATCGATATCACCAACACGTTAACCAACACGCACGCACGCACGCACAGAGAGAGAGAGAGAGAGAGAGAGAGAGAGAGAGAGAGAGCACTCATCACATACAGACAATTCAAGCACCACACCTTTTCCACAAAAAAATTGGTGCCTGAGTCGCAGAGTGTAGGTTCGAAAACCCAATTATGACATGGGTTCCATTTGACCTCTTCTTGAAATGGAATTGTGTTTTCATAGTTTTCTTCCGTGGGAACAGTGTCGTCTTGTCAGAGGGATACACAGTGGAGTTTTTATACTACCAGCTGTCCCACTTCTGTTTTGTGGATGTCGTTGTGGCTGAGTGGGTAAGATCGCTGACTTTGTGTGCGAGTGGTTCTATTCCTAGAAAAGCTCTCGGTACTTCCAACGTTGTTGTCGGGAAAATAATTTAGGAGATCGGTTCAATGGGTATAAAAATGTAGTACTGTAGCGGTGAACCTGCACTGTGTGTGAATGTTACGACTCTACCATAACACCATCGGAGGTACTTCCGTCACTTCATTATGACATCCATCACTGCAAAGTTTCACATCTTTGGGACAACAGATCGTCCGAGATCTGGAAGACCAAGGTACACGCCATCGGGCCATTATAGAGATACCTCTCTTTTGTGCCAGTTCAATGTGATTGTATTTTTTTAGTTTGTACGAAGAGCCGAGAGGTGTTATTGCGATGTTATTCTACAACTCAGGTACAGATGTTTACCTGGCACCAGAGCGAAACCCATTTTCCTCATTCACAGAATTTGTATATATATATACAACATTTTTGCGTGAGATCAGCAAGCATAAGAATGATCCAAGATTCTTGTATGATCCCAGTTGTTCAAAACAAGTACAACATACAGAGGCAAAGCGGGATAAATCCTCCAAACCATCCAGCTATCGTGTTCATGCAAAGAAGACTGATATAGATCAAATGTTTGAGAATACAAGCAATTAACTGGGCATATGTCCCTTTCACAACAGTAAACACACTTTGAGTGACTATTTTCAGTTTCGAAAGCAGAAAGGTTTCTGTTACAAGGGTTGTGCATTAAGACATTGTGGTTGTTGAGGGCTTTTGTATCAGTGCACAAAGTCGATTCATGGCCATCAGAGGAAATGTACAACAGTTCAGGTCGGATAGAGGAACCAAATGTATTGGTGCCACGGACATTCTTGGTGTCAACGTTGTAAATGTAGAGGATCGGACCATCAAACTAAGGTGTCCTTCGTGACAAAAGAAGTGAGTGGGTGTTTAATCCACATCAGTCCTCCCACATCACTCTGTAGCGCATTCTAATCTCTGTTCTTTTTCACATTTTACTTGCGCTTCATTTGAATCGCTCCAGGATGGAGATGCGAATTGACTGGCCACACCGCATGGTTTCATCAGGTGTCGGCTTTGGAGGCAGTTCCCCCAAATGCATGTACAAGAGACAAACTCCCAAACGAATTTTTACTCGCTTCAAACAATAAGGTTTGAAGAGTTCATGGGTTATCCTGCTGTTATATCATCTCGCATGAGATTGAAACAGCACACCAACCATAGTAGCTCGTGTCAAGGATTGTACAATACCTGCCACGACTAAAACATCTCACTTTTCATCTTGATACCATGGTTTGATCATATGTCAAGATCTATTTCACATAGTAAGTGAGTGAATGAGGTTACGTTTACGCCGCGCTCAGAAATTGCCCAGCTATGCTGCGGTGGTCAGTAAATAATCGAGTCTGGACCAGACAATCCAGTGATCATCATTATGAGCATCTATCTACGCAATAGTGACACGATGACGTGTCAACCAAGTTAGTCGCATCTAACAACAAGCAAGGGATACTGCAGATCAGACCAATATTAACCCGGACCTTCACGGGTCCAACATAGGAAGACACAAGATACCTAATATTTGGAATTACATTCAGAAATATGCAAATTATAGTAACATCCATTTGGGTTTGAGGCAAAGCTACACCCCGACAGTCATGTACCTAATCGCCTAAGTGCCAACACAAAATGTCAGCTATCTAACCTGCTCAACCGATGCTTATTCCACAAAAATGGAAGTCGAACAGACTTTATTTACCCTGCTGACAAGCGTAAACTGACACGGATCGCATGGCCGAAGATATGGATGTACAATGACTCTAAGAAAGTGACCAAATTCAAGATATGTTCTATTCAGGATTACGCTTTCTCAGTTATTAGGGGGATGACTGAATAATTTTCCATCCTTCTTCTAAATGGAGAAGATATCCTATGGACATCCATTCATCCTTCCACACCGTCGCTATATATATTGCTGAATGCGGAGTAATAAGACTGAATACCAACTTGTTCGCTGACACTAAGTCCGTGTGCTGAAGCAATTGTCCGTCCTGTGAGTTAGTCACGTAAAGTACTCAGCTGACCAAGGCTGAAACTAGACTCGTGGTTCGTGACTTACACACTTGTTGAAACGCAAATAGAATTATACAAAGTGTATTGAGTGAGTATGCGTTTACGCCGCTTTTAGAGGTATTCCAGCAATATCACTGCTGGGGGACACCAGTATCAGCTTCACACATTGCACCAATGCGCAGACTCGAACCTCTTCGGCGTGACGAGCTAACGCGTTAACTACTAGCCCATCGCTCCATACAGAATGTGAAAAACTGATCGTAATGATGTTATAGAATATTTACATAGGACAGTTACAACGCCACGATAAAATATCGTTGGAAAGATAGATATCTCCAATGGGCAGTCAAGTAGGAAGTTCTAGAACGGTACACGTGTGCTCTGATTATGTGTTCGTCAATGACAGAGTGTGTGTTCTAGTGGAATGAGCGTTTTTCAGGAGGGCAGAAGGCATATTGTTCGATCCCAAGCCGTCTCACCAAAGGACGCTGGTACTTGTTATTACCATGCCTGGTGCTCGCCATTAAGGGGATTAAACAAGGAGCACCAAAGACTGTATACATGTTGTACTGTGTCTCATTGGGGTAGGCATGGACGAAAAGCCACTTGTCGACTAACACAAACAGATGCACGAGAACACACACCTCGTTGCAAATGTTGTAATGAACATGACCTTTAACCTTATTTGAGTTTAGGAGTGAGTGGGTGAGTGAGTGGGTGGGTGGGTATTTGAGTGATTGAATGAATAAGTGTGATAGTGAGTGAGTGAACGACGTAATGAGCGACGAGTGAGTGAACGAGTGGATGGGTGAGTGTATGAATGAGTGCCTGGTGGAGTGAGTGAGTGAGTGGGTGGGTACGTCAGTGAGTCTGTCAGTGAGTCAGTCAGTGACTGAACGGTTGAACGAATCAGTCAATCAGTGAGATAGTGAGTTAGCAAACGAGTACGTGCGTGCGTGAGTGAGTTAGTGACTGGTTGACTGAGTGACATTTCAGCAATGTATCCAGGGGACACCACAAATATTCTTCACACACTGGAAGCGTAGCGAAATCAACGCTTTAACACTATGTTATCCCTCCCCGGTCTGTGTATTTTGGATGTGAACATACGACTAAGGGAAATTACCGGGCGAATACCCACGGCGAACAGCGTTTCTCAGAGTTGCTTTTACAATCGATTATGCCCCGTTTGACCCGACCTGAGAATTAAGCAAGATTTAAAAGTGCTGATACTGTAAATAGGAAACTGTTTACTGTCAAGTCATGCTTATACACAGAATACACAGAATATACACGGATCACATGTTTGTCTAATCTACGACCCTGACATTCATCGGTTTAGTGTTTCCATGACTAAAGAGTTATAACCCATCTAAGGGAGATAACTGTTGAATGTCACGAATGTGCCACTATCTAAAGTTATCTTCATACACAAGTTCACATACGATAAACTCTGCATTGCTCATTGTAATCATATGACAAGTGTTCATTCGGAAAACTTCAGATAACGTCGGGTAGTCATATGGGTATACTGTCTCCCGAGACCTAGCGAGAAGGTGCTGATTATCTTGTCACATGATTATCACGTTTAGGGACAGTGTTGTACGCCGCTTGTGTTTGAATATGGTGTGTAACTGAAGATTCTTCCAAAATGAATGCTTCTACGCTGATAGTGATTTTTTGTGCCTATATGATAACGCCCGGTTCGTCTGAAGAGTGCACGAAGATCAATTCTTGTTCATGTAAGAACTCCAAGGGAACTATTGACCTGAAAGCCCTTGGTAAAAATGACGGAACGGCAAAGTAAGTACTTCACAATCTACTCTTTGATGATGGATCAAGTCTGGTTATTTGGCTTTTTTTTGGAGGAGGGGGGGTGGGGATATACTTGGGTGAGAGCACTCGCAGATCCAGCAGACCTCGAGAAGATCTGGGTTAGAACTGATCTTCAGTCACCCATACTCGTCGTAATAGGCGACTAATGGCGTCGCTGGTAGGGTCAGCACCTAATCATTTTGCCTTACGTTGGTTCCTCTCGCTTGACCGTGAGTGAGTGAGTTAGTTTTACACTCACAAATATCCCAGGTATATGGCGGCGGTCTGCAAATAATCGAGTCTGGACCAGACAATCCGGCGATAAACAGCAGGCGCATCGATCCTCGCAAGTTGGAACGGATGACAAATGTCAACCAAGCCAGCGAGCTTGACCATCCGATCCTGTTAGAAGCATCATACGACAATCATAGGTTAATGAAGGCCAATATTCTAACCCGGACCTTCACCGGCACCCGAACGATCCCGTGAATGTCTAGAATTTCTTTGGCAAAACGTGCCTGTCGTAAAGGAATCGGATGGCCGGGCTCGCTCATCTCAGTGGCGTAAATCGATGCTCATGCTGTTCATCACTGAATTGTCTCGTAAAGAGTCGATTATTTACCGACTGCCGCTGTGGCGTTAAGGAACAAACCAGCATCAGGTTTTGAGAATATCGTTTAACACCATAGTGAGCTCCACAATATTCACATTGTGCGGTGTATGACCTTGCGTTTGGCAAGGGAGACTACATGTTGTAGATTATCCCTAGTTTGGCAAACCAATAGCTAAAAGCACGATCTCCACTCACTGAACCATGACAACAGCCAAAACGATGCACAATCTGCAATGTCACAGAACGTGACCAATGGATGCCAATAATAGCGGTTACTATGGCAACGAAGATCAGATGATATCCGATATACTACACTGACGTACAGCGACTGCATGTGACCAGGATGTGGAGATTCACAGTGACAACGAGGGCGAGAACCTTTGCTGATATGACAGATGAGGAATGCAACTCATGACCGTACACATTGTGACGATAACACCGAGCAAATGTACTGACATGACCAGAATAAAGATATATATAGTATGTAGATAATGGCTAGAGAGTGGTTATCGCCATATCTTAGTCGTATTTACAAAATCACTCCGCCGTTCGTTAGATTAATCAAACAGAATAATTATGATACTTAATTAGCTATTGTGTCTAGCCCTTTCACTGTTTTTGTCCCGCTGGTTTTCAAATAGGTCATGGAGTATCCGACCCCGAGTAAGTTAAAAAATATTTATAGGGTTAATAAAATATCTTTCATTTTTCCCTTACGTTACTTACCTTGGGAAAGTTTCTTTTGCTGTCCGTTATTGTTGTCAAATACCGTGGGGATAATACTGGACTTGTAACTGACCAGAATTGCGCGTGTTATACTGATGTACTGGCGACATCTGGTACGCAGCGATCACTGTTCACTAGCCAGTACAGATATATGATCAGGCGTCCGTAGAATCGTGCGATAACCGTACGCCCGCCACCGGCCGCCTCATGCCATCAGCGCGGAAATGTGACCTAGGCTTTAAGTATCCCACCAGGTAACAACAACACCAGTGTAACCATAACAGTGTTACCATGCAGTTTGACTGAAACTCCATATAACTAAAGCGCATGCAACCCCAAAAATAGACATAATTAAAACACAATTAGCATATATTCGTGACATATAATATACAATGTTTTTTTATGAAAAAAGGGCAAAAGCAAAACTATAAGCGTACATTAGCAATTCAAACGTGCAGTATTTTAACCTCGAAACGAAACAGTAGGGATACCGAACCCAGTCAGAGCGGAAGGGCGTACACTTCAAGGCAACGAAGACTTTTGTTCTTCCTTGTCGTATATGTCGACATTCCAGAGTCAAACAATGCCATATTTAAGAATGCAAAATACTGGAATTCGTTCTTCTTCGCTTGATATACCGAATAAAGTCAAACAATGCCATATTCCAGCATATAACACCCTATTGTCGTTAATCCTCCCTCAGGTATCCCGACCAAGCCGACGGTACTGGAACGTGGTACTATTCCTATAACCCGTGCAACGACTTCTCCGAGGGCAGCGGGTGCACCAACGTAGCGGTAAGTGGGTCGTCGTCGTCGTAGAGAATGTAGACACTGCAACATCACGAGAAGTCGACGTCTCTCTGTTGCAGACCGGATGCTGAAATTTCTTAACTGGTGTCATATCCCTGAACGTTGGGTGCCTTCAAATATACAAAAGTGAACATCAATACAAACTATGGCGCAGAGCTAATGATCACCCATGCCCCATTTAAAAACCCAGTCGATCCATGAAGCCTATGCTTTTCCAAAGAGGTGGCTGTATCCGGTGGTGAGGGTCATTTGCGTAGGTCGATATGCTCATGGTGCTGATCACTGGATTGTCGGGTCTAGACTCGATTATTCCCATATCGCCGCCATGTAGCTGGGATATTGCTGCAGGAGACCAACGAAAGAGGGCCAGGCATTTTCTTCAGTTAAATTCCAGAAAGGCAAGGTTGACGTCTTAAATTATGTCGAAATTTTAGTTGCAACTTTAAAAGGGATTAGTTACAGATGCGGGTGTAAATCGAACCAGCACCTTGCAATTAGCAATGGGAGTCCATGTGTGCGGGTGTGTTGATTTAATACTTCTGAAATTTCTTTTTTTCTACGTCATCCGTAAACCATATAGCTACATCCCCACATCTGTGCGTAATTACGTTAATCGAGCCGCTAAGTATATCCCTGAATACTAATATAACAGGTGAGGTGAGGTGAAACAACGTTTAACGTCGCACTTAAGAAAGTTTCGCTCAGATGACGACGTGCAAGTGTGTGTATGTGTGGCTGTTTGGACTAGCCCAGACTTAAGCTGGTTTTATAGTGCTAGCAAACTGAGATACCATGCCAAAGTTAAACAGGAATACCCCACTCACACACCGACCAATGTTGTACCCATTATTGCCGTGCGCCAGACAGGGATCAACAAGTACCATATTTGAACGTCTCTTGGTTTGGCACATCGCTCTACGGGCGGACGCTCTATACCACTTCATTACGGAGGTGGTCTACCAGTAAAACACGCTCAAAGTGTAAATGTGACTGTTTCATTGAGTGAACTTTTATTATTTGGTTATGTAAGGGATATATAATTAATGGAAGATTGAGGGTTATATCAGATTCGAACTGATAATAGTGAATACTTTATGGGTTGCCGTTGCCTCGGCTGATCCAGTTCTTGTTGCACAGGCATGCCAGACGGACCAGCTCACAAATTACTTCAGTCTTGGCGATCAAACTTCTGCAAAGTTCAAAGATGACCCTACAAATGGACTCCAGATAGAATACAGCGCAACAACAGATACGAAAAGGTAAGTGTATCTACTTATCACTCACCTAAATGAACATTTATATTCTTCTCACTTGAACATATCGACGTATTTATCTGATTGTTGCTACAGAGACTAAAAGGTGAAACTATCAACTTGTTTCTTCTAAGAATCCGTTCATTCAACTATCAACTTATCCCACCTGAGCGTCGATTCAAACTACACCAGGTGAAAATATCCAATAGTATCTTCTAAAATTCCGCACAAACACTACAAGGTGCAAATAGCTAGTAGTACTTATATCTCACCTCAAAACTACATCAGGTGCAAATATCTACATGCATCTCCTGAGAATTCATACAAACACAACAAAGTTCAACTATCTGCTTCTCTCACCTGAGCGCCACTTCCAACTGCACAAGGTGAAATTATCTACTTGTATCTCCGGAGAATCCGTACATTTACGACAAAGTTCAAATACGTGTACCTACTTTTCGCACCTGAGCGTCACTCCAAAATACATCAGGTGAAAATTTTTTCTTGTATCTCATGTGAATAAGTGCAAACACCACAACGAGGAAATATCTACTTATCTCTCATGAGCGTCACTTCAAACTACACCGGATGCAAATATCTTCTTGTATCTCCTGAGAATCCACACAAGCACGACAAAGTTCGAATATCTACTTTTCTTTCCTGAGCATCACTACAAACAACACAAGGTGAAAATATCTTCTTGCAGCAATGACTCTCAGGTATTAACGTATCTATCGGTAAAGCACGATCAGTTTCAGGCCCTAGCATTTTATCAGTATTGTTTATTTTCAGAACTTCTTACGTAACTCTCAAATGTGATGAAAACACTGAGAGTAGTTTTACGGTTGACGGTGAAAACCCCCCAGGGAGTGCATTATACGTAAGTCAGTTCCATAGTATTACAGCTGAATAGCGTTGGGTTGAGACTTGATGTGTCGAACTTACTCTACTGTTAAACCTCTGTCCCTGCCTATTTCTTATTAAGTCTATTCTGCAGTTGCGTCGACTGTCGCATAACTCGAGGTAAAACGTCCTGAAGTAAAACGCCTGTATTGACAAGCGGCACTGTAAATATATAACGTTGTTTTCTTTATATTTTGTTTATATTATTCAGCGGTGTTTGACAAAATTTCTACGGAGTTTCTCGTCACGATATGGTTGTAGTATTTATTGCTGATGTGACCTTGAATCTCACTCTTTGAGAGTTCGACGTAGGTTTGGACTGCACGTCACATATCACTCGTCATGCTGGCTAAATGTAGGAGAATAGCTCGAAGTGAGGCAAATCTTTGGTGGAGCTCACGAACTGATAATTCACAAACTCTGATCTGCGGATGCCGTCACGCCTAAGGTGATCTAATGGAAAAGCAAAGTGAATGATCCCTTTAAAATTTGTGGCCAAGGAAAATGGCCAAACCCAACCCTGCATGTTATGTACAGTCAAAGGCTATTTTAACATTCTCATGTTCAAAATTGATGACCCCTACCTCCCCAGAACAAAACTGATGACCACCCCCTACAATCATCACCCCAACCCCGAGCCATAAATTATGAACAGTCCCCGAACATTTTAAAACATTCGTCTTTGCAATAACTTCAGGATAGTTGTAGTGACCCCAAAACGCCAGTGCATCTTGCACAAGTATAATCCTACTTAACTACTGAGTAGTAAGAAAAGCCGGATTCATTTATGTCAGCTTCTTTATTGTGGATAACACAACGTTTCGGAGCGTATGCTTGCTCCGTCATCACCTGATGAACGTTTCGGAGCGTATGCTTGCTCCGTCATCACCTGATGAACGTTTCGGAGCGTATGCTTGCGCCGTCATCACCTGATGAACGTTTCGGAGCGTATGCTTGCTCCTTCATCAGGAAAATAAGTCCGAATCAGAAGTTGACATCCATAAATCTGGCTTTTCTTATGCATTCCACTTCTAAACGATTTACTAAATAGTCGTTGAAATTAATTGTTGAAAAGAAGACGTAAAATTTGAATTGCCGATTCTAATACAGTTCCAAAATAAGTTTAACACCAACATGTTTAGCATTCGTTTCTAATGTTAGACAGTGTTATATGCATGTATAGCGTGTCATTTTCCACAAACAGCAATACCTGTGTGTTAGTAAGTGACTTCAAGGTCAGAAGGGTCAGCCGGTATTGCCGCCCTCGCAGTGAACAATCAGAAGCAGTGTGCCCTATTATTTAATAATTATTACTCATAAATCAACTGAATATATGAAAGACCAAATGTCACTTGGCGCTCCTAATCCGATAGCGATAACACAAATTACAGCGATAAGAGAATTAATCTTCGACAGATCCGATAAACTTGTTAATCCGTGTATTTCAGTACTTCACGCTGACTAGCAAGCACTGTTGTCCGAACGCAGGACCAGGCCCGAAACCCGGAGACACTGGCGGGGGAGGGTTGTCTGCAGGCAGCATCGTTGTCATAATGTACGTGCGTGGGTCTTACCACTGTCTAATTTGTTTGTTAACCCGCGAAGGTTCGGGGTAGAATAGGCCTTCAGCAACCCATGCTTGCCATAAAAGGCGACTATGCTTGTCGTGACAGGCGACTAACGGGATCGGGTGGTCAGGCTATCTGTCTTGGTTGATGCATGTCATTGGTACCCAGTCGCAGTCGAGGGTTGGTAATTCAGTCCCAGGCCTCAGTGTACTTGTTGTTACCCTGCCTGGCCTTTGGCAGCTAAGAAAATACAGTGTGTGAGCGAGTATGGTTTTACGCCGCTTTTAGCAACATTCC